>NC_072432.2:42685000-45185000 GCF_028878055.3 Symphalangus syndactylus
ATTATTTATTCAATATTCTAACCAGAGGCATCACATCTTTTATTTATTTATATTTTAAAATTAAGTCCATATTTCCTTATATGGTTTAAAAAAAAAAAACTCTCACATAACCCATCATTTGTTGGAAAAAGAGAAAGCAAAGAAAGGAAAAGGAAAAGCTTACTCTTAACCGTAGTGGGGTGGCAGAGATCTCCCCCTATGTTAATAGATTTTCATACATGCATTTCTTAATAAAATCAAGAGGTACTCTTTGGTGTTCTTAACTGTTTTAATTCAGTTCCAGCCATTGTAAAAGCTTATTTTGAGTGATTTGGGAGCTTACATGGTCAGGGTTTAAGCAATTACTAACCAAAATCCCATTTACTAACATATTGCGTGAAGGACTTGATGAATAATCTCGTCTTTAGCATATAACTCAAACATTAATAAAAGACAGAAATATGCCTCAGTTCAAGCCATGGTCTTTGATTTTTAATTCTAAACCTATTTGATTTTTTTCAGACTCAAATATCCATTAAAAGTGACTATTTTCCATATGTTTTTCCTTTTGTATTGCAAAAAATTTAATTCTGTTGTGAGATGAATAAAGAACGTCATTGTATTTGGCCACACAATAAATTTACACACATCTATGAACTAGTATTATGAAACTGAATTCCGTTGAAAATAACAAGATGATGCCAGACTGATTGAAATAGGACAATTATTACATTAGACTTTGGAATAGGTTTTAGAAAAAAATTACCCTGCACTGTTAATACACTGTTACTTTCATGGATAACTTTAAAAGTGTGTTCTTTTTTTCTGTATGAATGACACTAAAAAAAAAATATATTGAGTGGCTGGGCGCAGTGGCTCATGCCTGTAATCCTAGCACTTTGGGAGGCCAAGGCCAGTGGATCACCTGAGGTCAGGAGTTCAAGACCAGCCTAGCCAACCTGGTGAAATCCCATCTCTACTAAAAATACAAGAATTAGCTGGGCATGGTGGCATGCACCTGTAGTCCCAGCTACTTGGGAAGCTGAGGCAGGAGAATAGAGGTTGCAGTGAGCCGAGATCGTGCTATTGCACTCCAGCCTGGGTGGCAAGAGCGAGACTCCATCTCAAAAATATATATATATATATATATGTATATACATATATATATATGTATATATATATGTATATACATATATATACGTATATATATGTATATACATATATATACGTATATATATGTATATATATATATATAGACTGCCAACACATTATAGTAGAATATGGATTGATCCTCACTTGATTATTGTTTATGCTTATAAAACTTTTATTAAAATAGTCTTTAATAATTTTCATTTTTTAAAGTATATCATGGCTGTGTTTCCTTGAGTGAATGCTTTAAATCTCTCTTTTTTTCCAGCTTAATCTTTTCTTTCTTTAATTGCTAGAGAATTAAAAATGTACTGGATGTGTGCATATATTTGTATGTGTGTGTGCGCCCGTGTGTGCGTGTTTGGATCTGATAATTTCCTGATATAGGAAATGAATCAAATTACTTTGAAAAAAAATATTAAGATGTACAACCAAATATATTCCTCTGACACCTGTGCTGGCCAAATACTAATGGCAGATTTTATATAAGTCTCTTGGTAAAGTGAATAAATTGTGCTAAAATATATGCTTTGCAAATTGCGTACAAGTTAAAATCTCTTAGTTTCATTTCATATTTTCAAGGAGAAGATTCCAATAATAATAGTATTTACATCATAGAATTGTAATTAACAGGGTCATCAAAAGTGAAGAACTGAGAATAGCTCCTGGCACCAAATAACACTTACTGCACATTAGCAATTGTTGTCGCTGTGCTGTTTTATTCTCATCATACGAGTCTATGCTATACAATGATTTTTCACTTGGCGTTACTATGAAAATAATTAGATATAAGAATGACAAAATTGCATTCCATTGGGGTTACCATCAGGTGAAAGAATGTCATATGGACCAATAAAAGCATGTCGTCAAAGGTAAAATTCTTAAAATAAATTGGTATGTTTTAAAATCACATTTTTTTGTACCCAGTTAGGTTATGAGATTCTGATTTTACAATAAAACTCTTTGGAAAGTCAACACACTTTTGTTTCAGTTTTATGAATAAGCAAGTTTAGGTGATTTCTTTTTTCCTGTGCCAGGTTCTGAATCTAGAATATATTTCCATAAAACTACTACTTGATAAAGTTTAATGAAAAAAATAAGTTTGTGCTTTTCTCCACTATACATTTGCTGTATTCGTAAAGACAAATAGAAAGCAGGAAGAATAGTTAGCAAACTTTTTACCCTTTGCTAACATTTAAACTCCTTATAAAGGAACAGAAACAATTAACCTTCCTCACTATATCAGAAATTTTAACACAACAAAGTCTTTACCGGTACTAGTATAAAAGCAAAAATTAATTAAACTGAAATTTCCAAGCAAGGTCAAAGTTCTACATTTGCAAGGGGACACATTATAGTATAAGCAAAAAAGAAATTAATTAGGTACCCTACTGTTAAATATATATGTTTTGACTGACACATATTGCATTTAATAAAATATTCCTAAAATGGACTAATGAACAGACTCTAGCTAAACTCTATAGTTTCTAACGGGCATATATGTGTTAATCATGATATAATTAAGGAGAAAGGAATGGAAAAAATATCCAAAGATCATAGTTCTACTTGAAAATGTTTTCTAGTGTGTATTTGTAAAATGAAAGTGTACAGTTGCTTAAGTAACAACTTTATTTTGAAAAATAATATGAATAAAGAAAAAACCTTTCAGCTACAAAGAATACTCATTATTATTTGTTTTGGTTCACTGTGACATTTCTTTTATATTCTTTAAAATGTGTCATTGTAAAATTAAAACAAGACAAAACATGAAAAATTCTTGTCTTCAAAATGTGTCAACTTGATAGGAAGAACATAACCCAAAATATTTATAACCCAAATTAATGCAATGGTGGATCTTTAGCAAACATAATGTAATAGATGCATTAACTAACTAAATAAACAAGGACAACTCAATCACCACTTCAGGATGATACCCCCACAGGAAACACTTTAAGTAGGTCTATAAAACTGATTCACTTGTAATTTTCTCTGTCTGAAAATCAGGTTAACACTCTTTTATTTTTTTAGCCCAACCCTCCTCCCCAACTTCCTCAAGTGCTGTGCTGTAGGGAATGTTCCACGTTTAAAACTCTGCCGTCAACAGTATGGTTTTAAATGTTTTATCTTTATAGGATATTATTCCATCTAAAGAATCCAACAGAAGCAACTAGAATGCTTTTAATGATTGATTAAACTGCTTATATGGGGTTTTATGCTACCTAGAACATTGAATTTGTAGGAATGTTTATTTGAAGATTTCCAGAGAGGAAAAAACAAAACAGCAAAAAATATGAGACTATTTAGAATCCCTTCTTTCAGGCTATACCTGTGTTGCTTTCTGAAATAAAAACACGCTCCTCAAAAACTAATTTTCTGAATATTAAACTGTCTTAGGAAGTTCTATTGAATGATTACTGCCTTTTTTGTTTTTGTTTTCAAACTAACAAGAATGATACTTATTTTGTGCCATAATATATTATTTATTTGCTATTACTTCATTGAGGATGTAGGAGAGCAATTCAGAGAGCCAAGTTATTCAAACAAAGAATTAAATTATTTCCTGGAGTCCCACATGTTAACATGTTCACCAAAAATGTAAACATATTCAAACATTTGATGATGTTATATTTAATGATGTATTATTTAATGATATCACATTAAGTGATAAAAATTATTTTATTTAAAGTAAATATTAAATAATACAATAATATTATTCATATTATTATTCTTTTTTTGAGACGGAGTTTTGCTCTTATTGCCCAGGCTAGAGTGCGGTGGTGCAATCTCGGCTCACTGCAACCTCTGCCTTCCGGTTTCAAGCAATTCTGCCTCAGCCTACCAAGTCGCTGGCATTACAGATGCCCGCCACCATGTCCAGCTAATTTTTTTTTGTATTTTTAGTAGAGACGGGGTTTTACCATTTTGGTCAGGCTGGTCTCAAACTGCTGACCTCATGATCCACCCACCTTGGTCTCCCAAATTGCTGGGATTACGGGCATGAGCCATCATATTATTTTTCAAAATAAAGTTGTTACTTAATGATTAAATGATGTTACCTAAATATTTTTTAAAATATGTCAATTTCTCTCAACTGGTTCACTGAAGAAGGTTCTTCCTGCTTCCTGTCCTTTCTCACTCTCCTCAAACCTCCACACTGAAGTCAGGAAAATTCTAAGAGACACCATCAGTAGAACTTTTTTTTCTTAAAACCTTTTTTTTTTTTTTTTAGCTTTACTAAACAGTTGCCTTTAGAATATGATCTGAACATCTTACCATGACTGACAGGAGTATTTGTGCTACCCTCTGACTCTATTCCCTGTCATAACAATCTCCCGGACCATGAACCCTCCCAAATTTGGCACAGGCTGTTCCAGTGCAGTCCCAGTAGGTGACATCCTTTAGGGTTTTCTCACAAGCCACCTTGCTCACTTACTGTCAGCTTTCGCTTAAGCTCTTTCATTTGCTATGAATAAGTGTTAATTACTCAGGTTCCCTAGTTTAGATCTTCACCCCTTCTTACAGCACCCTTTCCCATCTCACAGGAGCACTCTTCTTTTCCCTGTGTCCCCAGTTGGTAGGCCAGCATGATGAGTACAGGAATTGATGAGTTGATTCTGGTGTCTCCAGCATGTGATACAGCTTTTGGCACACAGCCAGAATGTAATCGGGATTTTTTTTTTTTTTTTTTTTTTTTTTTTTTTTAATGATGTTGGGTGAATGCCTATTTTGTTGATGCATAAATAACGCATCTTGGAAGGACTTTGAGGACTCAGGGTGGTAAAGTTCATTGAAACTTCCCAGGTTCTCTTCATCACCCACTTTGAGAGTTACTAGACAGAGCGAGGTGAATGTGAAGTTGTAGGTGGAAATCAAGACTATCTCAGGAGTGAGTGCTTCCCATCTCTTAGATTCTAGGTAAAAGGCCAGTCTCCTCCCCCTCAGAAATCCATCTCTAACTTCAGACTTTCTACCCTGTAATTTGGGACTATTAACTAATGAAGAACTTGGATTCTGTTGTAGTTGAGCAAATAAACCCCAGACAATTGATGGATAAGCATTAAGAGCACAGTTGGGCTCTAACTGGTTTGGTCAATTTCGATTTGGTCAATTTACCTAAAGACAGAATTGGGAATTAAAGAGGTGTGCAAGTCAAACAGCACTGCAGTACTGCAAGAGAATCTTTCCAATTATTCAACTGTAGAATTCTATCTTATGGAATATTGACAAAATACATTGACTTTCAAGTTGAGTGATGAAATTTTGTTCTATATTGGGATTATTGTTGTGCCAAAAATCACCCTATGGCGTATTTTTGATTTTTCTCACTATAAAGTCAACAAGTCTCGTGCAGGGCACGATGGTGTGTGTGAGGTGGTGGGAAAAGGTGGCTATAGGAACAGGGGTAGAGTAGTAAAATAAAGAAAAATAAACATGTTTTGGAGTACATACTAAACCCAGTGTTTCCCTGTAATTGACTATTGTCTGAAAATTCTTTTGGTAGGACCACAGCCTGTTATTTTTGGGTAGGATATTTTGATTTTTTGACAACGAAATAGTATAGTGAAATGTATCATTATAAGGTGTTATTGAATAAAATATTCTCATAAGCACTTTTAAGGTAACCAAAATATGTTGTGGATTATGCTACACTGCTAGCAAAGAGGAAATTATAACAAGTAACTGCTTCTTGTTTCCTAAGACTTCAGTAAACACAGACCCAACTTGCCCTGAATAATTACCGCAGAGAGCTGTGCACTGGTCTTTAACTGGTAGTTGTTTGTAATCAAGCAGCCTGAATCTTGCTTTGACATAAAGCAGAGGAAGTGGTTAGGAGACAGACCTGTAATTATCAGCAGCAGGTGCCCATAATGGAATGCCAGAGAGATGTTTAAACATTACTTTAGGAAAGACTTCAAGACTGTCAATTTAGACCAAAAAGCATTTAAGGAAAAACTGGCTTGAAAACAGTCTTAAAAGAATACTTCTCTGGAAACAAAGAGAAGTTTAAGAATCCCATTAATGCAAGTTAACCTAGTCTTTCTTCCATACACCTAAATACTATTAAATTATGAAGTCTAAAACAAAGCTGGACTCCACTTTCAGAAAAGGGATGATTTAACAACATTAGACTTTTTGGTTATTAAAAGGTTTATTTATGATGTAAACAAAAGCTTTGTTCTTTAGTAAGAATCACATGAATATATTGAATGAATGACACACTTCCTTTTTTAAACTAATTTTGATGGTTTCAAAGGTCATCAAATCTTGATTTCATATTCATATATGACCAAATATATTTACTTGTCAAGTGCTGCACAAAAATGCACCTTTCAGCAACAGTTTTCAATTTTCACTTTTTTTCTGAAAAGTCCTCTCTAAATACAACTTATGAAGAATAATAAGCCATATGATAAGAAGCTGTATATTCAATAGAAACCATGTTATAAAGGAAATGTTAAATGTCAATTGATGATGCCAGCACCACTTTTAGAAATGCACTTAGCATTGTTGTTTTGATAGTGCAATATACTTCAATATTTCTCTCAAGCTGTGCACTACTGTGGTTAGTATTAACTTACAGGAAATTCTATTGTATGAGGCATAGACTAAAGAAAGTCAACAAAACATAATTGCCTTGGTAGTGTTTTGTATTTTTAAATGAAGAATTTTATTTTTCTTTCTTTTCCAAATAAGAATACACTTTTGTGGTTGTTTTTCTGTTGTGGGAGTGAATGAACTTTGTGGAACTGAACACCTCTTAATGGAGTGGGGAGTCATGATATATCTGTACGACCCCATTCATTACCAGATGTGCTTAGCATATATTTTTGGAAATACTTATTTTCCTGCCTAATGCTAACCATATATTTATCATTATGAAAACAAGTGGAAAAGTCAGTCATTCACTGCAGTTGCCAGAAATGCCTTCAGCTCCCACAATAGTTATATGTCAGAATCTTGCCCCACTTAAAAGCAAGACATAAAATTTATTCTGGAAATTTACCAGGAGAGACCAACCCTCAAAAATGTAAAGGAAAAGATCTCTGTAGCTAAATAAAAATAAACTTAAGTCACACTTGATGCATTACACTTAAGATAGCCCCATCTAAAAATATATATGCAAGTTGCAGAGCGTTTCAGTTGTTGTTCAAAGTGGACACCAGATATGGAAGACAGATTCAAGAATTACCTAACCTTTGGTGGATTAAAAAAGGAGTGTAAAATTTTTGTGATTTGTAATTTGTCTGCATATTTTGACTTATTTGGAATTCCTTTTTCTTACATTGTCAAGTAAATTAAACTAAGCCTGACATTAGGCACACAGTTTATGTAGTTGTAACAAAGCATCAAAGTAATTGAATTCTAGCTAGAGAATTTTTAAATTAATTTATTATTACCATTTTTTTTTTGAGACAGTGTCTCTCTCTGTTACTCAGGCCAAAATGCAGTGGTGCGGTCATGGCTCACTGCAGCTTCGACCTCCTGGGCTCAAGCAACCCTCCTGCCTGAGCCTCCTGAGTAGCTGGGACCTACAGGGATGCACCACCCTGCATTAAGTAAAAGATTACTTTTAGTTTTTTGTAGAGATGGGGTTTTGCCATGTTTCCCAGGTTGGTCTTGAGCTCCTGGTCTCAAGCAGTGTACCCGCCTGGGCCTCCCAAAGTGCTGAGATTATAAGCATGAGCCACTGCACCTGGCTGGTATTTTAAAATTTATATGAGGATCAATGTGACTAGAAGTATAGATGTGGAACTTTGTATATATATATAAAAAAAACATATATACACATATATACATATAAATATATATACACATATACATATAAATATATATATATAAATAAATACATACATACATACATGTAGTGTATTCTCTCAAATCACAATTCAGTTTAGTTTTTTTAATGGAGGAAAAAAATTAGTACAGCTGAGATGAATCCAATTCTGGAAGTATTAATTAGTATATCCCATAGAGATAAATGAGACAGAATAGGATAACATATGGTGCCTGCCTTTTAGAAACTTAAAAATCTTGTTAGGATGATAAAATATTACAGATAAAATATATAAAATCATAAGCTGGTAAACTGATATAAAAAATGAATAAAAATATTTTGGAAGAGATTAAAGGAGAGATAAATGTGCTTTGGTAACTTTCTGCTGGAATGAACTATTACCTAATTTTCAGAAAAAAAAATCAAGTAACAACTTTCATTGCCTTTAATAAGAACTGTTCTTAACTCAGAGAGGCTACTGGAAAGAACTGTTTTGTTATAGCCATGTACAGTTATATCCTCTCTTCGCCTCTTTCCATTTTCTTCACCTTTCAACTTGAGAGCAAATCTTCCCTGGGGCCTCTCCTTTTAACAGCTCTTGTCTTTACCTTGAAGGGGGGAGCTGCACAGAGTCCCTGTCTCTAATTTCTTGAGTCGCTCTCTACTTGGCTCTCCCAGGGTTATACTACATTTCTGCAGTGCAAAATGAGTCTCCAATCCAAATTTAGCTGTTTTATTACATACTCTGTAGCTAAGCCACTTTAGGCCAGACATTACCACATCTCTCAGCAAGAGTTTGAGTTTGTCAAGTTGTGCACGTTTGTTGTCTCCTTTAAAATACAGTTTTACATCTTTGAAAACTTGTTTGGATTTTGAGTAATGGTCTCCTTGGTCCTCTGATGTTTACAAAATGATGTCAGTGCTTGAAGGTAAATGGTGGCAACGTTAGATATTTCTCCTTTTCCTTGAAGGCCATATGAAGGGAGGGAGACCCCGTGCATGAATCTCCATGGGTGCGAAAATTGATCGAGTTGAGCATAAGCAGCCTGTAGAACTACTTCAAAGTCAGTTGTAGAAATTTCTATAATTAACTAGAATTCTTCAGGTAAATTCAAATCAAAGGGGCTAGAGGGCTTTGTATGAAGGACTCTGAAAATTAGATTTTAAATTCAAAACATAAGACTGTTTTTGCCTGACAGCTTTCACAAATAAGTTTCAAAACATAGCAGATAGTTAAGAGATGTATATTAATTTTAAATTTGATCATGTAATAATTTTTAGAACTGCAATTTCCTTACTCTGTAATCCTCCCACTAGTAAAAGCTTTTTGAACTTTTTCTTATGCCTTTGTCATTTGGAAAAACTAAGAGTATTTTTAGAGTAAACAGTGTATAGGATGCCCATGAATATTTCTGAAGCTCTGGTATTTTCTAGTTTTAGCAATAGGAGTGTTAAAAACAAAATTGTGGGAGGAATATAGGGAATAGTGTAAAGTGATTTTGCAATATAGTGTCAGAGCCATGCCTGTGGTTTTATTAAAAATTTCTCCATTGATTGCATTAAAATATGTAAAGAAACTTCATATTCTAGATTAATAAGAAAATCACCCCACATTCTCTCAAATAAAGTTGGCATAATTCTTATCAAATTGCATTCTTTTCATTTGGCATGGAAATATGTCCATAAAAATAAATTTCATTTTTCTTTAAATAGGTAAAAATAGTAATTACAAAAGCAATTATAAATCTTTACTATGTTAAATATATATATACACAAATATATATTGAATTGACAGCTATATGATAGCAACATAAAGACCATGAGGAAAGAGGGAGGCTGAGAAATACTCTAATATTTAAAAAGTTTGCACAGCTTACCAATTAAGTATCAGGAGTCTTTCTTTAATTTATCAAATCAGTTTGGTCACACTGATCAGAAGTCCTGATTTGCAGTTGTATATCTTTGTGATTTAAAGTGAGTTAATTTATTATTTCCCAATAAATGTAATTTATTAAGCATGAAGTATAAAACCATGTCAAAGGCAGGAAAAAATGTTTCAAAATCCTAAGTGAAATTAGGAAAATACTATTAATGCGTGTGATGCGTTTTTGTTGTTACTAATATATTGGGAATTGAAATTGACAGCATTTCTTGAGTTCAGTTAATTTTTGTCATTGGATTGTAAAAGTAACTTGTTTGGGGATCTTCATTTTTAGGAAGTTTGTGAATAGGGTAAATGCATGGGTATATTAAGTTATTTAAATACAGAGTTTTGCATTTGATTTTTAAAATATTGTCACTTAACTTGAAACTTTATCCTAAAAAGCTATCTTACTATGCCTGTATTAAAGACATGTTTTGCTCTGTATTATTGATTTCTTTTAGTGCTACATATTCTTTTAATAAAATTCAACTTTCAGCTAATTTTATTTATTAAGGACTTAGTAGAAATAATTATTCTTTTGTTTTTATTGTTACTTTGTACTATTGGTAACAAAACCATGTTAAAATCATTTTTTTTTCAATCCACATGAGTAGTTTCATAGAAATACAGAACAAAATTCACATGGTGAAACATATTTTAAATTTAGGAAATGAGAAGACCATGTAGACCCCATATTCAACTTTTTTTTTTAACTTTAATTCATTATACAATGTTTAAAATATAGTTTTTTTGTGGTGATTATTTAAATACTCTGGGCTTTAATTTGTCTTTGAAGACAGGAATTAAAAACTTGATAGATAATGGAAATGAGACATTTGTATTACTTACTAGTTTGCTAATTTTAACCTATTTCTGACCATTTTTTGTTATTGCTTAGTAGACTTAAATTTAAAGTATAGCTTGACTAAAATCAGTGTGGAAGAACATTTATTTACACTTTGTATTGTAAATCTTCCTTTTAGAGCATTTTCTTCAACAGGTTCAATCTTATTAAACCTACATGTCTGTCTATCTACAGTGCTGCATGAAAGACTGTGTGCATTATAGTGACTCAGAGGTAGGGAGACCACATAATTTATTGCCTAAATTGGGTCATTTTTGTGCAGGAAAGGGAAAGTTATTAATAATTGTTCCTTTACAAATATAAACTGAGATTGTCCTGGGTAAACAAGGTGGATAATCACCCTACCAGGACACTGCAAGATCATGTAATACCTTCTTAATCACTAGGCGAAAAGTTAGATCATGCTCACAGTGGATTTAGAATTAAATGTACTATATTCTGTGTCTTTGACAAGTTGTTGCCCTTTCGTGAATTTGAAGAAAATAATTGATTAGTCAGAACAGTTACCTTCTTGCCCATGTCAAATAACAGAGTATGCTTTACCTGTGCACCTTTAGTCTTTCATTAAGCCTATTCAAATTTTTAAAATTAAATGTGTTTTAGAAAGTAACACAGTTGGCTTCTTATGAAAGATGATTTTTCAAAAAGCATAGAAATCAAGATTTGTTAAACCAGGAACAACACAAACCTAGAATCTATTTTCCAGAGTTGATATAGCCCCCTTACCTCCCATTCTTGTTAGCTGTTATTCCACCACTAGGAATTGTCACTAATTGACTGTCACCTTTGAGTAGAGTAGCTACTCTATACAACAACAGAACACAAAACAGAGAAAACCTTGACAGTAACTTTCTGTAAAGTTTATTTTCTTGACACTTCCACATCCAGTATCTTGGACTTCGGCAAGGTATATTAGCTGTGTATGTCTTTTTTTTTTTTTTTTTTTTTTTTTTAAGAAATAGGTTTTGCACACTGCTTTGAAAATTGAATATGGGTTTTTTAATGTACTGTCTTAGGTGAGAACTTGAGTATCACATTTTGAGTTACATGTATTTCGCATCTTTTTATCTTGTGGGATTTACAAAAATCATTTGATTAAAAATTTCTAGAATGAAAAACACCAGAATAAATCTTGACTGAATAGAAAGAGTGAATAATGCTAAGTACCTGGAGTCACGAGTTTCAAAACGTAGTTCTCCAAAGTTATAAGAGTATATGGCTGGAATTTTGCTCAAAGAGAATTATAAAGCAGATATAATTTATTTTAGTACTTGAGCATTCCTAGGTATTTTAGGCAGAAGAATAAACTTGAGGGAAACAATTAGTTCTATTTACTCGGTTAGAACTAATGCATTAGGCCAGCAACACAGGGGAGTGCATTCTCAAAAGTGCTGCTCTTATGTATGTTAAACTTCCTTTTGGCATTTGAGCTTCCAAATGTATCCCATCAACTCTGTGTGCAGTGTTTCTTTTTTTGACAGGAGCATTTGGAGGGAGGGCTTTCTCTAATTCAACCAGGCTTTAGTGACCCACTAATTTGGCATCATTTTTAAAAAAGAACAAATGAGAAACTGAAACCCAGATGGGGAACTGACTTGCCTTGTGTTCAGAAACTTGACCTACCCAGAACATATATTTTACAGATGAGGAAACAGACCTCTATAGAGCTCAGAGTTCACACAGGTGTTAATGTAGAACTGGGGCTACAACTCATGTCCCTTGGCTCCCGGTTCCAGCTGCTTTCTACCACAGAGCACTGTATCTTCAGCTGCCCCCATGTAGATTTATATTGCATGCCTCTGAGTCTTATGCTTCCTTAGCAAACCAGGCAGTCGCAAGCTCCAGTGCCTACTGGGACCAATGAGGTTACATGAGTAAGTGGGCTGAGTGTAGGACAACAGATTCTGCTGGAAAGTGTGGTGAACTGGAGAGCGCATGTCCTGTCTAACACAAAAGACTCCAGGTTCTCACTGCAGGAATATGGGCCCAATATGGTGGCAGCTTCCAGTTTTCCAAGAAAAGCCAGATGTCAATTTTTATTTTAAATGTCTTATGCAGGACAGGCCAAAGAACGTACATGCAGGTGGACATTTGCCAGCTGCCTGACAGATTGCAGCCTCCACTTAAGTGCATGTTTCTTATCTCCCTAACAGCAGCAATAATAATTGCCCCTGTTGCATAAAACATGCAAGGCATCATTTATGTCTTACCTCTTTTAATCCTCACAATAACCCAGAGAAGTGTTGAAGATGAGGCACTGAGGCTCTACCAGTTTGAGTAATGTACCAAAGTCAAACTTAGCTAAATGCCGGGTTAGGATTGAAACATAGACCTGTCTGATACCACAGCTTTCAATCTTACCCTAACACCCTTAGCCTTCCTGATGCTTCATCCATTGCTGGTTGAATTAAAGCTACCAAAAATCGATAGAGTTTTTCAAAGTCCGCTTCAATTCAATTTTCCAACATGTTTTTAAGCGTGTATTGAATCGTCACTATGCAAAAAGGATTGTGTGCTCTGAAGAGGACCAAGATAATTTCCAGAATGTAAATCACTTCTCTCGTGCATTAAACTTCTAACTGCTCATTTTGTTGGCTCCTACTTGGGTTGACGTCTATTTCTTCTTATTTTTCTTCCAGGAAAAAAAATCAATAAATTATCTGTGAACCTTTTATAGAAATGGAATTAAAGCTTTTAAAATTTTTATTAGGGGATTTATACTTTTGACACTTATTCCTAAAGGTAACATTGTTTGAATTTGATTTATTATGCATTTGGTAATTGGAATGCTAAGTGACTACGTTTACATGTGTTTTTTTGTAGTACATGGTTTTAATAGCAATTGTAAAAAGTATTTTGTTATTAATTATCTTGTTCTTTCAACTTCCAATATAGCAGCATCCTTGTCACTTTGGTGAAACTAGCAGAATAATTTTTTGAAAATTAATTTCTAATATTTTTATTATTTTCTCTCTCTCTCCCTCTCTAGTACAGCCACGCATTCTTTCACAAACTATACCCCTAATCAGTTGCATAGACACATTTCATTCCAACTACAGTCATAACTTTTCATCTTTCCTAGTGCCTGTTTCTGCTACATGCAGAGATGATCAGTTATGCCAAAAGAAAGGTGATGGAAAATCTCTAAGTAATGAACACACAGTGGATGCTGTTGCTTTCCTATCCTGATCTCCTTTACTGGCCCAGTGCACACGTCCCCCAGCTGCTGTCCTGTTGGCGGCTAAAGGCTCACAGCTGCCCCCTTCTCCTTTCTCCAAGGAATCTCCTTTGACTGAAGCAAGAGCTGCCTTGCCTGGTAGGTTTCCTCAAGGTGGGAGCAATTCTGTTGGGCAGTTCATGCTCCAGAGGGTCCAGAGGCTTGGTGAGGCTGAAACTTGCCTCTGGTGGAGACCACATTCTTGCTCAGCCCCTCCTCTGCCCTATCCTGACCATCTCACTCTCCCCCTTTCCTGTGGGTGTCCCTTGGTGAGTCACGTGCACATACTCCCTCTGTGGAGCTCTTCTTTTAGGGAATCCAGGCAAAGATAAGACAAGATACCCATCAGTGTTGATGAAACGCACTGTAATTTTCTAGAAAATGTGCCTACAACTGTGGGGCACTTTCCGTTTCTTGTGCTTTTCTCTGGTCCCTGGCATCGCAGAAGACCAGAAACCACAGATCTTGGAGTGTTTGAATAGAACAAATTATGAGAACATGTGACACAGAATACAGGATAGTCTCCCCAGCAGTTCCAAACACAGTTAAAAACTCACTTAACTTAGGAGAAAAAGAAAGAAGAGGTTAAGATTAAAATATTGTAATGATTTCAAAAATTATTCTGGTGACTATAAAGCCCTTTGTATTGAAGGTTAATGGTGATAAGAGAATTTACTGTGATTTTGGAGGTTGACTGTCAACTCTGAACTTTTAAAGACTAATTAAAAAGTGAGGATACTTTCTTTTCACCATAGATTTTTTTAAGCTTTTTT
The DNA here is from genome assembly GCF_028878055.3 of Symphalangus syndactylus. NCBI lineage: Eukaryota > Metazoa > Chordata > Mammalia > Primates > Hylobatidae > Symphalangus > Symphalangus syndactylus. The sequence continues at coordinate 42,699,683 of NC_072432.2, forward strand.
TTCTGTGTAGGTTGCTTTTCATGTTAACTTCTTCATAAAGATGAAATTGTTAAAATTTTAATATAACCTCTCATTCTGTAATTTCTCTCCCTCTCTTCCTCCCAAACCTCTTCTCTCTCTCCCCCCCCGCGTGTCTCTCTCATGCATACCTGTGTATGCTTTTACTTTTATACCTTCGTTCAGAATAGCTTTCATCCAGCCTAATCTATTTTTACTGAAAGAAATATTAGCATTGCACTTAAAATCGATTGTTTAAACCTCCTGCCCATTTGTAGAGTACCAATATATGAACAATTGAGGATTTTGTATTTTAAATTACTTTATAGGAAGGGTATTTGCCAAACTTTTAAAATATAGAGTGTTAGAGTATTACTTAATATATAGAAAAAAATAATATATACTATACCTTTATACAGTGTTTAAATAATGTCTTTTTTCACATGCAGCTGTTCAGCCAGGGACTTATTTGTAGATGATCTTGGAAAATTGAATACCATTTACTATATACAATTATATTAAACTAGAAATAAATTAGTGGAAGAAATGTGGCCATATTTTTCTCAGAAAAAAGAAATGCACATTTTTTTTTTTTTTTTTTTTTTTTTTGAGACAGAATCTCGCTGTTTTGCCCAGGCCGGAGTGCAGTGGTGCTATCTCGGCTCACTGCAAGCTCCGCCTCCCGGGTTCACGCCGTTCTCCTGCCTCAGCCCCCCGAGTAGCTGGGACTGCAGGCACCTGCCACCACGCCCGGCTAATTTTTTGTATTTTTTTAGTAGAGACGGGGTTTCACCGTGTTAGCCAGGATGGTCTGGATCTCCTGACCTCGTGATCCGCCCGCCTCGGCCTCCCAAAGTGCTGGGATTACAGGCGTGAGCCACCGCGCCCGGCCAGAAATGCACATTTCTGACATTTATTTTCAGTTTGATATTCATTAAGTTGAATTACACAATTTGTAACTGCCAATTTTCTCATTCACCAAGCCAAGACCAAATTGAATGATAAAATTAAATAGAAAATTATGTTTACTTTTTCATAATTGCACTCATTTAATGTTATCCCTTGCATTCTGTGATATATAAAAATGGATAGGAACTTTAAAAAATATACAATCATTTGTTTTTAGAGTCCACATTTTTGGCAAGTATTTTGGAAGGTTTATGAGTCTCTACATAGCTTTCTCACGTTTTTCCAATGGATGTTTGCTATGGACTGAATGTTTGTGTCTCTCCACCATGTATATGTTGAAACCCTAAGTCCCCAATGTGTTGGTATTTGGATGTGGGGTCTTTGAGAGGTAATTAGGACTAGGTGAGGTCATAAGGATGGACCCCGATGATAGGAATTAATGTCCTTATAAAAAGAAGAAGAGGCCGGGTGTGGTGGCTCACACCTGTAATCCCAGCACTTTGGGAGGCTGAGCCAGGTGGATCACCTGAGGTCAGGAGTTCAAGACCAGCCTGGCCAACATGGTGAAACCCCGTCTCTACTAAAAATACAAAATTAGCCAGGCATGGTGGCACATGCCTGTAATCCCAGCTACTCGGGAGGCTGAGGCAGGAGAATTGCTTGAACCGGGGAGGCAGAGGTTGCAGTGAGCCGAGATTGCGCCATTGCACTCCAGCCTGGGCAACAAGAGCGAAACTGCATCTCAAAAAAAAAAAAAAAGAAAAAAAAGAAAAGAAAAGAAAAAGAAGAAGAAGAAGAAACACTAGATCTCTCTTTCTATATGTACCAAGGAAAAGCAATGTGAGGATATAACCAGAAAGAGCCCTCACTAAGAATCTAATCATGCAGGCACCCTGGTCTCGGTTTCCAGAATCATAAAAAATAAATGTTGTTTTAAGCCGCCTTGATTATGCTCATTTTGTATAGCAGCCTGAACCCATTTAAGACAATGTTTCTTGGAGGGGTACTAAGACAGAGAGGGGCATCATTAGTTTCCCAGGCTACATAGGAACAACAGGTACCCAGGTTACAATAAAGAGGATATACTAGGCTGGGCGCGGTGGCTCACGCTTGTAATCCCAGCACTTTGGGGGCCGAGGCGGGTGGATCACGAGGTCAGGACATTGAGACCATCCTGGCTAACACGGTGAAACCCCGTCTCTACTAAAAAAATACAAAAAATTAGCTGGGCGTGGTGGTGGGCGCCTGTAGTCCCAGCTGCTGGGGAGGCTGAGGCAGGAGAATGGCATGAACCTGGGAGGCGGAGCTTGCAGTGAGTCGAGAGGGCAAGACTCCGTTTCAAAAAAAAAAAGAAAAAAAAATGCTAGATAGTTTTTCTGAAAAATAGTTTTTAAATGTGGCTTTCTTGATGGCTCAAGAAATTGCAGTTTCTTTGTTCCCTTTTAGTCATTTATCCAAAGAGATGATGAATGTCTCCTTAGGCGAAAGTATTTATATCAGAGTTCAGATATGAACTTCCATCATATTTTCACCATTATGCATTTTGGAGTTTGTCACACCAACTAATATAACCTGACAAGTACAATGAGTCAATCAGTGTTAAAAAATGAAAAATTGAATTTTACCCTTGACTAATATTTGAATCTTACATTAGATAATCCTTATCTTTTAAAATTAATTGTATTATCTTGAAAGAATGACACAACAAAATATCAGTATACCTACAAATATATTTTATATTCTATTTTTAGAGGTGATATGATCTGTAGAAAGATCTAGAGATCTCTTCCTAGGTTGAATATTTAGAGACTTGATAAGCTCTGTGACCTTGGGAAAGTCATTTTACCTTTTTGGAGCTTCAATTTCTTCACTGATCTCAAAGTGTTTGGAGTGTTGCGAGAGATTCCTACCTACTTCCTCTTAGCTGAAAGCATAAGAATCCATCTTGCATTGCTCATTGAATGGTTTTGTATAATTCCCAGTGGTTCAGGCACTGAATGTCTGGGTTAATGACTCTTTTGGGAGTACAGCTTCTTCATTATGAAGTCAGCATGTTCCAAAATGTCTTTATAAATCATCTCTATTAAAGATGCAGGCATTTGCAGTTATGCAAGATAAAAATACCTTCAGCTATGTTTGCAGTTTAGGTTTGAAGGAAAGTAGGGCAGACAGTGGGAGAAATGGGAAATCCATAAAAAGTCTTCCCTTTCTGTTCCCTTATGCACACTGGGCAATTAAAGCACATTTAATGATTACTCTTCCAATTAATTCCATCACTTGTATTGACAAAAGAGTTTGCTGTGAGGCAGTTAAGCAGGTAAGTTGAATTTACTAATTTACTTTAGTCCAATGAGTTCCAGTCAAGATGTTGCCCAATCAGCATATGAAGTAGGAAAAGTTTTTTTTTTTTTAAATGTGCTAATGTGTGCTTATGTTTGCTTTTCTATTGAAGTTTTTTGAGTTAACAATGCAGTGTTTTGGGCCGTTGGTCATAAATAATGGTGTTGGCAGTGATGATGAAATAAACTTGGGTCCATTCTATGGGTCTATTAAGGAGGAACATCATTTAATCATTCTGGAATGATCAGAGAGGTGTGATGGCCTCTAAAGAGGTCTCTGGTTTCCCCTCCAGATGGATTCTTATTCCTCTGGGGGCTTCAAGGTCATGCTGACCTTATTGTAATAGCAGGATACCAGGTCCTACTGCTGAATGGGCCTCAGGTGTCAATTACTACTCCCCTAGAATTTTTTCTTAACCTATGCTTGCAGTTTAGCAGACTATTCAAGCATCATAATAAAACTCTCTTTAACTCTCTATACTCTATGTCTTGAAGCAACATTTCCCAAATGTTGATTTAACCATGAAGCAAGTTTCCCAAAGTATGGTCCGTGGAACACTAGTCCTGAAGGGTGTAATACCTAATAATCCATAGAAAATAGAGACTTTCTCTAGTCAAGTCCCCCCTAACCCCAACTCTCAGCTTCAAAATGAAATTCAAATAAGACACTTTGGGAAGTAATACTTTATTCCGATCTCTCTAGTTCTCTAGTACCAAGGCACCCAAGTCAACGTATTTCTCACTAGATCCTCCTTTAAAAAATATTGTATAAGCTTACTTATAAGGACTTAAATCTTTGGAGAGCAGCCTCTTCATCAGAGAGGTGTTAATGTTTTATTTAATTATACTTTGAAATCAAGTAAACCTCACACAAAGTAGATCTTGTTTGATTGCTTCTTTACAAATGAAATGAAAATATGTACCTTAAAGATAAATGCCTGAAAAGCACTTTTAAAGTGAAATGATTGTTATTCTGCATATTGAAAATGATGTATAAGTCTCTTCCAAGGTGAACTACTGGAGTTGCAGTTAATTTCCTAGGCCTTTCTCTATATTTATCTATGTAACATTGGGACTTCAGATAGTTTTCTGTATAAATATGCATAAAGTCAATTTAAAAAATATTTTGACTATATTTTGCAGCATAACTATGAAATCAGGTTTTTCCGTTTGTATTATAGTTTTACAGAGTTTACATCTTCTCGTTGTATATGGAGTCTTGTCTTTAGTGACCTCTTCTTTAGGTTACACAATTAACAGATAAATGGGGTGTTGCTAGAAGAAAGGGAACAAGGATCATCTTTTTGTTCAATGTAAATATTGGGTGCTAGATAGTCCGTGATTTATTTGGAGTGAGAAAATGGGCCTTGTTTTTTCAGACACTATCCCTAGTGACACATAGGCCAAACATAAAGGAGATTGCCTACCCTTAGTTCTGGAATTCTGATGGAGCAAGGCCTTCTCTCTGGTGCTTTATTAGTTCTTGGACAAGGACTGCAGGGTTATGTTGAATAACACATTCACTATCTCAGTCTTTTCTCCTCATTAAGGAAAAAAGAAATCTGCCATAATGTGATCCATGATTAGAGTTAATGCAGTCTCTAACGTCTCCCAGATGTTTTAACGTCACTCACGTCACTTGCAGAGTTTATAAATGTGATTTGTCTACTGGTTTATTCCTTTTTGTAGCAAACATTATCTTTCTGCTTGAGAAAAAAAAATCTAAATCAGAGACTCAGTGAGTTACTTAACATAATTTACAGTGTGTTTAGAAACAGTGCTAAAATGCAGAGTATGTAATCGATGGCACATTCTCATAAAGAATGTATTTGCACTTTGTAACAGAAATGCGATCATGCCAAAATGGCCAGATGTCTCTTCTTAATGGTATCCCTTTTTTCGGTACTGTGCCTCCATTCCAACTTTTCATGGCCATAAAATATTTTCCTTTTTTTCAGTACAGGGTTGGAAATGCTGTAATCCCAACCTGGAAGAGTATATCTTTGCAGTATTGGGTTACAAGTTTAATTTTCAAAACTGTTATCTTTATCCTGATTTTTTAGGAGCACTTCAATAAGATTATCCTTTTTTGTTTAAGTTTCTGGATACATTGGTTCAGTTTTTAGTTTTGTGTATATGTGTTTATGATACAGATGGGACCCCCTCTTTTTCCTTTCATTGTGTGTACTAAGCACCCTACCTCAGGTAGTCAGATATTTATGCATAGTCAGCCTGACTCTAGTATAAGGTCACTGGGAGTTAGAAATCCCCTAATTCATGGATTAAAACATAATTGAACAACAGATGAAGAAGATGCAAATTTCAAGAAGTAAGAATTGTATTTGGAGGAAGCAGGGATTTTCTAAGTTGGGTTTGAGGAATAAGATAACAGTATCTTGCATTTAAATAACAGTTTAATATTTTTATCATTATTATCATTAATCGTTGTTTGTATCTAGCTTTACAATTTTTAAAGCGCAGTTCATATGCTATGACATTTGGCCTTCACAGTTAGTTTTTGAGAAAAAGAAAAAAAATTGATATTATCCCTAGTTTACAGAAAGGAAACTGATCAGTGAGTGACTGAGCCATGAATACATCCTTCCCAGTCTGTGCTGTTGCATGAAATCGTGCTTCCCGTAAGCCTCTATCCTGGGGACTTCAGTTCCCTTTTCATAGTGCTCTCCGTGTGCATGTACAACAGGAAACACGGTAACTTGGCACTCACTGTAGGTCCTTTAGGGCACACAGGAAGTGTCATTCCAAGAAGAGATTTTTAAATGCCTGGTCGAAATGAGGCCTTCTGTTGCTTGGCTCTCCAAGATGATAAACACCAGATGCAGACATTGATGTAACAATGATTATCCAGGCTGATGAGCATGTTACTTTGATTACAAGAGCCATGGACTTAGAAGCAGGGCTTGGGAAAGCTTCGGGAGCAGCAGGAGATTTTGCAAATCCATCACTCCCTTCACTCTAAAGGCTCCTGTGTCCACTATGAAGAGGGCAGCCGACTGCCACTGGTATTTACATGCACGCCACCCCCAGCTTTCACCATACACCAATCAAATGTCTCCGAAAACAGGGAATTTAGTCTTCATAATCTGAAAAGTCAGCCCAGCTTCGAGCACTTTCACCAAAATTGGAGATCATGTGTGCTTCCACTCTTCATTGGACACTCAGTGCTCAGCATATTTTGGTTGAGGGAATGGAGGATATTCCAAACCAAAGAATCTTCTGTCCCAGTCAATACTGTTTTCATTTGCTTGATATTTAGAACCTCCAGTCCACAAGGTTCACATTCAAGAATTGTCTGTGAGGAGCCACATACTGGGACAAATGTAGATATCATATTTTAGTTAAATATGTGCTAATTTAAATGACATTGCATTTTTATTCAAGTAATTAACTATAACTGAATTATTTTTAAGGATTCAATCTGAAAACACAGGTAAACATTACTACCATATTATTGAGAAAAAATAACAATAAATATTTGTTTTCTACACAGGTGATCCAGTCCAAAAGCATGTACAGTTACAGTTAATTTTTTACTTGATTTGTCCTATTTCAGTTCACTTTAACGTTTTTATATGAAATTTAATAATTCATACATACATGCACATAGAACATCAATATATGCATACATACAAAATGCCACATCATTAGGGATTGTTTGGTTAATGTTTACACAAATTTCATGACATCTATATACACTGTTTAGACTGCCAAGTTTCTCTTTGGAGGAAGCCAGCATACAGCCCTAAAATAGGAAAATATGATGTCAAAAAGTAAGAATTGCCAAAATTGTTGCTTGTGTGCCAAAATTGACCTCGTTTTAGGGTGCATTATTGCAAATAAAGTCCTGTGTTAGGTTAGATGTGGTAGGTGTCTTTTCCCCTTAGATCTGTTGGATCTATGTTGAACATCTGTTGACTATTGGCTATGCATAGTAGATGATTACAGCTATTTAGCTGCATTATCCATGCTTAACATTCACTACTCTCTCTAACATAAGGGAAAATTTTAGATGCTTTCAATTATCCATTTTACTCAGCTAACAAAAACTGAGGTTCACTAGGGAAAACCTTACATTAAGCAGAAATACCTTAAAGGTCAAGCTATTAAAATACTCATTAAGAATTCTGTCATTGGGATTTCATTCAGACTATAAGGCTGTGAAGATTCAATTCTTTCAGTATTACCTACTAAGTGTTTAAATTTGGGCAAACCCCTAACATTCTGAGCCTCAGTTTGTCCATCTGTGAAACAGAGGCAGTAACACCTTACCCAAAGACTTTAGCAATTATTTATTGAGAAGATACATGTGAAAGCAGCATATACTATAATTAAGAAATAAATTACAATTATTAAATTAATTACATATATACTACTAGAAGCATATATTGTATAAGTGAGATATTCTTGATGCTATTTCTAAATCATTGTTAGCTTTCCATGTTACATATATAAAGTATATGTAAAGCAGTTGATTGATTTCCTGTCATTTAAGTATTATAAATAATCTAGTCCTTTGTGAATTAGATATATTTAAGATCTTTCATTACGGAGATGGAGAAATATCAAGGAATATATCACCATTTAAATATTTCCTCATTTAGGGCCAGGCATGGTGGCTCATGCCTGTAATCCCAGCACTTTGGGAGGCCGAGGCGGATGGATCACGAGGTCAGGAGTTCAAGACCAGCCTGGCCAACATGGTGAAACCCCGTCTCTACTAAAAATACAAAAAATTAGTCAGGCGTGGTGGCACCCACCTATAATCCCAGCTACTTGGGAGGCTGAGGCAGGAGAATCACTTGAACCCAGGAGGCAGAGGTTGCAGTGAGCTGAGATCTCGCCATTGCACACCAGCCTGGAAGATGGAGCAAAACTCCATCTCGAGGAAAAAAAATATATATATATATTATATATATATATATGTGTATATATATAAAATAAATATATTTTATAAATAAATATATTTATATTGCTGCTGTTATAGAACACACAGGCTAGTGTAAGAGATAAACACTAAAGAGATATATAGAAAGGAATTTAATTGTAATTGTGATAAGTGCCTTGAAGGAAAGATACAGTAAATTATAGAAGTATGTGATAACTTGTGGAGATTGCCAAAGAAGGCTTCTCAGAGGAGATTATTTGACCTGTAAAAGATTTCAAAGAATTAAGGCCAATAGAACTATAATATTTTGTAAATTGGTCAAAGCATACCAAGTTCACACACATTTCTGAAATATCTGAACTTACTTTATATTTATACCTAATTAAGGAGCCTGGATTGTTTCTGGTCTTCCCTTAATTTATATGCACAAACTGAATATAGGCATTTGAATATAAATACAAATTTTGTTAGTATACCTTAACGAGTCAAGCTTATCTATAACAGATTTGATACTGAGTTGTTATTTACTATTGACAGTTTTTGAACAATTATCTTGTATGAACATGTTCTGTGGAATGAGGCGATGGAAAAATGAGGAAAATGTTACCGTGGGAATGACAACACTGGTTATTCTCAGAAAGCTTCTTTGAGAAACAGGGAGTTTATTTGTGGCTAATTTAGCGGATTTGATATTGATTCTGAAGTATACCATCTGCCCAGAGCATGGGGTAGCACGTATTTTATATAACCCAAAATTATTCAACTGATGGGCTTTAAAGTTTAAAAGAAAGTTAGGTAAAGCAATTTATGAGCTCTAAAATTAAAATCTGTGTATTCACAAAACAAATGAATTTCCCAAATAAGTTAGACATACATTTAAGAGACTTGTCATGATGGTTGACAATACATGAGCATCCAAGAAAAATATTCCGAAGTTTGAATATTTCAAACTCCCAGAATATTCAAAGGCTTTTACCAGGCTGCTCTAAAGCTGTTGCGTTAATGCCTGCCACTCCTTCACCTGCTTCTCTCTTAAATTTGATGTGATCTATCTATGTATGTCTATATATTCAGAATACAAATAAAATAATTGAAATGTACATTTTAATGTGTTGTCTTCATGTGTCTTGATAATATAAAGCTTCAATTTTGTGAGGAAATTAATATGATTTACTAAGAAAATTTCAGCAAAATTTGTCTATTAATGAGGAAAAACGAAAAGTAGAGGTCATACTTAATAATGCTGGCAGATCTTTATGTTTCTAAAAGATTTCAGTCTACATCAGTGGAAGCAATGTATATTAGAATGTATTTGTTTATCCAACCATTACCTTCTTATCACATTAGGAATGAAGGCACCACTTAGCACACTGGGCTGGTGTGCGCCTGGCATTCTGAACCTTAATCTGACTAATGCCCCCATTGCAAGATGTAAATAGATTACAAAGAAAAATTCAATATTTTCTCCCTTCTCCCACCAGAGCAGCCCACATTAGTTGTTTCCTGCCATATAATTGCATTACATGCTGGGATGTGATCCATGGTTAATGGCAGTCACAGTCAACTGTCACTTTGCTTTTAGCCTCGGTCATTCAGTATGATTTACATATTTAGCAACCATGACGAGACCTAGATTTGTCAAACCACTTGTGGAGGTTGTGATGCTAACTGCTACCCAGAAAATTTTTGTTGTTGTTGTTGAAAGACACCTTTGCAGGTGGTAATGCACATAGATGCAGAGCATCTGTAATGTAAATTAATTAATTTATCCAGTATTTTTATGTCCTTAAAAATATTTACTACATTACTTGATTAATACTTCTGATGAATAATTTTCATTACCTGGAAATTAATTTTTGTTTCAGTTTCTTATCAATTAAACAAACTTTTAAAAATAAAAAAATTACTTTTGCTTAGTAGTAACAAATATATAAACTTGTTTCCATAAACCTCACATAAAAATGTTGAAAATCTAATTTATCACAGCTATTAACAAAACATATAATTGCATATAATAAATCTTTGAACCCTATTGAAATGTCAGAGATGGTAAATTTTAGGAGATTTTGTTATGTAAAATTGATATCAATTTAAATGCACTTAAGTCATTTAGTTATTCATATGAAACTCTCCTCCCTGCGGTAACTTGAATGCCCAAAGATTGGCAGAATGAAAGGTGAAGGCCTCTCATTGCTTTATTTTATACATGAACTCTCTTTTCAGAACCATGCCTGGTTTCCCATAACACATTGTTCTGGGAGAAGAGGGTTAAACAATTATTAGCTGTGAGTGAGGAATTCTTATTGTTTGGTTGAAAATAGTCCATCCGGTTTCTTTGTAAAAATCCCGATCCGTAAGCCTAAGAATAATTGCCTTACTCCAATCCACTTCTCATACCTTCATCAGAATGGTGTGCCTGTGTGTATCAATATGTATGTAGAATACAAAAGTAATGATTTTTTACTTTATTTTTGCACAATTTTCATGTGTTCCCTCATCAAGTTCCAGCTTGAACCTTTAAATGTTTCTATTGCCAACTTAAAGGAAATCACAGTTCCCTGTAGGAATGGGGCATGCCAGGTCCTCCACCTTCTCGCTCCTGCCTCCTGCCTCGTGCCTCCTTCTCCAGGCCCATTTTCATTTCCATATTCCACTTACAGTGCCATGTTCTCCCACCACTCGGTGCCCAGTGTCTGACATGCTACTTCCTTCGCATCTAACAAGTAGTCACATACCCTTCAAGTTTCTGCCAAAACAAGATGATCTGAACAAAACAACCTTCTTCCCTTGAATCTTCTTCCAGACAATACCTAGAATGTAGCCCCTTCCCCAACTTCCTCAGAAGAAAACTTCCACCTCTTCGTTTCCACAGTAATTGGTACATATTTAAATTTTTATTGATTTTTTTTTCCATTGCATTGATCTGAATGTCGACATCTTTCCCCCACATGTACAAGAAAACCCTTCAAGGGAAGGGAGTGTTGATCAGCTTTATCTCCTATGCATCTAGCAAGGGACCCTAGCTAAAATGAAAGCTGTGTTGAGAGCAGATCTGGTTACTGTTGTATCCATGGAACCTAAATAGAGGTTATGCAAGTATCTGCTGAAGGAATCAATCAGTGCACCTACTAAGTGAAGAGATGTGGATTGTGTTCTGGTGGTTCAACATTTCTCTATCAGTTTCTGTATCTTGGTGTTCATTGTTTTCCTCCATGTAATTTAATTATGTTGGACATTTAACACTTTTAATACTAATGGCATGTGGAGGAGAGGCAGCTTCCATTTTTCCTAATAATTCGGCAGAGCATTTCTAGTATGTCTAGTCTGCCATAAAAGTATTGATGTCAGAAAACACTTTGATCCTGATATTAACACTTTGATCCTGATATTAACCCTGATATTAACAAAAGCAATCTTTTGTTAAAGAACCCCCCAACAAATACAATTAAAAATATGCAAGTGTTGCTAAACTCTCCTTTGTGGTGCTTAGGTTTGCCTTCTGCCCTGATATTATTAGCTTCTGCTAATTTGACAAGGTCAGCAGTGACACTATCTGCCTTGCCATTATCAAAGGTTGTAAGGCGTTTCTCTTGGATGAATCACAAAATCATTAACTTCTCTATCACTGAAAGAGCTTCCCAGCTATTCTTTCTGTCTTTCTGAATCAATATCCCCAGGGTATCAGTGTCCTTTTATATTCAACAGAAATTACGAAATCATGCCACCCATTTCTCAGGGCACTAGCTAATGGGGACCTGAAGAAGACTTTAATTATCTCTGACAACAACTCAACCACTTTTTTCTTCATGTGTGGATCCTGGTCTGCCCAGTCAAAGAAGGGACAAACCAAGTTAGGAAAATGCCGAGGCAAATTTCGGGCAGTGTTGAAGAATATTCCACAGGCTTTTATTAAACTCCCAGTCTATGGAGATTATAGAACATTCATCAATATACTTTATACCAAAAGCTGTTCTTTGATTTTCAGTGTCAGAGATGTCCAAGTTACTATACTTTCCCAACTTGCCTGGGAAACTCTGGTTATTTGATTTTTCTACAGCACACTACCCTTAAGATAAAAATTTAAAGATAATAAATTCTGAAGGAAAAAATAACATTAAAGGAATGTATTAAAACCATTTTCAAATCTATATGCCTATGTGTATATGGGGAGAGAACTAGGGATACAGATATATATATATATATATATATGGCTTGCTTTAATTCTGTATTCACAGTGGCTGGTACATAGTGGGCACTGAAAACATAGTTTTGAATAAAAAACTTAAGGAATGAACGAATGATTATTAGATATAGCTAGTGTTTTTAAGGGAGCTATATTCATTCACTTATTTATAAGAGAGATCAGAGTGTGGCTTGCCCTCTAGTGGTCTGTTTTAACGAACTTTAATCCGGCCTTTGAAAGATAAATATTTACTTGATAATAGTAAAGTATTTATAGTAAAATATTTATAAATGGATGGTAAAATAATTTTCATTTTTAATAAACATATGTCTAATAAAGCTTTCTTTGGTCCATTTTAAAACTTTGTAGTGAAACATCAAAGAGAATTTGGAAAACTAGAAATAAAAGGACTTTACCTTTTAGAAAAATGAAAATATTTCCTATATGACATTGATATTTTAAGCCTGATATGATTGTTTTTTAGTTATACTTCCAATTTTTGTGCCTTATGTAAAATACGGAGAGGACTTTAAATTGTTTTTCCTGTCTTCTATTACATGCCAAGTGTTTCACAGATGGAAAACAGAATCTATCTAACAATATTGTAATTATCGACATGAAATGCAAACACACTCTTCTTTTGGAATATTCTAATTATGGCTATTTAGGAAACTACTGACAATTTATATACTAGTGTGTCTGATTAATATTTTTTCATATTATTTATATTGTTTATATTTGATTACTATTATGCAAGTAATTATTTGAATTAAAATGGCCTGCTACTCTAACATCAAATATAATAATATACTGAGAATACAATTAAATGAACATACATAAACACATTTCAAGAAATGTATTTTTCTCTCAAGAATTCACTAATTATCTAGTAATTGTGTTCAGTCTAGGTGGTTGCAGTTATTTTTAAATGAATTAATAACAGGGTACACACATTTTAAATAATATTTTAAGCAACAGGCATTTAATCAGTTATGTAAAAGAATGGATGTCAAGCTTCGGATTTTTTATTAAATTTCTTCATCTTATTTGTTGATTTCAGTATCTCTTCTTTCTTTGTTTTAGTTTATGACTTATACAATAGAAATAAAAGTGGAATTTTTCTAGCTACAATTTGGGGCCTAGAAATTAGGAGTTGAAGGCTCAAATGTGTGCAAAGGAGCATAGAATTATAGACTAAGATTCTGTAAGGAATCAAAACTTTAGTCTGTATCGCTATACTCTGACTTACTATCATCAGATATAACATTAATAGTTATAATCAAAAGTATAGGTACAGACTGCAAACAAATTTATGGTTACTAGAAAAAAACTACAAAAAAATTTTCTCTGGTCTTCAAAGTTTTTAATTGTGATATTAATCAGGAATAAACTTAATCAGATGTTATTTAATGTTTTTTATTTTTGGTATTCCACTTATATAATATGTCAAAATTCCTACTTGTTAGAAAATGAAGCTTTTCACTCTCTCAATTCTCCCAGATTTACTTAAACTCATTTTTGAAATTTAGCATTATGTAGGAATGCTACATATCATTTCCATAGGAAATTGTGACTGTAACACCAGTTTCAAAATCAAAATGATTTTCAGTTCTCTTCCTGAATCTAGAATATTCATGTCTAGATTTCTAATCGTTTCTGGAAGAAAAAAGATGTTTACTCCTCCAATAAATTTGGGATACTATATTAAAAATATTCCTTACTGTAGGACATCTCAAGGCCCATTAAAAATTAATGTGCAATATTAATCTCCAAGATGGGTTATACCATACAGCTCCTTCTCAATTTATTTGAGGATTCCTTTTTCTAGAAACTTTGACCAATACCAAATGCTGATCTGGTTTTTTCTTCTTTGGGAACAAACTAGACTTGAGTAAGTCACTGAAAAATGAGTAACACAGTAAAAATGGAGAGAAACGAAAATACATCAAAGAAGGAGGGACATAATGAGTCACAGCATGAATAAAAACATAATTTCAAAGGGTATTTTTTTTTTTTAGTTCACCCCGTCTGGAGCAGATAATTCATATTGACAAATACTATTTATCGAATTTGAGCCAATGACAAGATCAGATTATACAGCGTCTAATTGCCAGGTTAAGGGATTTAGGCTTTATCATATAATGTACAGGAAGCCACTAGAAGTTTTTAATAAAATAGATGATAATGGTAATAATAACAGTGTCCATCATTTATTAAGCACTTGTCTTAGAAGCTTTTCTAAGTGCTTTGCCTGTATTAACTCATTTATTTCTCTCAACAGTCCTTTGGTGTAGGTACAGAATAAGGGAACAAAATGTCAAATAACTTTTCCAGGGTCTATAGCCTAGTGGATGTTGGAGCTGTCATGTGTAGATCCCTAAGCAATGTGATTCCAGAATTGTTGCCCTTGCACCCTATTCTATGGTATAAAGAGTATCCTGTATAGGGAGATTAATCTGGAACCATATGAAGGATAGATCCAAGAAGTATAAGACTGGAAGAAAAATTGGTTGGTCAGGAGGCTCTTCCAATAAACCAAGCGTGAGATCCTAAAGTGTTTAATGTGATGCCAAGAGGAATGGAAAGAAAAGGGTGAGGTTTAGAGATTCAAAGAAGGTAACATTGATGCTAAACATTTAACTTAATTCATGGCTTCACATTGATCCAGGGAAGTGGAGTTCCCTGTACGAGTTTTAGCTGATGGTAGCATTAACAACAAGATGATAGAGAAATTATGATACCACTGACAAAACTAAGGAACTCATACAGAAGAAACAGTCAAAGGGGAAGATGATGAGTCTGAGTTTTAAAGATCTTTAGTTGGAAATGATGTCAGCATACTAGAATTATGTGACTCTATATCGAGAGGAACAAATGGCTATACATAGAGCTTGGACTCTTCAGCGCCAACATGATGGTTTTGATCAGGGGAGGCTACGAAATTTTTAAGGACAAGGATGAGACAGGAAGAGCTAAGGCTAGAGAATGGATCTTGGGAACTGCTAAGTGCTACAAGTGTGTAGAGGAAGAAAAATCGTAGAAGGAAACTAATATTTTAAAAAGGAAATTGTAATGTTGCAGAGCCATGTAGACAAATATCCTTAAAATGATGACATGCAACACTGTAAAAAAGGACAAAAAAGAGAACCAGGAAGAGGGGTGGCAATTAAACCATCTCATTGGTTTGGACTGTTTAGATGTTGTTACAGAGAATTCAGTGAGTCATTCCAGAGTTAGCAGCTGTCATTTATCTATCCTAATTATCTAATAGTGCATCATTAGCTCATTTTTTCTGGTCAGTTTAAATAGATAAACACTTTCCTTTGTATCTGCTGATTAATTTACTTGGTATGATATTATATTAGAGAAGAATTGAAAATGATTATTCTCCCATCATTTAAAAAGGTATGTTTGATAGTCTCAAATTCATGAGAGTAAAAACTTGGAAAACTGAAGAATGCAACACATTTATCAAATTCCTGGATGTTTGTTGACTTTCTACTCTGCTTCTAAAATTGTAGTGATTTTCAGGTGATTTAAGTGCAATTTCTAGTCATTTAGTATATATGTGTGTTTTTGTGTACATGCATATACTATTTATTTGTTATTCATATTATACCTTGCATATATAATATTTATTAATATCTTACTTACATTAATTAATATAAATAACCCTTAAAATCAAATATACCCTCAACATCAAAAAGCGAAAGCATTAGAAGAGAGTAATAGTGAAAGAAAATCAGATGTATCCTGGATATTATCATTGGCATATAATATATATATTATTATCACCATATTATATCTATATATGAGAAAGTATTTTATTAGTTTTCTTAATGCAGTACAGCTATTCAACAACCCCAGATTGCTAAGGTTGTTACTGATTAATTTTTCCCAGATTTACCATCTGTCTGGACTGACTACATAGCCATTTTGCTAGGGCTTTTTTTTCCCGCCTCTGTAGCAATTAGCCTTACTCAACATGATGGCTTTTTTAAAAATGTAAAGTAACACGTCATATATTATTACATCAAAGACCATTCAAAATAGCAACTTTTAAATATGTGAGTGACAGGATAAATTACTACCGAGTATTATGCTTAACATCACTATCACCTAGAGCCAGAAACCATCATGCAGTGTTGGTGGTTTGGTGACATATTTTGACTGGAATGTGCTGTACTATTGGGCATCAGTCAAATGTGGTAATTTATGATAATTACTCATCTGAGGCAGATTAAAAAGCAACATCCTAAATACAAATACTGTCATAGCACTATTGCCCTGAACTGGTTGCCGCAGAGTTGAATGTTCTGCAACTACTTTGTGATTTTACTTCCAATTTACTTTTGATTATTTTTATATAATATATAGAATCTTGTCTACTGTTGTCTACATTTCCTGAGAAAGTAATAAAAATAAATGGCCCTACCTGTTAAGATTAAGATGAAAATTGAGATTTCATAATGAAAATAAAAATTAGATGGATGATGTAAATTTTAAAAAACATGTTTTCTCCTCCTTTTCTTTTTTCCAGATACTAAGAGAAAAGGCACATGTCAGCATATATTCTAGTCTTCTGGTAGCACTTTCAATAAACAAAGCCCTTTAAAGTTACTCTTTACCCTTGAAATGAGTTCAGTCTTGTATTCTTTGTATCTGCTCTTGGTCTTCCTCAAAGACAAGATAAAATCAGAGTTGTGACCTTACTCCTACTCTTTCTAGAAGACAGATTCTCATTTCTTTCAGAAACTATGGTATTTGCCTTTTCAACATCTCCTGTATTTAAAAATTGAGAGTCCCAGCAGTTTTACTGTTAGATATAAGGCTATATTGACACATATTTTCCCCCAGTAGTGAAGCAAGTGATAAGTTCTTACGGAGAGCATGAAAGTTTCTAGAACAAAAATGCAATGTGCTTCATAATCTAAATCTGACAAGTGTTGAGGAAGAACTTTTCAAAATAATGATCAGACCAATTCACTTTAGTTGCTTAAAATATCATGTCACCCAATGACAGAACCAAAAAAACTGTTTATAAGGCATACTGCATAATTGGGAAGTAAATTCCTAAGATATATGGCTAATACAGCAGGGTTTGAATAGCTCCATTTCTAAAGCTGAATCATGGTCTTTGATGAGAGTGGGTTATAACAATGCAGGCTTTGAGAGCCTTGCAAAATCTCAATTAAGTTGCTGAAATGTTTCCACAGTTTATTTTTCTAGGATCTTTTCCATGACTGCTTGCTCATAAAGACCTGGCTGTGGAAGGAAATTGGACAGGAACTTTTGAATTGGCCTCTTGTTTGCCCAGTTCTATTGACCTGTACCAGGGTGGTTACACTTTGGAGGCCGTAAGTTGTTCATTTGCTACTGTTCTTAATCAATAAATTATTCCTTGGCAATGAATAATTAGAATCAAATTCTGATACCGGACCAGTTAAAGCAGGAAGCAAAATTCTGAAATTAAGAAGTGAATATTTGTTGATTTTTCTCTTTGAGCCCCTGTCATATATAGCATTGTCATTTTTATTTAGTAAGAGATCATTGGAATACTTGGGTAAATAAGCTTAAGCCTCTTATTTTAGATGGGTTGCATTTGAACACCTTAAAAATATAGAAGTTCTTTAATGAAAGCAATTGTATAAAAAATAAAAATTAATATCATAAGATCATAAAAACTATAAAGCAGACCACCCCCAAATTTAAACTGCAATGAATGACATCATAGGGCAAAGACATTAGTTGATGATTCATATTAATGAGGGTATGCACACATATATGCATATGTAATATCTTTGCAAAAGCTTTTTAAAGAGCTGTTAATTTGATTTTGGCACAAAGGTTAATTCTTCATGCCTTGTTATAATGTGTCAGCATTTTTTTGAAACCACAGCTCAATTTTGTTACTATATTTGTAGACCTGAAGTGATGTGTGTTTTTCTCCAATTTAAAATAATTTTCTCCTTGCCTTTAAATAATAGACAAAATCCATAATGAAATACCCCCTGAATTATTCAGTACCTTGATCATGATTATAATTCATGCTAGCTTTTTCAAGAGTGCTATTGAGAAGTTTAGTTTACAAAGATGTGATTCATATAACAAATATATATGTTCTTTACACGTATCTGCCACAGACTTGGGTCAAGAGGAAATGATA
The DNA here is from genome assembly GCF_028878055.3 of Symphalangus syndactylus. Lineage (NCBI taxonomy): Eukaryota > Metazoa > Chordata > Mammalia > Primates > Hylobatidae > Symphalangus > Symphalangus syndactylus. The sequence continues at coordinate 42,718,183 of NC_072432.2, forward strand.
GTTGCCTCAAATGGACAACTAGGAATTTGAAGACAGAAAGTTAAAGAAATGCTAAAAGTGCTGTTTGTTTTTTTTTTTTTTGCTATATTTAGAACTGAGCGGTGGGTAAGCTTGTTCAGAGGGGAGTGCTGTTTGCAGTAAGTAAGAGGCAGAAGCCCTAAGTGTTCAAAGACTAAGAAAAAATGAAACACATTTGCCAAAAACTGGAGGACCAGGAAGTGCCATCTTATATTACCATCCACTGAATGTTCTTTATTTCATAGAAAATGTCAGTGAGACTTCAAGAATAGGAGTCGTGTTTTACTGCATAACGTATGTGGAGTTAAGATAAAATCACGCATTACAAAACTGTAGGAAATAAGTGTTTAGGATTCTTAGTGATATTACATAGTGGTGATTGATTAATGACATAAATTTGAAATTCCTCTTGGACTGATGTGAACTGATAATTAGGGACTGTGGTGAAAGAGAAGAAAATACCATAGATTTCTGAAACTAGAATTCGTTTTGTTATATCAAGTATACAAGTGAAAAATTTCCACTGAATATAAGTGAAATGGTGTGGGAGCAGATGGAAGCAGTCTTAACTGACAGCCAACAATGAGGAATTTGGAGGAGTGATGAGGGGCCATGCTACTTTATGCTTTTCTAAAGAGTTGGTTAAATGGTTTTGAATATTCTTAAAGTAAAAGGACAGAAATATAATAAAAAGTACATAAAGCATGTTGATTATTCTTCTATTATTTTAGCATCTTTTAATAAAGTTGCTAATGTGTTTATTTTATTTGGCATCTATTCTTTCAGGTTTGTGTCCTGACGGCAGCCAGATGATATTAGAAAAAAGGAACTGAATTTGTTGCATTAGAAGAATTATGTCAAATGACTCTCTAATAGACAATAAATTACAATTACAAATCAGAATAAAAGCCAACTTATTAATGTTACAGAAGAAGAGATATATTGTCCAATAATTACAAACTTGAAGAAAATGGGTGACATATTGTCTTAGTTCATTTTGTGTTGCTATAACAGAATACCACAGACTGGCCAATTTAAAAAGAAAAAATGTTCATAGTTCTGAAGGGTGGGAAGTTCAATATCAAGGTACCAGCAACTTTCTAGGGCCAGACCATTCCATGGTGAAAGGGGAGAGGATGAGAAAGAGCATGAGAGAGAAACCAAGAAAGGGCCTCTCTTTTGTAATAAACCCACTCTAGAGTAACAACAATAATTCATTGATGAAGGCTGAGCCTACATGATCTAATCACCTCTTAAAAGACCACCTGTCAATACTGTTACATAGGGGATCAAGTTTCCAACACATGAATTTTGGGAGACACATTCAAGCCATAGCAGATATGAACCAAACTTTTTCACTGAATAGGAAGTTAAGATATGGAATACATTTAGTGAATATAAATAAAAGTTAAAAGAGTAAATTTTATAATGAACAAAGAGCAAATGTAAGGTTAGTCAGAGTCCAGGATAACATCATTTGAATAATCTTGGATACGATATCTGTGGGATTCTTTGCAGGAGAGAAATTTTAAAGATTATGGTAATAGTTAATACCACTATAATATTCAATATAACCTGAACTTAAATCTGTGCTTTTCCCTAAGACGAAGTTATAGGGAACAATTTTTTTTTATTTTATTATTATACTTTAGGTTTTAGGGTACATGTGCACAATGTGCAGGTTTTTTACATATGTATCCATGTGCCGTGTTGGTTTGCTGCACCCATTAACTCGTCATTTAGCATTAGGTATATCTCCTAATGCTGTCCCTCCCCTCTCCCCCCAACCCACAACAGTCCCCGGAGTGTGATGTTCCCCTTCCTGGGTCCATGAGTTCTCATTGTTCATTTCCCACCTGTGAGTGAGAACATGCGGTGTTTGGTTTTTTGTCCTTCCGATAGTTTACTGAGAATGATGTTTTCCAGTTTCATCCATGTCCCTACAAAGGACATGAACTCATCATTTTTTGTGGCTGCATGGTATTCCATGGCGTATATGTGCCACATTTTCTTAATCCAGTCTATCGTTGTTGGACATTTGGGTTGGTTCCAAGTCTTTGCTATTGTGAATAGTGCCGCAATAAACATACGTGTGCATGTGTCTTTATAGCAGCATGATTTATAGTCCTTTGGGTATATACCCAGTAATGGGATGGCTGGGTCAAATGGTATTTCTAGTTCGAGATCCCTGAGGAATCGCCACACTGACTTCCACAATGGTTGAACTAGTTTACAGTCCCACCAACAGTGTAAAAGTGTTCCTATTTCTCCACATCCTCTCCAACAACTGTTGTTTCCTGACTTTTTAATGATGGCCCTTCTAACTGGTGTGAGATGGTATCTCATTGTGGTTTTGATTTGCATTTCTCTGATGGCCAGTGATGATGAGCATTTTTGCATGTGTTTTTTGGCTGCATAAAGATCTTCTTTTGAGAAGTGTCTGTTCATGTCCTTTGCCCATTTTTTGGTGGAGTTGTTTGTTTTTTTCTTGTAAATTTGCTTGAGTTCATTGTAGATTCTGGATATTAGCCCTTTGTCAGATGAGTAGGTTGCAAAAATTTTCTCCCATTCTGTAGGTTGCCTGTTCACTCTGATGGTAGTTTCTTTTGCTGTGCAGAAGCTCTTTCGTTTAATTAGATCTCATTTGTCAATTTTGGCTTTTGTTGCCATTGCTTTTGGTGTTTTACACATAAAGCCCTTGCCCACGCCTATGTCTTAAATGGTATTGCCTAGGTTTTCTTCTAGGGTTTTTATGGTTTTAGGTCTAACATGTAAGTCTTTAATCCTCTTGAATTAATTTTTGTATAAGGTGTAAGGAAGGGATCCAGTTTCAGCTTTCTACATATGGCTAGCCAGTTTTCCCAGCACCATTTATTAAATAGGGAATCCTTTCCCCATTGCTTGTTTTTGTCAGGTTTGTCAAAGATCAGATAGTTGTAGATATGTGGCATTATTTCTGAGGGCTCTGTTCTGTTCCATTGATCTATGTCTCTGTTGTGGTACCAGTACCATGCTGTTTTGGTTACTGTAGCCTTGTAGTATAGTTTGAAGTCAGGTAGCATGATGCCTCCAGCTTTGTTCTTTTGGCTTAGGATTGACTTGGTGATGCGGGCTCTTTCCTGGTTCCATATGAACTTTAAAGTAGTTTTTTCCAATTCTGTGAAGAAAGTCATTGGTAGCTTGATGGGGATGGCATTGAATCTATAAATTACCTTGGGCAGTATGGCCATTTTCACAATATTGATTCTTCCAACCCATGAGCATAGAATGTTCTTCCATTTGTTTATATCCTCTTTTATTTCATTGAGGAGTGGTTTGTAGTTCTCCTTGAAGAGGTCCTTCACATCCCTTGTAAGTTGGATTCCTAGGTATTTTATTCTCTTTGAAGCAATTGTGAATGGGAGTTCACTCATGATTTGGCTCTCTGTTTGTCTGTGATTGGTGTACAAGAATGCTTGGGAACAATTTTATTAAGATTTTCATACAATAAAACTGTCTATTTTCATTTTTAGTAATAATAAAAATGGTAACTGACATGTACTGAGTGCTTTCCACGTGTGTGTCAAGCCTGTGCTGAGCATTATGCATTGTCGTGTAACTGCTCAGATTAAATGTAAGTCTAGCACAAAAAATTTGTCCGTATAAGTCAAAAAATGTTGGCCGAGCACACCCCTATAATCTCAGCACTTTGGGAGGCTGAGGCTGGAGGCTGGCTTGAAGCCAGGAGTTTAAAGACCAGTCTGGGCAACAAAGCAAGACCACATCTCTACAAAAAGAACTTTAAAAATAAGCTGGACATGGTGGTGTGCAACCGTTGTCCCAACTGCTTGGGAGGCCGAAAGGGGAGGATCAGTTGAACCCAGGACTTCAAGTCTGCAGAGAGCTATGATTGCACTACTGCACACAGCCTGGGCAACAGAGCAAGACCCTGCCTCTTTAAAAAAATTTTGTATGATAATTATTTTCTGTTACATTTCTAATAAAGTTTCTAATCCAGTTTTTACAAGGTGATTGGGAGCCAGTCATAATCCATTGTTGCAACCAATCACACTGGAAGTAACGTGTTCTTCATTAAAAGACCAACTGTAAATGCTCCTTTACTTTGGTCAAAACTAGTAATGAAGTAAGAACACAGCACCATGGTAAGAATTTGAAACGTTCCTCAACTAATGGGCCATACTTTTTGAAGAAATAAAACAGTGGTCACTTCTTCAGAGGCTGATTTGTCAACATAATATTAAGGGAAAAGAAATCTCCTCTCTTCTTCTGCAGTGGCTGAATCACTACAGGCTTCCAATCAAAAAATAAATATTTCCAACATAAGCGGAAGGAAGCTTTGGTAAATATATGTATATATTTTTCAAAAACTGTTTTACATGAAAGAGGTCATTCATCACTGTAAGAATATTGTCAAAGGTAGCATCAGACGTGAAATTCAAAACTCCCTCAAAGCTGAATCCTGAAAAAAGAACTATAACAGGCAAAAGCATCCTTGGGTTTATATGTGTTCCTGGGATTCTCCTATTTGCCTTTATAATATTTTTACAAGCTATAGTTAATTATTTTTAAAACCACTTTACTTCAAAATTATTGTATTTCAGCATCTAATCCATACACATGTAATAAGAGGAGCCAAATAATTTATTAATTTAACAACAGTGATGGAGATTTCTGCACTCATTAGCATGTAACAATATTCGTATTTGTTAGGTTGAAAATGACCTTTGCCCTATGAAAAGTTTTGTTAAGCTTATTAGTAACAAAAAAATACATTGCAAATGGACATTGTTAGCCTCCTTAAAAAGCAAACTTCTTTTAACTTCTCTTAATTAAATAGCAAAATTATGTGTAAATACTGTATTTGTGTAATGATTGATACTTGTTGCTGACCAAAAAAGCCCTAAATTATAGTCTAGTTTTGCAGAGTTCTGAGCCAATAAAAAAATGCCTCTAGCTAGTTCTTTTAAAGAACATAAGCCCACACTAAACAGAGGGCTAGCTGCCTATATATCATTAAAAAGCAAAACCTAATTGTACTATCATGTATTTCAATATTGCATCTATAAAGCACTTTCCAAGAACTAAAATACGAACATTAATTTGTACCTGTGTTTTAATGCAGAAGTAGAATTCCATCTCTTTCAGTGCTTATGAGTTTGGTGTTTTAATTCCACCCCAAATTACCTAAATTCTACAAATACTTATTAACACACAAGGAGTAGTATTATTCTAGGAGTTTTTTGACTAATGATCATGCAGTACTATCTAAAATAGCTATTGATGTTAGAAAGTTGTGACATTTCTTTTCCAAGTAATAGTACATGATATGCCCAAGGGAAAAAATATACAGTATTTGTACATAAACCCAATCAAGGTGATATCAGTGGGACTGAATTTTTCCTCCTTAAATAACCAGTAAATGAAAATTGCTCTCTAGCATCTCAGAGGAGAAAGTGCTAAAAACTATTAGCTAACAGAGCTTTCTGCCTGGCTGCATTAATTTTCTATTCATTTTAGTAAAAGGAAAGTTTTGATAGGCCTTATAAATTACAGCGTGTTCCTAGTAGACTAATAGCTTGAGGAAGAACATATAATAGCTCTCCTTAATCAAAATAAGAGCAAGTTGTTGTTTATGCAGCTGAGGAACCTTGGATCATGGGTGCTGATTTTATTATTTCAATGCCAAATCAAAAGTAATCCATATAAACATGACCAATGTTTAGAAAGGTTAGGAGAAAACTTATTAATGCGGCTCTAGCAGGCAGAGTTTTTTTGGGAACTCCTCCATTTTTTATAACTAGCTTGCTTTTTTAGAACTTAATATGGCCCACACATTGTCGAATAAGCACAAGGGCCATCACATTGAGCGAAACCCTTCTGTAGTCCCTGTTCTCGTGGAACTTATTGTCTGGCAAGAAACTAAATGGGTAGAATAAGGTTTGTAGGACTTTAAACTCCTTCAAAACTGGAGACCATCTAACTATTTATTCGTTGTGGCATGATAAGGTGCTATGAATGAAACCAAAATGGAAATAAGATTTATGTTCTATTAATATTAAAAAGAAAATACTGCAGCACTTCTGTGAACTGAGTGTTACAGGAATGGCTGATCCCAAAACAAAACTCCTAAGTTTTTATCATTTATATTAAGTTTCCATGTCAATTGATTTTACTGGTCAAACTACCTTTAGTTCGTCTACTATTGAGTCAGACACTAAAGGTGATTAAGTTTTCCAAGGTTGGAGGGATTTATCCTCATGTGCCTACTGTTTTCTGAAATTTAGATCTGCACTGAATGGCCTAGGACGTATAGCCAGTTAACCTCGCTGAAACACAGCCTATCCTGTTTTGTTAATTTCCACAGTGAATGACAGTTCTTTTATTTCTATCTTTTCCTCCCCAATGCCCCCATCTTACATATGTGCACATACATACCTCCAACTTCTAACTGGACATCAATGTAAACTTACCTTAATAGCTGTGGCAGATATCTGTGATCTAGGGGAGGGAGCTCACTGGAGTGTGTTTCGTCTCCTTGGAAGATTGAAGGGGTTAAGGTTTCCTGTCATTGACTCCTGTGCTCCTCCCTTTATCTCCCCACAACTTCACTTCTCTGGCCAGATCAGTGTCAGTAGGTAAGTGAATCCATTATTTGAAAGCTGTCTGTTGACCTTTTTTTCATGATTGATTGCATGAAGAGTTCATGGGAGTGAGATTTCCAGAGAAGAGAATGGTCATGCTACCTGCCCTGGCCACTTCTCCCAGAATATCACTGGGGTTTCCCACAGAGGTAGAGGCTGCTTGGGTAGAAGCGATACCTGAGAATGCTCTCAAGTAACCATGGTGAAGCTGAAAGCCACATCCAGCATTGCTCCACACCCGGTGAGAATTATTTATAAAGACAGGGCAGGGGTTGAGTGGTTTATTGGCCTTCAAAACATTCCTGATGGGACAGTGACCAGGTCTGCAGTTGCCTAAGGGTGTTAAGCCAACTTTTCAACCTCCACCTATTATATCCAGAGTATTCCTTCTAACCTGGACTCGAAGAATAACCAGATTCCAACTTTTTCTCAAGTTGGAAGTTACATAATGAATGATAGCTGTCCTAGAATAAGAAGTATATTTTAAAACTTTATGCCTTAAAATATTTTTCTTACTTGAGTCTGCATTTCATCATGTCTCCTGTAAAGCTTTAGTTTTCTTCCATGTCCATGAGAAAAAAGAGGTTTCATTATCAAGACTCTTCCCATAGTGAACATTATAAACTTGCATTGGAAAAAATTAAGCACAAGTATGTTTGGAGAAGTATATTTTTATTTGAATAAGACAGTAGATTTGTTGCAGCAAAAGATAGCAATGTATCAGTAGTTGAAATAGCGATTATATGTGTCTTACCCAAACTTAGAATCCTTATGAAGTTTTACATGTCATTTCATACAAATCAACTCCAAAATAAAAATTTAAAGGCAAAATTTGAATTCAGTTATAGTGATATATGATCCTAAGAAAAAAAAAACACTGTATGTTCCAATCTGAAAATATTTTTGGAAGGAATAAAACGATAAAACAGAAGGGGTTTTTCAATGTTTTTAAAATTTTATAAATATGTAGAGATTGGCTTAAAGTTTGGGATACAACAAATCAGTGAAGAAAAAATCACCATTATATGTTAGCATTAACTAACATTTGTATACACTTTTTACTTTTTAGAGTACTTGGGTAAGGAGTATCTCATTCGATGTTTTTAGAAAAGATGGAATGTTTTCCTTTTTTATGTAACACTTTTCAACTAGTCAAAGGAAAATGTTTAATTTTAAGTACAGCTACTCTTGCTTTCCTTTGCTTATGGCTTACTGAATGATCTTTCCTTTTGCCAAAAGAATTAATACTATATAATTCTGATTTGAGGCTAGAAAATAAGAAACTCAAGATCATAACAAGTGGTAAACAAAGTTGTGCATGGGGTCGAATAAAACAACTCAAAAAGAATGATTATTCAAAATATTGTTACCTAATTCTGCAACATTAAGGGAATTATAAGCAATAGTTGCTATTTCCTAGTTCTCTACTGACTTTCGGGGTCTATGATAGATGTTTGGTAAATAATAGTCTCTGATGCTTGAAAAGCCTTAAAGCTACTTATTATTATCCCCATTTTACAGATAAGAAAACAGAATGTGAAGTGGTAGAGCAGTTACTTAACTCTAAACCCAAGTCTCTGAGATTTGGAAGCTATGCAGCTTGTGCATTATGCCGTGACTATGATGTATCTGCTCACTAAGTTGAATATCATGTAGCTATTTAAAAGCTTATTAAAGAATTATGTAGGATTATATGAAAATACTTGGGAGGAATAAATTAAAATTTTAGTCTCAATAAAATGTGTATTTTTTAAAAGACTGGAAAAAACACAAGATAAAAAATGGTTTTCTTGTTATGCTTTTTACCTTTGCTACAATTTCTCAACTTTCTCTAATACCATTATAATTATATTGCTCAAAAACATCTATTTTTAAATAATAAATGGATCAAATGGTCAAGTAGTAAATGAGTATGTGGAAAATACTATTAATTATTTTATCTGTGTGCATTTTGTAGTGTATTAAATTTATTACATTAAGTCTTATTATTTGTTTACACCACTGAGAGACCTCTAGTGATTTCCACACGAGTATAGCCCATGTCTTATCTACACAACTTGAAGACCAGAACAGTGATTGCCCTATAGTGTCTGCTAAATAAATCCCAGGTGAATGATCATTGAATAAATAGGGATTTTTCTTAAAGCTTATTAATAATAAAGAGTTTGTGAAGTAAGTGTAGAATAGAATTAATAAATTTAACTGCTCTTCAATGGCTTATATAGCATATATCAATATGGATTTATATTTTAAAGTAAGTGCAAGCTGTGGTTAAAAGCGGACACTTTTACACTGCTGGTGGGAATGTAAACTAGTACAACCACTATGGAAAACACTGTGGAGATTCCTTAAAGAACTTAAAGTAGAACTGCCATTCAATCCAGCAATCCCACTATTGGGTATCTACCCAAAGGAAAATAAGTCATTATATAGACACATGCACACGCATGTTTATAGCAGCACAATTCGCAATTGCAAAGATATGGAACCAACCTAAGTGCTCCGCAACCAACGAGTAGATAAAGAAAACGTGATATGTATATGCCATGGAATACTACTCAGCCATAAAAAGGAATGAAATAATGTCTTTTGCAGCAACTTGGATGGAGCTGGAGGTTGTTATTCTGAATGAAGTAACTCAGGAATGGAAAGCCAAATGTTGTATTTTCTCACTTCTAAGTGGGAGCTAAGCTATGAGGATGCAAAGGCATGGACTTCAGGGATTTGGTGGGTGGGGCGGGGAAGATTGGGAGAGAGGGTGAGGGATAAAAACTACATATTGGGTATGGTGTACATTTCTTGGGTGGTAGGTGCACCAAAATCTCAGAAATCACCATTAAAGAACTTATCCATGTAACCAAGAACCACCTGTACCTCAAAAACTATTGAAATAAAAATAAAAATTAAAAAAGTACAAATATCTATTTCTCATTATATTTGTCCTCGATGCTGCTGTCATTTAGTCCCCAATATTTATGTTACTTGATCAAATTAGGGTTCTCTTGGATACAAAGAATGTCTGTTTTAAAACCTAGGATGAACTAAAAGTGATTCTTTTGTTAGTGGCACATACTAAAATATTTTAAGGTTAAAGCTTACAAATGACTGAGGATGGGCAGTTCATAATTTCCTAGTTAAAATGACAATCTATAATTGTTTTCCCTTCTATATATTTAAAATACATTATACACCACAAATTTAGGTATAATTTGAAATACATACTCAATACTCTTAATTTTCCATCAGATACTAACATACTCTTCTTGACCAATCTAGGTCATTCACTTGTTTAAAAGAAAAAAGTTATTAGACATTTTTGGTTAAATCCTAATTTCTGAGGCTCAGTAAATGTTTCTTTTGAAAGTCAGGAAAGAGCTAAAATATGTAAGTAGTATATACACTGTCAGAACAGGATGCCCCTCTTCTTGTTGCTAAGTTAATGAGTAAGGATTTATGCAATAATACTGTTTTTCTTCAGAGTAGTGTAATCTTCTAGTCTTCAGATTTTCAGTTAGTTGTAGAAATTTTGACATTAACAAAACATATTTAACTAGCATTTATTGAATTGTTTCTATGTGCCGTATAAATAGGATAATGTACGTAAAACACCTTAAAAATTGCAAAGTGCTATATATATGAAAAGTGTTGCTATTAATATTGATTTATGTCTCTGAATAATTTCTAATTTCTCCATATGAATTGAATATTGCTTAAAATCTGGGTACTTTGTTATTCATTTGAACTTTAGTAAATCTTTGAATTTTCTTCTCCTTTTTGGCCCTTCAGATTGTTGTTGCTTCTGTAGTCGACAGAGTTTTCCACTAATTTCATAATTTTAAAATGAGGATGATAGAGTTGGCCTCTAAAAGGAGATGAGCTCTGGAGTCAGAACATGGGATTTTAAATCGTGGATCTGCCATTTAATAGCCATTTGAACTTGAACAGTTATTTAACTTGCTGAAGCCTTGGCCCCTTATCCATAAAATATGGATTTTAACCCATGTCCTAATTTACTCACTGAGATTGTTGTGAAGATTCAGAGAAATCATCTATGTGGAGTTAATGTGATCTTTATGATGTTAAGTACATATAAATTATTATCTTTTTATTATAATATGTGCAACTTAATTCCAAATAACATCTGCTATCCTCAGGGGTTTCATCAGTGCCACAAAAAGATACTGTGCTTAATTTGGTTTTGAAATTGACAATCTCTTTCCCTCTGGTGTTAGAGGCAATGGTTTTATCAACTTCAGGGGCAGCTTTTATAGACCAATAGATCCTGACCTCTATACTGGTACAATTTGTCTTAAAACTGACAGAGTTACAGGTGATAAAAGGAATATAGTGCTGCTGAGAACATTCCCAAGAGAAGGGAGTGGGGAGTGTGTTAGAATCTTCTTTTCAGTTAGTTTTAGAAAACAAGTGATTACTTAGAAAGAAAAAAATAGAGAACAATAATTTGCCCTTTGAAATAAGAAAAATTAATGTAGATATGCAGCACTAGGGAAACATATAAAAATTCTTTCCAACTTAAATACTAGCTGATTTCATTAAAATAATTAGAAATGCCTATATTGATTCACATGCACAACTGTATATAACTGTATCACTTCGGTTACATTTGGAGAAATAAATCCTACTTCCAAATATTCTCTATATATGGTGGCCATATATATTCATATAAAATATTAAATGTTACTAAAATTTATCATGAAATCAGTTTTTCTCCAATTAATGTTTTGAATTAAAGAAAGACAATAGTGAGTTACTTCTGGCTACTTACAACAATGAAAATTTCATAATAAGTTGTGACTTTAAAAATTTGTATCAGTTCTGCCCTTTAAAGGCATGTAAATATGTTACATGAACATCATTTAAATTGGATATTTAAATGTTTTAATTTTAGCTAAGATTTAGTTTAATGAGTTTCAAGTTTAGCATTGCCTCTTAGAAACAGAAGACACCTGTCCTCCATTGACCAGATTTGCTTTCTCTTATGTGAACTTCACTTCTCCAATTTTGAGAATTGTGTTTAATATGGGAAGGCCTTTTAAACAAAGATATGTCCTTGAGAGGCATTTGTGCACTTTCTTTCTATAAAAGCGTTGAATTCTGTTGGCTCTACTTAAGGGCTGGGGAGGACAACAAGATCTGAAAAATATCTCCAGTGCAAACTATGGGGCCTCTTGGTCTAATTTTCCAAGAGCTGAAAAATTTCATCAGCATTAACTTTTTTAAAGGTTCTGAAATCTTGAATGAATAACAAGTTGCCATTACTAATAAGCCAGTTGAATATCTGGACGTATCAAACCCACTGGACATTGTTATTGGATTTTAAATGGCTTGCTTTCCTATAAAATGTAAATTGATTTAAATATCATTTGATTCGCACTTTACATTTGCCAAATAGCACCACTCTTCAAGCCTTTCCACTGAGTTAAGCAATATCAGCTGAACATCTTTCCTTTTTTACAGTTTGATCATTTGAATGATTTTTCTTTCTTGTTCTTTTCAACCTGGGAAACATTTTTAAGAACCTGGAGTGAGCCGAAATAACTGATTCCTGCAGTTTTAATACCTCCTTATTGAATTTTGATATCATAGTTTAAATTTAATCATGAAATGTATCATATAGTTAGCATCTTTGGCAGATACAATTTTTAAAAGCTAAAAAAATGGCATTGTAATTGATAGAGAATATTAACTGTACATAGTAGTGGAGATTTCCTGTCTATCATTTGCCTTCAGATTGTTTACTAATATAGCAGAATTGGCCTTTAGGTTGGAATATTGTTGATCAGCCAGCTGTCTTTTGACTTAATGATTTGCAAAGCCTGCTGAAACAAGCAGGAATATACAGCCAGCTTTTGTCAGTATTTCTTAAATTCCTAACCCAGTTACTGGATGCCATTAAAAACCTAGACAACTTTTGCCCCACAGTACATAGTTAGAAATGAGTACTTAAGCACACTTAAATTTGAAGGAAAGAAAATTTGAAAGAAATATTTTTTTAAAACTTAGTGTGTGTTTTGTAGTACCATTTTTCCCAGCTTAAAAAAATTGTTAAAGTTTAATAAAGCTCACCATCTAGTATTTCCATCCACTGACTGAAAAGTGTATTGTCGGATAAAAATATTTAGAAAACTCTCTTTAAACATAGAGTGTACACAATAAAACTTCAGTTCGCAATTCAGTGTTTAAAAGTCTGTTCCTGACTATATTTCCTGCCATCTTTCCAACCATGAATTCCGCATTGTAATTGGATTGTTGTGCTCCCAGTTTTCCAAAGAGGTCTCTTGACTTCCTAATTCAAAGCTATATCCTTATTTCTGGCCTGGCATTCCTTATAACTCTTTTCCATTCCATTATGACTTCAGATTCTAGCTCCTGGAACATCTCATCCCTAATAGCAGCAGCCCATGGTCATTTCACATTTACTTGAATTTATTATTGCATTCATTATCTTTATTTTAATTTGGAATTAAGCTTATGTTACTTTATAATGTTGGTTACCGTTAAAGCTGCCTCTAAATATGTCATATGTTGAGTGTTCTACAACATACATCCCAACATACAATCGGTGTTTAATAAATATTTTTTAGCTTTTCTGTAGTTTAAAAGGGTAGTTTGAATCAGTCAGAATCAGAATTGTATATAAATTTTTAAGAAATGCTGTTATTTACTACTCAATATATGCCTAGCTATCCAAATATTAACAAATAGGAATCTTTGGATAACTCCTCTGACTGATACATAGATGAAAATGACGTCAAACCAAAAAATCTTACCACAATTATTTCAAAAGTTTATTCTGTTTAGTTAAACACTGCTTATGAAAAAATTTCCTCTTCTGATCTCATTAGATAATGGATTTCTCTCAGAGTAAGAGTAAACTTCATCACAGCAGGCCTCTCCATTAGTAACTTAATCTCCATTAAAGGTGAAGTCAAGATTTGCGTGTGTGTGATAATGTGAATTTTTGTGTGGAATTATTACATTTTCCTTTTGTTCCTTGAATAAAATGTACTTTTAAATCTTAAACACAGCTAAAAGCATTAATGAATAAGGTAACATAAAGATAAACCTTTAAGCTATCTAGTGTATATTTTATGAGTGGTTATCACAAAAACAAAGGACAGATAATAATTCAGGCTTCTAAGGCTGCAAGAGAGCAGCTTAGTAACTGGATGCTTTCTGCTAAGATTATTCCATGTTAATTTTAACAGGAAGCAGAAACACATTCAAAAATTGATGAAACAAAATGCTATGCACATTCTAATTTTTAAAAAAATTAACAATAAATGGCAGAAGTAGCATGATAGAAGCAAACACATATAAAGAGTTATGAACTATCATAATCTTGGATACTCAGGGCAAGGAAACAATAAATTAATTAAGACAGTGTAGCTATTCATAAAATAAACCTATAATTCCTTCCCCAAACTATACATTGCTATTTAAATAGCATAGGAAATAGAGCCTATTTTATATTAGAGATTTATTTTTATCATCCATCTCCCTATTTCTTTTCCTCACAACTACACACACCCCCTCACACACACAGACAAAGCAAGCTTTCTTGTAACATTTTGCACAATAAATAGTAATTAGATAACTAACACACCACACTTCAAGAATTTCAATGTATTTCCCATGTTTTACACATACATTTTGATATAAGCCAAAATTGTCTGGCTGTCTTTGATGCTCCCAAACAATGTCAGTGACAGTGACATTATAGAGTTTGGACACGTATTGATATTTAAATGGAATTTTCTTTTTGAGAATAGAACAAATCAGTAAATGTCTCAAGAATGCCTTAGTAAAAAAAAAAAAAAAATGCAGAAATAAAATCATGATTTTATTTGGAACACATTTTACTATTGCTTTATAATTTATAGTTACAATTTTACTATTGCTTTATAATTTATAGTTATAATTTTACTATTGCCTTATAATTTTCAAATACATTGTCTCATCTGATTTCTGGAACTATCTGATGTGGTAATTACTATTATTTGTAACCCTAAATGGGTTCACTAGTGAGTGAAGGAATCAGGATTTGGGTATCTGTTCCTTGTGACTGTCCAGTGGATTCCTCTCCATGTAACAACTTTGCAGTAAGCAGAATGAATTACTCAAGAAAACTGAATGGCTATTTTACTGACTTGTCTATATATAGATGGGCAGTTTTTCCATATGTAAGTCTTTAAAATGTTCATTAAAATAACTTCTGTTTAGTCTCTTTGCCTAACACCAAATGTTTCTTATCCTAAATTCTACATTTCTTTCTATCAATAAGTGAATATGATCACTTTTACAAAATATTGTTTCTTTTCTATCTTTAAAATAGCAACACAGCACTATATTGAGGTGATTTTCCATTTGTGCCTGTAATTACTTTGTCAGCCTCTAGTTAAACAATTTACTATGTTCACATTTTCTTACTTGTGTCATGCAAAGTTCTCATATATACCCACTTTTTTGGCCAGTCATTGAAAAAGTTTTGTTTGCAAATATTTTGTTTTAGAAGCGGGCAATTTTGTGTATCCCCCCCATCTTACTTTTCTGCTACCACCTTCCCATTGATTTGCTCATTCAACAGACATGTATTAAGCTCCTACTCTGTTCCATGTGCAAGGCGTTACACTAGATAAAAACATTCCCTACCAGAAGTTCTCTCTATCTAGCAGAAAACAGGAACTATATAGAATTAAAGAAATCAATTATATTCTTTTTTTATTATTTTTATTATACTTTAGGTTTTAGGGTACATGTGCACAATGTGCAGGTTTGTTACGTATGTATCCATGTGCCATGTTGTTTTGCTGCACCCATTAACTCGTCATTCATTTAGCATTAGGTATATCTCCTAATGCTGTCCCTCCCCCCTCCCCCCACCCCACAACAGTCCCTGGAGTGTGATGTTCCCCTTCCTGTGTCCATGTGTTCTCATTGTTCAATTCCCACCTATGAGTGAGAACATGTGGTGTTTGGTTTTTTGTCCTTGCGATAGTTTACTGAGAATGATGGTTTCCAGTTTCGTCCATGTCCCTACAAAGGACATAAACTCATCATTTTTTATGGCTGCATAGTATTCCATGGTGTATATGTGCCACATTTTCTTAATCCAGTCTATCGTTGTTGGACATTTGGGTTGGTTCCAAGTCTTTGCTATTGTGAATGGTGCCGCAATAAACATACGTGTGCATGTGTCTTTACAGCAGCATGATTTATAGTCCTTTGGGTATATACCCAGTAATGGGATGGCTGGGTCAAATGGTATTTCTAGTTCTAGATCCCTGAGGAATCGCCACACTGACTTCCACAATGGTTGAACTAGTTTACAGTCCCACCAACAGTGTAAAAGTGTTCCTATTTCTCCACATCCTCTCCAGCACCTGTTGTTTCCTGATTTTTTAATGATGGCCATTCTAACTGGTGTGAGATGGTATCTCATTGTGGTTTTGATTTGCATTTCTCTGATGGCCAGGGATGATGAGCATTTTTGCATGTGTCTTTTGGCTGCATAAATGTCTACTTTTGAGAAGTGTCTGTTCATGTCCTTTGCCCACTTTTTGATGGGGTTGTTTGTTTTTTTCTTGTAAATTTGTTTGAGTTAATTATAGATTCTGGATATTCACCCTTTGTCAGATGAGTAGGTTGCAAAACTTTTCTCCCATTCTGTAGGTTGCCTGTTCACTCTGATGGTAGTTTCTTTTGCTGTGCAGAAGTTCTTTAGTTTAATTAGATCCCATTTGTCAATTTTGGCTTTTGTTGCCATTGCTTTTGGTGTTTTAGACATGAAGTCCTTGCCCACGCCTATGTCCTGAATGGTATTGCCTAGGTTTTCTTGTAGGATTTTAATGGTTTTAGGTCTAACATTTAAGTCTTTAATCCATCTTGAATTAATTTTTGTGTAAGGTGTAAGGAAGGGATCCAGTTTTAGCTTCCTACCTATGGCTAGCCAGTTTTCCCAGCACCATTTATTAAATAGGGAATCCTTTCCCCATTTCTTGTTTTTGTCAGGTTTGTCAAAGATCAGATAGTTGTAGATATGCGGCATCATTTCTGAGGGCTCTGTTCTGTTCCATTGATCTATGTCTCTGTTGTGGTACCAGTACCATGCTGTTTTGGTTACTGTAGCCTTGTAGTATAGTTTGAAGTCAGGTAGCGTGGTGCCTCCAGCTATGAGAAATCAATTATATTCTAAACTTGACCTAGTACAATGAAATGAGACCTGCCTGGCTATATAATAACTTGATAAATTGTTTGATAAACTATTCAATTTTTAAATCATTTGTTACAGCATATTATACCTTTTAAAGTATTTTACTGTTTGTCCTTTAGCACAGGTGAAAAACTTCAGAGTTAATGGCCTATCTTTAGATGTTCTCTTAATCAATATGACTAAATAGTTAAATGTATTCAGAAACAAAATTTTATTCTTAGCAGGAGGGTTATCGAGAGATAACTACTGAATGATAATTTTTTTCCATTTATATTTGTGGTTATGCTGATCTTTTAGTAATATTTTACTGAAGCAATAAGGTCACTCACTAAAATGCAGATGAATCTATTATGTGTGTTAATTATGCCTTATTTCATAGATATATACATGCAGAATCTGAGACATAGTCAAGATGTTATTTTATAATAATTAGAATAAATTAACATGGGTTTTTTATATATTAATTAAAAGTTCATGATGGGAGCAGCTAAGCAATAAAATGTGATTGAATACTTATTTTACTATGAACTTTAGGTTTATTGGCAGGACTGTCTTGAAGAGTTCAAACTTTTTAGAGTTGTCACTTTTTAATGTATTTTTTTCTTTCAGTGATTTCTCTAAGGACTTGTGATAACTTGCTATATTTGATTTTGGCCAATGTGACCCCTTCCATCTTCTCGAAGTGCATCTCTTGATTGCCATGAAATCATGTTCCGCTTCCCTTTTGCCCCTCTTCCTCTCAGATCTGTCCGTCTCTTTCTCCTTTCCTGGCTCTTCCTCTTCTCCACAACTGTTAAGTGTCCAGGCCTCAGGACTCCATCTGGGGTCCCCTTCTCTTCTCTGTGTACACATGTATTTTCCCCAGTTGTGTGCCATGGTTCTGATTATCCTTCTTAGGTAATCTTATTAAGTTCCATGGACTGAAATTTGACTTATATGCTAATGACTCCTAAATTCACAGTTCCAGCCCTAACTTTCCACTTGAAATCCAGAATCATACACTCATCTGCATAGTTGATGTCTCCACTTGGAACAGGCTTCTCACATACAACCTGTCCATAAAACAAAAGTTGTTTCTCCCCCTTCTTCCAATACCCCAAAATTCCTCCTCTGCATCCCATTCCATTCCTCAGCTTCTCATTGTGTACAGCAATTATTAACATGTCCTGAGTCTGATATCACAGCATATGTAGAATCCATCTACTAACAGTCTCCCACACGTACGTCTCTCCATCTCTCTGCTCCCTTCCAGGGCAGGACTCTCACATCTACAATATGGCAGTAATCTAGCTGTTTCTTGCTTCAACTCTTGCCCATCCAAAACACTTTCTGCCCCAGACAGTGAGGATGGGCTTTTAACATCTATACTAGGTCAGTGACTTTCTACCATGTGATCTTCTAATACCTCATCTCTATCCTCAGAATAAAGTTAAAAAATTACTCTTCATTGTGGCCTGCAATGCCTTGTATCATCCCACTTCTCTCTGCCTCCCAGGTCACATCTTCTGCCACAATCACTATCAGTTAATTCCACTGGCCTTAATTCTGTTCCTTAAAAATCCCCATGTGCTTTCCACCTTAGGGCCTTTGGTTCCTGTTTGCAGTGTCCCAACCTCAGAAATTGAACAACATGTCCTTTCTTACAGGCATTTGTATTGTGTCACCCTATCATCACGTCTGAAATCTTATAACATATATTCTTATTTTTCCTTCCTTCCTTCCTTCCTTCCTTCCTTCCTTCCTTCCCTCCCTCCCTCCTCCTCTCCCCCTCCCCCTTTCCTGCCTCCCTCTCTCCCTGCCTCCCCTCTTCCCTTCCTTTATTCCTGTCTTCTTTTGGAATATACTCATTTTTATTAAGTCGTGATACCCTCATCCCCTTGGTGCATAACACAATTTAACATAGCAGAGAATAAATATATGCCAAATTGCATGGTTTAGTCAAATTCTTATTTTTTGAACTGATCTTGTGTTTTCTGAGGATACAGTCCAAAGCTAGAGAGCACGCATAGTTGTGTGAGAGTGAGCTGCTACTTTATCTAACATTATCTTTATCTAAAGTTATCTAAATATTTGAAATATTCAATGCTAACAATTTTTGCCTCCTCCTGAGGCTGCGAATTGAATTATTCTCAGATGGTCCCAAAGTTTTCAGCACATTACTGCAGTTAACATAAAGCTTTTGGAAATGTTATATTAACCACTAAGGGGCGTGTGCTACAATTAATCTGTATTATGAGTTCCTGTTGTTAATGGTAGAATTTGCCTGAGTGTGCGTTTTTCTCCTTAAATCATATATAATAGAGTATTGGTTCTTAAGAAATTACAGATATCAAAGAACTGATATTAAAATACTTAAAACATGTTAAGTGTGCCTGTTAAAGAACCAGTTCTCAGAAGCTATGGAAGTACTGCTTTGTTTTATCTTAAGGAAATTTTAGTTGAAAATCTGCTTAAAAAAAGCTGCAGAGAGCTGGACTATTGCTGTCAAGGAGGATATAAAGTGCAATTCGTTTTTCTTTTTCTTTTGCATTTATATCAAGTAAATTCATGCAAATCCTCCTTAGAAAATATTTCTGTTTAATTGTTGTTATGAATGTTGTTAGTATATTGTGTACATAGCACTTTCAGATTTTATATATCTATTTATATTCAAAGAATTTACATAAAATAAGTAACTTTAATATCAGTATTCCTGCTATTGACTCAATGGTTATTTTCAGAACATTTCCAGGATAGAGACTGTTTAAAATGTCATTTGGGCTTACCGTAGTTTGACTGAATGGGGCGAAATTGCTTTGTCGACTGGACCAGTGTGTTAACCAAAGAAAGGTGAAAGGTTGTCACTATTGTTAGTCCTATACAAAACATCTGAAAAGTTTTGAAGACAATGGGATGGGATTTACTAAAATTCTCTTCAACCTTCTTGTAAACAGTTTACTTAAATTAAAAAGACGAGCCTAAAATTATAATACTATAGCCCAGGAGGAAGGAGTTAATCAATAAGGAATGCAAGGTCATAAAGTATACTTTCTATTTCGTTATAAGAAACTAAGGCTATAGTTTGACTTGCTGCTTGCCAACTTATATATATGGTTACCAGAGTAACTTCCTGTTCTAAATTATGCTGTATGAAACTTACACGTATTTTCTTAATTTAGACCCCAAATTTAGATTCCATTTATAATAACTAGGATGTGGTAGGAGAGAGTTCTCTAATAACTTCACATTTGTAGTTTCTTGCTTAAAATGAAAAACTTTTTGGTGGCACGTAAGTATTTATAGTAGTGTAAATCAATACACAGCACATTTAACCAGATCATAAACCAAAACAGTCTAAACAAAATAAATTAGGCAAAAAGCAGTTTTATTTTGATTGATGATTTTATAGTATGAGTATTAAAAAGTATACCATAGAGTTAGTGTTTATTTCCCTTCTGTATCTCTTGTGGCAAAATAGGTGCTAGAAATTTACGAGCATATTTTCTTTTTTTTTTTTTTTTATTATACTTTAGGGTTTTAGGGTACATGTGCAGAATGTGCAGGTTTGTTACATATGTATCCATGTGCCATGTTGATTTCCTGCACCCATTAACTCGTCATTTAGCATTAGGTGTATCTCCTAATGCTGTCCCTCCCCCCTCCCCCCACCCCACAACAGTCCCCGGAGCGTGATGTTCCCCTTCCTGTGTCCATGAGTTCTCATTGTTCAATTCCCACCTACAAGTGAGAACATGCGGTGTTTGGTTTTTTGTCCTTGTGATAGTTTACTGAGAATGATGTTTTCCAGTTTCATCCATGTCCCTACAAAGGACACGAACTCATCATTTTTTATGGCTGCATAGTATTCCATGGTGTATATGTGCCACATTTTCTTAATCCAGTCTATCGTTGTTGGACATTTGGGTTGGTTCCAAGTCTTTGCTATTGTGAATAGTGCCGCAATAAACATACGTGTGCATGTGTCTTTATAGCAGCATGATTTATAGTCCTTTGGGTATATACCCAGTAATGGGATGGCTGGGTCAAATGGTATTTCTAGTTCTAGATCCCTGAGGAATCGCCACACTGACTTCCACAATGGTTGAACTAGTTTACAGTCCCACCAACAGTGTAAAAGTGTTCCTATTTCTCCACATCCTCTCCAGCACCTGTTGTTTCCTGATTTTTTAATGATGGCCATTCTAACTGGTGTGAGATGGTATCTCACTGTGGTTTTGATTTGCATTTCTCTGATGGCCAGTGATGAGGAGCATTTCTTCATGTGTTTTTTGGCTGCATAAATGTCTTCTTTTGAGAAGTGTCTGTTCATGTCCTCTGCCCACTTTTTGATGGGGTTGTTTGTTTTTTTCTTGTAAATTTGTTTGAGTTCAAATGAACATAAATATTTATAGAGTCTTAGAGAATATGCTACCTCCATCCTTTAATAAAACCTCACATTCAGGTATTAGAGATAACTATTTATGCACTCCTTTGTTTATTCAACAAGCATGTACTGTTCATTGTGAGGTACAAAGCAATGTGCTAGACACCAAGGATCCCAAATCAAATGTTCTACTTATCCTCAAGGAGACTAGAGGGAAAGATGGTGTCTTAGTCTATGCTGCTATAACGGAATACCACAGAATGGGTAATTTATAGTGGACATGAATTTATTGCCTCATGGTTCTGGAGGTTGGGAAGTCCAAGATCCAGGGGCCAGCATCTGATGAGGGCCCTCTTGACGCATCATTCCATGGGAAAAGGCCAAAGAGTGAGCGAGAAAGAGCAAGATATGAATGTGTGGCCTCAAGCCCTTTTATAATTGGCCTTGATCCATTCATGAGAATGGAGCCCTGATGACCTAAATACCTCCCATTAGGCTTCACCTCCCAACCATTGCATTGGAGATTAAGTTTCCAGCAAATGGTTTTTTGGTGGGACACATTCAAACCATAGCATGTAGCAGTATATCAATTTTCATAGTACATTGCGATAAGTTCTATAAAAGAGAAATGCTCTGGGTGCCAGGGTCTTGGTGGAGAAGCATCAAAATCAAATGATGGGATTCAGAATGTTTTTCTGCAAGAAGAAATACATTTAACACATTTTCATCAGAGGGTAACTCAAGCCATCAGATTTGCATTTTGGAATAATAACTCTGGTAGCAGTTTGGAGGCTGTTGGGAATAAGGCCAGACTGGAGATATGGACACCCATTCTTGGGAGATCAGTGTGTTAAGTGTAGGATAATGGATAGTATAAATATGGACACCATATACTTGGGAAAACAGTGTGTCAAGTGTAGGATAATGAGTACATGAACTATGTCAGTGACAGTAGGACTGTCAAGAAGAGATGCCAGAGTATCAACACAGCAATGATTTGGAGTCAAGGAATTTTAGAGAGTGAAGGGATTGTGGATAGTGAAGGCCTATATTTATACATTAGGAAACAATAGCCCAGAAAGTGATGCGTACATATAATCTAAGTCTTAGACAAAGGGGATATTATGACTTCACTATTCTCAGTGATGAGCCTGCAGTAACTTCAGAAATGTTTTGTGCCTTAAGATTAATATAATAATAATTTCTGTAATGGTCATAAATTCTGAAAATATATATTTGATCCAATTTTGTGTATATTTGACATTTTGACCTTGAACAAATCAGAAACTAAAAAGATAAGCCTGATTTTTTAATCAAAGCTGATTAAATCATATAAAATATTTGAGCCACAGGTTGCCTCTTAAGTAGCCTAATATTTTTCAGAAAAATATTTTTATGGTTCATTTCCAACATAATTTATAAAATCATTTTATGTCACACAACTTTTTTTGGTCATCACAGGGTTCTTCATTCTTAATGGAAAAGATATTGGAAAGTTGTATAATTAAATGCATGGTTGGACCTGTGGATACTGTGTTACTATTAATACTCATAAAAGTGACCATCTGAGTAGAGCATAAATGTAGTTTATAGAATCCTACCTGATAGGCTTGACCATTTTAAAACTATAGCTGGATCTAATGACAAAATAAATTATAGGAAAAAATGACAAACTTTGATCAAAACAACTTATCTTTCTCTTTTCACCTTTAAGAATGATAACTAATATCAAGATATAATTTATATCTGACTGTATTAATTTAGGGACATTCGATCATCATTCAGTTTTCAAGTGCTTATGTTGTTAAATGCACAGAGCAAATATACAGTGTTTGACTAATTTGTGGTGTTAATGTTAATTTCCTTTGGTGCCACATGAAGGGTCTTGTATATCATGCTCTTAAAAACACTATAAAGTGGTTTACATAAAGGTTTGACCTTAGAAAGATGAATAATTTCTTCCTTTGATGATGATTCAAGTGCCTACAACAAGTTCTTACAGATCATTTTCTCTTTACTACATGTTTCCTAAATAAATAGCTTGTGGTATTTCAATTTAGGCACATCTTTAACGTTTGGGACAACTTTAAACACAACTCGTTTAGCATCATTAAAATAGTACAGACTGTCATATTCTGTCTTAGCATAAGATATCTGGTAATTCCCAAGGCAGTTTAGTTCAGTGAGTTTAAAAAATTACATGTCGTCTTATTAGAAATTGTTGCCAGAACATATCATGAATATGATACCAATTTCCGCTATATGGAAATTTATATTTTTTCAAAAGATATTATCATACTAAAGAAAGAAAGGCAGAATATAAATGTCAGATATTCATCACTGCATTTGTTTTTGAGACCACTTATAGTAATTATGTTATATAACCCCAAAGAGTTTATAAATGCTTGGATAGATTATATTTGTCATTTTAAGCATTTTTTTAACCAAGGATACAAATTTATGAAGTGTTTTCAGGTTCAAAAATAATTTCCTATAAAGATAACATGAATAGGCCAAATGGTTTGACTTTACCTTCAAAACTTATCCAGAATCTCACCTTCACTACTTTAACCTTGGTCCAAGCCACTGTCATCTCAGAACTGAATGGTAGTAGCCTCCCGTTTAGTTGATTTCTTCAGAACAGGCTGGGCTTTAGCAGCACTAACTCTGAACTCTCCAAACCTCGGTGGCTTAACAGCAAAATATTATATATCTTCTTCACAAATGTCTACTTTACGTTTGCATGGATAAAGATACTAGAGGAGCTTCTTATTGTCACTCAGGGATCCAGGCTGACAGGCTGCACCACGTATAAGGTCACCAGTTGAAGCAGTAGGGAAGAAAGAGACCGGAGAATCTTGTAGCCTCAGTATAGAAGTGACATATGTCACTAACGCCCACAGGTTGTCACCCAACACCAGTCATGTTGCCTCAACCCCAACTGCACAGTGGTTGGGAAGCATAGCTGCTCGTGAGCCCAGGCAGAAATGGGAACAGGATACTACTGAGCATTCATGATATCTCTCACACTGGTTTGGAAAATCCAAATTCCTTCCTTGCTACAAGAAAGTCTCAATGGGGCAGCCAAAAATGGTCATTTTAATGTGTTAGGTCATATCACTCCTTTGCTCAAAATCATTGAATGGATGCATTTTTCACTCAGAGGAAAAACCAGTGTCCTTATTATGAAGCACAAAGTCAAATATACACCCACCCATGTGGCTCATCCCCTGACTTCCTGTAGGTCTGCTTAATAGAGAAGCCCTTCCTCATTACCCATTTTATTTCTCTCCATAGCACTCACCACTCTGATATTCTAACCAATATGGTTTTTTTAAATATTTTTGTTGATTGTTTGTCTCTTCCTACTAGAATGTGACCTCAAAAGTGCAAGGACTGTTTAATTCACCATTTAAACCCTAATGCCTAGAATGGTGCCTGACATATTACAATATGAATGAATGAATGAATGAATGAATGAATGAATGAAATGCCCTAAAAACTGTATTGTGAATCCCATTTCCTCTGCTTAGTTAACTTGTTTGTCATATCGTATTCCTCAAGAACTGGAGGAACTTTCTTTTTTCCCTTGTTTCCTGAGGCTATCACAAAAATTAGTCATAGAGGGACTTGTCTCTTGCTTAATGGGATCCAGGTTGAAAACAGTAAAAATAAGAGATTACAGCCAAACATGGGGAACAGCTACTCTATTAAGAGATTGTGTCAAGGAGAGGGAACCCTTCAGGTCAGCAGAGGCCTGATTTGGGGTGATTGTGAGGATGGCTTCTGAGTCAAATTGAATTGAAGACAATACAATATAGAACCATAAAAGGGTCTGTTTCTCAGCCTTACTAAATTCATTCTTAGGATGGGATTGTATTTGATTATTGAAGTGAGAAAAGCTTATCAGAATGCCATTTTATATACAAAAATTGTAGTACATTTAAGATTTCTAGTGGGCAGACTCATTATTAACATGAAAAGCAGATGAAAATATATACATACTATTATATATATACACATTTCTATTGGTAAAGGGGTGAATATTTACAAAATAAAGAGTTAAAGATAATATAAAAAGTGCTGATTTGACTTTAATAGTCGCAAAAGGAAGAATATTAATACCCTTTTAAGTTCACCTGACAGGAGATGAACTGTCAAAGAAGGAAAGACAGAAGGGAGTCTGGGTGAATTATTTGCTGGTGTGAGACTGAGGATTTTTATGCCTGAATGGAACTTGAGTTCCTTGCCAGTGGGCAGTCTAATATACCAGAGCCAAAACCCAGGCATATACGATTAGCAGGAGGTCTTGAAAACAAGGTAGTGATGGGCTGGTACTTATCAAGGGCTAACTTGTGAGAGCTGCTTCTGTTCCAACGAATTCCATTGTGACCATCTTAATATGCTCCTTTTTTGTTTTTATCTGAGGCATAATAAGTAGGCTGTGTCCAATGGTAGAAAATGACATGGAGTGGTCTTTGAGAAAATTCTCCACAAGATTCTATTATGTATACACGAAAATGGTAGCATTTATTGCTCATTTCTGAGGACATGACAACTAGTATTTTTAGACAACTCTTTCCTAAACTATTAAGTATTGCAGAAGTCATAAACTAAAGCCCTATTAGTCATCTTTCTCCAGAGAACCAGAGCCAATAGGCTATCTATATATACACACACAAACACATATACGTATATGATTATAAATATATATATATACATTATAAATGTATGTATACATATATACTTGTGTATACATATATATGTACATACATATACACATTTATTTATTTATTATAAGGAATTGGCTCAGACAGTTATAGAGACTGAAAAGTCCCAAAATTTCCAGTAAGCAAGTTGAAGACCTGGAAGTGCTGATAGCATAGTTCCAGTCTAGGTTCCAAGACACAGGGCCGAGGTGTAATTTCCAGTCTAAATCCACGTCAGAATCCAGTGGCAGAACTAATGTCCCAGCTCAAAGACATTCCAGGAAAGAGACAGAATTTTCTGTTACTCAACCTTTTTGTTCTATTCAGTCCTTCAACAGATTAGATGAGGCCCGTTCTCTATGGAAAAGACAATATAGTTTACTCATTCCATTGATTCAAATGTCAGTCTCATCCAGAACACCCTTACAGATATGTCAGTAATAATATTTAATGAAATAGCTGGGCACTCCATGGTCCAGTCGACACATAAAATTAACTATTGTATTCATGAAAAATAAATTCCTTTTTTTATGGGGGTTGGTTTTCTGGTTAAAAAAAATACGTTCACTATCTTGGGTATCTTATAAACTAAGCTATTCTTTATGATTATGAGGATTTTCTTTCTGCTAAAGATGCTTCATTCGCCATTTTTGGATCTTCCACTGGGTACTATAGTTGTTAGTTTCAGAACCTTTGTATGTTTCTGATATTCATTTAGTTAACTGAGAGGAATAAACTGTCTACTCAAATAATAACCCAATTCTACCCACTGTTGTGGTTTATACTACAAGATCTCAATCCTGGGTGCATAGTAGTATCATCTAAGGAAACATATCTCTTGCTTCTGGCATGATTTTTAATCACATGCACAGGGATCTATCCAATGGTCTAAAATTCCATGTCACCTAAGCCCACATAGAAACAGTGATCACAGTTTTTAATCAAAAATAGAGACACACAGTGAGGAAGAATGTACATATAAAGTTAATGGAATATAATATTCGAAATCAAGACAAATCTGGACAATGAAAATTCATGTAACTCTTTATACAAATCAACGTAAGAATAGAGCAGGTAGGCATGCAATTTCTAAAGGTAGATGCTTGTGTTAGTCTGTTTTGTGTTGCCATAAAGGAGTACCTGAGGCTGGGTAATTTGTAAGAAAAGAGATTTATTTGGCTCATGGTTCTGGAGATCGTACATCTTCTCAGCTTCTGGGGAGGCTTCAGGAAGCTTTACTAGTAGCTAAAGGCAAGGGGAGCCAGTGTGTCACATGGTGAGAGGGGGAACAGGAGAGAAAGCAGGAAGGTGCCAGGTTCCTTTTAACAATCAGTTCTCACATGAACTAATGGAGCGAGAACTTGCTCATTACCATGATAAAGGCATCAAGCCATTGATGAGAGATCCACTCCCATGATCCATATACCCGCCGCTAGGGCCCACCTCCAACATTGGGGATCAAATTTTCATATGAGATTTGAAAGGGATAGATATTCAAACTATATCAGTGTTCAAATAAACTATAACCTGGATTTTGGACATTAGAGTCAATTGTGTCTACTATTGACAGAGTTAAAAAACAAAATAATAAAATGCAGATTGATTAAAGAAGAGTCACTCTAGGCTAACTGAATTGTTTGTGGGGATACATACACATCAGTGTCATTTACAACAAGGGTGTGGAATAGAAATAACCACTCAGATATTGAAAGGGGCATCAACATCATACTACTGTCCCTAAAGATAACAAGAGGGATATATGGTGAATTTGAAGCAGCCCTGAACCATTGAAATAGGTGGAAGAGTGTTTAGAATCTCATTAGCTGATATGCAAAGCAAATGTCAGGTAGAGATTGAGAGATTGTTGAGTAATCTTGGAGAAAGTGGTAGTTGAAAACAAGAAAAATGAAAAACCCCAATCCTTGTCATTCTTGTCCTGTCGATCATGGAGCTTAGAGACCGAGGCACATAGAAGATTCAGCCTTTACCGGCAAGGATTACTAGAGAAACAAACTGATGCTATCCATAATGAATGGGGTGGTGGTAGGAGCTTGAGGAGCAAAAATAAAAATGGAGAGGAGATTGTCAGTTAAGAGTGGGTGTAAGGACTAATAAAGTGTTCACATTGAGTATTGGGTTTTGGGAGTGGTAGGAGTGAGCTAAAAAACCTAGTAATAATATTGATAATAACAATATTCATAATATTTTGTTGAGTACTTATTATGCACCATGCACTATTCTAAGCACTTTACATATATGAACTTATTTAATTTGCATGTCAACCTGTAAAGTAGGTACTATTAATTGGTCCCAGAGACAGGCTACCTCATTTGGTTAGGGTGACACTAGAGATGAAATTCCAACCCAGGTGAGCCAACTCCAAAGCCTGTCCTCTTAAGTATAGGTATGTGCTTATTATACTTAAGCTTGTGCTCTGAAGTATGACAACAGCTAAAGGCATCTGTGTCTAGATGGCTGTTCATGAAAATCCTGCTTTTTACACACACAACGTTATTGTGGATGTAGGAAAGTTTAAATAAATGTGGTAACAGGAATTTGCTGAACAAAGACTAATATGTTGTCTACCAGGCAACCCTTTTATAAGGCTACTGGGTGAACATGGACAAGGATGAGCACATCAGAGTAATTTAGGTTCCAGAGCTGCTGAGCTCTAACAACTTTGTCTCTCCATCTCATGTAGGAAAAATTCTGTTGGGAGGCAATGGTGCCCCTCCCCTTTAGACAGTGCTTAGAATGGCTCCACCAACTTCAGTTTCACAGACCTGGCCCTTTCTCCAGTCCACATTAATTCCCCATTAGACTGACATTTTTTCTTAGATATGTTATTATTACTTGAGCCTTTGGCCTGGAAATCAGAAATCTCTTTAGTGTTGCAATTTCTTTCCTCTGATCCATTTTGTGATCCTTTCATATAGTTTAACCCTCACCGTGTAATCTTATTTCCAAAAATGTGGCCTGCCTATATATGTGATACAAAAGGAATAAGAAAATCACTTGGCTAAACAGGACCTCAAGAGGGAACCTAATATATGTCATAGCCAGTAGGCAAAATCTTCTCCTTCCCAATATATATAAGCAGTCTAATTTAATCATCCTAATGGTTATCTTTAGACATTTTTATTTGCATTAAAATGAACATTCCATTTCTCTTGCCGTCCCTCTCACATATTTGTGTCTTTTGTGTGTAAACGTGCACACACATGCACATAGTCACAAACTATCATAATTCAGATTCTGGATATGTCCAAATGAATGAATTTGGTGTGAGATTCTTTCTCCCCATACAAGGTTGTGGAAAAGAGCACAGATCCTGGAGGCATTCAGACCTGAGCTAAAAATCATGAGTGACTGAAGAATTACTTAATCTCTGCTAGCCTTGGTTTTCTTACCTGTAAACTGGGAGTAAGAATAGTACATACCTAATAGAGTTGAGTTTAAACAAGCAAAAAAATGGACAAATTCTTACTGTAATAATATGTATTATTTAATACTAAACAACTATAAATTTTATTAGTCGAAGTAGTTGCATGCCTTTCTTCAAAGCAGCATTGTTTTTTCAGAAATATTCGAAATTCTGTGTCAGAACAGAATGAACAATATTTTGGAAATGATCGCAAAATATGAATTGGTGTTTTTAAATTTAGCAAAGGTAATAGGGACAAAGGAAGTGTTCTCTGAAAAAACTAAAGGACACCCCAGTTCTAAAAAGTTATATTTTATTTGGTTATGTAATTTGTGCAATATTTCATCTATAATCTACTGTCACCTTCTGGGGAGAATAAAATAGCTCAGTCTGTCATCCCCAAACTGTGAAATTCCTTTTATGACTGCAAAGTACCCTGTGGAGATGGTAGATACCAGGCTTTTTAAGACTTTACAAAGACTGGAGGCCAACTGCTTTCAAACAGAAATATTTACCGAGAAGCTAATCCATGTATCAGAGATCTGAAGAGAGAAAGCATGACTAACTGCTGAAAATAGGGCTCATTAATGGAGCAATCTGCAATGAGCCCAGAAGGAAGTTCTCTAGAAAGGATGTGTTTAAAAGGAAAGGCCAAGAAATGGAGTTAGATCAAATGATACATTTGAAGTAAGGAGTTGGACAAACTGACTTGAGTGAATATTAATCAAAGTGAACAAAATGGGCCCGTTAAGTTATTACAGTTCATCATATGGTCTTCATTCCAAAATATTTACTTATCTAACTGGGAATGTTGACCAGTACTTGATATTTTATAATAATGCAGGTAATCATAATGTATGCCTGACATAATTACGTGAGCTTTTGAAAACACTTTATTGTCATAAGATGCAGCGAGGACCTCCTGATTATCATTAGACAGCTTGACCTAAGCTAAAAGTGAATGAAGTAGGAGGTAGAACCCTAGGACCACTCACAGATGGAGCTGCTTGTTAGACTACATAGCAGGCTCTGGCAAGTGGGCTCTCTGGGATGAAGTGGTGCAAGCAAGGGGAGAAGATCAATATAAATGTGCTTGATGGTGTAGGGTAATTGACATTTATTTCATACCAAG
Organism: Symphalangus syndactylus; assembly: GCF_028878055.3. NCBI lineage: Eukaryota > Metazoa > Chordata > Mammalia > Primates > Hylobatidae > Symphalangus > Symphalangus syndactylus. The sequence continues at coordinate 42,748,704 of NC_072432.2, forward strand.
GCACTGTAAAGTGAACATCAAAAGTCTTAAAACTGTGGAAAGTGTCATCTGTGGTGTTAGAAGTCAGAAGAGTGGTTATGCATAGGGTGGTGAGTAGTGACTGGAAGACAGCACAAGACAGGCTTCTGGAATTCTGGTAAAATCTCTTTCTTGATCTATGTGCTGGATGAATAATGGGTACAATTTGTAAAATTCAAAGAGCTCTACATTATAATGCATGCATGTCTAAGTTTTTATTATTCTCCGTTATGTTTATTTTATTCTTTGTTTGCATATAATTGTATTTCTGTTTCCACAACATCTGGTCCCAAAGGTATTAGTTTTTAACAAGTTGGTCAGTATCTTTTAAAATTATAAATTTTAGCCAGGCACGGTGGCTCACACCTGTAATCCCAGCACTTTGGGAGGCCAAGGCCGGTGGATCACCTGAGGTCAGGAGTTCGAGACCAGCCTGGGCAACATGGTGAAACTCCATCTCTACTAAAAATACAAAATTAGATAGGGGTGCTGGCGGGCACCTACAATCCTAGCTACTTGGGAGGCTGAGGCAGGAGAATCGCTTGAACCCAGAAGGTGGAGGTTGCAGTGAGCAGAGATTGCACCACTGTACTCCAGCCTGGGTGACAGAGCAATATACTTCGTCTCAACAAATAAGAAAAATTACATGTATGACAATGTATAATAAAACTCACACACATGTGTGTGTGTCTCAAGCCTGGTTTGATTCCATCTCAACTTTGTGGCAGTGGGACAGTCACAGAAGGCAAACTGGCTCTGAGAAATGCAATCACATTTTTGTGCAATATAGACAAAATGGGAAAAAATAATACTAATGGTTTCTGAATGAAAGGAAAATATCAAGTACAGAATCACTGAAGGAAGAATTTATCATTGAAAGTTTAGGTGATATAAGCAAGGAATTTGATTATATGAAATTTAGCTGTCTCCAACACAGAGAAAATTGAAGGCTAAAGAAAAATATGTTTTGTGATTATAGCTTACCAATGTTAGAAGGCCCTGTGATCTATCTCAGGGATTTGGACCTTGAAATCAGGTGGAAACTATTATCCTAACAAACACTCCCCTTCCAAAATTCTATTCTTCTGAAACTGTGCTGGTCTCTCATAATTAAGTCATTTATAGTTACTATCTCCCCTCTGTAGAAGTTTTTAGTGCAAGTGGTGTTAGACTTGGAACATGGCACAGAGGAGTGGAGATCTTAATGTTTCTTGGGTAAATTCCACATAGGTCACTGACTTTGAAAATCTGCCTGTGTGTGACCATCTCTAATAAAACTTCGTCTTATGATAGCCTTTTTGCAAATAAGATACTTAAGAATAACACACTTCAATTTCCATGGATTATACCTGTATCAGGACAACATGAAAGAAAATTTAACCATTGTAAAGGACAGATCAATTTTAAGTGGAATTTGCTCTTATCACAAAGTCTAAAGATAAATGCAGGGAAATTTCTCAGCAAAAAGAGAAAAGGATACAACACATTGTTCATAAAATACAAAGCAGCAGCAAGCTCTCAAGAGACAAAAAGAGAACAGATTGCTTAACTACAAAGTGGGAACTTAAGCTTTCCATTCACAGATGTAAAAATAAAACAGGACCCCAGGTTACCATGGATGAAGATACGGCAGAAATCTTAAGCTATTGTATTTTAGGTTTTGTAATCAAAATCTAAGCAATTGATTAAATCAGGTTGCAGATATTTTCAGTATAATTGTCCCTAATCACATATTCCAAGAGGAAGTTTTAACGAAACTGTTGAGTAGAAAGTCAAAACACAAAAGAAGAGTTGGCATGAATTACCCTTGGGTGAGTGTATCATGAGGTTAGATTTTGAGGAACACATTAGGAGTTAAATTCCCAATGCCCTGTACTGTTGGCAGCAAGATATAAGATATTCAGGTTAACAGTCTCATTATTAACTAATTTGTGATCTTTTTATTTCAGTGGAGCATAAGGGATATGATAAAAATTTGCTACAAATAAACGACAGCTTTGTTGAACAGGAACACATTTTTTATTTTAGATTTTACAACAATAGAATGGGCCAAATATCCTTGTAAATTACATTAATGAGATAGATTGCTACTTTTAATGGAGGCTCTGTGCTCTACATTATGCCTTATGCAGATTTGCCAGTTAATAAGCCTGAACAGTGTTTCTGTTTGAGGAAAATGAATCTGAAACGATTGTCAGATTATCTGTTTGGCATGCCTGGCTGGTGTCTGGAATGGCACTTTGCTAATGTGCTATTACTCAGTGTCATTAACCCACACAAATGATTGAAAGGTGAATTTATATGTGTACCATGGGGCTCAGCACAGGGAATAGGCTTCAGTGAAATGAGGCTGCAAAGGAGAAAATGAACCATTCATTTTTTACCTTGGTTTTCATGTGCTCACTTTAAAGACAGATGATATTTAAACATACGAAAAAGAATGAGACAAAACTATTACTTAAAGAACACAACTTTGCATTGCATTAATGGATTAAAAGTTATGTAGTTGAAAGGTGAGCATTCATCTCCCCCTCATGATCCTCATACCTGGAAGATCATGGCAAAAAGGGCATATCAATTAAATACCTTTGAATCTACCTCATATAAGAATATTTTGGACACTTTAAAACTCATGATGGAAATGTGAAGTGAAAGGCTTCTACTTCATGAGAAGAATTTAATTTACACTTATGCAAATTAATTAAAATACCTTAAAATGGAAAACTTATTTTTTAAAATAATATAGATTAATACAGCAAAGCCATCAAACGGAAGTTATGAAATATTTTCTAGTTTGTCTTTTTAATATCTTGTTTGATATCTCTTCACTGGGTATTTTAATGCACATCTATCCTTTTGAATTTCAAGGGTATTGGAAATTTTGAATAAACCTGTAAATAAAAGTTCACGCCCTTATTCTTACAAAATAAACAGGAAACATCCTCTTAATGTGATACTTTCTGCATAGCTAGACTTATTTTCAGACTTAACAGAAACACTTGAGGCCTAAAATACCTCCAACCTAGCTGGTCTTACTCTATGTTTTAAGGCTATTTGGAATTTAAAAAGAAAAAAGAAATCAGACTTAAAAAAAAAAAAGACAAAATGCATACAGGCGTAAAGTTTTTTGACAGTGCATTTATGGAACTCATCCTTACATCATGTGCTGTTAAGATTCATAAAGAAATTAACAGAGGCATCCCCTCAAAACTGTTGAAGTTATGTATGTGCCTATATGCCTATGCATGAAAGGAAATTTGACATAAAAATATAGAAAAGCAAACGGTGTTAAGAAAAAAAATTACTCTTCCAATCAGATGTCATGATATCAATGAATTTGAGGGCCGTGTTGACAGGCAGTGAGTCTTGGGTCAGGGTGTGGTAAACTGCATGTCAGGGGGGTCCAAGTACTCATGTAAACTGCAGGTTCCCAGGAATGCTTTCTTGTTTATCTCTGAAACGCTATGTTCAGTGGCTAATTTTCTCTGCTGGGATATTCTTTTATCCAGGAAATCCCTTTATTTAAACACTGCATAATTTCTAATGACCTTTTTGAGTGGTGTCATCTTTCTATTCCTGGTACATTCAAAGGTCTTGTAAATTACATGTTGGTGTACTTACATGACGTATATCATCCGTGAAAACTTATCCACACATTATTATACTTATAGCATAATCTATTTAGGTTATTTTTATTCATCTAATTTCAAACAAAAATCAGCATTTCCAAGGAAAATCATTTTTTCTACTTTTAATTCCTGCCTTCTCAGTAAGGGCTTACCACCCCCACCCCGCCCTCATAGAAATAAGGAATTTTAAGTTCCAGCCAATCTTCCTATATTTAAATTTAAGAAGTTGCATGAAGGATATTTCCAAATTTCCTAATTTAGGTTCATTTTACTTGGATAATGGTTTCCATCCTTGGATTTTTTTTCTTTCAGAAGGATAAAAAAGCTTTAAAAGTATATCCTGACACTCATGATGGCTAGAACTTTTTCAGTACCATTAATCTTATTGAAAAATTAAATATTTCATACTTCTTTTTTGTTTTTATCAAGGAAATCCTTACAAATTAAAATGAATAATTAGTAATTTCTGCTTAGCTAAGCACATAGACCACGAGAGTAATTCAGGCTTGTGAGAAATGGCTTTTCTTTATCGTTTAAAAATACTTATCAAATCAGAATGTTGCTTCTTTTCCTCCTCTAGTTATAAATGCTTGTTAAGTATAAACTTTGATATGCATCTGACTTATTTCAAAAGCATTTTGCAATAGCCTTACTTGTGAGTGCTCACTTTGTTCACGCTTAAGTTTATTGCCATCACATACTGCTATTTTTTTTTGTCTGACTCTTCTCTCTGCCCTTTATTATCCACCACCTGCCCCTCTCCCCCAACACTAGAGCTACTCAAGGTGGGCTACCCCTTCCAAGGCTATATCTCATTCACAGGCACAGTCCCTATCTCCTTCCTAGATGTTGTTGTATACTCATGGTGCGGTCCATTCTCTGTCGACCAGGTAACCCAAGGTAAACTGATCAACAGAACCATGTTAATTTGTTCATTTATTCTTCTCTTTAAAATACATTTGACCCTTGAACAACATGGGTTTGAACTAAGTGGGTTAACTTACACATGGATTTTTAAAAAATAAATATATGGAAAAACATTTTTGGAGATTGTAGCAATTTGGAAAACACTGCAAGTGAACTCCAGTAGCCTAGAAATGTAGAAAAAATTAAGATAAAGTTAGGTATGTAATGAATGTAAAAAATATAAATAGATACTAGTCTATTTTATCATTTACTATCATAAAATATACACAAACCCATTCAAAAAACGTAAAATATATCAAAATTTATCTGCACAAATACAGTCTGTGCATAGTACTATTTGCAATCCAAAGAAATGTAAATGAACATAAAGATGCAGTATTAAATAATAACTGCATAAAATTCACCTTAGTACTTACTGTAATAATGGTGTAGCCACCTCCTGTTGCTATTGCAGTGAGCTCCAGTGTTAAAAGATCCACTAAAAACACTCTTTGATGCTATTTATCTCTGTATGAGCAATTTGTCTCTCCAGTAAATTGTGTACCACAGTAAAAGTGATGTCTCTGGGTTCCCACATGTTTATTTTCTTGTTTAGTGCAATACAATAAACTTTGATTAACACCATGGGACCTACATGAAGTGCCACTAGTGATGCTGAAAGTGCTCCCAAGAAGCAGGGAAAAAGTCATGACATTACAAGGAAAAGTTGACTTGCATGATATATACCATAGCTTGAGGCCTGCAGCTGCAGTTTCCCATCATTTCAAGATAAATGAATACAGTTTAAGGACCATTGTAAAAAAAGAAAAGGAAATATGTGAAGCCCTCACTGCAGTTATGCTAGCAGGCATGAAAACCTTGTACTTTTTGCCAAATACATTTTTATCTTGTATTGAAAATATAGCCTTTATGTGGGTGCAGGGTTATTATAAGAAAGGCATACTTTTGACTCTCATATGATTTGAGAAAAAAATGAAGTCATTGTATGACAACCTAAACCCAAAGGAAGGTGAAAGATATGAAGCTGAAGAATTTAATACCAGCAAAGGATGGTTCGATAATTTTAGAGAGATTTTAAATGTCAAGATAACAGGAGAAGCAGCTTCAGTTGACCAGGTGGCAACAGTGTCCAGATACCATTAAGAAAATCATTGAGAAGAAACAATATCTGCCTGAACAAGTTTTTAATACAGACAAAAGTGATCTAGTCTGGGAACAAAGAAATACCACAAAGGAAATTTACTGGTAAGGAAGAGAAGTGAGCTCCAGCAATTAAGGGAGGGAGGGATAGGCTAACTCCAGTGTTTCGCGCAAATGCAGTCAGGGTTATGATTGGAACTGTCCTTATCTATAAAGCAGCTAGCCCCTGAGCCTTGAAGGAAAAAGAAAAACATCAGTTGACAGTCTTTTGTTTGTAAACAATAATGCCTGAGCGAGGAGAGCCCCTTTTGTGAATTGGTTTCATTGATGCTTTGTCCCTAAAGTCAGGAAGTACCTTGCCAAAAAGGGACTGCCTTTTAAAGTTCTTTTTTTATTGGACAATGTTGCAGGCCGCCCGGAACCCCATGAGTTCAACACCAAAGGTGTCAAAGTGGTCAACTTGCCCCCAAACACATCTGTAATTCAGCCTCTAGATCAGGTGTCATTAGGACCTTTAAGGCTCATTAAACATGGTCCTCTATGGTAAAGATTGTCAATGATATGGAAGAGAACGCCAACAGAGAGAACATTATAAAGGTTTGGAAGAATTACACCACTGAATATGCCATCGTTGTTACAGAAAAAATCCTTAGAGCCATCAAGCCTCAAACAATAAATTCCTGCTGGAGAAAACTGTGCCCAGATGTTGTACATGACTTCACGGAATTTATGACAAAGCTAATCAAGGAAATGATGAAAGATATTATGGATATAGCAAAAAAGATGGAGGGCAAAGCATCTCAAGATACAGATCTTGGAGAAATTCAATAGCTAATAGCCACTATACCAGAGAAACTAACAGAAGAGGACTTGATGGGGATGAGCACTTCCAAACCAGTGCCAGATAATAAAAAAAGACAGAGAAGAAGCAGTACCAGAAAACAAGCTGATATTAGACAATCTAGCAGAAGGGTTCTGATTATTCAAGACTGCTTTTCACTTGTTTTACAACATGGATCTTTATATGATATGAAACTAAAGCAAATGGTGAAAGGAAGATTGGTACTTTATAGAAAATGTTTAAAGAAATGAAAAAGCAAAAAAAAAAAAACAAAAACAGATATTACGATGTGTTTCAGTAAAGCCCACCAAGTATGCCTTCCTCTCCTGCCTCTCTTTCACTTCCTCCACCTCTGCCACCCTTGAGACTAAAAGACCAACCCCTCCTTATCCTCCTGCTCCTCAGCCACGTGAAGAAAATGAGAATGAAGACCTTTATGATGATCCACTACCTATTAATGAGTAGTAAATATATTTTCTCTTCCTTATGATGCGCTTAATAATATATTTTTTCTCTAGCTTTCTTTATTGTAAAAATACAGTATAAAGTATATATAACATACAATATATGTGTTAATTGTTATGTTATTGGTAAGGCTTCCAGTCACCAGTAGGCTATCAGTAGTTAAATTTTTGGAGAATGAAAATTTATTCTCAGATTTTTGGCTATGTGAAGGGTTGGTGCCCCCTAAGCCCAGCATTGTTCAAGGGCTAAGTGTATTGACCCTTCCTAAGAGACTTTCCTGGAATCAATACTTTTATGCAGTGACTATGCAGACACAGGTTATCATTTACCTTTCAAATAATTTCATGCTCTTCTTTCTTATCTTTGGAATCCATGTAGTAATTTTCATTAACTACAGAAAATGTTGCCACATAATGATGATTGTAAATTCCAGTGATAATGTGAAAAGAAAATATATGCATGCTGCAAGGGTTGTGCCTGCTTCTCCCAGCCCCATTCTCTCTCTCTCTTTTTATCTATGGGTTGATCTTTATATATTTCTCTCTCTCCCTCTCCACACACACACTGATTGCATTTCCTTCTATTCCTTCTCTATCTTCCAAAAAAAGTGATTGCATTCATTATCTATTGCTGCATAACAAATTATCCCAACATTTAGCAGCTTAAAACAAAAACATTGGTCATTTTAACACTGGTTCTGAGGGTGGGGAATCTAGGAGTAGCTTAGATGGTTGGCTCTAGCTCAGAATCTCTCATTAGAGGGCAGTTAACCTGTCAGCAGGGGCCAGAACCATCTGAAAGCTTGACTAGGGCTGGAGGATCTGCTCCCAAGTTGTGTCACTCCCATGGCTGTTGGCAGGAGGCCTCAGTTTCTCCTCATGGCTTGAGTGTCGTCATTACATGACAGCTGGCTTCCACAGAGCAAATGGTCTAACACAGAGCAAGGTGCAAGCAGCAAGCCATAGTACCATTCTTTTTTTTTTTTTTTTTTTTTGAGACGGAGTCTCGCTGTCTCCCAGGCTGGAGTGCAGTGGCGCGATCTCGGCTCACTGCAAGCTCCGCCTCCCGGGTTCACACCATTCTCCTGCCTCAGTCTCTCCGAGTAGCTGGGACTACAGGCGCCCGCCCACCACGCCTGGCTAATTTTTTGTATTTTTAGTAGAGACGGGGTTTCACCGTGGTCTCGATCTGCTGACCTCTTGATCCGCCTGCCTCGGCCTCCCAAAGTGCTGGGATTACAAACGTGAACCACCGCGCCTGGCCTACCTTTCATTACCCACTCTCTAAAGTTGCACACCGTTAGAAGTGAGTCACTAGATCCAGGCCACACCCAATGGTAATGAAGTTAGACTCCACCTCTTGAATGGCTAAATGACATTGTATCAAAGAACTGTGGACACACCTTAAAATCAGCATCTTTCTTAAGAAAGAAAATATCTCTGGTCACTTTGATAACACTATAATGTGACTTATGAATGGCTTTTAAAAGTAAAACAATGAGTATCTCCTTCGAGGCCTGGGATTTTCTTTCTTATATTCACCCTATGTCCCTAGCTCAACTCAAGCATAGAACCTGGCAGATAGTAGCTGGTACTGAACAACTATAGCATTAATTAATTAATGTCTTCAAATGCTGGGATATGTTTTCTAAACACTTGGAGTTTTACTACCAACATTTGCTCCTCTTGCTCTGCTTCTAATAAGTTAAACAGGGGAAAATGGAATTAAGGATATTTATTCCTTTGATTAAAGATTGATTTAAAAAGTTACAAGCATCATAATTTATCTCTTAATTACTGTCCAATGTATGTGAAGTTCATATGTAGTTTCATATATGTTGATTATCTGCTTTTATGTCTTGTTTATTGTCTGTTACCTTCACTAGATTTTAAGCTCCGCAAAGGCCAGGATTTTTGCCTATTTTGGGTAAGGCAGTATCCCCAAACTATGACATTGTGTGACTCTATGAGTAGGTAGTCTATGAATGTTTATTAAATGAATTAATTAAAATTTTCACTAAGCTAAGGATGTCAGAACCTTGTCATTTGCAGGGATTTTGCTTAGACAATTATATATTGTCATACTTATTTGGAGATCTTCAAAATCCCTCTCCTTTTTCTTTGGGCTGAAGACTTCAGCATTAAAAACATATGATTGAAACACATACTTATTGCTGTTGCCAGTATACAGGCTCGTCAGAATGACCAGGTTTACTTGACTAGCTTGTCGCTATATACCTTGGAAAGCATAGGGTAAGATAATGGGCAGGAAAGCTGTACAGTCAAAGTATGGCAAAGAAAAGCTCTGAATATTGGTGAAGATAGAAAACATGCTCCAAGGCCCGGGCATGAGTGCAGAAAGGACAAAGGTCACTGGGGAAATTGCTTGTTTGTAATACCAGTCCTGAAATTAGAAATGAAATAGCATGTGCAAATCCAAACTTTTTTTTAACCTGGCTGCTTTTGATCCATCTGTGTATTTTGTCATCATTAGCTTTTCTAATTTCTAGGATACAAATTGCTGTAGATCCTAAAATAAGCTACTGAATATTCTCTATTCATTTTTACGCATCCCATATGTTACCCAAAATCATGGGCAAATCTACCTTAAAGAACCACCAAATCTGTTCGGAAAGGATGGCACTGGGAGAAAGACTATTTGGCTTTCTTCCTACGTGGAAGAAAAAAACACCTCCAGAGGAGCTAGGACATTTTGTGAACCCTACACGATATTGTAGCGTAACACAATGATTCAAATACTTGTCAAGTTCAAAGTGACTTTAGAGACTACATATTCTAATCTCCCCTTATAACATTAGATAATTTGGATAATTTTCCACTTCAAGTATGTCAACACGATGGTTTTGATGATTGCACTTCTTTTGTTCCTACTTTGGAGATAGGAGGGACTGGCTGCAATATATCTTGAGAGGCTGTCCCCTGGCAGGGATTAGTCATGTTGGGAGTCTCTTCAAAATAACTCATCTGCTTCCCTTCCTGAGTGTTCCTCTGTCTTTGTGGCTGTTTGTTTTAAATTTTTTATTGTTTACTTAACATAGCCTGCAAGTGACCCATACGGTATTCATTTGGAACGATGCGCCTTAGTGAGGCTTTTTATGACACCCTGCAGGTGTTAGGCAGCAGTCCCACGGTTCTCACCATCACTGGGGACACACGTTCAGCCTGGATCATCTCTCTGTGAAAAGCTCCACAAGAATATCCTTTTCATTATTTAACACCCACTTGTCGTATTTTATTTGAACATTTGATCTTCAGGTCCACTTATTTAGCCCAAAGTGAAAATGTAGCACCTAATACCGTTCTAAAAACTAGTAAATGTTCTAAGTTCTGAAAATGGGAAAGAATTACGATTTTTCATAAAGTTTCAAAACTTACATGAGGTATAGGTGGGAATACACCCTCAGGTTGAAACAAAAGCCTATTAGAAACTTTTTTCATGCTCATGATAAGAAAATAAGACAGTTATTTGTTTACAAAAATCATACAAATAATTCTCAAAAACCATTTTGATTACAAATAGATATGAAATTATTTATAATTAATCAATCTATGATGTTTGGAAATTATCATTGGTAAAATGTTATCCTCTATTTAATTATGCATTCTTGTTGATAATGCATAAATCCCTGTGATTATGTTCTTAAGTTAAGGAATTTAAAATAGCTCTATTTTAGATGCTCCTACTTTTCTGGCTTCAAAAAAGCCTTTCGTATACCAACCAGGATACCATCCAATAACAATTCCTAAAGCTTGGAAACTTCTCTAATCAGACTCTTCTTAATGACACTGTGCTCAATACTTGTCATTTTTAATTGTAGATGACAAAAGCAGACAGTAGCAATTTCATTTCTGTAGGAACCAATTCATTATTATGCAGCCTGCCAATGATGCTCTTGTTCCAACTCCTCCCAGCATGCCAACTTAGCCTTCACCAAATATTTTTCCTTTAAAAGTAAACCAATACAGAGATTTTAGTGAGTCTTGTGGTGTGGTTCAGTATCAATAGTTTCCAAATAGATTTTATAGGATCAAGAAAATGAGATGTTTCCCTCCATCTACATATCCAGCACCTTTCTGTTATGTAATAGAAATGGTACCTTGTGAATAATAATATTGTTCCTTATGTCATACTTTCAGCTCATGCAAAAGTATTTATACCGTTGTATTTCATTTTGCACTTCCTGAGAAGATTGGTTTACAGTACAGATTAGCAGTTATTTTATTAAAATGCTTTATTATTTAAGGTGAATACTGGTGACCTAATAATAGTTGGAGAGTTTAAAAATACTAAGGACAGAAACCTCTGTTGTGTTCACATATCTTTTGCCCTCTCTAGACTGTTCCTAGCGGGCAAGACCTGTTTCTTATTCATCTTTGTATATGGAGTACCCAATATAGTAGGTTGAAAATAAGGAGTCAACAGTTCTATTGAATAAATGAATTGATGGTTAAATGGATATAAATGTTGCTAAAAGTCATATGCTGAGATTTGCAGTGTTCTGAGATTTACATTTACAATAATCTGAAAATTAAAATACCCTCCTATTTTGATACCTTCCCATTTCTTCTTTTTTCTCTTTTGTCTCACAAGTCATGTTAACTAAAGCGGGTTACTCATAGATTTTTACTAGAAAGATGTTTCAGACGTGAAACCCCCACGTTTCCTCCTCTGGCATCTGCTCTATGCTCTGCTTTCCATTAGGATGGGTTCATTTTCTGCCTCATGGTTTGGACTCTGAGCTCAGTCTCTGCTTGTGCTTCATTCAGTGTTCACCATTCATGGCATGGCTGGACTTCTTGCCCTTTAAATCAGGAGAGCCTGGCATCTTCCTAAGCTGAGACTGCTCTTACCACGACTTCTTCCTGAGCGCCCTTCCTCTTAGCAGCAGAGCCTTCTTGTTCTCCCTGTTAGGAATGTGTCCACATATTCAGTGGCTCTGCGATCACTGCAGCCACCCGTCTCCAGGAGTAGGTCACAGTTAGGCACTGCAGCCTGGCTGACACTCCAATCACTGGCCATATTCATCAACCCTTTCTTTAGTGCTCTATGTGCCTGGAAGCCTGGTTTTTCTCCAACATGAAAGCCCAGTGTTTAGTGGGTGGGGAGAGCACAGCATGTTTGAGGGTGGCAGCTGGAAGACTACCTTCCCCACCAGAAACAGATCAAATGGTCATTTGAGATATTTCCAGGTTTCCTTGTTTGAAAGGCAGACAGATCAAAGACACTGTCACCCTCAAAGATTTGAAGACTAGCAGAGCAACCTCAAGGCCGTCACCCCCTCATGACCCCTAACTGTTCACTGTTTGTGGTGACTTTGCACTATGTGATTTGCCTGTCTCCCTTAATCAAAGGATCTAGAGAATCAAATACTAGTACACTTAGTATTCTGTCTTGAATATCAACAAGAATAGGGCCATTTGTTAGTTATTTGAATACATTGGAGGAAAGTAATCTGCATATGTTGTTTTTAAATTTGCAACATAAACCCAGGATACATGCTAGTGATGGTTGTAGTTTTTATATTTTATTTTTAGGAAATGTCTAAAACATTACAGCAGTTAAGTTTTATTTCATTCAGAAAGCTTTATCTGACTTTCCCTTAAAACCGAATCACCTCCTGTATGATGCCATATTACAAGAAGTTACCCTAGAACTAGGCATTTCTCCTGAAATTTTCATTTTTATAGTCAGGGTTAACTTGGCTATATTCTCCACTAGAATGATTTTAGGCTGATAAGGTCCTTTATGAGCAGAGGATGGATCTTATTTATAATTTTTACCCCTAATATCTAATATAGCACCTGAAACAAGTTTATCACTAAGTATTTCTTGAATTTGTTAGTATAAATTCCTAATGTACATTGTGCTCTTGTCCTGTGACTAGTTTGAATGTCCCATTTTTTTGTTCTCTATATTGGTAACTATTTACTGTATCTCTACTTAGGTATAATATGTGTACACATACATATGTCAAACAGAAGATATTTAGAAAGAGAAAGGGAGGGAAAGTGAGCATTGAGGAAATGTTTTGCCCATGCAGTAATGGTTAAAAAACAGCAATGGATTTTCTTGAATGCGATTATATTTCATGGTATTTCAGCATATAGCTTTTTCTCTATTCACTCACCTAAAAAATAATCCAAGGCTCTATCAACTTGATTGAGGAAAGGATTGTGGGAATCACTAGAAAGATAAAAAGTCAATAAATAGTTCCAGCTGCCAATCATATAACCACAAGATAAAAAAAGAAAATCAAAAGAGGCAAATACATGTTTCCTTTTATTTCGGTAAATTTCCACATACGAAAGGATATCTTGGGTTAGCAGGGAAAGCAATCTGACTTTACCAGCAGCTTTGTAAGCATGGTCACTATCATCACCACGCATCACCTCTGGTTGACTTCCTCCTTGCTGCCAGGTTCCTTTGGTGACGAATTAGAAAACAAAGAGTTTGAGCGGGGCAACAACATGCTGCAGGTGGGCTTGCCAAATTAAAGCCCCAAGCCCAGGATTGTCATTGTCGTTGTTATTTTCATAGAAAAAGACTAAGGATAATGTAACAGAAACAATTCAAATGGCCAGAAAATATAGGAAAATGTGTCATTGTTAACAGTTCATTCTATTAATCAGCTTGAGATATTTGTAAGGTAAAATTGAAATGGTATTTAGATTAGTGTAAATACTTGATTCTCTCGTTTGGATTGTAATTGTATTTTAGATAAGCCAACAATAATTTATAATTTTACTTTGGGAATACTTTTCTAATTATATTTGATTATAATATGTTCACAATACAGTATTTTAGTCACAGAGCATGACATCTTCTTTTTTTGATTTCTCTCCTTTGTCATCTATTCAACTTGCTCTTGCCTTGTGCTTCATGTTGGAAAAGGACTGTATCACATCTTAACTTCATGGGAAGAATCAATCAAACATTAAGTGAATTATTATACATTGCATGCCTTGCACTATCCTTGAAGGAAAAATACTTTGCATTAAGAAGTCTTTCCTTCAAGTCTTTCTGAAAAAGTAAATGGAGGATCTATTTATATCTTCAGAGTACTTAACTAAGCAGAATAACTATCATTGTCAATAATTTAAAATTATAATTTATGAACATGTTCTACAATAATAAAATGTGTGTAGAATTTAATATGCCAAAATATCAGAAAATATTTTAACCCATCCATTGTGCCTACATAGAAAATATGCTATTTATAATTTTTGTGAATAATAAGCATCTTTTATATACCTATGTGGCAGTTAGAACTCTAGGATGGACCACATGATTACTTCCTCCTGATATACACACTCTGTGTAATTCTATCCCAGTAATAGTGGGTGGACCCAGGAATGTGATGAAATATCACTCCCATGGTTATTTTACATTGTTTGTCAAGAGAGATTTTGTAGACATAATTAAGGTTCATAAACAGTTGACACTGTGTGTATTAGTCTGTTTTCACATTGCTGATAAAGACATACCCAAGACTGGGTAATTTATAAAGAAAAAGACGTTTAATGGACTCACAGTTCCACATGGCTAGGGAGGCCTCACCATCATGGCAGAAGACAAAAGGCATGACTTACATGGTGGCGGGCAAGAGAGAATGAGAGCCAAGTGAAAGGGGTTTCCCCTGATAAAACCGTCAGATGTCGTGGGACTTATTCACTACCATGAGAACAGTATGGGGGAAACCACCCCCAGTATTCAGTTATCTCCCACCAGGTCCATCCCACAACATGTAGGAATCATGGGAGCTACAATTCAAGATGACATTTCGGTGTGGACACATCCAAACCACATCACTGTGCTGGACGAAAGGAAGATAAGCTCATTGCTATTTAAGTTATTGCATAGAGAAAAGTTATTAGAATGGCTATTTAAAATTTAGTATTATGAATTCATACATATACATGGATAGACTTCTTGAAAATTCAAGTTATAAAGAAATACAAAAAACACCAAAAAAAAAAAAAAAAAAACCCACCACATGGACAGTTCCATCCACCAACAAGAGCATAAAATGCAGTTACCCACAGACAGTCCCAGTGGGGGTACTCGCTGGTAACTTGTTACTCCTACTCCTTTTTAAACGTGCTGTTCTCTTCTATTTGATTCAAAGAAAAATGTATTTCCACAAGAAATAACTGGAATCTGAATTAAGTACCTGTCAGTATATTTTGATTCTCACTATTATCAATAATAATCTGTTACCATTTAAAATAATGCATAAGTGCTTAATGTTACAAGAATTATATTTCATGCACATTCTTAATCCATGAATGAGTGACAAATATGCTACATATTTATAAAATTATGAAAAATACTTGTTTCAAACTTATGGTAATGATATTATCATAATAAATGACTGCTATTCTATAATGAGAGCCTTTTAGGGAAAATCTTTTAGGCCATTCTGGGATCATGTGGTGAACCACCTTTGGAATGACATTCAAGTCTCCCCATTTTGAAGAAGTTGGAACCTATACTAACTGCTCTTCCTCTAACTATGTTGTCCTTGATAAAACAGTCTTTTGCCCCATTGTTCAAATATTTATAACTTACAAAAAAAGTTTATCAAATCCACTGCATTGAATTGGCTTGTAATTATAGTCTATTGTATACATTGATTGCATTTTTTCCATCTACAATGTGACTTATGAGTCTGATATAGTCTCAGTCAATTACATGGGTATAATCATTATTGAACCAAAATAGACGATGGCAGGTCTGGAGCCAGTCTAGTCTGATACCTTAATGGGCCTTCAGAGACTTTTAATACACTGACTACTGGAATAATAGTCAATCTACTGAATGACTTTGCACATTTTGATTTTTTTAAGCTTTTGAGGTACAAAACAAAGTTCTTAGAGGAAGGAACATTAAGAGTAACAATCACAATGCCATATGAAAAGACTTGAATTCCAGATGTACTTGACTATGCTCCACATAGGAAGGGATGAGGAATTTGAAAAGAAATTTAAGAGTTGGTTCTATTTGGAACAACTGTAGTACTTTTACCTCTAATCAAAGAAAATATAAAGTGGGATTCAGAGTTCCTTGTAACTTTATGTTCTTTCTAAAAATAGATGTAGTGGACAAATAACCCAGGAAAATTCCTAAAAGGATAACGGGTGTAAATCAAAAGATACTAGTAATATCCGCATACCTAGTTCAGAATTTCAAGATAAGAGTAACTAGAAATCTTTTTAGAGCAATCACCGATAAATTATAATTCTACACTTCATTTATTTATATGTTAAGGGATAAAGCTTGGGGTAAGTTAAACTGATAGATATAAATTCCCATCATACCATTTAAAATATGGGATTACTGTGAAGTTCGATATTCTATTAAATAATATTAATAACAGCACTTACTCATTGGATCATTATGGAGATTTAAAAAGTAGGCATATGCAAAGCTATAGGAAGTACTCAATTACAATATAATTATTATCATTCATTTATTCCTTGACACCAAAATTTCATAAGTACCTATTACCTGTGTGACAGAAAAAATATATTTTAATAATCAAACTACCCTGAAAATGAGTTTTAATCTTGAAAGACTTTAGAAGAGGTCTCACTGAAGTCTTTTCCATTCTTCAATTAGCTCTGGTAAGGAAGGCTATCAATTTTTGTGGTTCAAAGGAAAGAAATGAAAAACAAATTTTAAAATTTTAGAAAGAGAAAAGAGATAGAAAAGACAAACTGAAACTACGTATTTGTCAGATCCATGAAAAAAGAAACAGGTATCTAATGGGAAAAGCAGAAAATTCTACTGTATGTATTTTTCAAACACTTTTTTACTTGACAGAACAATCATGTTCAGCAAAATTCTATTAATAGATACGATACAGACATCTTCCAAACCATGTTTTTATCTCAGTTACCCCTATTTTCTAGTCAAAACGGAAGTAAAAATATCATACTACAATGGAACAGACTCACTCTTTCCAATGCTAAGTTCCATTTTGGTTCATTTGAAACTTCTAAACCCCTAAAAATATTTATTAATAATGAGCAGCTTGGAGCCTCATTTCCTCGTAAACTTGCATTGAAGTTATGTAATAAAAAAATTTAAGTGACAGGGAAAATGTACACACACACACACACACATACACACACACACTACACAAACTGATCTTAGATTGGAAATTGTGGACTCTTTTCTAAGGATAGGTTCTCCTAGGTTAGCACCACACAAAAAGCTGTTCACATTTCTCAGAGTTCTATAGAACAGAATGGGTTAGCAGAGTTCTCTGTCCAATCTCCTCAGGCTAAAATTAAGTTGTTAGTTGGGGCTGCCATCTCATCCGAGGTTCAGATCCTTGTCCACATGCTTTGATTGTGGTTGTAGACAGAATTCCGTTTCTTGTGTTGTAAAGCAGAATTCGCTGTTTTCTTGCTGTCAGTCCTTAAAAAGACCATCAGTCTTTCTATTTCTTTTTCTATCTCTGTGTCTACCTTTATCTCAATCTCTGTCATTTCTCCCTCTCTCTTTCTCTGTCTCTCTCTCCAAGGTCTGTGACTGAGGATTCAGAATTAAATAGTTAAAAACTTCAGTTTGACCCTAGTACTCCAGCTGCTGAAATATTAACAGCATTAAATGCAGGCAAGTGGGAAATGTGAGTGTAGACCAGAAGCCGTTCAGCTGTGTGCTCTTGTTTTGCTGGTTCCTGAGAGTAGAATCTCTTGTGCTTTTCCCAGACAGATGAAAAGTGACAAGGGTGGTAGAAATATTTGATATTGTTACCACAGTTCTTTGAAAGCAAAATTTGGCAGATGGATAGAGAAGACAGGGAAGGGGTTAATGTTCATATTTGTTTTTCTTTTTCAAGAAACATGCTTTTAATATTGTGTAAAACACCCTAGACAAATCTGTACCCTATATGAAAAATGGTTCCCTTCTTCATTTTTTAAAGTATATTTGTTTGCAATCAGTACATATAACAGGTCTGAAAAAAGGAAAATAACAAGAAATAGGGATATTCCTAATGTTTATCAATTCAAATTGAAATGAATTCAGAAAACAACATTGAATAATATATTATATTGACATAAATATTATTTAAATGTGTGTAAACATATAGGTAAAGGTATTGTGGGAAATTTCTGATTAGCTTTTAACTTGGTCATTGAAACATTATGTCAGTTGATTCACTTAAGAGTATCTAATAAATTCTGCAAATGCACAGAATTTTCTGGGAACACTGAAGTTAGAAATGAACATAGTATTAATATCTTATTGCTCATGTTACTTAAAATATTAAAAGTCAGTCATTTCTTCGGTGAAAATAATTGTAGTCATAGACAATGTTCTCATTTTCTTTTAATTTTCTAAACAAATAAATCTCAACCTCATATTTGCATATGGAACTGAATCTTTTAATAGTATTTGTATAAGTCTCATCAATGAATGTGTTCTACACGTGAAGTATGATGATATATCTAGTTATATTTTTAAAAAGAAAAACTTTCATTTTTACACATTGGTACATAACTTCACCTTCTTCAACTTCCCAGACATTTCCAATGTCCAAATTTTGGTTACGTCCTTGGATTTTTGTTATTTCCTTAATATGTCTGGCTTCGGGAATTTTCTTCTTTTAAATTAAACAATATCCGTTATCTGAAAATCAAGTGTAAAGGCAGCCATTCACTTCATTTTAAGGATTTATATTGAACACTAGAACCAAATTAATCTCTTGCACACCAAAATTAAGAAGGTTCTAATGACACAGTCAGTGAAAATGTACAGAATTATTACAGTTGAGTTTACCAAAGCAAGTTAGTCTATTTCCATCACCGCTATGATTAAGTTCCTTTAACTCAATGAATTCCCCATTCCTACAACTGACTTTCCTGCAGTCTTAATAGCCAACTTGTATACTTTCCTTATACCTAGAGGATTTAAATATGAAATCAACTTATACTGTAATTTTATTTTACTTGAACACATTTTCTCTTTTCATTTTTTTATTTTACTTTCTTAGTCAGTGATGTGTTCCTCCATATTAAGTTTTTCATTGCCTTATAATTATTACCATTATACACATGAAAGATACAACTGAGGGGAATACCTTTACATGCAGCCACTCAGCAATATAATGAGCTGTGTGTTTTTCACATGGAACAAAGTCCCTAGATGTCACTCACAGGCCTCACTGGGTAGCAGTCATTTCTTTGGCATATCAACTACCATCTATCCAGCTGGCTTTCAAACTTGTGGTTTCAGACACTGGTGAATTTAATCTCATTTCATAGGAATACTGATGTATCAAACCAAAATTGCAATTTAAAATGAAAAACATACTTGTTACCTGAGTGGAATACTCCTATGGATATGGTGGACGTAGTCTAAATACATGAGAAGTCAAATTATGTAGTACGTCAAGTTATTAAGAACTTGAACTAATATCTCAAGGACAAGAATATCGTGGTCTGTATGATGAAAGCATTTTCTCCCTGTATGCAGGTGCTCATGGAAAAATAAGTAACAAAGGTTGCTCAGAATCAGAATGAGGAAAATTAGATAAGCCACTTTATTTATTTATTTATTTATTTATTTATTTATTTATTTGAGACAGAGTCTTGCCCTGTCTCCCAGGCTGGAGTTCAGTGGTGCAATTATAACTCACTGCAGCCACCTCAAACTCCTTGACTCAAGCAATCCTCCAGCCTAACCTCTCAAGTGGTTTAATTTTTTGTAGAGATGGAGTCTTGTTACGTTGCCCAGGCTGGTCTCAAATTCATGCAAGCGATGCTCCTGCCTCAACCTCCCAAAGTGTTGGGATTGTAGGTGTGTTTCACCACACTTGGCCTAAATTGCATGCTTAATGGTTTTGGGCCATTACAGATGGACACCAAATGCAATCGAGGTTTTGTTAATGGGGAGGGAACAGCATAACCCCTTGCGTCTATCTCCAGCTTAGATATGACTTTGCCAATGGGAAAGAATTCCTGAAGTTTATTGCCCAAACCTCGTACTTTTCTACAATGTTTGAAAGATACTTTGAATATTGACCTCTGTGATGCCTCTTTCAATATGATCTCATGGATGATTAATAGTCTTCTGCCTTCCCAGAGATTGGGACACTATTTTTAATACATGTACTCTATACATTTTTCACATTTCTCTCTTGTTCCATTCTGTTTCAGTCTTATAATTTAACATTAAGAGAGCAATATAATTTCTTATTATTTTCAAGTTTTTGAGAAATAACTCATTCTGGGCTATAAATATTGACAAGTATCTATTTCTTAATGTCTTTCCCATGCACTTAATTTTTCTAATCTAACTTAATTTTTAAATTTAAATTTAAATTAGAAATGTTCAGCAGATCTTTGGATACTGATACGATCAAATCATTAGAAAATGAGTTTTATAGGTGTCAACAGTTTATGCTATTAACCACAATGACAACCAGAAAATCATTGAGTCATAAAGTCTCGTTCTACCTTCTAGAACATTTAGTGAAGAACCTGGTAGGTTAAAGAGTGAATCAAGTATACCTGTAGCTAATTTTATAGTACTCCTAATTCACCTCTTCCTCAGTGTATCATTTCCCCTCCTCCACAAAGCCCACTTGCTTGTTTTCTTGCAAAGCTGCCAAGAAACTGTGAACAAATTTACTGTCTGAATGACTGATTGCTCTCTCAGTGACCTTGAAAAATTACTTGCATCATTAAAAATTCATAGAAAATAACGTTTTGGAGAATACTCATATGTAATCACAGTACCTCCTGCTATGCTACTATACTATTACAATCTTCTGAACTTTAAAAACTATCTCAAAGACATTAACCTTGCTCTAGGTACCTAGTTAGATCAAAAGTTTCTTGCTGGTTTTTCTTTCTCAAATATTCTGCATTTTCTCCATGCGGAAAATTCTTCCACCTTTTTCTGCATATGGAGAATAAGAAACAGAAAGTCAGAGCAAAGAGTCTGATCGACTCTAAATTTTTGCGACATGTCAGAATGCCTATTTCAAACTGCCACAAAGTATCAAATGAGGAGTGTCAGTTGTTTTTTTAATTGAGGTGAAATTCACATAACACATAATAACCATTTTAAAGGGTAAAACTGAGTGGTTTTTTTGTGCATTCACAATATTGTGCAACTACCACCCCATCTAGTTTTGAAACTTTTTTTTTTTTTTTTTTTTTTTTTTTTTTTTTTTTTTTTTTGAGACGGAGTCTCGCTCTGTCGCCCAGGCTGGAGTGCAGTGGCGCAATCTCGGCTCACTGCAAGCTCCGCCTCCCGGGTTCACGCCATTCTCCTGCCTCAGCCTCTCCGAGTAGCTGGGACTACAGGCGCCCGCCACCACGCCCGGCTAATTTTTTGTATTTTTAGTAGAGACGGGGTTTCACCGTGGTCTCGATCTCCTGACCTCGTGATCCGCCCGTCTCGGCCTCCCGAAGTGCTGGGATTACAAGCGTGAGCCACCGCGCCCGGCCTAGTTTTGAAACTTTTTAACACCGCAGAACATCCTCTACCCTTTAAGTAGTAACTCCATACTTCTCCCTCTTCCCTTCTTCTGGCAACCACTAATATGCTTTCTGTCTCTATGGATTTGCCTAATCTGGATTTCAATTGTTTTAATTTTAAATACGTACAAATTACAAATTCTACTTATGCATTGATTGTATGCCTCATTTTTCTTGAGGAATGAGATGTGGAGGACTAAGATGTGAAATCCTAGTAATAATTCCTGGAAACTCTGACAAGATGGTAAAGTCTCACCATAAGCAGCCTTCTGATCTCTCTCCCAGAGCAAGTGTCACCCTCTACTGTAATGATCTGCTTATTTGTCCGTATTCTCTTCAAGACAGTAATCACTGGTGGGCTTTTTTTCTAACTATAATGCTTAGCACAATGCCTTTATATGCTTCAGTCCTTGGTGTTTGCTAAAGGAAATGAAGGGGAACAGGAAGAGAAGAGGTGGAGCTCATTGGTGATGTTTTGACCCTAGATGAATAAATGAAGAAATGATTTTACTGGATTCTTTTTCTTTTTTGTTTTTTCTTTCTTTTTTTCTTCCTTGTCTCTTTTTTTCCTTTTCATCTTTTTTTTTCCCTGATGTCTGATTTTCCTGAAATTAGTTTGAAGACTATGGAATTGGCTCCAGAATATATTTATTGTATTAAAATTGACCTTACCTTGTCTTATCCAACATTTGGCTTTATTAGCGTATAAGCAATGATTATGTGTCATGTATTATTATCTAATTGGTAAAGAGCTATGTTTATCTGGGTAATGCAAGCTGATTTTGATCTGTCTCTTTTCTTTCACTAGGCTTTCTTTCCTCTTGCACAACACTTGTCTCTCAACCCACCCCCAGCACCTTGCCTAAAGCATTGGTGCTTAGTCTGGTAGGTCCAGTCAATGAACACTCACCCAGTGTTAGACTGAGACAACTAGTTAGATGACGGCCTATGGAAAAGGGAGAAAAACTAGTTTCAATTCCCTTCCTTCCTCGTGTATATTTTCCGTAAAATCTGATTATTTTGCATGGAATAGTAGGGAATATGATCATATGAAAAGCCAGTGTCGACCACATTCAATTTCCTATAAGACAGCTTCCTTCTAATGGGCAGATTGCCCACCACAAAGAGTAGTGAGTATCATTTCAGCAATGGATAAGATAAGCAGTTTCTTTTACCTTACCCTCTTTTTTTCACTTCATGTTTGAAGATAACGAATGCTGGTCGATCTGTGTTGTATGTCTGAAAAAAGCAAATGGTAAACAAAAGCCTTCCCTATAATTCTTTAAACTTCAATGCTCATGTGCCTTCATTCTCTGTTGGCTTGGACAAACAATTCCTTCATAGATGAGGCATTAGGAATGTATTTTAATCCTGTTTCCAAGGTTCTGTGAAGATAGTACTACCTATTTGATTTGTGGAGATGAATGGGTCCTTGTTGATTTTACAGAATTTCTAAGGAAATTGTTTCCTGCTCATTTCATCTTTGCTCTGGATAACACGTTACATTATCTTGTATGGTAGTGTCTGCTGTTTGCTTCTCAGTGCCATTAACATACATCTGGGCCACCCTTTGTGTGGAACTGTCCCCTGGTGAAACCCTCAGTGGTCTGGGATGGAGAAAGACTGCAATTTACAGAGTCCATTATCACCTCTGGACGTGTAGAATGATAATGGAAGTGACAGAGGTGCAGCTGAAAATTGGCTCTTAATATTTTATGTGTTCAAGCAAAGGATTGGAAATCTCATGCTGCTCTTTAGGGAAAATAAAGTATGTGGGTTTTTTTTTATCAGAAAGTTATATGCAAAGAGTTGACTGCAGGATTTCAAAGAAATTGTTACACCATATTAATTTCTTGTTAATCAGTACTTTTCACTAGGGAAAAATACTTTTGTGTGAAAAATTAATATATGGAAGCAAAATATCAGCATTGAAGCCAATTTAAAATAGTGTACCATATACATTACCATTTTGTTTTAACCAATATGCTAGGTCTATAGAGTCATAAATATTTGCTTTAAAAGTTTATCTTTAAATTGTTTGGTTGCTTTTTGTTACTTTCCACCTAACATATTCTTTTCTGACTTACAGACTTAGGACAATGTTTCAAGAGCTATCACGGTCATGTTGATTTTGGAAACGGAAATTTTGTGTCAGATATTTTAGTGTTTAAGACATATAGTATAAGATAGAAAACAAATACAGTTTCTGAAATAGTTATATTGATAATTTAACATTTATCTCATTTGTTATAATGCTTTTTTTTTTTTTTTTTTTTTTTTTTTGAGACGGGGTCTCGCTCTTTCGCCCAGCCCGGAGTGCAGTGGCGCAATCTTGGCTCACTGCAAGCTCCGCCTTCTGGGTTCACCCCATTCTCCTGCCTCAGCCCCCCGAGTAGCTGGGACTACAGGCGCCCGCCACTGCGCCCGGCTAATTTTTTGTATTTTTAGTAGAGACGGGGTTTCACTGTGTTAACCAGGATGGTCTCGATCTCCTGACCTCGTGATCCGCCCCCCTCGGCCTCCCAAAGTGCTGGGATTACAGGCGTGAGCCACCGCGCCCGACCACAATGCTTATTATTTCACTAAAGAGAGGTGTTTATCAAAAGAATTCTTTCTTGAAAAATATAGTTGCTTTCTGTTTTGACTAACATGTGAAACAATACAGTGTCTGTAGAAGAATTTTATTACTTTCAATCAATCTGATCTCAGACAAAACAAAAGTAGTTAGATAATATTCTTTCTTACTAATAAAAGATTAAACGATTTGAAATTTAGCAAATGTTGAGATGTTTTTATTTCCTTAATGTACATTTATGATGAGAATTTCCAATTTCTCTACTTTACCAAATAGTAACTATTAGTGATATTACTATATCACTATTGACTTATGGTTAAAATATCTAGATTTTACGTTTTGAAGCATTTGGAGATGAAGGGATAAACCTGGTGAGGTTTTTCAGTAGCATGTCAGAAATGACAGCCTACTTTTTCTTACATGTTTCTGTCAAAGTTTCCTTTCTGGAAATGAATATCACTTTACTAAGCTGTAAGCAGGAAAAGTTTCAAGCCGCTGTGGTGGGCTTCAAACCTAATTTAAATCAGCATTGCCTGCCATTTTGAATAAGATCCCTGTAGATCAGTTTATTTAGATGTGTAATGTGATTCAGATGCCACTGACAAGATCAGATTAACAAGATTTCCACGTTGAGATCTAAAGTGACTTCTAAATGCTACAAACACTCTGCTAGTGATGCTCAACTAATTGCTATGTAAGTCATAGATTTTTCATATTTTTTGAAACAAATATAGTTTTTACATTGTATGGAATCAATATGAATACCTTTACTTTAATCACAAACATTTATTGAAGATTTATGTGCTAACAAAATTATAGGCACTTTTACATATGTTCTCTATGCTACATTAGTCTTTTGGGGCATGCTTATGTGGGAAAAGGTGATTGTCTTGGTCTTCGTTAGCCTCAGACCTAGTTTAATTCCTGGAAATTGATAGGACCTCAATAAATATTTGTTGAATGATTTAAGATATTACCTAAGGCATGATGACAAAGATATCTATGTAAACATTTTAATTTACCTCTTTCAAATAAGCAACTTGGAAAATATGTATTAAATGGATGACTTTTAGTTTATTCCATGCCATGCACTGCAGTTAGTGAAAACACATTACTGTTATTTAAGCAGCATTACTAATAATAGATAATGAAGAAATAAATTTCTCACTTAGGGAAATAAGATGGAGAAAGGAAGCTGAAAGAACGATACCACTCAAATAGTTTTTCACAGTGCAGTTCATCAACATTAGATCTTTGATGTAAGAAGCACCAGCAAAGCCAGATGCAGTGGCTCATGCCTGTAATGCTGACACTTTGGGAAGCCACACCAGAAGGATTGCTTGAGACCAGGAGTTTCATAGTGACACACACCCTCTACAAAAAAAAATTTTTAATTAGCCTCGTGTGCTGGCATGCACCTTTAGTCCCAGCTACTCGGGAGGCTGATGTGTGAGGATCACTTGAGCCCAGGAGCTTGAGGCCTCAGTGAGCTATGAACCTATGATTGTGCTACTGCACTCTAGCCTAGGTGACAGAGCAAGATCCCATCTCCAAGGGGGTGGGGGGAAGAAGCACCACCTTACAATTTACATCATGCTAATTACCTACAATACCTAGATGCAGTGATGACATGGTGGAAAGGGCAGATCTGTTATCTGTTCTCTCAAAGGGAAATGATGTATAGATAGAAACAGAGAGATTCTTATAAAATAGGATTCTCCTTGGTGAGTTGCTGACTAAAATTGAATTGAGAGAAGTAAATAAATCTTGAATAGTTAACGGATTGTTCGTCCCTGTTGACAGTAACAAGAAACTTGGGTACGGGCCAGATTTTCCACTGCAGTCTGAAGAACTTTGATTTCCTGAAATGCATGTCTCCAAAGTTTGACAAATGCTCCAATCTTTAAACACTACTAGAATCTAGAACTTTCCCATACAAACAATAAAATGTAAGACTAAAACTTAAATGACTTTATTGTTTCAATAAATATAAGACTAAAGTTATTAATAAAGTCACTAACAGACATTTTAGTTGGCACATTTACTAGAAGAGTTCTGTACAGGGTTTATATGTAGATTTGTTCAGTTACAAATTTGAAACATTGCAGAATTTCACATTCCACTCTTTATACAAGCTTCTATTTTCTGACTAAGAACTGCCACCACTTTCTTAGATGTCTTTATGTTTTCCTCATTCCTGTCAATGGTTTGAAGAATTGGCATTCTTCTAGGGAAACATTTTTCATGAGAGAAAAAGATTTTTGTTATTTTATGAGCATAAGAAAATTAGCTATGTGAGATGTGGATGCTGCATACCACCATACACTTTACAGGAAATAAATATTCATTATAACAAATTTAGAATTATTTTTCATTGATGAATCTCATATTGAAAATTAAGTGTTCAATCCATAAGTGTCCCTGATTATTTTTAAAGAGGCTGGTTTCACAAAGGTCTTGGAATTTTGGTGGTGATGACAGTCAGTGGCCCTCTCATTGCTTTGGGTACCAAGCATGTACATAAATAGAATTCCAGAGATAAAAACTTTATCAAGTTGAGGGCTTAACTGGTTTGCTGTTTTGAGAAGGACCAGGTAACAGTGGTCTTTCTTTTTGTTACCAGGTATGGATGTTCCCTCTGGGTCCTGCCAGGTCTAGAACAAAGTAGCAATATTTCAAGTGTCTTTTTTGTTAACATAATTTATTTGTTTTTTTCCAGTAGGAGCAAGTTTGCATAATCAGTATGTGGGGATGTGTGGGGACTAAGGGGAAGGCAATGGATATGGGGTCTTACCTGGCGTAGCCTTGGATCAAATGGCCCCATGATATTAGAAGAGTCTACTTAGAGTCCCCAAAGAGAAGGGGCACCTAGAACAGATTAATAACTACTTCTGTTTTCAAGTTAAATTGGCCAGAAAACACATGAAAACAATTTTAGTATCCAAATGCCACCAATCATTAAGTGATATAAAATGTTTGTCTCAAAAGAGAGTGTATCCATTACTTACAGCTTTTCTGTGTAAAAATGTATTTCCCAGGTGTAATGACATTAGCATATACTTTCATGTTAAAATTCTGCAGGCTTGGTATTTGTAATTCAATTTATTAAAGGAACATACGTGGAAAATATTATTGCTCTG
Organism: Symphalangus syndactylus; assembly: GCF_028878055.3. Taxonomy (NCBI): domain Eukaryota; kingdom Metazoa; phylum Chordata; class Mammalia; order Primates; family Hylobatidae; genus Symphalangus; species Symphalangus syndactylus. Next base: position 42,775,955 of record NC_072432.2, read on the forward strand.
TACTTTCTCACACCACCATATGTTACATTTGCCACCATTTTCTCTCAACTCCACCCTAGTTAAAGCTGCTTTTCCCAGGATTTGGAGACATTTTGCTCATCTTTCCTTAACTTGATCCACTATGTGCCATGACTAGAATTTAAAATTGATTTCATATCCGTATAAATTAATTTGATCCTCACAATAATTCCAAGAGGTAGACAGAGTGGATTGTATTGTTAGTGAACTTCTTTCTCAGATGAAGAAAGTAAGGCCCAGAGAGGTCATATGGGTGGCCTCTGGTGATGAGTTTTTTGCTTTTCAAATGTTGCACTTGTGGCTACAACCCTGCTTCATTGTTCTTCCTAGAGAAGACAGTGTCCATGAATCAGGCTTTCTCTCTCTCTGTCTCTCTCTCTCTTTCTCTCTCTCTCTCTCTCACACACACACACATATTAGCAAAACTTGAATATTTGTGACATGCTAACATCACCACCATTTTCTCTCAGCCCTGCCCTGACATATCAGGGTGAGACTATCAGAGTGGGGCTGAGAGAAAATTGTGGCGATACATGTTAGCACGTTACAAGTGTTGCTTTTCTCAACTGAACATTAGCTAGAAAGTGTCAGCAGGAAAGAGATTGTTTGCTCTACTGATGAAAGCCCTTTCCTATTAATCTGTCAAAATTCTATCTATCCTATGGTGCTAGCCCAAGCCGCTTCTTCCTGGAAGAATATCCCCTTTCCTACAGGTTTCCTCTGTTATTATATTCTTTACAGTCTGCCTTACAGTAGACTTTTTTTTTCCTATCAATGCATCTCAGTGAATCTAAAATTAGGCACAGGCTGGGCGCGGTGGCTCATGCCCATAATCCCAGCACTTTCGGAAGCCATGGCAGGCAGATCGCCTGAGATCACGAGTTTGAGACCAGCCTGGCCAACATGGTGAAACCCCGTCTCTACTAAAAATACAAAAGTTAGCTGGGCGTGGTGACAGGCACCTGTAATCCCAGCTACTCCGGAGGCTGAGGCAGAGGAATCGCTTGAACCTGGAAGGCAGAGGTTGCAGTAAGTCGAGATTGCTCCACTGCACTCCAGCCTGGGTGACAGAGTGAGACTTCATCTCAAATAAATAAATAAATAAATAAATAAATAAATAAATAAATAATAAAATTAGGCAGGCCTGAATTTTATTTTCAGAACTGCGTCTTTAACTAGCTGTGTGACACTGAGCTAGTTGTTACATTTTGTAATATAACTTTCCTTGTCTATAAATTAGGGCCCTTGTCTCAGTGAAGTTTTGAAGCTTAAAACATGTAAATAGTTAAGCAAAATGTGTGATACATATAAAGTGCTCAATAAATGGGAGCTGTTATTATTTTTGATTTTGTGTCTCTCTGGAGTTTAATTCAGATATTCATTTTCCTATGAATATAGAATAGTAATTGCACACAGAATTTTATAACAATATTCTATATGTATTTCTAATCTCTCTTCAATTTTTACTAGACAAAATAGATTCAGATCTAAGAAGATGTATCTAGATAAAATACAACATTATGATCATGCTACAGAGGAACACATCTTGATTCTATAACTCCAAGTATTATGAATATGTTTTAGAAATAATTTTTGTATGCAGTCAATTCTTGATTAGGTCAAACAGAGAAAGAAACTTAAGAGTAGATAATGGTAAGATTCTGCCAGTCTACTAAGCTGTGCATAGGGAATAATAGAGAAATGCTGTGGAGACCACCTTGTAGATGTATAGCCAAGATAAAACAGTGGTATACTAGTCATGCACGGTCAACAGACATATTTAATGCTCCATTATTGAAAAAACAGATAATCGCAGAAAATGAACTCTTTTTTTTAAAGAGAGAAATTTATATTGAGTAAAATTCACTCATTTTAGTGTACAGTTCTGTGAGTTTTGAAACACAGTGTGTAACCACTATAGTTGTGTAGCCAACACAATCAAGATATAGGATATTTACTATTGTGTGCCAGTGAACCTGAAATCAGGCAGGTTTAAATTTAAATCTGTGATCTGCCACTTTCTTTAGATGCTCAACATTGAACATTTTCCTCACCTCCAAAATATACCCTCATGTCTACTTTCTGTCAATCCCTACCCTTGCTCCCATTGTCTCGTCACACTTACTTGTTTCCTCGCCCTGAAGTTTTTTTCTTTCCCAGAATGTCATATAAATGTAATCTAAATAGTCATCATTATGAGCTTATTGAGTATTGCACAATTACTGTATGTAAGAATTTGTACTGTAATATTAAGTAGTCCCTCAGTCTGTCACCGTATGGAATGCTCATTTTCCGTGGATGGAGTCAGATAACTATTTTTGAATTCTTTTTTTTTTTTATTATACTTTAGGTTTTAGGGTACATGTGCACAATGTGCAGGTTTGTTACATATGTATCCATGTGCCATGTTGATTTCCTGCACCCATTAACTAGTCATTTAGCATTAGGTATATCTCCTAATGCTGTCCCTCCCCCCTACCCCCACCTCACAACAGTCCCCGGAGTGTGATGTTCCCCTTCCTGTGTCCATGAGTTCTCATTGTTCAATTCCCACCTATGAGTGAGAACATGCGGTGTTTGGTTTTTTGTCCTTGCGATAGTTTACTGAGAATGATGTTTTCCAGTTTCATCCATGTCCCTACAAAGGACATGAACTCATCATTTTTTATGGCTGCATAGTATTCCATGGTGTATATGTGCCACATTTTCTTAATCCAGTCTATCGTTGTTGGACCTTTGGGTTGGTTCCAACTCTTTGCTATTGTGAATAGTGTCGCAATAAACATACGTGTGCATGTGTCTTTATAGCAGCATGATGAATTCTTATCTTCTATTTTGTAGATTTTTTTTTCCTACAGCCTTTCCCTCTGTCTTTACAGCTTGCCTTCAGTTTGCCCTCTGGCTACTTCTTGCTATGCTCTCCTCTTCTTGTTTGCTACTTATTTGTATCATAGTAAATCAGATTAAATAACTTGTTGAATTGTTGGTTACTTAAGAACAGATGAGTTCTGAATGAGGCCGGTCTCTTTAGGCACTCTCTTGAAACAAAGTGTGTCCTTCCTTTATTCTAGGTACTTTATAAAATCTACCTTTATAAAAACCACTCCGCCCCCCCACCTTTTTTTTTTTTTTTTTTTTGCAGGCTCTTTGTTATCTTCCAGAAACATGATATTCTTAGTAAGTAACTTCTGGTGGTGCTATCTTAATAATTACAGGGAGTCACGTCGCAGGCTTTCCCTCTCCTCCGCTCCAGCACTGAACACCTGTGTTTCACTGAGCAGCTTAAGACTTATTTCTTCCACCTCTTCAAAAATGTGTCTTGATGACTCCACTCGATCTACATTTCTCTCACATTGCTCAGAAAATTCATGTATTGCTTTATTGCATACTCATTTGTTTCGCAGTAACTTGAGGCTTCTCTTGGCAACAAAATTGTCAAGAACTTGTACTTTTCCCTCTAAATGCCTTCCTTCATACTAGACATATTATTGCCAAACCAGTAAATATTTACCGATTTATTGCTTGATTAGCTGGTATAAAGCAACATAAATAAGAGTATCCTTATCCTACTGAATTTGTTTACTTTATGTTACTGATTCTATCACAGGGTGTACTATTTTTAAAAAGCCAATTCTACAGGACTGTTGTTATCAAGAGGGGAATTGGAAAACATGCCAGCTGAATCCGAATGGAACAGAAACCTAAACTGCATTCAGCTGCATTCCCTCCCTTTTTCACTGCAATTCACCTAAAAGAAAAAAAAGAAAGATTCATTTCTCTAATTAATTCATCTAGGAAAAAAAGGGTTGGGGGGGCAGATGACATTAAGGAGAAAAAACTAAGAATGGAAATGATGTATAGTTGCAAGTAGGGAAGGAAAAAATAAACCTTAGTAATTTAATTTACAAATCATCCCCTGAAATTTGATATATATTTGATATATGAATTGTCTCTACGCCCTCTCCATTACAAAAATAGAAAAGCAAAAGGCAACTAATAATGAAAATAAGTTGGGTGAGGTGACAGCTTTGTCATTTTTTTAATTGGATTCGCGCTCTCCTTCCCTTCTGAAATGACGCACTCAAGACTCTGCCTCCACAGCTGTCAGTTTAGTTCCCTCAGACATTATTAAACCCTGCAGTGAAGCTTCCATTGGAATAAATCTACCAAAAGTGGCTCTTCATATGTTTCTCTGTACATTTCTAAATATAATTGAAAACTGTTTCAGTATGATATTTCAGTTAATTTTTTTTAATGGAAGCAAAATTGCGGAATTGCAGAGTGGTGATAATCCCCTGCAGACACAGGACCTTCAGAGCTAGGCCAAGAGCTCTGAATACAGGGAATCAATGGAGGAAAGGGTTATTGATCTGCTCCTCCAGTTCTGAGGACTGTTTTACTGTGTCGTACCTATGGTACTTTGTCCCCTTGGCCAATCATACAGGTTCCTAAAGTGCTTTAAAAGGCAATGCACTCCAGCTGCCTATTTACTTGCTGTCAGACAAGCAAGTATCCCCATTTTATAAGTGGGATTGCTGAGGCCCACAGTGAACTTCCAAGACCCCATGGTGAATAAAGGAGAAAGAGGTCAATGAGCAGGTCTTTATCTGCCAGTGCAGTTTTCACTGTAGAACCCCACATTAGCAGAGATGAGCTCAATTCTGTTGTCCATCTGTCCATTCCCAGTATAATCTATGGAGTTAGCTTCATGCTCTCAAAGGATATTCAGGAGACCATTAGCATATGTGGAGATGCGCTATATTAATAGCCATCTCCATGGCACAAGACTAAGGAATTCACTCTGTCAGTATTCAAAAATGGTGGTGGAGTCTTAATGGATTAATATATGTTTATGTATATAAAATAAAACATTCATGGTTTAATTAAAATGTTTGTAAATTATCTTGATTTTATCTTAGTGAAAAAATAGGGTGTTTGTATTATTCAAGAGAGAGTAGATCAAATCCTACCAGCACTTTGACTGAAAATTCTGTAATCTCACAGAAATTCAATAAAGAATAATAATAAAAAGAAACAATAAATATATAGTTCAAATAAACTTTTCTAAACCCCTTAATATTGATATAATTCTGTATAGGAACATCATTTTCATGTTGTATCTATAAAAAAAGCACAAACTGAAAATAAAAGATGGTTAAATAATAAAAGGAAAACATTTTTAAACATCACATTTTCAGTGAGTTCCAAATAAAAGAATTATTTATTACATTCTCAAAGGTCCTAGATTCCTCTGCATCCTTGCAGCAAATGATTGGCAAACTGCTTTGATTGCTCATATAATATCAGTGTGCATTTTGAATAACAGATACCCTCAGTCATTTGAAGGAATCATTTGAAAGTTAAGAAATGTTAAAGAAATAGTATTTAACCTACTAATACATACTGTTGAGCAGCAAAAATAGGTACCCTGTTACTCTCTGGTAGTTTCTAATTATACTTGAAAAATAACAACACAAAAATACACAAAGACCTCTGAGGCCCTCCCTGATCTCTAAGATGTCCCTTGCCTGGCTGTGTCCTATTCTTTTCTCTGTGTCACACTGACTTTCTTGCTGTCTAGTTGTTTAGACTATCCAACCTGCTTGCCAGATCCAGCCTCCTACATTAGCTGTTTCCTCTCCTTGGAATGTTCTCATAGCAGATTTTGTATTATTTCCTTATTAATATCATCTAGTCCTCCCCTAAACAATCTGGCTAAAATATCCCCAACTTCTCAATCTTTCTTTTTTTTGCAATTAGCTTATCTCCTCATGCTCCCCAGCTGGAATGCGAGCTCTTTGAAGGCAAGGGCTGTCTTCTTCATTATCATGTCCTCCAAACCTAGGAAACATCTGCCAGAGTTGCCATTATGATAAATAATACAAGAAGAAGCTATACATAGCATATATTTGCATGAGTATGTTTGTGTGTGTATGTGTGTGTGTGCGTGTATTGGCGCATACACTCACGCATGGACTTTTAGGAAAAAAATTAGGGACACATCGGCATACATTACTAATTATTTGGCATATTATTATGTTAGGCTACATTTGTGATTGACTCTATATAAGACAGCTATTATTTTACCTCACCAAAATTCTTCCAGCTGTGAAAAATAGAAGCAGAAGAGAATATATAATGTTAAAAATGATAAGTGTGCCTGTAGTCCCAGCTACTTGGGGGCTGGGGTGAGAGGGCTGCTTGAGCCCAGAAGTTAGAGGCCAGCCTGGGCAACATAGCAAGACCCCATCTCTGAAAAAACAGGCAGGCTTGATGGGTCACGCATGTAATCCCAGCACTTTGGGGGCCAAGGAGGGAAGATAGCTTGAGACCAGGAACTTAAGACCAGGCTGGGCAACATGGTGAGACCCTGTCTCTACAAAAAAAATTAGTAGTAAATTAGCTGGGCATGGTGGCACATGTCTGTAGTCCCAGCTACACAGGAAGCTAATGTGAGAGGATCACTTGAGCCCAGGAATTCAAGACTACAGTGAACTATGATCACACCACTGCACTCCAGCCTGGGCAACAGACCAAACCCTGTTTCTAAAAAAAACAAACAAACAATCAAAAAACAGTAGGGTCCTTCAAGACTTTGAAAGTCTTGAAGTCTTCAAAGATAATCCAATCTCTTTCTCTCTACCCCTGTGCTACTACTGTTAAGAGAGTTAAGACTCAAAAAGTTGACATGGTTCACAGCGTCACATGTCCAGTAGACTATACAAGCAATTCACCAAATTGGGCTCCTGAATGGAAGTCATAAATTCTTTACACTACCCAGGTTGGCTTTCTTTGCTCTGTGCTGGGTTATCCACCAACTGACCTGCTTAGTGTCTTAATCTTACTAGTTTACTATACTATTTAGCTTCATGAGAGCAACTTATTCTGAACAGCACGTAAGAGTCCAGCCTCCTGAAACAGACTGTTTGGATTTGAATTCTGACTATACCATTCACTAGAGATATTGCCTTAGTTAGGTAAGTCACATCACTGTGCCTCACTTAATTCATCTGTAAAACAGTGATAATGATACCTGTCTTTTGCTGTGATAATTAAATAAAATAATTTATGTAATTAGTTACATTACATATAGTATGTATCTATGTATATATATTACATATTCATATACAGAACAGTGTAATTATACCTATTTTTTGCAAGATCTCCTAAACATTGATTTGCAGAGTTACTTAGAATAAAGAAAAATGGAGTGCTAACTTACATTAAACAAATAACATTTGGCCAAAGTAATTTAGCAATTTCTTTATTAGTCAAATATTGATTGAAAAATAAAACAACCTGGGCATATTTTTCACCGATAATCACAGAGTTCTTCTTTGTTATTAATTAAATACTTTTAATATTATCTTTTGAAACATACGATTTTGAAAGTTAAATTTACACAAAGAGCACAATACATTCATTTGAAGTTCATTTGGAAGGATTTCTGTATTAGCAGTTCCATTGCTTCCTTTTGTTAAGCTGGGAAATGAGGACATAGCCATATTTGTTCAGGAATGAACAAATGACACAAAAGCAGAAGTCTGGTGGCCTGCCATTGAAATTGTCCTTGTGTATTAATTTTTTAAGCAGTTTTTAAGACACCCTTGAATTTAAGCAGCCTCCATAAAGGAATGATTTTATGTGGTCAAAACCAAATTTAGAAATCAGAAATTCTAAATTCCAATAGTATATAGACTCTATTTCCAATGACCTGTCCAGTTTTGTTTTTATTTCTCTTTTTAAAAATTGAATGTGGCTTATATTTAATATTCGTGAAGTCCTTTCAGATTCTTCAAATGAGCGACTCTATATAAATGCAGAAATAGCATTGTTAATTCCCAAGAGTATTATAAAAATTACTTAATGATTGTAAAGTACATTGAAGATGAAAATTGTGATGTAAGCAGTAAGTGTTAAGTATTATTTATTAAAGAAAAGCATGTTAGAGCTATGTTTGCTGATAAGTACTTTTTAAATTTCACCGAGTTTCCTTCAAGTTCACTGAGGCATGGCCAAATGTTATTCAAGCACTCCAGGAATCTTCCCTCCTTTTGGGACTTACTGCTTTTTTTTTCAGTGTCAGGTCTTAGAAATCTTAATTTTCTCTTACTAATTATCACCATTACTGCTATCTAAAAACCTAGAATGCCTTAAAATTATATACAAGTGAAATTAGCTATATATGCAGTATTTTTTGAGTGGAAAGAAATAAGTAGAGTCTCCTATTCATACTTTAATTAAAAGTCATACCAATATTTGAAATAATCATGAAAGTACTGAATAAGTGGAGAGAGCCTAACATCCTCTCTTAATGGTAAATGATACTAACTTGCTGTTAATGAAGGTTGAAAAAATTGGTCTGTTTTGTTTGAATTTCTTACATTTGGAGAGCAAAATATTTTTTAAAATGCGACTCAATTCATCTGGGTTGTCTCTTTTCCACATTTATTCCCTTCTCTAATACTAGCACATAGGGAAACAAACAGAACAAAGGCAGCAAACACAGGTAAGCCACCTCCTACTGAAAACAATCTAGTGTCTCCCTTTCTCCATTACGTGTACTTCTGGCTTTCCTATCCATGCAGAACAATAGCCTCTCTGTGATTTTATAATCTCTGCAGGAAAACCAACAAAGGTATCTGAGGGTCACTGCATTGCCAGAGAACAGCAGAGGCAGAACTACCAATGGAAAGCAGAAGCAGCAACAGGTGGCCGATTTTGCACAAAATGCAGGAGAGAAATGTCTCCTAGTACATAAGGGAAAATAAACAAACAGCATGATTGACTAGGTCAGCTCTTAGCTTGTCCTCTCTTGCTGTATTCTCTCTTTTTTTCCCTCTCCTTTTCTAACATTTCAACCTCTAGGAAGGAGTTGGTGACAGACTGGTGCCATGAAATTAGAAGAAAAAGATTGACATTCAGTTTCTTAGTGCCTGTGGGGTCAGTACACGCCCTGACATACGGATTTACGTTTCCCACCCAATTAGCCAGTCTAAATGGGAGTATTCATTGTTCTAAGCAAATCCAAATTGACATCAGCATCTCCCAAATTTATTTGACTCAGAACACCTTTTTTCCCAAAACACAATTAACAACCTGCTTCTAGAATGCACTTTGGGAAATGATGCTTTTTATACATCAAAAAAGTTTCAATTACATATTCAACTTATCACATTAACACGGAAGTATGTGACATGTTTTTGGAAGGTTTCCTTCAAATAAAATGTTTTGTTTCCAGAAGTGTTTCTCTTTCATCTATCAAAAGCATATCTGTGACCCTAACCATATCCAATAACAAAGGGGATGCTTGTGCTTTGTGTTAAATAAACTTTCCCTTAAAACATAAGAAGGAGAAGACGAAACAAAAAAAAACAAAACCTCACATAACACTTCTTTTTGCTAAAGATTCAGATTTTTCCTCTTGAGTTTATGGTTCAAACAGCCTCTGAACCCTTCTTTACATCATCCATGCCAGCCATGCTTATAAATCTTTTACATTCTAGAAGCTTGAGATGTTTTATTATTTATCTGTATTTGTTGGGGCCAGCCTTGATAAAGCAGATTGTTTATAATGGAACTGCTTGTTGTAAGGGCCTGTAAAAGAAAAATAAGCTGAATGTGGCCTGTGAACTTGGATACGCACCAGGGTATAATTTTTCCTGCTACATGACAGGGTAGAAAGAGACTGAAACCACTGACAGAGTTTTGGGAGATTTAAGGATTGAAAACAAAGCTACCTTGTATCATCTTCACTTGGTGAGAAGGAAAGACACTTAGCATTTAGGGAAGACCTCGTCCTACCCTCCATTTATTGATGGGTTTCCCTCAGTGATTATGGATAACTGGAAAAGGAGAAGATAAGTATCTAGAGGCTCATTTCTGGAAAACTAAATATCTACAGAAAGCAGCAATGCTGTCTGCAAAGTTTACAAATAAATCAATCAATAAAATCAGCTGTTTAGGAATCCACACACAAGCATTTTATATTCTAGTACATTTCATAGAATGTGTGCTTAGATTCATTAGATGCAGAATGGAGATAATAATATAGCAGCCTTTCCTTATCTGCAGGAACTATGTTCCTGTAGTTGCCTGAAATGATGGATAGTACCAAACCCTATGTACACTGTATGCCTAGCTCTTAAGGATTTTTGAGTGATAACTATATTATTGCTATCACTATGTATCAGCAAAAAGCTAAAAACATTTTTTGCAAATCAAATTTTTCTGTTTTGAGACATATACTTTTGCATTATACTATACTTTTCACGTATTTTTGTGTTTATTTTATTTATATAATATTTTCAAAAAGAGACGTTCCTATAGTTGAATTATTAAATAAGAAGATATCTGTTTCCAGAAAGTTATCTTGGCTCCAAAGCCACCAGAATTCATTCTTCTAATCTGTACTGATAAATATTGATATGTGGTAATTTGGGAGCTTCATTTTAATAGGAGAAGAAAGTTTTTAATTTTCACTTGTAGTACTTTGACATGGTCATGGAACCTCTGAGTTCAGGTCCAGGGTCCTCACCATCTTTCTGAGAAATATCTTATTAAAACTAGAGTGGTCCCTGGCAAAAGCAATAACAACAGCAACAACAAACAACAATTTTTTAGTTATGTTGATTGACTTACCTAAAATTCTGATCTGGCAGAATGGTGCCAATATCTGTAAATGGAGATCATATGAGGCAAAGTTTCTTTTACCATGAGTTTTGTTATAGTGATGGAAAAGAAAATTCATACATAGTATTAATGAATTTAGAAGCATGAATGTGCAAAGTTTACCTGCAGCTCTGCCTTTATCTTTACTATCCAACTAAACCACAGCTAATTAATCACACTGAAGTCCTGGACTCTGATAAGGATCCTACCGCTCTATTTTATTGCTTTGGATGCTGCAAAGCAATTTAGCAAAGTTTTCTTAGTGGGGCTATTACTTTTCTTACGCAATCATGTGCCATTACCTGAGACCTTACTACTGATGCTCTATCAGCATCAATGGCAGACCTTCATTTCAATAATAGGGCCCAGGTAATTCAACTTACTTGCAGATTTGCAGAGTTGCAAGAAAGCTAATCACAGTTGTAGTAGGTATCTACAAAATATGGGTGATCTCTGATAGTCAAAAATTTTCTGTAGTTTATTTTATAGTTTCTTATTTTATCATGTATATGCATGAAAGAAGGGCTATCTCCTTTATTTCCTAAAGATTATTCAGCATCTCTTGTAAAATTCTGTATTTTTTCCCAAGTGCTACAAGTTCCTTTTACAATATGCCACAGAAATAAAGAAAAGCTTTTTTTCTCATTTATATGATACTATGATTTGTAGATGTTCAGTAAATGGAACTATTGGTCTTAATAATTTAAAATCTTGTGTACTTTTTGAATCCTTGAGAATTTTAGATTGTAGAAAAAGAACTATGATAGTATAGAAATGCAAATTCACTATTCAGGACTATCTAAATATGAATCTTTTGTAATATTTTAAATAAAATACATGTAATATATTAGAATTGACAGATACACTAATGTAAATCTCACAATTAGAATTGCATAATTGATTCACATCAATAATAGACCTATATTTGATGTTCAGCTATGCTTTTACTGACTTTGAAATGATTTCTGTTTTGCTTAATTGGTTTGGATTTGCTCTGTCAGGTTTTTTCCCTTTATTTCCTTAGTGAGAAAGTTGCAGACCTGCTGTTTTATATGTCTCTGTTTTTTTTTTTTTTCAAGAAAGAAAAAGGCAAGCAAAAATCTATGTTTGATTAAAAGCAGTTTATTCTGAGTTTATGAGCACTTCAAAAAAATGTCTCCTGCCTTCATTGAAGCATTATGAAAATCCCATAGTACATCTGTCATAGAAATTAGATGCTAGAAAATTCCATTAAAGATCATTATTTCTAAGATTATAATGTTGGCTGTGTTCTAGAAAAATAGAGCATAATGTCATGAGGGCATCTTTCCCACACCCTTCCTCAATTGTTTTATTCGCTTATTCTGTATTTCTATTGGTTATAAACTGACTAGCATTATTCTTATATATATTAGCAAAATATTCTGATACTTCAGCAGCTTGAACGTGTTCATTTTTCCCTGAGTTACTCCTAGAGTTAATTAAGAGAAACAACCTGGGGCCTTTTGTTGAGTGACCAGTCTTTACATTTTTAGCAAGAAGACTGCCTCAAAAAAAAAAAAATGCCCAAACAAGGATTAGACCATCCATCCATAGCAGTCTCTGTAATTAGTTGTATATCTGCACAGCTCACAGTGTAATATTTGGACAATCACTCTGGTTACAATTTGCCTTTAATTTAGTAATTATGAGTTTTGTTTTCACTCTTTTTCTTATGGAGGAATCTTTTCTAGCTTCAAGAATATTTCAGAGTCCACCTCCAAGAAAATAATTCATGGAGATTTTTGAAAATATTATATATTATTTAATAGAGGGGTACTTCCTCCATTTCAGAAAAATACACTATGGGTTATTACTTTTTATCTAGCTGTTAATGATTGATCCCATGAATTTTCTCTTTGGATTCTTTTTTATCAGATAAATTATAATTTCTCATCTCTCCAGTTATTACCAACTCTGAAAATGGGTAATCTGTGGATATTATTGGAGTAAAAATTATTTTAATAGAAATTTGCATCTCTATTATAGGACATTTTTAAATTGTGGAGAAAGGCTTCATAAAAATCACACAAATAACAACAGGAAATTGTCCAATCAGTTCTGCTGTGCATGACGTAAATGTTACTTAAATTTATCTCACCATGCAAAATTGGAAATAAAAATCACAAGAGTTTGTGGGGGAAATAGGATTGGAGCATAATACACAAAATTTGAATTAGATACACACACACCAAGATAGAAACCTAATAAAACTGATAGAATATTTCTACACGTGCAAATGGTTAAGAAATATATAAATGCTACAATAAATATGGACTTCACTTTGAAAGAGACCTAAGTTTGCTTATGGAAGAGGATGTTGGAAGAGTTGCAGCTTGGGAGTTATTGTGAAGAGGTGGAAGGAGGGTTATCTGAAATCAGACAGAAAACTGTAACACCAGATGTGGATGGGTATGGTCCCTAACACACATGGCAAACTGAGATAGCTGGTAGATGTTTGAAGGGTTATGTGTATGTGTATGTATTTTGTATATTGCTATGTAGCTCGGTTCATTGGATGCAGTTTTCTATAGTCATGCATTGTTCCTCACAAGTAAAGTAATGTATAATTAGATGGGAAATTTGTGTCATGCTCAAATTTTCCCGTTACTAATTCATGTTTTTAAAATAAGAGTTATAACAGAAGACTAAACATCTGAGAGATAGGCCCACTAACTTTCTAATTGAAGATAGTGAACCTAGCTATGGTAAAAAAGAGGTGGCTATTTAATAATGTCACTAACATAAACATAATTAAATGGCAACATTATGATTTTTCTATGTACCATTATGAAAAGCTGAACATCAACCTCCCTGTCCAACTTGATTCATTCATTCACGCTGGGTTTTGTGCTGAGAAGTAACACTTTACTTGAAAGGGATATCAGAATTGGGAGGGCCACTCAGTAATCATGCAACATTTCAAAACCTTTTGTTTGTCTGCTTCCTTGTACTCTCTCTCTGGAATTTGTGATTCCCAACCAGTCAGTACAAGCAACCATGGCACTCTACTGATTTAATGAATGAATATATTTAAGGGAGCAAATGAAAGTGTGGGACATGCAAAATTTATTCAACTATCCATATCCTGTTGTACGTTTTTCTGCAAGAGCAAAACTCTTCTGTGATGTGTTGCTGTACTCTGAGAGAAGTTAACAAATATTGGTAGGGAATGGGCTTTGACAGACTGCAGTGCCTCTGTGGCCCTTGCACTGCTGTGCTTTCATATTCTGGAGCTAGACTCCAGTGTACAGAGTAGAAAAATAATAAGTTCTTTGAGCTGAAACTTCATAGTCACTGTGGGATATTCAAGAAGGAGACCAATGGGGAGAAAGATAATATAGTCATGGCTTTGAACTTTTCCTAGATTTTACTTGCCAGAAACCAAGCGAGAGTCACTCTGACACCTTATTATTACTAGCTCTTTCTCCATGTAGGGAAAAGTGCTCCACAGTCCATGTCAATAAAAGTGAAAGGGAGTTCACACATGAGAGAGAAGGTGGTCTGAATTTAGTGTGTAAAGGAAGTATAGTAAAGCTAAGATCTATTCCAAGCCTCAGCTTGGAGGCCACTTTCAATGGCAAGTCAGTCTTTTCCTTTCCCTCTGATTCAAGTAAGGTGCCCCTTCTTGCGTTTCCAGAGCACTTTTCAGACTATATTATATGTATCTGTTTCATTGTCTGGTACAGAGTAGGTGCTTAGTAAACATGTATGAATGAATGAATAAGCACAGACCTTAATGTGAAGAGGAAGAGATAAAAGATAAATTTATGAATTGATTATGAGATAATGTGATGCATTATTGTAGAATGAACAAGTAATGTCCAAGAATGAAGAGATCAAAGAGGGCTATAATTCATTCAGTCAACTGCTATCTGCATCCTGTTTCCCTGCGTTAGATGAACTAGTGGATTAGAAATACATAGTCCCTACAATCATGGAACGTAGAAACTAACAAAGCACACAGACATTAAATAAAGAAAACATAAACATGTAGAATTCACATTTTGATAATAATTATAGAGCATAACTGGGAAGACATAATCTATATGGGCAGGCAGGGAAGGCATTTTTAAGGAAGTGATATTTAAAAGTGATGATCGAAGCTGAGGAGGGACAAAAGGAAGGATTAACTTGTGCACAGGCTGCGAAGGCATCAAGAGCTCAGCTGTGTGAGAAAAAGAGAGAAGGCTGAAGATGAGTGAGCTGGGTAGGCATGCTGGGCTGGCGTCGTGAGTAGAGAAACAGGCTGGAGCCAGATCATACTCGGTAGAAGGTTTGGATTTTAACTGAGATGAGTTTGCACGCATTTGTCAAAACTCAGTGAATGTAAACTTAATATTTGTGAATTCTATTTTGTGTAAATATTGCATGAAAAAAGTCTAAACAAATATTGAACTCTGGTTAATGATATACATGTTTAAATATTTACTAGGATGGTTCCTGGGTTTGTAATTTACATTGAAATGCATCAAAAAGATAAAACTGATAGAGGAGTGGATAAATATATAGAAGTATGATGAAACTAGTAAAGTAAGTTACTAATAAATTGAAGTGGTAGATATACAGATATTCACTGCAAAATTTCTTCAACTTTGCTGTATGTTTGAAAATATTCATAAAGTTTTGGAAAAAATAAATGCTCCAAAATGAAAATAAGGAAATACATAATAATCATACAAAATCCCAAAACCCAAAAAGAAGGATTATTCTAGCATATTACCATTTGATTCTTGCTCTGTGATTTTTTATTTTTGTGGAATTGATACCTGCATTTTAAAATAATAAGCATATCTCATCACTTTAAAGAAATCATTTTAAATTATTTGCATCATTTTACATTACTTAAACTATCAAATCTTTGATGAGGTATTTCTTTGACTAAGTATAAAGACAGATCTCTTAGACTAGAACGCATCAATCCTCAACTGTCCACCCAGTACCTGTCAGTGTGGCAGAAAGGAAGTGAACACACTGGAGTCTATTAGTGTAATCTGTTCTCAGCAGAAGATTCTACTTTTAAAGTTTTTTAAGATTTGTGGTTGACTTAACTGACATAAAAGAAAGAACAATTGTTTCTTTGAAAGTAGCTAAGGGTACCCAAGAGTCTCAGTGTACTCAGTAGTTTAGATTCTAACTTTTTTCTGTAAAAATGTAAGTAGCATAGTGTGAAGGCTGTGGAGCAGATTGCTCTTTTCCTTGATGAGTTGCTACCCACCATGAGCATTTTGCTGATAAATTAGTGCATCACACAATGTTAGAAGCCTTGTGCTTGATCTCCCCATGTTTTCAATGAAAACATTTCCCTTTTATTGATGTTTGTTCTTATTGACCCTTTGAGGTCAGAAGACAGAGTTTCTTTATTAAATCAGTAAATCAGGGGTATTTAATTGGCTCTAGAAACTTCTGAGTGGTTTTGGCCTATTCCAGCCCCAAACAGGGTTCTGACCGACCACTGTGAATTCTGCTTTTCCAGGAAGGTAGGGGGTGAGAGATTATAACAGGCTCTGTGTAAATTGTCAGTTGCTCATTTCCTTCAAAGCACTGGTTTTCTTGGTGTAGACAAAATGCCAAAATCAATGTTTTTGACTCACATAAAGAAATAGTTTAGCATTTAGAAAACTGTATGATTATCCCTCTTTTTCTGACAGGCCATCAGACATTTAAAAAATAAAATATGTCTTAGGTTTTTACAGAGGAACTTGTTTTTATTCTTCATGTTACATCAAAAATAATTACATGAGTGTTGGCCTTAGCAACTGTGTTAAGATCGATGATACTGCAGGAACGATGAAAGTAGACTTTTATAATGAGAGCAAATGGCCCGGAGTCTGTGAGAAATTGCTGAGGATCCTTTTACGGTAGCACCATTGCTAATTAAAATCTAAGAATCAACACCAAGATTGTTCAGGAAACACAGATACTGATTGGAGAACCAACCTTGAGGGTCATTCCAATTTCTAAACTATCTTCATTGGAATTTAACTTTTTTAAAAATGTCTCCAAAGCGGCATAACCTCACTTCTATTCATTTCCTTTTACATCTCTTACATTTGTTTCCCTAGGCTTTCTGTTCTTGTGCTTGAGATCATTATTACTTGATACGGGGCAGTGACAAATGAGGGAAGCAATTTGTTCAGAAATCATGCCTGTGGCAAGTATTTCTAGACTGGAGGATGTAGCCTCATTTATCATCATCATTATCACTGAAAAGCTATAGGTCAGGAATGTCTTAAGTCCCCTGTGTTTCAGCATTGTCTATTAAATTGGGGTTAATTAAAATGTCTCTTCTAAAGGTACTTCTCTTGAATACACACACACACTTTAACTCTGGTCTTTTTTAGCAGAGCCATTACTCTATTTCTTGTAGGGAGGAATGGAATGACATGTGTAGGGCATGATTTCATTTTTTAGACTAGAAAAAGAAAACCACTTAGAGAATTGTGACTTTCAGACATGTGGATGGTTCTACTCCCATGTAAAGGCTATAGTCCACTTTTAAAACATTTTTTTTTAGTCTTTACCCCTTATTTTATTGATATTTTAAGAAAGGAAAAGTAGCCTCAATCTGTGTTTTTATCCTTCCAAAGAATATATTTCCCACTCTAGTGTTTCTGAAGTTAGAACACATAGGTATTAGCTGGGAAAATTATTTAAAGTACACATCTCTCAGCCCCATTACCAGAGATTTCAATTCAGTAAGACCAAGATGGAACCTAGAAATCTGAGTTTTAACAGGCTTTTGAGATGATTCTGATGCTTGTGGTACTTGGACACATTTTTGAACTCTGCTTCCTACCATCACTATAGAGTGATATGGGGGTTAGTGTAAGGGGTGCTAGGAAACTGCACAGGAAGGGAACCTAAATTAAAAGGTGGTAGCACTGAGATTTGAGCTGAGAGCTGAAGGTTGCATGGGAGTTACCTAAAGGCAGTTGGAAGTGCATGGGGTATGAGAGGGTGAAGACATTTTAAACTCAAGTTTACTTGAGTAAAAAGACATAGGGGCTAGAGAGAAAATGGTACTTTTAGGGTCCACAAGTGTATAAATCTGGATGAAGAATGATGTGTGAGTGGCTAAAGAGGTGGGATGTAAAGATGAGCTTGAAGAAGTGAGTGGAGATCAGACCGTGGAGTCCTCAGAGCCATGGTCAAGATTTAGGAAAACATCCTGCCAAACACCACCGGGACTTCTGTAAGCTGTAGACCTCGCCACCATTCATGGGTTCTTTCATGTTCTTAGGCTGCATATAGTCTTGGGTCTATCATCATCATAAAAAGAAAACTGCTTTCAATGTAATTTTCATTTCCACTGCACCTTCCAAGGGTGAGACCCTACAGAAAAAAACAGGTCATGAAGTAACATGCAAGAGGAATGGCTTTGTGAATATATTCTATTTGAAGGTAATTAGTACTTTATAATTCAAACAGCTTACTTCATTGACTTTGAACCATAAATATTAGGAAGAGAACACTAGAACTGTGGTAAGACAATGTCATGTGACAAAGATTAAAAGGAAAACAAATGGTCTAAGATTCCACCATTTGTGTTTTGTGGTGTGTATTTTTAAGTGCATTTCTTTTCTAATAGGTAATTGAAGGTAAACCAGGCATTTTTATCATTTATTTTGAGTACCTTTAGTCATGACATTTAAATAAATAATCATCCTCATCCTATTCCACAAATTAATGTTCGAATACATGTTAAACTTCAGACTGAAAATTATTTTAAAGACTTTGAAGTTCACAGCAAATTTGAGAGAGAGGTACAGAGCTATCCCACAGATGGCACTCCCTCCCACATATGCATAGCCTCCCTCACTATTAACATCCTCTACCAGAGTGGTACATTTCTTACCGTCGATGAACCTACATTGACACATCATTATCGGCCAGAGTCCACAGTTTGCATTAGGGTTCACTCTTAGTGTTGTACATTCTGTGGGTTTTGGCCAATGTATAACAACATGTATCCATCATTATAGTATCATACAGAGTATTTTCCTTGCCCTAAAAATCCTCTGTCTTCTACCAGTTCATCTCTCCCTCCCCACTAACCCCCAGCAACCACTAATCTTTTTACTGTCTCCATAGTTTGGCCTTTTCTAGAATGACATATAATTGGAATCATACAGTATGTAGCCTTTTCAGATTGGCTTCTTTCACTTAGTAATATGCATGTAAGTTTCCATGTCTTTACCAGGCTTGAGAGCTCATTTGCTCTGCGTTTTTCAATGCTACCCCTACTTGTTTTCTCTTCCTGGTTAAGGATATGTGTGTATTTCAATGTGTGCTTATGTGTCAATAACTGCCAGTCAGGAATGACAAGAATATATGTTAGAAATGTAAGAAAATTGCTAACTTGAGCTTAAATTTGATGTGTTGACTCCACTGTTGTGAATGAGGCTTCTTTGGCCCCGATCTGATTCGTGTCAGTATACAAACACCTCAAAATGGAAAGCTTATAGCCTGCCAGGAAGAAATATTTTTTCTTCCTTTTTTTCTCCATGTAACTTTGAAAGTGGGAGGATTTGATTTTTTGATTGCCAAATAGCTGTCAACTTAAAACAACTAGACTTTATTTTCTTATAGTTAATTTCTTGATCTGGATCAAGTTCTGAGCAAGAAAACAACTACCACTGTAAACAGCTATTGGGGCAAGAAAAAGTGTACTTAATATAGCACAGACACAATCTGTGATCTGTATGATTGGATGGTAAAATTCCAGTTTGTTGGTTTGTTGTGTGTGTGTGTTTTTTTTTTTTTAAGAATCACGAAGTATTATTTAAAGGGAAGATCTAAAATGCTCCAGCAAGTAAAAATCAAATCCTTAAGATAGTTTTAAAGACAGTTTCAGACATGACATCTAAATGCTAGTTTTAAAGTGCTACCTAATGAACTAGAAGAGGCCTTGATTAGCAAATTTGCCTGCATTTGGTCTACTGAGTAGTGAAAGGCTTGTTTACAGTGGGTTCTGCTTTCTCAAGTTGCCCTCCTTAAACAAACAGAGCAAGAGCAGAAAGCTTTTAGATGTATAACATGAAGCCTTACAAGAAGCTGAAAGTCAGCCCATGAAAGAAAGAAGCTGTTTAGTGGGTTTCCAGTTAAGGATCTGGGTGGTGCTGGAAACAGAATGGTAGATAATAGACTCCTAGTGACGGGGCTGTCAGGAGATAGAAAACTGTAGCAGCTTTGTGGGAAAACAGAATTGCTGGGTTTGCCCACTTGACCTTTACTCTGAATAGATGGGCTTAAGAAGATCACAAAGGACTTTGCAAAAAAGTAGTCTGCTCAGTTCTTTTGGTGCCTGAAACTCCTTTTTAATTCTGGGGAGTTTTAAGTTTGTTTCTTGGTATTCTTAAATGGATTCTGTGAAATCCCTATTGTCATTCCATAGGTATGTGTTTTAAATGAAGGCATTGCTCACTATATGGCCATCACATGTCCTGTGCAGCAGTGAAACTAACTGTTTATGGGAAAGGATTACTGAACAGGGGCTCCAGCATCTGTACACTCCACATTATCACTCCTATCAAAGGCATTCATTGAGCCCCCTTCCATGTTTCTGGATAATTGCATAATCTTATTTAAATAAGAAACGCAATCACCATTTGAAGGCAAAATGTGTATCAAATGCATATATACTGCTATGTAGATGAAAGGCTTGCAGATTAATTGGCAGCATTTTCAGAAAATAGGGCTTGACAGTAGCAGTTCATGTGAAAAAGATCTGGGAGATTTTAGTTAAGTACAAGTTGAATATGTGCCAAGGTTACGATGTGGTGGCCAGCAACCCAGTTTAATCTCGTAATAGTTGCACGTATAGAATTACAATTTTCTGCCCTAGGATGCATGGACACTGATTGCACATTTTAAAAATTATGTCCAGTTATGAACATCACACTCCTGGATAAAATTGGCAAGCTTGAGAATATACAGAGGAGACTGAAAACTCTGGGGAAAAAAAAAAAAAAAAAAAACCCTAAGCCCTTTAAAGGAATTGATCATAGTTAACATAGAGAAGAAAATCTAGTGATTTGGATGGAAGATAAATGGTAGTCATGAATACAAATTTCAAATAGCTGAAGGCCTATTATATAGAAAAATATCATTTGTGAGTTTTCAGAAAATTTATAGTTCTTCAAACCACACATAAGAATAAATAACAGATGGATTAAAGAGACAGATGTGGGAAAATATAAAGAAACCATAAAAACTGCAGAAGAAAATAGAAGCAAATACAAACATACCTCAAAGATATTGTGGGTTTGGTTCCAGACCACCGCAATAAAGCAGATATTACAATCAAGTGAGTCATGTGAATTTTTTGGTTTCCCAGTGCATATAGAAGTAATGTTTACACTATCCTGAGTCTATTATGTGTGCAATAGCATTCTATCTGAAAAACAATGTACATACCTTAATTTTTAAAAAAAAAACTTTATTGCTAGAAAAATGTTCTTTAGCAAGTTATCATATTTTTGCTCGTTGAGGGTCTTGCCTTGATGGTGACGGCTGCTGACTAATCAGGGTGGAGGTTGTTGAAGACTGAGTTGACTGTGGCAATTTCTTAACAATAAGAGAACAGTGAAGTTTGCCACAACAACTGACTCTTCTTTTCATGGGTGATATCTCTATAGCATACAATGCAGTTTCATAGTATTTTACCCAGAGTAGAACTTCTTTCAAAATTGGAGTCAATCCTCTCAAACTCTGCTGCTGCTTTAGCAACTAAGTTTATATCATATTCTAAATCCTAGAATATTGTCATTTCGACAATATTCACAGCATCTTGACCAGGAATAGATTCCACTGGAAACTACTTTCCTTGCTCATCCGTAAGAAGCAACTCCTCATCCATTCAAGTTTGACCATGAGATTGCAGCAATTCAGTCATATCTTCATGTTCCATTTTTAATTCTAATTCTCTTGCTAGTTCCACCACATCTGCAATTACTTCCTCCACTGAAGTCTTGAACCCCCTCACAGTCATTCATGAGGATCACTTCTCCTCTCCAGCTATGAAAGCCCTACATGGCATCTTCTTCCAATATATGGCTATTTTGTCTACATTAAAAATCTGTTGTTTAGTGTTGCTACCTTCATCAATAATCTTAGCTAGATCTTCTGGATAACTTGCTACAGTTTCTACATCAGCACTTGCTGTTTCACCTTGCACTTTTAAGTTACGGAGATGACTTCTTTCCGTGAACCTCATGAATGAATCTCTGCTAGTTTCTAAGTTCTTAGCTTCCTCACTTCTCTCAGCATTCCAACAATTGGAGAGAGTTAGGGTCTTATTTTGGATTAGGCTTTTGCTTAAGAGAATGTTGTGACTGGTTTGATCTTCTATCCAGACCACTAAAACTTTCTCTGTATCAACAATGAGGCCTTTTCACTTTCTTTTCATTCATGTGTTCACTGGAGTAGCACTTTCAATTGGCTTCACGAAGTTTTCTTTTGCATTCACAACTCAGTTAACTGTTTGGCACAAGAGGCCTAGCTTTCAGCCTCTCTTGAATTTTGGCATGCCTTTCTCACCTAGCTTAATTATTTCTAGCTTTTGATTTCAAGTAAGAGATGTGCAAATCTTCCTTTCACTTGAACACTTAGAGGTCATTATAGGGTTATTAACTGGCTTAATTTCAAAATTATTGTGTCTTAGGGAATAGGAAGGCCTGAAGAGAGAAAGAGAGATGAGAGAATGGCTCATTGCTAGAGCAACCAGAAAACACATAACATTGGTTGACTGATTTTACTGTCTTATATGACTGTGGTTCATGGCACATCAAAACAATTACAATAGTAACCTCAAAGATCACTGATCAAAGATCACCATGGCAGATTTAATTATAACAAAAACTTTGAAATATGGCAAGAATTGGCAAAATGTGACATAGAGATATGAAGTGAGCACATGCTATTGGAAAAATGGCACAGATAAACTTGTCCAACACAGGGTTGCCAGAAACCTTCAATTTGTAAGAAATGCAATATCTGCAAATACAATAAAGAAAAGTGCAATAAAATCAACTATGCCTATTTCTAACTTCTTTTGGAGGTGGTATGGATGATACTGAAGGAAAAAATTATAAAAGGAAATGCTGATAGTTATGATTAGGAATATCTGAATTATTAAAAAATTCTTTGAAGTTATAATAAAAATTTAAAATATGAAGCTGAAGAAATTATTAAAATCACATTTAACAATACTTAATGGTATGAATAAATGTGCACAATATAATGTTGACTAAAAGATCTCTAGATTAAACTTTAATTTTTAAAGTTGAAATATATGTATTTAAATAACTACTAAGAAATCATTTTTAATCAATTTCTTTGGGTATTCAAATTATACGCTTTATGTTTTCAGAAAGGTATATAAGGTAATGAATATAAAAAAACAAGTGAGTCAATTATTTAGACCTTCTGAGTAAATAAAGTTAACAAGGCCGGGCGTGGTGGCTCACGCCTGTAATCCCAGCACTTTGGGCGGATCACGAGGTCAGGAGATCCAGACCATCCTGGCTAACACAGTGAAATCCCGTCTCTACTGAAAATACAAAAAAAAGTGTGTGGGCGTGGTGGCGGGCGCCTGTAGTCCCAGCTACTCAGGAGGCTGAGGCAGGAGAATGGCGTGAACCCGGGAGGCGGAGCTTGCAGTGAGCCGAGATCGCGCCACTGCACTCCAGCCTGGGTGACAAAGCGAGACTCCATCTCAAAAAATAAAGTAAAATAAAGTTAACAAAAATAAGATATTTCTAACAGTTATACTTTTAACAATGTCTTATGGCCTATGGGCTGTCTCCTTCATTGGAAGAATTTTTGTAGAAAATCACTGTAAATCTGAGATAATATAGAATAGATTTCCTATGGTAGGAAGGGATCCCGTATTTGGTGATCTCAAATGCCTTTTCAATACTGACCTTCTAGAGGGGAAAGGCAATTTACAATTTGAAACATTTTGCAGATTGGAGTGGAAAAGTGACAACATTGAAATGCCCAATTTCAACTTTAGACATTTTTGAAATGAAAAAAAATGTTAAGTCCAGAGACTTAAAATGATCAAGAATACAGCAGACTCAAATTTCCTGAAGCCTAGTCCGGTCCTTTCCCTTCCGGTAGAGGCAGAATAGTTTGGTGGGTAGAAGTGTCTGGGTTTGAATTTAAGTTGGGAGCACCTCCTGTTTCTAGACTTCTCTGTGCCTTGGTTTCCTCATCTTTAAAAAATCTGGGGCGGATGCGGTGGCTCACGCCTGTAATCCCAGGACTTTGGGAGGCCGATGAGGGCGGATCACGAGGTCAGGAGATCGAGACCATCCTGGCTAACAGGGTGAAACCCCGTCTCTACTAACAAATACAAAAAAATTAGCTGGGCGTGGTGGGGGGCACCTGTAGTCCCAGCTACTCGGGAGGCTGAGGCAGGAGAATGGCATGAACCCGGGAGGTGGAGCTTGCAGTGAGCCGAGATTGCGCCACTGCACTCCAGCCGGGGCCACAGAGTGAGACTCTGTCTCGGAAAAAAAAAAAAAAAATCTGAAGCCCTGTTATATAGAAAAATATCATTCGTAAAAACTTACCATACTTATTTAATGTTGCTGAGAGAATTGAGAACTTCAATATATATGAAGCAGTCAACCAATACCCGAAATATGTGAGAAATCTGTATTTCCTACTCTTCATACACTGTGTCTATATACACAGACATGTATATATGGTAATTTTGGTATTTCAATTTTGGCTTCCGTGTGTACACACACACGTACACTTGGAATGGGGGGTGGGGGTAGGGAGGGATGTCAAAGTTTATTCCGGTTTATTTTTTTATTTTCATGTTATCTTAGTACCTTCAGAAGTCACTCATCAGGGTCTTCATCCTTCAATATGATTTATTAAAAATTCCATGAATCAGAGAGAAAAAATAGAACCCTTTATAATTTCCCCCATTTAAAAGGTGACACGTTTTTACATGTGAATTAATGCTGACCTTTTTATTTAGTGTTTAATAATATTTAATTTAGTTTGTGGAAACTGATCAATTTTGTTATATAGTTTTCCACCTTAAGACCATCTAGATTGGGCCATAAGCATATTTCTATTCATTTTAGAAACAATAATCACTATACTAAAATGTTCATTTCCCTTTTGTTTGTATCCTTAACTTTAGAAGATTAAAAAGGTGTTTGTGAACGTTTACCCCACTGTTACTATAGCCTGGCTCTTAATCACACCAGTACAAATGCTAACATGTACACGAACTTTTCTGTCACGTGTGCAGGAATGGGCACAGATAGAGTCTGCACCTTTTACAGAAAAAGGCTTAGATGACTTATGCCTCTGGAAATGTGCTCTTCATTTTAGAAGACATTTCTTCTAAGTCTTCTTTAAATGTCTTCTGTTTGTGATTTATCTCCCCAATTTCCAAACATCCTAAATACTGAAAAACAAAAATCTCAAAATGTATTTATTTGAATGGTAAAGAATACCATGAGAACTTTTTTCTGTCTTTTTGAATGTATCTTATTATGACAGCTTTTTCAGATCTTGTAGCGATCCATGGATAGAATCCCTCACATACAATTCCATGACCTCGTAATTCCATGGTGTTACTTACATTTTTAAAGTATAACTGCATTGAGAAAGGTGAGCTGAGAGCAGGCAACTTACTTTCTCCTGCCATACAGAAACAGCCAGTGGGCTCAGCTGCCAGTGAACACAGGTGGATAATCCCTGTGTTCTCTGGGCAGCATGGCCAAAGCACTGCTGTCTTTAATACCACAGAGGTCCAAAATACAGTTTTGTGTCCTCCAACTCCCAGAGAGAAATTCCTGTCAGTCTACTCACATGATTTTTAGGCTCAGGAAATTCTCTCTAGCAAAAGATACAATCCTTTCATATAGTTAAGTGTCATGGTTGCAATGGGGCTTGTCAAGGGATTTGTCTGCATTTATAAAGGTATTCCCTGGGGTAGTGGGCAAACGTCTCATTGTTGAGCACAGACCATCACCACTTTATGTATATTTAATAATAACACTGTTCCTAAGCTTTCAAAAATCAACCAATTTAAAATTCTGAAATTGTGGACTGCTATTAATATTTTTGTATTATATGTGCTATGCCTATTCCCAGCGACCTTCCTCATAGTACTCATGTTTTGGTTTGTTTGGCTTTTTTCTGCATCTGGAAGAGGAAACACATATAACCACACATGTGTGTGCAAATACACATATAAATACAGCAGAATTATCCACTGGCAGCCATATTTGCCGAACTAATTAAAGAGAATAGCGTATTAACATGCACACCGTAAAGCAAACTCCATTCTCTCTAGAGCATTCTCTCACTGAGATACAAGGACTTTATCTTTGCACAGTGGGTCTGAGCTAATTGAGATGTCTTAAAAAACAAGTCAGTTAAGAAGGTTGAGGCGATGGATGTTGTTGCAAAATTGTCAGTTTGCAAGAAAACATTCTTTGGAAAAAAAATACAGCCCCCGGTTGCAGATCTAATCAGTGGCAGGTATGGGAGGTGGGGAAGAGAGCATAGAGGGAAAAAAAACATGTTTCAAAGAGAAAAAAAGAGCAAGACCCTAATTGAAATGGGAAGCATTCTCATTTTAGAAAATGTTTTCTTAACAGATTGCTTTAGCCCTCTGCCTTAAGGTTTTTGATTAAATTAATGATGGGAGTGATAAGCTCCATTAGTGTTGCTGTTTCCAGAGGGAAATTTTCTACAGCCTCCTCTTTTCCTTCCTTCCCCAAATCTCAGGTATGACAATAGAATTGCTAATTGAGACCATAACACGCCAAGAAGATGAACTTAATATTACTATGCAAATGCAGACAATCCAGGAAATTAATATTTCATGTGTGCCTACCTAAATGAGTAACGTTTCCATTATGGGCTTGGTGTCACTCAGCTGGGAAGCTGTTGCTGCAGCTTGTTGTCGTCAGCGAGGTCTTGAACTTCTCTTTTTTGTTTCATGTTGCCTGCTGTCTTGGGACCAGTCAGCACATCTGACGTGTTGTGCTCTGTTGGCCCTTGCTGTTACCACAGATCTTTTACTGGTGCAAATAAATGAAGTTGTTATGATCCATAGGACATTATCAACTTGATTTCCTGTCTTAGTAGTAAAGTATTAGAGAAAGAAAAGCAGCTAAGTCTTAGATAATAAGGAGGAAAAAATATATCAGTAAAATGAACCATAAAATCCATAATAGGAGATATGATGGGGACTTTTCCGTGCAACATAATTAGCAGACTGAGTGCTCTCAAAAACACAGTATGAAGAGTGTTACTTTGAGGGCCTGAAATAGTTATAGTAAATTATTCATAAACATGTGTTTGTCAAACATGATTATATTTCATAATCTGATGAGAACTATTGTGTTAACAATTAGCAGTGTGTGTCTGTGTGTGTGTGTAAAAGAGAGTGTATAGTAGGAGTATGAAGCAATCTTGGTTTTAACATTCTGATTCTTGTTTTGAATCAAATATCAAATAATAGATACCTCCTTAAGAGCAGAAACCAAAACAAATCTTTGAAAAAAAAATCTACTGTAGTACCTGAAAGAACAACAAGCATTCAAATAGATGTTCGATAAATATGTCGGATATAATTTATTTTTACTTTTCCAACTTTGTTGAAAAATAGATGTATCCTAGAAATGAAAGGTGGCAATGTAGGCCACAGAAAGTGGGCTTATTGGGGTCTCCCCTGTTCTCTCTCATGCTGTTTGTCTACATGGCCAACCTTTATGAAGAATAAACTACAGTTATACCACGGCTATTCTATAGTAAAGAAACTTTTAGAGGAACTAGAGTCATAAAAATCTGTTCCAAAAAGATCACATGGAAGTGATTCTGATGTAAAATTTTGAGGATCCAGTGTAATTTGTTTAGATAGAAATGACTGGAGAGGGGATTTTAGGTTGAAAATACATGTCTAATAATTGAGAAAGGGAGAAGTCTTGGTCCTATTTGCCCCGATGGAGTGAAAAAGCTGAACAAGAACATTCTAGAGATTGAGGATAGGATTCTCAGAGAACACGTCCCAAATTTTAAATTCTAATAGATAGCAGATCTGGAATTAAATGCCAGGAAGGTCTTGGTTTTAGGCTTCATAATCTTAAGTGCTAATCCCGTGATTTTATAGAATTTGATCAAAGCAGCTTTTGTCCTTATTTACTGGAAACTTTTCTTCATTATAAAGTTATGCCTCTTTTAAAATGTAACCTGGATTATTTATATTTCCCTTTTCTAGTCCTTCTTTGAGTCTCATGTATCTTTTCCATGTCACCCACAATGATGGTGTATTCAGCCACAGATGCTCCCTGTGAAAGATAAGATAATGTTTTCTACCTTTTTGTTGAAACCAGTGTTTTGTTGGAATTGTTTACTCTTATAGGTCATTGTTGTAAAATCTACAAGGCAATTCCATTTAAAAGAAGGAAAACAAATGGAGTTTAGGCCAATTTAGGACTCTAAAAAATATTTTATATATTTTAGCATATGCATCAATAAAACATAGTTGCATAACGTTTTATTGGGACATGTTTATCAATTCCCTTTTAAAAATAAAAGTGTGTAAGGGCTAATAACTAGAACAAATTAGATTTGTTAAATCTCTAGACTTATGAAAATATTGATTATTTTATTATGTGTCCCCATTGACACAAATATGTCTAGCATTCTCAATGAAATTGCTTACACAGTAGACTAAATCTTCCTGGATTTTATATTAGACATGAATGTAACAACAAAAAATAACAAGAATTAGAACCTAAAGTTACTGTCTTGGTACTTGTTCAATGAACTTTCATCGTATTTTGGAGGGAATAGGTAGATAATATTTTCCAATAAAACATTATTTAACCTGATCCATCGTTTTTCAAACACACAGTAAGTGCAGAATAAATTAACACATACTAATTGCTTATGGATGCTTTGTTTTCGCATCTGATTATAGGTATTCATACTTAAGATGTCTCAAGAGGAAATGTTGATAACGTCATTTCTTTGTAAAAAGACAGACCATCAAAATTGTGGAAATATTGTGTTGTAAGACATTTTTAAACATAAAAAGCCGTTGTAAAAAATATCCATCCTGTGTATTTCTGTAAGAACATCTGAGCTATTCCGAGCTTACATTTTAGAAGTTAAGTTCTATTCTAGAGGGCAATGATCCTTTGTTTGGGGTATTGAATATTATCTAGTATATCCAGTACAGGTTTAAGAGTAGTTGCTATTTTATAAATGTTCAACATGGACCAGAAAAGCATCAGTCTATAAATGGATTCCTTGGGCCCAGAGCTCTGATAGAAGAAAAGTTTGAGTGTTTGGGGATAGTGGGGTGGTGACTGCATTACTATATTACTGCAACATTTCTGGTTTATGTACAGTAGCACTCAATAAATATCTGTTTACTTTAATTGAGTAGTCATAAATAGCATTCACCAGAAATCCTTTGCTGGCAGCCAGCTGCATTTGACTGCTGAGAGCCATAGCATATCCTCTCTGAAGTTGGAGGGAACACAATCTCTTTTCAGTGTTCACCTTTGCTCAAAAAGAGAGTCAAGCCAGAAGATCAATTATGATTTCTTTATGTTCACAGGTAAAATGGTTTAACAGAAAGCAAATTTCGTATTATCATAAACAACCCATGGGCAAAAAGGCAAATGGAGTAAAATGCTAGGTTTTATGACAGTTATTAGAGAATTCTTAAGGGTTTTTATCTATTTTAAACATTAAGAATTACCTTTTTCCATATATGTTGACATTGTGGGTTACCTTATCATCTTAACTTCCCTGATACAAAACTGAGGAAGCTCGGTGGTATACTTAGAGACCAACAAAAGAACCACCTGGGGATAATCTTTCTCCATCTCCACCCATCATTTAACACCAATTTGATATCAGTGTTTCAGCTGTTCGAATACTGACTTATCTAAGGAAGTCTATATTTTTGTTTCTATTATCTCAA
This sequence comes from Symphalangus syndactylus, assembly GCF_028878055.3. Classification (NCBI taxonomy): domain Eukaryota; kingdom Metazoa; phylum Chordata; class Mammalia; order Primates; family Hylobatidae; genus Symphalangus; species Symphalangus syndactylus. Next base: position 42,805,644 of record NC_072432.2, read on the forward strand.
TTCCAAATATCTCTTTATGGGAAAAAATAAGAGATGCTTAAGTATTGAAGATCATCGTGTCTTATCTAATGAGGTGGATCTTCCAGAATCAGACTAAAGGCAGATATACAGAAAGTGAGCACCAGGAAAACATTCCGAAGTTGGGGCAGGAGGCAGGAGAAGGGCAGAACAGAGGAGGAGGAATGGAGTTCGTCCTAGACTTTTGGCTGCACATGTGCTGTGAGAAATTGGTATTGGCCCCTGATTGTGATGAAGAACAGGGACTTCTCTGTAATTGTTTATCATCTTTCTAAAGAAAGTTAGATTTTTTTTTTCATTACCACTGAAAGCTTCACATGTTCTATGTAATGGCTAGAGGTATTTGATAACACGTTTTGTATTTTTCTTTTTCTAATTTTTAAATAGATGGTCAGGAGTCAGAGAGGCACGGACAGCTGGTGCTTACTCAGTAAATGATATTCATGTTATTATAGTAAAAAGTAGGCCTCAAGTTACTATAAATATTATACTTCTCAACCCCAGAACGGCATCCCTATTCAAATATACATTTTAGATCACAGCATGATTACTTGTAATACATTTTGTTTTCATCATTTCTTTCTTAATTTTGTTTCTTAAAATTCCTAACCACATTTACTCTAAAAATTGCTTAAAATATAACGTAAAACTTCTCATGGTTTACAAAAATTGTCAATGAATCAAAGTGAAAAACCTCTTGTCATGGCATTTCTAATGAAACTTGTATAATTTTAGAATTGAATATTGAAAGAGAACAATAATCACAGACTGATATTTCAAAGAAAAATGCAATTGCTTTGAAATGTAAATTATTCACTGTAGCAAGACTAAGGCTGTGAAAATATGAGTCTAAAGTCTTGGAGGTTAGGTCCTCACTGCTCCTTCACCTAAGTGGAGGAACTGTCCCTAAGATGAATTCGGAAGAAGCAACCCATTCTAAAAACAGTTCCCCAATGACTTTTTGCTCATTCGCTAACCTACTAACACACCACATGGAAGAGGCAGTCATCATAAAGTTTCTAATCACTTCTTGAGACCATTAATTACCTTAATAGATCAGTAAGTCATTTTCTTTGGAACAAAATACAGCAAGAGTCTACCTGATGCTCAGAGGGACAGGAGTAAAGGTGCAGGAAAGGAAGCACAGGAAAATGAATTTCAATTGCTTTGTATTATCTGTGTTCATATATAGTTGTTTTAATTGTGTTTGAGAACAGATCAAAGGAGAAGAAAGAATTGATGTGGTGATGAGAAACAACAGCAACCACATTTTTAGTTGGACTTGGCACGATGCCAGAAGCATACAGGCAGTCCTATGTGTGCACACTCACCTACTCATCTACTCATTCCCTTTGTGCCTGCCCCCATTCCTTCCTGCCTTGGCTCTGCCTCGTACAGAATCATCTTATGAATGAGGAAATACAACTATGAAATGTTATGTCAATTATAGGGATTTTATGTATTGCTAATTAGCTTGGGAACTGAAGAGGCTTGCCTCCTTTTTTTCCCTAAATTGGTTTTTAATCAATCTGAACAGCATCCCAAGGAAACATTTTGAAAGACAATTACAAAATGGTCGTCAGGAAGATTTGTCCTACTCACTAAATGTGAAAATCACTATGCAACAAGTGCATGATGTCAAATATTAGAAGTTTATTAATAATGATCATAACAATATAGGTCAAAGAGCTCTGTGGTGTGGAGACATATTTAAAACAAATGATTAAACTTAATGCACATTCAGGACTTACAGGGCTAATATCTGTAAAAAGATTTATTAAATCTCCACCTGGCAAAATCATTTCCATGTGCAATTCATTTTCCTGTGTGCCATTGAAGCTCTAGGTCTTCCTACTGCAGAGATCCTGATGGCACTCATTTTGAAATGTATTAAAAATATATGTAAGAGCAAGAAAAGCATACGGAGGTCATTCAGCCCAGTTTTTTGTTCAACAAACTTGGATTTAAATCTTGTTCCTCACACTTACCTTGGGCATGTTCCGTGGCCCCCTTTTCTCCCCAGTAGGAGAATTGTCATAGGATCTACCTCATAAGGCTATTCCAAGCATTAAATGAGACTACAGACTTGCCACTCTTTAAATTTCTGGACCAGAAGTGAGCTATCACAGGCATTCACTAGCTCTAACATATGCATTCAGTAAATCTTTGTTGAGTGTTTACCTGGTGACAGTATGGGCACTCTGCTAGATGTGGGGTCCTTTCAAACAGCTTTACGTTGCACACGCTATTAAATTCTGACTTTTTCAGGAAGTACAAGCTATTTAATTATATCAGGTATTTGGTTCTGCTGCTCTGTGATTTGGACATGGCATGTGGACATTTTGATAATGATACCATAGAAGTTTTGAAAATGAAAGCGTATTTTTGCAATGCTGATAAAAGCATATTTATGTGAACTGGATCTAACTGTCCTAATTGTCCAAATGTCTCCATTTATCCTGAATCAAATAATACCTGTTTTTAACTTTCACACATTATTTTTCTTTCTACCCCTAGACATAGAATTCATGTCGCACTTAATATGACAGCAGAGGAGTGCCATCATACCCACACCCTTCTCCCCTCACTTTTTTCTTTGAGACTTTATGCTAGTCACTGTCCCCAAGATACTCTCTAGTGTTCCACTCGGCTCCAACAGGCAAATACTGTTCAAGGATGAACTGAGGAATGAACCTATCTTTTTTTTTTTTTTTTTTTTTTTTTTTTTTTGAGATGGAGTCTCGCTCTTTCGCCCAGGCTGGAGTGCAGTGGCGCGATCTCTGCTCACTGCAGGCTCCGCCCCCCGGGGTTCACGCCATTCTCCTGCCTCAGCCTCCTGCGTAGCTGGGACTACAGGCGCCCGCTACCTCACCCGGCTCATTTTTTTTTTTTTGTATTTTTAGTAGAGACGGGGTTTCACCGTGTTAGCCAGGATGGTCTCGATCTCCTGACCTCGTGATTCGCCCGCCTCGGCCTCCCAAAGTGCTGGGATTACAGGCGTGAGCCACCGCGCCCGGCCGGAATGAACCTATCTTAAACTAAACATTCTAGTTCTTTAGGGAAGCTACAGTGCACATCACAATGTAAGCACTTCCTCACTCTAAAAACTCTTATTTAGCCTGTATTCTTTCTAAACTCTTAGTCTTGTCCTTAAAGTAATATTGACAGATGTTTCCTTGGTCTCTGCTGACCAGCCAGCCCATTCTATAAAATAAGTGCTTAAAGGTTCTTCCTTATATTGACTTAAATCTTTCTACTTTCCATTTTCCAGTTATTTGTCTGCCCTCCGAACTTTCACAAATAAATGTATTCCAAAGACTCCCTTTCCTTGCTTACTTTTTCAGTTTTATCTTAACATGCCCATTTCCATCATGTTTTGTATGATCTGATTAGGTTTGAAGTTGGGGATTGGGGGATGAAAGGAGACATAATTGTCTTTCAGTTATTGCCAGAGTGAAAAAAAACAACAATTTTAAAAAGTGACTTTCAAAGCACTTGAAACGTGGTCTCAAAGTAAAGATCTTTGTTGAGAATGATAGGATCACACAGGTGCCATTTAACACCTGTACTTTCTGAACTTAAGCAATAAACCTACTCTAGTTATTCCTTACTTTCTAATTTACTCATCCGTGATGCAACCCATGAAGGTTGCTAACCGTCAAGTTGTTTTGGAAATGAGTTCTGATGCATATAATAACCCTATTTTAAAAATCACACTTCATAAAAATGAATCATCAAACTTACTAAAACCAGACAATTGACCTTATGAATAGTGTGTAAATAGTGCCCAGAGACAAGAAAAGTGGCGCATAAACGACCCTCAATAAATATCAACTCAAATGATTTTCATCTACTTGCTTTTTTTGTTTGCTTCTTTGGTTGGTTTTCTTAAGGAAAACTCCAAGTGTTTGCTATGAATCATCTGATCCCTCCTCTGAGATTTGGTTTCAGAAAGCCACATTAGGGATAGGAAGCTGTAGGGTTTTTGGTTTTTTTTTTAACAATTTTAATGATATCTTTTGCTGAGCTACTTGAGGATCACTGCCCCCTTGTATTTGGGAACTTTGAAGTAGAAAGCTGTGACTAAAAGAAGAAAGTAGTAGGGTGCCAATAAATGTAGACTATGTTGAGACAAATATTAATGGCAAATGAAACTTTTGCATGCCTAGAATTTTAGAAAATTATTTACTTGGTTCTTTTACATGCATGCTTCTGGTGATCCCTTTAAGAGTTAAAGGAGTCTGTGACAGCTCTGGCTAAAGTATCCAGGAGACAAGAAAAGAAAGAAATCCTTGGCTGCGATGGCCCAGGCTCAAATGGATTTATAATCAAGGGAGAGGCTTACAGTTATATGAATTTAATATGATGAGTAAATATTATTGTACTGAAGATTTGGATTTTGTCTTATTTCCCACTTGTAAAAGAAAGGTCACAATAATCTCCAAAATTCTTTTCCTCATCTTTTCAGCATAATTATCCAGATGATTTTCTCTCCTTCACTGCACTGTATAACCTCCTTGAAGAAAATGTGTTTAAGTTCAAAGGCATTTTCCTGAACCTGAATAAATTACCTCAAAATAGTAGGTTATGGGTTTCGGCCTCTCATTAACATCATGTGGATAAGGTTATAGGCATTAATATTCTCATTTAGAAGGGAATTTACTTTAAATGTACGTGTATATTTTATCAGAATAGAATGCGGACTAAGGGTTAGAGAAAGCTGACATCACGAAGTGTTCACATCCCTGTGGCCACACAGCCACAAGCTCTGTGTTCATGTTAAATACAAAAACAGCTTGGTCTAAGGACCTTCGTTGCTAGGTATTTTCTTTATACTCTGCTTTTGTCATCGTCTGCCAATAAATTCAGGTAAGTCCTCCCATTGCCTAACAGAATTTAAATCACTGCTGACAGCCTTCCCAGGAAAGCCAACTGAGTGGCCTACTCAGCTTGTGTCTGGGGACACTGGCAAGGCACCCGGGAGGTGCCTTTGTAGGAAGTGTAGACCCTTGGACACTTGCTTAATTTCTTTGTCAGTATGACCCTCCATCTTCTTTGATCTTATCTGCTCTTTTTTGGTAACTTTCTCTCTCTACCAGACCTATTTTTTTTTGGTGGGGGGGCAAAGGGGAAGGAAAGAGGGCAGAAACTGCAACAGGAAATTTAAGGGGATTCTAAATATCTGATAAAAGAACCTCTCCTTAATTTCAGATTTCCTTACCAACCATTTGAGCTATTGAATAAATTAACCTAGTGTAATATTTGGGGGTAACACATAGATCTGATCAAAGAGAAATTGGTAGTTGCTCATGTGCCTCCACTATTTAATAAGATACTGATAAATTTGACTCTGCATTTGGATCTGAGTGCAAATTAGGGAACAGCTTTTCTTTGACGGTAAAGACACATCCTTCCCATCTGCAGGCTGTCTCTTGTATGGAAAAGGACAACCAGGGAGCTGTTCTGCAGCTAATTTAACACCTGTACATTTGCAGGGTGTGCAGTAGAGAGCTGTGTAGCCTGATGACCCAGGTAGCTGCTATAGAATATTTATGTTCTTCTGCTTTCTTGGCTGTTGCAGGGACTTGCAAATAGGCTATGCGGAAATGTTGTCAACTAGTTGAGAGAAACATGTTTTTAATGAAAAAGTGTTATTATTTGGAAAGGAACAAAAATGAGGTAGAACACAGTCCCAGAAAACACTTTCCCCAGTCTGTGTAGCTTTCAATCCTTCATTTCCACCACTGGCAAGATGAATTCAGTTGATTATTCTGAATCGTATTATATTCAATAAAGTGCAAAGGTAATAAGACCCTCCACACAAATGTGGCATAATCAGAATAATTAGATGTTAGATGATGCCTGGATGATGAGCTTGATGAATGGCAATTCTGAAAGGGAGTTTGGCCTTCTGTAGGAGATTGCTGGCAGCCAGGCCCCACCATGGGTGGGCCTTGAGAAAGCAAGGCTGAGGAGGCAGTAGGGAAATATAGGTCAGCGATCCTGTGGGCATCTCCAGAGAGCTAGGAAAATCCTGCTTGCGTTGCATTTACAGTGCTATGAGAGATACTGGAAGCAGAGGAGGAGAGGCCACTGCAGAAAACTGACCAGGGTTTGCCTCAGGATTATGAAAGCAAATCATAACTCCAAAAATCAAGGAAAGCTGTAAATCAGGAGGTTGGAATGTGGCAAGGGCTTTGGCATACGAGTTTGGGGAACTGAGTGTGGTAAAGAGGGAAGGTGAGTTTATCAGAGGGTCACATGGGATTCATTCTTTGCTTACCAATATGTGTTGTATCTGTGAAATAAAAAATTTCCCTCTTCACTTTTGTTCAATTCCCAGAAGTGAAGGAAGTCGAGAGAGAATCCTGGGTATGTAGATGGAAAGTAAGTACTGGTGCCAGGGAAAATTAGGAAGCTGATAAAGTTGCTTTAATCCTTCTCTACTGTTTCCTGTCCATGCCAGCCTCACCCTTTTTCTACCTGGCCTTTTTCTTACCACCTATTTCTTGCAATCTACGCTCTCCCATTCTTTCTGTTGACAGTGGGAACCCAAAAGCTACTTCAGGGTCAGTTGGTGACTCACTGTGTTAACTCTCACAAGAATATTTACATATTAATTGTCTTATATGAATAAGGCAATAAATCACGTATGAAATAAATCATAAATGGTAGACTTTCAGGCATCAGTAATTTTTTTGTGGGGGAGACGATTGACTTCACACTGTTGCTCATATCATACCAAATATGGTGACTTCTAACTCAGTGTATTCTTAATATATTCATTTATCCAACAAACATCTATCAAGTGTCCATGATTCTGTGTCAGGCACAGCTCTCAATACTTGAAAAACAACCTGAAGATAAAGGTCAGTTCCTTCAAGGAGCTTCCAGTCTAGAATTGGAGGGGACCTAACATAAGATTGCCATCAAGTGTGAGAAAAGAAAAGCAGGGTCTGTGGAAACCTCCCCTGGCAAACCTGTGCCACACAGAAGGTGTTCAGGGGGCACATTCTTCATGGAAAATACAATATTAATATCAGATTGTAATTTTGTATGGAGCGATGATAACGTGGTGGAGAAGATTGAAAAGGGTAGTTTGGAGAAGATTGAAAAGGGTAGTTTGGAGAAGATGGAGAAACAGGTGTGAACATAAAAAGGCTTAAAGTAGCACACTCTGAAAAATTACAAGTCAGTTGGCATGACTTGAATGTGAGTGTTGGAGAAGAGAGGAGTAATGACCAGAGATGAGATGAAGAAGCTCACGCAGGACTCTATGACAACCAGGAAGTGGGCATTTGTATTGTAAAGAAATAGGTCAGATTTAAAGCAGACACTGACATGACTAGAATTAGGTTTTAGGAAAAAAAAAAAAAAATTCCACAGCATTATGGAGAAGTGGTGGGAGACAGTGATGACGAGAGGCCAGGGAAGGCCACTTAGGAGACTCTGGCAGTTGTTAGGCAAGAAATGGGAACGTCCTTAATGAAGGCAGTAGCGGTGGATACAGGCAGGAGAGGGCCAGTTGGAGGGAACGTAATGACTAGTCTGAGATCCACAGTTACCCCTGCTGAAATCCATCAGAAAAGTTTCAACTTAATAATTAGCTGTATTCTCCTACATATCACTTAACCAACTAGTATGATTTTAAGTTTACAAAGAAAAGAGATTGCGATCCAATTTATGAATTTCTAATCTGCCTAATTTCCTCCAGTGAAATGCAAGTTTGTACTGCAATATGTGAATTATTTAAAATATATGCACTTTTCCTGTAGTGTGCAGATTTATGGTTGGATACAAAACAGCCTGATGCTAAACATATGTGAACATTCATTTTTGAAAATCAGGAAAGTAGAGAGTTACTATTTCCTGCAGGAACTTTAAAAAAAAAAAAAAAAAAAAAGTAATATAATGTGCCAGAAAGCTCAAGGGAATGGATAAGTAAATTGCAAGGTAGGGAAATGTGGCCACCCAAAAAGAGAGAACTTTCTCTTTAAAATTCTGCACTATGTACCCCTAATCAGATAGGCTGAGTGACTTACAGAGGACCCTTTATGGACATCTGAGGGTTTTTTTGCCCCCTAGACCAAAAACATAAATCTTGTTCCTCTAATAAAGACATTTCAGGCAGAAAGTTATGATAGTACACTCAATATCTTAAAGTTAGATATGCCAAGACATTGGAAGACATCCATCTTCCCTGTCCTGGTCATTCTCTGGTTTGTCCCGAGGGGCTGTGGCATGTGTTTTCTTTGAAATTTTCAATAACAGATAAGAAGATAATTTCTTTTGGATCATCAGCTTCCCCTGCTGAACTCCTGCTAGGTTGACTTGTAGAGACAATTAAACCAAGCATTTGCCAGTTTAGGTAGACATTGTTATTGCAGCATTTGTCCCTTTCCTGACAAATTACATTATTCCTCTGCCCTCCAAACCATTAGAAGGTCCAGAGGGAACCAGGTGGTGGTGAGGAGGGGCTGATCTCACATTTGTCAACCCTGAGGCAGAGCCAGGCTGAGCGTCCAACTCCCTTTGATTCTGTACACTGGGCAAGCAGGGTGGGGGCTTGATTGGGGTAGGATCCACATTTGAATGCTGTTATTTGCTTCTGAGCAGAAGGCCATCATCTCTAGTGTTCAGAGTGAATGTGATGCCCCCAGATCTGTTCAATAATTGCCCTGATTTCTGCCTGAGGCTTGACTTTCTTCTAGCTAAATGGTGCATCCCCTAACACTCTCCCCCAGTACTAACAAAGTGGCTCTTTCATTCTTCTCTGGGCAGTAGCAGCACCCTTTTCCCTGCACTTCAGCTCTGAGTCTGATTCAGCATCACAAACTTCCCTTTGTGAGCATCTCTGACTCCACCCTTTTTTCTTCTCTTCCTCACTGAAAAATAATGGGATATTTTAGTGAATGCTGAAACATCTGTTGAATTCTAAAGAAGAGGTGGAGTCTTTAATAAATGTGCACAAGTAAGAGAAGGCAGGTAACCTCTTGGGTGAAATCCACTGGTCTTTTCTCCTTTTTTCTTGTTATTAATGAGACGAGGACCTAGTAGAAGGTATCATGCATTTAGAGTGATACATAGACATTACAACGCAGTGGATTAGGGCTGGTTTTAGGAACATGTAGGTATAATTAAGAGGTGCATCAGGCCAGGACAACAGTGCCTAACTTCTCTGAAAATCAGCTGTGCCATCTGCAAAGGAGTGGCAGTAATACCCACCTTACAGGCTGGGGTACAAGTATTATATAATACATAGTAAGGCATGCTAAACACCCCAAAAGCACTAGCAGTCACCATTTTCATTGCCATGGTTGTTTTTCTACTTACACTGTGATCATCTACTGTAAGAGGGTAGAGCCATCAGCCCACTGGGAGATTGGGTGTGGAAACATTGGCTTAACGTTAAGTCAGCTGAGCTGCACAAAGCCCCTCATTGGTGTCAGGCCAGCCCTAGGTGCACGTAGAAGCGCACAAGAACAGCACTGCTTCTGCCCTGACGGACCATAGCCTCTTGTGACAGGTGGGGAATGGAGCAGAGCAGATCCTCAAACAAGTCAAGAAATAAATAGAATGCTTGTGAATGCGATGAAGAGAAGAAAGGACTGAGATAGGGAATGGTGGGCAGAGTGGGTGCTTGATTTAGTTTGCCTGGTCACTGAGGACCTCTCCAAGAGACAAATCTCACAACTGGACTCATAAAGGATAATTTTTTTCAGTACCAAAAAAATGTGCCCATCTTCACTAAGTAGTTGTACTTTTAATATCCATTGATTTGAGGATACATAAAGATAAAAGGCAATTGTGAATGCAATAGAAAGCTTTTACACAAGTGTGTATTTTATTCATCAGAGCAACATTGATGCATGTTTGAAAAATAGAATTATACATATGTGTAGGATATATTCTTGATTCCTTCTGAAGATAATGCTGGATTTGAATTTGGAGTTAAGAATGCGGACATTTTATCATTATCCTGAGTCCCTTGAATTATTTGATGTCTGCAGGTTGGGAGTGATGGATGAGAGTGCAAAGATTAGACAGGAAACACAAGAGTCCTGAGCCGTATTTTCATTTTTTTCCTAAAGCTAAACAAAGAGTGAAGAAGTCATTTACCTCCTTTGAGTCTTTTTTGTCATTGGAATGAGAATAGTAATGCTTGTTATTTAACCTCGTAATGATTGTGTGAGGTGGAAGTAATCTGATAGATAGGAAAGTTCTTGCAAAGCGTTTTGAACTATGTGAGAATAAAGCATTGACAGTGGCTTGAAATAAGAGGATCAAATAATCTAGAATATAAGTCAGTTGTCAAAAAACTAACTTGTCAAACTGTGTACTTCACCTGCCTCTCTGTAAATTCGGATCATGGGTAGTTCTGCTAGCATTGGTTATCTCAGTCTGTGTTCATTTCTCTAAATGATGTGAATGTGAGTCAAATCATAGGCTCCCAAGTGAAAGGGGGTATTATTCTCAACCCTCTAATCTTGAGGAAGCTTATTCCATGTTATACTTAAGGTTATACTTACATGGCTGTAGATCACCCTTATCTCATATTTGAAGAGAAATGTCTTTCTCTCTTTAAAAATCTCTCTTGTATATATTTTCTTCTCCCTTGTGTATAATGTAAACCCAGAAATACATTTTTATACATTTTTGTATTAGAAATACTTTAGTGCCCTAAGCACAGATATTTCAGTGTATTGAAAGGCCAAACTTGATTCTCTTTCTTATTAAACAGTTCAGTGTTCAGTTAGTATATATCAAACAATACTGACTGTGCTGCTTTTTAATACTGGGTAACAAATGCTTTACTATTGAGAGAGGAAGATTTCCCTTAGAAATCTAACATACAGAAGAGGAGCAATTCAAAAAGATTATATAGTTCATCACATCTTTTAATATTTTATATTTAGAATGATTGACTCCAAAGACAAAAGCACTAATGAAAACAGACTGAATGCATTTATGTGATACAGAACAGAAAAGGAAAGTTGCAGGTGAAAAATATTGGTATCTTGTAGACACAGAATTTTAGCTAGACAATCAGAAGTATTTTCATTTCAAAGAAGTCTCAAAAATACTTTCAGCCATTTAAAGCATATAGCAGATTAGATATTTCAGAAGCATCTGAATATTCTATGACAATGAAATATGCTTGCTGCATTTTGTATTCAATTTTTATAAAAATCTGCTTTGAAATCTTTATAGAATTGTTTAACAATTTATTTTAAAATGAATGTATTTAACAATACATTAACAATGTAAAGGAATTACTTTAATTTATAGATTAAGTAAATGTGTAATATAGTTTTACCATAATAGTAAAACATGACATTTTAAAAAGCCAAATAATTCCTTACTAACTGCTGAGCAACCAACTTACTTTTGACTCTAATCATTACCCATGTATTCCCAAATAAAGTGTTTATTCTATCATTCTTAACATTTTTAGCCATCTGTGATTGACTTTCACATATTGCAAATTGCAATTTCATCCTGTTATGAGCCCTTTTCCATTCCACATGCTTCCCTCTCCTATCTGCCCAATACAGTAATATAACGCCTTTTGGTTAAATTAGCGTTAAGTGTTTACAGCCTCTTGGTTGTACAAATGTTATTTGAAGGTGAATCATTATATTAATTTATTTACTTTCTTGTATGACTTCTTGTTTTAATTGAAGTTAATAACTTGCCTCTTTGTGCCTCTCTCTCTCTCCTCATCCTTAGATTTCTTAGTACATAGAAATGCAACTTTCCTTTTCTGTTCTGTATCACATAAATGCATTCAGTCTATTTTCATTAGTGCTTTTGTCTTTGTATTCCTAAGTGCTTCCACAAAATTCCAGAAAAACTACACACATCATGTAACTTGTCTGTTTCTCTTTGGATGCAATCCTTCTGGAGACCCCTGCCCTTTGTCTCAGCTGAGCATGATTGGTTTTAGCTTCAGGAATGTTGAACAAGTGAGGTGTCCACCTGCTATTTCTCTGCCCACTGCCCTGCCTCTACCCTCTCACTTTTACTGTACACCCTCCCTCTTGAAATTCCTCACATCCCATTGTATGTTTTACTCCCCACAGCTGGTGAAACATACCCTTTAGCATCTTCCTCAGAATGAATAAGTAAGGCAGGTAAAATTTTAGTGCCCTTGTATCCCAAAAAACACCTTTATTCTCTTCATATAGTCAATTGATACTGTGCTGCATATAAAATTTTAGATAAGATATTTATAATCTAAAACTTTAGCTTTTAATAATTCATCTTATTTTCATATTCAGTGTTTTTGACAACCTTAATCTGCTATTGTTTACTCTCCCATTCGCTTTGTTCTAGTGTTTGTAGCTTTTCTATTTCTTCACTGGAATTGGGAATTTCAGGAGCAAAGTACAATCATTTCTGTATAATCAATAACTTATACCTCCTTCTTGAAGCCCCTAAAAATGTCCATTTAGCATGATGTCTGTTAAGTTTGCCATCTATAACCACTGAATTATTTTGATTTTAAAGGCAAATGTTTGCATTTTTGAGTGAGCATATTTTTAAATCATGAAATTGTTGAAAATATAGTTTGAAGTGAACTAGCTTTTGAAAAATATACAAATTGCTTTTTCTTAACATTCTGAAACCTTAAGATTTGAATCCGAATTTAATTCTCCAGAAGCATATAATGCACTTTATTTCTCAGTCTTTGATTTGCTCTATAAATTATACTCAGAAATCTAAACTTGGAAATAAAGAATGAGTAAATGTTGTTAATGAAGTAGAGTGGCTTAAGGGACTGACGGTGAAAGAAATCAGGGGTTTTGACCTAGTTTTGTTATACAACCTATTTTTTTGCCATGTACTGATAAATTTGGACTATGAATCAAGCCTGCCCTAGTTGCATCACATATAAGCCCTGTCTAAACTAGAGTTGTCAGGTTTCATTTTGGAGAAAAGAAATCAGGGATGGCCCTAATGGAATCAAACAATAACTTTTTGGATGATGTCAAGGTCTTTGAAAATCCTGCCACGGTACCTATGGATCATGGCACCATCTCCAGGAAGCCCATGCTGTATAAGGCAGAACATTAACTGGAGGGGAGGGCACTGCTCACCCAACCTAACATTAGTGCAGATGAAGCATTCCTACAGATGGGAAGCAGAGCACTGAAAAGCAGGGACATGAGAAACAGGAGGAGTAATTCGGTTTTGCACGTGGGGGTGAAGTTAGAAGTCATGATATTGAGGAGTCAAGGAATATTGAAATCATACCTTTACCTAGCATAAAAGTCGATTTGTTTCTGTTTTTCGGTCCTTGTTAAATTAAAGCAGTGATCTCCATTTTTTGCTAGTGCCACGGAAAACTCTTAACATTTGCTAATCTTCATTTTTAACAAATAGAGCCGCCTTGGGCCCCAGACCTTTGGCAAGCAAAATAATCTAAGTAAATGATGAAACATAGTTTTATGTTCATTTTACATTATGGTAACCTATTGATGACAGTTGATACTGGTTTCCATTTGCTGTGATGACGTATAGTTTCCTCTTATAATAAATGTGCTCAGTAAAAACATTAATAAATTTCAAAGAAAATATTCACAAATAATAGTAAAGGCAGTGAGAAAATATATCAGAAATTGTGAGCCTGGTGCACACACAGCTAACGTGTGGGAAGTTCAGGCATGCAACAATAAAACAGGAGACCTGGACTTCGGTTCTCTCCATGGCAAACATATGACCTGGGCAGTTCATTCAACTTTTATTTGCTTCTACTTCCGCATCTAAAATGAGGAGTCAGCTCGGATCTCTTAATAAACCCCTTATATTTCTTAAATGTTGAGATTTCAAGGATTTTCTTTGCACTTAATGTAGGTACAGGTTGTTTTGGGTTCGCAGCAACTAGCAAGGAGGAAAAGATTATGAAACAGCTGATGATAACCACCCAGGTCATCCCCCTGAGGATCACTGGAATGATGGAATAACAGACTAACTGTCTCATAGAGCTTTAGAGCTTATAGTGAAAAGGAAGAGTTCTTTGATTCCCCTCACAGGGCCGCAAGACATGCGACAGAGGTGTGGCTCTCCTGTTCAGTACTCCCACCACTCAAACCCCTTCCGTGAGGGGGAGCACACAGATGGGCAGGTACAGAGGCCAGGGCGAGTACTTTGGGCTTCAGCTCTGCAGTAGTGTCTAGGGGTGGGTGCCTGCAACCTGAGAGTTACAAAGCTCCTTCAGCTTTGCCGTCCTCAGATGGCTTGAATGTTAACCTGCTCAATGGACCCTCTGCCTTTTTGCAAGAGCAGAGGGCCAATATGACGCTTTCTGTACCCCAAGCTCTTGTCCAGCATCCCGGAAGATTCGGGTCACACACTCGAAGAATGAATGCAAGGTTTGATTGAGCAGTGGAGGTAGCTTTCAGCAGGATGGATGGGAAGCTGGAAGCGGGGCATGGAGTAGGAAAGTGATCCTCCGCGGGAGTCGGGCCTCCCACTGGCTAAACTCCTCTTCAACTGCCCCCAGCCAGACTCCTCTTGGCGTTCAGATCTTCCTCCTTTTCCACCTTTCTCTGCCACCGTCCATCTGCTGATCTGCTGGCTTGCTGCTCTGCTCGAGGTTTGGGGTTCAGGGTTTATATGGGTGCAGGATAGAGGGCATGGTGGGCCAAATGGCAACTTTTTGGGTGCAAAACCAGAAATGCCTGTTCTCATTTAGGGCCACGGATATACAGGCTTGAAGGTGAAGCCTTTGCCAGAGAACCACCCTCTTGTATCTGTATTTCCCTGTGTCCTGTCCGTATCAGTAGCACTCTTAAAGATCATTAAGATGAACTCTCCCTGCCAACACTCATTTAATAAATGAGAAAACAAGTGTCCCAGAAAACGTATGTGGCCCATTATTATACAGTTGAACAGTAACAGGAAAAAAACTATTTATATCCATGGGCTTTGGCCTAGAACCCTGGCTCCACTTTGGTTCTCTTCATTGCATATCATTATGGCCTTGGAATATGATTTTCCTGACCTTGTTATGCTTTTAAAAAGGGAAAGTGATACCTGGATGCTGATTTTTTTTTTACATCCAATACTTTTAAAAATAAAATGAGTTTCATCAATACCAGCAGCTAATCAAAATAACTCGGGACTACTTTTGTTTTTGACATACTTTGGGTAGTTTTGTCCAAAAATATTCTATTTCCCTTTGATGGTTAGATCTAACTGATATGTGGGATATACCTGGACCTCTCCCCGAGAACGTTGTGAAAATAAGCAGCAATTATAAATGGCTTAAGAATTGTATACAGTTGCATTATTAATTTATGTTTTTTGTCCATTGGTGATATAAAATAAAAGTGATTCTTTTCAAAAAAAATGGAAGAGAAGAAAGTTTACATGCTTTTTGGTTCTTCCCTCCCAGGCCTTTAGAGTCTATTGACTGTTCATCAATTTAATTATTGTGTTATGTAGATCTAATGTACTCACCACACAGGAGGCTAAGTAGTTTCCTTCCCCCAAGGTAGCTTTCAATGGCTTGAAAACGATCCATCTGTGAGCCACACTGGCCTCTTCGGAAATACCCTCCTATTGATTACAAGAGAGAATTGTAAAAGATTATTCAAGAAACACTACTGAGGAAACATATCAGTGTTACTTTAATTATGACCTAAAGCAAATTCTTGAAACAAGGATTGAACAAGATCCACAGAGCACTGAAGAACTGTGCAGTGGATGAGTAAGCCAGATAGAGATGGACAAAGACCAGAGGAGATGCACTTGGGAAATAGTAATCCATCTGTAGCTGCTACGAATATGGAAAACAGCTATTTATTTTATTTCAATAATAAAGGTATTATATTTAAAATATTTACACTGGCTCCCAAAGGGGGGCAAGGTTTTGAAAAGTAGCAGAAATAAAGTGAAAGTATTAGCAGGTATTTATCAAGTACTATTGACTTCCCTGAAATGAAACTTTCAGTGGCCTCCTGCTGTCTATCAAATGAAAAGCCTTCTTGTCACCTCCACACTGAACTGGTTCCCAAGTGTGAGTCCCAGCTACTGAGCAGCAGCTGCGTTCCAGCTCACCCGACCTGTTCAAGAACATGCCCAAGATTGCTCTACCAACATGAATTCGCTCAGGCTGTTTCTTCAAATGTTCTTCTCCCAGCAGATCCCAGTTTTTGCCTTTGGGATTTCAAGAATACTCAAAGGCTTATTTCACGGCCTTACTCTGAAAAGCCTCTGCTGATTATCTCAAGTAGATGCAATCTTTTTCTCCTTTTTTATTTTTATTGCCTACCACACTTACTCCTTGCTCTACTTAGTAATTATTGGCACACGTGTCTAATTCTCTCTTTCTTCCCCTAAGACTGTGAAGTTCTTGACATCCTATGGAACACAGCAGTAATTTATACTCATCAAATTGAAAAGATATCTTAAACACCTTACAATGTATTTTTAAAGAAATAGTATCTCATACATGAAAAAGCGATTCACTGAAAATTCAGATCACTGTTAGGACCATAGAAGAAATGTCTCAAAGAGACTTATTAGTTTCTTAATTTAGAATAAAGGGAGCAATCTCTTTAGACTAGGTGACTCTAAAGAAATTGCTTGCCAAGGAACTAGGATTTAAAATAGATTTAGAAAGGTTTAGCTAATTGCAGATAATAATCTAGAGAAATGTCATGGACTAAAGTGTAGAGGAGGAAAGTATAGGCTACAATCAAGAGACATAGTTGCTAAATGTGTGTTATAGCATATTTATATAGTGATAGAGGGTTGCTATAGCTTGCAAAATATTTTTCTTTATATTTTATGTGTCCTCAAATACTACCCTGTAACACTGAGGTACCATAATGTTTTAAGGCCTTCTGGGATTATCTGTTTATTCTTCTCTCCTATTTATCTGTGTGATCAGAAACAGAGGGAACCATTATTATGCACTTTTATTCCCCTCGAGGCTAAGCACTTTTAAAATAAATAAACAAATGGAGAATGATTGTGCTGATTGTACAAAATAAGTCCCTGAGAGAAGTGTTCTTGATCACAGAGCCCACACTTAAACATAAGGCTTCCTTGTCTGTCCAGTTCTTCTAGCATGCTAGGACAGCAGGCCTAGGCAGAAGAGAGAAATCCGAAAATGTACATCTGATGAATATTATAAATAGGGTAGCAGCCATTTAAAAGTTAGAACCATTGGAGTAAAACAGATGATATCTAAGATGTATAATGGCATCAATTAGAAGGCATTCTGAAAAAAATTACAAGTAGGTAGAAGTGGATTTAAATGAAGATGTTGTATTAGTAGCATTACATTTCACAAAATGAATAAAACTACAAATGATGCATCTTTAGAAACGGCTTTTAGGCCAAAACTAGATAATTGGTATGTGAAATTGCATGGACAGGAGAAGCAGCATTTCGCCAGTCTCTCTAGTAACAACCACTGTCCACATCTTCAAGAACCACAGTAAGACACCACTTTGGAAAAGGCATCCTTGACACATTCCACATTCCATTGTACTGTGATATCTCTTGAGCTTTCAATTAAAAATCTGTATTGTTTGACTGTCAACCATGCATCTGGGGATTACAAAGGTGAATAAAATACTGTCCCTGGCCTCCTCCCAGAGGGAAGTATATCACACCACTCTGCTCAGATCCACTGAGTCTCACCTCCTTCGGGCTCTGGGCTACTTGTTATGCCCCAAGTAGGGGCTCTGACTCAGCTTCTCAGGGTTAGACTCAAAATATCACGAAGAGGCGCTGAACGTATATGTCGAGTTCTTAGGATTATTACCCAATCTGTGTTAAATTATTGGGGTGAGGCACAGTGGCTCACTCCTTTGATGCCAGCATGTTGGGAGACCAAAGTGGGAGGATTACTTGCCCAGCAGTTCAAGATCAGCCTGGGCAACATAGTAAGACCTCGTCACTGCAAAAAGCTACAAAAAAACCTTAGCCTGGCACGGTGGTGCGCTCCTGTAGTCCCAGCTACTCAGGAGGCTAAGTTGGGAGAATCACTTGAGCCTACGAGTTCAAGGCTGCTGCAGTGAGCCATGATCGCAGCACTGCACTGCAGCCTGGGTGACAAAGTGAGACTGCCTCAAAAAAATAAAAATAATAAAAATAGGAATAAATACATTATTAGCCCCTATGTTTTGCTCACAGCTTTAATACCCCGCTAAAGTTCCCCTAATTTATGCCTCCTGTATTGCACATGATAGGCACTCTATTAAGAACAAACTGAAGCTTCCAAATTAACAAAATATATTGAATAAAAAAGAAAAATACCTCAAATGTTACATCTCAAGGACAAAAAGTATTTCTTTTAGTGAGAAAATCATCTCAAATTAAAAAAAAATAAAAAGAGAATACCTTAACATACAAAAACTCAGTCGTTAAAATAAAAGAAAATGAGAATATCAATGAAGAAAGAATCCCTTTGCTGGCAATTTGGCTCCATATGTGATTTGGCAGCTGTATTAGTTTCCTACTCACCTGTAATGTTTACCACAAAATTAGCAGCTTAAAACATCCATTTATTATCTCACAGTTCCCGTGAATTATGTGACCAGGGCAGGGCTTACCTGGGTCTCACAGGCTGCAATGCAGCTGTTGGCCAGGGGCACATTCTCATTCGAGGCTCAACCCAGGGTGGGGTTGGGGACTGGAAGTTTGATCCACTTCTAGGCCACCTCAGGTTGTTTGCAGAATTCATCTCACTGTGGGTGGGGCTCAGTGGCTAACACCTATAATCCCAGCACTTTGGGAGGCTGAGGCGGGTGGATCATGAGGTCAGGAGATCAAGACCATCCTGGCTAACACGGTGAAACCCCGTCTCTACTAAAAATACAAAAAATTAGCTGGGCGTGGTGGCGGGCGCCTGTAGTCCCAGCTACTCGGGAGGCTGAGACAGGAGAATGGCGTGAACCTGGGAGGCAGAGCTTGCAGTGAGCCGAGATCGTGCCACTGCACTCCTGCCTGGTCAACAGAGCGAGACTCCATCTCAAAAAAAAAAAAAAAAAAAAAAAAAAAAGAATTCCTCTCGTTGTGGCTGTGGAACTAAGGGCCACATTTTCTTGCTGGCTGTGATCAAGGTCTGCTGTGGGCTCCCACAGGCTCCTGGACATTTCTCCTCTCTCAGAATATAGCAGCTTACTTCTTCAAAGCCAGAAAGGTATAATGTAACCTAATCATGGGAAAGACATTCTGTCACCTTTGCCAGATTCTGTTAGTTAGAAGCAAGTCACAGGTTCCTTCTGCACGCAAAGAGAGGGGATTATGTAGCTCATTATTGTCTGCTTAGAATGTGTTCACTATGACAATGTTATCCACTACAGTCTATATATATATGCAAAAGATTGGCTACCTTTATCTATAACAATCTCAGAAACAAAGTCTAATGACTGGGAAATTGACCATTATTTCGAGATATATTCCTGTGAGTATATGAAGGCATTGTGCTCGATTAGGGATAAACAGTGGAGATGCAGTCCCTATAGCTGTAAAACATAATCTAATGGGGAAGGCTAACCTTAAAGACAAACAAACAAAAATCCTACTCCCATACCTAATTAGTTTCTAATAAGTACTGAGGAGGAAAGGAGCAGGGTTCTGAGAAAATGACTAATGAGGAAAATCCACTCGGGTGCTATGAAAGAGAATAAGAAAAAGTACTTTGAAGTTGGTGATCAGGGCATGCTTCCCTAAAGAAATGTCATTTGACTACCTAAAGAATGCCTAGAAGTTATTCAAGGGGAAGAAAATTTGAGGTACAGTGAATACAAGTGCAAAGGCCCTGAGGCAGGAACAATTAAGTCCTTCGGAGAAAATGGAAAAATACCAGTGTAAACAGAGAATATGCCCTGTGGATAGATAAAAGTGGGGAGATAGGAAGGGGATTCAGGCCATCATGAGGATTTTACGTTTATCCTAAGTGCATGGGAATCCACTGAAGAGTTTTATGCAAGGGAGTGACATAATCCAATTTGAAAATCACTAAAGGAGAAACAATCTTTTGCATTTTTAAAAACTCTCATTAACTTGAAAGGGTTCTTGCCTCTTGTATGTAGTGTGATGCTTTTTTGTGGAGTTGTTGACAGCATTTCCCAGGTAGTCTCTGGGGAAGACGCTGCTGAAATTAAAGTAATTGGTATTTAATCATGTCTTAGTTAACATTTTTAGAATACTGCTTTTAGCATGATATTTCTTCCTATGTCATTTTTTTTCCTTTTTAAAACTAGTGATTGCATTTTTATTTTAGGGACTTAAAAACATTGCAGGTGGCTTACTTCTGTTCATATTTGTTATCCCAATTTTGTCTAAGGCATTAGGAAGACCTATGTGATACAAATAGCAAGTTTAAAGTAAACTGACCTTATTTTTGATGATTTCAGTAGAGAGAATTAAAGAAACGAGATTCTACAGTTTTCCTGTATTCTTCAGAGAATTCATGGAGTAAAATATTTCAAATTTCCTCTCAAGTAAGAAACAATACTTTTTTCTGTGATTTTTATCTAATTAGCTCTAAAGCAGCATTTATATCTAAAAGCTCTCTACAGCAACTCCATTCCCATGTAGAATTCGCTGTAGGCAGAAAAAGGACACACTGTTGAAGTTTTTTGCTACCAATTAAAAAGCAAAATAGCAAAAACCATCCCACTGAGAAAGCACAGACTAAACCTTATCTCATTAAGACAAAGTCTACCTGTTTTATTTATTTGTGGTTGAAAATCAATGCCCTATTGTCTTCTAGACATATATAATTTGCAACAGAAACAAGAAACAGGAGGTATATCTTCATTGCTTTGTCTAAACTAGTAATTAAAACGAGGGTTTTTATTTTCAAATGGACAGTATTAGCAAGTTAACAATGGCTTAGAATGATACAGACACTACATGGAGAATTATCTGCTGCAGTAGGACTTTCCTTATTACCTTGTGCTTAGCAAATACACAATTGTTGAATGAATGAATGAATGAATGAATGAACGAATGAGTGAATGAAGTCAGATTAGTGCATTGCATCTGTTATCTCACTAGTTTGGTAGACAATTTGCAGAATCTGGCCACCAAAGTTGGGCAGCACTGGGGTCAGGATCAAGGATGATGGTTTCTTGGTTGCAACTTTGGTAAAATGAAAAGTAGACTCAATTATTCAGCAATTGAGGATACTTTTCCATAGTATTCTGGGAAGATGTGGTAGTTTATTCTACTACCCAAGTAGTTTTGATGAATCAGGTAAAAGGTTTGGATGATAAGCATGGAATCCTGTGTTTTCATTTGCATGTGTTTAGTCATATAAATTTTCTTCCTGTACTTTGGGAGCAAGGATGTATGTTATCCACTGTAGCATTTTACATAAGCAAAAAAAAAAGCTACATTTGGCTACTTCTTTTTGGGAAATTGTGTCCTAAGGGTGCAATAAATATGCCAATTTTATGCAACAGATGTAAGGCTGGACACATTGAATTATGAAGATGGAGCAGAATGCAGACAATTAATAATGCTACTGCTCTAAAATATAGATGAGTTTTAAAGAAATGTTTTGATAGTTGTCTTGGTGTTGTATAATAAGATGATTTCTCCTCTTTGCTTTGCACAGTTTTTAAACGTTCTTTGTTCTGTAAAGTCTGTGTCAAATAGTCTGAAGGGCAATCAAAACTTAGTTGCTATTTTTTCAGTAAACGGACATTTGTCCAAAGGATTGAATTTTAAGGATGGTATTGGCCACATCATGTACATTCATGTCCTTTGTATTGAATGACACAAATATGCAAAACATATAAAAAGAGTTATGTAAGGTTCTGTTTGCAATTTATCCTGTTCAATATACTTTTTCTGCTTTGGAAGAATATATTTAGGATGTACTTAAAAATTAATTATTAGTGTAATATTTAATGGGAAATTAGGAGGCATATAAAGAAACCATGTTCTTTGCCTAGGGGAGAATTAACTAAAGCCTTTAGATGCCTGAGTGTTTTCTTACCAACTTTTTTTTAATGTTACTATTTAAAACTCCTTGGTAGAATGGGATTAGCCAAATATCAAATGTGAATTATCACATCCATATTTGTTTAGTTGAAAATACAAGAGTGGTGCAGATTTAAATGCACCAATTTATTAACCTTGGAATTTGTTAGACATTTTTGTTTTGTGTAAAGCACTTATATTTTTCAGAAACATTTTTGTTTTGTGTAAAGCACTTATATTTTTCGGAAACATTTTTGAGTGGAACTTCTGTTATGTTCTTTAAGAAATTCCTCTTAATTCTCACTTGTCAAAAGGCTGCATTTCCCTGCTGTAGACTCTTCCTTTGGCACCCAGACAATACACACAAGACTGCCGACCCTTCCTTTTTTCCCTGCCCCTTCTCTGGCACTCAGCCTCCTGGCTTCCTCAACCCTGAATGCATCAAACCCACGACTCTGCCACAGAGCCTAGCACATGAGAGGGGCTTCGTAAATGTTGATATGCTTAAGCTTTTTGGACTTTGATTCCCCTACCTGTAAACTTGGTATAATGACAGTACCTACCTCATAAAACATTCATGAAGATGAAATGATCTAAATGCAAACTAAATTAGTTCAGTTGTTAACACGGGGTCACAATCAGGGATAATGGTTTCTTGGTTGCAACTTTGTTAAAATGAAAAGTAGATTCAGTAATTCAGTAATGGGAGATTTTATGGGCTTAGAAGGGGGGAATGCATGCTGATGGGTCCGTGGGTGGGCTTGGAAAAAGCACCATTCGATTGGTTGAAAGGCATCATTCAGAAGGAACCAGTTGAGAGAGAGTGGGTAAGACAGGGATAGAAGTTTTCACTCTAGTGGTGGACTCCATCTGGAACTGCCAGCTCGGTTTTCAGGCTTTAAACTGTCCTTTGGCTTGAAGGTCAGGTTCAAGCCATGCCTGTCTGCCTAGAAATTTGTCTATCTCCTGCTGCTCTCATCATCATCAACATCATCATCATCATTGCCTTTAGATAAAATTAAATACTCATTACAAGTAGAAATATTTCCCTGAGAAAGGAAAATGTGTATCATTTCTCTTTCTTCTTATCTCACAGACTTAGTAAATTTTCCAAGGACCCTTGAATCATGTCTCTAACACCTTTACTTTAAAGTGAAAAGCAGGAAATCCAGGGGGTTGGAATATCTTACCCAAGATGATAGAGCTAATTAATGAGCGACATATCCTGAATTCATGTGTTCTGATATCTATGAGTCAGCACATCTTTTCTACACAGCAGAATCTCTCTCTTCCCCTGTAGCTTCTGAAGTTGCTAAAGACAAACCCTCCTATTAATATCCTCTGGGTTTATTCTAGGTTGAAACCTTTGCCCTCGTTATTGGTTATCTGTTAATGATAGCCTGCCGGATGGTTCCTAAGGCTCTTACTGCAAAGGCTGATACACAGAAACACAGAAGTTTCCTTATCATGAAGCCAGAGAAGCTGTGCTGCTCTGAAAGCTGTGCATCTGTGTACTCCAGCTCTATGAGACCCAGAGACAGGCCAACAGGCCAGTCTTCATGGGCTTGTGACTTGAAGGCTACTGGACTTTAGAAGGGCCCCATGCTTGGTCTAATGCTCTGCTGTGGCTATCTTAAAATTCTTAATGTTCTTTGAATGAAATCCCACATTGTCATCTTTCTCTCTGCCCTACAACTTTTTTTGGCCTGTATGCTGAAGAAGTAGTGGATCTTTGTGATAAATCCCTGGGCACTCAGGGAACTACTGTTGTATGGGAGAAACTGCTATGCTTTTAATAACAGAAGTCAGGATTAGAAACCGCCCCCCCCCCGATTAGTAATATAGATGAAAACTTTATTTTCATTAGAGCAGCATATATTTTTTCTGAGAGGACTTTTTGACTTTGATATGACAGAGGAAGAGAAAAGACCTGTTCTCAGGCAGCTATACCTTTAGTGTCTTGGAGGAGGACACTAAGAGAACTCTATAGATTTAACCTGGACAAATTCCTCTCAAGCACTATGTAAAGGGACTTTGTTCTAATTTTTTAAAAAATAAAGAACATAATTTGACATATAAGAATAAAGTTAATAATGCTTTGATAAAACCTGTGCAAAAGAAAAATAGCTTTACTGAGACATTCACCAGCATTTTGACCATACAAATAGACTAATGGCTTTGTTGAAAAGTATTAAATTCAAAATCACAGAAGTACATTCCCAAAAAGCAAATAACTTTGCATCCGATTAGCATTTTATTCTAGACAACTGGAGGAGCTCAAACTAATACTATCCACAACGTGGGCCCACCTTTATACACTGGTATTAAGCAAGGCTTGGCAAAATGACATGCCCACCATGGACAGCTCTACATATCATTTCCCTCCGGGGCAGACAGGAGGGCTGAAGAAGCAGACTGGTGAGAAATGGGCAGCTCCCTCTGAATCTTTGCCCTTTGAGTTAATTCTAGTTGACCTACTTGAGCAATGATTGAGGAATTTTTGATTCAGTTTGCCCTGATCTATCTCCCCTGGTGAGCATGGGCTTGTTATTTTTTAATGAAACTATTTTCACAGCCTGTTGTTTTCGGTGTCAGAGATAGAGGAGAGTGAAGTTATTTTTTTTTATTCTTATTCCATTTTTTTCATCAGTCCTAGTGCCGCTTATGCTGCTGAATTGCATTTAACCGGTGTCTTGCAGCAAAGCATACTTTCTAGCAAACAGTGCAAGAACACTAACAAAGGATAAAAATAATACCAGGCAATGACCAATGAGAAAAGCGCGTGTGCATACACACACACACACACACACACACAGCAAATACCTTTTCATAGCAGATGCCAGAATTGTAATTATATAATTTTGTCATCTCTCTTGCTTTATGTAACAATATCTATTGGGAAGTACTTGTCCCGAAATTGGATATTTCTCACCCAATTCATATCTTATCTCTTAAAATCAATGTAAAAGTACTACTTTATATTTTTTGCTGGTAAAGTGAACTCTGTTTAGTTACTCCAGTTTTCGCCCTTTGGCAGTAAGGGTGGTTAAAAGTCAATCCCTGTTCTCCCAAGAGGAGTTATCCAATTAGATGCACTTTATTTCTAGAATAAGGAGGATCTGACTGCACAGTTAGCACCGCCCATTTGTGAGATTGCATCACCGCCTTTCAAAACTTGCGTTAGTGGGATTGGAGGTTTTTTTTTTTTTTTTTTTTTGTAAATTACTATTAAAGTTTCAGAAGTGGATAGAAATCTCAGTTGTTTAGAAAGCAGCTGGGTACAGAAGTCAAGCTGAGCTAACTTTTAAAATAAAACAAATGGAGAAGCAATACTGAAGAAAAGAGTAGACTTATTTCACAGTATGAGCTTTAGTACATTAAAAGCACAACTAAAGACAATGCACTAACAATAGTCAGTACAGATTTGCAGATAAGATGCCCTTAGCTACCCAGCCATACATCTTCATTTGTTTTTCCATTTCTTAATAAAACAATCAGGGAATAGGTTTACAAAACTGAGTGTCATTATCATGACTTTAATCTTGTTTAAATTCAAAACTGTCCTCTAGGGTTTGTGTCTAAAGGAGAGATTTATAGTAATCTGTTTTAAAAAAAAAAAAAAAAAAAAAAAAAAAAAAAAAAAACAAACAAAACAGTAGATTGTATAAGAATTACTATTTGGATTCTATATTTCTAAAAAAAGCAACTCTGTAATTGTTGGAACAGCTCACTATAATAAAACATCAGTAGGCTTTTAATTTCAAATGAATAAGCGATCATGGGAAGAATGTATCAGCATACTGATTATTCTCTAAAGCTGGTAAAAATAACACTCATATCTCTAATTCAGGGTCGGGATGGATAATTGGACCATAGAAATAACATCTACAGTCAATACTTAGACACAACAAAAAATTAAATATTTGGAAATGTCAATGGTATTCAGTGGAACTTCCTAATCAAGTCCTGAGTGCCAAGTGGAATTACTCTAACTTAGAAAATACTTCAGGAGCAGCTTAAAATATAGAAAATGTCCTGTGGGCTTATCACACATTGTATGTGTGTCATAATCATCTCCAAGTGACAGTCTTTTGCCTCTTTCCTTGATATTCCCCCCTTGATTCCTCCAACAGCGTTCCACCATCAATTAGTATGACTGGGTCGTGAAAGTTCCATCTTGGAAAATTCAAATTGCTTACATTCACTCAACATTTTGTGTTTAATCCCTTGACTTTAAAATAATGACTCCTAATATCTTGGGGAGGAGGAAGTGACATTACAGTCAACAGTCATGGCTTTTAGATTCCTTCTGAACCATCTAAGTCCTCCATCTGCCCTACTCCCACCTTGCATTTTATCATGAAGTGACACATAGTAGAAGAGCAGTATAATAAATTTAAGCCAGTGACTTCCTAGTTTCCCCAAGGGTAGAAATCCCCTCTGTTTCTTTTCTTTTTTGTTTCCAGGTTAAAGGGTGCATTTGCGGACATCTAATACCATGCATGCTGATCTGAAGGAATTTCCCTGGGGGAATGTGAGATGTATATGTCTTTTTTATAGTCTTATGGGAGACTTTTACTTTTAGATAATCACAGGTAAATCAATATGGTTTTAGTCCTTCTGAGCCAATAATATATGTTTACTGAACTGGATTATAAAACATATTATAAATTAAGATTATCTTATTTTCTTTCTTAAGATGCTTTTTAGTACTTTGTAGTGATATGATTTCTGTAGTGGAATAGTCTATCGAAAAAGCATTTCAGCCAGGCTCCCTGGCTCATACCTGTAATCCCACCACTTTAGGAGGCCAAGGAGGGAGGATCACTTGAAGTCAGGAGTTCGAGACCAGCCTGAGCAACAAAGTGAGACTCCCTCATCTCTAAAAAAAAAAAGTTTTAAAAAATTATCTGGGCCTGGTGGTGCATGCCTGTAGTCCCAGCTACTCGAGAGGCTGAGGCAGGAGTTTCGCTTGAGTCCAGAAGTTCAAGGCTGCAGTGAGCTACGATCCTGTGCACTGCACTCTGGCCCAGGTGACAGAATGAAACCTGTTTGTTTGTTTGTTTGTTTGTTTTTTAAGTGTTTTGATACTTCAAACTCTTAAAAATTGCTTTGTTAAGTATATAAATTATGCCCAAAATTTGTGCCATTTTAAAACTAAGTAAGCATTTTAACTAGAATACTTTATCTTAGCCTAAAAATGTTATCTGTTATATAATTATTTTCTGTTGACTCACAGAAGATGCTAGAAATAACTATATAATTACTCAATAATGAGCTAAGTTTCTAGGGAGTGAAGGGAGTGTCCTTGCTTAAAAATTGGGTAATTTTTTAAACTTACCCAATTTTTAAGTTTAGCTTTTCTAGGGCTTAACGACAAATTCCTGTAAAAAATACTCATTTGTTTTTCAACCTACATGAAAAGAATATTATAATTACCTCTTTTTTATTTTGAGATGGAGTCTCACTCTGTCACCCAGGCTGGAGTGCAGTGGCACGAACACAGCTCACTGCAGCCTCGACGTCTGGGGCTCAAGTGATCCTCCCCCCTCAGTCTTCAGAGTAGCTGGGACCACAGGGGTGTGCCAGGGGTCAGCTAGAGCTGGGGTTTCTCTACATGGCCCAGGCTGGTCTCAAACTCATGGTCTCAATTGATCCACCTATCTCAGCCTCCCAAAGTGCTGGGATTACAGGTGTGATCCACAGTGCTTTGGCCTCTCTTTAAAAATACTTTTTTTTTTTCCATGAAAGGACAAAGCTCACTTCATATTTTGTAGAGCATGGTATTTGAACAAAGTTAAGGGATTGGTCATCATTAAAATAGTTATGATACTGTCTACTAAATCGTTTGTATCTATATTTAATACATCAATACAGAGTTATAGAAGTTCACATATAAAATGTGGTGTTGACAGTGGAAGAAAAGGAAAGAACGCAAGATATATTAGAAATGACAGATACTTGATTTTCTAGCTCATCTCTTATAGATGATTTAATACATGAAAATTATTCAGCATAATTTCTGTGATTGTCAGAAAATGACAATCAGTATAATATACTGAAAAATGATTTAGATTAGTTGTAGTCCTAGGCTCTTCACTTTCTAAAAATGTGTCAGTTTATCCCAGAACATTAGGAGGCAGAGGCAGAAGGATCACTTGAGCTGAGGAGTTGGAGAACAGCCTGGGCAACATAGTGAGACTTCGTCTCTACAAAAATTAAAAATAAGTTAGCTGGGTTCTATTAGTCCATTTTCATACTGCTATGAAGAAATACCTGAGACTGGGTAATTTACAAAGAAGAAAAGGTTTAATGGACTCACAGTTCCACATGGCTGGGGAGGCCTCACAATCATGGCAGAAGGTGAAGAAGAAGCAAAGGCACATCTTGCATGGCAGCAGGCAAGAGAGCGTGTGCAGGGGAACTCCCATTTATAAAACCATCAGATCTCCTGAGACTTATTCACTATCCTAGAACAGCACAGGAAAAATCCTCCTTCATGATTCAATTACCTCCCACCTGGTCCCTCCCACAACATGTGGGGATTATGGGAGCTATAATTTAAGATGAGATTTGAGTAGGGACACAGCCAAACCATCTCAATGGACATGGTGGTGTCTCAAGCCTGTGGTCCTAGCTACTCTGGAGGCTGAGATGGGAGGATCTCTTGAGCCCAGGAGTTTGAGCTTGCAGTGAGCCATGATTGTTCCACTGCACTCCAGCCTGGGCAACAGAGCAAGACCCTGTGTCAAGAAAAAGCCTGTCACCAAGTTGCTGTGAGTTAAACAAGTGGAAGTGGTGCTATGAAAAAGTAAAGCATTATGGAAGTGTCACCTTTTTAGAATTCGTATAGAATCACCAACTTTAGAACTAAAAGTTTTTAGAGACCGCAAGCCTCTCTGACTCCATTATGGAAATAAGGAAATAGGCCCAGGGAGGTGGGGACAATTGCAGGACTTGGACCTCAGTTCAGACCTCTGGACACATCTCATTTGTTTACCCGTCTGTTTATTTATTTTTATATATTTACTTTTAGAATGTAGTCTAAAATAGAACACCATTGGGATCATTAAGAAGTGTATTGTTGTGTCATTTTTTTTTTTT
Organism: Symphalangus syndactylus; assembly: GCF_028878055.3. NCBI lineage: Eukaryota > Metazoa > Chordata > Mammalia > Primates > Hylobatidae > Symphalangus > Symphalangus syndactylus. The sequence continues at coordinate 42,834,723 of NC_072432.2, forward strand.
TTTTTTGGAAATGTGGAAGCCAAGAATGAAAATGCTGTAGAGATTTCTTCAGTTGCACCCTCCTCTGTTTAGAAGTTCTGGGGAATGTGCCTGTCTTTGAATAAGTGGAAACATCCCTTGCAAAAGTTGTCTAGCTAGTTTCAGGCTAAGCATCTTAACAAATCCTGGCTTTAACCTACCAGTCCTATCTGAAGTCATGGAATGAGTTAGACACCCCATGTCTCCCAGTTTTCCCTTTTATTTCAGGTGATTTAGCACTTACTGAGTCTCCTTCATAATGAATTAGTATGATACTTTTTACTGTAGCAACTAGAATGGAGATTATGATTGAAAAATAATGTCGTTTCAGTGAGTTTCGGGGCATACTATTACACTATTTTCAAGACAATTAATGAACTTACAGTCATACTTTCTAGCATAATACTGTCCAATAGAATCATAATGGGCACTACATATTTAATTTTAAGCTTTCTTGTACTCACACTAAAAAAGTGAAAAGCAGCAGCTAAAATTATCTTAATAATATTATTTTAATTCAATGTCTAAAATATTTCAACATGTAACTAATATTTTTCAACTATTAATGATAGATTTTTGCATTCCTTTTTTTAATACTGTCTTTGAAATTCAGTGTCTATTTTATACTTATAGCACATCTAATTTGGATTTTAAATTTTCGTCAGAAATACATGATCTATATTTGATTTCATAAAATTTACATTTGAAAAAAGTAAATTTACATACCCAAGTTATTCCTAAGATACTTAAAATTATTCCAATAACTAAAATAAGCATCATTGATTGAAATTTTAAATCAATTATTATAAATTAAAATTAAAAATTCAGTTAATAAGTTATATTAGCCACATTTCAAATGCTGGATAGCCACATGTAGCTAGTGGCTACCAGATAGAATAACAGTTCTAGATATTCAGTGCTGCCACCGGGATTATTTCTGTAGAAGAGAGAGAAAAAGTTCATCTATCCATCTATTTCATTTTATTGACTAGTGTTTTATTTTGCAACGCAAACATTACCTACATAACTTCTGTAATTAATACTTAGATTTTCCTTTCCATATTGAATAGTAAAACATCCATTATAAGCACTGATGGGAAGATAAACCTTGGGAAATTGCCTGAACTGTGATTGTTAGTACTGGAATTGACCAGATTTTCTTTCCAACAGCTTTGCATGTTTTGTGGGTTTGTATAACCATGTGCCCTGCTTTATAAATACTTTCAGTTTAACCTGCTTTGTTTCACTTGATTGCTCTAGTATGGTTAAAGACAAGTGTTTTTGAATAACAGCAGGCCTATCAAATTGCCAACTGAGAAATCCATGGAATATGCTTAGGGCAGCTTTTTGCAGCATTTCCTGTACCTGGCAAAGAATTTTTGAAAAAAATGTTAAATAGCACAATGGATTCTTAACTGGCAGACTCTAGGAAACACTTCTATATATAATATATAGGCTTACTAGTTGCCATTACTTTTTAAAAAAATTAGTGCTTTAGGCCCATGTAGAGAGACAGTATAGCAAAGAAATCAAAAGCATGATTCTGGAGTCAGAACCATTTAGAAATTATATGCATTTGTCTGAAGTTACTTTACCTTTCCAAGCCTTAGTTTCCTCATTCTAGAATGGAGATAAGATTAGGACCTACTCAATGAAGTTATTGGAGAATTAAATGATAATATGTCCTTGACTTTGTACCTGTCACCAAGTGCTCAGAATATGAAATGTTACTCTACAAGACTAGTGGAACCATAGGCATCATTACACTTGAAACTTATCACCAGGAGTTAAGAAGAAGGAAAGCAAATACTGTACATGACCATTGTGAAGTTAATTCAAGGAGCATAAACCCTAAAGAGTGGCGTACCAGTGGCCTCATCCCCAGTTTGTTTATTTGTTGTTGTTTTTAATTAGTGTGCAAAATCTTTACATCAAGAAGCAAAAGGAATTGTTCATCAATTTCACTATGTGATTTTCGCTTTTCTTTACCTGTTCCAAGATGGCTAGTTTGATTATATTGTGAAACAAGAACTTATAAAAAAAATTCTCTAAAACAATTCTATGAGTAATAGATCAGACTTTTAATCAAGGTATCATTTTATGTTCTGCAAATTATAGCAAAGATAAACATCATGAAGTACATTTGCTAGTTTTATGTGGTGCCAGATTAGTAAATTACTGTACGTTTTTGCTGTCCTATTATTGTTGTTGGTGGTTGTTTTTTAATTTACATCATCCTTCATATTCCTAGACTCCTATTTCTCAGAACGCTTTTCTGTATTATTATTATTAATGTGGCATGTTTAATGTTTACAGTATTTCCATAAAAATAGTTCATCTCTGGTAGGTAGTTTTCAATGTTAAAGCAAATGCGCTTACTCATTGAATATGAAAAATATCCCTCTAGAACAAATGTAGAACCATACATCTCTTGAACAGAATTCTTACGGGTTTTACTTATCTGCCTAACTGCCTTGAAAACAGCTTGGAAATCATTCCCATACTTTTTGGGAGCAGTCAATCGTTTAGACAGTTTCCACTGAACAGCTTAAAATAATCAGGTTATTACAAGTAAAAATATTTTAGGATGGGTATCTATGCCAGCTAACATGAAAACCCACATTGAACTGATGTTTAAGATGTATTATTACAGGCAAAAAGAAAAAAATGTTACTTTGTTTTCTGCACTGGCATATTACAAAAGTTCATGGGTCAGCAGTCATGGAAACACAGAGTTTTAGGATGAATTATGCATTATTTAAAAACCCTTTAGTATTGAGTTGTTAGCCCTCCGTGTGGATAGAATTTCAGAGCCCTTGTTATTACATTTTAAAAGTGAAACTCGGGCAGAAAGTGACTCAAAATTAGAAATGTCAGGCTCTTCAATTTTGAGGTATGGCCATTTATTCTTAAAGAATTGCATTCAAACAAAAAGGAGTCAGCTGAGGTGGCTCACACCTGTAATCCCAGCACTTTGGGAGGCCTAGGAGAGAAGACAGCTTGAGCTCAGGTCTTCGAGACCAGCCTGGGCAACATAGTGAGGCCCCCATCTTTACAAAACCAGTAAAACTAGCCTGGCATAAGGGTGGGTGCCTATAGTCCCAGCTACTTGAGAGGCTGAGGTGGGAGGATGGCTTGAGCCAGGAAGGCCCAGGCTGCAGTGAGCTGTGACCACACCACTGTACTCCAGCCTGGGTGACAGAGTGAGGCCTTGTCTCAAAAAAAATACAAATAAAAAAATTAAAAACAAAAGAGAGAGAGTGAGAGAGAGCGAGAGAGAGAAAGAAAAAGAAATAGGGCACCATTTCAAATAAAACATAAAAGCATTTTTTAAATATTACTTCTTTATGATTTAGAATGAATATTTTTTCTTCCAGAAGTGAAAGACAAGTGTCTCTAGAAGACCAGACTTTAGAATAAACATTGCAGCAAATGTCCAAGCCTTGGCTTATACCCCGTATTTTGTTGGCATCTTGTATAGGTTTCTAATCTTATATTATAACCCATATGAATGTCCACCGAGGACCACAAAAAGATCTTCATGGAGAAAAAAAAAAAAACACAGCTTCACCACGTTAAATTAAGCATAAGAGGAGCACAAGACTCGGGCTTTTTTGGGGGGGAAGTGAGAACAGCTCCAGCATTCGTTCTTCCCAGCAAAGGTGAACATATGGCCATGGTGTCTCCTACTATCAACATTTTTGCCTCTGAGAGAGACTAGCAAGTCAGAATTGGTTAGAGACCATCAGAGAGAATGAGAGATCATCCGCATCTCAAAGGATTAAACAAGCATTGGATAGAGAGGAACAGAAGGCTTCAGGTAGAGACAGTGGTGTGTGATCAAAGCCATTCATGTCTTAACTTTACAACTGTGTTGAGTGCTCAGAAGGAGGAAATATGTGAGCAGATCAAAAGATCAGTGTTGCAGTAAAGAAAGAGATAAGATTGAAAAAATGTGGAGAAGTGAATACTCAGCCCATAGTACATGCTTAAAGTATTATCTGGGCTCAAAATTAGTGTCAAAGAACTCAGAAATTGGTTGTAATAATACAGTTGTGAGCTAGGAGAGAAGGAACAAAGAGATAAGAGAAACATTAGAAAAATTACAGGGAGAAACCCTGACTGCAGGTTACAATGGCTGGTCAGAAGTGGGTCAAGACAAGTTTCCAAATGGGTACCAGCAGTAATAGCGATACCATTAACAGACACTTTGAGGAGAGCGAATGTCAGGAGATACTGGTTGGGGAGGACTGAGGCTTTTTGGTGTTTTAACTTGGTATAAAACAGAGTAACTTTTAGGTTTTATTTTATGTAACAATTTTCATGCTATAACAGAGCTTGATTTTTCTCAGGTCATTACTAAAATATCACCAAAGAGAAGAATTCTGGATATATTATAATTCAAAAAGATATTAAATAGAAAAACAAGACTGGGGAATATACTTCTTAAACATGTGTAAGATGTTTGTAGGTTACAGGCAGACCTCCATGTAGTCTGTCTACTGGAAGAGTCATCATGGGACTGGACCTTCAACCACTGGCAAGCACTAGAGATAAAGTATGGATAGCCATCAGTAAACACAGTAATTTTGCTGTAAGAATAGGTTAGATTTGCAGGAGTCCTCTCATGGCCGTGTATAAGCACTTGTTTTTATTTCCTCTCTCTAACAGAAGAACCATCTACTTGATAGCAGTGGACACTTTTGATGCTTTCAATTGTAGAATCTGGGAATAATACACTGCTATTGGCCGGGCGCGGTGGCTCACGCTTGTAATCCCAGCACTTCGGGAGGCCGAGGCAGGCGGATCACGAGGTCAGGAGATCGAGACCATGGTGAAACCACATCTCTACTAAAAATACAAAAAAAATTAGCCGGGCATGGTGGCGGGCGCCTGTAGTCCCAGCTAATCGGAGAGGCTGAGGCGGGAGAATGGCGTGAACCCGGGAGGCGGAGCTTGCAGTGAGCCGAGATCGCGCCACTGCACTCCAGCCTGGGTGACAGAGCAAGACTCCATCTCAAAAAAAAAAAAATACACTGTTATTAAAATTGCTCTTTCTACTTTCTATAGTTCTATGAAATGGAGAACCATTTGGCTTTAGTTGTTACTTATTTAGTGATGACAAAAATGAATTTGAATGAAAACACAAATTTTTTACAAGAATACAATTGAGCAGTACAGCAGTATGGGTTTATCCATCTTTCATCTACCATTTTTATAGGTTACGAGCACTTCCGCACATCGACACAATAGGAACAAAATCATACACAGCACAGTTATGTCCTTAGAACGTGTTTGAAATAAAATGAAGTCTTTATGAGCATGAAAAGTTTTTTTTTCTTTGACTGCAAGTCTACAAAGCACTGTGAATGGATAATATGAACAGGGTGCCCATAGTTGTTCTAATGGTTGAGAACATTTCACCTCAGTCTGGAGCATTTCTCATTCCCACTTCCAAATCAGCTCCAGACGTCCCCCTGGGCACAAATGCAACATGAAGCACTCCTGTCTCTTCTTCTCCTTTTTAACCCTGTCCTATCAGAACATTCTCCACCTAATTTGTTAGTAGCACCAGTCTTCCAAGGAGACACTTCATTCCTAACTTGTCCCTCCCCTCTAGTAACCACATATAATCAGATATCTAATCTCAATTTAGCCTTTAAGAATCTTAAATTTTGTTCCCTTTTCTCCAAAGATGCTATTTTGGTAGAGGCTCTCCTGGTCTGTCACCAGCTTTGCAATATCCCCCTGCCTACTCACCCGCTTTCTGTCTTCTATCCCTCTAATCCCTCTTCCACATATCCTACAGCATAGTCATTTTCAAATGGAAATCTGGACTTGTCATTTTCCCCCTGAAAAATTGTTTAATGACCTCCTGCCAGGATGTCATTCAAGCTTCTTGATTTGACCCATTAGGTTCTTACCCTCTCCCCAGCCTTTATCTACACTCATGCAGTGTCGACTGTGGTCCAGCTTTGCCACACTCCTGGACGTTCTTCATACCTGCTCTTCTCGGCCCCCTCCTGGAACGTGGTGAATGTTTAGAGTGCCCTGGACACACACTACCACCTAAGCAGGTCATCTTTCAAGGTTCTGCAAAACATGATCTTATCTAACCTTTTCCCCTGCAGGCCCATCTGTTCCCTTTGCTTCACACTTATACTATTACTCTTGTATTTGTAATCATTTTCAACCTCTCTCTCCATGACACCCTGTGCTTTTTAAGGATAGAGGCTATCCATAAGCATTCTATGTTTCCAAGACCAGGAACAGAACCTAGCACGTAATAGTTATTCAATAAATATTTCTCTCATGAAACTAAAAAAGTAGCTACAGATGGGCTTCACATTGGGCCCTTATATCTGCATATAATGAAATATTTGGGTTTGGAACATAGCATCCTAGTTATTACTTTATCTTAGAGTAAATCATTTTTGAATACTCTACTACTAATTTAATTAATGGCTCTTTATGAGTTAAATTAGTTAATACTATTTACAAATGTGTTTGGTATTGAAGTCAAATAACATTCTGAGACAATCTAGTTCCCATTTTTTAACCAAAGAGACAAGTTTGAGTTCCCTGATGTGAAGAGGAAACCATTTGGTCTTATCAAAAATTAAGGTGGAAAGGTTACATGTGCAGTTATTTGCTAGTGTAATGAGAATGTCCATGCCTCCATTTATTAAAAATTGGGAAGTTTATATTAAAGCTGATTGTCATGCTTCAATTCAGTTAGCAAATATGGATGTCAATTTTATCACAAATGCAATATTAAAACTGATGTTTGGTCTTGTCTTGAATGCGATGATTAAATTCAACCTAGTACTCAACTCTCTCATACTGAATAAAGAGTAAACATCTTGTTGTTTTCCATATCATGGAAATCTCCCTGGTTTGCTGTTGTTGGGTATTTATACATACATGCAGTTAGCAAAAGGTAAGCAGATTCATCATTAAGTTGTTGTATTGAATCAGTAAAGTGATAATTGAATCTTAACATACCAAAACAGAAATCTCAAGAATGGCTATTATGGGACTACTTTCATAAAAGGGGAAAACATAAAATCAGTAGAAGAGATTTGCTTTTAACTTCCCAGTATATTTTACGTGTTTAACAATAACAATAAATAAAACCCATGCACATATAATTGAGGGTGCTTGTTCATTAGTTTGGAAAAGAGATCTGCTTGTTAGTTTGGAAAAGAGGTGTAACAATAAATAAGTATATGTGTGTATGTGTGTGTGTGTGTGTGTGTGTAAACACACACATATTTATATATCTCAGATAATTGATGTGTCCTTTGCTGGAAGAAGAAAACTATGAGAAAATGTTGGTGATAAACTTTTTCTTCTTCTGTCTTTGTATTTGTTATTTTTGTGCTTATCTTTAGTTTTGATATTGGATTAAGCTTTGGCAGCTTTGTTTACTCTTTATTCTAGGGATGCTTCTTGTATGGGGCCTCTGTTATCATATCCTGCTAACAATACAGTAAATGGAAATTTAGGGAAAGCAACAGTAGGAACTGCTGTGTATCTGTGGTAAGTTAATCAGATTTTGGTACCCCAAAACCAACACAGCCCACAAGACTGATAGCCCAATGCTGCAGTAAATTGTTTCTTAGCAGGAAATCTACAGTAGCAGTGTAATTTGGACAATGGAGCGTTTGACAGCTAACCCATCAAAAGCAGTGCACCCTGAGGAAGTTGCTCACTTCTGGCTTTACATTCAGCCAAGCATTGATAAAGCAGTGGCTAACTAGGAGAATCAATTTAAAATCAAATGATAGCAAGGCTATTTATCCCATTGCCAAAAGATTACAGAGGCAGAGAGTAGATTATTCCACCTGAGGACTCTATACTGTCCTTACCCAAATGAGGGGATGGGTCAATTATGCCTTCTCAATTCCTTTTGAGTGCCAGTTTTCTCATATATTAATATTTCTCATATATTAATATAAGCATGATTAAAAGTTAAGCTATTGTCTATTCTCAAAAGATGGATTTATGCAAAATAATTTTGGATTATTCATCTTAATGAAAACTCTCATTTTTTTTTTTTTGACAGACGGTCTCACTCTGTCACCCAGGCTGGAGTGCAGTGGTATAGTCTCAGCTCACTGCAGCCACAAGTGATCTTCTTCCCTCAGCTTCCTGAGCAGCTGGGAGTACATGCGCATGCCACTATGCCTGGCTAATTTTTTTATTTCTTGTAGAGACAGGGTTTCACTATGTTGCCCAAGCTGGTCTCAAACTCCTGGACTCAAGCAATCCTCCCTCCTTGGCCTCCCAAAGTGTTGGGATTACAGGTGTGAGCTGCACCACCTGGCCTGAAAGTTTTTAAGCTTCAAGTCACACAAAACTTAAATATGTTCCTGAAGGGCCACGGTAACAATCCTGGTAAAAAGGACAAACACTACTTGAAACCTGCTACATTTGACCTGAGCAAACTCATTAGCACCAATTGCGGATTGGCTGGGAAGCTTGGAGACAAGCTTCTTACTTCATCTAGGACTCCTGAGCTTGAGAGTGGATGCCTTAGTAACCCTACAGTTTGGAATTTGCTCTTTTCTTCTAAGCGACTGTAACCCACCAACTGCCCCATACACACACCTATACCTGCATTCCAGGGTTGTGGTCAATAACCAATCACTATTAAACTGGCATCATACCAATATGAAAGTCCCCCACTGTCTCAATATCCCAATAGCCACAAAGATCTATAGTTCTGATTTAACATTTTAGCAGGTTTTTTTAATCTAAGCACTTACATTGCCATTTAGTTAATCAATGTATATGCAATACATCATGCAATAATTTCAGATATTCGTTGTTGAAGTAAAGCACTCAAAATTTAGACATAAACCATCAAATAATTAAGTTGTACAATTTGATGTGACATTCTAATATCTGAGTTTAGACATATTCCAAATTTAATTTTTTTGTTAAATTTAATACCACTCAAGCTTACTGTCTCACAGACAGTGATATATGGTGGTAGAGGAGGAGGACTGGTAGTTCTTCTTTCTGGTAATAAAGCTAGAAAAGTCATGTTTGTTTGAAAAGATAAAATTAAAAGACACACAAATAGGAGTTGTTGCCCCTTCACTCCAGTTTTCTTCTAGAAACTTGGCATCCCCACACATACACACATTTTCCTTTCATACCAGATTGCTATGAACTTCAGGCCATTCCGTACATTCATAAATAATGTCACAATCAACGCATCCAGCTCCATGGTATAGCTCTTCAAAGTGGCTCTCGTGGATGCACTATGATGTTCAGTGATGATGAGTGTTCACACTCAGAAGCAAGCATACATCTCACTCTGTACCTATAAGAAATTTTTTCTTGTTTGATGATAGAGCAATAAAATTTTTCTAAGTATATGTTTCTAAAATAAACAGCTCCTTAAGAATGTAGTTATACAAAGTAATTATCTTAGGTATTTGAATTAAGAATATTAAATCCTAAATATGTTGTTTTCCTCTCCTATGTAACGAGTAAAATCATCTTTAGTATAAATTACATACTTAATAAATATTCATTACAACAAAGGTTTTAAATTGTTATGGTAAAATTGCACAAAATATGAACTTTCACACTGCAGTTGTCACGTGGTCCCTGGGAGAGCCATCCTTTCTGTAATGAGGTTAAGTTAATTAAAATGGGCTCAATGCTATTAGCTGCATGCAAAACTGAAGGTAAATGCTTAATCATAGAAATTAGAGATGATTATTTAATGAATTCTGAATAATGTAAGGTTTTAGTCCAGTATGTTTGCAAAAGGGGATTGTTTGTTACACATAGAAAGGTAAGAAAAATGTCATTATAGAAAATCTGGGATTTAGTTTGCAGGGTTTTTGTTTTGTTTTGTTTTGTTTTTTGTCTTTTCTGGGTAAATGGTGATCTTAAGAAGTTACGTTAAAAATGGTTTGTAGGCCAAGCATGGTGGCTTATGCCTGTAATCTGGTGATTTGGGAGGCTGAGGCAGGATGGCTTGAGGCCAGGAGTTCCAGACCAGCCTGGGCAACATAGTGAGACCTAGTCTTTCCAAAAAAAAAAGGTTTCTTAAGTGTTAGACATGAGGAAAAATAGCAATTTGTAATAATGATTGTATTAGTGATCTCAAGATTCTTTATAATGTATGATTTCTATCTATCTAAATTTGACCATGTTAATGAGACAAAATGTAAACTGATCACCTTGACTTTCTAAAATAAATTGAACTGTTCTATATTATTTTAAACATTAAAACCAAAATATTTTTAGATACATATAAAGTACACAAAGGAGCTAGATATGAGAATATAGCTAAAACAAAAGTAAGAGCATGAGAAAATGGGACAAAATATGATTGATTCCCATCAACGTGGGCAAAGAAGCAGCAAATCAAGACAACAGAGAGGGCATTAAAATACAGTAAGGACCAAAGAGAATTTTGGAAGTGGAAACCTTAAAGAGGATGTTTCAGAAAGTTTCTAATGGAGTAGGAGCAAAGTAATCAATGAAACAAATGCTGCAGCAATAGGTATCATTTCACGTCATGCAGCCACACGTCTTTCAGCCACCATTTATGTCTTACCACACCTACAAGCCCAAACTAACAACCCTTCTCTAAGAGTAGCTGACAGAACTAATGAAAGCCTGAGGCAGCGCAGCCATCTTGTCACCTCCGTATCTTAGTGCCTGTGCCCTCTCGGACTTCTTATCGGGCCTAAGAAGTACCAAGCCGTTCTTATTCTGATGGCTGCGGAGAGCTGATCTACCACCATGTGAAACTAAGTCATGTGAAACTAAATCCAAAATTCCACAAGGAGTGAGGTCGATCTATCAGTGAAAATAATAGCCCATTTGAGCGCTTCTTCTTTCTCTGACCGGAAGGCAGCTCTCCAGAGTCCACTGGGGATATTTCCTAAAAACACTTTGAAAGCTCACACATGTGTACTGTGATTTTTAGAAAGCAGGATACTCCTCTTGGGGAATAGGAAGGCCTCTGTAACAATGAAAAATGGTAGAAATGGGAAAGATTCATGAACATGTCCAGAGAGGTTTTCGCATAATTTAATGTCGTTTGTATTTTCTAAAGCTTAGATAATTGCTTGTTAAAGACTCCAGCAAGTTTATAGATAGAGTGCTTGCTACATGATAGTCATTGTATGGCATAAACCTATTTTAGCAAATTTTCCAATAGTGCACAGCATGCATCTGTGACTGAGACAAAAATCAATGCTTATGGATTTAGCAGTGTAATCCTATCACTTGTTTTGTGAGATATGATTTGAAATGTAAAGTACGTTAAGACTTAAGTGAACTTGGAGGCATGGAGTCTCTGGGGTGTTTCTTAGTATCCTATTTATTATTGATCAGACTATTTCTTTATTGTCTCTCTACGCCTCGCCCCAGTTATCCTTCCTCCCCTGCACCAGTAGTTTTTAAATTATGTGTATCAGAGCCAGTAAGTTATCCTTAGTATGAGTATTTAGTTCCTACTTCCAAAGCGAGGAATAATATGTAATTTTTCCTACCCAGAACATACTCATGTAGCCAATCGATTTAAGTCTTAGAATAAAAATACTAGTAAAATGTTAGCTCAAGTTTCCCAGCTTTGCAAAGAAGACTTAGTGTCTTTTCTAGACACATTACACAAAGACAATAGTAAATCAACTACTTCTAAGCAACTTTAAATAACCCTAAATTATTGTGCTTAGTAGCTATAGGAAGTCACTAGTGTAAAATTTTAGAAATTGTAGTTTTTAATCTGATTTTATCAAGATTTTAAAACCACATGCTTGTTCTACTCTCAAATTTACTATGAAAGAACAATCAAATACAGTTTGAAGTAGTTCTACCTACCTGGAATTATTCATTCATTAAATAAGTATCTATTGGAGATCTATGGTATGCCAGGTACTGGGACAAAGTCCTCAACTCTTAGAATGCTTTTATTCTGGTGATCCATCAAAAGCTATTACTCTGTGGAAGCTATTACTAATTAGAATTTGCAAAAATTGTGTTTGTTTAAGTAAATGCAAAAAGTCCGACTCTTTTCTTAGCTTCCGAAATGATCATCAGCTACAATGCCCTTAAGATATAAAAATTATGATAGTTACATAGGCTTACTTCAGTACTTCAATCTAGCCTGATTTGAGATAAAATTCTGTTGAATTTAGTAAATGTTCTTCTTATTAATAGATTATATGTCTAAGGATCTGATTTTTAATTCTTACTTTGAAAGTAAGTTACATTTTGCATCTACTGTACATTTTTGATGTGGCCAAAATTAGTTTGCAAATTCAATTGCAAACTAACATGAATTGTTAAAACTATAATTCTCATTTCCATAAGCATATTCCTTTGAGAAAGAACATAACCTGTCCATGAAAGGACACTTTCTCTATATATAACCTACTGAATCTTGGGTTTCTGTTAACTATGTGGCTTTTAGACATAGGCAAATGTAGTGAAAGAAAATAATGTGAGCTTCCATCTAATAAGACCAGACTCTGTGTGTGAAAATAATTATTGGAAGGAGGGTGGGGAAGGAACCTGTGCCTATTCATGTGAGTTCTTCTTGCTGTATATTTAAAGCAAGTCAGTTATCGAGAAGGAATCCTTCAGAATACTGTGAACATATGGAAAGTAGCTGCTTATACATAACGTCTAACTCTTTTAAAAGTTATTTTGACTTTAAAAGACCAAATCCACAGAATGACCTTGAGCTACTATTAATTCATCTAACTGTAGGGCGTGAACACAGAACACATCTGCCATCTGTCAGCTGAGAATTCCCCTGGCACCACCCAGACTCCCACTCCTCACAAAGTCCTCTTGGGGCTAAGATGACTTAGAGAGAGGTCTTTCTTTGCTGGCAAAGAAGGAGTGCATTTAGACTAATCATTAAAACCCATTACCTAACAAAGTGCATGTTCTTAGGGAACACAGTGATACTTGCCAATGAATTAATCAGCAAAATAAGCTAGGAGAAGGTGGGATTAGCAGTCTCAGAAAAGATCAGAATCCATGAGATGCCAAAGCGGTTTCACTTGCCATAAATCTCACCCAATTAGAGGGATTTTATCTTAACATTTCAGGATTCTGTCTGGATTTAGTCTCTTTGTTGCTCCACAGTATGTTATAGCTGGGGCTGGAACAACGACCAAGGTTTTCCTGGAGCTTGATAGGGAAAATCATTTATTTGAATAATTGATCATTCAATTCGCAAAGCAAATGTTGAACAGTTGGACAGCTCTTTTTATCAGTGTTGATGGGAAGTAATTGGCTGTAGTTCATTACAAAGCAGAAAATTGAAAAGTGTGATTTTGAAATAATATTAAATACAACATCCCCCACCAAATAAAGCCCTCCTGCCTACTCTTTTTGTCATTGTTGTTTGGTTTTCTTTTCCCTCAGTGCTATTACATTCCAAAGTAAAATCAAGCAACTGATTATGTTCCCTGGCTATTACTGAACAGTGATTTCCCTATACCAGTGTGTCTAGTGTTAAATAATTCTGCAGAGTGAGGCCTGCAAGTGGAGAATGACATTAGCACTTCGTTGGCTTAAAACAACAGCAAAAATGCAGACAACCAGAAGTGTTGTAAAGGGAGCACTGGAGGGGTTCTTGGGTTCAGCTGAGTTTCCACTCAGTTTGTAAGAAGAAACCATATTTTCCGTAAAAATACTTGCATATTAAGTGGTCAAATGTGAATTTTTAACTATAAAATATTGGATGGATGTAGAGTGCATTCATTATACACAACAATAGTGGTTTATCTTAAAAGTAATTTGAAAATACTTAGAAACAATTTGATACAATTGCAGCCTATTCTTATTTCAAAGTAACTTTAACCCTCATGTCAAATGACTGTATTTTGTTTCAAAATCATGTACTCATAAATCAGTTGTCATCATAATAAAAATATTTTACAGGATCATTTGAACATTTCAAGAGGTTCTTATAACTTGGAAAGAATTATTTAAACTGATTTTTCAAAATAGGAGCTTCTAAATGTATAAATTTATTCCTGGTTCTCAAGCTGACCCTGTTTTTAGTCAATATAAATATTGATAAATCAGCATAGCACTTATATATACTTGTTCATATAGAATATGAAAACAGTTTTAATGTTTAAAAGGAATCTATTTTCTTTTAGTCTCTAATATCACATAACCTGCTTCTTAGAGTAGAAACTGGATTGCTGTATAGCTCAGCAGTACAGAATTCAGAACAAAATAATTTACTGAAAACAAATATATATTTGTGTGTATGCATATATATATACATACACACACATATAAGATATATATGTATAAATATGTATATATTAATACATACACATATGAGATGTATGTATAAGTGTATATAGAAAGAAACAGATATCTCAAGGGCAAAATTTTAAAATGAGTTAATGAATCAAACATTGATTCTGTTTATTCTGTATATATATTTTTGTTTGTTTGTTTTTTGAGACGGAGTCTCGCTATGTCACCAGGCTGGAGTGCAGTGGCATGATCTCGGCTCACTGCAAGCTCCGCCTCCCGGGTTCATGCCATTCTCCTGCCTCAGCCTCTTGAGTAGCTGGGACTACAGGTATTAGTATTTTTAGTAGAGATGGGGTTTCACTGTGTTAGCCAGGATGGTCTCGATCTCCTGACCTCATGATCTGCCTGCCTTGGCCTCCCAAAGTGCTGGGATTACAGGCGTGAGCCACCACGCCTGGCCTATTCTGTTTATTTTAAAACTATTCTTGGATGAGAAATACCTTCCACAATAATACTAAATAATGAGCATGCTTATTTTATTCCTGGATTTAAAGGAAATTTCTCAAGAATTTTCCCATAAAGAATATTGCTTTTCACCTTAAGATAGGTACTTTGCTATTAGAAAATTCTTCTTCTAATCTTATTTTCAATGGTTTTGTTAAGAATGAGTGTTAAATGTCATCAAAAACTTTTTGCCTCAAATTAATTGTATGATGCTTTTGTGGGTTTTCAGATTAGCATTTTATATTAACATGTTTCTTTATAACAATCATCTTTATATTCCAACTTTTATTCTGTTTCTTCATTGTAAAAGGAATACTGACATATTTCTTGAAAATGGTCTCCTTTAAAATAATCCATTGTCATTTTTTTACCCTGTTTGGAAGTATGGATGATGTATTTTTCTATGACATGAAAGAATCTTAAGAGAAACTACTTTGATATTGGTTTCTTCTTATTTTTACCTAAGTTTTAAAATGCTTTCTTCAATTATGTTCTTCGTAACCAATTCTAATTCATTTTTATGGTGATTCCGAACTCCTATTATGTATCTCTGCGTCTGTCATTTTCTCTCATCATTTCTTAATTTAGCTTTTGTTTGTTCATCTCCTTCTTACCCAAATGTTTATTGTGAGTCTACTACGTGACAAATTACTAGGCAAGAAGGATGAAGGAAAGATTAATACAATAAAATACCCACTTTCCAGTCTCTGTTAAGCATTTTTACTACGTGTTACTCTGATCTATATTCTTTTCTACATCAGTTCAACTATTTCATGCTTGAAGTGCTGATTTAAATATTCAGCATTATGGTTCAACCTATGATGTTATTGCAATTTAGCAACCATGATATTTTTAACTTCCTGAGAGTCAGTAATGTAAATTTTTCTAAACTTTGTATTTACTTTATATGACATATATATTGTACTTGATTTCCATACTTTTCTGCTTCCTTCGTGTCCTCTTGAGAAGGAGTCTGACTGCACCAGACCATGCCTCACTTAGACTGGGTTAGAGGGCCTGCCACCCTGGGCCTCCCTCTCCAGAGGGTCCCCATTTTGGCCTTTCCGCAACTATGCTCCTCCTCACCTACATTCCCTTCTAGATTATGCCTTGGGGAGTCAGGATTCCAGAATTTTCTGCTCAAATGGCTCTAGCTTGCTTTCCAGGGTCTGCATGGATCATTTGCTTGGGCCTGTCCTCTCAAGGATAAGCCTTGCTGTCAGTGCGTAAATCCCTGGGTCTGAGGGGAGGCCAAGGAGCGACTGCTTGTAAAGGGTGTGGACAGAGCATGTGCAGTGGACCGGGATGGCCACAGAGGCATGTGCAAGGCTGCTTATGGCAACTAAGGAATCTGGTCATTGAAAACCCGTGACACTCAAAGCACTTAAAGAATGATAATTTGGAACTTAGGTTTACAATAAATCTCTTGAAGATATATTTGTCAAGATTAGAGGATAATAAATATTTTACTTAATACTTTGTTGCCTTGATATATAACCTTGAAGTATCTAGGCATATGGTATGCAAACCTCCATTTGCACTCTTATTCTGAGCCCTGCAAATGTTGAGGGCAAGTCTGCATTGAAATATTATTCTCCTTTGTTTTGTGGAATTATTTTCATAATTCATTAAGAAGAGTCCTGAGGGATGTTGCTTTGACATCTCCTTCCTGTTTTCTTAACATCAGAGTATGTGCTCCCCGAGTTTTTTGTTGGTATGTCAACTTGCTTATAGTATAATTTAAGGGCTAATTCAGACTCATTCTTCAAATGCAGGAAAAGATCACAGTTGGAGGCCAACTGGAGATCAGATCTCATGTGTAGTGATTCTATTAGAGATTGTCATCAAAACAACTTCATCATATTTAGAATGGCTTAACAAACTAAGACGAAATAATTTTTACTCCTGCTTTCTTATTTTGAAGCATAACATAGTTCAACATCAGAGGGACATTAATGGAAGCTTGCTACCCCCTTCCCACATTTGTAAAATGAATCAGTGTCTTTCCATCCCATATTCAACAGCTAAGCTATTTATGTCCCATAAACTCGGGGCTCATTCACTTATTGAGCAGCTATTTCCTGAGTGTCTACCTTGTGCCAGTTGCTGTGCTAGTGCTGAGGATACAGCAGTGAAACAAACAAACTGTTATGACATTTGGGAGGAAGAATCAGATAAACATCATATCAACACATCAACAATTGCCATAGTATTGGGCAGGGATAAAAGTCACCAAGAACAATGAAGTGGTGTGTAAGGAGACATTCAGGGAAGTATTCTTTGGCAAAGCAACAGTAGGAAGTGCTCCTGGATGCGTGGAAGGAGCAGGATATGCGGATACCTAGAAGGATATTATTTAGTAAGTATTAGAGGAACACCAAGAAAGTCTGAGTGACTGGCACAGATTATGGGAGGGAGAAAATGTTAGGAAATAGAATAAGAAGAGTGTCAGCTCATATAGATGTAGGGCATTCTAGGCCGTGGTAACATGAAGCCATGGAAAGCAGGGGGAACAGTTAAGTAGTGTTGTGGCATGTGTTTACTTATGTTTTTAAAAGATCACTCTGGCTGTTGCGGGATAGTTGCGTTTAGGAGTCAAAACAAGGAAACCTGCAAGGAGGCCATTACTATAGTACAAGACAAGAGATAGTGAGATGATGGTGGTTTTGACTCTGTTGGTAGCAGAAGACATTGTAGGAGTTGAATTTGAGGTATATTTGGTCTTTAGGAAATCAGAACTTACTTAATCCTAGCTTCAAGGAATGCTGGCAGAATCTGCTACACCCTTGTATTGTTTTTACTCTCCTGTGATGGTGTAGCTGCTTGAGGATTCTTCCTGATCGGGACCTAGGGTCTGGTGCTACTTCTTACACCCAACTTTTCAGAAATCTAAACTGAACTCTTTTGTTGTATTTGTGCATCCTCTGAGCACTATAGAATGATGTCTCAGTACCTTGCATAGAAGCAGAGCAAGAAAATCTCTCCTGTGTTAACAAACCACCAACCACATATTCATTCTGCCTTTAAGTGCTATATTTTATATCTGTTTCTATTGTAATATGCCTTAGATCTAATTTTGAATGTGGAACAAATACTCATTTTTAATAAAAATGTAATGGTACTCAAACAGGGCCAAAGAAACTAAAAATCAGGATGTTAAATCCCATAAAATGTTTTTGACTATTTCTCAAAAGAGGAAGAATTAAGAAATCTCTTTGAAATCAATAATACCTAATACAGCAACCCTTTCCTGTTTGGAAATTGCTTTTCTGTATGTGGTAGGGGATGTCATCCAAAATATCATGGAGACCATTATGTCTGCATTTGTGTCAGTGGGTTCGCCTAATTCAGGTCTCAAATACATGGATGCCAAACACTTAGAAAGCAGCTGTTCTTCTAAATGTATTAAGCAATTTACCTTAGGTAATGTAGCCTATAAAATTTTAATTTTGGATTAAATAAGCCATATCCTGCAGCATGCCTACTGCACCTTGATATTCAAAAGATGAAATATGGGCATATTTAGTGAATTTCTTCTCAGGATGCTCCACTGGAGAAGGGTCAATAGTTTCCTAATGAAAGTAGTCAATAGCAATTCCTCTTAGGAAGCTCAAGGAAATTAGCATTAAACAACAGGCATGGGTGTCTAGGATTTTACACAGTTATGTGATAGGATTGTTACATGTTTCAGGAAATGGTTTCAGGAGGCATTGCACTGAACAGGCAATTGATAGGAAACAGTGCAATTGTCCTGGCTCTGGTGCTGGCTGCATTATAATGTAGAAATCAGAAAGACACATGGCTTGAAAATCTATACTAAGAAATGCAGAACATGGTTTTTATAAATAAATTGCCGAAGTTAGTAAGGGTTATTGCATTTTAATGTCATGATTTGGAAGAGAACAGATGTTTTATTGGGTGAAAATTTGAGTTAAATACCCATTTGATTTCCAGCTTCTCAAGTGTCCTTTATGCTACTGTGAGGTTTTGAGCTGTGAAAAACTATTTACTGAACAAACACTTATGTAGCCCTGGTGTTTCCAGTGCTTTGCACATGTTAACTTATTTAATTTACATAACAATACTTTGCAGCTGGTGATTCAGTTATCCCTATTTCTCAAGTGAAAAAACAAGGCACAGAGAGGTTAAGTAACTCGTCCAAATTTACACAAGTACTAAATAGTGAACTCAGGCAATGTATGTAGATGCAGAACTTGCCTCTAAACCATCAGATTATGCTGCATCTTCCTATCAGTTTTCATCTTTTCCAACTCTAACCTCAATCACATTTGATCCACCCCTCCCCCGCAAAATATAATGTGTTTTTATTTCTTTCTTATCATAGCTGTAGGTTCAGCAAATGTTGAAGGACAGTGACAGGTCTGCCTTATGTACAGTGGGGTTTGCAACATTTTAAAAAGCAGTATGGATTTTTCTCATCTTTTACATTTCTTTTTATTTCATGTCCCTTTTTCTGTCAAGACATAACCTATGGAGAAACGTTATGAAACAGCATTACGCTGAGGAGGCTATCACAGCTGGGGGAATGCTGCCTCACTGAAGTGTTACTGAAAACAGACAGGCTTTCAATCCGTGTTTAAAGGCACTTCTCTTTCCCAGTTAAAAAAAGGAAATTGGTCATAAATATTGAGCCAAGAAAGTTTATCTGTTTCCTCCATAGCATTTTAATAAATAGAAAGTGAAAAGAAAATCAATGCTTGCCTATTTTCTAATGCCAACTTTGGTTTATTTCATTGTCTAATTAACATTTGACATAGCGTGTAGTGTCTTAGAGCATAAAGAATTCACTAGTGGCCTGAAGCAAATTCCACTGCCGTGATTTTTGTTAGATCTTTTAAGCTAAGTTGTGACGGAAAAAGTGAGTTGTAAGGGCTCACCAAGGGCTATTTTAATGGTTCAGGAGTCTTCATTTCAAAGATGGCATTTGTCCATTTAAGTATATCCAAAATTAATGTCAGCTGTTCTAAAAGTATTAGGCGATAATCACTCTCCAAAATTCTTGTTATTGGCTTAACACAGGTCATTCAGTCTTACCTAGTCCTTTCTACATGAAGAGTTGGCACAGGTTTAGGAAATCATACTTGTCTCCCTTTGCCCTCAGTGTTTTTCAGCTACAATAGTAGTCTTATCATGATCCCATTTGATAAACCAATGTCTTATATTCCTCAGTGTACAGCTCATTTTGCAGCTCTGTTTAGGCAATTTACTGAACATTCAAGGCTGGAGAGGTAAGAAGATATACTGTTTTCAATGTATTGATAATTGAAACAACAAACCATAACCCAAGTTAGACTGGGTTATGGAGGCATGGAATGAGTATGGATGAATTACACCTAAGAAATCAAGAAAAAACTCAAAAAGAAGGCAACATTAGATCTATGAGTTTAAGGATAGGAGAGATTTTGCCACCTAGAACAGACATTCCCAACCCCTGGACCATAGACTGGTACCTGTCCATGGCCTGTTAGGAACAGGGCTGCACAGCAGGAGGTGAGATGCAGGCAAGTGAATGAAGCTTTGTCTGTATTTCCAGCCACTCCTCATCACTTGAGTTACCACCTGAGCTCCAACCTCCTGTCAGATCAGTGGTGGCATTAGGTTCTTATAGAAGCAGGAACCCTGTTGTGAACCACACATGCAAGGGATTGAGGATGCACACACTCCTTATGAGAATCTAATGCCTGATGATCTGTCACTGTCTCTCCTTGCCCCCAGATGGGACGATCTAGTTGCAGGAAAACAAACTCAGGCTACCACTGATTGATTCTTCATTTTGGTGAGCTGTAAAATTATTTCATTGTATATTACAATGTAATAATAATAGAAATAAAGTGCACAATAAATGTAATGCACTTGAATCATCCTGAAACCGTCGGGAAAAAATGTCTTCCACAAAACTGGTCCCTGATGCCAAAAAGGTTAGGGACTGCTGACCTAGAAGATGTGTAATTAGGCAAGGGATGAGGGTGCCTCAGAATCAGAAGAAACAAGGAACAAAGTCACTCAAGAATTTTATTCATTCATTCATTCATTCAACAGATAGTTATTGAATGCTTGGTATGTTTTAGGAACTGTTCTAGTCATTTGTAATGATAAATACATCAAAGAGGAAAACAGACGAAGATCCCTATTCTGGTGGAGACTGAATTGTAATAATTAAAACTGACAGAAAATAATAGAGAAATGAGTAAATTGTTGGTAGTTTAGAAGCTGACAGATATGGGAAAAATATAGAGCAATGTAAGAATTGGGAGTGCTGGATGGGGAAGGGAGGGGGAGGGTTGCAATTTTAATAAATTGAATGAAGATTAAAGAAAGAATAAATGCCAGCAATTAAGGATTAAGGCCAACAATTACATTAAGGCCAAGAACTAAAGTACTATATGATCAGAGTAGGTCGGAGAGATATCAGATTAGGCTGAAAAAGTGGACATGAGCCATATTATAAAGGACTTGGAATACAAATAAAGGATGACTGATTTTAATGCCAGAAATAAAGAGGAAACATGAAAAGATTTTGGAGAAAGTCAGTAATATGATTAGACTGGATTTTCTTAAAACAAACAAAAAACATTAACAGTGTGGTATTTCATTCCAGGTCAGAGCAGGGAGGTGATTCTGCTAGTAATTCAGGTAAAGCTAATGAAGATCCAACTAAACAAAAGCAGATGGGAAAAGAAAACAGGAGATGGCATTTAGAAAATTTTAGAGATGCAATTGCCATAACTTGAAAATGGAATGATTGTGATGGGTAAGGAAGAGGGAACAATGAAACTTGATTCCTAGCTTTCTAAATTTTTGACTTGGGAAAAAAGTTGTATAGAATTAACTATAGTTAGACTAAGGAACACAGGAAGAGAATCAGAATGGTGATCATCTGATAATAAATTGTGTGAATATAAATTACTTTGCATGTTGGAGGGTGCATACAAATATCAACTTTCTTTTACACTCTCCCTTCTCCCCCGAGTGCAGGCTGAATGCAAGTGCTATTCGCATGTAGTGTTCAACAAGATGGCAGCTTGCTCTTGACCCATACAAGTCTAGAGATACAGATTTATGAATTATGGAACCTACATCAGGGAAGGAAATTAGACCACACTGGGAAAGAAAGGTAAAATAAGTCAACTTTAAGAAGCCAAATTATCTCCAAATAATCACAGGAATTGAAATGCTAACTCAAACATCAATCAAAAGTACGGTTAAACACTGTTAGTCGAATGCACGGAACAGAAAGAAGTTTCATAGAATGATTCTGAGTAGTTTATATTTGAAGATATTCCTTTTTCCACTATTACCCTCTTAGCGCTCCGAATGTTCACTTGCATTTTCTACAGAAAGAGTGTTTCAGAACATCAAAGACTTTGATTCAAACATCAAGACTTTGATTTAATTAAAGAAATAGCCTTTTCCTTCCAACATTTTCAACAGTTCTTCTTGATAACTCTATAAATTCTAGTCTATACTGCACTATCATATATGTATATATATAATCATAAATGATTCACCTAGTATCTGTCTCACAGTTCTGAGCATTTAACATTCTTTCATTATGAAACATTCTTATTCTACGGATTTCTTTTTTCCCAGCTCATTTAAGATTGGTTCAAACCAATCTGACTCTATTGAGTCAGAGAGAAAAACCACAAAATGTCACTCTTTGCTTTTCTTTAACGTACTGATTTTGAACAGCACCTGCTTTTTTTCTTTAATGCCTTCTCGTGTTACCTAAAGAGCATAACAGAAAAATGTATGTATACATAGAGGCATGTACATATAGAATCATGAATTACTAGGAGTTTTGGTTTCCCATTAGAGGACTGTATACTTAGACAGTTCAAAATTTAGATGGAATGTAATCAGCAAATAGTCTTACAATTTGTTATCAGACAGAAGACTGAAGAGATCACAAGGTTAATGTCAGCCATGTGCTGTTTCTTGTCTGACGGATTCAAAGATTGCTCTATTGCATAGTAAGGATAACCCACTTGTAAATTGCTTAAAATTAATGTTAACAGTTAGAGAGTGGTTTAGGAGTAAAAATTCTGTGGCTTTATTAAATGTTACTAAAACATAGATCCATTGTGCTCTATATGTGACTAAAAACACATGGTAGTTTCTTTATAGGTTTATTTATCTATTCATATTTAGTACATTATTTAAGCAAAGAGTAATGCCAATTACTTAGAAATTAAAAACTTCTAGTTGTTTATTCATAAAGTTACTTTAAACATTGTTTAGTCCAAAAATTTTAGGTTACTAAATTTAAAAACAAAAAACAATCCTAAACTTAATCAACATGCTACTTCAAGCAATTAAAAAAAATCATATCATCAAGCTTGAAAAACCAGCCTGAGCACTCACTTGAGAATTATTGCTACAGTAATACTAGCTGGTAACAGTCATCCATCCCTACCTCACATGCATCTTTTTCAACATAAAGACAGCCTGTCTGTATTAGTCAGTAACATAAAGACAGCCTGTCTGTATTAGTCAGTTCCCACTCTGCTATCAAGAACTACCTGGGACTGGGTAATTTAAAAAGAAAAGAAGTTTAATTGGCTCATGGTTCCGTGAGCTGTACAGGCTTCTGTTTCTGGGGAGGCCTCAGGAAACTTACAATCATGGCCGAAGGCCAAAGGCAAGCAGGCACATTTTCACATAACCATCAGGAGAGAGATAGAGAGAGAGAGAGAGAGAGAGAAGGGGAGACGCTACACACTTGCAAACAACCAGATCTTGTGAGAACTCACTCACTATCATGAGAACGGCAAAGGGGAAATCCACCCCCATGATACAATCACCTCCCACCAGGTTCCTCCCCCAACATTGGGAATTACAATTCTACATGAGATTCGGGTGGGGACACAGAGCCAAACTATATCATTGTCTTTTAGCTCGGTAAAACTGAATGATAGAAATTGAGAAATGTTCACTTAAAGTATAATAAAAAATAAAATAAAATAAAAATAAAAAAAGGAAATTGAGAAATATAAGTATAGTTATAGAAGTAAGGACATTAAAAGCTTAGATCAGTCTTGGAATCCTATCTGTGATTCTTCCTCTTGTGGACTCTGGAAAAGAAGACTGAGAAATATACCTTTGTCTATTACCAAGGGAAGTTTGGCAGTATTTGCTATTACCAGGAAACAATTGCCCGGGGTCTTCTGCAGGCAGAATTTCTAGATTAATACTCTGCCCACCAGTAACAAGTAGAAGCACATACCTAAAATTTTATATTTGTCATTGCACAACTCTTTTCACGGTAGAAGGATACCTTAATGGAAAGTCCCAAGCTCTATAGTCAAGACAGACAGTATTCAGTTTTCTGCACAGCCATGGAGAAGTCACGTGACCTTAGGGAAACTGTCTTCACTTACCCTTGGTTTTCTCATCTATACATGAGGTTCATACTGAGATGATTGTTATATGGACCTAGAAGACTATGTACAAAATTGTCAGATAATGTGCTTGCAAAATAGTAGGCTCTCAACAAATACATAAATTCTTTTGGGGAAAGGAGCTAAATTAAATGAATGGAAGATGATAGATATTGGCCATGCTAACAAAGAAAGAATATCAGATAAGCTACTTCATGCTGTCAGCTCTGTGTTACTCAAACCATAAATTAATAGACAATCATTAGAGATAAACCCCTAGATGTATTATTTCTTTTCCTGTCCATCTCTTCTAACACTTCTTGCGTTTTTATTAAAAAAAAAACAAATGTACCCAAATCCCATCCCTTTGAACATTGTGTTCCCAAGGATGTGCTGCTTCTATTTATCATTGAGATTTTAGGTAAATAATCCTGAGAATAAAAGGCAGATATTCTGTAATTAAAATCCCAGCTTGACTCTTTTAGAAATTCACTTTAGTTAGTATTAGAAAAACAATTATTTCCTAAAACTAGAGAGTGTGTCATTATATGCATTTGAAATACACATAGATCCCCACATGGGGTGCTAAAGTCAGTGTTTACGTAAGCTGCCATTCACCTTCTTGTCTTTCAGCAAGATTAACCTTTCAAAAGGTGAATTATATTAGCTATTTTCTGTTGCAGTCATTCAGGCAACCTTATCAACCCTTTAAAAGAAAGTACTGGAGTTGATGGACCTCTGGTAGGCAATCATTCTGTATAACTCTGTCCTTTTATGTTTCCTGTTGAAAGTCAGTTCTTGTAAATGGTGTTATTAAAATGGTGTATTTTTAATGAGATTTCACTATTTTGTATTCTAAGGGCTCCCTTTGTGGGATCCTTAGAGGCGCATTACCACAGCATTACAAGGCTGGCTAAAAATCTGCTCCTCGTTATCTGGGCCATGCAAGAGTGTGTTGTATTACAGCCCCAGAGCTACAGGCAAAATTCCTTTCAAGAGCCAAACACAGAGAGTATGTGGTATGAGAGCAAACCTTTTATGTCCCTGATAGGTGCCAGGAAACTTCACAGAGGACAGGAAGCATCAGATGTGTTGCTAGCACCTCAGCAGAATGAGCAAGTGCCCTCTGTGCTGCTTTGCACTGAGGAATTGGTGACAGTGCCATGTGCTAAGACAGTGCTGAGGCAGGATATGATCGGGTCCCTTAGGCAGAGATGGTCTCCAAAAACCTGGTGTGATAATACCACTTTTTAAGTTCTCCACACTGAAGTTTCCAGATGCCACTTTAGTATATGCACAAACAACACATGCAATCCAGATTCAAGAAATTACTTAGTGTTGGTACAGCACTATGGATGCTGTTTTTTCCTTCTGCCTGCCCAACAAGGGTACCACAGAGCAGGCCACAGGAGTAGTCCAACACTCTTTGAACTTTCCTGATGGCTCCAGGACCCTGCTATGTATTGTGATCACTAGATAAACCAAGTCAAGACAAGCTTAAACCTATAGCTTTCCCTCTACAGACCGCCTGCTTATTAGAAAAATGAATGACCACTTTGAACTACGTATTCTTTTGAATGACATACTCTTTTGTACAACCCAGTGATTATTTTATTCATATAATCATTGGAAATCATGTAGTGCTTTTCTTATGATGCTGTTGTCTTACTGTGATAAAGTATAAACCTGTACATGGTAATTACATGGAGTCACCCACAATGGGTGGTGCAGTTTGCTACTTTTGCAACTTCAGAAGAATGAAAAACACAAATCAAACTGCCAAATATAAGTGAGCAAAAGAAGGTTAACAAAACAAAACAACAATTAGCTGAAAACGAGTACAAATAAACCTTTCTTTTCATGTAGGCTCTACTTTTCATGAGTGTACCCAATTTTGCTTGCAAAAGCCAATGACAGGAAACCACATCCTAAGGCCCAACTGTGGCCAGGAATATGCAGCTTTTTCCTGCTAGCATGTTGGTGAAGAGTTCTGTGAATATCAGAAATCGCATGTACAGGCAATGCCGTGACATAAGCAAAAGTAAACTTTCTCTCTAGATGATGCTATATAATATAAATATAATGCGACCACATATGAAATTTAAAATTTTCTAGTAGCTGCATTAAAAAAACAAGTGAAATTAATCTTAGTAATATAATTATATAACCCAATATATCTAAAATATCATTTAACATGTATTCCATAGTAAAATATTATTAATGAGATATATTACCTTCTTTTATGGCCTAAGTCTTTGAAATTTAATACATATTTACATTTAAGCCACATCTCAGTTTAGATAAGCCATCTTTCTTTTTTTTTTTTGGGACGGAGTCTCGCTCTGTCGCCCAGGCTGGAGTGCAGTGGTGCAATCTCGGCTCACTGCAAGCTCCGCCTCCCGGGTTCACGCCATTCTCCTGCCTCAGCCTCTCCGAGCAGCTGGTACCACAGGCGCCCGCCACCACGCCCGGCCAATTTTTTTGTATCTTTAGTAGAGACGGGGTTTCACCGTGGTCTCGATCTCCTGACCTCGTGATCCGCCCGCCTCGGCCTCCCAAAGTGCTGGGACTACAAGCGTGAGCCACCACGCCCGGCCCGGATAAGCCATCTTTCATGGCTCAATAGCCACATATGCTACTGGCTAATGTGTTGGAGAGCGGAGCTCTAGACCAAGCCTTTCTCATTCTTTAAAAGAATTTGAAATGTATGCTCATTAGTTTTTTTCTACCTCTAAAACTATATCCTGTGTATTCTTGTGGACAGTGAATAAACAGATGGTAAAGTTATTCTGGGAACACAATATGATAGAATAATTTTGGAAACAGTTTTGAAAAAAAAACGGGGGGGGGGGCTACAAAAAGCAGTTTTATCCATACTTGTCATTTCAACTTGTTTTCTTCCTCTGGAATGCCATCCTTCCTATTTATTCATATTTTACCTACTGCTGTAGTCGAAACTTTCTTTGTTGCTTAATTTTGTTTCTATCTGTGCTATCCAATATAGCAGCCCTAGTTACATTGGACCGTTGATAACGGTATCAATTATATTGCTAACATGACTGAGAAATTTTTAATTTTATCAAGTTTTTGTTAATTTAAACTGAAAACTGCTACTGGATGCAGTTATTAAGAAACTTTTCAGTACATTTGGAATATTTGGATAGGTTAATCTCCTTTTTTTTGAGATGCGATCTCACTTTGTCATTCAGCTTGGAGTGCAGTGGCGCAAGCAATCTCGGCTCACTGCAATCTCTGCCTCCTGGGCTCAAGCTATCCTCCCACCTCAGCCTCCCAAGTAGCTGGGACTACAGGCGTGCACCACCACACCCAGCTAATTTTTATATTTTTTTGTAGAGTTGGGGTTTCATTATATTTCCCAGGCTGGTCTCAAACTCCTGACCTCAAGTGATCTGCCCACCTCAGCCTCCCAAAGGGCTGGGATTACAGGTGTGAGCCACCACACCTGGCCTTACTTTTTGAACTATAAATTTTATGAAAACCAAATTCAAGTCAAGTATTTCTGGTAAAAATTTAGCACCCAAATTGAGATTGCAGAAAGTATACATAAAAATACACACTGGGCTGGGCGCAGTGGCTCATGCCTGTAATCCCAGCACTTTGGGAGGCCGAGGTGGGAGGATCCCTTGAGGCCAGGAGTTCAGGACTGGTTTGGTCGACATAGTGAGACTCCATCTCTAAAAACAAATTCAAAATTTAGCCAGATATAGTGGATGTCGAGGATGCAGTGAGCTGTAATTGTGCCACTGCACTCCAGCCTGGGTGGCAGAGCAAGACTTTGTCTCAAAACACAGACACGCACACACACACACACACACACACACACACACACACAAGCACACAGGATTTTATAAACTTGGTACAAGGAAAAAAATGTAAAATATATCCTCAATAAAATTTAATGTTGAATATATTTTGCAATAACAATATTTTGGACACATTGGGTTAAATAAAATATACCATTAAAATTCACTTGTTACTTTTTTAAAGTGATGACTTGAAAATTTTAAATTACATATGTGATTTGCATTATATTTGCACTGGACAGTGCTGGGTTAGGTCTCACCTGCACTTTGAGAACATCTCAAACACTTGATTTGGAGAGTAATGGCCAAGAATATAATGCATTCCTAAAACCTATAAGTCATAACTGGCTTACAGGTGGCCTCTTGAAAAAGTCACAGGGTTTAATGAAGTGCATCATAAATATACATTAGCTGTCATCAGAGACAGCCTACCTTTCTATTTATTGCTCTGTGAAATGTTTTTGCCTTTTCTCTTTCTGGAATTATTTGTTTTTCTTTTTTCATTTATTTACGTTTTTAAATGAATTGATAATTCTTACTAATGCCACAATGGGATGTGAAATGTAGTAGTAAGCCTGTAATTTGTAAAGCATTTTGAAATTGATAGTTGTTTTTTTTTTGTTTTTTGTTTTTTTTTTTTCAGAAAAGATGTTATAAAAGCACGTTATTTTACTTAGTTTCTGTAGACAGGAAAAGAACATAGACTTATTAGCTTATTGAATTTGCTTTTCTAAATACCTCAGTATTGAATTGAACTACTCATTTATGATATAATTTCATACATCACAGATAACTAGACAGTGCTATTTTAGACGTCAAAATGTTTTTAAATAATGAAAGGGTTATTCATACACTATGCTAACAGGCTGTCAGCACACCAGAGGCTGATTTAGACTGTGTCTGGGTTACTTTCATGACCTCTAATGCATCTGTGAAAGCATCTATTCACTACACCATATCTGTCTTTCATCAGAATGAATTTGTCAGCCATTTCTAGGGAAGATAATGTAAAATAATTTTCCATATGTCTTGTTTGTATTTCATTGCTAACATGATCTATAATGCCCTTAGATGGAAGCTGATCAATTCAAAAAGAATTTCTTAAGCACCAACAATGCGCTAAGTATGGTAGGTAATATAATTGATCTCCTTGAAACAACTAAAATTTACATGAGTCACTGAAATTAGCCTATGTGAAAAGTTTAAACATCAGAGTAAAGAAAGATAAGTTAATATCATTATGATAAATAGTATGTTCAAAGTTTGATTATCATCAAGGTAACATAATTAATATTCTTATAGTCCAGCTGTCTAGGAATTGCCAATAAGGTTTTAGAGAAGAGGTGATCACATTTTTAGAGGGTAAGTATAAAATATTTAAATGTTGAATATTTAAAATATCTAACATCTAAATTCAAATAAAGTGGCAACAAAGCGTAGTGTTAAGAAGGACAGGAGAAGGCCAGTGCGGTGGCTCACGCCTGTAATCCCAGCACTTTGGAAGGCCAAGGTGGGAGGATCACTTGAGCCCAGGAGTTTGAAACCAGCCTGGGCAACATGGTGAAACCCAGTCTCTACGAAAAAAAATAAAATACAAAAAAATTAGCTGGGCATGGTGGTGTACGCCCATAATCCCAACTACTTGGGAGGCTAAGGTGGGAGAATCACCTGAGCCCAGGAAGTGGAGGCTGCAGTGAGCCATGATTTGCCACTGCACTCCTGGTTTTTACTTTGAAAAAAAAAAAAAAGAATGGGAGGAGAAGTAAGAAGACTCAAATTCTAGGTCTGACGTACCAGTGAGCAGTGGTATGATTTGGGGATATGTTAAGATTTTTGAGCCTTGATATGATATGTTAAATGGGGATTAATAAACTCTGCCCTACCTAATCTATGGGGTCTTAGTGAAGATGAAATGATACAGGTTTGTGAAGGGTTTTCCTGAACTTCAAATGACTAGTCAAATGCAAGACATTATTATAAATGTAACTTCCTAAATTCCTGTGATGGCTTACAATATCCCTCTGCTGGCAGCAAGCCTGATAGCATTGCAAATTATACTTGGGCGAAAACAGAAAAGTTTTGGTATAAATTGCCTCACAAAGAAAAGTTATTTTTCTTTTGAAATAACAGCCTCAATGTTTAGCTCTGCTGTTTGAATGTGACAAAAATTCGCTTAACAATTAAAAAAGGAATAAAACCAAAGCTAGGTTTGACTGGACTTAATCAGAAGACCTCTTAGGATTGTCATCTGGAGCTACAGCCTTTGAAAATCATTTTGCACTTAGGTTTCCAACTTGCAATTTTATGTTGACAAAGGTCCTACCAATAATTGATTCTTGTTACATTTTACAATCAACTCCATGACTAGGTTAGTATTTGATTGTTTTTATTCAAATAGAAGATTTTGGAATGTGAAGCAATTTCTCCAAACATAGAGCCATCCAGGAAAGACATTGGGATTTTAATTGTGTTGCCTTCATTATTGTTGGATGCTCCAGGCAGTTAGAGTTCCTCAAGAAGATTAGGATAAAAGAATACAGTAACTCATCTCATACAATAAATCTTGGATGAAATATAATTTGTGAGTTGATTAGTGTTCAGGATCACATATTTTATTTTATTTATTTTATTCTTGAGATGGAGGTCTTACTACATTGCCCAGGCTTGTCTCCAACTGCTGGGCTACAGTGATTCTCCCACCTCAGCCTCCTGAGTAGCTGGGACTACAAGTGCATACCAGTGCAACCAGTGCACTCAGCCCATCACATATATTTTATTAACACAAAATAATGCTTACCTCGACTTCACTTCCTAAAACATCATAAACTTGTACCTCTTTTGAAAAGTAGGTAATTCCAGGCTCTTTGTGACAGGACCAGATAGTGGATTGGCAGTACTTTGCTGTAGGATATTCCACTGAACCAAATTTAATTTCTCTTCAAAAGGAAGAAAAACATAGCACATTATAGTTTATAATTTTGATTTAAAAAAAAAAAAAACACTTCTCAGTAAATTCTTTAGAGCAGAGAAATCCTGGGGGAAAAATCACATCACTTTTTACATCGCAACTAAACCCTAGATAAAAAGGAAAATAACGCCTGGTAGATGAGTGCCTGAGCTCAGATCTCTAGAAAAAATCAGTCATCTCAGACAACTGGGTCTTGCTATTTGTACTTACTTTTATGTTGTTTATTCTCAGTAATTTTTCATATGCATTGATATTTAGAACATGTCTCATTTTAACTCTATGTATGTTAGAAATTGATCTGCATTTGAAAAGATAAAGATCAATTGGCACTTTGACACGTTTGAGCATTGAAAAGAATATTTTAAAATAGGTTTGAGCCATTAGAAATAACATTATGAAATAAAATATTTAAACGGAATTATAAAATTTTCAGTGAGGGTAGTATTGTAAGAGCAAAATGGAGTAGTACTTTTAGTGATATATTTTAATTTTGAAAATATATATTTATATTTTGCATTATATATTTTTATATTTTTTACATTATATTTATATGTAAAAATATAGAAAATAAAAAATATATTATATTTTTATATTATATATTTTTAAATATTATATAATTTTTTATTGTATTATATTGTATTGTATTTTCTTTCTTTCTTTCTTTCTTTTTTTTTTTTTTGAGACAGATTCTTGTTCTGTTGCCCAGGCTGGAGTGCCGTGGCACAATCTCAGCTCACTGCAACCTCCACCTACCGGGTTCAAGAGATTCTCTTTCCTCAGCCTCCTGAGTAGCTGGGACTACAGAGGCATGCCACCATGCCCAGTTAATTTCTTGTATTTTTAGTAAAGACAGGGTTTCACAATGTTGGCCAGGGTAGTCTCGAACTCTTGACCTCAGGTGATCCACCTTTCTTGGACTCCCAAAGTGCTGGGATTACAGGTGTGAGCCACTGCACCCTGCCTAAATATTTATTTTTTACATATAAATAAATATAATATATACTTAAATATAAATATATCTGTATTAGTTATATTGTTTTGCTTTGCTTATGGTGTCCTTTCTTGATAAAGAATTTGACAGTGCTTACAAAAATACATAAACCGCAATGAAAGTTTCCTTGAGAAAGTTAGTAGGGCAGAAAAATAAGGCAATGATGATAATGATTTGATGACGATGAAGTGGTTGTTCAGTGTGGCATCAATGCTAAGCACTGCTGTAAACACTTTTGACATAGATACTCATGTAATCCTCACAATAACCTTAGAAATATCTTAGGATGAAAAAGAAATTAAGGTACATATTCCAAGTCACAGAGTTAAAAAGGCACTCATTTGAAATCTGTCCCCTGGCCTTTGAGCCTGGGCTCTGGGTCGCTGAGCTGCCTTGCCTTCTCCATAAAACCAGCAAGTAAAATTACATATACATTTTACAGGGTGCCACACATTTGGTTCTAAGACTTTTAGCAGCTAAATCAAAGCTGCAAAAGCAATCCTAGTGTCAATAGGATAAAATATCAGTCATTTTGAAGATAAAGTGGAATGCTTTACAGATTTACTTGAAACTACCTCCACCAAATATTGAATGCTGTGTCAAATTGTCCCCATATCAATAATGGGATATATTTCTTGAAAGTATCCACACCTCCTAA
The DNA here is from genome assembly GCF_028878055.3 of Symphalangus syndactylus. Classification (NCBI taxonomy): domain Eukaryota; kingdom Metazoa; phylum Chordata; class Mammalia; order Primates; family Hylobatidae; genus Symphalangus; species Symphalangus syndactylus. The sequence goes on from NC_072432.2 coordinate 42,867,352, forward strand.
CATCAACATTTTATTAACATTTTGGTGTATCAAAAAGAGATTTCCTTTTCAGTATCTCCAGACACAACGATGTAGCTTGTGCAATTGTTGATGGAGTCACATGTTCTGTGCCAGGAAAGCACTGTTGTATTTTGCCAGCTCAGCTACAGTCAAACCTGTCAGCCTTCAGACCTTTGGTATTTTTGAAATGCAGGCCAGGAAGTGCTCCAGAAAGTTTCACAGCATGGGTGAGAGTGGCAGCAGAAAGTGGGACCAGGAGTCATTGAGATGGGTCATTTTGAACATGCAGTCAAGTGGCATATCTTAATATGTTGGTAAATACAGATGTAAAAGTATATCAATATGTCACCCCCACACTTTATCCAAACAGTTTACCCAATATAGTTCAAATGGGGTTTTCAATTGCTTCTCCCAGAAGTGTGAGATTCAGCATCTAAGTATGGTAGGCCAATTACCCCAAGCCTAGGGCTGATGCTACCTTGCTGTGCAAAGGAAAGAGGTGATTAGGTCTAAATTTGACTCCTGGAGTGAGGCCTCAGGGTGGCTCTCCAAGGTGTCAAGGGGTACTGTGGCTGTTATTTCACCAGTGAAAAGCGGCATCTCCATGAAACTCTCAGAGGTTTTTTGTTTTTGTTTCTTTTTTGTTTTGTAGCTAAACAATGAACTAACTTGGCACTGTTTCAGAAGGGGCATTATATCAAAGAACATTCTTTCACTCTCTTTTGTGCTGACAACAAGAGACAAGCAAGCAAAGCCTCTTTTATAGAGTGCATATTAATCACTATCAAAACACACAGCTGTTGCTTTAATTTGGCTACTAATTTACTTATAGTTTGATTTTGCCACTTAAAATGAAGTATTATCACTGAGGCAACAATGTGAAAGTATGTTGTTGTAAACGACCTCTGAGTCATAAAAGCTCCACTTGTTTTGCCAAAAACTTAATCTGATGTTCAATGAATCTCCCACTGCCTGAAGACCTCTGTAATCCTGAGATGCGACATTTTGTTTGCAGACTCTTGATTTAGTGGTGCCTCTGCCAACTGATCACTAACAAATGATAGCACAGCCAAGTGAGATCAGTGAGATTTGTTTCTGGTTTGTGTAATGGTAAGCCGGTGGTGCCAGCTGTCTGCCACAGACTCCCCCTAAAAACTCAGATATAGTGAGCAATAATCAGCTCATTAAAAAATGAAACAGCCAAGAAGAACCATTATGGTGATTGAAAACACTTGCTGGTGCAAGTGTTTCCCTGGCCCAGTCCACCAGCTGGCAGAGGTGTAGCTAGGGTTTCTGAGTGTGTGTAACTCCAGGGGGTGATGTTTACATAAACTACAATATGAACGGCGCCCCCTAGAGCTGTATAATATGATATCCCTGCATTTTGTATAGTCTACACTTTTTAATTTTTCCATGGTATCCTATCATTATTTAACACGTTTGTATTTCCACTTGCCTATAAACTCCTTCATAACTTGTTTCATTTTCTTGATCTTCATATTCCCAGGCCCCAGAGTGCCTATGGCATAGAAAAGGGGTTTTTATTTAAAGTTATTCAATGAATGAAATAAAAGTGCAAATATATTTTTCAAAGCCAAGGATTTTAGCTTTTGTGTTTTAACAAGTAAGAACTTTCCAAAAATACCATTCATATTGGTATGTCAGCTCAGTTGCCACATGATATAATAGTGAGGAATCTTGTGGGTGCAAGTGAAAGAAGCCCAAATCAAGCAGGTTTAAGTCAAAAAGATAAAAAACACATTTATTGGTTCATGTAACAGAAAATCCCAGAATTAGACCCATCTGGCACCATCACAGTCAAATCCATTGCCCTAAATGATGACCTGACCACATTCTTGCCCCATCTCTCAGCTGTGCCTTTCTTTGTGTTGCACTATGCAACCTTGCTGTTTCCATCCCACATCAAGATGGCCATGAACAGCATCATACTAACAGTCAGTCTTTCAGCAATCATTTTCTTCCCATCAGAGCAAAATCCCAGATTTCATTGTAATTACACTGCCTTGGGTCATGTGCTCATCCTGAACCAATAATTGTGGTCAGAGGATTGGAACGCTCCGATGGGCAGGAGGGGAAGTGAGTGGGAAACTGAACCACATGGCCTAAGAGGGTGGGAGAGGTTTCTTTTTCAAAACAAGAAGAAATAGATGATAGAAACAGAAAAAACAAGATGTTTTCCTGACATCATTCCTCATTTAACAGGTGGTGAAACTAGGGCTCTGAAAAGACATGTGTCTTGACAATGTAAGTCTTCTGACACTGAGTCCAGTATGTTTTTTACCTTATCTTTCATTCATTGTTGGGCTGCTTCAGTTTGTAAGTGATTAGAAATAAGATATATATATATATATATATAATATTAGATAATCTGTTATATATATATATCTATATCATGTAGCATGGTGCTCTGAGAACACTGAAGAACAAGAAGGAGTGAATGGGTTGATTGATCATTAGAATCATAAGAATATTTTTTGAGCCTTTGGTTCAGTATGATTCAGCTTGATTTCCTAATTTGTGAAAAAAGGCAGTTTGATTTTTTTGACAGATCATACAAGTAGGTAGAAGCTTTTTCGGAATTACTGGCAGTGATTTCAACAAAAAAATATCCAATGCAAATGGCTGTCTTGTTTCTCTGCACTCATGACTACAGAAATGTTTTGTTTGCTTTGATTTGGATGTGGTTCTAGTTTTGGTGAGAGTGAAGGGGGGACTTTGGCCTGAAGGACTGTGTATTTTAGAGAGTCATAGACATTTGATCTGCAGCCCACACTGCACAGGAGACACTTTCATAAATGCTACATGATTCCGTGTCCACATCTGCACAGAGCAGCACATCCTTGATGACCACATTGTATTTTAACTTAGTTTTCTTTGCTTTTTAATTCACTTTTTGTGGCAGTTCATCTTGAAGGTATGAAAAGGATAATGATTTCACAAGAACTTGAGTTGAACTCATGCAGAGGAAGAGGGAGTTAAAGGGACTGCCCTGAAATCAACCTGCTTATTTAAGTAGATTTGAAGAAAAACAGAGCATGAAAACAACAAATCAGCCTGACTTATCTAAGAAGAGTGGATAAAATAGTCCCTGCAGGAGGAAATGTGCAACCAAATCCAGTACTTTATCACATCTTCATGAAACCTTGAAATAGCTCTATGAATTTATATTGTTTCCGAAAGACATGTGAGCCGTGCTGTCTTATCCTGCCCCACTGTGAACCCTGAAATCAATCCATTGCTCTCTCAAACTTTGGGAAAATGATATGCTGGAAATGTCAATGAGCTAGCTGCAGTCACAGAACGTGTTTTTACTTTCCGAGTTTACTGAAGTGGAAGACAGAAAGGATGCCTTCCTAAAAAATAACCGCATATACTCACAGACCTATATTTCCTAGACATGAGTACATTTCTATTAAAATGCCTCCTTAACACGAGAAAACCTTGTAATTACTTTCTTTCACAAATCGTTTGCCTCCTTTATATTTCCAAAGATGGCCAATTCTAATTTCTTTTTTGGAGGTTTAATAAGACAGATGCCTTGGAGAAAGGAAATGGATACCATTCAAAGAAATCCACATCCTGAAACACAAGAGGCCAGAGTTAGATCTTTGATGCTTCCGTCTTTCCACAAATCACCCTCCTCTGTTTCAGCTTACATTAGCTCATAATCATTGTTTTGTATTGTAGATATTCTGAAGAAGCACATTATCAATGGATAAAATGCAATTTAAGATTTCTGGCGGCCGGGCGCGGTGGCTCACGCTTGTAATCCCAGCACTTTGGGAGGCCGAGGCGGGCGGATCACGAGGTCAGGAGATCGAGACCACGGTGAAACCCCGTCTCTACTAAAAATACAAAAAATTAGCCGGGCGCGGTGGCGGGCGCCTGTAGTCCCAGCTACTCGGAGAGGCTGAGGCGGGAGAATGGCGTGAACCCGGGAGGCGGAGCTTGCAGTGAGCCGAGATTGCGCCACTGCACTCCAGCCTGGGTGACAGAGCGAGACTCCGTCTCAAAAAAAAAAAAAAAAAAAAAAAAAAAGATTTCTGGCTCATGAGGGACAGTGAAAGGTGGCTAAACATTACAGTTGAATTGCACTACTTAACTTGGAATCCTTTCCCTGTATGCGTTTTGCAAAATTTTCTGTTTGTTTATTTATTTCACAATAGTTTTAACAGGCTAATCTCTTACTCTGTGGAGTGGTTAACAGTTCTCCAGCTGGTTATACGTATCCTGTGCCATTTGTGTCGTATTGCTCTTCTTCATATTGTGGACAATGATTCGCTAAGTCTTTTTCCTTTAACTTACAGATGACCAGTAATTTTAAATTCACAGATAACTTTTAAAACATTTTTATAAATATATTGGTTGAATAAATTAGAAAGTAATGCAAATGAAAGAATAATAAGAACATGTCATTGTAATCTCTGAAGAGACCAGTATATATAGTATGTGTAAATGTATTGTTGAAAAGGTAACATCTGCATATTTCTCGTTTAGACCTATAACTGATAAATAGATGTTGGTATCTCCGTGGGAAACTCCACAGAGTTTGTTATTCATCAGATGGTTCTCTAAGTCTATGTACTGAGTATTTGTCAAGCAAAAAGGGAATGTTTGCTACTTACTAGCTTTATAAACATTGGGCAAGTTAATGGACTTCTCTGTGCCTGTTTTTTAATCTTCAGAATGGCAATAATGATATTACCCACGGTACTATTGTGAGAATTAAATGAGGGAAAATATCTAAAGTCCTTAGTAGGATACCTGGAATATTGTAAGTGCTTCTTAAGTATTTGTTATTTTTTAAAATAGTTTTTTCAGTATTGTTACTAACCATAATACTGTTAGAGAATTATTTTCAAAACCAAGCTTTCACATTTTGGGAGGCAGTGTCATGTTTACAGCAGTCAGGCTTACAAAGCCAGAAGTACCTAGATTCCTTTCCTAGCTATTCTATTAAATAGATGGATAGTCTTGGGACACATTCAAAGTTTGAAAACCCAAGTTTTCATCTAGGAAAAACATAGGGAGGTTTAAAAAGTTGCATCCCAGAGGGTAGCTGAAAAATGAGAAGGTAATATTATTAAATAATGTAGAAAATGGCTTCATAAAGAAAACTTTCCTCACTTTTTTTTTTAGAAACAGTATACGTAGCAATTATTAAACTGAGAAAACACTTCTCTGGTTTAACAAATGATGCTGAAGCTTATCATTAAATCTCATCCAATTTTTTTTGCCCTAGAGCTGAACACCTTTGGCCAACAAAAGAAGTTACAGGCCTGATTCTTAAATTTGTAAACAAATAAAACATTATTTTCTGTTTATTTGTGCAATGTAGAAGTAGGTCTAAAGTAACTGGCAACTTGGCAAGCTTTTATTTCATCTCAACAGTGAAAATGCTTAAGCCGTGTCATAGTCCCAGACTTAATTTCTTATTTCATTCAATCTTCACTTTTGTCTTCTGATAAATGGATACTAGCTGCTTAATTCTTAAATCCAGTATGATTTCCAAAACAAACTTATTGGGCATGAGTTCAACTATACTGGTTGGTTAATCTTTTATTTTTGATGTAGAATTTAATTACAGACCTCAAATATAGCTACCTCCAAATATAATATTAAATCTTAAAACTTTAACTGCCTTTAGCATGGCCAGAGTCCTTGGAACTTTTTATTTATCTGCAGACTTCTACAGAATAACGGTTTCATGGCTGTTGAAACATTTGTCATATTTCAAAATCTAGTCTTTATCTGTGACCCTAAACTAGATTTAGGTCTTGCAAGATTTTTTTATCTTATAAAAATAGCTCACTTCTTTCAACTTCATGTAAAGATTGCAGGCTGGGCTAAAGTGACAAAGAATGCCTTAAGGCGAACTTTCAATGAATAACTTTAAAGGAAACTATTTTCACCAAAGACTTGTCCAGATTTAATTAGTTATGAGGGTCAAAGGGAGGGAGAAAAGGCCAGAAGCCTGAAGGGATTGCCAGAGTAAAATGTTAAGGAGAAGTGAGGACTCACGTGGAGAAGGAAGTGTAGCCACTTGAAGGTTTAATAATTTTGTGACCTAGTGTCAAGTATTGTGATTTCTAAGGGCAGGAGAGGTAAAAATGTGAAATATTAACCAGCACTGTTCATTGCTAGAGGTGATCATACCCTTACCATCTTCTTCAGTATATTGGGTATATTATCCTTCAAAATAATAAATTTTGGAAGAATGTCATTTGCTCCATCAAAAAGGATGAAATAAATGTGGTTTATAAAGAACATTTTCTCTCAACAGCGTTAACACTCTTCTTGCAAAACCACAAAAAAATGAATTCTATCACATGCCACAAGGAAACTATGATTTAGAAAAGGACACACATGGATCTAGAATTCATCTACTTTAAGCTAAAGGTAGAAATTACATTAATAAGGATTGTGATGCTTTTTTGTTTTTGTTATAAAACACCTGCCAAAATTTTGGTACCATGTAAACATTACCAAAGCCATAAATGTGCAGTGGTGTTTTTTTGTTTTTGTTTTTATAAATATTGGATGATGGTAGCTTATACTAAACATAGTAGGTCAGCAGTTGGCACATAGTTGGTTTATGATAGCACCAAGTTTTGTAAGGGATGGATCAAGTGAGGCAGAGTATTTACTAAAAAAGCAGTAGTCAAGACACAGAACATGTATAGCGTTATCCCATTTATCTGTTTTTGAACACTGTATGTGATTCACACACACACACACACATATTCATTCTTTACTGTAAAATTTTAGCTACTCAAATATGTTACTATTAGTGTTTTTTGTGGTTGTCATTTTTGTTTTTGTTTTGAGACAGGGTCCTGCTCTGTCACCCAGGATGGAGTACAGTGGCATGATCATGCTTACTACAGCCTCAACCTCCTGGGCTCAAGTGATCCCTTCACCTCAGGCTTCCGAGTAGCTGAGACCACAGGCATGCACCACCAAACCTGGCTATTTCTTTCTTTTTAAATTTTTTTGTAGAGACAGAGGTCTTGCTATGTTGACCAGGCTGGCCTTGAACTCCTGGGCTCAAGCGATCCTCTGGCCTCAGCCTCCCAAAGTGCTGGGATTACAGGCATGAGACAACAGGCCTGGGCAGTATTTTAGTTTTTTAATAAGGAACATGTAACAGCATAAAAAAAAAAAAAAATGCAAGGCAAGGTGCAATGGTGCATGCCTGTAATCCCAGCACTTTGGGAGGCTGAGGAGAGTGGCTTTGAGACAAGCCTGGGCAGCATAGCAAGATCCCATCTCTACAAAAATATAATTTAAAAAATTATCTGGGTGCAGTGGTGCATGCCTGTTGTCCCAGCTACTCAGGAGGCTGAGGTGGGAGAATCACTTGAGTCCAGGAGTTGGAGGCTGCAGTGAGCTATCATTGTGCCACTGCACTACAGCCTTCTAGGTCACAGAGTAAGACCATGTCTTTAAATAAAACAAAACAAAAAAACAAAACAAAAAAAAAAAAAACAAGAAACCAGTAGTCCATGGGGGTAACTCAAAATTAAGAAGAGAAAATAAACCTCAGATGAATTAGAAATGGGATGGAAACGTTGTCACAGACCTTACATAGTCAGAAAATACATAGCAGAGCCATGAAATTTTGATAGTGGCCTGGAAGGTCTGCCCCTTAATAACTATGCAATCTCAGAAAAGTCACTGAGACCAGTTGTGCCCAGTTTCCTCTTACATAAAACGAGACAGTTTTACCAACTCTAAAATTCATTGTAGATATTTACTTATGCAACAGATTACTTCTCTGTACCTTCAAGCAATACTCACTCATGTTTCCCCACCCTACAGTTTTGTGACTGCCAGTCAGCCAGTGAGAATGGCCACAAAGAAAGGAGACATTTCTCTGGACCTCTTTCTCTCCCCTTGTTACCCAGGCCTCTCTCTCACACAGTCCTGATACACAGCCATGGTGGAAGCACAGACTCCTAGAGTGCTAAGGGACTTCTAGACTATATTCAATTTCTGGAAACTGCCATTTGTGTGTATGATGTCCTTACAACTTGGATTTTTGTTTATAGAATACGAATCAACCCATCAGCTCACTTAAACACACTTAGAAAAGGCAAAAGATCATTAGGAATGTGGCTAGAGCCAATACCAAGTCTCCGAACTCACGGTTCAATCTTCCTTTCACCACTTGCTGATGCCTCCCAAGCAGTACTTGAAAATAAATATATTTTGGTAAGTGATATGGTAACTGGAATTTCTATATAGGGAGATTTTTAATGAGCAAATTCTGAAATTTTGTTTATAAGTTATACCCTAAATTTTAATAGGGAGAGAACTAAGACAAAAACAATTTTGTATACCATAGGAAAGAATGAGGAAGAACGAGGAATCTTTTTTTTTTTTTTTTTTTTTTTTTTTTTTTTTGCTGCAGGGTCTTGCTCTGTCACCCAGGCTGAATGAAGTGCAGTGGTGCAATCATAGCTTGCTGCAGCTTCTAACTCTTGGGCTCAAATGATCCTCCCACCTCAGCCTCCTGAGTAGCTGTAACTACAGGTGGGTGCCACCACACCCAACTAATTTTTAAATTTTTTATAGATACAGGGTTTCACTATGTTGCCCATGCTGGTCTCAAATTCCTGGCCTCAAATGATCTTCTTGCCTCAGTCCCCCAAACTACTGGAATAAGAAGTGTGCACCGAACCAGTAATAAGGAGTCTTAACAAGGCATTAACACAAAAACTAATGTATTGTTTATTAAAAGTAGTAAAATGAAGAGTATTGACTTTTATATTTTTAAAAATTGGGGGAAACCTAGTTTTAGGAATCTCTGTGTATTCATCCATTTATTCAGCAAACCTGGTCTTTTATTTATCTTTGGTTTTGCTATGTACCAAGAGTCCCTTAGCACTCTAGGAGTCTGTACTTCCACCATGGCTGGGTACTCCAGATTCATAAATGAAATGCACAGAAACTTGTTCAGATAAACTCTGTTTTGTGCTGGGGGGTGGGGCACAGAAAAGAACAATGTGATATATTACTGTGTGATAGGCACAACGGTGCAATGATGCCCATTGTGCAGTGGTAACAGGGGGAGATGGCAACAACCCCATGCTGGAAGGGCCCAGAATGACTTGCTGGAGGAAATAAAGCTTAGGGTGAACTTAGAAGACTAGGAGTTCACCAGCCACAGGAGAGGAAAGACATTACTGGTGGAGGGATTACAGAGTACTAGAGCTCAAGTGTATTTAGGAAAATGAGAGAAGCTTGATACCACAATAGACATTCAACAAGAAAATAAGGCAAGTAGAATATTTTTATATGTGAATGTCTTATCTTGTGGTCATCTCTAAGCTAAGTCATTTACATTCCCTTCTTTCATGTAACCCACACACTGTCGCCACATTGCCATATCTACAGATTTTATAGCCACAAAAACTGAGATTTGGTGAAATGTCAGAAGTCACATACCTAATACGCAGCAGTACTCGTATTTAAAACTAGGTCTGTGGAATCTCAAAGCCTATTTTTATAGCAGTTACACAATTCATAATCTATGAGAACAAAATCTATGTTCTTTCCTAGATACAGACAGCTCTGCAATCATTTATTCAAAAAATACAAATTCAACACCCTGAGCGTAATAAGCACCGAGTATGCAGAGATGCATAACAGCCAGCTAGTTAGCTATGGAGCTAATTATAAAAGGTAGTGTTAGAAATATATATAAGCCCCTAACAAGTTGAAGATAGGGGTGGGAGAGAGATAGAAAATGGCTCTAAGCTGGCACAGGTGAAGAGAGTCAGAGAAAACTTCCTAAAAGAAATGATGCTGGCTGGGCATGGTGACTCACACCTGTGATCCCAGACAGCACTTTGGGAAGCCAAGGCGGAAGGATCACTGGAGCCCAGGAGTTTGAGACCACCCTGGGCAACATAGCAAGACCCCATCTCTACAAAAAATGTAAAAATTAGCCAGGCGTAGTGGTGCATGCCTGTAGTTCCAAGTACTCAAATGAGGCTGAGGTGGGAGGATGACTTGAGCCCAGGCATTTGAGGTTACAGTGAGCCATGATTGCACCACTGCACTCCAGCCTGGGTGACAGGGCAAGACCCTGCCTCTTAAAAATATATATATATATATATATATATATATATATATATATATGAGGAAGAGTTAGGTAAAATATGATAGAAAAGTCATTGCAGACAGAAGGTGTAGAAACTGCGTGTTGTGTGCATAGGATGATACAGGGTCTGTATTTTTGGAATGTGGAGGGCAAGGCAGGGAGTGGTGAAAGATGAGGTTGGAGTGGTCAGAAAGCTATGGAGGCCCTATAGACCATGTGGGCAAGCTTGGATTCATCTTATAGGAAACGAGGAGCTATAGGAATTTAAACCAAAGTGGGACTTAGTCAGATCTCACCTTTAGACAGCAGGCAAACAACAGCAGTTATGAAGCTTTGAAAATGTTTAGGCAAAAAATGATGATAATAGTGGAATCAGAAACAGAAAGAAACAGATTCAAAAAGTATGTAGGTCATACAATAAGTATAACTTCGTTGCTTTTATGTTGGAAATGAGGGAGAGGAAAGAGTCAAAGATAATTCTTAGATTTCTAGCTTGGGGCAATCCTGTGATTTTGAAGGTTTTCTGTGCTCATGAACTTCATTAGGACTTAAGGACTTCTGTACTTTTCATGTGTATTATTAACAAATCATTTCACTGAGGTAATAACATCTATATTCCATAGTCACTAAAAACAGTTTTTTAATTTTTAAAGAAAATCTCAAATTAGAGTTTTTAAATGGTTATTTGGTTAAAATATACTTTAAACCATATGATCTTATCGTCGATTATAACTATTTTTAGTGTCACAATAATTTTAATGATAAACATTGTACCACATCAACCAAGTTTTCTTTTTTTAAATAAACCAAATATTCTTATTTTCAACATATTTCTATTTTCTTTTCATAGTTTCCAATATTATGAATTTAATTCTTGTTTTCAGTTTGGTGATGTTGTCTCCTTCACTATCTCAGCCTAACACTCTGGTATCATTTTCCATGCTTGTGACTTCTAAATATTTATAAAACAGTTTTTTCTTTGAAACAAAATTGGCACAGTGTTGAAATTTCTTGAAGATGGGTTATAGGTACTTGAGGTTCTTTAATTTTGCATATACTTAATTTTTATAATTATTATGAAATATATAATGCATGCATATTTTTGATATAGATAGATATGGTTAGATTATATTCAGGTAATTTAATTTATAATATATAATCTACCCATGTGGATGACATTAATTTTCTTCATAGCTCTTGAAACAAGTCATCACTTTTAGATGTGTTCACTTAAATTGAAAAGTTTTAGAACCCGCTTAGGTGTGTGGTAGAGCTGACTACAGTAAAAATGATTGAGACCCCCAAATTGCATTAAAGGATTTTTACAGTTGAAGAGCAAGTAATGGTTTTATCTGGGAAGATCATTAATAGATTTTTGAAGGAACTCAAAGTCATTAAGGAATAAGGCATTAAGTGTAGAATAAATAAGTGAAAGTGGAAAAAATTTTAAAGGCTATATTTATGGAATATAGAATCACCAAATTTGGCTTTGGTGGAATGGTATTAAGTGAAATGGAAATTAAATAAGCTTTGGGCAATGTTGTGTGGAATGCTGAAAATTTCCAGCAGAAGCTGGAAATAATAGTTATAATTCCACATTCATTTGGGAATGCTAATGTAATGATGTGGCATAAATGGAATTGAGAGAAGAAAATCTAGAGCAAAGCAAATCAGTATTGAGGCTCTTGTAACAATTCAAATAAAAATGATAAGGACCTCAACTTGAGTCCTGGTGATGAAAAGGAGAATAGGAGTTGAGGGTGAGTGAGATAATGAAGAGCTGGTATGCCCTGTAATTGTCAATGGATTAGGCCTGATAGGGAGAAGGAATTCCAAGCTTTTGAATGATCTTGTAGTCTGGATTGCGGAGCTGTGTCAACAGGGGAAGGTAGTTTTAGAAGGAAGGTAAGTTTATCTGATGTCAAGGGTTGAACAAAATGGACACAGTTTCTGATCCCATAAAGCTTGGAGTTTTATTGGAAGGGAAAGGAAATAAACAACTAACTTAGTAAACAAACAAATTTGAGAAAATGATAGGTAGTAAGAAATAGTCAGATAGAAGGAAGCGTTCTTGGAGGGAGAAATAGACTTGAGATACAATGGTCAAGAATCTCTTTGTCCAGGGAACATCCTGAGCTGAAACCTAAATGGCAATGAGAAGAGGAAATATCCTTCCTAGAGAAGCGAAGGGCAAGTGTGAATACCCTAGGGTGGAAATGAGTTTGGTGTGTTCAAAGATACAAACACCAGTCTGTCTGTCTGGAGCATGGTGACAACAGATCAGGAGCCTTGAAAATGAGACAGAGGCTGGCAGCAATCAGATCAGGGGAGTCCTTTTCGGCCTTAGTAAGGAGTCTGATTTCATACTTGGTCAATGCAAAGGCATTGAAGGGTTTAAAGAAGCAGCAGAGTGGAGTGGAAGGTTGTGTATGTGACATGATCTGCTAACTGAAGCCACAGTTGGGATGAGATGCCTTGGGGAGAGACTAAAGGAGAAAGCTTGGCAAGTATCTGACTGTATTCAGGCAGCAAGGAAGAAAGGGAAAGGTCGAAGACACAGGACAGGAAGCAACAGAGTGCTAATGAACAGTCCCCCAAAGAGGAGGAAGTTTGCAAAAGGAGAGAGTGGTGCAGTGAGGTCAAATGTCAGCTGAGGCCGAGAGGTTGAAAGGGCACTGTATTCAGAGGCGTCATCTTATTTCTCATTCACAACACGTTTTAGAGTCAACTTGAATTATTCAGTGAAGGAATACATTTAGTCCAAGGCTCTACCCATCTCATGGTGGATGGCATTAGCACTTGCATAGAAGATACATATTTTTTTAATTTTTAATTTTTTTTAAAGACACAATCTCACTCTGTCAACCCAGTAGGAGTTTAGTGGCACGGTCATAGCTCACTGTAGTCTCAAACCCCTGGGCTCAAGCAATCCTCCCTCCTCTGCCTCCCAAAGCCCTAGGATTACAGGCATGAGCCACTGCACCCGGCCACATAGAATTTTTTAAATGTGGGAACTGGATCTGTACTTATAAACACTAAAGGAACAGTTTTTAAATATGCACATTTCTGTTTTATTTTGTACAAGGATTTTTTCCAAAGTTTCATGATTTTGATTAATAGAGTAATTCCTATAAACTTCTGTCTTATCTTACAGAACCTCTTTAAGAACCACAACGCAAATTAAAAAAAAAAAAAAAAAAAGCCTAACCCTAAAGTCAGGTTTACTGCCTGACCCTGAAGTAGACATTCATTATGCAGCAATGAGTAAGATAGGCACTGCCCTATCACCCTCTGAACTTGCCATCTCGTGGGGAAGAAAAGTGAATCAGGGAAACAGCAGGGAGCAAAGGGAGAGTTTAGCAAGGGCTAATGTCCAGGAGTGGGGAGGCCTCCAGGTGAAGGGGCATTTAAACTAATATCTGAGAAATGTGTAAGAGTTATGAGAAATGGTGGGGATGAAATAGTGGGGAGGAGAATCTGACAGTGTCTGCCTGGCCAGGCGATAGTCCCCAGTTATTCAATCAAACACTAATCTAGATGTTGCTCTGAGAAGCTTCAGCTCTAATTTTAAGGCCTTTCAACTGATTGAATCAGACACATCCAGATTGTCTAGAATAAGCTCCCTCACTTAAGGTCACTAATTGTGGTCTTAATCACATCTACAAAATACCTTCACAGAAACACCTAAGTTGATGTTTGATTGAATAATGGGGAACTCTAGCCTGGCCAAGTTAACCCATATAATTGACCATCACAGAGATTTTTCCAGAGAAGAGAGCATGTGTCATGCAAATATATTGTAATAATGAATTTTCAATCTTTATTAGATAATTCTATATTATAAATCATTCTTATTAGTTAGCTAGTAAGACTTAACCCTACGTTTAAGTTGTCCTATTTGTCTGTCAATAATTATTGAATTTTTACAATATTCCTATGAGTAATCTTTTTTTATTCTTCAAATTCCTGAAGTTCATAATACTAGTACAGGGTATGTAGCTCTAATCATTAATAGGGAGTAAGGAAATGGTAGAACTTCTTTTTTTTTTTTTGAGACAGGGTCTTGCTCTGTCACCAGGCTGGAGTGTAGTGGCATGATCTCAGCTCACTACAACCTCCACCTCCCGGGTTCAAGTGATTCTCCTGCCTCAGCCTCCCGAGTAGCTGGGACTACAGGCATGTGCCACCATGCCCAGCTAATTTTTGTATTTTTAGTAGAGATGGGGTTTCACAATGTTTGGCCAGGATGGTTTTGATCTCTTGACTTCATGATCTGCCCACTTCGGCCTCCCAAAGTGCTGGAATTACAGGCGTGAACCATCGCGCCCAGCCAGAACTTTTTCTTAATTCCCTATGTAAGACCCTCCACATATTAACAAACTTTTCTGATATCCTAAAATTAAGCATGTTAAAGTGAATGTCAAGTACTAATGAGTTACAAATTAGTTATAAACATAATATTTATATAACTAGACTAACAGACCAATTTCTATCATAAAGTCAGATTATCTTAAATTTACTATCTTCTATTTCATGATTTCTTTTTATAAGTAAAAAGACTTCATTGAAATATAAAGTGTGGCTTCCACTATAGTAGCTAAGACAGTCTCAGCAAATAGAAGGTGATCAACCAATATTGATTTTTAAGCCAAACGTGAGAAAGATACTAAACTATGTTAAAGTCAGAGGTCACAGACATGAGGACGTTAGGGCATTGGAAAATAGAGAAAAATTAGATAAAGGCAGGAAGAATTAAAGAAATGTTACACGTTATACTTACAAGTACCTTGGTCTGTAAACACAGGTTTTAATGGAGACATCAAGTGATTTTTTTTATAGAGTCAGTATCACTGATTTGGGAGGGTTGAATTTAATGAAGAGACTTGTGGTTATTCTAAGCTGAAGTAATAGGTTGCACGTGGGAATATTTTATTTCTCTATCTCTTAATTTGAATAAAACCTCAAAAAGCAGAAAAAATAGGAATCACTCATAACCCAGGATTTGAAAAATCTGTTTCAAATAAAGTTAAAATCCCCTATAAAGCCCTCGAGTCCTTTTCCCCAGAAGTAATGACTATCAGTGTTTGTGTGCATCAGCTTCTAGGTTTTACCTTATACTTCTTGTAATGTGTGGTGTGTGTGTGTGTGGGTGTCTGTGTTTGGTTGTGGGTGGGTGGGTGGCTATATCTCTCTCTCACACACACACACACACTTTCTCTCTCATTCTCTTTCTTTTTTTCTGCATTTTAAAGATTTGTAATTTTTGTGGGTACAGAGTAGGTGTATACATTTATGGGGTACTTGAGATGTATTGATTCAGAAAAACAATGCAAAATAATTACATCAGGGTAAATGGAGTATTCCTTACCTCAAGTATTCATCCTCTATTTGTGTTACAAGCAATCCAACTATACTCTTTTGGTTATGTTGAAATGTATAATAAATTTTTGTTGACTGTAGTCACCCTGTTCTGCTATCAAATACTAGATCTTATACATTTTGTCTAACTATATTTTTATACCCATTAACTCTACCCCCTCCTGCCCTCTCCCTCACTACCCTTCCCAGCTTCTGGTAATCATCATTCTATTCTCTTTCTCCATGAATTTGATTGTTTTACTTTTTAGCTCCCACAAATATGTGTGAACCTGTGAAGTTTGTCTTTCTGTACCTGGCTTGTTACACTTAATATAATGTCCTCCAGTTCCATCCATGTTTTTGCAAATGACAGAAACAGTCTTTTTTATAACTAAATACCATTCAGTCATAAAAAATCTTTTTATAGATTGTAGTTTTCATTGGATTTCTGTAATGATCAATGGTGTTGAGCACCTTTTCATATACCTGCTTGCAGGTAGTTACAAATGGGTACTTTGAAAATGCGGTAGATATACACAATGGAGTACTATTCAGTCATTAAAAAAGTACTTTAAAAAAGTATTTTTAATGACTGAATAGTACTCCATTGTGTATATCTACCACATCGTGTATACCTACCACATTTTCTATATCCATTCATCTGTGGATGGACACTTAGGTTGCTTTCAACTCTTGGCAATTGTGACTAGTGCTACGGTGAACATGGGAGTGCAAGTATCTCTTCGATAAACTGATTTCCTTTCTTTTGGGTATACTTAGCAGTGGGATTGCTGGATTGCATGGTAGTTCTATTTTTAGTTTTTTGGGGAACCTCCAAACCATTCTCCATAGTGGTTGTACTAATTTACATTCCCCCCAACAATGTATGAGTGTTCTCTTACCTCCACATCCTTTCCAGCATTTGTTATTTCTTGTCTTTTGGATAAAAGTCATTTTAACTGGCTTTACTGGTCATTACATTTCATTGTAATTTTGATTTGCATTTTCTATAATGATCAATGGTGTTGAGCACCTTTGCATATAACTGCTTGCCATCTGTGTGTCTTCTTTTGAAAAATGTTTTTTCAAATCTTTTGCTGATTATTTAATGAGATTATTAGATTTTTTCCTGTACAGTTTGAGCTCCCTATCTCTTCTAGTTATTAATCTCTTGTCAGATGGGTAGTGTGCAAATGTTTTCTATCATTCTGTGGGTTGCCTCTTCACTTTGCTGATTGTTTCCTTTGCTGTGCAGAAGTTTTTCAACCTGATGTGAACCCATTTGTCCATTTTTGCTTTGGTTGCCTGTGCTTGTAACATATTATTCAAGAAATCTTTGCCCAGCCCAATGTCCTGGAGAGTTTCCCCAATGTTTATTTTTAGTGGTTCCATGATTTGAGGTCTTAGATTCAATTCTTTACTCCATTTTTTATTCAATTTCTGTATATGGTGAGAGATAGGGGTCTAGTTTCCTTCTTCTGCCTATGGATATCCAGTTTTCTCAGCATCATTTATTTAAGAGACTGTCCTTTCTCCAGTGTATATTTCTGGCACCCTTGTCAAAAAATGAATTCACTGTAGGTGTATGAATTTGTTTCTGGGTTTGCTATTCCATTCCATTAGGCTGTGTGTCTGTTTTTATGTCAGTACCAAGCTGTTTTGGTTACTATAGCTCTATAGTATAATTTGAAATCCAGTAATGTGATTCCTTCAGTTTTGTTCTTTTTGCTCAAGAGAGTTTTGGCTATTCTGGGTCTGTTGCGGTTCCATATAAATTTTAGCATTTTTTTTCTATTTCTGTGAAGAATGTCATTGGTATTTTGATAAGGATTGCATTGAATCTAGATTGCTTTGGGTAGTATGGACATTTTAACAATATTGGTTCTTCCAATCCACGAACATGGAATATCTTTCCATTTTTGTGTGTCCTCTTCGATTTATTCTATTAATGTTTTACAGTTTTCAGTTTAGAGATATTTCACTTCAATTAATTCCTAGGGATTTTATTTTATTTGTAGCCACTGTAAATGGAATTATTTACTTGATTTCTTTTTCAGATTGTTTGCTGTTGGCATATAGAAATGCTACTGATTTTTGTATGTTGACCTTGTATCCTGCAACTTCACTGAATTTGTTTATTAGTTCCAATAATTTTTTGATGATGAAGTCTAGGTTTTTCCAAATATATGGTCATATCATCTGCAAACAAGGATAATTTGACTTCTTTCTTTCCAGTTTAGATGCCTTTTATTTTTTTTCTCTTGTCTGATTGCTCTAGCTAGGACTTCTAGTACTATGTTGACTAACAGTGATGAAAGTGGGCGTCCTTGGTGTTTTCTATATCTTAGAGGACCCCATTTAGTATGATATTAGCTGTGGGTTTGTTGTATATTACTTTTTTAGTGTGGTGAGGTGTATTCCTCTATACTCAGTTTGTTGTGGCCTTTGTATCATGAAAGGATGTTGAATTTTATCAAATGGGTTTTCATCATCATATGTTGTTGATTTTCATTCTCCTGATAGGATGTATCACATTGATTTGTGTATGTTGAACTATCCTTGAATGCCTGGGATAAATCCCACTGGGCAATGATGAATTATCTTTTTAATGTGTTGTTAAATTCAGTTTGCTACTAGTTTATTGATGATTTTTGTGCCAATGTTCAATATCAGGAATGTTGACCTGTAGTTTGATTTCTTCCGTATGTCTTTCTGGTTTGGGTATAAGGGTAATACTCACCTTGTAGAATGAGTTTTGAAGTATTCCCTGCTCCTTCATTTTTTTGAAATAGTTTGAGAAGATTGATATTAGTTCTTCTTTAAATGTTTGGTAGAAATCAGCTGTGAAGCCATTGGGTCCTGGCCTTTCTTTGCTGGGAGACTTTTTATTACTTCTGTGATCCCCTTACTTGTTAATGGTCTGTTCAAGTCTTGGATTTCTTCATGTTTCAAACTTAGTAGGATGTATGTGTCTAGAAATTTATCCATTTCTTCTACATTTTCCAATTGATTAGCATATAGTTGCTCATAGTAGCCCCCAATGATCCTTTGAATTTCTATAGTATCAGTTGTAATGTTGTAATGTCTCCTTTTTCAAAAAACTTTTGAAAATGAAACCAACTTTTGTTTCATTGATCTTTTTTTATTGTTTTCTTCATTTCAATATCCTTTATTTCTGCTCTGATCTTTATTATTTCTTTTCTTCTACTACTTTTGGGTTTAGTTTGCTATAGCTTTTCCAGTTTATTAAGATGAATTTTTAGGTTGTTTGTTTGAAGTTTTTCTACTTTTCAGATGTAGGCACTTAAAGCTATAATTTCCTCTTAGTACTGCTTTTGCCATATCCCATAGGTTTTGGTATGTTGTGTTTCCATTATCATTTGTTTCAGTGAATTTTTAAATGTACTTTTTAATTTCTTCATTGACCCACTGGTTGTTCAGGAGCATGTTGTTTAATTTCCATGTGTTTGTACAGTTTCCAAGATTCCTCTTGTTATTTATTTCTAGGTTATTCCATTGTAGTCAGAGAAGATACTTGATATAATTTCAATTTTTTAATTTTTTAAGACTTATTTGTGGCAAAACACATGTTCTATCCTTGAGAATGATCTATATGCTGAAGGGAAGAATGTGCATTCTGTAGCTGTTGAGTGAAATTTTCTGTAGATATCTATCAGGACCATTGGTCCATAGTGTAGATTAAGTTTGATGTTTCTTTGTTGGTTTTCCATCTGGATGATCTGTGCAATGCTGAAAGTAGGGTGTTGCAGTTTCCAGCTTTAACTGTATTGGGGTCTATCTCTCTTTAGCTCTAATATTTGCTTTATATATTATATTTGGGTGCTCCAGTGTTGGATGCATATATATTTACAGTTGTTATGCCCTCTTGCTGAACTGACCCATTTATCATTTTATAATGACCTTCTTTCTCTCTTTATATAGTTTTTGTATTGAAAAATCTATTTTGTACAGTTATTCCTGCTCTTTTTTGGTTTCCATTTGCATGGAATATCTTTATCCGTTCCTTTATTTTCAGTCTGTGTGTTCCTTTATAGGTGAACTGTGTTTCTTGTCAGCAACAGATCATTGGGTCTTATTTTTTTGTTTTGTTTTATAATCCATTCAGTTGCTCTGTGTCTTTTGATTGAAGAGTTTAATTAATTCATAGTCAATATTATTATTCACAAATAGGGACTTATTCCTGACATTCTGTGATTTGTTTTCTGTTTGTTTTGCAATCATCTTCTCTTCCTTCTTTCCATTCTCCCTGTCTTCCTTTTAGTGAAGTTTTTTTCCTCAGGTGGCATTTTTAAATTTCTTTGTTTTTTATTTTATTTTATGTATGTTTTCTGATTTGAGGTTATCACGAGGCTTGTAAATGATATCTTCTAATCCATTATTTTAAACAGATGACAACTTAACACTGACTGCATAAATAAACAAGCAAACAGAAAACTAATAACAACTCTAACTTTGTCCCCCCACTTTTTAACTTTTTGTTGTTTCTATTTATTATTTATTGTACTGTCTATGTCTTGAAAAGTTATTGTTATTATTTTTGATCAGTTCATCTTTTGGTCTTTCTACTCAAAATATGAGTAGTTTACACACCAGAATTATAACGTTATAATATTCTGCGTGTTTCGTATACTTGCTATTGCCAGTCAGTTTTGCACCTTCAGATAATTTCTTATTGCTCATTAACGTTTTCTTTCCAATTGAAGAACTCCTTTTTGCATCTCATGTAGGGCAGGTCTGGTGTTGATAAAATCTCTCAGCTTTTGTTTGTCTGGAAAGTCTTTATTTCTCTTTTATGTTTGAAGTATATTTTCTCTTGATATACTATTCTAGGAAAAGAAGATTTTTTTTCCTTCAGCACTTTAAATATGTCAGGCCACTCTATCCTGGCCTGTAAAGTTTCCACTGAGAAGTCTGCTGCCAGGTGTATTGGAGCTCCATTGTATGTTGTTTTTTTCTCTTGCTGCGTTTAGGATCCTTTCTTTATCCTTGAGTCTTTGGGAGTTTGATTATTAAATGTCTTGAAGTAGTCTTATTTGGATTAAATCTGCTTGATGTTTTGTAGCCTTCTTGTGCTTGAATATTGATATCTTTCTCTAGGTGTGGGAAGTTCTCTGTTATTACCCTTTGAATAAACTTTCTACCTTAATATCTCTCTCTACCTCCTCTTTAAGGCCAATAACTCTTAGATCTGTCCCTTTGAGGCTATTTGCTAGTTGTGGTAGATGTGCTTCATTTTTTTCTCATTCTTTTCTAATTTATCTCTTCCGACTGTGTATTTTCAAATGACTCAACTTCAAGCTTACTAGTTCTTTCTTCTGCTTCATTAATTCTGCTTTTAAGAGACTCTGATATACTCTTCAGTATGTCTGTTGCATCTTTCGGCTCCAGAATTTCTGCTTGTGTTTAATTATTTCCATTTCTTTGCTAAATGTATCTGATATAATTCTGAATTCCTTGTCTATATTATCTTAGATTTCATTGAACTTCCTCAAAACAGTTATTTTGAATTCTCTGAAAGGTCACATATCTCTCTCTCTCCAGCATTGGCCAGTGGTGTCTTATTTAATTTGCTTGGCGTGGTCATGTTTTTTTGGATGGCCTTGATACTTGTGGATGTTTATTGGTGTCTGTGCATTGAAGAGTTGTAATCTAAGTTTTTGGTCTCTCCAGCCATGTGTGCATTAGGTGGCACCCCAAGCCCAGTAACAGTGTGACTCTTGCAGACTCATAGAGATATCACCTTTGTGGTCTTGGATAAGATCTGGAAGAATTCTCTGGATTACTAGGCAGAGACTTTTGGTCTCTTCCCTTACTTTCTCCCAAACAAACAAGCAGAGTCTCTTTCTCTGTCTACTGAGCTGCCTAGGGCTTGAAGAGGGGTGACATAAGCATCCCTGTCTCTACCCATCACTGGGACGATGCTGGGTCAGACCTGAATCCAGCGCAGTACTGGATCTCACCCAAGGCCCATGGTAGCCACTGCCTGGCTATCATCTATGTTCTCTCAAGGCCCTAGGGCTCTGGCCACAAAACTAGCCAGGCCTTTGTTCTTCCCTCCAGAGAAGCAAGTTGCCCCCAGCCCTGTACAGGTGCAGAGGTAACATCTAGGAACCAAGGCCTGGAGTCAGCAACCTGGAACTCTATTCTACTGTGGCTAAACTGGCACCCATGCCACAAGACAAAGTTTCTCCCACTCTTCCCTCTCCTTTCCACCATCAGAGGAGTCTTTTTCCATGGCCACTGCCACCCCAGGCCCACAGCAAGTACTGCTTGACTACCACCAATATGTACTTAAGGCCCAAGGGCTCTTCAGTCAGCTTGTGGTGACTCTTCCTTCAGGGCAGTGGATCCCCCTTTGGCCCAGGGCAGGTTCAGAAATGCCATCCAAGAGCCAAGTCCTGGAATTGGGAACCTCAAGGGATTCATGTGGTGCTCTGTCCCACTGTGGCTGAGTTGGTACTTAAGGTGCAAGACAAACTCCCTTTTACTCTTCCCTCCCTTTTTCTCAAGCAGAAGGAGTCTCATCCCAGTCCATTCTCACTACAGCTGGGAAAGTGCTCAGTCTGAAGCCATCTGAAGCCAGCACGTCTCTGAGTCTCACCCCAGAACCACAGCATGTACTGCCTGTATATTGCTGCTGATTATTCAGGGCCTAAGGTCTCTTTACTCAGCAGGTGATTAATTCTGCCAGGACTTGGTCCTTCCCTTCAAGGTAGTAGTTTTGCTTCTGGCCCAAAGTGGCTCTAGAAATGTAGCCTGGGAGCTATGGCCTAGAATATGGGCCTCAGGACCACCTGGTACCCTATCCTACTGTGGCTAAGCTGGTAGCTCAGTGGCAAAAGAAAGTCCTCTTTACTCTTCCCTCTCCTCTCCTCAAGCAGAGGGAAGGAATGTCTCCCATAAGCTGTCAGCTGTGCTGCCCATGGTTAGGGGAGGGGTGGCACAAGCACTCCCTTAGCCAGCCTGGCTGGTATCTCACTAGGTAGCATGTTCCCCAAGTCCACTGGTTCCAAGCCTGGCATAGAACCATTATTTGCCCAAGAATTGTAGTCTTTGTGGCCTAGACTGCTTTTCAAGTTTATTTAGGACCCTACAGCCTTTAGCCCATGGTGGAAAGGCTTAATACAACTCAGGTTCTGACTGTAAGGATGGGTGAGTCCCCTCTGGCTAGGGCAATATAAATGCTCCCTCTGTGGGCCCCAGCTGAATTCTGCCCCATTTTGCTTTCTGCTGTGACAGGGTAGCACTCTGTTCCAATGCCAAGTCGCACAATCACTGCCCTCTTCCTCCCCCAAGGACACAGATTCTCTCTCCACACCTCACAGCTACTGCTGGGAGTTGGGAGAGTGGTGACATTAACAATTCAAGACTCTTTCCTACATTCTTCAGTGCATTTTTCAGTGATATGAAGTTAAAACCAGGTACTGTGATCACTCACCTGTGTTTTGGTTCTTATGAAGGTGCTTTACGGTGTATATAGTCAATTTGATGTTCCTGCAGGGAGGACAGTCAGTGAAGGCCTCCATTTGGCTATCTTGCTCTGCTTCCTCCCCTCCCTTCCTCCCTCTCTCCCTCCCTTCCTCCCTCTCTCCCTCCCTCCTTTCTTTCTTTCCTTTCCTTTCCTTTCCTTTCCTTTCCTTTCCTTTCCTTTTCTTTTCTTTCTCTCTCTATTTCTTTCTTTCTCTCTTTCTTCTAAAAAATGGTATAATTCTATACAAACTGGCTAAAAACTTGTTTTATTTGCTCGCCCTTCTAGGTCAATACATACAAATCCACTTTCTTATTTTTATTGGCCAGCCAGTGTAATTTTGCTTGGATGTTTCAGAAATTATTTAACCATTCCTCAGTTGGTGGTCAGTTGTTCTCAGTCTTATTCAAATAAGTAATTCCAGCTGCCTTTTGTTGTAATATATCATGTATTCTTTAGACAAATAATGCTGCAGTGAACATCTTTGTACATATGTATTTACATTTTCATGTCATTCTGTCTGTAATATGGATTCCAACAAGTGGGATAGCTTATTTGGAGATATGCAGAGACTCAATATTTACTTATATTGTCAAATTCTATCTTCTCTGATACCCATTTACACTCCAGCGAGTATATGCAATTGCACATTTCTTCACCTCCTCATCAGTCATTGAGTATTTTTTAGCTAATCTGGTAAGCAAAAATTTTCTTTTGCAAAAAACATTACATTACATTTATTAAATTATTTGCAAAAGGGGGTAAATGTGTTTGTGTGAAAATGTCTTCTAAGAGCACACTGTAGACTACATGGCAGAGGTAGAGATGAGAGGCAGGAAAACACTCAGGAGGATAGATTAATTAATAAAAGTCAGAGATCATGAAGACTTCAGCGGGCAGAAGATGGTGCCCCCTTTTCAGAGTTAAGTGGATATCAACTAGCATATTAGCTGTATATTGCTATTAATAATGTATGGGCATGATTTGGCAAGTATTTCTTTAAAAGCAAAATGAAGTTTGTTTTGAAGTTAGAAATCATCCAGTACTTCCAAGTTGTGCAATACATTTAAGGCATTATGTATTCAACGACTTGAATTTAAATGATGAATCCATTAATATATTGCTTGAAATATAGACCATAGTCTTTGTCTTCCTGAGGATATTTTAATCAAAATATTAAAAATAAGCTGGAGTCTCATTCAAATAGTTAATTCCAGCTGCCTTTTGTTGTAATATATCATGAAATATTTCTCTGATGGATGGGTAGCCAAATGCAGATAAAATTAGCTTTGCAGTCATTCATTTTAAATTGCTCTTGAATCACTTGAAAGTAAATTCCATTTCAGAAGAATACACTTCAAGTCTCAGACAAAGAGATAATGGTCCTATATTTTATGATATAAGCAATAATAGTTTAAGTCTTATGATTCAGAAATATAGAAACTTATGTATTAAGTTGATGAAAATTAAGGCTTGATATATAGCAGTAAAACCAGCAACCTAAAGCTCCCTAGATTGATGTTCATAGCATAATATTTTCTTGTGAAGAATTAGGTGGAATGAAAGTCTATAAAAATAATACATGGTGTAAAGCTTTCTCTTCTTGGATATAAATGAAAAAGCAAAAGCCTATGTGAGATAACAGAAAAAAGGAAATACTGAGATTTATTGATATCAAGATAAAAATGGTACTACTGTTGGAACGTCAGTATTGAGTAATAGTAGAAAGTGGAAAATTAAGTCAAATATCGGAGGAGGGTAAAATGAATAATAGCATTACATCTAAATCAAAAAAGCGTTAAGTTAATACTGAATTCAATGTACAGAACAAAAGCAACTCTGGAAATTTTACCTTGTTAATTTGAATGAACTACATGTACAAAACGTGTTTCACAATTAATTAATCAAGTCATTTTGCCCAGATAGCACAATGCAGTCAATACCAGCAGCTGGGGTGTGCATTTATAGAAAATGTAATAATTTGGGATACCCGTGGCATGTTGCCAGGAATAAGTTCACAGTCTGAAGTTGCTGTTCACAGACTGATTCCTATTATCACCCTAATGTCACTCCTTCAGATATTTATATTAAGAAATAAAGTGGTAAGAGGACGTACTCACTGATGTCCTTGAAGAAAAAAAAATCAACTTTTTTATAGCTTCAAGTTTTACAGCATGACCTTAATAGTATCATAAAGCTGTTTTTTTATTTTGTTTTGTGGGGATTTTTTTGCAGTATGGTAACATTAATTGAATGAAAAGTACTGATCTCAGTAAACAGTCTACCACCTCAGGGTGGAATCACAGACTTTCTTATCCCCATGGGTTCGGCAGTCCTTTAATGCCCTGAAAAAGTAAAAATTTTAGCATGACAGGGATTTTACTTACTTTGGATCAGAGGCCCTTTGCTGGGCACTAGGGAACATCCAAAGGAAGGCCACAAACACATATAAAGTCACACACCTTCCATTGCACACCATTGCAAATACACTTGCTTAGAGAATTGATATGAGCCTGAGTTTCTCAGTCTGAATGATTGTATTTTCCTTTAGAAAATAGCTAATTACCACAAGAAGCAGGGAAAAACAAAGTTCCAAAATGAATATCCAATAATAAAGATGCAATTTCATTTTGCAGACTTTCCATGAAGTGAGATGCTCATTTAACTGACATTTGTAGACAGGGCTGGCTTCATGGGTATGTGACCTCTGCTGTCATACAGGACCAGTGTTTGGTTTAATGTTCTGCTGTCACCATCTCAGAATTCTTAATAAATTTTTAACCAGGGATCTTGAATTTTCATTCTTCCTTGGGCCACACAAATTTTGTAGCCAGTCCTGTTTGTAGATATTTCTATTGTTAAAACATCTTATAATTGTCAATGAATCTGAGGCACTATAAACTCTAAACCCTTGTGAATCTCTTAGGAATGATCAAAGTTGCCATTAGTATAATATGCATGCATTTGTAAGATTTTTATTGACCCCATATAATGTGCTAGACTTATGGAAAATGAAAATGAAAACAATATAGTCCCTGCTTTCAAAGAGTTTCATTTCTAGTGTTAAGCATTTGTTGTATATTTCTAGTTTTTTGAAAATTGGTAATAGTCTTATAAAACCAATTGCAAAGCTGAAAAGTAGATTTCTCCACTTGTATGACTGGCAAATGCATTGCACAGAGGAGCTAAATATTTATGTAGGATAAATAGTATTTGTAGCTGATCACTTTATCTTTAAATACATGTAGCTATAGTCATGCTGGATGTTTAAATTAAAGTTTTCATCTATTATTTTAGTTGAAGAGAATTGGCTGGCTTGTTTCATTTTCAAAACTTTCTCTAGAATAGGAAAAAGTTACGATACAATTTCATAAAAAGATGATTTCTAAAATAACACTGTATCTGAGAATTAATGCTGAAACTTGACAGTTTTGTATGGAGCAAGAATCAGAAAGCGTTCTTTTAGTATGTTTAACTTGATGGTGGGACCAACTTCCATTGTTGAGTAAGGTACCCAGGTCATCTTTTGTATGTGGAGAAAGCAAGGATTTCACAACAGGGGTGAGCCCACTGATAATCAGCTTATTTGCATTTTATCATATCTGTCCCACTGTACATATCTACTAACTCAAGGTCTTGAATTTTCTATATTAATATCATTCTCAACAACTGAATTGAGTAATAGAAGTGATATGCCATACTGCCTATAACAGGAATTCATCCAGGGCATAGGCTTGAATTTCCTTTGTGAATATTTTAGGAAATCTTAATAAACTAATATCCTGTGGTTGGCTAAGGCATCTCTCTAGATAAACTTTTAAGGATTGGTTCTGCAGAAACTATAATGATATGTAAAGAAAAACTGGATTTATTAAATTAAAACATTTCTAATGATAGAAATCTTCCTTAATAAGTTGCATTTTCAAGTGTTAATAAACATCTTGAAAAATCAATAACTGTGTGAAACCTCAAACCAAGATATAGGTTCATTTATCTTTACTTGTGATCATGTTGTCTTAAAAGTCAAAATTAAGGAAATACAAAGTTAGTTTGCCCATACATTTTCTAAATATATTGTTAAATTATTGCTTTTTCCCCAACATTTAACAGTGCTGCTTTTGACTTGAAAATGTGTGACTCGTTTTGCTTCCATTTGTCTTTTCAGTAGTTTACAATAAAACAATCAGAAGAAAGAGATACACGCTTTGGCAAGGCAGAGTAATCAATTTTTAGTGCCTATGAAGTTTTTCTATAGCAGGTGAACATTTAAATACTTTTGCTATACTATTGAATAAGGTGAGGTAGTATACAATCATCTATATCTTGCAATCATTCCTTTTCAAGTTTTGCCTTCTGAAACAATGGCTTAAAGTTTTATCATACTTTTCATGCTTAAATAAATATAGTTATTAAATACATTCGCATGTTTTTGTGGGTACATAGTTAAAAAATAAAATCTAGTTGACCTTCTGCCTTCATAAATAGTAATAATTAAAAACAACAGCTAACTTCTATAGAATTTGAGTCATGTTTTGTGGAGCTTTATTGATTATCAGCACCGGCCATCATCACATATAACAGTAAGTGCTTTAGAAGAAAAAAAAAATTGGATAAGACCTTCAAGACATCAGTTTCATGCTGATGGATTTGTCAATAGTTCAGTTCCTCATCCCTTTGCCTTTCTGAGCTATGTTTATTTAAGCAGTCTTGAATGTTCTTGCATATTGACTAAAGGAGCTGCAATTGATGGAAACAAGGTTATTCTTTAGTAAGCTGACAATTTTGGTCCTTTATGTTCAACAATGGAAAAACTAGAAATGATGCCCTGCCAAAAGAAAGCAAATTAAGGAGGCAAAGTGAGAAGAAATATCTAGGTATAGGAAACAACATTTACATTTCGGTGTCAAAAATTTACTACTTTGGGCAGCTTAGAATGCTAGTTTTGTCAGTGATGCAAGTGAAGTCAATTTTTACTGCAAAACAGATTAGCAGAGACCGGACATCATTACTATTTGACAGCTATCTTATGACTTGAACGAAAAAAGTTCCAAGCCAGTTTTCTTAGTGGACAGATGTCCACTATACCAGTGGCTATCTTCCAACACAGGGCAACAACTGAAGGAGAAATAAAATGACTTTCAAGACAACATGTGAGCAACCAGCCTTTAAGTACCAATACCATACTCTATATTTACTACTGAATATAAGTACACTTAGAGAACTTGTAAAAAAATTTTAATTTTGACATCAGAGTTTTCACATTACATATTTGTAACCAATTTGGGGAATTAGTAATAGCTTTGTTCTCCTCTGTCCCAATTGGAAGATTATTATTAGGCTGAACTTATTTATGATGTGTTGGAAAGACTGTTTTTACCTTGACTTCTGTAAAACACAGTAATAGGTTTTATTATAAAAAGCACGTTTATTATTAATTTTTTATTTTGAATCATGCAGAATCCAGGTTTAAAATGTATCTCAAAGTGTGCAAATTATCTAAAGTGGTTTTTAAATTTTGGGTTGAATGAGTATTTCACACAATGACATCTTTTGAAAATAACAACAGATTTGAATTTGAACGAAATATCCTTAATTAAAGTTTCTAATATTTCTGCTCAGCTCGTTGCAAAGAATGTAAGCTTTATCTATGAGCCTTATGCTTTTCAAAGACATGTTTCTAATGAAGTTGCCCTTGCTTTTGTCTGCTCTCAAGGGTGACACTCTATAATGGGAAATGCAGTGATACATTGGGAAGATCATGGTTTTTAATTGAGATACACATGAATTCCAGTTTCAGCTCTGCTATTTACTACCTATGTGCTCAGGGCAACTTATTTATCCTCCCTGATGTTGAGTTTTGCTGTGTATAGAAATGGGAATAATAATCCATATCCTTAAACGACCAGTCAATAGATCTAACATACTGCCTGGCACACAGCAGGCATTCACATCACTTAATTACTGCGTTTATAAGTCATTATTTTTACATGACTAGTAAGTAGAAGGCAAGTTGTTACAATGTGTTAACGATTTTCCACTTTCTTCTTGTTTCTCAGACGACGACTTTTTTCATGAACTCCCAGAAACTTTTCCTTCTGATCCACCTGAGCCTCTGCCACATTTCCTTATTGAGCCTGAAGAAGCTTATATTGTGAAGAATAAGCCTGTGAACCTGTACTGTAAAGCAAGCCCTGCCACCCAGATCTATTTCAAGTGTAATAGTGAGTGGGTTCATCAGAAGGACCACATAGTAGATGAAAGAGTAGATGAAACTTCCGGTGAGTTTTCCATTGCATTTGCATTGCAGTTCAAGATTCACTTACTCACTACTCTAGCCTGTGGCCATACTATTATTTCAATTAGTGGAATGGAAAATGGAGTTATTCTTTGACAAAAAGTTTTGAATTGGTTTGATTAAGATTTGGTGATCTCGTTTCATGTGTTGAAAAGTAAAATGGTGTGAATAAATCTTGACTTGCTTCCTGTTGGACTACATGAAATTAAAACATGGTTCATACTTAAGAAGATAAATAATGCGAATGAACAGACTGACAATGTTAAATGCCCAAGCAAATAATATTCTCGAGTTGCACTTGCGTGGTAGTCAGATCTAAATATCCTGAGTTCTGGGGAGCATTTTTAACTAGGATAAATTGAACGTGTTTACATTACTGTCTAACGAAAATCCATGTGCGTAGTTTGCCCTTATATTTGTTAAGGATTTGTAAATGTCGTAGATTCAAAGTATCTTATACTCATAACTTACATCCAAAAGTGAATCCTAACTTCCTAACTCTTATCTAAAATTAAATTGAGGGTGATTCAGAACAGTGATAGTGTAGGATCCATGAACAGAAGAAATGGTAATTGTAGCCCTTTCTCAGAGGGTCTTGATCTGATTATCTTTGCCCCTGGCATGGTTAAAACTCCTGACTTTGTTGCTCTGTAAATACCATCCTTAAAGATAAAATACTAAAGGCAAAGAAAGGTTGAAGTAGATTCTAATAACCTGTGGGATTTCAATTAGATATAAAGAATAGCAATTTTCTGCTACACAATAGATAAGTTAGGGTAGTTGTGGAATCTCCTGGAGTTCTTTTAAATTGGAAACATATATATCTTTCCATGGTAGTGAACGTGTTTTTGCTCTCCAGCAGAGCGAATAACTCTTTGAACTTTCAGATCTCTTCCAGACTTATGATTTTGTAATGTTGACATATATTTAAGTATTAATACTTTATTATTCGACATTTTCAAGCCAAAGAATATCAAGCATGACAAAAATTGAAGCATTTAAATATCTTTGTTACCCTTAATAGATATCTCTCTGGACCAAAATGGATACACGTGTTCAAAATCCAAATTGTAAATAATTCATATTTGTGCCCAAGTGTCGGATTAACCAGAGACAAGTAGAGACCAGCACTTGAGGGCTCTACTTTCTACTTTCAAGGTCTCCGACAAGATAAATAGCATATTGAGGTGACAGAACATAAAGAAATAGAACAGACTATGAGAGGACTGAGAAGAGGCAACTTTTTAAAAAGCATGTAGGACATAGTCTTTATAACATAAATGGTCTTTGGAAAATCAGGTGGCAACTCTACATAATTGCTTGTCAATTTGTGAATCAATATGCTCACTGAATGCAAGCTGATGACTGCAGATATAACCGGGTATCCAATTGTAGGGTAGCTTACTTCAGGGAATTGTCCCACCTCTTGGTCTAATTACTCACAAAATAACTCCACCAGATGTTTTCAAAATCTCAAGTGGATTGAGTTTTATTTGTTTCAGTTCATGTATTTGTATAGATTTCAAACAAATAAGCTTTAATGATACAAGGAAAGAGAAAGAAATCACAAAAGCTCAAATATGTTACAACATATTCAGGCTTATCTTTACTAAAATAATGAGATGCCTATATAGGAAGATTATAAATAGAAGAAAACTATTCTAATGTCGAACGCTTCTAGCAATTTCATGCTATGTTGGTAACACACCCACACACACATATACACATATATTGAGAGAGATTTCCTTTCTGTGAAATCCTTATTTTTTATAATTGTACACAAAATTAATTAATATTACATACATCAATGATTAAGACTACCTTATAAAATTAACTATAAACTAAAATAGTTTGCATGTTTTCATTTAAATTCAGGAGAGATAGATGAGAACTAAGAGAAGGTTTAGGAAATTCAATACTTTCTCAGTTCTCCTGAGATTCAGGAATGGAGTAAAATACAATATAGCTTTATTGGGAGCCTTCATTTTCATCCAGAACTTTACAAAAAAGGCCAGCATCCAGGCAAAGGCTGACATAGTAGACTCATGTAGGTATTACCTTTAAAGTTAGGAAAAACTTGGTGGGAATGTATATTAGTACAACCTCTATGGAAAACAGTATGGAGATTTCTCAGAGAACTAAAAGTAAAACACCATTTAATCCAGCAATCCCACTACTTGGCGTCTACCCAAAGGAAAAGAAATCATTACATCAAAAAGATACCTGCACTCATATGTTTTTCATAGCTCTATTCACGATAGCAAAGATAGGGAATCAACCCAAGTGCCCATCAGTGGATAATCAGATAAAGAAAATGTGATATATACAAACAATAGAATACTATTCATCCATAAAAAAGACTGAAGCCATGTCTTTTGCAGCAACATGGATGGAACTGGAAGCCATTATCTTAAGTGAAGTAACTCAGACCCAGAAATATATTAATAAATGCCACATATTCTCACTTGTGAGAGCTAAATAATGTGTACACGTGGATGAGTGTGAAATGATAGACAACAGAGACTCAGAAGGGTGCAGGTGGGTGAGGGGGGTTGGTGATGAGAAATTACTTAATAGGTACAGTGTATGTTATTCAGGTGATGGATACCCCAAAAGCCCTGACTTTACCACTATACAATCTATTCATGCAACAAATTATACTTATATCCCATAAATTACTACAAATAAAAAGAATGAAGTTAGGAAAAAGACAAAGATGCCCACAGATACCATTATTAATTGGTATTATTCTAATCTACTAGCCAGTGCCATTAGACAACACAAGTAATGAAGAGGTACAAAAATAGTGAAGAAAGTGGAAAATTATCATTTATGACAAATTGTGTGATTTTGTACTCCTGGAAAATGTGTGCATTTTAAAAGAAAAAAAAATCTTCAAATCAAGAGAATAGAGAAAATAGGTGATAAAAAATTTGTATCACCAACCAACTTTCCTATGTACAGACAGCCAAATCAAATTAAAATGCAGTAAAAGATGTCATTTAGAATAGCTATGTAAAAGAAAACATGTAGGTGTGTACTTATCAAAAATTTTGCAGAATTTTGTAAAGGAAATTTAAAAATCCTACTTAGAGACAAAAAAGATATCATGACTTATATTAAGGAAAGACATATTCGTGAATGGAAAGGCCGAATATGTTTAAATGTCTAATACTTATAAATGAATCTGTAATGTCACCATCATTTTATTAAAAATAATTTGGGAAAATAGCTGAGAGAATTCTTAAATAGTAGAGTAATGAGGAAAACCCAACTCATTATAAATATAATGCTAAGAAGTTAAAAGAGTTTGATCTTAGCAGAGGACAAAACATACAGATTAATGGATTAAAATAGAGATCAAGAAACACTCAAAGACCTAAGGCATTTGTACCTATTACATTATCTAGAATGTAATAAAGATCAGTTTTCCAACCAGTGAGGAAAATAGTTTATTCAATGCATGAGTTGATACAACAAGATAGGAAGTTGGAAATAGAAAAATAATGAAGAAAACTTGAATCTATCTCATTCTTTAGAATAAAATAAATGCTAGATGTTGGGGCTTAAAATCATCATCATCACCACCATCACCATCATCATTAGGAGAAAATGTGGCAGTTGGTTGGTTGGTTTCAGTGGTGGGCATAGTCTTTTAAATTAAGACACATAATCTATAAGTCTTACAGCATTATTAAATTTGAATATCCAAAGCAAGAAAACCACAAACAAAACCAAGAGACAGATTTAAAAACTAGTTATAGTATCTGTGGCTATATATTAGCCAAAGGGCTAATTTTATAAATACATAAATAGCTCCTAAACTGTATTTAAGGAAAAGATCAGCAACCCAATAGAAAATTGAGCAGAGTTGTTGATATAACAAGATACAGGAACAGCAATGTAAATGGTAATTAAGTATCTAAGGAGATGTCATCAGGATCAAAACATTTGTTAATATATAGTGTTGATTAAAGGCATAATTTGTTGATGGGCGTTTAAATTGATACAATCTTTTTGAAGGCCAATTTGAAAATACCATCAATATTGAAAGGTATATAGATTTCACTGAGTAGTTACAAACCTAGGAACTATTTGAAAATATAATTCCAAATGTGCACAAAGCTTGTCCATTGAACCTTTGTTGCTGTTGCATATCAGGGACTGTTTATCCCTACTGTGATACTTTTAAATTTATTTTTTATTTTTTGGAAACAGGGTCTTCCTCTGTCTTCCAGGCTGGAATGCAGTGGCATGATCATAGCTCACTGCAAGCTTCAAACTTCTGGGCTCAAGTGATCCTCCCACCTCAGCCTCCTAAATAGCTACAACTACAGGCACACCACCATGCCTGACTAATTTTTCATTTTTTTGTAGAGATGGGGTCTTGCTATGTTGCCCAGGCTGGTCTCCAAACTCCTGTGCTCAAGTGATCCTGCTGCCTTAGCCTCCCAATGCACTGGTGAGACAGGAGAGTTCCCTCGACCCCTTCTGGGACTTGCAACAGGGGTATGGCTCATTTACTCTTTAAGCTACACTCAAACACCTTTCGAGAGGAGGAGCATGCAGGTGAGCAGGTGCAGGAGCTGGGGCAAGTGCCTTTGGGCTCCAGCAGGAAGGAACCCTTTACCAGCCTGCAGCACTGAGTAGAAGTTGCCTGTGACAGAGCTCTGGAGCCCCAGAGGACACGTGTTATAAACAATTGCTCTTTTAGCTTTGCCTCCACAGATGGCTTAAATGTTAACATGTCCGTGAAGAGTCAGTGTGACAGCCTTTTTGGGTTCCTGCACCCAGTGTGTCCTGAATTCTTTTTCGTCATTAAGGAAGAATCAGGTCACAGGAACAGTTTGAAAGGTGATGATTGTGGAGGATTTTACTAAGTGGAGGAAGTGGCTCTCAGCAGAAGGGGAGCTGGAAAGAGGATGGTATGGGAAGAAGGTGATCTTTCTGTGAAGCCTGGCCATCTGTGGCCAGGCTCCTCTCCAAAGTCATTCAGTCAGAAGTTATACTGCGTCTATCTGTAGTCTCTGATGCTCAGTTGCTTCTCTCGACATTCAGCTGCTTGTCTCTCTGCCAACTAAGGTCTGGGGCTTATGCGAACACAGGATAGGGGTGCAGGGCAGGCCAAAAAGGTAACTTGGGCAGGAAAACAGGGGGCTGCAGTTTCCAGGCTTGAGGGTGGGGCCTTTGCTGGGGAACTGCTGTCTTCTACTCAATATTTCCCTGCCTCCTGTCCATATCACTGGAGCTACAGGGGAAGAGGCCCACCATGCCTGGCCATAATACATTTTAAAACAAAGAGGTTGCTCCAGATATGAAGCTATAGAAAACTCTCTGAGATAAAATTGAGAATGAAAGCCAAAGTAGAGAACACTGTGTGTGATATGCTTCCATGTATAAAGAAAGAGGATGCATGTATGTGCATTGGAATTTTTCTGGAGAAACATATAACAACCAGTTGACAGCTTAGAGTCTGGGGTGATAAAGGGACTTTTATTGTTTGAGTTTTTTTTTCAATCCTGTGAATGTGTTATTTTCATAATAAATAATGAAACCTGAAAAAAAGCCCATACCACTTTATTGCCTGTCTTTGCCTATCATAAATCCCCAATATGGATAAATATTGGTGGAGAAATTTGTAGGCTTTTTATGTTAAAGCTTTTTGCTTTCCTGTGAGATCAGAAATATTGTGAATGCAACTGAAATAAAGGCATTTGTTTTTTTAGGGGTGGAGGTTGGGGGGTTTTCCCTGAAGCTAGATCCACCCTGCAACTTTGGTTCTCAACTGGAGTCTGACTGTAGTATTGTTGGGGACTTAGTGGTTCTTAATAGCAAGAAATGTTAGAATACATTGTCTTGAAATGTATTTCAAATCAGGTAAATTTTCTTAGTATTTGAAAACATCAAACCTGGTTATCCTATGATAAGACAGAGAAAAAACATTGCAAACAAGTTGTTTTTATACATACCTCTGCCTTATAATCATATTTAGAAGGATATTTAGTGACAATCAAGCTACATTACCTTGAGACTAAGAAAAATTGACTACATTCAATAAAATATCTATCAAACGTAACTTCATATTAAAAAACTGCAAGACAATAAAACTTAAAAATTCTCCAACTCTTAAAATTTTCTTTTAAATTATGAAATCATTACATAGGAAGCAAATAATTATTTATACTCACTGAGCATATCTATCCATCGATCATAACAAAATACACTGATTGAAGATCATTCATTACCATTACTCTTTGCCTTTCCATCATTTAAACCACAGTTGCATTTCTTACATGTATGTAATATAAGAAACAGAAAAGTGGAACGCAGCTTATAATAAATCATTTAGAAATTTTCAATATTTGAAAGTTCTTGATTTGGTAATATAGTAATACATTCCTATGTTGCCTTCAAAATTCCATAGAAATCATGATCTACTCAATATTTTGTGGTTACATTTTTAAGAAAAACAGGCTCAGCTGTTCGCTTTCTATTTACTTGAAGCCTTTTCAACTCCTGTTTCCATGGTACCTAAGATCTACCATCTAAAAGCAAATATTTTTTTTCTCTGTGAAGAAGCAAAGGAGTTTAGAAAACCATGGTTATGTTGAAATTTTAATAATCCCTGAGATTTTCCTTTTTCATCTTTAATTATTCTCAAGTTAGCCGAAAATATCAATAAGGTCAACACAACAAAAATAAAAGTTCCAGGCCTTATACCGAACACCTTACATGTATTCTGTTCTTTAGTCATCACAAGTGTCTTATGAGATAATTTCTAAGATTCTCCTTTGGTAAATTAGAAATCTGAGGCTCAGCAGGATGAAGAAACAAACTTGCCTCAAATCACCTAATGAGGAAGTGACACAGCCAGGATATGAACCCAGAGCTCTCTGCTTCCAAAACCTTTGCTCTTGGCCCTATGCCTGCTATCTCCCTAAATTTTACTATAACTACTGAACACAGAACAGTTAGTCTGAAAAAGAGCTATGCAATACAATTATTTCTTTTCCCAGGAAGAGAAGGGCTGCTTCAGAGTATCAGCTGTATGTGCATTTTTCATGTTTTTCTTTGCCTTCCTTGCCTTGTCTCAGATTTTCCACATGCAGGCCTTTGTGATTCTTTAACATAATAACATAAGCTAGTGCTTAGGGTCTGGTTTTTCATTCTTGAAGGCCTTTGCTCTTTGGCCAATTAGCAAACAGTGAGCCTTAATGGAAAAAAGGAATTGATGAATAGAAGCTATAATTGGGCATAAATTTAAGTGAATTGCTTCTAATCAAAACCTCGACTTAGGTATACTGTGCTCACTCAAGTCCCCATTTGTTGCAGGAGTGGGAACATTGAAAATCTTCCTCCTTTTGTATTCCTGTTTCAGATACCTCTTCTCTCCTTCCAGGCGCCAAAAATTAAAATCTCAGCTTCATCCTTCACTCCAACAAGCAAAATGATCATCAAGTATTGCCAATTTATTTTCAAATCATCCTCCTGTTTTAAGTCTTGCTTCTACTCCCCTTCTACTCTTTAATATGTAGCTCTTTGATTATCTAAATAGCCACCTACATCTTTATTTTGGCCTTTTTCTTTTTCCAGCAGTTTATTCT
The DNA here is from genome assembly GCF_028878055.3 of Symphalangus syndactylus. NCBI lineage: Eukaryota > Metazoa > Chordata > Mammalia > Primates > Hylobatidae > Symphalangus > Symphalangus syndactylus. The sequence continues at coordinate 42,904,227 of NC_072432.2, forward strand.
CCAAGTAGTTATGGGCCTAAAAAACAAGTGTTCAAATGGTTTTTCCAAGGGGTTGTCATTCCACTTCTTAAAAATATATAATGGTTTCCCTTTGTCCATGAAATAAAGCACATCCTCCTCGATTTTATCTTCAAAGTCTTCAGTATAATTGGCTCCTAATCAAACTTTCTAGCCTTGCCCCATAGTTTCACCTTTACCACATGCCTTATATAGTAAGCCGATATGGTTTTTCCTCTTAAACTGTGTTCAACAAACCACCAGTGTCTTATAAGTTCTTAATAGATGTTATTTTGGAAAACAAGAAAACAAAAGCTTTGCAGCCAATTTAGGAAACACTGCAGTAATTATATTCCCCTTTTGGAGAAAGTGTTAAGTCATCTTAATCCATTTGGGCTGCTGTGGCAAAATACCACAGCCTGGGTAGTTTATAAAGAACAGAAATTTATGTCTCACAGATTTGGAGGCTGGGAAATCTAAGATCCAGCAGATTCGTTGTGTGATAAGGGCCTGCTTCCTTCTAGATGGTGCCTTCTTGCTGTGTCCTCACATGGCAGAAGGGGCAAAAGTTGCCTGTCTTGCCTCTTTTATAAAAGCAGTAACTCATTCTTCATGACAGTTGCCCCCATGGCCTAGTCACCTTCCAGAGGCCCCATCTCCTAATACCATCACCTAGGGAGTTAGTATTTCAACATACGAATTTGAGGGGATATGAATGAGACCATAGCACATGTATATTAGCACGACAGTCCCCAACCTTTTTGGCATGAGGGACCGTTTTCATGGAAAACAATTTTTCCACAAAGTGGAAGGGGGATGATTTAGGGATGATTCAAGTGCATTACATTTATTGTGCACTTTATTTCTATTATTATTACGTTGTAATGTATAACGAGATGATTATACAACTCACCATAATGTAGAATCAATGGGAGCCCTGAGCTTATTTTTCTGCAACAGTCCTATCTGGGGGTGATAGGAGATAGTGACAGATCATCAGGCATTAGATTCTCATAAGGTGCAAGCAACCTATATCGCTTGCATATGCAGTTCACAATATGGTTTGTGTTCCTATGAGAATCTAATGCTGCCACTGATCTGACAGGAGGCAGAGCTCAGGACGTAATGCTCCCTCACCTGCTGCACAGCTCCTGCCGTGTGGCCAGGTTCCAGTACTGGTCCCTGGCCTGGGGGTTGGGGACCTCTGTATTAGCATGTGAAACTCTCAGGAAAGGTCTGTAGTGGGAAAACCTTATTTATTTATTTATTTATTTATTTACTTTTTGAGATGGAGTCGCACTCTGTCGTCCAGCCTGCAGTGCAGTGGCATGATCTTGGCTCACTGCAACCTCCGCCTCCCGGGTTCAAGTGATTCTCCTGCCTCAGCCTCCCGAGCAGCTGGGACTACAGACGTGTGCCACCATGCCCAGCTAACTTTTGTATTTTTAGTAGAGACGGGGTTTCACCATGTTGGCCAGGCTGGTTTTGAACTCCTGACTTCGTAATCCACCTGCCTCGGCCTCCCAAAGTGCTGGGATTACAGGCATGAGCCACCGTGCCTGACCCGAAAACCTTCTTTACTGTTTGTCGACTGTAATCTTTTTCACAGAATCTCTATTGAAATATCATGAGATCTTAATGTCACACCAGGAGATGATTTAGGAAATGCTGCTCACACATTGTCAAAGGGCAAATACGGGAGATCTGTATGAATTCTATCAAGTGATGCCTACTCTTTTCTTTACACTTTTGAGCATTATAATCATAGAAACATGAAGTTTTGAGAACTATGGCAGTCATTTAGTTCAGTTTAATTATTGGCATGCTCTTCATTAAATTGAGTGAAACTAATTTTTTATTATCTTGACTTTGTGGACCTACTTTCGTCAGATGGAACTTCAGAAAATAAGTTTGTTCACATCTTGTCCTCTTATTATTAGTCTTAGATAACTTGAGAAAGACAATTATCACATCTCTCCCCTCTTTATTCTAAACATTACAGCTGAAGAGAAAGCTCCCTGAAATCCGGGGTCGTGTCTGTGTTTTTTACTGTTCCTGTTCCTGCTTAACATGGTGTTGGGTACTTAATAGGGGCTCAACAAATACGTTTTGAATGAATTAACTATCCCTTATACCATACTTTGCTTCACTCCACCTCTGTCAGCATCTTGCTCATTCTTAAAGAAGTATCTCCAATGCAATACTGTGAATGAATCTTTCTATATAGAAACCCAAGTCATAGGTAAATATGTCCTCATTTGTGTTATTTGTACTTCCATTTTCATTACACTCATGGTGATTGTGGAAATATTATGATAATTCATATTATCAATATTTGACCTTCAAATTATCAATATTTGACCTTTGACTTTTTCTTTTCTTTCTTTCTTTTTTTTTTTTTTTGAGACGGAACCTCACTCTGTCACCCAGGCTGAAGTGCGGTGGCATGATCTTGGCTCACTGCAACCTCCACCTCCTGGGTTCAAGAGATTCTCCTGCCTCAGCCTCATAAGTGGCTGGGACTACAGATGCTACCGCCACGCCTAGCTAATTTTTGTATTTTTGGTAGAGACAGCGTTTCGCTGTATTGGCCAGGCTGGTCTCAAACTCCTGACCTCAGGTGATCCACCTGCCTCAGACTCCCAAAGTGCTGGGATTATAGGCGTGAGCCACCGTGCCTGGCCAATATTCAACCATTTTTGAAGTGCAAAAATCACAGTCTTATATTCAATATCATGTGTTATTTATTAAAGTTATATTTATGTATACATATATTAATAGATGTGCATGTATATATAATATAGGTAATCTCTGTCTCTTCAACTAGATTGGAATGGTATGGCATAGTTTATATTTTGTAAAGCTTTTTCTTTTCTGTAGTTTACAACAAGGTGCTAAGCACAGGCAATGATCAATGACAGTTTGTTTTCTGAGATTATAGCTACTCATCCTACTAAATTTGTGTAACTGAAATTTAGCGAGACAAACCAACAGTGTGTATTTGGAATATTTCATGAATAGGTAATTTGAGGAATACATAAAGATGGCTTAATCTTCTGTAAGAAGAGTTACTTTATACAATAAATATACCTATCACACCAATTGTTATTCTCCATGTAATCATTTTAAACTCAGTTCTCATTAACAGAGTGAACAATTTCAAAAGGAAGTTATGTGGGTTTTGCTTATATTTTAGTAAATGATGCATAAAATTTGAAAACTCTACTTGAACCTCATTCCATAATTTGTCATTTAAGTCAGTGCGAGTATTGCCTTTACAAGAATGGAGCTTTATATCTGTAATACAGTTGTCTGCCAATGAAGATAAATGATTCTGGAATTTAAATCAATTATTTATTTGATTTCTTTCTCAGAGGTACTTATTTCAATACCAGAAACTAACAATTTTTCTTTTCAGTATGAGGCTGGCCCCAGGGCTGAGTAAATAAAAATAGAAAATTGATAAGGACCCATGTAGTACCTGAAGGCTGTTTCACTGAGTTAATCTGATAACGTCACAAGATAGTAGTTGCTGGTTAGTCATAACAGAATATCAATTGTCCTGGATTGAAAGGTGTAATGTTTTCTCACCTTTACTTTGCAATCATATTCTAGGCCATATCTGTGCAATAAATATATGCTATTAAAATCTTCTATACAGTATGAAGATTCAAACATTAAAAATCTTCCCCATGGGGTACTGAACTATATAGTTCAGCTTATTTTTCATTTATTAGTGTTCACAGTTGATTCATCCTTATTTCACATTGACTTTGTCTTTAAACACCTGGGCTAAGATGGCCAACATAAACTCAGCTGCAATTAAAAAAAAACATGGTTAGATCAGAGTTCTAGAACTTACATTATTTGTTGCAGTTGCTTCCATTATATCACGCAGATGAACCTCTGCTAGCTGACTTATTTGGGCTAATCTTCTGGATGTAAACGTTTTTGTTTTCATTCTTTTTCTAACTTACAAAAAGAAGAGAAAATTGAAAATTTTTAGGCTACACATTTAGATTCTTTTTGTTTCTAATCTATTGTTGTCATGAAGTTTTTATTGTTATTGTTATTTGTTCATTTTTGGTATTTCTGATATTTGCAAATATCAGTATTATAGACCCTGTATGTACTCCAAAGCACCCCGACTATATCCTATTTGCAGAACTATGTAATTTTAATTTAATTATATCCCATGGGGAAGATTTTTAGTGTTTGAATTTCATACTGTACAGAATATTTCACTAGCATATATTTATTGCACAGATGTGGTCTAGAACATGATTGCAAAGTAAAGGTGAGAAAACATTACACCTTTCAATGCAATTTTAGCAAGTTGTGTTTCACTAGGGGAAAAGAGAAATTTTCTAAAATTATATACAGTGAGAGTTTTTAGTGTAAGAAACATAAAGGAATTCTCCCCTGCCAATTAACACTTAGGGCAAGGTTACTTGTAACACATAACTCCTCTTCCTTTCCACAGTGAAGATGAAAGCACTGATTAATACAATTTAATCAAGAATATCCATATAAGTAGATATGTTAAGTACAGACACACATATTTGTGTGTGTGTTTTTCCAAATTCAGAAGAGAAAAAATCAAATTATGTCCACCCTCAGGCCCACGCAGAGGCTACAATAAGAAGCAGGAGTCCAAGGACCATTCTTCATCTAGATAACATGCTACTGAAACGGACATTTCAGGAGCAAAATTAGTGATTGTGTTGCTATAGCAATTTTGCCACGTGCTCAGCAACCATGCATATGCTGTGGCCTGAGTTTTAATATGACCACTTCGACGTGAGAAAAGAACAATTGTTAAAAGCCGTATTGTACTTTTTAATCTAACCTTTGGCTAAAGTATGTGAAGGGTTTAAGAAGAGTCTCTTTTACTTTCTTTTCTTTTCTTTTCTTTCTTTTTTTTTTTTTTTTGAGATGGAATTTCTCTCTTGTCACCCAGGCTGGAGTACAATGGCATGATCTCGGCTCACTGCAACATCCGCCTCCTGGGTTCAAGTGATCCTCCTGCCTCAGCCTCCCCAGTAGCTGGGATTATAGGCGCCCGCCACCACACTGGGCTAATTTTTGTATTTTTAGTAGAGACGAGGTTTTACCATGTTGGCCAGGCTGGTCTTGAACTCCTGACCTCAGGCGACCTGCCCACCTGGCCTCCCAAAGTGCTGGGATGTACAGGTGAGAGCCATCTTGTGCTTTATTTTTGTGGAAGAAACACATTTTTAAAAGTTTGAGGTTGTCACATAAAACAGATTAAGCATCATTTTAAAGTAAGTTTAAGAAACAATGTATGCTTAAAAGAGAGGGTCCGCTTCCAAAAGAGCATAGCTTTTCTCCTAAAATTTAAATATTATTGTTGGGTGTCTGAACCTATTGTGCTAAATATAAGTAAACTGGTTGGTAATTATGAGATAATTATCCAGGCTGTTGTTCCATTCTATTTGTTTCTGTACCACTAAATCTTAGTACCCATTATTCTCTCAATAATTTGGTCAAAATCTTGATGCTATTTCTCTCTCCCCACCCTATCATTTTTTGGCATCTTTGAAAACACAACAGAGAACTTTTTAGTTAAAAATTTCCACAATCGATGAAAAATCAAATGCGAACCCTCGAGTTGGGAGGACATCGCTAACTAGCTGTGGATCGCGTTGTCTTCCCCCGTGTTTACCGTCAGTCCTGAGTCTTCCCTCAGCTGGTGATTCTCAGAACAGTCCTGGGGAAGCCTGTTGAAATATCCATTCTTGCCAGATCCTCTAAATAGTACCTTTTGGAGATATAAAAACCAGCCCATGTAACATGAGCACTACCATTAGCCAACTATCAGGGTCTGGCAAAAAAGTAAGCACAGCATGTAGCAAATACAGTATCTTGCAATGAAAAGCAATTCAGATGAGGCAGCCTTGGACTCGTTTCTAATTTCATCAAAGGCTTAACCTGATTATAAAAATTGTGTTCTGGAAGAAAGTTTCCAGAACATGAAGGCAAGAGCCGCAAGGAACTATTAGGGCAGGAACTGTCAACCCTGGCTGCACTTGACAGTTACCAGGGGGGACTTTTGAAAACACCTAGGTCCTGGCCCCAGCCCCAGAGATAATAATTTAATTGGGAACAGGCCATAGCTTTTCCTCTGTCTGTTTGTTTTAAGCTCTCTAGTAATGCTAATGTACAACCAGGCTTGAAAACCAGGGCATGAGAGAGATGCTATTTATTGTAAAAGTGTGGCAGAGAGGGAGTACATAGATGTTCTGTTCAAAATCCATGACCTAGATACTTTACTTGGTGCTGTAAGTAGAGACATAACCAAGACTTGATTACTGCACTTAAGGATATTCCAGTCTGGAGGGAGCAAAAGAGAGGAGGGAAAAGAGAGATGGGGGAAAACGAGTATGCTTTACGATTTGCTCAGGCTTTCCTCTCATTCCGAGAATAAATTCATGAAACCCCTTGGTAGTCCTATAGTATGGAGTTACATGGATAGAGCTCCTGCTTTCTTCAATATCCTTTCCCCTGTCTCTGCCTATTAAACTGCTAAAGCAGAAGGATAGCAGCCTCCTGAGGGAAGTGGGGGGAACTCTCAGGCTTAAGTGAATTAAAATTTCGCTGGAAAAACCCAGGGGAATGTTCTGTACAAGGCAAGTCCAGGAATGGCAGGCAGTGAATGGCATGCCTCTTTTTATAGCTACACCCTGGATGACACTGGACAATGATGCCCTCTGTATGAAGTGACCTCAGTGACTAAAAGGCTGCCTCTCCACACCCATTCTGGGGGCATTTGTGAAACCAGAAAAACACTGCATGGCAGACAGTTTTTTCTCACCTTTTTGCTCTGTCAGATTTCTGCACCCAGGCTTTGAATGGACAGTAAATGCCGTTAGTCACTGCATTTGTCTCCTAGGCTTAGAACAACAGAAATGTATTTTCTCATGGTTTTGGAGGCTAGAAGTCTGAAATCCAGCAGAGCTGCCCTCTTCGGGGAGCTCCAGGGGAAAATCTGTTTCTTGTCTCTTCCAGTTTCTGGTGGCTGCCCTGGCACTCCTGGGCTTCCAGCTCCATCACTGCAATCTCAGCCTCCATCTTCACGTCACCTTCTCCTCCACATCTGTCTTCCTCTCTGTAGGTCTCTTCCAAGAATTCTTGTCGTTGGATTCTGGGCTCACCTGGATAATCCAGGATATTATCCTGGATTACCTAAAAGTCTTGTTTGTATTCTTCAAGGTGAACATATTTTTATCTGCACTTGTTCTGTATTTTCCCTTCTGCTGTCCTCCCAGGCTGTTCATCTCCTTATCTCAAGATCTTTAATGACTTCTGCAAAGAACTTTTTGTCAAACAAAGTAAGATTTACAGGTCCCAGGGATTCAGACATAGACATATCTTTTGTGGGACACTATTCAGCATTCAGCCCACTACAGCCACCAAGCATTTGTCAAGAAAAAAAATCACTTAACATGACAGTGCAGGTGGGAAGTGATGGTGGAGAGACCGAGTAGGAGTGGTGGGTGCTGAAAGTAAAGGCACTTACCCACCTGGCTGTTTTTCCTCATTTGGTCGGTATTTCTAAGGTAACTATAAGTGGAGCAGGCAATGAAAGCATTCCCTAGTGTTCTTTATCAGCTTTCTGAGGCCTCCCCCAGTCTGCTGCCTTCTACTCGGGGCCAGAGACAGGAAGCGAACTGCTCAGCCTGGCTCTGCACAGCGCTCATTTTCCCCCTGCTCACAGCATCCTTGCCAGCCCCTGCACTGTGACAGCCATCCCGTCTCATTCTCATTGCCACGTTTCTCATACAAATTCTTTCTCCACATTGTTGCCAAAGCCAAACCAAAATAGCCGATACAATCCAAAGAGCTTCACTTTATAATTTCCTTTACACACGCACATGTACACGTGCACACACACGCACACACTTATTTTTGCTTGGCCTAGCAACACAATGGGAATGTAAACACGTTGTTAATGCAGCCGCTCTCAGTTGGCTTCCCAGATGGCTTGAGTTCAATAGATTTTTTCCCCCTGATTTCCTCAGCTTCTCCTAGCAAGTGCTAAACAGCCATTATGCCTTTTCCTGCACATTGAGATTCATCTGCAGCTACTAAACTGCCTCCAAAGTGCTTCAATTTTGCATGAGCGCTAAGCTGGGGACTGGGAGACATTACCCAGTGCTGAAGGCCCAGATCATTAGAAAGAGCATGTAAATCCTCTGAACCAGAAATAAAAAGTGCAGAGATTTCCTTTGTGAAGTCCCAACTGCTGCTTTATGTAAAACATGAACCTTTGGCAAGGTTTTATGTGGTCCGATTCCCTTTTATTTTTTCTTTTTTTTCTTTTATTTTGGCATATGTGTTCTTTTTTTTTTTTCTAAGCAGTGACATTTCCATCAGGAACATATGAAATTACAGCCATTCTCTGTCATTATTTTTCTTTTTAGGACCTCAGATCCCTCTTCACTTTTAATAGGGATGATACCTTGAAGTATTGCGAAAGGATCTCCTATATGATTGACTTTTTAAAAAGCTTGCTGAATACCAAGAAACTTTGAGGTGGGATGGATTGACATTTACAAGATATGTACAGGGGACAAAAATCTACATTATTTAAGTATAGATGTAAGGAGTATGCAGACATTGGATTATGGACAGAAGTTGGAATACAAGCTAAAAGGGATTGTGAAAACTGTTAATGAGAAAGCAGTGGTTCTATTCTTCTCATTTTTCGATAGGTATTTCCCTGTACATTATTACCTAAAAGTCTTGTTTGTATTTTTCAAGGTGAACATATTTTTGTCTGCCCTTGATCTGTATATTCACCTCTGCTGTCCTCCCAGGCTGTTTGTCAGACCATCTTGCCACAAATTAAAAGTGTGCCTGCGATCAGCTCCGAAGTGCCTATGAGAGGGTGGGGATGCTAGGCTTGGAATCCTGAGAGCCCCATGGTTTTGCATGCTGTGGGGCTGGATCCACACTCCAAGTCCTTGGCTTTGTAACCAAAAACACTTATGATAGAAAGGTTGACTCTCCATCTTTATTTATTATTTCCTTTGCAGTAGGATTTTTTGATCAGTTGTAATAACATTTATTTTGATCTATCATGTACCCGTTTAAGAGTAATAAACCAGGCTCCTTTTACATGTTTTCTCTATAATTATTTCCCTTTTTTCCATGTATATATATAGTAGGTCATGCTATCTTCCTTTTAGGATTCTGAGAGTAAAAATGTGTGCTTGATGTACACTTAATGATCAGATACAGCAGTTCATTATTTATCTCTAAACACATTTCCAAGGACATTTATTAACCACTGATTTATTCAACAGTGAATATGCAAGTGAAATCTGACAGAAGTGTTACCAAATGGGTTTATAATAAGATATGAAGTAAATGCATTCCAACTTGGAAGTAAAAAGAAAATACTAGATGAATAATATGCATACAAATGCACATAGAGACGTTAGGTGCCTATGTATACTCTCTGTGTAATATATCCATTTTTATGCTGAAACTCAGTTTTGTTTGTCAGCGTATTGTATGTATCCTTCCAGCTAAATATTCCTATCCATTAATTTTCCTTTAGTAAAATCATCGCTAATCGTGAAAATGTCATCATCTTTATTAGTGCTAGTATCATTGCAAAATATTATTTACTATGATCCATACCTCATGGTTCTAACTGCATATATTAAATAGCTACCTTTCATGTTCTTCTTCTAGTGGAAATTGTTTATCCACAAAAGTACGTGTCCTTTGAAACAATACATTTGTAAAAGAAAGGAAGAAGAACGAAACTTTGCCTGGAGATATGAATAGACATGATTGAAGCTGTTTGTTCAACTGTCAATATTATACAGTTATATAAGTGTCTCAGGGAATTGGAGCTCATAGTGGGAAACAATCACTTTTCTTTTTCTTCTTTGTAATACTAGTGTAGAATAGACATAAACACATTACAAGTTCCAAAAATACTCAGAATCTGGGTTCACTCCTGACTAAGGCAAGAAGAGCTGCCCTGAACAAGGCCACCTTCCTAAGATTGTTATGACAATGAATGTACCATTCTAACATGTTTCAGCCATTCCATCTTGGGAGTAGGGGGTGTCTAAATGCTACAGCAGCTTACCATAACACAGACTTAAATGATATGGAACATAATATGCTTGGCACACAGTAGGTTTTCAGTAAATACCTATTGAATAAATGAATGAAAAAAATACTTATAAAGTCCATGAAACTTTGTTGCTTTTTTACCATGATCCAATGCTTACCTTCAAACAATTAAAATTTATTTTTAATTTGACATTTTGTTAGATACACAAAGACGGATTTCCATTAATTCTGAGGGTTTTCAAATATCTGAATGTTTGACTTTAATATTATGCCCAACTGCCTCAAAATGCAGAGTAATTTACTATGTAACAAAATATTATTTTCAAAATTTCATGTTTGCAATGTTTTTCAAAATGTACTTTCCAGTATAAATGTTGAACAAATTGACGTGAAATACTAGGTCATAGTGTTTAAGTACCGTTATCGTTTTCTTTACAGTCAATCATGTTTTGATGTTTTTGCAAGAGATAATAAAACTGAAACCACAGAAAAGTGGCATCTGAGTTGTGGAGAGTCTTGAATAGCAGCTCGAGAGCTCCTTGAGGGGGTTCACATTCTAGTTGGAAAGTGAAGGAAGACTCCAGAAGACATGATTATACTTATCAATTTTATATCTTTTTTAAAATATGGATGTTAGCTTATTCTGACCGAAATTAGTCAGAACTAACCTACTTAGTAATTTCTGTTCAATTGCTTAATGTCTCTGCCTCACCTGTGTTATTGAAGAGGGATATAGGGAATGGCTGATAGAGGAGCTGTGCAAGCATTGTGGTTGTCAAAATAAGTAGACCTTATACACTTTGATTCTTCATGTCAGGGTAGCTCCACTATATCTACACTTCAGGATGGTGGGGTTCTGGAGGATTAGTAAAATTCCAGGTGGCTTGGCTGAAGGACAAGAAACTTAAAGGCAACTCCCCTGAAATCATTTCTAGTGTTCAAAATCCATTTCTAAAGAACTAGCCTCATCTGCATTGCCCTGAACAGCTGAAATCTTCACTCAGACTTGATTTGCCCGACTCCACTGAAAATTCCCCAAACCAGTCATGTCTTTCTCATCTGGGTATGTGCCTAATATAATTTTCAATTAGTGGTGCTCTTCTCCCCTCCTAAGTCTTTATAGTACTTCAAATGATAATTTTGTGAACAGAATACTGCTTTATTCTCAAGATAATTATGATGCAGTACATTTTAAAGACATTTTATGGATTTCAAGTACTTTCGTAACTGTTATTTCATTCCTTTTCTCACAACACAGCAAGACAAACACATTTTTAGTCTTATTTCACAAGATGGGAGACCAAGGTTTGATGAATTTAAGATTTGCCAAAAAGTCAGCCAATAAATACAGAGCAGAATTTACTTTCTTATCTCAATAAATCACTAGGTTGTTGTGTGTTAGGTGAATATGTTTTCAGTCACCTATTTGCAATCATAATTGTCCTGAGTGAGTGGAATTTTTAAACATATGAATCTTTATAGTATGCTTTTTAAAGTTTCATTAAGACTATGAAACATACTGCTTTTAAGATAAACAAATAGCAATCCTCAATAGAACATACTACGTGTGAACTGTTGTAAGTGGTAGTCACTCAGAAGTGATTGCTCTTAATGCTTGTTTTCAAATCATTTGGAGTAAATGCAAAATGAAAGCCCATGGGGATGAGTAATTATTATTCTGGATACGTATACCTGGTTTCCGCTGTCAGACAGTGTTTTTAGAGGATCACCAAGGATATTGCTCTTAACACTTATGATTAATGACTTGATGTAAGATCAAAGATCTGAAAACCATTTTGTAATAATAATTAAAATAAAAATTATTAAAATTCCTTTAAAGTAAGTCAGTGTATCCTTGTTTACTAATAGAGACAAATTAATCTTCCCGAAGCATGTCATTTTCAAAACTGTCATTTTACCAATTTACAATTTTCACAATCTCACTGCTCCTAAGAACCAACTTCCCTAGCTGTCATTCACAGCTCTTCACGAATCTTCTCTTCTATCTAATTCAACACTTATTCCTTTACTCAATGAATGTAAACTACTCTCCCCTGGAGTGCTCCATGCATTTTCATCTCTGCTCTTTGGCTTTGCGCTATTCTCTCTTCCTAAAGTGTCTTTGATTCCTTTCTCTAAATCTTTAAACCCAAACCTTGTTTCAGTGTCAATCTCAAATATTCCACTTTGCCATGTTCCCCCAGTCTCTCCATCTGAAACTATTTCACTATAGCTTTTGTCATGGGATTTTCAGAATTTTCTAAATTTTGGATTATTTTTATTCAGTAGATCAACGTAGAGAATGATAAACAAAAGCATACTGAGAGCCACAATGAGATGAGGTTCTGTGGCTACATTGACTGTAGGGCTCTGTGGTTTAACAAATTGAGGGAAAATGATGCTAATCTGTACTAAACAGACTTCTTTACTACAGAACTTCTGACCAATGCCTTCAATATATGGATAGGCATTCTGAGTTTTGTAGAGGAGGGTGTATTGAACAGAAATTCCCAAGCTTGTTTGACCATGGAACTCTTTTCTGAGACACAGTTTCAGGAATATTGGTGTAGTGAAAGGAATAGGAACATTGGATTCAGACAAATGTGGGTATAAATCTTTATTTTGGTACTTATTGGCTATATGAACAATTGTTTAGATTCTGTTCTCTGCTCCTTACATATTTATTATAGATTTGATAGTATGAATCCCCAAGGATTGTTATGCAGATTAACTGAGACGCACCGTAGCTGTTCAAAAAATACTAGTTACCTTTACTCTTCTAAGTTACAATTAAATTTATTTTATGCCTGGGATTAAACACTTTATTTTCTGTTGTAACTATATATATGTACAAATCATTCACTTATTTAACATGTATTAACTGGACAAATATTTGTGCCAGTTACTGTACTGATGGATACAGAATGCATAGGACAGGGCCTGTGCTCAGTGAACAACTATTTTATCTCTAGTCTTAGTATCTTCTGAAGGGAGCATTCATAAGCATTTCATCAATGTGGCCACCTAAGAAACTATCACAATGAATGGAACATGTGCTTAAGAATTATCTTCATACTGGAATGTCACCCACAAGAGAACAGAGACCTTATCTCCTTACGTGCTTTCTGGTTTTTTTTTTTTTTTTTTTTTTTTTTTGAGATTAGATTTCACTCTGTCACCCAAGCCAGAGTGCAGTGGTGCAATCATAGCTCACCATAAGGTCAGACTCCTAGGCTCAAGCAATACTCCTGCCTCAGCCTCCTGAGCAGCTAGTACTATAGGCATATACAACCATGCCTAGCTAATTTTCTGATTTTTATTTGTAGAGACAGGGTCTCTTTATGTTGCCCAGGCTTGTCTTGAAGTCTTGGCCTCAAGCAATCCTCTCGCCTAGGCCTCCCAAAGCTCTGGAATTATAGGCACGAACCAGTGTGCCAAGGTGATATCTTCTTTCTTTAGCACTGTATCCCCAGCACATGGAAAAGAAAAGTTATTGTCACATAGTAAAGTCTCAAGAAATATCTATTGAATGAATGACTGGACAAGAGTAATAGTGAAGTCTATAATTCACAAGTGTACAGTTAACTGGATTTCCAAGAACATATTACTATGCCCCACTTTTATTAGCAGGCATCATTTTGTTAAATTTTATTAAAATTATATTAAAACTATTCATGAATGCCTGAAACAAGGAAGCAAAGACATGCATGTAGTAAGATTTAGGTCATAATTAGGAATTATATTTTCCAAGAAAAATGTTGGAATATACATTCAAATATGTATAATATGTTTGGTGTTTTAGGACAAATATTTAGAAGAATGTTGCATTTGCTAATTCAATGGAACATGCTTTGTGCCCTTCCAAATTAAATAAATTGCTATCACGTATTCACAAAATTGTTTCTTTATATTCCAAAGAATATTGACACACAAGGCATGAGTTAATTACAGAAAGCATTTTAGCTGCCCTTTTAGTATCAGAAAGTCTTCTTTGCACACATTTGAAAGACTTTTTTTTATCACCAAAGTTAAAAACAATTAAATGACAGCTAGTGCTTGTAAGGTTGATTTCTAGCAATTCGTTGCAACTTTAAATGTAAGACAGAAATATTTTGCACACCCACCATTCAAGTTATCCCTCAGATACGGACTCTAAGTTTGATGTTAGTTGGAAAGTCAAATCAAAAATAGAAGGCCTAGTTCTCCTGTAAAACTCAAAACCTGATGCTCGCACAAAGGAAAGAGGAAAGGAAAGAGGAAAACTGTGTTGTGATTGCCAGAGTAAGTTTCATTTTTCATTCTATGTAACATTGTCTTATAATTAAAATTTCAAGTTTTAAGGCAGAAAACTATGCGTTGATCTATAGTTGTCATAGAGCTTTCTAGAAGCACTAGAACCCCCCCGAACCCAGATACACAATCCAGTGAATATTCTTCTCAGTTCTAGACAAAACAAAAATATAACAAAGCACAGATCCTCATTTGACACAGGCTGCCACACAGAGCCAAGTTACTAAAAACTATGACCATAAAAAGGAATTGAGCCAATGACCCAGAAATGCTTCCAAGCAAATCCCTTGAACCACTCAGTTTCAGTCATATTAATTCTTTAACCTTTGAATAAATTTAGCCTTCTAAATTTATTAACACAATTGTATATATTTATGGTGAACAACATGATGTTTTGAAATATATATATCATGGAATGGCTAAATCAAGCTAATTAACATATACATCACCTCATATACTTCTCATTTTTTTTGTAATGAGATCACTTAAAATCTACTGTCTTAGCAAATTTCAAATACACAACACATTACCATTAACTGTGGTCATTATGTTGCACGTCTCTTGAACTTACTCTCCCTATCTAACTGCAATTTAGTATCCTTTGGCCAACATTTTCCCAGTCACCCATCTTGGGACCCCCTACCCTCTGTGAACCACCATTTTTGCTCTGCTTCTATGGTTTCAACTTTTTTAGAATCCACATATAAGTGTGATCATGCAGTATTTGTCTTCCTGTGCCTGGCTCATTTCATTTAACATAATGTTCTCCAGGCTCATCCAAGTTGTGGGACATCAAAATATTTCCTTTGTTTTTAAGGTTGAATCATTTTCCCCTGTGTATATGTACCACATTTTCTATCACCACTCATCTATTGATGGACACTTAGGTTAATCCCGTATCTTGGCTATTGTGAATAGCCAAGTGCTGCAGTGAATGTAGGGGAGCAGATATCCCTTTGAAATACTGATTCCTTTACTTTGGGTATATAACTATTAGTGGAACTGCTGGATCATATGGTGGTTTTATTTCTGTTTTGTTTTGTCTTAAGGAAACTTCATACAGTTTTTCATAAGGCTGTATTAATTTACATTCCCACCAACAGAGTGCAAGGATTTCCTTTGCCCCATATCCTTTGTCAACACTTGTTGTCTTTTGTCTTTTTGATAGTAGCCATTCTGCCAGGTGTGAGGTGATATCTCATTGTTTTAATTTGTATTTCCATGAGGATTAGTGATGTTGAACATATTTTAATATACCCTTGGCCATTTGTATGTCTTCTTTTGAAACATGTCTTTTGGGATCCTCTGCCCAGTTTTTTAATTGGGTTCTTTTTCTTGCTCTTGAGTTGACTGAGTTCCTTATACATTTTGTCTATTAACCCTTTATCAGATGTATGGTTTACAAATGTTTTCTCTCATTCCGTAAGTTGTCTCTTCACTTTGTTGATTACTTCCTTGCTGTGCAGAAGCTTTTTAGTTTGATGTATTCCTATTTGTCTATTTTTGCTTTTGCTGCCTGTGTTTTTGGGGTCATATTAAAAAAATCATTGCCTAAACTAATGTCAAGGAGCTTTTCCGCTATGTTTTTTTCTAGTGGTTTTACAGTTTCAGGGTTTACATTTATATTTTCAATCTATTTTGAGTTGGTTTTTGTATATGGTATGAGTTAAGGGTCTAATTTCATTCTTCTGCATAGGGATATCCAGTTGTCCCAACACTATTTATTGAAGAGACTGTCCTTTCCCCATTGTGTATTCTTGGCGTCTCTGTCAAAAATCAATTGACCATAAACATATGGATTTATTTCTGGGCTAGCTATTTTGTTCCATTGGTCTATGTGTCTGTTTTCATGCTAGCATTATGCTATTTTGATACTGTAACTTTATAGTAGATATGGAAATCAAGTAACATGATGCCTCCAGCTTTGTTCTTTTTGCTTAAGATTGCATTAGCTATTCAGGGTCTTTTGTGATTCCATATGAATTTTAAGATTGTTTTTCTAATTCTGTGAAAATTGTCATTGGAGTTTTGATATGGATTGCATTAAATTTGTAGACCACTTTGTGTAATATGAACATTTTAATAATGTTAGTTTTTCGAATCCATGAACATATCTTTCCATTAATGTTTTTCTCGTTCTTTTTTTTTCTTTTTTTTCTTTTTTTTTTTTTTGTTTTTTTGAGACAGAGTCTTGCTTCGTCGGCCAGGCTGGAGTGCAGTGGTGCAATCTCGAATCGCTGAAACTTCTGTCTCTCAAGCAATTCTCTGCCTCAGCCTCCCAAGTAGCTGGGATTACAGGCGCCTGCCACCATGCTCAGCTTATTTTTGTATTTTTAGTAGAGACAGAGTTTCACCATCTTGGCCAGGCTGGTCTCAAACTCCTGACCTCACGTGATCCGCCCGCCTCAGCCTCCCAAACTGCTGGGATTACAGGCATGAGCCACTACACCTGGCCTTCCATTAATGTTTTTCTTCTTCAATTTATTTCATTAATGTTTTACTGTTTTCAGTGTACAGCTCTTTCATCTCTTTGGTTAAATTTATTTCTATGTATTTTATTATTTGTGTAGCTATTATACATGGGGTTATTTTCTTTGTTTCATTTTGGGAAAGCTTATTATTCATGTATAGAATCATTACTGATATTTATATGTTGATTTTGTGTCCTGCAACTGTACTGAATTCATTTATTAATTTTAACAGTTTCATTTAGTCTATAGGATTCTCCAAATGTAACAGCACATCATCTGCAAGCAGAGACAATTTCCTTCTTCCTTTGTGATTCAGAATTTTTTTCCTCTTGCATAATTGATCCATCTAAGACTTACAGTGCTATGTTGAATAGAAATAGCAAGAGTGGGCATCCTTGTCTTGTTCCTGATCTTAGAGGAAAAACTTTCAACTTTTCACTGTTGAACATAATGCTAGGTCTGGGCTTGTCATATATAGCTTTATTGTGTTGAGATACATTCATTTTCTATCCAATTTGTTGAGAGTTTTTCTCATTAAAGGATGTTGAATTTTGTCAAATGTTCTTTCTACAACTATTAAGATGATCGTCTGATTTTTATCCTTCATTTTGTTGATGTGATGTATTACACTGATTGATTTGTAAATGTTGAAACATCCTTGCATCCCAGGGATATATCCCACTTGATAAGGGTGCATGATCCTTTTAATGTGCTGTTGCATTTGGTTTGCTAGTATTTTGTTGATGATTTTTGCATCTTTGTTTATCAGGGTTATTGGCCTGTACTTTTCTTTTCTTGTAGTGTCCTCAGCAGGTTTTGGTAAGAGGATAATGCTGGCTTTGTAATATGAATTTGGAAGTAGTCTCTCTTCTTTAATTTTTTGGAAGAGTTTGAGAAAAGTTAAGGTTAGTTCTTCTTAAATAAAAGTGCAGGTCCTGGGCCTTTATTTGATGGGAGACTTTTTATTTCTGATTTAATCATCTTACTGATCATTGGTCTGTTCAAGTTTTCTATTCCTTCATGATTCAGTCTCTGTAAGTGTTGCATTTCTTACATTCATCTTAATCACAAAGATAGTAGCTGTAACTTTAACAAAATTATACTCATAATAAAGCTAATACACCAGTAAGTTGCAATTCCCACTTGCACAAAATAATTTTAGTTAAATTATATAGTTTGCTTATATATTAAACGTTATATTAAAAATTTAATCAAAACATTTCAAAGAGTAGGTAAATTTTGTGTATACAATTTCTTCCTGCTATAGTAGTTAAAGATTGTTAAGTGACTTCATGTAACACAACATTGTATCTTGATTTTGAAATTCTGCCTTTTAAGTTATCACACTTTAATTACTTTAACGAGAGTTATAAGATGCTAAAACAATAATCAGTTTTTATGGTATGACATCCTTCTAAATAATGACAGGGTGTTTTTGTGATTTAATTAATATTAAGACATCTAGAACTGATATGTTTCATATTTTAAATAATACTAGTAAAAGCTTATAATAGAATGAGGCACTGGAAGAAAGTATGAAAAGATCACACTAATTCAATAAAACCGTAATATATTCCAGAACATCCCAACCTGCAGCTTTGTATATTTCTTACCAACCTGTGTCCTAACTGTGAATGTACTATAATGAAATTTGGTGGAGCGAGCTCTGCAGTTCTTCTCCAGTTAGAGAGATTGCTGGAGAAAGTCAAATTGCCAGACCTGCACAACATGGTATCTTAAAACTTCCTTTTGCCATAAGAAAGATAAAGTCATGGGGAGAATCAACTCAGGCATACATAATACCTAAGTCTAAAGTTGCGTTAGGATACTTTTGAAAGAAACATACATGGAGTATCAGAAGGTGCAAATTCATGATCATGAAAATGTGTTTTAAGATGATGTGTGATTGTTTTCAGTATCACCTAATAAACAAGATATGTTTATAAAATATATGAAGAGGCGGGCGTGGTGGCTCACGCCTGTAATCCCAGCACTTTGCCAGGCCGAGGGGGGTGGATCACGAGGTTAGGAGATCGAGACCATCCTGGTTAACGCGGTGAAACCTGTTTCTACTAAAAATACAAAAAATTAGCCGGGCATGGTGGCGGGCACCTGTAGTCCCAGCTACTCGGGAGGCTGAGGCAGGAGAATAGCGTGAACCCAGGAGGCAGAGCTTGCAGTGAGCTGAGATCGCACCACTGCATTCCAGCCTGGGTGACAGAGCAAGACTCTGTCTCGAAAAAAAAAAATAAATAAAAATAAAAATAAATAAAATATATGAAGAGCTTAAGGCTGAGTAATGTTTGATTCATCCTTACATTTCTGCAACTTAACATAATATGTTATTAATGGACTTTAATACTTAATTTGTTTGATAGCACTGTAGATTACATTTTGGGGAAATAAAGATATTATTTTAAGTAATCATTTAATTGGATTAAGCATGTATTTGTGCTCACTTTCTGGTAGTATCCTAGAAAAACAGTATTTGTGGTGCCTTACCACTATTATGAAATTAAATGTATGCTAAAAATAAAAATGTCATGTCATTATCAGGTCTTATTGCCATATTCATGTATGACCTCACAAAGATCCAGTCAGAGGGTTGCATTGGAATCTGAATTTCTATGTTCATTTGAAATGTATTATTAACAAGTGCACACTCATACTCATCATAAGACTTCTTGGAATAACATGCTAATTACTTTCCTGCACTCTGGCTCCCAAACCACAACGAATCCTATTATAAAAGCAAATCACTGCAAACTTCAAACAGCATGCATCCTTGAGATGCCACTATTAAAGGAAGCACCATGATGGGAAATCTTTGATGTTATCAGATGTGATGGAAACTACACATTTGTATTTGAGTAAGTCCTGTAGACCAAAGCATTTCCCCCACCCTTAAATAACCTGAAACCAATTTCAAGTTCCCAAATGCTCTTCAAAGCAACCCACCTTAGAAGTAATGCTGATGGCATTTCAAATTCGAGGTAGTTTGCTTTTTCCATCTCCAGACTTCAAGCAGATTTGAAATTATAGGTTCAAAGAGAAAAAATATTATCTACTTTTACCCAAACCACTAGGCTGTAGTCTGATGAACGAACTATCATAGGTAATAAACTTACCTATGGTTATGAAAACATGGCATGTAACCAAGTATCTCAGAGTCTGAATAATGCAGTCAATTCTATGGAATTCTTCTGAGTCATAAGTATTTAGATACTTCATGCTTCGGTTCTTTCTTATTCTTGTGTTGTTGACCAAAAGTTGGAATGTGAACTTTGGGCTATGTAATAGGACAACTGTACACAACTCAGCTCCTCCTGAATGGGACATCTGTGAAGCTGAATACAAAAATCAGTGTGTGCTTGACTCCAGTGCCCAGGGGGAGCCTGAGCCATACAATTCAGAGCATTCAGACTATGAATAACTCCTGTAGCAGGAGGGTTGGTCTGTGGCTTTTTAAAAGGCTTCAGATTTGTGGTCAGTAGAACCATCCATGAGCCTATTTGAGCTACAGGATACAGTGGACCTACTGAATTCCTCCAGCATTTAATTAGGCTTCCTGTAATTGCTTTAAGTAAAAGTGGGGGAGAATGAGACCTGAAGTTATCATCTTGGGACACCAAATATTTGGATGTGGTTTTAATATCCTGAGTGTATTTGTTGCTGCTCTGCATCGTATAAAGAGCCATTATAGTTCTAAGGAAACACATATTGCAAATTTATCAGCCCTTTGGTGACTGTAAGTTATTACAGTAATCTTAAAGGAAGAGGTTTGTTTCCAGTAACTGATTTCCCCATGAAGAGGGAATGTATAAATAAGTAAAGCAGGAAAAAACCATCGAACATCAGAGAGTAGGGGGAAAAAAGAGAGAAAGATATGGGGACTGGGGAAAGAGGTTGTGATTCCATCTTCCCATGGATTTCCAGAATTGAAATAATGTGAAAAAATACAATAAGATACAAAAATGAGAGGCCCGAGTAGGGACCAGGAAAGAGGAGGCAAAGTGGTGTTATTTGTTAATGGCCTGGGATTTTTGCTGAGAGGATTGTTACATTAGTTAGACATTGGCTAAAATAATATACCAATCTTCTTTCCACAGAAGGGTGATGGATTGGAATATGCCACTTACTTGGAAATTCTTTTCAAACTGGTTAATATATAAACATACAAGGATTACTAATTTTCAAAACATTGAAATAATTTTAAATGTACTTCATAAGCTTTTGACAATAGAGTTGCCCCTTAGGATCCTGTCATGCCTTGGGATTATAAAACCCACTTTCTTGGGCTTCATTCCCATTTAGCTAGTCATTAATGGGCCTATGAGCTTAGTAGTTTCTATGGCACAAGCCCCATCAGCTCTTGATAGGAAATATTGTTTGTTCCCCCAGTGGGACAACTCCTACTCCCATTGGGTAGTTGTTAATTTCCCTGAGTGTGTTTAGTCATTTGAATATTTTCTAGGTGTTAAGGAAAGTTCTAAAATACAGTTTTTAAGGAGTTCCAGAAAATATACCCTCTCCTGTCCCCTATAATCAAACATTTTGAGAAATTGTAACTTTTATGAACTTGTTAAACTATAAAGAATTGAATACACATACACATACACACAGATATATACATTCACACATACACATACACACATATCTATATCTCTTTTACATATCATATATATGTATATATTTAATTCTGATCTGATCATGTCATCTACTTGCTTAAAACACTTTAGTAATATCCATGGCTTTTAGGAAGAAACTGAAAATATCTGAGACAAAGTCTCGCTCATTGCCCAGGCTGGAGTGCAGTGGTGCGATCTCGGCTCACTGCAACCTCCATCTCCAAGGTTCAAGCGATTCTCCTGCCTCAGACTCCCGAGTAGCTGGGATTACAGGCGTGCGCCACCATGCCCAGCTAATTTTTGTATTTTTAGTAGAGACAGGGTTTCACCATGCTGGCAAGACTAGTCTCGAACTCCTGACCTCAAGTGATCCGCCTGCCTTGGCTTCCCAAAGTGCTGGGAATACAGGCGTGAGCCACAGTGCCTGGGGGAAACTGCGAATTTTAAACATTGTAGATGTGAGTAGTTCTCAAACTCAGCATGCATTGGGATTACTTGGCAGGCTTGTCAAAACACAGATTGCTGGACCCCACCCCCAGAGATTCCTATTCAGTGAGTTTGGCATGGAGCCTGAGAATATGCATTTGCAGCAGCTTCCCAGGTGATACTGATGAAGCTGCTCTGGGGGCCACACTTTCAGAAACACTGGTCTGCACAACTATATAAACTAGCCCCTTTCTTGTCTCTAGCTTCATCTCATGGCACTATTCTCTGTGGGTGGTGCTCAGTTGTCTTCTCCTAAATTCTCAAACTCCTAATTCCCTTTCCTGCTCTTTCCTGCTCTTTCCCATATGTCCCGTCCCTCCTGCTCACCCTATGATTGAGCCAAGCTAACTCATACTGGATCCTTCACGCTAGATTGGGTTCCCTGATTACTCACACTCATCCCTATGCCTCTCCTTTGCAGCATTGAATGCAATTGTACCTAAATAATAAGTTGTGTAATGCATTGTTAATATGATACCTCTTCACAATAATATAAGTTCCTTGAGGGGAAGGACTATCTTACTGATTACTTTCACAAGTGCTGATACAGTATCTTTTACATAATTGATACTAAATAAATATTTATTCAAAGAATAAATGAATAGATGGACATGTGAATAGTGCAAAACAATACATTTAGTCATTCTTACTACACCTATACTTGACCCAAAGCAAATTCTCCTCCTCCCTAGGGTGTTCTGCTGGTTCCCTCAATGGACACTCTGTGCTGGAAGTGTGAGAGTTCAAGCTCTGGGAGAACTGGCAGTTGCCCACATGTGTTGTTCAGATAACCCCTGTTGCTCAGGGCAAAGAGGCGCATTGAAAAATGAATGTCTGAAACAGCCTTGATAATTCAAGATAAATACCTCTAAAATGATAATCCCAGATGCTTAGTTCAACTTTTTTGTTGTTCAAGATTACATAATGCTGTGAAATAAATTCCAATTACTTGAGCATTTTAGCAGGAGGCTACTTTACCTTTAACAAGGTTTTGGTACATTACAATTACAGAGAAACATTTTGGGCTTTCAAAATTTTATGCACGAAAACCTTAAACTTATATATTCTTTGGATACGGTACCAGAAGTTTGTTAACTAAGGCTAGTATCTCTTTCAAGGAAAACGATGTGCCATTTAATTGAAACACAACGGCTAAAGTAATTTAGTTATTAAATAATCACCATGACTGTTGGTTTTAGCTTTGTAAATCTGTGTACATATGGTTATTTTACCCACAACTATATAATTGAGGGAAAAACCCTAGAAGATGTGAAATTCAAGTTTATATTTCAATATAGAGAGGAAGGTTAAAAAATAGCAAGCTATATTGGGAAAGGAATTATTTTGTGGAGTGATAGAGCCATTCTACTTTCATCCTCAGAATAATCCAGAAGATTTGAACTAGCAAATAAGAGAATGAAAAAGTTGAGTAAAATAACTGGAATGAGAAGAAAATCAAAAGAGATGAGAGACAATATCTGGGTTGTTGATCTATGGCATCAAAAGGGATGACTGGGGGAAAAATATGAAGTGATGGTTTATATTTGTTTAGTATGAATCTTGTGTTGACTTAAACCTTTCTTTTTCTCTTGTCAGGTCTCATTGTCCGGGAAGTGAGCATTGAGATTTCGCGCCAGCAAGTGGAAGAACTCTTTGGACCTGAAGATTACTGGTGCCAGTGTGTGGCCTGGAGCTCAGCGGGTACCACAAAGAGCCGGAAGGCATATGTGCGCATTGCATGTGAGTCATTGTACATAAGCACCTTGGGTCTCAGAAGCTGATGCACATAAAGGAAAGTTTACACTGTGACTACTCCAGCACCAAAGAAAACTGGTCAAAAATCCTGGAAAGGCCAGGCGCAGTGACTCACGCCTGTAATCCCAGCACTTTGGGAGGCCGAGGTGGGCGGATCACGAGGTTAGGAGATCGAGACCATCCTGGTTAACGCGGTGAAACCCCGTTTCTACTAAAAATACAAAAAATTAGCCGGGCATGGTGGCAGGCGCCTGTAGTCCCAGCTACTCGGGAGGGAGGCTGAGGCAGGAGAATGGCCTGAACCCAGGAGGCGGAGCTGGCAGTGAGCCGAGATTACACCACTGCACTCCAGTCTGGGCTACAGAGCAAGACTATCTCAAATAAACAAACAAACAAACAAACAAACAAAATCCTGGAAAAAAACTGCTCCCAGATTTCTGCATTTGAGCCACATATTCCTCTTAGGTCACCAGGATTTCATTTTATTTTTAATTTTCTTTTTTAGTTTTTAATTTTTGTGGGTACATAGTAGGTGTATATATTTACATGGTACATGAGATGTTTTGATACAGGCATGCAATGCCTAATAATCATATCGTGGGGAATGAGGTATCCACCCCTCTGGCATTTATCCTTTTGTGTTACAAACAATTCAATTATACTCTTTTAGTTATTTTTAAATGAACAGTTAAGTTATTATTGACCATAGTCACCCTGTTGTGCTATCAAATAGTAGGTCTTATTCATTCCTTCTATTTTTTTGTACTCATTAATCATCCCCACCTCCCCGCAAAACCCTACCACTACCCTTCCCAGCCTCTAGTAACTATCTTTTATTCTCTATGTCCATGAGTTCAATTTTTTTTATTTTATTTTTTGTTTTAAGGCACTGAGTAATTTTCTTTAGGGATGTGAAAGAACTGTGCTACTTTCCAAAGATTTTGATTTTTTTAAAAATCTAGTAGGAATTAGACGATAGGAAAATCAATCCTTAGAATGGCATATATCATTCCTTGAATGAGTTCATTCTACCACTTTAAGACCAAGTTGAGTCATTTTCCTATTCAAAATAGAGATTACCAAGATAAAGCTTCTCTATTTATTTTGGAACCAGTCTAGTACATTGGACCACACACAGCACTGTTTTCCAAATTATGTTAATTTCTAGAGCATACATGTTCAGGAAAAGGTTAAAAGGTACCTTGCAAAAAAGGCTTCCATAATCAAATAAATGTGAGAAATATATTTTTTGACAAAGTTATAGAAGCTTCTTCATTTCAAAACTTCTCAGATGATTTAATACACTAATATGCATGTTATCACCACTAAGGAGAAGGAGGCTGCAGCTTGCAGAGCCCTTTCCTCAGTAAATATTCTCTCTGTCTTCAGCAACATGGATGCCATATAACCTGTCTCAAGGTTTTATATTGAGAAATGTTCTCATACATGACAAAGCACTGAAATCCGTGTGTTTTCTTTTCCGAACCCTTTACATCTTTACATTTTACTAATTCGATTTTGTGTTGGATGCCAATATCACTTAGCTCTAAATCCCATCAATCCTGCTTCTAAAGCCTCCCCCAATTTATACTTGTCTCTGACTCCCTTGCTTCTTCATTTAGATGTGGACCGTTGCAGACCTTCCAGTTACTCTCCATGGCTCAAGTCTTTCCTCTGTTCCAGCCCTTCCTCCCTGTTACCACAAACACAGTCTTTCTAAAACTTAGGTCTCCTCTTGATAAGGTTTGGTTCTGTGTCCCACCCAAATCTCACCTCGAATTGTAATCATCCCCATGTGTCGTGGGAGTGAACTGGTGGGAGTGAACTGAATCATGGGGGTGGGTTTTCCCCGTGCTGTTCTATGATAGTGAATAAGTCTCAGGAGATCTGATGTTTTTATAAAGGGGAGTTCCCTTGTGCATGCCCTCTTGCCTGCCACCATGTAAGATGTTCCTTGCTCTTCCTTCATCTTCCACCATGATTATGAGGCCTCCCCAGCCCTGTGGAACTGTGAGTCCATTAAGCCTCTTTCCTTTATAAATTACCCAGTCTGGGGTATGTCTTTATTAGCAGCGTGAGAACAGATAAATACACCTCTCATGTTGCCTCCATTCCTGCTTCAAATTTTATAGTGACATGTGAGATAGGCAAAATTCCTTATAATGGCATATATCATTGAATTAGTTTTCTAGGGCTTACATAACAAAACACCACGGACTGGATGGCTTAAACAATAGAAACTCATTTTCTCACAGTTCTGAAGACTGGAAGGGCGATCTCAAGGTGTCAGCAGGTTTGGTTTCTCCTGAGGCCCCTCTTCTTGGCTTGCCGGTGGCTTCTTTCTCACTGTGTCTTCACATAGTCTTTCCTCTGTGTGTGCGCACATCCCTGGTGTCTCTTTGTGTGTCCAAATTTCTTCTTCTTATAAGGACGCCAGTCAGATTGGATTGGGGCCCACCGTAACAGCTTCATTTTAACTTGATCACCTCTTTAAAAGGCTTGTATGCCAATATAGTCACATCCTGAGATACTGAGGGTTAGGGCTTCCCCATCAGAATTTGGGGGAGTGGGATGTAGTTCAGCCAATAACAACCACATTTTGTGGTTTACATATCCAACCTATGTTTCTAGCTCAGAAGGGTAAGAATTTCTACATTTAATCTAGTAGTCACACTAGATTAAAACTACTTTGATTTCCATGCCTTTCAGCTATTCTTCATGCTGAAGCATTGCACCCTTATCTTACTACCTTTCACAACATATGTGTATATGTTTGTATGTATTTGTTCACTTAGTAATTGTTCACTTAGACAAATACTAAGTGAAGATTCACTCTGTTCTTGGGACAATTGTGGGTATTGGGGTTGGTACTAGAAACAAAACATGCAACCATCCTTGCCCTCATGGAGCTCATGTAGCGGTGAGGAAAGGCAAACTCTAAATAAAATGAATGATCATCCAGTCTAGAGCAGATGGTAAGTGCCACGAAGAAAAAATACAGCAGGAATAGGGAATTTGTAGGGCTGGGAGGGAGTGGTCAGGAAGCTTTGCTGAGGAAGTTGACAATTGCAAAGACCTGAAGGAGGGGTAAGAGGGAATCAGGCAGAGGGGACAGCGGCTGGCACAAAAACCCTGAGGCAGGAGTGTGCTGGTGGGTCCCAAAGACAGCAGTGAGGCCAGAGTGGCTAGAAGAGTGAGTGAGAGGACATCCACAGATGCAGCGAGAAAGGTAAGGCCTGGGCTAAAGATGGAAGGGGTGTGTGTAGATGGCATAGGGTTCTGTAGGTGTTGGAATTATCTTTGGTTTTGTTTGTTTGTTTGTTTGATTTTTGAGATGGGGGTCTCATTCTGTCACCAGGCTGGAGTGCAGTGGCGCGATCACAGCTCATTGCAGCCTCAATCTCCCAGGCTCAGGTGATTCTCCCACCCCAGCATCCCAGATAGCTGGGACTACAGGCATGTGCCACCATGCCCAGCTACTTTTTTGCACTTTTTTGTAGGGATGTAGTTTCACCATGTCACCAAAGCTGGTTTCAAACTCCTGGGCACAAGCGATTTTGCCCACTTCAGCTTCCCAAAATATTGGGATTACAGGAGTGACCCACCACACCCGGCCCATATTTGGTTTTGAGGATAAGTTGGGAACACTTTGGAATCTTTTCAGCAGAGGAACTCATGACCTGACATCCATTAGCAGAGTCATCTGGCTGCTGTGTTGAGAATGGACCATACTGGGCAAGGGGAGAAGCAGGAAGACCAGTGATGAGACTGCAGCTATGAGAGATGTTAAGCTACCGTAGAATGGAAGCAGTGGAGGTGGTGAGGCCAGGATTTCAGATATATTTAAAAATAGAGATAACGGCTTTTGTTGAGACCTTGGATGTGTGATGTGAGAGAAAGAAGAGAAAGGATGATTTGAAAGAGCTAAGCCTTTTCAAGGATTTCTTTCAAATGTCTTTAGTGAAGCCATTCCTGCCTCACAGTGGAAGGAGGCTAGGCATTCCTTTCTCAATACTTTCAGAGCAGTTTGTCCGTACTCCTAATATAGGGCTTGTCTCATTTCAATTATATTCACTTATAAAATTTGTGTTTCATGCCAGTGAGTTCCATGAGATCAAGAATTCTATTGTACTTAACTTTATATCTCTCCTGCTTAGTACAATGCCTAGAATATCACAGATGTTTAACTATTTTTTTGAATTAAAACTGTTATAAAGAATTCCCAGTGAAGTTTCTTAAAATGCTCGACACTAATCTTTCCTCTCTGAGAGTGTCTAAATAGATTTGCTCTTTGTCTTAAGTGGAATCTCCATGAAATACTGTGAAATGGAGTCATACATGCAGCCAGTGTATTGAGGGGTGCCCTTAGGAACAATAGGCTAAGGGTACTAGCATATCAGGTGGAGGAATAAAGGCAATGGTTGGGCAGAGGGAGAAATTGACCTGCAAAGCAAACACAACACATGAGGACTCCGTAGGAATCTGAAGCTCACGTGGCCCTTCAGAGTTATAGCACCCTGAGGCTGAAGGGGTGAGCAGACCTGTATTCCCCTACATAGACTAGTCAGTGGATGAAGACCCTCCTTTACTCCCTACCCCACCAGCATGTGTAACCAGGGCCAAGTCAGCTCTGCACCACTGAGGGTGATTCCAGGAGAGAGAAGCTGAGACTTTCACCGTCAACACTTCCAACAGGAGGGACCAGGCTTGAAAGGGGATCCTGGTAGCATACCACAACATCCACTGCCACACATTCTGAAGAATTGATTTTATTAATTATAAAGAAAAATACTTTTAATCATGTTTAAAAGGAAACAAAAAGCAAATGTTTCAGTCAAATATTTAATTGAATTCAAAATCAGTTTCAAACTGTAATCAAAGGAGGCACAAGGATAGAAAGCTATTCTTTTATCTTTCATTTCTATGTATTCATTAATAACAAGCACAATATATACTTAAAATTGCCAGTCTACATTCCACACTACACTGACTTGCTAGAGCTGAACTTTAAGAGCTGCATAGTTTCAAATAATGAATTTTTAGTTAATAAGCCTTCAATTTTCAGTAATTTGCAGAGAACATTGTTGTGCCAATTTCATATATATATAATTATATGTGTTTGAGTAGATATATTCTTTTTCAGCACACAAACATTAAATACATATAGGTATAAGACCCCTTTCTTTGCAGTATCTTCTATAAACTTTGCTATTTACTTCGTGGCTTTTAAATCTATTTTCAAATAAAAAAACAAACTCTTGGCCAGGCGCGGTGGCTCACGCTTGTAATCCCAGCACTTTGGGAGGCCGAGGCGGGTGGATCACGAGGTCAGGAGATCGAGACCATCCTGGCGAACACGGTGAAACCCCGTCTCTACTAAACAATACAAAAAATTAGCCGGGCGTGGTGGCGGGCGCCTGTAGTCCCAGCTACTCGGAGAGGCTGAGGCAGGAGAATAGCGTGAACCCGGGAGGCGGAGCTTGCAGTGAGCCGAGATTGCGCCACTGCACTCCAGCCTGGGCCACAGCGAGACTCCGTCTCAAAAAAAAAACAAAAAAAAAACTCTTCTTCAGGTCAATATTAATTTATTTATCCAAGGTATCTTTTCACCCTCATGTAATAATACTCAAGAGCAGTTCACCTATAATTCTGTAGCTAACTGAAATCATATGTGTGTACTGAAGGAACCCCACCTAACTTGTAAAGATTGACTCACAAAGATATGCATCATAATGAGAACAAAAAAGGTTGAATTTTCAAATTCTGTCTGTACAGGCTGATCCCTATCATTAGCAGCCCCTTGCTAATGTTGTAGAAGTTTGTGGGGTTTTTAGTTTTTGGTTTATGTTATTTTTTGAGATGAAGTCTTGCCCTGTCCCAGACTGGAGTGCAGTAGCACAATCTCGGCTCATTGCAACATTTGTCTCCTGGGTTCAAGTGATTTTCCTGCCTCAGCCTCCTGCCATGTAGCTGGGATTACTGGCATGCAGCACCACCCCTGGCTAATTTTCGTATTTTTAGTAGAAATAGGGGTCCCTCCATGTTGCCCAGGCTGGTCCCGAACTGGTGAACTCAAGCAATCTGCCTGTCTCAGCCTCCCAAAGTGCTGGGATTATAGGCGTGAGCCACAGTGCCCAGCTACTTATGGGTTTTCTACTCTGTCCTGTATCGAGCGAACTGTGGTGCTCTGCCCAGTAATACTTGACAGCGGGCCATCACATAAATGGCAACTGAAGTTTAAACTCATCAGAGGTGAAGATCACCACGATGCTAAACTTAAATAAGTATGATTACCTCTTACCTAATTGGATTTATGCTCATTTGATGTACTGTGGAGGGGCCCATAGTTCTTTCATGAAAAAGCTCTATTGTCAGTTTATAAACCATAAATGAATATTGACTATTAATTTATGTATTTAAGCTTGCTTATAATATTTCACACATTCAAACCATGTAAAATATAAAAATAAGTTTGTGAGACAATCAAGGCAGAGGAAAAAATGGAAATATGAAAGTTAGGATTCAGCCAGGCATGTGCTGAGAACATAACACATCTGCTTTAAAATCCTGCACATTAACAAGACAGCAGTGCCAAATTTCCTAGGCGGGTCTGGTAGTTTTCATTCAGAGAAAAGTTTATTCTGAGAGAATTCAAGTTGCCACTACAATGGTGTCCTGCGCAGAACCCTTACTGTAATACAGCTCCCAGTGTTGTCATGGGGTTGCTTCTTCCGGTGTCTCTTGTTATAGGCTAATGAGTGAATCCCAAAGCATAAGGTTCAGGCAAAATATTAACATACAAGGTCTTTCCTCAGGCACAATTGGGTTTCAATAGTGCCGCTCTTGATGTTACCATTGTTGACATGTTGTGGTTGTGTTGCGGGGGTAAGGATATGATGGAAAAAGCAGCATAGGAGAGTGGTTAATAGCACAAGCTGAGGGACAGATTGACTCATGTTCAAATCCTAGTGCCATGACTTCCTACTGTGACCTTAGTCAAGTTACTTGACCTCTGTGAGCCTTAGTTTCATCAACCAGAGCATGAAAAAGAGTTATTTTAAGATTAAATGAGATAAACTTGTAAAACATATGGCATAGTGCCAGACACACAGTGCAAATGCTCAGCGAATGATAATAGGTGTTCATAAAAATGGATATAACAATTTTAAACAACTTTATATGTTTATTTTGAAACATCAATACTGAGCAAACTTTGAAAACTGAAAAGTCTGTCTTTCCTTTACCATTTCACGTCCCAGAACTAGACTGTCAATCCTAGAGGTTGAAATTCTCTGCTGATTCACATAAAATTTGACTGTGATTTCCAACCCCTTCTGCCCATGCCTGAGGATGGAAGAACATGCCATATGGTCACCCTTATCCTACAGTCATGAGCTGTAATGGGATTTACGTGCACCCAAGATTCATCTTCCGGGGAACAGCAGGATGGCTCCTCCGGATTTCCTCTTGATCGTGTGTGCAAACCAACAGCATCACAGAGCCTGCTGGCCACAAAGAGGAATAAGGTAGTTCCTAGAAAGAATTAAGGATGATCAAGGTGGCCCCTCCTGGCTTCCTCTCACAGCTCACTCATCATTTTCACTGAGAGTGTAACTACATTTGTGAACCACCTGTGGATTTGGATCAAGTCTTGTTCATATTCGTGAGTCTATAGTATCCAGCACACTGTCTAAAACAGCAGTGTCCAATAGAAATATGCCAGCCACAAATACTGTTTACACTTTTCTAGTAGCCACAATTTAAAAAGAAACAGATAAAATTAATTTCGGTCATGTATCTCACTGAGTTCAATATGTCTAAACTATTATTTCAACAGTATTACCAATATTAACAAGTATTTATGAAATACTTTTCTTTCTTTTTGTCATACTGGTTTTTCAGAGCTAGTGTGTGTACCCTTACAATAGCTTCAGTTGTGACCAGCTACAGGTCAAGTGCTTGAAAGCCTCATGTGGTTTGCGTTGGACAGATAGGCTCCAGAATAATAATACTGATAATAATGGAAGTGCTGTTTTGATCATGTATTATGTATTAGATCAGTTTTTGCAAGGGCCCTATGTGATGAGTGCTATTATTATTCCCATTTTATAGATGAGGAAATTGAGAGCAATGGGAGATTAAAAATCGCCTGAGGTTATACAGCTGGTATATGGAGCAGTGAGTCAGGCCAGCATCCAAGTCCATGTGTTTAACCAGCACACTGGGTACAAAGAAGGGAGGAGGAGACAAGGATTTGTAGATCAGCTGGCAATTCACAAAAACATCTTATTCTCTACATGCATAATGTTTATAACTGGTGCAATGTCTCACACTTGTAATCCCAGCACCTTGGGAGGCCAAGGCGGGAGGATCACTTGCACATAGGAGTTTGAGACCAGCCTGGGCAACAGAGCGAGACCTCGTCTCTAATAAAAGTCAAAAAAAATTAACCAAGTGTGGTGGTGTGCACCTGTGATCCTAGCTGGGGTACTACTCTCAGCCCAGAAGGCTGAGGCAGGAGGATCCCTTGAGCTCAGCAGATCAAGGCTGCAGTGAGCCATGATCACACCACTATACTCCAGCCTGGGTGACAGTGAGATCCTGTCTCAAAAAAAAAAAAAAAAAAAAAAAAAAACTCACTATTATTTATAATACAGAAACATAAACAGACCTTGGCTTCCTGCCTGTCTTCTTATTGCTTTGTCTGCTCTAACCACACCCATTTCCTTGTTTCCAGAATGCAATAGACTCATTCCACAGATAGGCTGTTTGCAAGAACTTTCTTCTCACTTGGAACATTCTTACCCTAAGTCTAAAACTGGCTTACTTTCTTCTTTCATTCAGATTTATACTGAGATGTCACTCCTACAGAGGGGTCTGTCTATCCGGACCTCAACCCTGTCACTTGCCTAATCCTAATCCTGCTTTATTGTTCTCCATAACATTTTCCTTCATCATTATTTGTTTTCTTTTGAGTTAACCATCTGCCACACCAGAATGTAAGCTTCACAAGGACAGAGCCTTTCTTTTCTTCCTTGTTGTCTCCAGTGCCTAAAAGATGGCCCTTGCCTGTGGCTGGTGATAAATAAATTAAGACATAAATAAACGAAATAAAATTGAATTAAATTGAAAGTACGTGATGGGGAAAAGCGGAGATACTGTTCAGTGTGAATCATTTGTTCATTTAATAAAAATGCTTTTTTTCCCCAAGGAATTCAAGAACATCAGGTAGCCTGACGTGATTGCCTCTACACTCTTGTACTTATTACGTTTCTGCATAGCACTTCTCACCTTCTAAACCATCATACATTTACTTATTTATTAGTTAATGGTTTGTGTTCTGTCCCCCCTCACCCGCTTAGAAAGTAAGGTCCACATAGGCAAAGATTTGGGTTTGGTTTTCTCACTGATGAATTCAAAACGCCTAGGGTGATTCCTGTCACAATGTAAGGACTCAAGAAATATCACAAAGGAATGAATGAATAGACATTTCTATATTTAAGTATCTCCAGTTAAATATATGTGTAATCTCGGGGAGGCTGAAGCAGGAGAATGGCGTGAACCTGGGAGGCAGAGCTTGCAGTGAGCTGAGATCGCGCTACTGCACTCCAGCCTGGGTGACAGAGCAAGACTCCATCTCAAAAAAAAAAAAATATATATATATATATATACACACACATATATATAAGTATATATACATATATATGTGTATATATATTGGTAATATATATGTATATATACGTATATATATGTGTATATATGTGTATATATGTATATATGTGTATATACGTATATGTATGTGTATATATGTATATATATGTGTATATATATATGCGTATATATATGTGTATATATATGTGTGAATATATATGTATATATATGTGTGTATATATATATATATATGTAATCTCATGAATTATTATATTGGTTCACATGTACAGAAGTCCTGATTTGTGGCCTTATGTGTTACTTTTTTATTTTCTACCTGTCTACTCTACTTGGCATAAAACAAAATTAATTATACAATTTAACAAAAATAATGCATTTCTTTAAACAAGCATCCTGAAAGATGAAGGTCATACTATAAACAGTTCTAGTAGCCTAATGCCAAATGTATTGGCAGAATTCAGCCGGCTTCCCTGTACACCAGAATAGATGGCATTTTTACCAAGGTACATTTCTGAGTTGTAGTATGATACCTTGTATAACAACCATTAAAGCCCACATTAATCCAATTATAAGTAACAGAGGCCATATTTTGAATTGGATAAGATTAAATATATACTTTAGACATTTTTAGATAAGGGAAAAATGTTTAAACAACAAATTAATTAATACCCTTGTTTTATATAAATCTTGACAATTGTATTAGTTTATCAGGTTATTCCTATTTCAAGATTAAATATCACAATGTATACCTGATTGTGTCAGTCTATATTTTTTCAAACATATTTGCTTTTGTAGATGGTCAGAAGTTCCCAAGTTTCATGGATGCCCCACAAATTCTTAGGCATTTATAGCTCATATTTATTCTGAGAGGTAGACAACAGATTCATACAACACAGTCTCATAAGTCATATTTTTGGGGAAATCATCTATACATATGCTATAGGCAGGGCTGGTAACACACTGGACAAAAATGTGTTATTAAAGTATGTTTTATGCTGTATGAAAAGTGAAGTTTATGGCTAAAATGCTTGTTTGCAAGAAAACAGCTTGTCTGCAATCATTGCATTCTTTTTTTTGTACTCTGAGAAAAGAGCCTTAGCTTTTTGGTATGTCAGGTTCCTCATCCATAAAGTTGGCATATTTCTTATTATTTATCCCTAAGACATACCTTAAAAAATACTGTGATGACATATAATCATTTTTTTTCTGAAACTAAAGATGCATTTTGAATATAAAAGAGTGGCTTCTATGGATTTTTTTCTTCCTCTTTTCTGTAGTGGATGTCATTTGGAGTGCTAGCTGAAACATTTATTTTTAAAAAAAACTCTTTAACAAGACTATCTGAATACAAATGTGTTTGTCCTATAAATGCCCAAAAGTCAAGAAATAACGAAGAATGGCTGAAATTGTCCTCCCTTCTAAAGAGGCTTTGTTCCCTGGAATTTCTCTCATTTAAATGATCTCAGTGCAGTAAGTGATAGCCAGGACTTGGCACGACCAAGGAAATTACCAAGCTTACCTTTCTGCTGACTTGCTGCAGATCAGTCTAACCTCTCTTCCTGGTTATGAGTTATGATATTATGAAAATGTTTGTGGGAAATTCCTAAGTGAGAACAAAAACTTTACCCCTTACAAAAGCAAAACGCGGTTATAAAATAACAGGAAAAAATCAAAATTGATTGTCTTTATTCTTTCTTCTTTAGTCTCTGTCCTAGTAGCCAACATTTATGATATGCTTACTGTATGCCTAACTCTGTTATAAGACGCTTGTTCATGTTAACTATCATAATCTTCATATGACATCCTATGAAGTAAGTTCTGTAATCTTCTTTTTGTAAGTAACAAAACAGAATCGTGGAAATATTAGCTAACTTGCCCATGTCACCTGTTTAGGAAACACTGAATCTGAGTTTTAAACAAACTTTTCTCTTTGGAGTCCAGTTCGTTGCACACAGTTGCAAAAAACATACAACAATTCTTGACTTTTCAAACTATAGAGGGAACTGCATATAGTTGATTTTTGTTTGTTTTATTGTTTACAATATCTGAGAAGGAAAGATAAGTAAAAACAAAAAACACCACCAAACTTTTTATTTTTTTAATTTGTTTTTTTAGAGACAGGGTCTTGCTTGTCACCCAGACTGGACTGCAGTGGCATGAGCATAGTTCACTGCACCCTTAACTTTCTGGGCTCAAGCAATCCTCCCACTTCAGCCTCCCTAGTATCTGGGACTACAGATACCTGCTACCATACTCTGCTAGTTTTTCTGTTTTTTGTAGAGATGGGCGTTCTTACTTTGTTGCTCAGGTTGATTCCAAACTCCCTGGCCTCAAGCGATCCCCAACCTTGGCCTCTCAAAGTTCTGGGATTATAGGTATGAGCCACTGCACCTAGCTTCAATTTTTAAAATATTCTATATCCTTTATATTTATAAACCACAATAAGAGTTGCTTAGCATAATAATATTTTTCTTTATTTTAAAAAATTCCAGCAAAGCTCAGATACTCTATTCCTGCAAAAGAAAACCATAGCTAACATTTCAGGGTTCTATGGCATTAAGTCAGGCATTTTTCACTTTTAATAAATGCCCAAAGCTCTGAAGGCTAATCTAGTTCTTCCAAAATATGCTTCACTGGTTGGTTCACAGCAGTTATTTCCTGTTAACAGCCAGATTCGGTGATTTAAGCATAAATTCTACTCTGCTATGACAACATAATTAGCTCTTTCCATCATTATTGGAAGAAAGATACATTTTTTTCCCTTTAAGAACACAGTATTATTACTCTGAGTGACCATGAAATTATTTGCTAGAGGAGCACTTTGAAAATATATTAAAACAGCTTTTTAAAAAAAAAAAATTAGAATGTGTTCAACACCATTGTTCATTGAGTGTGTAAAAAGAATTAACTGAAAAGCACTTGGAAGTATGAAAATGTGAATCATGGTACAGCAGCTGTATTTGCTTAATGCAGGGTCAGGCCTAGGTTAGAAAGTGAGTAAGTTGGCCAGCAGCAGATAGCAACATGAAGCTCTTCTAAGTACAGAATTTCCACAGATCGAGGGCCATTTTGTCAAGACCAGTTCAATTTGGGAAGCAAGAAGCTTATTTCTGATATTTGGAGTTTGGCTTCTTAGTAAAATTAAAAAAAATAAATATCAGTACAACCATCAACTCTGTGAACACTTGACAGCAATGCTGATTTAGGGGCTGGAGGAAGCGGGTATGCAAATGAGTACGTTGACAGAGGACTCTTTTGTGTGTGTGTGTGCTCATCTTTACCATATTTTATTGGCTTTCAATGAATTGACTCTGTTTGGGGGTTCTCTAACCCTGTTTTATTCCTTTGCCAGAACCAAAATGATTTAATTACAGTAGACAAAACTTATATGTTAATATAAAGGCTATGTGCTCCTATTTTATTTTATTTTATTATTATTATACTTTCAGTTTTAGGGTACATGTGCACAATGTGCATGTTTGTTACACATGTATACATGTGCCATGTTGGTGTGCTGCACCCATTAACTCGTCATTTAGCATTAGGTATATCTCCTAATGCTATCCCTCCCCCCACCCCACAACAGTCCCCAGAGTGTGATGTTCCCCTTCCTGTGTCCATGTGTTCTCATTTTTCAATTCCCACCTATGAGTGAGAACATGTGGTGTTTGGTTTTTTGTCCTTGAGATAGTTTGCTGAGAATGATGGTTTCCAGTTTCAACCATGTCCCTACAAAGGACGTGAACTCATCCTTTTTTATGGCTGCATAGTATTCCATGCTGTATATGTGCCACATTTTCTTAATCCAGTCTATTGTTGTTGGACATTTGGGTTGGTTCCAAGTCTTTGCTATTGTGGATCGTGCCGCAATAAACATATGTGTGCATGTATCTTTATAGCAGCATGATTTATAGTCCTTTGGGTATATACCCAGTAATGGGATGGCTGGGTCAAATGGTATTTCTAGTTCTAGATCCCTGAGGAATCGCCACACTGACTTCCACAATGGCTGAACTAGTTCACAGTCCCACCAACAGTGTAAAAGTGTTCCTATTTCTCC
Source organism: Symphalangus syndactylus (assembly GCF_028878055.3). Classification (NCBI taxonomy): domain Eukaryota; kingdom Metazoa; phylum Chordata; class Mammalia; order Primates; family Hylobatidae; genus Symphalangus; species Symphalangus syndactylus. Next base: position 42,941,699 of record NC_072432.2, read on the forward strand.
ACATCCTCTCCAGAACCTGTTGTTTCCTGACTTTTTAATAATTGCCATTCTAACTGGTGTGAGATGGTATCTCATTGTGGTTTTGATTTGCATTTCTCTGATGGCCAGTGATGATGAGCATTTTTTCATGTGTTTTTTGGCTGCATAAATGTCTTCTTTTGAGAAGTGTCTGTTCATATCCTTCGACCACTTGTTGATGGGGTTGTTTGTTTTTTTCTTGTAAATTTGTTTGAGTTCTTTGTAGATTCTGGATATTAGCCCTTTGTCAGATGAGTAGGTTGTGAAAATTTTCTCTCATTTTGTAGGTTGCCTGTTCATTCTCATGGTAGCTTCTTTTGCTGTGCAGAAGCTCTTTAGTTTAATTAGATCCCATTTGTCAATTTTGGCTTTTGCTGCCATTGCTTTTGGTGTTTTAGACATGAAGTCCTTGCCCATGCCTATGTCCTGAATGGTATTGCCTAGGTTTTCTTCTAGGGTTTTTATGGTATTAGGTCTAACACGTAAGTCTTTAATCCATCTTGAATTAATTTTTGTATAAGGTGTAAGGAAGGGATCCAGTTTCAGCTTTCTACATATGGCTAGCCAGTTTTCCCAGCACCATTCATTAAATAGGGAATTCTTTCCCCATTGCTTGTTTTTGTCAGGTTTGTCAAAGATCAGATGGTTGTAGGTATGCGGCATTATTTCTGAGGGCTCTGTTCTGTTCCATTAGTCTATATCTCTGTTTTGGTAGCAGTACCATGCTGTTTTGATTACTGTAGCCTTGTAGTATAGTTTGAAGTCAGGTAGCGTGATGCCTCCAGCTTTGTTCTTTTGGCTTAGGATTGACTTGGCGATGCGGGCTCTTTTTTGGTTCCATATAAGGAAAGATCCAAAATTGACACCCTAACATCACAATTAAAAGAACTAGAAAAGCAAGAGCAAACACATTCAAAAGCTAGCAGAAGGCAAGAAATAACTAAAATCAGAGCAGAACTGAAGGAAATAGAGACACAAAGGACCCTTCAAAAAATTAATGAATCCAGGAGCTGGTTTTTTGAAAAGATCAACAAAATTGATAGACCGCTAGCAAGACTAATAAGGAAGAAAAGAGAGAAGAATCAAATAGACTCAATAAAAAATGATAAAGGGGATAACACCACCGATCCCACAGAAATACAAACTACCATCAGAGAATACTACAAACACCTCTATGCAAATAAACTAGAAAATCTAGAAGAAATGGATAAATTCCTCGACAAATACACCCTCCCAAGACTAAACCAGGAAGAAGTTGAATCTCTGAATAGACCAATAACAGGCTCTGAAATTGTGGCAATAATCAATAGCTTACGAACCAAAAAAAGTCCAGGACCAGATGGATTCACAGCTGAATTCTACCACAGGTACAAGGAGGAGCTGGTACCATTCCTTCTGAAACTATTCCAATCAATAGAAAAAGAGGGGATCCTCCCTAACTCATTTTATGAGGCCAGCATCATCCTGATACCAAAGCCTGGCAGAGACATAACCAAAAAAGAGAATTTCAGACCAATATCGTTGATGAACATTGATGCAAAAATCCTCAATAAAATACTGGCAAACTGAATCCAGCAGCACATCAAAAAGCTTATCCACCATGATCAAGTGGGCTTCATCCCTGGGATGCAAGGCTGGTTCAACATACGCAAATCAATAAATGTAATCCAGCATATAAACAGAACCAAAGACAAAAACCACATGATTATCTCAATAGATGCAGAAAAGGCATGACGGGCTTTCTTCCACACTGTTTTGGGTAGGCATTTTCCTCCCCTATCCTCTCTGTCCCGTGAAGACAGAAAATTAGTTTTGTCGAAATAATTCTTAGTGCATTTACAATCATCAGGGCCTGAACTTTCATCTGCTTTTGTGGATTATATTACTCTCCAGGATTTATACAAAGAATTGGCTATTTTTTTTTTAAATATCAAATTTCTGTAACCCACTTCTCTCCCTAGTTTCTAACTCTTACACACACCTGTAGATCCAAGTGTCCAAAAAGTTCTGTGAAAGTTGTTCTGAGGAGAATATTATAAGCTGTTGTCTTCAAAGATGCGTCAACTCCTTAACTTTTGAAACAATTTCTTCTGTTATTTCTGTTGGACACATAATGGCAACCAGGAAGTACCTTATTCCACAAAGGATAAGCTTTCCCCCCATCAAATGTATATTTAAAATCTCAGTCTGTTCAGTAATATGTCCTTACAGCAAAAGCATCCTTCAGAATTATCTAGTAATTCATTTTCATTTCGTAAATATGGAAACTGAAGACCAGAAAATCTATCTCCCAGTGAGTCTTCTTTTCTGCTAACCGCATTGTCAAAAAGCAGAGGTAATGTTTGCAGAATGCCATGAATTCATGTATTCTGCATCACAGCTAATTTGTAACCACAGTATATTGTGCAAAAAAAATCATTGAAAGCATCAAAATTCTACCCCCCAAAAATGAGACTTTGTGTGCACATGTGTGTGTCCAAAGGGACTTTCTTTGGTTATGTATAAATGGAAAATAGAAATCTATATTGTGTCAGGTCTGATTCTACATCTGCTAATTGGATTTCAGTGTATGGATTTAGTAAGCCAATATTCATGTTCTTAAGTAAACATCTCTCTGAATGCATACATATGACCAAAGCTTTTAATTGGCAGAATCAATGACTAAATTAGATGCATGCCAAGTTGACTTCGCGAAAGTAATCTTGGTTATTAATGAAAGGACTTCATACTTATTTTAGTAGCAGTCTTATAACTAATGGAAAGAAAGCAGAATGTAGAATCCTAAAGGTCTTCCAAAGGCAGAAATTCATCTTTTCTTTCTGACAGGAATGGCCACATTATTCTGAACCATTCTGTTTTACATCTAATTCCTAGCTGACAAGTGTCCGTTTTTCATTCTTATTCATTCGTCACCCTTGTGTTCACTCTGCCTGCAAGGCAACTGGCCTGCCTTCTATCACATCTCTCCAAATGATAAAAGATATGCTTAAAATCTTACCTACCCTCCCCTCGCAGAGTAGTGAGGCGGCATGCTGAAATGAGCGGCTTCTGTGCTGCATGGCCGCGATATATCCTATGCTCATTACATAATCTGAAAGCCAGAGAGGAGGTTTTACAGCAGGAATTAAAAGTGTTTTTCAGGAAGAAGTATTGCCTTGTAGGGGGTTAAATGTAAGATCATTCTAGAAATTAGATAAAATTTATATAGAGCTTAAAGCCAAACCCTTAAAATAATTCTGTGGTATTCAATGATGGTTTAGTTAAACTTGTCTCTGGAAGTAGAGGCCTGTAGCTGTCGCCATTCCCAATTAGGAAACAAGGGTCTACATAAAATGTGCCTTTATATGACAAGAATGAGAAAACTCTGCCAAAAATTGCACCATATTCTAAGAAGAATTACAGCATGCTGCACTCAAACCCATTGCCCGTTAATGGTGCTACTAACTTCTGTCACCTTAACATTAACATTTTGGAAAACAGTAGTAGATACTGTTGGGACTTAGAAAACAATACCCCAAAATGAAGGCCTCAGAAGCAAAAGTTTTCTCTGATCTTCTCCTGCCCTCCTGTCTTTCAGTCCATTCTTCCCCAAGGCCAGCCATGGAAAAGAAAATCCCTCTTCCCCTGAGGCAAGTCATAGAAACCCCCTTAGTCCAAAACCAGCCACAAAACTGAAAAATATTATTCTAAATTTCCATCCTCCGTTTTGTGTAAAAAGTGACCATAAAAATTTATCTAACCTACCTTGTGTGATCATAGGTCATAAGACCCCCATTCCAGAGAGGGTCCTGCCTGATACCCAGATGAAGGAAGGAATGAATGCTCAGAGAGGCCAGGAAGAATCTGGACCCACAGTCTTGCTGGGCCTTTCCACTCAGTCTGTTAACATTAGGTCAGATCCTTTTTGTCTAATCATATTTCTACACGGCTGTCCAGACTTTGTTGAATGGAAGCATAAAAATGGACAATTATCCCTGGATCTTTATGTCTTCATTCCAAAGGCTCCCATGTGTACATGTTAAATAAAATGTGTCTGTCTTCTCTCTAATTAATCTACCTTTTGTGACTCAGTTGATTTTCCAGTGAACCTTCAGAGGGCGAAGGAGAACTTTTCCCTCCACCCCTACATTACCCAGAATGGTCATTTCCCCACTTCCTGGCCACTCCTCATCACGGCTTTCTTTCTGCTCCCCGTCACTCCTAAACTTCCCAGATCAATGACTTCTCTCCTATGAGTATTTCTGAGTCCTTCACTGCATTTCTCCTATTGACCTCCCCACTTTTTAAAACTTTATTTTCCTCTTGGCTGCTCTGACACTAACTTCCTTGGGTTTTCTCCTACTGCTTTGTTCACTCTATATCATTGGATGACAGCTTTTCCTCTTGAATGTCACTGTCCTCTTTTTTTTATGCTGCAGTCTCTCCCTGTTGATGCCATCTGTTTCCAGTGCTTCAGCGATTGCCTAGTTGGTGAAGCACAAGAAATCCTACCAGGCCTTCTTTTCCAAGCCCTAGACCTGTGGTTCTCAACTGGGGTTGACTTTTCCCCTTAGGGGACATTTGGCATTGTCTGAAGGCACTTATTTTGTTAAGGTTGGGATGGGGTTCTAATGTCATCTAGCAGGTAGAGTCCGGGGATGTTGCTAACATCCTGCTATGCAAAGAACAACTGTACCACAAAGAATTACCCAGCCCCCAAAATTAATAGGGTTGAGGTTTAGGAACCATGATCTAGACTACTATAATTTTCAGTTTGAATGTTTCATAGATATGCCAAACCTAACATGTACCAAAATGAATCTATCTTTCTTTCTGCTTCCCTGCCCATCTTGATACTATGCCACTCAGTGTTTGTACCAAGTTAACAATGCAGTAGCTGAGAATATAACATTATCCTTGCCTTCTGGCGCTCTCCAAATACCTACATCTTCTTCAAGGTATGATCTATTTATTTCTAGAATTGCTTCCTCCTCTTCTTGTCCACTATCACTAGCTGAGTTCAGGACCCCATCATCCCTCATGGTTTATTGAAATGAGTCCCTAACTAACTTCAGGCTCCTCACCACCGCCTCACTCCATCAGTCACTCTGATGGACACCCTTGGTCTCTGATCTCGCTCCTTTGAGGGTTTGCCATTCCATAGCATGACAGAAAGGCTTTTCATAAGCACACCTCAGATTACCTTTCTAGTCTTCTTTCTGTGTCTTGTACATCTTCATCCTAAGTACCTAATAAAATGTCTACCATATGGAGACAATGAATAAATGTTAAATGAAATTGCTCTATTTAAATACATATATGCCTTACTTTTTCTTGTTCTTAGCCCTCATTTTGTGATATCTTGATTAATTTAAATCAGAGTGAATCAGTATGTTATTTAATTTGAGAACTCATTCCAGTTATTATGTCTTTGCCCAACCCCACATCAGGCAGAAGTTCCTCAGAATCATTTTTTACAAACAAGATATACTTTGTCAAGAACATGTTAGCCCATAAATGATATTCACTGCTGCTCTTTTTATTGGTATCTGGTGTTTCATCAAATTTTATCTCAGTGCAGATCAAAAAACCAAGAGAAGCCACCACATCAGAAGAGAAAATTCTTAATGTTTCCATTGGAAGAGTATGAATTAACCAAAAGAGATGTCAGGGGGATGTGTGGGGTGGCAAAATGTAGAAAATCCATATCAGCAGGTTCTAAGGCAGCCATTGATTACTATGCTGTGAGGCTCCAGGTAATTTGGTCAACATGTTTTTCGGATGTAAGACAATAACATGATTTAGATACCTTTAAAGTTATGATAACTCTGTGGATTCCAAATGTTCATTTCTTTTTGTTGTTGTCGTTGTTGTTGTTGAGATGGGGTCTCACTCTTTCACCCAGGCTGGAGTACAGTGGTGCAATCTCGGCTCGCTGTAACCTCCGCCTCCTGGGTTCAAGCAATTCTTATGCCTCAGCTGCCCAAGTAGCTAGGACTACAGGCCCACACACCATGCCTAGCTAATTTTTGTATTTTTAGTAGAGACTGGGTTTCGCCATGTTGGCCAGGCTGGTCTCAAACTCCTGACCTCAGGTGATTCACCTGCCTTGGCCTCCCAAAGTACTGGGATTACAGGCATAAGCCACTGTGCCCGGCCCCAAATGTTCATTTCTACAATATATTCAGTGTCTTGACAATCAAATTAGAAGCATTTTTCTGATAGAAATTCTATCACATTTGGAGGTCTCTTGTCTTGCCTCATAGATCTATAATTTTCTCACAACCCTTATAATCTTGAGGGTTTTCTTCTGCCGAGAAATTCAACAATATGGCAAGTGTGTAACAATGCAGTCCTTTCTCAGTGCATTTTTTTCCAGGTGCTTTCTGGTAGAGCTCTACTAGGGATATACCTTGCGAGCAGGGGTCCCAACCCCTGGGCTGAGAACTGGTACTGGTCCGTGGTCTGTTAGGAGCTGGTCGCACAGCAGGAGGTGAGTGTCAGGCTAGTGAGCATTAATACCTGAGCTCTGCCTCCTGTCAGATCAGTGGCGGCATTAGATTCTCATAGGAGCGTGAACCCTATGTGAACTACAGATGCAAAGGACCTAGGTTGCACACTCCTTATGAGAATCAAACTAATGTCTGATGATCTGAGGTGGAACAGTTTCATCCCAAAGCCATCCCCCCCTTGCCCCACCCCAGCGGTCAGTGAAAAAATTATCTGCCATGAAACCAGTCTCTAGTGTCAAAAAGGTTAGGGACCACTGCTCTAGAGTCTTCAGTTTTCCACCGCTAGTTCAATCCACTGCAATGCTGCTTTCAGATTCTTATGTCTTTATCACGGACCTGGGATAACAGAACAGAGGCATTAATTTTTTATTAAACTTCACTGGGTAAAATTCTAATAACTTTTTATTGGAAGGAACTGAACTGTACGTGCATGAAATAAAATTTTTGTAGGCTTTTTAAAAAAATGCTGCTTCAAAGTTCTGTGACTAAATTAATTTTTTAACTTTAGAAATTAGACTAAAGGTATATAGAGTTTAAAGCCAAACCATTAAAACAAAATAATTATATGGTGTTCAGTGATGATTTAGTTAAACCTATCTCTTGAAGTATGTGCCTCTGATGTGTTCAAAATGACAAACTGGCTTCTAACATTTTTGTGCCCATCTAACAACAGTTTGTAAAACTCAGCTGCATACTCCTGTATCAACTATATCTATATAAATACATAATTAGATGCCTGGGATATTTGAACAGAAATGACTAGTCTTCTAATTAAAGAATGGCCATATGATTAAATGTACTGGTATCTTGGGACTGTTCTCAATTCTCCTTTCTCTGCCTTGTACTTGAAACACCTGAAGAAGGTATGTTTCTTCCTTACAGATTCCAGCATTCTGTTTTCCACTTTGAAACGGAAACTCACTTAGAGTATTGATCAAAAGATTCCAGAGTTACTGGAGCTTCAATAGTATCCATTGTGAGAAAAGAGGAAAATATGTATATACATAAGGGAATCTGTAGGTATAAGAATCAAGAGAATGGGGTTCTTTTGATTTAAAACTGTGATCTTCATAATTGATGATCAAAAAATCCTAACAAAAAGCAATTAATGAACTTTATTAATTGTTAAAATAAGAACTGCCAAAGGCTTCCATTGAAGTTTAAAGTAGGAACAGTTCATAGCCTCTGAATTTCACAATTTATTCCACATAATAAGTCACCAGATTATAATAAAGTGCTAACAACATGTTGTTAAACAAAAATACAAGTCCAGGCACCATGGCTCGCACCTATAGACCCAGCACTTTGGGAGGCTGAGGTGGGAGGATCACTTGAAGTCAGGAGTTTGAGACCAGCCTGGGAAACATATTGAGACTCTATCTCTACAAAAAATTAAAAAAAAAAAAATAGCCAAGCACGCTAGCATGCACCTGTAGTCCCAGCCATTCAGAAGGCTGAGGCAGGAGGATCACTTGAGCCCAGGAGTCCAAAACTACAGTGAGCTATGATCACACCACTGCACTCCAGCCTGGGACACGGAGTGAGACCCTGTCTCAAAAAAAAAAAAAAAAGAAAAAGAAAAAGAAGAAAAAGCACAGATAAAATACTAAGCCAGAAAATGTTTTGTACTCTCTGTAAATGAATAAATGTTATTTAATTTTGACATGTATTTTGTCACTTTTACGTTCCAGATCTACGGAAGACATTTGAGCAGGAACCCCTAGGAAAGGAAGTGTCTTTGGAACAGGAAGTCTTACTCCAGTGTCGACCACCTGAAGGGATCCCAGTGGCTGAGGTGAATAACAACAATTCTTTGCATTTAGCAATTGGCACTAAGTTATTCTAACAGAGGCCTAATCCATGGCTAATGGTGCAGTGAATTAGGGTATGGCATGATGAATGGTTGGTAATGGAGTCCTAACTGCCTGCTGCTGGCAAAATAGATTGATTGGGAACTGATTAATGACTTGGGAGTCAATTAGAATGCCCCATTGGACAAAGCCACAGGCAGCTTGGTTTAGTTTTGTCATTCTCTTTCAAGAAATCAGAAATACTGCTTTATTTTATCTGGCACTTATCATAGAGAGAGATGGTATGACTTAACAATGTGTCATCAATTTTATTATTGTTCTTGCTGATATGCGAAAAATGTGAGTGTAAGAAGAGAGTGTGTTTTTCTGTTTCTGTGAGCCTGTGCACCTTACATATGTATTTTCCATTCCATGATGTAGTCGTAGACATACCTAAAAGCCATGCTCACACAGCTTGCATAAAAACGTGTTTTAGGATTAACAGGTGTCAATTAGTTTCATCCTATAAACTTTCCATCAAGTCCTACATTTTCCACTTTTTGTTTCTTCTAGAACAAAGCCTATTGGTTGCTAATGAAGTATTACAAATCAGATGCATACCATGACTTTTCATTAGCAACACACAATACCATGTCCTTCGAAAATATCTCTCTTTGGGGAAGAGGACTCTGTGACCCAGAAGAGATTGCAAGCACCCACCATCATCTTAGATCACACTGTTGAGGAAAACTAATACTGTGTCTTTCATTTGTTAACAAATAAATCCTAAACTCTAAAAACAGGTTACCCTTTAAATGATTATCAGGAGACATCCTTATATATATCTGACACTATTGCCCTAACTGACCCCGTGTCCTACAAGCCCAAGCACACATTAATTGACAAGTGGCATAGCTGCCAGTTTGGTGGTGGTCCTTGTTGGCCTCCAAACTACATTGAGTCATTTGAAAGTTTTACTCTTTATTGCATGTGTTGAAAGAGGCATATTTCAGTTGTTGCAGTTTGGACTTATATATGGGTTCAATGTATATGAATTTTTAAAAATTAAGCCCTGATGTTGTGCCTATCTCTGAAAGTGAAAAATAATACTATTGAGACTTTCAACATAGTCCAAAAAGCAATTGATAATTAATAATGTACTTACTATTTTATTTCTCATAGTTTTTCAATTTTTTTCAAGAAGTAAAGATGGGGTCAGGTAGTTAACTGGTCCCCTGACAACAAACTCAAACATCTGATTGTTCTTTTAACAGTAATAATAATAATTAATTAATTGAAAATTTAGGCAGAGTCCTTATGAAATAACTCCATTTTTCTATCACAGCCATTCATATCTCTATGAGTCAATGCAAAGAACTCAAAGGAAATTTTAATGAAATTCCTTTTATTTTTTTTACTTTGAAAGAGAGCTATTTTTTGCCTTAATTTGGCATCTCATGCCAATTGTATCAGAGACTTTGCTTGATAGTAGCTATTTCATTCAACAGCATCAAAATCTTATCTCCCAGCACTAAGACACAGTATGATTTAATACGACTAGGAAGGATAAAACTCTTCTCTATTCAATATTTCATTTTGATAATGACAATAGTGCATATGTCTTCTTAATGGTATTTCTAAAATTTTAATGCACGCCTCCTCCACGAAACCACCTTAAAGACCAAAACAGATCATGAGCAACATGGGTATCCATGGCATCATTTTTGCTCAGGGCTTCTAAAAGGTAACTGATCCTTGCAAAGACTTTAGGTGGGGAGATCTTAGTAATTTCTTCATTTTTTTCAGTCTTCTTGACAAAGTAGTTCACTTTGTCAAGGAGTAAAGATTCATGACTGCAAACTAATTGGCTGTGAATTCTATTTGTATCATCACTAGGGAAGAGACCAATTAAAACTTGGTAAGCTCAAAAGTCATATACCCATTTGACATTCAAAGAACAATATTTAATATGCATTTCTTTTTCATTTTTTAAAGTCAGAAGAGAGATCAAACATACATGCTCAAGAGCAGCTAATAAATTCCTGTGTAGATTCTTTTCAACACTATTAAAATCACCAAGATCAGAAAACTAATGAATACCTTAACATGACATATTACAACTGCCATTTGCTCAAGAGAAGCAGATAAATTAAAAAAGAAAGGGATGAAAGGTAACTTAGTGAGTTAAAGGATTATAAGACAATTTTCCTTCTAATATAAATGCATTCATCATTTAATATTTCATTTATTTGTTTAAAGAATCTTCAAGCATAAAAATAGGATAAAGTGAAATATTGATCTTAAAGGAAAACCAGCAGGTAAAACTCATGTGTTTTGTAATAATTAGATCAGTCTTTGGGAGATGAGGCCAGACTGGATTTGTGCTCCTTTTGTCTCCAAGACAAATGATTCCAAGAAAGAGTCAGGCGAAATATGTCCAATGAACATATGGCTGATTGTTTCAATTGATCTTTGTTTTATAAGCATATGTCTAGTTCTATTGAGGAAGTAGTCAGGTACATTCTTTGCAGAATGTCAGGAAGCAGTAATTCCTTTTCTCTCCAAATCAGTAAGTTTTTCAAGAACTCTAGTCTTAGTTTTGATATACCACTTTGGGTACAAATAATGGCATAGGCATTTCTAAGGTAATAACATTTTACTTCTTCCCTATTTTGGCATCCTATAATCTCCACCATAGAATGTTTTCTGATTTTCTTACAGAATTCCAGGTTCAAACCCAAACATCACCATTTTTTACTTTGGCCAAGGTATTTAAATACTGTGAACCAAAGTATCCTCAACCATAAAGGGGAGATAATAATAGTGTCTTTGCAGAATATGGTCGTGAGGTTTAAATGAGATGATATATGCAAATCACCTAGAACATGTCAAAAGCACTCAAGAAATATTGGTACTATTATTATAATTTTTTAATTCACACAAGACCAAACTCAACCTCTTAAATTCAAAATTCTTACTGAGTACCTTGCCCCTCTTCTTGGCACTGTGGGATATGCAGAGAGGAAGCTTCTGTCACCAAGATTCTCTCCTATATTCTCTAGTCAGTTGCTTTGGCTGGAGTCTACACATGCTACAAATGAAGACAATATTGTGAGCTTTAAAATAAGGAAATGCTCTTTCAACAACACTACCAAATAATTGGTTAATGAAACTATTTATAGCAAGTCGTGGTGTGCTGCTGCCCTTACCCTGATGTTTTGTTTTGTTTTGTTTTGTTTTGTTTTGTTTTGTTTTGTTTGAGATGGAGTCTTGCTCTGTCACCCAGGCTGGAGTGCAGTGGCGTGATCTTGGCTCACTGCAACCTCCACCTCCCGGGTTCAAGCAATTCTCGTGCCTCAGCCTCCTGAGTAGCTGGACTTACAGGCACACACCACCACGCATGGCTAGTTTTTGTATTTTTAGTAGAGACGGGGTTTCACTATGTTGGCCAGGCCGATCTCAAACTCCATGCCTCAAGTGGTCTGCTTGCCTCAGCCTCTCAAAGTGCTGGGATTACAAGTGTGAGCTACCATGCCTGGCCCCTTACCCTGATCTTTAAAGCTACTATTGTTCATTCAGTCCTTACCGACTCAGGACACTAGACCAGCCCTTATATTTTCTCCCAAAGAGGAAGAGGCTACTCTTGGTAGGTCTTCTTTTCAGAGCCCAAGGAAAGAGTGCGACAAAGTAAGTCTCAGAGGAGGAAGATGCCAACCGAGGACTCCTTATACTTCTTTAGACTAAGCCCTTTCCAATAAGAAAAGAGGGGACCCGAGGGATGAAGCACAAGAGTTTCAGAACTATAGACTTGGCTGCTCCTTCCTCTGTTCTCCCTAAAGTCCTTTCTTTATAGCTAGGGATTTTATTCCAAATATTTAATAACTGCATGGCTTCCTTAGCACAAGAGCAGACTCTTGGGGGCCTAGTGCTATATCAGATGTAACCCTTTAGCCACCGGGTCACAGGGTATCCAGAAATCCCAGGGAGCCAGCCAGGGCCTGCGGCTGAGGGACACTCAGTAATTTAGCAACAGATACAGAACTGTTTCCACACTGAATACCTGGCATGGATGAACCAGTGTATCTGGCTAAATGGCAGCCCCCACATGCCACAATTTTATATAGCTCTGCCTACTGATTGTATTGAAATTTATCTGTTTACTCTTCTTCTTGCCTGACAAGCTCATGATGAAATAAGGAGCAATAAGTTTTTTGTTCATGTTTTATCTCTAATGCCAGCAGGTTATAAGTCACTTAGCAGATTCCCTAAGTATATTTAACTAAATGACAGAAAGAGGCCCTGCTGGATGTGACATGGAGGCAGCACCTCAGGAGATGGAACGCTCTAGGAAAAGGATGTTTCTCGTCCCTGAAGATGCAATCCTATTGAGAGATCTTGGTGTGGGATGACAGACTCCATCAGTCTGAACCCTGAGGGCAGGGTTCCAAACCACTAGGACCGGGAACCAAGGCCACTGGGAGTGGGAGACACTTGAGTTCCAGGACTATAAGGGAGGTGTCAATAATAATGTTAAAATTTTCAAGTAAACCAGGTGAAAGAAAGAAAAACAAATCCCAGGAATACTCTAAAATGATATAGCTCAGTGTTTCCTTTAATAACACTTTTGTTAGCATCAAGCCAAAAATATGATTGTTTTCTTCCATTTTTGGTGAGGCGTTTGCCTTTCTTTCAACAGATAAACCTTCCCCCCATCTCCCTGAAGAAGCAAGAAAATTAATACACCCATGGAACTGGTGCTGGGTTATTCCACTAGCATAATAGCAGCACTCTATGAAATTAATCCTCTTTGCTCATTTTATTTTATGCCTAGAAAATGTCACTGTCACATGGAGAGCCAGAAATATATTCAGAGATGCTTTATCAGATTATCTCTTTTGGAGAGTACTAGGATCAAAACATCAATGGATATAAGATTTGTTGGCATGGCAGAAGGAGCAAAGCTGAATTTTTCTCTAAAACCTGTGATTTGTTTCACCTTTAACAAGGGGATAATTGCTTCTCTAATTATAATTGAGCTATTTCTCATAGGAGTTTAATTGGAGGAACAGGGCACAATGTTCAACTTATTGGCCCAGTTGTGCTTAGAAACTGTCATCTTATTTATCAATATTTGCATCTCTAATTAGCAAGTGGGAAAATATGGGGTGAGGTGCAAAAGAATAGATTATTTTGCTGAGTATAGTCATGATAAACAGGGAACAGATTTTTTTAAGCTGATACTGACAGGGCAGAAAACTGGTGGCAGCTGGAGGCGCCGCCAAATGTGCAGCATCAGGTGGCTCTCCATCTAATTGATTGTTAATGTGGCTGCTGAACACTTTGTTTCATGAGTCCTTCACGTTTCCTTGCCATTCTTCCATAATAGGAACTTCATACTGATGAATTTCCATGCAGCTATATTGTCTCCAGAGCGGTGCTTTACACTCTTTGCAGGCAAAAGAGTTCAGAGAGGAAAGAAGAATCTGAATACTAGTTTGGAGGGAGATGTTGCTTTCAGTGCCCAGTAATGACCCATTGGAATTTTCTCCTACCATGTGTGTAGCTACAAGACAGAGTTTTGATTATGATATGATTCTCAGCCTTGAACAGAGGTTTTCAAAAGTATTAGGTTCCCTTACTAGCAGTCAGCCTTCAAGCTTTGCTTTGGTCCAATCAACAGTCACCAAAGTCACCTCCTTATTATGATCATCCCATATTTTGGGGGGTGAAAAAGTATGGGAAAAATCCCATATTTTTTTCTGATAGCTGCCTCTAATAGTTATACACAGAGATCACCACAAGCCCAGAAACACTGTAAGCCAAATTAAAATTGCAATAAGTTTAAGCAACATAAACATCCATTTTAAAGCAAAAGAAATAACAGATTTTATCTGACTTATTATACATCTGTGGCTTGATTTCTGCATGTACTTAGTGGTTGCTTTAAGCCTATAGTATAAAATGCAGATTTCTAAAAATCATCAATTCACTTATATAAGAAATATTTACTGTAGATGCATGGTGTGCCAGACATTTTTCTGGTTGCAGGAAATACGAGTCAGTTAAGTCCCTCGAGGAGAAAAACAATAAGCAAGAATGTGAGAAAAGTGAGTGAGATATTTTCAGATAATTACAAGTTAAAGGAAATAAGGCAAGGTCATATGAGAGAGGGTGATGGTTGTTGGGGATTGAGGATGGATGACTTTAGAATACAAGGAAAGTCGATCTGAAGAGACAGTAATGGAGCTGACATCTGAAGGTAAGGAAGAAGCTAGTCTTGAAAAGATCCGGGTAAGAAAGCTCCAGGTGATGGGAGCAACAAGGACAAGTACCCTCAGGAGGAGGTGATTGGTTACAAGGTTATAAAGGAGGCCAGTGTCTGAGACCCAGTGAGCAAGGAGGAAGGCAGGACGACATTCAGTCGGGAAAGAGGGAACGAGGGCGCAGACTTGCAGAGACGGTAAGTGATTTGGAGTTTTCTTTAAATGCCTGAAAAGCCAATGGAGACATTAAGGAATTGTCGAGACCTGACATACACTTTTAAAAGATCATTCTGGTTGCTGCATGGAAAATAGACTTTAGAAGTGCAAGAATGGATTTAGGGATGCCTTTATGGGTTTATTTAATGACGAAAATCTAGAAAATATTTAGTCTTTCAGAAGAAACTGAAATGTTCCATGTGGAAGTTCAGCAGACCCACTAGAAGGAGCTTTTTTCAGATGATCTAAAATCAATGGTTAATAAACCTCAGCTGTGTTCGAGCACTGTCTCTATCTCAGTAGAGATTCAGCAGCAGGCAAAGACCTAAGCTGTGCCCATAATCACAGAGCAGGAGGGTTTTCAGAAATTTTTGCTGGCCTTCATTTGTTCAAAAAAGGTTTTTCTTCAATAAGTTCCCTTGCTTTGGGATTTCCTCCAATGATTTTTATATGCCTACACACACTATCATAAACTCATTACGGAGTCAGAGAGAGCAAAAAGCACGTATTTTTCTAAAGACGGTCAGACTTAGCTATAGACCTGAACACCTTTAACTGGTAAATAAGAAGAAAGGCTGAGAGTTACTTATCCTGAAAGGCAAGTTTGTAGTAAAAACTGGTCAGGAACTAGCTACAGATTAGTCAATTTGTTGCCCTTTTGCCCTGGAAAAGTTAGCCTTTTAAGGACACTTCAATGACATTTTGTTCCCTTGGATGGTGCTATTATATCTAGTCATTTTACTTTACGTTTTGGTTATTTTATTTTATTTTATTTGGTTGTTGTTGGTATTAGTTCATTTGTCAACATGCTTTTATCTCCTCATAGTTGAACTTAGGTTTTAGAAGTTTTCAGATTTCAAGACAAGTTCACCTCTACAATATAGCCTATGTATGTTCAACCCTCAAAAGCAATGAGCTAGACATATGTGCAATTAAGAGAGTGTTTCCCCAGCAGGAAAACAAATTCCCTTTCTTGGCAAATGCCCTTCCTTTACAGAAGTAACAACAACTGAGCAAAATGCCACTACTTTCCACTTGCTATTTTTATCCTTTGGCTATATTTTTTTACCATTGTCTAAAGATATAATTTCAGCTTGCTTAAAGACCAACATTTTTTTAAAGCACAAAAATACCCAGACTTCCACAAACCTACTGAAAGGTGCAAAGTATATTTCACAGTGGTCAACACAGAAGTGAATGGATACTTGTTTTATTCCAAAACTGAGGAGCAAAAATCTACAAAGTAGCCTCTGGTTTTTAGCAAGAGAGAACATCCAGCATAATTATCCACAGTAGAGAACTTTTTTGATTGTTTAAAGCACCTACAAGGGAAGGTGAGATACCTTTCACCAGTGGGAGAAATAAGAAAATAATACTAGGGTTTCAAACTCCAGAGCAATTAGAGCCAAACCTACCTGTGAAAGTCTACAGAAGACTATTAGCTATCAATATCTTTTAGAATTGTTAAGGCCTTGGCCAGGCACGGGGACTCACGCCTGTAATCCCAGCACTTTGGGAGCCTGAGGCAGGTGGATCACCTGAGATCAAAAGTTTGAGACCAGCCTGACCAACATGGTGAAATCTCATCTCTACTAAAAAGAAATACAAAATTAGCCAGGTGTGGTGGCGCATACCTGTAATCCTAGCTACTCGGGAGGCTGAGGCAGGAGAATCACTTGAACCCAGGAGGCAGAGGTTGCAGTGAGCTGAGATTGCACCATTGCACTCCAGCCTGGGCAACAAGAGTGAAACTCGGTCTCATTTAAAAAAAAAAAAAAAATTGTCAAGGCCTTGCTATTCTAACTGTGGTGCATAGATTATCTACATCAACATGATCTGGGAGCTTAGAATCTCAGACCCAGAACTCTTAATGAAAATCTTAGCAAGTTCATCAAACCAGTTTTCACCAGGCACAGTGGCTCATAACTGTAATCTCAGCAGTTTGGGAGGCCAAGGCAGTAGGATCACTCGAGCCTAGGAGTTCAAGACCAGCCTGGGCAACGTAAGAGAACCCTATCTCCACAAAAAATAAAAAAATAAAAATTAGCCAGGCATGGCGGTGTGTGCTACTCCAGGGACTGAGGTGGGAGGATCACTCGAGCCTGGGAGGTCGAAGCCACGGCCGTGGTGAGCCGTCATCACACCACTGCACTCCAGCTGGGGCAGCAGAGCAAGACCTTGTCTCAGAAAACAAAAAGAAAAACCAAACCACTCTGCAGTACCAGTTCTCAGAAGTGGAGGCACAGTGGAATCACCTGGGAATTGTTAGAAACTACCAATGCTTATATCCCACCTAGAGATTCTGATTTAATAGACATGATATACAGTCAGGTTATCAAGATTTTTTAAAGCTCTCCATGTGATTCTAAAATGCAGTTTGAGAAGCTCTGGTGTAAAGGACAAGTTAAAACAAACAAATACACAAAAACGTCAGGTTTGTCACTTCCAAACTAGTCAGTAAAACTTGGCAGATTCCCAGCTTCTAGCTAATGCTCCTTGGAGAAGCTTGGCTTGGCTGAGTGTACATTTGATAATAGCCCCATAATTGCTTTTCCCATTTGTTTGATTAATGTACCTATAGACAATGATTCTAGGCTAAATCTCCATCCTTTTAGGTGTGCACACAGTTCTCAACTCTGTTATATCATTTTCAACCTGTGCTCTGACTTGGTGGGCCTCAGTTTAACAGAGTAACCTTTCTGATAGACATGGAGTTTTCTAGCTAATGGTTGCTGGACTGACTTTTCATGTTGGGTGGCATGTGGCAGTTTCCCTCCGTTAATTAGAACAAATGTGCCCAATTATGTTAATGTTTCTCCCGATACCAATCAGTGAATAATTAGACACAACACATCTGTCTTTCACAGGACAGTATAATAAGAAAGAAAACTGCAAGATGTTTTGCTCTCTATTATTGACATATATGATTAGACAATTCCTTAACCAATCATAGGGTTAACAAGTTTGTATATCAGACGTGCAAAGGATGCCAAAAGTGATTTTTGGAGCTGAGAACCTCTTATTGTTAGCATGGTCCTGACCAAAGTCCACCTATCACTGAAGTATCTCTGCAAAGAATTTAATTGGTCTTTCCTTCCTTTTTAACAACAACAAGTAATTACATTGCCCTTTTGGTAGAATGCAGGGATGTTGTCTGTTTATCCTGAACTAAAGAAATAAACAAGTTCTTAAGTATTTGAAACCCTCAAAAAGTCAACTTTATGTAAAAGGTTACGCTAAAAAAAATCACAAAATTCAGCCTATAGGATCATATTGAAGGTGTTATAAACATGTAAATCAGAATCAGATTATAATTTGTTATAATTTCTACTTATATGTTTCCATAATATCTGAACTTTGGAGCATTCTGATTGATGGGGAAAAATGATTTTGTTTGTATTGTTACTTACTGGCATTTGCATTCCATACTTGGCAAGGCTTTAGAAAGAGATGGAGTTATAGTCCAATTATTTCATAATATAAGCAGTTCCTGCTTGTGTTGATTCTAAAAGTATGAGGAAGACACTTATAAAATCAACACATTAGTCTTCTTGGAGGTAGTCAAAGTGTATCGTAAGTTAAAGCTTTTTGTTTAATTGGAATTAAAAGTCTATACTTTCTGCCGAATATGGCTCACATTCCTAAATGCTTAATGATATTCAGCTATGTATTTGTATCATCTAAAGGTGAAACATCATCCTTTGTTACCATAATGTCTATATTATTGTGATTACAAATATATTGTCCATCTTGTTAGAAACAGAAAATAAGACTTGAATGTCAGATTATAAATTTTTTTCTTACTGTGACACTAATTTGCTTATTTTAAAAAGGAACAACTCAAAATACATTAAATATATTGGAAAATAGTTATGATTACTACTCCTAGTGTCAGACATTCCAGGAAACCCCCAAATATATGAATCACCCTGGGACACATTCCTTCTGCCCAGGGCGTCGTGAAGAATGCAGCATTGAGGGAGAGGCCATAGTTGTCCTTTTTTAAAATTATATCACTTTGCCCTAGATATTTGTCTTCTGTTTTTTAATAGTAAAACATGAGCATAGTTATAATTTTAAAACTTTTGATAGCAAACCATGAGAAAAATTATTGGAAATAAATATTGTTTGGAAAATAACTGTCTTATCTAAATGGGGTCCCATTATATACACTCTAAATACAAGAACATGGGAATCTGTCTTTGGTAGCTTCATTTTTATGATGTTTAATAATAATGATGAGAGGGGAGTGAATGAAGGTGAGAAAATGACTATGGAATGTCAAGATTAAACTGGATTATAACTTATCCCATATTTAATGACCAGCTATAAATGGATAACCCACTGGAAAAGTTAATCCATATTTCTCTGTCTTTGCTGATACTATAAATGAATAAAAATTTAAACTGAAGAATAAAGTATTTAGGAAAGAGGTAAGAGCATTTTTGAAATATGAGAGTTGTTGAATGCTGGAGTTGCTACTCAGAAGAAATTATGGAAGCCTGAGCCATTGAAAAATGATCTCCATGTTTTGCTGAAAAACTTCTCTTTCCCTGACAGTACTTAGGCAGCCAGTGGTTCTGACTATTATAAAATAGAAGTAACAGTGAAACTATAAAACCATGAGTCTAGGAGCCGTAATAAGTTGCTCCTTAAATCACACTGCACACAAGTAGGGATGGCAGTTTTATACACCTTTTCTGGGAACATACCGTATAGTGTCAATATGCTCTAGTCCTAAAAATTGTAATCAAATTAGGAATCATTCGTATTCGTTAATAAAATCATGTTAGTATTTTGAGAACACTGTACCAGACTGAAGGCATCAGTAGAATTGAATGACCTCACTTTTGGAGAGATTTCTAAACACTTTCTCCTTCTACTGCAAGAGATGGAATTGGTCCCCACGTAGAAAGGCTAGAGATATGACATCTCTTCTGTACATACACTAGCAGGGATTGAGGCTGTAAATAAGATGACACTTTCCTCACTGGGAGTATTTTATGAATGAAGACTCATAAACCACTACCTATAGTCCTGTGCAGCGGTAAATTGAAAGTCAGATTTCTTTCAGGTGTTTTTTTGGAAGATATTGTTAATTTGGTATTATGAATCTGAAGACATGTACTTCTTAACAGAGACACTAAGGGGCACTGAATCATCATTGTTTAAAATACATTTAGGTAGGTATAGCTTTGTGTAGGGTCAAGTTAGTTCTAGGGAAGAGGCAATTAAATTACGCTTATCGACGATCTCCTAATTCCAGGTGCTTTCTTTTCATATCTCATTTAAATCCCCCTACAACCCCAGGAGGGACGCACCCTCAATTTGTACAGGTGAAGATTATGATTCTGGGAGCTTATCCTGCAAGCTCAATTAGTGGGAGGGCTGGGATTCAAAGCCAACTCTGCCTGACTCCAAAGCACTGTTTTCCTTATCACAAAAAAAAGTTTTATTGCCTGTATGTTTTTAAAATTTGCTTCATAAAAATGACAAAAATTGTCTGTGTGATCTCATTTGATAATTTTCATAAGCTAATCAGATAAATCCCAGGCAAAAATGTATTTGGGGAGAAGTCATTCATTTAAAAAGTGTCACATCCATCTCATCAATTTTCTAGAAGCAGAGAAAGCACATTTCATTGTGTTGTGTGTTATTATTTATACACACTGCATAAATAATGAAAATTTTAAGAAATTTTTGAATGGAAAAGAGAAATTCAACTCCAGCGTCCATTAATGACTTTATTATTGAAGAAGAATAAGACTGGAGGACAAAGTTTATACAGAGAAGGCCAATGTGAGGAGATATTGTGATGGATTCACACCTATTGTGGTGTGAATCGATCACATCATATTCAGCATTTCTTATTTTTTTTGTATTTGTTGAGCATCCAGATGGAATTATCTAAAAAGTAATTGGAAGTATGAATAGAGCTTAAGAAAAGTTGGGACTGAAGATAATGATTTGTGAGTTGCCAGCCTTGAGAGTGAATAAAGTCACTCAGCCAGTGCATAGCTCATTCTCAAACCTGGCTGCACATTGAGGTCACCTGAGGAGTTTTTACACTGATTCTTGGGCCCTTTGTCTGCCCAATTAAATAAGAACCCTTCAAGGTGGGGCCCCAGGCATCAGGATGGCTTAAGCGCTCCCCAGGTGATTCTGATGCAGGACAAAGAACCATGATATAAAGTAGAAGGAGGAGAAAATGAGAGAGAGGGAGATCCTTGAGAAGGACTATATGAAAATGCTGGATGCTATAAAAGGACCAGTGAAAGAGGTTTGCAAAAGAACAGGTAATCAAGTGGCAGGAAAGACAGCAGAGGGAGGCTTTTCAGAGGGACAGTGGAGCTGTTTGCCACAGAGAAGAGAAGATGCCTTTGGATTTAGGAATGAGAAAGGCCACTGATCACCTTTGAAAGTGAAGTTTGAGTAGAGTGGGGATCAGGAATCCAGACATGGCTAAATGGAAGAGTGAATGAGCAGGTGCATAGAGAGGGATTGGGACTATTTCACTCTTTCAAGGAGTTTAGCCACTAAGGGAAAGAGAAGTCTGAAGCATAGCTGGGGAGGGTGGGTGTGTCGGGCTTAATTTTGTTGCTGGTTTGTTTTTAGGATAGAAGAGATGTGGGCATGTTTCTGGATTACTTGAGACTCAAAGAGCATTGGGGTAGTTGATATCTTTTGGACTATTCAGTTTGTTGAAACAGACATATGCCATCTGCTCAGATTAAGGAAAATTACAAAAATAGAGTACTTTGTTGGTGACCCAGGGTCTCAACAAGCCTACGAGGACGAAGATTAGAAAGTTACCAGTGAGTGAATTTCTGAGTGCAAGATTTCAACTGGGCATGGTCTTGGGAGTGGCATGTAAACCTTCAAGTTCGTGTCTTCTGAATAAACGTTCTCCTTTTTCCTAGTTGCTAACACGTTTCAGCTGAAGTAGAATGACCCTATTTTTGTTGGTCTTTCATTGATTGTTGAATAAAGACTCACAATGTGAAGATTGTTCCTTACAGAATTATATCACACTGTTGCTCAGCATCCTCACCCCAGAGCATGTTGCCTGAGAAAGAAACAAACCACAGTGATCAGTTATGCTGAACACAGTGAGTTCCAGCATCTGGAGATGTCTAAATAGATGGTGTCTTTAGGACAGAATTTAATGGAAAACGTATCCATTGAAAATATTTTTAAGTATCTTTTATTTTATGCTAGATATCATTCTTCCCTGTTTACTAAACTTATATCTTAATTTGTAAGTTATTTAAAGTAATAAGGACATGTTGTAGAATAAATTACTCTGTGAAGAAATCACCATAACACCAGCTTAGAGTTGTACAGAAGTCATCAAAAGTGCTTTCATATATAGTATGCTTTTCAAACCTCACAAGAACCTATGAGGAAGTTAGGACAGATATTACTTTTCTTGTTGTAGAAGTAGAAAAATAAGGTTGAATGATTTTATGTGACTTGCTGAAGAGCATAGACTCAGTGAATGGCAGCTGGGTCCTATCCCTAGGCTTTCGGCCTTGGGACTTGAGTGTCTTTTGGCAAGATGTCATTGGCCGTCTGTGAAAGTGCAGCATAAACACAACTGCAGAGGCATCCAGGAGAAATATTTGGAGAGTTCCATTCACTGACCTCCAGCTCCCACTCCTATTACCCTGTTCTTTAGTCTTCCCAGTTCTCAGCCTTCCTCATTCTCCCCTGGTAGAATTTCCTGCTTTGTAACAGAACCACTATCCTCTCATGCCCTTGTGAAGTGCTCTTTAAAATTTTTGCTGGCATATCCCTAAAAGACTTAAAAAATACATATCTCCTTGCACATTTTATGTTGGAATCTAAAAAATATTATCAAAAAATCAAATAGTGGGAAAAGATACCATGTCTTGGCATATTATAAACATTTGACAGCTTTAAAAAGAACTGTTAGATGACTTAAAGTTATCCAGTGGAATGCAGACACCATAATGACGAATTACTCAACATTACCAATTAAGAAAATGTAAGAACAAACTCTTTAATAGTAGGAAAACTTGCCAGGCACGGTGGCTCACACCTGTAATCCCAGCACTTTGGGAGGCCGAGGCAGGCAGATCACCTGAGGTCAGGAGTTCGAGACTAGCCTGACCAACATGGAGAAACCCCATCTCTACTAAAAATACAGAATTAGCCGGGCATGATGGCACATGCCTGTAATCCCAGCTACACAGGAGGCTGAGGCAGGAGAATCACTTGAACCCGGGAAGCGGAGGTTGTGGTGAGCCAAGATCACGCCATTGCACTCCAGCCTGGGTGACAAGAGTGAAACTCCGTCTCAAAAAAAAAAAATAATAATAGGAAAACTTACAGTATTCCTTTTTCTATTTTAACTTATATTTCTACGCCATTTCCCCCCATAGATTTTTACTCTAATAGAATAAATTTTAGGCATAAAAATTTCCATTGGTCATCATATTTCTCTGTAATAAAAATTTGCATATAAACTTTATTTCCTTTGACCATAGGGATCAAACTGTTAATTTTTTTGTAAAAACCCAAATGTACTACAAGTTTTGATAAATAATTGCTTGGCATAAAGACTGAATTTTTATTGGAAATACAGCTTTTAATAGGAGAAATGGGGTTTTCATCCCTGCTCCCCTGTCCAGGTAGCTCATTTAGCCAAGTTTGAATGTTACTGCTGAAATGAAACAGGATGAAATCAATTACATTTCTATCTGTCATTTATAATAAACTCAAATACTGAGAACCTTCTCATACATAAGTAAGGAATATGTGGAGTTATGTTGTATCAATGTCCCTCAACTCTGCACGTCTTCCAAGTTACAGGTCAAAAATTACATAGCGATCTGTCATCAAAATTTATGTTCAGTGACCCATCATTTGACATATTAGGCCCTCCTTCAGTTTTGATGAAAGCAAAGAATTTAAACCACCTGATTTGCAGAAAGGATTTGTCGCCCAGTTATTACAGTCCCTTATTTTCTCAACTACCACACTAATATTCCCAATTATTCCCTTATCTGGTGCCCTAGAGGTTTTGACACTCTCATGTAATGTATGATGATAAGATTTTCATGCAAGAGATGTCTTTCTTCTGAAAAGCAGAGGGCAAGTTCTTAGAGATATTAGTTATAAGAAGGAATGCAGACCGGGCGCAGTGGCTCATGCCTGTAATCCAGCACTTTGGGAGGCCAAGGCCAGCAGATCACGACATCACGTGATCAAGACTATCCTGGCTAACATGGTGAAACCCCATCTCTAGTAAAAATAGAAAAAATTAGCTGGGCATCGTGGGATGCCTCTGTAGTCTCAGCTACTCAGGAGGCTGAGGTAGGAGAATTGCTTGAACCTAGGAGGCAGAGGTTGCAGTGAGCTGAGTGAGCTGAGATCGCGCCACTGCACTCCAGCCTGGGTGACAGAGCGAGACTCCATCTAATTAAAAATAAAAATAAAAAAAAAAAAAGAATAAGAAGAAGGAATTCATATGGAAGTTAAAGATATACTGTGATTCCCTTAAAAATAATTTTGTTTGTATATCCCTTAGATACTTTTGCATGGTGCTGGATACTTGAATCCAGTCCTACCTTGAAATCCTAGCACCTTGAACTCCTCTTCATCTGCAGTCTTCCCTTAGTTATTTATATGCCATGTTTTAGAAAACTTTATATGATTTAGTTTGTTATTTTGCCGGGTCATTTACATGTGAAGAGATCCTTCTAATAGTGGAATTTAAAATTGGTCTCTCTTAAAGACATTTCAAGTCATTGTCAAAAATTTGGGGGAGCAATTTTTGAGGGTAAGGAGGCTTTCCTGATGCCCCTAAAATCAAAGCACACCCAATTCTATTGCTAGTTCTGAAAGTCAACCTGTATTGGTCCTATGAGTGACAGGATCATGTTGATAACAGAAACTGTGTCCAGTGCTTCTTTTCTAAGGACCTCTCTTCTTCCCTGGGGACACCAGCCTGAGGACAGCCTCACCCCAAGTCCTGGAGTAGCTAAAATGTATGTGTCTTAGTGTCCCAGCTTTTTCCAGCCCCCATCTCGTAATCTGCAGCCCACTCTGTCAAGGCTGAAGCCTGTAGCACTATAGTTGGCTCCTCCTGGTTCTTGGTTCTATGGACAGAAAAGAGTCCAGAGCTCATGCGGTCCTGAATTTGGATCTCTGCTCCTTTCTGAGCTTCTCAACCTGTGCAAGCTCTTCTCTGTAGGCATCATTCTTCTCATCTGAAAATTGGGAATGCAACTACTTCTTTCACAGGCTGCTGTGAGGAGGAACCACCAAGTACAAAGTACCTAGCTGGGGACCTGGAATGCATCACACAAGCGTCTTGTTTTTCTCCTTTTTTACCCTTGGGCAACTTCTCTCCATTCCTCCCAACTGCTTCTCTGTCCTCCCGATTTCAGCACAAGGAAAATGTTCTTCTTTTGAACTCTCTCTGCTCCCTAAAGCCAGGTCAGGATTCTCATGATTTGCATTAGGGAGTACAAGGTGACCTCTTCCCCTCCAGGTCACATCCCCTACTTTTCCCACCCTAAAGAATGGTAATTATTCTTTAATACAGAATGTGTCCCATAATTTTCACTTCTCCTTTCCCATTAGACTAGCCTATCTGCCCCAGAATCCTTTCTGTGGGGAGAGAGAGAAGCAAAGAAGAGAGCTCAGGGACAACTACTCCATGCGTGTCATCAAAGACGTGGATAGAGGCTGCTGGAGGTGGCAAGGTCACCAAGTCTGCCCAGAAAGCTCAGAAGGCTAAACGAATATCATCCCTAATACCTGCCACCCCAGTCTTAATCAGTGGTGGAAGAATGGGCTCAGAACTCTTTGTTTCAATTGGCTGTTTAAGCTTAACGGTAAAAGACTGGTTAATGATAACAATGCATCGTAAAACCTTCAGAAGGAAAGGAGAATGTTTTATGGACCGCTTTGGGAGTTTTTTATTTCATTTTGCATGTGGCAGTTATTAGTTTTTAAAATCTACAGTTTTTAATGGAAACAACTTGACAAAAAATCTGTCACAGAATTTTGAGTCCCATGAAAACAAAGTTTAATGAGGAAAAAAAAGATGGGGGACAGTCCCTTTTTGGGGACCAATGCGGTCGTAGGACCAACATAGGTGTACTTTCAGGGTGGTAGGGAAAGCAGAGGTGGCTGGAAGAAAATTCCATCTCTTAGGGACCATGGATAAGGGTGCTGAAGCTAATGATGTGTATGCCATGGTATGGGGCTGAGAGATTGATGTCATTAAAAGAACAGGTAGACAGACTAGCTTGAAGTACTAGGGGAAAAGAAATGGAAAACCCACAAAAGTAAATTAAAAATTATAAAAATATAGAAGGTCTAGGAAATAATAGTAATATAAATTGCCTATCATTTATGCCTTATTACCAAGTATGATAGTGAATATTTCTTTTATTTTAATAACTTGTGTTTCATTAAAATCTTTTCTACTTATTGTTTAAAATTGATAGTTTTCTTATAATTAGAAAATAATTTTTATGAAGATTAATTAAAATGTTAATGCCTATAAAGCAAATGCATGCTAATGACATCTCTAGAATTATGAACTCATAGAGTTTAAAGAAAAATATGTATTTAGGGTTAGCATACAAACAATATTGGCCAATTTAATACTCAATTACTTACATATTTGTAGTGTAATCTTAAAGAGTTATAACCTAATATTGAGTGGACTTTGCCCCACAGAAATGCCAGCGAAGGCTGAAAGGACTCGGGTGTTAAATATTTTTCTTTTAGTTTTTAGATTAACACCATTTCCCTTTTATTTTTTAGGGTTGTTTGTGGTTTGTCTCACCACTTTTAGTATATCCTTAACTAAATGTTAATATTTTCAAATACTTACTGTATGCCAGACAGTAGGTGTTTTGTGTATTAATTCATTTAGTTTTTAAGAACCTTATAATGGGTTCTAGAATTATCCTCATTTTGTAAATGAGGACTCTAAGGCATACAGAAGATAAGACACTTGCCCACGGCAGACATAAACACTAGCCCCAAAATCGCAGAGTTCAGTTTTGAGTCCAAGCAGTTGAAAGCAGCCCTCTTAGCTGGTACTTTAGGAACTGCTCCTTAGAATAAGATGCTCAATTGCACATAGTGGGACTAATAACACCAAACAACAGCAGAATAGACAAACAGGTCATTCTAATATTGCCTTGTAACTATTTTTAGTACCTGTTAATAAAATCCCATGCCTTTATAAACACTTGAGTAAATTAGTTCAAATATGCCCCAAATCATTGAAAGGACTGTAGTTACTGAACCACAAGGACAGAAATTGTTCGAACATTATTTTGCATCACTGCAACCATGACAAGTCATGGTTTATGGTTGAAGTCTTTTATTGTTTTCTGAACTTCAACCTATTTTTCTTTCTCTTTGAATATTTTGTACATAACTAAAAATAATTTCTAACTCAGAAAGACTTCTTTCTTGTATAAATCAGTTTGTTCAATGGGTTGAGTACAGAAAAGAGAAGCCTCAGGTTGAAATCAACAAAACGCATTGAAATGACCAACATATGAACAGAATTCAGTGGCCAGACCAGAGTACTGACTCCTGGTTAACCAAGATTAGCTTACAAATAAATAGCTTTGCAACAATATAATTAACTACATACTATTCAATGCAATAAATTTCTAACACAACAAAAGATTCTGTATTGTTTCTTGGAATTTTATATACAGTGTATATAAGGAGACTCATCGTGGAATTGTTTCACATGGAAGAATGTTAGTTTAGTAGTGTGTGTTCTGGAAATATTGCATGAAAAGGTTATATATTTTAAATTGTATGTTATGGCTCTTATATTGATTTCTCTTGCTGATTCAGACAATCCTTTACATGATAAACATAATTATTCTCACACACTGTTTTCCTTTCCATTCATCTTCTAAGTTTTATTAATGCTTTATCATTTTTGTCTAAGCCACAATGGTAATGTTGTTGTGCCACGCTGGCCCTGCAAATATCCTTTTTATCAATATCCATGTTCAGTTCTTAATGCTAAGATAAAGCTGATCCAAGAGAAGCAGAAGTCCTCAGGGTTATTTTTTTTAATTATTTCAAAACTTTAAGAGAAAAACTCACTTTGTTCATGAAAATAATGGGAATTTTTAGCAACTTACCTGTTGTCAAAATCATGCTGTGCTAGCTGGATTCCTTGTGAGATCAGCCAAATCTGAATCATTATCCTTTCTACCCTCAATTACTTTCTGCCTCCTGTATCCCTGCTCTGTACATGGGTCCTTAAGCCAGAAACGGAAGATGCACCCCCCTTTCCACATACCAT
This sequence comes from Symphalangus syndactylus, assembly GCF_028878055.3. NCBI lineage: Eukaryota > Metazoa > Chordata > Mammalia > Primates > Hylobatidae > Symphalangus > Symphalangus syndactylus. Next base: position 42,969,801 of record NC_072432.2, read on the forward strand.
CAACTCATATGTCCTGTCCTCTGTCCTTTCCAATTATTGTCTGAATCCATTTTTTTTTTCTCCCTGTCTCCTATCCCCATGCCACTTTTTTCTTTTCTTTTCTTTTTTTGGAGACAGTGTCTTGCTGTGTCACCCAGGCTGGAGTGCAGTGGTGCACTCATAGCTCTCTATATCCTTGACCTTCCAGGCTAAAGCCATCCTCCTGCCTTAGCCTCCCAAGTAGCTGCAAATACAAGCACATGCCCCATGCCCTACTAATTTTTGCATTTTTCTTATAGAGGTGTGGTCTCACTATGTTGTCCAGGCTGGTTGTAAGGACTTTAGCGCTGACACTGAGTAAGAGAAGGAGCCATTAGGGGGGTTTGAGATGAGGTATAGTGTGATGGTTGATAGTGAGTGTCAACTTGATTGGATTGAAGGATACAAAGTATTGATCCTGGGTGTGTCTGAGAGGGTGTTGCCAAAGGAGATTAACATTTGAGTCAGTGGGCTGGGAAAGGCAGACCCACTCTTAATCTGGGTGGCCACCATCTATCTAATCAGCTGCCAGCACAGCCAGGATATAGCAGGCACAGAAACATAAAAAGTCTAGACTGGCCTAGCCTCCCAGCTTACATCTTTCTCCCTCAGCAGCACATTTAGCAAGGGTCCTGTGCTGGACCCTTCCTGACCTCGAACATCAGACTCCAAACTCTTTAGTTTTGGGACTTGGATTGGCTCTCCTTGCTCCTTAGCTTGCAGATGGCCTATTGTGGGACTTTGTAATCATGTGAGTTAATATTTAATAAACATATATATATATACATATATATATACTTAGTTCTGTCCCTCTAGAGAACCCTGACTCATAGATATAGTATGCTCTGACTTACAGTTTATGGATCACTCTAACTACAGTGTTGAAAATAGACAGTTGAGTTTTCAGGGGAAAAGCAGAAGATACGACAGACAATGTTTGCAATAATTCAGGAAGGAAATGATAGTGACTTGGACCAGGAAGAGGTGGGAGTGAGGGAATGAGAAGTGGTCCAATTCCTAATGTGTGCTGCTCTAACACTGAATGGACTAAGAAAGAGGAAAAAAGTGATCAACACTACGTCAGGCTTTTGTCTAAGTAACTGGAAGGCTACAGTTGGCATTAAGTGAGGTGCATAAGACTGTGAGAGGAGCAGGTTTGGAATGGCGGTTCAGGAGGTCATTATCAGACAACCAAGTGGAGTTGCATGAAGACAGTTGGATATGCAAGTCTGGAGTTCAGGGGTGGGGTCTGGGCTGGAGATAAATTTAGGAGTCATCTGTGTGAGACTGGATGAGCTCACCAAGGAAGTGAATGTGGATAGAATAGAAAGCAGCAGAATTCCAAGGACTGAGCCACAGGGACACAAATGTTAGCCTAAGGAAGCTGCGAGGCATGAAGCAATGTAGGATAAAACCCAGGAATGTGTGCTGTCCAGAGAAAGCAAGTCAGGAGGAGGAAGGGAGTAACCAGATCACATGCTGCTGTGAGTCAAGCAAGATGAGCACTAAGACCTCAGTAGCACATTTAGCAAAGAGAAAAGAGCAGCTATGGTGAAGCAGTGGAAGTGAACACAGATTAGAGTGGGTTCAGTGGGGAATTGAAGACAGCAAATGTAAACAACTATTCCAAGGAGTTTTGTAAGGCAGAGCAAGCAGAGAAATATAGGTGGTGGGCGGGGGATGAGTAGAGGCAGAAACAGGCGAGAAGGGTTTTCGTTCTAAGTTTTGAAAACTAACAGCACATCTGTAGGCTAGTGGAAATGATTCAGTATCAAGGGAAATTGAATAATTTAGGAGAGAAAGAAGAGAATTGCTGGGACTTGCCCTTGAATAGAAGAGCGAGACTAAGATACGGAGTACAAATCCTAGGTGACAGATAGGAACACAGAGAGCTCCCCCAGTGATAAGAGAGAGGGTGCAGATGGGGGTGGGGACACGGGTAGTGGGAGCCCTGGAAGGTGTCTTGTGATTGGCAGTTTTCTCAGTGACATAGAAATCTTCGTCATCAGCTGAAAGTGAGGCTAGAAGGGGAGGTAGGGGAGAGGAGTGTGAAATAGTTATCTAGGAGAAGGGGAGAGTGAACAATGAAAATACAGTATGCTTTCTTGGTAGAAATAAAGGCCCACTTGTGATCTGTTATGAATTATAAGAGAAGCCCACTCTCCATGGCTATTTACACCCATGTTCCACCTCAAGAACACAGAGCAGGGTGCCAGGCACGGTGGCTCACACCTGTAATCCCAGCACCTTGAGAGGCCGAGGCAGGCAGATCACTTGAGGTCAGGAGTTCGAAACTAGCCTGGCCAACATGGTGAAACCCCATCTCTACTAAAAATACAAAAATTAGCCCGGCATGGTGGTGGGCGCCTGTAATCCCAGCTACTAAAGAGGCTAAGGCACAGGAATCGCTTGAACTCAGGAGGTGGAGGCTGCAGTGAGCTGAGACTGCACCACTGCACACAGTGAGACTTTGTCTTAAAAAAAAAAAAAAAAACCAACAGTGGTGTTGTAGGCGAATAGTGGCCAAGTGAATATCTTGAAGTGACAAAGGGATGAGAGCATTGACAGTATAATGCAAGAATCATATATAAAGTTAGACATTGGAATTTATACTTGAAAGTCTGAGAAACAAATTGGTAAATTCAATAGATTGTGGGTGCTGGTGAAGGATTGTTGAATTCAATATCTTAGAGTGAATAGGAAAGACAGAAAAGGGTAAAGGAAAGGATAATTGGAATTAAGTTTATGGAGTTGTAATTGATGATAAGGACAAGAGCTAAATCATGCTTCGCAAACTTTAGTGTGCATATAACCCCCTGAAGTTCTTAGTAGGATGCATATTTTGATTTGGTAATAGGTGGGCAGAGCCTTAGATTCTATATGTCTATCAAGCTCCCAGTGACACTGATGCTATTGATCCAGGGATTGCATTTTTAAGGGCAATGATCTAGACTGGTATTTCTCAGCCCTAACAGTAAATTACAACCCTTGGGGAGCTTAAAACACACTGATGCTAGACCAGTGAATTGGAGTTTTTGTGGGTTGGATTTAGCTTTTCTGGATTGAATTTAGAATTAATATATTACAAATGTTTTCCACATTATTCTGTTGTGAAGCGGAGTTGAAAACCTTTGGCCTAGAATATGTGACCTTAGAGGATAAGATCATTGCAGGATGGAGGGTCACGGAACTGAAGGGCCAAGATGTTGGAAGCATCATCTTTGTGGTTATTAAACTATTCAGAAATTATGCTTTAGATAAAGTGACTATAAGCCCAGAGGTCTGTAAATAACTACAAAAAAAAAAGAGTCAAAATTGGGTGATATAATCTGGTGACATGAGATTCAAGGCAAAGATGTTTAGAGAGAACAGTCTGAAAGACACAATGATGAGCGAGGACAACACTTACCCATCCCCAGCCCCAGTGGCATGTTGGATTTGGGAAATCAAACATCCACCCCTTCAGAGGACTCCAGAAGAAACAATGGCATCAGAAAGACCTAGACTTTAGTATGAGAAAAACATAAAGGAAACAATCTAAGAAGAGACTGAAATGTTAGAAGATTTTCATGCTGTCTTCCAGGCGGTATGGAAGAGTGTCAGGACTTTTGGGGTTGGTGATGTGTAGCCCCTGGTATTACAGCACAGGAGGTGAGGGGCAGCCTGCAGTCCTCACTGAGCCTCTCCTGGAGACGATTGTCTCAGAGCAGAGTGCTGTGATAGCCCTGGGGTGTTGGGGACTGTGGGGTCTTGTCAGAAGCTGGAGGAGTCCTGGGCCCCCTCTTCATTCCTGTAGCTATTTTCTAGCTGTAGAACCCTTTGCTTTTTGAAACAAAGGCGTGAAAGCAAATCCAGTGTGGAAAACAGGAAAAAGCAAAGTTTCTGTGATCCAAGTGGGAGTTAAGGGAGGAAAGCAGTGCCCCCCACAGGGGCCATCAAACACTGCTGGGGCTTCTCAGGGGTCCTGAGGTTCAGGTCAGAACCACTGCTCCAACATAGGCAAGAGACACCCAAGGCAAATGTGTAATTATGTATAATCGAGTAAAGATCATATACCCAGCAATCATGTCTCTTTAAATCTTTTGCCAACCATGCAGATTGAACACTTTCTTCCATGTAATAAACTCTTCATACAAACAAGTGGTTTCTAATATCCCTTGGGACTTCTTTGTGTTGTTTATGATTAGGATAACATCACTGTTAAACTGACATCATTTACATAGGAGGAACCATAGTTTTGAATAGCTATGGGTTCTCCAGAGGCAAACCATGAACCAAAGGTATGAATGTGAGTAGTTTTTTTAAGAAAGCGCTTCCAGGAGAACCCCGTAAGTGGGAGAGCAAGCAAGAGAGAAAAGAAGCCTAGTACAGGTTGAGTGTTCCTTATACAGAATGCGTGAGACCAGAATTGTTTTGGACTTCAGGTTTTGGAGTATTGGCATAAACATAATGAGACATGTTGAGAATGGGACCCAAGTTCAAACATGAAATTCATTTGTTTCATATGCATGTTATGCACATAGCCTGAAGGTAACTTTATATAATATGTTAAACAATTTTGTGCCCGAAACAAAGTTTGTGCACACTGAACCATCAGAAAGCAAAGGGATCACTATGTGAGTCACTCATGTGGACAATCTATGGTTGTTTGGTGTCACCGTCATTCCCTTGGGGATGCTGAATAAACTGTGTGTTACGCACCTGCATTTTGACTGCAACCAGTCATGAGGTCTTGTGTGGGATTTTCTACTTGTGGTGTCATGTTGGTGCTCAAAAAGTTTCAGATTTTGGAGCATTTCAGATTCCAGATTTTTGGATTAGGTATGCTCCATTTATAATAGTGTCAATTCACGTCCAGTCTCAAGGATGTAGCTGCAGCCTCATCCCTGCAAGGGACTTCTGGAAAGTTACAGCTCAGATTCTGACCCAATGGGACAGAAGCCATATTTCTGCACCCATTAGTCAATGGCTAATGGGGAAGTTATAAAAAATCCTGGGCATTTTCAGGCAAAAACAATCCATGAGCCTGAGGGCTGCTCTTCAGAGAAGAGGGCCAGGTGTGAGTATTTGAAAGAGAAGCACAGTGAGCACAAAAATGGTAGAAGGGGTGCAAGTACAACCGAGAGTAAGGGAGCCTGTCCATGCTTTGTGTGATAGGAGGCTTTCTTTAGAAGGGCACAGATAACCTAGGTAAAGATTCCACTCAAAAACTATTAATTTCAACTTTTAATTATCATCAAAGAGATTTTTAACAGTATAAATTGTGCCACCTTCTCCCATGCACTTCCAGCAGGACCGTATTTCCACACATAGGGTGAAACGGTGAGAAAATCCAGGTCAAGTGAATATGAGTATATATCTCAGAGGTACCCAGGCATAGCCCTGACTGAATGTGCAGTCTGTATTTGAAAACAAAATACATATTTAAAACACCCACTGTTGTAAACAGATTCTATTCTTTTTCGCACTACCCTGAGTGCAAATATCAAGAATGTTTAGCTTTTTCAGCTTTTACATCATTACAAATAGTTTCTCTACTCTACAACCTCATATGTTTCTATATTTCAGGATTGTTGTTGATTTTTATTTTTCTCTATAAATGTTGGCTTCTCCTCTAAGGATTAGAGGAGCATTATTTGAGAGTCCCTGCCTTAAGTGTAATTTAGAGTTGTGCAATGTCAAACCCACTGACAGATTTAGAGATTAATTTCTAGACCTCTTGTGGTGCTAGAGAAGCTCCTTAAGGTTTTGAAAATGGCAACAATATTGACTCCCTACCACTAAAGGTTACCTGTATCCACATTCACCCTAATGCAAAAGGAGAGTTTAAGTGTGGTAAATATCAACGTTGTTTGTTGTTTTGCTTTATGGAAAAAACTGTGCATAGAAAAAAAAAAAGGCAACTGCCAGAATAAGAAATAGTTTACCTCCAGAAGTACAGCTTATACAGGTATGTTTCCTCTTTTTATTCAGCAAGTATAACGTCACTATTACTACATTAATATTATTCACATAGAAAAAATAGTTCAGTAGTTTTAAATGGTCATGTCTTAAGGTCAGGTTCCCCAAAAGGACACCCTGAGCCAAAGATTTGAATGTTAGCATTATACAAAAGGAGGGATTTTAGTATGATTTGTAAGCTATTCAGATTGTATTAAGAATTGGTAGAAAAACTTAAAAAAATATTTTGGCTTAGATACATCTCCAAATATGTGTTTTGCTACATTTTGAAAGTGTATTTTCAGGGATATTTAATCCATACGTTTCAGTGAGGCTACACGTAAATCATCCAAATGTTATTTTATTACAGCTATGTGATGTCTAAAATGCCTTTTGTGCTTTTAAAAATAGTCTTTCTATTCTTTTCTGAAAAGCGGCAGGTAAGTTGCCAAGAGTAAAGAAATCAAATAGCAAAAGGTTTGAGTTCAGTTTGAAACGCTTATCCTATTATTTTTTATTGGGTTCTAAACTTGGCAGCACACATTCCCCATTCGTGCCTGCAGGGCAAAGTGAAAACAATTTGAACACTATATTTCCCAACTGGTTCATTGACATTTGAGAATAATGTAGTACAGACAGAATCAACATGTTTGGCAGGTGAGTGATACTTAACATGACCTTGGAAAGTTACTTCCCACCAGTTTGCAGAAGTTCATGGCCTGGAACAACATTGTACATATTACAAAACACAGGTATCGCTTCTTGGCCTTTTGGCTAAGATCAAGTGTACGAAATGCAGGTTAGGACAGACAGCCATCAAGGGATCCATGCTGAAGATTTATCTATTTTTCTCATGTATCTTTAGGTGGAATGGTTGAAAAATGAAGACATAATTGATCCCGTTGAAGATCGGAATTTTTATATTACTATTGATCACAACCTCATCATAAAGCAGGCCCGCCTCTCTGATACTGCAAATTACACCTGTGTTGCCAAAAACATTGTTGCCAAGAGGAAAAGTACAACTGCCACTGTCATAGTCTATGGTGAGTGGCCCTTCAGGGTCTCAATCTAGTTCATGTCTAACTGCAGTTTCTCATTGGCATTGGTAAAGATAGAAGCCCTTTTTTTAAACTTTCATTTTATTTGAGATAGGGTCTTGCTCTGTCACCCAGGCTGACGTGCAATGGCATGACCATAGTTCACTGTAGCCTCGACCTCCTGGGCTCAAGGGATCCTCCCACCTCAGCCTCCTCTGGAGTAGCTGGTATCACAGGCATGCACCATCATGCCCGGTTCTAGAAGCTCCTTTTCAATCTCCATTGCTGCTTGCTTGCTGCTTTTCACAGGGGCAAGTGAGGTTTAATTGTTTTCCTGGTACTGATATGAAAGGATAGGCTTGGATAGTCTCAGCCCTTTCTCAGTCAGCTTCTAGGAAAGCGAAGGAAGCCTACCTGAGTGCCTGCTGCTTCTGTAAGCCCTCTCCTCTCCAGAACCTGCACCACCAAGATGTAGATTAAGTTCTAAAGATGAATATGCTTCTATTAGCCTGCTGATGTTTCTGTGGACCTAACCTCAGTCTTATAATTGCAAACCCTCAGAAAGTGGGAGCTGACCTATTCCCAAAATACATTAGAGCGATTTTACCTTCTTAGAACTCATTCTACTCACTCCATCAGAGGTGCGCAGAGTGAAGATAAGGGCTGCCTTATCTGGCCAAGTGGCCCTAATGCTAACAATATGGTAAAGTTCAACAAAGTGACTTCTTAGCAAGCTTCCTCCCATGCCCTGGTCCTTTCTAAGCCAGCTCATCTCTAAACCTATCAATTCTCTGGAAGTGCTAAGCAATTTCATACCCCATTCTGATGTGGCACATATGGTTTTATCTCCCTGTGTGCTTTAGCACTCAGTTATTTTCTAGTCATTTCATGAGTAGATTCATCTCCCCAGCTAAAGTTAAGCTCCTTGGTAGACTGAGAGACTGGTCTGGATGTTTACGTATTTCTCACAATGTTAGACCTCTAATAGTTCCTCATATTATTGATGTTTTACTGTCTCAGAGGAAATTGAACAACCTGGGAAGTATTTTGAGGTTATGCTGCCTCCAGAATGATATGCCCATGCCTCACCACCTCTTAGAACACAATGAAGATTTCCATCACTGTTTTAGTGTCAAACTCCATGGGCCTTGGAGTCTTATTGACTGAAGGAGGGAGAGCCCCTGGCAAGTATGTGGCTCATGGTACAGTCAGTCATGTGTCACTTAATGATGGGGATGCATTCTGAGAATTGCATCCTTAGGTGATTTCATCATTGGGCAAACATGATAGAGTGTATTCACACAAACCTAGATGGTATAGCCTACTGCACACATAGGATAGATGGTATAGCCTATTACTCCTAGGCTACAAACCTGTATACTGTGTTACTGTACAGAATACTGTAAGGAATTGTAACAAAATGGTAAGCATTTATGTATCTAAACATAGAAAATGTACTATAAAAATAAGATATCAAAGACAAAAAAAAAAAGATACACCTGTATAAGGCACTTACTATGAATGAAGCTTGCAGGCCTGGAAGTTGCTCTGAGTGAGTCAATGAGTGAGTAGTGACTGAATGGGAAGGCCGAGGATATTACTCTACACTGCTGTAGACTTTATGAACACTACACTTAGGCTATAGCACATTCGTAGAAAAAGTAAAGTAATACACCACAATGTTACAACAGCTATGAGGTTATTAGGTGATAGGAATTTCTCAGCTTTGTTATAACCTTATGGAACAAATCATTATTGTATATGAAGTCTGTCCTTGACTGAAACGTTATGGGGTACATGACAGGACTAAAGGAGTTAAGAATTTGTCACCCCAAAATATGCCACTTGCCATATTGACTATTTTCTGCATTAAAGGTCCTTGAGAAACAGCAGGCTCAAGATCACTCTGATAGTCCTTCTGACTCTTAAAAGCAGGAGAGGAGATTTTCAGCTGAAAGATGGCTTCCCTATACTAGAAGGAAAGTAACATTCTTATCCTCAAGCACAGGAAGTTGAGACCAAGGGGAAGTTAAGATCCAGATAATTCTGTATCGATCTTATTAAAATAACTCTTAATCTTCTTTTAGCCTTAACACATAATTGACTTTTTCATAACTTACTACTCTTTGTCCAATTCAATATATAAGCATTCAACTATAACTGCATCTTTGGGTCTTCATTTTCTTAGGCCATGTAAAAGTTACATTAAGTAAATTTACATGTTTTTCTCCTGTTGATTTGTGTTACACCAATTTAATTCTTAGGCCCAGCCAAAAAAAAAATCCTAAAAGAGTGGAAGTAAAATATTGCCTACCCCACAGTACCATTCAGATGGATGTGTGTTTATGAGAAGAGAAACCACTATGCTGTTCCAAAGGATGAATGTAGTGCTGCTTTAAAAATGTCATTTTAATTACCGGAAAGATGCATAAAATTTTTTTGATCCTCTGATTACTCTGAGGTTTAATTTCCTAGTCCAGATAATGGCTGTGTTGAATTGTATGCAATTGCCTTTCTTAAATCACAATAAAATGTTTTCTTCTTCTTATCTCTTTTTAAACTGCCTGAAAGACTTGATTAACAACATTTGAAATGCAAGAAAGAAATGGGGCACAATCACAGCATGTGCCAGTCATAAATTACTAATGAAGGCAGACTATATATAGTTGTATTATATAGATGTTTAATGCACATGCAAATCTACAAATCTCTTCCTGTGTATATTATGCTTTCAATATCCATAAATACAATGAATGTGTTGTCTTTAGGAAGGATCAAACACAAGTAACTTAATATTTAGAATTAAGGAAACAGCTTTGGACTAGGGTCAGGAATATTGGGTCATAGGAGTATTTCTGTCACTAACTGATCTTCAGAGGGTCTTTTAACCAGGATTCTCTGAGCCCTTGCCTCCTTCTCTGTAAAATGAAGGGATAAACCTATGATCTTCAAAGACTTTTTCATCTCTGAAAATTTCTGATTATTCATTTCTCATTAAAATCCCAGCAGAACAGTACATATATCCTAAACCCCAAATATCAGCTTGCCAGTATGCTAGTAAGCAGTTTATACAGACAATTCCATGGCAGGGAATTTTGTAAACTTGAGCAGGTTAAGTTGCTTTTTGGAACACTAACTGAAACCCTACCTATCCACCATCTGCTTGTCCTTTACATAACCTCCTAAAATAACTTGTCCAAGCCTCATAGGTTGGACTCACCAGAACTCCATAGAAAACATATATGTCTAACCAGTATTTCATATTTAGCAACTGTTTTATATATTTTTTGTTAATGCAATTTTTAGATTGCAAGTATACATCCATTAGAGAAAATTTGGAATACAGAAAAGGTCAAAGAAGAAAATACCTATACCTATAATTCTGTCACCCAGAGATAGCATTTAAACAAAAATTATATGTATACTACTTGAATTTTCTTTCTTTCTTTTTTTTATTTTTTTTATTTGAGACAAGATTTCACTGTCGCCCAGGCTGGGGTGCAGTGGTGCAATCTTGGCTCCTGTAACCTCTGTCTCCTGAGTTCAAATGATCCTCCCTCCTCAGCCTCCCAAGTACCTGGGACTACAGGCATGTGCCACCACACCTGGTTAATTTTTGTAGTTTTTGTAAAGATGAAGTCTACTATATTTCCCCAGGCTAGTCTCAAACTCCTAGACTCAAGCAATCTTCCCATCTTGGCCTCCCAAAGTACTGGGATTATAGGCATGAGCCACTGCACCTGGCAGATACTACTAGTACTTTATATGTATACATAAGGTTTAAAAATAAGCATTATACATTGTTATATTATACATCTTTTATAATTTAAAATGTATAAATACATATTAAGTATTGTATACATATATAAAAATTATATACATATACATTATTATGCATAATGTATCCATAAACATTAGTTTTATTTAAAACATACTGAAACATTCATGTATTATTTATTTGGAGACAGGGTCTCACTCTGTTGCCCAGGCTAGAGTGTAGTGATGTGATCATAGCTCACTGCAGTCTCTACTCCTGGGCTCAACAGATCCCTCTGCCTCAGCCTCCTGAGTAACTGGGTCTATATACACATACTGACATGACCTGCTAATTTTTTTTTTTTAATTTTTGTGGAGCTAGGGTGTTGCTATGTTGCCCAGGCTGGTCTTGAACTCTTGGTCTCAAACAATCCTCTCTCCTTGGCCTCCCAAAGTGCTTGGGTTACAAGCATGAGCCACTGCACCCAGCCTCATGAATTATTAAATAGCCTTCTACAGTATCACTTTTAATGGCTGTCCAGGAGTCCATCACATGAACATATATGGCTGGCTTTGCCCATTGTCTTGTTTTTGAACATTACAGCTATTTCCAATTATTCATCTTTATATAAAATAAAGTTGCTGTAAAAAATATGTTTCTGTCTGTAAATATAACATTCATGATTATTCCCTATTGTATAGGTTTCTAGAAAACAAAATGTTGGGCAAATGCTGTGCACATATAAGGTTTGTGTTACTTGAATGGCTAATACACTTCTTTAGTATCAGGAAACAGATGCATATACTAGTTGTATTATATTTTAACTTCAAGGAAATAATTTTCTTAGAAATTGTTTAATTACAATATTGTACAGACTCATATTATTGAAGTATTAAAAATATATATCAAAGTATTTTCTAAAGAGAGATCTGCAGAATTGAATAGTGTGCAGTGTTACGGTGTAGGTTTTACAATCACATATGCCGACAGCTCCATCAGACATCATAGTTGGCCTTTATACACAAAATAAGTGTTTATTTCAATATTAACTAATCACCAAGTAACTCAAATAGCCAGTCAATTTGTTTATAACCCCAGTACTATAAGATTTTATTTTTTAACCAGGTTCACTGGTTTGTGCAAGTGAATAAAAATCCTTAAAAGGTTGTAAAGTTTGCATATGCTTAAAAAATCAATCTTTTTTTAAGGCTAAATTATTTTATTCTGTTCCTATGCTATAGATTCACTTGCAGGCTTGTCATAGAGATGTAAACATTTACTATTTGAGATGAGCTGTCAAAAGTAATTTTGGAGCTTGACTAGGTAAGGAGATATGTGTATTTTTTAAGAACACTGGCCAAAGAAAAGAGAACCCATACAGTCCTATTTATTTTTCTGAGTAGGTGAGTAAATCTTGGCAAACTTTTTTTTTCTGTGTCTATACAATAAATCTTTGGATAAAATGAGGTCTGTGGTCTCTTCTGGCTTTGAAATTCTGGATTTTTATAATGGTCGCTTGGAAAATAACTTTTTGTTTACATATTGTGTCTGTTTTGTGTGTCCATGTGTGTTGTGCATGCACTCATGTTTAATCCACTTTTTACTGTTTGCCTCCTTTCAGTCAACGGTGGCTGGTCCACCTGGACAGAGTGGTCTGTGTGTAATAGCCGCTGTGGACGAGGGTATCAGAAACGTACAAGGACTTGTACCAACCCGGCACCACTCAATGGGGGTGCCTTCTGTGAAGGGCAGAGTGTGCAGAAAATAGCCTGTACTACATTATGCCCAGGTAAATAAACCAGTCCTCTCATTCCAAGTATCTCCTATTATTCAAGAAATATGCTTTTAGAGAATAGATACAGAGACTTTATTCTTGATCTGAATGTGTGATGAACATTATTTAAATCCATCCTACTCACTGTTTACATTGCTGGGAAATCAAGTATTTTCCTCCAAAAGAATACTTAACTTTGTTACCAAAACATGCAAAATTGTATAAAACAGGAGATTAAACACTACTGGATATAATCCCTTTATATTATTCAACAAAACTGCTGGGGCCAAGATTGCAGATTTTATAATTCAAAGGATTTGAATGGCACTGGAAGCCACTTATTTTAGGAGTAACAATCCTTGATCTTCAGAAATCCGTGGAAATTAATTGGAACTGAAATTTAGAAAGTGTGTTAGACGGAAATAGTTTATATTTGGTGTCAGTTTCTGGTGAAGGGCAAATACAGCATTCAAAATGAATTATAAGGAAGGCAAAGTTTTTAGGCACTTGGGATAATGGATTCTGAAACTACAATGCAGTCAGTTCTTTGTTATCTGTAAATGTTGGTCATCTATTTTTTTGAGTTATTTGCAGTGGTACCTACAGCAAGATTGCATGCATCTCTTCACCTCTTAGCATCTTTCTGTACTATCTCATATTGCTACCAGCTCTTATCCCTAGGTAAACTGAAGACAATATTTGCCAAAAGCAAAAACAAAACCCTTTAAAATGCCTCGTTATACAATATATTCCAAAGCTAAGCTAAAATTTTGAAATAATCCATAAATTTACTGCACTCATTGGAGTAGCTATTGTGTTTTCAATTTTATTGCTCAGGTACACAGCCTCCTTACTACTCCTTTTTGCCTAATTTTGTCGGGTTTATCCTTTAACCTTTATCTTTTAACCTTTCTCAGAGATGGGCTGGGGAAATGAACTGGAGAGATATACATAATCTACACTACATTCGCAAGTGTTGATTTCCAAATGTCAAAACAGTCTCCCACATTGAGCCCTTTGAGAGCTTTTATTTTTGAAATAAATTTTGACACTTAGCTAAGCTTAAAATTTCAGATTTTGTTTTATAGGTGCTGACTCCTACAATTAAAAATGGACTGATCAATTAGAGTTGAAATAGAAATGTGTGTGTGTATGTCAGTGTTTTGGTACACTGGATTGGTGCAGGTCAAAGCAAATGTTTTTCCTCCAAGCAGTTGGGACTTGCTTATATAACCAGTTCTGTATGACTGAAATATTAATGCTTTTCTCATTTTTCATGTGGGTATGTTTATAACCATATCCACATTATACATAATATATTTACATAATAATTTGAATATGAAGTCACTTAGATTTCTCAAACTATGTAGACTATTAAAATGATACAATTTTTACCAATATGTAGATATTAAAAGGTTAAGGTGTTCAATAAATGATGTTTAGCATTGTTTTACATTGAATCCTTGATCATCATAATTATATATTTCAGGGAAAATTAATATTTTAAAACTCTTATTTCAACATTTTTATTCTATTTTCGTGAGAAGCTTAAGCTGCATTTTAAAGTATGACTGAAATTTACTATATCTTTTTTCAAACTGAGACTTAAGTTGTGTGCTTTTAAAATAGAGATATCTAAGTTCATTATCTTTGAAGTTGCTGACAAGCCAGCCACCAAAATTAGGAAGAAAGTCAGTCGGTTCTAAATGACTGAATCACAACAAATATTAGGGACTTACCTAAATTTTTTTAATAAAAATGGAAACAGAAACATCATCAAATAATGGAATCATCAAATAATAAATGAAAAATAATAGTCTTTTCATGAAAACATTACAGAAGGTTTCAGCAGAATCAAGCAGCCCAGATGAAAAAAGTAAAATAAAAAGACTATATAAAATTTAGATGAAAGAGAAGAGATAAATAGATATATACTAACTGGATGAATGAATGGAATGTTGGATAGATTTCTTCTCCACGGTACCAACCTCTTCTCTGAATTCTCGCATGAGCTTACTTTCACTGTCCACATGGCCCTAGGAATGAAGGAATCTTGGATCCAAAGAGAGCCCTCGTAATTTTCAATACAAAACCCAGAAGCTCCACCATTAATAGGAGAAGGGAAACCATCATGGCCTACTTTTACATAGCTCCTGGTGACAACTTTGGATTTTGTATGTCTCAGTCAGCCTCCCTTGGCTTGGTCAATGAGAAAGCACTCACAAACTCTATAGGAAAAGCTCACCAAACCCAAATGATGTAGAACATGCAGTTCCCAGCAATTGAAATGAATACAGTGCTTCTCAGTAGGGCATGCTTTTTCTTGTTTTGTTTTGTTGTATTATACTTGAGCTCTGCTCCATCCCTTAAGCAGCTGCCTCTCCCTCTGACCTGCTGCTGCATTTTTTCCACGGCAGTGGATGGCAGGTGGACATCATGGAGCAAGTGGTCTACTTGTGGAACTGAGTGCACCCACTGGCGCAGGAGGGAGTGCACAGCGCCAGCCCCCAAGAATGGAGGCAAGGACTGCGACGGCCTCGTCTTGCAATCCAAGAACTGCACTGATGGGCTTTGCATGCAGAGTAAGTCAATTTAAGCAAACTGCAGACATTGAGGGGGCTGGAGATTGAACCATTTGGAGTTTTTTAAGGAAACATTAGAAATAAAGAATTCTTTGAACAACAATAAAATGCAATAACATAGCAACATTCTAGCTTGCTCTCAAAATTGGAAAAAGCGAATTTTCCAGGAACCAGAATAAACAGTAACTATGTCCAGCTAACAAATGGCATGCAATATTGCTTTTTCATGAGCAAGGGGTGATTCAATCACTTATATGGAAGGGAACCATTACTTAGTTTTATCAGAAAGCACAAAAGAGCACTCTAAACTCCTCATAGAGTCAAAACAAGACTTCTAAAACGTAAACTGTTTATTCTTAGTTCATGGCAGGTACCTAACCAAAATGTCCATGGAGTGTAAAATATATGTAAAATATATGTAAAGATGACAAACATTTCTGTAGGTAGATTTACCTTAGAACAAATGTTTAGTGAGAACATCTCTGCAACCTCTTGAAAATTCTGGGTTTGTATTAGAAATTATAATGTGGGTATGATTTAGTTTATTTAAAGGAAATAAATATTGATAAAGCATACATTTTTAAATGAGTGCTGAAGATTGGCTCAGGAATGTAATGGGTGCTATAAGCTAGATATTCTCCATTTTTTTCATGTCTTTGTTCCTTAGGTTTTCTTAATTAAGTGGTAGTTTGATTTCATACTTGCAAACTCTGACCTCTTTATTGAGGAGCCCTCAGATGTACACAATTTACTATCTCTTTTCATGACCATAAATTGAGGTATTAAGAATTATTCTGAAATCATACCTATTCAGATTAATGGATCAAACAATGTGCTGTCTTTGCATCTGAACTAATGGTGGTCTAGTGTTGACATTTCTCATAATACATTACACATTGCTAGCAGAATACAAGCAGCTGAAGGTATTTGTGCAAAGGTATTTGTATTTGTCATTTAAGAATAAAATATTTTGTTTTTTTACCACACTTATGAAATCCTGTTTACTTTTCAGAGTCTATACACACAGAAACCTTTAGAAAGATATCTTACTTAAAATACAAATAAATAATTATGTTGCTTACACAGAATAAAAATCCAATAGGCCTCTTATTTTTATGTTCAGGGTACACTGCATTCCTCGAGAATGGGCTGCTGCTGAGTGTACAAAGCACAGCTTCTGGTAATGATGTGGGGCCTGCCACTGTGAACCTCACAAGTTTATACCAGAAATGCATAAATGAAAATCGGTTTTGCTAGCCATTTATCTAGAGGTACAGAGTTTGTTTGGGTTTAGGATTAAAATAGCAACATACCACATACAAGTTAGTCTTTTTAACATTTTCATCACTTAGTATTTTTCCTTTACTCTAGAACAAACTGATTCATGTGATTGCAAAGTAGAAATAGTTGGGCTTTTTCTATCTTTCTGTCTTTCACATTCTTTCTCAATATACTATTTCAATCTTGGGTGATTTAATACCTACTACTTCTATTGTGCATATTTACAAATCCTCAGAACAACCTCTTTAACAAGGAATACAATGCCACGGGACAGAACCTTTTATTAGTCATAGAAAATGTCACATTTTTAATTATGACAAATACAAACATGATATATTCAAACTAAGACTTTCATGACATAGCAACCCCTTAGCTTCTAGATCATTTCTTAAGCATAGAATTTTTTCCTTATGATTGGATATTTGCCAGGAATGA
The DNA here is from genome assembly GCF_028878055.3 of Symphalangus syndactylus. NCBI lineage: Eukaryota > Metazoa > Chordata > Mammalia > Primates > Hylobatidae > Symphalangus > Symphalangus syndactylus. Next base: position 42,986,628 of record NC_072432.2, read on the forward strand.
TGGCCTGAAGTGTGTGTCTATAGACAGGGAAGAGGAATGAGGCTATAGGAGGAGTTATTTTAGTTGTTTGTTTGTGTTTGTTTGTTTTTGTTTACTTATTTTTTTAATCACGTCTCTTGTTTGATGGAAACATTTTGCTGTTTGGGTTAAAATCATTCCATTTAAAGCTATTTACTTCTGCAGCTCTGATTTGCTATAGGAACAATCCCTACTAAGTCAATAAACTCTTTCATCTGCCCTCCTGTATCCACTCCAGTCCAACAGAGAATTGTAGTCTATATCACTATTGATTTCCTCAGTGATAAAACCACAGAGATATTCTGCACTGTGTAATTACAGTATTTTACAGTGAAAGCTATAGTTTCTGTTTACCAGTTAGCTTGGTGTATCTGGGACAGTATTACTGCCAAAGTCTTGCAAAAACATAATATTGTTTGGCCATTATTTTGGAAAACAAAGCCTTCTAATAGTGAAAGTGCAAAGTTTGCCAGAGGGACAAGGTCAGTATTAAGAAAAAGAATGGGGGTAGAAAAGATAGCCAGAAAGTTGCAATCAGCAATTAGGAATTATCATTTAATATTTATTTCCTTTGGGAGAATTAGTGTCTGGAATGCATTAATAAATAGTCCTTCAATGATATCACAATGTTATCTCAAAATAAAGCTAGTCTGCTTTCAGTGAACCAGGAAAGAACTACAACCTCTGAATCTATTCAAAATTGTATACAAATAATTCTGATATAAATGTAGGTGTACTGCTAGATAGGAGAAATTCAGAGTTCACAATGGATGTTAGTAGGATTCTGAGTTACCTAGATAATGTAGTATAACATTTTTTCAAAAGCTAACTTGGTACTTAAGAGGAATACAATGTGAAACATATAGAAAATATTACTGTTGATTGTTTATTTGTTAATTTGTTCAAAACAAATTCAGATACATTCTTTGTTAAGCACTTAATACAAACACCTTTGATTGAAAATATATTAAAATGTTGGATGAAATATTGCAAACTTAGTAGAGACATACATGTGCATTCAGAAAGAGAGAGAGAGAATAAAAGTGGTCCAAAAGAAAGAAGATAGAGAAATCCTCAAATGCCAAAAATGAAGCTGCAACTCCAAGCTAGAGAGGTAACTGTGTGAATGGACACCAACATAACCAGGAGTGGGGAGCTGGATATGGACATGGGTCCCAGGGGCTGGAAATCAGGGTTTCAGTTTTGGCACAGAGAAAGAAGTCCTGGCTTTGTGAGACCTAGACTTGGAAAAAGAACCCTAAAGAAAGCTGAAACTCACAAATGCCTGACCTACACCACAAGAAACAACTACAATATTTTTGCCCACCAGCCAAGGGAAGATATAGAAAAAAGTGGTAGGAAAAGGGAAATGAAGACTTCATTTAAATAAAACCTATAGTAAAACCATAACCTCACCCCAGCTCTGGTATGGAATCTAAGATACAGTGCTAGAAGCAAAACACAAAAGATATATAATTAAGCTTCTAGGACACCAGCAGAGCAAACAGCAAGCCACTCTCTAAGTTTCCTTTCATAATGTAAGTTCATTAGCCTAAGACAAAAATAGGCCACACCTGTCAATAAGCTTACAATACAAAGTTCCCGATAACCCAAGAAAATTGTCCACTATAAGGGAGAGTCAGCAATAATAAATGAGTTAGCATTCTACTAACATGAACTCATAGAGCAATCTGAAGGAAACTATAAATGTAAAAAGACAAACCATATTTTTAAAAGAAATATCAGCACAAATGAAATAACAGAATATTGTTAAAAAGATAGATTTGGTGAAAAAAACAAATGGAATGTCTAGAGAGGAAGGCATAATGATTGAAATTTAAAACTCATTGGAAGATGAAAAATCAGATCAGATACAGCTTTAGATAAAGCTGAAGAGAAAATTTATAAACTGGAATGTAGATCTTATGAAACTTCCCACAATACAGGGAAGTTTTGTGAATACATAAGTGAATATGTAAAAGAGAGAATAAAACTAATGGAGGATAGAATGAGAAAAATCCAAAATTTACTGAATAAAAGAACAAAATTTAAAACATTTTCAGGTAATCAAGATAGAGAGGAATTATTACTCATAAACCTTACTGACGAAACTACTGAAAATGAAAAAAAACAATTGATTCCTTAAAATAAGATGATACCAATTGAGGAGCAGCTGAAAATAAGATGGAGCTAAATGGTAGACAACATTAACATGGAAAATGGGGTGGTATAAACTAAGTTAAAAATTTCCATTTTCTATATATTGCTCAGGAAAAGAATAGTAATGGTATTTACATTAGACTTCATTGATTACACTGTTCTAGTTAAAATGTTAAGACTTGAGTACACACATAAAAATTGAATGCATAAATTCAAAATAAAAATTTTAAGGGTAGGAAATTGGCAATAGGAAAACTAGTAAATGAAAACAATAAATGAGATGGTGGAAATAAAGCTACATATATCAGGGATCATAATGTAAATGAATTAAACTCACCTGTAAAAGGAAATCCAAAATTGTAGGAAAAAACTCAGTTTTATTCTGTTTATGAGTCACATACTTAAATCATATTTACAGGAAAAGAATGAAAGTTAAGAAATGGAACTTACAGTATTCTTCAGTATGTAGGTATGTATTTATTTACTTATTTAGAGACGGAGTCTTCCTCTGTCACCAGGCTGGAGTGCAGTGGCGTGACGTCGGCTCACTGCAACATCCGACTGCCTGGTTCAAGCGATTCTGCTGCCTCAGCCTCCTGAGTAGCTGGGATTACAGGCACACACCACCACACCCAGCTAATTTTTGTATTTTTAGTAGAGACAGCGTTTTACCACGTTGGCCAGGATGGTCTACATCACCTGACCTCGTGATCCGCCCGCCTCGGCTTCCCAAAGCAGGATTACAGGCGTGAGCCATCGCACCCGGTCTGTTCAGTATTTATTTTAACATGTCCAATTAATGGCTTTTACTACCTGATTGGGCTATTCTTTATTCGATTCCATTTCCCATTATGCCTAAGTAATATATATTAGAGATCATTTTTGACTCATAGTTTGAATATAGAGTTTTATCATGGGCTTTATAGTTTTTAGAATGTTTAATTTCAACAGAAAAATTAATCATAAGTTTTCTAAATTGTTTACCAGTTTGATAGCGTTCGGATAAGACATGTTAGAAATCTATTTCTTTCCTCAAATTCGACACCAATTGAAATTTTTCATAAAAAGGCTTTGAAGGTTACTTATAAAACTAATGAATACTTTAAAGATATAATAATGCTAAATGTTAAGCAAATGTGTAGTTAAGTGGAAACTTTCGTACTTTGCTAACGGGAATAAAAATTTTATGGGGAAGCAATTTGACAATATAAGTCAAGAGTTTTAAAGTTATCATACCCTTTGACCCAATAATTCTACTTGAATGAATAAGTTTTAAGTAATTAGTATGAATATCTAAAAATATATACAGTCAGCCCTCTGAATCAGTAAGTTACACATCTGTGGATTCAACCAAGTGCAGGTCAAAAATATTTTTAAAAACAATTAAAAAATACAACAATTAAAAATAAAACAAATTTTAAAATACAGTATAACAATTTATTTAACATTTAAATTGTATTAGGTATTCTAACCAATCTAGAGATGGTTTAAAGTATACATGAGGATGTGTATAGGTTACATGAAAATACTATGCCATTTTATATAAGGGACTTGAGGAATCTCCGATTTTGGTGTCGGTGGTGGGGGGTGGTTCTGGAATCAATCCTCCTTGGACACTGAGGAGCAGCTGTATGCCAAATATGTCTACATTGTTTGTCATTATTGTAAGAAATGTAAAACCCAAAAGTCTAATATTAGGATGATGGTTAAGTAACACATAGTACTTCCATTAAATGGAACATCATAGAGCCACTAAAATATTTATGAGGTTTTAACATGGAAAAGCAGAATATGGATTTATATATGTATTTAGTGATAAGTGTGTAAAGGTATGCTTAGTAAAAAATGAAAGAAATTTATGAATTTTCTGGGCTAATGAGATTACAACTTTTTTTCTTTTTCTATATGCTTTCTATTCTTTTTTTTCTTTATTTGTTTATTTATTATTATTATACTTTAAGTTTTAGGGTACATGTGCACAACGTGCAGGTTTGTTACATATGTATACATGTGCCATGTTGGTGTGCTGCACCCATTAGCTCGTCATTTACATTAGGTATATATCCTAATGCTATCCCTCCCCGCTCCCCCCACCCCACAACAGGCCCCAGTGTGTGATGTCCCCCTTCCTGTGTCCAAGTGTTCTCATTGTTCAATTCCAACCTATGAGTGAGAACATGTGGTGTTTGGTTTTTTGTTCTTGCGATAGTTTGCTGAGAATGATGGTTTCCAGCTTCATCCATATCACTTCAAAGGACATGAACTCATCATTTTTTATGGCTGCATAGTATTCCATGGTGTATATGTGCCACATTTTCTTAATCCAGTCTATCATTGATGGACATTTGGGTTGGTTGCAGGTCTTTGCTATTGTGAATAGTGCCAGAGTAAACACACGTGTCCATGTGTCTTTATAGCAGCATGATTTATAGTCCTTTGGGTATATACTCAGTAATGGGATGGCTGGGTCAAATGGTATTTCTAGTTCTAGATCCCTGAGGAATTGCCACATTGTCTTTCACAATGGTTGAACTAGTTTACAGTCCCACCAACAGTGTAAAAATGTTCCTATTTCTCCACATCCTCTCCAGCACCTGTTGTTTCCTGACTTTTTAATGATCACCATTCTAACTGGTGTGAGATGGTATCTCATTGTGGTTTTGATTTGCATTTCTCTGATGGCCAGTGATGATGAGCATTTTTTCATGTGTCTGTTAGCTGCATAAATGGCTTCTTTTGAGAAGTGTCTGTTCATATCCTTCGCCCACTCAAAAACTATAAATGGGGAAAGGATTCCCTATTTAACAAATGGTGCTGAGAAAACTGGCTAGCCATATGTAGAAAGCTGAAACTGGATCCCTTCCTTACACCTTATACAAAAATTAATTCAAGATGGATTAAAGACTTACATGTTAGACCTAAAACCATAAAAACCCTAGAAGAAAGCCTAGGCAATACCATTCAGGACATAGGCATGGGCAAGAACTTCATGTCTAAAACACCAAAAGCAATGGCAACAAAAGCCAAAATTGACAAATGGGATCTAATTAAACTAAAGTGCTTCTGCACAGCAAAAGAAACTACCATCAGAGTGAACAGGCAACCTACAGAATGGGAGAAAATTTTTGCAACCTACTCATCTGACAAAGGGCTAATATCCAGAATCTACAATGAACTCAAACAAATTTACAAGAAAAAACAACCCTATATGCTTTCTATTCTATGCATTATTTATGCTTAGTATTCCATTATGTTTATAATAATAAATGACATTTTTTTAAAAACAACTGTTGAGGATAGGCCACGGCATGGTCTTGGAAGCATGGCTCTCTGGATTTAAGAAATAGCAATGTCACTGACTTTGGTCACATTGATTCAAATTAGATTACCAAAAAAGTATTTGCATAAAATACTTGTATAAAACCCTAGCTGTACGAAACCCTAGGGTGCAAGAGTTACTTATAGCCAGTAAAACAAGTATTTTGAAGACATGGGGATTTGGAACTGAATTATATAGTTTTGCATTATTTCCCAATTGCCTATCATATAGACGTATAGATATATATCTGTCCTTGCAATCATAATTTAACTTCGTAGACTGTGTGGTAACTTGGATTCATTATGTGATACTGTGTAATTTCATTTGCGAAATATAATCATGGTCTGTAAACAATTTCAGAAGCTCTATTACATTTTTATACCACTCATACACAGTAGTTCATATTGTAAGTACTGTATAACATATAATATATATGTATTACACTGGATAAAGTCTCACTGGTCTGAAAAAGTAGTTCCTACACTGGAGACAATCGATGCCTTGGTGTCTTCAAATTGAGACCTTTACAAAATTGATGTTATTTCAACAGAATGTGTTACTAAACAGTAATTAGAAGCCATCAGAATCACTTAAGATGCCAGAAGTAACTTGGACATTTTGGGTTCATAAGCACACACTTAATTGTTTTCAAAACATTTTAAAAAGTGGAGTTCTTTGGTATACTAAAAGACATGGATTGCATTGAATAAGAAAGGTAAGTTAAATGACGAGTTAATGGGTGCAGCACACCAACATGGCACATGGATACATGTGTAACTAACCTGCACGTTGTGCACATGTACCCTAAAACTTAAAGTATAATAAAAAAAAAAAAGAAAGGTAAGTGATTTGGCGTGTTTCTCGCTATTGAAAATAATTGAAAATATATGTCTGATCTTAAAAAAAACAACATTAATAACAAATATCGGTTTTTACTTAATAATACTACAGAATCAGTATTGGAAGACCAATTGTACTGTGTACACATAAAAATATTTAGGTTTCTTTTTTTAAAATATTTTTATTTTATCATTATGCTTTAGGTTTTAGGGTACATGTGCACAATGTGCAGGTTTGTTACATATGTATCCATGTGCAGTGTTGGTTTGCTGCACCCATTAACTCGTCATTTAGCATTAGGTATATCTCCTAATGCTGTCCCTCCCCCATCCCTCCACCCCACAACAGTCCCCGGAGTGTGATGGTTCCCTTCCTGCATCCATGAGTTCTCATTGTTCAATTCCCACCTATGAGTGAGAACATGCAGTGTTTGGTTTTTTGTCCTTGCAATAGTTTACTGAGAATGATGGTTTCCAGTTTCATCCATGTCCCTACAAAAGACATGAACTCATCATTTTTTATGGCTGCATAGTATTCCATGGTGTATATGTGCCACATTTTCTTAATCCAGTCTATTGTTGTTGGACATTTGGGTTGGTGCCAAGTCTTTGCTATTGTGAATAGTGCTGCAATAAACATACATGTGCATGTGTCTTTATAGCAGCATGATTTATAGTCCTTTGGGTATACACCCAGTAATGGGATGGCTGGGTCAAATGGTATTTCGAGTTCTAGATCCCTGACGAATCGCCACACTGACTTCCACAATGGTTGAACTAGTTTACAGTCCCACCAACAGTGTAAAAGTGTTCCTATTTCTCCACATCCTCTCCAGCACCTGTTGTTTCCTGACTTTTTAATGATGGCCATTCTAACTGGTGTGAGATGGTATCTCATTGTGGTTTTGATTTGCATTTCTCTGATGGCCAGTGATGATGAGCATTTTTTCATGTGTTTTTTGGCTGCATAAATGTCTTCTTTTGAGAAGTGTCTGTTCATGTCCTTCGCCCACTTTTTGATGGGGTTTTTTTTTTTTCTTGTAACTTTGTTTGAGTTCATTGTAGATTCTGGAAATTAGCCCTTTGTCAGATGAGTAGGTTGCAAAAATTTCCTCCTATTCTGTAGGTTGCCTGTTCACTCTGATGGTAGTTTCTTTTGCTGTGCAGAAGCTCTTTAGTTTAATTAGATCTCATTTGTCAAATTTGGCTTTTGTTGCCATTGCTTTTGGTGTTTTAGACATGAAGTCCTTGCCCATGCCTATGTCCTGAATGGTATTGCCTAGGTTTTCTTCTAGGGTTTTTATGGTTTTAGGTCTAACATGTAAGTCTTTAATCCATCTTGAATTAATTTTTGTATAAGGTGTAAGGAAGGGATCCAGTTTCAGCCTTCTACATATGGCTAGCCAGTTTTCCCAGCACCATTTATTAAATAGGGAATCCTTTCCCCATGGCTTGTTTTTGTCAGGTTTGTCAAAGATCAGATAGTTGTAGATATGCAGCATTATTTCTGAGGGCTCTGTTCTGTTCCATTGATCTATGTCTCTGTTGTGGTATCAGTACCATGCTGTTTTGGTTACTGCAGCCTTATAGTATAGTTTGAAGTCAGGTAGTGTGATGCCTCCAGCTTTGTTCTATTGGCTTAGGATTGACTTGGTGATGCAGGCTCTTTTTTGGTTCCATATGAACTTTAAAGTAGTTTTTTCCAATTCTGTGAAGAAAGTCACTGGTAGCTTGATGGGGATGGCATTGAATCTATAAATTACCTTGGGCAGTATGGCCATTTTCATGATTTTGATTCTTCCAACCCATGAGCATGGAATGTTCTTCCATTTGTTTGTATCCTCTTTTATTTCATTGAGCAGTGGTTTGTAGTTCTCCTTGAAGAGGTCCTTCACATCCCTTGTAAGTTGGATTCCTAGGTATTTTATTCTCTTTGAAGCAATTGTGAATGGAAGTTCACTCATGATTTGGCTCTCTGTTTGTCTGTGATTGGTGTACAAGCATGCTTGTGATTTTTGTACATTGATTTTGTATCCTGAGACTTTGCTGAAGTTGCTAATCAGCTTAAGGAGATTTTGGGCTGAGACAATGGGGTTTTCTAGATATATAATCATGTCATCTGCAAACAGGGACAATTTGACTTCCTCTTTTCCTAATTGAATACCCTTTATTTCCTTCTTCTGCCTGATTGCCCTGGCCAGAACTTCTAACACTATGTTGAATAGGAGTGGTGAGAGAGGGCATCCCTGTCTTGTGCCAGTTTTCAAAGGGAATGCTTCCAGTTTTTGGCCATTCAGTGTGATATTGGCTGTGGGTTTGTCATAGATAGCTCTTATTATTTTGAGATATGTCCCATCAATACCTAAGTAATTGAGAGTTTTTAGCATGAAGGGTTGTTGAATTTTGTCAAAGGCCTTTTCTGCATCTATTGAGATAATCATGTGGTTTTTGTCTTTGGTTCTGTTTATATGCTGGATTACATTTATTGACTTGCGTATGTTGAACCAGCCTTGCATCCCAGGGATGAAGCCCACTTGATCATGGTGGATAAGCTTTTTGATGTGCTGCTGGATTCGGTTTGCCAGTATTTTATTGAGGATTTTTGCATCAGTGTTCATCAAGGATATTGGTCTGAAATTCTCTTTTTTGGTTATGTCTCTGCCATGCTTTGGTATCAGGACAATGCTGGCCTCATAAAATGTGTTAGGGAGGATTCCCTCTTTTTCTATCCATTGGAATAGTTTCAGAAGGAATGGTACCAGTTCCTCCTTGTACCTCTGGTAGAATTCAGCTGTGAATCCATCAGGTCCTGGACTCTTTTTGGTTGGTAAGCTATTGATTATTGCCACAATTTCAGAACCTGTTATTGGTCTATTCAGAGATTCAACTTCTTCCTGGTTTAGTCTTGGGAGGGTGTATTTGTCGAGGAATTTATCCATTTCTTCTAGACTTTCTAGTTTATTTGCGTAGAGGTGTTTGTAGTATTCTCTGATGGTAGATTGTATTTCTGTGGGATCGGTGGTGATATCCCCTTTTTCATTTTTTATTGCATCTATTTGATTCTTCTCTCTTTTCTTCTTTATTAGTCTTGCTAGCAGTCTATCAATTTTGTTGATCTTTTCAAAAAACCAGCTCCTGGATTCATTAATTTTTTTGAAGGGTTTTTTGTGTCTCTATTTCCTTCAGTTCTGCCCTGATTTTAGTTATTTCTAGCCTTCTGCTAGCTTTTGAATGTGTTTGCTCTTGCTTTTCTAGTTCTTTTAATTGTGATGTTAGGGTGTCAATTTTGGATCTTTCCTGCTTTCTCCTGTGGGCATTTAGTGCTGTAAGTTTCCCTCTGCACACTGCTTTGAATGTGTCCCAGAGATTCTGATATGTTGTGTCTTTGTTCTCGTTGGTTTCAAAGAACATTTTTATTTCTGCCTTCATTTCATTATGTACCCAGTAGTCATTCAGGAGCAGGTTGTTCAGTTTCCATGTAGTTGAGTGGTTTTGAGTGAGTTTCTTAATCGTGAGTTCTAGTTTGATTGCACTGTGGTCTGAGAGACAGTTTGTTATAATTTCTGTTTTTTTACATTTGCTGAGGAGAGCTTTACTTCCAACTATGTGGTCAATTTTGGAATAGGTGTGGTGTAGTGCTGAAAAAAATGTATATTCTGTTTGTTTGGGGTAGAGAGTTCTGTAGAGGTCTATTAGGTCCACTTTGTGCAGAGCTGAGTTCAATTCCTGGATATCCTTGTTAACTTTCTGTCTCATTGATCTGTCTAATGTTGACAGTGGGGTGTTAAAATCTCCCATTATTATTGTGTGGGAGTCTCAGTCCCTTTGTAGGTCACTCAGGACTTGCTTTATGAATCTGGGTGCTCCTGTGTTGGGTGCATATATATTTAGGATAGTTAGCTCTTCTTGTTCAATTGATCCCTTTACCATTATGTAATGGCCTTCTTTGTCTCTTTTGATCTTTGTTGGTTTAAAGTCTATTTTATCAGAGACTAGGATTGCAACCCCTGCCTTTTTTTGTTTTCCATTTGCTTGATAGATCTTCCTCCATCCCTTTATTTTGAGTCTATGTGTGTCTCTGCACATGAGATGGGTTTCCTGAATACAGCACACTGATGGGTCTTGACTCCTTATCCAGTTTGCCAGTCTTTGTCTTTTAATTGGAGCATTTAGCCCATTTACATTTAAAGTTAATATTGTTATGTGTGAATTTGATCCTGTCATTATGATGTTAGTTGGTTATTTTGCCCATTAGTTGATGCAGTTTCTTCCTAGCCTCGATGGTCTTTACAATTTGGCGTGTTTTTGCAGTGGATGGTACCAGTTGTTCCTGTCCATGTTTAGCGCTTCCTTCAGGAGCTCTTTTAGGGCAGTCCTGGTGGTGACAAAATTACGCAGCATTTGCTTGTCTGTAAAGTATTTTATTTCTCCTTCACTTATGAAGCTTAGTTTGGCTGGATATGAAATTCTGGGTTGAAAATTCTTTTCTTTAAGAATGTTGAATATCGGCCCCCATTCTCTTCTGGCTTGTAGAGTTTCTGCTGAGAGATCAGCTGTTAGTCTGATGGGCTTCCCTTTGTGGGTAACCCGACCTGTCTCTCTGGCCACCCTTAACATTTTTTCCTTCATTTCAACTTTGGTGAATCTGACAATTATGTGTCTTGGAGTTGCTCTTCTCGAGGAGTATCTTTGTGGCGTTCTCTGTATTTCCTGAATCTGAATGTTGGCCTGCCTTGCTAGATTGGGGAAGTTCTCCTGGATAATATCTTGCAGTGTGTTTTCCAACTTGGTTCCATTCTCCCTGTCATTTTCAGGTACACCAATCAGACGTAGATTTGGTCTTTTCACATAGTCCCAAATTTCTTGGAGGCTTTGTTCATTTCTTTTTATTCTTTTTTCTCTAAACTTCCCTTCTCACTTCATTTCATTCATTTCATCTTCCATCACTGATACTCTTTCTTCCAGTTGATTGCATTGGCTACCGAGGCTTCTGCAATCTTCGCGTAGTTCTTGAAACTTGGCTTTCAGCTCCATCAGCTCCTTTAAGCCCTTCTCTTCATTGGTTATTCTAGTTATCCATTCATCTAATTTTTTTCAAAGTTTTTAACTTCTTTGCTATTGTTTTGAATTTCCTCCCGTAGCTCCGGAGTAGCTTGATCATCTGAAGCCTTCTTCTCTCAACTCGTCAAAGTCATTCTCCAACCAGCTTTGTTCCATTGCTGGTGAGGAGCTGCGTTCCTTTGGAGAGGGAGAGGTGCTCTGCTTTTTAGAGTTTCCAGTTTCTCTGCTCTGTTTTTTCCCCACCTTTGTGGTTTTATCTACTTTTGGTCTTTGATGGTGGTGATGTACAGATGGTTTTTTGGTGTGGATGTCCTTTCTGTTTGTTAGTTTTCCTTCTACCAGACAGGACCCTCAGCTGCAGGTCTGTTGGAGTTTACTGGAGGCCACTCCAGACCCTGTTTGGCTGGGTGTCAGCAGCGGTGGCTACAGAACAGCAGATTTTTGTGAGACCACAAATTCAGTTGTCTGATATTTCCTTTGGAAGTTTTATCTCAGAGGAGTACCTGGCTGAGTGAGGTGTCAGTCTGTCCCTACTGGGGGGTGCCTCCCAGTTAGGCTGCTCAGGGGTGAGGGACCCACTTTAGGAGGCAGTCTGTCTGTTCTCAGATCTCCAGCTGCGTGCTGGGAGAACCACTACTCTCTTCAAAGCTGTCAGACGGGGACATTTAAGTCTGCAGAGGTTCCTGCGGACTTTTTGTTTGTCTCTGCCCTGCCCTCAGAGGTGGAGCCTACAGAGGCAGGCAGGCCTCCTTGAGCTGTGGTGGGCTCCACCCAGTTCGAGCTTCCTGTCTGCTTTGTTTACCTAAGCAAGCCTTGGCAATGGCAGGCGCACCTCCCCCAGCCTCGCTGCTGCCTTGCAGTTTGATCTCAGACTGTTGTGCTAGTAATCAGTGAGACTCCGTGGGCATAGGACCCTCTGAGCCAGGTGGGGGACACAATCTCCTGGTGTGCCGTTTTCCAGGCCCGTTGGAAAAGTGCAGTATTAGGGTGGCACTGACCCGATTTTCCAGGTGCCATCTGTTACCCCTTTCTTTGACTAGGAAAGGGAACTCCCTGACCCCTTGCACTTCCCAAGTGAGGCAATGCCTCGCCCTGCTTCGGCTCACGCACAGTGCGCTGCACTGACTGTCCTGCACCCACTGTTTGGCACTCCCTAGTGAGGTGAACCTGGTACCTCAAACGGAAATGCAGAAATCACCCATCTTCTGTGTCGCTCACGCTGGGAGCTGTAGACCGGAGCTGTTCCTATTCGGCCATCTTGGCTCCACCCCGTAGGTTTCTTTATATCATCCCTAAGCTGATGTGAAAGCAGCCACCCCACACGTTTTACAATATATTTTTGAAATAGGCTTTACATTAAATGTTTATGACAAGAGAGAGAGACACAGAACAAGACACATAGAAAGATACAGAAGCAGCACAAAACACTTAAGGAATCTCAAAAAATGCTAAGACAATAAGCGTATTTACCTTTTAAGTTGAAATACAATTGTATTACTAAGACCTGATAACTTTTAACTTTTATAATCTTTTTTTTTTTTTTTAATGTGATAGAGTCTCATTCTGTTGCCCAGGCTGGAGTGCAGTGGCGCGATTCTGGCTCACTGCAACCTTCTGCCTCCTGGGTTTAAGCAATTCTCCTGCCTCAGCCTCCCAAGTAGTTGGGATTACAGGCATCCACCACTCTGCCCAGCTAATGTTTGTATTTTTAATAGAGATGGGGTTTCACCATGTTGGCCAGGCTGGTCTCGAACTCCTGACTTCAAGTGATCTGCCCACCTCGGCCTCCCAAAGTGCTGAGATTACAGGCCTGAGCCACCACATGGGGCCTTTTATAATCTTTATAATGAATGTTTAGTAAGATCTATTTGTCATGGATAGCATATAATATGAATAGTTTAATCACTGCTTCTTCCTTTTGAAAATAGCAATTCAAATACTATATATATGGCCTAGTCCAGAAATGCGGATTTATATATATATTTATCAATATGGTAGATTGGATTATTAAGTTACTGCAACCATTCCTATAGATTTTAGTTTTCATTCTCATTGTAAGTTTGGAGTTTCTCATAGGGATTTGTAACAGTTCAAATCTGAACTTAGAATTACTCCTTGCTGAAGATGGTTCATGCCGCAGTAGACAAATTTAAAATTGCAATTTACTAACAAGAACTGCTTGGAATTGTGTCTGCATCAGTGAACTTCCTGACTTTGGGAAATTAAAATGTTAGGCATTCTGCAAAGTTAGCACTTTCAACTCATTAAAAAAATTACACATCACACAGCTCTTCTATTAATTCTCAGAAGTACAGAGGAAGTGGCAGAGCTCTCCATGTGTAAATTGTGGTGTGGACACACTGCATACCAGGGCCCCCAGAAGCCCAGGTGGACTTAATGTGGGGAAGTAATTTACCTTACAAATACTCATTTCTTGACTTTAGAATGATACGTTTATAACCGCCTGTGGTAGGCATTTGAGAAGGTGCTAGTCATTTCCCAGTGAAATTCTTGTCAACACAGCAGTTTGATAGGAAAGCATAATTGTGAGTGGTAGACAGTGAGAGCTTTTATCTGTAGTTGGAAGAAGTTGATGTCATAGCTGTGTTTGTGTAGTTCTTGATATGTGTAGCGTCCCAGCTGGCAAATAAATATTCTGTACATGGCCTGCCCGCCCAACACAATGCTACACAGTGTCCGGTATAATAAGTGTGGTTTGCTTTTGCTTTTTTCCTTTCTGGTAAAACATTTTCCTGGTTTTGAAAGCAAGGATGTGGTTAGAAACTTTAGCCCACAGAAGCCTAATGAACACCTATGGAGCACCAAACAGGTTAGAAAACAAATGCAAGGTCTTTAGATTCTAGGTGGAAAGGGAACTCTGAGGGGATCAAGAAAGGTGCCACCAAGCCAGCAACTACAGCAAAGCATGGGCTCCTTCGAGATCACGGGGGTGCAGGTCCAGGGCTGCAAGCTCAATTTTCTTCTTGCTAGAAATCTAGCAGATAGGTTCATGTATTCTAGAAGTCAGTCACCTTACATCAGGACTCTTCATCATTTTACTTTTTCTATCAGGTGTCTTTACTACCATGGAGGGATTCTGGTATCACTGCTTTTGGATTTATAGTTTATTTTTCTTTTCTAAGAAGCATTGATGGGGATAGAGTCTATTATATAATATAACACTTACACAAAACATATATAATATGTTTTATAATATAGTTTACGTAATATAATATAATATAGCTTATATAACACTTACATAAAACATATAGTTTATATAATATAACACTTATATAAAAACACTTGAGTAGCTGATCTATGAGTTTGATTTTAATGAACTTAGTTTAAATTTCAGGCATTCATGCTTCACCTACTGTGAATCATGAGATAAGACATTTACATCCTGGGATGTTAATTATCTACTATTCATTTTCAGAAGGGTGTGGCTGGTCACTGTAAGGAACAGGGCTATGGACCAGCTTAGTGAGGCGTGGCCATTGTCCTCAGCAGGCTGGAGCAGTAAATTACCATGGCAATTTAGATAACTGACATCAGTGATAAGCAAATGTTCTTTTTAATTGTTGTTGTCATGTCCTAGGATTTATGTATTCATTTATTTGGAGTTCCTTAAGCCCTATCAATAAATAAACCCTCAGAAGAGTGGTAAATTATAATAAATGACCCTGGGTGTCTTTGACAGACATGACCTTTGACATCATTAGTGCAGCACTCATGGGTTTGCTATATAAGAGCTGACCTTAAAGGATAAAAGAAAATCTGGACATGTTTATTTTGAATGGCCCTTGAGGTTTTAATAAGAACATCTGCATCAGAAAAAAATGTAATTGGGGTAAAAAAAATTGCCCATGCTTTGGCTTAGTGTAAAGTAACTGGCAAAAAAGAAGACCAAGCAGCCAGCTCAAGGAGAGGGGATTCTTCTAACGATAGGATCAGAAAATGAGGAACAATCTTATCAAGTAGCCTAGTGGACTTAGAGTAGATAAATATTACTAAAACTAACCAAGATCTTTGTGACCTAAATATAGCTACTTTTATAGAATATGTTTAATGCTTTTATAAATAACATTATGTCATATGCATAACTTGCATCCTAGCCACCCCCATAAGATATGAATCCATCTTCTATTGTGCTTAATCCCCACAGTATCCTAAAATCTATTTACATGTATTAAGGTCATAGAAGCAGCTCCATATTGAGATGTAATGAGTAAACCTCAAAAGCAAGCAGGACACCTCCTAAAACTCTGCCTATCTCCTTTTTGGCCAAGTATCTGATACTAATGTAAAGGCAGGGTTTTAATGCCCAGACACCTACATATAGACTTTAGAGGGCATAAAAAGTACCATATCTTATATGGTAGTTTAAAGATATTTCAGATTTCATTTTAATTCTGTTTGCTGTCCACCTTATACACTGATTTTAGGCCCTGGCATTAGTTGCTTCTGACCCCAGTCTACTGTGTCAGACATGACCAAGTTAAGACAAAATTGAATTGAGCTCAATTTAATTAATACACAAAAGGTAGAAAAAAGCCTTACAAACAGAACTTTTG
Source organism: Symphalangus syndactylus (assembly GCF_028878055.3). Taxonomy (NCBI): domain Eukaryota; kingdom Metazoa; phylum Chordata; class Mammalia; order Primates; family Hylobatidae; genus Symphalangus; species Symphalangus syndactylus. The sequence goes on from NC_072432.2 coordinate 43,002,599, forward strand.
TTAATCCCCTAATAATAGTTGTCTTTTGCAAAGGAAGAAACTGAGGCATAGAATTGAAACAGCCCTCCCAACACCCACAGATGAGTGCTGGAGCCAATGTATGAAGGCAGATCTGTCTCATTTTTAAACCTGTTCTCATGCAGGATCTTGGATGCCAGAAGCAAGTGGTTATCAGCTTTTATTGCTTTAAAATGGGGAAAGGATGCCCTATTTAATGAATGGTGTTGGGAAAACTGGCCATATGCAGAAAACTAAAACTGGACCCCTTCCTTACACTTAATACAAAAATTAACTCAAGATGGATTAAAGACTTAAATGTAAGACATAAAACCATAGAAACCCTAGAAGAAAACCTAGGCAATACCATTCAGGACATAGGCATGGGCAAAGACTTCATGACTAAAACATCAAAAGCAATGGCAACAAAAGCCAAAATTGACAAATGGGATCTAATTAAACTAAAGAGCTTCTGCACAGTAAAAGAAACTCATCAGAGCGAACAGGCAACCTACAGAATGGGAGAAAATTTTTGCAATCTATCCATCTGACAAAGGGCTAATATCCATAATCTACAAGGAACTTAAACAAATTTATAAGAAAAAAAAACCATCAAAAAGTGGGCAAAGGATATAAACAGACATTTCTCAAAAGAAGACATTTGTGCAGCCAACAAACATGAAAAAAATCTCATCATCACTGGTCATTAGAGAAATGCAAATCAAAACCACAATGAGATACCATCTCACAGCAGTTAGAATGGCGATCATTAAAAAGTCAGTAAACAGGCTGGGCACAGTGGCTCACACCAGTAATCCCAGCACTTTGGGAGGCCGAGGTGGGTGGATCACCTGAGGTCAGGAGTTTGAGACCAGCCTGGCCAACATGGTGAAACCCATCTCTACTAAAAATACAAAAAATTAGCTGGGCATAGTGGCAGATGCCTGTAATCCCAGCTACTTGGGAGGCTGAGGCAGGAGAATCACTTGAACCCAGGAGGCAGTGGTTGCAGTGAGCCGAGATCATGCCACTGCACTCCAACCTGGGAAATGAGAGTGAAACTCCATCTCAAAAAAACAAAAAAAAAAAAGTCAGGAAACAACGGATTCTGAGGAGGATATGGATATGGAGAAATAGGAATGCTTTTACACTGTTGGTGGGAGTGTAAATTAGTTCAACCATTGTGGAAGACAGTGTGGTGATTCCTCAAGGATCTAGAACCAGAAATACCATTTAACCCAGCAATCCCATTACTGGGTGTATACACAAAGGATTATAAATCATTCTACTATAAAGACACATGCACACATATGTTTATTGCAGCACTGTTCACAATAACAAAGACTTGGAACCAACCCAAAAGCCTATCAATGATAGACCACATAAAGAAAATGTGGCACATATATACCACGAAATACTATGCAGCCATAAAAAAAGGATGAGTTCATGTTTTTTGCAGGGACACGAATGAAGCCGGAAACCATTATTCTCAGCAAACTAACTCAGGAACAGAAAACCAAACACTGCATGTCCTCACTCATAAGTGGGAGTTGAACAATGAGAACACACCGACACAGGGAGGGGAACATCAAACATTGGGGCCTGTCCGGGGGTGGGGGGCTAGGGGAGGGATAGCATTAGGAGAAATACCTAATGTAGATGACAGGTTGATGAGTGCAGCAAACCACCATGGCACGTGTATACCTATGAAACAAACCTGCACGTTCTGCACATGTATCTCAGAATTTAAAGTATAATAAAAAACAAAAAAAAATGAGATTTTCTTCTGACGTGTAGAGCTCCTCCAATTATTGATGTTTATTCCTTTTTTCCACATGGCATCATTTTTGAGGGAAATGATGTTTCTCCTTTAAATATTTACTTATAGGGTTTTATGCCAAATGCAATGTGATTATCATGCATTAACAACTACATCATTCTAGCAAGGCTCTCCAGTCACATTAGAGCGGAAATGCCAAGGTTTGGTACACCTCTTTGCTTGCCCCACACTTGAAACAGAAGACACTGTTTGGAAATAATTTTTTTCATTTAAAGGAGACAACCTCTCTATGCTATTTTTGGCTTTATAAGTGTCATGACTATAAATGATAATATTTCAAATGGAGAGATATTTTACAATCCAAATCAGCAGGGTTATCTCATGCAATCACTGAATTACAAATTAAGCCAGGTGCCTACCAAGTCCTCTTCTGTTATTTCCTTGTCTCTCCTCATTTGAATCTACTAATTATTGCTGACATAGTACTTAAGAAGGACGGTGGAGGTGTAGCCTGAGGGCTGGGATCCAACCCTGGCTCTGCTGTTTCACCAGCTTTATAATGTTAGACAAATCCCTTTACCACTCTATGCTCAAAGGTTTAAAGTAGGGAGTTCCAATCAATGATCTGTTTTCGCTCCAACATCCTGGGGGTTTGCAAGTTTGTGAGAACATAGACTTGGTTTTGAGGATTTAAACCTGGCTAATGATGTTCAGAAGTTACGACGTTTCTCACATCAGAATATTTGCTTGATAATTATTTCTATGAAAGTATGTATTATGGCATAAAAACAGTTTGAATTATTTTTAAAAAATGTAATAATAAAACCATGATCATTTTTTGCTATCTATCCATATTGCTTGGAAAGAAAAAATTTGAAAAGGCTAGAAAAATAAAAGTAGTTGCTGTTTATTGGGGAAATGAAGATTTACATTTGGTTTCTGGCATTATTCTTGAGACTCTCAAATATAAACTCACCAGACAGGCTACATTTAGGTATATTGTTGCTCAGTTACTGGGTCTTGGCTGTGTACTTAGGGATAATTTGATATTACTTCCTTCAGTATAAACACCAGTGAAAGTTGGACATCACTAAAACATTCGGGCGACCTCACCTCTAGTCTAAATGATGACCTTGTGCAAATTAGAAAAAAGTCATTCGTTCCCTAAGTCACTTTACTACCAGCAGCCAGAAAATGGTTCTATGATTAATCCAAATCTACAGTAAACACAAATATGAATGGTGCCACCCAGAGCTGGACAATGCAAAGTTATACATTGTCAGTTTTATTGACCCAAATTTTAGTTGGTAGAATATCAACACTTTGGGTAACTTTGCAAACATCCTTTCTCACCTTTGAGATTCTGTCTCCTCATATGAAGAAGATTGAATGAGATAATCTCTTGAGATAATGTTTTGAGCAATTATGAGATGGTCTTCAAGTAAAAGGAGCATTGCATGAACTGTTTAAGACATAGCCTGCTCTTGCTCCAGTTTTCAAATATTTTTCCTTCACTTAAAGGTTTTCTCCAAATCGAATCTCCTTTAGTCTGTATTCCTGCAGGTCAGGAAAATCTATGCTTTAAAAAATAAATTTTCTTTAAAAATACAAGTTACAGCTGGGTGCGATGGCTCACACCTGTAATCCCAGCACTTTGGGAAGCCAAGGTGGGAGGATTGCTTGAGCCCAGGAGTTCAAAACCAGCCTGGGCAACATAGCAAGACCCCATCTCTACAAAAAAAATTTTTAAATAGCCTGGGTGTGGTGGTGCAGATATGTGGTCCCAGCTACTTGGGAGGCTGAGATGGGAGGATTGCTTGATCCCAAGAGGTGGAGGCTGCAGTGAGCTATGATCACGCCACTGCACTCCAGCCAGCATGACAGAGCAAGACCCTATCTTGAAATAAATATTTCTTTTAAAAAAAACATTGTTTTAAAGTGGATATAGGTTATAAGCAGTTACCCTTGAAAAAGCACTGCTCTTGAAAAAGCAGTTGCTGAGGCCACACTGTACCCAGGGGTAACAAGTCTCATACCTTTCCCTGAACACCATGCCTGTTCTTGCCTTCTCAGTCAAAAAAGAGGTGATTGTGAAAGTTGTTATCAAGGAAAGTGGATTTTGTTCTGGGCCATCCTTTCATGGCAAGATTGTTTCTTTCATTGCAGGACATTCAATATCCTTGGCCTTCACTCACCAAATGCCAAAAAACAACCACCTAATCCTTATGACAACCAAAAAAAACACCACCCCTACCCCATTTCCAAACACCCTCTTGAGAAATTGCATCACTCTCGGTTGAGATACCTTTTTACCATCAATTTGCACTCTGGCCTTGAAAACATGCTTTGGAAACATACCACCATATCTTTTGCCAGAAGCCACAAAGGACAGGCATAAGCCTTTTGACATGAAGAGAGTGCAAGAGTCCTTAGAAAAGAGCATTGCATACGGCTTCTCTGAAAAACTGGACTCCCTGTCTGTGTAATAACTGGGGAAACTGAAACTCAAACGAGTTTCCTAAGATCACTCATTAGATAATAGGCTACGTTGACTCTACAAATAAAATCCCTTAAGGACCCAGCATCTTAGTATACCTTAGTGACATGCATCATAATTATATCAATGTCATTGTTGGTCATTTCTTGATTACTGGCAATGTACCAGCACCTTACAAATCTCATCTATCCCTTCCACAGCTCTAGAAGTAAGTATTCATATCCCCTTAGACAGATTAGAAAACTGATGCTTAGAAAAGTGAAGTAGTTTAGCCAAGCTCTCCCAGCTAAGTGGCAGAGCTAGGATTCAAGCTGATGTTCCTGAGACTGAAAAGCAGTGTACTGGCCCATGGCCCGGTGCTTTTCTTAGACCACCTTACTTTGAAGTAGCAGGAAAGTTAACTGAAATCCCTAACTTTTGAACCAGGCTGTTGGTAGCAACTGAAAAACAATTATTTTGCACTGTGTTCTGCCGGAGATGTTATTTTTCATTATTGCCAGGACTCCTCTCAGCAGGATCACCTCATTAGCTGAAGAAAATGTTCCCTGTTGTTCCGTGAGAGACGGATCAGATGGAGAAGCATAAAAACAAACTCCAGAAAGTGATTCTGTGTTCCCCTCATTTAGGGGATGGAACAGTAATCCCCTTCTTCTCTGATTCCCAGCCTGCTAAGTGATGTTTTACTTCTGTAGTTGCAGAAGTGTTTTGAAAATGATGGAAAAAGTTTTACAGGGATGACTTATATAACTTTTTATCAGTGTTTCCATAACAGAGTAAATTGGAGTGTCGAACCTTTGGTGAGTACACTTAATACTGGTCTGTTTTAAATTTTCCCATGTAGGAAAATAAGAGTTTGGCTAGATTGGTCCTAATTGCCTATGAGGAATAACTAAAGTAAGTGAGACTTTGTAAAATATTTTAAAAATTTTTTAAAATATTAAATATTTTAATGTTTTTAATATTTTAGAGTGAAGCTGTATTTAATTTTTTTAATATTTTATTTTCGTTCAGAACAACCTCAAATGCAAACACTTCATCAGTTATATTATACACCTATTGACAGACATCTCCTAAGCCATGTATTATAGAAGCCATCTGTAAAACCCTATCACTTTGCTCCATTTGAAAATCCATATCTATAGAAACCAAAGTGATTTTTTTCAAAATGACATTCTATCACAGGTTATGCATTTCACTTAGAATAAAATCAATACTCATTGTGGAGGGCAGGTGCAGTGACTCGGGCCTGTAATCCCAGCATTTTGGGAGGCTAAGGTGGGCAGATAGCTTGAGCCCAGGATTTTGAGACCAGTCTAGCCAACATGGTGAAACCCCGTGTCTAGTAAAAATACCAAAATTAGCCGGACGTGGTGGTGCACACCTGTAATCCCAGCCACTCGGGAGGCTGAGACAGGAGAATCGCTTGAACCCGGGAGGTGGAGGTTGCAGTGAGCCGAGATCATGCCATTGCCCTCCAGCCTGGGTGACAGAGTAAGACTCCTCATCCTGGCCCACCAGGACATGACCTGGTGCTGCCTGTCCTCTGACCCCACCTCCTCCCTTTCCTTTCTTGCTTGCTCCCCACCCTCTAACCATTCTGTCTTTCTGTCAGGACTTTCTTATTTATTGTCATTTCTCATCAAGCACTTGCCTCCTGATCTTCACTTGGCAGATTCTTTCTTTTTTTCAAGCTCCAGGTCAAATTTCCTCTCAATTAAAAAAAAAATTCTTCCTTAATTCCCGAAGTTGGCCATCCTGACATCTCCGAACACATTACGTTCTTTTGGTTTATTTTTAAAAGAACTTTTTTACTATTTGAAATGATCTTATTATTTTGTTTACTTGCTTATTTTCTGTTAAACTTCAGTAAAAACAGGAAAGTATCCCCATGTCTACAACAGAACCCAGAATATAATAAGGTTCAAGAGTATTTGCTAGATGGATGATGAATGAATGAATGAATGAATTCCAATTCTGTGCCTGGAATGAGATTGAAGTTTCAGATAAATAATAAGGCACAAAACATTTATTGAGTAGTTTAAATCTACATAATTTGTGAAAGTTGACATTCAAATCGAAATTACAAAGTTATATTCTCTATTCTTGGTCTGCCTATCAAGAACAGGAATTCTGGTGGGAAGCAGGGACAAAAAACTCAGAACTGCTTTACAGGGAGAAATTTCAGACCACGTGATATCTAGCTGGAGACAGGCTTTCCTTTTGCAAGATGCAGCTCTTCTGCTTATTCAAGCAGGACCACGCTGATTCTTTTTATTTTTTGAGACAGAGTCTCACTCTATCGCCCAGGCTGAAGTGCAGTGGCGCAATCTCTGCTCACTGCAATCTCCGCCTCCCAGTCTCCAGTGACTCTCCCACCTCATCCTCCCGAATAGCCAGGATCACAGGCACGCGCCACGACGCCTGGCTAATTTTTTGTATTTTGGGTAGAGATGGGCTTTCACCATGTTGCCCAGACTGTCTCATACTCACGAGCTCAGGCGATCCACCTGCCTCAGCCTCTTAAACTGCTGGGATTACAGACGTGAGCCACCGTGCCTGGCTGCCAGGCTGATTCTTACCAAAAGTTTCAGGATGAGCATCATAGCATTTGTAAATATGCCTTTTATACTCATTTCCTTGCCCTCTTGCCTGCAAAAATAAGTCTTTTGACATTCTTCTACTTAACATCATCACTTCCAGGAGGATGGCATTGTGATCTGGTCTCCTCTACTAGCAGTGAACTTGTTTTGTGTTAAGTCTTTGGATTTTGAAAATAGAGCCTGAATATGTCCAAGATGTCCTTTTATTGAGTTCACAGAATACAAATGGAAAAATTTTATTACCAGGCAGTAGTGTTTAAAAATGAAAATCAAACCTAATACATGGACTCAGACAACTAGAATAAGGAATATAATATTTATAAAACTGAGTAGGAGGTTGCAATCATTGCTCTAAAATAAAGCATTAAAAATTAATTCAGAGCAAACCTGTCTGTGCTACAGCAAAGCTCTCTTTCATTAAGGTAGCACTGCATGTTTCTCCAGAATTAGTTCCCCCAAATAGGTAAATAGCTTGTAAGAACTGAGTGTTCGGCAAACTACGGAAGTGCTACCTAAGGCACGATTTAGAGTTGCTTTTAGTATTACAGCTTTATAGACCTTTCATTTTGAACCAATTAATTGTGAATCTTGCAGTTTTCCTTTGTTTTTTGCCCTTGAGTATTACTAGGAAGGTTTAATTCACATGCTTCTTAGTCATCTTCATTGGATTAATCCAAATGGTGCTATATCATTTGATTAATTCATATGTAGCAGAATAGTAAATCTTGGAGAACTGTGGTTACCAGTATAAGATATACTTTAAAACTTTCCATAGGTTTTTCATTTCAAAAGGTTTGTGTTGCACATATTTTAAGTGACTTTTCCCTATCTTATTCCACTTCACATTATTATCATTATCTATATTGCATTATTATTGTCAGTTTCCGTCTTCAGAATACACTAAAAAGGAAGAGAAATAAAATGCTAGTGCTATTTCTGCATTTTTCTATTGAGATGAAGTTTTTATTTTTCCCAATATACATCATTTCTCTGAAGCCCTAAAATAAGTAACCTTATAACCTCTAGGCCCTATTGATTTTCTAATGATTTCAAATAAAAAGCATCCAGTTTCCATTGCATTGACAAACTGTTCAATCCCTAGGCAAAACCTACTGGACTCCTATTAAATGAAGGGGGCAAGAAACAACAGAAAATCCAAAAAGTAGATTTGAGATGGAGCGGGGGAGAGGTGGTCTCAGCTTAGCTCAGTAAATGGGTACTTAACCTTTGACCAATGATGACAGGTCTTCTTTAGTTCTCTTAGACCAAGCGCAAGCTGTTATGATTAAATAAAAAAGAAAAAAAACTGTTTAGAGCCTTACTGAATATGTCCTGGGAATTAAAGCATATGGCAGGGATAAGGAAAAAAGATTTTCCTTATGCTAATGACCCTTGATGTCTGAAATAAATTAGATCCATTAGAGTTTATGCTCAATAAAATAAAGACTTTAAGCACTCCAAAGTTAGTGACTCGAGACCAGTTTTTGCTCTAAAATTCAATCTGCCTGCTTATTAATTCTTAGTGAGGCTCCAGAGCAGACAGGAGATGCAAAATCATAATTTTGTACTGAACCAGAATTTTGAAAGACCACAGGTTTCTTTTCCTTTTAATTAAACCATTTTTCATGCTTCCTATTTTCTTTCCCTCATTAATTTGATTTTGTTCCCATTTTTGTTTCATTTTTTTTTTCTTTTCAAGGTTTCATTTATCCCATTTCAACTGAACAGAGAACCCAGAATGAATATGGATTTTCTTGTAAGTTTGATGTTTGGATTTTATGTTGCTGAATAATCATTTAATGTTATTGCCCCTAGTTCAAGTTTACCTTTCTTTGGATTACAGATGTGCACACAGGAAATAGGAGCCTAATATATTCTAACATGAAAAATAAATTAGATTTTTGCTGCTGAAGAGAAGAAAGGATCATTTCAAGACTCTGCCAGCTTTAAAATCTATCAGTCTACCATTCAAAGCTTGAGTCCCAGTAGCTGACAAAACATATAATGAAATATGCTGATATAAGTAAAGGGCAGGGTTCAAATACTAAAAAGGAAAGGATTGAAAAAAGACAGATCGGTTGAGCTAGAAATCATGAATGTTGAATAAGTAACTATGACCTGGTAAAGTAAAACATTAAGAATTTAGATGTAGTTTTCTGACCAGAGTTCAGAATCCTGCAGCAGTGCCTCAAATCCTCAAATAAAACCCAACAGAAAAGTGAAGTAAGTACTTGAAAGCAGCACTCACCCAACCAAGAGTATTTGCGATATCGCTGGTTTTCTGAAGAAAATTTGCTAATATTGACTTGATTGATGGGAAAGTGAATATTCTGGAAATTTTGGGAAGAATATTTTTAAAAGAAAGCATTGGATATATTACATTTAAACACAAAATGCTAAAAGAGAGCAATTTCCAATAGAGAATTCATTTACACTGCTAATATGTGAAAGATTCTATGACATTAGAGTGTGGGTTATCTCGTGAGCCACTGGCAAATGAAATGATGAGTTATTTCACCATGTAAATCGTGTGGCTGTTGAGTGTTAGGAGAGGGCCGTGGTTCCTCACATTTTAGGAGGTCATGGGACCTACAAATTTGAAAGATCTCTCTCCCTGAAAAATGCACACGTCTATAAAATTGACCATAAAATTCTAGGTTGTTCTCGACTATCTGAAGTACCAATTTAACAACCTCTTTTATAGTGAGTGGAGCAGCTTTGATTAATTTTGCTGAATATGTTTTTGTGCATCACAGAAAAACTAAAAACAGAGACTTAAAAATGTCAAAGGGGTCCACAAAGGTTTCATTTCATTTGTTTGTTTTAATTATCAGCTTCTATCACCTTTTCTAGTTAGATGAAAGCATGTTCTATGCCACCAAGGCAACATGCAACATTTATAGGAATTCTTTTCCAGAAGAAAGGCCTCAGTTGACTGACATACCGTGTTGGTCGAATGCTTATTTGCCTTCTGGGGTAGTCTGACCTTTCTGATCACTGAACCAGGCCTTTATCTTCCTTAGTGCACAAGAGAGCTATATTTTATTCTAGTAATGAGTAGCTCAAATGTAAATCTCTGACAGGGGACCGTGAGAAGCTCAGGGTTCTCAGAGATAATACTGCATCTGTATCAAAGCCCGGACTTAGAGACAGTTATCAGCATTAACCTCTGTCCCCCAGATCTGGGCCCTCCGAAAGCACACCTTTCAAATCTAATATGTTTGCTCCTAATATTTGCTTTGCTTAGTTACACCATTCCCACCCACCTCTCCATTGATTTAGGGGAAAGTGAGAAGAGTGCTATGGAAAGTAATTTTATGACTTGGAGTGATACTTAGGAAAATATTCTGGTTCAATAAATATGCAGATTTAAAACATGCCAGATATTTCTAACAGTGTTTATGTTGATGTTTTTAAAGAACTATCAGTGAATTCAAAAACCCTTCCAAACTTTTCCACCTGAAATGAGTAATAAACTTTTTTTTTCCTGTGGGTTGGGATGGTTTTAGTTCCAGTTTCTTTATATGCCTAGTAATAAACAGTCTGTTATGCTGCCCAATTATAAGATAGATTAGTGGGTGGATAGATGCAGAGTGAGAAAGGAAAAGAAATCAGAGATAATTTTCCACTGAAAGGCCACAGCCATTTTATATAGCTTTTGAAATAGATTTGAAATTAACCTATAAAAAAGGCAGTGAATGTCTGAAAAAATTATAGCAATACATATGTGTACTGTGAGAAATTTCTGTAAGCAGCTGGTTCAGTGTTTCACTCTTCTCTCTAGCTGCTCCTGATTCAGATGATGTGGCTCTCTATGTTGGGATTGTGATAGCAGTGATCGTTTGCCTGGCGATCTCTGTAGTTGTGGCCTTGTTTGTGTATCGGAAGAATCATCGTGACTTTGAGTCAGATATTATTGACTCTTCGGCACTCAATGGGGGCTTTCAGCCTGTGAACATCAAGGCAGCAAGACAAGGTCAGTTGACATTCCACTTCACACCCTGTTACTTATGCATGTAAGCAGTTTCAAAAATCAATGACTTTAGAGTCATCTCATTCAGCTAGAATGTAAGCTCCATGAAGACAGCAATTTGAGTTAATTTTGTTCATTACTGTATTGATGTCATTTACATAACAAATTAGAGTTAACAAGATAAATCCTCTTTTTTTCTTTTCTGACAGATTGCTCTGTCACTTTTTAACTTCTATTTGAAAAGAGTACTCTGATTGGTTGACTGATTTCTTGAGTCTCTTTTTTTCTTTCCTTTGACAAGATATCTTGTATTGCTATGAATAGAATGATTTACCAATGAACCCAAATCCAGTATAGACCAGGGAAACCATAGCTAATCATCACCTAGTGAGGCTCGTTGTTCAATCCAATCTGTTGAAATAGCTAAATACCTTGGGCATAATGAGTAGACATCAAAGCAAATTACAGAATGAGCTTGACCACTTACTTATAGCCAATAATAAAATAGCTGGTAGTTATCTGATTGCCCTGTTTTCAGTAGAGCCTGTCTATCCATCTCCGATATTAGCTGAGCTGCTTTACTTTTGACTCAGATAGTGTGAGGGGGAGTCTGACTAATGTAGGTTGGCCTGAATGGAGAATGCCAATGGGATTATTTTCTCTTTCTGACTCAGATCTGCTGGCGGTACCCCCAGACCTCACGTCAGCTGCAGCCATGTACAGAGGGCCTGTGTATGCTCTGCATGACGTCTCAGACAAAATCCCAATGACCAACTCTCCAATTCTGGATCCACTGCCCAACCTGAAAATCAAAGTGTACAACACCTCAGGTGCTGTCACCCCCCAAGATGACCTCTCTGAGTTTACGTCCAAGCTGTCCCCTCAGATGACCCAGTCGTTGTTGGAGAATGAAGCCCTCAACCTGAAGAACCAGAGTCTAGCAAGGCAGACTGATCCATCCTGTACCGCATTTGGCAGCTTCAACTCGCTGGGAGGTCATCTTATTGTTCCCAATTCAGGTAATTCCTAGAGGTTTAAATTGCAAAGAGGCAGGTTGAAACATATTTTTCCATACCAAAATCTTTTTTGTTCGTGGGTTTTCATTAGGCCTGAAATGTTAAATGTGACCTATCCAGCCCAAATCTACTTTCAATGTAAACAGAACATTACTTCAGACAAATCAGCAAAACCATTTATTTTCCTCCAACAATTCTGAAAACACTTCCTCTAGAAATTTTATACTCACAGCTTTCTGCTGAGGTGTAATTTAGAACCATCATTGACCTCCTTTCTTCTAGAACTTCAGAAGGCAACATCAAGCCACAAGTCCTAATGTTGTCATTATACTTTAAAAGGACGAACTAATTATAAAATATATCATTTGGTTCAGTTCCAATTTACTACATGAAGCAATACTACAGAAAACAAATTTTTTGATCATGAGAGGCATCATAATAGACATCAAATCTTCATTTATTAACCTAACTTGATCAGTCTTTTACCTCACAGTATTGAGAGTGTACACTGTACTCATTCCTACCTCTGATATTTGTATCCAGAATCACCAGATTCATCAGGTGTGCTTTTGTACTATTACTTGGTTTCAGTTTATTATGTAGTTTCTCTGCATCTAGAGAATAAGCCTCATAAAGCTCTTTCATGGTGAATGAAAGTTAATGACTGATACTGTTGGATTAAAAATTGATATTCATTAATCAGTATTAGTAATGAGCTTGGAACCATGGGTCATAAAAGGGTTAATGGCTTCCTCTCTAAATCTATCTAATTCTTTTGGACAAGGCTGTGAGTATTTTGTAAATATAGTAATACCTAAAATGTAAATACCTAAAATGTTGTCACATTGAAAAAACATAATGTATGTATAGCCAAGGAATATACAGACCAAAGAGTCTTCAGGCCTGAATATGAAATTTTATTTGATTCTTCCTGTCATTCACTCTTTCATTTCAATGCCTTGGCAACTTTTATCCTAAACCTTTAAAAGTATATTTTAACAAAATCAAAACATTTAATAAAATATTTTTTTCTTCACAGTTTACATAGCTGAGATCATGTATTATGTAATGTTTTCTAGCCTTTTCTCATCCTCATGCTATTGCATGCGCTTTAAAATCATGATTTTAAATATCTTTATAATAGTCCATTATTGAATGAATCAAAACATACTTTAATGTTCTTCCATTGTTTAAACATTACAATTGTTCTCAAAATAGTTCTTTTCCCTCTGATATGTATTGGATTCTGCCTTTTCTTCCTATTTCTACCTACCACTTTTTCATATGTGCATTATTATAAAGGCCTCTTAAGTGGAAGAGAGTGAGCTAGCATGTTTTAAATTCTTCCTATATATTAGGCAATGGTGATCAACATATGATATTTTATTTAATGGACAAACAATAGTTACCTATTACTTCATATTCATAATGCTGTTTCATCCCTATAACAAAGATTAAGCTACGTTTTATGTTTTCAGTGAAAAAAATAAAAGCACTGAGGCTTGGTAGCCTCATGTGTGATCTTCTGCTGTGTCCTCCACAAATCATTCTGTACGTTGACAGCCCACTTCCTACAACACCAGGGCTCTCACATTACTCTCCTTCTCAAGAGCGCTGTGGCTGAACATCTTCAACCAGTTACATAAAGGCCTACTACCTCTTAACTCTCCATTCTTTTTTCTTGAGACTTTCCAGTGTGGTCAGGCAAGTTTTCATATCGCCCCACGGTCATTTGGCATATTCCATTTCCTTGCTAATTAAATTATGAATTACTCAAAGACAGGAAGACTATCTTTTCCCTCTTGAAATTCACAACAGTGCCAAACACTACACTCACAAGGATGCTTCATAAATTTGTATGGAGCTGAAGGAAGCTGGATTTTATGGGAATCAAATGATGGAGCCAAACATCTTTGGAGTGCTGTCCACACTGAATCATTCTTTGTGATGATGAGCAGTGATGTGGGAGACCATCACTGTGGGCATCACCTGGCAACTGGTTGAACTAAAAAATCTACCCCACACCCCATATCTCTGAATCAGAAACTCTGGGGGTAGGGACCAGTAATCTGTGGTTTAACAAGCTCTCCAGGTAGTTCTGACGTGAGCTCAAATTTGCAAGCCACTGCTACAGCAGACACAGCTTAGAACACAGCCCAATCTAATAGTTCTGCAAAAGGGCACCGATTAGCAACTAACTAGAAACGCTTTGACCTGCTGTGACTAAACTAGGAGTTACTGTTCACTTTCTAGAGTTATGCATAATAAAAGGTCTTCACCATTCTTATACCATTGTGGAATTACATTGATGCTAACCAGATATTTAAAAAATACATGTTGTTTTTTATGTTGAAGTTGGCATTTCCCTGACTTTGAATCTTGTGGGGATTTTCAAAAAAATGGAAATGATGCATCATTACAGCTGTTTGAAATTTTGAGCTGTTGTTGGTTTTCCCCTTGTCTTGCAAGGAAAACAACAGTGGAACCATCTGTCTGTTCCTCAAATAAAACAAGAGTTTAAAAAGTTACATCATTCCTTTAAGTAATTCCATAAGAGTTCAGAGGGAGCTGTGGTAAGGAGGCCAACGAGGAAGGAAAATGGAGCAACTCGGAATATTTACATGTCTTTAGAGAAAATGAAGCAGGCTTATGGCTGCGCGGTCACAAAATCTCCTCATTACCTTTTACGTGCTATAAAAGCTTTGATTCCTAGGTCTTACATGACTGCTTTTCTCTTTTGCTATTCAGGAGTCAGCTTGCTGATTCCCGCTGGGGCCATTCCCCAAGGGAGAGTCTACGAAATGTATGTGACTGTACACAGGAAAGAAACTATGAGGTAAATATGCTTTTTCTGGTGCACTGACTTTACCAATGTCTAACTTGGAGGAGAAATTGTACAATAGACACAATAAACCCAACATATTTTTGTCTCAAGTGCCTTGCTTCTGGCATACATTTTTTTTCCCTTGACCTACAAAAGATCAGGTTTTACTTCTCTTTGTCTTTGAGACTCCAGACACTTTTGCAGATCTTGAATATGGGTAGAACGCTAGAGATCTTTTCCCAAGTGGACATGTTGCCATATTTCCTGGAAAAATGTCCAGAAATGTGATCCCTAGATTGTCCAGAGAGACAAGTGGGTAGACACAGAGACGTCGACTTCATGGGATCTGGCTCAGGGATCCAGCCTGTTCCCATTACAGAGTCAAAAGTCACAAAGGATTGGACAATTCCCCCAATCCCTACCACTCCCACTCAGCCTAGCCCTTAATTCTGACCCACGATTCTTCCTTTTGTGACTGTCTTCTAGCTTAAGTATTACTAATTTCCTTCTTATGTTTAGCACTTATAAATTCCACATTAGACTGTTCAGAATGGGTCTAGGATTGATTAAAACTAGATTGAATTAAAAGGTTTTGTTTAGAATGTTTCATAATCATAAAGGTGAAGTTATTTTAAGTAAAAATAACAAGAAGCGTTGAGAAGTCCTAAATTCAATTTTTCAGTTTGGCCTCTAACAAATCGTATTGGGTATTTCTTGATTAGTTTCCATGTAAAATGCATGTGTTAAATAGTGCTTTAGAAGCCTGATTAATGCTTCTGAAGTGCACCAAGATCTTAAAATGAAAGATGTTGTTAAAATGGAGATCCTCGTCATGTAATTATCATTTTTTTTCCCCAAGGGGAAGAGCATCGGCTCCTCAGCCCTGAGCTCTGAATATAAAGCATGAGTGACAATGCAGAACTAGGTTATCATTATAACACATTATACCTTTTCTTTTCCCAGCTCTCATCCTCAGAAAAACATCCATTTTTAGTCTTGTTCTTCACTAGCTGTAAAGCTTTTGTATTATGCTCTCAGGTGGAGATACTGGCATTTATAACTGGTGTGACCCAGAACATTTTTTTTCCTCGGGTGGTGTACTTCCACCTACATAAACACTAGCCTGTCTAAGAAAATAATACAATTCTTGAGCATTATTCATGCCTTAAATTTGAGCAACAGAAAAATCACTAAAAGGCTTGTATTTACCCACATCAAATATTCATTTTTTTCATTCCCAATGCAAAGCAACATTCACAGGCCCTCAAAGCTCCCTTCTTTTGCATCAGGAGAAAAGAAGATTAGCAAACTCCAAGATCTCTTTATTTTATTTTATTTTTCTTTCTCTCATCCAGAGTCAAGGTTAGCATTAAGTACATCTATCCATCAAGGCCTTTGTCAGCGTGGACACTTTGTTTAAATAGAAATAAGTATTGGCTTGTGCTTTATGGTGAGAAACAGTAAGATGCCTGAGCTCCCTTATTTTCCATCAGATTATCATTATCTGCAGCTGAAGATCAAGCCTTAAGGGGCTGCTGCAGGCACGGGCTGAAGCTGAAAGAGGTGTGCACTCACGTGCCTGGTCTCCCCATACTTTCCTTGGCAGCTGAACCAGGATAATTGTACATTTTAGATGAAAGAAAGAGAAAACAGAAAATTGATAAAGCTAGACACTTTTCTGCTTTTAGGGTTCTCTGCCTTTGACTATAATGAAAAGGAAACTATAAATCACTCCTTGCTATGCCTACCATCTGAAGTTAGGTGCAGAGGGAATTACTCTGTTGAATTTGGTGTGCATAAAAGAAGTTCTGTTTATAAAAATGAAGTTAGGAAAACCTCAAGATCTCAAAAGAAAATATGCACTAAAGACCATGAACCAAGGAACAAACACAGGAGGATAACTGTTTCAGATAAATGAGAAGTCTTCTCTTCACTAGTTTTCTGTTATGAACCAGATGCATTTTTATTGTAAAACACAATGGCAAGAATGTGCTTTAGGATATAGTCATAATACAAAGCATCCCTGCACTTCATCCAGCAAACTCTTAATTTCATTTACTTCTCACTACGTTCTGCAAGCTGTGATAAGCTCCACTTTAAAGATGAAGAAACTGAGGCACAGGGGAATTGAGTTCCATAGCCAAGGTTTCACAGTTAGTACCTTAGCAAGGTAGAATTCAGACTCAGGCTTTTCTGATCACAAAGCGCTTTCTGCTTCCTAATGCGCCATCCTCCTCCATTGCACCAATGCACTAAACCAAACCTCTGCCTATGTATTATAGTGCATTTTTGGATACACTTTCTATTACTCACTAAAGATCCTTTCTATCCATACACGATACAAGACAGAACTTCTTTGGAAGAAGCCTCAGTGAGAACATCAGGAGCTGTGATGTTACTATGCATTCGCAGGAAAATTCTGAGCATTTTTCTCCATTTTTCTTCTCTCTGATTCCTTTTATTGCATCCCAAACTGGGTATGTTTCCAGCTGGATGGTATCCAGCTGGTCATCTGCGGATGTGAATTGTCTGAAGGGAGGCGTGAACTTAATTACATGTGGCATAGTGAATGTGACAAGAGGGGTCTTATCATTACTGAATATGCTCTAAGCAAAAGAAGTTCAGGCTGGCAGCTGAACAGCCTGAATGAGCCACAGAGATGGGACAAGCGGTCTCTGACCAAAGAGGGTGCAGAGCTGCAAGTCCGTGCTCAGGATTTCTACCTCTCCTGCTTTACAGATCTCTGGAAAGGCGGCGAAGCCTTTGTTTTCCTGGTGGATACAATTTCCACAATTAATGCTGCTAACATGGGCCTTTTTGCCTTGTTTCTGGTAGCAGTTTGCACAAATGAACAAGACCTAGACTGAGATTTTGTCCTTTATTGATTCTTGTTGGAAAACAATTTGAATTGAAGATATGAAAGTTGATTTTCCCTTTTCTCTGCATTCTGTATTCACCTAGCAGTTTTATCAAAGGGTGAAGAAATCAATTTAGAGATTCCAAATACAAAGGTA
Source organism: Symphalangus syndactylus (assembly GCF_028878055.3). Classification (NCBI taxonomy): domain Eukaryota; kingdom Metazoa; phylum Chordata; class Mammalia; order Primates; family Hylobatidae; genus Symphalangus; species Symphalangus syndactylus. The sequence continues at coordinate 43,020,300 of NC_072432.2, forward strand.
AATAGAACACCTTTTTTGTAAACTGTGGGGAGCCATGGAAAGTTTCTGAGCGGCCGAGTGACACAGGAATAGCAGGGCTTTTTAAAGATTGATCCGGTGACAGTGCACGGAATGCAATGGTGGAGGGAACAGAAGGACTTGCCCAGAAGGCTTGGTGCCTGGGTGGGCCCTGGCAGTAATGCAGGTGTGAGGAGAGAGGAGGAGGAGGAACCAGGCCAGAGGGTGAGCCAGGTCCCAGTCTGAGAGAATGCAGAGGGTATCGAGAGAATCTATTTCAGAAGAGAAAGTATTTCACAGCTGGCTAGAAGTGTTGCAAAGGAGGGGCAGAACACACAGAACAGATTCAAGAATCAAGCCTGGGGCACTGTGAGAATTGTGAGAAAGGTGAGAAGCAGCAGTGGCTACAGGGGAAAGGACAGATTCCAGTTTGGATGTGTTCAGTGTGAGTGGGGATGTGGATTCCTGCTAGGGACGTGGAAGTGAAGTCACGGCAGGGAAGGAACCTCCAGCCAAGAAAATGCAGAAGCAAAAAGAACTGGGGAAAGAACTTTAAGAAATACTCCTATGAAGGTTTGGGTGTGATGAGAGAAACCAGATAGAACATGTAAGGATAAGGCAAATGAAGAGTTTGCATCTAGCACAGTACTTAACATATTACTGTGTTAGGAGTAGTGGCTCCTCAATGAATATTTCCTAATGAAAGTATGAAGGTTTGTAAGGGTAGACAAACAAACCGTGGTATAAATAGGATCTCAAAAATTAAAGGTAAAGAGAGCTCCAAGATGGAACCTCAACATGAGGTGTCATTAAAGTAAAAATGTAAAGAAAGAGGAAGAACAACAAAAAGACTATTAGATTTGTCAACTGTGGGACATTAGTGGTGTTCAGAACTTTTTTTTTAATTGGTGAAATCCCCTTAGCAATGGTTTAAGATGTGACACAGTAGTGTGGCAACTGACACTATCATATCTATCTATTAAATATAAATAATAATGTGTGAGGATAGAGGAAGGTCTACGTAGGTAATTGTATAGAGCTAGATTTGCTTATCATGTTATTTTTTGGAACTTTGTAAAATAGTAGTTGACATTATTCTGTCTCAAGGAAACACACTGATCTTTCTCCTTTTAGTAGAGTCCTTTCTCATTCATGAGCCTCAAGTTCCTCAATTTGAAGGAAGAGCTATAAAAAGGCTAACGGTGGGAGTTAGTGAGTCCAGGTATATTTAAATCTTATCCTCATACCGTTCTTGACAATGTTCATTTATTGAAATCCTACTTAGAAATGCTTCAAGGTAGTTTATGAAAACACTTCTTCTCAATAAGAGAAATAAATTTAAGTGGATAAAAAAGGTAAGAAAATGGGGAAAATAAAGTTATAAAAGATAAGATAAAGTACGTGAGCAGTTAGAATATAAAATAGTTTGTGTAATTCCCAGCACATTTGCTAGTACCAGGTCGTGAATTTACTATTTCTAAGCCTTTCAAGAAGGGAATGTGTTAAGTTACAAGATCCGCATGTCCATGAGGAAAAAAATATGCTCAGAAGAAACTCGATTATTTTTCCTTTGGTTCCTCATAAAGAAGACATTTTGCTAATGCAGTGAACAGCATCCTTAAAAGAAAAACAGCAATGAGTTTCAAGGGCTGCTTCTATCAGTGTCCCTCAGTGGAGGTAGACAAGCATAATGCTTATCAGTTCTGGCTTAATCCAGGGATAGATTTTGGCTTGTCTAGGGAGATGGTGGCACACCCTTCAGAGTGGCTTTCATAAATATTATTTTTGCACAATTGAGCTTTTGATAGCAAGTGAGTTAGATATTCCCTGTCAGGTACCTAGAGTGCAAATATTTCAAGTTGCCAGTTATGTGTGAAGGCCGGTGCTTTAAAAGACAGCTGAGCCTAGGGTGGGATTATCTTCCTAAGGGACCAGACAAAAGACATGTCCATTACTAGAAGGCATCTCTTGTTCCCACAGAGGTGGATGGAGACAGATTCTTTCCTTGAGCCTGCTCTAGGAAACAGACAAGAATAGTTTCACAAGGACTTAAACCCACTCTAAGCAACCCAAAATACAGCATCGTGTGAAAGAAATTAAATGATTTGTGTCTGAAACCTACCTAGCTTCGCATCCTTAGGCAAGTATGTTAATATCTGCAGATTTCAGTTTCCTCTTCTGGAACAGAGGTAATAGACATACACTACCTTACAGGTGTACCCTGAGCAGCAAATGCAATGGCTTATGTGAAAGTTTTGTAAATTATACACTCTTGATTAGAAGTTCTCCTCACTGATAATGACAAGCAAAGGATGAGAAAATATTTCTGACAGGAAACTGAAATTTCTGTCTGTGGGCTTTGTCCTAGAGGACTCAGCACCCATCCAGCATTTACTGGAATATTATCCTTGTTGGACTTTGGAAAACATTTAAAATTTTAATCATTGTTCTTTGCTGAAATTTCTACTTAATTGACGCTTCTGCAGCTAATTTTTGCTCTATGTTCATTTCCATATCATCTGCAATTAATATTTACAAACTGCTTGAATTGCTTAGAAAACACATGAGACATAAAGAGAGGTCCTTCTCTGCAAAAACATGAATCCGAGATATGTATTTTCTGCTATTTTCTTCTATGTAATTTAATAGCTTCCTTTGTATAAATAAAGGAAATGTGTCACACACTCTGACCTTAGTTTTCACATAGTTAAATCTCATCCTGTGTAACTCCTTCCATATATGCTCAGATATTTCCAATTTCAATGCTATTTCTCTCATCTTGAAAACCTATAAGAGAATCTTATCATTATTTCTTCTTTGTTTTTCATTCCCTGTTAAAAATTCCACTTCACCACTTCCCTATTCATTACATTTTTGCACCTCACTGGGTTAATAAATTCTTTTGACACCTACTGCCCCTCCTTCCTCCCTCCTTCCCTTGCTATCCCTCCTCCAAGAATGGTGCCCATCAATATTGCATGCCAGGGGTGTACTTGGACAGTACAGGTCTGACAGCTCCCCAGCCCAGCAGGGAGCCTTCTCCCTTCTGTTCCAAGTCAGTGATGAAAAGGACCCCTCCTCCTTCCTGCCTCAAGCACCGGCTGCTAACACCAGACTGAGAGATAGATGTCTCCAGTCCCCAACTATATTGCAAAGACCACTTGAAATAGATTCCACTCTAGTCTCCTTCCTTAAAAGTTTAATGTTCACTTCTCAAGGTACACTTGTAACTAGAAGGTAAGAGTTGTGCTCAGAAAAACGCAATCATTGGTTTTTCTCCCCCTCCAGGACAGGAAAAAATAGAATTAAGCAATAATAAAGTCACTCCTTAAGGCAGATAGTATAGTATTAACTATGACACGGTGAAGGCAGAACTTGACTTGTGTTCTGAGAGAATGAATTTCAGACTGGAAGAAGGACAAATTGGGTCAAGAGAAAATGAAAACCAAGGTGGTAATGGGGATAGTAATGAGGTCTCAGGTTGCTCCCAATAACCTTATAGTTCCAAATTTAAATACATTCCCAAGTACCTAAATAACTTTAGCTATAATGGAGGAAAGGGTATTGTTATTTAAAGAGAATGGAAATGCTATTAGAAGACTAAAAGTAGGTAAAATTTGTGTTGGTTTTCTAAATAGGAAGAAAGAAAAGCCATAGGTTGGTGAGATCCTAGTGCAATTTTAGAATAAGTGAGGAAGCAGCGATAGCCAAGAGTTATTAAGGGGAACATATGCCAAATTTTAATTGTGATCTTAGGACTAATAGTCAACTGTGGAAGCTCTAAGATACAAACTTACTTGTAAGCTACCAAGTTAGCTGCTACAGTCTTATGCGTGCTGATAAAACACACAAGACTTGTGGATCAAAGACAACAGACAGCTTATTACCCACAGCGATAGCATTATACAGAGTACCATCATTTCTGTGCCAATTTTGTGAGCCCCATTTTAGAAATGGTGATGCAAAAATGTTCAGATGAAGTCTACACACTCAATGGTTGTATTCCAGAAAAGGATCTATGAGCTTAGGGAACCTGAGTCTTCTATAATGAGGAGTAGACATGCCTGCCATTTGCTTCAGAAGTAGACATTGTCTTTATCTTTCAAGGTAATTGCTATACAAACATCCACGCATGAACATGAGAAATCCATGGATAATCGTCTTCCGACAATATTAAAAATAACAACTGCTACCATTCATTGAGTGTTCAGTGAGGGCACCCATAGATAAAAGCTAACTTCTGGAATATGTAATAAATAAGACGTAAACCATAGACAAAAACTAGAGAAAAATCCATTTCAAGTGACCATTGCAATTATAAAGGAATTTGATGTGTCCCTTGTCATATATATGTGAATTCCATCAAAAGATGTGAAACGAACAATGTCCATTTTAATGGGTTTCTATTTGGTGGAACTAAATAGCTCAAAGTATTGATATCAGACTGGAAAGAGGTTCCAAATGGCGTCCTTGAAAAGGTCTCTGCCCTTGCCTGATATTCTTGTGTTGCAAAGTTATCAATGGTTAGAATGAGAACGTAAATGGCAAGAATATCAGATTTAGGGAGGAGAAAAGACTGGAAGAGATAGCCAATGTTTGGAGGGAAGATAGAGCATGAAGAAATAGACGACCCGAAATTTACCTTGAAACTATTAAGTTCAAATGAAAAGCTAAATGTAAATTTCTGTACATAGGTTTAAAAGCCATCATTACAATCATGGAACCAGACTTAGCCTAAGAACCACATCCTTAGACTTAGCCTAAGAGCTTTTCATGTTAGGAATACTTAGAGTGGTTAGCTTTAACAAATTTCTTAACTTCTTTGGAGCTTCACTGCTTCATTTTATAAAGGAAATGCTTAACCATACTATCTCTATCTTCCCATGTAACTGGAGCCTGCTAAATAATATTTATAAGTAATTCCTTGATTGGGAATAATCAACAGCAACAATTTTGTGAGGCATGAATATAAACACAGATGGCAAATCAAAGAAAATATTCTCTCATACTGTCTATTTGAGTGTTGAGTTCAAGATGCCACCACTTTAACGAGGACCTGGAAAACAATGACAAGCATCCATATGAAAATGAAGATAGAAACCCAAGGAGAGATCTGGAAACCATGCTATTCCAGCTGAGGTTGGAAACATTGAGGTTGTTTGGTCTGTAATAAAGAAGACTGTAGACACATCACAATGATCTCCAAATATATGAAACAGTGTAGCATTGAAAGCAAATCAAGGATACGTACAGAGAAATTTCAGGAAGTCAGGTTGTGCTCATTCTAAATAAGAATATTTTGTAAATTTGAGTTTATAGTAAACAAGGTTACCTTTTAGCAGTAGTAGAACAATTCTGGATGTGTCTATAGCACTAACTATATGTCAGCCATGTTGTAGAGGGGTTCTGGCTGGATGGAAGGTGCTGCCCAGTGACTTCCAAGGGCCCTTCTAAAATTCTGTGAGTCCATGATTTCAAAAGCTATGCTATTCTGATTGAGTAGTTTGACTATTGTCATTGAGAGGGCATTTATTTTTCATCTCAGCACTAACTAGCACTTAGTTGTGAGACTTGGGGCAATCCACTCAACACCTTTGGAACTATATCTTCACAAATTTACTGATAGACTAGGTTAATTTATCCATTTGCTTGTTGATTACAGTCCTGTTAGGGAAAAGATTAAAGGCAATTTTTATGTATAAAAATAAAGAATCTGCATTTTTTAGGTTCTTTCTGCCCAGATTCTCTGAGCATGAACTATACAAGTAAAGAGATCTCATTTTAAGTTGCTGTATAAATACAGTTCTATATTATTTCTAGTCATATTTGAAAGAATGAATCTTCTGTACTAGCCTAAATTATTCCTGAAAATCATTTGGACTAAGTTTAGTTCTAGAGTGTCCTCATTCTGAAATGATTTTTTAAAACTATTTTTCAAGTCAGGTCCTGAAACCACAAAAGTATTTAAAACCCTGTGAGACCAGTGGCAAGAATTATCAGAAAATCTGCTTATGTAACTTCATAGGGACTCTGTTCATTCTCATTCCATCTTGAAAGTGTCTGTACATACATTTGGAGGAAGCTACCACAGAAAGACCAAGTGTCGGAGGGAAGGGGATCAAAGAGATGCTGGCAAGTTTATTGTTATCATAAAGACTTCCAGTCCTGCAAGATCAAGGTCTTGGTATAGAGGCCATTTAATTCTGTGTCACCTATTTCCTCTCCCCAACCCCCTAGAAAAAAAAAAAAAAAAATTCCAGGAGAAAACTACTTGACCTGTTTGCATTCAGAACCCAAGTGCATAGTTCATGAATACAATGGAAATGTCACTGAAGCCATTCTCTGCTCTCCTCCTAGGCCACCCATGGATGACTCTCAGACACTTTTGACCCCTGTGGTGAGCTGTGGGCCCCCAGGAGCTCTGCTCACCCGCCCCATCGTCCTCACTATGCATCACTGCGCAGACCCCAATACCGAGGACTGGAAAATACTGCTCAAGAACCAGGCGGCACAGGGACAGTGGGAGGTGAGCTGCTGTTGGGATAAAGGTGCTATGCAAGAATAATCCACACAGATAAGCAGGAGCAATTATGGGAGGCCTTTCATTTATAAAGCAAAACATGAGTGGAATTTTAGCTCACCCTCAAAATGAGAGAGAAACAGGCAGGCAGACTAGTTCCCGAGTGTTATATCTTCTGATTGATAGGCACACAGAAAATGATGGTCACTCATTAGATAACTCAGAGGAAAGGTGCACATAAGAGTTGTAGACATGTTCCTTTTGGAATATAGATTATATATATGTCTATATATATATTGTGTATATGTGTGTATATATAATATATACATACATATGTATATGGGGTGGCTCATGCCTGTAATCCCAGCACTTTGGGAGGCCAACGCAGGCCGATCATGAGGTCAGGAGTTTGAGACCAGCCTGGCCAACATGGAGAAATCCCGTCTCTACTAAAAATAGAAAAATTAGCCAGGCTCAGTGGCGGGCGCCTATAATCCCAGGTACTCGGGAGGCTGAGGCAGGAGAACTGCTTGAACCCGGGAGGCAGAGGTTGCAGTGAGCCGAGATCACACCACTGCACTCCAGCCTGGGCAACAAAGTGAGATTCCATCTCAAAAAAAAAAAAAAAAAAAAGTATAAGTATATGTATATATACGTATGTAATTTGCAGGTACAGAAACGTTGCAACTGGATCAGAAAATGTTAGACACTTACTTGCAGACATGTACCTGGGATATAGTTCTTGTGCACTTAACCTTGGAAAACAGAAAGGGTGTGTCTCCAAACCTCCACTAGAAGGAAGAAAATCCACAGCATTCTGGCTCTCTGCGGCTGCTGTCATCATAACTTCTTAAGGACAATGCTTTAAACAAGTCTAGTTCTTTATATTAGAACCCTCCACTTAGCACCTGTATTTTAGTAATATGTTTATCCAAAAATATTCAATAATTTAAAAACTATACTATACATTTATACTTGTATAAAATGTAAAACATATAAAATAGGAAGTTATAATATGCAAAGTATATATTATATGCTTTGTGATTACTTATGATAACTTTTTAGGAAAAAAAATTCTTAGAAAAGATACGCATGAAGATTCCAGCTCCTAATATTTTAAGAAAATATAGTATTAGATGTAGAAGAGTACCAGAGCATCCCTGGGATTCACTGGGATTTCCTGCCTATGGGCATGTTCTACTCTTGACCATATCAGGGGATCACTGCTTGCCGAAGCGTACATAATAAATAAATAAATATACTTTAGGTTGAGTTAGGGCCAGATTTAACCAGATCTAACTTGAATTCTATTTAAGCTTTAAATGATGTATCTGAAAAACATCCCGTCTTAATCCGAAGTGATCCTCAATTATTTGCATGATTCCCTTCCTATTACCCTATCCATTTCTGGGTTTGAGTAGTAACAATAACAATGACATTAACAGTAAACTGAGTAGATGAGGAAAGTAGAAGAGGACAGTCCTCATGAAAGCCCCCTTGTACTTGTGAGTGACTGGGACGTGGGCATCGTTACTCTTTGGCCATGTCTTCTAGGAAGCTTTCTGTACCATGTCACCACTAGGGGATACCGGAGGCTTTCCTTTGCCCTGGAGAAAGCAGCTGCTTTCCAGGTGTCCTTTTGGGACTGGAATAAACCTGGAGGTTCTGAGCTTCTTTCTCTCTTTTCCTTCTTAGAGGCTTCCTCTGGGGCCATAGGTTCAGTAGAAGAAATTGTTTCACTGATGCTATTAAAACACAGCTGTTATTTATAGCTCAGATCATGTTGCAAGGCCTAATAAATAATACCCTAGGTGGCGACCTCTTTCACATCTTTATGTAGCCCTCTGAACTAAACATATAACAAAGTGTTCATTCACTGTTTCAGCAAATGGTTGTGGGACACTCACCCTGAGCCAGGCCCACTGGAATACTCCTGCCCCTGCAGAGAGACTGACTGACTCTCGTCTCTGACAGTGCAGAGACTGACTCATGCTCACACGTGGATTTCTCCTGCCTGAAATTTTCTTTTAAATTTGAGTTAATTAAAAGTTGGAAGACTTCACATTAAAATCTGAACTTCCAGCCTGTCTTGGAACATGTGAGGCTTTGTCCACACTTGGCCTGCATTCCTGCGTGGCAACCGTAGGCCGAAGCCCAGCAGAGGCGGCGCTCTTTAGACAGGCACGCGGTCTGCTTCGCCACAGTCGCCGTCATTCCTCCTCCTTGTCTGTGGCCCTGCCTGCTTCACATGCCTCTGTTACCTGGTTGCCCCAGGATGCATTCGGAATCCCAACCCTTGGTTTTTGCATCCCATATGTGCTCTTTCAGCTGATATATTCTGTGGCCTGAACCATATAGATGAATCGAACTTGGTTGAATTAGTAACTATTTTTTTAAAATAAAAATCATCACTTCCATTTATTTTTATTTCTTGCTAAATGTTTTCAATGTCTGAAAGAGTAGACTGCTTAATGACACATAAAAACCCATCTCTTTAGACTGAAAATTTCACTGACTTGTCTCCTTCAATTTAGCTTCCAGCTTTACTCCCAGCTGCTGCCTTTAGAATTTCCCTGAGCTCCTTCTTGTGAGCTCACACACCATCCCAGCCCACCCTACCCTCATCCCAGCTCCCTGACACCAAGTACCATGTCCTTGGCCCCTGGTCATCTAGGACTTGAGACAGCTGCCTGCTTGGCCAATCCTCTGCTAGTCATCAGTCATCAGATGATGACTCAGGTACAACTGCTCACATGATCTAGGTTGAGTGTTTTCCGTTTAAACCTTTTTTGCAGCAAAATCCTGCTTTCACATACACACACACACACACACAATATGAAATCCTAAATATATAAAACATGTTAAAAAGTTGTGGCTGGGCGTGGTGGCTCACACCTGTAATCCCAGCGCTTTGGGAGGCCAAGGTGAGTGGGTCGCTTGAGCTCAGGAGTTTGAGGCCAGCCTGGCAACATGGTGAAACCCCATCTCTACCAACAAAAAATTAGCCAGGTGTGGTTGCACACACCTGTGGTCCCAGCTACTTGGGATGCTGAGGTTGGGGGATCGCTTGGGCCTGGGGGACAGAGGTTGCAGTGGGCTGAGATCTTGCCACTGAACTCCAGCCTTGGCAATAGAGTGAGACCCTGTTTCAATTAATACATTAAATAAATAAATAAAAGAAGTATACTGACCCAACAACAACAAAAAAAAGTAACAGAGAAATGTATCTTACGTGTCATGGAATTTGCCAGGTCTTGCTTTTCTTAGAATCTGACAGCCAAGACTACTTAGAAAAAGCAGTGTATTTCTTTAGGAAGAAACTGTCAGGTGAGTTTTGAAAGAACATAGTAGAATTGCATATTAATATGTTATTGCCCAGTTCCTTAATTTATCTAATTCTTTTCACACGTACAGATTTTTGGGAAAATGTAGATTCTTAGAAGATCAAAAAATGCAAACTGAAGGACATCTAAATAAAGAATATTCTCAGTGTAAAGACAGTGGTAGAAAGAGATACAACGATGAAGAACTCAAGTAGACAGATTATAAAACCTGAGAGAGAAAAAAGACCAAGTAAAGGATAGGTCCTACTCTACCCACCATTCACCACCATCGTGGTGGCCGGCATGTGTCCTGGGTGGCTTAGCCATGGCCCTTCCCTCTTGTCCCCCAGGATGTGGTGGTGGTCGGGGAGGAAAACTTCACCACCCCCTGCTACATTCAGCTGGATGCAGAGGCCTGCCACATCCTCACAGAGAACCTCAGCACCTACGCCCTGGTAGGACATTCCACCACCAAAGCGGCTGCAAAGCGCCTCAAGCTGGTCATCTTTGGGCCCCTGTGCTGCTCCTCGCTGGAGTACAGCATCCGAGTCTACTGTCTGGATGACACCCAGGATGCCCTGAAGGTAAGTGCCTCCCACCTAGCCTACCCTCTTCACCTCCACCTGGAAGCCAAGGTTTTGCACGGCTGTGCACGCTTAGAGACGTGGCTGTGTGTGTGCACCCAAGTGTGTGGACACATGTGTTTGGCCTCAAATGATGCAGTTAAAAAAGATAGACATTTCTCTGAGGCCATGCTGATATATGAGCTGTTTACACTGATTCCTCCCAAGGGCTACTTTGTTTACCTTCCTTGATTTCTTTTAATGAAAAATTTAGAAGAATTTGGCAACGAGACCCGTGGATGGTAAATAATCTGCTTCCCTGTTTATCTCAGCTGCGTTCTTCCTATAAAAGGAATTGGCATAATTGTTCACACTGTATGTTCCTCTGGTGTGCTGCTTCATTTATATGCTTTCCCATTCTTTTTATGAGAGCTGTGAGGGAGCGGGTTAGCATTTGACAACAGGCTGCTGCTTTGCAGAATAAATGGGCTTAATTCCTGGTGTGATTATTGCCATTCATTTTATCCCATTCGAAGCTTTAAGGGATATAGTAAGTGCCTTTGAAGAACTTATGATATAGAAGGAGGAATAAAAGAAGTATGCCAAGGTTGAGGAGGTAAGTCAGAGGGTGAGAAATGCCACAGTGGCTGACATACAAAGTGCTATATGGGAGCTCAGGAGACGGAGGCATCATTACTTTGAGGAAATCTGAAAAGGAGCTAATATTTGATGATCGGCCCTAATGGAGGATTGGGTTTTGACCAGCAATAGTGGAGGGAAAAATACAAGATTTCTAAGTAGAGGGAACAGCGTGAATAAACACAGAAGCAAACAATAAAGACCCTCGGCCGGGTGCAGTGGCTCATGCCTGTAATCCCAGCACTTTGGGAGGCCGAGGCAGGTGGATCACGAGGTCAGGAGATCAAGACCATCCTGGCTAACACGGTGAAACCCCGTCTCTACTAAAAATACAAAAAAATTAGGCGGGCGTGGTGGCGGGCACCTGTAGTCCCAGCTACTCGGGAGGCTGAGGTGGGAGAATGGCGTGAACCTGGGAGGCAGAGGTTGCAGTGAGCCAAAATCGCCCCACTGCACTCCAGCCTAGGCGACAGAGTGAAACTCCGTCTAAAAAAAAAAGAAGACTCTCTGCAGGCATATTATTTCTGGTAAGCCTAGAATAATGGATAGGAATTTTGTCTAGATGGACCTTCACAGCCAGAGAGAGGAGTTGAGATTCAGTTATTGACTTAATGGAGATTGGAGAGGTTTAAACAGAAAAAAGGCATGATTGAAAATACATGTTAGAAATATCAGCCTGACTTCAGTGAAAAGGTGAGTCAAAGTATGCAGGAACGTGTGATGGAGCTGAATGATGACAGGGGAGTGAGATGAAGAGAAAAAGCCTAAACAGTCCTGTTCAAGTGGCATTTCGAGAATCCCATGACGAGTGCTCAATGGATGGGGCAGAAGGTCAAGTTCCTGCCTCTAGGTCATAGAAGCAAACTCAGGGGTCAGGAGGCCTTGGGGTGCAGAGATGGTGCCTGTCTTAGAAAGTTTGGGCAGCTCTGACAAAGTACCACCGACTGAGTGGCTTAAACAACAAACATTTATTTCTCACAGTTCCAACCCAGACTTCCAGTGTGGAAGCTGAAAATCTGAGATCAAGGTGACAGCATGGGTGGGCTCTGGTGAGGAACTGCTGACATTTTGCTGTGTCCTCATGTGGTGGAGAGCTGGGGAGAGAGCTCTCTGGGATCTGTCTTACAAGGCTACTAATCCCATTCCTAAGGGCACCACCCTTATGACCTAATCACCTCCCAAAGGCCTCACCTCCTAATACTATCACACTGGGGGTTAGGATTACAATATATGAATTTGGAGGGGACACAGATATCAGTCCATAACAGTGACAGTGCCTTTTCTTTCAGAATACTGAATTAGAGGTATAAAAGATGCCCAAGGCACAGTTAGAAATACGGATATGGTTCTCTGAACAGAGAGCAGATTTTGAAATAGAGACTCAGAAACCAACTATGTTATGTTGATAATTGTTATCCACAGTGGTCAGGGAGAATATCGAGAGAGAGTAGAGGGAGAAGATAATCATAAAAATAATCAACATGACCAAGAGCTTCTGTATGTTTGTCAAAATTCTAAATATTTTATATTAACTCATTTAATCTTCATTTTATCTATAAGGCACCATTATCTCCACTTTATAGATGTATCATCCGAGGCACAGAAAGTTTAAGTAAGTTGCTCTAGGTCACACAGCTGTTAAGTGGAGAAAGCAGGCTTCATGCCCAGGCAACTGGCTGCAGCCTGGCTGTTCTGCCCCTAAGTGAAGTTGCTTGAAGACCTATACCCTAGAGCCTGGGGACCCTAGCTTTGCAAGGGAGGAGGAAGGGCAGCCAGCAAAGGAGCTAAAGAAGGATAAGCAGCCGGATTAGGAATGGAAATGGAAGAAAAATGAGTCAAGGAAGCCAAGGAAAGAAAGTTTTTCTGAATATCAGGGTATTTCCATCTGGAGCTTCCGTTCAGAGAGTAGTACTTGGTTATGAACACTGAGCGTTCCAGGATAAGTCCACTGGGAAGCAGGCTCCAGGGGAAAAGACTGTAGAGGGCACGAGAGGAAACAGGAAGGTGAGCTAGGAGCCTGTTGCCATCATCTGTTCACCGTGATAGATTTGGCTAGCATGGTCTTGGGGAAGGGATGAGGCTTCCTGGGTCAGTGCATATAATTTTGATAGTCAAGCCTGTAAGATTTTCTGATGTTGAATAAAAGTTGTGAACACACAGCTCTAATGTAAAGCTTAAGGTTTTTTTTTTATATTCCTTGCAAATATGATATATCCAAAGCACTGCCAAGATAGGAATCATGCTAGGTTTAAATTAGGGAAAATGGTATCTGTAGGGGAGCCATGGGGTCTGATTAAGGCAAATCTTTTCAACAGTTCCAAGAAAATCATTGCAAAAGCATACCATAGAGGACCTACATCATATTTGAAGTATTTGATTTACATATTTTATATTCGCACACATAGTTCTCTCCTCAGGCACCTTGTTTTCCCAACAAACACACACAAATACATGCAAAAATGGAATATTTTATAAAAATAATTCTGATTATTATAATTAGTGAACACAAGACGCAAATGGTCAATAGTGAGAAAGAGTGATGAACAGGTTTAAGCAGCAAAAACAACTCAAGAGCAGTTTGTATCATGGTCAGTGCTTTCTAAATAAGACATTTATAAATTCTCAGCATCTGGGGATCTAGCACTTAGCCTGAAACAAACATGAATAATGGATGAGGCTTTCTTGCACCTCATGGCCTTTTAATAATGCAGAAATACCAAAATCCTAGTTATAGGTAAACAGCCTCTCCAACATACCGAAGAGACAATTATTTCAGTCACACCATCTCTTCCTCACACCCACACTTGAATTGGAAATTTGGGGCTGATTAGCTCAAAAAGCCCTTTATTACTAAAACTCTGCCTTGTTGGCGCCCTGCTAATGTCCCCACCATACTCTCTCCCATCTCGCTACTTCTCTAACCACAGTTGCCCAGAAATACTTCCTCTTGCAACACCCCTCCCGAAGGCCTCCTCCTCCTTCAGGCCTGCCCCCATCCTGACTCACGCTCATGCTCTTCCAAAATCAGGAATTCTCAGCACACAGAGGAAGCAGGTGGAAGCTTTTATAAAAACCCACTCCAGGGTCTCACTTCCGCAGGTTCTGATCTAATTGGTCTGGGTACTGGGGCATTTTATTTTCTTAATACTCCCTGGGTTATTCTATTGTGCCACCAAAGTTAAGAGCTATTATCCTTAACACTTTCCCAAATCGTTTTGGAACTTTAATTCCACTAAGAACAAACTTTCCTAGAACCTCACGTCATTCCCTTCCCCATTCCTCCACCTGCTCTCATTAACTGCCAGTGGATCTTCCTGGTAACACCTCAAAATGCCTCCAGTGAAGACTGTACCCCTAACAAACCCCAAGGCCAAGAGGAAATGTGCCAGTACTTCTCATACCGCATGACCCTTTCTGGGGTATCTCTTCACTGCCCCGGCTGGATGGTTCTGCTGCTACTCATGCCCACTTCAGTTCCTTTGCACAGAGCTCTGTGGATCCTGCCCTACCAGTACTTGCCTTGTGGTCTGTCTTTCCATCCATTTTATTCCCATCATTCTCTCAAATTCAGTGTCATAACTTAAATCACAGTCTCTCTGCCCAAACTTATTCTAGTAACCTTCACATCATCTTACATTATCTATTCACTGGTATAGATGTGCTCTGGATTTCATCTTCATTAGCAACTGCTCCACTGCCAAGATCGCCACCTGTCAAACTCCCCCTTTCTGACCACAACCATCTGACCTTCCATCTCTCTCTCCCACAAGATGCGTGGAAGCTACCCTTTGTTCTTAAGGAGAGGCTCCCTCACCGGGCACAGTGACTCATGCCTGTAATCCCAGCACTTTGGGAGGCCAAGGCAGGTGGATCACCTGAGGTCAGGAGTTCAAGACCAGCCTGGCCAACATGGTGAACCCCCATCTCTACTAAAAATGTAAAAATTAGCCGGGCGCGGTGGTGTGCCCCTATAATCCCAGCTACTGAGGAGGCTGAGGTGGGAGAGTTGCTTGAACCTGGGAGGCAGAGGCTGCAGTGAGCAGAGATCACACCACAGCACTCCAGCCTGGGTGGCAGAGCGAGACCTCATCTAAAAAAAAAAAAAAAAAAAAAAAAAAAAAAAAAAAAAAAACACAAGGAGAGGCTCCCTCAACCTGCTGCAGTTTCCCAGTCCAAAAACCCTCCCCTGCTCTTACCCGTATCTGCAGCAAACTCACTTCCACACTGAACTCTCTCGTCATTATGAGCTGCTGCAGGGTTTTCTAATTTATAACCAAGGATACCCTCCACTGAACAAGCCCACTACTTCTACTTCCAGGTTGATAAGTTGCTAAGAAAAATCATACATTCATACATTTCTGATTGGGTCTATTATACTCTCAAGATACCTGTTCTAAGGGATGCCTTCCCTGCTTCTCCGTAATCCTTTTATTTAGCTCTTCTTGACTTACCCGATTCCCACGGCAGTTCTTCCAGGTATCTTCTGCTCTCAGGAAGTCCCTGGCCGTTTTAAAGCCTGCATCTTGCGTAGCAGTGACCTAACCACTCAATGAAAGCTACCCTCCCCCAGCTGCAGTCCTCTACCCTCCAAACCTTTCACTTCAGCCTCTTACTTCATCTGACTCTGATGAAAAGGATCTCTGC
Source organism: Symphalangus syndactylus (assembly GCF_028878055.3). Taxonomy (NCBI): domain Eukaryota; kingdom Metazoa; phylum Chordata; class Mammalia; order Primates; family Hylobatidae; genus Symphalangus; species Symphalangus syndactylus. Next base: position 43,035,986 of record NC_072432.2, read on the forward strand.
TTCCTTGTTTGTGCTTTAATCCAATTCCTGACCACCTCCATCTTCAGCATAGCAAATGATGCCTGAGGCTGCATTTACCAGCATTTGATATTTTCGTATAGTACCTTCTATGTGCTGGGGATTCTTTACAAATTGCAGAAAAATCCACAGAAATGCTGGACTAGGGCAGAGATAGAGGCCCAGCGGAGTACTTATTCTCAGGGAATGAGTCCAGGAGAGCTATTGCAAAAAGACTGCCCCAATGTCTAGAGCTGTGTATTTCAAGAATATGAATTATCACTTTTTATTATTATTATATGTGGTTATATTATCCATGTGGATAGATAATACATTATATTATATGTAAATATATATATTAATATATAATATATAAGAATATATTATATCAATATATAATTACATATAATATATAAATATATGTTATATATTACATAAATATATATTTGTACATTTATTTATATTGTCCATCTGGATGGATAATATACTCAGTCTTAAGCAACTGTGATGCATTTTTTCTTCTCCCTACTCACCTCTTTGAGCTTGGCAGCTTTTGTAACAATTTTCCAGAGTTTTGTTAAGCCTTGGGGCAAAAATGGTCACCTGAAACTTAAAAGCTGCGTTTAGCAATTTGAAAGCACTGATACAGAATTAGCATGTTGGCAGTGACTACCAGAGCAAAAGTCAAGGCTGATGGGCAACAGTGGAATTATTTTACACCTTTCAGGAGGGCTTTTTCCTGTGCATATGCTTGAAGGACCACTGGGAACAATGCTCTAGTTGTGTTCACATAAAAGGATAAAGATGCTAAGAATTGTGAGAATAGTTTGGAATCAATTCAAATAGAGAGGTCAGGTCTATTGAAAAGGTTGAGTTTGGTATATCAGAGCTTTTCTTTTTCCCCCCGTCTTCAGGTGATTAATGAAAAAGGTGTTTTCCTTTCATTATTTGCAAAAACTTAAATCCTAGTAGAAATAGACCAGCAATTAACCAAGAGCAAGGTGATATTTGAAGTAAGTTTAAAAACACCCAGGGAGAAACATACGTCTATGTGGAAAGAAGTCATTTCTGTCCCAGTGTCCAAAGGGTACAATACATGAGGGTCTCTTTTTGGAATAAAGGGTTTTATACTAAACTCTGAGATTCAGAACCTAAAAAAGGAGTTATTTTCATACATTATGGGCAGTGTATGATATATATTGAATTTCTGACAAATGTATATGTGATATAATCCAAATAATGTGTATTAACATAACCTGGCTTTTTTTTTTTTTTTTTTTTGATGGACTCACTGGGCATGGAGAAGACCTTCCCTGGGTAAATTTCATGTGCCCTAATCCCAACTGTAATAGAGTAACTCTGTGAAAGATTGTATTATGTGAAAAGAGAAGAGAAGAATGAAAGAAATACTGGAAGGTGAAAAGAGAGAAAGGAGGTTGGCGGAAGTCTAGTTGAGAATTGTGTGATGCTCACATTCTTGGGCCACAGTCATGGACAGTCAGACATGGCTTGTTACAGAGAGAAGGTGGTTATATTTTTATCCTGCTACCTGTCACCTTCCTCACTGCTGTCTTCCTGGTGTCTCCTCCATGGCAAGCTGTGACCTTACCGAACTCTGAACTCCTCACGCTTGCCTCTTCTAGGTCTTCTAAGGCTGATCTTCCCTGGAATTATCCTAGTATCCATACCTATTCTTATAGTTCCCACAAACAACCTCAAAACTAGCCTTACCTGTATACTTTCAGGATCCTGGCTTCTGGAGTTAAACTAATATATTCACATGTGCAACATGTGTATTAGAGACCAACAACAAAACGTGTGTTAAAGGTTCCTAGTGCATCATTGCTGCTGTGTGTGTGGGAGGGAGCATGGTACAGCAGGGAAGCTCGAGTCAGGCTGGCTGCTGTGACTGGCTCTGCCACTTATCAGCTTGGTGGCCCTGGTCACTGAATTTGACCTCTTAGGACAGTAATTTGGTCTGCATCAAGGACTCTTGGAAGTTCTAAGGAGATCAAAGTTATTAAATCTCCTGGCACAAAATAGACACCAGACTGTTCGCCATGCGTAGGTGGGCATTTAGACTACAGTGGCATTTTGAGATTAATGCCTTGAGGAAGATATTAAATCTAACTGGAATCTAACTGTGGGGTGAGTTTCAGGTTTGGTAGCAGTCTGGTTGGTTAGACATTTAGTCACAGGGATCTTTTTGTTGCCTCTAAATTTACCCCATTTTTAATCATCTTCTTATGAAATCTGGCCCTGGATCTATCATCTATCTTAGAAATGACTTGCCATGTTGAACTTACTTTTTGAAAGAGAGAGAACAGAAAGAAAACAGAAGCTGTGGTATGCAGAATAACACCCCTGCCCCCACCCAAGGATGTTTACATGTTAATATTCAAAACCTGTGAGTATTTTACCTTACATGGCAAAAGAGTCTTTGCAGATATGATTGTGTGATTTGAGGAGATTATCCTGGACCATCTGGGTGAGTCCAGTCTAATTACATGGTTTTGAAGGTGGAGAACTTTTTCCAGCTATGGTCAGAAAGGGATATGACTGTGGAAAAAGGCTCAGAGAAATGTGTCATTGTTGGATTTGAAGACTGCGGAAGGGGACTGTGAGCCAAAGAATGTGAGAAACCTCTGGAAGGTGGAGAAGACCCAGTACAGATTCTCCTCTTGGGGCTCTGGAAAGGAGGGCAGCCCCACTGACACACCTTGATTTTAACTCAACGAGAACTGTGTTAGACTCCCGCCCTCCAGAACTGTAAGATAATCAGTTTGTGTTATTTTTTAAGTCACTATGTTAGTGGTGATTTCTTATGGAAGCAGTAGAAAACTAATATAGAAGTTTAAAAATAATGTGTTAACAGGAGAAAAGAAACACAAGATGACTTCAAAAGTCCTAGAAAAACCTACGAAGTCCTGTTCCTAATACATAGATGTGAGATAGAACTGTTGTCCTAAGAGCATGCCCAGAGGGAGACAAGTGACATGCTGCTTGCCTGAGCACCACCCCTTGGCATTTGGCTTTAAAAGTGTCACAAACTGCCCTGACTGGGCAGGCTGGAAGTGGCAGCTCAGACCAAGCATCCGTGGCCACAGCAGCTGTGGGAACAGCAGGCAGAGCCCTAGAAACGAAGCAACTTGACGGGGAGATGTTTGCAGATGGGCACCAGAGTCCAGCCTTGTTATTATTAGGGAAGAAGTAACGCAGACAAACTCAGGGGGAGAGCAGAGCACCCTGGCGTGAACACAGGAAGGGAAAGGAGCAAAGCCAGGCCAGGCGCCAGGGATGGCGACCCGAGCAGGTGGGAGAGGCCAGGCTGACAGTCAGATGTTCTCCACTGCCCAGCTCAGCAGTCTGAGGCCTGCAAGCCGGAGAGGAGGGGACAGAGCGTGGGGGGCTGAGAGCAGTGTCGCTGAAAAGCTGGCAGGGAACAGGAGAGAAGGACGGCCGCTCTTTTTGGCCTCTGCTTCGGTGGAGTACAGGCCCCCACAGCTGTGACAGAGACAGCAGTGACAGCCACCATCGCAAAGACACAGATTTCGCAGCCCCATATGACAAGGGCAGGTTTTTGACACAGGATTAAAGAATGAACAGAAGAAAGGCAGGTTCCATGAAATCTGATGGCAGATGTGATTTTTTTTAAACACCAGCCAGCACAGTCATTGAGGGCTGGCCTTTTGAAGTTTCATATGAGTGGCATGCTGCACATTTGCTGGTCTGTTCTTTGTGTCTGTGTCCCAGAATCAAGGTGAAGGTGGGGCACCGCTGCAGTACAACTCAGCCTCCTGTGCCAGCTCCAGCATGGAGAGCAGTTCTATCTCCAGGAGCCAGAAAGCTGAACCAAACCAAAAAAATAGCCAGAGTGCGAGGCTGGCCGCTGCTTCGCTTCCTGCCTTCTGTGCTGTCCTCTCCATGTAGCGATCTCAGCGACTTTCCCTCAGTTGCTACCTCCACCTGCTCACGCTCCTGCTGCTGATGCCTGGCCTCGTGGCAGCAGTAAATCCAGCCAATGCATGGTTTTGTGTTTCTCTCAAACATGAAGACTGCCTGGAGAAATAACATCCAGAAACAATATAAAGAAAGAAGCTAGCAGAGTAAAACAGCCTGGATTTCACCGCCTTCCCCCCTTCCCTTCAAGAGAGATTTCAGTGGGTTATATGAGACTTAACTTTAATCATTTCTTTCATCCTTTCTGTAGCCTGTGTGGTTTCTAAAAAGGGAAAGAAAAGAATGACAGAAAAGTAGTTGGAGAGAAAACAAGAGAGAGGCAGAGAGGGAGAGAAAGAAGCTATGGATCATATAATCCACAAATAGCATAATTGCCCCTTGAAAAAGTGGAAGGCATAACACATGCCTTGAGGAAGAAGGTGGTGCAATTTTGGGGCACTGGAGTGAGAGAGGGGCAAGCTGTTATGCAGGGCAAGGGTGAGCAGAGAAGTAGGGTGAGCAGGGGAGGAGAGCAGGGGAGGAGGGTGAACAGAGGAGATGAGCATGGGAGGAGGATTAGCAGGGGAGGAGGGGAGGAAGTGAGCAGGGGAGGAAGGTGAGCAAAGGAGGAGGTGAGCAGGGGAAGAGGGTGAGCAGAGGAAGTGAGCAGAGGAGGAAGGTGAACAGAAGAGGTGAGCAGGAGAGGAGGATTAGCAGGGGAGGAGGGGATCAGGGGAGGAGGGGGAGCAGGAGAGGAGGGGGAGTGTGGGGGAGGAGGTGAGCAGGGGAGGAGGTGAGCAGGAGAGGAGGTGGGCGGGGGGAAGGGTGAACAGAGGAGGTGAGAAAGGGAGGAGGGTGAGCGGGGAGGAGGTGAGCACGGGAGGAGGGTGAGCAGAGGAGAAAGGTGAGCAGAAGAGGTGAGCAGGGGAGGTGAGCAGGGAGGAAGGTGGGCAGAAGAGGTGAGCAGGGGAGGGAGGTAAGCAGAGGAGGATGTGAGAAAGGGAGGAGGTGAGCAGGGAAGGAGGGTGAGCAGGGGAGGAGGTGATTGGGGAGGAGAGTGAACAGAGGAGGTGGTGAACACAGGAGCAGGTGAGCATGGGAGCAGGAGAGGAGTGCGAGCAGGGGAGGAGGGAGAGCAGGGGAGAAAGGTGAATAGAGGAGGAGGGTGAGCACAAAGTGGGGTTGGTGGGGAGGGTGAGCAGAGGGTGTAGGCAACAAAGCCAGGGTCCGGAGCACTAGCCCACCAGACCTGCTGTGGGACCCTAGCCCCTCACAATTTTTGGCACAAAATCACCACTTTGCAGGGCTCTGTAACCCAGCTTCAGCCTGGACCCTGGGGGCAGACTTGTCATACTCTTATAGATGTACTTCAAAGCATCCAAGTATATGCCACTCTATTGCCTGGGGGCTCCCAGTGAGCAATAGCTGTGAGCCTGATATTTAATGGAAATTTGCCCAGGCATGGAAGGAACAGGCGGAGAGAGAACAAGAGAAGCAGATGAGGCAGATGAAATCTAACCCGGACATAATGCAGAGTGGGAAACTCGAGGGCTGGACAGACCAGAGTGGAGGAGTGGCTTGGCTCGCAGATGTATCCTCCCTCCTGCCTCTCTGTCAGGCCTTAACGAGGGGAGATCCTCTCATCTAAGAGCCTGGGAGCATTCTGGGTACAGGCCAGAGGTGCCTCCTTTGTGCACACAAGCCTTTAAAACAGCCTGGATTTATTGTGGCTCTTAAGTGGCCCAGGCTAATGGCTTGGCATGGATAATGTCTTGGTTTAGTTGGTTATTGTGAAAGCTGCTTGTTTCTACTGTGGAATCTCTTGTCCTTGCCTTTGGAGCAATCCCTCACAGGCTCCCTGAATCAATACAGCCCTCACTCTGGGCCGGCCAGTCTGCTTTGGAGGCAGCGCCCGCAGTGGGGAAAGAGGCCCTCCTACAGGATTGCTGAGATCCCTGGCGGACGCTGGGCTGTGAGGCAGATGGCCTGCTTCTGGTGACTCTGATGGTTCGTGTGTGTAGATGTGCATGGGCTACAGACACATTTATTGATGACCTACTCTTGAGGGTGTCTTTGCAAGGAAAAGTTAGAGGGGTGCAGATAGAACTGTACAAGCGGGGCTGGGCACAGTGGCTCATGCCTGTAATCCCAGCACTGTGGGAAGCTGAAGTGGGAAGTTTGCTTGAGTGCAGGAGTTCAAGGAGTAACAAGGCAAGACTTTGTCCCTATAAAAAAAATTTTTTTTATTATACTTTAAGTTCTAGGGTACATGTGCACAACGTGCAGGTTTGTTACATATGTATTCATGTGCCATGTTGGTGTGCTGCACCCATTAACTCTTCATTTACATTATCCCTCCCCCTCCCTCCACCCCACGGCAGGCCCCGGTGTGTGATGTTCCCCTTCCTGTGTCGAAGTGTTCTCATTGTTCAATTCCCACCTATGAGTGAGAACATGCGGTGTTTGGTTTTTTGTTCTTGCAATAGTTTGCTGAGAGTGATGGTTTCTAGCTTCATCCATGTCCCTACAGAGGACATGAACTCATCATTTTTTATGGCTGCATAGTATTCCATGGTGTATATGTGCCACATTTTCTTAATCTAGTCTATCATTGATGGACATTTGGGTTGGTTCCAAGTCTTTACTATTGTGAATAGTGCCACAATGAACACACATGTGCATATGTCTTTATAGCAGCATGATTTACAATCCTTTGGGTATATACCCAGTAATGGGATGGCTGGGTCAAATGGTATTTCTAGTTCTAGATCCTTGAGGAATCGCCACACTGTCTTCCACAATGGCTGAACTAGTTTACAGTCCCACCAACAGTGTAAAAGTGTTCCTATTTCTCTACATCCTCTCCAGAACCTGTTGTTTCCTGACTTTTTAATGATCGCCATTCTAACTGGTGTGAGTTGGTATCTCACTGTGGTTTTGATTTGTATTTCTCTGATGACCAGTGATAATGAGCATTTTTTCATGTGTCTGTTGGCTGCATAAATGTCTTCTTTTGAGAAGTGTCTGTTCATATCCTTTGCCCACTTTTTGATGGGGTTGTTTTTTTCTTGTAAATTTGTTTGAGTTCTTTGTAGATTCTGAATATTAGCCCTTTGTCAGATGAGTAGATTGCAAACAGTGTAGGTTGCCTGTTCACTCTGATGGTAGTTTCTTTTGCTGTGCAGAAGCTCTTTAGTTTAATTAGATCACATTTGTCAATTTTGGCTTTTGTTGCCATTGCTTTAAAAGTAGCCAGGTGCAATGAATGGCATGAGCCTGTAGTCCCAGCTACTTGGGAGGCTGAGGTGGGAGGACTGTTTAAGCACAGAGGTCGAGGCTGCAGTGAGCTATGATCATGCCACTGCACTCCAGCCTGGGCTACAGAGCAAGAAAGAAGGTCTCTAAAAATATTTTGAAAAAAAGAACTGTAAAAGGAAGTCAGAAACTGTCTCCCTTCTCACAGAAGCAAAGCAAGCTCATCAAAGCAACAGGTGGATTCACCTAGAGCCAGACTAGGCCACTGAGGTGGGGGAACTCCCAGTAGAAAGGACAACTTCTGCAAAGGAAGCTGACATTCAGGTTTCTGAGAACAAAGAGGCCAGATGATCCACATCCTTACTATAGCATTTCTTTCCAGGGTCACGATATTTCTCTTAAGTCTTCCCAAATCTTTTGACCTTAAATGTATTTCGTTCATATTCTTTTTTAAGGTGTGTGAAATATCCTAACCTTTGTGATTCAAAAGCAGCCTTTCTGGAAGTGGTTTTAGAGCTGAGCACACTGTGTTGTGGTTACATGTTTACAGGTCACCCCCCAACCCCCATGGACCATTAGCCCATTAGCAGTTTAAAGCAGTGACAGGGACTTACTTGTCTGTGTGCTCCAGACCTGACAGGTTCCTGGCAGCCTAACGTGTCTCACTGATGTTAAATGAATGTTCCCAGGAAGAGGAAGCAGAGGAAAACATTGAACTGTAAAGCCATGACTTATTGATTTGTATATTTATTTTTCTGTCCTCTTACATATCTGTAACATATAAATAACCAAAATGAGATCATGTGCAAAGAATTCAGAAAATCAAGCAGTGTGAAGTACAAGTTGCAGCATATTTTTAAGTGGAATCTGCTGGAGTAAATCTCAAATTATAACACTTAAAATGGTAACACAAGACAAAGCCTGATTAGCCTTTCGGGCAGGCTTGCCTCTTCTATCATCTGACACAAAGCTCTATTTGAGATTCGCCATATGTGACGAGTCAGCTCCTGTTCCTGTGTGGTTTTAGATTATACTCGTTTCCCAGGAGTTGTTGGATGATTGACTGAGATCTCTTTAACTCACACCATGGTTTTTGTCCTCTCCTTTTTTTCTGTTATGCTTTCCTGTGTCATGAACATCTTTAGTGCAACGATAGCAGTTGCCACTTTGCGGGAGAGTGTTAAGCTTAAGTGTGGTAAGGTCACTGAATCCTTCACTGCTGGGCTGAATTCTTCCCCAGGTACTAGTGAAGGGACAAGCTATCTGAGCCAGCAGTCTCCAAAATGGAGTTTACACACCCCAGGCCCAATGAACCACTGGGACCAAAAAAAATACAGTATTAGTACTTAGCTTTATGCTAAGATAGATTAACACAGGATCTTATGTATTTTTAAATTTTATGTATATTTTATAATGCAATATATTAACATACTGATAATAGAGATATGTAATTTATAAATATGCATGCTCAATGTTTTGACTGGTAGACTATTCTGGCAAACATGTTTATAGCCTCTGCTCTAAGCATGAGTGTGTCCTGATGGGCAGTTTGTCTTTCCCCAGGGTTTATGTCCAATTGGAAGGAAGAAAAAAGTGAGGTTCCTTCCAGCTCTGTGCCGCAGCTTTGTGTCAGTCCTGGGTGATGGAGAAATGGCGAGCTTAAGACTATGGAAGGATTGTGTTCTGTGGTCCCACTGTCTTTAAAATGGCACTTGGTACTTTCTGTCCAAAAAAGGGCTCCTCCAAGCCGGTCTAGACTTTTTCCCCGCTAGGGAGAATTCTTTACCATGACTTTTGAAATCATTGCTGAAGAAACAAAAAACTGAGCCTGATTCTTGGGCTGACTCCCATGAAGACTTTGCACTCAAAATGCCTTGTTAGATTTCCTGACTTCAAGGTCATGGCCAATAGGCAGTTTGGGTTTTTTTCAATGTTCTGCCTGCCAAGAAAACTGATAATGCTCTTCATATCCTCTGGCAGTCTATGTTGATTGTAGGAATGGGGTGTGGATTATACATTGTTGGGTACAATTACCTCCCGGAATACAATGCATCTTCTTTTAGACATCCCAGGGAGATAATTTCGACATAATGAAGATCTATAGTAATCAGATAATTACTATCGATTGCTCTTTAGACGTCTTGATGAGGTAATTAGGGCATATGGAAAGAAGCTGGAACTGATTGATTGGCATGACTGTAATCTTAAAGATTTCTAATTATGTTTCTTTTCTTCTAATGGCTTATAAACAAACATCATTTTAGCTTTAGAATTTGTCAGGTGCCAAGTTCACTGGGAACATCAGCTTTCTGTATTATGCTAACTAGACACCAAACATGATCAACATAAGCTCATTATGCCTTCCTGCTGAAGCAGAAGAAACTGCGATTAACCCTCACTTTTCTTCTTCTCCACTTCCACATGGCTGGATTCTTGTGGTGGCGTGGGGTGTCATGGAGTGGGGTGTGCCACGTTCTGTGAGGAGCGTGTGTGACTCAGGGCTGGATGGGTCTGTATGGCCTACGGGAGACCCTCGGAGCCTGCTGAGCTCAGGCACAGCAGACTAGGGGGACAATGACACAACATATGTGTCAAGGTGTCAAGGTGTCTGGCTGACTGTGGCTGGGGGCTGGCTGACTGCTCGGGCTCCTGTCACAAGCCATAGCTACTCATCAGCCAGCAACATTAAGTAGCAGGTCAATCCTCTCAGGCAGCTGGACCACTCACTTGTCTATGTCAGTGTGCTATTGCCTCATCTCTTCCATTAGATACTAATTAGAGGACGCCCTGTCTGAAACCACATTCCACATTAACCTAATTTTTTTTACACCTTATAGGACCTTTGAGCAGTGTGCATGGTTCAGAATAGTTGCCTCACCCAAAGATGAGATACTAAGAACCACTAACGCAGCATCTTGAAATGAGCTGTTTGCATGTAATCAATGATGGTGGTAGCCACCACACTTACTGCTCTACAAGTGCATGGGTTAGAATTCATTCAACAAATGCAAGGTGGATGCATTTTTCTGAATATGAGGCAATCTGGTTCCCATGCCTGAAATCCTCCACTGCGACCCACCTGTGCTTGGTACCCTGGTGGGTACCCAATCCGTGCGTGTTACAGTCTGAAAGAGCACCTGTGTTCTTGAATTCCCTGCTTTCTATTGAAATATCACCAAAGAAAAAATTATATTTTGGTCTGATTTTTTTCTAAAATCCATATATTCCTGGACCCTTATTTTAAAACGGGTCACAAATTTCCTATGTATTTGTACCATTAAAACTTTTAAGGCATGAGAGGAGTAACGTGCATAGGGATGGTTCAGACAGCAGAGGAGACCCAAGACAGTTTGTTCATTGATAACTAATGGTTTGCTGCTGTTTGGATAATTACAGCTGCAGTTGGAAATGCTTCATTGACTCCCATTAACTAGCCTGAGAAATGGAAGTATATCTAGAATCTGTCGTTATGTTGTATCTGTATAGTACAAGAAAATTATGTAGCAAATTTTTTCATCAGCCACGATTATCAAGAAATAAGAAGTATTCTTTTGAAAATGTAATTGGAGTAACTGTTCAGTTCAATATTTGGTGTTTTAAAACCTTCCTAATCTGTATCGGAATATTTTCCTTTAATAGAATACATAATCAGCATATTCTAATTTTTTTAATAATCGGGAATTATGCAATAAATCATTTTAAGCAAAATTTTTATGTTATTTCTGTACTTGAAGAAACTATAGGAGATTGAACTAAATGTCTAAAACAGGTTCTAATTTTTTATTTGTTGGTTGGTTTTATCAAGTCCAAGGAATGAGTATCTCTTCTAGTTATTTGTCCCTTTTTGTAAAAGTTAATTGAAAATCTACTTTCTTATCAGTTTGTCTACATTTCTACCTATTTTTTCTTTAATTTATGGCTCTCTGGTTTTGAGTTCTGATGTTATTCCCCCATATTTGATTAAATACTCCACTCATCAGTGGGTAAAGGGCAAACTGTACTGAAACTGTTCCACAACAGTGTGATGTAGACTGCCAAAACATAGTTTGTTATTAGGGTCTGGGCCCACACAAAATGGGAGGGGTTTTAGTTAGAGGGTCTCGAGGCTGCAAAAGTGGGTGTTCATGGTGTTGCACAAGTTCCGTCTGCCATTCAGGAGGCAGTAAAGAAACTTATTCAATGAGAGAGCTGACAGAAGTGATGCAATTCAATAACGTGCTTTGGATTTGGGGCATGTCATTATAGGAAATTTTACATCTTGAGAGACAGATGGGAGGACAGCTCCTAGAAGAACCTAAGGCTCTTCATTTTAAAGGCAGCACCCACAACCTGCGCTTGTCAATTCACGATATCGCCCATTCCCTCTGGAAGAGCAAATTGCTGGCTAAATATCAGGTAAGGTTCCCAAGCTGAACAAAAGGTCTGGAAACATCTCTAAGAAAGAGATCTAAAATTATATAGACAGAGGAAATCCCCTTCCTTGAAATTAATCATATGTCATTACTTGTTTCTCCAAAATAGTTTGGGGTTATTTAGGATTTTTGAGAAATATAGACATATTTGAAGGAATGCTATTTAAAAATTCCTCCTTTAAATAAATGTACCATCATTGTTTTATTTTTAATAAATGAAAGGCTTCCAAATCCATCATTTCAATTAATTTTCATAGTAAATGTTCACATCAATAGGTAAAAACAGCTTCAAATGCATTCACAGAAACAAACAGAAGGACATTTTTATTCCATGGGACACAAATTAGGCTTCAGCTTTCCTAGGCCAGTACCCTTACATTGAAAAATTAGAGGGAGCCCTACTTTGGAGAACTGAAATAGCATGTAAAAGTAAAACCCAGTCAGGATATTATTAAACAACAGACAAGAAAATACTGGTCCCGAGTGTCATTTGTATATACCTGGGGGAAAAGCACAAGACCCTCAAGGAATTTTCCCTTCCTTCATCCGTCAGCCTGAGCTCTTGAGAAAACCACTTTGATGGGACTGCAAGCCTCATATGCCATCCTAGGAGTGGCAGACATATTTAGAGAGCTGCGAATCCATGTTGACATTTATGCACATTCAACCCAAACCCCAGCATTACTGCTCAGCTGGTAGCTATTTCCTGATGTAAGTCAATGAACATACTGGAAGACTGAAGGGAAGACATTCTGGCTCCATTCTCACTCTCATTGGTCAAGTTCCTACACATAAATTACGGGAAACAAGCCTACTGGTTTGTTAACAATCATGAGCTTTGACGGAGGTTGCATGCCAGGTTCTATGCACAGCTCAGTCCTTGATGGAAACAGAAGGCTTCTGACCTACTCAGTATACCTCTTTCTTTGCTTTCTTCTTTCCTCTGTGTTGCAGTTGTCATAAAATACTATAAATCTCCCTGTTTTAGAAGTAATTTCCTTTATACAATTATAAGAAAATACTATTTTAATGATAATGATAATATGATATTAGTTAAAGCTAAGCCTGGCTGAATGCTTACCATCTGCTGGACACTCTCTTCATACATTGGTTTATCTCATTTAACCCCAGCAGACCTATGAATGAGAAACTCTTTGTTTACTCTTTTTGCAGATAGGAAAACTGAGCAATGGAAAGATTAAGTAACTTGCCCCCGGTTATCAAGTAAGCAAAATAAGGGGTTCTTATTTGTACTGGATTTGGCTCCAAAGCCACTGCTTTTTACTGCCATGCCGTCCCATTTTTTATGTGGCAACCTTTTCTTTCCTTTATTGAAAACAGATTCTAGGATAGGCTCTGTAAGGTGGTCTAGACTTTTAGAAAATTAAAGCCTGTTCGATGCTTGGTGCCAAGAACTTTTCTGTGGCAGCTAATTGAGTCTGAAGTTTCCAGCTGTAGTGGGTTTTGGCTTCCCCTGTCCTGGGCGGAGGAGGACGTAGGCATGAAAGGGAGCCGCATCAGTGCAGTATCCTTTAGACTTCCTTTGCTTTTCTCCAGAATGTCACGACAGGGATTCTGTTAATGAGCAATGGCTGGTGTGTGCAAGTTTTATTTTGGGAATTGTATAAACTCTTTTTTTTTTTTTTTTATCATTTACAATGGCTCCTGTTGTAAATTAGAGACATGTGGCAGACTGGCTAGGTACATGGATTCTGGAGGCTGACTCCTTAGGTTCAAATCTCAACCCTGCTACTTACTTGCTGTGTGATTTGGGGTAAGTTATTGAACCTCTCTGGGCCTCAAGTTTTTCATGTGATAAGGGGCCAGGTTGTACTTAAACATAGGGCTGTTGTGAGGATTAAATGAGGCCACAGGTGTGATACTGAGAGTACCTAGCAGCAGACCATCTGAGAGTTATTTTTGGTATTAGTTCTTCAATTGTGGTTAACCCTTTTATATCCTTTAGGAAATTCCATTTTACCATGTTTGGAGTGGGTCTCAAAGAAACCTGCACTGCACCTTCACTCTGGAAAGATTTAGCCTGAACACAGGGGAGCTGGTTTGCAAACTCTGTGTGCGGCAGGTGGAAGGAGAAGGGCAGATCTTCCAGCTCAACTGCACCGTGTCAGAGGTAAGCGGCTCCTGTCTGTCTGAAATCAGGGCAGAGGGCGACCTCAGGAAGAGAGAGAGTGTGGGCTAAAAGGGTATCTCAACATAGCCCATATGGGAAGTCCTCAAAAGCTTTCTATAGATCCTATTTGTCAATAGCATAGTATTTGTAATGAACAAGGGAAGCTAGCTGCAGAAAAAAATATATATATATTAAGGGATCCTTTTTGAAAAACAAGTCTTAATTTTTATGACATGAATTTTTTAAGAATTATGTTCTAACTTTTAAAAACAGATCTGAATTTCAAGTAAAGGTTTAATTTAAGGAGCGTGCACATGGAGTAACTTCTCCCCATGCATCCCTTAGCGTGCCATGTTCCCCCATCCTCCATCTGTCTCTCCTCCCTTTCTGCTTCTTTCTCAGCAACTTTCCTCCCTTTCCCCTAATCACCTGCTGCTGGGTGGAGTGGAAGAAAGGAGAGGGGCTTCTCTGCTCCCTTTTTCTTCTTCTCCATTCAAAGGAAGAAAGGAGAAATCTCTCTCTTGATCTCCTTTCTATCATTCTCTAAATATAAAAAGAGTTACACTTTCCTCCGGGGTGGGGGAAATATGCCACAAATAGAAATAGAATCTCCATATTTCCCCCCGTGGCCATCAGCTTTGCCTTCCTTTGCTGTGATCTTCACACACTTCAGTTGGCCATTTCCCTGTGTCCATATTACAGAAATAATAGTGATCACTGCTATCTAAAACTTCTCCTTAAGGAAAGAGGAAGTGCCCACGACCTTCCTTATCTGTTACCTTGGATCCAAAGCCTTGAAAATTGATAACCTTCACACCAGAGGAACAAAGGGAAGAGAAGAAGGCAAATAGGCAGAAGGCAGCCTCTTTGGGGCCTCATGGAGCTAAGCCCTGTGCTGCGTGCTAAGCCACAAAGCACAAGATTGTCATATGTGAAAATGACAGTGGGCCAGTAAATGATTTAAAATACTACCTCTCCCTCGTTGTGTCATGCACAGTGACGAATGAAATATCAGCATGTTCAGCCTGTCTTGCTTCACGTGTCATAAAGACCATTTTCCTTAGCAAACTGAGTGGGGAGAAAAGCACGTCAGCTTCCGCGACACTCCATCCATCCTTCTTTCCCACAGCCTGCCGAGGTGTGGTCATCATTTCCTCCTGTAGTTTCATGAGACTTTTGACTCATAAACAACTTTAGTCACAGCCCCCCAGTGACATTCATAAGCAATGATCTCGGTGTCAGGGTGCCATGGCAACCGCCAGGCCTTCGGATGCGCAGCCCTATCTCCCAGGCACACTGCAGCACCCCTGCTGGCTCGGGAGGGTGTTTTCACTTTCCAGGCCCAGCAGGTCTGCAAAGTTCAATAACCACCCAGCTCCAGTGACAACAAAGGCTGCTGAATTTTGGAGGGGGGTGAGGGGGTCTGGTCCTTTGATGCTTGCTTTCTGTTCCGCATGAACATTGGCTGCGTGTTAAAAAGGTGGATCAGATGCAGCCACAAATGAAAGAGAGCTGCTCTGTGCTCTCCCGCGCCAGGGCTGCCACCTCCCTTCAGAAAAAGGACAGTTTTGCATAGTGTGATCACAATTTAAGGGCTTTTGCTTTCTTGTGGCAACATAGAGGAAAGAAAGGTTACTTCTTTTGCAACGTGGTGTCAGTCTGCTCAAAGAGACCAGTCTTCAGTCATGTCGGAGGCATTTGCCCTTGTGTGACAGACAAGCATATTTAACTGAGGGCGGGGAAGAAGTGAGCAGAGTCAAGATGACTTTGGGGGATTAAGGGGCACTCTGTGGCTTTTCCTTCTGGGTCACTGAATCCCACTGTTGTGGTTAGCATTTGAATGCGGGTGCGGGGTGCGGGGTGTGCAGAGGAGGTAGTGTGGATGGGGGTGCTGACATTGGAGAGGAAGCCTCTGCGCTGAAGAACAATGGACTCTAGAGAGTTCTGGGACCCAGATCCTCATCAAAACCTCCAAGAAAGGGTACAAGATGATTGACAAACCATAAACAAGTAGAGAAAAGGCTCCATTTGTGGTTTTTTTCTTCTGAACAGGGCTCCTTCCTAGGGTCACAGGGCAAGATGGCAGTGAGGCTGGGGTTCCCGTTCCAAGGTCCTATCTATCGCCCAGGAATGAGCTGGCTTGCCAGAAATGTGCTGCCCCTCCCTCTAGCCACCCACCACCCAACGCACTCGCCAGCCGTCAATTTTATAAAGCTACACAGCCCTTGGCCTGTCCTGTCAGACAGAGGACCTGTTGCCCACCCCAGAGACCAGGCTGTGGGTGACATCTACTCTGATTATTTCAAGGGCCAGCCAGTTGTCTCTGGGTGATATTTCAAGGGCCAGCCAGTTGTCTCTGGGTGATTTAGCCAGGGGTTCCTTAACTAGAGACAAAGGCTTTAATTTCACAGAGATGAAGTTTAAGAAGGAAAATGTCTGGAAGAAGACTAACTATATTGGCACAAATGAATGTCAAAATGTAAAAGATGATAAAAGATTTTGTTTGTTTGTTTCATAGACAAGTGCAGAGAGAGTAACCAGGTAGCTACTCATTATCTCCAAAAGAAAACATGGTGCAGAGGATACATAAAAATTTATAGTTTTTTCACATCTTCTATTTTGTTTCAGTTACAGGCAGACATCCATCAATCAATCATGGGAAATTCCCAAGTAGGCAGTTCCATGGCGATAGGGCCAATTACTTAATCCTTTCTTGCCTCAGTTTCCCCATTGTAAATTGGTATAGAATATTATCTTGGGCCAGTGTGGGAATTAAATGGGAGAATGTTTGTTTGTTTGTTAGTTAAGTGTTCTAAACAGAAGTTGGCCCAGAGCACATGCTTAATCTATGTTCACCATTTTTTTTACTGGTGCCATTGATGCCATAAGGGTAACAGGGCCTTTGAGTCAACTTTGCTACTTCAATCTGTGGGGTCTGTCATCAATTGAGGTTTCAGATTTTCTTTCTATCAATCAAAATAAACACAAAAATAAAACTCACTCAGATCCCATATAAATAAATGAAAACTAAATATAAATAAACAAAAATTAGCTCCCAGAGAAAAGAAGGTAGCATGTATCCCCAAGTTAGTTGGTTTATCCAACATTGCTTTACTTGAGGGCTCTGAACCCTGAAAAAAGGTGCAGTTTTAGGGGGGCAGTATTAGTCATCTATTTTTTTTTTTTGAGACGGAGTCTTGCTCTGTGGCCCAGGCTGGAGTGCAGTGGCATGATCTCAGCTCACTGCAACCTCCACCTCCTGGGTTCAAACAATTCTCCTGCCTCAGCCTCCTGAGTAGCTGGGATGAAAGGCATATGCCACCACACCCGGCTGATTTTTTGTATTTTTAGTAGAGACAGGGTTTCACCACGTTGGCCAGGCTGGTCTCGAACACTTGACCTCAGGTCATCCACCCACCTCGGCCTCCCAAAGTGCTGGGATTATAGGCGTGAGACACTGCGCCCGTTCTCATCTACTTTAATAACAGATTTATAGGTAATAAAAGCAATTATAATTTTTATATTTGCTATATCTTATAACCTCTTAAGTTGTGGTGCACAGCACTTTTGTATAGACAAATAAATAATATTTAAAATAAATGTACAAAGTAATATCACTCTGCTACAGCCATTTCATCTGTTTACATCTGCTTTCCATAACCTGCTCAAAATGACCATTGGGAAAATCTAGTTTTTCTAAGCGACTTTAGAAAAAGTCCAAATATCAGAATAAAAAGTTGTTTCAGGACTGTGGAGTCCTGAATATGTGTGTCATCACCCATAGCAGCTGTTTGACTAATGTTGAAAAATCATATGTTTACATAAGGGAATCATAACATCAAAGACCAATGGTACTGATATTATAAATGATTATTGAAATAAGCATTCTGTGAGAGTAAACTCTACTTTTACCTGGAAGTAAAGGAAGAACTAAAAGCAACGAAAATTACCGGATGAAATGTAAATGTATAAATGTCTTTCACTTTAACCTTCAAGGCTGTTGTCAGCCATTTGATAAGAGAGACAAAGAAACGCTGCCCTATTGAGCTTGTTTCATCTACACAGAAATAAATAGGCTGAGTAGCCAGGGGGAGAGAGCTCAGTACTTTAATGCCACATGAAATGCTGAGAGTTCTTTATCCACAAGAAAACAGGGACAACATGAATATGTGAGCAAGCCTTCCCAAGATCCATGCCTATCTTCAACTGGCCTCTCATTTCAGGATTTAACTTCCACATTTAGTTGGAAGGCAGCCCAACACACTAGTCTACAGGTGGGCTTCTATCAGAGGCTGGCTTCATCTTCTTTCTGTACTAAGGACAAATATTTTCTCTCATTTCAACAAACAAACAAACAAACATTGAGTAGCCTCTGTGTGTGGGCACAGTGTTATCATAGAGGTCTGAGGATGATACACTCTCACCAATAAGAAATGTGAGAAATAAATATAAAAGGCAGTAGCCTACAAATACAGCCAATGTGCACAGAGCAGAGTGTGAGGAGCACAGAAGAGCTGGGAGGCACCGAGGAGACCTCCAGCCCTGACACCTAGAGTATGCTCACCCAGGGGGGCCCCAGGGCACAGGACTTTTGGACCAAGCTTTGAGGACTTTGCCTGACAGAGGAGATCAAAGAAAGGGCAGAATAACAACTAAACTATTAGAGGCACATCCTTAGAAATGGCACGAGAAATAGCAAGTGGCGCTCAGACTCTAAGGAGCATGAGAGTCAGGTCAAGTCACAGCAAGGACAGGGCAACCTGAGATTAGATTGAGAAGTGGTGGAAGCACAGGTGAACAGCCCTACTCCATGTCATGTCCGACTGCATTCTGCACTTCACATGGTCACCTTTGCAGCCTCATACCAGCCAACCAGGAAGGTCATATAAAGAAAGATCCCTCACTGGGCCAGGTGTGGTGGCTCACACTTGTAATCCCATGACTTTGGGAGGCTGAGCTAGGAGGATCACTTGAGCCCAGGAGTTTGAGACCAGTCTGGACAACACAGTGAGACCGCATCTCTTAAAAAAAAAAAAAAAAAAAAAAAAAAAAGGCAAATTAGCCCCGTGTGATGGTGCACACCGATAGTCTCAGCTATTTGGGAGACTGAGGTGGGAGAATCGCTTGAACCCAAGAATTCAAGGCTGCAGCAAGCTATGATCACACCATGGCACTCCAGCCTGGGTGACAGAGAAGTGGTAAATGCCCCTCCTACCACGAGGACCTTGTCTCTCTCTATATACACAGATATATACGTATTTGAGGACAAATATCATGATCACAGCCAACAGCACTGTGCATACGATGGCAAAAGAATTCAAATGGGGGGTGGAGCCAAGATGGCCAAATAGGAACAGCTCCAGTCTACAGCTCCCAGCCTGAGTGACACAGAAGACGGGTGATTTCTGCAGTTCTGTTTGAGGTACCGGTTTCATCCCACTAGGGAGTGCCAAACAGTTGGTGCAGGACAGTCGGTGAAGCGCACTGTGCGCGAGCCGAAGCAGGGCGAGGCATTGCCTCACTCGGGAAGCGCAAGGGGTCAGGGAGTTCCCTTTCCTAGTCAAAGAAAGGGGTAACAGATGGCACCTGGAATATCGGGTCAGTCCCACCCTAATACTGCACTTTTCCAACGGGCCTGGAAAACGGCACACTAGGAGATTGTGTCCCGCACCTGGCTCAGAGGGTCCTATGCCCACGGAGTCTCACTGATTGCTAGCACAGCAGTCTGAGATCAAGCTGCAAGGCAGCAGTGAGGCTGGGGGAGGGGCGCCCGCCATTGCCCAGGCTTGCTTAGGTAAACAAAGCAGCCAGGAAGCTCGAACTGGGTGGAGCCCACCACAGCTCAAGGAGGCCTGCCTGCCTGCCTCTGTAGGCTCCACCTCTGGGGGCAGGGCACAGACAAACAAAAATTCAGCAGGAACCTCCACAGACTTAAATGTCCCTGTCTGACTGACAGCTTTGAAGAGAGTAGTGGTTCTCCCAGCATGCAGCTGGAGATCTCAGAACGGACAGACTGCCTCCTAAAGTGGGTCCCTCACCCCTGAGCAGCCTAACTGGGAGGCACCGCCCCAGTAGGAACAGACTGACACCTCACTCGGCCGGGTAATCCTCTGAGACAAAACTTCCAGAGGAACTATCAGACAGCTGAATTTATGGTCTCACAAAAATCTGCTGCTCTGCTGCCACTGCTGCTGACACCCAGCCAAACAGGGTCTGGAGTGGCCTCTAGTAAACTCCAACAGACCTGCAGCTGAGGGTCCTGTCTGGTAGAAGGAAAACAAACAAACAGAAAGGACATCCACACCAAAAACCCATCTGTACATCACCATCATCAAAGACCAAAAGTAGATAAAACCACAAAGATGGGGAAAAAACAGAGCAGTAAAACTGGAAACTCAAAAAGCAGAGCACCTCTCCTCCTCCAAAGGAAAGCAGTTCCTCACCAGCAACGGAACAAAGCTGGACGGAGGATGACTTTGACGAGTTGAGAGAAGAAGCCTTCAGACGATCAAACTTCTCTGAGCTATGGGAGGAAATTCAAAACAATAGCAAAGAAGTTAAAAACTTTGAAAAAAAAAATAGAAGAATGGATAACTAGAATAACCAATGGAGAGAAGGGCTTAAAGGAGCTGAAAGCCAAGTTTCAAGAACTACACGAAGACTGCAGAAGCCTCAGTAGCAGATACGATCAACTGGAAGAAAGGGTATCAGTGATGGAAGATCAAATGAATGAAATAAAGCGAGAAGGGAAATTTAGAGAAAAAAGAATGAAAAGAAATGAACAAAGCCTCCAAGAAATTTGGGACTATGTGAAAAGACCAAACCTAGGTCTGATTGGTGTACCTGAAAATGACGGGGAGAATGGAACCAAGTTGGAAAACACTCTGCAAGATATTTTCCAGGAGAACTTCCCCAATCTAGCAAGGCAGGCCAACATTCAGATTCAGGAAATACAGAGAAATACCACAAAGATACTCCTCGAGAAGAGCAACTCCAAGACACATAATTGTCAGATTCACCAAAGTTGAAATGAAGGAAAAAATGTTAAGGGCAGCCAGAGAGAAAGGTCGGGTTACCCACAAAGGGAAGCAGATCAGACTAACAGCTGATCTCTCGGCAGAAACTCTACAAGCCAGAAGAGAGTGGGGGCCAATATTCAACATTCTTAAAGAAAAGAATTTTCAACCCAGAATTTCATATCCAGCCAAACTAAGCTTCATAAGTGAAGGAGAAATAAAATACTTTACAGACAAGCAAATGCTGAGTAATTTTGTCACCACCAGGCCTGCCCTAAAAGAGCTCCTGAAGGAAGCACTAAACATGGAAAGGAACAACCGGTACCAGCCACTGCAAAAACATGCCAAATTGTAAAGACCATTGAGGCTAGGAAGAAACTGCATCAACTAATGAGCAAAATAACCAACTAACATCATAATGACAGGATCAGATTCACACATAACAATATTAACATTAAATGTAAATGGGCTAAATGCTCCAATTAAAAGACACAGACTGGCAAACTGGATAAGGAGTCAGGACCCATCAGTGTGCTGTATTCAGGAAACCCATCTCATGTGCAGAGACACACATAGACTCAAAATAAAGGGATGGAGGAAGATCTACCAAGCAAATGGAAAACAAAAAAAGGCAGGGGTTGCAATCCTAGTCTCTGATAAAATAGACTTTAAACCAACAAAGATCAAAAGAGACAAAGAAGGTCATTTAATAATGGTAAAGGGATCAATTGAACAAGAAGAGCTAACTATCCTAAATATATATGCACTCAACACAGGAGCACCCAGATTCATAAAGCAAGTCCTGAGTGACCTACAAAGGGACTTAAACTCCCACACAATAATAATGGGAGATTTTAACACCCCACTGTCAACATCAGACAGATCAACGAGACAGAAAGTTAACAAGGATATCCAGGAATTCAACTCAGCTCTGCACAAAGTGGACCCAAAAGACATCTACAGAACTCTCCACCCCAAATCAACGGAATATACATTTTTTTCAGCACCACACTACACCTATTCCAAAATTGACCACATAGTTGGAAGTAAAGCTCTCCTCAGCAAATGTAAAAGAACAGAAATTATAACAAACTGTCTCTCAGACCACAGTGCAATCAAACTAGAACTCAGGATTAAGAAACTCACTCAAAACCGCTCAACTACATGGAAACTGAACAACCTGCTCCTGAATGACTATTGGGTACATAATGAAATGAAGGCAGAAATAAAGATGTTCTTTGAAACCAATGAGAACAAAGACACAACATACCAGAATCTCTGGGACATGTTCAAAGCAGTGTGTAGAGGGAAATTTATAGCACTAAATGCCCACAAGAGAAAGCAGGAAAGATCCAAAATTGACACCCTAACATCACAATTAAAAGAACTAGAAAAGCAAGGGCAAACACATTCAAAAGCTAGCAGAAGGCTAGAAATAACTAAAATCAGAGCAGAACTGAAGGAAATAGAGACACAAAAAACCCTTCAAAAAATTAATGCATCCAGGAGCTGGTTTTTTGAAAAGATCAACAAAATTGATAGACTGCTAGCAAGACTAATAAAGAAGAAAAGAGAGAAGAATCAAATAGATGCAATAAAAAATGAAAAAGGGGATATCACCACTGATCCCACAGAAATACAATCTACCATCAGAGAATACTACAAACACCTCTATGCAAATAAACTAGAAAATCTAGAAGAAATGGATAAATTCCTCGACAAATACACCCTCCCAAGACCAAACCAGGAAGAAGTTGAATCTCTGAATAGACCAATAACAGGTTCTGAAATTATGGCAATAATCAATAGCTTACCAACCAAAAAGAGTCCAGGACCTGATGGATTCACAGCTGAATTCTACCAGAGGTACAAGGAGGAACTGGTACCATTCCTTCTGAAACTATTCCAATCAATAGAAAAAGAGGGAATCCTCCCTAACACATTTTATGAGGCCAGCATCGTCCTGATACCAAAAAAGAGACATAACCAAAAAAGAGAATTTCAGACCAATATCCTTGATGAACACTGATGCAAAAGTCCTCAATAAAATACTGGCAAACCGAATCCAGCAGCACATCAAAAAGCTTATCCACCATGATCAAGTGGGCTTCATCCCTGGGATGCAAGGCTGGTTCAACATACGAAAATCAATAAATGTAATCCAGCATATAAACAGAACCAAAGACAAAAACCACATGATTATCTCAATAGATGCAGAAAAGGCCTTTGACAAAATTCAACAATCCTTCATGCTAAAAACTCTCAATAAATTAGGCATTGATGGGACGTATCTCAGTAAGAGCTATCTATGACAAACCCACAGCCAATATCATACTGAATGGGCAAAAACTGGAAGCATTCCCTTTGAAAACTGGCACAAGACAGGGATGCCCTCTCTCACCGCTCCTAGTCAACATAGTGCTGGAAGTTCTGGCCAGGGCAATCAGGCAGGAGAAGGAAATAAAGGGTATTCAATGAGGAAAAGAGGAAGTCAAATTGTCCCTGTTTGCAGATGACATGATTGTATATCTAGAAAACCCCATTGTCTCAGCCCAAAATCTCCTTAAGCTGATTAGCAACTTCAGCAAAGTCTCAGGATACAAAATCAATGTACAAAAATCACAAGCATTCTTGTACACCAATCACAGACAAACAGAGAGCCAAATCATGAGTGAACTCCCATTCACAATTGCTTCAAAGAGAATAAAATACCTAGGAATCCAACTTACAAGGGATGTGAAGGACCTCTTCAAGGAGAACTACAAACCACTGCTCAATGAAATAAAAGAGGATACAAACAAATGGAAGAACATTCCATGCTCATGGGTTGGAAGAATCAATATCGTGAAAATGGCCATACTGCCCAAGGTAATTTATAGATTCAATGCCATCCCCATCAAGCTACCAATGACTTTCTTCACAGAATTGGAAAAAACTACTTTAAAGTTCACATGGAACCAAAAAAGAGCCCACATTGCCAAGTCAATCCTAAGCCAAAAGAACAAAGCTGGAGGCATCATGCTACCTGACTTCAAACTATACTACAAGGCTACAGTAACCAAAACAGCATGGTACTGGTACCACAACAGAGACATAGATCAATGGAACAGAACAGAGCCCTCAGAAATGATGCCACATATCTACAACTATCTGATCTTTGACAAACCTGACAAAAACAAGCCATGGGGAAAGGATTCCCTATTTAATAAATGGTGCTGGGAAAACTGGCTAGCCATATGTAGAAAACTGAAACTGGATCCCTTCCTTACATCTTATACAAAAATTAATTCAAGATGGATTAAAGACTTAAATGTTAGACCTAAAACCATTAAAATCCTATAAGAAAACCTAGGCAATACCATTCAGGACATAGGCGTGGGCAAGGACTTCATGTCTAAAACACCAAAAGCAATGGCAACAAAAGCCAAAATTGACAAATGGGATCTAATTAAAGAGCTTCTGCACAGCAAAAGAAACTACCATCAGAGTGAACAGGCAACCTACAGAATGGGAGAAAATTTTTGCAACCTACTCATCTGACAAAGGGCTAATATCCAGAATCTACAATGAACTCAAACAAATTTACAAGAAAAACAACCCCATCAAAAAGTGGGCAAAGGACATGAACAGACACTTCTCAAAAGAAGACATTTATGCAGCCAAAAAACACATGAAAAAATGCTCATCATCACTGGCCATCAGAGAAATGCAAATCAAAACCACAGTGAGATACCATCTCACACCAGTTAGAACGGCCATCATTAAAAAGTCAGGAAACAACAGGTTCTGGAGAGGATGTGGAGAAATAGGAACACTTTTACACTGTTGGTGGGACTGTAAACTAGTTCAACCATTGTGGAAGTCAGTGTGGCGATTCCTCAGGGATCTAGAACTAGAAATACCATTTGACCCAGCCATCCTATTATTGGGTATATACCCAAAGGACTATAAATCATGCTGCTATAAAGACACATGCACACGTATGTTTATTGCGGCACTATTCACAATAGCAAAGACTTGGAACCAACCCAAATGTCCAACAACGATAGACTGGATTAAGAAAATGTGGCACATATACACCATGGAATACTATGCAGCCATAAAAAATGATGAGTTCATGTCCTTTGTAGGGACATGGATGAAACTGGAAAACATCATTCTCAGTAAACTATAGCAGGGACAGAAAACCAAACACCGCATGTTCTCACTCATAGGTGGGAATTGAACAATGAGAACTCATGGACACAGGAAGGGGAACATCACACTCCGGGGACTGTTGTGGGGTTGGGGGAGGGGGGAGGGACAGCATTAGGAGATATACCTAATGATAAATGACGAGTTAATGGGTGCAGGAAATCAACATAGCACATGGATACATATGTAACAAACCTGCACATTGTGCACATGTACCCTAAAACCTAAAGTAAAATAAAAAAAAAAAAAAATTCAAATGCCCTCCACACCCCTGGATTGACCCTGTTCCATGGAATTGCATAAGCCTAGAAGTGAGCACTTGCTGCTGATCCCGGAATGTGGAACATACTGCTAGTCAACACTGGCACACAGGCAGTTGCAACCTCACCGCCTGCAGTGCCAGTGCATTCACGGCTGGGGAGGCCACGGAAGCGGTGCAGGGCAGCATATGGGGGGGCTCTGGGTGATGGTGGTGTTGAGCCCCTGAGCTGAGCG
This sequence comes from Symphalangus syndactylus, assembly GCF_028878055.3. Classification (NCBI taxonomy): domain Eukaryota; kingdom Metazoa; phylum Chordata; class Mammalia; order Primates; family Hylobatidae; genus Symphalangus; species Symphalangus syndactylus. The sequence continues at coordinate 43,061,425 of NC_072432.2, forward strand.
CTCAGCAGGAACCAAACACTTCATGATGGCTGAAACTGGGTGTGGCCAGTTCATCCTCCGGCAACTAGTGAGGAACACCAACAAGTTACCTGCTTTAAAAAGAGAGAGATGGCATTTATAGTAGATTAAGTAGATTTTCTTGTATTGCTTTAATAGTCCCCAGGCAACATTTGCTTTTGCTTTTCCAACCAGCAGCAGTGATCAGAAAATGATTAGAATTTCTCCTGCAGATGAAATTCAGATTTTGCATTTGTGCTGTTTTATGAGCTGAGACTATCTTTAGAGCCAATTTATGGTTTTCTCTACTAAAATTAGATTAGATTTAAAAAAATAAGGATATACAGCAATTGGAGGATGCCATTAACAACTTGCCCTAAAGCAATAATATACTGTGTTTACCATTTTCTAAGAAATTAGCCTTAAGTTGGTATCATTTAGAGGAGAGCCGTGTTCCATTTCATTCAACAAAAGCAGAACTGAGACATCTTCTGTGGAGTTTAGCGGGAGAACTACTGGAGCATTTGCCCAGGACTTTCCCCTCAAGGTCAGGCTGTTTCCAGAAGCCTTGAATCTCAGATCTATTCATTCCCAAAGCACTGCCCTTTTGAACATTTTCCTCTCCTGAAATTTAAACCTTTAGGAGCTGATATTCCCTCTCTTCTCTCTCAGCCTGGAGAATCCCATTAGTAAAGCTGTTATCGAATCACACCAGAGCTTTCCATCCAGCCCAGTCCTCACCAAAGACCCACAAATCTGAGGCTATGCAAAATCTCTGAGCCAGGTTACATCTAGTGATGCACAACTTTCAGGCTAAGAAGAAGCCATGCTTCCTAAGAAGAATAACAACACTCATTCTTTTCTTATCGCTCAAAGCAAGGCATTATGTTGATTGGTTCAATAGAGATTGCTTTTGTCTTCAGAAATAATGCTGTGTTGTTCCTGTCCCTGAACTACAGGAACCTACTGGCATTGATTTGCCGCTGCTGGATCCTGCAAACACCATCACCACAGTCACGGGGCCCAGTGCTTTCAGCATCCCTCTCCCTATCCGGCAGAAGCTCTGTAGCAGCCTGGATGCCCCCCAGACGAGAGGCCATGACTGGAGGATGCTGGCCCATAAGCTGAACCTGGACAGGTGGGTATGGTCAGGCCCCAAGACTAGCTTCTTTCTGTTAGCACTCTCCAGGTCCAGTAACTATTAGACGTAGGGTTAACATTCATTTTTTTTTCCATCCACACATCTATTTAATTTTTCATTTTGCAAATATGCATTAAGCTCTGTCCTTGTACCTTGCGCTACCGGCTTGCAAAGAGTGCTAAGAGACATTCTGAGCTTATCTGACATTGGTTAAGTATCAAGTTTTGTGATCCACTTTGCAAAGCTGATGGGTTAAATTCCCCAAATCATATAGCCATTCACTACCATAATTATTGCTCCTCCTCTGCAGTTAAGCAGGACCTAATGTTTGACGAATAATTAGCATGCCAACATAGCACTGATATTGTTATAAAGAGACCTCTGGAGCATCTACTTTGTGGAATGTCACCGTCACTACCAAACATAACATGTGGCATGACCTGTCAAAGATGATCCAAGCCTGGACTAGAAAGAAAACACAAGTCTCTTGATTTCCTATTTAGAATATGACCCATAGACATCTTGTCTCTTAAATTATCTCACCCAGAGGTGAGGTTCACAAAGTTAAACATCATGTCCCCTGTCTGGGGCTGATCTAATTAAGCATGGGCTAGTTATTTAGGATGGCTCACTGTCAACCACAATGGGACCAGGAAACTTAAAGACAAGTAGAGAGACAGAAAGGTTTAGCTGAGGAAAAACAGATACGTAAGTCACACTGTTGAGCACATTTTCTCTTTCCCAATTACAGGTACTTGAATTACTTTGCCACCAAATCTAGCCCAACTGGCGTAATCCTGGATCTCTGGGAAGCACAGAACTTCCCAGATGGAAACCTGAGCATGCTGGCAGCTGTCTTGGAAGAAATGGGAAGACATGAAACGGTGGTGTCCTTAGCAGCAGAAGGGCAGTATTAACCACCATGCTGGAAGGGGAAATGAAGGACAAAAATGCACAGGGAGTCTGTGGCCATCCAGGGGAATCACAGCTGAGGAGGAAATCCAGACGAGACCAATGCGCTTCACAGGCAAAACCGCAGCAGGAGCCAGAAGGAAAACAGATACAACTGCCAATGTACATGCCCACTTTCCTCGGACATCATCACGGGAGTTAAAAATTGTGTAAATTTGTACCTTGAATTTAGCTATCAACCTAATTTTCCTCTTAGTTGGGCTGTATGCTGTGTGGTACAGGATCTTACAGTTTCCTAGGAAACGCTTTTTATTGCTATCCAGATATATGGATAAACTTTCTTAACAAACCCAATTTCTACAAATGTTGTTTACATCAAATTGGACAGGGATGCAGACACTGTCCATGGCTCGTTCTATTTTTGTTCAAATCATTTGAAGTTGAAGCTGTGGACGGTTTGTTGTGTCTATTTCAGATTAGTAATTTACAGAGAAATCACAGACTTTTGCTACAAATCGTGTGCATCAAGTGTCTCAGATAATCCTCCCATCAGTGTTCTGTTTCTAGAACTTGTAGAACCAGTGTTACTGTTTGTTATCAGGGAAGTGGAGAAAGAATCTAAGTAAGTGTAAAAAAGAAATAACTAAGACTCCTATTCCTTGGAGGGACCCTTCTGGTGCCCTTTGGGAATAAAGCTGTAGCATTGCAGGGAAGACAGTGATTCACGTTTAACCCCACAAACAAGCATTTTTTCACAACATGTGTGTCTGTAATATGCAATATGAAGTGTTTCTTTTTTAAAAGGTATTATTATTATTATTTACAGGTATTCTGGTAAAAGGATTTTTTTTAATTTCTATTTTTGTTAGCAGTACTGTTAGTATTTGGGTATTGACTAGACCCATCCCACCTTTTCACCTATCAAGGTGGGTGTGGTCATCAGTTTAATTCAACATGCATCGCTTCCTTGACCTTTTACCGTTCCCTTATTCCACCCCAGCAAGGTGATAAATGCTGACTGGCTTTGTCAGTCTGTTCCTTCAGCTTGCTCAGGCAGGGTCTTCTTCCTCCTCTGAGTCTTAAGGAGACGTGTTCTCTATTAAGTTCACTTAATATTGCCGTTGTGTGGCCCCACGTCGACTCCCTATGGTGCTCTACTCTAGAGGCAGTGTGGTTGGAGGAATGGACTCTAAACTGGAGATCAGGAAACCAGTTCTCATTGTGGGTCTGTCACTGTCTTGTTGCGCCACCTTGAGAAATTCATTTAACCACACTGGACCTCAGTGTCCTCACTAGAAAGTGAAGGGGTGGGATTAGATCATCTCCATGTTCTGAAATGCTCAACTTCCACCATGATGCCTCCGGTCTCACTCATCAGTCTGAAGACCACAATGGACTCTGACCTAGATCATCATTTAAAATCATCAGCTGGTCTTTTGCCCAGGCTATTTAATGCCTTTCAAATAGTTCTGACATGGAAGATGATTATTCTAACCAGCATTATGATGTTGTTTGTTTGGCTTCAGTCGCTCTGCATCATTGCATTGTGCTGTTCACTGAGCGATGACAACCCTTTATTATATTTTTCTTAGCCTCTCTTGGGATGCCCCTGCCCCCAGCCTTCCTGACTGGTTGCAAGTTCTGTTTTATTATTGTCTTGGCATCTTGATAGCTAGACCACTCCTACAAGTTTATCTGGCAGTAGGAACTTGGTGCATTTTTTCTACCCCCCCCCACCCCTAATCTTTGCTGTCATAATATTCAGTAGCATTTATAAAGGCTGTCTAGTTAGCTCTTTAAAAACTGTTGTCCTTCAAAATGTTAGTCAACACACTACTTTGTGTAAACTATTATGTTTCCTTGGGACCATCACAAGCTCTTTCTTTAACACAAGGACTCAATTCATTCAGCAGGTGGGGATTAAAGAATCAATCAAAGCCCCGTAGCAAAACCAAAACTGAAGAACAAGCAGACATGTGTATGAATCGGAACCTTTAGAACATGACTGTGGTTTACTTTTAGGCTGGAGGCACAAGTTGCTGAACAGATTTGAATTATACATGTTCTTCCATCTTTCCATGTTTCCACTCCTATTTTGGTAGCATCTTGAGATTTACTTGATGCCTCCGCCATCCTCATCCCTGAGGAACTGCTGATACCTTGCTATGGAGCCTCTTCGTTCTTTCATGCTTTTTATTCCTTACCTTCTGTTTTGGACATAGATTCTATAAAATCTCTCTCAGCCCACCCCCTGCATTAGGATTTCCATATTTAAAATATTTGTACACTGACTGGGGAAGGGAGAGATTGCACTATAAACAAGTTCAGTGGATGGTTGTAGCCATGAGTAAAACTGTATTCTAAATTAAAAATCAAATATATATACATGCAGTTAGTTATACATTTTTTAAAAGGAGGAAGAAAGAGAGCTATTGTCCAGTCTTACATTTTGAAATAAACTTGTCAAGATTATGCATCAGTACCGGGGTTGTGGAATCATCTATGGAAATCAAGAACTAGAATCTGAACTGAATGCTCAAAGAAACTTCTATGCCTAGTGAAAATTAGAGGGGAGCAACTATGTAGCTATGAAGATGAATCAGTTCCACAACTGTTACTAAAAACTTTGACTAAAAAGTCACCAACACAGAAATATTGAACACAAACAGGAATTGTTTTACTGAAGTCATTGAGAACCCTTGGGGCTCACTTCAGATGCTTTTTTGGTTCAACTTCCCACCACCAGAAAAGGGAAAAGTGAGGTACTCATCTGTCAGAACTCTTAATGTTTCCTATTAAGTGAATGACAACTTCGATACATACACTATTTATACCAAATAATTTTCACTACAAATTCTGATTTCCTTCTCCTTTGGAGTAAAGTAATAGCTGTTAGATTGCTTTCAAACTTAGACGGTCCAGATGTAACAGTTCATTTCATAGGAAGCCACTTCATCAACCATTCTATGTGATACATCCTGCTTCTTTCTACACCGCTGGAGAGGCAGTTTGGCTGGCTTCATTTGGATAGAAAATAACTATCATTTGTGCATGCTGCCATCTAGTGGTGTACAACACAATCTAACCTGAGTTTAACATTCACTAGAATGTGTTTGACAAAGGGAATGAAAACCCGTAGAGTTCAAGGACCTTTATGACAAACAGATGTGGGGAAATTTTCACTTCAAATTTATAATTTTCTTATTCTCACTTTTTTTTCATTTGCATCACCCATCTCAATATTAGGTCATTGTGAGCCTAGTACATCAACTCATTCATACACAACATATCTTCAGTTGCTTCTTGTAACAGAACTATGTAAAATCTATATGAAACAGTCTTTGAAGAGTTGTCATTTTTAACATTTATGGTTTTCATTGGGGTTTGTATACTTTAAATCTCCTTTTAGTTCCTTAATATTTATCTTTGAAAATGTAAGAAGTATCTGCTTAGAAAGAAGTCTTATATATGCAAATGGAATACTATGTCTGGGGAAGAGAAAATTGGGGTTGTTAATCAAAGGGAAGAAAGCAGCTTCTTTTCTGCTGAATTTGGGAATCCAAAGGCAGAGGTTTCATCCTGTTTTTATTTTCTTCTTATCACACTCTTTCAAGTTTCCTTAATGTATCCGGAAGGAACAGAAGTTGGATTCAGAATTGATAACTGGCATGGTGATGACAAATCTGTGTAACACCAAGGTACTCACAGCTAACAGCTGTTTCACAAACGGCATTTTCCAAATGAAGTCACCTCTGCTATGCAGAAAACTCCCATCCTGCTGTGAGCAAGTTAGGCTCTTCAAGAACTGGACAACTTTTTTGGGTGAGGTGTTCAATATCAAACTGCATAATCATTAGCCATTTTCATATATACTATTTTATAGATTTAAGTCTCTCAACTATCAAAAAGTAGAGCGATTTTTAGGAGAAAACAGTCGTGGGGACTGAGTTCAGGATACTCTGAAACTGTGCGACCAGTAATTTTTTTAAGGTATCTTTTCCTACAAGTAAGATATCTGAAAAGTCAACGTTTTGAGGGTGGAATCAAGACTTTTCACTTCTCCTGGAGAAGAGCAACAAGGCCCTTGTCTCATGTGTCCTTCTGTGTGTCTCTGTCAGGATCACAGCAGCTGTGCTCTTGGTCTGCTTACTCCTCTGTAATCCACATATGCAGAAGGGAGTTAATAAGGTGATCATCATCTCCCCAGAATTCAAAGGTCTTTGCCTCTATAAGGTCTGCCCCTATGGGGCCAGGAAAATATAAACCTATATAAGGACCTGCAAGAGAGCATAAAGAAGGTAGAAAAGGTTTATTTGTTGGGTTTTCAAGCCTTCAAGTTGAATGAGTCTTAGCTTTTGCTGGGCAGTTGTTCTGGACAAGTCATCAGTTTCATGTGGAGAACTCAGTGCAAGCCCAAGGCTAATGAACGAGAGGGGGCTCATGGAAACACAGCTGAAATGAAACAGGACTTTATCCATCTTCTTTGAGAATGGAGGAGCTTTTGTGAAGCAGAACATCATTGCTCAAGATAATGGTTGATGAGCATTAGATTTTATAGATCTAATAAGGAAAATATTTTATTATCTCAAGTTAACATTTTTTTACCTCTCGAGTGCCTCATAGGACCAACTATTACTCTTTGGTTTTTATTTTTCTTTTTGTATTGTTTTTATATATTATTTAACCTTGCTGAGCTAGTATTGACTGAAATCTTTAGAACTTTGCCTCTGTGCAATGAAGTAATGTTTCTCTACCCTAAGATATCTATTTGTATAATCTCTGGCTGTAATGATCACTTTGGAAGATTTCCTTTGCATCTCTAATTATTTCTTTTTAATGGAATAAGGCATAAGGGGGAATAAATATATTGTAACCAATGTTATGTAAACCCATATCCATAAAGGCCAAGGAAGCCAAATGAAGTCATTTCCAGAATTCTAGTGCGAAAAACCTATTTTTGAAAAGTGGAGAGATGGCTTTGTGTAGCACTGGGTGGGTTTTCTCTGCAGACTAAGTCTAGCAATGAGCTTCCAGATCCTTTAGTTTTATCAGCCTTGTGCTTACCCCATTTTCATAAATGCTACTTTAACAGCCAGTCTTCGTAAGAGTTCATGGTTCCTAGGTTTTCTGGTCACCTCATTGTATTGATCTGTGGTAGGGTATTAACGGGCTCATTCAACCAAATGTAACGTGTGCCTCAGACCTATTTAGCATGGTTGGGGGGCATCAGCAGGACAAACCAACAGGTACTCCGCAAGTGTACTGGCACAGCAAGCCCAGCAATTATTAGCAGCTCTTCATCAGCCTGCTGTCTACTCAGACGCTTGCCTACTGAAGGGACCTGTCCAGAGATCTTCTGGAATCCCAGGTTGGGAATCTCTGCAGAATATCATGACAGTTGTGGCCCAAATAGCTTCTGAGTAGAAACAAGGAAGCTGCCCTGAGATATAGTCAGCTGCCCACCTGCCATAGTATTTGCTACCGAATGCCAGCCTTTTAACATACCATTTCAGATTTGTCCTTCAACAAAAATATAAATTGCAAGTCATACCATTTAAGGGTCTTTTACAAATATGTCTAAATCGTGTGTCATTTTTAAGTTCCAAAGGTCTACTGGACTAAGTACTATCCGACCAGCTGTAGAACCTGATGGCACTGACCCGGGGTGGAATAACCCTCAGTACTGGCGTTTAGAAGATGAATTGTGGGCAGGTTTTGGTGATCAGCAGCCTAAGGACTGATGGGCTCTCTTTTGGCCTCTGATCCTGAGCACTCTGGAGGCAGCATCGGAGACTCGGGACCTGAGCTATATAGGTTCTCAGTGTTAAAACAAACCTGTTTAGAGTGACATATAAGAGCAAGAAATCTACAGCTGGTGTAAAATACCTTTGCCTTTTCTATTCTGAAAGTAACGAATGGCATCTGTACATGTAGGGGTAAAAACTCAGATGTCTACTCCTCCAGGCCATGGACAAGAAAAAGTACAGCAGTCAGAACAAGTGGAACAAGTGATTTGCATTCTCTTCTTCATGCTTTCCTAGACCTGCTATTGGTAGCGCAGCCCTCGCCCTCCAGACATAATGCATCGAGCCCAGTTGCAGGGAACATCACTGTGTGTGTGTGATGGCACGGTGTTATATGTGTTGAGTTTAATGTTGAGCTGAAGCAAGTTGGTGACCTTCCTCTTTGCTCTTTGTAAAGAAGACACCAATGTTTGTCAGAGAAAAAATCCCCAGCAGTCGTGTTGAAGAGGCAGTGTCATCCACCTGCTGTCCCCTTTGGAACAGTTCAACTGCAGAAAGGTCGGATTGAGGTTTTGTGCTTTGTCGTTTTTCTTTTTTAAACAAAACATGACAACCTTGGCTTTTCCGATATGGAACACTTTTGTTGTTGTCGAGTTCCCTCTTGCTGTATCTTCTATGCAATTCCTTTTCTAAAAAACCCCCGGCAGAGGTAGACTGCCCTCCGGACATCTGTCCGGCGCCTTGCTGAGTGGTGGAGGTGAGGGATACCAGCTCCGGGTGTGCCTCTTTTCTCTCCCTGGCTGCCAATCCTGATTTTTCCTGCAGTCCCCTTGGTTTGTAAATTGCCTGCATTTATTCTGTCAGCCAACATGTACAAAATGTAAGAAAGAATTTTTAAACAGGTAATAAATTATATTTATAAGCAACAAAGTGCTGCCTCCTTCACTTCATAACAAGGTTCTCCTGCGTGTTCAGAGCCGCCACGTGTTTCTTCAGTGGGACAGAAAGGCTTTGGGTCCTGCGTGGATGGTGATCACAACCTCCTGCAGGCACAGGATGAGGTTTTAGCATGGTGCTACTAAAAAATCAGCTGCACATTGGAATGACCTGAGAGGCCTTAAGAACTAATGCCAGGGTCACACCTCCAGAGATTCTGATGAAAGTGGTCTAGGGGTAGCCTGAGTCTTGAGTGTTAAAAGCTCCTGGATGGTACTAATGAGCAGTTAAGGGTGAGAACCAATGTCTTAGAACTTCTGCAGAATTCCTTGGGGCGGGAGCTTCTAAATAGAGTGTCAAGCCCTGCCCCCAGAGATCTGATTTTAAATGAAGTTTGCAAACAACTATACTAATAGGTAGGAAATGAAAGGTGAGCAAATACCAGCAGAGGAGTTCAGCTTGGTACAGGACTGCTGGCCACTGCCTTAGGGCGAGCAAGCCAAGGGTTCCAGCTGTGAGGTGGGAAGCAGCTGTGAAGCTGAGGACCAGAATCAAAGACAGCCCTGTCCTCCAAGACAGAACAACCTGGAGACACTTCCTTAGAGGGACTGCCACCTGCCCCCACCCCTCCCCTCAGCCTCGGTGGCTGAAAGGTGTAAGCAACTGCCCAGCACTGAGAAACTGGTCCATGCCATGGGCTAGAAGAAAGTGACTTAAAACAATCGATGCTGGGATCACGAATTCAAATGTTTTTCCAAGGCTAAGGAAGTAATGGAAATACATAAACTGGAACCTGGGTAAAATCAAAGGGAGATGTAAGGGCTGTAGCTGAGCTAGAGAATTCAAATTCCATATAAAAGAATGAAAATACAATGAAAACAATAAAACACAAAAACTGCACTTTACATAGAAAACCCATGGTGGCAAAGGCTCAGCCCTGTTACCAGACTGCTAACCCCTAATTAGAGGCTTTGGTGGCTGAGAATCCTGCTGAGAAGGCCTTACCTAGGATGGCATGCAAGCATTTTCAAAGACTATTCACTGAGGGCCCAACCTAAGCCCCTGTCTCTCAGTGGAGGTCCCTGGAGTGTTCTGAAGCTTGGCCTCCCTCTGCTCCTCTCTCTCAGTACCAGCATATGGGTGCCAAGCAAAGAACCTTCAGCAGCCCCAGAGATCCCCACAGCTAAGCTCAGATCAGAACCTAGGGTAGAAATTAGAAATTACTTTGCAGAGACAAAACTTCTGAGAGTGCAGTCATCTGTACTTTGCTGCAGACAACAAGCTTGCAACTTACAAAATGACCAATGCCAAGAAAATAACCTTTTTTCCTCAGCTGAGATTTACTGTCAGTATGCCTGTGAGTTCTGCGAAAAGTTTAACTTGAGCCCATGACACACAGAAGCGGGGTGTACAGAAGGTGGGAGAGATGTACCAATAGCAAATCTCAGCTGGTTTTATATGTTGCTAATTGTAGATCCTGCTAAACTAATGGCAGGAAGAAAAAGCAGCATTGGCCAGGCACAGTGGCTCATGCCTGTAATCCCAGAACTTTGGAAGGTTAAGATGGGGAGATCACTTGAGCCCTGGAATTTTGGACCAGCCTAGGAAACACAGTGAGGCCTTGTCTCTATTAAACATAAAATTAACCAGCCATGGTGGTGCATGCCTGTAGTCCCAGCTACTTGGGAGGCTGAGATGGGAAACTCACTTGAGCCCAAGAGATCGAGGCTGCAGTGAACTATGATTATGCCACTGCACTCCAGCCTGGGCAAGACAGAATGAGACCTTGTCAAAAAAAAAAAAAAAAAAAAGAAAGAAAGAAAAAGAAGAAAGAGAGAGAAGGGAAGGGAGGGAGAGATGGAAGGAAGGAAGGAAGGAAGGGAGGGAGGGAGGGAAGAGAGAAAGAGAGAGAAAGGAGAGAAAGAGAAGGAAAGAAAGAGAAAGAAAGAAAAGAAAAGAGAAAAAGAAAAGAAAAAACAGAGGAAAGAGAGAAACGAAGGAAAGAAAAGAAAGAAAGAAAGGAGAAAGAGCAGTATTGAGCACCTGTGATGTACTTGGCATGGGCCCTCACATATTTCAGACACTCATCTTATTGGTTCCTCCCAAGAGCGCAAAGAGGTGGGAATTTACAGGTGGGAAGATTGGGCTCAGATTATGTACTTCCAAAGAATGAAAAAAGTGGAAAATGGTGGAATTTAAGCAGGTCAGTCTGAATCCCAGCGCCAGGATGCACTCTTTTGACACAAGTGCAGCTGGCTAACCACCACCAATCTCACCCAAACTCTTCATTCTCTGTGTGTCAGATGCAAACCTTCCTGCACTCTCCATTCCCCAGACAATTTTGGGCTTCCCTGGTCCTGATCCAATCTCCAATGGATCCCCTCACAAACCAAACTTCTCATTCTGCCCTCCCGGGTCCACAATGCTTGGAACAATAGCCCTAACACATTCCCTCCCCTTTTGCAGAGGTGACAATTCAGGGGCAGCAGCAATAGGCTCATCCTTCCACATCTCAAATACTCCACAGCTGGGAGGCGGGTGGGGTCTTTCTCATACAGCACTGCTGATTCCAGATCATTGCATTAAAACCCAATGCTTTGCATGTCAGGCCTCCCGGCTCAGCCGGCCAGCCCCTCTCTGCCTCTCACTCCCTGCGCCCCTTCCCATTCTCCTGTGGCACTAGAGAATTTTGCCTCACAACCTTCCTCTCCCAAGACTGCCACCTTCAAAATCCAAGAAGACAACAAATCTAAAGGCCAGGATTTGAGTTCCTCTTTCATCACCAACAATGTTGCCTATGAACTAAATTCACCCACTCCTGTTAGGTAACATGGGGTATCTTAAAATGGTGCCATACCTTAAGATGGGGCCGGTTCCGGGTTCTTCTCCCCTCCTTGACTGAGCACTGTCTGAACCCGCCAAAGGAGGGCCAATCAGAAAGAAGCATCTCCCGCCTTCCCTTGGGCCCACCCCTAGCCCAATCCACGTAGGCCCAAGGGATATAAAACCCAGCACACCAGCAGCCCTCTCTCTTCTCTTCCTTCTCCTTGCGTGGTGCCACTCGATACCTCCAATGAAGATCTCTTGACCGCGACCGGTGTAGTTTGGTCTCCACCCGGCCCCTTTCATTGGTGCCGTGACTCGGATCGGGACTCCCCACCCCCCTCAGTGGGACCCCGATCCCTTTTGGGCTCAGTCCAGACCCCGGCTGGTCTTCGCTCATTTTCCTGTTCGCCGATCTCTACGCCCAACACCGGCCTCATCTCGGTAAGTCTCCCCTTCCGGTGTCTGACACCAGTCGACCGGCTCCTGCCTCGGCCGCCCACACGGCTGCCGTAAATCCTATTTTAGACTCGGCCTCCAGGGAGCGGGGTTCCCTCCTTTTCCTCCTCACTCGCCAGGCCTGGGCCCCTTCCCCTTTCTCACTCCGAAAATCCTCGTACCAGGTGGCCCATGGCCCTCAGCCTCCTAGAGGCCCTCAGTCCTTTCGTTTCGGTGACAACCGACTCAAAGGGTCTGACTCACAGTATGGTCATCGGCTGGTAGGGGATGCCCTGCCCAGCCCTTTGCCATATATTTCCGTAAACCCCCTCTTCTCATAATGGGAGCCTCTGCATCCCTGCCGGCCGACTCTCCCTTACAATGCCTTTTAAATAACTTATCAGCCCTTGGTTTGGCTGCTGATCTCAAACCTACACGCCTCATTAAATTGTGCACTCAAAACTGGCCCAACTACCCCCTAGACAACCAAAACAGATGGCCCACTTATGGGTCCTTTGATCCCAACCTTCTCTGGGATCTCTACAACTATTGTGAGTGAACAGGAAAATGGGCAGAGATCCCCTACATTCATGGCTTCTTTCTTCTACGGGACAAACCCAACCTCTGCCTCCCTTGCAAGCCGCAACACCTTATCGCTGCTCTCAAGCTACCAACCTCTCCCGCTCCCGATTTTGATCCGGCCGACGAACCCCCCCCATACCACCACCCTCCACCTCATCTTCCGGTCACCGCTCAACCAGTAGCTGCCCAACCCCCCCACGCCCCGCCCCCTCTTCCGGTACCTCCCCCCCTCATTGCCTTCATCCTCAACCTCTTCCTCCCCATCTTTTAGCCCTCCCACTACCCGTTCCAGGTCACACCTTCCCGTCCTTGCCCCCCTCAGGGAGGTTGTGGGGGAGGAGGGCATTGTCCGTGTCCATGTTCCTTTCTCTATGGCCGATCTGTCTCAAATTGAAAAACGCTTAGGCTCTTATACCTCTAACTCCGCCTCCTACATCAAAAAGTTTCATTATCTCCTACAAGCTAATAGTCTCACTTTCCACGATATCTACATGATCCTCTCTAACACCCTTCTCCCTGAAGAGTGCCAGCGGATCTGGGAGCAGGCCCGCACCTATGCAGATGAGGTCCATCAGACAACCCCCACCCTACCACTAGGTGCACAGGCAGTCCCCGAACAAGAGCCTAATTGGGACTATAACGCCCCAAACGGCATTGCCACCAGAGACCACTTCGCCACCTGCCTAATAACTGGACTGCACAAGGCAGCCCAAAAGGCTGTTAATTTTGAAAAACTCCATGAAATAGTACAAGAAAAACATGAAAACCCGTCTGCTTTCCTTGACCGCCTTACACAGGTGCTCCAGCAATACACCAACATAGACCCAGAGGCCCCTGATGGCCGGCAGCTCCTCCTGTCTCATTTTTTTGCACAGAGCTTTCCTGACATCAGGGCCAAACTTAAAAAGTTAGACAGAGGCCCCTTCACTCCACAGATCGAGATCTTAGCAACGGCATTCAACGTTTATCACAACCGAGATGAGAAGGCCAGGAGACAAAAGTACCAAATGTTGGCTCAAGCTCTCCAAGCCTCTCCTCGGTCCGCCACAGGGTCACAGGGCCGTAAATCGCCCTCCACCCACCCTCAACGTCAGCCACCTGGGCCCTGTTTTAAATGCGGTAAGAAAGGACATTGGGTCCAAGAGTGCCCAAATCCCAGGCCCCCCAGCCGGCCCTCTCCAAAATGCCACCAGCCTGGCCATTGGGCCGTGGATTGCCCCGGTCCCCGAAGGGGGGCCGGGTCCACCCTCGGCCCAAACTCTGATCTTCTAGGACTGGCCATTGAAGACTGACGGGGCCTTGGGACTCCTTTCCCAACTCAGATCATCACTTCACAGGAGCCCAGGCTCTTAACGGTGGAAGGGCGTCCCGTCATCTTCCTCCTTGATGCTGGGGCTACTTTCTCGGTCTTGCGAGAGTTTTGGGGTGCCACTTCCCTTTTTAGATCTCCTATAGTCGGGGTTGGAGGTCAAACCATTCGCCCCAGGGCCACTCCTCCCTTATCTTGCTCCCTCTCAGGCCACATTTTTTCTCACAGTTTCCAGCAACTCACAGCCACATGTGCCATCTGTCAGCGTACAAATCCACAAACCCCTTTTAGGCCAGGGCCTTTCCCAACTCACTAGGCTAGGGGTCACAACCCAGGGAGCGATTGGCAACTTGACTTCACTCATATGCCCTCGATCAAGAACTCAACTACCTTCTAGTCCTAGTTGACACCTTTTCCGGATGGGTTGAAGCCTTCCTAACTACCAAAAAGAGGGCAAGTACAGTTGCTTCCATCCTACTATCTGAAATTATCCCACAGTTTGGAAATCTCTCTTCCCTCCAAACTGACAATGGCCCCGAGTTCACCTCCCAAATGTCTCAAAACATAGCAACTGCCCTCAACATTCCTTGGCACTTCCACATCCCCTACCACCCTCAGTCCTCCGGAAAAGTCGAGCAGACTAACCGTACCCTTAAAGAAACCCTAACCAAACTCACCCTAGAATTACACCTAGATTGGGTAAAATTACTACCTACAGCCCTGTTCAAATTCTGGGTGCTCCCAAAAAAGCCCACCCTTCTGTCTCCCTTCGAGATTATGTATGGCTGACCTGCACTCCCACTAGGTATCAGTCCCACCTCTTGGAAGGTCCCACAACACATTAGCTATCCCCTCCTGTCCTTCATCCGGTGTGAGCTGTGGAAGCGACAGGAGTGCCTGTTGCCCGATACTACCCGCAGTCACCAGTTCTTTCCCCTTAAACCAGGGGAGTGGGTGTTTTACTCTCCACCCAGCCCTACTACATCTGTCTCCCTAGTCCCTAAGTGGAAAGGGCCTCTCCAAATTATACTCTGCACTCCCACAGAGTATATACTCTGCTAGACTCCAAGAATCACCAGGACGTCTAACTCCTTGGCTTCACATTTCCAGGTTGAAACCGGCTACCAACCCGGACCACACGAAGAACCAAACTGCTTACACCCCGCTCTCATGCATCTCCTAAGTCCTCTTCTCTGGCTTTCTGCCTCTCACATCTTTACACTTGCCTCCGCCGGTGGGCCCTCTTCCCAGCCCTATTCTCACTATGATAGAAAACGGCTGGGACCCTCTCTTCCACATGTTCCACTTCGCCGTCTGGCTCCCACATCAACAAACACACCCCCTTCCTATATTATCATGGACGTCACATCTAACGAAGTCTTCATGTCTAGTGCCCTACTGCTTGGCCTCATACTCATACTGTTACCCCACACACAACCCTGACAGTTCTCCCTGTGCCCCCTCCCCACAGCGCCCCCACTCAGCAGGAAGCAGCCACATGAACCACGACACCCATTTTCCCCCATTTAAGAAAACAAAAAGGGAGAAATGTTAGGTAACATGGGGTATCTTAAAATGGTGCCGTACCTTAAGATGGGGCCGGTTCCAGGTTCTTCTCCCCTCCTTGACCGAGCAGTCTGAACCCGCCAAAGGAGGGCCAATCAGAAAGAAGCATCTCCCGCCTTCCCTTGGGCCCACCCCTAGCCCAATCCACGTAGGCCCAAGGGATATAAAACCCAGCACACCAGCAGCCCTCTCTCTCTTCTTTTCCTTCTCCTTGCATGGTGCCACTCGATACCTCCAATAAAGATCTCTTGACCGCGACCGGTGTAGTTTGGTCTCTGCCCGGCCCCTTTCAACTCCTGCAATCACACTCTTTTGAAATCTGACCACAGCCCCTCTCTCTCAGTAACTGCGGAGATACCACCACTGCCCCATCAGGATTCCCTGTTCTGGGACCTGGGTTTTTTTGTTTGTTTTTGTGTTTTTGGTCTGTTAGCTCCTCTAATTAATTCCTTCCCTCCTCTGGCCCATCAGCCCCTTGATAGTAATAATTCTTACTTTCCATGACCTGTTGCTGCATTTGCATGATAAACTAGTACCCTGAATGAATCCTGTCTTTGTTGTCTCTATACCTGTATTTGGGTTGCTGACAGAAAGATAAAATCATAAACCACAAGAAAAGTGGCACTATGAATTTCTGTTAATACTATAGTTGAGCACTTACCACATGCTTGGTGCATGGATTATGTCATTTCATCTTCAGAACAACTCCAGATAGTGGATATTAACACCATTCTCATCTTCAAGGGGAAGAAACTGAGTCTTTGAGAGGTCAAAACGTGCCCAGTCACACAACTGAGGGAGGGAGGGAAGCTGGATTCACACCAACAGGCCACCTAGCAGCCCCGAGTCTACGCTTGGCCACTGTGCCACAGTCAGCTTCATGAAGCCTAACCTGGCCCTCAGAGTTGCCCATAACCATCTGGCTTTTTCCCCAGCAAGCTGTAATTTTCCAGTGCAATTTTAAACCTTCTTCACTTCTCTTAAACCACTGACTTCCCTGCCTTTCCCCTCACTCTCAGTAGATGACTGTGTTTCCTTCACAAAGAAAGTAGAAGCCATCAGACCATTTCTCTTGTTCTCCTGCCATGAAATGTGAAAAACTTACCTGCATCTGCCTCCTTCATGGTGCCTTTCCACCTGCTACTATGTGATATTTTCAAAGACAATAAATAAATAAATAAATAAATAAATAAGCAAGCAAGCAAGCACAACTATAACATAACAGTCATGTTTTTTTTCCAAGGGGAGAATGAAGCCATTTTATTTAGGGGAATGTTAAAACAAAGCCATATACAATCTGTAACAAATACAATACAATTGTTTGTTCCCTAGTCCTGAATAATTACAGTATATACAAAATCTGTAAGGCACTGGTTCCCCCAAAAGAACAAATGAGTCTTCTTGTGAAACAGACAACGAAACCCCTATATTGCCAATTTTTCTCCAAAAAATATGGCATTGTTTTTTCTGTTTTGTTTTACAAGAGGAATCACAATTGCTAAATTAAGTCACTTCTGATGCCATTTCTTTCATTTCCACTGCTATGTGTCTGGGTTTTCTAAGACAATATAACTACTGAACATGTTCAAGTTTAAAAAACTGTAATTCTCTCAGTGCCGTTCCACCCACAAACAAAGAAGAATCAGATCAGACCAACAACATAAAACTTCTAATGAATATGCATGACTGTAGGAACATGAAATTCAGTCATTATTAAGTACTTGCTATACTTGACTACATGCCAATTGAAATGTGTCAAAGAATTCCCTGTAAATAAAATTTCAGCATGTTTTCTAAGAACTTTCTGTTTGGGGAATTCAAAAATGGGCACTAATGACTTTTGAGCAGTGCTTTCCAGGAGGTCAAAGGCCTGTTTCCTCATACATAATGTTCATAGCACTCTTTTTGTGATTTAACAATCTACACACTTTTATAAATAAATATTATGTTTCATTTAGTACTTTATCATCCATAATATCTTACTCTCTAATCCACATAATGGAGTTGTGCCAGACTCCAAACTGAACATAATATTTATATATACATATATATTTATATATATACACACGTAAACTATAAACCTGAATATCTTAGCATACAAAACTTATCTAACAACTAATAATTTAGGATTCCTTTGAGAGGGAGGGGTTAGAAGAAACTCTTCTTAGTCTTTGAAATAGTCGTGGCAGTAAGCAATAAACGACATTATTAATTTCTGGATTCTCATTTATTCAAGTGAAAGACAAAATAAAATTCACTTCTGAGCCGCTAGAAATTTTGAAATCATAAAGGATTATTGGGAAATGAGTAGTCTTTAAGAACAATTTAGTGTTATCTAAGTAAAGTGGATTTTGGTAAGATACAGAGAAAAATCTATGCATAAATAAATTGTTTCATTGAGCGGCTACAATCGCTAAGTGGGTCTTTTTAAGTATCTCAGGAATGTTTTTAAAATATTAATAGTGAATAAATTAGATTGAGGACTAGGACCAATCTTTTCCAAAGCAACCAAATATAATAAGGAAGAAGTTTGAAGACTATTTTAATTTCTTCCCATCCTTCATTGGAACCAACACCTCCCTAGAAATCTAGCTTAATTTCAAATCATCTCCTCCCCACAAAATATTCTGATTTGAAGTTATCCACATTCAAGTATTTACCAAAAAGAAAACATAATTTTATCTACAAGGTAAGCCCAACCTCACTTAAATTTAGGAAAAACCCAAGAAACAAAAACATGTCCCACTTAACTGGCATAAATGTTTACCTGTTGTTTTGTAGATGATCTGTTTAGAGGCACTGAAGTTTCTCTTCAAGGCTCAGATGATTAGTCACACTTAGTTCTAACCATATATTCCTTCTAGGCTATCCCTAAGAATATAACTGACACAAGAGAAAGGAACCTTTACATTATTATTGAGGTTATTTTTAATATCAATTAAAGCAGCATTCTGATTACAGTTCTACTTGGAACCAACTGTTTTCACTCTTTAAAAACACAATTTTTTTTTTCAAATTCAAGGATTATGAAATTCTTCTGTCTTAGTTACAAACAAAATGCAGCTATGAAGCACTGAGAAGTAAATGCAAAATATAGAAAGAATCTTCATGATTCTCCCAAACTGTAAGCACAGCTCACAAACTCTCATTGCTTTAGAATGTTTTCTGGATGAACAAGTTACCAGCTGCAAACCGACTTCAGAAGTGAGGAAAAAGGTTTCTCATGTTTCATGTAGCTGTCAAATTTTCAAAAATCCTCCATCCTTCAATCACCCAGTGGGGAAAATGTGTTATAAAACACTGCCCCCTGGAGTATTCTGGGAGGAATGTCTTAAAAAAAAAAAACAGCAAGGGGAAAGTACTTTCAAATTCTTTACTAACCACTAACCACTACAGAATTTCTAAGCAGCAAAAGAAAACCACAGAAAGGAAATGCACATGAATAAAGTTGAGCAGGATGTGTACAACTTTAAGCTGTATCATATTCATGTTGCTAAACAATATTGGCCTTCTCGATGATTTTATTCGTGTTGCTCCAAAGTTAAAACCCTGTAGAACTAAGTAGGTGAAGAGATATTTTGTATAAGTGCCACAGAAGATAAAATATAATAAATTAAATAGTGAATTGAGCATCACTAGAATAAAATAAAATGAGTAGGCATTCCTAAGATGTGAAATGATCACCTAAGATATACATGCTCCATCCATATTGATTTTAGAACAAAACACAACAGCCCATAATATTTTCTGGCATCCACTAACTCTCCTCTGCTGTCCCATCTAGAGGTTATGTTTCTCTATTTTTAAAATAAAATATAGTTAAATTAGCCTGACGGATGTTTCCTCTCTATCCCTTATCTCAGACACATACAAAACAGACAGACAATAACAAAAAGACATCATCTTTATCTATACAAAATAAGGTACGCACACTTTTTTCTTTGTGCTTCTGAGATTGGCTCCTTTGCATATATAAGATACAAGCCATCTGCACACCCTCATTCCCTATCTTTGTTGACATGTTCCTCTTACAACACAAGAGCAAATTACCTCTATTTTAAAGCACCTGTCTTCAACACAGCTCATGACAATTTTATTTAATATTGATCCTTTGATTGAGAGATCAAAACCATGCACAGGTCAATCTTCTGCACATTCAAAAAAAAAAAAAAGCTTTCTTTGTGTTTAATGAAAAGGATTTTACCATGAAAGAGATGTCTAACACAATCAGAAACAGAAGTGGTTCTGAAGAACACCTATCAACAATTACGTCTATTAGAGTCACATAAACCTTCATTTGTTCCACATTGCCTGAAGCTGCAAAAGGCCACCTGCAGGAATTCCAAATGTGATCCTAGACAGGTGGTGTTTGTACCCAGTGCATTCACATTACCGTAGCGGCCCCAAATGCAGGGATGGCCAAAGTGGTCTGAGGAGGCAAAGGCGGGGTGGGGAGTATGTTTAAGATGAGTTCCGTTCTATGTCCTCCAACTTAGACTGTCTATTGGTTCGCAGAGTGCAACAATATTTTACCAATGGAAAGACGTGTATTTTAATTTACTTTCCAGCAGAGTTCCTGGGAAGAACTCTGTTGTTATTATTTAAACTATAATACTATAACCCTTAAACCATCCACATTATCTGTTTTATTTTGGCAAAATGAAAGCATCTTAAAAAAAAAAAAAAAGGCAATCCCAAAATACAGGGCTTTCTTAGAAAGCAACATGCATCATATCTTGAACAAGTTACCCAAGCGGTTTCTCCCTCCTACAAACAGACATGGATCAATCTCTGCTTCTGGGAGCCTCTCTGTCTTTGTCCAGGTCGCTCCCTGAGAGGTGAGGTCTGAACCCACTGGGAAGCAGGATGATGTTCAAGGCTTGTACTGTGGATGCTTATTTGATGTCTTTTGCTATGCCCACAAACAGAAGAGTACCTGTTGGCTTTCTGTAGAGATGCTTACTTTTCCTCTCATATCAGAGTTTAATGTCCTGTGACTCTGACATTTTGGCAAGTGTTTTCTTAACCCGCAGGGCTGTCAGCCTTGATGCAGGATTGTGAGCCCAGCATTCTGTCATGAGTTTCCCCATCTGCCTTAGACACTGAGGAAGAGAAATGTTAGAAAAATGTATCACCTGCAAGGCTGGCACCTGAAACAATGTAGCTTTTTAGTTTTAGGTTCATTAAGTTTGAATATATTTTTAAAAGGTACCCTTAAAACCATGTAGAAGTAAAATTCTGTAAGCTTTTTTCATGCAAAATTACATATGACTAAAACAGATGTTCATGTCTTCTTTGTGATAGAAACAAGCAGGTGGTTCTGCGGATTGTAGAAAGGTGTCTTTGAAGTTAGTGTTAAGCAAACATAAAAATACCCAGGGAGTCTGTATTCCACTCAATACTCCTAGATTGTTTATAACACTTGATAAGTTTAAATCTTTTATCTAATTCCACACTATGCAAACAAACAGTTATTCCTAAATCATAGCTGTCTGCTGCAGTAATAGCATCACATTGCACCATTTAACAAGATTAATGACCTGTGCACAGCATCACTAAAACTTTCTCCTGTGGTACATCAATTATTGGTCTTCCTATTGAAAAGTACAATTTCACTTCATAAGAAATCCTCAGTGAAGAGATATCAAGTAACACCAAAAGCCCACAACAACAGAGCTCCAGCATCTCATAAAGCTTTCTGCACAGCTTGCTGGAAAACATATATATTATTTAACATTTTAGTAACCAGACACAAAACCAATGAGCCAAATGTGTTTTTGTTGTTGTTGTTGTTGTTGTTGCTGTTTGTTTTGAGACATGGTCTCGGTCTGTCGAGTGCAGTGGCATGATCCTGGCTCATTGCAACCTCCACCTTCCGGGTTCAAGCAATTCTCATGCATCAATCTCCTGGGTAGGTGGGAATACAGGCGTGCACCAACACACTAGGCTATTGTTTGTATTTTTTAATAGAGATGGGTTTTCACTATATTGGCCAGGCTGGTCTCGAACTTCTGGACTCAAGTGATCTACCCGCCTCAGCCTGCCAAAGTGCCAGGATTACAGATGTGAGCCACAGTGCCCGGCCCAGAGATTATACTTAAATGGCTTTTACACTTAAGAAATAGTGCTCTGTCCCTCCTTTGCAGTGCTTTGGTACATGTTTGGTAAGAGCCTGTTTTTTTTCCAGCGGTGCTTCAAACTCATCTTGAACATTCCAGTCCACCAGAGAACTCTAGAACATGGTGAGTTTGAAGGCTGGAAGGGTGGAAGGAGAGGAATGTGGAACAGGAGGAAGAGTCAGGAAAGGCAGGACTCATTTCCTCCTTCCTAGCCGCTCCTTTCCAGACCTATGTAGGTTTCACCACTATAGACTTAGAGCCAAGCTGAAGGTGGATTTGTTCAAATCACATCTCATCATCCTTATTAACAAAGACACCCAGCATAGTCAGGCATCTCAACTAGGTCAACTTGTGTCACTTTAACATGCCTACTTTTTTCTCTAATCAAAATGGGAGAATGCTGTAATGGGTTTGTTACAGAGAAAAATTATGACGCTTTAAAAACACACACAGAGAAATAATAGGTTTTATGCAAATGTCAAGACATTATAAATAAAGAAAATAATGTTATTTGTTATGCAGGCTAAACACTGACTGACCCACTCAACATATTCTGGAAGTGGCAAAATAAAATTGGAAAAGTAGAACAAGTAATTTAACATACTACACTTATCTCCGTATAAATTACTGCAATGAGGCGCCATCACCATCACCATCAAAACAAAGAAGAATTCCTACAATGAATATGTGGAATTTTGGCTAAAAAAGCAAAGTCTATTTAGAAGTCAGTCACAGCCACATGGTTACCTCAAGCCTTACCTCATCACTGCTCCACCGGTTTGGGAATGAGGGGCGCAACTTCTTGATGCACACAATCTCCCTCATGTCCTCATAAGAGGGGTCACTGGGCACTAAGTCATGATAAGGAAGCTGGTATTCTTCCACTATACCTAAAAATATGTTGTTACTATTATTATTATAATTATTTTCTGTGAAGTAGAAATAAAAGTCTAACAGTTCTCAAAGGGAAAGTGCTATCAGTATTACAGACAAGTTCAGGCAGAAAAATAGCAAAATAAATCTTGAAAAATATTTACCCAAATGGTACTTAATCTAATTTAGAAAAAATAAATACAAAGCCCAATGAAAAATATTATCATAGGTCTTCAAGCCTTTCTTTCCTAATTTCCAAAAGCTAAGTAAAACAAGCATCTTAAATTTATTTAATATAGATTTGAAGAACAAATTAAAAGACAAATCTATATTAAATCTCAATGCAAATCTGCAAGACATATCCTGAACTCATACTACATAATATGTGACTGTTTCTATTACTATAGTATGAAACTATGAATATCATAATAAATTCAGAAGTGTATCCTACTTGAACAAAATGTCAGATTTACATTTTTTCTGCTTAATTGTAGGAATGTGGTTTTGCACATTAAAAATTTAGAAAATTACAGACACCCAAAAATATTAACCATGAATTTTTTAGGTTCAAGGATTGTCTGATTTTTTTTCTATATTTATCCAAATTTTCAGTAAGGAATACATTACTATTAGAAAAAATATGTATTGTTAAAAGAAAAGAAATACAAATCTATAGCATCTTCATAAAAATGCACACTAAACTTTCATTTTATTGTTCCTAGTATTTCTACCTTTTTCCTCTTATCCTTTAAAAATGCAGGCTTCTAGTGTCTTCTTTTTTACCTTCTCAGATTAACTACTCATAATAATTACATTAGAGGCTGCTGCTCTGAACAATCTTTCGGGAGCACCCGTCCTCCCTATCCTAAATCATCTTTTATAGAAATATCATTGCTTTTCATCTGAAGAAGATGATGCCGTCAAGTTGGCAGATTATATACCACATCGTTAAATTCACTGGGGGCTTACTCTGCCAAAATCTGGGGTCTGTGTTATGTTCTTTCTTGTAAACTCAAATCTGTTATAAAATCATCAAAGACCAGAAGGTTCAGAAGTTTTTTCAGACCATTCCAACTCACCATTTGTCCTGTGTCCTGCTGTGACCACAGAGCTTAATTATATGTATTATCTATGTTAATATTTCCTTTCACTGTGTTTTACCTCCACATGAGATAAGTAAAGTACTGGGCCTAACACTCAGGATGTGCTCTGCTTCATTTCAGTTCTTTCTCCCTTTCTCATTCTCAGGACCATGGCCCTGGAAACAGCCTGAAGGCAAAGCCCACATCTCTTTAACCAGTCTCCTATTTTCCGCTGGTGGATGGACTGATGGATGGGGTGGGGTAGGTGTATCTACTACAACAGACAAAGGCAGAGCCCACCACTTAAAATTATGAATTAATCAAATCTAACTGTTGAATAATAGGCCTTATTCTTTTCTCCATGTCATGTAATCAAGTTTTCAAAATTTCCTGTTAGCTGCCATTTAACTCTGTGTTTGAAACCTCAAACCTTTCTATCTTTCTTCTCCTTTAAAAGATGGAAAGGCCTACATCTGGATGTGTCTCTTTCACCCAAAAGGGCCTGGACGAGAAAGATAAGCCCAAAAAAACTTCTAATATCTTCATAAAGTTTTAGCAAATAGAATTCTGTGTGCTTTGCCTCTCTGGAAAAATAAAATCACTTATTGAGAGCTTCCTCCATCCCAGTTGTGGAAATAGGTATACTATATAAATTATCTTATTAAATTCTCGCAAATGCATTTCTGAGATGACATTATTCTCCACACTACTCAGATGAGGAAACTTGGCTCTCAGGAGTTAAGTAACTTGCCCAAGTCCATTCAGTTGGTATGGGGCAGAGCAGGGACTCCAACACCTCTAACAATAAGGCAACATTATTGCAAATCTCCACATCCAAATCTCCATATCCAAAGACAGCCCTAGCAAAGCAAATTAATACCCTAGCAGAGCAATTAATACCTTACTGTTTATATAAAGCTACCTTGTTTTTAAGCTGAGAATAATTTCTCCTGTATTTGGCCCACAGGCTTTCAAATATAGGCTTCCTGTAGCCCTGTTTGTTTTAGATGTTCAAGAAAACATAATTAGAAAAATAACCTTGTTCTCTACACCTTCAACTTCCATAAAGCTATCTTAATTAAGTATAAGCATATTATTTTTTAAAAGGCTCGTCTACTTGTTTTTTTTTTTTCTTTTTAAATACAGACTGGGTTCCAGTCTATTGCCCAGATTAGTCCTCAACTCCTTGCTTCAAGCGATCCTCCCTACTTGGCCTCCCAAAATGCTGGGATTGCAAATGTGAGGCTTATCTACTCTTTATAATGTGTGAAATCAAGGCATAGACAATTTGTTAAATTTTTTGGTTACTTCTTCTTTACACTTAGAATGAGAAATTTATTCAATATCTGGTTAGAGAAAATGTCCTGCATTAACTTTCCTTTTGGACAAAATAGTTCTCACTTCAGAAAGAATGTGTTCTATTTCAAATTTCTTACAACAGGTTCAGAATTCCCAAAGTGATTATTAGAAGGCACTGTGCCACTGATGATGATCTTTCTATCAAAGTGTGAATGCAGGTTGATTAACTGTTTCTTCTTTATATTTAAATATGAACCTAAAGATGTTATGGCTCTACCAACCAAAATGAAAATTATTAATAGTAATAATAGCTAATATGTATTGAGTGCTAATTATGTGCCAGGCAGTTCTCATTATCTTTACATTGAAACCATACAACCACAGAAGCGGATACAGTAATTCACTTCTCATCTTTAAGAGGACTCTGAAACAAAGAAAAGTTTATAACCTGTCCAGGGCATCACAGATAAATAGCAGGAACAAGAACAAATCTCAGTACTAGTTAAGTGCATGCTGCACTTTCAGAATCTTCAGCAAGCTCATGTTTTCATGAAGATAGATTTAAATTGGCCATTATGAGGAACAGCAGCAGCATCAAGGCTTTTTAATGAGCACAACCATGGAATAATATACAGAGGACTTGACACAGAAAAGCCAAAGATTCAGCTCCTTGCCAAAAAGGTGTCAGAATTTACTCGAAGACAGACTGTGCAGCAATCAAAATAGTACAAGTAATAATACTTCTGAATATTTAAATATGTCTTCTTGTTTATTATAATTGGTTTTACTAGGGAATCCTCATATGTGTAGAGAAAACAATATCATAAAAAAAATACTCTGATACTTTAATTTCCTTTTGATAAAAAACTGATGTTTTCAAATTGCTTTATGGGGAAGTTTTATAAAAAATACAGAAAGTAAGAAATGGGTGTCCCATCCCACATTTATGTCCTACTGTCATCTCTGCAGAGGAAATCCCAGGGAATGGAGTTGGGGATGGGGCCCAGCAGCTAGGTGAGAATAAACTGGCAGGGACAGAAAAGGGGGTTTGATTTGATCGAGTAACTGCTGGAGGAAGAACCCAAGAGAGAAATGAGACAATACACAGAGCAGAAAACAGTGATGCTTGAAAAGGCAGGGGAAGCTGACAGTGTGTCTAGTGGCAGGTGGAGGAAGGAAGCAGTCAAAGATTATTCTAGGATGTCGAATATAATTTCCTGGAAGCACTGTGACTGCATCAACAGAAATAAAGGGGAAAATAAAACCATATCTTATAGACAGTATGATAACTTTGATTTCTGATCAGAAAGAAAGTATTTGTAGTAGCTCCAATAGAAGCTTTTCAAAGACAGCACTGTTTCTTACCTCCTGATACACATCTCCTAGCAACCTCCCAAAGGATGAGGCCAAAACTATACATGTCAGCCATGATGTAAGACTGGAAGTGATTTCTGTTCAAGCTCTCGTCCAACACTTCTGGAGGCATATAGCGTTTGGTGCCAACTCGAGTGTTAGGTGGTATGTCAACTTCATTTGTATCACTAAGGAAAAAGTAAAGCAAAGCATTACAGCATTGAAGAGGACCAACAAAAACGAATCAAGGTGATTCTGAAACAATGGCTTTAGTTAGTGAAAGGCGGAAAACAAAAACTTTCCAGGGAATAAAAACAATTTCTTAAAGAATATTTCTTGCCAAAAGCTATATTAAATATTTACAGATTAAAACCCAATGAAAGGCAAGCTGGTACTGTGGTGCACGCCTGTAGGCCCAGCTATTCTGGAGGCTGAGGTGGGAGGACAGCTTGAGCCCAGAGGTTCAAGACCTGACTGGGCAACATAGTGAGATGCCATTTCTTAAAAAAAGTTAGAAAAAAAAAACAATGAAGATGAAACTCAGTCAGAACGAAGCTGCAGCATCTAAAATTGCATTACCAATAGATGAAATGTATACCCTAAACAACTGCTAAATATATATTAAATGTCAAAAAAAACCCTCTTCCTTCCCCTCCTATTTTAAAAACTTTACTCTTAAAATGGGGATGCACACATGACAATTTTGTGTGAAACAGTATTTTTTTTAAGCCAGCTGTTGTAAAGCTCTTAGATCTACAAACAAGTTTCAAAAGGGGAGAAGGAGAGAACCAACAAAGACATGCAATTGTTTTACTCTGACAAGGTGGGACATATAAAAAAGCTTTCTACTATCACTATTGTTTTATGAACCAAATAGCATTTAACTTTTTTTTTAAAGAAAGAAAACAATAATGGAATATAACATCTTTAACTTTCTGAAAATTTTACAACATGGCCCATTTACTATTCCTTCCCATAGACTGGGAAAGGAGTAATGACGGAGGGACAACAACCTGCACGCTGGCACTTGGGAACCATTGCCTCAGTGCGATGAGCTGGAGCCACAGTTCCAGCCCCTGTTCTAAGGGTGCTGAATGACTAGGCTGATGATTAAATGAGATGACATGTACAAGCCCTGCCAACATGGTACTAGGCACATATTAGATACTTAAGTACTTGTACCTCATCAGAAAGTAAAGGAACTAGGTAGAAAAGTAACAAACCCTAGATATAACAGACGAACAGGCTATAACCAAATAAGGTATACTATAAAACCGAAAAGGTACAGAAACTCATTATTAAGCTGAACTCTGTGGAAAATCTTGGATAAACCGTTCTACCTCCTGATTCCCAAGAACTTTTTTTTTTTTTTTTTTTGCTTTTGCTTTTCATTACACTCTATTGACTCTCAAGCATTTACATGTTATTTCTCCTCAGCCTGGAAAACAGATTCATTTATCGAATATCACACTTATCCTGCTGTCATAGATAGTCAATACCAAAACACTAGTGGCTTCAGGAAAAAAAACAAAAATCAAAAACCTCTGGGTTTGATCTCATTGCCTTGACCACTTCTACAACATGAAATATGTGGTGTCATTTTTCGTCATTTGAGAATATTTTAAGTGTCACTCTGAATATCTCAAAATTTTTATATTTACTAAAACATAAAATATAAAACTTCATTTTAGAACTTTTTAAACTCACTTCCGGCTAAAATTCTTAATCTAAAATTTTATGTTTTAGATAAGATGACATATCAACAGATATGTCATCAGTGTACTCATTAGGCCCGTCATGGTTTTCTAGGTGCAATAATAACTAGCCTGCTTTCCTAAATAAAAGTTGTTAAAAAAAAAAAAAAGGTTAAAGTGTAATTAAAAAACAAAACAGCTGGTATTCCTTACCATATGCAAACATAGGTCCCAGTGTTCTGGGCTCTTTTCTAAAACTGGAAAAAGAAGTTAAAATGTTGATTCTCAGCACTTACTGTATAATAGAAAATTGTCATTTGTATGTGTAAATGATAAATGACAGGGGAGGAAAGTATGCTGAGAAGAGACTTAATGGTAAACTGGAAACATGTCAGATTGAATAGATGCTACAAAAGCTCCACTTCCATTTATAAAGCATGCTCTCCTCTTACTCCACCTGCTGACACCTCTCATGGGAGCAGAGTAGGGATTTCACTAATGTGTTGCCAGCATGTCCTAATTTTAATTTTTAATCATGAGGAAGATAGTGGTGGCCCAGGTAAGAAGTCCTGGGTCCCATGCAGAGAAATCAAACATGGGGGTTTGCAGATGAAAAGAAGATGGTTAAAGACCTCAATTGTATTCCAGAACAAGAAGAATCTTAAGACAATCCACACAGAAGGGCATTCAGAAAGGCCAAAGGTGTAATCTGACCACAGTTGATAAAGATTTTAGGCAATTTCATTCCATTCTTACTCTTAGCTCCTTAATGTTTATTTGGATTTGGGAGGTCAGGAAAAGATAATGGAATGTGTGATGTAGAGATATCTATTAGAAAAATGAAAGGTAATTGTGACCTAATAATAGAATTAAAATTTGTGACAGCTGGACTATACATAGTTCATCTCTAAATTCTTTTTCTCAAACACTGCACAAACATACACTCAAGGATTTTGAATGTCCACCAAATGCCAAAAATCAGTCCCTTACACAGTCCCTTAAATACATATGCATGTTCAGCAACAAGCCATCTCTCTCCTCCCCTTCCTCTCCCACCCTAGACGTTTGCCCTAGTAGTAGCTGAATAAATCTTCTCCCTAGTAACATTTGAATAAGTAATTTGTTTTCCAACTTAAGACTATCAACTCCTTTGAGCCCCAAATACTTGTCATAGTCATTTGGTATATCCCCGAAGAGCATAGCCCCAATCCTTCTCCATTCGCAGTGTGTCTTGCACATGACAGGAAAATAACGTACTTTAAATGAAAGAAGGAAAAGGTTTGTTTACACTAAACTTTGCTATGGATAATTTAAAGGGAAATGTAAGAATCTCTGGACTGTATGGGCCATAAAATGAGATCTTACCAATTTCTAGAAGGATAAATAGAATTTTGTTGAGCAAACTAATTTTGTGAAAGATCACTATCAACCTATTGGCAAGTGCCTTTAGCACTACACTTAAACAACAAACATGAGAATTATAGGTAATCCATATTTGATACTGTAAAGTGTCAGATCCTACAAAACATTTAGCTCTGCCCCTTCTTCCCTCAGGCACGTTTCTATAATTGAAAGGCATTAGACTACATTTCTTTCTTAGATTTTCAGTAACATCATTTTACCTATTCCCAAATAACGGCAGGGAAAAATCGAGCTTGTGTTAATCCTAAAGCCAAAAATAGAAATAAATGTGATTTAACACTGGGGTGCCAAGAATAAAGGAAGAAAAAGAGAATGGAAGTAGAGTCAGATGGTGTGGTACACGTGAGAACAGACAATACAACAGACGGAAAGTTCTAGGAGAAAGAAGGAGGCAGAAAAGGGCAGTGTGCCTTCTGCACTAGCTTCCTCTAGGCTCCTGGTCCACAGAGGGCTATAGAGGGCAGAAACAAGGTTGACAAGAAAAGACAGATACTGCACAAGGGCTGTAGACTCAGACAATAATTCCAACCCCACACAATAATCCTACGTACTGCAGTAGCTACATACATATGAAGTCAGATTATAAAATTATACAGAGGAGACATAAATAGGATACTGGTTACTTCTGGGAAGGATAGCAGGAAATGAGAAAGGAACGGGACTGCAACAGGGCTATCTTCAACATTTTATTTATTTTAAAAAGAAAAACCAGAGAAAAACAAGGTAAATTGCTAACATCTGTTCATATTAAATTATTACATGGGCGTCTCACTTTTATACTCTTTTGTATGTTTATAATATATCACAAATATAAGTATATATAATATATTTCTAAGTATAGTATAAGTTAAAAGAACCAAGCAGGATCCAGAACTAGAAAAATGTACATTTCAAAGATTACAGGATAGGTTATAGCATAAGGATGGGAAGAACAAAAGTGATATAAATAAACTGGATAAAATTACAGAGAAAATGAGCTGCTGCGAAGGAGAACTGAAAATATCCCACTAAAAACAAGAGTGTTGCATTCACTACAGAAGAAATGTTATCTCTCTTCTTCTTTCCCATGGAGAAGGGTTGGAAATATGTACATAAAGGGGTCATTATTAAAGAGTAGGGTTCAGAGAATTATAAGAGTAGACAATTTTGCTCTTTTATACTTCAATAATCAATGCTGCCACTAGATCCAATATGGCTTTTGTCCCTGTTAATGTGAGTATTAAAGAGATTCAGACTTAAGTAAAATTAGAAGGAAATGGAAAATACAATTTGAGGAAAATAAAATAAAGAGATGTCAGATAAATTCCTCTCCAGGAGAAAAGCTTTGTTTTCAAATCATGTTTTAATGAGTATTTAAAGAAAAAAAAAAGGCCTGGTGTGGTGGCTCACGCCTGTAATCTCAGTATTTTGGAAGGCCGAGGCAGGTGGATTGCTTGAGTCCAGGAGTTCAAGACCAGCCTGGGCAACATGGTGAAACCCCGGCTCTACTAAAAATACAAAAATTTGCTGGGTGTGGTGGCACATGCCTGTAGTCCCAGCTACTTGCGAGGCTGAAGCAGGAGGATCACTTGAGCCCAGGAGGCAGAGGTTGCAGTGAGCCAAGATCACACCACTGCACTCTAGCCTGGGCAACAGAGGGAGACCTCATCTCAAAAAATCAATAAACATTTAGGGACAGTGGGGATAGAACAGGATAAAATGAAAATGTCTACAATTTTCTGAGTAAGAAATGAGAGCCTGGGGGTAAAGGGGAAGTCAGTGAGGGATAAAAAGGGTTCTGCTAGCCTAGGGTCATAAGATATTAAGCCCTGTAGGGGTAAAAAAAAAAAAAAAAAAAAAAAAAAAAGGGAGAAATGTCCAGGTGGACTAAATTTTATGTACTATCTTCCATCACAATCTCCAGTAAAAACATCTTTGAACCTGAGCTGTTCGTATTTTGGAAGCCAGGAACCAGCAACTATATAACGTGGAAAAGGCACAACATATATGGGAGCTATCAGCTGACAATGCAAAGTGGAAAACAACTCCTTTGAATTCCCAGACAAGCAGTGAATAATGCTGAGTTCCCTACTATACCAGGTAGGAATGAGGTTAATGTCTGCATTCATCTGGATCTCAAAATGCAGGGCTGCTCTCAGCTAGGATTATTTAAAGAGGCCAGAAAACCAAGTTCATATTTCTGACCAAAGTCACCTGAATGACAGTGGTATGATATAGAAAATGCCAGCAAGGTAGAGTATGAGGTCTACATTGATAATCAAAGGGCTTCATAAGTCTATGGACACTCCAAGTGGCTCTTCTACCCCAGGGAAGACACTAACAAAGTGACAGTTCTGAAGGTTATGGTTTTGAGGGTAGGGAAGGGGAGCAAAGGGAAAGACTCTGAGAGAGAGAGAGAGACAAGAAAATTAAAAGACACACAAAACTATGATTTTCCTCTTCTCCTCTGAAGGTGCCAGGGAAGGACATACCAAGGAGGAGGTGATGGGAGCCACTCACTCTGCCAGGAGACATATTTTAGCCACTGACATTGTTTAGAATTGTGGCACATGGTGACAAAGTAGGATTTTAATCAGTTTTATTATCGACAGTGTACTCCCTTCCTGCCTGTGCCTGGTGTACCGCCCCTGGCGTGCCCCTTAGCACAGCACTGCTGGCTGCTATGGCGTGTGTGCACTGCAGGTGTTAGTGTATAACTGTGGGAGGGAAGTCATGGGGCTGCTTGTGTGTGCAGAAAGGCTGAAAGTGGAGCCTTCAGCTGGGATCCTGAGCAGGTTGGAGAATGAAACATAAGCACCCCAGTGGACTCAGGGAACAGTGCATGCCTTAAGCTCTTGACTATCATGCATTAAATGAGGGCAGGCAAAAGATTTTTGTTTTGGTGGCAAGGAGTAAGGGGGAGTTTTTTAAAAATATAGTATCTCTTTAGCCTTATAATATATTAAATGTTTTTCATGTTAATTAAGCCTTTTAGTTATAAACCTAAACCCAGAAATTCTGGCTAAAAGTGTTATGTTAAAAAAAAAAAAAAAAGAGCCCCCACTGCTTGACTGAGCACAGGGCACCTTCCCCACTGTACCATAAACTGAAGTAAGAGTCTCATGAAAGTCCTAAGCACAGCCCGCTGTGGCAATGAGAGGTGAGCGCAGGGAAAGAGCTGCTAGCTCCAGCAAGGTGGCTCTACCTCGTTGAGCCTTTGGGCACATGCGGGTGGTCCTCCTGCTGGATGTTGTTGATGCCTAAAACAGAGAGAGGAAAGGGAAAGAGAGGAAGTAGGGAGGTAAAAAAAAAAACGTAATAGACAGGAGAAAGAAAAGAGAAGCAAACACTGTACACCTTAAAAAATCTAAAAAGTTTCTTATGAAATAAGAACTGCACTTTAAAGAATGTGTGAAAAAAAAGGAGGCATGAGAAGACATGTGAAGGAGGCCATGGGTTTGCTTGTGGCTTGTGATGTCTGAAATTAACTCCCCATTACATATACTACAGGATGTTAAATACTCTCTCAGCAAGATGATTTTGATTCCCCAAAAGCATAAAAAATTCTCAACAGTCTATGGAAGAAGGGGCTGTGCACATCCCTGTGGGTTTCCTGTGGCATCCTGGAGATAGCTGAGGAACTGACTTGCAGAATTGAACTCTGACTGGCAGATGTTCACCAATAAGGGGAGTTTTCTGCAGCAACTTTCAAGATTCAGTGCTGCTATGAAATCTCAGGGTATCTTAGAAACAGAACTTTAGAACTAAAAAGTCTTCAACATAAGGTGGGCATGGCTGCAGAAACCTTGACTGGGAGTGTTCACTATGCCACGAATGAGCTTAGTTTTATGACTTTGGTGGGTCCTTTAGCCAAATCACACTGTAAAATGCAAACCAAAAGCAGTGCTAAAAAGAATCGCATCAGCAAGACTCAAGAAATTCAGTACCCTCCGAACTAAGCTACCCTATCTCTTTTGTATTTGGATAATTTCACAATCATCCACTGGACATCAGTGTGACAGCCTAGTCTTTATTGCAGGTTTTCTATTTAAATTTAATACCTGAGAGCCCTAAGCCAGGATTTATTTTTCCCATATGAAAATATTTTATTCTGACTCTGAAGTCTCAGAGGGGTTGCTGAATTCTTCAGAGTGAAAAGTGAAAAGCTTTGTAAGTTTCTTCAAGGCATTTCATGTGTCATTGTTTTCTCCTCCCAGTAGAGACTGAGGGTAATGGTGATGTCCGCCAGCACATCACCTGGATTAAATTTCTGCTGAGCAGGAAATGCATCGGCACTTACGTCACTGTCAAGAGAATGCATGAAAAAACCAATAGAGCATTTTAAAATTTATATGAGCAGGAAATCTCTAACGCACAGTCTGCTCCCTCTCTGTGGCTCTTCACTTCCCTGGGAGCCTTTCAGAAATGACTGAAAACCCTAAGAGAACACTTACCATTACACAGAGACCGTCTCACAGGAAGTTCTCATTTGAAGTCAGAGAATTCAGCACAGGGTAAGCTGTGACTCCACTTGTAATTAAAGTCTAAATATCCATGCATATGTGCACAAATACAATATAAAACAGTGAAAAAAAGAGTAGAAACTAAACAAAGACTTACAGCAAGTTTTAAAAATTAGGCTCAAAAACTGAGAAGAGCAAACTTTGAAACATAGAAAATAAAACTAGAAAAAGCACCTCTGAAATGATCAAATGTAACCTGCACGTAATGGAAGATGATGCTGAGGCCCAGTCACACAGCTAGGCTATGGCCATAGGAGTCTGCACAGCCAACATCTGAGCCATCATCTTCATCTCTTCATCTCTTGATGAACTAG
This sequence comes from Symphalangus syndactylus, assembly GCF_028878055.3. Taxonomy (NCBI): domain Eukaryota; kingdom Metazoa; phylum Chordata; class Mammalia; order Primates; family Hylobatidae; genus Symphalangus; species Symphalangus syndactylus. The sequence goes on from NC_072432.2 coordinate 43,095,531, forward strand.
TTAATATACGCCAAACAAACGTCTGAATTATCCCTTAAAATAGTCCCTCCACTTCCTAGAATCAGGGTTTGTATGAAATTTGAGAGGTCATTCAGTTCACTCTCCTTCCATTAAGCAGAACTAAGTTTCTATAATATAATAGATACTCACTTTCCTTTTTTGTTTTAAGGTCTATAAAGGAGATGAGTCTGTTACTTTGCTATTGCCTACATTTATTGATTCACAACAACGTTAGAATATCTATAATGGGTAACTCACTACGTCATGTTAAATGGGAAATCTATTAATTAAGTTGGCATATATCCTGCTCTCAGGATGTGCCATCACTGGTAGGAGAGATGAAGCACGTCCCAAAATAATTATAATACCAAGCAGACAAAGACCAGGAAATTAAAGAGTAGTACAGAAGATGCTGTCATTATTCTCAGCTGGGGATGAATCAAGTGACTTAGAGGTGATTCTGAGACTGGAGTAGGATACATGGAAAATCAGGGACTTTCCAAGCTAGGGACTGTGCAATCAAAAGCAAGGCAACAGCAAGCATGGGGTATATAAGGAGAAAATTCAAGCAGCTCAGTTTCGCAAAAGAAAGCATACAAATTGGAGAGTTTGTAGAATATAAGATTAAAAAGGTGGATTTCGTCCAGAATGTGTAGGATCTCTGGTGTTAGGAAAAAAGTTCTTTTTCCTTCATCCTGTGTTCCATATGGAATCATTTATCCACTAAAAGTTAAGTAATGAGCACCAGGGAAAGGCACTAGAAACACAAATCTGAAAAATGCATGTTATCTACTTTCAAGGGGCTTACTTTCCATTGGGAATGACAAATAAGTAGTCCATGATGACTATGTAACAGGCAAGACACTTCATGGTAATAAGCACAGAGTTACATTAGAAGACTTAAGAATGGAGACTAAAAACAGCAGGTGGAGAGGTTACAAGATGGCTGAATAGGAACAACTCCAGTCTACAGCTCCCAGCGTGAGCGACGCAGAAGATGAGTGATTTCTGCATTTCCAACTTAGGTACTGGGTTCATCTCACTGGGGCCTGTCAGACAGTGGGTGCAGCCCACAGAGTGTGAGCCGAAGCAGGACCGGGCATCGCCTCACCGGGAAGCGCAAGGGGTCAGGGAATTCCCTTTCCTAGCCAAGGGAAGCCATGACAGATAGTACGTGGAAAATTGGGACCTCCCACCCTAATACTGCACTTTTCCAACGGTCTTAGCAAACGGCACACCAGGAGATTATATCCCGTGCCTGGCTCGGAGGGCCCCACACCCACGGAGCCTCGCTCATTGCTAGCACAGCAGTCTGAGATTGAACTACAAGGTGGCAGCGAGGCTGGGGGAGGGGTGTCCACCATTGCTGAGGCTTCAGTAGGTAAACAAAGCAGCCAGGAAGCTCAAACTGGGTGGAGCCCACTGCAGCTCAAGGAGGTCTGCCTGCCTCTGTAGACTCCACCTCTGGAGGCAGAGTATAGCTGAACAAAAGCCAGCAGAAACTTCTGCAGACTTAAACATCCCTGTCTGACAGCTTTGAAGAGAGGAGTGGTTCTCCCAGCATGGAGTTTGAGATTGGAGAACGGACAGATTGCCTCCTCCAGTGGGTCCCTGACCCCCAAGTAGCTAAATGGGAGGCACCTCCCAGTAGGGGCCAACTGACACCTCATACAGCCAGGTGCCCCTCTAAGATGAAGCATCCAGAGGAAGGATCAGGCAGCAACATTTGCCATTCTGCAATATTTGCTGTTCTGCAGCCTTCGCTGGTGATACCCCGGCAAACAAGGTCTGGAGTGGACCTCCAGAAAACTCCAACAGACCTGCAGCTGAGGGTCCTGACTGTTAGAAGGAAAACTAACAAACAGAAAAGACATCCACACCAAAACCCCATCTGTACATCACCATCATCAAAGACTAAAGGCAGATAAAACCACAAAGATGGGGAAAAACCAGAGCAGAAAAGCTGAAAATTCTAAAAATCAGAGCGCCTCTTCTCCTCCAAAGGAATGCAGCTCCTCACCAGCAACGGAACAAAGCTGGGTGGAGAATGACTTTGATGAGTTGAGAGAAGAAGGCTTCAGACAATCGGCATTAACAAACTTCTCCGAGCTAAAGGAGGATGGCCAAACTCACTGCAAAGAAGCTGAAAACCGTGAAAAAAGATTAGACAAATGGCTAACTAGAATAAACAGCGCAGAGAAGACCTTAAATGACTTGATGGAGCTGAAAACCATGGGACGAGAACTACATGATGCATGCACAAGCTTCAGTAGCCGATTCGATCAAGTGGAAGAAAGGGTATCAGTGATGGAAGATCAAATGAATGAAATGAAGTGAGAAGAGAAGTGTAGAGAAAAAAGAATAAAAAGTAATGAACAAACCCTCCAAGAAATATGGGACTATGTGAAAAGACCAAATCTGCGTCTGATTGGTGTACCTGAAAGTGACGGGGAGAATGGAACCAAGTTGGAAAACACTCTGCAGGATATTATCCAGGAGAACTTTCCCAACCTAGAAAGGCAAGCCAAGCCAACATTCAAATTCAGGAAATACAGAGAACACCACAAAGATACTCCTCAAGAAGAGCAACTCCAAGACATAGAAATGTGAAATTCACCAAAGTTGAAATGAAGGAAAAAATGTTAAGGGCAGCCAGAGAGAAAGGTCGGGTTACCCACAAAGGGAAGCCCATCAAACTAACAGTGGATCTCTCGGCAGAAACTCCACAAGCCAGAAGAGAGTGGGGGCCAGTATTCAACATTCTTAAAGAAAACAATTTTCAACCCAGAATTTCATATCCAGCCAAACTAAGCTTCATAAGTGAAGGAGAAATAAAATACTTTACAGACAAGCAAACGCTGAGAGATTCTGTCACCATCAGGCCTGCCTTACAAGAGCTCCTGAAGGAAGCACTGAACATGGAAAGGAACAACCAGTACCAGCCACTGCAAAATCAGGCCAAACTGTAAAGACCATCGATGCCAGGAAGAAACTGCATCAACTAATGAGCAAAATATCCAGCTAACATCATAATGACAGGATCAAATTCACACATAACAATATTAACCTTAAACGTAAATGGGCTAAATGCTCCAATTAAAAGACACAGACTGGCAAATTGGATAAAGAGTCAAGACCCATCAGTGTGCTGTATTTAGGAGACCCGTCTCATATGCAGAGACACACACGGGCTCAAAACAAAGGGACGGAGGAAGATCTACCAAGCAAATGGAAAACAGAAAAAAGCAGGGGTTGCAATCCTAGTCTCTGATAAAACAGACTTTAAACCAACAAAGATCAAAAGAGACAAAGAAGGCCATTACATAATGGTAAAGGGATCAATTCAACAAGAAGAGCTAACTATTCTAAATATATATGCACCCAATACAGGAGCACCCAGATTGATAAAGCAAGTCCTTAGAGACCTACAAAGAGACTTAGACTCCCACACAATAATGGGAGACTTTAACATCCCACTGTCAACATTAGACAGATCAATGAGACAGAAAGTTAAGAAGGATACCCAGGAATTGAACTCAGCTCTGCACCAAGTGGACCTAATAGACATCTACAGAATTCTCCACCCCAAATCAACAGAATAGACATTCTTCTCAGCACCACATAGCACTTATTCCAAAATTGACCACATAGTTGGAAGTAAAGCACTCCTCAGCAAATGTAAATGAACAGAAATTATAACAAACTGTCTCTTAGACCACAGTGCAATCAAACTAGAACTCAGGATTAAGAAACTCACTCAAAACCGCTCAACTACATGGAAACTGAACAACCTGCTCCTGAATGACTACTGGGTACATAACGAAATGAAGGCAGAAATAAAGATGTTCTTTGAAACCAATGAGAACAAAGACACAAACATACCAGAATCTCTGTGATACATTTAAAGAAGTGTGTAGAAGGAAATTTATAGCACTAAATGCCCACAAGAGAAAGCAGGAAAGATCTAAAATTGATACCCTAACATCACAATTAAAAGAACTAGAAAAGCAAGAGCAAACATATTCAAAACTAGCAGAAGGCAAGAAATAACTGAGATCAGAGCAGAACTGAAGGAGATAGAGACACAAAAAACCCTTCAAAAAAATCAATGAATCCAGGAGATGTTTTGAAAAGATCAACAAAATTGACAGACCGCTAGAAAGACTAATAAATAAGAAAAGAGAGAAGAATCAAACAGACGCAATAAAAAATGATAAAGGGGATATCACCACCAATCCCATAGAAATACAAACTACCATCAGAGAATACTACCAACACCTCTACGCAAATAAACTAGAAAATAGAAGAAATGGATAAATTTCTCGACACATACACCCTCCCAAGACTAAACCAGGAAGAAGCTGAATCCCTGAATAGACTAATAACAGGCTCTGAATTTGAGTCAATAATTAATAGCCTACCAACGAAAAAAAGTCCAGGACCAGACGGATTCACAGTTGAATTCTACCAGAGTACAAAGAGGAGCTGGTACCATGCCTTCTGAAACTATTCCAATCAATAGAAAAAGAGGGAATCCTCCCTAACTCATTTTATGAGGCCAGCATCATCCTGATACCAAATCCTGGCAGAGACACAACAAAAAAAGAGAATTTTAGACCAATATCCCTGATGAACATGAATGCAAAAATCCTCAATAAAATACTGGGAAACCGAATCCAGCAGCACATCAAAAAGCTTATCCACCATGATCAAGTGGGCTTCATCCCTGGGATGCAAGGCTGGTTCAACATACATAAATCAATAAACATAATCAATAAACGTAGTCCATCTGGTCCTGGACTTTTTTTGATTGGAAGGCTATTAATTATTGCCTACCAAAGACAAAAACCACATGATCATCTCAATAGATGCAGAAAAGGCCTTCAACAAAATTTAACAGCCCTTCATGCTAAAAACTCTCAATAAACTAGGTATTGATGGGACGTGTCTCAAAATAATAAGAGCTATTTATGACAAACCCACGGCCAATATCATACTGAATGGGCAAAAACTGGAAGCACTCCCTTTGAAAAGTGGCACAAGACAGGGATGCCCTCCCTCAGCACTCCTATTCTACATAGTGTTGGAAGTTCTGACCAAAGCAATCCAGCAGGAGAAAGAAATAAAGGGTATTCAGTTAGGAAAAGAGGAAGTCAAATTGTCCCTGTTTGCAGATGACATGATTGTATATTTAGAAAACCCCATCGTCTCAGCCCAAAATCTCCTTAAGCTGATAAGCAACTTCAGCAAAGTCTCAGGATACAAAATCAATGTACAAAAATCACAAGCATTCCTATACACCAATAACAAACAGAGAGCCAAATTATGAGTGAATTCCCATTCACAATTGCTTCAAAGAGAATAAAATACCTAGGAATCCAATTTACAAGGGATGTGAAGGACCTCTTCAAGGAGAACTACAAACCACTGCTCAATGAAATAAAAGAGGACACAAACAAATGGAAGAACATTCCATGCTCATGGATAGGAAGAATCAATATCATGAAAATGGCCATACTGCCCAAGGTAATTTATAGATTCAATGCCATCCCCATCAAGCTACCAATGACTTTCTTCACAGAATTGGAAAAAACTACTTTAAAGTTCATATGGTACCAAAAAAGTGCCCACATGGCCAAGTCAATCCTAAGCCAAAAGAACAAAGCTGGAGGCATCACGCTACCTGACTTCAAACTATACTACAAGGCTACAGTAACCAAAACAGCATGGTACTGGTACCAAAACAGAGATATAGACCAATGGAACAGAACAGAGCCCCCAGAAATAATACCACACATCTACAACTATCTGATCTTTGACAAACCTGACAAAAACAAGAAATGGGGAAAGGATTCCCTGTTTAATAAATGGGGCTGGGAAAACTGGCTAGCCATATGTAGAAAGTTGAAATTGGATCTCTTCCTTACACCTTATACAAAAATCAATTCAAGATGGATTAAAGATTTAAATATGAGACCTAAAACCATAAAAACCACAGAAGAAAACCTAGACAATACCATTCAGGATGTAGGCACGGGCAAGGACTTTATGTCTAAAACACCAAAAGCAATGGCAACAAAAGCCAAAATTGACAAATGGGATCTAATTAAACTAAAGAGCTTCTGCACAGCAAAGAAACTACCATCAGAGTAAACAGGCAACCTACAGAAAGGAAGAAAATTTTTACAATCTACCCACGTGACAAAGGGCTAATACCCAGAATCTACAAAGAACTCAAACAAATTTACAAGAAAAAAACAAACAACCCCATCAAAAAGTGGGTGAAGGATATGAACAGACACTTCTCAAAATAAGACATTTATGCAGCCAAAAAAACACACGAAAAAATGCTCATCATCACTGGCCATCAGAGAAATGCAAATGAAAACCACAATGATATGCCATCTCACACCAGTCAGAATGGTGATCATTAAAAAGTCAGGAAACAACAGGTGCTGGAGAGGATGTGCAGAAATAGGAACACTTTTACACTGTTGGTGGGGCTGTAAACTAGTTCAACCATTGCGGAAGACAGTGTGGCGATTCCTCAAGGATCTAGAACTAGAAATACCCTTTGACCCAGCCATCCCATTACTGAGTATATACCCAAAGGATTATAAATCATGCTGCTATAAAGACACATGCACACGTATGTTTACTGTGGCACTATTCACAATAGCAAAGATTTGGAACCAACCCAAATGTACATCGATGATAGACTGGATTAAGAAAATGTAGCACATATACACCATGGAATACTATGCAGCCATGAAAAAGGATGAGTTCATGTCCTTTGTAGGGACACGGATGAAGCTGGAAACCACCATTCTGAGCAAAACACAAGGACAGAAAACCAAACACCACATGTTCTCACTCATAGGTGGGAAATGAACAATGAGAACACTTGGACACAGGGTGGTGAACATCACACACCGGGCCTGTTGTGGGGTGGAGGGGGGAGGGACAGCATTAGGAGATACACCTAATGTAAATGACAAGTTAATGGGTGCATCACATCAACATGGCACACGTATACATATATAACAAACCCGCACGTTGTGCACATGTACCCTAGAACTTAAAGTATAATGAAAAAAAAAAACAGCAGATGGGCCAGGCATGGTGGCTCATGCCTATAATCCCAGCGTTTTGGGAGGCTGATGCAGGAAGATCACTTGAGTCTAGGAGTTTGAGGCCAGCCTGGCAACATAGTGAGATCCCATCTATTAAAAAAAAAAAACAATTAGCCAGGCATGGTGGCACATGCCTAAAGTTCCAATTACTCGGGAGGCTGAGGTGGACTGCTTGGGCCTGGAAGGTCAAGGCTGCAGTGAGTTGTGACGGTGCCACTGCACTCCAGTCTGGGTGACAGAGCCAGTCTTTGTCTAAAAAATAAAAATAAAAAAAGAAGGTGTCTCAAAGGAAGAAACTGTGAAGATCAGTAGTTGTGATCTAGATAGAGAAGGGGATATGTGTGTTTGGGTAATGATAAAAGCATGTTATAAACACCTGATGGTATGAGAAGTGTGAAGTCTTCAGAATAAATCTTGCCAAAGGTAAGGAGTGTGGTGGAAATAGGGCAGAAGAATAGCCCAGGGTCAGAAAAGAAAGAGTCCACTGCACCAAGGGACTCTAACTACATCTTAATACGAAGCCACAGGAAACTATGAAATTATTTTGACGCCCAAAATTAGGCTTCAAGAAAATAAATCCAGTGGCATCATGTACAAAAGACTGGAAATAGGAGAGACAAAGAGAAAGTAACTCAAAATGCTTCACCCCAGAATCTAGAAAAATGGTATAGAAGGCCCACACTGGTCCAGTACAAATGGGAATATTGTGGATAGAAAATTCATTCACTTGAGCAAACCAAAAGTTAGGGAACGAAAGATGATGTCAGATACCTAATATTAAGAATGGATCAGCCAAAACTGGGAACCAGGAAGGAAATGCAGATACAGCAGGAAATCTAGCAGTGGGAAAATACATAAGAGGTAAAAAGAGAGCAGAGCCAGTGGAGAGAAAGAAAGGAGAAGTTGCAGCACAGAGATACACCAAGAAAACAGGAGAAAGAAAGGTTTGGACACCGTGGATAGGGTGATGGCAATAAAGAAGGCCTCTGGTGACCAAGCCCAGTGGTGTGTCTCAATATAGCAGTGTCCAAAGAGAATGGAACAGAAGCCAAATTACAAGACTATTAACAAATTGCTGGGTTTTGGAAGCAGATGATCTTTTGGAACTCTTGGGAGAAATTTAACAGGGGAGAGAAGGAGAGAGAGGCTGGTAATTTAAGAAGCATTGTGGGATTTTTTTTTTTTTTATAGGAAGACTTGAAAAGAGTTGTAGGTCAGAGGAAAAAAAAATCAGAAGGGAGAAAGGATTTAATAATCTTTATTGGCAGGAGGTTCGTATTTCTAACTTAAATCTATAGCTCAAATCATTTCCTCTTGCTTTGTTTTTAAAGATCAAGAACTTCAATTTCCCATCCTTTACTTGGTGAAGACCTTCATATATTTGGGGTATGTTATTAAATCACACCTCAGCCTTTAGTTCTGGCTGAAAATACCCATCAATTAGTCTTTTTTTGTGAATTTTACTTTCCAAACTTTTAATAATCTCCATGGCTTTTTCTTTGTGCTCCTTGCCATGTATTACAGAGTCTTACTTAGAAAAATCCACAAGATGATCCAACAATTTATTAATGGCTAAGCCTAAACTGAGTTCTTTAAAAGGTAGTCATACGATGATTTCTCTACACGAGTGGTTTGCAAGCTCATTTTGTTTGTTTTCTTTTCCAAACAGAGAAACCATTTATTCGAATTAAATCATCTGTGAGACGGAAGGAGCCTCTCTGATTAAAGTGAGAGTAAGCAAAATAGAGTCCCAACTATTATCTCCCCTCCCTACGGTGCAGAAGCTACTGATGTAACCCAAGCAGCCCTAGGGGTCTGAAAACCACTGTTTTACAACATGCTCTGGTTTATGTGCACAGATGTTAAATTCACTGTTTCAGGTACAGGATAACAGTACTGAGTAACAGCTGGGTTTTGTTTATTAGTTTCTAACATTTCTCATAAAACACCTATGCAAGTTATCTTTCCTATACCATATAAAAATTGTCTTTATCCATACATAATCTGTAAATTTTCCCCAAAACTTTTCCTACTTGCAAATGTTATGTAGAATTCTGACTACATATTCCCAGGAATTAGCTACTTCTTTTCTATATAACTTAATGACAGCTGCAAACCTAATGTGAACAGTCTCTAAGCAATGTCTATGATGAGCACAGACACAATAGAACAGACCCAAATATGATGTGTTGCTAATAAAATGTTTGGTGGTTCTTCCCGTCAAATGTCAAAATTAATGATATTCCTCTTCTACTAAATATCCTAGAAGCACTGCGCTACAAAATAAAAAGTAACAGAAAAGAGTCATAAAACATGTATTTGTTCACTTTGATACTAACCTAATAAATTTAACAGCCAGGCCCAGGTCAGCAATACAGCAAGTTCCATTTTTCTTCACCAGAATGTTTTTACTTTTCAGATCTCGATGGGCAATTGCTGGTTTGCCTTGAGTACTAAAGATTTCTGTGTGTAAATGACATAAGCCACTGACAGAAGAGTAAGCTAACTTCAGCATTGCTTTAGTGTCTAGGGTGGTGGACTTCAGATAATCATAAAGGGAACCATTTTCATGATAGTCTGTGATTAGGTACAACTGGGTCCAGGACCCTGTCCCTTTGATATCTGCAGCAATGAAACCTAAAAGGAAAAAAGATGAAAAGGTTTAGTGTTTTCTGAATAGTATCAGGAATAATTCATATTCTCAAACATCATTCTTTGTCATAGGTAATTTTTGTTTAGCATTTCATTCAATTTCCTGACTATGCCTATGATGGTATTAAATGACTAATACCAATAAGAACCAATCAAAATTGTATGAGTAAGGCCGGACACAGTGGCTCACACCCATAATCTAAGCACACTGGGAGGCCATGGCGGGTGGATCACTTGAGGTCAGGAGTTCAAGAACACTCTGGCCAACATGGTGAAACCATATCTCTACTAAAAATGTAAAAATTAGCTGGGCATGGTGGCATGTGCCTGTGATCCCAGTTACTCGGGGGGCTAAGCAGGAGAATTGCTTTAACCTGGGAAGCAGAGATTATAGTGAGTGGAGATCAGACCATTGCACTCCAGCCTGGGTGATAGAGCGAGACTTTATCTCAAAAAAAAAGAAAAGAAAAGAAAAAGAAAAAAAACTGTAGGAGTAGAGAAAGATTAAGAGTTTACATCTGAAAATATGGTCCCTTCCTAATCAGTAGTTGATGTTTAAACTACTTTATGGTATTACAAACTACTATGGTTTATAAACTACTTTATGGTATTATAGTTATACATAAGACATTGCAAAACAGGGTCTTGAATTCTTGAATTAAGGAATATACCCTACTGATTAGCTTACTCTCTTTCTACTTGAACAATCCAGACAGATCATTTCTAACTTGCGAAAACAAAATCAATTCTCAATATAAACTATTGATATAAATAAACCCTGCAGATAAGATTCCTACAACTTTTCTCAACATTTAAACAAAAATATGTTCCTTCAAATTCCTAAGAAACCCTAAGAAATTCTGGTATTATACTTGCATTTCCTGTTTCTGCAGAAAAAATATTTGAGAGTATTCCATTTCCAGCCTACCACTTACTCACAGAAGTGCCTTAGTCATTCCTCCTGTGAGGTCTCCCATTAGAAACTTATGATGTTCTTGGGCCCATGCCAAGAAGAAAGCTTCAATGCATTTCACAACGGGTCTAGACAGATGAGTTAACATGCAGATGTTAACAGAAAGACAGAGGAAAGCTAGGAAACCCTGAACATAGCTATGCAGACTTCTACTCACCCAAAATGTTTTCATGCCTCATCAACACTGTCTGATATATTTCTGTCTCTCTGAACCAGCTGGCTTCCTCTGTGGTGAAGAACACTTTCACAGCTACCTTTTCGCCACGCCACTTTCCCATCCAAACTTCCCCATAGCGGCCTTTTCCGATCTGTTTCACCATCTGAATCTGCTTAGCTATAGTCCTTTGGACCTGTGAAATCCCAAAACACAGTTCGTGTATTCACAGCACGACAGATTTGTTTAATCTTTTTTTCTGCAGAGAAGAAACGATGACTGCATGTAAAATCTATTTAGCTCGTATTTTTCTCTATATAAACAACTTATCTGTATTTATTTATTAATTTATGTTATATCTTTTAAACATATTTGAGATTGAGTGTGGATTCTGAATATTCAAAATACTGCTTCCAAATTATGAAATATTTTATTCTACTATTATTATTTTCTCAGAGAAAAAATCTGAGTGGGTTCATAGTAATTGGCAGAGTAGAATACTTGCACTTCCCCGTTATAATGGACTACTACATACTCTGAAGAGACTCATCACCATACACCTAATCATGTATAAATATAACAAAACACAATTGTAATGCATTGTTAGGCACATACAGAAATAAAGGAAATCTACATGCAGGGAGGAAGAAGAAAGGGAGAGAAGGAGGGAGGAGGGAGGGAAGGAGGGAGGGAAGGAAGGAGTTGAGACCAGGGCAGGGAACGATAAACCAAGTTGCTGTCTGGGCAAAGAATAATACCAGAACTGGAATCCAGAGTTTAAACTCTGACTCCTTTAAAACCAGAGGAACTGAACCTAGGGCTTCAGCATTAAGCAGAGGGCATCGAACGGTACTAACTTTGCTATAGGTTGGTAGCATGCCAAGGCTCCTCAATACAAATGCTCACTTGAGGAAACCATTTGCAGAATACTTTTCATGCCGTGACTATGGTGGGATAATAGTACTTTGAAGGAACTCTTGCCACCATACAACTTGATCATGGGTATAACATAAGAAATAAACTGTAATGCACTCCTGGGCTCACGGGGAAACAAAGGAAATATCCAAGAATGGGGAGGAAAAAGGAGGACAAAAAAAATGGAGGGAGAGAAGAAAGGGAGAGAATGAGAGAAGATTATAGAGAACGAATTCTTTAGAACAAAAAGAAACAGTCACTATAAATGAGAGTCAACAGAAAAAACCCAAATAGATTTAACCTCTTCAGATTACATACTGGAATTTTGAGATATAGACTGCCAAGTAACTCGAAATGAAATGAAGATGGAATAAAAAATAAGCAAGAAAAGATTACTGGAAATTACATTTTTGTAATGAGACAGTTAATTGTCACAATAAAAAATGCAAAGCAGGTAGACAAAACAGCATATTAGAGAGAAAAGTTAATGAGAGAAAGCAACGAGTTGGAGATAATATTATTTACCAAGCTCTAAGAGAGCTCTGAACAATAGTAAAAGAGTGGAGTAGAGACAAAGAGAATGAAAATACGAGTTAAGTGGCATTAAATTTAAATGTCTCTTTATATATGATCTTCATCCCATCTGTACTTACAGTAAAATATTTGAAGAACTCTGATATCAATGGTTCCAAGATTGAAAGGGCTAAGCATCTGTTACAATTTATATAATTTAGAGGACATAAAGAATCTAGCATATAACTCTTGTAACACCTGATCAGCAAACTGGAATGTATTCTTTGTAGAGATATACTTTACATCAATTAAAAACTTAAAGTTTTTCTTTTTGTACTTTTAAGAGCCATGCAATCACATGGGCCACTCCAGATAATCCAGAATGATCTCATCTTATCGTCAGCAACCTTTGCTCACCTTTGTCATAGAACATAAAATTCTAGGGATTAGGTCTGGGCACGGTGGCTCATGCCTGTAATCCCAGCACTTTGGGAGGCTGTGGAGGGAGGATCCCTTGAGTCTAGGAGTTCAAGACCAGCCTGGGCAACATGGCAAAAACTCATCTCTACAAGTAATATGAAAATTAGCCAGGTGTGGTAGCACACACCTGTAGTGACAAGCTACTTGGGAGGCTGAGGTGGGAGGATCGCTTGGGCCTGGGAGGTCAAGGCTGTAATGAGCCAAGATCGCACCACAACACTCCAGCCTAAGTGACAGAGCAAGACCTTGTCTAAAAAAAAAAAAAAAAAAAAAATCCTGGGGATTAGGGCATGAACATTTTGGGGGGACATTATATATTATATATTATTTATAATGAAGATTATAAATTTCATAATTTATGAAAAAAGAACTGCTGATGTACCATGAAGCCACTGAAGCTTGATGGAAATAAGCAAGCAAGTGTATGTGTAATGCAGCCATCCTCCCTTCAGGAGCCCCACGCACCATGAGACATCATGTTGAGTTCACTGTACTCCATTCCCAAATAAGGAAACAGGAGCAGCATGGGCACCAGTTGGGAGCCAAATTCATACACAGGGAAATCACCCATTTGAGAGGAAACTTCTCACATTTATTAAAGAAAAATATTTAATTTACAGATCTTACAAAGCATTGCTCATGTAAGTCTATGGAGAATTTCCTAACATAAGCAGTTTTGCATCTGCTTTTTTTCTAATGATAATACATTTTATAATTTAATTATAAGTTTTGACAGAATTGATGACATTCAATAGAATAGGAACAACTTATCCCAAAGATAGAAAGTAAGCTATTATAACATGTAAGAACCTAAAAATATAACTTCAAAATTTTTTAACTGATTTATTTTAGTTTTTATTTGATTTAGCAAATGTTTCTGGTCCTTCTATACCTAAACTTTAATTCTATATTACATTCTTAGATACCAACTTTTTAGATTGATTGTATAAATAAAATGCCTATAAGATACAATGACTATAACTGTACTTTCTAACAGATCACTATAGTTCATGTACTCTGAGAACAACTGAATGTATAAGGAGTTATAAAGAATTATCACTATTCCAGGACTGTGAGAAGACACACAGAACACACACACACACACACACAGTCTTAATTCTTACAACAGCCCTATGATATTATTTCCTTTTAAAGAAGGAAAAAATTGACATTTTATGAAAAAGAAAAGATGCAAAATTAAAGGGCACGTATAAAATCATTTGGTAAACACAAGGTCCAAGTATGTGGTTATCTATAAGGCACTAATTTGCCCATTATGTTATTAAAATTAATAACAAATCAATGTTAAGATGAGGTATTCACTCACATACCAATATATGGAGAGAGAACTGTATACCTCTGCATTGTTTATCTTAATAACCAAATTTTAAAACCAGAAAATAAATCTGTAATAGAGGCTTTTTCTTTACTGAACTGAGTTTTATAGAACCCTCCTTCCCATCCTACCCCCATCAAATGCACTTCCTTGTTTTATTTAACCAACATTTAGTTCACATCTCACTAATGTTAAGAGCACAGATCATCTGGGTTTGAATCCTGGCTTCTCCACGTACTAGCTAGTTGACCTATCTGGGCCTGTATCCCCTGATGTGTAATACAGGGTTATACCAATATTTCTGGTACTACCTTATAGGGTTGCTATGAGGACTAAATGAGAATTTGATTTAGTTTTAAAGGCCAATGTCTGGCCAGGATTGGAACCCAGACAATTTGGCTTGAGAATATATGCTCTTAATCATTTTATGATGTGAGCCAAATATTATTTTTTGGTATCTAGATTATAGAAACAAGATAGTATTTTTATAGCTATTAAAAGTAGGAGCTGAAAGCTTTTTAAAAACAAATTGCTGAACAGCGCCTTTAATAAATCAGCCAGCCACTATACTGGGGATAGAAAGTGAACAAAATGTAACCTCTACCCCAAAGAGGACAGACTCCACCAAAAGACACAAGAACATTACCACTAATTATAACATTATTTTAAATGGCCATTATTAGTGCTAAAAATAAAATGTTATCACAGAAGATAAATAGACTGGCTTAGCCTGGGGTAACTGAGAAGTTGTCACAGAGGTAAAACATGAGGTAGACCTTGAGCCATGAGTTGGAGTGATGTCCAGTAAAGAGATTACACTTGCAATGACATGATATATGTTGTATTTGAGAAACAATTACTCAAAGGTGATGCTAGAGCCCAGGCAGCATCCTGGGAAGAGGTGGGAGGAGACATCAGGAAGGCAGGTTGAGTTTATGTGCCATACATACCAAGCTGGGAAAGAAGACCTGCAAGCAGTATTGGGTGTTAGGATATATCCAGGACATAACAGTGCAAGATCAATGGTTTTGCAGAGAGAACTCCACAGTAATGGGAAAGATGAGTTTGAAGACAAGAAATACTGGAAGAACTCAGTTTCAATTCCAACAGCATCTAATTCATTAATACCCAAAGGGATTTTACTATTTGTACATCTCTTATAGAAAAAAAATAAGTGTAATACTCTTGATTTTCAAATTGTATTTGCTCATATATTCTCTTCAAGGTTGGCAGTGCTGACCACCAGAAAATGAAGCTTCTCCTGAATGGAAAAGCCAGAACTTTACCCTGAAACATAAACCCCACAGCTGAAAAGCAACCCTCTTTCTTTGTAGAAATACTGAGAAGCCAGTTGGTTGTAATACTTTAGCCTTCAAAAGCCAGGCCAAAGTGCGGTAATGCTATCCTTATGGAAAACACAAGGAAGATGGTCCCATGTTTAATGTTTTCTAATCTGCTCTTTATCAGAATGTCTGAGGGTCTGGATTGTAACCATACACCTACATTAAAAAACAATCACCTTACTCTCAATATGTCAAAATGTTATCAGGAAGCCCTGCAGCTGAGATCGGATGTCCAACAGACTGCATAGAGCTTTCTCCTTGTCCAGTGCCCTATTTCAGTAAGTGAAACCCCATATTTATTGACAGTTCTTTCAGAAAACATTTCCTTTAAATTCAAGATATGTTCTTCTCATACCAGCAGAGGGAGGCCTGACCCACTTCCTGAGCTCTGAGACTGCTCAATTAAGTCTCTCAGGGATTCTCCAGGAGGAATGTAAGTTTCATCCTGTTCTAACCCAATGCTGTATCGAGGTCTGGTTTCTTGTCTTTTATACCTAAAGATGGATAGATGAAGATAATTTTAGATAATGAAATGCAATGATGGAGTAAAATATTGCAACTAAAATGGTAATCACAGCAGTTTTATTTTAGCACCTAAATATAATACATTGAATGCTTCATATTTTTTACTCTTAGTTATGGTTTCCCAAGTAAAACTCATTACTGTTTGGCTAACCTATTTTTTAAAATAAACTAAATAAACTACGTATTTTTACTCAGATTCAAGCATCTACAATTTTTCTTCTTTTATTTATTTCAAATTACATATATCCAAGCAGACTACATTCTATTAGTGTTTCTAAATAGCTCCAATATTATTCCTTAAAATCTTTTCTAAGGTCCCTAATTAATTAAAGATGTAAATTTTGGGTGTACAAAAATCATTATAGCTAACTCTCTTATATAAGGTCATATCTAAAGAAATAATATAAATTTAATCTTTAAAAACTTTTTGTCAATAATTAAGTTTTCAATTAGAAATGAATTTATTTGAATCAATTAATCAGACCATTTGCAGAGTATCTCAAAAGAGTAATAAATTAATCAAAAGGCAAATGACATAAATATCAAGGTCCTTAATATTTCACAATCTAGAAAATAAGTTCATAGGCCATTAAAAATAATTAGGAATTACCGAATTTAACTTTCATATCGTAAAGGACCTTATTTTAATGATTAATCTATAAATTATGTTTAAAATCCTTTAATAATCAGAAATGTTATAGCTTAGAAAATAAGGAATTTGAGCAACTCTTAAGTTCAACATGGCCATTTCTCTGCTTGGAATCAAACCTAAGTAACAACCAGTCTCTGAATTCTCCAACTACCCTAGTTTCCCTAGGGATGAAATATTTATCTGGGTAGTTTTGAAGTCTGAAGCAGAAATGAGATAGGTATCTATTTGTAACTTCATTAGGACAAATATTTATCAACAGTAACAGATATTTTCAGTTAAATATAAGATCTAATTAGGATAAATAAAGCTGTGGTGAGAAACACTAACAGGCAAAAGCAGAATATTAGTAAAAAGAAGATACTATAAATTAAAAATTTTGCATCTACGTGTTAGAAACTTACCGGAAGTAACAAAATAAAATGATAAGGACCAAGAGCAAACTACAGACAGTCACAGATATAAGTAAAGCCTTGTGGTGTATAGGTCCATCAACAAAGTCTGAAATTAAAAAGAAAAAGAGCCATAATCTAGAGAATATTTTTACTTAAAAATAAGAAAGCAACTCTTTCCTAAAAGTACTTGCTAAGTATCATAAACAAAATGTGAAAGATCCTTTTCATATACCAATTAATTTAAAAAAAACTCATATATACTCAAAATGAAATAAGTTTGACTAGCGTGAATCATGCTTCATCTAGGCACAATCAAGAGCACACATTTCTTCCTGTCTGGAAGGAACAGGCTCGACACAGGATAAAACTACAGAAAGAACATCAACAAAGGTAAGTGGGTCTGTGCACCCACAATAGAAATAGGTAGTTCATCTTTATTGCAGACGCAGCTCATGGGTTCATAGGCTCTTCTCATGTGGTCTCTGGAGTACTCTATACCATGAATTTGAATAAAAAAGCATCTATATAATTCATGGGACATAAAACATAACTCGTTGTATATAAAGTCATCTTACAGTGGATAAAAAGGAAGTGGACCCCTCAAATGTTGCCAAATAGAGAATATATGGTTGTGCGTTGTTTTAAACAAAGATGTCCTTCAAAATCCATACTTTTTCTTAAACTGAATCATATTTTAAAAGAATGTATATGTTCCAGCCAAAGAATGTATGATACTTTTATACAACAAATTATTAAACACTACTCATTTTAACTCTAGTTCTTAACAAATCAGATTCCTCAAATTTTATATAAATAAGAATGACTTAGCTTTATACAATGTATACTCACTGACTTTAACCCCAAAGATTTCCATTCAAAGTACTTTATTTTTAATAATCATCCCAGGTAAATTTTATACAGGTGATTTCTGGGACATATTTTGAGGAAACTGACTTAAAACCAGGTGCACTTACATAGTAATAACATTAGTACCATTCTTACTAAAGGCACCATTTACCTTTGAGAGAGTGATTACTGTTGTTTAATTTTAAAAGGTAGTATTTTAATTTATGACTTTGGATGCTATGGACAAGACGTTTTCCAACTGTACTATATACCTTTAACTATATGGCCACAGAAATATTTTGGCTGGGAACGTTCTTCCACCCAATGTAACTTTTTTTATTCAGAAGTATTGTATGTTACATGAAGAAAAACTGAAAAGGATCAACTAACCAAAATAAATAATATCACTACCTCTTCAATGCTCAGGAAAAGTTACTGCTAACAGTATCATTTCAATAAAAACGTTCATGAGCAAAATATAATATATACTGATTTATAACTAATTGTTCTAACTAACTGTTCTCATTTATAATACTGTGAACATTTACCAGAACAACAAACATTTTTTCTGCAACAGGATTTTTGTATTTTTCTATTGACACATAATTATAATGTTTTAATACATACATAATGAATAGTGATCAGGTAGCATATCCATCATCTGAAACACTTATCATTTCTTTGTGTTGGGAACATTCAGTGTCCTCCTACCTATTTGAAATTATTTATTATTGCAACATGACTTTTTTTTTTTTTTTTTTTGATACAGGGTCTTCCTCTGTGGCCCAGGCTGGAGTGCAATGGAACAATCTCAGCTCACTGCAACCTCTGCCTTCTGGGTTCAAGCGATTCTGTGCCTCAGCATCCTAAGTAGTTGAGATTACAGGTGTGAGCCACCACGCCCCACTTATTTTTGTACGCTTAGCAGAGATGGCTTTTTGCCATGTTGGCCGGGCTGGTCTCAAACTCCTGGCCTCAAGTGATCCTCGGCCTCCCAAAGTGCTGGGATTACAGGTGTGAACCACTGTGCCCAGCTACAACCTGACTTTTAAAGACTAAATTGTATTATACATAAAATCATCTAATTAGAAAGTCAATCTTCTGTCATACATTCAGGAGATTCTAAAGATTCTGCCATAAGGCTTCTTTGTTATAATATACACAATTCTGTAATAAACACTCTTACACATACATCTTTGCACATGCTAATGATTACTTCCTTAATAAGATTCCCAGAAGTAGGTTTGTTAGTTCAAAAGATATATATTTTAAGTCTTTTCATACATATTGTCAAATATTCTTTTTAAAAGGTAACAGTAATTTCTATTTTACCATCAATGTGAACAAAGATTTTAATTATTTTGAAATAATTTCACCCTTACAGAAAAAACATAAGAAAAAAGAATTCCAACGTGCCCTTCACCTAGATTTCTCATTAACATTTCATTATTTTAAAAATAATTATCGTGCCTTCTCAATGCCTCTCTCTCTCTCAATATTTATGTATAATATGCATACATATATTTGCATTCAAATTTTTTATTTGTTTACTTATTTGTGCATCTGTATTATTTTTTGGATCATTTAAAGTTGTAGACGTAATGCCACTATCCACTTATAAATACTTCAGAGTGTACGTCCTAAGAACAAGGACATTATCTTACTAAACAATAATGTACTCAAAGGATTAATGCACAGCCCCATGATGTGCTTCACACTGCATGCCTGGATCAAAACATCTAGGAAATTATCGTGAACACAAAAACTGAAAATAAATCTTCCAATCCATGAGCATAGGATGTTTTTCCATTTGTGTTGTCTCTGATTTCTTTCAGCAGTGTTTTGTATTTCTCCTTGTAGAGGTCTTTTACCTCCTTGGTTAGCTGTATTCCTATGTATTTCATATTCTTTGTGGCTATTGTAAATGGGAGTGAGTTCTTGATTTGACTCTCAGCCTGGATGTTACTGGTGTATAGAAATGTTACTGACTGGCCGGACACAGTGGCTCATGCCTGTAATCCCAGCACTTTGGGAAGCCAAGGTGGGTGGATCACCTGAGATCAGGAGTTCAAGACCAGCCTGGCCAACATGGCAAAACCCCATCTCTACAAAAATACAAAAATTAGCTGGACATGATGGCACATGCCTGTAATCCCAGCTACTGAGGAGGCTGAGTCGGGAGAATTGCTTGAACCCGGGAGGTGGAGGTTGCAGTGAGCATAAATCGTGCCACTGCACTCCAGCCTGGGTGACTGAGAGAGACTCCATCTTGAAAAGGAAGTAAGGAAGGGAGGGAGGGGAGGGAGGTGAGAGGAGGGGAGGAGGGAAGGGAGGAAGGGAGGAAGGGAGGGAGGGAGAGAGAGAGAGAGAGAGAGAGAAAGAGAAAGAGAGACAGAGAGAGAAAGAGAAAGAGAGAGACAGAGAGAAAGAGAGAGAGAGAGAGAGAAAGAAAGAGAGAGAGAGAGAGAGAGAGGGAGGGAGGGAGGGAGGAAAGGCAGGCTACTGACTGATTTTTTGTATATTCATTTTGTATCCTTAAACCTTGCTGAACTCGTTTATCAGTTCTAGTGGTCTTTTGATGGAGTCTTTAGGTTTTTCTAAGTATAGAATCATACCATCAGTGAAGATACTTTAACTTCTTCTTTTCATAAGGATGCCTTTTATTTCTTTCTCTGGCCTGATTGCTCTGACTAGGACTTCCAGTGCTATGTTGAATAGGAGTGATGCTGTATACATATCCAAAGGAATATGCCAAAAAGACATGCATTTGTATGTTCATTGCCACACTATTCACAATAGCAAAGACATAGAATCAACCTAGTTGCTCATCAGTGGTGTGCTGGATAAACAAAATGTGGTACATATACACCACGGGATACTATGCAGCCATAAAAGAGAATAAAATGACATCCTTTGCAGCAACATGGATGGAGCTGGAGGCCATAGTCCTAAGTGAATTAATGAAGGAACAGAAAACTAAATACTGTATGTTCTCACTTATAAGTGGGAACTAAACACTGAGCACACATGGACATAAACATGGGAAGAAAAGACACTGTGGATTAACGGAGGTGAGGGGAGATGGGTTGAAAAACTGCCTATTGGGTACTACGCTCACTACCTGGGTCCAGTAAACCCATGTAACAGTCTTCACATGTACCCCTTGCAAGTAAAAATAAAATCTGAAATTTAAAAAAAGAAAAACATCTTCAAAATATTTCAGAAAAACTTTGGATTATCTATTACAAACTAAAATCCACTATGAATTTCTTATTCAAACTTCATGATGGTCAGTGTTATGATTTACTCATCAGTCTAAAATATATACGTTTAATAGCTATTTATGATTTGTAATAGTAGTTCCAAACATTAATGAAAGTAATCTGCATCTGAAAACACTAAATGAGAGGCCACTAAAGCCGTTATTAGATGAATAAATTAAGAAATGTTACCAATAATCTTGGAAAAGGGAGCTCAGGAACTTCACACATTACAGCACGTGTAAAAAGCCACTCAGGGCTCAACAGGAGCCATTCAAGGAGCCATTCAAGGAGCCATTCCAGACAAACAGGAATTATATATAATTTGGGCATTCATTGTCTAAACATGCTGCTTAGTAAATCTTGAAAATAATCTGTAAGCTCTTCATGTTATGCAGGCTAAAATTTAACACAATAAATTGTCTTAGTAAATTTTTTCCTCCATTCCTCCCTCTCTTAGGTTATATAAAGAGTTAAAAATAAATTCAAGGTGTCACAACACCTCAACCAGTGAAAGCACAACTCACAATATTTTTATACAGATAGAGGCATCCAAACACTGTAACACACAAATATGTTAAGACTGCCACTGGAAACTTAGCTTAAACGCATTTCCAATTTTAAAGATAACAAAAGATTTTGCAAAAATTTTTTATTTTAGGAGAATGCTAGATACTCAACCAAAACTAGAACTATCCACATAATTACAACGTCAATATATTATCAGTATATGAACACATAATACTTTTCCATTCCAATGATATAATTTTACTAAAACTCCAAGCTTCACTGCCTTTTACTTTCCATGTAAATACAAGATACAGGATACACCCTGAGCTGCAAGAACACTGTGTATTACTTATCTTATTATATTTCTGATTTATGAGAGCAATGAGACCAGAAGGATCAAGGGATTCTTTCCTTACCATCAAGCACTTTATTTAAGGCTAGCTTTACCTTCCCATTTTCCTTTTATTTGCCCCATAACCCTATCCCCGGCAGCCTCCCTGTCTTCTCTCATGAATAGGTGATCCTTATCAATAAACCTTTTCTTTCTGCTGGTCACACTGGTCATGTTTTAATCTGCCATTACCAGTGCTCAGAGCCCTAACAATGTAAACATTCAAGCCACAGCCAGAGTCTCAGAAAGTGAACAGTTTCAGATACCTATCAGGAAAAGAGCAGAGCCCACAGCTTTCAGCTCTCTCCAGGACAGCAGATTTCTACCTGCGCTGTCACTCCAACTGCTCTAGGAAGTAGAATTGAGAACTCCCAGGGGAAGTCTGGTTCACTCTGAGAGGCAAGTTAAGAATCACCAGTGGTTTCATGACAAAACTGCATTCTGTCACTACTGTCACCTCTCCGATAATTAGTTTGTAACTGCTTAAAATACCAGGACTGTTTTTATAAGACTAGAAGATGGTTCACAATTGCAATAAGAAATAGAAGAAAAAAATCATACAGCTAGAAAGTAAAATATCTAGTACAATTTCAATAAAAACTGTACATGTGTATATGGTAGAGTCCAAAAAAAAAAGCAGCAGCTCTGTGGTACAGGCTATGTAAAAACATAGGTGCTCTCAGACTACAATCTGCAGTGACACTTACTTGAACCCAAAACAGCTGGGTCAAAAAGGTAAGACTCTGCAGAGACTTTGGAACTAGACACTACCTGAGTAGACTCTGCAGAGACCTTGCCTAGGCACTGGCAAAGCAGTAGAATCTGGGAAGACCTTGCCTAGGTACCACCTGAGATCCTCAGAGCACAAAGCAGTGCATTCTAATGCTACTAAACTCCACCAAAGCCAGCCACCTTACGCAATGCTCACTAGAGTCCACCAGCCACTCCTGCATCCTCATCTCCACATTGCCCTGGACCAAGAACTTGTCTTCTCATTGTTCCTACCTTTCTTTTCTAAGCCTTTTCACTCTGTCCTTTGGAGTTTTATTCTACTATTTTTCTAAATTTCTACATCCTCCTCAGATAATGCTCCCTCACCTTCACACTCCTAACTGGACTGAAATCTGGCCTCTTCTCTCTTATTTATTTAAAAGATTTTTTTAGAGACAGTGTCTCATTCTGTCACCCAGGCTGCAGTGCAGTGGCACGACTGTAGCTCAATGTAACCTCGAACTTCTGGGCTCAAGTGATCCTCCCACCTTAGCCTCCCTAGTAGCTGCAAGTACAGATGTATACCACAATGCCCAGATCATTAAAAATTGTTTTTTTTTGTAGAAATGGAGCCTTGCTATGGTGCCCAGGCTGGTCTTGAACTTCTAGGCCCAAGCGATCCTCCCACTTTGGTCTTCCAAAGTGCTGAGATTACAGGTGTGAGCCACTGTGCCCAGTCCTTATCTCTCTTATGAGATTTTTCTCTAACCAGTCATGCTGTTTCGTACTCCTGTAGTTAGCAAATGGTTCTCAAATATTACAAACCAGACCTCTGCACTTACTACTGCATCTGTTTAGAGTCACTGCTACTCATAGGCTATGCAAACTCCAAGTTAATAAACCTTCCGGTGCTGCGTTTTCCTTATCTTTAAAGTTGGAAGAACAATTCTATGTACTTCACAGGGCTGCTGTGAGGCTAAAATGGATTAATTAATGTAATTTTTAGCAGAATATTTGGCTAAAGTTAGCCATTTAAATTTTAAACTTTTTATATACTTAGCCTATCCTGCCTTATCCACTTAGCACACTCCTGTTCACCCTTAAAGTCTTGTTCAAGTATCACTTCTAGGAAGCTATTCTGACAACCTCCTCCCCCAGGTAGAGCCAGCCACTCACTCTATTATGTCCTTAATACACTTTATCATCTAACTCTACTAATGAGATATTACTGAACAAATATCGTTATTGACACAGTTCTCTCTTACATTCTAATGCATACTTCTTGGGAGGAATAATTTTCTTCATTAATTTCTGTATTCCTAAAACTTAGCATGTTGCCTGCCACAATTAAAAAAAATGCTGGTGAGGCTTTGATGTGAATCATTATTAATCAGTCTTGTATAGCTTTCTAGGCTAGAACAGAAACAAATGTTAAAAAATGTTATCAAAGTCACAAAATTCTAGCTGGATGTGGTGGTGTGCACCTGTTTTCCCAGCTACTGGGGAGGCTGAGGTGGGAGGACTGCCTGAGCCCAGCAGGCGGAGGTTGCAATGAACTATGATCACACCACTGCACTCCAGCCTGAGCGACAGAGCAAGACCCTGTCTCAAAAAAAAAAAAAAAAAAAAAAAAAAAAGAGAGAGAGAGAGAAAAAGCAAAACAAAGTCATGAAATTCCATAATATTTTGTTGGAAAGATTTTTCTCTTCTCAAGAAATAAAATCAATCATGAAAAATCACTTTAAATCACTTAGATAAGATTTAGGACTTAAAACTCTGCAACAACAACAAAAAACCGTGTGTGTGTGTGTGTGTGTGTGTGTGTGTGTGTGTGTGTGGTTGGTGAAAGCATGGAGGAAGAGAAAGGGAACATGAGACCTGTTGCAAACAAAAGGTCTCTTGGGATGCAATATTTGTCATTTTAAAAGAACAACACTTAAATGGGTAAGTTTTGAAATTAAAACTTTTAGACACCTTCCCCATTTTATCAATATATTGATATGATTTGACTAAAAGGTGTTACTCTAGCATAAACAAAAGGAAATGCCATATAGCAAATAATGTTTAATTTAGTCCTTTATATGGTCTTTACTTTTAAAATAAATATAGCCAAATGGTAGTTTTTGGGTGAACTACAACTTCTGAATAACTTTCAGGGAGAAGCAGAGTGCTATCTCCCGCCTCCACCCTGAAATACACTACAAACTCTAGGAATAGTAATTTTCTGAACAGAAGTGCGAAAAAATAAAAATCATAAAGGTGAAGTCACATATGACTGTTTTCCCACAAACTACTTGCACATGTCTTCGAATGATGGTTCCATGTCATCTGGCCTCAGTGCTCTGCTCCAGCAGTGGAAAGTGGTACAGGTAGATTGAGAGAGAATGATTCTAGTTTTTAGTTTTTATTTTCATGATACCTAGTGATTTTCCAGCCTGGAAGCCTTCCTCACTTACCTCTGTTTTTCAGTGGAGGCAGTGTAGGGTGCAGGTCTTTATTACATTCATTCCTTTCTGTGCAGCATTCAATTGATCTTCTTTGATGAGGAATGGGAGTGTCCTATAATTGAACCCAAACAGCTATTAGTGAGTTTCTTCTAAATTTCAAAGTCACATCATCTAAAACTTAAAAATTGTCACTATTTAGAGAACTAATTTAAAATTTCACTCAAACACCTTAAATATGTTTTCCTCTACAAGGTAATTTATTTCAAGTTACCATGTATTATCTTACTGCAACTTTTGCATTTCAACAAAATTACTACTACATTTCTAATAACTAGTATGCATTGTATAAACTGAGGAAGAAGGCTTGGATTAATGCAACAAGCTAAATTGGATTTTGAGGAAGATACTCTAATGGGACACTAAGCAAGAAGTTAACAGCAAAAATGAAAATAATATTTGATTTCAAAATGAAGGAAGAATTGGTCCAATGGAAAATTTGTTTTCTAAATTACAATCATGTGTCACTTAAAGACAGGGATATGTTGTGAGAAATGTGTTATGAGGTGATTTCGTTATTGTGAGAAGATCACAGAGTACACTTGCACAAACCTAGATGGTATAGCTTACTACACACATAGGCTAAAAGATAAAGTCTATTGTTCCTAGGGTAAAAATCCATACAGCATGTCACTGAACTTACTACTGTGGGCAATTAAGGCACAATAGTATCTATTTGTGTATCTAAACATAGAAAAGGTAGAGTCGAAATATGCTGCTATAATATTACGGGACCACCATCCACCGTCATGATACCTACCATCTGTTGCTGACCTAAATGTTTCTGTGCAGCACATGACTATACTAAAAATGGGCTGGCCAAGAAAAACAATGGTTTTATCTTGCTTGAAACTTGTTGGAAATCTAGCCAATGAAAGGTTACAGAATCAAGTTATCTTCCTTACCCGACACTGAAAATCTGAGCCTTCTAGTCCTAGGCATCCAGAAGTGACCACAGGCATCCCAGAGTCATCCTCTTCTATCATCGTGAAACAATATCCGTCTGTGCTGAAGACCAAACAGGCAAAGTGAGAAACAGAATGTGTGTGTGTGAGTCGGTGTGTGTGTGTGTGTGTGTGTGTGTCTAGGGGAAAAGGAAATAAGTGATGTGTATCATCTGTTTTATTGCA
Organism: Symphalangus syndactylus; assembly: GCF_028878055.3. Taxonomy (NCBI): domain Eukaryota; kingdom Metazoa; phylum Chordata; class Mammalia; order Primates; family Hylobatidae; genus Symphalangus; species Symphalangus syndactylus. The sequence continues at coordinate 43,121,951 of NC_072432.2, forward strand.
ACAAGGAGAATGTCAATGATCTGTTAAGATAATCCAAAAACTTCCTTTTATGAAAATGGATTTAATAAACATAAAAACATTTTGTAATATCTCCTTTGTCCAGAAACTTGTGAGAAAGAAGGATCTAACATTTCCATATAACATACATCATTAACTACCATGAACAACCATAGATACCAATTACTGAACACTTATTTTGGCCCTTCACAGATATTACTTTTCCAGACAAATCCACACAAACTCTGTGAGGAAGGTAGTACTACTGTTGCTTTCTATATGAGGAAACTGAGGCTCAGGGGGCTTGAGTACCTTTCAAAAGTCTTACAGTTAGTGAGAAGGAGTGCAAGGGTGTGAATCCAGGCAGGTGACTGTGTATCCTGTTCTACTTGCTGTGAGATAGTGAAATACACTTATTTCTTATTAAAGCACAAAAACTAAAGACAGGTAGGAGTTGGGATCAGCATAGCATAACTGAGATTCTGACATTTAGTACCTCTGCTTCTGGGCTGTCCTGTCATATGAAGAAATTAAGCTTTGTTGTAAAAAGTATGGGCTTCATTTAGGGGTGGGGTAAAGAAGGGCAAAAGAAAGAAGGGTTCTTGATAAGATAGTGGAGAGGAAATAAAATTTTAAATTCTGTATGGTTTTCCAGATTAAAAATAACTTTCACTTATTCTACATCATTTAATCCTCTCAACAATAAGAAAAAGAAAGTATTATTATTCCTATTTTACAGATGAGGAAATTAAAATTATAAAAGGGTAGCAAACTTGTACAAGATCAAAGAACAAACAGTTATGGAACTGGGCCTTGAATCAAGGGCCTCTCACTTCACCATGTGTTTTCTGCTATGCCCTTTGGGACTAAAATAAAAAACAAATCTGTTATATATAGAACTGTTTGTAAACAGACATTAATATCTTCACAAGTTTGCATGACGAATGCCAGCAGACTCTCAATATAAGTCATAAACCAGCACTGAATGTCTTAAGAAATAAAGTACTAAACTATATCTATATCCTTTTCTCATATATATGCATGCTCAGCATCCAAGACAGATATGGCAATGTAATCTTGAAAGGTCATGGGAATAAAGCTCTGAGAATGGTATTAACCATGATTTGTGGGTTTGTCTATTCTGTCTTAGTGGTAGCAGCATGCTGCTATATGTTAGTCCTTCAGTTATTATCAACACCCTCAGAATTGTTTACTTGTCTTATAAGTCTCAAGTGGTCCAAAATACTTCAATTTATAAGAGCCAGCACAACAAAATTCAAACATACTAATGAATGGCTAAAAAGGGCCAATGATAAATCCCTCTCTTATACCAAGGTCAAAAAGCATGAATATTGTTGTGGAAGAAAGACTGTCTCTGAACAGCCCATGCCTTCAACTCTTCAGGTCTTTTTAACCAGTTTACTGAAATTGCTATAAAAATGTAAAACATGTAAACACTGAAGGGAATAATTAAAACATCTGTTCCTTAGAAATTTACTTTAAACAATATGAACAAGTAACACCTGTGACTTTTTTATTCTTTTCCTTCATATTTAGACTACATGTATAACTTACATTTCTCATCTAAATCAAAATTCAAAAATTATCAGAAAATATAGTCATCCTAATTTTATGGTATCAGGAAGGTATAGGGGCTAGAGAAGTACTAAATTAAATCTAAAGACTAATTTCTCTTTATCATGGGTTCTTCTTACTCAAAATAGGAATAAATAGAAATGCACTTCTAGGCAACTGTTAAGAATCAAAAAAAAAAAAAGGTATAGAAAAAGCTGGTAAAGCTATTATCAAGTTACTGCTACGATGTCCTAGGAAATATAAAGAAACATCCGAGACAGTAAATTCAAGCTTTAAAAATACACACCCCTTGTCTGCAAAGAGAGATGAGCTAAAAATATAAAGAAGGGAGAGAGAGGGAGACCCTGAGAAAATAATCCTTGCCCCTATAAGCCATAAATTCAGAAAGGAATCAAATATTTAGTTGGAAGACAAGAAAGGAGGTGAGATAGCCATTTCAATGGCATATTAGCTACCACAAAGCAAATTAATTTATACACTTCTCACTGACATTGCTCTCCAGCAAGGAACATCAACTGGAAACTACTACTACAACTGCAGAAGTTCAAGAATTACTTGAAAACTTTCAACCCTAAAGCAAGTACAAATGGAAACAAAGCTATGTTCCACAGTCAAAGCTAATCAATTTTGCCCACCTCTAAGAGATGGCTACAGGCTGTCACAATTAACTCTTACCATTGGCCTGTGTGAACATTCTGTTGCCTGACTGCCATGTTTAAGCTTAGTTTTGTATAGAGATTGTTACCCTCATTCCCAGAGTGTTGGAAGTGATAAAAAGATGAGATGAAGAATCATGAAGGAAATAAAAGTGGAAATAATTTTAAACAAAATTGAAAATAAGTGAGATATATACATGAACATAGGATGAATCAGGGAACTGTAGTAATGACTATGAATGAAATAAAAAAACAATTGATGTAACATTTCAAAAATGCTGTCCCTGTGTTATAGACAAAGAAAAGTGATAGCAAAATGAAACAGTAGTTGAGTGCACAAGATATTCAGTCACCAGTGCTAACTGCCTCTTGACATAATGTTAACTCATGAAAAAGCAAAGCACTTGAGAATTTAAAGACTGCATGAAGTCAAAGCAGTGATAATACAAGTCTTGTTTTTCTTGAAGAGGATTCAGGGAGAGAAGAAAAAGAATATGAAAAAGAAATAAAAAGAAAACAGAAATAATTCTGTTACAATTCTTGGATGATTATACAGGTTCTAGGCTCCTTAAGTTTTCCAAATATTCCAAAAGCAAAGGACTGTCTAGAAGGAACATCTAGAAAAATCATCAGGCATTTAACCGCCTCAAGAGATTTTCAGTGTGCCCAGGTGAAAATACACTTGCAAAAAAGGTGTCTACCTGTTTTAAAGCTTCAAGGGACCAAGCGATACTCTTTTTAGGTAGATATGCATTCAGAGAATAGATGCATTTATTATGGTCAAAAATTTATTTCATTTATTATGGTCAAAATAGATTTATAATATAGCCTTCTGGAACCCAACTCATTCATTAGTTATTGTAGAACGGTTAGAAACCAATTTTATAAGATGTCTAAAACTGCACTGATAGCATCTTTATTTAACATGAATACAGTGTTTACAAGGTTTACCCAAACTTTGGTCCCTTTAATTCTATTCTTCCACTAAGATCTTATGTTTCTTTATTGTAAACCCCAGGGTTGTTCATATAGCCACCACAGTTGAGAAGAGACTACTGTAGAACTTTTCCTCTAACAGTTTAGATCTTTATAAAGATTCATTTAACTGTAAAACAAAGTATTAGTTAAAAAGAGTTTATCTGCTCTGTTGAATCAAGTGATAGGAAATTTGAAAGCATTATATTTATATGATGGGTATTTGCTCAGTTGCATGTGGCTGGAAAGATTAACAGTTTTCCTACAACAACTCTTAAATTTCTTTTGAATTTCTTTTACATTTTAGTCAGAATTGATTTTTAAAGGTTAACTGATTTTAGGTCATCTGTAAACAAGTTCTTAAGAACATCTTGTCTTCTAAAATATCTATTTCTCACTCAAGGGAGTAAAGTCAGTTTTCAGTTTTTGTCACAGGTAAATGCAAAGATACACGTTAACTTTTAGAATTACCATTTAAAGGGTGCAGCTTTTTAGTCCATTAACTAAAATAGCTGAAAGCTGCTCATAGCTTTCTTAACAGTGGTATGTTTTACACTTATCAAGCATACTATGACTCGAGCAGAGTTGGGTGCTGAGTATGCAAGGGTGCATTTTGAGGAACTCATAGTCTACAAAGGCCACCAATCCTGGAAAAGAGAAAAGTCATTTAACTTCCAGGAATAGGGACAGACATCCTAAGCTGGCTAAGTGTTTTCTACTGATTGTGAAATAACCAAAGAAGAATGCTGAGTAGTGGTAATTATGAAAGTAATAGAATCCTACTTTTTCCCCCTATCATCTTAGATTATGGATTCCCGTAGCAGTGGAGGGAATATAGCGTGAAATATATATGAGTCTACTTTCCCCATCCCTGGCTTTCCTTCTGAGGGGTCACAGTGTTGGGAGAAGGTGAAGTTACAACACTAACGACAAAGTACCAATGTGAGAGATGCCCCTTTTATTTATCCTCAAGATCATGTAACTAACAGACATCCTTCCCTGGTACCCTTGCCGAATGATTTAGCATTTTATTTTTTCTATGAGGTACAAGATTTTTGAAGTTGTCTCAGTTTTTACATTCAACCAGCATTAGTATAATTTCACCCAATGCAGACCCTCATATCTCACCTTGACAGCTCTGAGAGCCTTCCTGCAGGACTTCCTCTCTCCTCTCCTGACTCCAATCCATTCCATATAGCAAGCCTGATAAATCCTACATTTTTTGTCTCTGCTCAAAAATCTTCAAGAGTTCTCTCTGTATAATTTTAAAACGCCCTGCACTATCACTTTCTATTAACTCCAACAACAAACTGGGACCATCTAAAATTCTCATTGATAACTAATGAGAGGTACAAGAGGAGAGTTATTCCTTATAAAAGCCTCCATATGTGAATTTAAAATCACAGCCTCTTATAACTGAATTACAAGTTCTAATGAAGAACCCACCATTCTCTTAGGTGCAATGGTTTGAAATCAACATCTTCTACTGGAAAAAAATAATTATATAGATCAATATTTAAATGGCCTGGGCAACAGTGGAAAAAATAAAACCCTGGATGGTTTATAATGACATTCAGTATGCAAGGTAAAATGTGCAAACAAACTGGAACAATGCACACTTAAATCCTCTGAGACCTAAGGTCAGGACCACCTGTCTGAAAACATACCACCACACTCAGCAAGAGGTTTAAAAAGCCTGCGTTAACACAAACTTTGTAAAAAGGCTCACAGCCCCTAAGCTTTTCTTTCTTCCACCTGTGACTCTTCAGGATATAGAGTTGGAGGCTTATCTAATTCCTCATTTAAGCAGCCTGGTGTCATTTGCACATCCTTTGTGCAAACATTCAATTTGATTTATTACATCTGTAAACTCTGAAAACTGCCCAGGCGGGAGAACTCTTGGTAAGAAACCAATAAGATAAGTAAAGAAGTATTAAAGATTGTCTTTGAAGAAAATAGTCAAAAATAATTTTTTTTAATGCCTAACATGTGTGAGGAAGTGGAGGGACTTGAGAGAGCTGGTAAGATGGAGACAAAAATGTGATTACAGACCACACCAAGTAAAACAAGGAATGATATGCAAATCCAGATTTGATTATACAGAGAAAAAATATATCAATAAGGCTGAGATAACACTTGCTAGGACAGGAAACTGAAACAGAACATTGGCATGTTGAAAGCCACATAAGGAGAGTTACTCAAGGAAACTATAGTACTCAAGGTATGCAGTGATGGTCTGTCATCCTAGGAGTAGAATCTGGAAATGGAACTCGATGGATTACAATGCAAAGTGACACATGGAAAGATATTTAGAAAACAGACGCTATCTCGAGGGAGAGAGGACAATGGCTTTACTCCTTACTTTGAAATATAAATATAAAAAAGGCTCTATTACTGTATTCAGTCACACTATGTTTGTACTACATCCTTTAATGTGAATATCATGAGCAATGGAAATGGCATGGATTTTGGAAGCAGCCGTATCTGCACCTGACAGAGATCAAGCCAAGAATGACTTTGGCCTTGGCGAAGGCTGATAGAGTAATTGATGGTACCGAAAAGGACTTCACAAGCCTCTAAAATCTTGCACATGTCCTCTAAATTAGCATATGAGATTTCAGGTTCTCTTTTAAGTACAATTCACTCTTGCCTCCTTTTGGATTATTCTCTCCAGGGAGGTGGAAGTGATAATGAACATGAAACCTACTGCAACACTCAGTTTGACTAAGAGCTGGGTGGTAAAATGCCTCAGGCCAGACAATTTAGACCAGCCCTTTTCTAAGGTACACATTAGAAAATACAACCTTATCCTTTAAACTGTTTTACCTAGAAGGGTAATACTTAGTGTAGTATTATTAAAGGTGTGTTCCCCTGCAGGTCAGCAAACTGCTTGCTACTGATCTGTGAAGGGGTGAATTTAAAAATGAAAACTTGTATACCAATCTAAAGGAACAAATTTATGTCTGTTGAAGGTAAATATTAGGCAATAAAAATGGAGCATGTATTTTGTAAGTATTTTAAAAATTAATTTTTCTAAGAATTTTTATTATAATTTATTAGCAAAGTGTCAGTATACAATTTATTGTGGTGGGAAAATTATCTTTCACTAGAGATAGCTTGAGAAGTACCGATTTGGAGGGTAGAGAGTAGAGTGTGCTTACAGGAATGGAAGTAGAAAGTCCCGGATTTATATAGGTCTTAGGACAAAGAAACAAATGTGGCCCCTGTGATTCACATATCACTGATCTCAGCTCATAGGAAGATTCAACTGGAATCAATACTTCATTAGGAAAATACATGTGCCTTTTACTCAAGAGTGAATGTTTGCTCCTTTGAGAACCAGTGTCAGAACTGGCTGCTGGCCAAGAATTCAGGACTTTGGAGTCCCGGCCACAATTTTTCTATCATATCATCATAACTATGGAAAATTACTTAACTTTTTAGAGCCTCAGAATTCTCACCTAGCAAACATAGATAGTGCTACATGCTTTATAGGAATGTTATAATGAATAAAGAAAGGTAAAAGTAAACATGCTAATATTTATTAAAAATTCAATAAATATTAGTTTTCTGTTAACTTCTACAAGTTAACCCACTGATGTTGACAGCAATGGTATATCTATGTTCTTTTGAGGGATTCCATTTTTACTGTGGCTGTTTTTCTTTCTGTTGTATTTTTGTTTACTTTTTCTTTGCTGTCATAAATCAAAGGTTGACAACCATATAATACACAACCCATTTTAATCTGACTTCCATCTCTACTACATTAAATATCTCTAAACTGCAGTTATCAGTGTCTATAAATCTGATTGCCATGTTTCAGTTCTTATTCTATTCTCTAATAGATCCAACATAGCTGACCTTACTACCTCTCTAAGTAAACCCGGCTTCAGTGACACCACACTCACTGCTTTATTGTGAATTCTTTAGTATCTTGCAGACATCCCCTTTACCCAAGCATTAAATGTCTCATGGCCAAGTCATACACTGGTAGATTGTTCTATTATTAATCCCAATTCTTCATACTTTACCATGGACATTGCTTCCCCTTGACTGTGACCTTGATTTTGTCACTTGATTTGGAAAATTCAATGTCAGAGGACACAATATGAGCAGAAGCTTTAAAAGATTACTCCTTTACACTCCTGTGAGAAACAATATGCCTTGGGTAGCTGCTGGTCCAAAAAAAAAAAAAAAAAATGAAGAAATGTGCAGCAGGCCTAAACCCAAACAGCAGCATAAAGTGAAGCCCACCTAATCCCAGCAGAGTGCAGCATGGATACAGCCTCCTTACAAACCCCTGAATGAAAAATAAATGTCTTTAATTATAAGCCACTGTGGTTCTGAGGTTATCTGTTTCACAGCAAACAGTGGCTAATGCTCTGCGCACTTTGACCTCTCTCCTCAACCTCTTCTCTGAGCCCCAGATCCATATCCAACTGCATACTGATACCTCTACTCAGATATATAAAAATCCTCAAATGTATCATGTCCAGATTGGAACTTGGTTCTTTTCATCTGTCCTCTTTCATTAAAAGTCTACCCTATGCATTTAAATCTACATCTGGAAACTTATAAAGCCTCTCTGGTTGTCCTCCTAGATGATATCTAATCCATCATCCCACAGCTCTATCTTCTAATTATTTCTCAAATAGATCTCACTCACTCCTACACCAGTGCCACCCTAGCTCAAGATCATTTTCTTGCACATGAACTGATTTTATTGAATCCACTGTTCAATTTCCCTGATCTAACTATTCTTGAATTCACTTCTGTCTCCTTCTAATACATCCAATATTCTGCAGCAAAGAAACAAATCAGATCATGTCAACCCTACCGCCACTCCTGCTGCAAAACTCCCTTCACTTACTTCCCAACACCCTTAGGAATAAGATCACATTCTTAATATAGCCCACCAGGTCACAGTCACTGTACCTCCTGTCTCAGCTCCTACCACTATACTCTATTGTTCCTACTCCCTGTACTCTAGAAAAAACAGTTTCTTTTGAACATGCAAAGCTTCTTCCCGCAACAGAATTTCCACTGCAGATACCCTGACTGAATACTTGCTATCAAACCAACTTAGGACACCCAAATGGCTTATCAGGAAAATAGGACAAAATATTTGGAAAATCCTGATCACCAGGACAATAGCTCAAATGACACACACAGGCATATTCTGAATACCACAGACTTAAGACACAATAGTAAAATACCCCACACTACTTTGTTTGCTCCTGCTAATTTTCCTTTCTTTCAAACATTTTTAAACTCTGCTGATACTTTTTCTATTTACTATAAAGAGGCAGTGTTTCCCTAGAAAAAATTGAGCTTTGGAATCATTTTACCTTGGCACAAAATTCAGTGGTCACAACTTTGTAGTACAAGAGGCAAGTTACCAGACCTCTCTGGATCCCAAATTTCATTTGTCTAAAGGTGAGAATAAGTTGTTTTGCTGATTAAATGAGATACATATTTATGAATACACCCAGGTTTCCTCCCTGTGTTACTCAGTCATGTTTCTTGTGCTAAATATACTAGGTTCTTGGAAAACCCCAGTAAGCTTATACTAGATTTTGCTTCGTGGGAAACTTAAAAACCTTTTTTAAAAAGCTCTCAGAAAGAAAAAAAAAAAAAAGCATTCAACTCAGCTTTGCATACCTTCTGGCTAATGAAGCCTCAAATGGTTGCTCAGATATTCTACCTGGGCTCTAAACCTAGCAGTCCACCTTTCTATTTCAGTCCACGCCCTCTCTTGAAGCTTAAGGCACACTCTGCTTCTCTGACATTTTAACTCTTGAGGGCCGTACTCTTCCAGATAGCTGACCCACTTCTCTCTTGGCACACACTGGCCTCGTTAGGCTATAGCTCTTTATCCACTGTTGACCTTACCGTAAGGAGTAAATGCAGCTATAGTGATCAGAGGAATGGATGGAGCTGCATAAAGGCATTTAAGGAAGAAAAAGGTAAAATAGTTCAGTTTCAAATGTTATAAAGTATCTATAAGAACATGATTACCTATTAAAGAGTATTTTCTAGTATTTGGACAATGTCTTTCTTAGCAACTGGGGGAGTCGCATGAGCTCTACCACTGCACTGCTTCCCAGAGTCAGTTTATGAATATTCCCAGCAGCTTAGGTGTTCTTTCCAAAATACTAACAACATCAGCATGATGAACGTTTGAAACAAACAAACAAACAAAATCACACGCATTTGACAGCCTCTGATGTTTAACTAATTCTGGGGACCAGGTCTTTTGAAAGAAAATAATTGGCATTTGCACCTTTACCAGGAGCCTGGGATCTGAGGTCTGCGTTCATGTGTATGTGTGCTGTCTGGAGGGAGCAAAAAGAATCTTAGGACATCGTTTCAGGGTGAAACACAATTCAATATTTCTCTAATACAAGCACAGCTCTAAGAGTTTATGATAGTGTTAGGCACTGTTCTCTAAAATGTGTTCTTTGAAACACTAGCCTACAGTTGCATAGTTGAAAAAGTGTGACTTTTTGTTAAACCTAGCTTTAAATCATTTATATCACCAACCTGCAAATATTGTTGACTGAGTCTTCTGGACAATGGTGGTGGCATTTACAACGCAAGACCTTTGGACGGGGGGTGGGAGCTGTACTCTCACCATCCTCTTTCTTGGTGCCCACGTTTAATTTTCCTGCACTTCGCAAAAGCATGTTATCAAGGAAGTTTGCTGAAAGAAGAAATAGTGAGAGTTAGGCATCTGTGGGATAGACTACCCCAGTCTTCTGTTCAAAGGAAAACATGAGATTACATTTTAAAATGAAGAATTCAAGATACTTAAAGATTTAAACAGAAAAGCAGACATTTTCGTATTTTGATTAAAATCATGTCTTTTACATAGTATACACCTCATACAGAAGAAAGAAAGACCCATAATCCTTTCAGGATGTTATTTTATGTATTAAATTGTAACAGCTATATTTAATCGCGTGCAAGGAGCTCAATGAGACATTATATAGACAACCTCTACTACATCTGGTAATTCTATGGGTAAATACTATCATCCTCATTTTTCAGATGAGAAAATTGAGACTCAAAGTTTAAGAGATCTGCACACAGCCAATAGACTATGGAGCCAGCATTTAAACTCAAATTGTTTCAGCTTTAAAACTGTCTTTCTACCATATCACAGAGTCTCTCTACTTTAGGTATATTATGTACTTCTTTTTAAAGAAATTATGAGAAATATTTAATCTGTAAAATTGGGTAAGAAGACAAAAACTTAGTTAATATCAAGACACATTTCAAAAGATACATCTTCCCCATCAGCATGGGGAAATGCAAAATGCCTACCTATTACTGTAATGATGTTTCTACCGTCTTTGATAGAAGGCACCATGGTAGACATGATCTCTTAGAAAGAGATGTTCTGGGTTCAACATTAGGCTTTATTATTTACCAAGTTAGTTGTCCTTAGATAACTTTATAAATAATCTTGTGACTCATGTTCTTATCCTTAAAATGGAGATAATTATAGACACCAAACCTCATGTCAAGAGCTCAGAATGTTTATGTTACACAGAAGAGGGCATGCCTTAATTATTATCTATTTTGTTTCAGGCATTGTGGTAAGAGCTCTTATACATGCCATGTAACTGCATAAATTGTCACCGTGAGCAGTTTTCAACTTAAAATCTCTCTAATAACACATTTAGCTTATCTACAGTGAAATCCAAGATCAACAAAAATATTTTAAAATTGCTGGGTTAAAAAATTGAAATTCTAGGTCAGAAATACAAGATATGCCACATATTATATTTTTAAACCAAAAATGAATGCCTGCAGGTAATGGTTCCATCACAGAATTAGAAGTTTATTTTTTTAATCTGTGATAATTTTTCCTGACCTTCTCCATGTTAAACTAATTATTCAAATTCTTACAGAAAAAAAGAGTTGAAAGAAAAAGCAATAAAATATGTTGTCAATATATCAGAATTTTCTAATTATTAACTCTAATATTTCATTAGATTATTCAAATTTATAAAAGATGTGCATCTAACTTTCTCAGTTTCCTGTAAATTTTGTCCAGAAAAAACAATGTTGATTGCAGTGGGCACCTGTGGCATATGAGAAGACTGTCATATGCAGAATCCCACCCCGAGCCACAGTGATTTTGATTCTGTAGGTCACAGGCGAGCCAGGAAATGTGCATATTCAACAAGATCTCATGTAATTCTGAAACAAATTACTTGTAGACTCCACTTAGAAAAACCCTAGATTAAGCAAATAATATGTAATCCAACCACACAATTACTCCCAATACATGTATTATTTCTATATAATAGTATGCTCATCCTTAGGTTAAATTCCCAAATAAAGTGAGGTTAAATAGTTCACGTCACTGCCTTATCGTGAAAGCCATTTGTTACAAGTTTGTCCACATGGGAGTGCAGCACCGCTTGCTATCCCAGGGTAGAGTATGTAGGTGTACCTATATCTCACCCTGTTGTGGTAAGCTCCTTCTTTTTAAATCTGGTTCTCAATGTTACTGCCTTTATGACCTGAGTCACCTCAGTAGACCAAGTAATAAAAATAGAGTATTTAAAATTTATTACTTCCTGCTTTCTTTCATACCAGTCCCTTTATTTTTTAATGCTTTAAAACACAATAATAAAAATTCATTTATGATGCAAATGTCTATTAGCAAATGTGTATCGGGTGCCCTCCCATTTTCCAGGCACAGCCTGAGTAACTAGGATGAATTAAACACACACAGAATTTACCAGTTGGTGGGAAAAGCTGTTGAATGGAACACTGACACCAAATGGTCTAAAGTAGAAAAGAAAACATCCTCATGTGATTGGAAGTAAGATGCTATCTTCTAAGAAACATTTTAAAAGACAATTCATGATTTTGTCACATTGTGAATTTATTTAAAGAGTGGTATAAAATTTGGCTAGAAGAAGTGGTATAAAATTTGGTTCTTCACAATATTGCTTATAACAACTCATACTTACAACACCAGAGGATTAGGTATATTTGTAAAATGGGACTCCTATATAGCCATTAAAATGCTGATGCAGAAGTATATTTACTGACAAGAAAGAATGTTATAGTATAATTTTTGGTTTTACTTACAGGGTATTCTAGTTATTAAATCCCACTATAATAAGAGAAAAAGGGGCTAAGAAAATGAACCTACAATATGAGATCAAGGGAGGAGACACTAACAATAAAAGCCTGAAAAGCAGAGAGACAGGCAGTCACTTGTCTACAGGATCAAAATTGCTGTGGCTCAGCGTCGGATTCTGCATATGACAAGCTTCTCATATGCCACAGGTGCCCACTGCAATCAACATTTTTTTTTCTGGACAAAATTTACAGGAAACTGTAGAAGAAAGTTAGACGCACATCTTGTATAAATTTTGAATAATCTAATGAAATATTAGAGTTAATAATTAGAGAGTAAATTCTGATATATTGAATTGATAACAAAGCTACAAAAGCTGATTCTTAAGCCAAATGTGGGGGAAAGCTAAGAAGCAAAGCTTTATGCTTAACCCCAAAAAGTCTCCAGAAATGGTATCATAAGGTACTTCTAAAAGTACTTCTAAAAGGGGGAAGGGGATATTAAAACAGCATGAGGCTGAAAATATATTTATAAATACAGTAATTAGAACTTCAGATAGCGTTTCCTATTCCCTACACACTAGCAATATTTCTTTCCTACCCCTGGCAGGAGATTAGAAGGGTAAAAGCAATGCACATATCACTGAGATGCCTTCTTTATTTTTCTATTTTACCATCAAGGCCAAGGACTGTAGGACACCAAGCACAGAAGAGGGCAGGAGTACCATCTTACTGCAAACATTCAGTGAACTCGTCTTCCCCACATGGCTTCAAGAACTCAATGAAGCCTGGTATGTGCCTTCCTTACTGGGTAATTTGACCAGGTCAAGAATAAAGGGCATAAAGATAGTGATATTGTGAGTTTCTCAGTGAAACAGGTCTGCAATGTTATCCCACATGAGGCCCACTGGAGACAACAGAGCTTTCAGTCAGTTCTTCTGTGATCCATTCTCATACACATGAGCCACTAATTCAAGGTAAATAGATATTTGAAAAATCCTCAAACATCAAAGACTGAGAATAAAACAAACACTACTTGGAAGAAGTAGATTACATTAAAGAAAATAAAGACTTTAAAAAATTATTATTAATACTCTCATCTTACAAAAATACATTACATCATGAAACAAGAACAAGTTGCTATAAAAAGAGAATAACAAGTAAAGAACTTTAAAAATATAATTGCATAAATGAAAATCTCAGCAGGTGAGCTGAAAGACAAAGATTAGGAAATCTACAACACAGTACAAAATATAAAGATGGAAAAGTTAAGTAACTTAGAGCTTGAATCCAGATTTAACATCTGAATAATATTAGCTCTAGAAAGAGAGACTTGAGAAAATAGAGGGAAGAAAAATCATCAAATAATCATGCACAATTTTCATAATGAAAACTCATGAGTTCCTAATTTGAAAAAAACCCATATAGCCCATGCAAACAGATCCACACCACATCACTGTAAAATGTTGTAACACTGGAGACAAAGAGACACCGTAATTTTTTTTATAGAGAGGAAAAGTGAGTGAGAGAAACAGAAAAGAGATAAAAAATAAGTATGGCATTGAACTTCATTCAGAAAAACTAGAAACTAGAATAAAATAGAACAATGCCTTCAAAAGTCTGAGGGAAAATTTTTCCAAATCAGAAATAAATACCGGGGCAAATTAAGAGTGAGGGCAGGGAAAAAAAAGCATTTTAATATTTTCTGAGTCTCAAAAATTTACCTCCCATGTATCTTTCTCAGAAAGTTATTGGAGGAGATATTCCATCCAAATGAAGGTATAAACAAGAAAAAAGATGGAATAGGTACCTGCTAATGGTAGATCCATCCCAAGAGAAGATGAAGCTTACCTCCAAGATAATGGTAAATGTGGATAATAAGATGAAACACTGCACAGGACTTCAGGAGCAAGCAGGCCTCATTGAAGGCAGGTCAAAAGATGTTGGAAGAGAGAACTCTAAGATGTTGAAATTAATAAAACGACTTATGTATTTTAAATTTAAACTGGGAGTTTGGAAACGCATTTGTAATGAGAACACAGGGGACTAAGGAACCAAATATTTAAACTCTTATACAGACGGGAAATGGGAATATGTACGTATGTAGTGGGAGCAGGGATGGGAAAAAAGTACTAAATCCTCATCTTTGATAGTGGAAAGTCAAAGGTAATGCCTAAAATTGAATAATAAAAAGTAGTACAGTATTTATTTAGAGCTATAGAGGAAAATGCCAAAACAATGAAAAGAGGTACAGGTGTAGTTGCTACGGGGAAAGGAGAACTTGGGAGGATGTTTATTAAAAAATAATAAATAAATCTCTTTAAACTATATAAAAGCAAACCTACTGTAGCGTGTGTGTGTGTGTGTGTGTGTGTGTGTGTGTGTGCGCGCGTGCGCGTGAAACAGAAATGTATAGAAGGATTCACATCACCATATAAGTACTGATGAAATACATGAAAATCCTGCATCTTTTAGAAAAATGTGATTATCTCTGTCAGGGAATACTGAATTTTATATTATCAAATTTTTACAATCTACTTTCAAAGGGGCCATAATTCCTCTTTCTACATTCCTGTTTCTACATCTGCATGGATCTATGGAGAAGCAAATTAGGACATATAATAGTTGGAGCTATTTAAATGCATTTACAAATTCCTTGTCCACTCAATATAAGGAAGTAATTAGTCATATATCCTCATGTGGAATAAAGCACATCAATGAACAATGAAGAAATGGGACATCAAAAGAGAATCCAGCCAAGAAGGAACTTCTCTAGCTAATCTTCATGATGGGATTCCCCTCTGGACCAATGACTATGGCTTGGTAGTTAACACTAAATCCACTGATGGCTCACCATGTTTTCATGTGTTACGTTTACACATGTGCTTAAATTGTTGGTAAATCTACATTCTACAATCTACAATCTATACAAGTCACAATATTTCCAATCACCTGATAACTTTAAAATAATTGATGGCCGGGTGTGGTGGCTCATGCCTGTAATCCCAGCGCTTTGGGAGGCTGAGGCGGGCAGATCACGAGGTCAGGGGATGGAGACCATCCTGTCTAACACAGTGAAACCACGTCTCTACTAAAAATACAAAAAAATTAGTCGGGCATGGTAGCCGGCGCCTGTAGTCCCAGCTACTCGGGAGTCTGAGGCAGGAGAATGGTGTGAACCTGGGAGGTGGAGCTTACAGTGAGCCCAGATGGCGCCACTGCACTCAAGCCTGGGCGACAGAGCGAGACTCTGTCTCAAAAATAAATAAATAAATACTTGATAATGTGTAGGTTAACAGATATAAGGCAAGGCGGAAGAGAAGCAGCAGCAGAATGAACCTGGTGAGACTCACCTTAAATGCTAAGAAAACCATGAAAAAGAAAGATGGTAAGATGCACATGTACCCTAAAACTTAAAGTATAATTAAAAATAAATAAATAAATAAAAATAAAAACTACAAAAAAAAGATCATCTTCATGTGTACTCCACATTTGAGAAAAGGGCCAACGAGAAACTGCAGTTTTATCTAACTTTATAATTATGCAAAGGTATTTATAAAAGGATCACTTTAATACCAAGTCATACTGAAGTTGTACAAAATCCAGCCTCATAGACACAAGTCAGGCATTTTGGATCATAAACGAGACAGAACATATCAGCTATGACATTAAAAAGGTAATTACATGCATATACAGAAATAATCATTTTATGAAAACATGAATTTGCCTGATAATTATGATGCTGAAATAATAAATAGAAGAAAAGACAAATGGCATGCATTCATAATAAATGTAAACATCAAGATGAATAACAAACATCCAGCGGATTAGCAATAATGCAGATATATCCCAAATATCAGATATCTGATGAAAATAACATATAAGAATGTACTTTCTCACATTCTATTATATTAGTATCCTTCCACTGGAAGCGGGAGAAAGGCAGCCATCAAAAGAGATAAGATGGATTTAGTTGACTCATATAAATATTTATTAATTAAATCCTCATTTTACTTGATTTTGTTTTAGTTTTATAAAAAATGATAACCCTTGAAAACAACTGGAAGGTATCTAACCATTAAAAAAATTAAATGTAATTTAGTACATTCTGTTTACTAAATCAATAGAGTAAAATCTACAAAAAAGTTTCTCACCAAAGAAAGTAGGGCTGGGCGCAGTGGCTTACACTTGTAATCCCAGCACTTTGGGAGGTTGAGGCGGGCGGATCATGATGTCAAGAGATGGAGACCATCCTGGCCAACATGGTGAGACCCTGTCTCTACTAAAAATACAAAAATTAGCTGGGCATGGTGGCACGTGCCTGTAGTCCCAGCTATTTGGAAGGCTGAGGCAGGAGAATCGCTTGAACCCAGGAGGTGGAGGTTGCAGTGAGCTGAGATCACGCCACTGCACTCCAGCCTGGCGACAGATCGAGACTGTCTCAACAAAAAAGAGAAAGAAAGAAAGCCAAATAGTGAATAGTTTCTAGCTAATTGTAGAGCAAATGTCAACAAAATTGATTATTTCTTCCCAAATGCATTTTAAATAATTATAGGCTTTCAATAAATATTTAAAAACAGAATCATGAATAAACCTGACAGAAAATATAAAGAAAAAAACTGAGAAAAATTACTCTTTCAGGAAATTTCTCAGGAATAAATACTACATCAAATAAGTCACTCATTAAGAGCCCATTCCATTTTGCCATTTTTTTCCTTTATTCCTTCATCCCTCCCGCCCCTCTCTTCTCTCTTCTTCCCTCTTTCTCTCTTTAATAACTGATCTTTAAAACAGTGTAAATCCAGACACTACACATGTGTGGTTCACTTAGCTTGTTATGTATAGTTATATATTATAGTTATATATAAATATATATATTATATATAGTTTTATATATATAACTATATGTAAATATATAACTATATGTAAATATATAACTGTATATAGTTATATATAACTATATATTATATAAACTATATATAACTATGTATAATAAAGTTATATATATAACTTTAGTTACATATATAAATATATATTTAATTTAATATATATTTAAATTTGAATATGTTTAAATTAAATTAAATATATAAATATAACTATATAGTTATATATCTATATAACTATATAACTACATAGTTATATATCTATATATAGTTCTATATATCTATATATAAATATATAGTTCTATATATCTATATAAATATATAGTTCTATACATCTATATAAATATATAGTTCTATATCTATATAGTTTTATATATCTATATATAATATATAGTTTTATATATCTATATAGTTTAGTTTACTAGCTAAATTACCATGATAATAAAAAGTAAGGCTTTTGGAAGCCACTCTAAAATTGGTTCTCATTTTTCAGAGGATCATTGGATTTTTGGCATGCAAATAAACCACAGAATTATTTTCATAGAATGTTTGAGTGCGTGTTACTGAATCACGACTAAATTATATTCCTTATGATTCTTATAAGAATACAAAAATAGAATATTGATAATATTTCTTTAGAAATAGATTTATAGATTTTTCAGGCAAATTAATCAAATTTCATGAAATTACCTAATGATCAGAATGCAATATTGTGACTTCCATTCAATTACAAGGACTAAAAAGAAAGTTATTTTTCTCGAATATCCTGAATATCTTTTCTGGAAACTATGTTGCAGTTATATACATATTTTTAGCTATATACATGTTTCCTATGGAATCTCTTGTAGTAGGAAATAAGGTAGAGTTATAATTTCTTTAAAGTATTTAATTGAAAACAGTGGACAATAATGAGCTGGAAGCCTCATATAAACATTATAAAATAATTTCTTTAATGTATATAACAATCAGTTCCTTATTGTAAAAATATTTCTATATTATTTTATATTACTATATACTCATATACATGATTTTTGTAGAAAAAACAGAAAATGCAGAACAAAAGTAAAATGTAAAAAAAATTTCATACTATTACATATCAAGGGTACAACATTACAAAAATTAATTTTATCTTCAAAATTAATCCATTACATCCTAAAGTGTGTTTTAACCGTATTTTTTTTTAGTAACATTCTTACCAGTTCAAAAATATCATAAATAATTTTTAATTTGTGATATAAAGGAGTTTTATGTCATAGACAGTCAAAAGGGTATCAAAATCCACTGTCACATCTAAATGCAGAGAGAAAAATCTGTATGAACAGTAGAGATTATTCAAGTAATATTAAATTCAATATGTAATGCACTTAGAAATGGCTATCAGTCTTTAAAATTCATTAAAAAGTGAAATATAATCATTTTGTGTCATACAAGGTCTACTAATAATCTATCTTCCTTTATCTTTTTCATTTTTAAACTCTGAATATCACAAAACTTAACCAAATGTTGATTCTCATCATTGTTCTTCACCTTCTACACCAGAGGGCAGGCAGGGGCAAGAAGAGAAATTGAAATTCATATTACACAAGTTTGCACTTTAAATGTCCAGGGTAAAGAGGTTAGTGGAAGAAAAATTTTAAAGTACTGAACTGGCTAGCAACAACTTTGGCAATGACCGATCCTACAGCTATTTGTACCGTTATGATAACAAATAATGCAAATCAATGCCCATTTTCTTTCTTAACCAAAACTAGTTTAAATACTCACAGTTTTTTTTAAGAGTCTATTTCACAGAGGAATACAACTCTGATTAGAGCTTTAAAACAATATTAACTTTTAAAATAACTTTTTGTGACATCAGATAGTTTAATTGCTAATTTTTATTTTCAACACTTAAAGCTTGAATCATTTAACTCAATTCACTGTCTAAATTTTTCAACTCTAAAGGCCTGAGTTTCATTTTCATCACCTAACCATTTTTCCTTATACTAAAGTACTTTCAAATAAATCATTTTCTATGCTCTTTGCAGCAAAAAATTTAGGAAAAAAATTATATATATATATAAACATACTAAGTCATTAATAAAAAGTTGGGACATATGCCTAAACTTTCCTGGAAAGTAACAAAATATAAATACAATTTTTATTAAAAAATACCAGAGCAAAATCATACGTAGGGAAAGAACAGATTTTCTAATATTAACTGTGATGTTACCTACACAGGAATCTTTCTCCTTCAACAGACAGAAATCAGATAAAAGATAAGGGAAGATGCTGGTGCTAAATTCCTGGACATGCTATGCAGGAGTGAAATGTCAGATGACAAAGCAGTATCAGGTATGGTCATTGAGCAGTGGAGCCAGACTTGATGACGATGTAGGGTAAAATAGGCAAATGGGTTCAAACTCCAGCTCAGCTACTTAAATGGCTTAGCAAGTGACTTAACCTTCCTTATAGAAGATGTGGAGAGTAGCAGTACTCACTGGTTGGAGTAGGGTGGAGGAGAAATCCACATAAAGCATCAGCTATGGTTCTTTGCACATAGTAAGAGTCAATAATAATAAACTGTTGTTTTATGTGCTGCTACTCTTACTATTATTCAGTTTTCTCTTCCTTTTCCCTACTCCTTTATCTCCCGTTTCTATTTGTCTTCCTTTCCTTTTCTCCCCTATTATCTTTTCCCCTTCCTGGCTCTCCTCTTCCTTAATTCCTCTTTCTTTTGCTTCATTTTACTGCCTTTTACTTTTCCTTCCTTTCTAGATTAATCACGGTTAGCAAAGAGTCTATAAAAATATAAGGTTTTCAGCTTAAGAAACATACTGAAAGTTTGTTCAAGGATGACTAAAATATTCTTATTTTCTTTCATCTCTTGGTATATTGATTCATTTAGCAAATAATCATTAAATCCATTTACATAACACAATGACCCAGAGTACTTGACGGTGTCCTCAATAAAATAACAATCTTGCTTCTAAGACAAATCAGCTACACATGGAACACTGAGACAAATCAACTACATATGGAAAGCTGAAATACATATAGGAAAACAATAAAAGAGATGTCACAATGCCACATAATTGCCAAATGTATGTCCTAGACAGGAGTGCATAAGAGGGAAGATTACTTTGTGTGGCAGTAATCAACAAGTATCTTTTATGGAAACCATAACCACCAAAACCAGGGATATTGCCAGTTTTTAATTTCAGCCACTCATGGTCAACACTAACGAGTAGGTTAAGATAAACACTAATTTTAAATATGAGATAAGTGCTGGCTCTTTCTAGAAACCAGGGCTTCAAAAAATATTTGTGAGTGTTTCTATTCACTGGCATTGTTTCTCTTTTCACCATATTCACACATCGACATTACCACATCTCTCGGGTTATGATGGATAATCATGTTTTCAACATTTCACATCAGAAAAACCCTGCCAAGAGACCTATAAAAGCTTCAATCACTCAAACATTTTATGTGATACCAGACTATGACATAAAAAAACATGAGAAGAGTAAATATGACATACAAGTCAACAGACAACACAAACATTTATATTCATTTGTTTTCCAGGTAATTGATATAGAATTATAAACCTCAGCAAGGAGAGTAATTATGATAGTAATAAACATTCTTTGGACATCATAATTATGCTCTTTAAATTTAAAACAATAGCTAGCCTTTCCCTTAGGTTTTACGCTGCTTTTGAATTTAGAGAAACTCAATCAAAATGTTTATATGAATTAAAAACCTTTGAAAAATCTCTAAAACACAACTTGTTTGTAAGTATTTTTAATAAAAGCAACAACATAAGAACAAAATTAACTTGACAAGCAAGTAACCATGACTTAAAAATATGCAACATCAAACTGAAGGCATTGTCATAAAACAGCATAATCTCAGCTGATAGAATGATTAGAAATTAAAAATCTCTTTGTATTTTAAAATATTTAACGTGTCAATTCAGCTCCACATTGTTAGAAAAGAAACTGAACTGTGGTCTCTTTGACAATAATGTCAAAGAGTCAACTAGAACTTGGCAGATTTCCAAGCCAGGAGCTATGGTTTTATTCAGCAGTTTCTATGAATGCTCTGCTTCACAGAGTTCTGAAGCTAATCAAAGTAGATGTTCAACTTGCCTCCATACCAAAACTTACTCTGCAGCTTTGCAAAGCACTCCCAAGACAGCCTAGTGTATAAAACTATTTTATAGATGCATATATGTAAAGAATGGAAGTGACAATGAAGTCAGACAAACCAGAAACCAAATCACCGTGTTTGTGCTATTCTTTTTCCCCAAAGAAAAAACCTGGAAAGCATTTAGAATCTTTCTACTTCTAATCCTTACCGTATCCTCTAATAGGAAAACTGTTAAAGGTAACCTTAGTTATTACTGACTTTAAAATATTCAAATATATTGCTAGTTCAAATGTTTAAATATTTGAGGTATAAAATATAGTATATATATTTCAAGCTAAACACTATTATCAACTATTATCATCATCAATGAGTTTAAAGGTCTATCTCTGGTGAAACAATATGGAATGATGATCACCAGCAATAAAATGAATAAGAATGCAATGTAAACATTACAAAGCCATAAAAGTTTTAAGAGAATAAACTGTAAACCAAAGAAAACTGTTTAAAATCTGCAGTGCCACCCATGTGCTTTTACACTTACTGTTGTGCGTCACAGAAAAATTTTCTTAGATACCAAAAATGATATGAATTACTAAAATATACTTGCCCTCACTTCTCCAAATGTATACTTTATCATGCCAAAACAATTTATATCCTTCTTGGTAAAAAATAAATATCTTAGTAACTATATTTTTGAAACATTCATTTGATCTAACATCTAAATCATTACATTTATACTTTAAAGAATCATTTTGCATTTTTTAAAACTCATATTTGCAAGAAAGAAACCTAGACCTTTAAAACCTATGAATTTAGAATTGTATAGCTGATACGTTAATAGTGAAAGAATTCACAACATCAAAAACTATAAAAAATTAAACCACAAGACCTTTACACAACCACAACACTTGATTTTAACCTTGACAGTGTTGAAAATGTGTAGGGGCAAACACACACTCACTCCAACACACATAACACAAAAATTAAAATAATATATATAAGAACATCATTAATTTAAAAGTAAGCTAAATTATACACTACCAGAAGAGTTCGGCTACATGGTATTTTCTTGCCATGTAATTTTTTCAGACAAAATTTTTGATCTCCTTGAATTAGTCTATTTCACCATCTATGCCAAGAAAGGCTAAGTTCTAACACCTTTTATTGTGCCAGAATTGGCTTTACTCATCTTGCTTACATTTTTTTGGAGGGGAAAAAAAAAGTCTCTGTGAGATATAAAGCTTCTCCCACTACTCACTTTTGATTTCTGTACGCTTGATATATCGTTGCCAGGCTCCCTAGGATGAGAGACATGAGGAGGAGGCACAGAATTGCTAGGGGTTTCCACTAAAAAGCCCAGCACCGTAGGCAGCACTAATCCTGCACCTGTGATGTGTTATTCAGCAGTTAAGAAATGCAGCCCAGACTGTGGTTGCCTAATACAGCTCAGCTGTTTTTCTCAGTAGTCCCTTTGATTATAAGCTGGCAAGAGAGATTATTCCGGTCAAGCAATGAGCTATGTTCAGGACTCATGGCATATGACAGTGGAAAGGTAAAAAAGAAAAGAAACATAGGAGTCAAAAACAAAACAGAACATAACAAAACAAAACAAAAAAAAAGAAAAGAAAAAAGAAAGAAAAGAAAAAGGAAAAAATGAAAAAAATGTCACTGACCACAGTGTGTTATGTAACATTTCCAGACGGTTAAAAGCTACCTCTGAGTGTATGCAAGGCAGAAAAATACCTAGAATTCATCATTTAAATATCTAGAAATCCATCTTTACAATATCCTTTGACATTTAGAATGCTATTTCAATACGCAATGTCTTCAGTTTATCTTAAGAGAATCTCAATTTCACAAACCAATCAACTACACAAACATTTAGAAATCTTTCATTAAAGAGGTTTACCTTTACTAAATGTCAAATTCCTTTTAAAATTTGGAAAATTTCAAAATGTTTGGAAAACTGAAGACCAAATGCATACCATTATTTCTATCTACTTATTAAATCTACAATATCATTTGACTTGATTCATTAAAAATTTGATATAAAACATATTTGAGACACAGCTATCCTATTCATCATATATGGTTAAAACAGAATGAAATATTTATTAGAGTCAACTTAAAGCCACTAACAAGTCCATATTGATTTAAGAGATATTTGTCATACACAAATGTTAAGAAATATTTACCATACACAAATATTTCAAAGTGCTGTAAGCACTTTAGGCTCAAAGAGTTGAAGAAGAAATGGCCACTATGTTCATGAACCTTAAAATCTATTTGGAGAGTGTGGCATAAAAGTTGTCAATTTTGTTGTTGTTCTTTTGTCATAAAAGGTCTGCTGATTGTTCACTCACACCAAAAGTTTCACTCTATTTCCTTTTATACTATAGATAAACATAAAATCATGTGTCCTCCAAGCTAGTATCTGTGCCACTTTAAACAAATAACCTAAAATCTTATCCAAAAAAACAGATACCTCTGCCTAACAGCAGATGGTTAAAAACAAACCAAAAAATTCCTTTACAAAAAGAGCTGAAATGAAGAAAATATATCAATTCAAAATGTAAATATAATTTTTATAAAATGTAACTATAATTTAAATATATATTAAAGAACATGTTAAACATTTTATTTTTGTTATTGCTGTTTATATACTAATTCCCTACTAGCCAAAAAGTATATTAAAAATTTTGTTAGAAAAAATATGCATAGGATATGTATTAAAATCAATAGGGTCAAAAAAAATTCCTGTGTACATAAGAACATTCTCTCTCAACAGAATTTGACAAATCTTATAGTTTTCCCTTATATTCAAACACTTGGGTTAGAATACTGCATTTCAATTTCCAAGTAACACCCTGAGGCCGAATGAAAGAAGAATGGTATTCAGGAAGTGTGCTGTAAGATGTTTTACTAGTATTCTCCTAACTCTACCATTAGTCTCTATCCAAAGTAAAATAAGATAGTTGAATTGGAACCTGGATATGTGTAAGACTAGAGTTCACAGAGTTTTGATAATTTATGATAAATCTTTTTTCTTGAAATTATACTTAATAGGCTGAAACACTGAACCACCATCTACTTTGATTTGTAGGAATAAGACTGCCAAAGGACAATCTTGTTGAATTCTGGGCAGAAACACTGAGGAGAGATCTGAACTGAAACTGTGTTATTATAATAATTGTTATCTTCAATCTGGGCATGGCACACATGGAACATTCTGGCCTGATGCTGCTCAAGCTGTCCCTCTTTGGATAAACAAACGGCTTCAGTTTTCAAAACATTCTCCTAAAGCACTTTTATATTCTTATTTTTTAAATTATATAACACCCAGTACACCTCAGTGGTCCCAGTCTTTAAAAGCCTTGTTAATCTTACCTTTAAATTTTCTTTCTTTATATTTTTTTATCCTATTCATATCTTCTCATTTATGCCAGTAATATTCTCACCCATAAATTCTACTCTAAGGTCAAAATGTTTCCTTCCTCCTCTTTTAAATAACTGTCAATATGGGCTCTCCCAATAAACAAACCACCACCAAAAAAAGAACAACAAAAAGCCTGTATCTGGGTTGCTACGTGAGAAATAATTACCCTTCACAAACCCTATCTTCAGATATTTCTGTATTTTAAGCCACACCAACATAAGGTAGATGTATTTGTGTGTGTTATGTTTTTCCACCTTGAAATAGTTTTAAGAAGTTGGACATATTATCTTAAATTTCAGTATCAGAGTGAGTTAAGAAATAAATACATTGTATTTAAATGACCAAAGTGATCCCAAACAATCACAATACTAATATGGGGCCAAAGGACCATGGCTATCTTAATGGCCACTTCGGTCAAAATTTTTCACATTCTAAAAGAACAAATGAGATGAAACAAAATATTTCACCAAATTGTATTCATTGGTACTTCAGTTATGAAAACTATTCCCTGTATTTACCTACAGAATCCTCTATCTTCTATGTAAAAACTCAGCAAATAATTAAAGGTTGGCAAAACTTGTCAGTTTTAACTCTCATGGTCAAGTCTGTTGATCTTCACTAGGAGTCTCATAGCTTTTTTTTTCTTCTTTCCTCTAAAGAGAAAACTTAATGACCTTTCAAAATGAATAGGCCCGATTTATGATAAATGATTAGTTAAGAATTGAAGTTTTTTAGTTTCTTTCTTTCTTGGGAAACAAAAAATACTCACTTTTATTATTAAGCCCATAATAACTATTTGGTAGCAATACAAATATTTCCTAGTGGCTCCCATTCTCTAGCAGCCAGTCAAACAACCTCAAGAGAAAAGTACTAAAATTGTGCTATTATGAAATAGCACATAATCTGGAATAAAACAAATCCTTCTATCATCATTATATCCTAAAAGTTCTTTGCCCCAGTCTTAGAACATGGCACTTTTGAGCATGCTAAAATCATGATAAGGACATATTTCTCTTCTCATTTCACACCAATAAAGAAGGAAAAAAGCCTTGTCCAATAGGCACCATCAAAATAATCTACCCACCCCCAACTATGCCAGGCTCCTGCCTCTGTGGAGTTCAGTGGCTCCTCACTAGTAGGAAAGTATAAGCAGAGAGACCATTAGTTATGACATGGAGACTCTTGCTGATAATGCTGACTCACTTCAGGAGCTATTATACTATAAACAGTGTGCTGAAAGCCATTTATCTGCATTTTAGGATAAACAGCAGAAAAGTCTCAATTAAATAGATTGCAAGAAATAAGTTGCTGATGTCAAACCAAGTGAAGCTTACTTTTGAAAAGAAAAATCTGTGAATGTAATAAAAATCAATGTGGGACATCAGGGATGTTAAAACAGAAAATTCAACATTTTATTTTATAATATAATTATAAACATAACATCTTTCAAATCATTTTATAAGATCGGCTTATTTGATTATCAAAGTTACTGCACACTACTTTGAAGTTCAAAGTAAATTTACTGAAACTTGACATTCTCTTAAGAAACAACATTTATGGTACTACTGGCACTGAGCCAATGTATGCTATCAAGGAAAGCTTTATCTGTCACTGTGTAAAAGGTGAAGTTCAATTAGGTCAGTTTTATCACTTCTTTTCCTACACACAAACTATCAGGAGAGATCATTTCTTTTCTTTCTTTCATTTATTTATTTTTTTGAGACACGGTCCCACTCTGTCACCCAGGTTAGAGTACAGTGACACAATCACAGCTAACTGCAGCCTCAATCTCCCATGCTTAAGTGATCCTCCCACCTCAGCTTCCCTTAGTAGCTGGGACTACAGGCATGCACCACCAAGCCTGGCTAATTTTTCTATTTTTTGTAGAGACGGCATTTCACCATGTTGTCTAGGCGGGTCTTGAACTCCTGGACTCAAGCAGTTCACCTGCCTTGGCCTCCCAAAGTTCTGGGATTACGGGTGTGAGCCACTGCACCTGGCCGAGAGATAATTTCTAAATGACTCCCTTCAAGAAGAAAACACGAGTGCTATTTTACATCTAACTGTACATACACACACACACACACACACACACACACACACACACATCTATCTCTAGCATGTTAAAATGCTTCAAGGAAAACACTATATAATTAGATATAATTTATCATGGAACCATAGAGGCTTTATTCCACAACTGATTAGAAGGATATGAGACAAAGTTTGTGACCAGCCTGGCCAACATGGCCAAACCCTGTCTCTACTAAAAATACAAAAATTAGCCAGGTGTGGTAGCATACACCTGTAATCCCAGCTACTAGAGAGGCTGAGGCAGGAGAATCACTTGAGCCTGGAGGTGGAGGCTGAAGTGAGTGGAAATTGTGCCACTGCACTCCAGCCTGGGTGACAGAGTGAGACTCTGTCTCAAAAATAAAAAATAAAAAAAAGAAGGATATGAGACACACCAAGGCCTTTACTGCAAGGATCAAATATAGGTAAAACACAACATTCAGAATTTATTTTTCCTACTTGCCAGAAAACAAATCAAAATCTTCTCTCTTTCATATTTCCAAATGTCAGAAGCTTTTCAAAATAATTTTGAGGTTAGCAAAGAGAACACACAGGTGTGTGTTATGTCAACTACTGAAAGCAAATAAAGGTTAGCCTGGAATCTGATCTCTCTACCAACACATTCTTGTGGGCATTATAGATGCTCCCTGAAGGAATATTACACTAATGCTGACTAATTTTTTAAAACATCCCAAATCTCATTAGATCTATTCCTTAGCAGTATTGTTCAAAGGCGTGACCTCTACTAACATCAAACTCACTGCCACTTCTTAATAAACCCTTAATGTTTTCTCCAATATCACCTCCTGTTCTGTTTCACTGACAATACAACAGGTTGAACAACAATAAAATATTCAATATCAACACATGTAAGTTTTTGTCATGTCATGAAAACTATGACAGCCCACAAACAATTAAATGTTAGGTTACCAGTAACAAATGCTTAAGAATACTGGTTCGCATTAATGGCTATGGGTCTTCAGAATACCATTACATATTTTGACTGCTGTGTAAC
This sequence comes from Symphalangus syndactylus, assembly GCF_028878055.3. NCBI lineage: Eukaryota > Metazoa > Chordata > Mammalia > Primates > Hylobatidae > Symphalangus > Symphalangus syndactylus. Next base: position 43,149,812 of record NC_072432.2, read on the forward strand.
AAGCCTGGCACAGAAAGATGGCAACAGTACTTTCATATCCGAAATTACTAGTGTTCAAGCTAAAAACTGTATTTGTCATTCAAAACCTCTATTAAACCTAAACAGCAACGAACATGACATGTTCTTAATTTTTAAAAAATAGGGACAAGAAAGGATCCTTGCCATCAAATGACTCCAATCAAGATTAGAAAAATTTTTCCACCAGTAAAATGACCTAATAGTCATAGCTTTATGAACGTTTATTAACGATCCAGAATAATCATATCAGTTTATACCTTTAAAATTAACTGTCAATCATGTTAACATTCACTGAAAAGATTTTGTATTTCTATAAACCCTCCTTTTTACACAGACACACACACACAGGTACACACACACAAATATGTCCACGGTGAGGGTCAACAGGTAACAAATTATTCCCACAAAACCTTTCTTGCCAAATGTTCCTAATATTTTATAAACCTCACAAGTAACTTACTACTGGACAAACATTCCAGCTAACGATCAAAAATATAAAACTTCAAAATATTTTTCCCTTTTTCTAAGTTCTTCATAAAATGCCTGAATGCTCATGCCCCAGAAAAAGCTAATGCACAAAACAGGATATACCACAGCACTCTCAACTTCCGCTGCAACATCAAGACTGGCTGATAACTTTGCTTATATATTTTCTATTTACACATATCAAGTTTCCCAGCATTACTTTCCTCCTCACAAGCAGCAAACCCAGAGACCTTCATTACTAACATTCCACAATGCATGGGGAAAGCAAGTTGCGGGACCGGGAGTGGTCCAAGTGTCTCTCTACTTGAGTGTATGTGCAGAATGTCTTTTTGATCCGAGATCCTTTTCTGCCTCCTTCTTGATTTGTTTTCCAGTGGTTTCTCAAAAACTTTGATATTCTTTGAGACCCAGATGTCTCCTTTCTTCCCTCCTGCACACACTGAGAGGACAGGAAACAGCAGGTGTGAAACGTTCCTGTTTGCCTCTCTCGACTTCACAAGCAACTCCTGTTTGCGAACTGTCTTTCATCCTTGCTTGCTGTCTCAGGGGAGCGACCTACTATTGGTCTGCTGGATCCCATCTCTTCTCACACACCCAGATGTACAGCCATGGCCACAGTCCCTCTCACAGAGGATAGTTTGCTTTGATACATTCCTTCTTGGGTTATGATCAAAGAGTCATTTTCCCAACCTAGACCAGCCTGGCTAAAGAAGGGTTTTACAACAAAGAGAAAATGAGTGTATGGGGAAGAAAGGGGACGAGAACTCTGAAAGGAAAATGTGAGATGCCTGTGCTTAGGCCTTCATGTCAAAATGTAAAAACTTACATACAAAACATGTAACCGGGCACCAGCTCTTTCAATAGGCCAAGCCACACATGTAACAGGATAACTAGACTCCAAGCAGGTGTAGGAATCATGATTTCTAGCTCTAGCTATGCTACTAACTCAGAAATCTCCAGAATGTCTTGGTTAGAAAACCGGCACAGTAATGATTCACCAAATAAGACACAGGTTGTAAACACAGGTTCTCACGATACATTTGTTAAGGTAATACTGAGTGAATGAATTCGATTATGGAAAAGACTTAGACAAACATACCTGCCTAGATTAGGAATTTAGTGCAAGGGAAGTGTCCCTGAGTCAACACTGTAATGTAGTAATGCCGCATGGGGATTGCTTTTCCCATGACCACACTCCCTGGATGGGTAACAAAGAGGGTAATGGATGTTTCTAAAGAAAGGAATCATGCGCACAAAGTAGTGGCTACTCTGGTAACTTCAAAATATTCCAAAACACTATAACATGTTACACCTCTAACTGCTTCCAACTCTACTCTTACCTAAAACAAAATTTGGGAAAAGGGCATCTAACCTCCCATTGCCTAAGATTATAGAGGGATAAAAATAAATCTGAACCTGCCCTGGCCACAAACACAGAAAACCATTTACATGAAAAAAATGTATATATACACATATACACATATATATACATACACCTACACATACATATATATACACACACGTGTAAATATAAATTTATAAAGATATGTATAGCTCATGTACACAGAGTACTGAATATATATAAAACATATAAAATATTTTTTATTTTATATATTAATCTATTTATATATCTGTATATAAAGATATATATATCATAAATTAGATATGAATATATGTATGAATGTCACTGATTTAACCTAATTTCAGGTAGATTTTAAGGCTGACATCTACTTTTACATATTTAGGGAATATTACATACATATAAAATTATTTATGAGTTTACATCAGTGACTTTACTGAGAAAGGGATTTGAAAGAACTGAAACAAGACTTTATTATATTAGAGAAAGGGGAAAATGTCAGGACATCCAGCCAAAAGTGAATAGTTGTGAATTTCCAAAATTAAACTAATCACAGAGTAATCTGAAAATAACCTGCATTTCCTTTGAGTTTATTATCCACAAAATATATTTAATTACATAAAAATATAGTTTAATACTGCACCATTAACTCAAGTGATTATGTTTTTAATTCTACTTAGTAATAGTAAAATGGGAAGAAATTATGAAGAAACACACAGAAAAAGAGGTAAGCATTACGGAGTGGTTATAGAGTGGTGAACCAAACCCTTAATTCCATCCTCCATAAGGTATCTTTGGGTTGAAGGTGAAGCATCTGCATACATAGTATAATACTAAGAACCACCAAAAAATAGTGTATTATCCTGAAATCTTATTAGGCTGCTTTGAGGAGATGAGTTATCTGACCCTGAATATCATAAGCACTTTCCTGTTCCACATATTTCCTTTCGCTTTTTTATTACAGTAGTAACTCTCTCCTTTTCCCCTTCTAACACACACACTTCCTTTTTAAAGAACTTCAGCTAAACTTCTAACTCTTGAGCATCCAAGGTTTGAAAAACACTGTAAATTTTTTTTGCTTCTACAACAAAACTCAGCCTGTAGCCATAGAAGATTATAGTTATTTACCATGATTATGATATTTACCATAATCTTTATGTGTCCTTATAATCTGTTTTTGTTATCATTGGCATCTTTATGGAACAGATAAGGACAGTTCTTGCCAAAGAGGCTTGAACTCTTTTGGTGTGGTCAAGCAAAAAATAAAAAAGAATGCTTAATAGGAATGAGATGATTATGTTAAAAATACTGCCAGCCTCAAAGCAAGTTAGGGGTCACACTGTTGTACCTGCATGCCCTGAGTTACCTTATCAATGAGGTTGTAGGAAGACAAATTCTCTAACCTCTCTTGTACTTCAAACATATTATGATTCCTTTTTTTTTTTTTTTTTTTTTTTTTTTTTGAGATGGAGTCTTGCTCTGTCGCCCAGGCTGGAGTGCAGTGGCACAATCTCGGCTCACTGCAAGCTCCGCCTCCCGGGTTCATGCCATTCTCCTGCCTCAGCCTCCTGAGTAGCTGGGACTACAGGCACCCGCCACCACACCCAGGTAATTTTTTGTATTTTTAGTAGAGAGGGGTGTCACATGTTAGCCAGGATGGTCTCGATCTCCTGACCTCGTGATCCACCCGCCTCGGCCTCCCAAAGTGCTGGGATTACAGGCGTGGGCCACCACACCCAGCCCAAACATATTATGATTCTATGTAACTTCTACTTTGCTTAGATGTACTCTTTTTTCAAATCTGTAGCATGAAAAAAGGGTACTGAATATTACGTTAATAAAACAAGGATTCCAGATCTGCCATTTACTAGTTTGGGACCTTAAGCAAGTTCTTAATTTCCGTTGGTCTCAAACACTTCACAGCAACAATACTTACACTTCACAGAGTTTGGGAGATTAAATGAGATGTAATCATTTATCCCCTATTACAAGTTTATAAATCTTATTTAATGTAGTCCTCAAAATACTCTGCCATGTAAGGGTTACTACTCTCATTTTACAAATGATGAGGGGACTAGAGCTGGAAGAGGTTATTTGCCTGAGTGCAAACTACTGAGCAGCAGACAAGGTGGAAGTAAAGCTCTGTGCTCTGCGACTTTTAAAAGCAGTGGTTCCTCTAGACAGCAGTTCTCAAATGTTTTGTTCTTGGGACCCTTTTACATTGTTAAAAATGACTGAGGATACCAAATTTTCTGTGTGTCTGGATACAGTTTTCAATATTTACTATGTTAAAAAAAACTGAACAGTTAAAAAATGTATAATTCATTTTTAAAAAATAATAAACCCATTATATTTTAACATATTTTCAAGAAAACAGTGGCATTGTTCTACGTTTTTGCAAATCTCTTTAATGTCTAATTTAATAGAAGAAACTGGATGTTTGCTTCTGCACTCAATCTGTTACAGCATGTTGTTGTGATGGACATATTAAGAATAATTGGTCTCACATAGATATGTAGTTAGGAGGCTATTTTAATAGCCTTTTCATATGAGTGGTTATTCTTTAATATACACTAAAATTGGACATCACGGAGTTTCTTAGAAGTTACAATATAGGCTCTAAAACTCTATCAATGAAATTTGCATATTCTGATAAATTAAAACCTACTGTCCATCTTGTATTTTAAACTGATCTTTTACCTATGCATGAATATGAAACAACAGGCACTGGCCATCTGGAAAAAAAAAATGTTTGGTCCACTCAGTTATGCAGATCAGTTATGTGGATACAAGCTTCACAAAATCCTAACTTTTGCTTGAAAGTTTGAGTTTTATCATTGGCAATAAATACTGTCAACTGTTTTCCTTGAACTGGCAGGCTCAATTGATTCATTTTTGAGAATGTAACTGCAAATACCCAAGTCTGAATAACCATAGTTTTTCTGTCAGTCATTCTTTCTAGTAAAAATTTTGTTTCATGAAGTCTCAAGACACCTGTAGTAGGCCGTTCTCACACTGCTAATAAAGATATACCAGAGACTGGGTAATTTATAAAGGAAAGAGGTTTAACTGACTCACAATTGAGCATGGCTGAGGAGGCCTCAGAAAACTTACGATCAAGGTGGAAAGGGAAGCAAACACATCTTTCTTCATAAGGCAGCAGCAAGGAGAAGTGCCGAGCAAAAGACAGAAAAGCCCCTTATAAAATCATCAGATCTCAGGAGAACTCACTCACTATCACAAGAACAGCATGAACATCACCACCCCCATTATTCAATCACCTCCTAGTGGGTCCCTCTCATGACATATGTGGGGATTATGGGAAGTGCATTTCAAGATGAGATTTGGGTGGAGACATAGCCAAACCATATCAGCAACCATTGATTCTCAGTTGCTGAAAAATTTTATATATACTTTACATTTTGTCACACGGAATATTAAAAAGACATTTACAGAGAGGTTGAGATTTAATAAAATTAATCATTTTATTGCTTCATTAAGGATATTCTTAAATGAAGCTTCCTTTTGTTTCTTTGGCTGGTTGGTTTGGTTGGTTGTTTACACTGTGAGCATACTGGAGTGAAGAATACATGTATAGTTTGGTTCCTGCTTCGATTTGTGCTAAAGCTCTATCCATTGGTGTTTATTATCAGTGCAAATGTCAATAAAACATGTTAATATTATTATGTTGGCAAATCATACTTTGAAAACTGACACAATATTTGACCAATAACCAGTCATTAGCAATAGAGATATAAAATTTGTAAATGTTTTAGGCCAGGTGTGGTGGCTCACACCTATAATCCCAGCACTTTAGGAGGCCAAGGTGGGTGGATCACTTAAGGTCAGGAGTTTGAGACCAGCCTGGCCAACATGGTGAAACCCCATCTCTACTAAAAATACAAAAATTAGCCAAGCGTGGTTGTGGGCACCTGTAATCCCAGCTACTCAGGAGGTTGAGGGAGGTGAATCACTTTTACCCAGGAGGTGGAGGCTGCAGTGAGCCGAGATCGTACCACTGCACTCCATCCTGGACGACAGAGCAAGACTTTATCATTCATACATACATACATACATACATACATATATACATACATACATACATAAAATATTTTAAGATAAGCTAAGGCATTTTTACCGTGATGGAAGAGAACGGAGTGAGTATAAGAGATGATTTGTTTAAAAAAGAAAAGAATTAAGAAAACGTAATTTTTGAACCTCTTGAGATCTAAACAGAGCTTTTCATTTGTACTTTAAATGCTTTTATTTGTAAATGGCACAATTAAGCTCCTGGGTCTTAATTTTTTAACCTAGCACCTCTTAGATTCAGCCAGTTATGAAGTACTGGCAAATAATTGGGAAAAGAAGAAATGAATCATTAATATGAGAGTAAACAAGAGTATACAGAAAGTTTACATTCTCAGAAAAGTAATTTAAAAAAGAAAAAGTTTCTCAAATGTGGAACAAATCAGTCTTGGTTGATTTTTGCTTTTTGTTTGCCTATTTGATAGCTTTTGTTTTGGGTTGTAAGTTATCATAGGCAGAATTTTGTTTCTTCTGCATAGTTTTTTTTTTTCATTTCACATCTGAGCACTGAAGAACTGATTATATTTAGAGAGAGACAAACTTTTCCCCAACTTTATGTTTGTTTATGTCTTGATTTGAACTTAGGTCTTGATTTCCAAACACAAGTCAGTTTTTCTTACATGCTGGAGAAAAGTTAATTCTAAACTAGGAAAAATCATGTTATTACATATAAAGGTCTGAAAGATGAGATACACTAAGGAGACCTTCTTTTCCTACATGAAATTATTAAATAGAGAAGCTCTGAAAGTATCTTTCTTATGTGATATCTTAAATGTGGTATTATTTCACATTCTACATGAAATATTTAGAATATCCAAATTAGAATATAAACTGCATGAGAGCAAGAGTTATATCCCTTTGGCTAACTGCTACATCCTCGGCATCTAGAATCATGTCAGGCACCTGGCAGGCACGTGATAAAGTTTTCTTGAGGTACGTAGAACAACTTCCTATTGTGAGGGCCTCATGGATCATCTATTAAGACAAAAGGAACAAACACCATTACCTCACATACATTTATGATTCTGCCCTATCTCAGTTGTGTGTATTTTCTATTGTGAATGCCATTTGGTAAAATCTCTGCTTTCTAAAATTGAAAATGAAAGGGGAAAATGCAGCTGGGTTTTTCTAACATTTCCCCTTCCTTCTGACATACAATTTTCAAACTCAAGAAACAGAGATTTTGGTTAGGCGCAGTGGCTCAGGCCTGTAATCCCAGCACTTTGGGAGGCCAAGGCAGGTGGATTACTTGAGTTCAGGGGCTCTAGACCAGCCTGGGCAACATGGTGAATCCCTGTCTCTACAAAAAAATACAAAAATTAGCCAGGTGTGGTGGTGCACACCTGTGATCCCAGCTACCCTGGAGGCTGAAATGGGAAGATCACTGGAGCCCAGGAGGTTGAGGCTGCAGTGAGCTGTGATTGCGCCACTGCACTCCAGCCTGGGTAGCAGAGCAAGACTCTGTCTCAAAAATAGTAAGGAAAAAAAGAAAGAAATACAGATTTTGACAGAGCCATTTCATTTAAATTATGTTTTAGATAAATAAGGAGTGAAACATGGGAACATGTGTGTGAGAGGGTTCTGAACACAGTCTCTAGTACCAATGTAACCTTGACAGCACGTTACAGAAGAAAGCACATGAGCTAGACTAAGTAGCTATATGGCTTTGAGTAAATTCATTAGTTTCCCTAGACTTCAACTTCTTCATCTTTAAAACAGGGGTAATAATGTTTACTTCTCACATGGCTGTTGTTAAAATTAAATGAAGTATGATATAAAGCACTTAGTACAGAGCCCAGTGCCTGACATACAGTAAATGACCAGTAAATGTTAGTTCTATTCATTTATCAGAAATCCATGACTTAAAACTTGTCAATAAAAAGAATGTAAGTTTCACTGCAACTGCATATAGATAAAGCCACTACTAGAATTTGGAACCAATTTAAAAATATATACCAGTTAAAAATATGCACACACAAGACTACTTCCTAGAGTGTGATAGATGACCTCCAAGTATTTATCACTGGTAATACCTACTGGTACTAATTCATATTTTAAAATTTTAGCTAAGTGAGGTCACTTTCTACTTTGTTGTATCATTTCACTACTTAGAAGACAATAATGTGGAAATTCTATAGTCATGGTTCCTGCTGGTACTGATAAGTATCTGTATCACTGTGTAAAGAACCAACCTGGAGAATAGTACACACTACATGAAGCATACCCATGTTACTGACTCATATTTACAGCTGCTTAGTGTACGATATCAGCTTGGCTTTCCAAGTACTACATAGATGTATTTTAAAATGGTATGCTGTGTGTGCCATATTCAATTCACTTTATAAGCTATTCCCAAAGCTAGATGATATTTTAAACAATATTTTATATTTTTAACAAATATATATTTGTTAAACAATATTTTATATTTATATATTTTAAACAGTATTTTATATTTTCATTACATCTTGTATTTTGCAAGATACTTACATGAATATATATGTGTATGTTAAACAGATTCAGACACATATACATTCTATAACATCTTCAGAGTGTTAACTAGGTTTTAAAACCGGCATACATTTAATAATTTACCTCAGCTCTTCCATGACATATAATCACGAAAAGTCAGTTAAATAACTTTACTAAATTCTAATTTACCATCTTTTAATAGGAAGAGCATATATAGGAAATATCACATTCACTTTAAAATTTATGAAGACAATCTAAAAATTCTATGTAGAAAGTGGCTTGTCAACAAACCATTAGCAAAGTGCTTGTGCGATTTGTCAACAAACCATTAGCAAAGTGCTTTGTGCTTGGTATGCCTCAAACAAGAAAATAATAATTCATGAAATAATCCATCAATGAATGAAGGAAAACTACTGAGTGCCTACATCAGGTGAAAACTGTTCTAACAGCTTTCACATGTTTTCATATAACTCTTAACGGAGCCTGGCAAAATAGACACAAGTATTCCCATTTGTCTAAACGACTGAGGCCTATATAATATAGGGTCTTAAGGTGGAGCTAAGATGCTCACTACTGCACATTACTGCTTTACCAAATCACTCCATAATAGTAATAGTACTACATCACCATCAGCAGGTGTATGTACATTTGATTTCTCTTTTTCCCGGTAGGAAGGATAGGTTTTCCTATGTCTTCCGTGTTCCCTTACCACAAAATACAAGCTATTGGCTGGAGTCTTTCCTTTCTCCTACCGTTATACCTGTCCCTAATCAATGTTACTGTAATACTCTCTGATCTCCTTCCCACTTCTATCATCTAGTGTTTGCACTGCTGCCTTCTAAAGATAACACACGTGCATATGCTTGTAAAGCAAATAAAGTAAAGCAAATAAAAATCTCTAACAGTTCTAAGGTTCTTAGGAAGGCATTCAGTGTTCTTCATGAACTGATTCAACCTTTCATTCCAGCTTCATCTTCTACCATAGTCTGCTCCCTATCCATACCTTATTCTAATTAGATGTACCATGTTTTTTGTATTCCCATGTTTTTGCTTATAATTCTGATTGTGTTTCTTTTTTGATGTTTCCACAGAACTTTACTGTGTTATGTATTTTACTCTACCTTAGTTGCACACATATGTTCTGGCCTATCAACTATCTCCCTCTTATTGCAAGTAGCATAATTTATTTACATATGAGTCACCCCGCTGATTACTTGGATAATTAGCTGTGTGACCTCAGACGATTTACTTAACCTCTATGAACTTTCATTTCCTCATCTCTAAAATGAAGATGATAATAATACTTACATATGTAAAATGCTTTTAGTACCTAGAACAGTTTGCCTCACATAAGTGTGAGCAATTTATATACTACTATTAGTTACAATCTTCAAAGAACTTCATTGTTTGATTTTAACTGGCTCACATATGCATCCAACTCTGATTTTTAGTCTTGCAAATTTTTGAAGAAAGACATTTAAATTTCTAAGTATAAAATATTTTTAAAGACTAGATTATAACTTTTCATAGTAGTTTTACATTAGCAAATACATACATTATTATAATGAACCAAAAAAGACAAGCTAACTATAGCATAAGACCAATCTCAAGTATAATACTAATAAAGTTGGAATGGATTCCTGCAGAGTACAAATTAAGCTCATCCCTCCAATCAAAGCATCAGTTCATCCTAAAATTTTACTATACATACAGTGAAATGAGGGTTGTAAGTCAAGTTAGGACTCTTGGGAAGAGATAAGCGTATTCACTGAACACTTCCATTTCTGCATACAATTTAGAAACTATTTTTGAATGCCTTCCATACATTTTACTATTTACACAAAAATATGCCTTGTTTTATAGTTACAGGATATTCATAGTTCAATACCTGGGTCTTCTCTTCTTTCTCTCTTTGCACTAGACAAATTAACAAGTCTGATCCTTCAGCCCAACTAGAAAAAAAAAAGAATGGATATCAGGCTTGTGAGAGTGGCTGGATGGAAGGGGAAGGAAAGCTATGGAGCTACTGAGCTGAGAGACAGAAGCCTTACAGTAATATAAACCAAAAAGCAGGCCAACTAGTACCACTGTATCTGAGTGCCTACTTGGAAACATGGAAATAATTGACTGTGTTCTCTAAAGTCTTTCTACTCCAAACTGAGGACTATATGGGTAAGAATTATAAAGGCAAATTAAACAACAATCAAAACTGGGCATAAACACTCAAGTACACAATGGCTATTAAATGATACAGGATTACATTCTTATCTTTCATTAGTATCATACTAATACTATTAATATATCATCTACATACAACATGTGAAAATAAAGTACCGCTATCATGCATCTAAAAAACAGACTAACAATAGATTCGCTATTAACTGCCTAAAAATCATAAGTATAGCAGTCACTTTCCAATAGAAAATAGTTATTAGAAGTGAATATTTACTAAGTTACTGTGAAACAGATCCAATACCTTTTATATAGACTCTGAGAAGAACAGATGGTGAAAACAGTAAAAATTCCAGTGGAAACTATGCCTAATTATTATTAAATTTATGAGGCTTGTCTTAAAGATAAGGTTTGAGTTAAATAATAACTATCAGCACTTTAGAAAGACACATTTAATCTTATGACCTACCAGTGTGTAAAGTTAGGATAGTAAATTACTTAAGAGCAAGTGGGATGTTCTTTAGAGGAATACATTTACCAACAAGACTACAAATTTTTGGTTTCCAGGTCAGTGCCTACTTCTGAAAATGTTAAGCCTCATGAAAAAAAGAAATATGCAGATGGATGCTTTACTTCTTTGCTCATCCCAAAACATACCTCTATTTCATATTTAAAATAATCATGAGCAGGCATGTAACTTTTCTAACTTTTCTATCTGATTTTAGGTCCAGGTATTTTTTTTTTTTTTTTTTTTTTTGAGACGGAGTCTCACTCTTTCACCCAGGCTGGAGTGCAGTGGTGCGATCTCGGCTCACTGCAGGCTCCGCCCCCTGGGGTTCACGCCATTCTCCTGCCTCAGCCTCCCACGTAGCTGGGACTACAGGCGCCTGCCACCTCTCCCGGCTAATTTTTTTTTGTATTTTTTAGTAGAGACGGGGTTTCACCGTGTTAGCCAGGATGGTCTCGATCTCCTGACCTCGTGATCCGCCCGCCTCGGCCTCCCAAAGTGCTAGGATTACAGGCGTGAGCCACCAAGCCCGGCCAGGTCCAGGTATTTTTAAATTTCCATTACCAAACTCAGGTCCAGGTTTTTTTTTTAATTTCCATTACTAAATAACAGTGATTTAGCTAGAGTAGCAGCAAAAACAGCATAACTACTCTAGCTTCAAAGTACTTTATTTACTTTAGCAATTTTTCACTCATAAAAGACTGCTTTTGAAAGTGATTGAATATATATTTAGGCATCCTTATATTATTTGTATCATTTCGTATTAGAACCAAGAGAACAGCAGCAGTCCAAGGTAGCTGGAAGTGGTAGTATAAGGCCTTGGGGTCTTCAGAAAAAAAAAAACAATGACAAAAAATGAAAATGAAGAAGAAAACTAAAATGCCACCCATCAGGAGTGAGGATTCATTAACTATTCCTGTGCACCCCTCCACCCCAAGTAAGGAGAAAACAAAGGCCTTTCCAAGTGGCTCTAGTAGGGCCAAAGCGTGTGAACTGAAAGGAAAGATTTCTCAAGGCAAAGAAAACCAGCGTTCCAGGCACTATTCTAAGTATTTTTCATGTATTAACTCAGTTGCTTGTTCCAACAAGCTGTGGAAAGAGTAGTATTATATTTTCCATATTGCAATACAGAAACTGAGGCACTAAGAACTTGCTCAAAGTCAAAGAGCTAAGAAAGAGCTGAAACTGAGATTTAAATACAAAAAGTGACTCCAAAGCCCGATCTAAGCATCATGATATGCCATATGAAAACAGGATTTCCAAGTATCTTCAGAAAGAAGAAAAAAACTTACCAAGCCAAAAGTCAATGCAAAATTAAAGTCATCATATAATAATCAAATATGTCTATATTACTCAAACTCCTACCTAGAATCACTTTTAAGAGACACTTAGTTCATTTGTAGAGTGTTTCTCTTGACAATTCACAACAAGGAAAGAGAGATGTGAGTTTCTATGCCACCACATTCTGCTTTGGTCTTAAAAGTGTTTTTATCTTTCTTTTAAAGTGAATTCTAATGAGCCCTTAATTCTCAAAGGACTTCATAAATATTCATTAGACATTAAGAGAAGTCCTGTTTCCCGTTCCTAAAAGCTGAGAAAACAGTAAGACTTTAAAGTGGCATACGCATGAAGAAAGACTAAGTGGAACTGTAAACATTTGGTTTTGTATTAGATATTTATTGAAAGGCTCAAATAATTAGAACACTTAAATTCTCAGTGTGAAAATATTTTTTTTTTCCTTAATAAGAAGTTATCCAGAGCATCATCTCTGTTGGTGATATTTTCTTCTTTTCAGTCCCTCATCCAATTCTGAAGGATCCAAAACAATTACTAACTCTTTATAATGCCTTCTGCACCACTGAACAGTAAAATGGTTATGATGTTGGGAGGAAATGATTTTGATCTAAATCAACAAGACAAGCCCTGCTACTATGAAAGTGCCATAAACCTTTTTCATTAAAAAAAGGGTTTTCACACTGGGTTTGTGTCTACAAAGAAAACATTCACCAAAACGTTGCATTTTACATCAATCCTACATAGCAGTCAGGATAATATCACACAGACAAACTTCTCTTCATGAAGTCAAAGCCTTGAATATTTCCTAGTTGCCAAAACCGGGGAGATGCCCAGAAGATATCATGGCAATTCTGTGTTCCCAAATGGCTTGGCAAGTCAAATATTAACTTACTAAGAACAAATCTCTCCAAAGCCCACCACTTCTAATTCACTGCTGGAAAAGAAATCTGTAAAAGAGGGAAAACTATGTTTGCTATTTCTAGCAATGATTTTCCCACCTTATCTCTTAGAACTTTTGTTTCCCCAGCCAAGAAGCATAACAGATAGGTTTTTAGAAAGATACCTTCATAAAAGACTCTCAACTGTGAAGTAGCTTCCTTATCACTATCATGCAACCAAAAGCAAGAGCTATATCATATTGGTCAAATTTGAAGAAAATAGAAGATGAATATTAACTCAAGAAAATGAGTAAGCTTATTTAATAGACTCCTACTTCTGTAATTTCCAATATGAACCAAATTCAGAATACTTAAATCATTTTAGTTTTTTAAAATTTTTAATTAAAAATGATTAATGAAATAATTTGTTTTGCTTCTTCACTGTGCTTATTACTTTATTATTATTCTACCACCTTCCAAATGAATATGTATGGTGATATAAACAAAATGTAAAAAGGATAAAACTAAAACACAAGTATATAGTTTTCTTAATGGCTGTTTAATAAAGTTCAGAGTAAGAAATGGAATTTTAATCCCATATAGTTAGTTTCAATAAACATGAAAAATACCATGGTGAAGAATACAACTACTTAAGACTTGTAGTTTTCCTCATTTTATTAAACTTTATTCTGGTCTCTACCAAGTGTTACCTGACACTTGTCTTCCACTTCATTAGAATAACCAAAATGTCTGACCTTCCTGCTCAATCCATAGGGCTAAGATGCTTCCTGATTGAATAAATGTGAATGAATTTAAAATTGGTTATTGTGATGGTTAATTATGTGCATCAACTTGACTGGGACATAAGGTGCCCAGATATTTGCTCAAACATAATTCTGAGTGTTTATGTAAGTGAGGGTGTCTTTGGATGAGATTAACATTGAAATCTATAGACTGAGTAAAGCAGATTGCTCTCCCTACTGTGGGTGGGCCTCATCCAATCAGTTGAAAGCCTGAATTGAACAAAAAAGCTGACCCTTTCTCAAAGTAAGAGAGTCCTGCCTGACTGCCTTCATACTAGGACATGGGCTTTTTTCCCTTTCTTTGCACTTGAACTGAAACCTCCCCTCTCCCTAAGTCTTGACTTTGCTGGCGTTCTGCCTCAAACCATGCCATCCAATTTCCTGGGTACTGAGCTCACCAAGTGCAGATCTTGGGACTTGTTAGCCTCCAGAATCATGTGAGCCAATTCCTTATAATCTCTTTACACACACACACACACACACACAAGCCTTATCACCTTATTGGCTCTGTTTCTCTGGAGAACCCCAACTAACAGTTAACAAAGTGTCACTAAATAACTAGGCATTTTAAAAAACAAATATAAAGGGTTATTTAACTAAATCTGAACTATCTCAGGCCCTCAAATTATGGTTTTCATGATTTCTTCCATTCAAGAAAGCAAGAACTGTAATTTCATTGTCAGCAATATAGAGTTCATATATATATACACACACACACCAACACACATATATATTCATAATCTATGCTTTATTGATTGCAATTTTGGCAACGTAGCCCTTCATAACTCTGTGACCCATTGAGTATCTAACGTAAGCTCAGACTGGCAAACCATTAACATCTTCTTAGTGTACTGCAAAGTATCAGTATGAGATTAAACAGCAAGGATTCCATTCAAATAAGTCAAAGATTTCATCCACAGCTAAGGTATATTCACCAACTAAGAGATGATTACTGATCAGACAGAGTGATTTTTGTTTTAGTTTAGTTTCTATAAATTTCCTTGGGCAGTATCTTTCTCATCTCTATCCTCTATTGGCCCAGAGATTTGTATATAATAATCTTTTCCAACAGTATTGTTCCCTTGAGAAATCAAATTGTTTAATAAACTTCTAAGTTGAAGACCAGTTCAAGATGCTTGACTCTCCTCTATTAAATAAGGTAATAAAATCACCAGAGGTATGAAAGCTACTGGCAAAAACCTAAGCTTCAAAATACATGAAAAATGTGTTGGTGAAGAACACAACAATTAAAATTTTTATATTATGAAACAGATACATACATACCAAAAATCTTACTTGAAACATTTAGACATTTTTCATTACATGGATTCTGAGTGTTTTAGTATAGAACATACTCATTTCTGGTGACTAAAGGAAGAAAAAGTACTTCAACATGTTTTCAATAAAAGGAAATGGCTATGAAAGCAAAATAAAGAGTTTGAGGCTAGCCAGGACAAACTAAAGGAAAATTCCTTGTACTCTAGAGATACTTGGGCATTTTGTCTTAAGATAAATGCCTTTATCTTTCTTTCAAAACGTACCAATATATTTTTTTATTTCTTTAAGTTTTCTTTTTCTATTTTTTAAATAATCTAGAAAAGAAATAGTGGCAATGATTAAGAACTTCTATGCTCTTGCAGGAACACAGTGAGTTACATGTGGGTTTTCCTTGTTTGTTTCTTTGTAAGGCCACTAGCCTAACTCAAGGCAAAACTTCCTCACTAGGCACTAGTTTACCCTACAGTATCCTTTTCTGAGCCCTAGGCCAACACACTCAACTGACTACGAAGCATCTAAGTGACACTAAGAAGTCTTGTTTATATGTCAAACTCAACAAACTCTGAAGTTACTCTTCTTTCTCAAGAAGCCTTTCCACCCTATCCCTTTCTTTCTGAAATCTGCTTTTTCTTCAGCATTCTCTCTGATGAACATCACCGCCATCCACCCAGCTGCCAAAGTGAAAAACCTGAGTCTTCTTATATCTCTTCTGCTCTGATATTCACTATGCCCAATCCATCAACAACTCAATCATTTTAATCTTCTATATTTTTCTGTAATCCTTCCTCCTCTCACCATTGATGCTGTTAAAAAGATGCCAAAAGGAGGCCCTCATCATTTCTTACCTGATTGACAGCACAACCTCCTAATTTCTACTCTCCATTGCTACCTTCCTTTAGCCTTCTTTACACCACAGCTAAGATTACAGTTTTGTCTGTTTGTTTTGTTTGGTGACAGAGTTTTGCAGTTTCTCTCTTGTTGCCCAGGCTGGGGTGCAATGGCGCAATCTTGGCTCACAGCAACCTCCGCTTCCAGGGTTCAAGCGATTCTCCTGCCTCAGCCTCCCAAGTAGCTGGGATTACAGGCATGTGCCACCATGCCCAGCTAATTTTGTATTTTTAGTAGAGATGGGGTTTCTCCATGTTGGTCAGGCTGGTCACGAACTCCCGACCTCAGGTGATCCACCCACCTCGGCCTCCCAAAGTGTTGGCATTACAGGTGTGAGCCACTGCGCCTGGCCAAAATTACAGTTTCTAAAATATCCGTTCATTCATCTACTTAACAATTACTTAATGAGCACCTTCCAGGTACCAGGCTCTGTTCTAGGCCCAAGGACAGAGCAGTAGAAAGAAACAGACACAATTCCATGCCCTCACAGCTCACAGTCAATGTAGAAAAAGAAACAGTAAATAAAACAACATGAAGATAGCTAAATTATACTAAGCACTTTGGAGAGAAATAAAGTAGGAAACAGGACAGATTTATTGGGAGTGGTCATGATTTAAAGAGGATAGCTAGAATTCCTCCATGTAAAAGTCAGTTTTGAGAAGGGAAGGATGAAGAGAGTGAGTTGTAAAGAAAAGGGGAAATGTGTTCTAGACAGAAGGAATATCGAGCAAGAGCCTTGAAGGAGAACTGCACCTGGCATTCTTGAAGAGTAACAGTAGTACATGGTGAGGTCAGACAAGAAATGGGGAACAGATCTTCATGGGCCTTTCTGAAAACTTCTACTCTGATTGCTATGCTAAGAATAGACTATAGAGAGCAAAAACCAAAGCAGAGAGCCAGTCAGGAGTTTGTTGTTATAATGAAGGCAAACACTGACTGTGGTGTGGACATGGGTAGTAGTGGTAGAGGTGATGAGAAGTGGTCAGATTCAAGATACATAATGAGTCCTCACTTAATGGTATTGATAGGTTCTTAGAAACTGCAACTTTAAGCAAAATAATGTGTAGCAAGTCCTTAAATAATGTCATTTCCTTCAGCAAAATAGTGTCATTTCCTATTGGTAAAAACCTAAGCTTCAAAATACATGTCACTATAGTGACATGAGGCAATATATTTCCATCATAACATTGATGAAAAAAATTGGTTTCATTATATGTCATTTTGCTTAAAGTGCCAGTTTCCAAAAGCCTATCAACAACATTAAGTGAGGACTTATTGTATTTTGAAGGTACTTCATAATTTTGGTTCTTCAGGAAAGTAAAGCCTAAGACAACTGCTTGCATAGAGTGAGTTTATTTGGGAATGACATCCCAGGAAGTTGAAGTTTGTGACTGGGGTTGTGAAATAATGAAGAAAACAATGGCAATTCAAGGATAAGTTATCTAGTTCAATCTCACTAAAGGAAACAAGTCCAAGTATAGCCAACCCATGGAATAAAAGGAGAAGTGACTACCTCTCAGCTCCTATCTCCCACTGGTAAGGTCTGCTTTCATGGGCCATTATCTGGCCCTCATTGCAGGTTATGCATGAGTATAGAATGGCTCCTCCCAGCATCCCATGTGCTGCATCAAAGAGGGTCCATTACACGAGGCCAGGAGATGAGACAGTGTTCAGTTCCACCTTCACAAAGCTGGGCAATGTCTTCATGGAACTGGTGGCTGCAGCCCTGACAGCAGTCACGGGTAGGTCAAAGAGGATTTGGAAGTGGTGCACGCAGATGCCCAATGTAGACAGTACTGACTAATTTTCCAGTGGGCCACGTGTATTATGTGAGAGACAAGGAAAAGCTAAGGATAATTCCAAGGGTTTTGTCTTAATTAACCATAAGGTTGGAACTGCCATTAAGTGATAAGAGAAAATGGGAAATACGATTATGTAACTTTTCTTCTCAAGAGCCAGCCATGGATCTACATACCCATAGGAAAAAAATATGTGGTTCCTAGCCTGTGTCTACACAGACCTTCATCATCACTCCCCTGTTTAAAATCTCAACTTAGCTGCTCACTACCCCTCACCTCCAACTCTGCAGTAACACTAAACCCTATGCAGTTATCCAGCAGTGCCGTGCTCTTTTAGGTCTTTCTGGGTGTTTTGCGCATGTTGGTCCCTCTACGTGGAACTTGTTTACTTCCTTTCTTTGCCTCAAAATGCCGTATCATCCTTTAGTCCTCAACTTGATTCAGACCTCCCTTTAAGTCAGATGCACACCTATCTGTTCCCAAAGTATTCTTTGTATTTGTTTGCCCCCACAACCTCCATCTGGGAATATTTTCCTTAAATCCACAGGGCATTTCACAACATTTGAAGACACTAAGCATTTAATAAAGGTTTGATAAACCAAAGGAAAAAATGGTTTCTTCAAGTCATTACATGCTTATTTTAAAGATGTAATAAAATGACTCTTAAGGGGAGGAGTAACATAATCAGAGTTTGTGTCTCATCTCAGACTTACAGGTAAAATATTGTTTTCAACACTTCTATTATCTACAAGACTAAATGACATATTTTGTTAATGCTGTTCATGCAGGGCAGAGACCAACAAACTTCTTCTCATAGTGCTTTCTTGGCTTCATTCCATTTTCATTTTGATGGAAAATGTGAGCACATTAATTTTAGATTCAACATAGGTTTCTGTCGGGTAAACTTCTTGGCCGACTAGGTTTTCTGAACCTAGTCCTTTTCACTTGGAACAAATGTGTTATTCCAGAAGATGCCAACACATCATGTGTTACTGATATATAACAAGATTAAGAGGAAAAATGAAAACATTTAAAATGCAAGACATACTTGGGAAAAAATTACACAGTAAAGTGACCTGAGGAATGCCCTTAGCAATTTTCTAAATTATTTGGATAATACCTTCAGGACTTAAGAGTAGATCTAGGTCCCATTAAATCTGTAAAATGCTACAAGTTTAAGGAATAAAATGGCATACAAAGAAAGCACCTATAATTTATAGCAAATAAAAATCACCTGAGTTTGAAACTGCCAAAGTTCTATTAAATCATTCAACAACTCTCTCATTTAATTAAAAGAAATGAGAAACAAACCAATACATCCTTCAGAGATGCATGGATTAAATCAGATAGCTAGATATTGTAGCATAAACTAAAATTCCTTTACTAGAAAAATAAGACAGAAGGCTCTATTACCTAAATAACATGCTTTAATTGTTCCAAAACTGTGCTCACAAATGCATTTCCATGCATTTCCATTGCCTGTTATTCACCTGCCATTGAAAAACCAACATAATTTAGTCCAGTGGTTCTCAAAATTTAGTGCATAACAAAATCACTGAGGGGCTTGTTAAAACACGGATCTCTGGGCTCAAAAACCCCCTAAGGTTTTTGATTCAGTGGATTTTAGTTGAGACCCAATAATTTGCTTTTATATCAGGTTCCCATGTAATGCCGCTGCAGGGACCACAATTTGAAAAGTATTATCTAGTCAAATTCTGGCTTTTGTGCAAAAATTTCCACTCCCTCACACAAGCTTCTGGCACTGCATATTTTCTCACTTTGATTTTGCTTAAACTATTCCAATCGCTCCTATGTTTATAAGCTCTAGAAACAGAAGAAAGAAACTTTACCTAACCTGTATGCTACAGAATAACTGCATTTCCAACTGTATTTGAATGCTACAATAACCATATTCATCTTCGTCATCATATGTTATTAATACCACAACAAACAAACCTCAAGGCCCTGAGGTCGTTTTCCCTCCCCAGTAATGGCCATGGCCCTGAGTGGGAAAAGCACGAAACAATATTCTAGGAAAATATGCTTATGTTATGTCTATGAGCTCCTCCTATCTGAGAAGGCCTTGTCAGTACAGGCAATTTCCCAACCACTCTCCCCTATGACAGGAAAGGCATTTCTGTTATATTAGCAAGCAGAAAAGTAATAGACACCTCTGATTCAGGAATGAGCCTTTCTGGCCTAGGGCCTGCGCTTTGTCTGCCAAGAGAATCTTTTATTCTGTGAGGGGAGAGTCCATGATAAAGGTTCATAGGCAAATTAACAGCTACTCACAAGGCTAGACTGAGAATTATGAACAGCAGCTGTCCCAAGAAGGTATCATTTCCCCTTAAGCAAGCAGGATTGCAGGTGGGCTACTCTGCTAAGTTTTTAGCAAAAGAAAAGTAATCTGATTTGAATCAGGACTCATGGCAACTCTAAATCACACATAGTTTTTCTCATAAGTTAAATAATAAAATGACAAAACTGTTTTGGTAAAATTCTGATTTTAAAGATAAAATATTATTATAATTGATATTGAAGAAAGCAAACAACGTTCGTTGCAGGAGCCCTAGTTGCATATTTTCTTGTAGAGGATATTTTCTTGAATTGTCTTCAATTATTAGGAAAAAACCTGTGTTTCAAGCTGAAAGGTAGGAGGGATAATGTACTTAATTTCATTTCTGGCTATCTCTTCTGTTATATAAAATGCTACAAATACATTAAAAAATGGATAAGAAAATACAAGATTCTTACAACTCATTTTTATAAAATGTTAACAGATATTTTACTTCTAAGGAATAAAATATTAGAGAATGAAGTCAAATGAGTAGCAGTTCCTTCACCTCCCTTATTCTGCACTATCTTAAATTTGATTATCACTCCTATGAATATTTTAAGAGCTTTATTGGGATATAATTAACATACTATAAAATTCACTCATTAAACATGTACAAATCATTGCTTTTTAATATAGGCATAGAGTTATGCAACCATCAAATGACATAATTTTAGACCATTTTCAACCCCCTCAAAACCAAAACCATATACAGGTAGTCACTCTCTATGCCCTGAAGCCTCTCTGGAATTTTCATGTAAATAGAAAATACAATCTATGGTCTTTGTATCTGGTTTCTTTCACTTAGCACAGTTTTCAAGATTTATCCATGTTGTAGCATGTATCAGTACTTCATTCTTTCTATTGCCAAATAACATTCTATTATATAGATATACAAGTTTGTATTATTATATTTAACATTTATATTACCTACAACGCTGCTATGAACATCTGGGTGCAAGTTTTTTGTGGACACATTTTCTCATCTCTCTTTGGTATATACCTAGGAGTCAAATTGCTGGATCATATGACAACTACATGATTATCACTTTGAGAAACTGCCAGCCTGTTTACCAAAGTGGTGGTACCATTTTATATTCCCAGGAGCCACAGATGAGGATTCCAATTTCTCCACATCTTTAGGATCATTTGTTATTACATCTTTTATTACAGCCATCCTAGTACATGTGAAGTGGTATATTGTGTTTTTGATTGAATTTCTCTGATAACAGGATGCTGAGCATTTTTTCATGTGATTGTGAGCCACTTGTATACATTCTTTGGAGAAATGTCTGTTGAGATCCTCATCCATTATCAAACTGGGTTTTTTTTCTTTTTATTATTAATTTGTAATGGTTCTTTAAATAGGCTAGATTCATGTGTGTTATATGATTTGCAAATATATTCTTCCATTATGTGGACTGTCTTTTCACTTTCTTGGTGATGTGCTCTAAAACAGCAGTCCTCAACCTTTGTGGCACCAAAGACCAGTTTTGTGGAAGACAATTTTTGTACGCACAGGGGTGGGAGGGGTGATGGGGGATGGTTTGTTCCACCTCAGATCATCAGGCATTAGATTATCATAAGGAGCCCGCAACTGTGCATGAACCCTTGCATGCACAGTTCACAATAGCATTTGCTCTCCTGTGAGCATCTAATGCTCCCACTGATCTGACAGGAGGCACAGCTCAGGCGATAATGCTCACCTGCCAACTGCTCACTTCCTGCTGTGTGGCCAGTTCCTAACAGATCAGGGACCACTACCAGTCCATGGCCCAGGGGTTGGGAACCCCTGTTCTAAAGCATAGGATTTTTTTAATTGATAAAGACTGTTTCATTATTTTTTTCTATTACTGCTTTTGCTTTTGGTGTCATATCTATGACAGTTTCTTAATCTTATGACTATTTCCATATAATTATTTATCTATACCTATAAATGATGTATATCACTCTTAAAAATGGTTGAAACTATTATACTCCAACTAACAGTGGTTAAGGGTTCCCATTTCTCCACATCCTTGCCAAACCTTGGTAATCTAAAACGGCTAATTATTTTGCCAATCTGCTGACTATAATGTGACATGTCATATTATTTTAACTTGCAATTCTCTATTTATTTAGCTTCTTTTCCTATATTTCCATATTACTCCCCTATGAATGCCCTGTTCATGTCTTCTGCTACTTTTATTGTTTATTTTCATTTTTCTCCTTCTTGAAGATTTTTTTATATGCAATTAATAATAGATACTCTCCAGTTATATGTCATACAGCATGTTTTTCGAGAGTATGGGGTGTCCTTTTGCCTGTCTGTCGTTTGTTTTATTTACTACTACTGATTTTACTATTAACAAATTCTAAAATGTTTTATGTTCTGTGGTTTTGTATCTTTTTGAATACCAAGTCATATAAATATTTTCCTCTAAGAAATGTTATCTGGTATAGCTGCTAGAAGAAAGGATACAACAGCCAGAGTGTTGATTTCAATCTAAAATGTACCATGTATTAACTCTGTGACCTTGAGCAAGTTATTTATCTTCTCCGAACTGTTTCTACATTTAAACAAATGGAATAATAAAAGCTCCTGCACCTATGATCTACCCTAGGCTATAATCATATTATTTTAATCACTATAGCTAAAAAAACTGTAAAGCCGTAAGTATTTCTATATCTGAAAGAGCAACTATCCTTAACTTGCTCTGTGCTTAACATCTAGAAATGGAAACATGCACGTATTAAAACCTAAAATGAATGCTGATATTTGTATGCTTGGATTTCTAAATTGTAAAACCACAAATGGAATATGTTAGTTATTGTCTATTAGTTTATTAATAGCTATTGTAACTATCAGAATGCCACTTTCTTTTTTACCCCTAGATCTTTTTTATTATTTTGAAGATAATAAGGTGATTCATTAAAAGCACAGAAATAATAAAAACAATCCAGACTAAAAAGTAAACCATTCTAGAACTTCTTGGGGGAATAATTTTGCCAGAGTATCTTATAAAATGTCAATAGATAACATGACATCTTTAGCAGATTTTTAAAAGCCCTTAAGTAGCAAATATAAGAAGCAAAACAAAGCCACAGGAGGAAACAAAGCATTCTCATTCAGCTTGCAAAACCAAAGTCAGTATTACAGTTACTGAAGAAATAATTAATGGAGAGTTTGAAAAATCAGGATAAATACTACAGCAATTTTACCTTCTTTAGCAGGTAAAGAGAACACAGGAGCTCTCTGAAATAGCTATCCTGAGTGCTAATTTTCAAAGCAAGATAGGGTAAAAAGTACATTTTCAGTTAATGACATTTTAACAACAATCAGTCACTATCTATTTACTTCCGAAGAGGCAAACCTCACACCACCACACAGTCATTCCCTGGGTATGTTTCCATATTGCCCGGGTACTCACTGATTATTCTAAAATATTCTACAGCAATTGCCCAAAGCCATAAAATCAAATGTGTAAATCTAGAGGATCCAAGTACAAGTGATATCCTACAATGGAAAGGAACATTAACCATGCAATTCTAGCATTAAGAAATAAATCTGTAGAGATGTTCACACTCATTTCCAAGGTGTACAGCTGCAGATCACATTTCTTATTTGCAGTCATAGCTAGTTAGGGTATTTTGCATGTACTCTCTTTAGATGAACATTTTAGGACGAGGAAAAAAAAAAGATGCTCCATTCTTCAATCTGGGGTGCAAATTTTTTGTCCTAGAACTCAAATGTGTTCCTCTACCTTGTCGCCTTCTCACCTCAGATACTGAGGCATTTTAGGTCAGAACAAACTATGCATAAGCTGCATTCCCAGAATCACTAAATTATGAAAGTCTAAATGTGGCTGAATATACAGTACTTTTTGCAAACTATAATATATTAGAATATTAGAATGCATATATTAAATAGGAAAATCAAAGCAGAAGTTATCAGTTCTGAGCTTTTTTCATACACTGACATTTATTCTTGGAGGTGGTGGTAATGGTAGCGTATGTTTTGTAACCTCTTTCTTAAATAAAATGCTCCTGTGGTGTATTAGTCTGTTCTTACACTGCTATAAAAAAAAAACTACCTGAGAATGTATGATTTATGAAGAAAAGAGGTTGAATTGACTCACAGTTCCACAGGCTGTACAGGAGGCATGGCTGGTGAGGCCTCAGGAAACTCAATTATGGTGGAAGGGCAAAGGGGAAGCAAGCACATCTTCACGTGACGGCAGGAGAGACAGTGAGTGAATGGGGAAGTGCCACACACTTTTAAACCATCAGATCTCATGAGAACTCACTCAATGTCACAAGAACAGCAAGGGGGAAAACCACCCCCATGATCCAATCACCTCCCACCAGGTCCCTCCCCCAACACTGGGAATTACAATTCATCATGAGATTTAGGTGGGGACACAGATCCAAACACATCATGTGGCAAAGACCTTGTTTTGGCTTTCTAAACATACAGCCTAAACAGCAATCCTAAGGCCAAATCTAAAGTAATTCCTAAAGAACTAGAACTAAAAACTCCAGGATCCCAAGTTCTGTCCTGGGACTCTAGTACTAATAGTGAGAATTTAAACAATTCACCTAACAACTTTCTGCTTCATTTTCCTCGCTTTCAAAAATGAGAAAACAAAAGTAGATAACAAAAATGAACTAGGTCTTTTTTTCAAATGTAGGTGCCTTTTTGTTTTAGGTTGTACAGATGTTTGTTTACATAACAGCACTTTATTTTCTGTTAAAGGAAACCTCCAGCTCCATCATCCCACACACAAACTACTTCCGTTCTTACTTGAAAGGAAATTCCTTTTCAAGGTTCACAGTACATTAGAGACAGCTGCATTGCTGAACTTCCTCCAGAAACTTAAAAAAGCTGCAGATGTAGGCCATGCATGACAGGACAATCCCAAGCATCTGGAATGCCTCTTTTCTTACCCTCTTTTAATTTTATATATTCTGGGATATTGCCTATGTATATTAAATGGAGGGGTGTGTGGTGTGTGTGTGTGTGTGTGTGTGTGTGTGTGTGTGTTTATTCTGAATCAAGTCAAAAATTCCTGAGGGAACACAGGAGCTCTCTGAAATAGCTATCCTGAGTGCTAATTTTCAAAGCAAGATATGGTAAAAAGTATATTTTCAGTTAATGACATTTTAACAACAATCAGTCACTATCTATTTACTTCCGAAGAGGCAAACCTCACACCACCACACAGTCATTCCCTGGGTATGTTTCCATATTGCCCGGGAACTCAAAAGTGTTTATCTGGAAAACCCAATTCTGGACTCAGAATCCACAAAATAATATTAAACTAAGGTAGTAAGAATTCTGGCATAGATCTTTTCCAGCAGAAGCAGGAAAGAGTTATGACTTAGTTTCTTTTCAGAACAGTCCCCAAAACTGCCTAGATAGCCACAAAGACATAACTCTTTCCATTAGGAATAACCTGTTTAATGTAACTGGGGATGAGCAGAGGGCCCAGGAGCATGCAAACTGCAACGCAGTGCTTTCTGAGGGAGCAATCACAGAGCCAAACTCTGAACAGATTTCCAGGCGCTTCACAGGTATCTCATAACTATTTGGAGACAGAAATCACCTAGTTAAATGTATCTGAGGAAGAGACGGGAAATTTGGGATTCCTATTTCATTTCACTCTTTCAGAAATCTTTCAGCTCATACTTGGATTGTTCATAGTAAATTAAGATTCCTTATCCCTTCTTCATCACTGGGGACAATATATGTGTAGTGCTAGGACAACTGTTTTATTAAACAACATATCATGCTGATAAAATATTTTATAAAAGAATGTCTAAACTGGGTATATGGGTAAGTTACTTTTGAAACAAAGTCTGAAAATCTCTTTTAAATACACAGTTTCTTCTCTTGTTCTGAAAGTAGGGTTAGAGGTTATATCTATAGGTAAAGAATAAACTGCACTTTATTATCCTGAATTCAATGTGTACAAACTCTCTTGGGATAGCTTATTAAATTTAAGCCTTCTCAGCTCAACTCCCAAATATTTGGTTTAGTGGTTTCAAAATGGGGTATTGGGACCTGTATGTTAAAAACGACCTGCAGTGATTCTGATACAGGAAATACATAGAACCATGCTGGGAAAACTGCAGACTCCATGTTTCTCAAATTGAGGGGTGTTGGTCAAATGCTGCTTACCAGCTGATTCGTACTCAATGGCCACTGCAGCAAGTGCTCAGCCAGTGCTCACTGAACATCTGCATAAAACCTCAAGCCCCACCAGACAGACCAAAAAGAGGCAGAAAAGCACCTGATCCTGAACTCAGGTCTATTTTGCCACACTGCACAAATCTGCCACAAGGAAAACACATTGGCCAACTGTTATATTATTGTTGGCAAGCACCGAAATTTGCTCAAAACCCTTACAAATGAAACCCAGCTGCTTAAGCTCAATACCAGATGTCTTCTACAATGTGTGGCTTTGATAGATTAAATTGAGCATAAGAAAGAGATGAAATATATGAAAATCTAATTTGCAAGATGTTTGCCATTAAGTTTATTTAACAAAAAAAGATAGAAAAAAATTTTTTTTACCATAATAGGTTAAGTAGAGTAGATGAATAATATTCATAATAGCTACTAATATGCTTATGTTATGAATAAACTGTTTAGTATATATGCATAAAATCAGCCCAAAAACGATCCCCCAGAAATTCCCCCATTGAAAGAATGTCATGTGCCTATAAAATCACGATTTAGCACAAGGCTCTTTCTCCTTTAGACTCTTCCCCCAGTTTGAACATGTTTCCACTCGGGGCACAGGAAATTAAGTAGGAAATATTTAGTGATACTGTCTGATTTCAATAAATTGTAATAATCCGATGAAAACATACACTATATATATACATATATATGAAACATACGTGTGTGGGTATGCATAATGCGTCTAAGAAAGTGTGTGAAGTAAAAAGGCTACTTAAGTGGCATCTACCCTTCTTCTGTTAACATGTCACAATGGAACTGTTTTGTGATTGTTGTTGTTGTTGTTTTCGGGTCACTGCACAGTTCTCAATAACTTCAGTTGAATTCAGAGGCTAAGTTAAATTCAGAAAAGCCACTCAACTATTCCCCCAAAGAGCTGGTGCACATATCCTCACTCAAATCAGCCATTATTTCATGGATAAATACAGCATGTTATTCTTACAACATTAACTTTTTTATAAAGTAGGAACAGAAAGACTTGTTTTATAATGCAATTTGAAAACGACACATATTTGAGCATATCAACTCTAACCAAGACAAATATTCAGTTGAGATTCAGCGCCATAAAAAAGTGCATAATCATTAAAATTATACACAACTGCAGGCAACAAGTTTTTATTAATTTCTTCAGATTTGAAAAAACTAGTGATTTGAAATACTGATTTGAATTTTTCAGATTTGAAAAAACGTAGTTTTATGTTAGAGAGAAAATAAAGGTAAACACTTTAGCAAAGACTTAGTTTGATAATGAATATTTCTATAAATGTAATAACAGAAAGATAATTTCATGTGGCGTTTCCAAAACAAACCTTGGCTTGGATTTTCTGAAGCTCCGTGCTATTGGCCTTGGCACAGCTTGTATTGAAGGTAGACAGAAATGGCCAGAAAAAATTTTAAGATGCCCTGTTATATTAAATTGACTCATACCTGGCTATTATCTCATCAGTGCAGTTTCTACATCATGGAAGTGACACAATTGATTTTTTTTAAGTAGTGTAAGTCACTATTTCCTTTTATGTAAAACTCCCATTAAAACTGTGAAGACACAACATGACTATGGGGACATGATGCAACACTGAACACTGTACAGCAGTAAAAAACTATGAACCAAAGACAATTTTCACCAGGTACTCATGAGGTTTTTCAAAAGTGAATTTGAAATGTACACTAATTTTCCTCTGGACTCCAGAAGAAATCATAAACATAGTTTCAGACATTAAGTTCCCAGAATCTGATTGAATGAACGATGTATAACACTAGCTTCAAACTCATGTCCTGTTCAGAAATCATAAATGCAAAATTTATGAGATGTTCTTTGTGAGACATACAGTTTGCAACTACCATTTCAATAAAGGAGTGAAACTTATATATAACAATGTCCTAGAACTAAAGTCTGTCAAGTCACTACACTACTTGTTTCATACATTATTTCTGCCACCACATTGATATCCCAAATTTCTATAGCATCTTTTTTTACAGAGTAAAAGACAGTCAGATCCACCTTCATTTACTCTTAAGATAATTCTGTAGGACGTATAGAAAAACATTATCATTATTTTCGGTAGTAACATTTGCTGAATTCTGAAGTTCAAGTGAGAAATATTAAAGGGTTATTTAAAATAATTTTCAAAACATTTAGTTGATAAATAACTCACTTGGTAGCCAATATCAATTCACTATAAACAAAAGAGTCCTGGAAGTATTTATATTGCTATCATAAGTAACAAGAGTAGCCATGTTAAAGGTTTTTGATTGTCAATATAATCCAAACCCTCTTCTAGAAAAACTAGACAATAATAGACACTGTGAGCAGGTGCAGTTTTTCTAGAAAAGGGTTTGGATTACACTGGCAATCAAAAATCTTTAACATGACTAGTAGGTTACCTTTGATTATTGTAAGGGTCCGCAGCCAATCAAATTCTCCCTCCAAAGAAATTAAAAATAAAAGTGCAGTACTTTGGGAGGCCAAGGCGGGTGGATCACGAGGTCAACAGATTGAGATCATCCTGGCCAACATGGTGAAACCCCATCTCTACTAAAAATACAACAAAAATAGCTGGGCACGGTGGCGTGTGCCTGTAGTTCCAGCGACTCGGGAGGCTGAGGCAGGAGAATCACTTGAACTCGGGAGGCAGAGGTTGCAGTGAGCCAAGATCGCACCACTGCATTCCAGCCTGGTGATAGAGTGAGACTCTGTCTCAAAAAAAAAGTGAAACATCTATCAGTTAACTCTGTAGGGCTAAGCAAAATGGTCTTGGAACATTAGGGACTGCAGCCACCATTTTGAGTCAAGCAAGAAACTCTAAGTATGTCCAGGGACATAGATTCCTCTATATGCCAAGCCTGTGCTATGCACTCAAGACACAGCAATAAATAAAATGGACAGAGTTTGTTCTTCTGAGAAGCTTAGCTTCCAGCAGGAGAGTGACATGTATAATGATAAATTATGATATGTACCATAAAGGAAAAATAAAACACAATGAGGGATTATATCAAGGGGGTTTCATTTAATTTAGGTTGTTAAGGAAAATTTAACTAAATGGCACTTACACAAATGCATGGATAAACAGAGTAGAAAGGCAAAGAACTTTCTAGACTGTGAAAGCAGTATATGTGAAGTACCTGAGTAAGAAAAAGGTTGGATCATTTTTGTCTTGTTTTGTTTTGTTTTGTTTGTTTTCAGTAAAAGGCCTATATGGCTGATGCTCAGTAAGCAGTGAGATGAGCTGCAAGATGAGTCAGGAGCCAGCTGATATCAGACCTTTGCAGGACATAGAAAGATCTGGATTTTATCCTAAATACAAGGAGCATCCATTAAAGAATTTTAAACAAAAAGAAAAGAAGGGAGCAGAAACACACAGCGAGAGTGGAATGTGCACAAGGCCCTCAGAGAGAGATAGACATAGACAAGGAGAGGTTTCGGACCCTCCTGGCCTTCTGGGTCCCATGAGGCCTGTGTTTCCTTTAGTTTTTCTTTATGTCTCCATTAAACTTCTTTCTCTACTTAAGATTCTGTTCTTCATAACCAAAATATCAATACTATGATTTTATATAGTTAACTAATCATCAAAAGAATGTAACAGAGATAGTATCAAGCAGAGTAATCAGTTAATCTGGAAAGATATTTTCCAAGTTAAAAGAAACATGGAGAGGTCTAGAGTAAGAATAAGATGATTCTGAGTGCAAAGTCACAAGATCATCCTTATATATTTTACTATTCACTTTCCCAAACCAACAAATATATATTAATATACACAAAGTTTCTATTTTATAGATAACAAGTATAATAATCAAGACCAAAAGAGTCCATCTGGACCTAAAATGCAGCATAAGAAAGCTTGACAGAAAACTTAGCTGATTAAGATAATTGTTCTATAATTAGTTGTCAATATTTTCTCTTATTGGAGGATTTGTTCAAATTCCTATATGAATTCTAAAAATAGATATGCATTTGAAAAGTTGGGGGAAGAATTCATAGATTTATTCCTGGCAATTCTAAATCAATAGAAGATTTGTATAATGTTCTAAATCAATAAAATATCTGTACAATGTTATTTCAGATTCAGTTGGCTTACAGAGAAAAGAAACTAATTTGAGTTATTTTGATGTTCCAATGTTTTTTCAAAAGCCTTCATATATTTGTAATTTACAAGTTTGAATTATATTATGTACAGATATTTATACACAGATAAGACTTGCATATGGTTGCTAGCATTTTGAAAATAACTTATAAAAAAAGGTGAAACCAAATAATTTCAGTCTGTACTTGGCAATTATGTGAAATTATTATCCAATCTAATGAGCAGAACTTAAATTGAAAACTATAGTTTAGCCATTTTCTTCCCAGGTAAATTACCAGAGATCAAATTTCTTACATCTGTGATGCTCACAACTTGCAGTTACTGCCGACTAATAGCCTGAGATTAAGAAATGCCACATAATAGCTGTAGTAGAAAACATTTTAAACACATAACCACATTTATGCATTTAACAGCTGTGTTGGTCTAACAGTTCAGATTTTCAGTATATTTTGCCATATGGTAATAAGGATCACTTTTCACTTAAAATATTACCAAAAACTGATGCCGCATAGCAATATTAATCATTCTAATTGTGAAACTACCTATTCACAGCCATGTTTGCTATCCTACTCTTATTGGATTCTCTATTTGCCCTGATTATACTAAAAAAAATGTATAACTTTTTTTTGAATTTTAAATTAGTGTCAACTAGGCCAGATGTAAATATGACAATAGCAAACCTATGGAATAGGGCCTGGCAATGGAGATGTGGTATATAAAATCCAGGTTATATAAAACTGTAGGGACCATGGAGATTTGGATCTGGTTTTGATCACTGGGTTTGAGGATTTTCCTGTATTCACAAAAGAGTGGAATTCTACTTCCTATCTCACCTGGTTTTCCTGTAAGTATCTTTATTGATGTAGAATTGCTCCTAAAATAAATGTGGCTGCCAACTTTTACTTAATCTGATTGCTTTAATAGCCTATTAGCATTATTTTATGGGGGAAAAATTGTAGACATTTTCACATGTACATTTAACAGGGAACTAAATGAAAATTTCACCATCTTAAATGTGGGAACATGAGGCCTATCCTCGTCAGGACGGGTACATTGTTGCCACAATTGTGTTAGAACAACAAACCCAGAGTCCTTTAGTTTTTAGGTCTGTCAGTCTATCATCTTTATAACTTTACTAAATTCCCTTAACAGAACTTAAGAAGAATGGTAGTGAACAAAATGATGCTTTAATACTGTTTATACATTGCACTCTATTCAATGTTTTAATACTGTTTACACACTGCACTATATTCATTATGACTGCCTGTGAGTCTCTACTATGTTTGGAGAATAAAGGGGCAGGGTAGTACAAGTAGCTCAATCTAAACATAATCCATTTCAAGTAGAAATTAACACTACAGATTTTGACCATTACAAGTCACATTTTCACTTTTAGGAAGGCAATTCCCCATTTCCCTAGATTTAAAAATATGTTTCTGAAGCAATCACAATATTCCAGTATTTAAAAAACTTGAAGTTCAAGACCTCTACCTAGATGTACTCATGACTCCTTTTTCAAAGCCTGTATCTCTTTCAAGTAAAACATTTAAGGTAATAGCTAGGCAGTGGTAAGATTTCGGTTGATAAGTCACCATATACATAGGCCACCCTTGCTTCTATCCCAAGTAGGAAGAGTTCTTTCCACTTATTGTGACTTTGCAGAGCTTTGTACCACTTGAGGTGGAACTGCAATATTACACATATTCCTTCATATAAATCTTTTAGGTTTCCATATATTTAATTAACAAAATATTTTTATGCACCTATGCTCACATTCTCCAAATGCCTCAAGTTGTCATTTTGAAAGACATTTATTTTAAATATGGATGTAAGATCTCAGAATATTAATCTTGGCTTTGTCACTCACTTAAAAGTCATGAACACATCATTTATCAGTGCTTCGTATTTTCCTTTTCTGTGATCATCATTCTCACTGAAGTAGATGCAGAATTAATAATTCTAAAGCATGTTAGATGTTGTCAAAGAATATTTAACTTAATAGTCTAAGTGGCTTAATTTTGGTTAATCTCATAGTCCTTCCCTGTTTATAGCACATTCTGTATTTATCAGGGCAAAAAAAATAAAATAAACAACATCAAGTGTACTTTATAGAAAGTTACAGAGAGTAAATCCTCAACAAAAAAAGTCAATTGGTGACAAAGCTGGGAAAATCAATTGGGATTCAACATGTTCATCACACTAAGATGACCTGTTGGATGTTCACAATCCTATCTCAATGTACATTTCTAGCTTGGTTGCCTCCTATTTTTGCATAAATTAATTATTAATAATGATACTGACAACAGCAAACTTTCAGGTAATATTATGTGCCAGACACTATTCTAAGTGCTTATGTATACTTACTCATTTAATAGTCAAATCAATAGTAAATATAATTATTATCCCTATTTTACAGTTGTGAAAATTGAGACAACGATAATTCATTTGAGTTCATACAACTAATGAGTGGCAGAGCTAAGATTAAAAACCAGGCATTCTGGGTCCAGAATTTGTACTCTTAGCCACTATGATACTATGATATAAGATAAATTAAGTACAGGCACATCACACACACACACACACACACACACACACACACACACACGTGCCCTGCAAAGGGAGCTTTTTAAAAAGGTTCCCTACACCTATATGACCTAGAGGAAGACAAGGAATGTCTCTGGACGTCACCTTCCTCACTGGAAGAAATAAGACATTAAGACATTATTTTATACCACATTATGTTAAGGTACTTTCTAAGGTTAGCATTTTATGATTCAAAGATTCTGTTTGTAGCATATGGCCTCTTTGCTTTTTATTGGAATAACTCAATACTAAAAGCAAGTGTTCGTGTATTCCAAAGAAAATGTTAAAAGAGAATAAAAAATGACCCTCAGGCAATGAAGAAGCAGTAGTAGCTAGAATAGAGGAATAAGAATTTTACCTCACATATATCATGCTTTGGGCTTCCTGGAACATTCTTAAGACAGTTTCCCTGAAGTCTTTCTATTCTCCCTACAGGGTACCAGATTATAACAATTTTTAGAGACTAAACTGGCAAACTAGGTCGATGAAATACCTATCATTCCTTCATATCAATACACAAAAATTAAACTTATATATACGGTATAAGTAAAAGTACATTTATATACACAGAAATTAAAAACATTTTCCGTAGGGCCAAGCCACAGAACATAGTATCTTAATAGTGTCACAGAATACTTTGAGATTATGGAAATCTGAATTCTGTAAATCCCAATCAAAAGTACACACTCTTCTGATAAATAGTACAGCCAAGTTATTTCTATAACATGCATCCACAAGTACATAAAGCTGAACTATAAATATGTTTCCATCTCATACCTATTCCCTTTATCATTTGGCTTAATTTTATAAAGCCATTATTTCCTTATTTCCAACTCTGTAACTCCCTCTTTGCAAGCACTACCATGGCCAGTTATATCATATTCAGTTCATTAGCTTCTTTCTCATTTGAAAATAGCTCAACTACTCTTAAAATTGCTGTTTAATTCAAAAATTTTAAATAAGCTTTAACATTTTCTGTATTTTAGTCAACTTGATAAAATAATAATTCTTCTGAACAAAATTATCACAAAGCAAGCCCCTGTTCTTAAAGGTGAATAAACATTTGACATAGTCACAAACTATAATTATTTCTATTGCAAAATTACAGATTTACTCAATGCATCCATATAAAAATGATGATGAACTTCAAAGAAAACTAGCTAACCTATAAAAATCTAACAGTATTCAAACTAAAATAATCAGAAAAAAAGTTTGTTAGAATTGCTATTTTCTTAAATTCTTCACATATAAACTGTCACAGTGTATTGAGAATGAATTTCCTAAAGTTCCAAGTTTAATTGCATTTAATTCTCAATTGTTAGAGAAAATAGAAATGTTAAGTCTCTTTAAAATTATTCTAACAGAGTACTTAGAAAGCCTTGCCATAACAGAGAAAGTAGTAAAATTACAGTGCAGTTGGAGGATGGGGGATGGAACTTTATAGACATTGAACTTCTGGCCTGAACTTTCCCTTCTGTGATAAAAGCCACGAAATCAGACTCTAACTCAGCCCTGTCAGCACTGTAGTGGAGGGCATTGATCTTCTTACCCCTTGTGTGCATAGAGAGAAGAATGAGCAAGAAAATGTGAAGTTGCCAGTTTAGTTCTTCCAGCCAACCCATTGCAGCAGCAGACCAGTCAATGTGCCCTGCCTGTTTAAGCCTCCTGTTTCTTGCCTTTCCGTCTTTCACTGAGACGCCTCTGCTGCCACTCTTGTCAGATCTTCTCGCAAGCCTGCCAGCAACCCTGAGACAGGACCGTGAAAGACAAGCCTGTTACAAACTGGTTCTGTCACCACAGAGACTTCAACTGATCACCTCGTGGGGAGGACAACAAAGGGCGGTGAGGACCCTGAGCCGGATTGTTTTCTTAAGAAAGGAGCCTGACCCAGCTGCCCACACAAGGGCTAGCACACGCCGGGTCTTCACTTTGCTCTGGCAACACCCATGTCCCCCAAATCTCTCGGGCAGCTATGAAGGGAATCCATAGCAAACCTCATTTAAAACGCTGCTGTCATAAAATAGTTTGTTCCTTTTACCAACATTTTTTTCTCTGCTAAGAATTTTAACTGAGAAATGTAAAAAGAAAACAAGAAATAATGTTTTTACTTAATGAAATGCCAAAAATAGTGCAACAGATCAAAGTATTGTGTTACAGCAGTTTACTCACACTATGTCAACAGATAAATAATGAAGTGAATACCCTTGAATCAAGTGCACAGATATGAAAAGGGTCACATATAAAGGAAATCTCTAATGAATATTGCAAGTTAAGATATTTCAGTTATGACTATAGTTTTAAGAGCTGTTAACCTAACCGACTTTATTATGTAAATAAAACCATTGCAAGTTTTTCCACTTTTTAGATTTTAACTGTAATTGTTTCTCAATGTAAATTATGAACATTTTTGTGAAGTTTCATTTGCCATGATATTGAATGAGATAAAGAAATTTTTTCAAATTTGTTTTTGTTTTACTCTGAGAACTGTTAAAAGAACACCAAGAAAGATAAATGAATTGTCAGTATATGTAGAAACTACAATGTTACCATAGACAAATACAAACAGAGGTCATAATTAAACCCCATCAGTTTGCCTGATAAAGGATTTATGAGTAGAGTAGCAAATGTATTACAATGTTTATATCTAAGATATCATCATCATACGTTTACTTGATATTTTAAAAAATCTTTTCTTGGAAAAAGAATCTCTGCTTTCTTCTCACTTTCAAAAGACATCCCTCATTTGCCCCTACTCCTGACCTCCCATCCCTCATTTGCCCCTACTCCTGCACCTCCCAGCACTATTCCACTAGGTACCATTCAAATCTACCCTCTAGCTTAGGAAGCCCAACAATGTTTTGTTTTGATGATTTTACACATACTACAATCAATCAACACCCTCAATTTATACTTTCCTAAGTACTTTCATGAAATTTAAGCAAAATACAGAATTTTAACCATGTAGGAAACCTTAAACTACTCTAAGCTTACTAAACTACACATTCTGCATTTCACAGAAGCCATGCATCTTAATCGTCAGAAACATGGAGGTTGGTGGTGATTAAAAATAATTGTCTTTGAGTAATATTTATCTATATCTCTTTTAGTTAGGAAAAGAGATTGGTATATAGTAAAATGAGTAAGGATGATCAGGAGCAGAGGGTTATGTGGGAAAAACAGATAAAAATCAAGCAATAGAATCTGCTTTTCAAACCTTCTATGTTGGGCTCAGAGCCACATTCACAACATGGTTCCACTGCCAATTTGGAATCCAGCCTTGAGCTTTGGGGCAAGAAGTGAATAGCTGAAATGTGGGACAGCTCCCACTGCTCACATTTCCCCAATATGGGCTTCTATAAATGGCTGAAAGTTAAAGACAGAATCTCTGCTCTCTCCCCAGAATCCTAATTCAGTTCAAAAGAACTCATATCAGCAACCATTTCTGATTTTGAACTATGTGCAAGCTGAGTTGGTTCCTCAAGAAGGCTATAATACCACAGAATAAGTATATAAGAAAAAATTAAGAAAAAATGTAAGACATTTTAAGATGAAGTGGCCCCAACAGAATAAACATGGAAATTCCAAGCAGATGATGGAACAGACGGGCCCAGATTGCAGGGAGAGCTGGATGCTGAAAGATGAATTGAACTTACACAGCAATACAGAAGTTGAGAGGAAAGAAATTATATGAGCAAGGCTTACAGGTAGAAATGAATTTTCAATTTGTGCAACAGCATGAGGACAATCTTACTGGAACAGACAGCTCCTATTAGTAAGTGGTTGGAAAGAAAGCTAGACAGAGTAGAACCAAATTGTGCAGGACTTTGAATATAGGTTACAGAGTTTGGAATATATGAATTGCAAAAAAAAAAAAAAAAAAAAAAAAAAACTCTTATGCTGGGCACATTGGCTCGTACCTGTAATCCCAGCTACTTGGCAGGCTGAGGCAGGAGGATTACCTAAGGCCAGGAGTTCAATCCAGCCTGAGCAACATAGCAAGACCATGTCTCTAAAATAATTTTGTTTTAATTAGCTGGGTATGGTGGTTCACACCCGTATTCCCAATTATTGGGGAAGCTAAGATAGGAGGATTTTTTTAGGCCAGGAGTTCCAGCCTGCAGTGAGCTATGATCACACCACTGCAATCCTGCCTGGGTGACAGAGCAAGACCCCATCTCCAAAAAGACTTTCAGACTTCAGCATGTAGGATGAATCTCTGAACCTCACCTTCCAACTAGGTGACGGAGAGTGAAAACAAGATTAAACGTGTGAGGAGAGGTTTCCACTTAGTCAAACTTTTTGCTAATATCTATTTCTTTCATTTAGCAATATTTTAAAAAATCAAGACGTATCCCTATTAATTTCCTCCATTTTAAATTTAATTATTAACATACGCTAGGTGCCAACAATGAAGGGGATCTTCTATAAATGGCATATTAGGCCCCTGACTACTTGGTTCAAAAAATCTCATGAAACTTATTATGTAGATCAAAAGTCTAATTTAGCAGAACCACCCAGATTTGCCAATGATTTAACCCTCTCACCCTAATGTACATATTTTTATCTACAGTTTATATTTTAATTTCCAATATCCAATCTAATTAAGCCTCTACCTGTACCAGGTCAAGAACTGGTTTCACAATTCCACAAGCAAAACACAAATAATCATATTAAAAAGTGGGCAAACAACATGAACAGACGCTTCTCAAAAGTAGACATACAAAACACCAAGAAACACATGAGAAGAATGCTCAACATCACTATCAGAGAAATGAAAATCAAAACCATAGAGAAATGCAAATCAAAACCATAGTGAAATACCATCGCACACCAGTCAGAAAGGCTATTACTAAAAAGTCAAAAATCCACAAATGCTGGCAAGGCTGTGGAGAAAAGGGAATGCTTATACGTTGTTTGTGGGAATATAAATTAGTACAGCCACTATGGAAAGCAGTTTGGAGATTTCTCAAACAAGTTAAAACAGTACTACCAACTACCATTCTACCCAGTAAAGCCATTACTGGGTATATATCCAAAAGAAAATAAATCACTCTACCAAAAAGACATGGGTACTTATATGTTCATCGCAGCACTATTGACAGTAGCAAAGATATGAAATCAACCAAGGTATCCATCAGCAGTAGACTGGATAAAGAAAATATGGTACATATACACCATGGAATACTACAGTGACATAAAAAAGAATGAAACCATAGCAACATTGATGCAGCTGGAGGGCATTATCCTAAGTAGATTAACACAAGAACAGATGTATCCCTGTTACTGGGTGTTCTCACTTAAAAGTGGGAACTTAACATTAGGTACACATGGACATAAGGATGGCAACAACAGACACTGGGGCCTACTGGAGTGGGGAAGGAGACAGGCAGGCTCCTAAGGGTTGAAAAACTACTGGGTACTATGCTCACTACCGGGGTGACTGGATCAATTGTACCCCAAACCTCAGCAACACACAATATGCCCATGTAACAAACCTGCATGTGTGCCCTCTGAATCTAAAATAAAAGTTGAAATTATTTTTAAAATAAAGATTTAGTAACTAGATAACCAAGTAAATCAATGGTAGAATGGGAAAAATCTCCCTTTCAGAAGAATTCAAAAAATTTATATATTTAGATAGTCTTGCTCCATGAAGCAGAGCTTAATCAACCCCACTCTTGACTCTAAGCTGTGCTTAGTGACTTGCTTCCAAGGAGTACCGTATGAAAAGGAATGTAACTTTACACTGGAATAACTGGCAAACACTCCCTTGGGCAGGTGATCGAGGTTAACACGACTGAAGACAAGCCATGCTGACGGCAGGTGCCCCCGATATGATGAGAATGGCACTTCACCTCTATGGTCTACCTCCTCAACACCAACCACCCCAGTCTATGAGAAATACATCAGGCCAACTCCATTTCAGAAATATTCAATAAAATATCTGATCATCACTGCTTAAAACTATCAAGGAAAGTGTAAAAAAAGAGTTACAAACCAACAGAGACTAAGATGACATGATGACTAAGTGCAAAGTGGTTTTCTAGATGGGATCCTTGAACAGAAAAAAATGGCATTATGGAAAGGGAGAGAGGAAACAAATCTGAATAAAGTTTGGAGTTTAGTTGCTGGTAATATACCATTGTTCCTTTCTTAGCTGTGACACATACACAGCCCCAAAGTAAGGTCAAATGTTAATAGCAGGGGAAACTGGGTGAAGGGTATATGAGGACTCTATATTACCTTTGGAAATTTTCTAAATCAATTATAAAATTAAAAGTTTATTTTTAAAAATGGGTTTCATAGCAGTTAAACATTCACTCCCAAATCTCCTAACTACAGAGTTGACTGCAGAGAAGGAACCAACGTGCCAAAACAAACGGTTATACACCTGCTTGTGCAGCTTTCATCACAGGTTCACTTAACTGCTCCAATAGATTCTATTTCTATTACATCTTTACCTACAAGAAGAAATACCAGAAAGGAGAATAACAATGGTTTATGTCTGAGGCGTTCTTCTTCTACTGAGATAGCCAACTTAATTTTGCAAGTTAATTTATACACCAAATGAGTCTTCAAAGAAAGCTCTGAGAAAAGATTAAAAGAAAGGTCTCCGTTTGAAAATGTATACCTGACAGAAGGGCAGAGGAAGGAAAAAGGAGCACTATGGAGAGTACTACTAATATGAGTAGGACATGTCATCACTGTATGTCATTTGCAGAATTCTTACTAATGACATTCACACATTCTAGATTTACGGAGTCTTTGCTGCACAGT
This sequence comes from Symphalangus syndactylus, assembly GCF_028878055.3. Classification (NCBI taxonomy): domain Eukaryota; kingdom Metazoa; phylum Chordata; class Mammalia; order Primates; family Hylobatidae; genus Symphalangus; species Symphalangus syndactylus. Next base: position 43,189,853 of record NC_072432.2, read on the forward strand.
AGAAAGGGCCTACTTGTGCTACGTGTATAATCTGGGGCAGATTATTTAAACTCTCTGTTTGCTCATTACCTGTTAAATTGTTATATGGACTAAATAAATGAAGGAATATAGACTACTGAATACAGTGCCCAGAATACAGGAAAATATCAGAAAATGTCAGTAATTTCCTGACAACTCTCACTAATCTCTCTCCTGCCTCCCATATGAAAAGCTTTGCTAATAAAAATAATGTTCTTTAATATAATAGGCTACAAGGTAACATTTGTCAAGTTGTTCCTGTCACAAACAGTGTGATCACTAAAACAAGGATACAAAACATCTCTTAAGTCAAGATTTTAAAAATTCAATTAAAGCCGGACAGTGGTTTGTACTTGGCTATGGTCCCAGCTATTAGGCAGGGTGAGGCAAGAGGGCTGCTTGAGCCCAGGGGTTCGAGACTAGCCTGAGCAATACAGCAAGACCTCACCTCAAAAAAAAAAAAAAAAGTCAAATTATACCTGAAAAACTAAATATTTATTCGAATCAATTCATTTTTATTTAATTCATTAAATATTCATGCATTTGAAGTAGAAGTATACTGAAGAGTTTTAAATTGAGACTACCTTGCTATCAATTTCAGTTTGTGATTCATTTTCACACAGAAACTCCCCAAATCTCCTGATTTTATGTTTACATACAGTTTTTATCTAAAAAACATTCACTATTTGCTATATTTGGGGGGGGATTGTATCTACCGAATGCATGTGAGAACATTAAAAAGAGACAGCACCTGCCTTCAGGACAAAGCTTATCCTCTAGTGGGTGAAGACAAACATACAATCCAATAATGACAATGCAGTACAGTAACTGCCTGCTATGCTGAGGAAACATGGAAAAAACAGTGAATAAACAAAGATTCATTCTGCCTGAGGGTGAGGGTTGGACTTGCGTGGGGGAGGCATTTGAACTGGGTCTTCAAAGATAAGTAGGAATTCACTGGGTGAAGGGAAGGCAAAGGAATCCTAAGCAAAGAGAACAGGCAGTACAGTACATTTATGAGTAAGAAAAAGAGTAGGGCTTGCAGAGAACACGAGAAGCTCGATATGCCTAGAGAGCAGGGGAATTACGCTGGAAAAGTAGACTGGGGAGGTTAGGAAGAGCCTTGTAGCCCATAATTAGAAGTTTTGATTTTATCCTACACACATGGGAAGCAATGTCTTCATTTCTGGAGGTAAGCACAGGTTACTTTCCATTGTGCAAACTGACCGCTACTACTTCTTGCAGCTGATTATATTTCAAGGGAAATTAATAAAGTTTTGGAGATAAGATGAAAAATATTTTCCTTTGTATCTAAGAAAACATAATAATATATTTGTTATTCTTAATAAGAACAATAAGGTGAGTGTTATTTTCTTTATCATGTGAACATCCCTGCTAATACTGTTTGGAATAAAATTTACTTTTTAATTAAACTTCTGTTCCAACACACAGGCACATTAATAACAACAGTTATTTCCTTCTTCCAATTGGAAGCCATAGCCTTTTAGGTCCTACCAAGAGCTTTGCACTAAAATGTTTTTCAAACTTTCATACATGTTGTACCAAAAACAAAAGTGCCCTCAGAACTGCACTGGTAATTGGTTTTATTATTCTGGCTTTTAACTAAACACTTACATACTATCATAAAAAAACTACTCCACTATGAGAAAAAAAAAATTAACAATAGAGCCCACAGTACAAAAACTTTTTTCCTGACTTTGGAGTTTATAAAGACCACAACTTCAGCCCTCTTTCAGGCTGCCTCCTGCCTCCCCACCCCGTTCTAATTTGCAGCATTCCACATCACTAGTCATTAACAACCCAAAGCTCCCTTCAGCTGCAGAGTGAAAGACCATCACATTATTGCAAATAAACAATCCCTTTCTCCCTTGAACGAGTGACACATTATTCTGAGCACGTCTTCTCTCTGCTTTCATTGCTCTGCCAAGGTCCTCCATGAGTGGGAAGGGGTAAAAAGAGAGAAAAAATATCCCACAACTTGTCTAAAGCATGTAGAGGGTGATTTGTGTTCTTACTTACGGGATATGACTGTCACTGTTGATCTGCTTTCAGGCCTAGATTACATGTGATAAGGGCTGACCTTCTTTAAGTATTCACACATTATGCACTCATGGAGAGCAGGCAGGACACAAAAGTCCTTCAGATGTTCTGGACATCAATCAAGTGCACAGCATGGAGCCTGCCAAACTTTTCTTCCATTTACTCAGGGAGAGGAAGGGGGAGTCCAAGACAGACTTAATAAAGTTTAAAGCTATGCCACAATATATTTGGGGAGACCATTGTTATTAAAAGGGTGCTGTTTCAAAAAATTCTCTATAGTTACCACTGGCAACAAAAACAATTCGCATACAAATATAAAGAGACAACCAGATTTCATTCCAGCTTTAAAATTTCAAAACTTTTGTTATAAACCAGGTCTCAATGGCTTTAGCAGATTGCTATTTTTTCCTGAAGACATTTTATTAAGTACATATTTCAAAAATCAAAAATAGAAATTTTCTTTTATAACAATCATACTCAAAACATATTTTAAGTCATTTATAAAATAGAGGACATACATTTGTTACAAAACGGAGCACAGCTAAATAAATTGAAGACAAGTCAACAACACAAACCATTTTTCACCTAATACAAATACTGTCATTACTAGCAAGAGCCCCAATATTATAGTGTAGATATGATGATATCTTCTGATACAGGCTTCTAATGTTTGTCTTTTATTGTTGCCCCTCCCCACAGCTCATTCCAGGAATTTGAGGTAGCTTTTGAAAAAGAGCTAACTCTTTTTCAAAGAGCTTTTGAAAAAGAACCCAAACTGTGTTCTCGTAAAATATTGCAACACTCCATACTTGGAGGGCATCATTTCAGCATCAGCACAATCAAATCCATCAGACAAAGATGCTTCATGGAATTTGATGATAGAATGATACCTTAAATCTACTACAATATCGTTTACCTAGAGATCACAAAATTCTTTTTAAAAGCTAATGTCATGTTCAATGAATATAATAATTATATGCATGGCCTGTGCACAAAATAAGATTAGACACAAAGGTTTACAAAACAATTCATGAGACAATAAGGCAATGAACATTAAAAGAGTAGGAAGAGAATTCAAGGTAACTTACGTGATTAAACTACCAAAGAAAATTAACTTAGTAAATTTGCTAATTAAAACAACAACAACAACAACAACAAACCCTCCAGATTGCCTCTATATATGCATCATTCTTGCATGGATCTTTAGTTTATTATTTGGTTTTAGTGGTATGCTACTAAAAGACCATGAGGTCAGACGTGCACCCTAGTAACAGGGAACTAGGTGATAGATAAACTGTGAGGTAATTCTTTATGTTAATCATTACAGAGTAAACCATCACCTGGAAAATATGACTATCTCAGGCAAGAAACTGAACCGGAATGAGAGGAAGATGTCTTGGCAGGAGATGGAAAGCAAGAAACCCAGGCAAGACTAGTGTAGTTATTTCCAAATAGAACATAGAATGATGACAGCTAGGATCATGATGACAACAATGATAATGATCATGATACATACTGTTTGGCCATCTTTTACTGTTTGTGAGGCACTATTTGTGTACTTAACATACAGGTTTAAGCATCCCTTATTTAAAATGCTTGGGGCCAGAACTGCTTTGGATTTCAAAGATTTTTGCATTTTGGAATTTTTACATAAACGTAAGATATCTTGGGGATGGGACCCAAGGGTAAACATGAAATTCATTTATGTTTTATATGCACCTTATAGACATAGTCTGAGGGTAATTTTATACAATATTTTAAATATTTTTTTGCATGAAACGAAGTTTGTATACATCAAGCCATAAGAGAACAAAGGTGTCACTGTGTCAGCGACTCTTACAGACAGTCTGTGTTTGTTTGGCATTACCATTATTTCTGACTCTCAATTTGTACATTATCAATAAGCAATCATTTTCTCCCACTTATTCACACGTAAGTACCTAACAGTAAAAATTATGACATTCCATTAATACAATAAAAATGTGTCAGGTGTAGAATTTTCCACTTATGGTATTAGGTGGGTGCTCAAAAAGTTTTGGATTGGCGGGGCATGGTGGCTCACGCCTGTAATCCCAGCACTTTGGGAGGCTGAGGCGGGCGGATCACGAGGTCAGGAGATCGAGACCATCCTGGCTAACACAGTGAAACCCCGTCTCTACTAAAAATACAAAAAACTAGCCAGGCGTGGTGGCCGGCGCCTATTGTCCCAGCTACTCAAGAGGCTGAGGCAGTAGAATGGCATGAAGCTCCAGGAGGCGGAGCTTGCAGTGAGCTGAGATCACACCACTGCACTACAGCCAGGGCGACAGAGCAAGACTCCGTCTCAAAAAAAAAAAAGTTCTGGATTTTGGAGCATTTCCGATTTTGGATTAGGGATGCTCACTCTGATTATTTCATTTAATCCTCACTGCCACCCTGTGTGGGAGGAAATATCATTCCCAATTTAGATAAGAATACTGCGTATGCCTAAGATATAAGCCCTGAGAACTGGTTAAGAATTCATTGGATCAGACACCAATACTTCACTAACCCAGGTATTTTTGTTCTAGAAGAAATATCTGGGGCCAAAAAAAAAAAAAAAAAAAGTCCATTCAGTGGATGGAGGACTCCAAGAATCTGGGAGGCTGGTAAGATTCACTCAGCAAACATGACTACCAGAAATTCTGAGGGCTGGAGCAAAAAAGGAGGGTCAGATATTCTAAATTCCAAATCTGTAGATTTAGAGGAGGTGACAATAAACACTGTGTCATGCAACAGCAGTGCCTTCGGAGGTCAGGAGTTTCCAATCCATGGTGGGGTGGAACTCTCCTCTAAAGCGTGTAAAGTGTTTATTATAAAAAACCATTATAGACCACGTGTGGTGGCTCACACCTGTAATTCCAGAACTTTGAGAGGCCAAAGTAGGAGGATCGCTTGAGCCCGGAAGTTCGAGACCAACCTGGGCAACATAGGAAGACCACATCTCTACTAAAAACAAAAAAAATTAGCCAGGTGTGGTGGTGCACAACTGTATTCCCATTTACTCAGGAGGCTGAGGTGGGAGGATCACTTGGGCCCAGGAAGTTGAGGCTGCAGGGAGCCATGATCATGCCAATGTACATCAAATACATATATTGTCATTAACATAAAGCGGTATTTTATATACATTCTTTATAACTTTCTCAAAGACCCTTCTAATCAACTAAGGAGAGTGAGGTGCCATGGAATTGAGGAAAGGGTTTTTTCTTCCTTGCATAGGCCTGTACTTTAGGAGGTACAGTGAGGCAGCACTGCAGGCTTAGAAGGCACACAAGTGGATGAATAAAGTTACTAGAGCCATGTAATGTAGTCCTTCACTCACTGGAAGAGTCTGAGTTTGTTTTAACAAAACAAGCTGTTTTCTTCACACCAGGAGAACTTTCTAGAAGATTTCATTTGTCCCACTTATAAGGAACTACTTATAAAGGGTTTGTGTTTGATTTTTAGATAACAACAGATACACACTGACATTGTAATTACTCACACTTTGACTCCTGGAGTCTACAAGTTAAAGTTATACACTATAAAAACCATGAACCATTGAGCTAATAACCTGACTTGCTAGAAGCTCTATTTTAAAGAGATTCTAAGGACATTTTCTTCTTTATCAAATTAGTGCTAAAGCATCCCTAAGCAGAAAATCAAAATCTCTATTACCCACTTGCCATTTATAAAAAGCTGAACAAAGTTTCCTATCAAAACCAATTTCTTAAAAAGGATTACTATAACTTATTTCATCATAAAGTGAATTGTGAATAAAATTTATGTAAATCCAACTTGAATTGATATGTCAATTGAAAATGAAATTTTAAATAGATGTAATAATATCAACACAAACTATACTTAACACAAAAGGATTTAAAGTATCGCTGTTATCTAAACCCTTAAAGAATGTTTGCTTAAACTGTTTCTCCATACACCATATGAAAATAGCTACTAGAAAATCTGTTTTCAACTATTTGGAAAATATCTAAATATAAGAATTACATAAGAAAAAAGTGTCTTAGAAGAGAAGATACTAATAGTAGAGAAAAATTTTGTTCTTGTATACCACATACCAGCTTTTCCATAGAAACCTCAACAGTGCTACGAAATATCAGTCCTATGGATCTACACATTTAGTAGTCGACTTAGCTGTTAGTAACCTTCAAAATTTAATGCTAGAGGAAATATAAAGGTTTCAAGAAGTTAATTTTTATTTAAGGTGGCATTTTAAATCTATGTGCATATAAAAGTATTTTCAAATAAAAGAAACAATGATGCCATGATTTTTGGTTCAGAGTCATGACATGCTACCAGGGGTGTCCAATCTTTTGTGGTTTCACAGGGCCACACTGGGGGAACTGTCTCGGGCCAAAGAGAAAATACACTACACTACACACTACACTGATGAGCTAAAAAAATTGCAAAAAAATCTCATAATGTTTTAAGAAAGTTTACAAATTGGTGTTGGGCCTCATGGCCAGCCTGGGCTGCATGTGGTGCACAGGCTGTGGGCTGGACAACAAGCTTGTGCTAAACCTTTTCATCTCTCTCACACACATATTTCCATATCTTCCCTTACCTGCTCTTAGAAACATGGCACACCTGCTTACTGCCTTTATTTGTTTTTTTCTGAGAAGCAGCAGCTCTTCATAATCTCATTAAAGCCTTTCTAACAGATTCTACACATGGAAAACTTTCAGAACACTAGGGATTGGTTTGGATACTTAAACAAGTAGATTGTGCAAAAAAAAAAAAAAAAAAAAAAAAAAAAAAAAGAAGTAAAATGAACCCCATGTACAAACGTCATTCAATCAGAAAATTTCACAGCACAGAGACACCAGACTTCAGCTTTAGTGAAATCTAAACTTTAAGATGGAGATAGTACATTCTCTGCCTTGTCTAGAGCATTACAGCAAAAGCATAAGATACTTAATGTGCACGAAATAACAGAAGAAAGAAACTTAAGTCATGGAGGTAAAGAGGACGAGCTTTAGTGATCACGATATCAGATAAAACCAGTGACGCATCTGACACAAAGACAATTCTCTACTAATAACAATGGAAAAATATAAAATTCTATTACTATTCTTGTCAATATAAGAGCCTTAGTTATAGAGGCATTCCTTTATCCAATCACCTTGTTCTACACACCTTATTATGGTTAGTCAGAACTCTATGTGGTTATGTCTGCACCGCCAAACACCCAGCTGAAAAGTGAAAAATTTAGTCAAGCAGTGACTTATCCTAAAGTTTATGCCAAATGAAACATTCAAATTCAACCTTAACCAAAATGAGTAAAGCCTGTATTTACCCAGATGATTTAAGATCCATTAAGACCACCAATGTGATTTAAATTGTCACCATAATTTCCTCTCTGAGGTCTCCCAAAAATTTACAGTGGAAGCACTTCACAGTCCTCACTACATCTCATTAGCACCTCTACCAAAGGATGTGTGAAGAAAAAAGAGAAGCAAGGACATTCAAAAGGAGTAACTGCTATTTTAGAAACATTTTCTTTAAACGTATTTTTAATTTTTTATTAAAATGGTATGTGTATAATCAGAAATTGACAAATTGAACCAAAAATACTTATGAAGTTAGGCAAAAGAACCATAAATTACTCATCATAATTTTTCCTCTGCCTTTTCAATAGAGGATTTGGCCTCACTCTACATTGGTTATATAACATTATCTCTTTGTGTTGGTTTTTAGATGACCACTTTCTGGGAGTACAAATGGAAACAGCCTATGGAAATAAAGCTTGATGTTTTTCTGAATTGTGTAAGAAGCTTTAGACCAAACTCAGGCTGGGCTACAGAAAATATAAGAGAGTTGCCAATCCGAGACTGGATGCTTATGACGTCCTTGCAAAATCCTTTTGGTAGCTGGCAATGCTCCACAAGATCTGGCTTCCAGTTACTACCTCATTGGGCTCTTTTTCTCCCCCTTCTTCATCCTGTTCCTCAAACACACAAGGCATGATCCAGCTCAGAGCTTTGTGTCTCCTGATTCTTCTGCCTAAAATGCTCTTCTCTTCAGTATCTGAAAGGTCCCTCCACTGACTCCTTCAAATCTTGGCTCAATTCTTGCCTTCTCATTGAAAGGTACCCTAGTACTCTATTTACTACTACAACCAACCCATTCCCAAACTCTCAATCCTCTTTACACTGCTTTATTTTTTTTTCTCCATAGCACTTAACACCTTCTAACTACTACATAATTTGCTTACTATGTTTATTGTTAACTGTCTCCCCCTCAGCCCCACTTGAGTACAAAACCCTCAGTGCATAGCTCTTTTTCCACTTTGTTCACTTATGTTCCTCCAACACTTGAAACAGTGACTATGTAATATGTGTTCAAAAAGTCTTTTTTCAAATTCTCTCCTTTGTAAAGCCCTATCTCTCTCTTTCTAAAGTATATGACCTCTCATGTCATCAATTATTCTCATACCAATTACTTTTTTCTTCCAAATCCTGGCTTGCCCTCTGGTTTCTATGCCTACCATATTTATGAATTTCTTCTTTCAAAGGTCAACAAATGTACTTTTCTTAGTTTTTATCCTTTTCATCCCTACGTAACTCTGGGCTTCCTTTCTTAAGAGTACTTCCCTTCTTGAGAACCTCACTCATTTAAAAGAATATTGAACAAATACAACATACTAGCTGTCTGCTAGAAGCTCATCCTTTGGTTTTCATGATGAGGGCCTATCTATCCATGTGTTTTTCCTTTTCCATTCACACAAGTATAGGTGATAATGGTTCTTTCCAATAATCTCTTTTCTCAAACATGTTCCCTAGTAATATCAGGGCTTCGGTTTACATCATTTCAACTACCAGGGAAAATACTTTCCTGAATGACCACCTTATATTTCTCTCTGGCAATGCAAATCTAAATACTGCTATTTCTCCTACAGCTGTTCAAATACCTCCCCCAGCTCCATGGATATAGCCATTCTTTGCAGCCACTTAGCTTTAAGCCCTGCCCCCATCCTATTTGTTGGGCATTTTCTAATGCTGGGAGGTAGCACTCCACTAACACGGAAGCTGAAAAACTCAGATACTCACTTTCATAGCTTCTACAGCTAGGACATGAGTACAGGACTGAAATTCTCTAAATCATATGTACCCATCCCAGACTTTACAGGAAACTAACAAGAAAAAACCTCAGGGCATTCATGCTAACTGTTGGTGGTGGGAGTAGCAGCAGCTACACTGATTTTCGAAAGGCAACAGCAGCACCAGTTTTAGTGGCAGCATCAAGATCTAGGGTTGATAACGTGGGCACAAAACTGGGGTGTCTAAGGCAATAACAAATGCCGGCGAGGATGTAGAGAAAAGGGTACCCTCATACACTGTTGGTGGGAAAGTAAATTACTACAACCACTATAGAAAACAGTTCAGATATATCTCAAAAAACTAAAACTAGAGCTACCATAAAATCCAACAATCTCACTACTAGGTAAATACCAAAAAAAAAAAAAAGGAAATTGTATATTGAAGAGATATCTGCACGCCTATGTTTATTACAGCCATGATAGCCAAGATTTGGAAGAAACCTAATTGTCCCTCAACAAATGAATGGATAAAGAAAACGTGGTACATACACACAGTAGAATACTATTCAGCCATGAAAAAGAATGAGATCCTGTCATTTGCAACAACATAGATGGAACTGGAGATCATTATGTTAAATGAAATAAGCCAGCCACAGAAAGACAAATTTTGCATGTTCTCATGTATTTGTGAAAGCTAAAAACTAAAACAATGAAATTCATGGATAAAGAGGGTATAGGATGTTTGTTACCAGAGACTAAGAAGGGTTGTGGGGGTGGGAAGAGTGAAGATGGTTAATGAGTACCAAAAAACAGTTAGAGAGAAATTAATTTAAAAAGAGAGAGAAATTTAATAGCACAATAGGGTGACTACAGTCAATAATAATTTAATTATGTTTTAAAATAATGAAAAGAGTAAAACTAAGGATAAATGCTTGAGGTGATGGATACCCCATTTGCCCTGATATGATTATTACACATTGTATGCCTATATCAAAATATCTCATATATCCCCAAAATCAATGAACACAAATTAGTAGCACTACTATACACCAACAATGACCAAGCTGAGAATCAAATCAAGAACTCAACTCCTTTTATGATAGCTGTAAAAAATAAAATAAAATACTTAGGAATATATCTAAACTGGGAGGTGTAAGATCTCTACAAGGAAAACCACAAAACTCTGCTGAAAAAAATCATAGATTACACAGACAAATGGAAACACATCCCATGCTGGTGAATGGCTAGAATCAATATTGTGAAAATGACCATATTGCCAAAAGCAATCTACAAATTCAATGTAATTCCCATCTAAATATCATCATCATTCCTCACAGAACTAGAAAAAACAATCCTAAAATTCATATAGAACCATAAAAGAGTCTGTATAGACAAAGCAAAGCTAAGAAAAAAGAACAAATCTGGAGGGATCACATTACCTAACTTTAAACTATACTGCAAAGCTACAGTTACCAAAACAGTGTAGTACTGATACAAAAACAGGCACTTAGACCAATGGAACAGAATAGAGAACCCAGAAATAAAGCCAAATATTTAAAGCCAACTGATCTTCAACAAAGCAAATAAAAACATAAACTGGGGGAAAGGACACCCTATGCAACAAATGGTGCTGAGATAATTGGCAAACCACATGTAGAAGAATGAAGCTGGATTCTCATCTTTCATCATACACAAAAATCAACTCGAGATGGATCAAAAACTTAAATCTAAGACCTGAAACCATAAAAATTCTAGAATATAACACCGGAAAAACACTCCTAGACATTGGCTTAAGCAAAGAGTTCATGACCAAGAATCCAAAAGCAAATGCAACAAAAACAAAGATAAATACATGGGACCTAATTAAACTAAAAAGCTTCTGCAAAGCAAAAGAAATAATCAGTAGAGTAAACAGACATCCCACAGAGTGGGAGAAAATATTCGTAAACTATGAATCTGACAAAGGACTAACATCCAGAATCTACACGAAACTCAAAACAAATCAGCAAGAAAAAAACAAATAATCCCATCGAAAAGTGGGCAGAGGGCATGAATAGATAATTCTCAAAAGAAGATAAACAAATAGCCAACAAACATATGAAAAAATGTTCAACATCACTAATTACCAGGGAAATGCAAATTAAAACCACAATGAGATACGGCCTTACTCCTGCAAAAATGATCATGATTAAAAAAATTAAAAAATAAGAGATGTTGGCATGGATGTGGTGAAACAGGAACAACTATTATACTGCTGGTGAGAATGTAAACTAGTACAACCACTATAGAAGACACTATGGAGATTCCTTAAAGAGCTAAAAGTAGAACTACCATTTGATCCAGCAATACCACTCCTGTGTATCTACCCAGAGGGAAAAATGTTATTATATGAAAAAGCCACTTGTACACACCTGTTTATAGCAGCACAATTCACAGCTGCAAAAATATAAAACCAGCCCAAATGCCCATCAACCAAAGAAAATGTGGCATATATATATATATATATATATATATATATATATATATATATAAAATCTGGAATACTACTAAGCCATAAAAAAATGAAACAATGACATTCACAGTAATCTGGATGGAGCTGGAGGCGGTTATTCTAAGTGAAATAATTCAGGAATGGACAATCAAACATTGTATTTCCCACTTATAAGCAGGAACTAAGCTACAAGGATGCAAAGGCAGAAGAATGATATAATGGACTTTGGGGACCCTGTGGGATGGGTGGGAAGGGGTGAGGGATAAAAGACTACATACTGGGTACAGTGTATACTGCTCAGGTAATGGGTGCACCAAAATCTCAGAAATCACCACTAAAGAACTTTTCTATGCAAGCAAAAACCACCTGTTCCCCTAAAACTACTGAAATAAAAATAAATATCTCATGTATCTAATAAACATATATACCTATTATGTACCCACAAAAATTAAAAATTGAAAATAAAAAACTAAGTGTGTATATATGCTAAGCTTGGTGACAATGGTGCCAAGATAAATTCTGAGGTGAAATTTTAAATACTGTTCTTGGTTGTGTCTCTTCTAATTGGTTCTCCTATCTTTCCAGAGAGTCTATGAGCTAGCAAACATCCTCTTAATAACTTTATTTCCTGTGTAAATTAATCATGGTTGATGTCTGTTGCTCTCAGCTGAAAAATTTGATGGATCTGATGGATACATTCAGGAAGATTCCATTGGTAATCTCAGCAGAAATAATTGCTTCCTCTTCTGAACTTCCATAATACTTATTTTCCTTGGATTATAATTATGCACTCCATCTTCCTCACTATATGTTACATTTCCAGGGGTGGGAGGAAGTGACTGTCTTTCATGTTTGTCCATTTTTTTAACACTTACCTCTTTATCTATCTTTGATATCCTTAAAAAATAAACAAAACATTGCAGGCATCTTCTTTCTAGCTCAGGAAGCTGGTCTAAGTTCCTCCTCTAAGTTTCACCATTCTGTTCCTGGAAATGCCTCCATGTCCAACTTACTTAGTATGTCTCCAAGATTCTGCCTTAACTTAGGCCATTCCCTCATTTCCACACTAAAACGCTTTTGCTCCGGCACTGTATGCAGAGTAAGTATGCCAAGACCATTCAAAAGGGAAAAGAGAGTCTTTCCAACAAATGGTATTGGAAAAACTGGATATCCACCTGTAAAAGAAGGAAGTTGGAGACTTATCTTAGACCATATGGAAAAATTACCTCAAAGTGGATTAAAGACCTAAATGTAAGAGCTAAAACTATAAAACTCTTAGAAGAAAACACAAGGGCAAAGCTTCATGACATTGCACTTGACAATGATTTCTTGGATATAACACTAAAAGCACAGGTAACAACAGAAAAAAAAAGATAAACTGGACTACTTTAAAAACTTCTATGCAAAGGATACAATCAACACAGTGAAAAGGCAACCTAAAGGATGGAAGAAAATATGTAAGTCATACATTTGATGAAGGGTTAATATTGAGAATATATGTAAATCTTCTGCAACTCAACAACATATGAACAACCCAGTTAAAAAGTGGACATTTCTCTTAGGAAGATATAAAAACTGCCAATATGCTCATGAAAGTCACTAATAACTAGGTAAATGCAAATCAAAACCACAATGAGATACTACCTCACATGAATGAGTACTATCAAAAACACAAAATAACAAGTGTTGGTAAGAATGTGGAGAAACTGGAGCCTTTGCGCACTGTTGGAGGGAATGTAAAATGGTGTGGCAGCTATGGAAATAGTATGGCAGTTTCTCAAAAATTAAGACTTGAAAGCTGTGTCTCAAAGACCTGTTTGTATGCCCATGTTCATAGTAGCATTATTCACAATAGCCAAAAGGTGAAACCAACCCAATGGATCATCAGTGTCCATCAATGGATGAAAGGATAAATGAAATGTGGTCTACACTACAACAGAATATTATTCAGCCTAGCCCAGCACTTTGGGAGGCCGAGGCGGGCGGATCACGAGGTCAGGAGATCGAGACCATGTGTGAAACCCCGTCTCTACTAAAAATACAAAAAATTAGCCGGGCATGGTGGCGGGCGCCTATAGTCCCAGCTACTCGGAGAGGCTGAGGCAGGAGAATGGCGTGAACCCGGGAGGCGGAGCTTGCAGTGAGCCGAGACAGCGCCACTGCACTCCAGCCTGGGCGACAGAGCGAGACTCCGTCTCAAAAAAAAAAAAAAAAAAAAGAAAGAAAATTCTGACACATACTACAACATGGATAAACTTTAAGGATATTGGGCCAAGTGAAATAAGCTAGTAGCAAAAACATTAAAGATTGTATGCTTCTACTTAAATGAGCTATATAGAGTCAAATTCATAGAGACAGAAAGTAGAATGGTTGTTGCCAGGAGCTAGGAGCGGGAAAATAGGAAGTAGTTGTTTAACAGATATAAAGAATGTTACGGACTGAATGTGTGTATCCCTTCAAAATTCGTATGTTGAAGCCTCCCTACTTCCTGTGTTACAGTATTTAGAGGTGGGGCCTTTGGGAAACAATTTGGTTTAGACGTCATCATGAGAGTGAGGACCCTATCATAGAATTAATGTCCTTATAAGAAGTGGAAGAGAAACCAGGTATTGCTTGCACGTACACTTGCTCACACCTGTGCATGCTCACACTCTCTCACTCTCTCTCTCTCCCCCAATCATGTGAAGACACAGCAAAATGGTAGCCAGCTGCAAACCAGGAGGTAGGAGCTCACCAGGACCAGGAACGGAAGCTTCAAGTCCCTTGATCTTGCATTTCCCAGTTCCCAGAACTATGAAAAATAAATGTCTGTTGTCTAAGCTATCCAGTCTGTGGTATCTTGTGCTAGCAAACTGAGTAGACTAAGAGTTTTAGCTTCTCCAAATGAAAAGAGCTCCAGGGACTGGCTGCACAACAATGTGAATATACTGAATACTACTGAGCTGTAACATGAATGATTAAGATGAGAATTGTTATGTTATAGTATTTTACCATTTTTCTTTGAGACATTAGTCCTGCTCTGCCACCCAGGCTGGAGTACAGTGGCATGACCATACTCACTGGGGCCTTGAACTCCTGGGCTCAAGCAATCCTCCCACCTCAGTCTCCTAAAGTGCTGAGATTGCAGGAGTGAGCCACCCTGTCCAGTCAAAACAATTTTTAAGAGTATTTTTTTAAACCCCTTTGTTCAACCTGGATTTCTAGGATACTATAACCCATACTGGTGAATCAAAGAGTTGTTTTTCTACTCCTATCCCCATGATCCACGTTGCAGTCAGAGTAGCTTCTTAAAATCCTGCAATGACAGCCAGGCATGATGTTGTGTCCCTGTAGTCCCAGCTACTTGAAAAGCTGAGGTGGGAGAATTGCTTGAGTCTAGGAGTTCAAGGCTATAGTATATTATGATTGCATCTGTGAATAACCATTGCACTCCAGCCTGGGCAACTCAGCAAGACCCTGTCTCAAAAAAAAAAATATCTGCAATCCATCCATAATATTCTCTGTATGTGATCCAAGTTTCTGAAAACAGAAGCATCTGTGCTACCTAATTCTCAAGTTCCATCTCTCATGTACCTCAGGGTCCAGTCATGTAATTCCACTCCTGATTACATTCCTCTCTACTGTTCCATATTCTCTCTCAGCTCTCGATTCAATTCCACATAATTTCACCGAATATGCTCTCTGCACTGAGAACTAGGAGAAGATACGTAGATTAACTAGAAGATATATAGATTAAGAAAATGTTTCTGTTCTCAAGAACTTGAAAGGCTAGTGGCGAGACACAAATAAGAGATCATTTCAATTATCGTGACATAAACTTTACCTTTGACAAATAATTACTTGTTGATAAATCTCTATATAAATACTTCCATTTTACTTTTGAAATTTCTTCCTCAATTTTAAACATTTTCTAATTAATGTACAATGCTTGGATCATATTTTAAACTTTATATTAATATTTTAATTATTATTTAATTCTGTTTAATCAACTTTAATATTTTGTTGATATACAGAATTCCTGCATTAGAAACGGTAGATTTCTAGTATCTTTTTACATGGAAACACATAATTTTAGAGGCATACATCTACCACAAACAATGCATCTTTTAAAAATTTAAAGCTTAGAATTATTAAGTGTTTCCTTAGAAGAGACAGCAATTTTATAGTAATATGCCAAACACAGGTACATTTCTTAATAGTTTATTTACCATTTTAAAGTAAGGTAATTTTGCCTCTTTTCTAGTTTCATAATTAAAGTTTCTCCTGCCATTTAGAGTAAACACAATTCCAGCCATGGGAGACAAGAATGACCAGTTCAAGTTCAAGGGTTCACTGCACATGAATATCCATAAATACCCCTTGACAGTCTTGGTAGTATAATGAACCTTGCAATTACTCAGCAGGCCATCACCACAATACATGAACATAATGCTTCCAAAGTCAAACAACAAAACATTATACAAATAATACCAACCAACTGTTACAGTTCACATAGGGCTTTTGGAAACTAATTAAATTCCAACAGTTTCTTTTAAACCTTTATACATTTGGAGGGAGTTTTGCTTTACTGAGCTATACTTACAGGAAATAATTAATAGAAAAAGGTGTTGGCATTATATACAATTGGGAGATGCCAATTAGCAAAACCCTCCTTCAAAATGACACCAGTTAATTCCAGCATGAGCCCTCAGAGTGAAACAGCCTCCCTCTTACACAATGCTAGTGCCTCATTGTCTTTAGGAATGTCTCCAATCATCCTATATATAACCTCCTGGGGTAAGTGCTTTTGGCCCTGCCTTTCTATTGCCTCTGCACTGAAGAGATGATATTCATTAAGTTAAATCATTTGAGTAAGAGTGTGCTTTCCTTTACTTTGGTGACTCTTCTATAGTGGAAAGCTTACCTCTACAAGGCGATCTCTGACACAGAATGATCAAGTAGACAGTAATACACAGACAAAAGGTCATTATTAGCACTGCCAATAAAAAGTATGGAACATATTGAAAAACGCATGTGTATATGCGTATAAAAGCAGGCATTTCATCTACTCATTGAATTATCTGAGTGTTCTGGGGAATAAAGTACAACACCAGAAGTAAAAATAGTTCTATTCTATTTAAGATAGTTTATTTTAACTCATATTTTCCCAGTCAAACTGAAGACTGCCTATGTGGAAAGTACATTGAAATATAGGTAACAAGTAAGTTTATGATTGTTAAGTTGGTAAATAGCTATCCTACACCATTTTCATCACAAAAGGTTTATTGTTACTCTGGACATCTTTAGAATAGGCTTGACATGATGGCTTGGCATTTATCATCCAGTTCAAAAGGAAAGACGAATAATAATGCAAGCTGAGTTTCCCCCTCAGAATCACATGTAAACAGGATATGGTGATAAGAAGTGGAGAAATTTTGGTTTTCTCCTACATCTTTTAATCAGATGACTTCAGATAACTGATTTAGCATTTTAGACTCCAACAAATTATGAAATAATCAGTACTTTGACTTCTAACTTTATTTTTAAATAAAATACAAAAGAAAAAATTAAGTTAATTGGGAAACAAGTTCTTTTAGATTTGGAAACAAGTATTTCATTTCATCATGGTTTACAAACAAAGCTAGCTGGTGTTCTGACCCTTAAACAGTACTATTTCTTTTTAAGTGGGCCTTAGAGAAAGAAGCAATAATCTGTACTATTGATAACTTGAAAAATTTAGTTAAGAAAAATCTTGGCTGAGCACAGTGGCTCACACCTTTAATCCCAGCACCTTGGGAGGCTGAGGCAGGAGGATCACTTGAGCCCAGGAGTTTGGGACCACCTTGGGCAACACAGCAAGACTCCATCTCTACAAAAGTTTTTTTTTTTTTTTTAATTAGCCACTGGTGGTGGCATGCCTTTAGTCCCAGCTACTTGGGAGGCTGAGGGAAGAGAATCTCTTGAACCCAGAATTTTGAGGCTGCAGCGAGCTAGATCATGTTACTGCACTCCATCCTGGATAAGAGTGAGACACTACTCTAATAAATAAGAATGGAAGGGAGACAGGGAGGCAGGGAGGGAGAAGGGAGGGGAGGGCAGGGCAGGGCAGGACAGGGGAGGGGAGGGGAGGGGAAGGGAGGGGAGGGGAAAAATCTTCCTTTCATTTCTTTAGAAGCACAGACTTAAAAAAAAAAAAAACAACTATAGCACCCTTACCTATATTTTAGAAAAGTAAGATTAGGGCTAATCCTCAACCATTTTTATCTAAAATAATTTAAACATTAAGGGAAAACTTCTAATGGCCTCCAAAAATTAAATGAATATTAAAGCAATTTTTTTCAGGAAAATGAAAAGTACTAGTAATTATACAGAGAATGTATAATATAATTGGAATAACAAATGGTGGAAAACCAAGCTTAATATGGACAGTCAATATGGACAGAAAATTATTTTGCAGGAGGTACAGCTTTACAATTGTGCTATAAAGGCTATACCTTTCTGTAATTTTAGGATTAACCCTAATGTTATAATTTGAGGTTAAATTTCTAAGACTTCAGAATCAAGTAAGTCACATACATGATTAAAATGTTATAAATTACAAGACTCAGATAATAAGTCTCCACATAATAGTTATGTTCTTCGATCTATAAAATGAGTAAAAGTATACTGTACACACTGATTAGACAAGAGGCCCTGACGTTCCCTCAGGTGTACTTGTGACACATAAACATGCAATTGTAAATCTATGCCAGTGCTAATAAAAATTAAACAAATGTTTCATTGACAGTTACATGTGCTGTCTTAACACAATGCTATTAAGATTGTATCAAGTCATAGCACAAATTTGAACAATGTTCTTTATCTTGATAAACTATCCTACAGTAAACAGAGATTAAAAAACCTTTCTAGTGAACTAAGACTTTGGTCAAAGTTCTATAACATATATTGAAAAAATTCAAAATTCATCTTTCTAATAAAGATGATGTTTCTGAAAATCACTTTCAAATCTAAAGATCAACTCCAAAATTTGTCCCACTCACCTCCTTGTTCTAACGAAGTGTTCAAAGCTACTGAAGCGGCAACTTCTGAGAACATAACCAGATCAAGAAGACTATGAAACAATTCATGTGCAAAATGCCAAGTCAATCATCATACTTTACACTACCACAAGTGTGGTAACTAGTAGCACTATATTCAAAATATATCCCAAATTGAACCCCTTCTCTTCACTTCCACTACAAAAACCCTAGCCCAAGTCACCATCAACTGTCTTGCAGAAACTACTGTAACAGCCTCCTGTTAGTCTATTAACTCCACTGTGTCCTGCCATGGACACAGTTCTCCACTAAGCAACTAAAGAGATGACCTGACCACAAAGTTGAAATCACACATGACTTCCCTGCCTAACATCTCCCGATTTCGAACAAAACCACACTCACCACTGTGAACTACATGGTTTGGCCTCGATCGGATTCTTTGACCTCATTTCTTATCACTTTCCCCTTTGCAAAAATACTCCATGAATGCTGGTTTTCTTTCTATCACTCTTCCCCACACACCCAAAACTAATTTCCTTCCACAGTCCCTGTACTTACTTCTTCCTCTTTCTCATTTTTTTTTTTTTTTTTTTTTTTTTTTTTTGAGATGGAGTCTCACTCTGTTGCCAGGCTGGAATCTCAGCTCACTGCAACCTCCGCCTCCCAAGTTCAAGTGATTCTCATGCCTCAGCCTCCTGAGTAGCTAGGACTACAGGCACGCACCACCACGCCCAGCTAGCTTTTGCATTTTTAGTAGAGATAGGGTTTCACCATACTGGCCAGGATGGTCTCCATCTCTTGACCTCATGATCTGCCCACCTCGGCCTCCCAAAGTGCTGGGATTACAGGTGTGAGCCAATGCACCCAGCCTTTTATTTTCATTTTTTGGGTTTCAGTTCCATGACCACCCTAAGTAAAAGTAACTACCAACTTTTTTCCTCATTTTATTTTCTTCAGAGCATTAATCTTGATCTGGCTTAATGGTCTTTGTTTTTGTATTTATTGTCTGTCTTCTATATATCAACATTTCGGAGATGGGTACTTTGTCATGTTCACAACAATGTCGCAAGCATCTATAACTGTGACTGGCACAATTGATATTTAGGAAACTGGTGAAGTAAACCAAATTATCCACGTTCATGTTGTATTTATGATGTGACAATAAGCCCTTGTCAGGTAACTCTCACAGCAACAGATGCCATCGGTTACAGATGAAGATACTAGGACCTGACTTCCCTCTCCCAATATAATAAGGCTTATTATACTTTTCTTAACAACTGACCTAGGTAGGAGGACATAGGAGAATTCTAGAAAGTTGGGAAAATCCTAAAAAGCTGAGACCCTAAACTGGCAGATAAAATTTTAACCTGAAATACATGAAATAACTTCAATTGTCAAGATCAATAATTTCTCATCATCAAAGAGAGAAAGGGAACTTTCTAAAATAAAGATAAGTTAAAGTCACTTCTTTAATTACAAAGAACATGCAGTGTGCAAATGGAGATTCCAATATATTAGCTAATAGAATTACCCTTATTCCAGTAGCTAAGAGTTTTGGCCTCATGGGCTAACTTACACATTTAGCAATTTTGAATTCAACAGTGCTATTAATAAGCAGGGTCATCTTGCTGGATTTTAAAATATATTTTTGGAGTGGCCTAATGGGAAGTGCCTTGAACTAAGGATCACAGGATCTCAGCTCTACTGCAGTTCTGAGCAGGTCACCTAATCCCTCCAAGCATCCGTTCTTGCTATAAAATAGAAATCCCCTTATGTCTCCCAATATTGTCACATTGAACAAATGACATATTATGTGAAAGCTTGTAACCTATAAGATACTGTACAAAATCAATGTCGTCACATTAGTCATATGTATAAACTTGCATATATTAACATACACTTGGTATGACAGGTCTGTTGTTTCATTTGTGGGTTTATATTTCAAAGCTGGGGAACCCAAAAATCTGTTACACAAATGCATATAAACACATTTTAAAGGAAGTGAGGCTGCATGTGGTGGCTCATGCCTGTAATCTCAGCACTTTAGGAGGCTAAGTCAGGAGGATTGCTTGAGCCCAGGAGTTCGAGATCAGCCTGGGCAACATGGCAAGACTTCATTTCTATAAATTAAAAAAAAAAAAAATTAGCCAGGCATGGTGGCACACGCTTGTGGTCCCAGTTATTTGGGATGCCGAGACAGAAGGCTTTCTTGGGTCTAGGAGTTTCAGACTGCAGTGACCCATGAACGAGCTACTGCACTCTAGGCTGGATGACAGAGCAAGACTCTGTCTCATAAATGTAAATAAATAAAAGAAATGAGTCTTAAAGGTTTGCCATCATTGCTGCTAGATCTGAAATAACTTCAAAGGTCTGACGTAAGAGTTGGAAAGAACATGTACATTTAAAACATTTCACCACACTGGAAGTCTTCTTGGCAGGCATGTGTTGTATAGGAGAAGGCAACGGTCTCTGAGGAAAGAGGAGAAAGGTATGGAGAAAAGCTTTGGGTGGATGTGTGTTTAAACTGGAAATATGTTGGGTTACATTCATTTTGAGTCTTATAGGCTTTACACTGGAAATGGGAAATATTCTCCCATTAAGGAAAATAAAGTTAGTGGCAGTTTCACTGTAAAAAAGATGTACTGTATTTCTGGAAATAAAGAAACCATCTGAAGTTTTCCCTCAGTTATAACTTTAGAGTATGGCCCTACTAACCAGGTAGCTTTCATTTACATCTAACCTGAGCACCAAGGCGTTATTGGTGATCCACAACACAGTCTTTCTTACAATAGAACAGGCTGGTCTCTTTTCCTCTGTCAGAAGGAAAAT
The DNA here is from genome assembly GCF_028878055.3 of Symphalangus syndactylus. Lineage (NCBI taxonomy): Eukaryota > Metazoa > Chordata > Mammalia > Primates > Hylobatidae > Symphalangus > Symphalangus syndactylus. The sequence goes on from NC_072432.2 coordinate 43,211,325, forward strand.
ATATTTTATATTAAATCTTTATCATTCATTTAAATTAGCAGTAGTAGTTACATGGCATATAATATTTTAATATCATTTTATAATGTCTCATTTAAAAACTCAATTCCCATAGTCTTTTTATAAGCTCAAATTTCAGAAATTGCATCGATGCCACAGAAATGAACTCTATGGGTACACACACTTCTAAACATAATAAAAATAAAAATATTTTCCTGCCATAGAACATAACATTAAAGCTCAGAAATAGGCATAGCACATGAATTTTTAAAATATATAAATATAAATAGCAAAGGTCACACCTAGAACATCAATAAAATTTCCTTCTATTTCAGATTTTGTTTCAAATATCAAACATATGCCCAAATTCAGAGAAAAAAAGCTGACCATGCCAAATGATTATAAATGATTTCTACTATCATTCAAAAAGAAGCACACACTAATAGAATCTGAGAAATGTTGATTGTTTAGTGTAGTTACTTATTCAATGTGGTCAGAAAACACATGTGATTTGGAACACTTACCTAGCAACAGTGCACAAAAAGATATTTTCGAACAGCCACTGCTAAAACTTGTTTCTAAATGGGGAGTTTTCATATTTTCTTTCCAATAAAACAAAGCGGGCCTTTAAAAACCGTATGGTGGTATGAAAAGAAGTTTCATTCAGCATCTATTTTTAGACACAGGTTTCCTTATAAAATATACCACAGTCACAAAGCTGAAGGAGCCTTCTTGTTTCTGCGGACAAAGCCTCTCACCATCTAACGAGTCTTCTGCAGCTCTGCTAGCCGCTATGCCTGTCCTATTTCTTCTCTCCCAAAAAAGAAATTGTAAACAAAATGGAATTGTTTTTTAAACAAGTTATTTTTCATCTATTTAGCAAGCTATTTTGAGGTAACACATATGTAAGAGAAACCTTTCCCACTGTTCACATAAGTTCCTATTAATTTTGAGCTAAGCTCTTTAGACAGAACATGCTTTGCCAATACATGAGAACAGACCAGTTCAAAAGAACAAACGTACGTCTGTAACTATTTCCGCCAATCTCCAAGCAGCATTAATAGGGTTCATTTTAAATTTCTGAAATACAGCAGTGGGTTCAGAAACATTTTTTATGCTCCATATCTCACATATGACTTCTAAATATATGCATATTTTATATGTATAAAACATTACACAACTTAACATTTTGCACAGCATTTCTGCCCTATTACATAAGGAAGCCAATAAGAACTGACTTAGTGAATTTTGGTAGACCAATGAGAAATACCAAAATGCCAAAAAAAAAAAAAGGAATATCCTAATCAGCATGTATTAATATCATGAAAGGAAAATAATAAGCAGCTAAAGTGTTTAATTTGGTATAATGCTATTGATTTCATAATAAATTAACACCAGGTTTAAATTTTATTTAATCAGATGAACCAAAGCCTGAATAATCTGCTAGGTTAAAAATCTTCTTTAAAATCTCTAACTTATAGCTACTCCATACCATGCAAATGATGCAAGAATTCATCAACACAAAAGTATGCAATAAGACAATCACTGCATTTGCACTGCATTCTTTCTAGGCCAAGTAAGTACTGTACTTTCTTCCATGTTGAATATAAATATGGTAGGAACTGAAAGAAAAAGCTACAAAGAGTTTGTAACTGCTATTTCCCATTATATTTTAGACCTAGGGAAAAAATTAAAAATTAGGAATATGCTATTTGTTACTTAATCCCATACAACTCAATACTTACATGCCCATATATGACTATTTCTTTCAGCATATTTTCTTCATAAAATCTCAAGCATCTTTGCAATCCAGAGATCATAAATAAGATAGTCAGCCAGACACGGTGGCTTATGCCTATAATCCCAGCACTTTGGGAGGCAAGGCAGGAGGATCACTTGAGGCCAGGAGTTTGAGATCAGCCTGGGCAACAAAGCAAGACCTCATCTCTACAAAAATAAAATTAAAAACATTAGCTGGTTATGGTGGTGTGTGCCTGAAATCCTAGCTATTTAGGAGGCTGAGGCAGGAGGATTGCCTGAGCCCAGGCTGCAGTTCAAGGCTGGAGTTGGAGGCTGCAGTGAGTAACGATCGTGCCACTGTACTCTAGCCTAGGCAACAGGCAATACCATGTCTCAAAACTAACAACAAAATAAAAATAAGTTAGATAGTGTTTCATCAGTGATGGCACCATTTAGATAGGGCAAGTTTCTCAATCCCAGCAATATTAACATTAAAATTTTAGGCTGGATAACTCTTTTTTTTTTTTTTTAAGATGGTGTCTTGTTCTGTCACCAAGCTGGAGTTAAGTGGCGCAATCTCGGCTCACTGCAACCTCTGCCTCCTGGGTTCAAGCAATTCTCCTGCCTCAGCCTCCTGAGTACTTGGGACTACAGGCATGCACCACCACACCCAGCTAATTTTTTGTATTTTTAGTAGAGACCCAGTTTCACCATGTTGGCCAGGATGGTCTCAATATTTTGACCTCATGATCTGCCCGCCTCGGCCTCCCAAAGTGCTGGGATCACAGGCGTAAGCTACTGTGCCCAGTCGATAATTATTTTTTGTAGGAGACTGTCCTTGTACTGTAAGATGTTTAGCGGCATCCTTGACTTCTACTCATTAGATCCCGGTAGCATCCCTACCCAGTAATAAAAATAAAAAATGCCTCCAGACGTTGCCAAATGTCCCCTAGGAGACAAAATTGTCTCTGGGTTGAGAACTGCAGATTTAAGGCAATGGGTTTTCATTTTTAATTGCAAATTTAAATTAAGATAAATCAAGATTCTCTGGCAAGGTACAAATATAATCAAACTTTATTATTATATAACAAACTATAAGGTGCATAACACCCAAGCTTGTATAAATTTACACTATTCTCTTCAACAATAATTTTAAATTTTATCAAGGTACCAATATTGGCAGTAACTATTTCTGATTTTCCAAAAATATCCCCCAATTAAAATGTTTCCTTTCACCACTTGAGGAAGATTTATTTTGATTTTGGTCTAGCTTAAACAGTTAGGAGTAAGTACAGGAAGTTTTATCTGAAAAATGAACATGGACCAAGTCTTATAAATTGGCCCTAGTGCTATTTCCTATCATAGCTCCTGTTTGTTTACATTGGAGTCCTTATAAATTGGGTGTTATTTCCTTTCCACTAAGTTTCAAGGTATTAACAGCCAAGGAGGTGTTTTTTGACTTCTTTCTCCCTCCCTTTCTCCCACTTTCCACAAATAAATAATGCATTGCATGGATCACAATTTTAAGACCAGTCCCCAAACTTCAAAACTACTAATATGGTAAACTGATTTTACCTAAACCCACCTTTATATCTGAAAACATAACAGTTTCTCCATAACGGAAATGAACAAAATATGCATCTAGTAGGTAACTTTACTTTCCAACAATATCATTTATCTAGTCATTTCACAGCTAAACCTTGAAAATTCTTAAGTAAAGCAGTTCCATTTATTTTGACTTCCTGCCTAGCCTCTTCCTTCCAGAGAAAACATTATTCTAATATTTTCATCCATTAAGTACTCTTAAAATTAAATGTCCCTATTTAAACAAAATTTGTTACCCTCACTCCAAAAATGGGGATGCTGGGCACAATTAAAGGAGGCAAATGTTTTTCAGTTCTCTGGATAATGTTATAATTGTCTAGTTTTAAAGAAGCATAGGTTATTTCCATTAGTGACTTCCATTTGTGTGAATTACAACAACTACAGTGGTAAAACAAGTGGCATTGTATGCAGTATGAAGCAGTATCCGACAGTTGCAAAACTTTCCTTGACCAGTGAACTTCCAGTGAAAAAAAAACTGTTGAAAGTTCATGCACCCCAATTGCACATTCACTATAATTAAACAAAAAGATTACACAGACATTGCTGACAAGGATTACCAAAATAGATTGGCGCCACCTGCCCCTTGCTATCCCATTAATTAGTATGAAGTCCGAGGTGCCAATTAGCAAGAAGCAGCAGAAAAGGATCAGTAAACACAGCTCAAGCTGAACTTGAAGATTAACTCTTCCAGTTCAGGTTCCATTTCTTAACCATACTAGGTTGATTTGTTTATGCAACCCAAAATTGAATCCTAGGCTGGTTTGTTTGTCAGTTTTGAAAAACAGTAGTTACTTATCATTAGGAAGACATTTCAGTTGTGTGAAATAATAATTCCAAAAATAACTGCACAAAAAAGCTCATATAATTCCATAAACAGTATTTCAAAAACTCAGTATTTCACAGGGATGCAAAATACTTAAAAATCCTGGTAATCCAGTGACTAAAATGCTTTCACATTATAAATTACAGATCTCGGGTAGTTAATATTAACTCAGGGAAACAACTAGAGTACTGTGTGGTTAATGGTAACTAACATCCCCCCAGCTACTAAATAGCACTTTATGGGCTAGAGCAATATTAACTTTTTAAAAAGCAAGTAGAGTAACTGGCTTCATTATTTGTTTTCTGGAAATATTATTAATCAATTTTCAATTTATTCATTCTTAAAACAAACTTTCCAAAACCAATATAGGTATTTCCATACAATTCCCAACTCAATCCAAACTTCTCTATTGACAGCAACATTATTCCGGATACCTAAAATTACTTCCTTTAAGAACAGTATTATAAAATGCAAATTATCAGCAAACTAAAATGTGAATTTTATAACACTCTTGCATGTACATAAAATGATTAGCATGCATTCTTTAATAATTATTTTATATTTGATCACTAAATATTTCAGTTTAACCTATACATTAAAATTTGCTTTACTTAATGTGAACTAATTTTATTGAAAAGATAGTATTATCGCTTCTCAGCCTTTTGGCTAGGATCAAGCATGAAAAGATAGTATTTTCCTCAAACTTTAGAGAGGAATTTTGCCCACGAAGCCTTCCGTATTTGTTTACTCATTTCACAACAGTATTTTCTTTTTGATGTTGACATAAAAGCATCTTATCTCTCTGGAGTCTCCACATCTATAGAGCAGGTGTTCTCTAACAACACTATCTACAAATCCTGAAGAATAAAATGTAGACTCTTTGCATTAGAAAAAGATATATATCAAGGCCATTTCAAGACCCAAACTTCCCAGTGGCAGTACAGTATACACATTGAAAAATGGGAATAACGATCTCAGAGTTGCTGAGAGAATTAAACCAGAGAACAGGTTTAAAGGAAAGTTTTTAGGGCAACACTGAAATACTGATGAAATACTGAAATACTGATGCTGAGTGCCAAGATTCATCTGTCTAGGAAACACCTCAAACATTATCTGTGACTGACAACACTCTTAACATCTAACTTTGTGGCACACTGGGGTGAAGCCCAAGAACTGAATGTTTAAGAAACACACATGGTGATTCTAACACAGGCCCCATATGGCCCACGCTAACATTGTCTTTAGATATGAACATGTGGAGGCCACATACATGCAAAAAAGTCCCTCGTGGTGCAGTGAGAAGACAGGTGAAAAGAACAGGGTAGTGGCCATGGGAACAAAGTCAGATAACCTTTCCCAAGGCAGCAGTAGTTCAGCACAGAATTCACACAAATAGAAAAATTCTACACTAGAACCTGGCCTTCCAACTTCAGTTCGTTTGAGAAATTGAAAAGAACAATATTGACAGGAAAGGGAGCTGCTTGCGTGGCTTGCTGAAGAGTGAAAAGAAACCTTGCAAATTCCTCACTTGGGCATCTTCTGAGAAATCTGAAGAGTGGGGTTAAGGAAAGAGTACACAGTGGATAAACGGCTGAGTCTTTGTGGGGAGGAAGGCCCCCACTCATAGAAGGAAAAACAAAGTGAATGTTTTCCCTATGGAAAAAGAAACTGAAGGAGCAAATAAAATAACTATAAATCTTTTCTCCCTACTCTTGTCTTGTCTGACCAATGTTGCTTTGTCTCCCTATAATAAATCATAGTCCTTAGTGAAAAATGACAATGACATTGAAGTTGCACTACCCACAGTTATGTCACTTGGTGTAAACTGTTGCTTTATATAGTTACATATATTGTGGATAAGATGGTATACTTGTCAGGGAAAGGGGATAAATATATTTTTATTTGATAGCGTGTTAGCTAAATTTATAACTTTTAAATATCTTGACATATGGTCTGCAGTTCTCCATTTGTACTCTTGCCCTGGACCCTGCAAAAGTCAGGAGTAGATGTGGAAAACACTTCACAAATACTTTGCTAAAGCCTTCCATCTTTCTCCTTCTCTTGCCATTCTTTTCTCTTATCTCTACAATCTATAAATAATTGCATACATTCAAAATGCCTACAATATGTTAACATCCTTTTTAGATATTATGAATATTCTTCCTTAATACTACTCCCAAATTTAAGAAGTGGTAGTTTCTCAAAAGTTTAGTTGCAATGTAGATTTGAATCATACAAATAAAACATCTGTACGATGACATTACAATCTATTATCTTCTACTTTGAATGAATCTCTCATCCATGCATAATTTTGTAACATCATGTGTTGACCACTGATCATTTGAAAAATATCAGCCCACTGAGTTACGCAGAACTTTCAAATGGTAACACATTTCCTAATGAAATAACAACAACAAAAAAAAATCACACCTGTAATATCTGGACCAATGTCATCAAAAAGGATTTTAAATATTTGGATGCTCTCAAGGTCACTGTGGCAGTTACAAAGTTTTTCAAAATTGCAGTTTTTACTTGAAGTTCAAATTTTATCACCATCACAAACACTATCAATTATCTGCCTTGAAATAATATGTTCACTTCACTCATTTTGACAAAAACATCTACTCAATATCTAAGTCTGAATTGTTTGTCTGTCTGTCATATTTTCAATTTAAAATGATGTTCCAGCCGGCGCGATGGCTCACGCCTATAATCCCAACACTTTGGGAAGCCGAGGCAGGCAGATCATAAGGTCAAGAGATCAAGACCATACTGGCCAACATGGTGAAACCCCGCCTCTACTAAAAATACAAAAATGAGCTGGGCGTGGTGGCATGTGCCTGTAGTCTTAGCTATTCGGGAGGCTCAGGCAGGAGAATCGCTTGAACCCGGGAGGCAGAGGTTGCAGTGAGCCGAGACCGTGCCACTGCACTCCAGTCTGGTGACAGAGTGAGACTCCGTCTCAAAAAAAAAAAAAAAAAAAAAAAAAAAAAGATGTTCCAAGGCTGGGCACGGTGATTCACGCCTGTAATTCCAGCACTTTTGGAAGGCAGAGGTGGAAGGATCACCTGAGGTCAGGAGCTGGAGACCAGCCTGGGCAACACAGTGAGACCTTACCTCTACAAAAAAATTAAAAAATGAGTCTGGTGTGGTGGTGTGCACCTGTAGTCACAGCTACTTGGGAGACTGAGGCAGGAAGATCCCTTGAGACCAGGAGTTGGAGTTATAGTGAGCTATGACAGCACCACTGCAGTCCAGACTGGGCAACAACAATCAAAAAAAGAAGTTCTGTTAAATAAAGGAACTAGTTCCACAACTCCTTGAGTAAAACCATTGTCCTTCAGTATGCAGCAGGACCAAGGATATTTCTATTTCATCACAAAGAACATTAAAAAGGCATGAGATTTCACATGATTGAAAATTTTTACTACTTTGTCAAGAACATTTTTCAGTTAAATGATCATTTTTCTTTTCTTTCTTTCGTGTGTGTCAGTGAAGATCACACAGCACACAGCACACCCTGTATGTTTATGGGTGCTGAGGTGGCAGAAATTTTACCTGCCTCTGCTTCTAAACCACAGAAGCAAATGTCAGCACAGAGCAAAAGGCAAATAACATGTTAGCATTCTTGTGAAAATAGTTTTGAATTCACAAAGGCCCTAAAGGTTCTTAGAGACACCCCCTCCCAAGGGTCCATGGACCACACCTGCAAGCCACTGCTCTGGCTGCCTCTTCCCATGCATCATAGAACCCTCTGGGACGGAGGGGCAGCCACACTCCCACTCCACCCAATAGCCCTGCTAGATGACATTCTGTGAAGTACAGAACCATTTCGTTCTTAGCAGTGTTTTAAACCACTAGTCACTGGGAAACAACGCCATCTCAAAGAGGTCCGAATCTTGAAATCAGGACCTTGGTAGTAAATTAACCCTCGTAGCAAAAATCTACAAATCTAATCGCTTAATTTCTAAGGATCCACTTTAGGTATGAAAGATGATATTAAAGGAAGATTAGGTTCCCTTTTAGAATTCTGATATTATAATGATAAAGTCAGATAAAAGGTCTCTGCATCATCTTACCCTACAGAATGCAATCATGCCCAAGCCTTATTTCACAGCCAGGTTAGTGGCCTTTCACTCTGTATAAGCTACAATATAAACCAAAGAAAAATTCTACACAATTAATTAATTTAATTAGTTGGAGTTTGACATAACAAAATTGAAACTGATTCATCAAATTAAACAGGTCAGGCTTTTTTCATTGTTTCTTAAATAATGGTAGTTAAACCCTAGAAAATATTGCTTTTATTAACTTAATTATTCTTAATATCTTTGAATCTACAATTCCTCGGTGGATTCTATGAATTATAAGATAGTCTAACTTCTGAATTTGGATGCTGATTTAATATTTGCTGAATCAACGAATATTTATATTAACGGCAGAATTTAGAATTAGAAAAGATTTTACAGTTGATTTAGTTAACAAGACAGCAAATATGTTTAGTACTTATTAGTTGTCTCAACTATTATAGAATCATTTATTCATTCTTTTAACAATTATTTAGGACTTACAACCTGTCAGACAACCACTCTAAGCACCAGATAAACAGTAACAAACAAAACAGACTCCCTGACTAAATGTAGAACTGTATTTTCCCTAACGACACAGACCTAGCCCCGAATCCTTAAAACACTGTATCAAGAAACCACTACTAAGCAAATGTGCCACTTGGATCTAGTTTTAGGGTAATAAACATCTTTATTTTAAGATGACAAAGTGTCTCATATGATGTTAGATGCTACAGGAAAACCTGAAAGTAAAAGACAGTAGTTTCCACAAAACGACTACAATCTAATTAGTAAAGTGATACATACATATATACATAAAGCAAATATATAATAAGAAGTATAATAAAATATCAACTTTATAACATAACAAGTGAAACAGACATCTAGACTTCAATGTGGGTTGATTACTTCAAACAATTATGTCTTTTCTAATTCATCACTTCTTTACCTTGCTGTTTTCTTCTATTCCATTGATCAGTAGTGCTATTCCGAAAGTTTATGTTTTCTAATTTTTTAAATCATCTTTAAGGATACTGTTTGCTTCCATGTATACAGAAAACAGTGGGTGTATAAATCCTGAGAAACTGGACAGTCTTAGGACCTGTTTTCTCATGCCTTTTCCAGAGTACAAATAGCTAGCCTGGGGAGGCATCTCTGCATGGGGTGAGCTGTCTCATATGTAAGGCCTATTCATGTGGGTCCTTTAGTAGTGACCTGTACCTGTAAGTCAGCCAAGGAAGCAAATGTCCATGATTTCTCAATGGAAAATCAGATAAAAATAATTTTATCTAAAATAACATCAGTTGAAGAAAATACATCAGGAACTAGCCTTGCAGGGCTCAAACTAAAAAATTAACCATAAAAATAAAATTCTAGAACTTTTACATAATCAAATTAGACAGATATATAGTCACTGTGGGACAAATAACTTTTGAAAGTCATATTTACTAAATCTGTGTCTCTACTTTGTACAGCCTCCTAACTAAAGGGCACATAATGTTTCTTTTTCATTTGAAAAACTAGTTATTTAATGAGAAAGTTATATAATTTTTAACATAAGACAAAACGTTAAAAAACATAAACTGCTCCTTTAAAAATTTTGCTTTCAACATTTTTTAAAGTATTAAAAAGTTTAGTCTCTCAGGAACTCTCTTAAAAATGATTTCTTCCTTATTTTGGATAGGCACCTATTTGTTTCTATGGGAGCGAGAATTACTAATCCAAACTGTGTTAATTATAAAGAAACTCTTCTCCAAAATTGTTTCTTCTCAGTACTATTGTATTTTATCATCTTTGTGTAAATACTTCTAATTCTGCTTGTGTTATAAAAGTCTATTTAAGATATAGTAAATGAAGGACAGATGTTTAAAACATGGGTCCACAATGAAGTTGTAAATGCTGCTAGCACAGTAAATTCTGTGATTAATTTTAGTTTGTTTATGTAATACGTGTATTTACACAGCTGGAAAAGCATCAAAAATAACTGTCTCTATGCCAATATTAATTCAAAATCAGTATTAATAAGCAGCATAGGTACATTTATATCGAAGTACACAAAGGTTAAGTACAAATGCTTAAGATTAGAAATGAATCATTCAAATATATCAAGAATCAATTTCTCTTTAATTAATTACAACATATTGAAATAATTCACAAACTGTATACTGCCTCACTTTCTGGTTCTGACTAAAAAACACACCTTCCTTCTGACAGATGTAAGGTTCTAAACATGTTTGTACATCTAGACAGAAACCTTCTTAGTTGATCCCTCAGTTCCTTGTCTAAGATATTCAGGGAAATAGGTATTGAAACCTTTGTATGAAACTCTGCATTTTAACTTCATGTGTTAAGAAAAAAAAAGAGCAAAAATTATTTTTAAATCGCCAATGAATTTCAAAGGGGACATCTCAAAATAGGGAATCTGCACATCGTATTTATGATTAAAGAGCAATGTCCATTTTTCCTACTTATCTATAAAATAGCTCCATCAATATCTTAAGCAGAACAAATGAGGCAAGACAGGCTAGTTACACCTAATATCCATCTTTTCTTTTTTTTTTTTTTTTTTTTTTTTTGACACAGTCTTGGTCTGTTGCCCAGGCTGGGGTGCAGCAGTGGGATCTTGGCTCACTGCAACCTCAGCCTCCTGGGTTCAAGAGATTCTCCTTCCCTAGTCTCCCAAGTAGTTGAGATGACAGGTGTGTGCCACCACACCCAGCTAATTTTTGTATTTTTAGTAGAGATGGGGTTTCACCATGTTGGCCAGACTGGTCTTGAACTCCCAACCTCAGGCGATCCACCCACCTCAGCTTCTCAAAGTACTGGGATTATAGGTGTGAGCCACTGTACCCAACCTCATCTTTTCTTTTTCCTTGGCAACAGATTCCTGGTTTTTCAGAGTAGTAATATAGCCAGCTAAAAGGTCATGAGGTAGCTATTTAATTAAAAGCTGGCTAATAAAATGTAACCAGAGGGGGGACATTTTGAATTGCTGCTTAAGGAAGGTACTTGCCTAGGAAGTATATGCATATGTCTGTCACTCACATCCACTTCTTTCCTGCTGCCTAGAAATTAGACATGACAGCTAGAGTGATAGCAGCCACAATGAACCATATGTGTCACCAAAGATGGAAGCCACAGGCTAGGCTGGCGGAGCAGAAAAAGAGAGAGATACTAGGTCCCTGAGCTCTGTGGAACAGTCTCATAATCCCTGATTGCCTACTTCTGGCTACTATTCTTAGCAAACTAACGCAGGGACAGAAAACCAAATACTGTATGTTCTCACTTATAAGTGGGAGCTAAATGATAAGAAGGAAACAACAGACAGTGGGGTCTACCTTAGGGTGGAGGGTGGAGGGTGGGAGGAGGGAGAAGAGCAGAAAAAATAACTACTGGGTACTGGGCTTAATCTCTGGGGGATGAAATAATCTGTACAAGAAACCACCATGACACGAGTTTACCTATGTAACCAACCTTCACATGTACTCCCGAATCTAAAATAAAAGTTTAATAAAACACACAAACAAAAAACAAATTTGTTAACAAAATCAGGTATAGATTAAAAAGCAACTGACATAAATTAAAGGTTTTTGACAAAAAAAGAGAAATAAACTTCCAGTTTTTTCTACAATTATTTAGTTTCTTTACTTCCATCCAAATGCAATTCCTAAATAATATAAGGCACATATCCAGCATATGAAAAATTAAGCTGATATCCATGGTCTGATGCCTCATGAGAGTGACCCTAACACTTTCTAATAGGAGAATCTGTCAACCCATTTTGATCCATTTGGACACCAAAACTCACCCTGAAACAAATCTTTCTTAGCTATTACTGAACACCTGAGTGGTCTTCTTATCATAAGACATAAAGTAAAGATACAACATTGCTCTGGATTAAAGGGTAACAGATTTCCTGGTTGCCTAGCAAGGATCTTCCAATACCCTGGTTTTAAAGAGCTAGTCTAAGGGAAGAACTAACAAATTTTCATATGGCCAAGCAGTTTCCAAGGAGCAGAGACTCCCAGCTCCTTTTCCTTTGAAGTGCACTACTACTGAAATTTCTCTTTTAATGAAGTGGAACAACTGTGAGAGCAAAAGACACCAAACACCAAAAGGAAGGAACGGAGAACCAAAATCAGGCTCTAGATGATGAAGCTTTTAGAGAGTTATGGTTCCAAAATAGTGGATAACTGAGGATGGAAGTTTCGCTAAACCAGAAGGGTGTCACTTCGGGGTGAGCAAGACCTATTCCAGCAGTAATAATAAAACACACATCAATTAATAACCATGCACTGGAACGGATGGAAATAGCTTCCAGGAATGACACAGTGGCAGGTACAGAATAACAGCAATATGAAAGATGAGATTAATTTGGGGGGTCTGAGATTACTGTACTTATACAAGGAAATGTAAAGTACCCATCTTTACCCTGAAACGGGCCCCTCCTATGTCTTCTATTTTTATAAATCATACCAGCATTTAGCCAATTAGCCAGGTCAGACAACATGAGATGTTCTGTTGCTACTCCTTCTCTGTGTTTCCCAAATCTGTTTGGTTTATGCTCTTTTTACATCTTTCAAGTTTCCTTTGTCTTGCAATCCTCTGCCTCTGTCTTAAGTTCATGTTCTCATTTGGTCTCACTCGGTTGTACCATGCCATCTTTTGGCTAGATTCTCAACATCACTTCATCATTTTCCACACCGAAAGAAGAACTCCTCTTCAGTGAAAGATCCTTCTCTACAAACGAGGACACTGAGGCCCAGAGAAGTTAACTAATTTATTACAGTTCACACAGTTACTAGATGGTGGAGGCACGCTCAGAGCTCTGGATCTCTAAATTCAGAGCCCACCATTTTAACCACTTATCAAACTATGAAGCGCCCCTCAGATAAACCATTTAAGTAGAAAATAAGGGTATCCTGAAAACTGGTGTTCGAACCTGCCACATACTCCTTAACTGTGTCTTAAATATCATATTTTCTCAATTCCATGAAGCCAACTTCAACTTACTGAGATGGGAAGAAGAAATTCTACATCATTTTAATGAGAATCATGTTGTATGTATTTTTTGTGACTTGGTTTTTTCATCCAAAATTGTGTTTTGGGGATTCTGCAGGCTCATGAGTGTAGCTGGGGCGCATTCATTTTTATTATTATATTAATTCCACTGTATAAAATATTTTCCAACTTATCAGTTCTGTTCTCTGTTGGGTTGTTTCCAGATTTGTTTGTTTCCCTACTACGTATACTACCACTATTAAAAAATTGCATACCTATTTCCTGAGGCACACAAGCAAAAATTTCTATAGGATACATACCTAGGGGTAGAATTGCTGCAGGAAAATATGTTTATGTTCGGTTTCAATTTATCAATACAGCTGTACCAATTTGCATCGCCATTAGCAGTGAATGAGAGTTCCTGTTGCTTCACATCCACACCAAGATTTGTTATTTTCAGACTTTTATACTTTTGCCAACATGGTAGGTATGAAATGAAATGATACAACACTCTTTCTTTTTCTAAGAGAGACAGAGAGTCTCATTCTGTCAATTAGGCTACAGTGCAGTGGAGTGACCATAGTTCACTGCAACTGTCAACTCCGGGGCTCAAGGGATCCTTCTGTCTCAGCCTTCCAAAGCACTGGGATTATAAGCATGAGCCACTGTGCCCAACCCTCATCGCTCTAGTTTTAATTTTGTTATTTAATTATTAATGAGGTTCAGCATGTTTCATATGTTTATTGACTATTTGGATTTTCTCTTTTTGAAATTCCTATTTTTATATTTACCAAATTTACTTTTCTTACTGATTCATGGTATCTTTAACAAATTCTATATACTAAACCAAGTTTGGGTCTTTCTTATTTTTTAGTGTCCTTTGATGAACACAGTTTTGATTTTTCATTTTAATGTTGCTGAATTAATTTTTTTCTTTATTATTTGCTCTATTTCTGGTCTTGGTAAAGAAAGTCTTAGCTGATAATAAAAATATTTATTTTCTAAATATTTTAAAGTATTGGCTGTCATAGTTAAGTCCTTCATCTATACAGAATTTGATTCTGCTTATGGAATGAGGTGAGTAGTAACAATCTGCACTTTCCATGTGGATAACCCCCTGTAGTAGTGGCAGCTTGGACTCAAGGCTTACGGGAACCTCAACAAGAGTAAGTGTTAGATTGCTTGATGATATCTGCCATGGATGGAAGCATAAAACCGAAGTTACTGCATAGCATTACAGATGGAGAGAGAAGGGAAGTAGAGTGGTTAAGGGAAAAGAAAATTGAGTTGACAAATTCACTCCACTCACATTTTTATGACTTTTTACATAGTTTATGTAACTCTACATAGTCACGCTGTCATCACTTTTCCCTGTACAGTATGAGACAGATATTCAATAGTTTACTTAAGCTGGTCTATATTCCTTATAAACTCTTTACTTACATGCCAACACAGCTTATTAAAATATTCAGGAAAATATTACTGCCACCCTATATAATGATTAATAATTTTTATGTGATAATTCAGTGGCTCTCAAACTAAACTCCCACATAGTTGCACAAGCTCAATACAGGTGTTCTGCCACTATAATCATATTAAATTCTTTTCTCAGTTTTCAAAAACAACTAAATTAAACTTATAAAATTTTCTTAAATAACACTCTCATAACTTTTTTCTTAAATGACTTGTACCTACCACTGATTATTTCTATAGAGTTTGGTATGGGTTAACATATTAGGTATTTATTTCTTTACATTTTCATATATTGCAATTAAGATAACCAAGCTTTAGAACTATTCTGGCAAGGCCAAAAACACTTGGCTTTTCACTCTGGGATCTTCACCCACCCTTAACTTCACCTTGATTTTTCTGTGTATAAAATGCATATTCTTGTTTCAAAGCATTTGAAGGAGCAAGGTGAAAAGACGCAATAGGTCTTAAAATGCTTTTAAAATGCAAAACATTTTACAACAGGAGTTATAATTTATAAGAACCTTAAATTATATCTTACAAATAATGGGGCTAGAACAGTCATGAAAAAGTCAACAGATAATTTCTAAAGGTTATTTTTTCCATAGCTTTTATTTCTTCTATGCCAAATCTTGAAAAAAGGTTCTATTAACTAGATTAAAAATAGAATTTGTTTTGAATATCATTTTCTGTCTCACATAATTCCTAACAGAGTTCCTGAAAAGCAGAGCAAGGCAAAGGTAAAAAGCTAACAGAATAACTATATACAAATAACTTAAAACATCTATTTTTATAATGATGTGTTCTAAAAATTCATGCCATCATAGTGTAATATTACTAATGAAAAAGTCTATTAGAGTCTAACTGAAATCAGAAAGCATGAAAATCTGACCTGCCTCAAAACACATTCCAGAGTATAGCATGGATTTATTTGGAAGAACATGTTTTCATAAGTATTGTTGCTGTTGTTGTATAAAGAAACCCTGGTAGAGTTACAAAAGTGAGAAAAATATAAAATGACATGAGAATAATATATTAAAATTAATTAATATTTGTAAATATCAACAGACTCTTGTCTTCCTTGTAGGAACAGAGTTGCTGCTCTCTGGTTTGGACATCTGGTAAATCTGAAAGCCTTATGAATTGCTGCACTACTTCTCAAACTTTTAGACATGTATAGGAGTAGGAAAGTAAAATTACTTATTTTAAAAGAGAGTCATATACTATAGTGTAAAGTTTTAAGAATCAGAAGGTAGGGCTGGGCGTGGTGGCTCATGCCTGTAATGCTAGCACTTTGGGAGGCCAAGGCAGGTGGATCACAAAGTCAGGAGTATGAGACCAGCCTGGCCAACATGGTGAAACCCAATCTCTACTAAAGATACAAAAAATTAGCCGGGTGTGGTGGTGCACCTGTAATCCCAGCTACTCAGGAGGCTGAGGCATGAGAATCTCTTGAACCCGGGAGACAGAGGTTGCAGTGAGTCAAGATCGCACCATTGCACTCCAGCCTGGGGGACAGGGCAAGACTCCATCTCAAAAAAAAAAAAAAAAAAAAAAAAAAAAAAAACAGAAGATATTTGATTTCTTACCTCCCTTACTTTCCAACCTACATAATCATAAGTATTGTTATTTAACCTTCCTGAATTTCCATTTCCTTACCTTTAAAATAGGGATAATAATAGCCATCACATAGAATTATTATAAGGATTAAATAAAACTTTTTGTTGTTGTTGTTGTTGAGATGGAGTCTTGCCCTGTTGCCCAGGCTGGTCTCGTACTCCTGACCTCATGATCCACCTGCCTCAGCCTCCCAAAGTGCTAGGATTACAGGTGTGAGCCATCGCGCCTGGCCCTACCTTCTATTAAAACTTTGGTGCAATGGTGCAATCTCAGCTCACTGCAACCTCCTCCTCCAGGGTTCAAAGGATACTCCTGCCTCAGCCTCCCAAGTAGCTGGGATTATAGGCGCCTACCACCACATCCAGCTACTTTTTGTATTTTTAGTAGGGACGAGGTTTCACCATATTGGTCAGGCTGGTCTCGAACTCCTGACTTCGTGATCCGCCCGCCTCAGCCTCCCAAAGTGCTGAGATTAGAGGCATGAGCCACCGTGCCGGTGGAAACTATTATCATATATACAAATGTCCGTGACATGTTGACGAAGTTACCATTAATTATAAAATGAGAGGGTAAATGACTTTAGGGAAATTATGAAAGATGCTAATTGCAGTTTTACATTTTATAACACATGTTTTTCTTGCTTCCAGGCATTTACTGTTTCTGTTACAACTGGAAAGATTTTCTTCAAAATGCACACACAAAAGAGTTTTCTAACATAATTGGGCAACAGACAGAAGACAGAAGATAAGGAAAAGTTGAAATTTTTTTTAAAAAATCAGTTAACAACTTGGTGTAACAGAAACTTGCTGAGATGCAACTGACATTTATGAACAAGATAAAAAAGAAAAATAAAAACTAGGAAAGGAGGGAGCTGGGAAGAAGAAGGATCAAGAAAGGAAGAGTGTAACCAGGAAGGGAAGCAGGAGGGGAGAAGGGAAACACAGAGGGGAGTGATAGCATGCATGGCTCCTGGCTGGGTGGGTGGGCTGTCTGAAAGGTCATCCTACCTCGGCCTGTTTGTTGAACTGCTCTAAATGTTAGAAATGAGTGGCCTTACAGAAGGCCAATGTACAATTGGCCATCTGTGTGTTCTACATGCCTTATGGTATTTCTAAACCAGTATTTGATCTCAGGTATGCTCTAATACCATCAATTAATACCACTGACAATACACAACTAATAAACAGAAACATATGTGACACAAAAAATATTTTACTAAAATACAACCAAAATTTTAAAATTGATTCTCTACCTCTGCAATTCATAGTAGCAGCTTGGACTATTAACAATGAAATCATGTTAGCACAAATATCACATTTCCTTTTAACTAGAAGGAACATACACTATGGGAACAGCTTCAAACTGACCACAAAACCAGCTCCCCAAGTTAAGAACACATGGTTTCAGGAGACATATTTTAAACTCACATTGTGCTTTGCAAGCTGTACCAATCAACTTTATATTGCAACGGCTAAAGGAAAAAAAGCATTCTAAATTGTCTGTTTCTACCAATAATAATTTAAAATAATTACATGTGAGGTATTAATGAATAACTCAAAAGGCTACATGCATTGTATCTTGGCTCATTTAAAACAAACAACAACGAAAAAACTCTACACATTCAAAGAACTGCGAATGACTTCAGTAGAACGTTGTGTCCTAGGTCACCATGCTTTCTTTCTCTATTATTGTCAAGATCAATTTGCCAAAAACCCTCTGACAATAAACACAGATATAAATTTCAAGGTTAGTAAGCTAAACTACTACTGGGAATAATGATACATTAATTTACTGATGAAGTTAAAATTGGTATAGACAGAAGTAGAAAGACAGAGGCTCTTAAGAAAAATGTATTTTATATGGAGAAAAAGCAAATATCCACCTGAGGAATATATAAAACCATAACTGAATTATGTTTCAACCATATAATGTGCAGCAATAATCATCTTTACATTAAAGCAGGAAAATAAATATGATTAAAAATGAGGAATACAAATAACCTATTTAAGACTTTTAAGACAATACAAATACTGATGCATAATACTCCACATAATAGGAGAACAATCTGCTTATCAACTGTAAGGTGTAATTTAATGTTAAATGTTCTGGGGTAGGGCTATAAAACAAAATGAAGTACGGCAGAATTGTTACCAAAGACATACCAATGTGTCAACAAAGGGCAGAGTGATTCAAGGAGCAAAAAGTCCTATATTATCTTGAAGCAAAATTGTTTGCCTTGAGTTAAAGAGGAAAACAGAACAAAATATTTCATGGTGGGTAAACGCATAACAAAAATTAAAATTTCAAATGATGTCTTTTTATAAACTTTCACATGTGAACTCCCCGACACGTACACAAACCATGTTTATGAAGTGTATCTCTTCAGAGCAGATTAAACTATCCTCATAAATCATTCCAGGTAACCAACTAGTATATAAATACCAAGTTTGAGACCAGCCTGGCCAACATAGTGAAACTCCATCTCTACTAAAAATACAAAAATTAGCTGGGCATGGTGGCACGCACCTGTAGTCCCAGCTACTCATGAGGCTGAAGCAGGAGAATCGCTTGAACCTGGGAGAAGCAGGTTGTATTGAGCCGAGATTATGCCACTGCACTCCAGCCTGGGCGACAGAGCAAGACTCCATCTCAAAAAAAAAAAAAAAAAAAAAAAAAAAAAAAAAGATGGACTTTGACCAGAACCGAGTTTAAATCATGACCTTATCACTCATTAGCTATGTGAGGTTATCATGTTACTTTACATTTTGGGGTCTCAGTTTCTTTATCCTGAAAAGAAGAAATAAAAATAAGTCAT
Organism: Symphalangus syndactylus; assembly: GCF_028878055.3. NCBI lineage: Eukaryota > Metazoa > Chordata > Mammalia > Primates > Hylobatidae > Symphalangus > Symphalangus syndactylus. The sequence goes on from NC_072432.2 coordinate 43,230,463, forward strand.
CCAATGGTCTATTAGAAGGATTAATAAAATATACATATACATATATACACACATACAGGCACCCGTTGTAAATGGAGGTGGTTATTCATGCATCATTTCTCAATCACACAGATTATATTATTAGGTCTGGCTTAACATAAGTAACATACACAGCCCCTTGTCTACAGTAATTTCTAGAATCATGCCAAGCTAAATCCAACACCACCACCCTAACATGTTCCAATACTTAAATCTCATTAAACAAGAAACATCAACTTTATTCCATAGAGATAAAAATGTTAATGCAATACAACCTGCAAGGTAACCTAAAGATTTAAATTCGTGGCACAAGAATACAAGATAAAAATGAGTTCACAAAAAAAGTGAGAAGGGGGAGAACGATTCAATAAAAGTGCTCAAGTATTGGTCAAAAAAATCCTTGTGGACTACAGTATTAACAGTTAAATTAAGATATAAAAATAAAGAAAAATATTTTTTCCTATTTCTAGGTTTTAAAAAGACTTTCTAAGTTTCAAAAGATATTGAGAAAATATCAGTTAGCTTTAATAAAAATATTTCAAAACATACTTATGTTTCAAAACACATAAAACAAAATTAAAAAGTAACCAAAATCTTAGGAAAGCAGTTGCAACTAATAGATATTTAAAAAATCAAGATCCTTTAGTTTTTTTTTTTTCAAATAAAGGAACATTCTAAACCAGAAAGGAGAATAGAGCTGCTGAAAAAAAAGAATAAGTATATAAATAAATTATAAGTAACAGAAAAGGTAATAACTCAAATTCACTAGTAATTAAAAATAAGTAAATTAAACATCACTTTCCTCTATCATATTGGCAAAGATGTAAAAATTACACATTCTTTGCAGGCAAGACATTTAAAAAGTGGGTAATACTTATTTAAAGGGAAAGGTATTAATCCAATCGAAAATTACCACAAAAGGATAACCAGGCTTTTTTATTGATGGAGAACCATGAAGATCACTTTGATTCTGATATGAGGGAGGAGGAAACAGGAAGGTACAGAAATCACAGGCTGAGGCTGAGAATAACCTTCAGCTATATGTTCAAAAATTCTTTCATTGCTTATATACTGTTAGTAGGAATGTAAATTAGTTCAGCCACTATGGAAGCAGTTTGAAGATTTCTCAAAGAACGTAAAACAGAACTACCATTCGACCCAGTGAATCCCATTGCTGGGCATAGATCTAAAAGAAACAGTTCTAACCAAAGAGACACATAAACTCATATGTTCATCACAGCACTATTCACAATAGCAAAGACATAGGGTCGACCTAGGTGACTATCAACAGTGGATGGATAAAGAAAATGTGGTACATATACACCATGGAATACTACACTGCCATAAAAAAAAAGAATGAAATCGTCGTTTGCAGCAACTTAGATGCAGCTGGAAGCCATTATCCTAAGTGAATTAATACAGGAACAGAAAACCAAATACTGTGTATTCTCACTTATTAAGTAGCAGCTAAACGTTGGGAACTCATGGACATCCAGATAGCAACAACAGAAACTGCAGACTACTAGAGGTGGAGGGAGGGAAGGCAGGAAGAGCTAAAAACTACCTAGTGGGTACTATGCTCACTACTTGGGTGATGGGATCATTTGTATTCCAAACCTCAGCATCACGCAATATACCTATGTAACAAACCTGTACATGTACTCACTGAATTTAAAAGAGAAGTTGAAATTATAAAACAACAACAACAATAAAAACCTCTTTCATCTAAGTATACAAGCAAATTTTACCAGAGACCTTAATATTAATAAGAATGGATGGAGCCAAAGAGCCCCAATTTCTTTGGGAGTGGTGGGAATAGAAATAGAGAAGCAAAAACTTACTAGAATCTAACAGGTACAAAACAAACTTGTTTTGCCCCCCTCTACATCTTCGATTATTTAAATTTTTAAAATAATCTCAGATGAAAGCAAATATAACATGGAAAAGCCCATTGGATTCTTTCATTTTTGTTTTAAACAAAGTTTTTCTAGGTGTAAATTAGAATAATCATCTTTAAACAAAATTATAAAACAAAATATAGCCATATATATCCTACTGAAATACAGATATTCTATATTCTAATCTTAGACATAATCTAAGCATGAAACTTGGAGCTTCTATCTTTTGCTCCAGGACTATGCACCATGTTCTATTGCATGAATGTTTGTGTGGCAGAATGTGATTGTACCATGAGACAGAATAGGGCAATTCAGGAGAGCCAGAAAGGGTATCTGTCATTAGAAAAAAAAAGTTACTTGAAGTGGGAGAGTACTCCATCTCACTTGATGGTAAATTACTACCTTTAACTTTCAGGAATTAAGAAGTAATGCAAAGGAGTCTAATACAAGACAACACACAGAGACACAACAAATTAAACTTTAAATGCAGTATGAAGAACAAAAACAGAGCAATTACACTCAGACAAGAAAAGCTGCATTAAAATACTGGCCTTATGTAAATGACAAGTTAATGGGTGCAGCACACCAACACGGCACATGTATACATATGTAACAAACCTGCACGTTATGCACATGTACCCTAGAGCTTAAAGTATAAAAAAAAATACTGGCCTTATAATTACCTAATACTAATTTTTATCCAAATCTTAACTAGCTACCTGAAAAGCTGAGGTTTGGCGGGTTACGTTACCTGTGGATGCCACAACTGCCCATTGATAAAATGGAAGTACTGAAGAAAAGCTTTCAAGTGCCACTTCCATAATTAATTTACCCTTCTCCTCTCAGGCTCTATGAATTATATGCCCTTCACTGTTACAGAAAAATTTTGGTTGGCAAGACAACTTCTGGCCGGGCGCGGTGGCTCATGCTTGTAATCCCAGCACTTTGGGAGGCCGAGGCGGGCGGATCACGAGGTCAGGAGATCGAGACCACGGTGAAACCCCATCTCTACTAAAAATACAAAAAAATTAGCCGGGCGTGGTGGCGGGCGCCTGTAGTCCCAGCTACTCGGAGAGGCTGAGGCAGGAGAATGGCGTGAACCCAGGAGGCGGAGCTTGCAGTGAGCCAAGATTGCGCCACTGCACTCCAGCCTGGGTGACAGAGTGAGACTCCGTCTCAAAAAAAAAAAAAAAAGAAAAGAAAACTTCTAACAATAATAAAATAAGACTTGATTGTTCTGGTAAAATCCTTTATGCCTCATTCCAACCACAAAGTTCTTTGAGCTTTTCTTGGTGCTGCTGATAGTGTTTTTGCTTATGTTTGTTATTGTTATAATCTTTCCATACTGAGGCAAGCTTGGGTTTCCCTCCTCACTGGCTAACAGGAACTTGGTATATTTCTATGTCCATACCAAAGAAACTTCCACCATCCCAATCATATAATATTTATATTATTTGATATGCCAGTGAGATCTATAAAATCCATACCTATAACTCTTTGCTAAGGCACTTTCTCCACTTCTTTCTCTCTCTTTCTTTTTTTTTTTGATATGGAGTCTTGCTCTGTCACCAGGCTGGAGTGCAGTGGTGTGATCTTGGCTCACTGCAAACTCCACCTCCTGGATTCAAGCAATTCTCCTGCTCAGCTTCCCCACTCCACATATTTTTTAACACTGGGTAGTTATATGGGCAAACTATATTGAAAAAAATGTTCCAAATTGAATTATGGTCCATTCCAAGCAATTAAGATTACCAAATTTTCCTATGAAAATACCAATCTTGTTTTCATTCCTAAGACAGATACAATTCAAGGTTAAACAAACAGAAGAGTCATATTCAATGTCTGGAAGATGTTTATAAGGTTTAAATTGTAGTAGAAACTGCTGGTAGAGCACACTAAAGTAAAAATAATTAAATTAAGAAAACGGTAAGTCACTCCAAATTGTTCATGAAGCTTTACACTTGTCCCTGATATATAAAATATTTCATATACAATGTAAGTACTTTTATGTATGATGGGCAAATAAAATACAATTAAAGGCAAAATAAATTTTATTTTTATTGAATATCAGAGCTAAAAGAAACAGCTGCTATTTCACAACTACTTTTTTTAAATGTCAACTTCCTTCTCTTTCAACATTTCTATTTTGAGGGGCAAATTCTTCTTCTGCCTGAAATGGAATATCACCTTTCAGGTTTGAAAATTTTCAGACCATGATTTTCTATTAATTCCTTAAAACCCAAACTATCTCTGCTCCAGTAAATGAAATTTGAAGGTTTACTAGTAATATTGGGAGCAATTTCACTCTGCAATTCTCCCGGCTACATGAGGATGGACCTATTCTCTCCTGAAGCTCTCTCTGGGCCTTTTGGAAGGCATGACACTATCTTTAGTTTGCTAGGGCATCACTTAATTTACCACAGCAGTTAACATGGCCACAGCAACTAGCTGATTTTTTTGACAGACTTCACCAAATTAATTACATAAACAGCATTTTTGGAATATGTATCCTGAATTTTTATTTGCTAACCAATATCATTTTGACTCTTGTTACTCAAATAAACTTATGAGTTCAGCAAATATCTATTTGCATGGATACACACACACACACACACACACACACACACAAAACACTGTGATTGGTCCTAGAAAAAGAAACAAAATAATTTTTAATTATTATTATCACCAAAATGTGTACCATCTACTTGAGACGCTTTCCTTCAATCTAATTAATCAAAATCGTAAAATATTTTAAAGTGAAAGGGGTATAAAGAAAATTATGTTTAAAATAAGTATGATAAAGTTTTTGTTTACTTCAAATTCTGGGACACTTGTTATATGCTAGGTCTTGGGGAAGCATAAAAAAATTAAATTTAAAAATCTGGCCATAAACAGATTACAGTCTCAGGCAGAAACAAAAACATAAAACACTCTATTACCAAGCTTTGCAAAGTACTGGGACAGAGATTTATACAGGAGGCCAAATCACAGAGTATGAGATTAGACCAGCAGGACTTTCTCCACTGAGGCTAGAAGGCAAAGATTGGGAAAAGGGTTTTCAAGATAGAACAGCATAAATGATACAAGAAAAAAGCAATGCAATGTGGATTGTTTTGAGAAATAGAAGATGTTGAATACTGCCAGCAAATAAAATGGAGACAAAGGGGAATATTCTCATGGATGGGCAAGAGAGATACAGACGACAGCCCAGAAGGAATGGCAAAAGATTAATATAGAACAAAAGTAGAAGGTATATGAACAACAGACTCATAGTAAAGCCTGGTCTTCATCTATAAGCAGTAGAAAGACAGGGATGGGAGGGTTTTAGATTAAAAGCAATGGGTTCATCAGGGTGGAAGATTGACCCCTCTAAAAGTAATGCAGCAGGCTGGGCGCAGTGGCTCACACCTGTAATCCCAGCACTTTGGGAGGCCGAGGCGGGCAGATCACCTGAGGTCAGGAGTTTGAGACCAGCCTGACCAACATGGAAAAACCCCATATTTACTAAAAATACAAAATTAGCCGGGAGTGGTGGCACATGTCTGTAATCCCAGCTACTCAGGAGGCTAAGGCAGGAGAATCGCTTGAACTCAGGAGACAAGAGGTTGCAGTGAGCTGAGATCGCGCCATTGCACTCCAGCCTGGGCAACAAGATTGAAACTCCATCTCAAAAAAAAACAAAAAAAAGAGTAGTGTAGCAGACAGACTACTAGCAGACCAAATATGACTCTAGGGCAGTGAGATCCATGAGGAGGCTAATATTAATATTTCAAGCTAAATTCATTCACATTGCTTCAATAGATAACACATAATACAAAAGGTGCCATTTTCATTTTGTATAATATACCTGCATATAAAATATTATTTATAAACATGATAACCAATCTCAGGATGGACAACAGAGCCAAAAATAATACTGACAAGGCATTTCAAGTTTTAAAACACTCAACCAGTCTTCAAACAAAATACATCCTAATGTAGACATTATCAACCAGTGTCGCAATTTTGCATTTCTTCTTGATTGAAAGGAAAACTTTCTTTAATTTCTTCTTATTGTAGTTCTTTATTTGCTTGCCTTGTTTTCTGCCCAAATTTCAACAAGGTACTTCAGAAACAAGACACCAGAAGGAATAAAAACAAAACCAATAAAAAAGGGTAAGAAAGCAATTATCATACTAGTATTTGTGCAAAATATAAAGCAAAAAATAAAAGATACTGAATAAAAATCTGAAATTACAATCTTGATCATGAGATATTACTCAAAGGCAAGAGCAAATAAAAATTGATTGATGAACTTAGCCAGATAGATTCTATAACTGGGAAATGCCCATTCTAGATCAATCATGGTTGTATTTTCAAAATAAAGATATTGTCAAAAATCTAAATCAAACCCACTAATAAAATGGAAATGGTAGGCAGAATTTGAAGAAGTACAAAGATTCAGATGATAAAACAAGCATTAAATGAATGTTAAAATAGAGTTTAAGATATCAATTAGATTAGCCTTAAGGTATTTCTGAAGTAATAAAATTAATTTTGAAACATTCTGCATCATTTGAAAAGTTATATACGCACTCAACAAAAGTGATACTGCACAACTCTTGGTCTCATTTTAAGATTCTGACTTTACATTTAAACGTATTCTACCTGTTGTTTTAGATCTGATTTATCCTATTTTAGAATGGGCTGATTTCTGTATTTCAGCCCTAACACAAAATCTGTGCCAGAGTATTAGCTTTTCCTCATATCTCTACTGGTGTCCAGTTACAGCTCTACAGCAGCATCAATCTCATTTTTGTTTTTAACTTAAATATGTAGTACAGAAAACCCTTTGGACCTATAATCACCATCTATAACCTAACTTAATAATTCTAAATATCATGCTAATGCTGACAGTTCTACATTCTGAAAAGCAATCAAGGAAATTTTCATTATGTCAGTAGATAGCTTTCCACTAGGTAAGGCCACACTTCCAGTGAAACAACATAATTTACTCTCTAGTCCATGTGTAGTAGATATAAACATACAAGTATATATATTTCATGAGCTAGAACTAGAAAATACATAGAAAACAATTCTTTCTGTCTCCTTCAGTGCCAGTGCTTTTAATGATAATCTGGAATATGAAAAACCATAATGAAAATGAACATGCTACAGCACCGTGAACATACACAGAAACATATTTAAAGTGCTACCTGTGATGACAGGAAAAAACGAACTATTAATGCGTAGGAGGAGATGTTAATTTTAGTTTGAGATTGAGTAAGGGAGTCGCAGTTTTTAAGAATCCAATAGCAAATGACCTGGATAAGCAGAGAACTTCTCCTCAGTGCTTGCCTTTGGCACCGTGGATTAGGAAGACTGTTCTCACTTCTCACCGCCCCAGGTTCTCTCTAATCCCAAAGGTACTATTTCACTTCAGTGCACTGGCAAATGGAGGCTGGCTTCTTTTTTAAAAAGACCCCATGTTACCCCAATTCCCAGCTTCCACATTTTGACACTGACTACTGCATCTTCGTAAGTTCATCTGAATATTTCCCTTACAATCCATGTCTAGACCACTCACTACGATCAACTTAACTGACGCTAATGTTTTAATACCGACGTAAAAGTGAATAGGACTTTACCAACTGGAAGACCTCGAGTTTGACAGAATGAAGAGACAGAAACTTACTGATAGGACACGATATGAAATTGGTGCTTGAGAGCTGTTCCTACCACACGCAGGAAACGTCTTGTGAATGTACCCGGCATTCTCAACAGCAGTACACAAAACGGCTCTGCCACCAAGAACATTCTTACCCAGCAGGCAGCCCTCCTCATTAGCTTTGACATGCCACACAGCCCTTTGCTTACCCATGCAGTGCAGCCAACAGGGAGACAGTATACGAGTAACAGCGAGACCGAACTGGCTAGTTACTTACCTTCTCACTTATGGCAGGCTTGCTTGTTTAACTTTTTGTTTCCTCTCTTGTCATAGCTCAGCGCCAAATGGTTATGAATCAGCAGAAGTCTGAACCTGACAGTTAAAAAGAATACATTTTCAGAAAAAAATTGGAAATTAACATTCCCTCCAATGCAGTCTTTCTTTCCTTGCCCTCTGTGTGCATGTTACTCTCCCGTTTTCTCTCTATGCAAGGCAGCTACGTAGTGGTCTATAAATATTGACCCTGACACTTGCTCAGTGCTTTACTTGCTCATGGCACAGGTCTGTGTTACTGAACACCGTGGTAATGCTCCGGCAAAGTTCTCAGCTGCTCAGACAAAGCTGTGGATTGGCTCACTACCCGGCAACCCTGTGCTTGCCTGGAAATACCATTCTGCTGCCAGCTTTACAGATGCTATGGGCCTTTCCTGAGGCCCAAATCAGGCACAGAAAGGCAATTACAAAGTTTGTCTGAAGAAATACAGCTTTCCTCAGGCAGGTGGAGAAAAGTGGGGCTAGGTGGAGTCAAAGACAAGAAAGGAAATACTGCCTTTGTTTTGGCCAAACAACACAATCTCAAACCCTTTGTAAAAGTCATATCTAAATGTCAGTCAATCAAGCTTTATAAAACTTATGACATATTATGAATCCAAATGACACAGGAAAGCAGTTTTGTAATTTTTTTTAATATTGCTTCTCAACTCAATGAGAAAGGCTGCAGTGATTAAGTAATTGGTCACAAAAAATATGTCAATGTAAGTTCATTTAGAGAATGATAGAAATGTATAGAAAAGTATAATATTAATCAGATACATCATATATTTAGTGAAAGATGCTAAAATATAACCTAAAATTATAACTCAACATAATATTTACAGTTTAAATATAAACTTCTATATTTATAATTATGACAAATTGAAAATTTAATTTTTAGATTAAGGATAGAATCCAAGCCATGACACTACAGTACATGGTTTGCAGGTGACATAAACAAGGTACACAGTATCTCCATATACCACCTATAAGGTCCACAGTATAAATGAGTAGAAAATAAATCAGCCCGTATTTTTTATTTCTTGTCAAAGATAATCATTTGTTTGCTTTACTAAAATTTTCTCTTGATTAAATCAAAGGTAAAGGAAACTTTTGGGAGACTCTGGTCACTTACTCATCTTACGGATAAGAAAATCAACCCCCAGGCTGGTTACTTTGCCCAGGGTCACATGGCAACTTTGTGACAGAGCAAAACTAGAAACCTTGCCTGATTACTTACAGTAATGTGTTCCTTCTATTAGAACGGTGGTTCTCAGAATCATCTTTAGGCTCATCTTCATATGAAAGCTTACTAAAATCTTACCAGTAAATGCAAATATTACAGCCAGAAAAATAATCAGCATAGAAGAAAAATAACTTTTTACAGTGTAACTGACCAAAAAAAAGTTACACATAAGAATTAACTTTCAAACTATTTGAAATCCACCTTTCCTTGCTTAATGCAAAAATTAATATTTATCTAATGAATTAACTTATTGTCGACACAGGTATATAACTAGGTGTTGAACAGGCAAAGATAAAACATAGTTCCTACTCTTAAAGACCTTCCAGGTCTAATTCCAGAAAAACAAAATAGAAGTTAAATGTAAAACAACGTAGCAAAAAGACTAGAGGAGGACACCATGGGAGAAGGGAAAATGAGCATCTGAGCCAACATCAAGTGGGGGTAGAAGGGGTAATTCCTCACTCCAGACTTCTGGATCCTAAAGAATGGGCAGAAGGTAGTGAGGCAAAGAAGGGAAGAATAACACAATCAAGACAAAGGCGGGAAAGAGCACAACACATACTTACAACTTCAAATAGATCTTTCTTGCTGGAGCTTAGAGTGTAAGACAGAAAGTAGTTAAAACAAAACCAACCAGAAGGAATAAGGTGATGAGGGATTTTACAAGCCAGGTTGACAAACTTGGGTTTTATAGAGTAGGATAGGCTACCAGGTTTTAACTGCCTTTATTTACAGACTCTTAAAAGAATTTTGAAAAATTATGTAACCATTTACACATTACCAAATTGACATATACAAATTTTCACCTGTGGTAAAATATGTACTTGCAAATAATTTAATTTCTACCCTATTGGAAATACTGACATTTTAAAACAAAACACATCAGCTATTTTAAATATACTCAATAGCATCTAAATCTACAATAATTTAATATAATCACTATCTAAGTAACACACAGAGATGCTTCTTTTGGCAGCTGAAATTTACATTGCTATTTATTTTCTTGATCTTTATTTCCATCTCGCTGTCTCATAGAATTTTTACATATTTTTATAATTAAGTCCTCAGTTGTTCACCCTGTCATACTTTTTTTTTTTTTTTTTGAGATGGAGTCTTGCTCTGTCACCCAGGCTGGAGTGCAGTGACACTAATTGGCTCACTACGACCTCCGCCTCCTGGATTCAGGCAATTCTCCTGCCTAGGCCTCCCAAGTAGCTAGGACTACAGGCGTGTGCCACCACACCTAATTTTTGTATTTTTAGTAGAGATGAGTGTTTTGCCATGTTGGCCAGGCTGGTCTCAAACTCCTGACTTTAGGTAATCTGCTCACCTCAGCCTCCCAAAGTGCTGGGATTACAGGCGTGAGCCACTGCACCTGGCCACCCTGTCATACTGCAATACAAATTTAATGCATTAGTTGAATTTTTAATGTTAAATTTTCTATGACTCCAGGATAATGCACCATAATAACATTTGGGATGGATAAGGGTAAGAGAAAGAGTAAGGTAAGAGAAAGAGTGTTGTGAATAAAGCACTATTCTTAGCCAGATCAATATTAATAGAGTTTATGTGGAAGTGGAGAATGTAGACACTGATTCCATTAAAATTACCCATTCAACTGCCAAGGGAAAGAAACCAGTCTGAAAAGGCTACATACTGGACTGGGCACCAGTGGCTCACATCTGTAAACCTAGCACTTTAGGAAGCCAAGGCAGAAGGATTTCTTGAGGCCAGAAGTTCGAAACCAGCCTGGGAAACACAGCAAGGCCTTGTCTCTACAAAAAAATTAAAAAATAAAATAAAAAACTTAAATTAGGCAGGTGTGGTGGCACACACCAGTAGTCCCAGCTGAGGTGAGAGGATCCCTTGAGCTCAGGGATTCGAGGCTACAGTGAGCTATGACTGTGCCCTGGACTCCAGCCTGGATGGCAGAACAAGACCCCATCTCTTTAGGGGGGGAAAAAAAGAATACATACTGTATGATTCTAACTATATGGCATTCTGGAAAAGGCAACACAATAGACAGTGTAAAGACTGGTGGTTGTAAGGAGATGACAGTGAAACACGGGATTTTTAGGGCAGTGAAACTACTCTGTATGATGCTATAATTGCAGATGAATGATATTAGGCATTTGGCAAAGCCCACAGAACTGTAAAACACAGAGTGAGCCTTAATGTAAAAAGTCTCTTCCTCTGTCTTCTTGACGCATGTGGTCTAGAGGGAGTAGAAGTATTATTTATCAAGGACTGTCCAAAAGGGGCTTTGGAAATATTATCTCTAACACTAAAAACAACACTAGCAGATGGTTATGTTTTTGCCTTTTTTTAAAAATGAGGCTTAGTGTTACTAAGTGGCTTGTCTGAAGTCACGTGACTAATAAACTCTAGAACTGAGATTGAGCCCAAATCTGTCTGGCTGGACTACAGTACCACATAAAGCCTTTATATTAGTCACCGAAGATGTATAGGCCCATGCCCAGGCAAGGTAGTGGATTAAACAGTGCACTCACAAACTCAGGACGGATTTGCTGTATCCTGCATTTCTCTCAAGGAACTGCCTGAATTTTAATATTGAGTATTGAGGGGTAGCAGAAAGACAGGACTAACAAATTAAGCAGTGGATGAAATTAAAGTAACTGATACACCTTACTAAAGAGAACTTAAAGGTTTTTTTTGATCTTCAATTTGAACAATGGGCAAGGAATACATGAAGAGTCAAGCGGGGCTCTTCTCTGAGTGGCTGGGTCTCTGCCAAGGCAAGGTTTTGGAAGGAAGGGGCAACTTTGGAACAGGGAGCTGGGAAGAGCAGATGGATTTAGTTTGGGACATGATGAACTTTAGATATCTGTGTTGTACTGAAGTATGTTCAATGGGCATTTAAATATACTAGTCTAGAATACCCGAGAGATGAAGACTGCATCAATTCAGTAAGCAGCTGTGTTCTTGGTTTCCTGGTTCAAACCTTGTCACCATATAGTCTATTCTCAGCACAGAAGTAACCGAAGTCACTTAAAAACCTCACTCAGATTACATTCATCTTCTAATCAAAGCCCTGTACTGCTTCCCCATTTTACTCAGAGTAAAAGCTAAAAGTCCTTTTAATGGTCCATATAGCCTAGCCCCACTTTATTCTCTCATCTTGTCTCTGACAGCATGGACTAGGCCCCACTTGTCCTCCTATCATTCCTTAAATGTCCCTGACCAGTTTACCCTTGGTATCCTTCTATTTGCTGTATGTTCTTGCAGAGAGCTGCATGGCTAACTGTTCACATTCAAGTCCCTGTTCAAAGTGCACCTTCTCAGCAAAGCCTACCACTCTCATACTATTTAAAATTGCAAACTTCCTTGTTATTTGTTATTGCTTGTGTCTTCCCCATAGAATATAGTTCAATAATAGCATAGATTTCAAGTCCCTAAACTGAGCCTTCTACATAATGAATGCACAATAAATATTTGTTAGATAAATTACTAAAATAAACATTTATGAGCAACACGCCAATAAAGGTGGCTCCCAAGGTCATGAGATCTCTCAGAAGTAGCATGTATAATGAGAAGTAAACAAAAATCAACATTTACAAAGTAGGTCATGGAAGACAAGGGCATAAAGACTGAAAAACAATTATGAGGTCAGTAGAAGGAGAATGAAAAAGGGCTGAATGAGGACAGAGTCAAGGACTGAGGGGTCAACAATGTCGAATGGCATGGAAAGATTAAACATGAAAGAGACTGAAAAAGGCCATTACATACAACATTCAGAAAGTATTGTGATACTAAAAACCACTGAAATGCACAATTTAAAAAGGCAAATTTTATGGCATATAAATTCTATTTCAAAAAAGCAGTTATTACAAAAGAAAAAGCACTGGCAGCTGAGCTGTTTTCACTGAAGGTGGGAGGTAAGCAAGGAAAGTGAGACAGGAATAAAGTCACTCTTTCAAAAAGTTTGGCCACGAAGAAAAGAAAAAGGATGGGGTAATGCTTTAAAACAACAAACAATACCTAATGTTAAATGACGAGTTGATGGGTACAGCACACCAACATGGCACATGTATACATATGTAACTAACCTGCACGTTGTGCACATGTACCCTAAAACTTAAATAATAATAAAAAAAACAACAACAACAACAAAACCTCATTCCAGTGTAGAGGTTGAGTACTCTGAAGTCAAGCAGCCACGTGTTTTCTTCTTTCTCCAGTTACACTGTAAGTTACATATGTGCCTTAGTTTCCTCATCAATGAAATGGATTTAATGTTAGTACCTGCATCACTGGGAATCAATAATTCATTTTATTGTTGAATAGTATTTCATTGCATGGGTATGCCAGGTTTTATTTATGCATTCATCAGCTAATGAACATTTGGGTTGGTTTCCACTTTTGGGCCATTATGAATAATGCTGCTATAAACAAGTTTTTGCTTCAACTTATATTTTCTTTTTCTTTTTTGAGACGGACAGAGTCTCACTCTGTTGCCCAGGCTGGAGTGCAGTGGCATGATTTCAGCTCACTGCAGCCTCCGCCTCCCACGTTCAAGCGATTCTCCTGCCTCAGGCCTCCCAAGTAGCTGGGATACAGGCGCCTGCCACCATGCCTGGCTAATTTTCGCATTTTTAGTAGAGATGAGGTTTCACCATATTGGCCAGGCTGGTCTTGAACTCCTGACCTAGTGATCCACCCACCCTGGCCTCCCAAAGTGCTGGGATTATAGGCGTGAGCCACCAAGCCCGGCCCCAACTTATATTTTCATTACTCTTGAGTAAATACCAAGTAGTAAAACTGCTAATATGCTAATTTTATGTTTAACATAGTAAAGAACTGTCCAACAGTTTCCCAAAGTAGAATTTCACTGTGGCTTTAATCTGCATTTTCCTAGTGATAAATAATGTTGGGCATCTTTTCATGTGCTTATTAGCCATTTGGCTATTTACTTTTGACTTTTAGTAAATATAATTTCAGAAAACACTATGACCAAATAAAGCTTAAAATATGTTTTTGAGGGCCCAAGAAAGTTGTACCTGGCATAAACAGAGCCACTTACTTGTTAACTGAATAAATAAACTAATAAATAAATGAATGATTAAGGAATAAGAAATATTTTATTTATTAGTATATTGTTTCAGTTTTTAAAATGAATTTGATTTCCCATACAATTTCAATAAAACTTTTAGTAAGGAGAAGCAGCTTTGGGAAAAAAATACAATTGCAAAGAAAATGTGCTAATCCTCTGTTCATTATTATGATAAATACCTATAATGGTACTTTTAGCTTGGTAATAATAAAATACTCTATCAGATCAATGTTAGGCAACTGAAATTGTAATCTTGTTACATTAATGCTTTAATTTAATGCTTCCTTGAAATTAGGTGTTAAAAAAGCAAGAAGCTAAGTAGTGAATGATTTTGTTTGTTTGTTTGTTTTAGACGGAGTCTCGCTCTGTCACCAGGCTGGAGTGCAGTAGCGCGATCTCAGCTCACTGCAACCTCCACCTCCTGGATTCAAGCGAGTCTCTTGCCTCAGCCTCCCGAGGAGCTGGGACTATAGGCACGCACCACCACGCCCAGCTAATTTTTGTATTTTTAGTAGAGACGGGGTTTCACCATGTTGGCCAGGATGGTCTCGATTTCTTCACCTCGTGATCCACCAGCCTCGGCCTCCCAAAGTGCTGGGATTACAGGCGTGAGCCATCACACCTGGCCGTGAATGATTTTAAAATATGTTGTTGACAAACTTAGTCAGTTGTGAATACTACAAATTTATGTAATGAGACATTCTTCAGGGGCAAATGGGTACAAGCAAAATATTAATAATCCAACCTAGTCCTCGTTTTTCACCTGAGGGAACAGGTGACGCTCAGTGTAAATGAATGAGGAGAAAGAAAATTGACTCTACAATGTGCCTAGTTAGAAGTAAACTACGAACTGTTTTTATCCTTTTTTTTCCCCCAAAAAAGGGGCTTTTTTCATACTTTAGGGACCTACTATTAGGCATATCACATACAGACTCACTTACCTTTAACTCTAAGGTTCTTTGTTCTCAAGTAATAAATAATTTGGGCTCCCAGGACCCCACAGGAAAATCATACATAAGTCTACCAACCTTACTGCTGCCACTTTATTGTAATACATACCTATTATAAGAAGTATTGGCTGCTCAATTAATAAATAGGTCATTTGTTCTTTTCAACTGAAATAATGTTGTATATAAGTTGTAAAGATGGAATAAACTAAATCCAGAAACCATAGCAAAGAATGCGCCTTTTTAAACTTTTATATGACATCACAGAAACCAAATGGCAAACTAAACTAAAGCACTTTATCATTTATCAACAGAAATTGTTCTTAAATTCATAGTGCATAAAATACACATAACCATAACCAATAATAAAACAACTATGTTTAATAAAATAAGGTAATAATGAAGAATGAAAAGCATCCAGAATATCAAGTTATTTTTGTTATAGTTGTTGCTAATTGAACCTATATTAAAACTTCACTGATTTCTCATCATGTTTAATAGTAATAGCTGGGTTTCCAGCTGTATTATCAGTATTTCAATTTCTTTTTCTCCTAGAGCTAAATGTATATTTATATGACATGAAGGACAATATCAAAAGTGTTATTTAACATAATAAATATTTGCAATATAATTTCAAGCATTTTCTACTTTTTAAAAAGGCTGCAGTTCTTAAAATCATCATATATCTGTAAGTACAGATTTCTTAAAGGTAAGGAATTAATCCTCACTAAATCAAAAATTTCTACAATTACTCCAAATGGAAATTAGATTAGGTCTACGTGACAAGAAACTGGATAAGAACATTTAATTCCATTAATCTCTGGATGATTCTAATATCCAGATGATAAATCATTATCTGACATTTTAAAAACTGTTTTCTTTCATTATAAAGGTGTAGCTGAATTCTCAATGTTTCTTTTTTAGAAATGACTCATTAGAGGATATTTTCTTTCATACAGATACCCATAATTAACAATATGCCATTAATTTTATGAAATAGTTATTTCTAGAAAAAAAAACTGCCATATATTTGGTTAGGCAGTGCAACCGGAATCATAAGAATAAAAAGTATCTTTCGAGGGGGGTCAAAAAGGTGGTCCTGAAACCATCCATGCCAGAGAGATTTATGTCAGCTAAAAGGAAAGAAGCAAAGATTGGTGGATTCCCTAAGACAAGCTAAACTCATACGTTAGAATGGAAAGGTGAAAATCCCAGGAAGAAGGGACTCAGCAAAAACCAACTCAATGGTCTCAATGGGAGAGGAGAATATTTGTTTACCAAGTTTAAACTGACTTTCACTGTTTATTAATTATATGGCAGTAGCTCAGAAAATATCACTGAATGATTAAATTTAGGCAGTGAAAACAGGAATGTGGATTAAGTCTGAAAATTCATTAAAAAAACAAAAACACTGGTCTATTTTACAGCTCCATGATAAATACACTTTCATATGGAAGATTTAAATTGCAAAGCTCAGGAATATCATTATTCATTTATATATATATATATTTTTTTTTTTTTTTTTTTTTTTTTTTTTTTTTGAGACAGAGTCTGGCTCTGTCACCCAGGCTGGAGTGCAGTGGTGCAATCTTGGTTCACTGCAAGCTCTGCCTCCTGGGTTCACGCCATTCTCCTGCCTCAGCCTCCCGAGTAGCTGGGACTACAGGCGCCCGCCACCACGCCCGGCTAATTTTTTGTATTTTTAGTAGAGACGGGGTTTCACCGTGTTAGCCAGGATGGTCTCAATCCCCTGACCTCGTGATCTGCCCGCCTTGGCCTCCCAAAGTGCTGGGGTTACAGGCGTGAGCCACTGCGCCCAGACCATTTTATATTTTTAATCAAAATATATTTTCTAAAAAGAGGAAATAGTAAGAAAACAATAAAACAAACTAATCTTTGTAAAAAATGAATGAAACATCCATTAATCTTGTTTGGCTCACATATAAAATGTGGTTGTTTCTACTTGCTGTTCTGATTGACAAGGCCTGAAATTTTCTTGAAATGTGGTGTCAACAATAACTAAAGAGTAATGAAAAAGAAAAGACTAAAAATGAAAAATCTCACTTCCATACTTTGGTAGATCTGAATATTGTCACGTAAAATACATTGTCAAGACCTGATTAAATTAGACTTTAAGATGGATGGAAGCAATTCTTTTGGCTTTGGAAAACTTTACTTTCATGAGATTACTTTTGGAGTGGGTGAAAACTGACAGGAATGTACTCTGAGTTTTGTTTTGTTTTGTTTTCCATCCTCTAATTTACTTCAGTCTAGTATGAGTCCTAGATTGAGCAAGAACAGAGCTGCAACTGAGCTGAGGAAAGATAGTAAAAGTAGAAAACATAAGAATAAAGAAAATCCTTAAACTTTTTTTCATGACCCAATAAAGAGATGAAATAATGTTAACAAATAGCATGTCAATATAGTAATTAAACTACTTATGTTTTTATTTTGTTTTAAAGGTAACTGGTATAGAACCAACGAATCAAAATAATTGTTTTATATAAATACTTATGTTTGGAAAAACATATACAAACTGCCCCCTTATAATTGATACTTAACACCAGTAGAGAATATGAAAGAATAAAGTCCAGGAACCTCAAAAACATGTCTAAGGGCTAAGGGATCCATGGTGCTTGGGTAAAACCTCTCTTACGGTCCAACTCCTAATGGTCTGTAGAAATCTAACAACTCACATTTATGTGGCACTTTATATTTTTATAAGTGCTCTTTCATTTGTTCATCGGGATAGGCAATAAGAAAGTATCCCTACTTTACATATGAGGAAAGTGAACTTCATTGGTAAGGGAATAGCCCAATGTGTGAATGTTCGAAAGAAATATAGATAGAAACTGAATTCAGGTCATCTCACCTTAAATCCTGGGCCCTTACTACTATATCTTTCAGTAACACCACAGGAACAAATCTCAGTAAAATTATTTTCCTATGGGAAAACACAATAATTACCATGGAACAGAATGAAGTCTTCCAATTTAGGGCATATATATTTTTGTTGACAATGGCCAACACACACACACACACACACACACACACACGCACACACATACACACACACATAGCTCTTATTTTGGTTTCTCTGGTGTTGGTTAATGGCAGTATCATTACTTAGTCAACTATGCTAAAAATTTCAGTGTCTCACTTCTGCTCTGCCCTATTTCCAGTTAGTTACTATCTACTCAAGATTCTTGAGTATATTTTGAATCTCTAGAGCTTGTCTCCTTTTCTTTCCTCTGTTCCTACTGAAATTCAGACTTAGCTTTTATCTAACTTTAAATACGGAAACGATCACAATCTAGTCTCCCTGGCACCACTTTCCTTTCTCCTCCATCAATCTACTATATTGTTACTAGGCTGATTTTATTAATCAAGACCTCCTCTGGCAACAGAGGGTTCAAACTTCTCAGCATAGAATAAAGGCCTTTCCACCACCTTGACCTGGCCCTGTCCTTTCAGATTCATTTCCCCCTTTGCCCATAACACAAATCCCACCTTATGCTCTCCTAATGTACCATGCCATCTGTTCACAGGAAATGCCATGTGTAGACTTTCCATACCTCTGTTCACAGAATGACCTTCTGTAAACCTTTAATTCTATACAGTAACATTTAAGCCAGAACAGAAGTATATCCAAATATGTGAGAATGCAGATTCAAATTAAAAGAAGGAAAAGTACTTTGGATGCTGTAACTCTGGTATCAAGACTCTTTGCTTTCATTGCTTGCTGTCTCCTTCTTAGAAATGTGACACTGGTAGCGTTTCCTCCTAAAAGCAGAAGGGAAAAGCGCACACCAGTTTCCAGGCTTACAGCAGCAAAGCTATGACAATACTGTGGTGTATTTCACAAGGACTTCGGGAACCTGAACAGAATTTCTGTCCTGAACACCCATTTTTCTTTCTCTGTTTAATTATCTGTGTAATTTTTAAAAACACAATAAAAATATGTCCATTTCAACTGTATGACTGTCCTTTTGAAAGCCCTAGTCATCTAGCTATTAGGTAAAATTATGCATAGTAGTATTGTAGAGATTTTGAAGCAGGATACAATCTGAAGGAGCAATCCTAAGTAGTATTTAAGTGCTAAAATTATGACAAAAGTACCCATGGAGCTAATAGGGCCTCTACATAGAGATTTTTAAATATTTATGTACCCAAGGACTGCTGCAATTTCTTTTGGGTAGAATAGTGAAGTTCAAAGTACACTGATGAAAGTTTTCATTGAGTTTACTGGCAATCAATATCAATTAAAAGCTACATTTTAAAATGCATATCAGGTGTTACTGGAAAATGCATCTATCTGAATAGCAGCTATTGAGAAGTTTATCAAAAAGAGTAAATAATGTATAAAAAGTCCCAAGTGAGTGATGAAAACCTTATTCAGATGACAAGCCACATATCAGTTGGAAGCCAGTGCACAGACTTATTGGCACCAACAATGTTTTCTTAATTTCCTAAGTGTGCATAACATCATGCCCTCCCCCTCCAATTGGCTTAGTATATCCTTTTTTATTGCTTTATTCTATTAAAAATTACTTCAACTCGCTTACATTCCTGACAAATCCATTTTATAATTTTAATTAGCAGTTCTAATCCTTCTCATGGAGTATTTCTTATTTATTTTATGCTTTCATTCAATAAACACTTGCTTAGTATCTGTTATGGGCCTGGCACTCTATACACAATCCCTGTTCCCAGTAAGGCTAAAAGCTAGTGAGGGAGACAGACTGGTGGCTACATCGCTACAATTATAATACAGCAAAGGCCATGAGATAAACATGCAACACAGAAAATAAAACTTCCTGGAGACTGAGCTCAGAGAAGGCTTTGTGGAGGGGGAGGTAATACTTGGGTTCTTAAAATAGGAGATGTTAACCAGAAAGTATATGACGATTTCTAATATGGGACACTTTGGTAAGATCAAAACATGGCTTTGGAGTTAGGGCCTTAAGTGATGGTAACAGGCTTAATATAACTGCCCTTAAATTTTCCATATCGAGACTATCACATTTCTAAGTGTACTTCCTCTTTGCCTGTTGACATTCATTTCATTCTAGGTCTCTACTCAAATTTTTTAAATGTGATTTCATGTAACTTTTTGGAAAAAATAAGATATAATTATGAATATTACCAAAATCACTTTCAATTAGCATTTTTATTCATTTGTTTAAAAAATATTTATTGAGCAACTGCTATGTGGTAGGCTTAGTTTTAAGCATTGGATATATGATGGTGAAGCAGCGTGTCAGGTATCTTCTCTCATGGACTTTACATACTAGTGGGAAAACAAACACTAACAAATGATGTGATAATATTTGGGAAAACAAAGCTTTAGACAGGGAAATTCAGAAAATGCCTGCTTAAAGCAGAGCGCTTGGAGCTGACACCTGAATGGTGAGAAAGAGCCAGCCACGTAAAGACCTGTAGGAAGAGCATTCCAAGCAGAAGAAACTGCTAATGGAAAGTTCCTTGGTTAAGAACAATCTTTAATATTCAGGTGACAATTTTTTTTCGTTTGTTTTTTTTTTTTTTGAGACGGAGTCTGGCTCTGTCGCCCAGGCTGGAGTGCAGTGGCATGATCTCCTCTCACGGCAATCTCCGCCTCCCGGGTTGACGCCATTCTCCTGCCTCAGCTTCCCGAGTAGCTGGGACTACAGGTGCCCACCACCACGCCCGGCTAATTTTTTGTATTTTTTAGTAGAGACGGGGTTTCACTGTGTTAGCCAGGATGGTCTTGATATCCTGACCTCGTGATCCGCCCACCTCAGCCTCCCAAAGTGCTGGGATTACAGGCGTGAGCCACCGCACCCGGCTGACAAATTTTTTTTAATGGTAAAGAGGACACATGATGATGTCAAATAAGGAGATGGTGGACAAAGGGCATGGTTGTTTTTGGCCAGTAGTTCTTAAATCATGCTGCATATTAATATCAACTAGGATGTTTTTAAAAATCCAGATACCCAGGACATATCCCAAACCAGTGAAATCAGAACTGCTGGAGTAAAAGGCAGACACCAGTATTCTTTAAAGTTCTCCATGTAATTCTGATAATGCAGCCAAGGTTGAGAAGGACTAATTTAGGCCACAGTAAGAAATTTAAATTTTAGTCTAATTACATAAGCAGCCTTTGGAAGATAAAGATTTCATCTGAAACTTCCGTCATGCACCTGATTGTTTAATTCCTATGTGAATATTTGGTTTGTTTGTTTTGTTTTTTTTTTAAAAAGGCAATACACCTTTGGATACATTTCTTTCTTAAGTAAATTCTCTTTAAGAATAACAAAAATGAAAGCAATTATTGAAATGCTTGCCTCTAAAAATTCAAATAATTTAGGTGAAAATGAGTTCTTCTGGAAATACTCAACACTATTAAATCCATCTTGGATTCATTGTTTTTTATATATTCTCCCTGTGCATTCTGGAATACATTTGCTTACAATTTGTGAGTAACTTTGAATCTGTTAGGAGGAAAAGATACTTAAAATGTAACACAGTATCTACATTTTGCTTACATTATTCTTTCGGATTCCTCCTAACACTGACCACCAGGATTCCACTAGTGTGTGTTCTCTGTGTTCTTAAGCCCATCTGCTGAAAGGGCATATCATTTTGCAGCATGTAATTCTGATAAGAGTTCACCAGCTACAGCTGTATAATTCAACTGGGAAATATTCTGAAAAGTGAAGTTGATTCACTAAAACTATTGGAACCTGAGAATCATCATGGGTTTACATGATGATTTTAAACATTTAGATACATTTCTCTGGCACAGTTGCCATTTCTATTGTTCAATTAAACACATGGGATATCTTTCCTTGGAGTGTATTTAGTGGAAAATAAAGTCTCCTAATCAGAGGTTACATTTTCCAAGTCTTAGTGTCAATTTAGGTTATTATTTTTTAACAGCTGAAATCATCCATAAACTAAGCAGGCTAAATTAAATTGTAAGAAAATACAACGCAATGAAGTACTGGTCACATTTCAGAAAGGCAAGCTAATCAGTTAAAAACTGATTTAACTATCATGTGGTGCGAGAGTCCTAAGAGTTCCACTGGTAGAGCTTCTCCTCGTGTTTCTATTAGAATATTAAAATATGCTACCTACTTGAAGAAATTTAATTAAGAATTCAACCATTCAATAAAAGATAAATTTGCTGGGCATGGTGGCTCATGCCTGTAATCCCAGTGCTTTGGGAGGCTGAGGTGGAAGGATGATTGCTTGAGCCCAGGAGTTCAAGGCTGCAGTGAGCTGTGATTGCGCCACTGCACTCCAAACTGGGCAATAGAGCAAACCCTCATCTCAAAAAAAAAAAAAAAGAAAGGATAAATTTATGAAATTCCGTTATTTACCTACCCAAAGCAATATTTTACCTAATTGCATATATAAGTATTACACTACCAATTTTTTATCTAAGGGAATTTCAAGGTAGTAGACAAATTTTCTGCACAATCTATTGGTCATGGAATTCACTGTATATGAGTTAAAATGACAACTTCTACTCTTTGTGTGTGTGTGTGTGCGTGTGTGTGCGTGTGTGTGTGTGTGTGTGTGAGATGGAGTCTTGCTCTGCCACCTAGGCTGGAGGGTAGTAATGCAATCTCGGCTCACTGCAACCTCTGCCTCCTGGGTTCAAGCGATTCTCCTGCCTCAGCCTCCTGAGTGGCTGGGATTACAGGACTGTACCACAACGCCCGGCTAATACCCAAGTATTCTCAACTTGTATTAAGTATCTGTCTTCCCTTGTCTAGTAGACTATATTGTTACAAACTTTGATTTGACAATGATTTGTATTCATTCATTCACTAATTTTTCCAACCCACCTATTCCCATTCCGGGTTTTGGGTAGCCAGAACCTATCTCAGCAGCTCAGGGTGCAAGGCGGGAAATAACTCTGGACAGGACACCATTACCTCACAGAGTGCACTCACACACCCACACTCATTCTGACTGGGACAATGCAGATGTGCCAATTCACCTAATACACACATCTTTAGGATGTGGGAGAAAATTGAAGTACCTAAAGGAAACCCACACGGACATGGGGAGAAAGCCAGACTCCATACAAAGAGGGGCCTTGGCTGGGAATCAATTTTTTTTCTCACCAATGTTACTGAAGAAAACAATGCCGAACAAGACATTACTTGAGGACCTGTTGTATATCACAGAGGAATTTACCTGAGGGTGAGTGGTTGAGGCAAAATTAGGGCTACAACATGAAATAAGCAATCCTATTTGGAACTTAACTTATTCTATTACAACCATGCTTTGCCTATATTTTAGAAAATCATTCAAACTATAGTTAATAATTCACAAAGAAACACTGCCTTCAATTTTGTGATGAATAAATCTTATCAGTGGCCAGTTCAACTGCCAAAAAGTGGTGTGCTTTCTTAGGTACAGTAATAATTGCAGTGAACTGTGATGACTTATTCTGGTATTTTCCATTCATTTTATATCACCTTTAATCCTTTTAAGAGAGCTACAGGGAACATGGTCTCCTGACAGCCCGGTGAAGATACATTTGTGTTTCACGCAGGTAGCAGTTTTCTGCTCCTTGGTTTTCACAAGCTGCTGCATACCTGCACCCCCACAAAAACTAGCTGGACAGTGTTGCTGCTGAAAGCAAAGTGGAAACTGGAGTAATAAGATGCAGTGAGCAGGATCCAGCCTATGCAGACTAAACATCCGAAACAGTCCAACATTTTCCAAAGCACACGTGGCCCACATATGTAGTGACAGAAGATTAGCCAAGCTGGTGTGGCCAAGAAGAAAGGAGATGCTGGCAGCTGCACATTCGTTGCCTTAAATGAAGTTTTCACTATTCATTTTTATGAATTTTAACCATATGGTTCTTGATATTTGAAAAGATGAATTTTGAGAATCACTGGGACAATCTGTCAATACTTATGCAAAGCTAGATTTTAGAAAGAGATGTAATTTTTCTTCACTGTAAAGGGATATTTTTCCTCTTTTCTTACAAAAACACAAGGTTTCTATACCTGGCCAGTTAAAACTATTGCCACTTAAAAATTCCGCATGTCTGAGAACTTGATATGAGTTAAAACATGCACCACCCACAGTCATAATTTTGGCTTTGCCAGAGAAAAACTTCAAATTTGATTCACTAAATACTATAGAAGTTCACTAGATGTTTATATAGTAAAATTTGAGGATGAAAAGATAAATATGTGTAAGTTTTTTTTTAACATAAAAGGTTCTGTGTCTGTCAACATCTATACCTACAGTCTATTAACTTTGGAGTTGACCTGTAAAGATTGGATACAAAGAAGTATGGATGATTTCTTTTTAATTTTTTTGTTTTTGCAAAGATGGTGATATGGTTTGGCTGTCTCCCAAACCAAATCTCATCTTGAATTGTAGCTCCCATAATCCCCGAGTGTCACGGAGGGACCCCGTGGGAGGTAACTGAATCATAGGGGTGGGTTTTCCCATGTTGTTCTCATGATAGTGAGTAAGACAAAGAAGTAGGACAGATTTTCATGTCCATATTGGTCATGGAATTCACTGCATATGAGCTAAAATGATGACAATTTCTACTCTTACCTTTCCGTGTGTGTGTGTGTGTGTGTGTGTGTGTGTGTGTGTGTGTGTGTGTGATGGAGTCCTGCTCTGCCACCATGTAAGATGGGCCCTTGCTCCTCTTTCCCCTTCTGCCATGATTGAGGCCTCCCCAGCCATGTGGAACTGTGAGTTCATTAAACCTCTTTTTCTTTATAAATTACCCAGTCTCAGGTATGTCTTTATTAGCAGCATGAGAACAGAACAATACAGATGACCACTACAATCTCTGCCATTCGAAATGTTCTTCTTCTGTTGTCTTTGGGACTCCTCCCATCGAGAGGTGGGGTCTAAGTTCTTTCTACTTAGATGCTGATAAGCTTATGTCTATGATAAATGTGATATTATATGATTTCCTATGCTCGTACCACCAATAAATGTTTGGTGTGTGAAAGGCAGGTCATAAAATTTCATTCAATGCCACCTTACTCACCAGAACGTGTTCTTGAAGTCTTTCACTACCACTTTAGCAGCCTGCTTATCCAGAATACACTATGCTGGTAGAAAGGCCAAACCATCCAATGTGGAAAAACTAGAGAGACCTTGAAACTACACGAATAAAGAGATGCCTGGACAGCACCGAGCTGATTCAGCCTCTCGCTGTTCCAACTGCAGACACCATCTGACTGCAAATGCATGAGAGACCCTAAACTACAATCGCCCAGTTGATCCCTGCCAAAAATCCTGATCCACAGAAACCTTAAAAGGTGATAAAATTGTTTTGTTGTTTTAAGCTACTAAGTTTTACGGTTATTTGTTAAAAAGCAATAGATAACTGGAACATACTTTGATAGCAAAAGTGAGTGCTATAATAAAAAAAATACTCAAAACATGTGGCATTGGCCTTGGAACTGGACAGCATATGGAAGACAGAAGGGCCTGTTAAGAGATTGTTAGTGAAAGCCAACGGGCCTCAAGAAATATGACTGTGTGGGCTTCAGAGAAATGAGGATTAAGTTATTGGAAGGCAGAGATTCTTGTTATGTGCTGTAAAAAAAATAGCAATACCATTGCCCATAGTGATGTTGAAAACAGAAGATATACCTAATAAAACTCCAACTACCTAGCTAAGAATATTTCCAAGTAGAATACCGAAAGGAGCACCTGGCTTCCTTTTGCTTCTTCTTTTTTTTTTTCTTCTGTTGCCCAGGCTGGAACGCAGTGGTGCGATCTCCGCTCACCACAACCTCCGCCTCCTGGGTTCAGGCGATTCTCCTGCCTCAGCCTCCTGAGTAGCTGGGACTGCAGGTACGCGCCACTATGCCCAGCTAATTTTTGTATTTTTAGTAGAGACAAGGTTTCACTATGTTGTCCAGGCTGGTCTCAAACTCCTGACCTCATGATCCGCCTGCCTCAGCCTCCCAAAGTGCTGGGATTACAAGCGTGAGGCACTGCGCCTGGCCATTTTTGCTTCTTATAACACATGGACAGAGATAGATGAGTTTACAAAGAAACTTTAAATTCAGCAAAATTTAGAGGAACTATAAAAAAAAAGGCATCTTGCTGGGTTTGAAAATAAAACTATTTTGCATTCTCTGTCACTCCAGAGAACAAAACAGTCTCAAAATAAGAAAGAGCTTCAAGGGAAAAATAAAATACCAGGTATAGTCAGAAAGACTTGGTTTACAAATAAAAGTAAGGGTGTGACTACAAAAACCCTTTAACACCAATATTATGGCACCTTAAAGACAGATAAAAGCCTTCTAAAGATATTAAGGGCATATGTAGCTGACTTTCTCTACTCAACAACCTAACTACCAGAACCATCACGGTGTTATCCCACCACAGCCTCACAGGGAATCCCTGGTAAAGAAGTGACTATTTCAAAAATGTAAGGGCATGGCTTTTGCTAATGGCGTAGATTATAAATTGATGCATAAGACACCCTCAAAATTTTAAAACTGTAACACCTGGAACTGAAAGGAAACAAAGACAATACAAAATTAAAAGTGACCTCTGGACACCCAAATCTCCATGCCCAAGAAAAAGGCAGAGGAAATTATCAGCTACAAATACAGGTCACGTTTTTTGGAAAAAGAATGATGAATCAGAAGATGGAAACCAGAGAACAAACAGGAGGAGCCAAGCACCACAGAGAACAATTCCCAGGAGATGGACTGATTACTCATTCAGCAAATGGCAACATGACCAACTGTGTTTCAGAGTCAGTATGGAATATAACAGCCTCTCATTTTCCCCCCTTTGAACAGAAAGAATTATAGAATTTTCCTATGCTTGCCCCACCATTGAATGTTTAGTGTGTGAAAGGCAGATGACTTATCTCTTTAGTTCAAAGGTTTTCCAAAGAACCTCTAATTCAAAGGCTTTCAATATTCAAGAAGCCTTAGCCAAGGAACCTTATCTGCGTCTGGAATTGATTTGGAAGACAAAATGCTGAACTTGAAACTAATGCAGTAATGGAATAAGACTTGGGGGGTTTGAGGGCAGAAATGAGTGTATTTTGCATGTAGGAGAGCTATATAAGTGATTGTGGTTAGAGGATGGACTGTGGCAGATTATATTTTCCTAAGATGACCTCAATGATTTTTCCCATTCCACATGTTGTTTCTTACATATAACTCTGACACTCAAGCCTTAGAGTCTATATTACCTCACCTCGAATTTCTGACCATGGTATAAATGAAGCTATCTGATTTCAGAGACTGGATCATAAAAGTCAATGCAGCTCTCACCTTGCTCGCTATAATACAGTATTCTCTCTTTAAATATTCAGCTGCCATATATATTAGCAGTCTGAATGCCTTGGGGCTGCCATGCTATGAAGAAGCCCAAATTAGCCCATGTGAAGGGACCACACGGCCAGACCCTGAGGTTATATGAAAAGCAAGAAGTGTCTGACTAGCCCCAGCTACTTCAGCCACTTGCTATTCCAACTCTAGTCACTGTCTGACTGCAAATGCAGGAAATACCCTAACCCAGAAGCAAATAGCCAAACCCTACACAAATTCCTGACCCCAGAAACTGGAAAGGATCATAAAATTGTTATTGTGTTTTTAAGCCACTATGGATTTCAATGACTTGTTATACAGATAGAATTAATAGAAACAAAAAGCACCAATTACTAAACCTCATTTTGATTATATGTGGGAAATGTCACAGAAACAACTGAAAATAGCAATAGATACCTGGTAAAAAAAAATTTAAAAATAAAGGTAAAACATTTTCTTTCAATGACATTGTCTATAAGTCTTTAGGAGAAATCATGAAATAAAACCAAAACAGGTTAGGTATTATAGTATCATCTTTTTTTTTAAATACCATGATATTTTAAAAAACAAACTGGCTCATGCCTGTAATCCTAGCACTTTGGGAGGTGGGTGGATTGCTTGAGCCCAGGAGTCCAAAACCAGCCTTGGCAACATGGTGAATGGCAACATGGTGAAATCCCACCTCTACAAAAAATACCAAAAAAAAAAAAAAAAATTTAGCCAGGCATGGTAGCGCATGCCTGTAGTCCCAGCTATTTGGGAGGCTGAGGTGGGAGGATCACCTGAGCCCAGGAAGGGAGGCTGCAGTGAGTTGTGATTGCACCACTGCACTTCAGCCTGGGTGACAGGATGAGACCCTGTCTCAAAAAAAAAAAAAAAAAAAAAAAAAGGAAATTAAGATTTTATTTATTAAAATGAAGAGTTCAGATTTGATCACTAAATTATCCAAGTCTCCAAACAAAAACTTACATCTCTGAGAACCCTCAAGCCAATTTCCTGGACAGAGTTAATGGTTCTGTCCTCCTCGACACCCAATCAGTATTCTGGATCCTATATATTCTGGCTGAGGACACATGCCCCTCCTACTCACCTGCTCCACCACCAAAGCCCACATCCTGAGGAGACCTTGGAGCCTGTAGTAGCCCAATACCTTTTGTGGCACCTTAAATAACAAACTGGAAGTTTCGTCCTTGTGAAGTCTGTTGGCTCTTTACAGTTAGTGAAGTGGTCTCCTGGCTTTATCTTGGGCTATATGTAATCTGTCTGACTCAGAGCACAACTGAGAAAACAGAATGCAATAAACTCTAAAATATTTGTTCCAAACCCTTTACAGTTCATTTCTCTTAAATTCCTGTTGCTAGGTAAAAATAAATGTGTGTCTATCTGTGTGTTTGGGAGAGTGGTGGGAATCAGGCAATTATCTGCAGTTATGAAAATCAACTCACTGAATGCTTATTATGTTCCCTGCCTGTGCTAGGAGATTTGGGGACATACAAAGGTACAAACTATAAACGCTGCTCTGAAGCAAGTTTCAATGCAGCTGGGAAGACTAATCTAATTAGCAAAAAAAAAAAAAGAATTATAAAATAAAACAAGTAAGTGCTAAACTGTGCCTTAATCAGGTATTAGAGCTTTACTCAGGCTTCACAGAGATGTGAAACAAAGGAAAAGGTAAGAAATACAGCAAGGAGATCATATTAGGAACACAAAAGGAGTCTACAAAAGGCAGACAACAGGTAAGTCAGCCTGCATCAGTGATTTCAGGACAGAGTTGGGAAGGCAATGAGAGATACATGAGCAGTCCTGAAAGCTAGTCTGACAAGGGCTGCAGGGAGTCAGTAAAGGCAGCTGATAAGATTCAGCATGAAAAAAATGATATTTGAAATGACTCTTCTATAAAAAATGAATGATTAAAAATGTTATAAGTCAAATTAAATACCAAGCTAAAAATAATATATAGAAGAAAGTGTTAACAGCCTTAAAATACAAAGAGCACATATAAATTGGAAAGAAAAATATTAAATAATGGACAAGATCATACAATACACAGAAGAGAACCACAGCCATAAAAATAATCACTAACTTCACTGGTGATCAAATAAATGAAAATTAAAACAACAAGAGTTTCTGTAAAGTAAATCAGTATAATTTTTAATAATATTCAGTGCTCAAGAGTATGCAGCAAAAAGCACACTCTTACACTGCTGTTGGAAGCATGAATTGACATAAACATTCTGGAAAGCAATCTGGATGTATGACTGGAGTCTTTAAAATGTCAACATCTTAACCACTTTTTTCTTAGTAATTTATTTTGTAAAAATTTATCCAAAGCAAGGACCATAAATTTCAAGAATGAATTCTGAATTCAGGAAATGAATTCTGCATAATCAAAGAGTAATCACTACCATTTACCATCATGATACTGATAGTGATTTAGTACCTACTATCAACTGGGTTCTATGAAAATGCTGTTACTGATAGGGACGGGGGCAGAGAAATTCTAGGCAGAAAGGGGAGCGAAACCCCACCCTCAGTCACAAAGCCTGAAACTGGGGCCCAAAGTGAGAACTTCTATCCCTGTTTACCTGCTCAAATGTTGCCTTTTCCTAAACAACCCACGGCCCCGCCCTGCCCTATCCTGCGCTTATAAAATCCCCAGAATCAGCCAGTAGACGGGACAACGGTAGTACATCAAAGAGAAGCAGCTTGACTTCAGAGGGACAGCTTGACAATGTAACTTCGGAGAAAAATCTGGCAGGAGATAAGATGGTCAGACTCCAGGGGAAGATGACTATCTGCCCTGTGCCCTTTTCAGCTTCTCTTCCCACTGACAGTCACTTTCATTGGCAATAAAATTCCCCACAGTTACCATCCTTCAATTCATTCATGTGACTTCATTTTTCCTGGACAGCAGACCAGAGCTCAGGAGCCATGAGTGTGGATACAAAAGGCTGTCACACTGGCCCTTTGCTCTCGCTGGCAGACGGCAGCCACCTCATGCAAAAGGGTGAAGGGCCCACTGAGCTGTTAAGATTTGAGCCATCCACAGATGGCAGAGCTGAAAGAGCACTGCAACACACCCTCTGGGGTTTCAGGGGGTCATAGGCACCCCCACCTAGATGCTGCCACGGGACCCACACAAAGTTTGCTATTGCTGGTGCCCAAAAGCAGCTGATTGGACCCCATATTCACTTGCCTACCTGCTCCCTCCCACAAGGGGTTGAGCATGGTGAGCCAAGTAAATTGGAGTTTGTTCCTGTCGACACCCAAAAGCGCTAGCTCTGGTTCCGGCACTTGTTTGCTCACACACTCCCTCCCACAAGGGGTAGACAGGGACAGGCTGAGTAAATGAGGCACCCCTGTCGTGAGTCCCTTGAAGGTGTCAAGAAAATACCCTGCTTCATTACCACAATAATTCTAATATTTAAATAAATTAAGGCCAGCATTATCTCTATTTTATGAACGGAGAAACTGAATAGTATAAAGTTACAAATCCAGAAAAAGTTATATCCAGAGCTGAAACTTGCATAGGTCTGACTCCAAAGTTTGTGCTCTTTCCACTGTTTTTATGTTCACTGATAATTATATCCACTTATAAGACCAAAAAAAAAATGGAAGAAACCTAAGTGACCAATGACGAAATATTATGCAAATATTTAAAGTATATTTAAAGTAAAATTTAGAAACTTGAGATAAGTTCAAGGTAAAACATAAGAATATTACAAAATCAAATTACAGAAACACATATGCAATATAATATTATGAACATGTATGGGTATGTACACCTAGGAAAAGTAATGAAAAAAAATGAACCAAAATGTTATCTGTGGTTGTATCAAGTAACAGAACTAATGAATATTTCATTTTTCCCTTATAGTGTCTATATTTTTCAAATGTATTAAAATGAGTATATATTTATTTAAAAGTCATAATAAAGTTATCTTTTTAAAGAGCAAATAAACAAGTTAGCTAATGTTACAGCTAGCAAGAGAAGAAACTGAACACAAATTATATATTTTAAGTAGATTTGATTCTTCCCAAAATACTCTGTAAAGAAGAGTTCATCTTATCCAGTGAATTGATTATAGTTTTCCTTTACCATATCATTTATTGTAGGAAAAATAAGCAGACTATTAAGAGGTAAATAAGAACTTTGTATATACTATAATTTGCAATGATACTATTAAGTTTAAATAATTAGTTCCTGTATTTCCTTTATTATTCTGAGAACAAATTTATATCAAATGATCACTCAAACCATCAACATAAATACAATACAATGTAATGTCAAAATTAAATGACCTTGGAATCATTTAACAGGCTCATCATTACTTTTAAATAAGATACTACTACAACTTTTATTTATAGCATCTTTGTCTTGAACATGAAAAATTTCAGGAGAGAAACTACCTATATTAGTTTAAAATTATAGGAGTATATAAGAAATAAACTGTCCAAACTTCCAATTTCATGGTCATAAACGCGTTTAATATTTTATTGTTAATAAAATTTGGATTCATCTTGAAATTTATAGATGAAGATACTAGATGCTTTAAAAGCTCTTATTAAAAAATCTTAAATATTCTAGTAATATTAAATATTGAAAGCAGTAAGTCTATCAATAAATAAGCAGTAAGATGAAAAAGAGTTATTAGATTTGATCTTTATGATGATAGGCTAAGATCAGGAACAGAAGTAGACAGCGAGCACTGCCTGCAATTGAGGCATCTCTGAATTAAATTAAAATATCGTATGTTTGACATCACACTTTTATTGTAATATGAAACTTAGCACTACAATTCACTGAAATGGGTGACAGATGATGAGACTGAATTATTTTTCCTTAAAGTGACAAGTAAAATAATAACCTACCCTTAGTAGGTTTTATTTTTAGTAGTGATTAATTCAATTAATACATGTTGTCAAATGCCAGTGGGATACACTCTTTTCCAAGCAATAGACCTACTCATATTTTTTTCCACTCAAGTGAAACTTAACTCGTCTAAAACACAACCATTACTAGAGGGAAAAAAGTTATTTTTATTTATCACATTTCATGGTCCAGTTCTCTTATTTCACAAGTACTGAAACTGAGTCCCAGTTTCCAAAACTTTGAAACATAAGTAATTCATCAAATGTAAAAATCATTATTTATATTGCTGCACCACCATTTTAGGTAGCACTGAAGGGGAAAAAAGCTTCAATTGTTGTATGATGTCATTAGGACAAATCCCAAATTCAGTGACTGTAAAATGTATTAAGATTGTGTGTCTTAGGAGCAATTAAATAATGGATAGTTGATTTTAATGAATTTAAAGAGTTCATCAAAAAAATGTAACTTAAAGGGCTATAAAAAAATAGTGTTCAGTAGCACGATGAAGCAACTATAGTTAATAATTATTGCATATTTCATAATAGCTAGAAGATTTGGAATGTTCCCAAAACAAAGAAATGATAGGTGTTTCAGGTGATATATATCCCAATTACTGAGATTTAATCATTACACATTGCATGATTCTATCAAAATATCACATATACCCCATAAATATGTACAACTTTTATGTACCCATAAAAATTAAAAATAAAAGAAACTTTAAAACAGAAATGAACAGGCCGGGTGTGGTGGCTCATGCCTGTAATCCCAGTACTTTGGGAGGCCGAGGCGGGCAGATTGCCTGAGGTCAGGAGTTCTTGACCAGTCTGACCAACAGGGCGAAACCCTGTCTCTACTAAAAATACAAAAAGTAGCGGGGCATGGCGGCGCGCCTGTAGTCTCAGCTATTTGGGAGGCTGAGGTAGGAGAATAGCTTCAACCCAGGAGGCGGAGGTTGCAGTGAGCCGAGATCGCGCCACGGCACTCCAGCCTGGGCGACAGAGAGTGAAACTCCGAAAGACAGAAAGAGAGAAAGAGAAAGAGAGAAAGAGAAAGAGAGAGAGAGAGAAAGGAGAGGGGGGGAGGGGAGGGGAGGAGCGGAGCGGAGCGAAGCGAAGAGAAGAGAAGGAAAAGAAACAAACAGCTGAAGTAAGATCTTGTAATTGGCTTAACTACAGATAAATCAGCAATTAATATTCAATAGAATATCCTAGCACTTTAAGATGCTGAATTATTGTCAGAGTAAACTACTAAACATTCTTTAAAAAGCTTTTTAAAATAAAACAAGATATATAACAAAAAATAAACTTGGCTTGTAAGTAACTAAGAAGTTAATCTTTAATTATAACTCTGAAGAATAGTAAATACTAAACCATTTAAAAGTATAAGAAACATTTAAAAATTCATTAAAGTATCACCCTTTTTAGGAAGGAATGATAAGACATGTAAGGAAACATAAGACAACCAGAACACTATGATCATTAATTCTTTGTTAATTTTTAAACTTAAAGATAAAATTATTGGACAAAGTTAGAATATTTCCATCTACAAATATTTCTTAGGCAAATACCATCTGCCAAACACTGCTTTCAGAACTAAAGATACAGAGGAGAACAAAGCAGACAAAATCCCCTTCCCAAATGAAGCCTACCTTCTACTGGGGAAGACAAATAATAAAAAACATTCACAAGTGAAATATATAGTGCATTAGTGATAAATGCTAAGGAGAAAAATAAAGCAGAGAAGGAAGATTTCTGCTATACTGACTCTGCCATTCCACCAAGAACATAAATTCTTAATCCTCAAATCCTTAAAATATTTTTAAAATAATCAAGACTTTGTCAGGCTAAAAGAGAGAAGAAAAGGCATTTTAATAGCTACATATTTTCTGAGAATATTACCCAATGTTAAAATAAAGGCTTCAGGTTCTGAACAGAACAAACAGTCCAATCTACTAGCCCAGCCATTGCAGGCTTCTAAACAAGCATCTTGATGACAGAATGCGATCACAGTGATGGGTGGAAGGCAGCGCACCTTTTAGAAAACTCAGGATACGGACGGGCACGGTGGCTCACAGCTGTGATCCCAACACTTTGGGAGGCTGGGTCGGGCAGATCACGAGGTCAAGAGATCGAGACCATCCTGGCCAAAATGGTGAAACCCCGTTTCTACTAAAAATACAAAAAATTAGCCAGGTGTGGTGGCAGGCGCATGTAGTCCCAGCTACTCGGGAGGCTGAGGCAGAAGAATCGCTTGAACCCAGGAGGTGGAGGTTGCAGTGAGCCGAGATCACACTGCCACACTCTAGCCTGGTGACAAAGCAAGACTCCGTCTCAAAAAAAAAAAAAAAGTAAACTCAGGATGTATAGACAAACTATGCCTATCAAACTTCTGGAAAATCCACCAAAAAAGGAACAGGGTAAAGCTGGGAATTGTGGATAGAAAATCAGGGAAATCTGGCAGCAGAAACAGGGTAGAGGTGGATCCCAGGGAATATGGCAAAGACCTTCCTTCTACATGAGAATATGTAGGCAAATCCCTATCTTTTTCCTACATATGAGTATTATACAAAAAGACCACATTCCTTGGGAACACAGAACAAGAGTACAATAACATAATGCTACCAATGGTAAAACTCACTCACCACGACCTGAAATTCCCATTGACTCAGTATGTTACAGAGTAACAGAGAATAGAGCCTGGAGCTATCTCAAACATCGGAGGCGCAGAGGCTGTGTTCCTGCCACCTGCCTTGGAAAGTTTTAGCATAAGGATCAACGTCAAAACTAAATTAAGAAGTATAAACTCACTTTGGATTTGCTGCTTCTCCAATATTCCCCCATAAACACATTTAAGTGGCTAACAAGCAGTGCAAATTTTCTCATTGACATTCTGCTGTCTGATAAAGTAGAATATCTAATTGTTAAATAAACATATTTTCCCCAGAATTCAATATAGCATTTTCATTTAAAAATGTTTAAACTACAACACATAAAAATAGCTTTCTTAAGCTTGCTCCATGATTTAAAAAAAAAAAAAAAAACTATTTACTTATCACATCCCAGAGCTGAGCAATGTTCCTCCGGGTGCAGCCTCACTGAGCTCTTGCCATAAAGAGTGAGGAAGACAGGAGGCAGGATGCAGCCACCATTACTAGCAAGCTTTAATCACTTTAGTCTTTGGCTACCTTTTCATCTCTGAGCAAATGAAGCATACATACCAAGGAAAGTATTATTAAGTAATGATGTCTGGAGAGATGCTAGGGAAGTCCAAAGATGACAGAAAGAAAAAGTCCCTGAATGTAAAGTTACAAGCATAGTTTATATCGTGTAACTAACGGGAAAAGTAATCAAACTACCAAAATGTTGTTATCACTGCCTTCAAGATAACCTCAAAGTGAGATAAAAAAAAATAGTCATTATTACAGAATGTGCCATATCTCATGTTCTCTAATAACTTTCTGGATATTATTTATTTTAAGCTATTATAGTTCTATGACATGAATAGAGTATTCTTACTGTTTTATTAAGTGAAGAAAAAAATATCTTTCACGTGGCCAAAAACACTTGTAAATGAAGGTTATCTATTCTAGGCCAGGCGCGGTGGCTCATGCCTGTAATTCCAGCACTTTGAGAGGCTGAGGCAGGCAGATCACTTGAGGCTGGGAGTTCGAGACCAGCCTGGTCAACATGGTGAAACCCCATCTCTACCAAAAATACAAAAAATTAGCCGGGCATGGTGGCGTGTACCTGTAATCCCAGCTACTTGGGAGGCTGAGGCAGGAGAATCGCTTGAACCCAGGAGGTAGAGGCTGCAGTAAGCCAAGATCATGTCACTGTACTCCAGCCTGGGTGACAGAGCAAGATTCCATCTCAAGAAAAAGAAAAGGAAGGAAAGAAGGAAAGAAGGAAGGAAGGAAGGAAGGAAGGAAGGAAGGAAGGAAGGAAGGAAGGAAGGAAGGAAGGAAGGAAAGGAAAGGAAAGGAAAGGAAGGAAAGGAAGGAAGGAAGGAAGGGAAGGGAAGGGAAGGGAAGGGAAGGGAAAGGAAAGGAAAGGAAAGGAAAGGAAAGGAAAGGAAAGGAAAGGAAAGGAAAGGAAAGAAAGGAAGGGAAGGAAGGGAAGGAAGGGAAGGAAGGGAAGGAAGGGAAGGAAGGGAAGGAAGGAAAGGAAGGAAAGGAAGGAAAGGAAGGAAAGGAAGGAAGGAAGGAAGGAAGGAAGGAAGGAGAAGGAGAAGGAAAGGGAAATCGATTCTATAATAGAAGAAAAGAGAATACAGTTACAGAAAGTTACTTTACAATAAACATGGTTGGTGTGCATAATAATCTCTAACAACAGGGTCGTATTTGTGACAATCCCTACTTTCTGAACGGCTATGGTTGTATGCAGCCTTCTCAATTCAAATACCATCAATCATTACCCTAAGAAGATGTTAAAGGTGTTTCTACTCCCACTTAGCAGAGTTGGAGAGTGCACAAAAGGTTTACAAAGGCTTTCTTATATAAAAATATATGAGGAAACTATCCCTTAATTCCATAGTTTTATTTTTCCGTAAACTTAAAAAACTTGAATATACAACAACTTTGGACATATTTTGTCATAAATTCCTATCTCCTTCCTACATACGAGTATTATATAAAAATAGCTCAAACACTTGGTTGTCTTGCTTCCCCTTGTGACCTCCAAGGTAAAATAATTGTTCCATTACAGGCTAATATTTCCCCAAGGACCCTCTCTCTCTTCCTGGAACTTCCAGAATTTGCTCCGTAACTGCTCCATACCATCTCTTAGGGAACAACTAGTTGTGTTAATGAAAATTTTCCTGTATAAATCTACCATATCAAGCACTTGTCAACAATTTCAAATAACCTAATGTTAGTCATCAAACTTAGGTTTTCAACTCTGATGTACAGTTTAAATTAAAGCCAGTAAAATGAAAAAAAAAAAATTCAGGCATGAAAGTTAAGTCCTAAACTCTCATGAGAATATTTACACATATAGACATAGGCAAGTGAAGGCTATGCAACTCCCCAGTTACTGGAAGATTTTCCACAGAGTTGTGTATAGAGTTCATTGCTTAAAGAACATCCACTTCATAACGGATTTCTCATTGAAAAAAGTATTGTGACCAATTTTTAAATCTGCATTTTTTTCTTTATTCTTTGCACTTTGAATAAGCAGTCATATGTCTTTTTCTTATAGCAAAAATTTTACATTAGTTTTTCCATGGGTATTTAAAAGTTCTACTTTCTTCTAAAACTGAACTATCATTCACTGCAATTACTCCTGATGCTATTTTTGTTCCTAACATTATATTTTTTATTCTGATAATTTTTAGAGAAAAGCAATTAAAACATTTTACAATTTAAATATTTATAAGTAGGTTATTTGAGAAGAATTCTCACTTTTACTTAGGTAGGTTTAAAGCTAATTTTAGCTCCAACATGTGTTCTCATGCAATGTATTCCCAGAACAAGAAAAATTACCAGGGCTGTAAATCAGAAACAACACAGTACTAGTTATCCAACAAAGTTGTGTTATTGCCACTCAACATGTGGTGAGAAAGATACAACAACATGGCATACATCAACTTTCATCCCATTTCAAAAGTCAATATTTAAACTAAGGGTATGCAAAGCCACAGCTCTGTGTTGCAAGATTCAAAATCTTTTTTTTTACAACTGTATGGTGGCATGTCCATTCTCTCTAAGTGCTCTCCTGGCTAATGCTTTCCCTGTGTGCCAATGAACTTGCTTTCCAATGTTACTTTGTCTTTTCCAATTCCACAAATGTTTCACTGTTGGAACACAGTGTTGTTGCTTTAAATACTGATCAGAGCTGTTGAGTGCCTTAAGATGTGTTTATCATATCAGTACTCCTGTGCATATGTGTAAACATGAGAACACACACACGCACACACACACACTCTCACACACACAATTTACTCTTTCAGTCTAAATCAAAATATATTTTATTTGAAACACATTCACCAGGAAGAACACTTCTTCAGTGTACTGCCCGATAAATTCAGGGCCTCAAATTTGAAAACCTTTAACAAAAGTTATTAATTTTCTATGTTTTCTCCAATCTCTTTCAATGTGTTTAAACTGGGAGAAAATAAATTTGTAGACAAAGCAAAAAATAGCTTATAACTTTGTAACTTCAATTTGAAATATCTTACATAACCCAGGCCAGAAAACAAATGGATTTGCATGGAGTCTTTGGAACACCTACATCTTCTTTGGAGTGGGGAGGATGGGGAGCTCCGCTTAGATTTCTCCAGATATAAGAAATGCCATAAAGGCCGGGCGCGGTGGCTCACGCTTGTAATCCCGGCACTTTGGGAGGCCAAGGCGGGCGGATCACGAGGTCAGGAGATCGAGACCATGGTGAAACCTCGTCTCTACTAAAAATACAAAAAATTAGCCAGGCGTGGTGGCGGGCGCCTGTAGTCCCAGCTACTCCGAGAGGCTGAGGCAGGAGAATGGTGTGAACCCGGGAGGCGGAGCTTGCAGTGAGCCGAGATTTGTGCCACTGCACTCCAGCCTGGGCGACAGAGCAAGACTCCAACTCAAAAAAAAAAAAAAAGAAAGAAAAAAAAACGAAATGCCATAAAAAGAGTTAAGCTTGGTGGAATGCCTACTATGTGCCAGGCTTTTGATATATGTTAGCTCAACTAATACAACAATATACACAAGAAATATGAGATGAGAACTCTGTAGGTAAGCAGATAAAGCTAACTAAGGTGACAATAAAAGATACTACGTACAGTGTTCCAATAGAATATATATAACTTTCATAAGGTAAATAACGTACATATGGCAAGAATGTGCCTTATTATTTTAATTATTAGGATATTTAAGGTAAGAAAAATGGTAGGGGTTAATGTCTGACTAATCCACTTGCTAAAATATATGAATCTGAGTGGTACTGGGAAGCTCCACATATCAAGTTCTAGTTTATGTGCTGTGGACAATAAAGTGATAGATGCAAAACACAGAGGTATAGCAGAAGATTTCTTAGATGAGTTAGAAGTCGGCATGGTCTTGAAAGAAATTCAGCATTAGAATAGGCAGGGGCAAGGGTACTCCAGTAGGAGAATACCATTTGCGTGAGGACCAAGGGTTGGAATATACCTGAAACTTTTAAATATACTAATATAGCTAGAAGGGAACACTGAAAACATTTAAGACAAAACTCTCATTTCAAAGATAAGAAAACCAAGTCTCCAAGTGGTTAAATGGTTTTCCCATAGCTACAGGCAGGGCCTGATGAAACACACTGCTAACCTGTTGTAAAAGCCAATGTTATTTCCATTCTAACAAGTGGTTTCCCATGAGGCCCTAGGGATTCAACAAAGCCCAGTGGAGACTCAGAAGGAGAAATGGCATCTCTGCTTTAATCCATTTTATATATTATACTTCTAATAAGATTTATTTGAAGAAAGATTCTTTCTGTGTTAACAAAGCACTCTTCAAGTCCTCATTAGTGATTAGTCAACATTGTTGAATTATGTGCTATGGGACACAGACACAGCCATAGAAGAAAAAAGTCTGTGCCAAACCTACAGCTAGTATCATATTGAAAAGGGAGAAACTGAAAGCCTTTCCTCTAAGATCAGAAACAAGACAAGG
Source organism: Symphalangus syndactylus (assembly GCF_028878055.3). NCBI lineage: Eukaryota > Metazoa > Chordata > Mammalia > Primates > Hylobatidae > Symphalangus > Symphalangus syndactylus. The sequence continues at coordinate 43,270,428 of NC_072432.2, forward strand.
ACATCCACTTTTACCATTCTTATTCAACATAGCACTGGAAGTCTTGGCCAGAGCAATTAGACAAGAGAAAGAAAGAAAGGACATACAAATTGTGGAGGAGGAAGTCAAATTATCTTTGTTTGTAGGTGATATATTTAGAAAAACCTGAAAATTCTACCAAAAAACTATTAGAACTGAAAAAACAAATTCAGTAAAGTTGCAGGATACAAAATTAACATACCAAAATCAGCAGCATTTATATATGCTAGCAGCTAACAATCTAAAAAAGAAACCAAGAAAGCAATTCCATTTACAATAGCTACAGATAAAATAAAATACCAAGGAATAAACTTAACCAAAGAAGTAAAAGTTCTCTACAGTGAAAACTGTAAAACATTTATGAAAAAACTGAAGATAATACAAAAAATTGAAAGATATTCCATGTTCATGGATTAGAAGAATCAGTATCATTAAAATGTACATACTACCCAAAGTGACCTATAGATTTAATGAAATCCCTACCAAAATATCAATGACATTCTTCACAGAAATAGAGAAAACAATCCTAAAATTTACTTGGAACCACAAAAGACCTAGAATAGTGAAAAAAATCCAGAAAAAACAAAGCTATGGGCTTCATGTTACCTAATTTCAAATTATATTATGACACTATAGTAATGAAAAAAGCATAGTACTGGCATAAAAACACACAGATCAGTGGAAAAGAACAAAGAACCCATAAATAAATCCACAATTTATAGTCAACTCATTTTCGACAAAAGTCCCATGAAGATACAATGGGGAAAGGACAGTCTCTTCAATAAATGATGCTGGAAAAACTGGTTATTCATATGCAGAATAATGAAACAAGATCCCATGTTGTGCCATAGGCAAAAATCAAATAAAAGTGGATTAAAAACTTAAATGTAAGACCTGAAACCATGAGTAACTATCAGAAAACACTGGGGAAATGCTCCAGGATGTTGGTCAGGGCAAATATTTTTTTGTGTAAGACCTCAAAAGCATAGGCAACCAAAGCTAAATAGATAAGTGGGATCACACCAAGCTGAAAATCTCCTGCATAACAAAATAAACAATTAACAAAGTGGAGAGCTATCCTACAGAATGCAAAAAAAATTTATAAACTATTCATCTGACAAGGGATTAATAACCAGAAGATACAAGGAATTCAAACTCAATAAGCAAAACAACAAATATTAAGAATAATGATAATGACAATAATCTAATTAAAAATGGGCAAAAAACCTGAACAGACATTTCTCCAAAGAAGATATACAAATGTCCAACAGATATATTTTAAAAAGCTCCATATCACTAATCATCAGAAAAATGCAAATCAAAACCACAATGAGATATCATCTCTACCCCCGTTAAAATGGCTTACATAAAACAGACAGGTAATAATGGATGCTGGTGAGAATGTGGAGCAAGGAGAATGCTAGTACACTGCTGGTGAGAATGTGAATTAGTACAGCCATTATGGAGAAGAGTATGAAGGTTCCTCAAATACCTTAAACCAGAACCACCACAAGATCCAGCAATCCTACTGCTGGGTATATATCCAAAATAAAAGAAATCAGTATACAGAAAAGATAGCTACATTCCCATGTTTATTGCAGCACCATTCATGTTAGCCAAGATCAACCTAAGTGTCCATCAACAATGAATGGATAAAGAAAACGTGGTACATATACACAATGGAGTATTATTCAGCCACACAAAAGAATGAAATCCTGTCATTTCCAATAACATGGATGGAACTGGAGGACATTATGCTAAGTGAAATAAGCCAGGAACGGTAAGTTAAATATGGCATGTTCTCATTCATATGTGGGAGCTAAAAAAAAAAAAAACTGATCTCATGGAGTTAGAGAGCAGGATGATGGTTACCAGAAGCTAGCAAGGGTAGTGGAGAGAAAAGATTAAGAGATGTTGATTAATGGGTACAAATACACTGTTAGAAAGAATAAGATCTAGCCTGTAATCCGAGCACTCTGGGAGGCTGAGCTAAGAGGATCACTCGAGGTCATGGGTTCAAGACCAGCCTGGCCAACATGGCAAAACCCTGTCTCTACTAAAAATACAAAAATTAGCTGAGCATGCTGGCACATGCCTATAGTCCCCGCTACACAAGAGGCTGAGGCAAGAGAATCACATGAACCTGGGAAGTGGAGGATTCAGTCAGCCAAGATCACGCTACTGCACTCCAGCCTGGGTGACAGAGCAAGACTGTCAAAAAAAAAAAAAAAAAGAAGAAGGAAAGAAGGAAAGAAGGAAGGGAAGGGGAAGGGGAAGGGGAAGGGGAAGGGGAAGGGGAGGGGAGGGGAGGGGAGGGGAGGGGAGGGGAGGGAAGGAAGGAAGGAAGGAAGGAAGGAAGGAAGGAAGGAAGGAAGGAGAAAAGAATAAAATCTAGTTTCTATGTTTCCATAGCACAATTAGGTGACTATAGTTAAGAACAGTTTATTATATATTTCAAAATAACTAGACAAGTGAAACTGAAATGTTGCTAACACAAAGAAATGATCAATGTTTAAGGTGATGGATATCCGAACTACACTAATTTGGTTATTACACATCATAGGCTTTATCACATGTACTCCCATAAATATTTACAACTATTATGCATTCATAAAAATTAAAAATAAAAAGTTTTAAAGTATGTTAAATAAACTAATTTACAAATGAATAGGAAATAATGTTAGCATGCTTGAGTATGGAAAGAACAGAGACTCATAAACGGCAAGCAAAAATGTTATGACCTGATGCTCCGGGAAACAGTCATTACAAGTTTTTGATTACAGGAGTGACACAGCATAAACTCTGTTTAGGAAAGCTTGCCATGTTATAGTATGAGTGATAGATAAATAATAGAATTTCAAATGATTTAAGGAAGCTTTTAATAAAGCAGTGAAAGTAGTTTAAATATGAGGCAAAAATATGTACCCTGATAAGGGATCAGCATGAATACAGAAAAAAAGAATGATAAAAGAGACATTTTCAAAGAAAGACAAATGAAATCAGTGAATAGACTATCTCAGAGATCAGCAAACATTTTCTATAAAGAATCGGGTTTTGCCAGCCATGTGGTCTCTGATAAAGCTACTCAACTCTTCACTGTAGCAGAAAAGTGGCCATTGTCCTAGACAACACATAAACAAATGAGGGTGGCTGAATTTCAATAAAACTTCCTCTATATATAATAGGTAGTGGGCTAGATTTGGCCTGTAGACCATCATTTACTGACTCCCGAACCAGATACAGCTGGGGAGGGACAGTGGCTCAGTCACTGGTATGTTCCACCATGAGTAACTGAAAACCTAAAAAAGCAGTGCTAAACAAAAGTTTAGCTCGCTCTCATTCTAAACAAAATCCACAGATAACAGACAGGTCTGTTATGGCAACTCCACAATTCTGAAAGACTCAGGCTCCTTCTATACCATTATTTCACCAGCCTTAACATGTGACTTCTAGCACTTGGTTAAAGGTATGAACTTGAGTTTGAGCCACGAAATGAGCATTCCAGCAAGCAGGAATGAAGAAGGGTACAAAAGGGCATGCCTCTTCATCTTAAGGACAAATCTGTAATTGGCAAAACATTTCTGCTTGGCTAGTTGTCTACTGTCATATAAATGCCAAAAAGGATCCCACTTGTTTCAAAGTAAGTGGCTCAATATCTTGAGCTTTTATCATTCATTCTCTCTAAACTAAAAAATATATATATATTTTTCATACACCTCTTGATTGTTAGCCTGTATAAAATTCCTTATTGGCTGAAAGCTACTCAATAAACTGTTTTCCTTCTGTCTGTAGTAATAAAACTATACAACACTATAAACATTTTCCATGTTAAACTCCAAGATATTTGGTTTTCTGGCTAGAAACAGTAGAGCTTTTGTTTTTAAAATTAAAGCAGACCCTTAGACCTAATTTACCTCAGAATGCCAAATATTTTTCTCTTCTGTTATGCTCTAACATTAATATCATCTATTCCAAAAACACATGACTTATGACTATATAAGAAACCGATGGTACCATCTCTGGGTGGTGCCTGAAAATGGCTCATTGATATAAAGAATAGAAAAAAACAAGAATGTCTGAAGATAAGTATCTCTTAAAGGGTCTAGTATACAGGAGATTTATGCTGTGAAATTATGCTTATGGTAAACAAGAGTCTTAATACTACAGCTGTACCAAGGAGATGTTTCACAGAGCACTGGTTATACAGATAGGACATTTTCTTTTATTGAAATAATTTGACTTTCCTTAAAAGATAATTTATGACTAAAGCTGCCATCTTAAAACACGAAGATCTACTACATTTTTGGACCTTCATATTGGTAAAAAGAAACAATAACATCCCAGATAGTCCCAATTAGATAAAGGGGTTGGTCTTTAGGACCATGCAGTAATTCAATGTGTTGACACTAACTCTCAATTTAAACAATAATTCAAAGGATTTTATGCCTTTACTTTGACATTGAAAACATGCAGATAATTCGATTAACATTTAAATCTTTGAACACTAGTTTTTAAATGGCCTCTCACATTGACCTTTTAATTTTTTACTTTTAAGGAGATTTCAAAAATAATAAATAATGCACAAAACTTTCCAAATTGCAACTAAAATCATACTCTCTACCCTAGATCTTATTTCAGATATATCTCAACTCACATAATATTTTTATTACCTGACATTTTAATCAAAGATCAAAAACTTCACTGGCCAAAGCATTTCCAAAGCTCTGTGAAGTAAATTAACTTTATGAAATGGAACCCAACTACATATTTTGTAATGAAATTTTATATTACATTTCAAGAAAAAATGCTGTCCTTATAAAGATAGCCAACGTGGCTCAGACAATAATAATGGTGAAAATATGTACAAGAAATGTGAGAAGTAAGAAATATTTTAATAAACCCAAAGCAATATTCAACTTTGAGGAATCTCTGCAAAATGCTTACTGACTCATGGATTACCAATGAGTCCATCCTGACTTGAGTCTGGGAAGGGGTCTTACCTTACAATGTTATCAGGCAGAAGGCAAAGGCAGAGGTGAGGTGGGAATAATTTGAACACATTGTTTCAAGGTGTTCTAAATGTCTCATAAGACTGTAATACTTCAACTACGTTAACATTATCATGGATTACTAACAGCATCATTTAAAATGCTTTGGAAAAGGTATTTCATTCCATAAGTAATGTGTAAATGAATGCTTACTTTTTATACTAAAAATATAAAGAAATTTGTAGAATAAAAATGCATACGATCCTCCTAAAATTCTTTCTGCATCCCCCTCCAGTTCTGTAATCTTTAATATGGACTCCCCATCACTAGGATCATAGAGTTAAAACACCTTTTCGTGGCTTTCAAGCAACCCTAAAATCTGGTCTCCCTTATCCTACTGACATTTACCTTCTCAAGACTTCCACACTTCAGGGTCTTTTCCAGCCAAATCAGCTTCCTCATGTCTCCAACTATAACATGTTCATTCCAAAATCAAGATTTTAATCATTGTTTATAACTCCTGACCTGTGATCATTTTGCTTAAACTTGCACTACCATCCTCTTTCCCTAGTTAAAGCCCTAATGTACTCACATGAGCCCCTGACCACTCCAGCCTGAGTCCTCTTATTTCAGAGTAAAGAGATACAGGTTACCTACACTACTAATTATGACACCAGACACCATCAGAGCATCCTTATAATAAGAAATACACATCTCCAAACAACGACTAACACTGTGGACCTACTGTTATGAGCTGAATTGTGTTCCCCAAAATTCATATGATGAAGTCTCAGAATATGACAGTATCTGTAGACAAAGCCTTTAAAGAGGTAATTATGTTAAAACAAGGCTGTTAGGGTAGTCCCTAACCCAACATGACTGGTGTTCTTATAGGAAGAGGTTAGGAGACAGAAAGAGACACCAGAGAGATGACACTCATAGAGGGACAATGATGAGAAGGAAGCAGCAAAAGGTAGCCAAATGAAAGCCAAGGAGAGAGGTCCCACAAGAACTCAACCCTATGGACATCTTGACCTTGGACTTCCAGCCTCCAGAACTGTGAGAAAGTTAATCTGTTGTTTCAGCCACCCAGTCTGCGGTATTTTGTTAGGGTAACCCTAGCAAGGTAATACACCTGCCACATGCCCAGACAGTATATAAAATGTCTTACTTATGTAATACTTTACTCACCAACACAGCTCTGTATGGAAGGTGTGATTATTATCCAAGGAAACGGAAAGAAATGAAGTAATCTGCTCAAGGTCTCACAGATACATGCTAGAGCCTAAGTCTGCTTTATTTTAAAGGTCATGATATTATCCGCCATGTTGTATTAATCATATGTGAATGATCCAAATAGAACACTATTATTGCTTATTCTGCTTTCTCAGTAGAATGCTGATAAATGATGGATGGATTGAGAATTAGAAAACATTTTTTTACCTTTTATTCCATACATTCTTAAGAATATGTATAGTAGTTTCCAAAGTTAATAATGGCCTACAAATCAACACACATATGTTGATCTTGATTCCATCTATATTATGCTTATTTCATATCAAATATGAGTGATAACCCACCATATACAACCTAATAAAAAGGTTACCATATTGCACCGATGCAAAAACCTGTATTTTTTACATTTTTAACATATTTGAAAAAGATACACCTTACAATCAGTAACATTTATCATCACTGTAGGCAAAGCGAAACGTATCTTAGATCTCAGAGTTGATGAAATACTTTAATTCATTAACTGAAGTTATATGTTGTCTCTGAGACTTATATAAAAATGAATGATCACAAGACCATCTGATGCATTCCTGCGATGAGCTAAAGGAACAGTAGAAAGGTGGGCCAAAGAAAAATATTTCTCACCTAAAGGTGCAGTGCAAACAATGAGGAAAGAAAAGAGGGAAAAAAAGAAAGAAAAGAAAAAGAAAAAAGGGCACATGAAACTGCAAACAGCACTACAAGTAATAGAGCTCATTTTAAACATCCTAAAGTCTTATAAGAAAATAAAAAGACAAAAAGAAAAAGCCAGAAAAAATTCTTACATACATTCTCCCACACACATGCTGCAAAAGGAAAAAAAAACCACCAAACAGGAGGTAGACTCTCTGTACACAGTGTGTCCATAAAGGGGAAACCAGTCTCACACTTTACAGTCACACCTCATATACCGCCATGGAAGGCAGGCCTCCTAGGTGAGGCATCGAGTTTCACAGGCATGCTCAAACACAGGATTGTTAACACTAATCCCCAGCAAGATCTGTGAATGAGAAGAAAGAGAGATAGGTAAACAGCCTGCGAAATATGGCCCCAATTAGAGGACTCACAACACTTGCCCTATTGATTATCTGTTATTTTGCCAAATGAATAAACCAGAAACAATCACTGAATGCTGTGTGTATCAACATAGTAATCTACAATTTAAAAGACTGCTTTACAATTTTTACCACAATGATGCCTGTGTTCATCTTTAGTTACCTCTTAATTTATATTTCTACTTGAAAATATGCAGTTTTCTTTGATGTCACAAGTAATACAACCTAAAGCCCATTAGAAAAAGATGTAGTTACAATTACACTGAAACTGAGCCTTTTTGAAGAGTAAAAAAAAAAATTTTTAATTCTTTCCTTAAACAACACAATAAAAATCAAACTCTACTTCCATCAAAGGGCTGCCAAAAATACCATTGATGGGATTTGCCAATGATCCATAATTTATATTATAAAGTAGGATAAGAGCACACTAAATCTGTTAAAGTTGTTAAAAAGTAAATTCTCGTCTGTTATTGTCACCCAAGTATCTAGAAATTAAATGCAGAACTCCATTACTATAAATGTTCCACAAACTCAGTACTCTGTTCTTTTTCTTTCTGGAGATGAGCTTTACCAGTTGTTTTTCATCATACAAACAAGAAACCATTAAAATCTGATGTGTTGACCTCAATTAAAAAAGAAAGTTAAAATAAGCTACCCCACATTCCAAAACATAAAAGCCTCTTATCTTTTCGTGTTATTGTTAATAATTATATTATGTCTTTATAGGGAGGGGGTTATCATAAAAACAATTTTTATTTAAAAAGAAACATGCGCTTTGGGAGACCGAAGTGGGAGGATCACTTGAAGCCAGGAATTTGAGACCAGCCTGGGAAACACAGCAAGACCTCATCTCTGCAAAAAGATAATTAAAAATTGAAAAAAAGAAACAAACAGGTGAACCTAAAACTCTCTTCTAAAAAAAGTCTTTAAATATGAAGAAAGAAATTACAAGGCATGTTTGGTTTTAAAACTACTGATGGAATATAATTTCAAAACGTTAGATACCAAGAATTTGTAAAGGTTTTCATTTTACTGTGAACTTAAAAAATAAAGTATAACTTGTAATCACAAACACAACTAAATAAAATCTGTTGGCAACACCTGATTCCTCATTTATACAATGAGGAAAGAGTATTTGCTGCCTCAGAGACCTATTTTAAGAATTAAATGTGTTGGCCAGGCACGGTGGCTAAAGCCTGTAATCCCAGCACTTTGGGAGGCCGAGGCAGGTGGATCACCTGAGGCCAGGAGTTCGAGACCAGCCTGACAAATACGGTGAAACCCTGTGTCTACTAAAAGTACAAACATTAGCCGGATGTGGTGGCATGCACCCGTAACCCCAGCTACTCAGGAGGCTAAGACAGGAGAATCTCTTGAACCCAGGGGGCAGAGCTTTCAGTGAGCTGAGATTGCACCACTGCACTCCAGCCTGGGTGACAGAGCAAGATTCTGTCTTTAAAAAAAAAAAAAAAAAAGAATTAAATGTGTTAATACATGTAAAGCATGAGGAACAATGCCTAGCATAGCATGCACTTGCTAGTGTTTGCTCCTAGGATTAGTATCAGTATTGACTATTAGTATTAACATTATTAGCACTGACTGAAGGTCCAGTCCACCTCTATCAAGACACATACAAATCTATTTAAGGCATGTCCCACAGGAAGACTCTTCTCTGTAACTCAGCTCTTACACACATGACTCTATTCTAAACTCCTACTGCTTTCTGCTAGTCTGACCATACATCCTAGATTTTAATTAATTTTCATTTTTCACTGCTGTGTATATTAAGCTTAAGTAATCACATGGATATAAAATCCTTAAAAGAGGAGATCATGAAACACAGTTTCTGCTGTCTTCTCCAATTCTCAAGCCTCAAGCCCTGAAGGAAGCAACTCTCTTCAGAACAGTTGACAGAAACTGAATCATCTTCAGCTAACACTAGTTATAGGCAAGGTAGAAGATGCTAAACACCATAACAGTACTGATCACATTCCCACTTTTCAGGTGCCCTCCAGGTTAACTACAGAGATAGAAATATGCATACCATAAAGCAACATTAGTTCTAAGCTAAATCATACACCCACCACAATTCTTGCTGTATGGAAGTCTAAAGATGGAAAGATTAAAAGTATAAGGGGGTTAGCAAAGACCTAATGGAGACAGACTGTGAATGTGAAGGTTAAGTCTTATATAATAATAATAACAGTAGTAAGAACTACCAGTAAAAGAGCATTTAGCACCATGTTAAGTAATTTTCATACAATAAGCAAAACAGCTAATATATATTGGGTGTTCAGTATGTATCAGGAACTATTCTAAGTGCTTTATAAATATTAACACTTTTGATCTTCAGAATATCCCTTCTGAGATATACATTGTGGTCTCCATCATTTAAAATAAACTAAAAGGGAGACATAGAAAAGTTAAATATGATCATACAGCTTATTTGCCCAAGATCATTCAGCTCATAAATAGAAAGACTGAGTTATAAAACCAGGACCGCAGGCTCTCAAGTCCCACTCTTTATCATTATGTTTAACTACTCTCTTTATGGGCTGATCTAATTCTCATCACAATTCTGCAAAGGAGGTTGTGCATTCCACATACTGAAATCTATGTAAACAGAGTCTTTGGCATGTGCATTGCACAATCTGAGCAGCCATATGTGGCAGCCTTAATGATATGCATTGCATAGGTAGAAAGTTTAATAATTTAGCCAAAGCTGCAGAGTTTGTATAGTCAAGATCTGAAATGCAGTCAGTCTCACTCTTTTCACTCAGCCATGAAGTATATGAGTAGAAAATAAATGTTGAGAACATGTTAGACAGAGAGAAAAGAATCAGGAAAGTTAAGGTATAGTAATGAGCAAGAACTGTTCTGGGCTCCAAGGAATAAACCAGTCTCTGGTTTGGTCAGAGAGAGAATAGGATGAAAACATGCACTTCATCTCCCATCTGTCAACACGCTCTCTAACCAGTTTAGAGAAGAACATAAAAGACTGATGGAGCTGAAACACATAGCACAAGAACTTTGTGAAGCATACACAAGTATCAATAGCCAAATCGATCAAGCGGAAGAAAGGGTATCAGAGATTGAAGATCAACTAATGAAATAAACTGTGAAGACAAGATTAGGGAAAAAAAAATGAAAAGGAATGAACAAAGCCTCCAACCTCCAAGAAATATGAGACTATGTGAAAAGACCAAACTTATGTTTCATTGGTGTACTGAAAGTGATGTGGAGAATGGAACCAAGTTGGAAAATACACTTCAGGATATTATCCAGGACAACTTCCCCAACCTAGCAAGACAGGCCAACATTCAAATTTAGGAAATACAGAGAACACCACAGAGATACTCCTCGAGAATGGCAACCCCAAGACACATAATCGTGAGATTCATCACGGTTGAAGTGAAGGAAAAAAATGTTAAAGGCAGCCAGATAGAAAGGTCAGGTTATCCACAAATGGAAGCGCATCACGCTAACAGCGGATCTTTCTGCAGAAACTCTACAAGCCAGAAGAGAGTGGGGGCCAATGTTCAACATTCTTAAAGAATTTTCAACCCAGAAATTCATATTCAGCCAAACTAAACTTCATAAGTGAAGGAGAAATAAAATCGTTTATACACAAGCAAATGCTGAAGGATTTTGTCACCACCAGGCCTGCCTTACAAGAGCCCCTGAAGGAAGCAGTAAATATGGAAAGGAACAACCGGTACCAGCCACAGTAAAAACAAAACAAAATGTAAAGACCATTGACACTATGAAGAAACTGCATCAACTAATGGGCAAAATAACCACCTAGCATCATAATGACAGGATCAAAATCACACGTAACAATATTAACCTTAAATGTAAATGGGCTAAATGCCCCAATTAAAAGGCACACACTGGCAAATTGGATAAAGAGTCAAGACTCATCAGTGTACTGTATTCAGGAGACCAATCTCACGTGCAAAGACACACATAGGCTCAAAATAAAGGGATGGAGGAATATTTACCAAGCAAATGGTAAGCAAAAAAAAAACCCAGGGTTGCAATCCTAGTCTCTGATAAAACAGACTTTAAACCAACAAAGATCAAAAGAGACAAAGAAGGCCATTACATAATGGTAAAGGGATCGATGCAACAAGAAGCAGTATCTTAAATATATATGCACCCAATACAGGAGCACCCAGATTCATAAAGCAAGTTTTTAGAGACCTACAAAGAGACTTAGGTTCCCACACTATAATAGTGGCAGACTTTAACACCTCACTATCAATATTTGATAGATCGGTGAGACAGAAAATTAACAAGGATATTCAGGACTTGAACAAAGCTCTGGACCAAGCAGACCTAATAGACATCTACAGACTCTCCACCCCAAATCAACAGAATATACATCCTTCTCAGCACCACATAGCACTTACTCTAAAACCGACCATATAACTGGAAGTACAATACTCCTCAGCAAATGCAAAAGAACAGAAATCATAACAAACAGTCTCTCAGAATTAAGAAACTCACTCAAAACCACACAACTACATGGAAACTGAACAACCTGCTCCTGAATGACTACTAGGTAACTAATGAAATTAAGGCAGAAATAAATAAGTTCTTTGAAACCAATGAGAATGAAGACACAATGTACCAGAATCCCTGGGATGCAGCTAAAGAAGTGTTTAGAGGGAAATTTATAGCACTAAATGCCCACAGGAGAAATAGGGAAAGATCTAAAATCGAAACCCTAACATCACAATTAAAAGAATTAGAGAAGCAAGAGCAAACAAATTCAAAAGCTAGCAGAAGACAAGAAATAACTAAGATCAGAGCAGAACTGAAGGAGACAGAGACACGAAAAACCCTTCAAAAAAATCAATGAATCCAGGAGCTGGTGTTTTGAAAAGATTAACAAAATAGATAGACTGCTAGCCAGACTAATAAAGAAGAAAAGAGAGAAGAATCAAATAGACACAATAAAAAAATGATAAAGGGGAGATCATCTCTGATCCCAAAGAAATACAAACTACCATCAGAGAATACTATAAACACCTCTACGCAAATAAACTAGAAAATCAGGAAGAAATGGATACATTCCTAGACACATATACCCTCTCAAGACTAAACCAGGAGGAAGTCGAATCCCTGAATAGACCAATAACAAGTTCTGAAATTGAGGTAGTAATTAATACCCTACCAACCAAAAAAATCCCAGGACCAGACGAATTCACAGCCAAATTCTTCCAGAGGTAAAAAGAGGAGCTGGTACCATTCCTTCTGAAACTATTCCAAACAGAAAAAGAAGGACTCCTCCCTAACTCACTTTATGAGGTCACCATCTTCCTGATACCAAAACCTGGTAGAGACACAACAAAAAAAGAAAATTTCAGGCCAACATCCCTGATGAATATTGATGCAAAAATCCTCAATAAGATACTGGCAAACCGAATCCAGCAGCACATCAAAAACCTTATCCACCACGATCAAGTTGGCTTCATCCCTGGGATGCAAGGCTGGTTCAAGATACGCAAATCAATAAACTTAATCCATCACATAAACAGAAGCAATGACAAAAAGCACATAATTATCTCAATAGATGCAGAAAAGGCCTTCGATTAAATTCAACAGCCCTTCATGCTAAAAACACTCAATAAACTAGGTATTGATGGAACGCATCTCAAAATAATAAGAGCTATTTATGACAACCTCACAGCCAATATCACACTGAATGGGCAAAAGCTGGAAGCATTCCCTTTGAAAACCAGCACAAGACAAAGATGCCCTCTCTCACCATTCCTATTCAACACAGTATTGGAAGTTCTGGCCAGGGCAATCAGGCAAGAGAAAGAAATAAAGGGTATTCAAATAGGAAGAGAGGAAGGCAGTTTATCTCTGTTTGCAGATGACATGATTATATATTTAGAAAACCCCATCATCTGAGCTCAAATCTCCTTAAGCTGATAAGCAACTTCAGTGAAGTCTCAGGATACAAAATTAATATGCAATAATCACAAGCATTCCTATACACCAATAATAGACAAACAGAGAGCCAAATCATGGGCAAACTCTCATTCACAATTGCTACAAAGGGAATAAAATACCTAGGAATACAACTTACAAGGGATGGGAAGGATCCCTTCAAGGAGAACTACAAAACACTGCTCAAGGAAATAAGAGAGGACACAAACAAATGGAAAAACATTCCATGCTCATGGACAGGAAGAATCAATATCGTGAAAATGGCCATACCAATTTATAGATTCAATTCTATTCCCATCAAGCTACTATTGACTTTCTTCACAGAATTAGAGAAAACTACTTCAAATTTCATATGGAACCAAAAAAAGGCCATATAGCCAAGACAATCCTAAGCAAAAAGAACAAAACTGGAGGCATCATGCTACCTGACTTCAAACTATACTACAGGGCTGTAGTAATCAAAACAGCATGGTACTGGTGCCAAAACAGATATACAGACCAAAAGAACAGAACAGAGGCCTCAGAAATAACACCACACATCTACAACCATCTGATCTTTGACAAACCTGACAAAAACAAGCAATGGGGAAAGGATTCCCTATTTAATAAATGGTGTTGGGAAAACTGGCTAGCCATCTGCAGCAAACTGAAACTGGACCCCTTCCTTACACCTTACACAAAAATTAACTCAAGATGGATTAAAGATTTAAATGTAAGACCTAAAACCATGAAAACCCCAGAAAAAAGCCTAGGCAATACCACTCAGGACACAGGCATGGGCAAAGAGTTCATGACTAAAACACCAAAAACAATTGCAAAAAAAAAACCAACATTGACAAATGGGATCTAATTAAACTAAAGAGCTTCTGCACAGCAAAAGAAATTTATCATCAGAGTGAACAGGCAACCTACAGAATGGGAGAAAACTTTTGCAATCTATCCATCTGACAAACAGCTAATATCCAGAATCTACAAGGAACTTAAACAAATTTACAAGAAAAAAAACAACCCCATCAAAAAGTGGGCAAAGGATATGAACAGACACTTTTCAAAAGAAGACATTTATGTGGCCAACAAACATATGAAAAAAAGCTCATCATCACTGGTCATTAGAGAAATGCAAATCAAAACCACAATGAGATATCATCTCACGCCAGTTAGAATGGCCATCATTAAAAAGTCAGGAAACAACAGATGCTGGAGAGGACGTGGAGTAATAGGAATGCTTTTACACTGTTAGTGGGAGTGTAAATTAGTTCAACCATTATGGAAGACAATGTGGCAATTCCTCAAGGATCTAAAACTAGAAATACCATTTGACCCAGTAATCCCATTACTGAGTATATACCCAAAGGATTATACATCATTCTACTTTAAAGACACATGCACACGTATGTTTATTGCAGCACTATTCACAATAGCAAAGACTTGGAACCAACCCAAATGCCCATCAATGATAGATTGAATAAAGAAAATGTGGCACATATACACATGAAATACTATGCAGCCATAAAAAAGAATGAGTTCATGTCCTTTGCAGGGACATGGATGAAGCTAGAAATCATTACTCTCAGCAAACACACACAGGGACAGAAAACCAAACACCATGTCTTCTCACTCATAAATGGGAATTGAACAATGAGAACATATGGGCACAGGGAGGGGAACCTCACACACCAGGGCCTCTCAGGGAGTGGGGGACAAGGGGAGGAATAGCATTAGAAGAAATACCTAATGTAGATGGCGGGTTGATGGATGCAGCAAATCACCATGGCACACGTGTATCTATGTAACAAACCTGCACATTCTGCACATGTATCCCAGAACTTAAAGTATAATTTTAAAAAATGAGTGAATGACTTTTCATTTGCAGACAAAAGAATACTAATAAACTGCTTAAAACGTTCACTGCCTCCCTACTAGCTAGAAAGCAACACCCATACTCCTTGGCAAGGTATGCCTCACAACCTCTCATACCCAGACTCATCTCTCTATCTATATGCAAAGCCCGGAAGAGATTGTGATTTAGCAAATCTCTGTAGTTTAAAATGAGAGGAGATTCTGTTGTCTGCCCAGATTCTGGAATTAAAAGCTCTGATTTATAAATGAGGGAATTTCAGCCCAGTTATCGAAGTTGCCCAAGGTTGTACAGTTCGATAAGAGAAACTGCAGGTCCTTCTTAAAAAAAGGACTTGACCTCCTCAAAAATAGGAGCTACAATGCCGAATCCTTTATGTTCCTTGTTTTTCCTTTTTCCTTGTTTTTAGCTTTTATACAAATGAGGTGGATTAGATACCTCAAAAGCATTACTTACTCATTTGTTTTTCAGCAAAAATACTGGTTTTTTGCTTGACTTTCATATATTTGGCTTGGAAACCTGAGAATTTCTGGTCACAGACTCAAAGAACTATGAATGCCTCCTTGCTCTCTCTGGTACTACTCCGGCCTTTCTTCTACATTCCTCATTTCAGGTATCTCTTCATGCTTCTGAACATGTTTGATCTAGGGCTTCTCAAAGTGATCCTGGTGCATTACTGTAGAATTTACCACCTGGTATGGACAAAGGCTCTTTAGAAGAGTTTGAACTGTAAGCACACAACTAAAGTTAGAGAAAGGCAAGTACCTGTCATGATGGTGAATTAAGCTATGACCAGGAAGAAGCTAAGGACAGGTTTGGAGTCAGAAAATCCTGAGTGAATATCTTGTCTCCACCCTGTCTGGTGTGTGTCACTGGAATGTAACTTGTTCCCACATGTAAAGCACATCACAGGATCTTGAGAATTAAATGAGCTAGCATATATAAAGAACTTAACACATAATAGCAGTCAATGAATTGTAGCTAGTGGTAGTAGTTTAGCACGGTGCTAGCAGCAGTAGTCATAATATGGTCTGAATCTGTGAGTAATGGAAGAAAAAAGTGAAACTTGCTAGGTAAATGTAAGGCCATGAACAGCCAGAGGTGGTGCAGGTGGGAGGAGGCCTCCTTTCAGGACAGACATTCCTTTCAAGAATGGAGTAAATTGTAAGGAGGACTGGTGCTACAGGAGATAAGACAGACCAGACAATACGTAAGTAAATCTTACCTCGCCATCACTGGCTACCTGCCCAGCAGGGACTGTCACACAAAGGTATGTGACATGACTCCAAAATCCTGTCTGCCTAGCAAACGCTTTACTTCAATTAACACATTTGTATTAAACATCTGCTCTGCTCCAATCACACGGGTATACAAGCAAAGAAGTACTCCAGCTTTCAAGGATCTTACTATCTAAAGGAAACATAAATGAACATAAATGAACAACAGTCACCAATTAGCTCAAAGGAATGGGCATCTGGAAAGAATTCTGACTATTTTTTTAAGATGGGCTATTCCTTGCCAATATTCCCAAACAAACTCACACTATCCAGTCTTTCGCTTTATCCAGTTTCTTAAAACCACCTTCTCCACAAGATAAGCACATGTAAAGGGTGTTAAGCCAATCTAGTAGTTATATCTAAAATTTTCTTGACTAAAAATGCCACTTGTTAAAGGAGTTCACGAATGGTTGTCCTTGGAATTTCCTTCTGGAGTTAGTACTCATACCATCAATTCTCTCATTTTTGAGTGGCAATAATCTAAAGTGAATCACAAAAACACACAAATCACGACCCCACATCCATTTTACTAAAATTAGGTCATTCCCCTTTATTTACCCTTTTGGTTTTTTGTTTGTATGTTTTGAGACAGGGTCTCACTCTGTCACCCAGCCGAGTGATCTCGGCTCGCTGCAACCTCTGCCTCCCTGGTTCAGGAGATTTCCCCACTTCAGTCTCCCGGGTAGCAGGGGCCACAGGTGCTCGCCACCACACCTGGCTATTTTTTGTATTTTTGGTAGAGATGGGGTTTCACCATGTTGCCCAGGCTGGTCTCAAACTCCTGAGCTCAGGCAGTACAACTGCCTCGGACTCCCAAAGTGCTGGGATTACAGATTTGAGCCACCGCGCCCGACTAAATTTGCCCTTTTGAATATCGTGGCATAAACTACAAGTTTTACCTCCAAATACAGCATCTGAAAGGGAATAGAATATTTACTTAATGTTGGTTTATTTTTTGCTTGACTGGATGAACTAATTTAGCGATTAAGGCTAAAAACTCTAAAAGTGAAATCATAATTTTCAGCTATTCTTGGCAAACAGGTATTAAGGTTCAATTCTTGCCACAGAAAAATCAATTATATGTAGCTTATTTCAAATTTGATCCAGTGCCTTCCGTAAGAAGCTGTATTGTAAGACCTTCCCCAAAGCAGTTTTTTATTCTATGTATTAGATGTTTCACCCATAAAATCCTCACTTCTAGTTAAGTGATATATAAAAACTGGTAAAACTGATAGAAGCTTAGAGCCACTATTCCTTAACAAACAAGATTTGATATTTTTGTAAAGCTACAAATAATTTTCCTTATTTAATGAGAAATTAAGAAAGAAAAACGAATACCTTATATTCTTGAATGTTACCAAACAAGAAGCAACTAATCTCCATTCAACAAAAGTAAAGACTACAAAGATCTGAAAAACTAGAGTTAACTGCCCAAAGATTCATAAAAGATAATGCAAATATACTCACTAACATTCCATGGCAGTACTCACTACTTTTGACGAGAATAGCACATGAATATTTTTAAGATTATTGTTATTCTAAGAGTTTAGATTTATAATTAGAGAATTATAAAAGATATTCATCTAAAAATTTTCCCATCTCAGGAATTCTGATCTGTTTAGAATACTCTGCAAAATTTTAAATATCCCTGAAAAGACATTATTTCAAAGTTATTACTTAGCTATTCCAGTAGAGAAAACAGACACGTGGAAGATATATAGTTTGTCCTGCACATCACAGTATTAATTTTTTAAAAAAGTACGATGAGGTCAATATAATATGTAAAAAACTATGCAGGTACATCCATTAACAGTTACATCAATTTCTCTGCTAGCTTGATTTTTGCTTTATTATTACACAAAAATATAACTTATAAAGTTATATTTATGACTTATATGTCATAAATATAACTCAGTGAGGTGTGGTGGCTCATTCTTGTAATCCTAGAACTTTGGAAGGCCAGGGCAGGAGGACTGCTTGAGCCTAGGATTTCGAGACCAGTCTGGGCAACACAGTGAGACCTCATCTCTGCAAAAAGTCAAAAAATTAGCTGAGCATGGTGGCATGCACTTGTAGTCCCGGCTACTGGGGAAGAAGACAGGAAGGAAGATCCCTTGAGCCATGAGTTCGAGGTTGCAGTGAGCTATTACACCACTGCACTCCAGACTGGACAATAGAGCAAGACCCTGTCTAAACAACAACAACAAAAAAGAAGTAGATATATTTCTTCTCTGACACCTAAATAATCCATGAATACTGAACCAAGAGATGTTTTTCCCATCATCATATTAGATTATTAACTCTATGGAAAGAATAAGCATTTTTATTTTTTACCTTCAAGGACCAATAATTCTTGTTTTTCTACTTTAAGGATGGTAAAGGGAACACTTATAAACTGGGAAATCTAGTCAAAGTTTCAAAATACAATTCAACTTTGGATATGCCACATCTATTGACATAAACTGCAATTCTATATTAATTCTGTGAAGTTATACTGAGCAAGAGGTAAAGAAAACCTTCTTAGCCAATGTGCTAAATGGCTGTTGCCCCTGTTTTCCCCTGTTGTGTTATGATATGTTCCATACATGGGGCCTATGTCATTACTAGATCTGTTAACAGTTTCACAGCTGAGTTTGGCTTCATTTGTTAAGAATCAAGCTGCCCCATCACTTGTATAGAGCTGAACAGGCTGTTATGGTTTATAATGTAAAACTCACAAAAGTGCACAGCTGCTGTTCATATTCTTAAAGAAGTCTGTTATAGCAATGATGTCACGGAAAAAAGCTGGAATCTATTATGCGTCCCAGACAGTCAGGCCATTCAATCTCTCCAGTCAATGTAGGTATACAGGTTGCACCATAAACATTATGGTAGCATTACAATAAGGCAATAAGTTCATTTTTAAAAAAATCACTAAAGGCAGTTAATTAGGTCCTCGCCATAGTTCTGCTTTCAGTAAGCTTCACTTACCACTAGAACTAACCAAAAAGTATAAACATCGTCATCATTTCACTGTCTAACACTCTATCTGAACCACAGAGCTTTGCAAAAATTACATATAATTCCATTGAAGGAAAACTGTACATGGTCATCTAATTTCTCTTTAGTTATCACATACATGTCTACACAGTAAGCATAAATTGAATCATGTTCTCCAGGGAAATGCAAAGCAATAATGCATTATTGATTTTAAGATCTTACAGCTATGTATTTAAAATCTGCTACCACTAACTATGGCACGTAATGTTAAGTAGTTTCATCCCGGATCAGAAGCAGATATGGAAGAGGAGTCCAGTTTCTTAATTTTAGTATTTTTTAAATAATAAAACATACAAACAATTTCCAAGTGAGAACTTTTTAATGACTTAAGAATATGTAAATATTAAATATTTCCTACTATAGGTTGAATATCTCTTATCCCAAACACTTGAGACCAGAAGTGTTTCAGGTTTTGGAATTTTTGGGATTTTGGAAAATTTGCATATATGAGAAATCTTGGGGTTGGACCCAAGTCTAAACATGAAATTCATTTATGTTTCATATATACCTTATATATATTGCCTGAGGTAATTTTATATAATATTTTAAATAATTTTGTGCATGAAAGAAAGTTTTGTGGTAAGTACTTACGTGTGAAATTTTCCACTTTGTGGTATCATGTTGGTACTCAAAAAGGTTAGGGTTTTGGAGCATTTTGGATTTAGCATTTTCAGATAAGGGATTCTCAACCTATATATACATATGCAACATTTAAATTACCTTAAATTCCAAATTAGAGGAGAGAAATTTTGAAATCAACTATGTAATTTACAACTATTAAAATTATTGGAATGTTCTTGAGATAAAAACAGAACAAATTCAGGACAATTAAAAAGCCATCAGCCATTAACTAGTTGTTTAATCTTGAGCAAATTATTTACAGCATTCCATTTCCATTTCTTTAACATGAAGAGCATGAGCAACAATGCTATAAAAAGTTCCACTTTCCTACAATAATATTTCTCAACTTGTACTTACTAGGTATGGAAAAGCCAACAATCAAAATAATATCTAAGCTTTACTTGCTTGGTACAGGGCACTATCCTAAGCATGATATACATACTAATTCCTTTAACTTTCAAACAAACCTATGTAGTAGGTACTATTATTATCCTTATTTAGACCTGAAGACACAGAGGAACAGATATGCTGAGTAGATTAGCAAATGTCACATAAATAGTGAGTGGAGGCCAGGCGTGGTGGCTCACGCCTGTAATCCCAGCACTTTGGGAGGCCGAGGCGGGCGGATCACCTGAGGTCGGGAGTTCGAGACCAGCCTGACCAATATGGAGAAACACTGTCTCTACTAAAAATACAAAATTAGCTGGGCATGGTGGCGCATGCCTGTAATCCCAGCTACTCAGGAGGCTGAGGCAGAGGAAGCGCTTGAACCCGGGAGGCGGAGGTTGCAGTGAGCCGAGATCGTGCCATTGCACTCCAGCCTGGGCAACAAAAGTGAACTCCATCTCAAAAAAAAAAAAAATAGTGAGTGGAAGAGAGAGACTTTGTATCCAGGCTGACTGATTTCCAGAGCCATCTCTTTTCACCTCCATACTACTCTGCATATACTGGATATTCTCAGAATGAAGAGGACTAATTGTTATAATTTTCTAGTTAAAGGGAAAGGGTCAAAATTTAATCGTGGAAGGTTGATGACTGAAGATACTGCAGTGCCTTAAGAACACTGCCATGAATAAGCAACTCTACAATACAGTATCATGTATATGCAGAGAAAGTGTTAGATAGTTCCCTAGATCCTAATCAGTTTTATTCTGCTCACAAAATGCAAACATATACAGTGTTGCAAAGAAAATCATATTTATCTGCATGAACATATTCTATCCTATGTCTACAACTCTAAGGCAACATTTCTTAACACCTGCTGGTTTTTGGAGTTGTACTCTGAGGCCAGAATTCAGTTCAATAACAGCATGTCATAAAGTGACAACAATAGTTAAATTTGGTATCAGCTATAAGATGACATTTAAACATGATATCTGTTACATATAACTACAATTTGAAAATGATATATTTCAACAATGATTATTTATAACTCAAGGCAAACCCTCCTTATCAGCTTGGGAAACTGTTATTTAATTTACTGCCTATTAAGCCTTGTTTATTTGGTTGATTAATAATAAGTAAAGAATGTTTTTTTCTAAGTAGCATGAATAACAAAATTTCCAGAGGTTCTAAAGTCTATTATCTTGACAAAAGTGTAATATAGTCATACATGTTCTCAGTCATTTATGATCACTAACCAAATAATTTTAAAGATATAAATTATAAAAAGACATGTTGTTTACTTCTTTATTAAGGAGGTAAAGCATAAGAGGTATTTTCCTCGACTTTAACAGACCAAATAGCTTTAAAATTTAGGAGAATTCTAACTGTCTTTCATTGAATCCTAATGCAGCTGTGCAAATAAAATTATTCTGACTCCATTTAAATTATTTCTTGCCACAATCTACACATCCAAAAATACATGGTTAAAGGAAAATCCCACTTATCAGTACCAGTGCTACATGCAAAACAGTCTGAGACCTGCCACTTCTACCTACTTTACAATATGCAGGTAAGCCTCAAATTAGACTCTTCTGTCTTCTGGTCTTTTGCCTGTGCCAAAGAGCTACGTGACCAGATAATTCCTTTTATATAGTAAATAGCCATAATACAAGGTAAGTGTGGAAACATTCTAAATCATTTGAAATGTTTGGGCACAGCTGGCAGAACACCTGTTGGAGACGGATGAGTGATGTTTGAGACGCAAAACAACAGAAGCAAGGGAATTTGCACATAACTTTCACTGCACACTTCTCAGCATCAATAATTTTAAGTTTACCGAGAGGTTTTGATGAAAAAGCAACAAATTAGAATTAGATTACCGTTTTATTCTTCTGGAAAACACACAGCAATTCACTGAAAATACGCCCAGAAAAAAAAATGAATCATTACCAATTCAACAATCCTACAGATATGTGAAAAAGTCCTGTAAAATGATAATTTTCTTTCTTTTAAGTTGCCCACACCACCTGCTAACCTTTCATAATTGTAATCTCTTTTTAGATGTCTAACTTTATTTTACAAATAAAAGTGTAAAAAATCTATAAAGAAAATATTGATTTTAACTGTACTATTTTCAACTGCTAAATATTTATTCATTCAAAGAAAGTAACCAATACTTTTACATTTTTTTTTTTTTTTTGGAGACAGTTTTCACTCTTGTCACCCAGACTGGAGTGCAGTGGTGCAATCTTGGCTCACTGCAACCTCTGCCTCCTGGGTTCAAGCGGTTCTCCAGCCTCAGCCTCCCGAGTAGCTGGGATTACAGGCACGCACCACCACGCCCCGCTAATTTTTTTGTATTTTTAGTAGAGATGGGGTTTCGCCATGCTGGCCAGGCTGGTCTCAAACTCCTGACCTCAAGTGATCTGCCTGCCTGGGCCTCCCAAAGTGCTGGGATTACAGGCGTGAGCCACTCTGCACCGTCCTTCATATTTTCTTTTATCACCTAAAGGAGGACCAGGAGGCAGGTTTTACAACTAAATTGTAGAAGGCACATGGAGAAAGAAACTAGTGGAATTTCACAGGCTGTTTCACCAAACAATAAAATATGGCTTCCTCATTAAAATTCCCAATAAATATTCAAATAAAGTATCTAACGTCCCACCAAGAAGACTGCCCTTCAACTTTATAATGTACCTAGTACCATGAACCTACAAATTCAGAACAACTTTTCTGCAGGGGATTATAAAACCAGAAGCAGAGAAATCAGTTAAAAGTCTGTGCCAAAATCCAGTCATTCAAGGATGAAAGCCTTGAAGAGGACTGTGAGAGCAAGCAGGAACTTCAGGCTCTATTCTGGAGACCAACAGAGGAAGAAGTAATAGAGCTTGGTAATACATTCAATTCAGTATAAAGGAGAAGAACAAATCCAGTGCTGTTGAGACAGCCCTTCTGTATAGCTAGTGACACGGCAAAGAAACACTGAATTGAATAATAGATAAATCTAAGTTTTAATTAGCAATCCAACAGCCTCAAATGAACATAGCTTACATGTATTATACAACTCAGTAAACACTATCTGTTCACAACGTTCAACAATTGTGATAAAGACCCAAAAAAATTTTAAGAACTTAAAGCTCTAGCAAGGCTATAGAAATTTTAATCCTCAAGGACTGTGTCATACTGAGAATCCCATAAGCCAGGGGTATCCAATCTTTTGGCTTCCCTAGGCCACACTGGATGCACTGTCTTGGGCCACACATAAAATATACTAACACTAACAACAGCTGTGGTGAGGTTAAAAAAAATGAAAAATTGCAAAAATATCTCATAATGTTTTAAGAAAGTTTATGAATTTGTGTTGGGCCGCATTCAAAGCTGTCCTGGGCTGCATGCTGCCTGTGGGCCGCGAGTTGGACAAGCTTGCCATAAGCCATATTGAAAATGCCTCAATTTACAAGAAGTCAAATGAAGAAATGATTAACACACCCAAACTCTAACTGTATTCTGACAATTCTTGTTTTGTTAATTCACAAATGTTTATTTTTTACAATATAATAATACCTCCCAAATGCATTAGTGTTGCTGGCCTAACTCCTAGACAAAAACAAACGAAGGGGGTGAGGCAAGGAGTAGTATCAGATGACTTTGTCATAGTATCTGATTCAAAACAAACAATTCAAGTTAAAGCACTGATCACAGTGACTAACTAAAATAACTGGTGGAGTTCACCAAATAATTTAATGAGTCTTGACTTCCTTCAGTTTTGGCAAAGATGTCCTAAAATGGCTTTGGCTTTAAAAAGGTGTCAAACCAAAAACAGGACATTTTTCCTAGATAATATCTGAATCATAATCAAATCATAAAAATTGGAAAATATAATCACTATCCCTTAAAAATGCAAAAGAACAAATGAGGTTTCTTACTAGCTATTACTAAATTTTGTTGGTAATATGCTACCTCTAGCTGCCTGTCTCTATACAGGATTTAAAAGAACCCAAGAAAGCTACAGTAACACATCAAAGGTTAGTTATCAGTTTGCTCTGAACCTTACTTAAAGTAGCAAAGTTTATAAATTTTACAAACCTGACAAAAACAAGCACAAACTAGTACACTACATTAGTCTAGGAAAATATCCAAATATGCACATACTATGGACCCTCAAGCTTACTTTCAAGTTACAGTCTTTAAATTTTCATGAAAAACTAATATTATCACAGACCCCACACTGTCAAGAACTATTAAATTTATATTGAAGATTATTGAAGACTTTATCCTGATTTTAACTTAGAGTGTTGGATTACTGCTTAACTACAGAAGCTTTAAAATTAATTCTAGAGCAAAGAAGAAATGTGGAGAACATTTAAATTCGCAGGTGTAGCTTTTTTTTAATTACATACACAATCTCCATAGGAATGTATCAATTTAAGCACTTGGTTCTATCGTGAGTTTCCTTCATCCTTTGCTGAAAGTTGGTGATTCCCATTTAGGATGTCAGAGCCCTAAAAACATTTTTCTTTGTCAAATGGCAGAGGCTTGGAGTTCAGATTATGGAATCAGAGTATCTGGGATCTTTTTTCTTTTATTTGTTTATTTTTTAAAGAGACAGGGTCTCATTCTGTTGCCCAGGCTGGCTGGCATACAGTGGCTGCATCACAGCTCACTACAACCTTGAATTCCTGGGCTCAAGTGATCCTCTTGCCTCAGCCTCTCAAGTAGCTAGGACTACAGGCATGTGCCCCCACACATGGCTAATTAAAAAAAAAAAAAAAAAAAATCTGTAGACACAGGGCCTGGCAGTGTTGCCCAGGCTGATATCTGGGATCTTAAGGAAGGCTCCCAAATCTCTTTTTGCCCTAGTTTCTCTTCCATATAGCGTTGCTGAAGAAATACAGTATAGTGGAAACTATAATGTGCTTTTCAAAGGATTTGGTATATAGTAAATGTAAGCTATTATTACAGTTTTCTGTGGTCTGACAATCCAAAGCATCTTGAGGCCTCTATTTCTCTACTTCTGAAAAGCTATCAATTCAACATGCTCCAACAACAAAATCCAAGGACCAGATAGGAACTTTTAAACATCTAAGTGATTCTGGACCAAAAACGGAGTATAAGCACTTTTTTTTTTTTTTTAGACACAGTCTTGCTCTGTGACCCAGTAGGGAGTGCAGTGGTGCAATCTCAGCTCACTGCAACCTCTACCTCCAGGGCTCAAGCGATTCTCCTGCCTCAGCCTCCCAAGTAGCTGGGATTACAGGCACACACCACTACACCCAGCTAATTTTTGTATTTTTAGTGGAGACGGGGTTTCACCATACGGCCAGGCTGGTCTCAAACTCCTCACCTTGTTAATCTGCCCGCCTCAGCCTCCCAAGCATTTATTTCTCCCACTAGTACAGTTAAAAACCATGGACACCATATACAAAACACACATAACAGGACTATGAGGAGTGGAGAGGAGATGACTAGCTAGAGACCTCAGAACCCAGAGGAACAACATGGCCATGAGTTCCCTAAATTTTCTGTCTCATGTACCCCAGACAGAATCAGCACAATGCATACCTCAACTTTCATTCAGTGTTCTATTTTCCTTGATTTTATTTTTGGTGCTTTACAAATTAAAATGATCAACATTTGCCTTTACACTAAACCTATATGAAATATCTAGGATTTACTGAAAATAAGATAGGTAAAATAAGCATATGAGGACTCATTTATCCCATAGCCACTACTTTGCCATGGCTCAAACCATAGTGCCACTTCCAATCTCACTCCCTCGCTATCCCAAGCTCTTATCTAGTTTAGAAACTTAAGAATTGCCCTTCCCTCTCCCACAGTGTGTATGGATGGATGTGTGTGTGTGTGTGTGTGTGTGTGTGTGTGTGTGTGTGTGTTGTATTTATACATATACATAAAATTTAAAAAACAAAAATCCATTTGTATATTCTGTAATATGTTGTAGTCTGTCATTATTTCATGTATTTAAGTCTTGCCCATCAGATAAAATCTCAACCCTAAACAGAATAAGGAACAAAATCATATTCTTTTAATTTTTTTCCACTATGAATAGCAGGGTGCTAAACACATACAGCAGGAGTCAGTTTATTTATTCAATGCATGACAATTAAATCCCTACCTGTTAATGTGCTGAGGGATGAGGATTAAGAGAAAAACAGAAGGCAGCGTCTGTCCATAAAGCATTTGTGGATGTGAGAAAGCCATGTAAACAAACATTTTAAGGGGTATACTGAGAATCAAAATGGAGATGTATTCAAGGCATTAATACGGGAAGACAGAGGAAGTGCCTAACTCTGCCAGGGAAAACATCACAGAAAAAGATATGGGTCATTTAAATAGAATAGTGAAGGATAAAAAATTCCCAATCAAGAGAAGAGGTAGGAATGGCATTCAACTAACAGAGAACAGCAAGTGCAAACAAAATGATGAATGAGCAGGCCAGTACAATGAGGGACTATAAAAAACGCATAGGCTGTAAGCACAGGTGTAGAAAGGGTAGTGACAAGTAACAAGGCTAGAATAGAATGGCAGCAAGGACTTAATGAAGTTGGAGGACGCTACATGCCACAAGACACATTCCTCCAGGCCTGGAGGCACTGGGGGTCACTGCAGAGACAGTGATAGGCTCGGATATCCATTCTGCTGATGAAATGGTAGACAGTTTGGAAGGGGAAAAAAAATGAACAGATGTTAACAAACTATTTTAGAGTCTGAGAAACGATGAGGATCTGCACTAAGGGACACAGAGAAGAGAACTGTGCTAATTTCAAGCCTAAGTACAGATGAAAACAAATGGAGTGAGAAGAGAAGAGAGCCAAGGGAAGGACTGAGCAACATCAACATTTAACATAAAGCTCTACTGAAAGTCAAATCCATTCTTAGTTTGGAAATAAACAATATTTTTTTCTATCTTTAAAACTGTAGTTCTCAAAGTATAAACAAGAAGAAACAGATCAAGATGAATATTTTAAAGCCTACACTGGAAACTCTTTATCTATCCAAAAATCTTCCAATGTCTTTCAAACACTACGTGTTCAAAAATAAATAAATTCCATCTCCCTTGCAGCCCACTCCCCTCACCCCCAACAACAACAACAACAAAAAACCTGTCAAAGCAAAGAAGCTGCAAACATACCTGTTCATCAGGCTTTCTTTCAACAATGGGTACAAATAATTCATTTGAAAGCAGTAAATAAAGTCTACAGTCACTCATCCTATTTGGCCACTACACCATTTGACTTCTTCCCTTCTCTAGTTGCTCCTGTCTGTCCCACGAAATTCAAATTACTGCTCTTACACCTTTGGTTAGACATATGGCAAACTGCCTCTGTATAACTTGGCATAAAAAATCATTTTATGATTTTTTCCTTTAACATTAATGATTTAATTTCTGTGAGGTGTACTATCATAGCAAATTCAACTTGATTTACAGCTCCACAGCATGAATACCATGGTCAGATAAATATGCTGCTGCTATTTGTAGCATAAAATGCTCCAATAGAAGCACTCTTTTCTGACTTTATCATTTATACAAGGCACGTCACTTCAAGTACACCCACTGACTTTACCACTGTGAAACCTATAAAATATAAAAATAATAATAACTACAGGAAAAAAATTAATGTAAGGCTTACATTACAGTCTAACAACAAAAAAATGCACACAAAACCTAAACTTTTCACTCCTCTGTTAGAGGCAACATAACTTTAGAAAGGTAAGGCATTTTCCCCTGAAATCATATGCCCATATTTATTTTATTTTGTTCTCTCTGCTAACATTTTCTGAGCATCTATGATGTCCCGGGCATTCTGCCTATACTGAGATGAATATGAATCTTGCATATTCTTTCAGGTAAAGTGACTGGCAATAACTGAATGAAATCAGCATCTACCCAAAGGCTACCATATCACCATTTAGTTCTCAGCTCTAAGATTACCTCTCTGAAAGCCATGCCCTAAATATTTCTGCTAATACACCACCTCACACACATACCAGTCACTCTATCCTTTTACTCTGTTTCATTTTTTTGTAGAACCATCAGCCTTGTCTTGATTTTTTTCTTTTATTACTCTGTGTGTTTACTTTGAGTGTGACTTCCACTACTAGAAGGCAAGCTGGAGCAGGGCTGGAAAATGCCCATCTTGTTCACCACTTTATCAGTGGTGCCTAGAAGGGTGCCTGGCGTGTGCACAACACACATTTGGTGGTCTAATGAGTGCTTCCAAGTTCACAAACTACCAAAATATTAAAACTTTGTTTTAAATGAAATCGTAATAGGGGTTTATTTGGTACCTCCATGAGTTCACAAGATCCAGAGACATATATGTTCCATAAATAGGCTAATAGGAAGAGATTTACTCAATTTAGTTTCTACCTAGTGCCATAAATTCAGTGGAAGTCAAATGCAAACTGCCCTTGAAGCATATTTAAGCTGTCTTTAAAATGGAGAAGTGAGAAAAGGAATACAAGAGGAAACAAAATTAATTTACTTGCTGAAAGAAGTATGAATACCATAGTTAGGAATTCATAATGCAAACAATTTCAAAATGTCATTCAAGTTTCAAGTTCATACTTTTTTCTATGACTTAGTGTAGTTATGAAAACACACTACACACTATTATATTAAAATACATAAAATAGAAACTGTTATATTCTGTAATAATTGGGATCCTCTGGAGGTGAGCAGCATAT
This sequence comes from Symphalangus syndactylus, assembly GCF_028878055.3. Classification (NCBI taxonomy): domain Eukaryota; kingdom Metazoa; phylum Chordata; class Mammalia; order Primates; family Hylobatidae; genus Symphalangus; species Symphalangus syndactylus. The sequence continues at coordinate 43,299,610 of NC_072432.2, forward strand.
TCATATTTGGATTAAATAATGTGAAAGTTTTATTTGGTACTACTATAAAATATGAAAAAAGAAAACTGAAACAAAAAGGCACACAGTATCTTGAAGTATCATGCTTCCAAAAACATGATGGAATAAAGTTCCACTTTTAAAACCTATTTTGCGGGGGGAAAACACTATTAATTGCATGTTGATACAGAAAGCACACAAAAGTTGCATTTTCTCAACTTTGGATCCCACACTCTCAGTTCCATAAGTATAGCCCATTGTATGTAATTCCCAGGTCAGGGGTGCAGTAGACAAATTAATTAGTCTATTAAGTCTCAGTCGTATCCTGGCACTGATGTTTAGGTTAGCACCTTTGGCAACAAGTTTCTAATGCTTAACTGTGCTGCCATTTGTTCCTGAGAGAAATTAGGAATGAAGGAGGAAAAAAAAAAAAACCATGGCTGGGAAAAGTTCCCACTGACCTAAAGGCAGAAACATGCACGTGAGTCAGCGGTAGATTGGTGTATACATAAAAAGGAGAAAAACTCCAGTTGATTAGTTCTTGCTATTTCAAGTGATTAGGAGAAAAATGAATGGCTTCATATCTAAGGGAAATTTAAATAGCATTTAACACTCTACAAAATCAACCTTAAAAAGATGATAATTTGCTATGACTTAGCACTAAAGAGAAGCCCATGATTTCATATGACAAATCTCTGAAGTATTTCATGGGAAGATTGAACACTTGACTAAATATTCGTGGATGCTACAAATGACTGAAATGAACCAAATCACATATTTCCAAAAACAAACACATGTGCACTCATGGACATACGAATAGAGAAAGAGACTATCAGTTGTTGTTCACCTTGAGCCATCAGCTACTGCAGGGTGTATCTAAAACAACCACATACCATACATAGTTTGAAATACAACAGAGCCAAGTTTATTGACTGTCATACAACGCAACGGAATACCTATGTACTGTGTAGGCATTTTCTTTTCTCTTAAACTTCTCGTTTTCTTTTGTTCAGTGAAGTCATGGTACAGTGAAATGTTTTTACAGCATCACTGACCCAGAAGTGTGCAAGGGATTAGGCTCTAACAACTGTTTTACACATAATATTTGGGGGTTGAGATTGTCTCAGATATCGCTAAGAACAGTAATAAGAAATGAATAACAGGATAAAGAATAACTCAGTTTACAATGACAGTCTGTCATAACAAATATCTCTTACATATTGGTCAACCATACTATGTTAGAACCCTGATACACCTTTACTAAAGTGATGTTAAACACCAGGCCATTTAGAATCCATCCAGCATGCTGGATTACTGAAAAAGCAATTGCAGTAGATATGTCTTATAGTTTCTCCAGACAATCCTATTGTTTGGGCTCTATAAAAGCTGGAGTTTGTCTCATTTCCCCCAAACTCAATGCCATTAAATTGAAGGATTACGCAAACATAACTACATTTCTTAGAATTTTTCTTCAGGAAATAATCAGAAATACTGAGATATTAAAGTATTAAGGAGGTCAAAAGATAATGATTTAATATTATGTATAATAGTAAAAACTGAAACAATGAAAATGTACAACAATAAGGAAAAAGTTAAATAAACTATGATATAATGGAATAATAAGAAGTCGTTAAGTGCCATGTTTTCAAGGAACAGCTAATAGGACATAAAATCCCTAGATTATGGCAGGGAAACAATGAAGAATTGTTAAATGAATGAAATAAAAATGCAGCTTACAACTTTATGAATAGCTTAATTCTAATACATATGATTATATAAAAAAGCATTACATATACATCTTTTATATATAATATGCACACTCATATAAAGAAAAAAAAAGATACACCAGATGCTGACAGAGGTTATCTTTGGGTAGTTGAACGAAACACGATTCTTACTATACACACATACTACTTTTATAATTAGAAATGAAGCTATTGTAGCTACTACAGCAGTTTGAGTCAAATAAGGTCATTAACAAAGATGATGATCCTGACAGAATACAGGATGAATCAGAACTTTCTGAGTGATATTCTCATCAAACACTTGATATAACCCTCAGACCTAGCCAAGTCCAACAAATCCTGATACCCTCCAACACTATCTTTCCTCCAGGCATAATTTATCCCTGTTATTAAATTACTGTTTCTTATTATTACGTATATTAATGTAATGTCTATTTATCTGTGTGATGTGTTGTAAAATACCAATTTTTTTTATGGCTCTGGAATTCATCCTCTAAGGCCAAAAAAGGGGTGTGTGTGTGTATGTATTTGACAAACTCATTTATTTATGACAAACTGCCCTAAACCTGTTTCACATATGGCAATGGATATTTTTACAAGCTCTGCTGAAGAGAATCTCATCCTTCAAATTGACAGTTATAGTTTCTCCAAAAAAATATCATTTTGCAAGTTTTTTAAAATAGCATTTTGAATCAACATTGCCAACTTTTTTAAAGTGTTTCAAAAGATGCAGTTACTCCCTAAACTAAGAATAGTTATATCTGTTTCTTAAGATCCCAATTATTTTATGGGCAAAGTCCATTCCAGCCTATCACTTACAGATACTTTTTTATATCATCATCTATGTCACCCAAAGATATCCCCATGTGTAGTTTTTCTTCCACTGTCATGACATTAAAGTAAATGGAACTCCTCTGTGGTCTATTTGTGTGGTTACTATGGCAGTCACTTGAATTTTGCACTTGGGATAACGCTATTTGGGGCAGGGGAGAAAAGTAAGGAACCAAAAGAATGGAAGAAGTTAGGGCAATGGTCAGCACCTTTAAACATTTACTTTTTATTTGGAACAGCCTTTGGCCAAAATCTATAAAATTCTGACCTGACTTTTTGGCTTCCTGGCATGAAAGTCCTTAGTATTGTGATGCGAACACCATGACACTGGAAAGAACATCAACCTTTTCCCTTGCTCTTAAGAATCATTAAACTTCTGCTTCTCACCATCCCCCAAATTTCCACCTCACATTCCCCCACCAACCCTAGTCAGGCCCTGGTTCACAGGTTCTGTTGACCAGACAATGGAAACGCCACATGGTGACTGAACGTCTCCGATGGAAAACAGATGAGACAGGATATTCTGCTTGCCCAGGATTTTTAAGCATGCAGCCCTCCCTCGCTGTTTTTGAGGATGTCACTGTAGGTGACATGTGAAGGCAGTTAGGGAACGAAATCTGAACACTTTCTATTTTCACGGGTTTTCTTAATTTTTTCAAAGTATTTTCACTCTAAAAATGATATCTTAAAAAAGGAAAAGAAAACAAAACAAAACACACTCCGGTAGGTAACAGATAAAAGCAGCTGATATAATTGAAGAGTAGAAGCTGCAAGGAGAGGCTGCAGAGCTTCACTGATAGCCTGCCCACCTACTCTTCAGCTTCCCCCAAAGCTCCCTATGCCCCCTGAAATTCTAGGGCCCTGAGGAACATGACTTGAAAACCACTTAAAAAGATCCTGTCCTTTCAATCACAGAGTTAATATTCACAATGTTGACTATTTCCAGCAATATAAAAGTCCACGACATGTATAACATTTATAACTTTAAAAGTCTAAAGGAGTCACTAAATTTCTTGACAATATTTTGCGCTATTATTATGAGTAAAATTGTGTCACAATAGGATTTAAAAATCCTAGGGGTTCATAAAAATAACAGGCCCAAGTTTTTAAAAATGCATTTGTCCTCCTAAATTATTTTCAATAGAGGAGGAGAAAACTGTATTTTTTATAGCTAGCTGTAAGTGAATTAGCTACCAAGCATAAAGTCAGAGGCCAGAATCATGCAAAACCCTATTCAATAGTAGAAACTGTTATAGTAATTTCAGAAAGGAAAAGAAAAATAAGCAATGGTCCTCACGCCACTTAGCCAGCCAAAGAGATGTCCAGAAACTTAATATATCCTGCCTTATTTTTTTTCTTAATCCTCATAAAACTGACAAAACAAAAGATGGGGTAAAGTTTTAAATAGTCAATAAAAATGTTTTGTAAAGTGCTCTGGAAATTTTTAGTGTCACAATAAGGCCTCATTTCAAAGAAACATGGTTGGATGCCTTGAAAATTTTTGCATATTTCTAGGATATATCTTCAAGAGATAGTCACTTGAGATAAACATTTAATTACTTCCTACTTGAAAACATGAGTTTTAATAGCTCATTCCACACTATATTGTAATTGTCTGTTGATGGCTTTTTAAAAGTATTGGTACTTGTAAACTTCTCACTAGGCAGTGAGTTCCTTGAAAGTAGGATGTAGTAGGTTTTATTCATCCTAGTTTGGTTATTCATTAATCCATTCAACACTCCCATTGTATACCTACTAGCCCTATACTAAATCCTTATCAGTAGTAAGTATACATAGAAAAAAGTCACAGCTCCTACCCATAAATTCTAAAAGTGTAGTGAATAAGAAAGCAAATGATTGCAATACAGTGTCTTAGAGTCCAACACTGTGTCACAGGAGCACAAAGAAGTGATAGAGAGCTCACCTGAAATACCAGGGAACAGCCAATCCGAACCACAGTGGAAGCTTCAGCTAGGTTCAGAAGACCACTGGGAGCTAATCATGGAATGTGTGGTGACATATGCAACCAGAAGATCTAAGCAGTGCCATATATTCAAGGGTCTCATATGTTATACTGAAGTTTCTTCACTTTATTCTGAGAAACCATTTAGGAATTTTGGAAAAGTCACTTTGTATATAAAACAGAGTGTATATAAAACAGACTAGAAGGTGCAAAACTGGCTGCAGGGAAACCAGTTAAGAGATAGTTATGGTGATTCCGGTGAAAAACGATATAATCCTAAACAGTCTTAGTTTAAAGTAGAGAATGGTGGACATATCTGAGAAGTATTAAGGAGACAGAACAAACAAGCCTTAAAAACTGAGCTGAAGACACAGAGAAGTCAAGGAATCAGGGACAATTCCTACGTTTCTGCTTTTGGCCATAAGGAGAACAGAGATGCAGTTTACTAATTAGGGAACACAGGAGGAGAAGCAAATCTGGTGGGGGAAGGGAAAACAAGGTTAGCTTGGGACACGGGACGTGTCAAGCTTGAAGTTCTTGTTTATCATTCCAAGTGGAGACGTGCAGAAATCATAGGACGTGAGGATCTGGTGCATAAGAGAGAGACCTGTGCTGGGATGTAAGATATGAGAGGCATCAGCTACAGTGCTGTTAAATGAAGTCATGAAAAGCGGGAAGAATGAGCCAGAATAGGGCTGAGAGAAGAAAGCTTCAAACTGATCTGAGAGCACCAAGAAGAGATGCAGAGGAAATAGAGACACTTGCAAAGGAACCAAAGCAGCAGCAGCACAAGTGGTCAGAAGTGGGTGAGGAGAATCCAGAAAACAGAGTTTTGAGAAGAGAACTCCTGAGTGTAAAATGATCCTGAGACATAGCAAAAGGACTTAAAGAAGGCCCTTAAATTTTGCAAAGAAGTAATTCATGACATTTGCAAAAAAGTTTTAGCAGAGAGATGATAACAGAAGTGATACAAAAGTTACAGAGGAGCAAATATGATGTGAGAACATACAGAGAGTGGTTCTAGCATAGCTCACAGCACATATTAAATGCTCCAAGTGATTCTAGTTTAGTTTCTCCACTGCAAGTCACTCTGCCCAAGTTTTTAAGACATGCCACTATCCACCAAGGCAATACCAAACAAATGTTTAATGACGGCTTTCACTGTAACCAAAATCTCAGTGGAAATTAAGAGAAGTGCTGTGGGACACTTACTGGATTAAAGCATTTAGGAATCTCTTAAGCCATCGTTGTAGCCAAGTTTCATGCTCCACAATCTAAGGACGCTGGAATTGTTGGGAGGCATTGGCTTTGGTGGTTTTCAGTGCATGTATCGTGAAAACTATTCATAGAGTTGTGTCACAAATCATTTTATTTGTTCTTTTAAATGAATCTCATGGTCTGGGGTCATAAAAGTAAAAATAAATGAGTTTTATGAGAATAGTAAAATTAATTTATCCCTAAAACTCATAAAATACAAATATAACATCAAAATAGATTATGCCATAGATTCTGTATGACATAAATGACTTAGTAATGTTACCCCAATTAATTGCTCAGTTGATTATTATTCAACCACATAAAAGATATAAACAGGTAAAATATCTCATATGAACCAAAGACCAACGAGCAAAAATAAGGGGCTTGTTGTATATCTTTACATGCTTTAATATCTCAGGCAAAACGGCTATAGTGCCAGCCATCTGTTTATTCACATTAGCATCTAGCCAAACAATAATATTTTTTCTTATATTACTAAGGGACTTGCCAAAAAAAAAAACCTCAGCCTTCCACTTAATTTGCATGACAACATAGGAGGAGGACCCACCCAATGCTGTCTCAAAAGAATCAATCAGAAATTAGAATGAGATTTCAACTCTTAAAAACATTTTTAGTTTATCAAAATTAAAATGTAACTGATCTGCCTTCATGCACAATAATACAAGTTTCTGCCTAGACCTTATCTCGAGGAAATTTATAAAAGAACTACACATACCCATTTGGAAGATTTGTAGCTACAAACATTTTTAAAAATAAACAGTGGTGCATGCCTATAGTCATAGCTACTTGGGAGGTGAAAGCAGGAGTATCTCTTGAGTCCAAGAGCTTGAGGTTACAGTGAGCTATGATCACACCACTGCCCTCCAGCCTGGGCAACATAGCTTTATTTCTCTTTCTAAAAAAAAAAAAAAAAAAATACAATAAAACAGAAAATAAAATAAAAAATAACCACATACACATATTTAATCACTTGATGAGACTTTCGCCTACTAGAGTGATATAGAAAAAAGCACTTTACCAAATTCCTACATTTACTTTCCACAAACAGCTCCTCTTCTGACTGCCCAGTTTCTGTTAACAAAAATAACCAACATTCCAGAGATACTCAGCCTCAAAACTTTGGCGTTATCATCCTCCATATCCAATTAGCTGCCAAACACAATGGATTCCACATACTCGATGTGCCAGGCAATGGTCTCTTTCTTTACATTACCTCTGCCACAATGCAATTAGGCCCTTTACTATCTCTATCTGTGCAACTTTCTGAATGCATTCCAGTTCTTCCTAAGCAGAGTCCCAACTGCTCTCCATAAAGTCCAGTTCCAAGTTACTGCTTTTCAGCCTTGAATGGTTCTCCCCTGCCTGGCAAATTAAGTGAATACTCCTTGGCCTGGGATTTAAGATCCATAACATGGCAGTTTCCTTCATGCACAACTATTTCAGGCTTGCTATTCTGGAACTGCATTTCCCCGTTTCTGACCTCCCTAAAATCACTATGCTATTTCTGCCAACTGAATGTCCTTTTCTCCCATATTCTCTCACCAAAAGACTACTTGATCCTTCAATAATCATCTCAAATATCTGTTTCTTCATAAACTCAAACATCAATTTCTTCATGATGATTTTACTTTCCCCATTCATCTCTGATCCTGCCCTTTTAGGAGCCCTCACAGAATGCCTGTGCCTTGTATAGTTCTTATGTTTCATCTTGAATATTGTTTATTTTTGCTTTTGCCTTAAATGCCATTAGCAATCCACTGGCTCCATGAGGACAGGAAATGCACTACAATTATTTCTCATCTAGAGGAGCCTAGACCTGATCATAGTAACACTGTCATTATTTGCTGAATTTAATTGAAAATGTTAATATATTAGCACGAGTTTGAAGCCAAATCAATTCATCAGTGACTCGCAAGGAACGAACAAACCAGTCTGTCCACTAGAGCTTTTATTGTCCCTTTCTTGTGCACCAAGCCTGTGACTTGCACCAGTTGTGTCCAGATCATCTGAGTTCACCAGTTATTGTTAGCAAAACTTAAGAATTGTGGGTAAAGGGATTATACACAAATAACTTTCAAAGAAAGTAAATATTAGGTCAATTTTGAGAAAGGAAATATCTTTTTAAAAATAACTCTTTTGATTCTACCAAAAAAAAAACATGCATTTAATAAGTTTTCAAAATAAAATGAGATAGTTTAAATTACACATTTTTGTAAAGGTCAACACATAAGTTAATTTGAGGTCCTCTGTTTTCTAAATATTATCTAATAGATTTTCACCTATGAATACCATTGAAGGTATTATTTTTAACTATTTTTTAAAACCACAAAAAGCAAAGGTAGCCATTTACACAAACACACACACACATACACACCCCTATAAATCATTGTAACACTGTAAGATTCAAGAAAATAGAGACAGTTTTTAAAAATGCAACCTAATGTATAGCCAAATAACTCATGAAACTCAGCATGCACTGCTGACTTTGGACATGATCACCAAATTTAACAAGGTGTTCGTGAGAGAAACAAATTAAGAAAGGTCCCCAGAGTATCCATTCAAAATGACAGATGCATCTGAACTCCAGGGCAAACTCCTCTAAGCTAATATTGTGCTTGGCCTTAAATAAAAATTGTAAAATCCAAACATCTTGAATTTAAATAATAATTCAGAACGTAGGAAAACACTGCAAAAGTCAGGCTATCAAGCCTATTAGAGCCATCTAAGGCCTAAATATAATCATGTAATTGGTCTTTACGGATAAGACCAAGAAGAGTCTGATACAAAATTTGCGAAACCTATAAAACATCTATTCAGAAGGAAAAGCACCAAATATCCTGCAGTGCAAAGTGAAAGAGCATACCTATTTTTCATAAATATTCTTCCCTGGTCATTCATCACTGAGTCACACATATTAGAGCTGTCATTTTCAAAGAAAGGAAGAAAAGGAGGGAAGGAGGGAGGAAGGGAGGGGAAGGAAAGGAAGGGAGAAAAGGGGAGGGAGATGGGAGGGAGGGGGAGAGAGATGAGGAGGGAGGGTAGGAGGGAGGGGAAGGAAAGGAAGAAAGGGAAGGAAAGGGAAGGGAAGGGGAGGAAAGAGGAGGAAAGGGGAGGGAGGAAAGAGGAGGAAAGGGGAGGGAGGAAGGGAGGAGGGGAGGAAGGAAAGAGAAATGCCTTGCAGGTAATCTTTGCTGCGTGAAATTGGATTGCTGAAAACTACCATTCATTGAATTCTTATAAAGCCCTGATTGCTGCCTATCACCATTTGGCACAAACTAAGAAAAGTTATTTCCCACTAATACCCCACCAACTATCAGAACTCATTCAGCTTTAAAAATGTACTTGGTTCTTTGCCTTCAGTGCTTTTCTTTACATGTGAATTTGATATGGACTTAGAATGTTTAAGGCATGTGCTCTTTGTTGTTTTGCTAACACTGGGTGAAAGACTTGGGCTGATTTGTGAAATTCACAAATAGTGAGTTTGTGAAAGTCGCAAATTTTAACTTCTGATAACACTTACGATATGACTGGCTAAGGTTTGGAAGCCAGTATGTGATTAAGAAACACAACAGTAAAATTCACTGACTTATATCAAAACAGACTACTTATCTTTGACATCATTAATTCTTAGCCTCCCTATAGTCCTGTGTATCGCCTCAGAATTACGGATTAATAGAAAAATGACCACTCTTCATCATTCCTATGTCCATCCCTTTTTTTCAAAATTTGCATAGTTAAAAATTATATTTCTAGAGTGAAGAAGGGAGAGAGGTCAACATGAATTGTGAAACTGACTAAAAGTATAAGACATTTATGCTGCTGGTATGGGAGGAATCCACATTCTTAATGTCATGCTTGGAGTCTGGGTGGCTATAAGGCAGGTGATCCTAAATAGGAAGAGGGAGATTGACCAATTTCTGATTTCACAGACATAAGTTCCAGTTCTTGAAGGCAGAGAGGACAAGCATGATCTAAAATTTATTTTGTATAGCTCAAAACAAACTCTTCACTTAATAGGTGAGGAAACTACAGTCTAAGTGGCCAGGAGATTTTACTTCTAGGAAAGCAAGTTAAATTGGAAGGATACCAAAGGCTTTGATGTAGCAGCCAAAATTCTTTCAGTTCAGTGGCAATAAATTATTCAAATTAACATAAACATAAAGACGATTTTTTTGGCTCACATCACTGAAAAGTTAAGTAGTATGAGCCTCAGGTAAGGCCTGATTCAGTGGTTCAACGAATAACCAAAGACTCACATCCTCAGTGATATGTGTCATACAGTATGTGTGTCACTGTATGACACACATCACTATAGCAAGAAACGTTAAATACACTGACTGTCTTGATCTAAGTTGCACACATGATGTGAAGTCAGCTTCCCTGAAAATTTATGAATACTCAGAAGGAAACCATGAACTGTCTTGTTGGAGAGAAGTGGCAAATGAATGCTGGGGGTCAGTAAAACAGTCCACCTTAACATGCATGTCTGGGACACATTCTGATCCTACACCTGAGGCTTTTGTCCCCACCCTTTATCATAGTCCTTGTTTTGAGAGCAATGATGGGGTAAACAAGGATGTATTTATTGTCAAAAGAAGAAAAATGCCCCCAAGTATCCTTATTCCTAATTCAGGGAGTAGTAGACTAGGTATCCTAATAGGTTCTCCAACTACTCCAAGTTTTATAATGTTGAGAAAGCAAAATGTAATGCAAAAAAGTTAGTATCTTCTCCAACTTAAGAGTACAGTAAGTTTTGCTTAGAAATGTAAAGGCAAGGAAATAATTATACAAGAAAATCACATAAACAATAAAATAATTCAGCCAATAGAATAGTTTCAGTAATTCTGAAGCTCCAACTTTATCTTGCTTGTCCTAGAAAAAGTGAAGAAAACTAACTATAGTTGCCATATACAGGTAATACAGATGTGTCAAGTAGCAGGGAAAAAATATTCCTCAGAAGGGTCAAGGATTTCTTCCAAAAATGAAAGAGAACATCACAGTCCCCCAAACAGCATATGCTAGTCAAGACATAGCATCCTTAAGTTGGATCCTATAATAACTGGAAGCAATCCGGTGTCAATGGCAACCCACCAAGAGCGGTTTATGCATGTTATTTAGTGTCACACTATAGATTTTCCTAAGACCCAGTCCAAGTGTGAGCAGAACCTTTCTGGAAATCACAGTCAAAGAGATCTAGAACCCAAATTATCTTTGAGCTGAAAGATCATCTAATCTAGAACATCTCAAACTGTACCTAGAGGTAGGGGCAAACAGGGCAGAGAAGGTTTTATAACCACCTCTCTTCCTACTATTTCACCTCCAACAAGAACACATCTGATTTTATCTAGTCTACAAAAACAGTTTCTGGAAATAAATTCATTTGAATAAAAAGCTTTGGGGCTAAAAAGAATAGCTAATCTAAACTTATTATTATTCAATCTGAGAAACTTAAGTCCAAGAAGGTTCACTCATTTATCAAGTGGAAGTGCCAAAACTTAAACCCAGGGCTCTCGAATTCATTCAGTAATTATGGCATATCTACTGTTAGTTGTTACCTTGAGTAGTCTCTAAACCAGATACACCTCACCAACAAGTAAATCAGAATATCTAAATAGTCCCTTCAATTTCAATATTTCCTTTATTTCCTTTCATAAATCCAAAATTTCAGAGTACATAAGCCTGTTGCATTCACATCCCAACTCTAGGTGGTATGTGACTGTGGGATAGGTACTAAACTCCTGTAAAACTATTTTCTCATCAGCAAATAGGAATAACATTACGCTACCTCTAAAGGAGGTAGCGTGTTAAAATGTTTTCATTTTAAAAACTTCACCATCATGTACATAAAAAATGAAAAGCAGGATATTCTATAGAAGTTACAAAGCAAAATGTCTGACAAAGAAAAACAAAGTATATAAGATAAATTAATTATACATAATGGTATGTTGCATGTTTACAGCATTTTAGAGACCCATGGTGGAAAATAGTCAATGAAATAGCACTTTTGATGTGAGTTCCTTTGGGATATATTAATCTAATGGCAGCAATGGTGAGCACTCTATCCAATTTGGCTCTTCAGAACTCAAAATAAAGAGAAAATTTTAGTACAACCTAAAGAAGAAATGTTGACAATTGTTAAAAGATTGCATAATTTGCGGTCTGAATAGCAAATGATCAATTTAATCTTACAGAGGGTGTAAAGGTATTTTAACATTTATCTAAATAAAGAGTATTAAGGTTGGCTTTATGGATCATACTGTTGATTCTTATTCAGAATAAAAACACAGCAAGTGGTTATCCAGAGATAAAATCTGGCTTTCAGGAGTAATTTTCCACACAGTAAGTCAGTGCATGCTTACTAATATTATTTTATTTAAGATAATTGTAATATATATCATAATTGACATAAAGTTTCTAGAAGTCACACTGATGAAGAAATTACCATCAAGGGTTCCCACATGCTTTAGATTTTGCAATCTTATAACCAACTTATAAAGAACAAAAATAATAGTGCTAGAACATTATCAACAGACTATTGAAATTAATTTCTGTAGTCCGCAAAACCAAACTAATTTTGCACTTTATATACATAATGTTTTATTTGTGGTTTGCTTTATCCATTAAACATTGCTATTGTGTTGACAGCACAAAAGAATGAGAATGACATATAGGCATCTCTCACTCTCTCACACGCACACACATGCCCCACAAGAGGTATCCACGTTACACACACATATAAGAACAGTGCTAGGCCAGGCACAATGGCTCATGCCTGTAATCCCAGCATTTTGGGAGGCCAAGGTGGGAGGACTGCTTGAGCGCAGGGGTTCAATACCAGATGGGGCAACACTGGAAGACCCCCTTCTCTACATAAGAAAAAAGAAATTAAAAGGGTATGGGGCTGCATGCCTGTAATCCCAGCTACTTGGGAGACTGAAGTGGAAGGATGGCTTAAACCCAGGAGGTCAAGGCTACAGTAACTGTGTTGCTGCACTCCAGCCTGGGTGACAGAGCAAGACTCTGCCCCTCCCCAGCCAACAAAAATGGAAAGAAAATATGCTAACAAAATGAGAATTATTATTTTTTTCAGAAAAAAATTTGCTAATCCAAGATTATTTATCTGAAATATTAGGATCTTCTTTTAAAAGATGAACATATTTAGATTACAAAAAAAGGACTCTCTTTTTCTCCATCAACTTCTAAAAAGATACTTCAAAATTCACAAAAATATCAATATGTCATTTCATTTTAACGCTGCAATCCTGCAGTGAAATAGGTTGTATTTATTGATATAATTGGATCTGTGCCCCCACCAAATCTCATTCTGAATTGTAATGCCTAATATTGGAGATGGGGCCTGGTGGGAGGTGAGTGGATCAAGGGCGCAGGTTTCTCTTGAATGGTTTAGCACCATCTTCTTGGTGCTGTCCTCACGATTATGGGTGAGTTCTCATGAGATGTGGTTGTTTAAAAGTGTGGAGTACCTCCCCCCATTCCTCTGTCTTGGTCCTGCTTTCACCATGTGACTGGCCTCCCACTTTGCCTTCCACCACAGATAAAAGCTCCCTGAGGCCTCCCCAAAAGCCAAGCAGATGCCAGAGCCACGTTTCCTGTAGAGCCTGCAGAACTGTGAGCCAATTAAACCTCTTATTTATAAATTACCCAGTCTCAGGCATTTCTTTCTAGCAACGCAAGAACTGAGTAATGCACTTATCTTCCTATAGAATACAGTATTACTATCCTATGCCTCTTGAAGTGTGGCTTTAAGAATTAGTATATGTTCACCTATCAATATTAGCCAAGCTAACAGCACACTCTGAGGTCATATTGTACCTCAAAAATATCCTGTTTCAATCTCTGGAGGAAAGACAGGTTCAAAATGCCAAGCAGATTCCGTGAGGCTGAGAAAAATCAACGTCAAGGCCCAGTGAGGGTGTAGAAGTCTTAATGCTACCACTACAGCTCTTTGTTAAAGTTTAGAAAAAGTTACTTTTATTAGTGTGGGTACATGCAATTCCATGGTTAAAATGGGTAAAAACATACTTCCTTAATCTTTTTGGAGGAAAAAAGATAAGCATACAACTTTGAACATATTATCCCAGGACTAAATGTTCACAGATAACCAGGATGAGTTTGGTCTCCTTGAAAGAACACATAAAAATATTTAGTTAGTTGTATCTTTTTAGCCACTTGGAAAACAATAATTTACCAATGCCAAAGCTTGAAGTGAGCACTCAAATTAATTATGGAGCTATTTGTGATTTGAATTTCTCCCAAAAATGTAATGAAGTGAGTATTCTCTGAAATAGGGGTCACTGTTTAAAATCAGCCAGCATGTGGCATGTTTTGTGGTTCTGCTTATGCTCCTTGCCAGCAACATTACAGCTAACCAGGATTTTTTTAGTGCTCGCTCTTGGTGTGTTTGACAACTCCTCACTCCCACAGTCCTTTAACATGGGGCTTCCCCAGTCAGGGATGCAGATCCCACACTGAGCCCATAAAACAATTAGTGGGAGGCCTTGGCATTGCATTCAAAGACCTTTGCAAAAAGCCAATGTAGCCGGCTGTGTGAAATTTGACGTGTGGGGAGCCCCCATAAAACTCTTTAATGGAAACCGGGGACTTCTTTTGGAAAAGGTTGAGAAACTGAACACTAGCTGTATAATTAATATAATTAATTAACAAGAGACAATAAGCATTTCAATAAAAAGAATCAGAAAGCAATAAAAAAATTCTAGGCAATATTTTCTTTGTAAAAGAAGTTGAAATAACTGTTCTGTATGAAGAGAGATTTCCTTGGAAATGGGAAAAGTAGTTTTGTTTGTAGTTTTAAAAGAATTTGTCAAAATGCCACATAACCAGTATAAAAAGTACAATTAACATCCCTTTTCTTTTTTATTCAATACCTACCATATCCATTTTTAAATACCATATAAAGCAGTGTTTGAAGAATCTCCTCAAAATTATGAACCCAGACAATGAAAACTTGCAAGAAAATACTTTTAACACTAGAGGCACCATAATCCAATAAAAAGGAGAATTATTAATATTCACGAACAATTGAAAGACAATTACTTTCAAACAACAGAATAAAGAATATGACAGAAAAATGACAACACTGTCCCCACTTTTATTCGTCAGTATTTTCCAGAGTAGAAACAAAATGATTTAGGATAATCTCCTAATAGAAAAGCATGACCTTAAATCATCATCTTGGGTATAACATTT
The DNA here is from genome assembly GCF_028878055.3 of Symphalangus syndactylus. Taxonomy (NCBI): domain Eukaryota; kingdom Metazoa; phylum Chordata; class Mammalia; order Primates; family Hylobatidae; genus Symphalangus; species Symphalangus syndactylus. The sequence goes on from NC_072432.2 coordinate 43,314,652, forward strand.
TTAGAAAATTTATTTTTCTTGGTAGTTCCCCATTCCCATATCAAGAGCTGGATCATAGAGTTTACCCATAATATAGAAAAGGCTCAGCCTTTGATGAAAAGGGAAGCCCTGGTGTGCAGGAAGAAAGAAGGCCTGCTCCTTGTGGCCACGGGAGAGTATGAGAAGAAAAGACAGATGCAGAGCAAGGAGATCAAGTTTTAGTGACTTCTCAAACTCTACAGTCTGGCTTAAACCATTTCTTGGGTGGGTTGAGGGGGTAGATAAAGGGGGTAGTAATGAGGTGTCTCTGTCAAAATGTCCAGTTTTTAAAATTTACTACTAGTGTAGAAAATATCACATTGTATTCCAAGTAGCAAGGATAAGCATTGGTTCGTGAAGCATTTGTTTGTTAGATGTATATACAAGAGCATCCATGCTGGATTACAGTTTTAAATGTACTTCTTACCATAATTACTAGTCATAAAAGTTTGAGAGCAATTGCTCTAAGAGAAGGCCAACTATCAGCTCAAATCCATATCCTATATGACAAGGGAATATAATGCATTGTGGAAAAGGCTGGTGACAGTTAAATAAACTTAAGGCAGTGCACTTCTGGGTATGCATGACTTGGGTGTGGCTTGCAAGGGATTTAGAACATAACACGGAAAGGTACAGCCATGTTGAAAGAGTTGGTGGGGTAGAAAAGGCCTCGAAACAGGAAGAAGAGATAACATGATGCATTATGTTATAAGATCTTCAACATTAAAGGCAAACAGCTGGGATTGTGGGCTTCAATATAAATACCTACATGTGACCCAAATGACTAGGAAGAATCCATCACTCCTCAGCAGACACATGTTTAAACTTTGTATAAAGCCAGGTTCCCAACAGCAAAAAATAAATAAATAAATAAAATAATGGAGAGAACACTGAATGGACCCACTGACACAGGAGAAGTAAGTTCCCTGTGACAGGTACCAATGCCATATAACAAGAGTAATATAGGCAGGGTTAATCAAAAATAAAGATGAAATAGTTACACTAAAGAGAATTAACTAACCAAAAATAGCTTACTCAGCAGATTGAGTTCAAAAGGAAAAGAAGTTTAAAGATAGAAGCTTCATTTTTTTTTTTTTAAACACAGTGTCTTACTCTGTTGCCCAGGCTGGAAAACTAGAGTGCAGTTATGTAATCACAGCTCACTGCAGCCTCAAACTCCCGGGCTCAAGGGATCCTCCTGTCTCAGTCTCCTGTGTGGTTAGGACTACAGGCATGCGCCACGCTGCCTGGCTAATTTTTTAATTTTTGCAGAGATAGGGCCTTTCTATGTTGCCCAGGCTGGTCTCAAACTCCTAGACTCAAGTGATCTTCACACTTCAGCCTCCAAAAGTGCTGAGTCTACAGGCATGAGTCACTGCACCCATCCAGAAGTTGCATTTCTTTGTAACAATGAATAAAACAATTCTATTGCTACATTTGCCACTTAAAATGAGGATACACATGAGAATAATGAAAATGTATTAATGCACTATGATGTATGTATACTTGTGTGATTTTAATAGAACTGCCTCAAGACTTAAGTCTGAGAAAAATTAGAGAATAAAAACCTTCATTCCATCATAATTTAATTGAAAAAAACTTGTATTTCTTGCTATAAAGAAATACTAGAGACTAGATAATATTAAAAAAAGAGATTTAACTGGCTCACAGTTCTGCCAGCTGTACAAGACCCATGCTCTGTCATCTGACAGGCTTCTGGGGTGGCCTCAAGGAACTTTTACTCATGGCAGAAGGTGAAGCAGGAGCAGGCATGTCACATGGTGCAGCAGGAGAAAGAGAGAGAGGAAAGTGAGGAGGGAAGTGCCACACACTTTTAAATGACCAGATCCCACAAGAACTCACTATCAGGAAGACAGCATCAAGCCATGAGGGGTCAGCCCCCATGATCCAAACTCCCCCCACCAGGTCTCACCTCCAGCACTAACAAGAGTTAGGTGAGGACAAATATCCAAACTATATTATTCCGCCCTGGCCCTTCCCAAATTTCATGTCCTCCTCATATTGCAAAATATAATCATGCCTTCCCAATAGTCTTAACTCATTCCAGCCCTAACTCAAAAATCCACAGTCTGAAGTCTCATCTGAGATAAGGCAAAGCCCTTCCGCCTACGAGCCTGTAAAATCAAACACAAGTTATTTACTTCAAAGATAATATGGGGATACAGGCATTGGGTAAACACTACCATTCTAAAGGGGAGAAATTGGCCAAAAGAAAGAGGCTACAGATCCCACTGAAGTCAGAAACCCAGCAGGGCAGTCATCAAATCTTAAAGCTCCAAAATAATCTCCTTTGACTCCATTTCTCACATCCAGGGCACACTGCTGCAAGAGGTGGGCTCTCGAGGCCTTGGGAAGCTCCACCCCTGTGGCTTTACAGGGTTCAGCCCCCATGGCTGCTCTCACAGGTTGAAGTTAAATGCCTCTGGTTTTTCCAGGCACAGGGTGCAAGCTGCCAGTGGATCTACCATTCCATGGTCTGGAGGAGAGCAGCCCCCGTCTTACAGTCTCACTAGACAGTGCCCCACTGGGAATGCTGTGTGGGGGCTCCAGCCTCAGATTTCCCCTCAGCACCATCCTAACAGTGGTTCTCTGTAAGGGTTCCACTCCTGTAGCAGGCCTCTGCCCGGACATCCAGGCTTTCTCATACATCCTCTGAAATACAGGCAGAGGCTGCCAAGCATTCTTCACTCTTTCATTCTGAGCACCTACAGGCTTAACACCACATGGAAGCAGCCAAGGCTTATGGCTTGCATTCTCCAAAGTGGCAGCCCAAGCTGTACCTAGGCCCCTTTGAGGCATGGCTGCCAGACCAGCCAGGATATAGGCAGCAATGTCCCAAGGCTGCACAGAGCAGCAGGTCCCGGGGCCTGTCCCACGAAACCATTCTTCCCTCCCAGGCCCCTGAGCCTGTGATGGCCAGGGCTGGGGCTAGGGTCTCTGAAATGCCTTAGAGGCCTTTCCCCACTATCTTGGATATGGGCACTTGGCTTTTTTGTTATGCAAATTTCTCTCACAAGTGGTTGCTATGCAGCCTGCTTGAATTCTTCTTCCAGATAAGCTTTTACTTTCTCTGCTACATGGCTAAGCTACAAATTTTCCAAACTTTTATGCTCTGCTTCCTGTTTAACTATAAATTCCAACTTTAAGTCATTTCTTTGCTCCTGCATCTGAGTGTATGTTGTTAAAAGCAGCCAGGCCACATGGTGAACACTTTGCTGCTTAGAAATTTCTACTTTCAGATACCCTAGGTCATCACTCCTAAGTTCAAACTTCCACAGTTCCCTAGGGCATGAATAGAATGCAGCCAAGTTCTTTGCTAAGGCATAACACACATGACCTTTGGTCCAGTTCCCAATAAGTTCCTCATTTCCATTTGAGACCTCAGCAGCCTGGCCTTCACTGTACATATCACTACCGGCATTTTGGTCACCATCATTTAACTAGTCTCTAAGAAATCCCAAATTTTCCTTCATTTTCCTATCTTCTTCCGAGTCCTCCAAATTCTTCCAACCTCTGCCCCTTACCCAGTTCCAAAGCTGCTTCCACATTTTCAGTTATCTTTTAGTAATGCCTAACTCCTCAGTACAAATTCTCTGTATTGGGCTGTTCCTGCATTGCAATAAAGAAATATTTAAGACTGGGTAATTTACAAAGAAAAGAGGTTTAACCGGCTCATGGTCCTGCAGGCTATACAGAAAGTATGGGTCTGGAATTTGCTTGACTTCTTGGGAGGCCTCAGGGAGCTTTTACTGATGGCAAAAGGCAAAATGGGAGCAAGCATGTCACATGTCACATGCCAAAAGTAGGAAGAGGCTGAGAAAGGAGGTGCCACACACTTTTAAATGACCAGATCTCCCGAGCACTCACTATTGTGAAGACAGCATCAAGCCATGAGGGATCTGACCCCATGACTGAACACCTCCCACCAGGCCCAGCCTCCAGCATTGGGGATTACAATTCAACATGAGATTTGGGCAGAAACAAATATCCAAACTATATTAAAGCTTTTGTTATTATTTGTGGAATTATTGGTAGGATGACCAAACGTGATTGTACATACACACAAACAAGTGGCAACCATGAAGGGCTAGAAATAATCAAATAAATCATACCCAAAAATTGGTATTTTCATGTATATCATTCCTTTATAGTAATATCTTCATTATGTTAATTAAATGTCTTGATTTCAAAAATATTTTTAAAGAGGAAGTATTATTACAGAAAAGATGAAACAATTGAACACTTTTGTTCAAATTATGTTTAAAATAATTTGAGAATTATATTTAACAACTTGGCCCAAACTAGAAAAGTCAACTTATGTGTGCTGTTATGTAAGCATGGGAGGAGGGGTAAGAATTGGTTCAGAGAGAGTGATTCCAAATGGTTTTGATAAGTATCTGTTTCCCTGCAGGTATTAAAACTTCAATGGCTTTTTCAAAACAAGATTCAAATAACTCATGTTCTTTCCAGGTTGTGGTTTTAGTTAATCATAAAAAAAAAGAAGAAAAAAATGTAAGGGCAGCTAGAAATAATCAATGGTAATGAAAGATGAGTGATCAAATATTCAGCTTTAAAGATTTCAAAGCATGGAAAGGTGATTTAATCTGTGATAACACCTTTAATGTCACACATGCAAAATTCAAGGCATTTATTATTGGTACCTGTCAAGGTTGAGGAGGTCATATACATTTTTTTAAATAATGGGATAAATCATCTTTAACCATTTTCAAATGACCTTCTATAGCAAACCTGCAAATTCTGAATGATCAAAATTTTCCTGAGGTATTGCATGATCATCAGCTTTATTATGTACCATAACAAGTGAGTTTCACATAAGGTATTACTACTTAAATGTATGCATATTATGGCATTCATATTAATAGCTTACAATTCTAACAGGAGAGAGAGTTTTTGACTACTTAGTCAAAATGAGATGAAATGTTTTCACATAATCTATATGGTCTCACAGTCCCCTATTCTCCAGTGACCACCTTTATGTCAGTCACCCATTTCCCTAATTGGCTCCTGAATATTATGATCACCGCCAAATATTTATCTCAAAATTTACTTATCCAACTATCATAAAGAAATCACTACCCTCTCTCCTCCCAGCCTACTCATTCAACTGTATCCACTAAAACCATTCTTTGACTTCATTAGAACCTTAAGTTCAGTGATTCCTCAACTCCCTCAGAATCCGTAATTCTTATCCTTCCTTTGCATGCATACTCACCATTAAGCACTGCAGTTCCTCAACTTATTACTGGCCCTCTGATCACTCAATTAATACTCTTTCTAAGTGACTCTTTCTAAGTGACTCACTTTCAGAGTGACTCTGATCACTCAATTAATACTCTTTCATCCTTGTTTATAGCTTCAATTACCAGCTGTCTATGTCCAGCCCAAATCTCTCTTCAAGGCCTATATATTCCCACCCAATATTACAAAACCAAACTCATTTGCTTCACCTGCAATCTGGTCCTTTATCAATGTTCTCTCTCTTAGTGGGTAGGCCTCATCTCTTCAGTTTTACAAGCAAGAAATCTAGAAGGCATCTTTGAGACCACCTAGCTGCAGAACATTTTTTCAAAACAATTGCCAGATCCTGTCCATTTTCTACTCTATCCTTTAAATTTGTCCACTTCTACCCATCTCTATCACAAACTTAAGCTTTTAATGACCTGCCTGTATTAGTGAAATAAACCTCTATAGGTGCTCAGAGCATTTTATCTACCTCCTTCCTATCACTTGTTAGACTTGAAATTTTACATTTTTACCATGATTATTTGAATAATGTCTCTATTTCCATGGGACCTACACTATCCAATAAGATAGCCACCAGCCACGTGTAGCTATTTACATTTAAATGAATTCAAATTAAATAAGAATTCAGTTCCTTAGCAGCATTAGCTAGATTTCAAAAGCTCAATAGCCACACATGGCTAGTGGCTATGATGATGAACAGTACAGATAGACACACAACATTTCCATCATCACAAAAGTTCAACTGAATGATGCTTCACTAAAACATAAACTTTGTGAGAATAGGGATATTATGTCCTTTTGTACCCCTCATCCACCACCTGGCTTATCATAGAGCCTGAAACATTGTAGGCTACACACACACACACACAGATAATTAATTAGTAAGAATAGGCATAAATACAATGGAACAATGACCAGAAATCACCTTCTGAGACTCCACACAGTGCTTGGTATATCTCTTGCCATTCTTTAACAGAGCCTCTGGAGAAAGCAGAGCAAAGTTTAGATATTTAAATCAAATGACAAAGAGGACTGAAAATTTGTGGTTCAAACTATCACACTAAGCATCCTGTTTACCGCAATAGTTTCAATCTTTATAATGATTAACAAAAGGAAGTGACTTTTTCAAAATCAAAAAACTATCAGCAGTGGCAGAAATTCTTAATCTCTTTCCAAGAGTTTTTGCTATTGTTGCTGTTAATCTTAAGACTCATTAACACCACTTAGATAAGGTTATAAGCTAATAATGTAAACCTCACAGCATTTCTTGTTGAAAGAGAGACAAAAAGCAGAAAATATGCTTTATCTCCACTTATGAGCTACACTATACATATATGTTGCCCACTTGAAAATTATTTCATAATAGACTCTTCACTAAAATTTTACTCAAATAAAAAATTACATCAAATATTCAGCAATCAGAGGATTGTGTCACCTCTTCCAAAAGCAATATAAAGCTTAAAATGTATTTAAAAGTTATAATTTCCTGGGAGTTTTAAGAATTTTAAACAATTTTAACAAAAACTGACACTAAAAATTGGCTGGAAAAAAAAAAGCAGCACACCATGACAGCTAGAAATGAAGGACAATCAGAATGATGTACATGAAATAATCCAAGTTTTACATTTAATTCTGCCTCCAACTTACCCTCCCTAAATTTTCTGATCTGTATCTACACAGGAAGAGATAAGGCTAGTTGTAATAACACTCAAATCAGCTGAAGAGAGAAAAGTGCCCTGCTTAAGAGCACATATCAGAATCACCTGTGAGGCTTTCTCAAGCTACCTATTATTCCCATACCCCTCACTCTCTCTGGAGAGTCTAAAAAGCCTTGGCTACACAGGCAGCTGGCTGTGTTGTGGTCACCTTCTATAGAGCTGAACTATTGTTCGGAAAGACCACATTCCCCATCTTCCTCTGCATTTAGGTGGGACCTCCTGGCTGATTCTCACCAAGGAGACATGAGCAAAGGTTATGTATGTCACTTCTAAACTTAGGTAAAAAGCAGATGGACCTTCTCCATTCTCTCTTTCCCCATATCCCACTTTGCTGGGAACACCCAAGGCAACTTTCAAAGCTACTTGATGAAGAAAGTGGAGTGTCTATCAGCTTGAATCTTTGAGCAAAACATGGAGCCAGGCCCACTCCCCTCCAATATAACCTCCACCCACCTCATATCCTCTTATCAGTAAAAAGCTTCCACTTTGTACTTTAATGAGAAAACAGATATTTATTGTGTGCTATGATTTGGCTCTGAGTCCCCACCCAAATCTCATCTTGAATTGTACTCCCATAATTCTCATATGTTGTGGGAGGGACCCGGTGGGAGATCATTGAATCATGGGGGTGCTTTCCCCCATACTGTACTCATGATAGTGAATAAGTCTCACGAGATCTGATGGTTTCCACTTTTGCACCTTCCTCATTCCCTCTTTGTCTGCTGCCATCCATGTAAGACAGGACATGCTCTTCCTTGCCTTCCGCCATGATTGTGAGGCTTCCCTAGCCACATGGAACTGTAAGTCCAATTAAACCTCTTTCTTTTGTAAATTGCTCAGTCTCAGGTATATCTTTATTAGCAGCATGAAAAAGGGCTAATACAGTGTGTTAATCCACTTATATGTGGAGATATATCTGCTATAGAAACTAGACTGACCTTACTTAGCAAATACACAAATTGGGCCTACTCCTATACCACTGCCCATGATCAAGAGTTATTGCCATGGGGAGCCACCATTACTAACAAGACTGCTTTATATACCTTAGATGTACTGAAGCAGAAAGAAGATTGAAAATACTATGATTGTAATATCTCCAATTTTGAGATATCAGTTATCAGGGCTTAATTTACATTCACTTGTGCAAATGTTCATTAACTTCATATTATATTATCTCTTCAAATGATTTGGAAAATATCATGAGGTCAGTAAAATTTTCTGAATTTCCAGAAACCACACTGAAGACCACAGCTACTAGAGGACTCCTGGAAACATAAAACCCTTGTACTGCAAACTCTGGGAAAATCATGTTGCTTGTAGTTCTTAAATACACCGTATCTTGTGAAGCCATGGTACCTGAGAAGATCTTGCTGGCTTTCTTCTCCTCTGTTCCTATCAGCCAACCAGTTTCTTCTATGTTTTAAAACACAGCTCAGGCATTACCACCTGGCAGCACACTTCTCCCCACATTCACTTCTAGATAAAGTTAATAATTGCTATGTCTTGCCCTTTTCACACTATGTTTTAATTTAATGATTTATACATCAATTCCCTCTTCCAGATTCACTAAGATTGAGTTTCACTCATCTCTGTATCCTCAGTCTGGCACAAAGCCAGTAACATTTACACTTTAAACTTTTGTGAATCAATGAATGAATGAGTAGTTTCCTCAGCTCATCTCACTGTACAAAGAGAAGAAACTAGAATAGTTTTTATGAATACATTAGTATGTATCAAATATCAAAAAAAATAGGTCAAAGAAGTGAAAGCATAGTACAGTATATGTGGTTCACGTAAGTACTGGGTGAGTCAATTTAATAAGTCCTTTTTTAATCATAAGGATTTTTAAACTGAATTGTCTCAATTTTGGGGGGAGTGGGAAAAGACAGGGTCTCTTTCTGTTGCCCAGACTAGAGTTCAGTGGCACCATCACAGCTCTCTATAACCTCAAACTCCTGGGCTCAAGCAATCCTCCTGCCTCCGCCTCCTGAGCAGCTGAGACTACAGGTGTGCCACTATGCCTGGCTAATTATTTTATTTTTATTTTTTTAGAGATGAGAGTCTCGCTATGTTGCCCAGGCTGGTCTCAAACTTCTGGCCTCAAGTGATTCTCCTGCCTGGGCCTCTCAAAGTACTGGGATTACAGGCATGAGCCGCCATACCGGGCCTGAAATTTTTAATATTGTAGTTTAATTTCACAGTATAACAGAAATAAGCAACTATACCTAAAAAGCACACATTGACAAATTATACTGAACATCCAAACTTATGTTACTTAGCTTATCTTATAAATTACTTAGCTAGATTGAATCTTACTTTTTGCCATTGCTCTCTTAATAGCAGGAAAGAATTCAAAAGACTTCAATCTACTTCAATGAATACATCTGGACTCCCTAAGTAAGTGCCAAGCACTACTATCACCTGAGACACTGGTGTATTTTTTTTCTCTAATTCTGAGAGGAAAAAATATTGCAGGGGATAATATAAAATGAGGCAAACTTTAAAGCCAAATACTTCTAATGAGGCCAAAAGGTTCTCAGAAGAAAGATGAGAATATGTTTGCTTACCTCAAGGCCCCTTAGTTGCAATAAATCTACCTTAGTGTTGCAAGGCACACAACCTAAAAGTAATCTCAGAATCTTTAGTGTGAAGATGTCACCAAAGGCTCCAGTGCTAGCCCTCAGAACAGATTTTAAACTAGCTTTACGTATGTAAAATGTCTTTTAAAGGCTCTTTTTCTTTTTCTTGGAGATGGAGGCTCGCTCTTTTTAAGGGCTCTCAAATATTACAAGAAAGCTTCTAATACACCTTCCTATGAGGGTGTTGGCAAACAAAAATGCCACTTTGGGACCTAACTCAGAAAATCATTGTCTGAGCCACACAAGTACCTTAAAGGGAAATATGAAAATTAATTAACATTCCAGGGATCCCATGTAACCACAGGCACCTGGAGACACAATAGGCCCCACAATCTCCAGCCATTCATCCGTGCAGTGGTTTCTGAGTGGTTTGGTCCAGAACTGACCTTGAAGGTGTGCAAAGCCTGTCTACTCTACCGTAGTATAACTCTTGTAACTTCTCACAAATAATTATAGTGAGAAGGAGAAACAACTAAATAACATGTAAAATCAGGAAGAGGGAGGAGGAGGGATGAATTAGGAGAAGGTTTTATCTCAGGCCTACTAGGCAAGAAGACCAACTATAACAACAATTATCACTAACATGTTCCACTTTTTGCTGGAGATTGTTCTATGTGCTTTACATATTTGGAATCTTTTGATCTTTACAAGAATTACACGAAGTGGGCATCATTATTATCTCAATTTTGTACATGAGGAAGCTGAAAGCACAGAGCAACTACCTTACCCACGGCCACACACCCACAAGCAGCAGTCTGGCAATTGTTTTTCCAGGTTTCATACTCTAGCTCTTCCCTAAAGCTGCCTCTCCTGTTGGGTATTTATCATAGATTAACCTAGTGAGTATATAGTAAGTTAGTATCCCCCAAAAGTTCATACTCACCCAGAACACTGGAAATAGAGTCTTCTCTATTATATTCCCAGACATAATTATATTCCCAGACTTAATTCATTAAGATGAGGTCACACTGGATTAGAATGGGCCCTACATTCAATGACTGCTGTCCTTAAGAGGAGAGGACACACACAAGTATACATAAAGAAACGCATATGAAAACAGAGACTGGAGAGATGCAGCCACAAACCAAACACCACCAATGATCACCAGGAGCTACCAGAAGCTGGGAAAAGGCAAGAAAGGATTCTTTCCTAGCACGTTTAGAGGGAGTATGGCCCTGCCAACACCTTCATTTCAGACTTCTGGTCTTCGGAATGTTGATGAAAATTATTTTTTGTTGTTTTAAGCTACCAAGTTTGCAGGAATTTCTTACAGCAGTCCTAGGACAGCGACAGAGAGTAAGGTCATGAAGAGTTGATAAGAGCTATGAACACGGAGACATTATTAAAGCAAAAGATAGGGGTTTTTATAATGTTTTTAAAGAGAAGATATCTGACTTCAGTGAATGCTTTAATGAGCCACCATTGGATTTGATGAAAAGTCCTGTCTTCAGCTGCAGGTACCTATCAGTCTACCCTTTCTTCATGACTGATTATTTGAAATTAATTACTCTCTATAATAAAAGGATTGAAGCTGATTAAAAACTGGGGAATCATTAATATAAAGATGGTACAGAGACCCTTAAGAAAGGGTGATATTACAGATCATTGATGTAGAAAAAGAAGAGATGTTGATAGGAATAAAACCTTAAGAAGCTCTACTGCTTAGAAGTTAAGGATGAAAAGGCCGGGCGCGGTGGCTCACGCTTGTAATCCCAGCACTTTGGGAGGCCGAGGCGGGCGGATCACGAGGTCAGGAGATCGAGACCACGGTGAAACCCCGTCTCTACTAAAAATACAAAAAATTAGCCGGGCGTGGTGGCGGGCGCCTGTAGTCCCAGCTACTCGGAGAGGCTGAGGCAGGAGAATGGCGTGAACCCGGGAGGCGGAGCTTGCAGTGAGCCAAGATCGCGCCACTGCACTCCAGCCTGGGTGACAGAGCAAGACTCCGTCTCAAAAAAAAAAAAAAAAAAAAAAAAAGAAGTTTAGGATGAAAAGCAAGCACAAACAAGAGACGGAGCCACTGAGAGAAGAAAGATAACCAGGAGAGAAGAGCATCACAGAGATCATGCAAAAATAAAGTTTAAGACGGACAGGTTTAAATAATGCTTACTGAATGAATAGGAACCAAAAAAAAAAATTTCAAATGTGATGTACAAAATATCAGACACATACACCCTAACTAATATGTTAAATTCACCCTTACAAAATTCCATAATTCTGACATACTATCGAACCTTCTAATTCAGTGTAGAAAGTGCAATTCTTATGAAAAATATCTTCTTGTCTCCTGTTAAAGGGCAGCAGCTCAAATTTCCTCTATTTATTTGCTATGGACCCTTCCCCAAGACCTTTTACTTTTGTTTTTTTTTTTTTTTTTTTTTTTTAAAGACAGGGTCTCACTGCACTGCCCATGTTGGAGGGCCATGGCTCTTCACAGGTAAGAGCATTGCACACTACAGCCTCAAACTTCTGGCCTCAAGCAATGCTCCCACCTCAACCTCCCAAATATCTGTGAACACAGGTGCATGCCACCTTTTACCTTTTAATTTATAGAGACCTCACACATGTACATTCATATACATTTTACTACTAGATAGAAAAAGGAGTATTAAATTAGGCACTGAGGATACAGAGGTTTCCCAGGCTAGTATACAAGTCAGCATCTCTTCACTGAATGAATGAATAGATTAATGACAAACACATACAAGCAAACTATAACAAACAGGAATATTTTTACATGCAACAATACACAGATGATAACAACATGCTATGGACTCTAGGGTGCCGCGGAGTTAGCCTCTAACTCTACCTAGAGGTTCTGGTAAGGGCTTCCCTGAGACAGAAGGCATTTCTTGATTTACATCTTAATAGATGAGTTACTGAGGCAAAAAGGGAATGGAGAAGAGAGGAGCTTTGGACAGACAGAGAGGACCATGCATATGCACAGGCATTACCTTATTTGCTGCTTGAGTGCTAAACTGAATGCTCCAAACATAGAACAGACAACCAAATAAATATTCCCTGTTTAATGAACTCATTAAAAATGGATAATGTTGAGTCCTGTTAACATAGCATGATTCCCTTTCACCTGTTACAGGCAATGCCATTCTGGGTCAAAAACAAAAAGATGCCTTTCTCTCCTTTAAAACAGTAGCATTGCCAATGACATATTTCTAGGGTTTATGGTATAGTCAATGCCTCTTCATGAAAGGAGTGTGTCAGAATATACTGAGAAGCTTTTCCACGATTCACCTATCCAGCTACCACCTCCAAAATTCTAAAGTAACACATCTAGGATAAAGCATAGGCACGTGCATTCTGATTGATTCTATTGCACATCCCAGAGTTACCGATCTGAAGCTGAGAACTGTGGTGTACACATTATGCTGAGAAGTACTCAAAGGTGATAGCAATGAAACATTCTGAGATATCTATATGGAGATATGAAGAATAATCCCTACAGAGAGATAATCCAAGAATTGCTCTACAAAACCCATAAATTCACTCAATTATAATAGGTATAATATAAATGATCTTGCTTGTGTTAAGGAGCCAAAACCGTGAGTTATTCATAGTCATTAGGAACTGTTTTTAAACTATAAGCTAATTATAAAAACTATAGTTTTCAAACTGTTAGCTAATTACTGTTTGCATTGGTAATCAATAGTCTTCACTACCCTAAATATATGATTGCCCTCAAGTGTTTACTTCAACAATCTATCAGGCCAAGGAGATACAAAAAGAAAGGATGCATCTTTCTTTTTCTATTATTATTATACTTTAAGTTCTGAGATACATGTGCAGAACGTGCTGGTTTGTCACATGGGTATATATGTGCCATGGTGGTTTGCTGCACCCATCAACCCATCACCTAGGTTTTAAGCCCCGCATGCATTAGGTATTTGGAAAGGATGCCTCTTTCATAAATGAACAGTCACAAAGACTACTGGCCAGTCATAAAATGTTTGTACTTTAGGGCTGTTGCCCCTTAAGAGTAAATACTTTATGTGTTTGTTTTTTCCCCATATAAGACACGAATAAATGTGTGGTCTGAAATGCATCAGTATTCAGACTGTGGTTTGACATACAAAAGTAGTAAGTACCATGCAAAACAAAAAATAGTTTTAATTTTAATTTGGTCTCCAAGGGCATTTTCAAGGCATGTACCCATACAGATTTTCAAATCAACTAGACTTAACTCTAAACTGGTTGACTTACCCAATATATCAACAGAAAGAAAATATTAATCTAAGGAGCTATTTATCTTTAGCAGCCAGGAAAAAGTAGAGTCACTGGAGATAATGTGAATTGTATCCAAACACTATTTACAGAAGAAAAATCTTAGCTGAGCAGGAACTAGGAGTCTCCTTGACAAAAACAGAACAAACCTTAGAAATACTTCTTTAAAATCATCACTACTTTGTTCATCTTATTATCCATTAATTACTCCTTTGTAGCTTGATATTTTCCTAAAGGAACATAAATGTCTATTCGTGACAAAAAAAAAAAAACAGAACAGTTAAAAAAAAAAAAAAGAATTCCACTATTTAAATGTTAAAATACATCATTGTTCTCTTAGTAAAAGTTCCAAATTTTCCATCAAGATAAAAAAGTAAATGCAAAGAAAATCAGAAAGAAAGAGAGAGAGGGATACTGTCCTGCCCACCACCAGCCCAGCAGTGATAAAGTTAGCCTCTAGTTAAGCCATAGAAGCCAGAGGTGGGCAGGCATCCTGTGTGAGACGTCCTGAGCATCACAGCTGCCAGGCTATGCAAAGGAATGCAGAACGTGCAACATAATCACAATGACAGCCGGTTTCTTTGGGGTACAATACATAATGAAATTCATTAAAAGGGGAAATGTTTAAAGAAGATTATGTAAATGTAAGATCTGAGTAGTCAAAAAAAGCCTTAAAAAGCCTTATTTTCATAAAACTCAAATTGACAGAAAATATAGATTAGTTATTTTTCACTGATTAAGCTATAAAAAATATTGTTATTAAGAGCTGTTTTTAAACTATAAGCTAATTATAAAAACTATAGTTTTCAAATTGTTAGCCATTACTGCTTGCATTAGTAATCAGTTGTCTTCACTACAGAAGCAATATCAAATGGCAATAAGGTCTACATGTTCTAGATAAAATTTAAATTGGGATATTTGCTACGCCTGTCTAAAGCAGTACAGTGAAAAATAAAACATAATTTGCTATTTTTTGAATAAAAGCAAGAAAATTCATTTAAATTAACTCATGTTATTAGGCCAGATAAGAAATTCATCACGCCTTTCTAACCATCCTGATCATCTTAGACTAAAAGAAAATTTTCCCCATCTTTGGACAGTATCTGTAAAGGAATTCACAAACAGAATATGACTTAAATGAAGACGTCTATTTTCAAATAATTTATCCAAAACAATTCTCATGGTGTTTGCCAAAAATAGAAATTATTTAAAGCTTCCAAGACTTTTAAAGCTCAGAGTTATTAGAAAGAGAATCCTTAAAATTTAGGGCAGACCATTTCATAGAATACTGCTTTTATTTTCTTGTGGCATTTAAAGTATACACATAGAATGCTGAGGGATGATGAAGAAAAACAAATGATAGGAGTGCAATATTCCAAGTTTGTTTTTCTTGACATTTACTATGTTGTGGAATAAAGCAAGCCAATGCTAAAAAGTGAGTAGGTTCAAAACCAATCTTTTTCATATATAAGTTTTTTACAATTTAATATATTTTAAAACCTCAGAGAACTTATCTCCACAATTGCTACCAGAGAAAATTATGTTGTTCATTATTGATTAGCACATCTTTCACTTTAGAATAAGCAAAAGAATGTTTCGCAACTGAACAAAGGTTTACAGTCTTTGATTTCTCTTACAGGTAATTCACAAATCACCTGAGGCAGCTGAATTAAAACTAACACAGCTCGTTACTGCAAAAGCAATGCCATAAATAATATTCACCAATAACTTAAGTAAGGAATAAGGAATTTCAGCAAATTTAATATTCTGAATACCTATCTGCTATCACATTAATATATATTATTTACCACTTCTTAGAATAACAGACTAACATTAACATTAAATCTAGCTGAAAGGGCAAAGTGCCTGAATAGTATTAGTACTTCAAAGTCACTATTATAGGCATTAATTATTATTATTATAGTGCATCTGTAAGTCATATGACTACACAGACACTGAAATGTTCTTATGCAACGGAACGCATTTCTACAGCAAATCACTGATGTCAGATTGCTATCTAATGATATGATGTGTACCAATTTTTTAAAATATAATGACATAAACATGAAGTATTATTGTATGGAATACACATTTGAAATTTTTTAACTTCCTGAAAATAAGAATTCCATATCATCATAAGACATAAAGGAGATGCTACTGTCTATTAAAATGTAGGTTTGTAAGATAAAAGATGGATGTGTACATATTTATTCACTTCACTAAGTATATTAGTTTGCTAGGGCTGCTGTGACAAATACCACACATTGGATGGCTTAAAGAACAGAAATTTATTTGCTCACTATTCTGGAGGCTGGAAGTCTGGGATCAAGGTGTCCACAGGGCTGCTTTCTTGTGAGGCCTCCCTCCTTGGATTGCAGATGGCTGTCCTTTCCGTGTGTCTTTACCTGGTCCTTCCTCTCTACTGTGTCCTAATACCTTCTTCTTATAAGGACACCAGTCATACTAGATTAAGGCCTACCCCCAATGACTTCATTTAAACCTAATCACCTCCTTAAAGACACTATGTCCAAATACAATCAATTTTAATTTTAACGTATAGATTATGAGGGATGTAATTCAGCCCACAACACTAAGCATCTGCTGGATAAAATTCGTAACTGAATTCTTTTAAAAATACTGGACCACAGAAACATCTTAAATGATTGTCTTTTTTTAAAAAAAAAAAAAAAAAGTAAGTAATATACAACTTTACAAGAATATAAATTTTTATGGAAGTAATTTGTCCTTATTTTTTCAAAAAGACTTTTGAGGCAATTTACATGATTAAGAATTAAATAGAGCAGCAACAAGAACAAAAGCAAACACAGAAATCAGAAACTACAGACACTATAGAGACAGGAGTATAATAAGTTCATTCTTTTCTGTCTGATCGAATACTAAACTAAACTAACTGGGACTCGGGGATAAAAAAGGGGGTAAGGGGTTAAACTGAATTCTTACCTTTCAAACAAAGGTAGCTGACAAATTTGTTCAGAAAAATACACTTTGCCCTAATACTAAGTTCTAGAAAGCAAGTAAGGAACAGATTAATACAGAAGCATCTAATTAATTTCTATGCCATAACTTTATTTTGCACATAATATGCATTTAGTCATGCTACATGCATAAACTAACAGGCTATGAAAAAGCACTCATTCTTTATCCATTTATTTCTTCATTCAACAAATATTACTGCACCCTACTACGTGCCAAGCATTACACACTGGCGAAGCAGAGATCAAAACCTAGCCCTCACAGAGTTTCTGTTCTAGTGAACAGAGCATTCTTGGAGAACATCAAGATTGAATTCAGTAGTCTGCAGAGACTGAATTGAGAATAAGCAAAACAAAGAAAGCATTTCCGGTTACACTCTCAACCATTCCATCATTAAAGTGAAGATGAGTACAGCAGAGATTAGCAAACGAGACTGCAAGGGTTTAAACTTTGTCCTTTCTTCAAAATAGTTAATTTTAAATTTAATATATTCAAAGAGATATGAAATTCCCAACATATGTATTAAGCGATAACTCAAAGATTAAATGATTCTACTTTTTAAAGTATAGAACAGACTATATCTTAAGCTGTTTAACACTTCAGAAAAAAAAAGAAAAATTTAGAAATATTTACTAAATATTAACATTTTGCTATTTAGGCTTCAGAATGTTTACTTTTGTCAGACCGAAAATTTTCTAGATAATAGCTAAAACACTACCACTAGTACTGCCATCATCCTTTTCACTCTCTACTCTCTAGAGATAAATAATTTTCAGAATATAATTTCATTCAGGTTTTTTGTTTTAATATGTGTGAATGCCTAGACATAATAGACAAAATTGTGTTCTGTGGGCCAAACTTTTACATAAATGGCATTATATTACATGAATTATTTGCAGTTTGTTTTTTTCCCCCATCTTCTCTCTCTGTGTGTGTGTGTGTGCTGAATTTCCACGGATAAAGGTAGAAATATAATTCATTCACTTCAACTGCTATATTTGCAGCATAAACTTGTGTGTTATTAATTACTCAAGAGAGGGATGGTCAAGTTGTTTCCTTTAAATACACCACACACACACACACACACACACACACACACACACACACACCATGCAGTCTGCAGAGCCCTCTTAACCATTCTATTGTTGAAATGAACCAGAGTATGTATAGCAGAGATCAGATATATCTTCATATGAATATATACCTATGTGACTATATGTCTAATCTTTGCTATACTCCATTTTGTACATGCACATATACAAGTGGTACAATGAACACCCCGGTGCAAGTGTTCTTGCCCATGTTCAGGAGAAGAGTCCCTCCAGGACAGACGCGTAGCTATGGACGTGTTGTGTCAGAGAATACACACATTTTCTGCTTTACAGGGAACTGTCGAATTGCTTTCCCAAGAGAAAGAAAAGAATGCCTCTTCTGCCACATTCAGGCCAACTTTGGAGATATCAGATATCAACTATTTTTTGCCAGTTTGACAAGTTTAAAGTTACATTTCATTGTTGTTTTAATTTGTATTTCCTAGGTTATAGACAAGCTTTTGAACCGATTAAGTCAATTTCAGGCAAGTGAATACATGGTCAAGAATATAGGGAAAAATTTCTCAATCTCTCAGTCGTGTTAAATATAGTCTAAGTCTTCAAGGTCGTTCTCTATATGCTCTCACCACACTCAACTGCCAGCAGTAATAAACTGCCATCCTGTCTCTCGGGCCCTCTCAAGATCTGAAAACAAAGATCTAATAATATTCTAGGCACTCCTTCTCCACAAGGAAGGAGTCTTATTCTGACTGAGATCTAAGAATAGCCTATTAGAAGATTTTACATCAGGTTGCAACATTTAAACAAAATTTTCACAAAACAATGCTTATCCTTACAGGTGAGGCATTCTGATACTTTCTATTTTACTGTATTTTAATCTATGTATTTGCTAGTTGAAACCCACTAAATTGATGTCATGATCCCATTAATAGGTCACAACACTCAATTTGGAAACATTAAATCTCTTCAATGCCCAATGTACCCGGGAAGCAGAGAATACTTGATTGAGTTTCAACCTATGAGCTGAGGGCCCCTACCAACCCTGCACAAAGTATTAACAGAAAAGGACACCTAACTGGCCCTCTGCCCAAGGGGTTCCAGGGCTGGAACCATCAGTGTCACAAGACCTTAGTCTACTTTTCAAATGGATGTGCAAACCTTAGGATCATGGGAGGTCTGACACTCTTGGGGCATATTTTTTGGGCAACTTTATTTGCTGCTTTTTGTTTTTAGGTTGGTTTTTGCTTTACTGTTTGGTAAAATGTCTCAAAGATTCCAGAGATATGGGTGAGGACCATGTATTTTGAAAACATCTAGAAGTATACCCTTTTTTGGTAAGTCATTTGGGTTCCCAAGATTTGCCATAACAAAATTAACAAAATTGTTTCCACACCCCTAAAAAGTAATCAAATAGCTTACTACTTGATATTCTGACTATTCAAATAATACAGACAGCTTCTTTGCTGTCCCAACTTCTGCCTCAAATAACATATATATCTGTACTCTTGAACAAAATAATCAGGTTTAGGACTTATTTTAAATTGCTTTTGTTAACTTTCCTTATTCTGAAACTCTGCCCTTGTTTTTAATACACTTCCATTGTATTTAGCTGAGACTAGGCATTGAAAATTTCTGAAGTCATCATCATATTTGTATGTACATATGAAAACTTAAATTGTGCCTTTACAATTTTGCATTTACAAATACAGAACTTAACACTCTGATTAATATGTAAAATGTTCTTAAGACTTATTTCTGTTAGGCTTTTTTTTTTTTTTTTTTGCTGGCCACTTTATCCTCTATTTCCATTTTACCGGATGCTATGTAAAAATACACCATCCAGCTAATTGATGTCTTAGGTTCAAGTTATATACAAAGCCAGCACTGAAGCAGACTTGGGAACCTAGCGCATTACACTGTGATGTCTTTCTAAAATGTGCATGCACTCAGCATGGAATGTTATGATTGGATAAGTTACAGGTTTCCAAATTTAAAAAAAAAATCCTGTTTTCATTCCAATCTTGTTTATGCAAAGGTTCTGAAGATTAGAACTGGCAGGTTATTTCTAACCCTTGCCTTTTCTCCCACCTTCTTTGAGTTCCTCTCTCTTGCTGCGAATCTAGAAGTGACAACCTGCTATTTTCTAGAACTGTATGGTGGTAATTTGAATAGCAAGCTCTGCGCCTGGTATAGACTGTCAGAAATATATACCTGAAACTATAATTGTACCATGTGTGGCCAAACAGGGAAACTTAGTTGACATCAACAGTATTTATAGGGAAAAAAATATGCTCAGTTTAATTCCAGTACAGACATTCCCATTTCAAAAGGAAAAGTTTTAATTTCCTGCTTAACTTTGACAGTGGCTATAATAAATTTTCTCAAATTTTCATGAATTTGAATTAGGAAATTTCACATTTCTGATGAAAACTTTCTTAAACACCAGTTATAAAACATCAACGCTTCTTTTGCGGCATTTCAAAAAATAGAAATATACCACATTTAACAGGAGGTCATATAATACTAGGAAGAGATAATACTACCGGAAGTCTTCACATCTTTATATTCATATTTGCACTTCATATTCAACCATATAATTTCCCAGAAGTGTCATATATATATATGATTTATATATAATATATATGATTTAAATATATATCTGTATATGTGTGTGTGTGTGTGTGTGTGTGTATATATATATATATATATATGATTTAAAGAAAATCCAAAGCATTAGTCAAACTATCTTACTCATCTTTGTAGAAGTTGTAGTGGCCTGAAAAGTCAGGTCCTAATCACTGGTACCTATAAGTGTTATGTTATTTTAAAAAAGAGTCTGTGGAGATGTGATTAGATTAAGGATTTTGTGGTGGGAAGACTACCCTCGATTATCCACATAGGCCCTAAATGCCACCACGTGTCCTCATGAGAGGGAGGCAAACTGCACACACACAGAAGAGAAGATAATGTGACCAGAGAGGAAGAGACTAGACTGATGCAAACCACAAGCCAAGGAATGCCAGCAGCCACCAGAGGCTGGATAAGGCAAGGAATGAATTATCTCCTAGAACATCCAGGGGTTGCACAGCCCTGCTGACACCTTGATTCCAACTCAGGGACAACGATTTTGGACTTTGGTCTTCCAGAACTATGAGAGAATATATTTCAGTTGTTTAAATCCACTAAATTTGTGTAATTTGTTACAGCAGCTTCAAAAAATTAATACAACTATACTTGCTATTATCTCAGGATAATGTACTGAATTTTCTGATTACATTAATAAATTTGAGAGAGAGGGACTCATAACCACTTGAGAGAAATGAATGATCTTATTTTAGTGTGCTGGAGAGTCTGAGAAGTATTTTTGAAAGAACCAGGCCTAGAAAAATGAAGAGTTTTTAAAGTGTATATTAGTCTGTTCTCATGCTGCTATGAAGAAATATCTGAGACTGGGTAATTTATAAAGAAAAGAGTTTAATTGACTCACAGTTCCACATTGCTGGGGAGGCCTCAGAAAGCTAACAATCATGGTGGAAGGGGAAGCAAACACGTCCTTCTTCACATGGTGGCAGGATAAAGAAATGCTGAGCAAAGGAGAGGAAAGCCCCTTGTAAAACCATCAGATCTCACGAGAAGTCTCTCCCTATCCCCAAGAACGGCATGGGGGAGCTGCCCCCATAATCTAATCACCTCCCATGAGGTGCCTCCCATGACAAGGGAGGATTATGGGAACTACAATTCAAGATGAGATTTGGATGGGGGCAAGCCAAACCATACCAAAGTGTCAGAGCCAAGAAGAGAATATCTAGTCTAAGGAGCAAATTTAAACTACATTTAAAATCTTTCAGAAAATAACTTGTCAGGGCTGCACTTGGTAGCTCATGCCTGTAATCTCAGCCCCTTGGGAGGCTGACGAAGGAGGACAGCTTGAGGCCAGGAGTTAAAGACCAGCCTGGGTAACACAGTGAGACTCCCATCTCTAGAAAAAAATTTTAAAAAAACAATCCAAGTGTGGTAGCATGCACATGTAGTCCCAGCTATTCAGGAGGCTGAGGTAGGAGGGTCGCTTGAGCCTAGGAGTTTGAGGTTGCAGTGAGCCATGATTGTGCCACTGCACTAAGCCTGGGCAACAGAGAAAGACCCAGTCTCAAAAAAAAAAAAGGAAAATAATTTTTCAGTAATTATCAAGAGCATTAAAGTACTCCTACCCTTGGACTCAGTAATTTTGCTGCTAAGAACCAATACTAAGAATATATACCCAAATCAGATCAAATTTTATAAATTAAGATGTTCCTCTCATAACACACATCTCATAATATCAAAAACTAGAAACAGTCTAAACATCCAAGTATAGAAGATCTAAGTAAGCCACAGTATGTCTTCTTGGCTGAACATCTTAGATACATCTATCAAAAATAATGTTTACAAAATATCTGGACCAAAACAAAAAAACCCTTATGTTATGCTATTACATGTACAAAGCAACATACAAAAGAACATGTACATTATTGCCTTCCTCATTTAAAATTCATAGGAAAAAAAGAAATATGTAAGATTATAGCTAACTTTTTCGTTATTTTAATTCTTTTAACAGTTTACTAAGTTACACCAGACACTCAGTGGTAAGCGGGGACTACAAAAGGGTAACTGGCAGATACAAATGCTCCAATTTTCTGGGTGAATGAAAGACAGAAGAATAGTACTTTAACAGCCAAAATTCCCAAATGCCTTCCAATGCATCACATTATCTATAATGATTTTGAATATCCATGAGTCATGCAGGAATAGATAACACTATCGCTTATTTACATTGGGAGCACCCAAGGCACAAAAGGTTTCGGAGTCCATGCAGGGTCATCCTATATAAGCAGGAAGAGCTGGGACAGAAGCCAAGTCATGTCATTCCAGACTGGGGCTTTAATCCCCCTTTCCAAGGTGATGGTGCAGCAGCAGGGCCAGACCTTGTCATGGAGAGTAGGCAGCTCTTCTTATCAGAGAGTTTCAGAAAAACAAGGTCAAGGCCTCAAACCCACTCTGACTGGCGGATATTTACGTATGCAAAGCCTGTGAGGAAAAATATCTCAGGCTTCCCCAGGATCCTTTCAGATTCATGAACAAGCCAAAGTATAAATAAATAACACTTTCATAAATGTTGCCTACTAAACATACAGTAATCACAAATACTATAGAGATACTAAATCTTTCAAAGCAGTACCCTCTATTCATTTCACTTATTTTTGATTCAGGATATAGTTTATATTAACTTATTGATCCAAGCCTCTCCTTACAATAGGGTCTTACTTTGGCACTTAATCATTTTCTAAAATAGTCACATATTCTAAGAGCCAATAATTTTCTACAAATGCTTGCTTATACCTGTATTTTTACTTTTAGGAACGAATGAAAAAATAACTCCTGCAAAAGTCTACCTAAAATCATGCAAAAAAAGTTATAAGTACAAATTGGGTTTCTTTCAAAATGTTCACATTTTCATTCAGGATTACAGAACCAATTCATAGGCATTTTATATTTATACATATGCTCTAAGGAGCTCTATTTTTTTACACGGTTTTGAGCTTGAGAAGTTCTCAGCATTAACTTATAATCAAAGAAATTACATAATTAACTGGTGAAAAAAGGATCATAGTCAAATTCAAGCTAATTTTCAACTTTCAGATTTAATTCGGCAAACTCAGGGTATTAAAACATTAATCACATAAAGTCATCTCTCAAATGTTAATAAAAATCTTCATTCTCAAATTTTTTTCTCTACTGAAACAGATACTTTGATCATCTAAGCCTAGATTTAACTGTCAAAAATCATGTACTCATGGGCTATGTATATATGCACGGACTTATATATCACTAATTTGAGAAGTTACATCAACTTCAACAAAGCAACAAGAGGATAAACTTTTTTTCAAACTCCTAAAGAAAGATATTATTCATTTTTACACTTTGAGTTAGTATTAGCAAAGATATATTTTTTACAAATCCCAAAAGAGCTTTTAACTAGGAGTACGTCATTGAATGAAAAATAAATCTGTAGAAGTTTTACTGCTATCCTTGCTAAAATATTGCTAGTTACACCTAAAAAGTCATACTGGTGAGAAAATTCACAAAATATGTATTAAATATATATGTATATTTGTGTCACAAGAAGAATTTAACTCAAATGCTAACAGAAGCTCTCTCAAGACATCCTAAAGATAGCCACACATTGGTTAGTTTCTTTTCCTTTTATCACTTGTGTGTTTATATCACAGTTTTAGCATTAACTAAAGCATCTAGTCTGATCATTTCCATCTATTTTAGAATACTAACAAGATGATTCTAATAACCAAACAAAAAGAAACATGAGTTTAGAAAAAAATTCTAATTGTTTTATTTAATAATTATATGCTATATAGAGCCTATTCAAAAAAAACAGATGTCACACACCTCATAAACACCAAGATATTTCTTAATAATTATTTTGAAGTGTCGTAAGTTCACATTTAACAAATGAATTGCCTCTAACATACCAAAATCAAAATAAGTTTTCTTCATTCAACTGCCTATTAGAACAATTCTTAAAAGAACCTGAATATATAATTTAACAACAGAGCTGAAGTGCAGCAGGCTGAGACTTCTTCATGAATTGGTTTTTAGAATACTAGATATGTTTGTCTAAAATCTCCACGGTTTTGTTAAAAAAAAGACAAACATTTCCATTTTCTCATAGATTATAAATCAAAGAAAAATTTAAGGCAGCTATATAAACAGTTCACTGACTGCATCTGTTGTGAAAGACACAATGATGTCTAATGTAGAGCATTTAGCCTATTCACCTCTGTGCTGCCATCTTTGAATAAACACGTCTTAAAGCACCATTAATCCAAGCAATGAGGGACGTTTTTCTTTCAAGAACAAACACATTTTCAACTTTGGACTAGCCATACAACTGTAAAATCAAGCAGAAAAAAGAATTTTGTGATACTTGTTTACATTAAAAGTTGAACATGGTACTATCAAGTCTCCCCAACGTGAAGATGCATTAAAGAACTTAAAAGACATTAATATTAACTATTTTCTTCTCTACTGTTATTTTTCTGTATCATGGTACTTGCAGAATAACTTTTCTTCCTAATACTCAGAGAACCCAAAAGAGGAAATTAGTAGTTTCATCATGAATTTAAAACAACTTTAAAAATCAACTAGTGATCAAAGGAACTTATGTTATTTATACAGCCATTTAAAGAAGTATGTTAAGATGTAAAAGAAAAAAAAAAAACTAGCATACAGAGCTGCTTCTCTCAGTATTCAGTGCCCAAGAAAACCAAGTCTGAAGAAATACGACGTTTACTTTACTCAGATAATTCCAAATTAACAAAAAGTCAAATCAACAATTCCTTTTTAGAAAAATGATCAAAAGATATCTCAGGGAAAATAAATGCCTAGTTTTACAAATATCTTTTAAACTGTTCTATTGGGAACAATATGCAAAATAGAGTATTCTCAAAAGGAAATCCTTAAAAAGTCAATCCTTTAAAATAAAATAAGGAAAAAATGTGGACCAAGATCAGGTATCACAACATTGCCCTGAGACTATATGGAAACTCCTATGTAAATGGTAATTAGGGATTTCTCGCTTTCTCTCTCTCTCCCACTCTCTCTCTCTTTTAAAGGCCATAATGGCTATGTTTGTTGAGAGAAAAAAGGTGGGGAAAGAAGGTATAAATGCTTACTGTTTAAGAAAAGCTGGTCTGCGCCAATATATTGGAGAAACTATTCAAGAACAGTTGATCTATGTGAAAATGTAACCCCTGAAATGTTGCCAAGGTCACAGAGACCCAGGGAGATCTCCAACACACAATGAGTACCATTTGTGTATTTGTAAAGAGCACTTGGGTAGTGGGTTATTTTTGCATTATGCATCTCGTTGGAAAAAAGCAGGGAAAAGAAAATGCAGACTGGTGGTGCTTTTACAGTATTTCATTTCACTATCCTTCTTATGGGGTAACTAAAATATTAGCAGTGCCCTGCTTACGAGATATATGTGATCCCTTTCAAGGTGGGCGTTAGCAGCAGTGTTTCTAAGTGAAATACGAGAGCAACATTACAATTTCCAAATTCAATTTCAATAATTACATTAACATGACAAGGTTCTCAAGAACTGCCAAGGACAACAAAACTAACTGTTTACTTTGAGTAGCACATTTCACTGTGGGACTCAAATTTTATACCACAGCCCACTTTACGTTGTTATCCATTTCAAACACTGCCACACAGCAGTGGGTTCTCTCCACCATTTCCACCCTTTTTTGTTTGTTTGTTTAATACCATCCATTTACATTTTGCCTTCTACTGGTGGTTCTCAGAACACCATTTTATAGGAATGGAAAGACACCAAGAAATTTCACCTCAAGTCATGTGAGACTGCAGCTACAGAACGCACAAACCCAGTTCCTGAGTGTTGAATAAGGAATATTTCTTTCTCACTGATTCGAGAAAGCCAATTTCAATTTCTCTTTATATGAGAAAGTCTCAGCTGGTCTTTATTAGCATGGTACTGAAATGTGTGTCCCAAATTTGTGAAATTTTTAAAAAAAAGAACAAGAGAAGTCATACTTTCTCTAAGAACATGTGCACGTATTTCTTCTTAGGAAGCCCACACACAACATGGTGAAGAGTCCACTTCACAAAAATTTGCTTTCTAATATTTAAAAGGCATTGAGGTGAAGCCTCATTAAGAAAGATGGAAATGGTCCATTACTACAGACAGAGAAGGCCTTTCCCGGGATGGACTATAAACACTAAGTGCAAGGTCTAGAGCCAAAGCAGAATGTGAAGTTTGCAAGTTTGCCTCTTCCAGAAGGAGAAAATATTATTTCAGATGTTATGACCCATTATTTTTCATTTTTTAATCTTTTCATGTTTTATATTCATTTATATTATAAAGGAAGATTTTTATTTTAAGCATATTTCACACTATATTTTCCTTTTGCTAATACAAATTAGTGACATATACCAAAAAAACCTAAAATTGTTCTTATAATCATTAATAACAATTTGAATGTACTGGACTCCATAATGCTAGATTTTTTGCTCCTGTAATCTTCATGAAAACCCTGCGGGACTGATATCCCCATTTTACAGATGAACAAACTGAAGCTCAGAATGTAGAATTACTCAAACTGAACTCCAAAGTTCATTATGCCACATTTCCTCAGGAAATAGTACATTCATATACCATTGACGAAATGCATTAAAATATACAAAACTTGAGTTGGAAGCTTACCTAATAAATTGTAAAAGATTTTCAACAAACTACCTCTAGTAATTCACCTACTCAAAAGCTGATAGTTAAATGAAACCTGAGAAAATGATCTGGGATATTTCTCCATCCCTCACTAAACAAATGCTTGTGGGTCTTTAAAGGTTCAGTTCAAGTATCACATCTTCTGTAAAGTCTCCTTACTCTCCATACCAATAGAATTACTTCTTTACTGGGTTATAGAATTTATTTAATGATTAAACATGACTAAAAATTACTCTTTTTTTGGTCTTCAGCTCCCAGTACAGTACATCATACTTGTTCAATAAATCCTTGTGTTCAATAAATGCTTGTTAAAAGTATATATGAACAAATAACAGCTCAACTATGAGATCAGATAAAATCTCATCTCACATAATTATAAGTTAAATCTTGTATTAAAGCTCCTCTAACTTTAACACATATATAAATCACATGGAGATCTTATTAAAAGGTAGATTCAGATTCAGTGGGTCTGGGGTGAAACGTGCATTTCCAGTAAGCTCGCAGCTGGTGGCAGTGCTGTTGGTTCCCAGACCAACCACCCTGTGGGTAGCAAGAACGTAATCTACTGGGACAACACATTCCAAACTTGGTGAATTGTTTAGAAAGCCGTATGTTCCTCTGGGATGTTAACCTCCATTTAGACCTGGCACCAAACCTCAACTTATTAAACTTAAAAACTACGGGCAATTATGAGTTTATGTGAATTTCCCTAAATGAGACATAAGTTTTTTTGAAAAGGACCACTCTTAATGAAGTTTGCAAGTACAGCCTCAAGACAGTGCTTTATATGTCAGAGGGACTCAATTTAATGTTAAAGAAAATTTTAAAATTAAGTACTTGAGGGTAAAAGCTATCACTGATTTGTCTCTTTGGCACAGGGCTTGGCATGGTGCCTCAAACACGAGAGCCTCAATATATAAATGCTGAATGAATGAATAAACAAACAGGCAAACCATTCTTTCTCTGTAAAGCATCAAGTTTTCATCATCCTCATCAATGCCAATTTGAGGCACTTGATCAAAATTGTAACTGATCTGGTAAGCCCTAGCTATTAATAAATCTGCAATGTTCTAGGGGTCATACAGTCCCTATGCTATTCCATTTTTGAATGTTACCTTTTGTTTTGTTTTTCCTAATTCTACATACACTGCCATTCCAACATTTCCTTTTTGCTGTGCCAGGATTAAAATGTGTGGCCACTACTGTTTTAAGCTCAGGATTACTGCCACTTCAGAAACCACTAGTACTGAAAAGATCACTGTTAACCATATGATGAAGGCCACTATAATACTTCTTAAGTTTTCACTTTTAAGTATCATTTACCTTTTAAGTATCAAAGTCTTAACTTTACATGTACAAAAACTAATGGAAGATACGAATAAAACTTCACATTTATTTTTCATATATGTACCTGTTAATAGGCTTTTGTTATCAGAATCCAAGAGTATTTATCTGCAGAAAATTACTTCTCATAATATTCAAAAGAAGATGTGATTGTTTTACAGAATCAAGTTTTATTGCTTTATCTCTGTACATTTCAGCAATAAGATGTAAGTGGAATGTATAGTGGGAAAGTGTTAAAAGTGTTTAAGTTACCAAACAAGCTATTAAGTGTTTAATGTACCACACAAATATTAACCACTTACTATGTACAATGCACATACTAGGATATTCTGAGAAATATAAAGATATCTCAATAAAGCTATGAGAAGATACAGACAACAAAACTGCAACAATAGAAAAGGTTAAAAAACTGTTTTTCAATTATTATTTTTCAACTAAATTTTAAAATAAATTAAGTTTTAGGGGCACACGCTGAACTAAAAAAAACGCAATGTTGGTCCGTTCCTTTAATCACTTCTGCTATGGACTGAATTGTGTCATCCCCAATTCGTATTCCAAAGCCCTAACCCCCAGTGTGATGGTACTCAGAAAGGGAGCCTTTGGGAGGTAAATAGGTTTACAAGACATCATGAGGATGGGGCCCTCATGATGGGATTAGTGCCCTTATAAGAAGAGACACCAGAGAGCATGCACTGTCTCTCTTCACCACATAAGGATGCTGCAAGAGGGTGGCAGTCTGCAAGCTATAAAGAGAGACCTCACGAGAATCCAACCATGTTGGCATCCTGATTTTAAACGTTCAGCTTCCAGAACTGTGAAAAAAATAAACTTCTGTTGTTTAAGCCACCCACTCTAAAGTATCTTGTTACGGCAGCCCAAGAAGACTAATACAACTCCTCTGATTGACTTTTATACTTTTACATTAGAATTATTTTAGGTCATAATTACACTCATGTAATGTACTGCCACAAATGTACTTTTATAATATAGTAAGAGGTTTAGAATTGGAGTTAGTAAATAAATATCAATTCTTCAATTGCCAATTGTTCATAAAAGTGGGAAGAAGGAAAGAGAGAATTTTACATTTATTTAACAAGTAACTCAGAAATAAGCTTTGGGGGAGAGGGGGTTACCTCATTAGCAATAAGTGCAGACATGCAGACATTCCCCTACACAAAACCTCTTTCAGCAGCATCAGAAAGAGAATGCTTTTTGCATGTGTCACTTCTCAGGTCCAAGCCTCTAGCAGGCTTCTTGTTATATGCAATTAGCTCCATGCCAAGATTTAGTACATTTCATAATAAATCCCTTGACCACATTAACTGTAGGCTTGGCAAAGTTGGAAAGGCTCTATTCACGAAGACAGAAAACAAGCCACACAACTTACCCCACAGCAAAACGCACTTGCTAGATGCCAACACACTACAAATTTCAACAGTCTGCCATGCCCTCCCTTCATTCCTCTCCCTCTATTTGGGGTAGAGGAGGGGTGAGAAAAATACAACCTGCCATGTGATTATGATTAAAGAGTATATAAGGGCAAAAAAAGCTACAGACAAATTTGGTGTGTTTACTTCTTCTTCCTCCTCCTCCTCCTAAATCTTGTTACTAGCTTGTTCCTTTGACCTAACTCCCCAAACCACCCACCCAAAAAACCTAGTCACTTCACAGATGAGATCCAGAGTTTACCCTCATTTAAACAGTAACCATCTGTTGCCTGCAGGAAGACTGTGGCTCCTTCTCAGGTTTCCCTTTTTGGAACATGAAGGCTGTGGCACGTTATGGCTATTCTGCATGGGAAAGTTCTCTGCAGGACAGCAGAAGCAATGAAAAAACCAAGGAGGCACAGAACTAATGAGCCCTTCCGCTCATATCAAAACAAAGCACAACACCTTTTATTTGTTTTTGATAAACACTTTTTGAGAAAGAATTAAAACTACAGCAGTACAGAGAGAATATGCATGAGCTCTGGAGTTGTATAAACGTCAATTTCAATCTTAACTTGTTTTCACTTTACCAATTAGAGCATCCGTTTCTTTATCTGAAAAACAGAGATACTACAGAGTTGACGCAGGGCCTAGAAATGTTTGGCTCAGAAAATGCTTATAATACACAAGATTAATTCTAGATATTTTATTTTGCAGTATTATTACTGGAAAAAATGTTAATCACAGGCAAATTAGATAAAAATATAGAAAGACAAAAAATAAAGTATCACTATTAAAACTCCATTAAGTTCCCTTTTAGATAACACATTTGAAACATGACCAATGTTAAAATTTACAATAAAAATTAATTAGGAGGCCTCTCTTGGATCCCCTGCAAGAGGCTCCTGGTACTGACATCCTATTCCTCTTTATTATAAATTTCTTTCTGGTTCTTTAAGGCTCCAATATATATTTAAAATAAGAAAAAATAAGACTCTTAAAACCTGTATTTCATTTATAAAAACTATTGAAATTTTATATTATGTATTACAAATTTTAGAATGTTTTACAGTGTCTTGCTTTTCCAGTGTAGGAAACAATGGTTTCCTTAGAGATATGATTTCCTTGGAGATATATCATTATGATATATCATGATGTATTAGAAATATATCATTAATAGCATTTCTAACAATAAAATCAGATAAAATAATTTCCTACCATGTAAATAATCACACAACAAAATATCTGAAATTGGGACTAGCCTAGAAAAGTCAGGTTACTGGGTCACTTAGTTTATGGGTGCAAGCAAAAATTTACAGTCAGCCTTCCTTTGCCTCAATCCCAGCTTCATCACTTACCAGCTTTGGACCAAGGTACTATTTAATCTCTCTCTGCTTTAGTTTCCTTATCTGTAAAATGATCAATATCAGCACCCACCTCTTATAATTGTGAAAAAATTAAATAATGTTTAGAAGGTGTTTAGAACAGTGCCTGGTACATAGTAAGTGCTTTGTATCATTATTCTCATTGTTATTATTCATGCTATTATGAAAAATCATATGGTCCTTTAACATCTGCCTACAGTAGAATATTGCCTGCACAGCAAAGATCTTTTTCTATTTTCATTTCTTTTCCCCTCTTCTCTGATTTAATTGGCGTATCTCACCTCTACTTTTGTTTTAGTCTTATAATGCATATTTATTTATTTTTAAATACTCACCATCAGTCCTTTTACTGATGTTTTCCTAGTCATGATTTGGATGGACACAGCTCATGCTCTAATAGACTCCTCAGGAAGAATTGATAGAAAATTCCATAAACTCTTATATGTTGAAAACTACTTCTCTAAAGCCTTGCAAATTGAAAAATAGTTTGGATATAAAATTCTTGATTGCCACTTTATTTCACTGAGTAAAATAAAAAATAGTAACAATAACAAAACTGTTCTATTGTTTCCTTGTATTGAATATTGGTTTTGAATATCTACTGCTAGTCTAATTATTTTCCTTTGGTAGATGACACACTCTTTTTGCCTGTTAGCCTTTAGAATTTTATGATCATTGTTGAAACAGGCTAAATCTCCAAGTTTACTGTTTGGGTTTAATTTGCCCATGTAAGCTCTTTCAATATGTAGGGATTCCGATTTTTTTCTATTTCTGAAAAATTTTCTTGGATTACAGTTTTAAATATTGGTTTTGTGAATTATTGTTTTTCTTCTTCAGGGAGTCAAGTAATACAAGTATTATTCCTTTATTGCCAGTCTTCCATTTCCACCACTTTCTCTATGACCCATTTTGCTTCGTGTCATTTGTATCCTCTTGGTCTTTTTCCTGTTTTTCTTTGATGCCACTTATTAATTTTCATTTGAATCTATTCTCTCTTGGGTGTTCTGTAATTTATCTTCATTTTTGAGATAATTTTGTCATTTTCTTGTATTTATTTACCAAGTTCAATACACTAGTTTTTCATCTCTCCCTGCTTTTTCTATTTGTTTTTAATTTTTAAATTTTTGATTAAAGGTATTTTTCTTATACCTAAATGTTTGAGTATATTTAAATGTTTAGAATGTAGACACAGTTTTCTTCTGCTTTCTGTTTTTGTTTTGTTTTGTTTTTTTGCGGGGGGCGGGGGTGAAGGTGGTATTTCCCTCCATTGATTTGTATGAAAATTCACTATCTGATCTTTTTCAATAGATTTGTATGAATTTTTATTTTCCTTTTGTTTATTTTGTGATGTGAGGATATTTTACACAATTCCTAGTTTAAAGGCACCTTTTTTTGTCAATCTGGCAAATTCCAGGTGTCGGCAAAATTATTTCTTTTATACGTTTATTTGTTTTAGTAGTAGGGGAGAAGGGTTATGAGTCCTCCAAGTTTGTGGTTCTCCTTTGTTTTACAGAACCCTAATTTAACCCTTTTCCTTCTTTTCTCCTTTCCCATTCATTGCCGAAGAATCGCTCTTCGTTCCTTTTTACCTTTTTTCCCCTCCCCGAAAAGCAATGCAATTGGAGGACTGTCCCATAAAATTGTTAATTTGACCCTTTAAATAGCGCATACTTTGAAACCTTTTCCCACAATCTTCATCCCATCTTCCCAGTTTCTTTTTCAGTATTTTTCAGATTTGAGATATATCTAACCTATACGGTGGTCTCTCCAACTGTTCCTTAAGTTCCCTTGCCAGTGTTCCTCTTCTTCCTCCCTAAGTGATTCCCAGTCTCTGTGTGTATACCACAAAGCACTGCAGCATGACAGGGAAGGGGCAGGAGTATGGAGGACTGCAGAACTTACAGTTATTTTGCAGTCATGTCATTCTCTGTCTTCAAGTGATGTTGAGTGTATATTTTTGCATAGAAATTTATTAGTGGTAAATTAATTTCACATCCATTGGGGAGGAGATTTGAAGAGGTTACTGTACTACCAACTCTCCACTGTCTTCAGTTATCTGGAAGGTAGGTGGTCATTTTTTAAAACATGTCCCATGACTTTTAAAAGAATGTGTATTCAACAATTTTGTAGCATAATATATAACATAAAGCCATTATATCAAGTGCAGTATTTGTAGAGCTCAACTTTCCAACATGCTTACACATTTAAGATCTGCTTGGTCAATCATTAACAGAGAACATTATGCTCAAATCTCCTACTGAAAATTTGTTAACTTCCCCTTATAATTCAGCTAATTTTAGCTTTATAAAAAAATTTAAACCAGACTTCAGATATAAATTAGAAATTGTATCTTTCAGAATATTTTAATCTTTTATCAAATTGTAAGTCTTTTTTATCTGTAGTAATGCTTTTCATTCTTAAAGTGTTATTTCTTACTATATCTATCCAAGCTTACTTTTGATTATTATTTGACTGATATATTATTTTTCACTTGTTATTTTTAACCATTTTTAAATTTATAACTTAGGCATAGCACTTACAAACCGCATAGACCTGGATTTTTGGAAATGCAATGTTAACAATCTTTGTCTTAGAACTAAAAAGTGCAGTACCTTTACATTTATTGTAACTAAAGATATATTTGAATTTATTTCTATCCTCTTACTTTATGTTCTTCATTTTTTCCACATTTACTAACCTTTCTTCTGAAGGGAAAGTTTTGTTCCAAGTATATCCTTTCACCGTGAATACCACATTTCCGGGATTGTGTGACCAGGGCTCGGTCACATCCAGTATTTTTCTGGATTCGTGTTTTCTTATTTCTTCCTTCTGAAGATTTAGCTTAGTATCTTTCCAGGTCAGCAACATGTTTTACAATCATATTAAATAATTAGATTGAGCTCTTTAGATTACATATATTTTTAAATCCTAGATGATTTTTTTCAAAATATTTGTTCTGCCATAATGCCAGAAATGGAAGTCATGTCCTTTTTCTATATAAACTTAACATTCCCTTCAAAAACCACAAAGTGGTCAGACATTTTGGCAAAATGTCTTTTCTTCCCTGAAGTTTGAAAAATAAAGTTTCTTCCCTGGTGATAAATATGTTAGCACCAATGGCTGCAGTTAAAAAACAAAGATATTTTGTATTCTCTTATTACGGTTTTTAAAACAAATCAGAATAGGAAAATGTCCAAACTCTACCATTCTATGCAAATTCTTAGAAACAGGCAAATGCATTTGTCAAATCTTTCTAAACCACAATAATAATGATGTGCTAAATAAAGGAGCAACATCTTCAACTTGCTCCTTTTTACTTAGTCATCTTCTCAGTGATGAGATGGAAAAGGCACTAATATCTGTTTATCTGTTTACTGCTGCTGCAAAAATAAGCTACCCTAAAACTCAGTGGCTCCAAACATTAATTGCTCATGAGTCTATGGATCAGGATGGGAGGATCTTCAGGTCTCAGCTGGGTTCCCTCAAGCATGTGTGGTCAGGTACAGGTTAGGTAGGTGGCTCTGCTGATGTTGGCTGTTCTGCCTTACATATTTTTGGTCAGCTGGCTGACGGCTGGTCTGAGAGGGCCAGACTCAAGTAAAAGAACCTGGCTCTGCTCCATTTAGCTGCTCCACTTCCACCAGGTGAGCCTGTTCGTGTGCTCACAGCAGTGACAGAGTTCCAAAGGGAACAGAAGCAAGCAAGACCTCTTAAGGCCCCAGGCTGGGAATTGGTACACCATTACTTCTGCTGTACTCTATCGGCTAAAGCAAATCACAAGGCCAGCCCACATTCAAGAGCTGGGAAAACAGACTTCACTTTTTAATAGGAACAACTACAAAGTCTTACTGCAAAGAGTGTTAGATACACAGAGAAGGGAAGTTTGGGGGCATTGTTGCATTTACTCAACCATAATCTGTAAGTATAAAATGTATGTTTGCAGTTGATATTTCGTAAGATGTCATCTTATTCATGTCTGGAAATTTTATTAACACCTAAATAAGGTTATGAGAAACTCTAGAACCTCCCTAGGGTGGTTATAACTCTTATCCAATTTGAAGGTATCCTCCATTTAACTGACTTGAGGTCAGCTTTTTGTTTGTTTTTTGTTTTTTGTTTTTTTTTTTGAGACAGAGTCTCGCTCTGTCTCCCAGGCTGGAGTGCAATGGCACCATCTTGGCTCACTGCAACCTCAGCCTTCTGAGTTCAAGTGATTCTCCTGCTCAGCCTCCCAAGCAGCTGGGATTACAGGCTCCTGCCACCACAACCAGCTAATTTTTGTATTTTAAGGAGAGATGGGGTTTCACCATGTTGGCCAGGCTGGTCTCGATCTCCTAACCTCAAGTGATACACCCATTTCAGCCTCCCAAAGTGCTGGGATTACAGGCATGAGCCACCACGCCCGGCCAAGGTCAGTTTTTTATATGAAACTGGAACAGTAGGCAGTTAGTTAAGATGTTTACTCCAAAGGGCACTGAAAATCTATTAAAGGCTTTCAATTGACGAAGTTAAATCATTACTTCTGAAACCTTGGAAGACCACCCTGACTTCAAGGGGGACACTAGATTGGCATGAAGCAGATTAGAGTCAGAAAAATATTCTTTTAGCAGGTTGTAAGTTATACAGTAGTTTAAAGCAAAAGATGATAGTGCCCTAGGATCAAGGTATTGACAGTAAAAATGCCTAAGAGTTGACAAAATTTGAGGGCTAGTTAGGGGTGGAAGTGAGTATACTGTTAAATGGGTATTCAACACAATTACTAAGTGCCAAATACTCCGGTAGGTTCTAGGGAATCAACAGTCCATCTACTTGTGAAACTTTGAGCTTAATGAAGAATAGAGACATGAATCAAAAAAAAATCACATGTTCCTCAAAGGATTACTGAAAAAGCATTTGCTTTACCCTTAGTCTAACAATAGCTTAACTGCAAATTGATCCAATTTATTGACATATCTTTAATACTTCAAAGGGACTAAATAATTATTAGCACATTAATATGTATTACAGAATATATTCCTTAATACATATATAATATATTCCTTAATACATGAATTGAATTATAAAATATATTCTCTTTAGATAAAAAACAAGTTATTAATGAGCTGCTTGATTTTTTTACATGAACAATCTCAAATATTTTGTAAAATAGAGAAAGGGTGTAAACAACAAAGAAATGAGCATGTGGATGAGTAATGAATATGAGATCCTTGGAGAATAAGCTATCACAGTAATATCTGATTAGTAGCAGAGAGAGAATATAAGATAAGGCCATCTATATAATGTTAACATGATAGGATGCAAAAACTCTGTTTTGTCTTGTTTGAACAGAGACTCCTTTGAGACTCTGATAAAGTTATGGCCTAGAAAATACACACACACAGAAATCTGGCATGTAGTTTCAGAGAGTTTACAGACACTCTCTCCCTCAGACGCACATCACTTTATAATAAACAAACAGCTCTGGACTAGAATCCAGCTGATACAGTTCTCTCATCAGTGGAAGAAGAGAGGTGAGCTCGGTCACTTTTCGAACTCTATTTTCAAGGCTCTCTGGAGCCTGGAAAGGCAGATGAGTAGAAAGAACCCTGCACTGAGAATTGGGTGCAGGCTAAAACCACAAGGGAATTCAGGGAAGGAAACACACACACACACACACACGTGCGCGCGTGAAAGAAAAGGTCACTCTTTTTGATAATTCAGCCTAGAGCTAGTTCTGATCCTACCTCTAAGCATTCTGAAGGTGATTCAGTTTGCACTGCCAACCAAATCAGAGCAATGATAATCTTATAAACCATGAATTCCTACATTTGAAATCATGAAAACTGATAATCTTTACAAAAAACAATTAATTCTACTTCTATCCCACAGTCCAGAAGGAGATCTGAAGACCCTCCCTATGAAAATCACAAACACTGTATCTTTCAAAAGTACTGTAAGTCAGACTGATCTAAATTCAAATCTCCACCCTACCAATTCTATCTGGGTTAACCTGTATCAGGTAAGTAAAGTCTCTAATTCTGATTTTCTTCATCTGCAAAAAGAGGATTATAAAATCTCCTCTGCTTTAAAGAGTTATTGACAAGATAAGATGAAACAACATATGCTGAGTGCTTAGCACAGTAGAAGGCAGCTATACCAAACACCACCACCTGAGGTGAAAGGCAAAATTACAATTTTCAGCTAAATATTTGTTATTTCTACTCCTGTTCCCCACTCTCAAGCTAAACTTTGATGAAGAGAAAAACTTTCTTGTTTCCAAGATAAGGCAAAGCTATACTTGTTCCCATATGAAAACATAAAATATAATTAGTGAAATAATTGTTCTTGCATCCTAGAAGAGAAAAAACACAAAAGACTATGTTCCCTCTGCATGCTATGAAGAAAATATTCCTCTATGGAAGGGGAAATAATTTTTTTAATTAAAAAATCCATGGAAAGATGTCATCCTCCTCAATCCTTCCATGGGAAAAAAAGAAAAAAAAGAGTGAGGGGGACAGTAGCATAGGAACCTTTTTCATCATAGTATTTCCAAACTGGCTGTCCATTAGATTCCCTACACAGCTTTTCACACATTCTTGAGTTTGAAATTCAGAATCACAATCTTTCAGAGATGAGAATCGGGTATTTTCCAAAGCCTCATTAATTTAGTCAGGTGCATAGCCAGGGTTGAGAAACTGTCTTATCCCTAAGTCTTTCCTTTCACTTATAAACCACTATAGGATATCTCAGCCTATTTAACAAAGATTATTTTTAGAGCTAAAAGGCAGCTTAGCCATCAGATGAGGTGAAACCAATAGCCGTATTTTACGGCTGAAGAAAAAAAGGCCTAGAAAGGTTGAAATATTAGGCCAGGCGCAGTGGCTCATGCCTGTAATCCCAGCACTTTGAGAGACCAAGGCGGGAGAATCACCGAGGTCAGGCGTTCGAGACCATCCTGGCCAATATGATGAAACCCCATCTCTACTAAAAATACAAAAATTAGCTGGTTGTGGCGGCGCACACCTGTACTCCCAGCTACTCAGGAGGCTGAGGCAGGAGAATCGCTTGAACCTGGGAGGTGGAGGTTGCAGTGAGCTGAGATCACACCACTGCAATCCAGCCTGAGTGACAGAGTGGATTGCAAAAAAAAAAAAAAAAAAAGTTGAAATATTACACTTGCCCCAGCCTTGAACTTGAACCCAGCTCCTCTCATTGCCAAATTCTTCTGCTGAAGATCACCTACACAGTGACTTGCCAAGGACACATGACCTGAATCTATTGATGAGGAAACACCAAAACCAAAACAAGAAACATCCTTCTAAATAGGCATGTGTCTGTGGGGGAGAGGCCCTATATCCTTCAACAATAGTAATGTTACAGCCAAATTCACAGAGACAGTAAGCAGAATGGGGGTTGCCAGGGACTGAGGGGACTGGAAAATGGAGTTAGAAGGTACAGTTTCAGTTGCAGAAGATGAAAATGTTCTGGAGATGGATGATGGTAATGGTACAAGAATGTAAACATACTGAATGCCACGGAAATACAAGTGAATACACACTTGAAAATGGTTAAAATTGCCCATTTTATGGTATATACATTTTGCTACAATAAAAAATGGCAATATTATGCAAGGTAAAACTTTAGAATTATGATGTTGCATCTTTTCCACACACAAGAATTTTCTGACTTTAGAAGTTGATTAAAATATTTTAGGGCTGGACCCAGTGGCTCAGGCCTATAATCTCAGCACTTTGGGAAGCCAAAGAGGGCCAATCACTTGAGATCAGAAGTTCAAGACCAGCCTGGCTAAAATGGTGAAACCCCGTCTCTACTAAAAATATAAAAATTAGCCGGGCGTGGTGGCACGCCTGTAATCTCAGCTACTTGGGAGGCTGAGGCATAGAATCGCTTGAACCTAGGAGGCAGAAGTTGTAGTGAGCCACGATCGCATCACTGCACTCCAGCCTGGGTGACAGAGTGAAATTCTATCTCAAAAAAAAAAAAAAAAAAAAAAAAAAAAAATCATTTTAATGGTCAGGTGCAGTGATTCATGCCTGTAATCCCAGTACTTCAGGAGGCCAAGGCAGGAGGACTGCTTGAACTGAGAAGTTCGAGACCAGCCTGGGCAACACCATACAATCCCATTTTTAAAGAAAAACAAAACAAAATTACTCTGAGGTGGTAGTGTGTGCTTGTAGTCCCTGCTACTTAGGAGGCTGAGGCGGGAGGATTGCTGCCCAGGAGGTTGAGGCTGCAGTGAGCTATGATCGTGCCATTGTACTCCAGCCTAGGCATCAAAGGGAGACCTTGTCTCAAAATAAGTAAAATAAAAAGTAAAAATAAAAATATATCATTTAATGCATTGTTTTTAGGGCATATTTGCTGTTCTGCCTTGAATTTATGGAGACAAGTTAGAAGTACAGTACTCTGAAACTCTGCCAATTCTTGAATGAGAACCAACCAAAGATATATAATGCTTCAGCTCTAGGGCCATCCTGCTAGGAAAATTCTATTTTTTAGTAAATGAGAAACACACATACACTTAACAGCATGTTGCATGTTTTTTAAAAAGTCAAAAATTATGAATAAAATATAATAATTGGTATTATTGTCATTTTATATAATAAGATGTTCCATAAAAATATTGTTATGATCATCACTTCTCTTAGATACTGGATGAATACCACAAATAACAAAGCTATAACTAATTAAATTCAAATTTAGTCTAGGAATTCCAAACAGTCCATACGGTTGGTATAACCACAGTATTTTCAATATACATTGTTTTTTTCTTTTAAAGTATCAAACTTTGTATTAAAAACTGATTTTTCACTGTGTAGTATAGTCTTGCTCATATGCACACCAATTTAATGATACAAATATATCATGAGATATAGTTATTAAACAAAGTATTTTTCTACTCCTAATTCTATAATAATGGGGAAAAAATTTAAAGATCTTCTAGACCAAACAACAGGAAAAGAAAAATCACTGGATACTAGAAAAATAAGAATCAAATGTATTTTATTTATTTTTATTTTTATTTATTTTTGAGACGGGGTCTCACTCTGTCACCCAAGCTGGAGTACAGTGGTGCTAACACGGCTCACCGTAGCCTCAACCTCTGAGCTCAAGTGATCCTCCTGCCTCAGCCTCCTGGAGTAGCTGGGACAACAGGCACACCCCAGCACAGCCGGCTAATTTAAAAAAAATGTTTTACAGAGACCAGGTCTAGCCATGTTGCCTAGGCTGGTTTCAAACTTGTGGGCTCTAGGAATCCTCCTGCCTTGACCTCCCAAAGAATCAAATTTAAACACTCAAATCCAAATGTTTTCCTTGAGACTTTTCATTAATACATTAAACATTTTAAGAGTCCCTTGTTCTGTTCTATTCTACCAGGAAGTATAAGGTACCGCTAAAGAGCATAGGATTTACAATCATATGACCAGTTCAAATACCAGCTCTACCATTTACTCGCTGGATTATCTTACATAGGTTACTCAATCTTGCTTTGCCTTAGATTCCTCATTTACAATCACTACCTAAGATTGTTAGGAAGAGTGAATGACAAAATAGATCCAGAAACATACCACATAATTCATCTATTTTTGCTATTTAAATTGTCATTTTTTGGTTTTCTAAATCTGGAAATGAAATTATAAGAAAAAATCTATTAAACCTGCCTGAATATACAATGTGAAACTGCTATACTTCAATAAATTCATTAAAATAGAGGGTAAATAAATGGTAGAAATATTTGATATAAATGACAGTCAAAGAGCTGGTCATCTTAATTACATAAGGAGGTCATACAAATTAGTAATAAACAAAAACTGTAATAGACAAACTGGCAAACACATGAACTGGGAACTCACAGAAGATGAAATACAAATGCTTAAGAAGCATATCAGAAGAAAAAAAGCACAACCTGTTAAATGAAATGTATGGGAGGCCACTGATTTGGACTGAGCTTCTGCACTAGGCCCTATATACCAGACAAGACCAAAATGGAGTCACTCAGAATGCAGTCATTATGTGGCTGGGAGCCACATAATCAAACTGAACTTTGAAATGGGCCTGTTTTCAGAAAAAAAATTAGGAGACGCACAGCAGCCAATGAGGAGGAGCCTAGTTTACCTGGGCCAGTATAACAAGAAAGTCCTCTCTGTTTTAATTCTATAAGGAAAGTTACTTTGAAATGACCAATTCACTTTTCATTTCCTGTTTCTGCTTTCTTCAGCCCTTTCCAGCCTATAAAAATAACGTCCTCTGCTCAGCTCATGGGAGCACCTTTTCTAAATGTTTAGATGAGATGCTACTGATTCATGAATTGCTAATAAAAACCTAGTATCTTTAAACTAAATTTGTTGCAATTTTGGTTTTTAACAAACCTTAGAAGGAATTAAAAAATAGCATATTAAAACAATGGAAACCAGTCCCCTCTATGCTCCTGAAACAAATATTAGTCATACAGCATTCCTGAAAGCAATTTTGCAATATGCTTAAAGAGCCTTTAAAAATGTTCTTATTCCTTGATCTAATTATTCCACTGTTAGGAATATATCCTAGAAATAAAACCTGAAATAATAAAATATAAGATGATACAAGATGGTAGAGCCATTAAAATTTTTTTAGAAGACCATTCATCAATATAGTCAATACAATTCCAATTTAAATGCATATACACACACACACGTGCAGGCACACAAACACAGGAAATATAAAAGTGCTGATATTGAAGTGGTGTAATTTACCTTTTGCTACCAAATTTGTCTAATAAGCATAGATTATTTTCACTAATAAAAATACTGTTTTTTCTATTATTAATAAATATTATACTTCCAGACATATATAAAATGTATCTCAGTGTATTTGATAGTTGATCTCTCTGGAAAAATATGTTTGCATTTCAGTTTCTACTTTCCTTGGCCTCACTTTCTTACAGTTTAAAAACTTAATTTACCTGCTGAGCCATTCCCACTGTTCTGGCAGATCTTCAAAAAAACAGACATTATAATTCCTACTGGGGGTAGGGGATGTAGGATCTAGATTAATTTAAATTAATCCTAAAATGTGTTTCTAGAGAAAGGTGCCTATAGGCACCCGCTCGCTCTCTCTTTGCAGATCTTAGTGCACAGGCAGTGGTTTTCTCTGCTTTCCCATTTACTTCAGTTCACTAACAGGAAATGCCAAACCTAAGGCCAATCCATCTGACTGGTTCTCTAACCCCATCCCAACTCCTGGTAAAAGGCCCCTTTCCTCTGGGGTTAATTACTGATCCCATCAACAACTGGAAGCATGACTCAAAAATGAACAAAACCTTTTCCAAACCCCTCACCCTGGGAGGAAGGTTCCTGATGCCCTGCCCCACACTTCAGATGCTAACTTTTGGAAAAAGACAGCAACCCAAATCAAGACCAATTATTTCTAGCTTACTCCCCAACCATCCCTCTCCATGAAGAAAATTCTATGATTCTGATACTTGAATCAATGTGAGTTTTTACGCACAGTGGCATAATACGTGACCCAACTGAAACTTACTATGCTGAAAATCTAACCTCACAAAACTTAGCCAGGGGAAAAAAATATATATTGTATTTATAGCCCCTAAAGGAGTAATACTAATACTTGTAAAGTACATTATTTCTGCTTTCTTAATTAAAATTACGCCACCATCTTTTAATATGGTTATTTTTAAGCAAGCAATGAAATATTTTATAAATATGCAAAAGTAAGTTTCTGAAAACTTTACTGAGTAGATTTATAAGGATTTAAAGTATAAAAAACTTTTGATAGAGTTCACTGGAGTAAAGTCAAACCCATTAAGAAGTGTAACATGTATTCATCCTACATTTGTTCATGTATTATTAGAAAAGATATAACAAAAGAAAAGCATATCCTCCCATCATTATTATGAGCCAGTTCAAATTATCCAAATAGTATTACAGGTTTTCAGTATAGCACTGAAGTAAAGATCAGGAGGTCTCAATGTAATTCCAACTCTACCACTTACTATCTACATAATCCTGGGCAATTTTCTTAATTTTCCAATGCTTCAGTTTTAACATCTATAAAATGGGAATATTAACAGAACAGTTTTCACAGACTTGTGAAGAACAAATTGAATTCATTTAAAGCATTCGTAATAGCATTTGAACACTGTAGCACACTATAAAAATAGCTATAATAGGTGCAAATTCTTAGAAGAGTCTCCAAGTTAACATTCACTAATATATGTGGGTCAGAGGTAGGGCCTCTGAAGTCCACACCACCTGTTTCACATTTGCCCTCTAAAATGAGTGACACCAACTAGAACTATCAGCATGAAAAGTATAATGGATGGATTTGCTTTAAAATGGCATAATTTTGTAATCTAGTTTGTATTAACCTGAAACATGTTATCGTGATGATATCAGCAATGGCTGGTAAAAGGTTATTACCAAGTGTGTAAATGTTTGAGGAACAGACTAAGTGTGTAGGCCAACGTTTCAAATGAAAAGCACAAGTTACTTTCTCATTATAGAACAAATCCACATCCACTTTGTCATGTTGATTTACACCAGTTTCCTTATCTTATGTGTTTTTACTGATAACTAAAGGAACAATTACAGATTCCATTCATCTTACAAAATGTATTATCTTTCTGTTAACTTCAGCATACCACAAAGTCAGAATGTCAAAAAGCAGTAACGATGCCTACCAAACATCTCAAATTATTTAATAATTACTATGACCTTACCTTTATCAACAAGGCATGAAATGGCCTTCCTTTCCTTTCACATCTAAGAAAGAGTAGGCTGAACTCCACCCTGTCAAAAAAGAGACAAAAACTGAATTGCTGTTTGTGCCTCGAGACAGGTTTATTATTATTTACC
Organism: Symphalangus syndactylus; assembly: GCF_028878055.3. Taxonomy (NCBI): domain Eukaryota; kingdom Metazoa; phylum Chordata; class Mammalia; order Primates; family Hylobatidae; genus Symphalangus; species Symphalangus syndactylus. Next base: position 43,358,909 of record NC_072432.2, read on the forward strand.
AGTTCAAATGGAGAATCATGGTAATACATAGTGGAATTGGGGGGTGGGGGGGAATACAGTTCTTCCCTTTTTTTCTTTTGAGACAGAGCCTCGCTCTGTCGCCCAGGCTGGAGTGCAGTGGCGCAATCTTGGCTCACTGCAAGCTCCGCCTTCCGGGTTCACACCATTCTCCTGCCTCAGCTTCCCACATAGCTGGGACTACAGGTGCCCACCACCACGCCTGGCTAATTTTTTGTATTTTTAGTAGAGACAGGGTTTCACCGTGTTAGCCAAGATGGTCTCCATCTCCTGACCTCGTGATCCGCCCACCTCAGCCTCCCAAAGTGCTGGGATTATAGGCGTGAGCCACCACGCCCAGCCTCATTTGTTATTATTAACAGCAAAGGTATACAAAAATAAAGCACATCTTCCCATGATTATTATGAACCAGTTCAAATTGTTAAAACAGTATTACAGGTTTTCATTATAGCACTGTAGTAGAGATCAAGAACACCTCAAAGTTCTAACTTTTGGTGTAATTTTTAACAAAGCTCTAACTTTTTACTATAGCACCTCAAAGTTCTAAGGTTTGAGCTCCTAGCTTATGAATAAGAGAAAATATAATATTCCATACAATAGAATTACAGACACCATATGATGTTTCTCTGGTATCTTTCCAAAAAGAAGCAAATACTAAGTCTTACTAGACTTACAGTTTGGGGATGTTACTTAGTGCAAGGATTTTGATACTTAAATGCTAGACATAGATTTTTTTTTTTTTTTTTTAAGATGGTGTCTCGCTCTGTCACCCAGGCTGGACTGCAGTGGCGCAATCTCGGCTCACTGCAAGCTCTGCCTCTTGGGTTCACGCCATTCTCCTGCCTCAGCCTCCAGAGTAGCTGGGACTACAGATGCCCTCCACCATGCCCGGCTAATTTTTTGCATTTTTAGTAGAGACGGCATTTCACCATATTGGTCAGGCTAGTCTTGAACTCCTGACCTCAAGTGATCCACCCGCCTCGGCCTCCCAAAGTCCTGGGATTACAGACAGGCATGAGCCACCGCACCTGGCCAATAGCCACAGATTTTAAGAGTAAATATATAAACCAATTTTGATCTATAACATTTTTCTAATCAAGTTTACTTACTAAAAAATAGAAAGCAAAAGATAATCAGATTTCTATAGTCTTTTGTTAGTATTCACATCACCAACACCCTCTTCTACTAAAATGTATAAATCACAATTAGACTTTAGATATAAAATATATTTTTCTATATTTACATATGCTCCATGATTTCCATATTTTCCAAAACATAAACAAAAAGAGACATAAGCTTAAAGGAGAAGACTGAAAGCAGTATGGCTGTGGTAGTCAAATTAAGGTCAAAAATAAGACTATAGCAACACTTTTCATTCTAAAAATAGAATTACTATATGACCCAGCAATTCCACTGTTGGATATATAATCCAAAGAATTGAAAGTAGAATCTCAAAGAGATATTTGCACACCCATGTTCACTGCAGTATTATTCACAATAGTCAAAAGCTGAAAACAACCCAAATGTCCACTGAAAGACGAATGGATAAAACAAAATGTGGTATGTATATATATATATATATATATATATATATATATATATATATACACACACATATACACACATACATATATATATACACACACACATACACACACATATATATAAAATATTTAGCCTTAAGAAGGAAATCCCATCACATGCTACAAGATGGATGAACCTTGAAGACGTCATGCTAAGTAATATAAGCCAGTCACTACAAGACAAACACTGTATGATTCCACTTACATGAGGTATCTAAAGTACTCAAGCTCAAACAAACAGAAAGAAGGTAGAATGGTGGCTGCCAGGAACTTGAAGAAAAGAAAATGGGGCTTGTGGCTTAATCCAGAGTTTCAGGTCTGCAAGATGAAAAAGTTCTGGAAATCTGTTGCACAATAATGTGAATATACTTAACACAGCTAAACTGCACTTAAAAATGGTTAAGATAGTAAATTTTATGTTACATGTATTTTACGTTAATTTTTTAAATGCAATAAGACACGTAACACACAGGAAGATAGAAGTAAGAATTCATGGTCGGGCCGGGCACGGCAGCTCATGCCTGTAATCCCAGCACTTTGGCAGGCCGAGGTGGGCGGATCACGAGGTCAGGAGATTGAGACCATCTTGGCCAACATGGTGAAACCCCATCTCTACTAAAGAAATACAAAATATTAGCTGGGCATGGTGGCACACTCCTGTAGTCCCAGCTACTCGGAGAGGCTGAGGCAGGAGAATGGCGTGAACCCAGGAGGCGGAGCTTGCAGTGAGCCGAGATTGTGCCACTGCACTCCAGCCTGGGCGACAGAGCGAGACTCCGTCTCAAAAAAAAAAAAAAAAAAAAGAATTAATAGCCTTGAAGTATGGGTAAGATTTATCAAAGCAGAAATAGAGATGGAAAATCCTGGTACAAGATTCAATCTGCAAAAAGTCATCTCCAAATGATGAAGGAAAAAAGCAAAAATTCAGGTAAATAACCACCTAATAGAAGAGTAACTCAGCTAAAACTAGAAAGGCAAATTGAGGGTCGTTCAGTAAGGTGGTCAGTACTTAAGGGAGAGTATCCAAAGTGACAGAACAAGTAAAGCTCTGACCATATGGACTGGAGGTGAGAGGAAGTAGTCAGACACCTGTTACAAGTTTTGCTCAATGCTGACCCAGGAAGTCTGGCTTATGGCCAAAAATAGTAATAATAATAAAGAACATTTCTAGATATAGTCCAGGCACATCAGGCAAATGTGAAGTTGTACTTGGGGGCCCTACAGGCAGCTGAATCAGTTGGGTTTCCCATAAAGACATATCCTTGAAAACCTTCAAACCCAGTATGATTACATTACCTTTAAATTGTATCAAACTGAAATTTCTTCACTCTAAAACTTCTTCGGTGCAGAAACTGCCTCGTACAACTTTCACATCTAAAGTTCAGTTTTATATTCACAGAAAGCATTATGTAAGTAATTGCAAAACAGATAATCATCTTTTACTGCTGAATATTTACATGGGGATATATTAAACACTTGAAATTGGTTGTTGTTTATTTTTGAGAGAGGGTCTAGCTCAGTCACCCAGACTGGCGTGCAGTGGTACAGGCTCAGGCGATCCTCCCTCCTCAGCCTCCAAAGTAGCTGGGACTACAGGCATGCTCTGCTGGCATCCAGCATTTTTCTTTGATAATAAAAGAAAAATCTTAAATATCACAAAAACCCAGCAGATTCACCAATTCTTATAAAATATGAAGACAAAATTTCTAATTTCTCATCTGAAAAGTAAGGTTTAAAAATTCATACTTCTACTTTAATCAAAAGTTAGAATTTCAAAATTTATATTTCAAACAAATACTTGCAATCATCACTAAACATGTGCTACTGATAGGGACTTTTATACTCTATTGCTTCTGGGTTTAAAAAATGACTTTGAAAATATTTTTATATGTTTAGAGGGTATTTAAAACCAGTTTGGACTTGAAAGCTTTGTCTACAAATATTTACATTTATCTTTATTTAAATTATCATTTTTTTCTGAATTTCCAAGCCATATTCTAGGGCTTTGCCTTCAAAGCTATAGAAGCTAAAAGATTTTAAAAGCGCCTTGTGAGGTCACAGAGAATGCCAGGGGGGCCGGTAAGAGAAAGCAGACCTCACTGCCTGGATGTCAATTTTCCAGCTTCTGGGCACTCGCTCACAAGAGCGCCACAGCTTAAAATGATTATAAAGATAGCATTAAGACAATTAAACAAATTACTTGGAATCAAGAGTACTTAAAACCTATTCCTAACCTGAATAAAAGGTACAACCTTAGAAATTGAGGTAAATTACAGAAAAGTGTTACAACATGAGTAAGCATTCATTTGTTTTCCTTTTGCAATTTAAAATTTTTCAAGCATTCTGGAATCAAACCTTGGGGTATATCAGCAATGCATACAAACTAAGGAAGGCCTCAAAGTATTTCAGTAACGCATCAACACTCAAAATAGCTTGTATATATAGGTAGTAAACTAAGTTGTTGAAAATTGTTTGACTATTCAGTATCCTTACTGGAGCAATCAAACCTCTTCTGTATGTGTTTATCTTGTATTATCTTTTAAAATAGTGGAATATTGAAGATCTTATTCTCTAGTATGAAATTATAAATGAATAATATAACTATTAAATTCTGGAGTCCAAAAAATTCTAAAGATTCTGATGTAAAATTAAGTTTTTTCTTTTCAAAACAAAAATCCATGGAGTTATGTGGGGGGAGGGGATATAGATGTCCTTCCTTCTTAGAAAGGGTTTTTAAAGAATAACATGAGTACTTGATAAATCAAGAAACATGACATTGACAACATATTAACAATCTTGAAGGTGTAAAATATTTATATAAAATTATGAAATGCATGTGAAGCCTTAAAACAGCAGAAAAGATTAGTAACAGTTCCATGTTCCAAACATGTCCATATTTTTACCATACCAAGACTAATACTTTACAAAGGATGTACACATTAGCTTATTTAATCCTCATAATAAGCACACAGTACTTTACATATAGCAGAATGCAGAGCAGCAAAGAAACAGGTCTTGGAGTCCAGGCAGTCCTTGGGTATGAATTCTAGCTTTATATTTACTGGCTGTGTGACCTTGGGCAAGCTGCTTAACTTCTCTAACCCCTGGTTTTCTCATCTGTAAAACTGCGATAATGCCTGCCTCCAATTTACTACATGAATTAAATAACATAATGCACACAAAGCATTTACCAAAGTACCTCTTACCCCGCCCCCTGCCAAAAAAATCATCATCATTTACAGATAAGTGTCTGTAATTCAATAAACAGAGGCACTTGAGAACTTGGGATGTTCAGCTCCTCACCTAAGGCTATTTCCACAGCTCCGTAATTGTTTAAGAGCCTACCAAAAGACACCTTCCAACGTTAATGTGGGAAACTCCAAACTATGAGGCAGGGTAACCTTCTTTGTAACATCTTTGCTTCCAGAGTGAAGTCAGAATCCAATGAAAGACGAAATGCTGGGCAATTATCAATTCACTGTGCTAATAGAGGCTAATTTTTGCTGAAGACTATCAAACCCACAGAGAATGTAAACCCATCACAACCAAAACTTTCAGGTTAAGTCTAACATACTCAAGAAAAGTCGAATTAAACAGTAGAACACTAAATCATTTATTATGATTCCCAATTCTCCATTCTCTAAGGCATAATGAAATGAGCAAGAGGACTGAGGGAAATAAAAGCTAAGGATGCTATTAATCCAAAACTTGCACGGATAACTTAGAGCTGACAGTTTCTATCATAGCAGTAACTCCATAACCATCACATGGCAAACAGCATAACCAAGTAAAGATGTTCTCTACCACAAGTGGTAAAATTCTCTCTCTCTCCTCTCTCTCTCTTTCTCTCTCTCTCTTTCATTAAAACATTTCAAAAAGTCTTGGCAGGAAGTAAAGAGAAAGGGAAGTCAATTCACTGAGCACTCCACCAGCAAGACACTCCACAGACACAATGATTAAGAGCTAGTGTATGACTACGAAGGTCCTTGAGAGCCAAAAACCTATTCTTCAAGAGTGCATTCCAAGTTTAGTGCAAGAAAATCATAAAAACAAGCCCAAATACGGCACTAAGTTCACACTGCAAGAACCCCTGTAACGTGAGTTTTATCCAAAAGTTTAAACGCAAAATTTAGTTAAGACTGATCAGAGTTTATAAAAATAGAATTTTAAAAGGCCATTTAGAACATGAAGATAAATTTTCCTTAAAACTTAACTTTCTTTGCAACTTCTTCTCTAACTTTGCAAATCTACTGACTACATAGATTTTCAACCTTATTACCCATCAACTTTGCTATATATCCCTTGAAAGCACTACTAATAACATATTCAGTCTAAAAGATATTTGTTATGCTATACACAAGTATTCAAATATTGACCAGGCCTCAAGGTGCTGAGCTGTTCCTTGCAACCATTCAGCTTTGCATCTTTAGAAAAAATAAAGGCCAAACATACATAAAACATAAGCCATTTTATAAAAACTAAATTTTTAAAAGAAATACTTACATGATCTCAGGGAAAATAACAAATTAAAATGTTATAAAAACTATGCATACTTACAAACACAGTCACATTTTATTTTATAATGAACAGGAGTATTTCAAATTCAAGTAGGTCTTTTGAACCCATTTAACATGGATGGAACATACCTCTAATTCAGTTAAACCTAAAAGAAGAAAAAGGAATACTATTTGGTTGAAGTATAGCCCATATGCAAAGCTGAATATTGAAGATACATGTTATCTGAATAGCATAAATATTTAGACAAAGTAGCTCAGATGAAAGAGCTGGCCATATACACTTAAAAGTCTACATTTGATCATTTAAGAGAAACCTCAGAGAAAAAAGAAAAAAGGTATTTCAGCATGTGATCTGGAAGAAATTTTAGCATCACAGGAAATATCTGACTTTCTTCTGGTGCTCAGTAAAATAACGGAAAAAGGTTTAAAGAACAAGAAGTGTAAAATTGTTTTCATACTATATGAATGATGATCGTAGATTTTAAAAACCTCATGGAAGTTTTATCTTTGACATTTCAGAAAGAGTAAAACAAAAATCAGAAATTATCTGACAAGTAGAAATACAAGTTATTATTCTTCGTTTAAAGCAAAAAGAAAGTGTGTGTGTGTGTGTGTGTGTGTGTGTGATAGTAAAATTTAATTCAAACAAATCATGGAGTTTAATTTTAAAGAAGAAGTTCTAGAGAAATTTAAGAAATAGTTTTTGACTGTTTAAGCCCTGTCCTCAGAGCACTCTAACATCTAACTGTTGAATGAGGACTCTATGGAGACACACACTACCATGCAAATAAGCAGTGCCATAGAAGAAACTAGCAGTTACAGAAGAAATTAAGCTACAACATTCAAGCCTTCATGCTGTAGTTTACAAAACTGGGAATACTTGAGATGAAATATATGTTATAAAGTGATTAGGTGAACATAAATACTCATCCTGTGCAACACCTTTGATTAACAATAGGTCAAATGCGTTATGCTAAATTCAAACACTTATTTTCATGATCTAGGAATATTTTCACTCTGTTGTTCACAGCCTCAAGCACTGGCATTTGCCTTCCCTTTGCCTGGGATGGCCCTTCCCTCAGATCCAACTGTCCAATCCTGTTCATCCTTCAACACTGAAAACAAAGGACACTTATTGGTCCCTTCCAAGGAAAGAGGATATCATTTGGTCTCCCCACACCCAACTTCAATGACAGTGGGGAGCCCCCTTTTTTGCTAAATAAAAAAGTAAGGCATTCAGGTGTGGTGGCTCACGCCTGTAATCTCAGCACTTTGGGAGGCTGAGGCAAGAGAATTGCTTGAGCCCAAAACTTCGAGATTAGACTGGGCAACATGGTGAAACCCCATCTCTACTGAAAATACAAAAAAAAAAAAAAATTAGCAGGGCACAGGCATGGTGGCACACGCCTATAGTCCCATGTACTTGAGAGGCTGAGGCAGGAGAATCACCTGGGGCCCAGGGGGCTGAATTGTGACTGCACCACTGCATTCCAGCCTGGGTGGGTGATGGAAGTGAGACTCTGTCTCCAAAAAAAAAAAAAAAAGAAACTGTGATCTTAATATGCAACTAAAACTAATCTTAATACAGTAATTACACGAGAATAAACATTTATTGGGCAATGTGTCAATCACATTTTGAAGGTCATAAAAACTTATGTTTTTCCAAGGGTTCAAAGACCAGTATTTTCAATTTGCTCCAGAAATTGTAAAAAGTTCCACACATCCCAGGGAAACTCTAAAATGTTTTCTTTAGGTTAAATGAAGTGAAAAAGAGAAGAAAACTCACAGAACAGAGAGAATCAAAATTAGAGAGTCAGGCAGGGAAACTAAACTGAGGCTATTCCAAGGTGAAAACTGAGATGGTATTAACTGAGGCCCTAAGATGTAGGAGGAATAAAGAGGAGTAGAAGAACTCAGAATTAAGACAGTAGATGTAGCAAGAATTAATGATCTATTCCTAGATTTCTAGTTTAAGCATCTGTGTATCTGGTGATATCATTCAGAAAGATGCCTCTTATCGGTAATAAATTAAAAGAATCAAGCTTGATGAGATTGAAAATGAGTGTAAAATTGGAAATATTGAGTTTGAGGTGTCTATGCAACACACAAATATGTTGACCCCTTTCAATAAGAGTCAAGACTTAAGGTGACAGACTTGCTCTATATGCATCTTCTGGAGGCATGCTTGAGAATGGGGTATCTACCCAGAGAAAAGTTAACCATGCTAGAATGAGAGACAGTGGTTTCTTGGAACCTTTAGAACACAAATGTTTAAGAGGCAGGCAAGAGCCAGTAAAAGACCCCAGAGAAGGGCAAGTCATATAAATAAGAGGAGAAGATAAGTGAAAAATGTTATTCATTTAACTAATATTATTGTGTGCTCAATATGGGTCCCCACTGGACACAAGAGATAGGCCAGGGCCTGAAACGAGTGTCCATGGATCTGGCAAATCACTGGTCATCAATGACTTAGTGAAAGCATTTCCAGCTACAGACTATAGTGAAATAAACAATGAATGAGGCTGGGCGCGGTGGCTCACACCTGTAATCCTAGCACTTTGGGAGGCTGAAGTGGGCGGATCACGAGGTCAGGAGATCAAGACCATCCTGGCCAACATGGTGAAACCCCATCTCTAATAAAAATACAAAAATTAGCCAGGCATAGTGGCGCATGCCTGTAATCCCAGCTACTTGGGAGGCTGAGGCAGGAGAATCATTTGAACCAGGGAGTCGGAGGTTGCAGTAAGCCGAGATCATACCACTGCACTCCAGCCTGGCGACAGAGCCAGACTCTGACTCAAAAACAAAAACACAAACAAAAACAAAAAAGCAAGGAATTGGTGGTAAGGGACACAGCCAGCCTTTTTCCAAAGGGAGTTACAGCAGCAGGTAGAGGCTGACACTGGACCAAGGAAGGATTTTGGAGGGGAAAAGAGATGCTAAAGGAGTTTAGCAGGGACAAAAAAGAGAAGAAAGAGAGAAGACAGATAATATGACTGGAAAAGAGTCTTGTTTCAAGGTGGAGGGGGTAAGATCCTTACACTGTGAAAGGAAGAAAGGCAGTATCAATATATGAAAATACAAGTGGATGTTGACACGAGGCAGAAACTGGTGCATGTCTCCGATGACCTATATTTCCTCAGTCAGAGAAGAGAAATGTTAATCCTCTGAAAAAGGATTGGAATATATTGATGGAGAAAGCTTGAGAAGATGGATGGTGACATAACTCCTAAGTAGGAATGAGAAAGATAACAGATGGGACAAACAGAATTTTTACTCAGCAACAATCAGCACCTAGAAAGCTAGGGACTATGAATTTATAGTGTCACCAATACACAAAGTTGTGAAACAATCTATGCATTCACCTCTATTCCAAAGGTTTAGGCATAAGTATAGACTTTATGACATGTACTTGTTTGTTCGTTTGTCTTGGGGGGCACTCAGTAAGTAATATATTCTAAAATCATGCTATGCATCTGAAAACTCCTGACACAAATCAGAAAAAATCCACTTAACATATTTGATAAGACCGTTATCCTATGCCACCATCATCTCAAAAAAAAAGTATTTTTCAATGAGCCTGTTATGTAATGCATGTTGTTGTTCTTTCCTCTTAGCAAATAAAAACTGAAAATGAGGATCCCTTGCTGGAAATGTTGGATTTCACCCAGAGGCAATGGGAACCACTGAAGGATTTTTAAAGTAGAAAATGGCAGCTGGGAGCAGTGGCTCACGCCTGTAATCCCAGCACTTTGGGAGGCTGAGGCAGATGGATCACCAGATCAGGAGTTCGAGACCAGCCTGGCCAATATAGTGAAACCCCATCTCTACTAAAAATACAAAAAAAAAAATTAGCCAGGGGTGGTGGCGAGCACCTGTAATCCCAGCTACTTGGGAGGCTGAGGCAGGAGAATCACTTGAACCCGCGAAGTGAAGGTTGCAGTGAGCTGAGATGGTGCCACTGCACTCCAGCCCGGGTGACAGAGTGAGACTCCATCTCAAAAAAATAAAAAATAAAAAAAAAAACCAGCATTAACAGGTTTGTGTTTAGAACTATGTTCTATATTCTTATATTTAATGGATTAAAGTATACACTTATTTTTTCTGAATTAATCTAAAATATATCCATAAAACTTGAAGATTATTTGGGAGTTGAAGCAGGCAGATCACAAGGTTGGGAGTTCAAGACCAGCCTGGCCAACACAGTGTAACCCCATCTCTACTAAAAATACTAAATTAGTCAGGCATGGTGGCGCATGCCTGTAGTCCCAGCTACTCAGGAAGGCTGAGGCAGGAGAACTGCTTGAACCCAGGAGGCGGAGGTTCCAGTGAGCCGAGATCACACCACGGCACTTCAGCCTGGGTGACAGAGTGAGACTCCATCTCAGGAAAAGAAAAAAAAAAAGAAAAGAAAGAAAAACTTGAAGATTATTAAAAACCTATATATCATTGCATTCAAGTGTATCATTTCTAAATTATAAAGCAAACTTCCATTTAACCACTAAACTATTAAAATGTTTTTTCATGTGTAATGCAAAAATACATACTGTTAGCCCTCTGTATCTATGGGTTTTACCAACAACAGATTGAAAATTTTTTTAAAGAGATGGCTGTGTCTGCGCTGAACATGTAGAGACTTTTTTTCCTTGTCATTATCCCCTAAACAATATGGTATAATTATTTACATAACATTTACATTGTATTGGGTATTAAAAGTTTTTACCTTAAGCTTGTGCCTCTTTTTCAACTACAATGACATAATATCACCAAGTTGAATCCCTAATCTACAGACAAGAAATTCTAAGAAATTATCAGCTTACATACAATTTGTTTTTTAATAAGTACTTGGCCCTTATCAAAAGATCTATTCGTAAAAAAAAAAAAAAAAAATATAGAACTATATGGCTTAGAAACAGCAGCTAACAAACACTTCCTTCATATGGAATTCAGGTCACTCTAATATCCAAAATGACTTCCCAATCCTTCCTTGTTCTACCTCCACCTTTCCCTCCTTAAAGAATCTTCTAAATACTATCTTGATGTCAACTTTTTAGTAATTGGAGTTTGGGGTTTTTTTAATCATAATCTTTATCCTGACATCTCTCTCCTGCTGCCATTATCTCCCACCCACCATGAAGACAATCTGAAATGGGACAGGTTAAAATCCATTCTGGGGTTCTGGCCCAGACAAAGGGTCTTCTGAAGACTGAATCCCAGTAATTATACTGGTCGAAGCTCAAGCCAGAGACCACTGTTTCTTTACAGTATATATCCCTTGATTTTTCCCACTCAAAATGCTGCTATCTGGAGACATAACCTAATAGACCACTTTTTGTTTTATAAATAATAGTATATCAGCTGAAATGTATAATAAAGGAACAATTTAAAATTCATCATGTCTATTGGAATCTTCCATTACTTTTAACCCCATTACCAGATACTAGCTACCTGTGTACTGAATGCCGTTCTGACAACCACACATTATTGTGTAGTCATTTAATGAAATATAACTTCCAACAGGCAAGTATAAAATATCTACTGACATTAGAAGATGTTGTGCTTATTCAGATACAGTTTCAGGAATGCACCACAGGAGCAACTCTGAAATGTGTAGATGAACCAAAAGATATCCGCCTCTTTCATTTGTATAATTAACACTATTTCTGAAATAAGTTTGAGTCTGGTTCCCATCACATACGATTCAAGTAAATAAAACGCAGCCACATTGCCGCCTAGAACTTAAGAAAAATCATATCATAAAATTGTGTCCACAAGAAAAGTCCATTTTAAAATATATTATGTCAAAATGAAACATTAAAGGAAAATACACAACCGAAATTAGAAACCAAATAGCAACTGCAAGCTAAATACAGAGGGCTATTTTCTTCACCTTTCACTTTGAACAGCCCAGTAGGAAAGAAAATCCTAGCACTGTTATTCACCACTCTGTTGCCAAGAGCAGTGTTCACTATCCTACTTTACCTCTGGTGGTGACTACCCTCGACTGATATACTCAACAACCCTTTTGAGGCTGGTGAAATGGCTAGAAGCACTATTTCTATTAAACACAAACTTCCTTTTAACTTTTATTTTAGTTTCAGAGATACACGTGCAGGTTTGTTCTACAGATAAATTGTGTGTCGTAGGGTTTGGTGTACATATTATTTCATCACCCAGGTAATAAGCACAGGTAGTTTTTTGACCCTCACACTCCTCCTGCCCTCCACCATCAAGTAGGCCCCAGTGTCTATTGTTCCCTTCCTTATGTCCATGAGCATTCAATTAAACGCAAACCTTTTTTTTTGAGACGAGTCTCACTCTTGTTGCCCAGGCTGGAGTGCAGTGGTGTGATCTCGGCTCACTGCAACCTCTGCCTCCTGATCAAGCGATTCTTCTGCCTCAGCCTCCCAAGTAGCTGGGATTACAGGCGCCCGCCACCATGCCCAGCTAATCTTCTTATATTTTTATTGGAGACAGTGTTTCATCATGTTGGCCAGGCTGGTCTCAAACTCCTGACCTCAGGTGATCCACCTCCTTTGGCCTCCCAAAGTGCTAGGATTACAGGCATGAGCCACCATGCCTAGCCTAAACACAAACCTTTTAAACTGAAAATCTTTCATTAAGAAATATGCTTCCAAAATTTATATTTAAATTTGGGGCTGGGCACAGTGGCTCATGCCTGTAATCCCAGCACTTTGGGAGGTGGAAGCAGGTGGGTCACCTGAGGTCAGGAGTTCGAGACTAGCCTGGTCAACACAGTGAAACCCCGTCTCTACTAAAAATACAAAAAATTAGCCAGGCATGGTGGCGCACGCCTGTAGTGCCAGCTACTCAGGAGGCTGAGGCAGGAGAATCGCGTGAACCTGGGAGATGGAGATTGCAGTGAGCCAAGATCGTGCCACTGTACTCCAGCCTGGGTGACAGGGCAAGACTCCATCTCAAAAAAAAAAAACAAAAACAAAACAGTAATAATTTGGAATCTCCCAAGTCATTGTGTCTTTTTTTTTTTCAAAGGCTTTTCAAAGTCAAGATTAGGTGTTGGTTGACAGGTACTGCGTGGCATATAGTATGCAGTATGTAATGTTAGCTGCTACTATTATTATTTCTACTGAAATCTATAGTTTCCTTACAACTACAGTCAAATAAGCAGTAAATACAAATTATTCACCACCTGAATAAAACTCAGCCTTGGGATGGTAATATTTCATTCAAACAAAGTTCACAGAATACACAATGTAAGACAACCTCTGATTACTTCCATTCTATTAACTAAATGCACAACTGAAACTGCGAATACCATCAATCTACTCTGACCTATATCATACCATTTCTAAATTTCTCTTTTGGAAAATGGATTACCTATAACCATAATTTTAAAATCACCATGTGTTTATTGGGTAATCTCTTTTTTGTCAGTTCTATGATAAAAAATATCATAAAGCCTAATTTCTCCAACCTCAAGAAGTTTGCAATCTAGTTTGGTCACATATGTTTTGTGTGTTCAGGGACCATGTCTTTGCTCTGACTATAAGAGAAGGATAACATAGGAGGCTTGACTTGGATCTTCACTAATAGTTAGTATTTAGGTAGCTGAGCACAGTATCTGAGCGCAGGTATTCTAGAATCTAGCAGAGGATGGATGGAATACACCAAAGGAAGACTCCATTCTTGGCCAAATATAAACATCATACTGAGTCAGAAAATACTCTCTGATGAAACCAGTAATACCAAATTCTAATCAGCCTTCAAACACTTGACAATGAATGTAGATATGCACCACGCGTTGTCCTAAGTACTTTACGTGTATTATCACATTTAGTCTTCATAACAGCTCTGAGAGGTAAGCAAGTGATATTATTACCCCAATTTTGCACTTCAGAAAACTCAGACACAGAGGGATTAAATAACTTACCCTCAGTCACCCAGCTAGCAAGCAGCAGGACTGGGATTTGAAGCCACCTTAGCAGCAGCATCCTTTATCTTAATCACAGCACTATACTACCTATAACTCTCAAGACCCAGGCAAAAGAGATATACACATATACGAAGGACTACAGAATAAAATGAAAGAAAATGGAATGGGATGGGATCTTGTGAAAGAGAAAGACATATAAAAGCCAACTTTTACATGGACTTTGTCCAAGAACCTCTTGTAGGATGCACTGGCACCAGAAATGCCTACATAAGAAGACTCAGCGCTGCCAAACTCCAAAACCGGTTTTAACATTATAAAACAGTATTTACTATACTATAATCTCAATGCTTATTGACAGGGGAAGCAAACTCCTACAAAAACTAAAAAATGAAAGTTTAATATTTATAAATAGACAATCTTAAAAAAAAAGGAATATGCCTGGCTATAGAGACCAATAGTTACAAACAGATTCAATCAAAGTACATAAATTCAATCCTTCGGCCTCAGTTTTTAAAAATTTTCTTGATGGATATTTAAGGAACCTTATTACATAAAAACTGCTTTTCTAGATGTAGGAATAAAAAATTTAGTAAGAAGCAATCCTTATCAAGAAATGCCTTCTGTAAGATTACGTATATATGATTCTGTAACATCTGATGACTATTTTGAAAACAGTATTTACTCAGCATCTCACTGATGTTTCTGGATCTCTAAGTGCTTCTAAATACTCGGTTTTTGCTCTTCAAGTTTGTAGCATATATCATCAAAATTTTCAGACCTACCTAAAGGAGGACCAAACGTTTTCCCATTAGTGAAAGAATCTCTATATAAAATAAAATAACAGTATCATTAATTTGTTAAATTCTTTCAACCTACAATCCCTCACATCATCTGTAGTAATTCCACCCAGTTTAGGGGAGTGTTAAGGAATAATCTGTGAAGAGAGAATGAGGGCAGAAAATTTTGCTTCTCTTACTCCAGTAGGAGAGTTTCACTGAGGAAGGAGAATTTCTAATCAAATCGACAAGTTTTAATAAGTCACTGATGAAAATCTCCAAAACGATGCTGATCACAATGCAAATCATTAACTGGGCTCCTGGAGACCCAGGAAAAAGAAGATTATTTTTAATTGGATAAAATGAAAATATTTTACTTCTGAAATTTTAACCATGCCACCCTCTAGTAATTTATATGCAATTAAGTAATCTCCTCAGTCTGAGCAAAAATATTACAAAAATATTTTGCTATTTTCATGGATTTCTCAAATATTAAATACTTCATTATCACTGTATATTAACTCTTTTTTTTTTAAATCTTGTCACAGAGTATTTTAAGATTCATCATCTTTATGTCACCTGGTTTAAGATCTGGCCGCAAAACCACCACCCTACACTGATCAAAGTGTTTAACAAATCAAAAATGCAGGAGTTGACCATATAAGGATTCCAGGGCTTTCTATCTTTATTCTAAAAATACATATGCACAAGATCTTCTAAAATAATGTCTTAACTAGTAAATTAATGTGGGCATTGGGGGAATACTATGTTCCCCTTATACACACTACAGTAAACAAAATAAAACTGGTTTGTTGACTCCACTATTAAAAGCCTCCCTCGTGGGAAGGGTATTGTGTGCTGTAATCTTCAGTTTAAGTCATGAAAAATTAACTTGGATAACTGAAAAGATGGAAAGCATTTTAAAATTTAAAATATGGAAATTTTTTTTAAATCCTGTTGAAAAGTAATTCTTTTTTTAAAAAATTATTAGCTGGAACATGCATTTCTTTCAACTTCACTTTACAAGGTACAGTGAATACTACCCATTCTAACATAAAGAGTGGCCTCTTGAAGCTCAATTCTCTCATCTCCCAATTTAAGTGGCTCTAGACAGTCTGACGGGACAACAGTTCAAATTCTTCAAAAAAGGCAAGCATCTAAATCACTTCCAGATCTGCCTCTGATAGTCTAAAAGTCTTGCATTAATAAAATAATTATGACAATTGTAAATTACGTTGACATGCTTATCTATTTAGCATAACTGCAAAAACAAAGGTAGTCATCTCTAAAGTAAAAGAGAAAATAGAACAACAATGTAAACAAAAATTCTTTTGGACTTAATCTCATCTGTGAATAATTAGAAGAATTTAAGTTGATTTGGAATGGGTGGAGATAGGATTACAGTGTCTTTCACTTTGGTGTATTAAAAATGAAGTAGAAGTTACAAAGTTTAAACACACATACACATGCACACACCCGTACCCTTCAACCATCAACAGCAACTAGCCTACCTGCCCCATTTTTCATTTGATTGGAGTTAATACAAATGAGAAGAGTTGTATTCAGTTCTTTGATTAAAACAAAATGAACAGAAAACAACTATTTTCACTCTTCTTTGACTCAAGATAACTCTTTCTATTTTTTGGTCTATCTGAACTAATTTACAGTTCAGGAGAAACTAACTCATGTGTACCACTAAAAATGTGGTCAAAATATCTCTTGCCAAATCTTAAATGCCAAATCCAAAATTCTGTAATAGAAAAAAATTATGGCATGAATTCCACCAGAAGGATGGTTCCATTTTGTATCTTCTAATGACTAAGTTTTATAGCCAAATTTATTTTCTATATTTTTTTACCTGCTATATATTTTTATAAT
Source organism: Symphalangus syndactylus (assembly GCF_028878055.3). Classification (NCBI taxonomy): domain Eukaryota; kingdom Metazoa; phylum Chordata; class Mammalia; order Primates; family Hylobatidae; genus Symphalangus; species Symphalangus syndactylus. The sequence goes on from NC_072432.2 coordinate 43,375,596, forward strand.
AAAAGCATTGCATTTCTATTGAAATTCTTGTTGAGGAAAATTCAGGAGTTACATACAAGCATAAAACAATTCTATTCAGTGATCATTTTAAATTACTTTGTGTATTGGACGGGTGCAGTGGCTCACACCTGTAATCCCAGCACTTTGGGAGGCCGAGGAGGGCAGATCACGAGGTCAGGAGATCGAGATCATCCTGGCTAACATGGTGAAACTCTGTCTCTACTAAAAATACAAAAAAAAAAAAACATGAGCCGGGCGTGGTGGTAGGTGCCTGTAGTTCCAGCTACTTGGGAGGCTGAGGCAGGAGAATGGAGTAAACCCAGGAGGCAGAGCTTGCAGTGAGGCGAGACTGCACCACTGCACTCCAGCCTGGGCGACAGAGCAAGACTCTGTCTCAAAAAAAATAAAAATAAAAAATAAATTATTTGGTGTATTTACTTCCATTTTACATAAACATATGTTTTTCAAAAATATATATTCTTTTCATTAACATTGTTTTCTAAACTGATATTTAAAGAACATTCTGGGAGATATTAGTATCTATTCAACTAAAAAAAAGTGTTCTATTGTTTAAAATAGGTTTAAGCAAATTTAACAGATGTCTTTTTGAGAACATCTCAGAGCCTATAATGAGCTAACACTTCTTATGCTTTTTCAAGTAATACTAAACGACCTGGGAAGTAAGTCATAATAAATCTGGGTAGCAAGCAGCTTCCCAAACTTATTTCCTACTTCATATATTTATTTTCTTTGTTCATCTGTTAGCTTCCAGCTTGGGAAACGTACAAAGTACATTATATTGGAAGGATATACTTCTATAAAATTTTTTAAACTAAAATTTGTTAAGACATGATTTTAAGGCCATAAATTATTACATCTAAATATCTTATAGTTCACTAGATTTTTCCAAATTCTGTTGTCACTTTATATAAATCTTATTATATGTGTGTAACTATTCACTGAAGATAAAGTGCTAACCTTCTACAGAAAATGGTACAAAACTGCCTAAACGGCTGCATATCTCACATAGCACCTTTTCACTGAACTTGTATCAAAAGTATGTTGTCATTTGCTTAAATATTTGTTAATCTGGCACACTGTCTTAAATATTTGTTAATTTGCATTTCTTTGCATAAGAGTAAGGCCGTATTTTTTTCATATTTTATCAGCCATTTGCATTTATCTTTCTCAGACTGGATTTCAGTTCTCTCTCCTCCATACTTTTTTATCTCATTCTTTTCATTTCTTGATCCTTCTCATGAAATCTGAAAGAGTTCCTGAAGCATATTCTTTACTTCAGATTTAGTTTTTAAAAACATGAATTCTTGCCCCCTCTGCAGATCTGTGTCCAACTCTGTTTTAGTGTTCCTTGCAATCTTCTCAAACCTTTAGAGAAGCAGTCTGTTCTCCTTAGAGCTCTTGCTGAAGTTTCATAAATATCATATCTTCTACCTTCTGTTATGCTAAGCTGTTTTCTAAGTGTTCTAGTCATTATAAATATTTCAAAAAATGTGCTTTCCTCTTGCATCTTTAGGATGACAGGCCCTCACCTGGCATAGTTTTTTAAATTAGGTCCCAAGTTGTTTGGAACCTTTCTATTGCCTTTCTGTAAAGATGATGGCATCTACCATGAAACAGAAGGTTTGGCCTGTTCATTATGCCCCTAGTATAGACATCCCTTTTTTCAATGCTATGGCAAGAACGTAGAAAGATATGAAGAGTTAGAAGCCCAGTTCTCAGTGACTGTGATACATTCATTTAAAGCTGGTCTTCTGGACTGCAGCAGGACCTTCTTGTTACATATCGTTAATCAGCAAAAGCAGCACTTGAAAACTAAAATGCCTACCATTGAGTTCTCTGTCCCCACCTTGAGCCCTTTACAGGAGGAAACCCCCTCCTTTCAGGATGCAGTAGTCAGCTGCTCCCCCTCTCACAGGTTCTTGCTGTTTTCTATGACTTACAGCTGCTAGCTTGCTGGAGAAAGACATAAGAAGAGAATGGAGACATACAGAACAGGAGGTCAGGAGGCGGCATGAGTGATGGTAATGCTATAGCATCCTCAGAAAAACAGCACCCCTGCAGCAGATGGAGGGCTGCCCAGTTTTCTAGCTGTTAAAAGATCATGGGTCTCTGAGCAAGCAGCAGATGTTATCCAAAACAACAACAACAACAAAAACTACCTCTACATTTCTCACTTTGGATAGCTGGATTTTCTTTTTTTTTTTTCTTTTTTTATTTTTTATTATTATACTTTAGGTTTTAGGGTACATGTGCACAATGTGCAGGTTTGTTACATATGTATACATGTGCCATGTTGTTTTGCTGCACCCATTAACTCGTCATTTAGCATTAGGTATATCTCCTAATGCTGTCCCTCCCCCCTCCCCCCACCCCACAACAGTCCCCAGAGTGTGATGTTCCCCTTCCTGTGTCCATGTGTTCTCATTGTTCAATTCCCACCTATGAGTGAGAGCATGCGGTGTTTGGTTTTTTGTCCTTGCGATAGTTTACTGAGAATGATGTTTTCCAGTTTCATCCATGTCCCTACAAAGGACATGAACTCATCATTTTTTATGGCTGCATAGTATTCCATGGTGTATATGTGCCACATTTTCTTAATCCAGTCTATCGTTGTTGGACATTTGGGTTGGTTCCAACTCTTTGCTATTATAAATAGTGCTGCAATAAACATACGTGTGCATGTGTCTTTATAGCAGCATGATTTATAGTCCTTTGGGTATATACCCAGTAATGGGATGGCTGGGTCAAATGGTATTTCTAGTTCTAGATCCCTGAGGAATCGCCACACTGACTTCCACAATGGTTGAACTAGTTTACAGTCCCACCAACAGTGTAAAAGTGTTCCTATTTCTCCACATCCTCTCCAGCACCTGTTGTTTCCTGACTTTTTAATGATGGCCATTCTAACTGGTGTGAGATGGTATCTCACTGTGGTTTTGATTTGCATTTCTCTGATGGCCAGTGATGATGAGCATTTTTTCATGTGTTTTTTGGCTGCATAAATGTCTTCTTTTGAGAAGTGTCTGTTCATGTCTTTCACCCACTTTTTGATGGGGTTGTTTGTTTTTTTCTTGTACATTTGTTTGAGTTCATTGTAGATTCTGGATATTAGCCCTTTGTCAGATGAGTAGGTTGCAAAAATTTTCTCCCATTCTGTAGGTTGCCTGTTCACTCTGATGGTAGTTTCTTTTGCTGTGCAGAAGCTCTTTAGTTTAATTAGATCCCATTTGTCAATTTTGGCTTTTGTTGCCATTGCTTTTGGTGTTTTAGACATGAAGTCCTTGCCCATGCCTATGTCCTGAATGGTATTGCCTAGGTTTTCTTGTGGGATTTTAATGGTTTTAGGTCTAACATCTAAGTCTTTAATCCATCTTGAATTAATTTTTGTATAAGGTGTAAGGAAGGGATCCAGTTTCAGCTTTCTACATATGGCTAGCCAGTTTTCCCAGCACCATTTATTAAATAGGGAATCCTTTCCCCATTTCTTGTTTTTGTCAGGTTTGTCAAAGATCAGATAGTTGTAGATATGCGGCATCATTTCTGAGGACTCTGTTCTGTTCCACTGATCTATGTCTCTGTTGTGGTACCAGTACCATGCTGTTTTGGTTACTGTAGCCTTGTAGTATAGTTTGAAGTCAGGTAGTGTGATGCCTCCAGCTTTGTTCTTTTGGCTTAGGATTGACTTGGCAATGCGGGTTCTTTTTTGGTTCCATATGAACTTTAAAGTAGTTTTTTCCAATTCTGTGAAGAAAGTCATTGGTAGCTTGATGGGGATGGCATTGAATCTATAAATTACCTTGGGCAGTATGGCCATTTTCATGATTTTGATTCTTCCAACCCATGAGCATGGAATGTTCTTCCATTTGTTTGTATCCTCTTTTATTTCATTGAGCAGTGGTTTGTAGTTCTCCTTGAAGAGGTCCTTCACATCCCTTGTAAGGTGGATTCTTAGGTATTTTATTCTCCTTGAAGCAATTGTGAATGGGAGTTCACTCATGATTTGGCTCTCTGTTTGTCCGTGATTAGTGTACAAGAATGATTGTGATTTTTGTACATTGATTTTGTATCCTGAGACTTTGCTGAAGTTGCTAATCAGCTTAAGGAGATTTTGGGCTGAGATGATGGGGTTTTCTAGATATACAATCATGTCATCTGCAAACAGGGACAATCTGACTTCCTCTTTTCCTAATTGAATATCCTTTATTTCCTTCTCCTTCCTGATTGCTCTGGCCAGAACTTCCAGCACTATGTTGAATAGGAGTGGTGAGAGAGGGCATCCCTGTCTTGTGCCAGTTTTCAAAGGGAATGCTTCCAGTTTTTGCCCGTTCAGTATGATATTGGCTGTGGGTTTGTCATAAATAGCTCTTATTATTTTGAGATACGTCCCATGAATGCCTAATTTATTGAGAGTTTTTAGCATGAAGGGTTGTTGAATTTTGTCAAACGCCTTTTCTGCATCTATTGAGATAATCATGTGGTTTTTGTCTTTGGTTCTGTTTATATGCTGGATTACATTTATTGATTTGCATATGTTGAACCAGCCTTGCATCCCAGGGATGAAGCCCACTTGATCATGGTGGATAAGCTTTTTGATGTGCTGCTGGATTTGGTTTGCCGGTATTTTATTGAGGATTTTTGCATCAATGTTCATCAAGGATATTGGTCTGAAATTCTCTTTTTTGGTTATGTCTCTGCCAGGCTTTGGTATCAGGACGATGCTGGCTTCATAAAATGTGTTAGGGAGGATTCCCTCTTTTTCTATTGATTGGAATAGTTTCAGAAGGAATGGTACCAGTTCCTCCTTGTACCTCTGGTAGAATTCGGCTGTGAATCCATCAGGTCCTGGACTCTTTTTGGTTGGTAAGCTATTGATTATTGCCACAATTTCAGAACCTGTTATTGGTCTATTCAGAGATTCAACTTCTTCCTGGTTTAGTCTTGGGAGGGTGTATTTGTCGAGGAATTTATCCATTTCTTCTAGATTTTCTAGTTTATTTGCATAGAGGTGTTTGTAGTATTCTCTGATGGTAGATTGTATTTCTGTGGGATCGGTGGTGATATCCCCTTTTTCGTTTTTTATTGCATCTATTTGATTCTTCTCTCTTTTCTTCTTTATTAGTCTTGCTAGCGGTCCATCAATTTTGCTGATCTTTTCAAAAAACCAGCTCCTGGATTCATTAATTTTTTGAAGGGTTTTTTGTGTCTCTATTTCCTTCAGTTCTGCTCTGATTTTAGTTATTTCTAGCCTTCTGCTAGCTTTTGAATGTGTTTGCTCTTGCTTTTCTAGTTCTTTTGTGATGTTAGGGTGTCAATTTTGGATCTTTCCTGCTTTCTCTTGTGGGCATTTAGTGCTATAAATTTCCCTCTACACACTGCTTTGAACGTGTCCCAGAGATTCTGGTATGTTGTGTCTTTGTTCTCGTTGGTTTCAAAGAACATCTTTATTTCTGCCTTCATTTCATTATGTACCTAATAGTGATTCAGGAGCAGGTTGTGCAGTTTCCATGTAGTTGAGCGGTTTTGAGTGAGTTTCTTAATCCTGAGTTCTAGTTTGACTGCACTGTGGTCTGAGAGACAGTTTGTTATAATTTTCTTTTTCATGAGACAATCTGTTTTTTTCCCCAGGCCAGCTCCTTATAGGTGAAAGAAATGCATCAAAATTTCTAGCAGTTGTAAGTCTTCTTTGTTGTTGTTTTCCCCCGGGCCTTCACTGGTCTTTTAGAAGAAAACTGGAAGAGGCTGTGTCAACAACTGCAAAGTTATTCTATGTTTTATTTTATTTTCATTTGACAAATACTAACTGTACACATTTATAGGGCACACAGTGATGTTTCAATAAATTACTGAGCTTTCAATAATCATATCAGACCTCTCTAAAATTTAAATATAAGTTAAAATCTGATTATTTCACTTCCAAGCACAAGAGCTCATTTGATTAACTCAAATAACTTTATTTTAAATAAATTTATTAATGCTGAAAAGAACACACGGGAGACTAGAAGGCACTGTTTATCTAGAAGTCACAAATATCACCAGTGGCAGCAATGCACATTCCTTTTCTTCAGTGGTAACTGGAACCAGAAGACTGAGAAACAGGCTTTCCCTTTAGTTGAAGTAGAAGGTGTTGAAGGTAATTAGCTAAAAATAAGCACTATCCTCTGTCTTCAGAGTTTTAATTATCCTGTATTTTTGTTGTGTACATGTTATGCTATTTTAAAAGAGATGGGAAGAGCTTTTCTGAAGGTCTATGTTAGACACATTTTAATAGTGATGAAAAACATCTGAAAAGAGCCATCGGCACACCACTGCAATTTAGAGCAAATGCTGTAGAGTCCGAGAAACGTGAGTTTAAATCCTGGCTCTCCTATTTAATAGCTGTGTGACCTTGAGCAAGATAATTAACCTCTCTATGGCTCTGATTTCTTTTCTATCAAATGAAGATATTAATAATGCTTGCTTCATCAGATGGTTATCAGACTTAAAAATGAGAGAGAAGGCAAGTAACATAGTAACTGTTAGATAAGTGCTCTATAAATGTTTGGTGTTCTTATCCCCCCACATATTATAAAATAAAATAATCTCAATATGAACCAGAATTCCTTTAAAGAAGGATCCTTTAAAGAAGACTAAAGGATCTTTTTCGTAATCAACCACAGTGGTTTGTTAGCAACTGATAATTTGTTTACAATTTTTTTGCACCTAGATTATTATAGTTGGTGCCATCCAATATATGTTAGGCATATTCTGGAATAAAGGAATGTGAATCCTTTGTCCTTATTGATTATATTTCAGTATAAGATATGGTAATTGAATAAACTACAGAGAAGGAAAAAAGAAAAATACTGATGCTTTAGAAAATAGGCCTCAAGTTTAAAAGCTTACTACCCTAGAGCAGAGGTTCTCAAGGGGATCACGTAAAGAGTAGCTTTTTGGAAAATATGTTATCGCATTTTTGGCCTGCACAATGACTAGGGAGCATGTCTTTCTTTTCATGGGCCAAGAATAGGCTTGCTCGGTTTACTGCAATACAGGAGACCGTCCCAAACAAAGAGTTTTCATGGGTCCCTCACAACTCTTGAATGAATGGCTGCAGACGAATGAGAGTGAAAAATGTGTTTATAATTATCTCCGTCTAGAACCTTACTGCATTTTACATATAAACACATAGTATTTATCAAAGATTTTAAATACATACTGAATTCCAAGAAGGCAACAACTATGTAAATTAAGAGATTTGTGTTGTTCAGAGCCTTGACACCGTTATCAAACTTGCATCCACAATCTCAATACCCCTTGTTGTTTCTGAGTCACTGATACAACAAAACTTTTTCAGCCTGCATTTGTAAATGTAGTGTTGATAGTGATGCTACACATAAGTACAAGAATCTATCTACTTCATTATTCTTATTATAGTCATGTCCACATATTTCCATATTCGAATTCATTATTTTTGAAAATGCACTTCTTGTTTTTATAAAATTATTTTCATATAATTTCTCCTTTACATTAGGGTACAATTACAGTAGAGCATCATGTCCGCTTTTTATCATTTCAGGATACTAAAGGACTTATTCAATAGATGAGGCATCTCGGGGCTTGCTAGAAGGAGTAGAGAGCTTCACAGTAGTCCTCAAATATATGAAGATAGCCCAGGAGAAATGCAAATAATTCAAACAGTTACTTTCCTTCAACTACAGATTGAACAGGAAATATGTTTAACTTGCAATAAGAGGAATGTAGGTTAAGTACTCTGATCACCATCCTGAAGAAAAAGGCTGTAAAACACTGGAATGACTGAGAAATTTCTGATCAACATTTCTAAGCCATTTAAGAATAAGTAAAGTTTTCTTAAAAATCAAACTGGACTGAAAATTGGAGCAATTCTATAATTATTCATTTGTTTATTTTTAAATTTCAAAATGTTGAATTCATATAGAATTCAATCTTCAGGTTTAGTGCTTTTACAGTGATTTAAAGAAATGGAGGGTGAGGTGTGAAACACCTTCAGAGAGTATCTGAAGTCTGATGGTGGCATGTGCTGCTAGTCTGACCATGACCTCCTCTTCCTCCCCTCCCCCTAAATAAATTTTAAAAAGAAACAAAAGTAACACTAGCTTTGAAAACAACAAAGCTTATTTTGAATATCTCTTAAACCAAAAACAGTAAAAGTTACCTTACTTATGAATTCAGTATCATTCATTATATTAAAGATAATACTATCTATAAGATACAGCCTCCACACATATTATCCTCATGGAGAGAATATATTTTATGAACTACCATAAAACCACCTGCATCTTTGATGAGAAATTTTAACTTGGGATAAAAAGTAGTTCAATCTTTGATATTCACTGTAAAGTAAAATTCACTTAAGTGGTTTGTATTCTTAGCTTTACAATTGGACACAGTATTTCAATAAATTAAAATCTCTAGAGGTAGCAATCACACATAAAGGTCAAACTTCAAATTGACATGAGTCTTTCCCAAAGAAACTTTTCATTTTACTTCATGAACTCCATGCTATGAAAAATTTAGTCTAAATAAACGAGTTGCTTTTTTAAGTAATAAACATTTGCTCATTTTTAATAAATTAAACACATGCAATTTCAAATTAGTACTTTGACCAAGATAATATAATCAGTGATACCAATCTGGGTTTGCAGGTCCCTGGAGTGTGGAAACTCCAGGCTGGGGACCACGAATCCACAATATATTAGGTTCTAAGAACATAAAATATGGCTATTAAGAGCAAACCAATTTTTCACAAAAAGACTTTCAATTTTAAACCACCTAATATTTCTCTGTCTAAATCCCAGAATTTTTCTTGTAGCTGGAATTCCACACATGGTCTCCATATCCCCCAAAGAAATGTTCTTTCCAGATGAGTTCCTAAGAACAGAAATATGTTTCTTCGAAGTCAGCAAGCTATTTATAAAAACTACAGTAGCTCCCAAGGGAAGATCAATTGGCAAGTATAAAATTACTTTATATATAGTCTAGTAGTTGCTCTGCCTTTTTTTAAGGAGGAGAAATAAGACAGTGATATCAAAAGATAAGTTACATGGAATGCAATAATTTTAATGTGGGTGCTTGCCATTACAAGAAGAAAATGCTACTGATTAATTTTCATGACCCTGTAAAACAGCTAAATCCCATAATGAATGGGCAAGGATATAAATGTAAGAAAACCAATAATGTACTTTTGTTACCATGACAACCATTTGAAATTATAAAAGGCAACATCTTAATTGTGAAAGTATCATATTTTAGTAATATTAAAATATAACTTATCAATTTATATAGATTCTTTGATCTATAAATGACTGGTTAATTATATGCTAAAATTTCTACTATCCCTCAAAATTAGACATAATAATGTCCATATATGTGTATACATATTTTTTTTCCTATCTACACAGTTTAAATAACTTTTCTTCCAAATATTCACTTAAAACCACAGATTATATTCAAAATGTTGTTTAATGGATATGGCCTGTACACATCTAAGAATGGAGGCCCGCCATAAAGAACCAAGAGAGCCATGCTAGTGTGTCCCAGCTGAATACTGTACCTCCTTACACCTAATCCACTTGTAGTAACTACACTCATTTTGTATTTGTAAGAAATACTAACTGCACTGAATACAAACAGGTAAGGGAAAATGTGTTTGCCTTTAGCACAAGTTACCTGAATAATCTCTTAACTTTCACCATCTTTATTTCCAATCTACACAGCCACTGCTCTTCGGTGGCTTACGTTCATGCAACAAACACTTACTGATAACACACTATGAGCCCACATTATGCCAGGCACTGAGTGTATGAAGATGTACAGGACAAACAAGGTCTTCATACTCGTAGAGTTTACAGACAGGTTTAAATCTAGTTGGAAAGAATAAATACTTGTGTATATGTATGCTTGTGGTTCCTTATTTTATTTGTATAGTGTTTACTATGTGCCAAGCATTAACCTATGTTTTATAATGATCTCAACTGACTCCTTTATGTTTGCATGAATATATAAATATAAAATTTCAAGTGACCAATAATTAAAGAACAGAAAATAATAATTATAAGATAAAATATGATTAATAGCTGTATAAATTAGAGGCATGTGTTCAAAGAATATCAGTTACTGGACTATGATGAAAGTAAGTAATTTTTAAAATTATTATAGATGAAAAGTAAATTCATATCAAGGATAAAAACATGTTCTAATGCTAATAGCCAACACTTCTCCAAAACTAACTTCTTGGAAGTTAGGAATAGGTCACTGAATCCTATCCTTTTACTCCAAGATATATGTGTCTACTTAGTATCTACTGCAAAATTCAAATCAGAACTATATTTTTTAACATGTCACTTAGAGATCAACTACATTTTTAATTCCAAAGTCCAGCATGTTATAACTCACTCAAAATTATTTTTGTCACCAGACTTTCATAGAACCCAATGAACTGGTTTGACAGAGTCACTCTGTTTTCTTATCAAAATTACTTGCACTTGGAAATCTAGCATACCCCTCTACGAGGATGTTATCTTTCATGGTCTGACTGATGAAATTTGCAGACTCTACTGTGTTTACCAAAGGGGCTTGCATGATGCTAAATAATTCTTATAAGCATTTTCCCCTTTCCAGGAGGAAGACATTTATAACATTCTCTAATTTGGAGAAAAAAAAAAAAACCTGAGAATTCCCAGTGGAAATAAAAGTATCTGTTTATTTATCTAATAAACGTTTAGTGATTACCTTCTACAAGTAGTAAACATTTACGGGGCACATGCCAGTCATTGCACTAGCCACAGCCACACAACTAAGTCTATTTATTGCCCTCATGGGAAATGGAAGAAAGAACATAAATGCAAGCATATTCCAAGAAGAAAAGAAAAGAACCCATGAAGAGAGAGATTTAAGATACAAGAACAATCTGGGATATCTGTTTGGAGTAAGTTTCGAAGACAATGGGGCTAGTGAGAAGGGCGTAGGAGGCTAGACCACAGGTAGTAGGATCCAGCCTTGGACAACAGGGTACACTCAGAGGTACCACTGAGGCAGGGGTCATTAACCTGAAGACCACAGATGCCCAACAGATTCATGCACAGGATGAAGGACAGAAATTCGATGGGAAAGAGATTTGCTATTTTTATGAACTTTTAACTAAGATCTAGCATTTCTTTATGAATATAGGCAACAAATCACAGTATGATTACCAATAGCTGTGACCTTGCCACCGGTAGAAATCACATTTTCACACCATATCTCAGCTGTTACAGATACCTTGAAAGATTGTTTACATTACTACTTTGAAAATAAGGCAGTCAAGTGACCTGCCACTAGAGTTTGTTTCACACATCATAAAGACACATGCATTATTATAGCACAATTGTGCTTTTTATATTTTTGAAAACTGTATTCTATTAATTTCCTTTGTAATGAAATAATGAAATAATGAAAACTGTATTCATTAATTTCCTTTGTAATGCTATACATTTTTTTCATTTAAAAATTACCTTGAAGAGGCAGTCCTAGGTTTCCCTAGACTGCCAAAGGGATCCATGGCACAAAAAATGAAGAGCCCCTGCTCTGAAGCATGAGGAAAAGGATTAAAAAAATAAAGGCAGGAAGGATTATGTTGTAATCTCCCTCCATTGTCTCAACTCTTTAGTCAAAGCCCGCTGCACACAAGAGCCCCGTGTCCACGGTGCTGTGGGAGGCTGAAGGAATGGCATCAATAAGAACTGAGAGGAAGGGAAAAAAGCAAGTCTGAGGCAATCCTGTAAGCACTGTAGGTTTCTAATAAAGGACTGGAACAAATGGAGAGAGAATACAGTAGATCCTAGCACAGGCGACAGCTGGTCTAGGAAAACCACTGAGCACTAGCCTTGCACTTGGTTTCTAAGAGCACCTTCTCTCCTAGCCCTTCCTTACTTCTTGTTCCCACACTCTTCAGTCCTCTGTTTAGGACAGCTCACAGAAACTAAAACAAACACACACACACAACCAAAAAACCCCTCCTACCTTATTATGCCCCACCACATCTAATTACCAACCTGCATCTGTGGCCAGATGCACTCTCTGCTTTCCCCCTAACTGGATAAACAGGCTGTGTACCTACCTGAGCCCATCCGCATGCCCCTGTTTTTGCATGAGATCCCGTCTTCTCTGGCCAACTCAGGCACAGCACTACTGCAGTTTCCCCTTCTCTGTTTTCTCTACTAGATCATTCCCATGATGTATTTACTTTCATTTTAAAAAACAAAATTGAAAACAACAACAAAGAAAACTCTCTTGACCTCATTTCCTATTGTAGCTGCCACTCATTTCTCAGCTCCCTTTTTCCTCAAGAGAACGGTCTAAATCTGCTGCCTATACTTCATTCCCCTGCCTTGAACTCTACTGAAACCAACCCAATCGGGCGTCCCTCAACACTCCAACTTGCTTTTGTCAAGGGCACTCGTTGACTCTCCAAGTTGCTAAACTTTAAACAGGACTTAACTGAGGTTATCAATTCCTTCTCTTTCAAATACTTTCATCACATGGCTGCCAGGACACACACGCACTCCTGATTTCCCTACACCTCGCTTTTTCTCATTCTCCTTTGCTCATTTATTTCCCCAACTGCCAAACCTTGGAGTGCTCTGGGCTCAGTCCTCATACTGCTTTCTATCTACATTCACTCCCTACATGGTCTTGTACCACTTAGTGGCTTTAGGTAAAACCTATATACTAACAAAACTCAAATTTTTATCTGGAGCCAGCCTCAACTCCAGCCTTGCATATCCATTTTAATTGACATCTCAGTTTATCTAAAAATGAATTCCTGGTTTCACCTATTTCTTCACCTCTCAGTCCCTCTCAGCCTTATGAATGGGAACTCCATCATGTCATCTGGAAAAATCCCTGGAACTGTTCTTGATGCCTCCCTCTCATTTACCTACTACATCCTGATAAAATCCTTTCTATTCGTCCTTTAAATACACCCTGAATTTTACCTTTTCTCATCAGCTCCACCCTTGCCACTCTGGCCCACCTGGAATCGCTTCAGTAGCCTCTAGCAGGTCTCTCACTCCCACCCTTTGTCCTAACATTCCTGTCCATGCAGCAGCCAGAATCATCAATGATAGCTCATATTATCCATTTGATCAAAACATTCCAATGACTTTCCATGTCACTAAAAATAAAAACTAAACTCCTTAAGACTGTCTATAAGACCAATCATGATCTTGGTGCCTGTTACCTCTCTGAACTCCTTCTTACTAGTTTCCTCTTAAATCCTTCCACTCCAGGCATGCTGGCCTCGTTGCTGGTCTTCAAGAGCATTGGGCACATTGCTGCCTTGGGTCATCTGCACTTGCTGTTCACCAGGATTGTCTTCCCCCGATATAAAATGAATTGTACCTCACTCCTAATCCATGAAAGTCAAAGCAGTGATTAATTCTTTAAAATAACCATTTATCCCCCATTTGCAGTTCTGTAAATTGGGCATGTTGGGGGGTTAATCATGAAGAACTACTACATAGAGCAGTTCAATGAATTTTAATTCTCTACAAATGGCTTTCATAGATTGAAAGAGCTTAACTGAAATCTAGCTTCCCTTTTCTTGTAATTCCTAATAAAATCCTAAGATTATAATAGGCTAGAATTGCATTTACTTACCAATACTACACCTGTATTAAACTGGATATTTCTTATGCTTACTTCCTCGAATTTTTTTAATTTTTAATTTTTGTAGGCACATATTAGGTGTATACATTTATGGAGCACATGAAACATTTTGATGCAGGCACTCAATACATAATAATCACATCAGGGTAAATGAGGTAACCAATGCCTTAAGCATTTATCATTTCTTCATGTTACAAAAAATCCAATTATACTCTTTTAGTTTTTTTAATGTACAATAAATTATTGTTGGCTGCAATCACCGTGTTATGCTATCAAACAGATCTTATTCATTCTGTATATTTTTGTAGACTTTACTCATCCTTACTTGCCACTCCCAATCCCACCCCACTACCCTTGTCAGCCAGTGGTAAACATCATGCTACTCTATATCTCCACAAGTTCAGTTGTTTAATTTTTAGCTCCCACAAATGAGCGAGAACATGCAAAGTTTGTCTTTCTCTGCCTGGCTCATTTCATTTAACATAACGTCCTCCAGTTCCACCTATGTTGCTGCAAATGACACAGCATCATTGTTTTTTTACGGCTGAATAGTACTCCACTGTGTATCTGTATCATATTTTCCTTATCCATTCATCTGGTAATGGACACCTCTGGCTGCTTCCAAATCTTGACTATCGTGAACAGTGCTGCAATAAACATGGGAGTGCAAATATCTATTCAATACACTGATTTCCTTTCTTTTGGGTAAATACCTAGCAGTGGAATGGCTGGATCATATGGTAGTCCTGTTTTTACTTTTGTCAGGATCCTTCATACTGTTTTCCATAGTGGCTGCGCTAATTTACACACACACGAACAGTGTACAAGGATTCCCCTATCTCTACATCCTCAACAGCATTTGTTACAGCCTGTTTTTTGGATAAAAGCCATTTTAACTGGAGTGAGATTATATCTCATTGTCGTTTTAATTTGCATTTCTCTGATGATCAGTGATGTCTAGCACCTTTTTATATACCTGTTTGCCATTTGTATGTCTTTTGAGAAATGTTTCTTCAGATTTTTTGCCCATTTTGATCAGATTTTTTCCCATTCAATGTTTGAGCCCCTTCTATTTTCTGGTTATTTATTCCTTGTCAGATGGGTAGTTAGAAGTATTTTCTCCCATTCTGTGGTTTGTCTCTTCACTTTGTTGACTGTTTCTTTTACCGTACAAAAGCTTTGTAACTTGATATATGTCATTTATCCATTTTTGCTTTGGTTGCCTGTGCTTGTGGAGTATTACTCAAGAAATTTTTGCCCAGTCCTATGTCCTAGAGAGTTTCTCCAGTGGTTTTTTTTGTTGTTTTTTTTTTTTTTTTTTTTTTTTTTTGAGTAGTTTCACAGTTTGGGGTGTTAGATTTGTCTTTAATCTATTTTGATTTGATGTTCGTACACTGTATTAGTCAGGGTTCTCTAGAAGGACAGAACTAATGGAATGGATATAGATATATAGATATATAGATATAGATATATATGTAGACATATATAAAGGGGAGTTCATTAAGTATGAACTCACATGATCACAAGGTCCCACAGTAGGCTGTCTGCAGGCTGAGGAGCAAGGAGAGCCAGTACTAGTCCCAAAACTGAAGAACTTGGAGTCTGATGTTCAAGGGCAGGAAGCACCCAGCACGGGAGAAAGATATAGGCTGGGAGGCTAGGCCAGTCTCCCTTTTCACATTTTTCTGCCTGCTTACATTCTAGCTGCACTGGCAGTTGATTAGATTGTGCCCACCCAGATTAAGGCTGGGTCTGCATTTCCCAGCCCACTGACTCAAATGTTAATCTCCTTTAGCAATACCCTCACAGACACACCCAGGATCAATACCTTGTATCCTTCAATCCAATCAAGTTGACACTCAGTATTAACCATCAAATATATGCTGAGAGATAGGAATCTTGTTTCATTCTTCTGAATATGATATCCAGTTTTCCCAGCACCATTTCTTGAAGAGACTGGCTTTCCCCAATGTGTGTTCTTGGCACCCCTGTCAAAAACAAGTTCACTGCAGATGTATGGATTTACTTCTGGGTTCTCTATTCTGTTTGACTGGTAACATGTATCTGTTTTTATGCCAGTACCATGCTGTTTTGGTTACTATAGCTCTGTAGCATAACTTGAAGTCAGGTAATGTGATTCCTCCAGTTTCGTTCTTTTTGCTCAGGATGGTTTTGACTGTTCTGTTCCACTGAAATTTTTTAAACACTTTTTAATATACTTGATGAGGTAACAAATATTAACACAGATTACTAGGGAAGAAATAATTCTTCCAAATTCCTTCCCTAAATAGGCTGATCCTCTATTATGCCAAAATAATAACACCTCCTGGCTATTTCTTCTTAAAGGATACAGATACATATAAATAGACTAGATACTAACATTTTGCTTATACTTAGAATTTTAATTAAAAACTGGTTTTGCAAAGTTTAAACAGAAGATATAAATAAGAAATAAAAACTTTGGCTTGTGACTGAAGGAAATAGGTATTTCTTTACAAGTTTTGAAAGTGATCATTCTTAAATTAAGAATTTCCTCGGTTGGCCAGGCATGATGGCTCACGACTGTAATCCCAGCACTTTGGGAGGCCGAAGTGAGCAGATCACAAGGTCAGGAGATCGAGATCATTCTGGCTAACACGGTGAAACCCCGTCTCTACTAAAAATACAAAAAATTAGCCGGGCGTGGTGGCAGGCACCTGTAGTCCCAGCTACTCGGGAGGCTGAGGCAGGAGAATGGCGTGAACCCAGGAGGCAGAGCTTGCAGTGAGCCGAGATTGTGCCACTGCACTCCAGCCTGGGCGACAGAGTGAGACTCCATCTCAAAAAAAAAAAAAAAAAAAAAAAAAAAAAAAAAAAAAAAAGAATTTCCTTGGTTATTGTCAGTCTCATCTTTTCTAACCTAACCATTTATTCTGAATTGCCTTAAAGTTCAGCAACTGCCTGATATTGAACCGAAATTTTTAAAAGTACAAATGTAGTTTTAAAAATAGTCCCTTATACAACTTTCTACCCTATTATTTACTCTTTAAATTATATAATTAAAACCTCTATGAAATATTTCATCTATGATATATTTTATAAAATTCTAATCATCGACATTTTCTGATTTTTTTCATCTTTTAGTGTTGATACTCTATTTCGTTCTCTTCATATTGGATAACAGCAGAGAAATGCTTACAAGAAGGTAAACCAGAATACCAGCAGTATTACTAATTTAATTTTTCCTCTTTCCTCTCTGGATTTTCCTTGAAGAAGGACCAAGGTGAAAATATTTGGCTGCTAGGGTCTGGCCCACTATTATCTTCTCAGTCACATTCATTAATCTCATCAATTTGCACTCCTGATTAGTGAAAAACATGATTCACTGACAATTATCCAGTGATCAACATGAAATTGATTTGAACTCCAGAGCCACTACTTATTTCTTTTTTCAGCAAGTCTTTCTTTCCCAGAGCAAAATCCTGCATTAAACTAAACTGCCTATGGCCCACATTGTATGTGAAACAATCTGGGGTAGGAGGGGCAGCGGGGGAAGTCAGGCAGACATAAAGAAGACAGCAGAGAGCAGGAGACCTGGCCAGTATCCCCTCTCCAGTCTTCTGCTTCAAGCTCCTCTACATAGTACCCATCCCTCTGGCATGGAAATGGAGCAGGTGGGCAATGACTTGGATCCTCCCACACTTTCTCCTAGATAATGTAATCTTCAGCAGAGAAGCTGACAGAGGTAAGTCATTCACTTGCAAGATCTCTAGACATTCAGGTAAAAAGGCAACTGGCTCTAATCCTAAGGCCTCATTGTTTAACTCTTCCTTTGAGCCACTCTGAATCCTCTCAACTAATTCACTTTCCTTAAGATTAGTTTCTGTTTCTTGTATCTGTAACAGAGGGAGCTGGGGACAGAAAGAGCAAGCCACAGAGGAAGAAGAGTCAAAGTAGAAGATTCACACACACACACACACACACACACACACACACACAACGATGCTTCAGAATACAATGGCTACATTAGTTTCTTTTTTAATCTTTTTTTGTGATGAAAACAAGATCAATTCTTTTAGCAAATTTCAAGTATGCAATACATTATTATCAGCTATAGTCCTCATGCTGTACATGAGATCTCTAGAACTTACTCACCTTCTAACTGAAAGCCTGTACCCTTTAAGCAGCATCTCCCCATTTCCCCCCATACGCCAGCCCCTGGGGACCACCATTCTACTCTTTGTGTCTCTAAACTTAGAAAGGTTATGCTTACATTTCACATGTCTTAGAAGTTTCTGGTTTAGAGTTGCAGCCCCAGGTCATCCTTCATTATTCCTACAAAACTGGAAGTACACTAGGAAACTGACCAGAGCAGGAAGTGAGTACCCAAAATCAAGGAGGCAAAGGTGAGCTGTACCTCAATGAGAACAGAGGAAATGGCTCATAAGGCTTTTCACCCCATTATTGCTTATCAAAACAAAAATTCATTTACCACACCTCTTTTGAATAGAGCAGTATTTCCAAAAACTTTTAAAGTTTCAAATTTAATTTGTCATTGGATAGACTAAACACATACAATAATAACCAAAAGATCAATCTTGAAACTCAATATTTTGATTAGTTAAAATAAAGGTCTCTAAAAATGCAGCATATTATGACCAATATAACAAGAATAAAAGAACTCCAGTTCTATTATGTTATCACTGAAGAATGGAACCATTACCATTCATTTGAAGTTAGACACCTGAAAGGAACCAAGACAGAAGAAACACATCAAAGACCCAGTGAAGCATGACTTCAAAAGGTGCAGCACAGATGTGAGCTTCCGGGAAGCAGCCTGCTCCCATGCCAGAGCTCAAACATAAGGCTGGCTGTTCACTTTCAAACCAGGAGAATCTATGAACAGTATCATCACAAATTGTTTTGATAATAAACTTCCACAGGTTTACCTGGCAAAGGCTTCCTTTTTATTAATAAAAATAAGTAGGAATCCATACCACGTGTAGTTAAGATCATGGATGTCAGAGTCAGGCTGCCTGGGGTCACCAGCTTGAGTATTTACTGTGATTTTGGGCAAGTTATTTAATCATGCTGGATCTTGATTTTTTTCCGAGTTAACATAAGTATTAAATGCAATTATATGTTTTAAACATTAAAACAGTGCCTGGCAGAGAGTATGTCTTATTATGACTTGAAAATAACTAAGAGTTTTTATGATCCCTGTTTCATGAAATCTGGGTATTAAACAGCTAATTCAATTTCAACAAAACATGCATAAATACATACATGCACACATACAGTGTGTATGTGTAGGTATACATAAAATGAAAATATCATTATATTTTAAAAGTAATAAACAGCACTGTGAGGCATTTTTATTAATGAAGATAAATAGATTTGTTTTCTCTTGGCTATTTTTCATCCTGTAATTATCACAGAGGAAACCTGGGGTTAAGAGTTCAATTCTAGTTTTCAAATTGTCCTGCAGCTCAATTACAGCTAATAAACACATTCACAGACTAAATGTAATGGCCTCGGGTACAAAGCATGTTAAAAAGTAAGTATCCTCTGGAGGTTGCAGTGAGCTGAGATCGGGCCACTGCACTCCAGCCTGGGCAACAGAGTGAGACTCTGTCCCAGGAAAAAAAAAAAAAGTATCCTCAGATGTTCTTACTATGATTATTAATATCCAAGAACTGGTCAATCCCAAAGACTGTATGTATTTGTAAATAAAAGTGAATCAGGGATAACTTGCCTTTAAAGTGGAAAATATTTTATGAAAACCATGGTTTTCTAGAAAATCTATGTAGGATGTGGTATTTAATAAATAGTTTTCAGTGTTCTACTTATTTTATACATCAAATATGTGTTGGTTTTCATAAAAACCCCAGTAGGTTAATATTTTTTTAAGACTTGTTTATACTTATCTCCTGGTATAAAGAGGTGTTTGAAGTCACCGGTTAAACAAGCTTTGGATCATTCATTTTACTCTAAAGATTTAAAAGGAATTCTTGCTTTATACTAAAGTATATTAGGAAATATAATGTAAAGTTATAATTAATATTACAAATAAAACAAAACATGTAAAAAATAATTTGTGCTTCAGGCTACTTGTCCAAGCACCCTGGGGCGTGTGTTCACTCTCCCTTCCCGTCTGTACTGTGACGGAACTCCTGAGTGTATCATCAGCATCTCTGTCTTCTCACTTCCTAACCAGCCCTAGTTTCCACTGGGGATCCGTGTTATTATCATACTGTCCTTCCACTTGTCCAGCAGTCAGTCCCTTTAAGTAGCTCCCTAAGGAAGATCTCTCCTAAAGTAAGATTAGAATGTACACAAAGAAATATTACTGAAAACCACTTTATTCACAGATATTTTTATTTTCATTATTACCAGATTAACTATCATCAATAGAAAAAATTTATTTAGATAACTCCTAAATGACTGGAAATCTTACATTTGAATACAAATTAGCGTGGTCTTAGAAAATAGAATCTTTAAATTGTAGAGTTTTATAAAACTTATACTTAATAAATATTTTCAATTTAAATTTGAATCTAAAAATATGTTATTGTATCTTTCACACCACATTTGGTTGTTACCAGACTGTCACTGCAGTGTAAAAAGTTTTGCCAACTGATGTAATTGCAATCCTGAACATCTGTTAAGCTTATTACAGGGTCATTCAATTTTTAAGATGGATTCCTTTAAGAAAATTTCAGACAAAATGCTAGCATGTATAGAGAATTACTTTGTAGCTGAAGACTGTGTGCACACTGCTGCCAAAAAATAGTCAACAAATCATATCTTATATTGTTAAAAATTCTGTTAAAGCCAGGCATGGTGGTACACGCTTGTAATCCCAGCTATTCGGAAGGCTGAGGCAGGAGGATCACTTGAGCTTGAGAGTTCAAGCCAGCCTGGGCTACTTAACCCCACCTTTGAAAATGTTTTTTAATTAAAAATAAATCAGTAAATATTAATTTATTTTAAATTGCTGTAAAGATTACCCACACTATTCTTTGGAAAATTTTAACACCTTATAGAAAGATCTTTACACCTTTCTATACAACCAAAGATAACTCCTATAACCAATAAAATCTGCATTTCTTCCTAAAAGAGCCCAGAAGCTGCATAAATTAATGGTTGTCAAATGCCCTGTCAAAGTGAAAAGACTACTCCCTATCTTTGAAGGATATTTTCAAAATTAAAAAAAAAAAAACAAAGAAATACAAACTGCAGATATCTCTGAAGTTTTAATGACTACCTCATTCTTAAGAACTACTTGGTTCAAGAAGAAAGAACTTATTAAATATATTTATTTACTGTTATTAAAATACCTAAAGTAAGCACTGCGATTTCCATTTCAGAGTAAGATATGGAAGAGCTGCTACTGTTGAGTGCTGGTGATGCTGAACTTTCTGTAATGGATAATCAGTAATCCAGAAAGTGTAAAACACTCCCATTCTGGTGAACCGTTTTATTGGTTCCAGTTCATAAGGTTCTAAACTATAGAATTTCATTTTCTACACCAATCCTTAGTCTCCTAGTGAAACAGGAGTTTATTGTCTTTGAATGGGTTTAATATCAATCAGTTTATTCAATGCCTATGTCAAAGTTGTAGAGAAGGCTTCCCAGAAAAAATCTAGAAGAGTTTGGAAGGAAAAAAAAATCCTTCCTTGGCTTTTCAAAATTAAGTGGAGGTGGAGAGGAAAAAAGAAGGGTTTCCAAGTATGCAAAGCTGGAGGAGGAGGGAAAAAGTAAGACAAAACATTCAAAGGATAGGGAAGAAAATGGGACAGTATAAGAGATGGCAGGAAGATTAAGGAAGATAAGCATATCATGAAAGAACTAATGGAAGTGATCTGTACCCCCAAACAAATCTACACTTGTAAAGCTCTTGCAGAAGCCTTGGCTTCCAACTTGTCCTAATTCTCAGTGGCCTCCTACAGGCAACTGTCTCAGGGTGAGCACCTGCTGATACTCACCGCAGACAGGCAGAACTGTGCCTTCTACAGCCTTGGAAAGCAGCTCAAGCCGACAACACGTAAGTCCTCAGGTATAATGGGAAATGACTGGCAATGTTCAGACATTAGCATATTTCAAGCAGAATAATACATCTAATCCATTTAGGATAATTTAAACATATTTGAAAAATACAATTAATCAACAAAACCAAACATCACACCACGTATGGGTAGCTCTCAAGTACACCTGCATACAATGAAGCATTTATTTTCTCAAGTTTCAGGAACAACAAAAAATGCCTAATCTTATTTATCAGGATTACCTGGTACCTGTACTTGTAATACCCTAATATGTGTAATACCCAAGTGTACACAGAGCAATTCATTCATTCCTAATTCACTCACTACTTCACACACCCACCAAATATTTACCCTTTGCCAACTATGTGCTAAGAACAATTCTGGGTCTATAATATGCTCTGGTGTGGAAAGAAAACAAATAACCCAGTTGTATTATCATCCTTTTAAAATTCTATAAGGAACACAGCCAACAACAGCATTGAATTTAGGCAGGGGAGGGAGGTGTTGGGGGCTGATGGGAATATCAGGAAAGATTCGCCTAAGAATGTTACCTCTGAGGTCAAATCTGAAGCATGAGAAAACAATCAGTTGGCCAAGGAAAGATGAGTAAGAGAGCATTGAGATCTAATAATAAGCATTTCATGAGAGATAATAAAATAAAAGGAGCTTAAATGATTCAGGAAAAGAAAAAAGTGTGGAGAACAACTAGTGGCCAGATAATGGGGTTACTTTATGGGTCTTGTTAAGGATATTGGTCTTTACCCTAAGAATAATGAAAGGCTATTGAAGGTCAAATGAAAAATGATAATTACTAATATTTACTGATTATCTACTATGTGCCAGTGACTATGGTAGGCACTTTGTATTAATTAATATTTTAATACTAACAACCCTATGAAGTAGTTACTTATTTATATCTGCATTTTTTTTTTTGAGAGAGTCTCTGCCTCTCTCACCCAGGATGGAGTGCAGTGGCACTATCACAGCTCACTGTAGACTCGAACTTGTGGGTTCAAGTGATCCTTCCACCTCAGCCTCCCAAGTAAATGAGAATACAGGCATATGCCACCAGGCATGGCTAATTTTTGTTTTAATATTTTGTAGAGACAGTCTCACTAAGTTGCCCAGGCTGGTGTGGAACTCCTGACCTCAAGGCATCCTCCCGCCCAAGCCTCATGAGCCACCGCTCATGCCTACACCTGCATTTTAAAGATAAGGAAACAATTCACAGACATGACCTGCTCAAGGGCAGAGTTGGGATTTCTTTGACCCATGCAGTGTGACTTTAGCATTTATGTTCCCAATACACTACACTACCTTTCCTTATTTTTATTTATTTATTTATTTTTTTTTTTTTGAGACGGAGCATTACTCTGTTGCCCAGGCTGTAGTGCAGTGGCATGGTATTGGCTCACTGCAACCTCTGCTTCCTGGGTTCAAGGAATTCTCCTGCCTCAGCCTCCTGAGTAGCTGGGATTACCGGCATACACCACCGGGTCTGGCTAATTTTTGTATTTTTAGTAGATGGCATTTCACCATGTTTGGCCAAGCTGGTCTTGAATTCCTGACCTCAAGTGATCCGCCCACCTCAGCCTCCCAAAGTCCTGGGATTACAGGCATGAGCCACCATACTCGGCTGCTACACTACCTTTCTACATGAGACCAATCTGATCAAACATGTAAAATCAGCTGCCCCATGGTACAAATAAACTTTCCTCTATTAACCACTGGGGACTGTAGTTAACTTCAGTAATAATAGTGTCAGGAGTAAATAATAAAGAGTAATACATCACTTAATGACAGATATATGTTTTGAGAAATGTGTCATTATTTCCTTACATGAACATCATAGAGTGTGCGTACACAAACTTAAACGGTATAGCCTATTGCTCCTAGGCTACAAACCTGTACACCATTTCTCTGTACCAAATACTGTAGGCCAGCGGTTCCCAACCTTTTTGGCACTAGGGACCAGTTTCATGGAAGATAGTTTTCCCACAGACCAGGCTGGGAGTGTAGGGGGATGGTTTTGGGATGATTCAAGTGTATTACATTTATTGTGCACTTTATTTCTATTATTAATATTACATTGTAGTATATAATGAAATAATTATACAACTCACCATAATGTAGAATCAGTGGGAGCCCTGAGCTTGTTTTACTGCAACTAGACAATCCCACCCAGGAGTGATGGGAGACAGTGACAGATTATCAGGTAGCATATTCTCATAAGAAGCTCACAACCTGGATCCCTCGTATGTGCTGTGCACAGTAGGGTTCGCAATCCTATGAGAATCAATTGCCGCAGCTGATCTGACAGGAGGCAGAGCTCAGGCAGTAATGTGAGTGATGGGAAGTGGCTATAAATACAGATGAAGCTCAGCTAGCTTGCCTGCTACTCATCTCCTGCTGTGTGGCCCCGTTCCTTACAGGCCCCAGAATGGGGGCTGGGGATCCCTGCTGTAGGCAACTATAACATAATGGTAAGTATTTGTGTACTTTAACATATCTAAACCTATAAAAGGTAGAGTAAAAATACATATAAAGGCAAAAACTGTACCATAAAAAATGGTACACTTGTACAGGGCACTTACCATGAATGGAGCTTACAGGACTGAAAGTTTCTCTGGGTGAGTGGTAAGTAAATGAGGAAGCCTAGGACATTACTGTACACTAATGCAGACTTTATAAACATTGTATACTTAGGTTTAACTAATCTATTTTAAAAATATTTTTCTTTAATAATTAACCTTAGCTCACTGTAACTTTTTTACTTCTTAATTTTGTAACTTTTTGACACTTTTGTAGGAACATTTAGCTTAAAACACAAACACATTGTACAGCTATACAAAAATATTTTTTCATTATATCCTTATTCTATAAGCTTTCTTTTATGTTTAATTTTTTTTTTTACTTTTTAAACTTTCTTGTTAAAAATGAGGACACACACACATTAGCCTAGGCCTATACAGGGTCAGGATCATCAATGTCACTGTCTTTCACCTCCATATCCTGTCCCACCAGAAGGTCTTCAGGGGCAATAACACACATGGAGCTGTCATCACCTATGATAACAATGTCTTCTTCTGGAGTGCCTCCTAAAGGACCTGCCTGAGGCTGTTTTACAGTTAACCTTTTCTTTTTCATAATTAGTAGAAGTACATTCTAAAATAATGACAAAAAGTGGAATCAATACGTAAACCAGTAACACAGTCATTTATTATCAAGAATTACGATAAACTGTACATAATTGTCATTGTGCTATACTTTTGTATGACTGGCAGCACAGGTTTGTTTACACCAGCATCACCATGAACAGGTGAGTAACGTGTTGTGCTACGGCGTTAGGATGGCTACAATGTCACTAGGCAGCAACAGGAATTTTTCAGCAACATACTTATGGGACCACTGTCACACATGTGGGTCTCAATGACCAAAACGTCATTATGTTGCACATGACTGTATTTCCTTCCAGTGGTAAATGAAAAAAAGTAATACATGATTATTTTATGAATTTTATTAACATCCACCTCTACTATTTCAGATATACGGCAGTATCTAGAGGTAAGTTTTCCCAAAGGCAATCCCAGTAATAGCAATGCTTGAAAGAGTTTAAAAGGGGTGAGGGAGGAACAATCTAAAATTATATGCTACATAGAATCAAATCTCATCTATGATGCCACTTAATGAAAACCAGTGATTCAAAAATATTTTAAATATTGAAAATTTAAAATAGTTTTGACAAAATATGAATCACTTATTTATCTAACAGAATTATATTTATAAATACAAAGTATAGCAAAGTGTATAAATGTGAACACATATATGAATAGAATTCTATAATCACATATCGTGTTAAAACACTAACTTTTCAGAATGTCTTAAGTCAAAAATATCCCATATTAACATTTCTAATGTTTTTTATAAATTTTGAATTTTCCCTTTTGAACCTGTCCAAAAAATAGTTTATTATTTATCGCTAAGAAAACTTACTATAATATATGCAAGTTATTTAATATAAACATACTTCCTATGATGACCTAAATATATTGCTTATCAGAACTAGCATGAATAACTCCATCTCATATACTTATATAAGTCACATTTCTAATATTTTTAAATTCAGAATAATTATTTTTTCTCAAACTCTTCCTACAAAAGATAGATGCACTGAATTTTATCTGCATAAAACTGCCTACTGCTCAAAGAGATGCTTCCAAGCTACTGTTTATCCTTCCCAAATTTAGAAATGTGTTACAAATTTTCTACACTATTTTTCAAGCCAATCACTGTAAACTATAATAAACTACATCTCTCATGTCACATAATCCTGACCTTGGGGATTGTTAACAGGTATCATCCCTCCTTTTCCCTTAGCACCTTGGACTTCCTTACCAAAGCACTTCATTCTTTAGGAAAGGCTGTTTCCTTTCCTCTCCCTTCCTATGCACTGTAAATTCTGTGAGCACCAGCACTGTGCTCTTTTTATCTACCGGTGTGCATCCAGCACCTAGCACAGTGCCCATGAAGCCCCTACTAAGGACCCAATAAATAACTGTTGAAGGCCAGGTGCCATGGGTCATGCCTATAATCCTGGCACCTTGGGAGGCTGAGGTGGCAAGATCGCTTGAGCCCAGGAGTTCAAGACCAGTCAGGGCAATGTAGCAAAACCCTGTTTCTACAAAAATCACCCAGGCATAGTGGCGTGTGCCTGTAATCCCAGCTACTCAGGAGGCTGAGGTAGGAGGATCTGTTGAGCTCAGGAGGTCGAAGCTGCAGTGTCTCAAAAAAAAAAAAGTAAAACAAAATAATTGTTGAAAGAATTTCCTAAGAGCAACATCATAAAGAAATTATGCCCTACTGGAATAAATTGAGAGAGAAAGCTTAAAGAAAAGGATAAAAGCACACCTCCCTGTGAAAACTAAATTCCTCAGGAATTCTACTTGCACTTCTTTAACTTACAGAAGCATAAACTTAAGGTACAGTCAGGGCGTGTTATGTAAGGTCAGATATTTAATCTACAGCTAATCCAACTCCACTTTTACTAAATCCTGAATCATAAACTTTCAACACCTTTTTCATTCTACCACACCTATTTTCTACTTGGCAAGAATGCATTACCTTTTTTTTTTTTAAAAGACTTCTCTCACACACACACCCCAAGCATAAAAACTTGACACCTAAATATCACTACTCAGAATAGAAGGGCCTTCTTTTAAAAGCATACATATTTTTAAATGATTAGCTCTTTATTTTTTAAACTATGTTCCAGGAAACCCTAGTGCAGTGGTTCTCACATGTATCAGAATCATCTGGAAGGCTTGTTAAAACACAGGTATCTAGGCCCCACCATGAGATCTACTTCATTAGGTTTAGGGTGGGGTCCAGATGATGGTGATGCTCATAGTGCTGGGACCTCACTTTGAGGATGACTGTCCAAGGGTGCTTGTTAATATATGTTCTCTAAGGGAAAAAAATATCCATTCTCAAATAATTCTGGAAAATGCTGCATATTCTATATGCCCTCTTAACATTTCAGTATACACATTCACATACTGAAAGCTCTGAAAGTTCTGCAGTAAATTAATATGTTTTATACTGTTTATCAAACAAAATTATTTGACCCTGGAATCCTATAATCAAAGAGCAATAATTAACATCTTAATATGCTCTGTAGAAACACTGTGGAAACATCTACATTGGACTCTTTAAAAGTGTTTTCTTTAAAATATATTTCAGCAGAAAAAATTCTGTTATTGGAAATAACCCAAATTATTACCATGTATGATTCCTGTCCAAATAAAATGAAAGCATCTCAACTTCAGATCAGGCACTGTTCACTCAATCATGTATCTCATTTCTTGCAATTCTACTTTTTATAGCTCTGGGTGTGAGGTAAATATCAAGATCACACAATGTTTTAGTTATTAATCCTATTAATTGGAAACTAGGTATAATTTAACACTATTTTGAATTTGAATTGATGAAAGCCACAAATTCACCTTTATTTGTTCACATTTACGAATAAAATGTGTAAGGCAATGGAATGAAACACCTTAAACACATTCAAGTGAAAACATTTTCTCACACATGATCTTATCTGCTGTTTACAAACACCTTGTGTGAAATTGATATGGCAGGCATTTTTCTCTCTGTGTTAGCATAAGTTGGTTAACCGAGAAAAGGAAAAGCAAGTGAGTCACCAATTATGGAACTAGGTGATGACATGTCTTTTGACTCACATTCCAGTCATCTCTCCATGACACTGTGCTGCTTCGATGAAAACTTTTATACTCATCCTGTTGATTTTATCTGACTTTTCTCTTTCTCCTCCCTTTTAATCACAAAAACTGCATGTGAAAATAAATGCATATTTAAAATCTTTCACATCATAAGATAGACAGATACTTTCAAATACTGCTACATGGGAAGCTAGGCACTGCTGGCTGCCATAAAAACAGCAAGAATGAATCATTAGGAGAAGAAAAAGGGAAAAATGCTGAACAAAGGCATCAGTGAGTATTTAATGGAATTTTTTAAAGTAAGCTCTCTAAGGAAAGACATTTTTGTCTGCTCACATGCCTAACTCAGTGCCTGGCAAACTAAAGATATTCCATACTTATTTGTTGAACCCGTATCAAGAGGCAGTAATTTGCAAACTGCACAAAACCATAAATAATATATTTGAGAAACAGAGTTTAGTCTTTACATACACTTTATTTTTAAAGGGTTATTTATTAGATTTTCAAAAGGCATTACAAACTTTATATAACATAATCATACTGTCTCAAGTCAAAGACAGAGGAACTACTACTTAAAACTCTAAACTTGCAAAAGGAAGTGCTGTTGCTATTGAAGCCTCAACTAACTCAACCAGACAGACACAGAGGGGGATGAGGAATGAGGAAAAGAGAACGCTTATTACATAAAATGCCATTTTAGAAACAGTATTCCCCTAATGAGCCAAATTAGATTATATTTCATATTAGGAAAATTACTTCCTTAAAAACCTAGATTTTTTAGAATTCAGTATTTTTGGCTTGTTTTTGTAATTATATCATTTGAAAGTAGTATTATGCTGCAAGTTTTACTCAAATAAATTATTTTAATTAAAGAATTTACACCTGTTTGGCAAAGTTACTATATTTTAATTCCTATGTTTTATTGGCAAAACTGTTTCTCTTGGAAAGGTAGAGTTTTTCACTGAAATCCATATGACTAATATAAAACTATTGATTTCAGTTTCAACAATTTAATATTATAAGCATATATTTACCTTTCCTTTTGGTAAGCAGAATAAAATGTTTCCTAAATTACTAATAACAGGGACTTCAACAGGGTAGCAATTATGCATCTGTTTCCATTTTTATTAATGTATAGAACATTCCAGATATTCCCCCTTCATTGGTATTCCTGAGATTCTCTTTACCTTAAAAATGGTAAAGTAATTGAATAAAAAAAAAGTCTTTTAAAAGGAATTTCAATGATTCCACACTTTTTATAAGAAAATCTAAAATCTGCAAGAACAAATTCTCCTCAGAAAATGCTTTAAACAAGTGAGAGCAGGGACACAGCAGAAAAGCACAGTGCAAACGAGAACAAAGGGAGCAGGAAGTGAACCTGGAAGCAGTCCAGCCCGAGTGAGCTTTAAAACACGGTGAAAGAAGACCCCAGTGCTGCAGGTGTGCAAATGACTACACTTGACAGAGGAATAACATCTGCAATATCCCTGCGACCTTTTCTGAACCTTAATATCCTTCACAAGTTATCAACTCTACCACCAACAGACCACAGCCAAAGGCTCAAGTAAGATCTCTAGGCAGTCCCTATTTAAGGAACTAATGTTTCATTTATGCTTCGCATTATCTTTGAAAATCTAATTCTACATTAAGTACCATTCTGTCAGTTTATCTATCTACGGACTGGCCCTTATCAAACAAACAAATAAAAATATGACCATTTTTGATGAAATGATTTTAAAATTATTTCTTTCCACAAATAAAAATAAACCTTCGGATCCTGTTCCAATAACCAATGGCACTGGGGAAAAAGTAATATCCGTAATGCAAAAGCCTAAAATAAAAAAGAAATGTTATCATATGCCTGGCTCCAAAGTTTAGAAAAACAGAAAAAATATCCTTTGTTGTGGTATTTTTAATTATCTACAAATGTAATGTGTACTTATAAAATTTGTTTTTATTTTCTTATATTAATAAAACTATCTCCATTCAGAAAAAGAGACTGCAAAGCAATCCATTTTCTTTGCACATTCTGCAAAGCATTTTGATATTTGTACAAAGGCAGTCTAGATTTACCCATTACAATAGTACTCTGCTTTACTCCCCAAAACTATTGCAACCAGTCACCATCACCCTGTATTTTGTCAATGGTGGTTTAGGAAAATCAAAGTGTCCCAATTCTTGCCAGTGAGAAGGCAAGTCTGCTACAAGATTTCTGGGAAAGGTTTTTTCCCATCTTAAAAAAAAGATGGTACTATTTTGTTTTGTTTTGTTTTTCCTTTTGAGGCAGGGTCTCACTCTATCACCCAGACTGCAGTGCGGTGGCATGATCATAGCTCACTGCAGCCTTGAATTCCTGGGCTCAAGGGATCCTCTCACCTCTGCCTCCTGAGTAGCTAGGACTACAGGCATATGCCACCCTGCCCAGCTAATTTTTAAAAATTTTTCGTAGAAATGACATCTCACTTTCTTGCCCAAGCTGGTCTCAAACTCCTGGGCTCAATAGATCCTCCTGCCTCAGCCTCCTGAGTAGCTGGGATTACAGGCATGTGCTACCACGCCCAGCAGTACTATTCTTATAGCTGAAAGTAATATCTGCTGCTAAGAGCCAGAGGATGGGGCCACCACAGAATGTCAGAGACTAACGATGAACTCCCGTCCACAAAAAGAACAGTTAACAAGAGTCTGGAATGACATTGTTGAGCCTCTAGTCTGTATCAATCACCTCTGGCATCCAAACTACGTGAACATCCACTTAAAAGAGATTCTAAACGTCCTTCTTTTTCAAGTAAGTTCGTATTGAAATTTTCTGTTTGCATCCAACATTGTTCTACCTAATGCACCAATGTAACAAAATGTCCATTTAAATTAGTTAACTGATCAAGGAGTCCATGTTACAAATTTCAGTAACTAAAATTTTGTAAAACACAGAAACTAGACAATAATTTGAACACTATATATAACTTTTATTACATTTTTATTTTATAAAATAAAAATTTACCCAATATAAAAACGTTTTTACTCAAAAGCATACCAAATTTTCCCCATTGAGTTTTTCCCCAAGATCAATTAAACACAAATTTTTCTGTGTGAATCAAATCTTTTAAATAAAATTCTTATTTGCCTTATTTCACAAGTAAATGTTTTCATTCTCTCAGACAAAATTAATTCTCTAAATGTCATATAGACAGTAAAAATGAGTTCTCATTTTATAATTTCTTTATTCAAATGAGCTTTTTAGAAAATAACCACAATGTTTAAAAACAGATCAGTTCAAATAGCATAAGGATACACTACCTTAGTGTCTGCATTTGGGGCTAAACCATGAAGTGGTTCAAGTTTGGAAGCTCCATAAGTGATTAAGATACTTGCTCTGTTCACATGCTCGCAGTGCAGTAAATAAATGAGACACTGAAGAGACAATAACTATATAATAAGTGCTACCGCAGAACTGTGTACCAGCACAAAAAAAGAAGCATCTGATTAACAGGTGAATTCATGGGGAAGGAGAAAGTTACAGTGAGGAAGGTTTCCTTAGCTTCCTCCTAATAGATGCATGGGAAAGTGCTGGCAATGATCAGGCTAATTAGAATTAAGTGGTAAATTCGTGCATCAAAATTCAAACAAAAATGTTAATATCTTTAAATGCTTGAATTAGATCAATTAAACATTTAATTTTACTTCATTATAATTCTGAAAGAAATTCAAACACCAAATAAGGCTTTAAACTCTAAAAACTAAAAGGATAGTGGCTGGCCACAGTGGCTCACGAGTGTAATCCCAGCACTTCGGGAGGCCAAGGCAGGTGGATCACAAAGTCAGGAGATTGAGAACATCCTGGCTAACACAGTGAAACCCCATCTCTACTAAAAATACAAAAAATTAGCCGGGTGTGGTGGCGGGCACCTGTAGTCCCAGATACTCGGGAGGCTGAGGCAGGAGAGTGGTGTGAACTGAGGAGGCGGAGCTTGTAGTGAGCCAAAATCGTGCCACTCCACTCCAGCCTAGGCGACAGAGCAAGACTCTGTCTCAAAAAAAAAAAAAAAAAAAACTAAAAGGATACTAAAAACTATTCTTCAATCTGTAGGCTGCTCAGATAGGCATATCTAACCTTTTCTCTATTCCGTATCTCAGTCAGAAAACAGCCCTGGGAAATATACGTATGGTCACATCTTTGCCTTAGAGAGACGTTAGGCTGTGTGTGCAGTAGAGGGCTCAGTATGCAATCCTGGTTCTTTTTCTTCATAAACTGTGACCATTAATTCCTTCTACTCTGCTAGTTGTCTCTCAGAATCACTTTCCAGACACTGCCTCCTCCAAAATGAGGGCAGAGCTCCCCAAAACACAGATCAAACACCAGCTTTGCCCCCAGCCTTTTCTCATAACTCATACATATCCACCCACGGAAATCTGGCAGCCCACCAGGAGAGAAGCATGGTAGTGAACCAAGCTAACTTTCTACCACATCCGTTCTCCCACCAACCCCTCAAAAGCAAAGGAGCCCTTCTCTGCCCACTCCATTCTAGCTTTAACTAAAATTTTGGAAAGTAGTTTTATCTCAGAACTCTTTTACACCTTCTGTCGCTCTTTGGTGAGGTTAATTTAGAATATGAAGTGAGAAAGAGCACCTCGAGCTCATTAACAAATGATTTCAAAATATTTCAACTAAGCAACTAAAAGAGTTTCTGGTTAACAGGAAAGCTTACAGTGTAGCATAAACAGTGGCTGCCTGTGGAAATGTTTGCCAAACACAGATACCAAAAGTTAACTTGAAAAAATTTATTTTTTGACATTAATACTTTTTAACCAGGAGTCAAAAACCCAGGAGTCAAAAACATAACAATTATCTAAGACACATATTTTAGGAATATCATTTCCCATTCAAATGCAATCATGACTCAAAGCTTAGCTGACAAAGAAGTCAACAATGCAGTGTGGAAAAACACTATTACCCCAAAAAGGCCTTTGTATCCTTCCCATTGGCTTGGCAGATACGAGGTTACCTTGCTACTCCAGAGACGAAGTAGGGGCAAACAGATCACTCAGATGCCTAAGTCAGAGTGCATTCCTGGAATGCACCCAAACTAGTCATCTAGGTGCTAAGTCTATGGCAGTGACTTTGAATAAGCCATACTAGAGACTCTCTTGAAGCCACATCCACTACAGCCCCCTAGTATCACTGATAAGGAGCACCCAGCCCAGGGACTTGACAGCACATCAGGTCTCATCTGAAGAGAAGGGAGAAGGGAGTTGGCCATCCATCTCCTGTATTTCCCCCTCTCTTTCTCTTCTACCCTATCCATTTCGCTCCTCATTCTTTATTCTCTATTTTGCAATATCCTCTTTTCAATTTATTAATTTACCCATCTACCCAACCATCATGAAACATGTCCAATGCATTGAGAAGCTCTGGACTGTAAACATTCAAGTGGTCTCTGCCTTCTAGGGGATCATGGTCTAAGTAAAAACTCAGATATAATACATGTCATGGTCTGAATGTCTGTCTCCTCCAAAATTCACGTTGAAATTTGGTTGCCATTGTGGTGGTGTTGGGAGGTGGGACCTTTAGGAGGTGATGGGGCCATAAAGGCTCCATCTTCATTGGTGGGATTAATGCCTTTACAAAAGAGCTAATCTGGCCTCCTTTGGTCTCTTTGCCCGTCCACCTTCCACCATGAGATGACACAGCAAGACGGCCCTTGCCAAATCCCAGCATTTTGATCTCAGACTTCCCTGCCTCCAGAACTGTGAGAAATAAGTATCTTCTCATTATAAATTACCCAGTCTCAGGTATTCTGTTATAGCAGAGTAAAACAGACTAAGACTGTAAACAATTACCTAAACAGAGTAAGTCAATGAGTGTTACCACAGAGCTACGCACAGCACACAGAAAGGGGTGTCTCATTAACTGGGGAGAAAGAGGAGTTGGAAGATTCACTTCACTTACCTGTGAGGTGAATAGATGCACAAGACATGAATTTACTGAAATCAAGCCAAATTTTTTAAATACTAGCTATTGGCACACAGTACCATCCAGGCTTCAGCAAGAAAGCGTTTATAAGCCTTATCCTTATTACATGTATAATTAAATCCACAGAATTTAATACTTGTATCTCATTCGGTCCCATATCCCCATTACCTAATACAATGCCTAGCAAATAGGAGGTATTCAATAAATATTTTATTGAATTTAATTCAATGGTTTATGTGTACTGCTGTTTTACTGAACTCTTGATTGGTTTAAGATCCTTAGAGGCAGGAACCACTTCCAACACTATCTTAAGCCAAACCTGACTCTTTTGTATGAATTTTGAGATTAGAGTTTAAGTAAAAAAATTAAAATTTTAAAAAACATTTATAGAATATATGCATATATCATATCTATATATGCTCTAGCTAAATTCCAGCAAAAATTATTTTCTGAGAAAACTTTGCTAATATTATCAAACACTTTTTGTTAGTATTAAACTTCAAAAAAATTAAATAAAACTTACCTCTTAAGTGCTTACTAATGCTTACTAGTTACCAAATACATGTTTTCAATTAGTACGCTGCAACACCTTTTGGCTTCATTTTCGCCACAATTTTCTGTGGCAATAAATTTAATTTCAAAAGAAAGTAGCTATAGATTATGGAACCAAGTATAGCTGTGTAACACATAAATAAGTCTCAGCCAGCTTTAAAGCATATTAAAGAGAGTTGTGAAATATATGTGTAAACATGAAATTCTGAAGTGTTAATCCAGTGACACTTAAGTACTGGTTCCAGTTTATAAACAGATTCTTTTAAAGCTTCTAGGCAAAATCTAAGGAACAGCAATGGCATGCCCTGTCACAGCTGGTAAGAGTTAAAGCACACTATGCACTCTAATGATCTCTCTTAGAATCCATTATTCTAATTATTATGAATACCATATTGCTGAAAACTCTAATTTTAGCAACGTATGTTACATGGTTGAAGTTAGTGCCAAAAGTAGAGAATGAATTGGTTCTCCTTTCTAACCAGTTTAAAATTTACATGTCTTCTAATGCATGAAGTTTTTAGTATAAAGTGTCTACGTGATTTTGTGAACACCTGTAAGAATTGAAAATATATCTATATTTCTGACTTCGTGATTTTTATTTTACAATCTGAGTCTACGTACAACTACTCTGAATAAATTCGTATCCTTCAAAGTTCTGATCTCTTTCAAGTCTGCAGAGAAAAGGCTTCTGTTGTTGCAAATCATTACCATATCTTACGAGAAAAACATGTTTTAATCATACAGTATTATGTAGTTTAAAATACTTATTCATGGAACACTCTGCATAGTCCTGGGAATAAACAATGAACA
Source organism: Symphalangus syndactylus (assembly GCF_028878055.3). Taxonomy (NCBI): domain Eukaryota; kingdom Metazoa; phylum Chordata; class Mammalia; order Primates; family Hylobatidae; genus Symphalangus; species Symphalangus syndactylus. The sequence continues at coordinate 43,410,881 of NC_072432.2, forward strand.
AAGCACACTCCCTGCCCTCCCAGAGTTTACAGTCCCACTGGGAAGACAGGCAAGCAATCCGATTACTTCAACCGGCACATTGCTTAGGAATCTTGAGTTATGTAAGGTTCTCCAAAGAAACAAATGTTTTTGTGGGTGACTTTTATGCCAATGGCTTTCTAGTTCATTTAATAATAATTGATTCTGGGGGAAGATAAACCGTGAACTTTGGCATCAGACCATCTGAATTAAAATTTCTGCTCCGTACATTCAAGGTCTGGCACCCTAGAAAATTCTTTCTCTCTTCCCTTCCACAGGTACATAATGGGGGTCTTGATGGGCCTCACTGTGTGAGGTACAGGAATAATACACTGAACATTATGCACTCCCAGGCTTCAAGAATCTTAGTTTTGTAGTTGAGACTGATAATAAATTCAGGCAAATTCAATTCATTCAGCTACTCACTAATTATGACACAAGCTGGATAGGGCTACGGAGAAAAAGCAGGGGAGAAATCTCAGGATGACAGACTGTTTTAAGAGCTGTTCATTTTGGCAGGAAAGCAGTCCTGTAACTACAACTGAATTAAATGTTTTCAAGCCAACATTTCAAAAAAATATTTCATTAGGTGAATTTTGTTCCACTACTAAGGTACTACCAACTGTGTCCAAATGTACACTACTGGGTGAGCTCCATGTTAAAAAGTTCATTTCTGAGAGCTTGTCTGGAGGTTCTAGCAGGGGAGCGCAGCTACTCGTATACCCTTGACTGAAGACCGGTACTCCTCTATCGGGGATGGTCATCCTCTACGACCGAGCGTGCAGCTTCGGGAGAGACGCACATGGAGCAGTGAGGGAGGAAGGGGACACCTGCCTAGCCAGCCAGATCAGGCGAATCAACCCTGGCAATCAATGGGGTGACAGATGTCGCAGCCAGATCGCCCTCACATCCTAAAAGGTTCATTTCTTACCATTAAGCAGATACTTACACATTCTCACAAAATCCCTGTCAGCATGTACTTGAAAATCTCAAGAGTGTTCAGATTAGAGTACAAGGTCACAACCAATGTTATACGTGTGAAGGACTGAATAAGGGTCTCAAATCTAGGTCCTCAGGGAGAAGGGAGAAGAACTTGTCTACACGCACACAGAGTAAGCAGCTGTTTAAGTGGTGTGACTAGAGGGCTGATGAAAGAACCCTGGGCTAAAAATACTTCCATTGGCTATGCCACAGTGTCTGGAATTCCCACGCAGCTCCTTCCTGGGCACTCCCATCAAAACGCCTGTGAAAAAGCACCTGGTATCAGAAAGGGCAGCTCCCTAAACTATTACCAACCAGTAATGTTTTAGCTCAAATTAGTTCAGTTCATGAGCTGCTTATATTGGTATAACAGCACTTTGAGAGAATGGGATGCCACAAAGAGAAGTTGTAGTGGTAAGAGTTAACAAAACCCCAAAACTTGGAGCTTTCTCCCTTTAGGAGAAAAGGTGGAGAAATATATTATGGCCTTGACTCTGAGAGGACTGAGAAAGTTCTAACCATAAATCTGTACGCTCTGACCCAAAGCTAAGCCTATAAGAGAAAAAAAAAATTTTTTTTGAGATAGGGTCTCACTCTGTCACCCTGGCTGGAGTGCAGTGGCACAAACGTGGCTCACTGCAGCCTTGATGTCCTGGACTTAGGTGATCCTCCCACTCCAGCCTCCTGAGTAGCTGGGACTACAGGTGCATGCCACCACACCCAGTTAATTTTTAAAAAATTTTTTTCTAGAGTTGGTATCTTGCCATATTGCTCAGGCTAGTCTCAGACTCCTAGACTCAAGTAATCCTCCCACCTTAGCCTCCTAAAGTGCTGAGATTACAGGCATGAGCCACCACACCTAGCCTATAAGAGAAAATTAAACAGGCTTGATATTCTTTTCTATACATCCACTAATTCATCTCCCCTCCCCCAAAATCAGTCTAGACTAATAAAACATGTCTTCAAGTAAGGATACTATGCAAGTTCAATCATGCACAATTATAAGTAATTACATGGGATGAGGAAATCGCTTCACAATAGAATATTTGCTGAGGTGCTAAATCTTGACTATAATTCAGGAGCATTTTAAAATAAAATCTGTAGAATTCCTACCAGACTGTATGTTCCACAAGAGGAGGATTTCTGGCTGTTCTGGTCACTGCTTTAATCTAAGCACCTACAGTACTCTCTGGCACATAGTAGGAGCTTGAATAGAGACAGCATAGCATAGAAGCTAAGAGCTAAAACTATACCAGCAAGATGCAGCTCTGCCTCAAACCAGTTGTGTAACCCTCAGAAAGATACTTAGCTTCTTTGTACCTCAGCTTCCTTCTGTATAAAATGGGATGATAATAGCACCTATTCTAAATAGTTGTCATTAAACTTGGATGAATTAGATATGTAAGATACTTAGAAGAGCCCCTGACACACACTTAGCAGTATATAACTACTTATTATTTGTTGAATAAATAACATCCTAGAGTACTAAACTAAAATAATAAAAGTATAACTAAAAGCACAATTTACCACAGAAGCTTGTATAAAATAGTCCTTTAATAAAGTAATAAAAAAGAGACAGAATACAAAGAACAGCAGTGCTTTTATCACTGAAAAAATAATCCAGAATACTGGCCCTCAAACCTGGGTTAACAATGGAATCCTCTGCAGAGCTTCTGAAAAACTAATGCCTTGACCCCACCTTCAGAGTTTCTGATTTAATCGATTTAATTTTGAAAGTTCCCCAGGTGATCCCACTGTGAAGCACTAGTTAAGAACCACCTCCTTAGAGTGATGGTTTCTGGTTTTTGCCACCTCAACATGAGTTTGAGTCACATAAAACATTCCATCAGAATAAGAAACTCCCATGAAAGTAGCTGGAAAAGGAGAAAAGTGTGGTGCCATCAGAAAAGGTTCTCTTTCTCTGAAGATCCTGATACCTTTTCTTAGAGGAAACCATCGTGCTTCCCCACAACCTGACCCTGAAGCATAGGGCAGACACTATCTCTCACCCTCACAATAATCCTGGGAGCAGGAAAAGTTTTAAATATACTTAGCAACCAATTTGACACAGGCACAGATCCATCAATGACACCAGATGAATGCAACAGAACAACAGAAGCATATGGCTAATTATCAGTCCCACCTACAAGGGAGACATTAGGAAAATTCCCATTTCGCAGACCAAGAAAAAAAAAAAAAGGAGGCTCTAAGGCTAATACACCAAAGGCCATGTACCTAGAAAGCAGCAGAGCCAGAATTTGAGCTCATCAAAGCAGGAAAAGTAGAAATTTCTGAAACTATAAAAGAAAACTGATATAACGTATTATTTAAAAGTTCAGTTCCCCAAAACAAATTTTCTAGAGATTTTATGGCATATTCTTCTCAGAATTAAACTGTTGTCTTCTATACCAGCCAAGAATTCTCAAAGGACTTTATGGGTATGAAATTACTATTTGCCTTAGACCATTTATGCTGCTGTAACAAAATACCTGAGACTGGATAATTTGTAAACAGAAATTTATTTCTCACAGTTCCGGAAGCTGGGAAGTCTAAGATCAAGGAGCTGGCAGGGTCAAGGGCTGATGAGTCCTGCTCTTGGCTTCAAGATGGAGCCTTGTTTCTGCATCCTCTGGAGGGGAGGAACGATGTGTCCCGCACATGGCAGAAGATCAGGAGAGAGTGAATCAAGTCTCTCAAGTCCTTTTCTAAGGGCCCTAATCCCATTCCTGAGGATTCTTCCCTCATGACTTAATCACCTCCTAAAGGCCCGACATCTTAATATAATCACATTGAGTTCGAACACATGAATTTTGGGGGACACATTCAGACCATGGCATTATCTATCTTTACACAAATAGACATGTAAGGAAAGAAAATTACTTGTGCCTTTCTTTCCCAAATAAGGCTTTAAGAATAAGAACTGGATGAGCCTGGACCATTTCGTTTTCTTTCATAGTACTGCCTTCTAAGTTATGTTACTATAGCTTCCGTAAAATTCACTTTTTAGAAGATAAACCGAGTAGTAAACAATGCAGTAGCTAGATTTTTTTAATTAAGAAGTATTTCATATATTGATTTTGTATTTATTTCTATAGAAAAATGGCCTTAGCTATTGAAAAATGATGGCAAAGTGAAGAATGGTCAATAATTTAGAAATATTAATTTAGATCCATACTTCACATTTTGTACCAAATTCCAAACAGAGTGAAGAGTTACATTAAAACAGTTTAAATCATATAAGTACTAGCATAAGGCTGGGTGCAGCGGCTCATACCTGTAATCCTAGCACTTTGCGAGGCCCAAGGGGGGATCACGAGGTCAGGAGTTCGAGACCAGCCTGGCCAACATAGTGAAACTCCGTCTCTACTAAAAATACAAAAAAAAAAAAACAAAAACTAGCCGGGCCTGGTGGCGTACACCTGTAGTCCCAGATACTTGGGAGGCTGAGGCAGGAGAATCGCTTGAACCTGGGAGGTGGAGGTTGCAGTGAGCTAAGATCGCGCCACTGCACTCCAGCCTGGTTGACATAGCAAGACTCCGTCTCAAAATAAAAATAAAAATAAAAATACTAGCATAAAACAGAACCATTTTCAGATATATGAGAAGGGATTGTAATGAATCATATACTTTTAAAATAAAATATAAGTAAAAGAGAAAACAACAAACCAGGGAAACTACACATAGCCAAGATAACAGATAAAATGTCAACATCACATGGACTAAAGTCTATGAAAAACATATTTTTTAGGATAAAATATAAGATCTCTGAAATGACAATTCACACAAAAGTAATAAAAATATAAACAAGCATCAAAACTGATACAACGGATCACACTAATTGCCAAAAGTGCAGAAAGAGAAAAACTGGGTGTAACAGTAATAACCTTATAAAATGTCAGATGCTGTGCCATTTTTATATGTATCATCTTATTTATTCCTTATAATAACCACAGTACATAGGCTATGGTATAATTCACACTTTGCAGATCAGGAATCCAATGCTTCGAGTAGGTAAAAGTAACTTTCCCAAGCTAACACATCTAGCCACATGTGATTCTGGAATCTGAATCCAGTCTGTCTAATTCCAGCACCATGTTCTTTACCACAATGTCTACTCAAATTAGCAAAATAAAAAACAATATTACCAATATTGACTGTACATCACTAATAAGAACGTATGTGGCACGTTGTGAAAGAAATTTGGTAAGATGTTTCCAGAACAAAAAGCATATCCTTTTTCCTTTAACTTCAAGAAATAAGTAAAATTAAAGGAAAGTTATTTGCTGGAAAATACATAATTCATAATAGTATATAAAAGCACTGTTTATAACAGTCTAAAAATCCATCAACAAGGATACGACCAAGAAATTTTGGTTACATTAAAATATATAATGATTACGACTATATTGCAACATGGAAAAATGACAAAAAGACATACAATATGCAAGTGAACAGGTCTAAGGACTATGAAAGAAATGAGGCCAGGCACAGTAGCTCACTCCTGCAATCCCAGCACTTTGGGAGGCTGAGGCGGGTGGATCACCTGAGGTTAGGAGTTAGAGACCAGCCTGACCAACATGGCGAAACCCCATCTCTACTAAAAATACAAAAAATTAGCCAAGCGTGGTGGCAGGCGCCTGTAATCCCAGCTACTCAGGAGGCTGAGGCAGGAGAATGGCACCGAGATGGTGCCATTGCACTCCAGCCTGGGCAACAAGAGTGAAATTCTTTCTCAAATAAAAAAAAAAAAAAAGAAAAGAAAAGAAAGAAATGAAAACACCTCATTAACTTGAGGTGGTAGAGTTCAAATACCTTTTTTAAAATTTAGTTTCCTATTAATCCTGTTATTTTGTGTGGTAAATATATCCTGTGCAGAAAATACAGTTTGAAATTATACAGTACAATAATATATACAAAGTACCCAGTATGTTTTGACACATAGCAAACATTTAATGGCAGATAAAAATACACTAACATTTATGCATTCGCTATGTGTCAAGCACTGTTTTAAGCACTTTATATGCATTAACTTATTTAATTCTCACAACAATAAGGGTATTGTATTAGAATACTTCTATTATCTCTAGTTTACTAATAAGGAAAATGAGGCACAAGAACGGTAAGTAATGTGCCTAAATTCAGCCAACTAATGATTGCAGAACCAGGATGTGTTCCACATCCTTGCTAACCACCAAGCAATTCTGCTGTTTGGCACTCACTGTATGAGCCTGTCAGAAACTTATTACTGAAAAGCAGAAGAAGGATAGGTCAACAATTAGTAAGCATAATGTTTATGTCAGGCAATAACATGTCATGCATTTAGGAAACCTTAGTTTCTGAATCTCAAGTTAAACATATTTTAAGTTTTCCTTTCCAAGTTCTGAATTCATAAAAATGAGAATCTGTTAAAAAATAACTTTGAGATAATATGAATAAAACAAAGTGGCCACAGAGAAACACATTTTTATAAAAACAATTCTTTTTTCATGCTAAAGTGTTATTATCTTTTTAAGTATTTAATTCTGAACAGATCAGATTTGAGTCATTTGCAACCAGTTTTAAATTAATCCTATTTTTCTCAAATATAATCACAACATATTCAAACATCTCCCCTGACCTGATTCGGACTTGTATATACAGCTGCCTACTTGGCATTCCTACCTGCATTCTAACAGGCATAGCAACTTAAGATGCTCAAAACTGAACTCCTGATATTTCCATCTCACATTCTTGTTTTCCCTTGGTTTGATATTGCTAGTTTCCTTCTTCCAGTCGTACAGACCAAAAATCTTAGTGTCACCCATGACTCCTCCTTTTCATGCCACATATCCACCAATCCATCAGGACAGACAGTCCGAATCTGACCACTTCTCAGCACCCCCACCACTATCACCCCAGTGTAAGCCATCATTCCTCTCTCAACTGGACTACTGAGATAGCCTTTTCACTGCCTCTCACCTGGGACCACTGCAGACCACTCTCAACATAGCGGCTCAACCTATCCTTTTACAACTTAGATGTTGTCACATTTCTACTCAAAACTCTTCATATTGTTTAATTCAGAGAAAATGGCAAGATCGATCCTGACAACAGCCTGCACGATTCCAGTGACAGGCCCTCCATCTCCCTCTCAGACCTCATCTCTTTCCAGGCTCCCCTTGCCAAACTCTCCCAGCCATGTCACCATTCCTGCTGCTCCTCGCATGTCAAGGCAATCAGGTTTCCACCTCAGTCCTGGCACCTGCTGTTCCTCTACTTCCTTCCCCTAGGAATCCACACAGCTGGTTTCCTCACTATCTTCAGATCTCTCATCGCATCACTTAATCTGAGTGGCCCTTCTTGATTTTTTGATCCCATCTTTAAAACAGAAGAACCCTCAAGTGTCACGTCTTTCACCCTGCTTTTTTTTCCCATAGCTCTTTTATCACCACCTGCCCCTATATATATTTTCTTATTTATCTGATACATTGTCTGTTTCCCTTAATCAAACATAAACTCCATGTGGGCAGTAGTTTTGTAATTTGTCTTCATGAACTAGATCATTTCTGAGCATATTTAGGTGCTCTGTAAATATTTGCTTAATTAATAAACCAACTGGTTAATAAAATTAGAACAATGGTTAAAAACCCTATGGAAGATGAAGCCAGAATAAAAAAAGCTTAAACTATCAAACACCTTATGTTGTCACAATAAGAAAATAAAGATTGTTTTAATTTTGTGTGCATTTTAACTTTTATATGTTGTCCTGGATTTGGTACATGCTGCGGTCTATAAACCGTATTTAAAATAAATTTATTAAAGTTTTGGTCAAATATGCTACTCAATTGTATACGCTGTTATCCTTTCAATTTCTAATGACAAACCAAAAAAAATCACTTTCAAAAACCAACTAACCCCCAAATTCTAGCAATTCTACCTGTGAACTCTCTTTCCTGTCCATTCCATGCTCCCCCTCCCAGGGACTGCCCTCACCCTCTCTCCTCTGTCTCTAGTCTTTTCAACATTTACACATCATTTGCAGAGCTAACAGGGTTATCTTTCTGAAATTAGAGATTTGATTCTCTCATTGATATAATGAGATATGAAACCTTGCATAGCTTCCCAGTGCCTACAGAAAAAAGCAAAAGGGTCTCAGTATGGTCTGTCAGGCTAGTCTGATCAACTGGGACAGGTGCACATCCCACAATTCCTCCATAAATTACAAAATGTCTAGCTTTTCAGAATTCCAGCATCCAAACCAAGTCATGAGCTTTCAAAGCTTTCACTGCTGTGCTCATGCTATTCTTTCTCTTGAATACTCTAACCCCTTTCCATTCCAGGCAAATACCCATTGATTTTTTCAAGGCCAAGTGGATATATTTTCTCTTAAAACTTCACAAAGCCTCTTAAAACATACTAGGCTGTTCCTCCTTCCCTGCTTCTTCTATAACAGTATGAAGCTTCTCTTCTAACTGACTTTAAATTCTGGAGGACTAGGTACTAAGTGAATTAGTCACATAGCACATAGTTAATGCTCAGTAAGTGCTTGTTTAATGAATAAGAATATAAAACAATGTCCTCTGGCAAGCAGACCACATAACCTGGAAGAAAAAGTCTTCAAACATTCTCTAGATATTGTTTCTCTCATTTCTACAGCATAAAATTTTTGAACTATAAAAGTTAAATATTTTCACGTTTTCAAACTACAAAACGACTTTATGGGGACCCTTTACATCTCAAAACCTATAAATTCTATGAAAAATAAATTTCCACATCTCAGAATATGGTAAAATTATGTTTATATGGAAATACTGGCACGATATTTCAGGAGAAAACTTTTTTTGGCACTCACTCACAGGGAGCAATAAATCATTTCCTTCTGCAAATGAATGTTATTGTGGGTGGGCCTTTCATACAGAGAAAATATTTGGATTCAAAGGTTCCTTCCCTGGCATTTGAGAAAGCTGTCATGACCAAGGTATCGAAGCTTAGCAGTTCTTTAAAACTTAGAACTTAAACTCCGGAATTTTGTACTCAAGCATTTGTATAAGCCTGATTTTTTAAAGGGCCATCAATTCTCTTAATAATCATCCTAGATCAGAGTATAATAATTATATTGAAGTCATTTTATTCACAAATGCAAAGAAATCGTGCTTTAAGAAGACTGAGTTGCAGCTGATTACAGCTATTCGAGTACACAGCAGGACTACATTCTTAGTCTTTTGCAGTTACGTGATGACCTATGCCTCAGCTCTACCTAATGAGATGTGGGCAAAAATACATGCAACTCCTCCAGGCCTGGCCTATGAGAGCCTCCAAAGTGCAAATTCCCTGCTCTTTCTTTGCCTTCAGTAGGTTTAATGCACATAAGTACAATGGAAGCCATACATGAAAGATGGTGGAACCATAAAATGAAATTAGCCTGGGTCCTTGAATTACTAATCAGCCAGCCAGCTACTGATCAGAAAACTTGTTTTGGACTTTATGTCAATGAGAAATAAACTTCTATTTCTCCTAACAGTTAATTGAGCACTACACATTTTGAAATATACCTGCTATGCAACATGATATTCTTGTTATCATGACCAAATATAGTCATTGAATCAGAAAATTAATATGAGAACACTAATTCATCATTCTTTATTGTGCGATGTTTTTCTCAGTTCCATTTCACAGGGAATCATATAAACATCACAACTTATAACCAGTACATTTTCTACCCAGTCTAACACTATGTTATGCACTACACACATACACATGCACACACAGACACGCACACACACACACGACTGATGAAGACGCTTGATCCCTTCTTTAAAGAATCATGCCAAACTAATCTAATCAGTATTAATTAACTCTCTAATATGTGCCTGACGCTGAGGTAGCCACTCAACACCGAAGGGTGAAAAGGACACAATGCACCACGGTAGGATTTTATACTTGGCTTAGTTCTTCTCTGGCTTCAAGAAACACCATTTAGTTTGTCTTTACAGCAGAAAAGACTTAAATATGAAGTATATTTGGGATATTTTGAGACCATACTTTTTCATTTAACTTGGCTCTACCTGCCACATAAAATATAAATCAAATTGCATTTGCTTTGTCTGTGTGATGAAATGTTTCATGTAAGCTCACATCCCAATCTTGCTGTATTCTTGTCCTCTGGACAACAATGCAAATTACTGTAAGTTTCCATTCCCACATCAAATTTACACTTTCTCCCCTTGCACTGATTTTTTAATTCCAGAAAATTATTATATACTCCTCCAAGAAATAGAAACAAAAATGATCTATTCAACCATTGGTAATATGTGGTTACATACATATTTACAGTGTTGTAAGTTGTTTTCAAATTTCCACACATAATACTTAATATTTTGAGTAGATTAATATGGCACTCACCAAAGACAGGATATAGCCAATAAATGTTAAACCAATTGTAGCACATCTCTAACAAAAAACAGTAAAAATACTTCGATGGGCTTGAAAGCAAATAATGCCAATATGTGGAATGCTAAGGGAATATGCTCAAAAAGCTGTATTTCTTGAGAGTGGATAGATAGCAACAGCCTACATAATTCTCTCTCCTTGCTCCTTGAGAGTAAATATGAAACAAAAGGGACTGTGCCATTTGGATCTTTGTCAATTGCCAACACATTTAGGGTCAAAAAAGCTGTAAATTCATCTACTGTACTATAGTTTCAGACAACTGTGCAACAACTAAGAGGTGACACTGAACTGCACACTTTCTTTTTTCTAAGAATTCAGATTCTAGAGTGAAATCACAACTGCCATCTAAGGCCTCTCCTCAGGGTAAATGCTGGACTCTACTACTTTTGCCTCAAAACTTGGGATACTGGCAGAGGCCAGATAGATGTTTTGCTTAGTGCAAAAATTTGTTCCCTACGGGAGCAAGCTGTAGAAAGCTAACTGGTATGCTGAATCCTTCAAATTCTTGTCCATTGTTTCTGAAGAGTGAAACAAATGTGTTTTAGAAAAACGATTGTTTCTCTTTTCTACACTTCGGTGGGGTGGAGCAGTACAATGTACACAAAAGAAAGAGGGAGATAAGTGAATAGAAAAAAAAGCACTTAATGAGAATATTTAGTACTAAAGAAGAAAGCAGCTGTAGTGAGTATTTGTTGTGTGTACTCTCTGATCAACAGTTGGCACAATCCTCAGATACTTGAAAGTGATATAATCTGAAGCTTATACATGAAAAAAGGAATGGGCTACACATTTGACAGCGCAATAGTAACCTTGTTTCTAACTGACCTTGTGTTCATTTTATTGTGGCTAAACAATTTTGTTTAAATGTAAGAAATAACAGAGTATTCTAAGTACAGCATAGTTTGATGATTAAAAGTATTTTTAAATTATAGTAGTATAAAGTGGATGAAACAAGAAACTGTTCAATGATAACAATTTTATATGTTCTACCTACATTCAAATACTCAAGCAAGTATCTATCGTGCCCCCCTCATGTGCCTATAGCCCAGTGTGACTCTAAAATTTTGATTAAAATACCATAAAAGTGACCACAAACATGTCAGTGACCAAACACATTCATAAAGGTCCAACCGTAATAATAATCAAAGAACTGTACAATTATTATTATCTTTTTTTTGATACAGAGTCTTGCTCTATCGCCCAGGCTGGAGCGCAGTGTTGTGATCTTGGCTCACTGCAACCTCCGGCTCCCAGGCACAAGCAATTCTCCTGCCTCAACCTCCCAAGTAGCTGGAACTACAGGCACCCCCCACCACACCCGGCTAATTTTTGTATTTTTAGTAGAGATGGAGTTTCCATATTGGCCAAGCTGGTCTTAAACTCCTGACTTTGTGATCCGCCCGCCCCGGCCTCCCAAAGTGCTGGGATTACAGGCGTGAGCCACTGCGCCCAGCCCATAAAACTTTTTTAATTATTAGCATATTAACAAAAACTTTTGGAAATGTAAGAAAGGTCAATGGCGAAATAAAACAGAAACTCAGACCATGCCAGTGTTGACAAAAATAAGCATAATCCTTTCAGATTCTAGTTTTGAAAGTGTATATCTGGAATCTCATAATGTAGATACTTCTTTGAACCATTAAAATTCACTGCTGGCAACTAGCCTAAAGCAAAACCATAAGCATACAAAAAGCTGTATGACCAAAATTGCTCATTTCAGTATTACTTCAAATAAAAAACTGCAACCAAATTAAATATCTCACAGTGTGGGAGTGGCTGAGTAATTTATTGTATTAAGCCGGATCTAACATTAAGTAGCCATTAAAATTAAAATTATGTAATGTTGCTATATTATAAAATAGTAATATAATAATTATGACCAATCTAAAATATGTATAGAGAAAAAGGTATAGACTAAAATACCTAAAAACTACAGTTGTTTTCTTAAGGTAATGGGGCCATGGGAAATTTTTCTTCTAATTTTCCGTAAATCCCAAATTTTCTATATTGAGTATCTAACACCTGTTAATTAGAAAAAAGTATTAAGTATATGAAAGAAAATGCAGAAACATTTAAAATAGCATTCAGAACAAATTTGGTGTCCATTTAAGCTTTAAAAGGCTACCAAGTAACAAGTACACATAATAGCAAAATAGAGATTTACAATTTATAAATATTTTAAGTACAATGTTGCACTGGAAAAAAAAAGTTTTCATTATTATTTTAAATGCTGAAGCAGGCCAGCATGGTGGCTCACCCCTGTAATCCCAGAACTTTGTGAGGTCCAGGCAGGTGGATCACTTGAGGCCAGGAGTCTGAGACCACCAGCCTGGCCAACATGGAAAAACCTCTACTAAAAGTACAAAAATTGGCCAGGCGTGGTGGCAGGCGCCTGTAATCCCAGCTACTTGGGCGGCTGAGGCACAAAAATCTCTTCAACCCGGGAGGAAGATGTTGCAGTGAGCCAACATTGTGCCACTGCACTCCAGCCTGGGCGACAGAATGAGACTCTGTTTTAATAAAAAGTAAATAGATGCTGAAGCAATATAAAACAAAGCCCAATTAAACATATTGTTGGACCTAGATTAAATTAACTTTCTATTCTCCACAGTTTACAAAACATATATTCTCTCCAGTTACAATGTTTCAGGTGTGGCTGAAACATTCAAGTGATTTGCTATAACCACATTTCACTACTTAAAGTTAAAATTATTATTAATTACTAAACATTATTTATCAGTAAATTGATTTACAACAAAAAGGACATTCACCATCTTTCTCACACACCTCTCCCCCAAACCCCAGTTTTTTCATTCAAGTATTAGGACACACAGCTGGTTCTTTGGCTCACACCTGCAATCCCAGCAATTTGGGAAGCCAAGGTGGGCAGATTGCTTGAGCTTAGGAGTTCGGCAGCCTGGACAACATGGTGAAATCCCATCTCTGCTAAAAAATGTAAAAATTAGTTGGGCATGGTAGTGGGCACCTGTGGTCCCAGCTACTGGGGAGGCTGAGGTGGGAGGATCACTTGAGCCTGGGAGGCAGAGATTGCAGTGAGCAGAGATCACACCACTGCACACCAACATGAGTGACAGAGTGAGACTCTGTCTCTAAAAAAGAATAATTGGGACACAAGCATTTATAATAAAAATTATACCAATTTTTATATCAAATCTGATTATTTTAATACAGATGTCTTTCATTATAAACTATAATTATTTTAATGCACAAATAACTGGCAACAATCTAATATTTATTTGTTATGAACATATTTAATAAAATATCTTTAAGAAAAAGAAATCAACTGCTAATAATGTAAAATATAGCATATAGTAATTCAGTCCCCAGATTTGCCAAAAAAACACAAGACTCTCAGTTAAATTTGAATTTCAAATCAACAGCAAATAATTATTTAGAATAAGTATGTCCCACACAATATTTGGGACAACCTTATGCTAAAAATGATTTGCTATTTATCTGAGATTAAATTTAACTGGATGGCCAGTACTTTATCTGGAAGCTCTGAACATAATGAAGGGAGTATTAAAGCACTGAGAGCAGAATGACTCAGTTATTTACATTTTGACCTATAACACAGTAACACAGTAAGAGGGAAAGTAGGGAAGGAATTACTAGTTACTGGTGCAACAGCCTCCTCAGGAACTGCATTCAGCAGCTGACATATCAAATGATCTATTTCATCCTCGCCAAAACCCTCTGAGATAGGTATTGCTCTCATTTAACTATTGAGGAAATAGTCTTCAAAAAGCTATCTTCAAAAAATTTAAAGCTAAACTTTAAACTTGTTTAAATAGCAGACTGTTTAGTTTAACAGTCTGCTAAAACAATGAGGCAGTTGAAGTGAATCGCCGGGCCAAGTATGTATATAATTCTCTTCAAACTCCCAGTTTTGGTGGAAAAGCATGTGAATTCTGGGCCTGACATGTAGAAAACTTACTGTCAAAACTGAATTCACTAAATACTGTAGACTCAGCCTGAGCTGAGTTTTTCATATACCCCATTACAATCAACTTGACACCAGGAGTACAGTATCCCATTTAGATAATAAGAGACTAGCTGTCTTGAATTAAAGCTAAATTGAACCACACTTACAAGTTCTCCCACAAAATGTCTTAACTTGGAAAAATATTTGTTGATATTGCACTGGATTCCAATATATATGGCTTGCTGCTAATATCCAGGTAATGAAAATATCAGACATATGTATTTTAAGGGAGTTGGGAGTTTCTAGATTGTATGGAAAATCTTCTCCTGTAATACTGTTATTATTGGCTACAATTTTCTAGATCCATATTTATTCATTCATTCATTTTCTTCATTCTATATATAACTTTTCAGCTGCTACTATGTGTTAGGATATGGAAATTTCAACATAAAGAATAAAAAGTCTAGGACAAAACATAACAGATTTATTCATTCCCAGTCTTTGTAGGTTAAAAGCCAGGATTTTGCCAGAATCTCCATCTACATCCACACTGCTTTCCCTCCTTTTACACTATACTCCCTAGTAATTCCCCTATCCCCATCAGAAAAATATAATTATGCTGTGACTTTTCTATTTGAAGCCCATTTGAACTTTTGGGAATAATAATGTAAGTGTAGCTTATAAATACGTTATAAATTCATTTCATTGTAGCTCATAAACACACACCAGTTTGATTAGGGGACAAAAATCTTCTGAAACAAAGCTGCAGCTCTTTTTTATCTTTAGTCACAAAACACTCTTATTTTCATTACAAAGGAAAAGTCAAGGCTGTTTCTTCACATATTTATAAATTTTGCAAATACACTTCCTTTCAGCAAATGAAATTTTATAAAGACAATGGAATTTAACAACTATAATGAGCATTTGGTTTAAAATCTTAAAAGGAATCAGATTCCCTGAGTGTCAGTGTAATCTTTTGACCAAAAACAAAGTTAATTAACTCTTATTGTTCAGTTTACCAATAAAGATAAAATTATATTCTAGTGCTCACTACATGATCCTAAAACTGTTATTTAACTTCTCTGGACTCCTCTGCTTCCAAATATGGTATATATAGACACTGGCTGAGTTTCTCCAAGCTCCAAAATTCTGTGCTTCTTCAATTACATAATTCTAAGTCTTACTATACTTACAGGCACAAGATGACTATTTCTTCATTTTGTAGATCATAGAAGAACGCTAAAATAAGTTCTATTAGTTATTACATTACTCCAGAAAAGTGTACTTCCTGGCTATTTCTGTCTATAATGAATTCCAGAATTATGTAAACATAAATAGTATTAATATTATACTCTCCATCTGCAGAAAGCTGACGCAGAAGAGGTCCCAAGTGATTTAGTTTGCCTGAAGCCAAGCGAAACATTTCAGAGTCTCACATTTAATCAGAAGAGAAAACTCTAATTGGATCTAACAAAAGGCCCACTGCTTAGGCATACGTGTTACAAAATAGTTTCCACATCACATAAACTACTTTACCAAAAAACAGTTCCCAAAGAAAATGATTTTTACCTGGTGTTCAGTTCAAAGTAAATACTAGATGAACAGGTTTGAACTACACACTGACTTTGAAAAATACCTTCATTACAGCCTGGTAATGGTCCTTGGCAAAAAAAAAAAAAAAGTATTACAAAGAAAGTTATATGAAAAGTTATTCAAATATCTGTCTGATTTCTTTTTGGTTGTAGGCTCTAACTGGCACGGCCACAACTCCGCCCAGTAAGATAGGTACAGCCATAGTTAAAAACTATTTTCTATTAGGAATGAATAGATATTTAACAATTTTTTTACAACCTTCGCAGTCAAGATTTAACAGATCCTTTTTTCCTACCGCACAATTTCTCAGAACCTTTAATAAACAAGTATTTGTTATTCTCCAAGAGGCAGATATTCCATTTGTCCAAAAATCACCTTTAAAAGGAATAATTTTAAACTTCCTAGTCATCAATCCTATGAGATACAGTTTGAAAAGTATGGTTCAAAGGAACTGGGTCAATGTTATCTGTCACTTCTTTATTACTTGTAATATATTATAAAATGTTAATGTGCCAGCTGGGTGTGGTGGCTCACACCTGTAATCCCAGCACTTTGGGAGGCCGAGGCAGGCGGATCACGGGGTCAGGAGATTGAGACCATCCTGGCTAACACGGTGAAACCCCATCTCTACTAAAAATACAAAAAATCAGCCAGGCATGGTGGCAGGTGCCGGTAGTCCCAGCTACTCGGGAGGCTGAGGCAGGAGAATGGTGTGAACCCGGGAGACAGAGCTTGCAGTGAGCCGAGATCCCGCCACTGCACTCCAGCCTATGCAACAGAGTGAGACTCCATCTCAAAAATAAATAAATAAATACATACATAAATAAATAAATAAATAAATAAATAAATAAATAAAATAATGTGGTTTTTGTGTTTTTACTTTTTGAGCACATGACCTTTCCCCAAATATGGCCCAAGCTTTACTTTGGGGAGATTAAGATTTATCTAGAAGAAACGCATATGCAAAGACCAAGAAAGAAGAAATATTCAACTTCTGACATTCGGAAAATAAGATACTGCATCAAAACAAGAGCTCTGCAAATCAAATTATGTTGAGAACAGATTGCATAAAACTTTTACCCCTTTATCCTCTCTTTCCCATCTCTGCTGAGCTAAATTTTATTAGTTATACATAAAGATGACCCAGGAGAAAGAAGAAGAGCATTCTGCCCATTTTTGATATTAGAATAGTTGTGAGGAAAATAGAAGAGAGGAAAGAAACAGATAAGTAAACACGTGTCAACTCTCCACTTCTCACAGTCCCACCCTACTCACCGGAGCTCTATTTTCCATTGGAGAGTCTTAGGCTACCCCTAACACCGGGGTTGAAGTCACATCAATGTAAACCACAATGTGGTCAGGCAGAGGAGATACAGAGTTTTAGCATTCCTGAACAGTGCCAGATTACTGTGCAGGGTAGAACCAACCCAGACCTAACTAAGAATCTTGCCAGGAAGCTTCTCAGAGGGAAATCGCTGCCATAAATTGAGGTAGCTTTGGAATAAGGTCTGCAAGGTGGAGTGTTCAGGCCAATACCAAACGGGAGTCACAGCCAGATTTTCAAAGTTTCTATGGACCCGCAACAGCCAAAGACAGCCTTGGAATCAGCCAGGGAGTACTCAATGAGAGAAATGAAAAAGAACTGACCATGAGTTCATCACTTGCAAGCATGAGCACTGGAGGTCAATACGGCATTCAGCAACTAGGAGAACAAGAAACAATGCCCCAGAGAGAAGGGTGAGGAACAGTGAGCACAAGGTCAATACTCTGCACTCCACACCTCTGTCCTGCCCACTATCCCACATACCTCCCCATCTTGGAGAAGAGCTACAAAAAAGCATGAGATAACTGAGAGATGAGCAACATTCCCTAGAGAGAATTATTATTACCTGAAGAGATTATTTATAGACTCAGTCTACTTTTAATCCAGACTGATTTAACAGTGACTTTTTTTCCCTAGGAAGCAATGAATAAATGAGCCTTATTAGAAAGTCCAGATCAATTATACACAAAATAATACACTTTTCTCTGTGCATCTAAATTGTAACCTAAGTGAATTTTGTGACCGCATGAAACATTTTCCTCTAATTCTATCAAAACTTCCACTAAGATCCTCCATATGGTATCACTTCTAAGTCTTTGCTCATGTCCTCCATGCAATGTACTTAAGTAAACCCTACCATCCCTTAAAGTTCAGCAAAAATGCCACATTCACCACAACGCCTTCTCTATTTTTACCTTATTCATCTCTCTCTTCACTGACCTCCCTGGACAAAGATAGTTTTAAGCTAGCCTGGACTCCTGGGATGACAAAGATCCCAAAAAAACAAAACAAACCTTGAGGAGTTTCCCAGAGGCAGAGCAGTTTGCTTAGCTCCCGGTGGATGTGGAAGCTCTTGGAGCCCACCCAGGCCTCTCGGAAGCCCTGCTGTCAATGGGAACAGTGCTGCTGTCACAGCCCTACGCCAGACTCCTCTCAACACAAGTGCTTAGATTTCAGCTAGAACCCATGACCTGGAGAAAGCAGGCAGTCAAACACCCAGTAAATGCCATGTCTACAGCACTTGTCTTTCACCACAACGGTGGTAAGAAACTACTACAACTAAATACAAAACGCTTCTTGCCCCCAGGGAAACTATTCCTCTCAGCTAAAAATAAACAAAATAATCCTATGCATTTAATCAACACCTTAATACACATTCAACTCATTTATAAAATATAAAGTGAAATAACAGAATCCTTAGAATAAATAATTCTTTTGTTTACACAGTATAATGTCTCACAGTGAAAAGAGAAAATATATTCTTGAAAACCTGAGGCAGTTAACTGTTAATTGTTAACTCTCTCAAATTATTTACTCTTTATTTATTCAATCGTAAACTTCATTTTATCTACCACTCAGCAAAATCCAGGCAAGAAAGAATGAGGAAAGTTTCCCAAGCCCATGTTTGTCTTACTTTTTTACATTTGTATGCAAAAAAAACTTAGTTTAAGTTTTAGTTTAAGGGTTAGTTCAAGTTCCAGTAACTGTTATTAGTTGCGGGACCTTGGACAAATTAAATTTCCAAAGTGTCAGGGGTTTTATTATTATTTATAAAACAGGAATAATAGTACTATAGATAGTAGTCATGAAGTTGTTATGACAAAATGAAATGACACATTTAAACCACTAGCACCTTATCTAACAGTAGCTAATGTTAAGTGTGATAAGTGATCGAATCTTCCAGAAGATATGGTAGGGAAGATAGAGGAGGGCAGGCTTAATTGTGCAGTGAGGGTGATTTCTCTTTGGTTGTAGGCTCTAACTGGCATGGCCACAACCCGGCCCAGTAAGGGGTTGAATGTATACTAAGGCGTTGATCAAATGCATAGGGTTATTTTGTTTATTTTTAGCTGAGAGGAATAGTTTCCCTCGGGGCAAGAACTGTTTTGTATTTAGTTGTAGTAGTTTCTTACCACCAGGGTGATGATCTGTCATAAGGCATATGACACTGGATTGGAAAGAGAAGTGGGAGTCGGGGAGAATTCCATGAAAAAGAACTATTATGTACAAAGGACAAGAAGGTAGGAAGGGGTGGTGAGTCCTAGGAAACACAGGACATATGAAGGCAGACAATTTTCAATTCCATGGCACTTGGGTGAAATCATCCTCTGCTCTAGGTCTAGGTCTCTGTTCACACCCTCTATCCTAAGCATGCTTAAAAATTTAGCTCAAATCCCACCTTATCCTGTAATCCTCCTCTGACTAATCTACCTATACCCATCTCTTCTTTTCCTGATTTCCTACAAAATGCATAACTCTTAAGAAAGGACCACAAGGGGTTGTATCCTATTTTACGTTGTTTTCTAAACATTTGGTTTTATATAAACCTTGGTCACACAAATCAAAAGTTCCTTGAGGACAGTGGCTAAATAAAAAATCATGAGTAATAATATCACCAAATAATTTTTAGATAATTGTTTTATAGTTTTAAAAGATACAGGTTCTCTTGACCCTCCAAACAATCCCAAGTGGAAGGCAAAGTGTTCATGACATAATGGATTCCATTTTACTGCTGAGGACACCAAAGTCCAAAGATGGCAAAAGACTGGCCTGAGGTCACACAGATAAAGAAATGCAGGGGCGAGCCAGACAAGGCAGGCATGCCAACCTCATCCTTCACAGCTGCCCACCTAGTCCACAAGAGTGCTGGACTCATATTAGGTGCTTAACAGTCCTTGTCTTTTTCACTAAAAGGCCACTTGCTGACCAAATAAAAAAAAAAAAGTAAAGACCCTAAAATATTTTGCTTCCTACATAAGTAAATATCTAAATAATTCTTACACAAATTTCTACACTTGGCAATTTACCAATCCCTGTTTTACCAATCCTTGAAATGGCATAAAATAAATCATCCCCTACACAATTCTTCAACTATAAACTCTAAACAAATACAAAATCTCACGTCTGAATCCAAAAGCTCTTCCTGCACAAATGATCTTGACTTATGTATTTGTAAATCTTTCTAAAACAGTAAATCTTGGCTTAATCTAGCCAATGAGGCACTGAAAACAGAATTTCTTTCTGTAGACACAGTAATGAAAGAATGTCTTTTGCTGAAAAAGACAGAGGCAAATGAAAAGAAAAACTAGGGATCACCCTGTAGTTCTACATAAATAGAGAACGCTTACCCCAATCAAAAATACTACACTGTTCTGATTGAATCATAATTTTAAAAAGTGACACCCATCGAAGCTGGGCACAGTGGCTCACACCTGTAACCTCACCACTTTGGGAGGCTGGGGCAAGTTATCACTTGAGGCCATGAGTTTGAGACCAGCCTGGCCAACATGGTGAAACTCTTTACTAAAAACACAAAAATTAGGCGGGTGTGGTGGTACACACCTATAATCCCAGCTACTTGGGAGGCTGAGGCAGGAGAATGCCCCACTTGAACCCAGGAGGCACAGGTTGCAGTGAGCTGAGATTGCGCCACTGCATTCCAGCCTGGGTGACAGAGTGAGACTGTCTCAAAACAAAAACAAAAACAAAAACAAAAACAAAACAACTAAAAAGTGGCACCCATTGAATCACACGCACTCAAAACAAGAGAGGGAAAAAAATCATGAATTAAAAACACAGTTGTCTGGGCTCGGTGGCTCATGCCTGTAATCCCAACACTTTGGGAGGCTGAGACGGGCAGATCATGAGGTCAGGAGATCGAGACCATCCTGGCTAACATGGTGAAACCCTGTCTCTACTAAAATACAAAAACTTAGCTGGGCATGGTGGCACACACCTGCAGTCTCAGCTACATGGGAGGCTGAGACAGAGGAATCACTTGAACCCAGGAGGCGGAGGTTGCAGTGAGCCGAGATCGTGCCACTGCACTGCAGACTGGGCAACACAGCGAGACTGTGTCTCAAGGAAAAAAAAAAACAGTCACCCAAAGACAGACAGGAGGACAGGTCAGTGCTACTATGCAATGAAGTCACTGTGAATTCTATGCAGCCTGGCATCTCAAAGATAAAGTCTTTTCTGCATCAAGAGAGCAACACAGAGAATAAGTTCTCATCTAGTATGAGTGAGGGGGAGGCTGCATTGAAAAATTACATTCCAGAAGTATATTATGAGGGCTAGCCATTGTTTTTCATTTGCTTCACTGGGTTAGAAAGAAAAGCTTTATGGAGGTCATCTAAGAAACACACACTAATGCGCTCCTGGGATTCTCAACAGGAAGGTCTGGGTTAGCAACCACGATGACTCATATTTAGCCAAGTATCTTGCTGAGGAGACTGCCTGTCTTCTATTTTGTTCCCTGGATGCTGCTTTCTGAAAAAGCAACACAGGTAAACAGATTCTCAAGACTAAGATTAATGAATCTGCTTTAAAACACTGCGGGGAGGGGAGAGTAAAGAAGAAGAGAAAAGAAGCCTTCAGGATTTATAATCCTAAAGACTCAAGGAGTAAATAACATTCTGCAACTCTCAATCTCTCCCACTGTCAACACCTCAGTTTATCAGTGCCCTGATTAAACTCTCCTTTCTGCACCTCCTCTGCCTGACTGGCAGATGTCACCATAAATGTTATCACCTAGGACTAAGGCAGCTCAACCTGCTGAAGGTCTGTCAGTAGTAAAAACACATATGAAGGACGATGCTGCCTGGCTTCTGAGTAAACGTCCGTGGGAGCAAGGAAACGGTTGTAAGAGGCTGGATGTGATCAGATTTCTTTGGGTGGCGGTGATGTGGTGGTCTTAAGTGAAACTCAGTGAACTGGAGAACTGTAACTGAGAGTAAGGGATACATTAGCACCATGTCAGGCTACTTTATGTTTCTCTTCATGCTAATGAATTCTTTGAGAGCTGTGGGACACATTTAATATTGGGAGTGGTAGCAGTCCCTTCATACAAATTACAACAGTCAGCACCAACTTTTACCAGAATTGCTTTCCAATTACAGAGATGCTGGAGTTGAGGACCTTAGGACTGTAAACGCTTATCAAAGGAAGTGGGAATCCAAGCACACAATATATCAATATTTTGGTTAAGAATGCTTATTCTGACAACAGATTCTCTGGGCTTCAATCTTACCTCTACCACTCATTAAATTTGATCCTAGTCGAGTCACAACTTCATCTATAAATAAGATTAAAATTAGATGAGGCAAACAAAATAATAATCACAAATGCTGTTAAGTGGTAAACACAATGTCTGGTATATCTTAAATATTAAATAAATACTATTATGATGAAGAAACAATGCATTATATGCCGTAAGCTATTTCCCAGGATCCATGTTATAAACTCATCCACTAACTACTATGGCAAACAGTCCTCATCAAATAGTCTGAGTATTGTCTGACAGCGGCATTCAATAATTTTGGGGTCTGAAGCTATTTGACAATCTAATTCTTTAGCCCATGAGAGTGTTTCCCAAATGTGTTTAATAATAAGAATCATCTAGAGTACTTGCTAAAAATACAAATTCATGGGCTCCACCCCAACCCTACTCAATAAGAATTTCTTCAGCAAAGGTCCGAAATGTGTTTTCACAATCATAAACACACACGCAAATTCCACCACTCAGGGGAGCCTTGTTATTTAGGTAAATTTGGGGAACACTACATAGTCCAGCCCAGGACAATGTGAATATACTGAACTCTTAATCTCCAGGCCCAAAGTTTTTGACAATATTTGCCTCAAAAATTCCCAGCACTTTTCAAAGTCATATTTAGTATTTCATTAAATCGTTTTTTTCTACAACACATTCGCGATCACATTACCTCAGTTTATAGAATAGACACTTCAGCAATATATATATTTCTTTTAAAATTCTCTTAGCACATTTAAGGTAAATCTCTATTCTGGAAATAAATAATTATTTGAACTAAGTTATATTTATCTCTTACACATTGATATGGTTTGGCTCTGTCCCCACCCAAATCTCAACTTGAATTGTACCTCCCAGGATTCTCCCATATTGTGGGAGGGACCCAGGGAGAGGTAACTGAATCATGGGGGCCAGTCTTTCTCCTGCTATTCTCATGATAGTGAATAAGTCTCACGAGATTTGATGGGTTTATCAGGGGTTTCCCCTTTTGCTTCTTCCTAATTCTGTCTTGCTTCTGCCATGTAAAAAGTGCCCTTCACCCTCTACATGATTCTGAGGCCTCCCCAGCCATGTGGAACTGTAAGTCCAATTAAACCTCTTTTTCTTCCCAGTCTTAGGTATGTCTTTATCAGCAGCATGAAAACAAGCTAATACACATATGTATCTCTTGAATTCTGAGTACTCCAACAGAGGCCAAACTATACCCTTCCATATTACATTTAATATTTAAATAAACAAGTAAACTCTATTATACCTGACTATAATTACAAATCAAAGATATACCAAAAATACACAAAAATTATCTTCGAGGTTATTTTGTTGGTGCCTCCTTAGCACCCACAACAATTTTGAATGACATGGGAAAATAATCTTTAGAACTATACAGTCACTAGAAACTTGAGGAAGCTCAACAAAGACAGATGGGCAACATACAAGAACTGAAAGCACACACACACACAAAACACCTCATGGGGAAATTTCTGCCTTTAATGAGGTTAAAAAAAAATAAAAGAAATATTTAAATAATTTCTCTTATTCCATTCATTCAGTCCCGATCCTGACTCAACCTCAAACTTAAAAAAAAAAATTAAGAACCTCTTTTCAAAGGTTTAAATAATTTCCTCTTTGGAGATGATCTGAGAAAGGCTTAGAATAGATTTTGTTCAATATTAACACTAATTGTCTGGGCTATTCAGAAACATCTTGATGCCACAAACATCTGTCACAACTCTGTGATTTACAAAGTCTACCATTTGATAGTTGGATCTAAACCTACAAACATGACTTCACCTAAACACTACTAAGTACATGATACATCTGCAGAATCAGATAGTATTTTTTAAAGCTTATGTAAACCTAGGCCAGGTGTGGTGGCTCACACTTGTAATCCCAGCACTTTGGGAGGCCGAGGCAGACAGATCACTTGAGGTCAGGAGTTCGAGGCCAGCCTGGCCAACATGGTGAAACCCCATCTCTAGTGAAAATACAAAAAGTAGCTGGGCGTGGTGCGGCATACCTGTAATCCCAGCTACTCAGGAGGCTGAGGCAGTAGAATCGCTTGAACCCAGGAGGTGGAGGTTGCAGTAAGCTGAGATTGCATCATTGCACTCCAGTCTGGGTGACAGAGGGAGACTCCATCTCAAAAAAAAAAAAAAAAACAAAGTTAAAAAAAGCTTATGTAAACTTGACCTGACCGAATTTGCTGACCATTTCTATGCCAAATATCACCACTTTTACAAATGCAGTATGAATCTACCAAATGTAGAATTCAAACAGCAAAGTCCGAGGCTGCTTGTTTGTTGTCATCTAACTCTCCATTTTAGTGTACTCAGGAGTGGTATTGTATTTACTTCTTTTAAACATTAATCCAGGCTGGGCGGGTGGCTCACACCTGTAATCCCAGCACTTTGGGAGGCCAAGCTGGGCGGATCACTTGAGGGCAGGAGTTCGAGACCAGCCTGGCCAATACGGTGAAACCCCGTCTCTACTAAAAATACAAAAATTAGCCAGATGTGGTGGTACACACCTATAATCCCAGCCACTCAGGATGCTGAGGCAGGAGAATCACTTGAACCCGGAGGCGGAGGTTGCAGTGAGCCGAGATCACGCCACTGCACTCCAACCTGAGCAACAGAGTGAGACTCCATCTCAAAAAATAGTAATAATCCAGAGCCAAACTAGTTGTGAAAAAAAATGTTTCAATAAGAAGTTTTCTATAGATCCTTCTATTGGAAAATCATTATACCATATTTTTCCTCTTTTCTGACTATCTAAACACTGCTGTTACTTTGAGACAGTAATTTTCTAAAAAGTAAAAGCAGAATTCCTTTATGTTGCTTTGGAAATTTTTCAGGTAACTTTTGTGTATCTAAGGGTGTTTGGTGAACACTATGTAAAGGAGACAGTTGTATTTTCTCCATAACTAATTCTGCTTCAAAATTATCATGTAACTATCCAAATGTTATAATTTTACAGTAGCATCTCAACTAACATAAAGTCACAATTTAAAAAGTCATCTCTCTAGCATCGCCAAGTAAAGCAAATAAAACAAGACCTCAGACCAGTAACAAGGATACCAGACAATAAATACAATTAGTTTCAGATATTTTACTTAAAGCAGTCTCTTGACTTCAGATTAAAGCCCTATTTTGTGGCATTTTGGACATAATTCTCATTTTTCAAGCAATCAAAGTACTAAAAAAAGCAAAAAGTGTGTGTGTGTGTGTGTGTGTGTTATGTTGTGATTTGGAAAAAGAGGGTGATGAGAAGGGACTAGAAGGAGGAGAGAAGGGGACTTGGCATGAGCCCACTAGAGACAAAAATACTGCCATCTAATAACTGACAAAAATCAGAGGCCAAAAACAGATTGAAGAAATCAGCCCAGAGAACACTTAGAGAAGGGACAAACAGCCCCATTAAAATCAGTAATCCTTAAGAAAGTAGAGTTTT
Organism: Symphalangus syndactylus; assembly: GCF_028878055.3. Classification (NCBI taxonomy): domain Eukaryota; kingdom Metazoa; phylum Chordata; class Mammalia; order Primates; family Hylobatidae; genus Symphalangus; species Symphalangus syndactylus. The sequence continues at coordinate 43,436,888 of NC_072432.2, forward strand.
TTAAAGTATGTCAATAACAAGAATAATCAAAAGAGATTAAATTATGTTCAATATAATCTATTTTTAGAAGGCAAGAAGGCATGCATTTTTAAAGTTATCAATTATTTTAATTTATTTAATTATCAATGATAATTAAAATGTTTTCATCGTCAGAAAGGTAAAACAGTTATCTGAAATATTTCTCTTAATTTGAATGATTATTCAAATATGCCAGATAAATGAGGAACTACTTAGTTTAGTGCCTTAAGCATTTATACATCTTTTCAAAATACATTATAAATCAACCAGTGCCAAGTAATGAAAAACTTAGGCCACCAATCAAAGGAAGAAAGAAGAGTTTTCAAAGCAACCAGCAAAGATGCAGTTAGGAAATAAAGAATGCTCTATTCATTTCAGAAAATGAATAGGCAGTAGAGACGTGGGAGTGGGAGGAATTAGGGTGGGGTGGAGGTGGCAAGAGAGGGAGCGTAAGGAAGAAAGAGGGAAAGGTTAAATGTTCAAGAATTTGTCTATTTAAACAAGAGATTTCTTTCTGGTCGATTTTGGTTAGTTTTTCCTAACACATTTACTTTGGGATAAACATATTTTACAATATTAAACCAGTGGCCACTAAGAAAAGAGGGTATAGAATTGAATCCATTTTATTTCCACTTTTTTGCCTGTGTATCAATCCATATTTTCAGTAAATTTTAAAAAATAGTCAAGTAAATAAAAATTAATTTAGATAAGTATCTTTGCAAGTGATTAGAATATTTTTAAATGTCACTAAAATATTTCAAAATTTCCCAAGAGCATAACTGAGACATAACTTTTCCTTATGTATTTAAATATTCTATAAATACTTTTCAGCTATTTCTAGAAAGTTAAAACACTATTAAAAAAACATGGAACAGTGACCATCTCCAGGCTCCATGGAAATAAAAATCCTAGCTCTATCCCAAATAGAATCATCATGATGATACTGAATAATAAAAGACCTACTTGGTGGCTGGGTGGGTTGGTTCACACCTGTAATCCCAGCACCTTGGGAGGCCAAGGCAGCCTCCTTGAGCCTCCTTGATCAGAAGGCCAAGGCAGCCTCCTGATCACTTGAGAACAGGAGTTCGAGACCAGCCTGGCCAACATGGTGAAACCCCATCTTTACTAAAAATACAAAAATTAGGTGGGCGTGGTGGTACGCTTGTAATCCCAGCAACTTGGGAGACTAAGGCAGGAGAATCGCTTGTTGGACCCGGGAGGCAGAGGTTGCAGTGAGCTGAGATCATGCCACTGCACTCCAGCCTAGGTAACAGAGCAAGACTCCATCTTAAAAAAACAAACAAAAAGACCTACTTTGTAAGGTTAATTTCAAAATTATTCTTGACAACTTCACAATAAAACTATCAAAAAAGCTACCAAAGGCAACGTAAGAATATCAATTAAGAAACACTACTTAGAATTTCTATAAAACAGATGCCATGCAAACTACAAAAGAGCCACTCATTGTGATAAAAATAACAAGAGGTAAAAAACTAAAATGTGTCCTGTCTTTTCATTTAAAAGTTACCAAGAATAAACCTAAAACTGCTCTAAAAAATAAAGTTTTTCTTTTAAGTTACCAAGTTAAAAGAGAAATTCTTTCTTTCTCAATTAACTGTAGGAAGATATAGCAAGAACTTTGGATTAAACAAACTGAAACTGTAGAGCTTAAATGCAAATAATGGAAAGCCATCGATGTCCCCTAGATTGCAACACATCTACTTTATGAACTCCTCTGCAGAAACTTAGAAAGATCTACGTGGCGCTGAGAACCCCGGGGAAAAGGGAGAAGGCAGCAAGAATGGATCCTCAGCACTGAAAAATCACAGACCTCCTAACTGGCCTTCCTGCCTCCAGAACCCCAACACCCCACCCAGCAAGGTATCCCCCAAACTCAGTACTTATTTTTGTAAAACTGATAATCTGATCATGTTAGTCCACCATGTTACAACAACAACAGTAATAACTCACGCTGGTTAACTTTAGCTTATACCAAGTATTTTATCATACCTTTCCTTCAGTCAAAAATTATTAAGTATATACCCTTAATATATGTACACTGAACCATTTCTCAATCGGATTGTGATGTGCAACGAAAATTGGACTTTAATATGTATGTGTTAATCTCCTCTTACTTCCAGGTTGTGCTTCCTGCCACTCTGCAAAGCTTCTAAGACACAGCCAATCCATCCAGAGGTACCTGGGCACTGGAGCTACTTAAACTCCTGTCCCAGTGCAAGTGATAGCGAATGGGCAAAGGCCAGGCCCTCATCACCTCAGGGGAGGCTGAGATAGAAGTGATAGAAGATGAGGTGATGGCAGAAGCAAGCAGGCAATCAGAGTTATGCTAGGGAATATCCTGGGGCCATGCCGAAGAGGAGGAAGAGCAAGTTGCTCAGGCTTGGGCAGGTGTGATGCAGAAGATCTGAAAGGCAGATAAACTGGATCTGGTGCAATCCTCTCCTTCTGTCACTCAGATTAATTTGCACTCTCTTATGAAAGACAGATCTAAAAGATGCCCTCATCTCTTCTCCAAGAGAAGAGGTACAAGTCCAGTTCTTCATGGTTGTGAAGAATTGCACTTGCACTCGCCCAGAAAGAGATTTAGTAAACCAAGGTATGATTTGTGCCTTTTGCAGCTGGTCCTGTAAATCTGTGTTTATCATCTCCCTCCTGCACCTCCGATGTCAGATTCCCTTCACCCATAGCCAGTGCTCTGGGTGGTCTGGTTTTTGCCTTATGGTGTGACCCAGACTTTTATTCCCAAAAGGCTTGGGCCTATAGTTTCCTTGCTTTTGTCAGGCCATGGCTGTTCAAAATGTCCATTCACAGTTGCCACTAGGCAGCAAAAGACCAGAAGACAGCCCAGGGGATCCCCTGGGCCAGAGATACTCCTCCCTGTCCCCACTATGTAGCAATAACCTTAACTCCTCCTGGTGTTCACAGTTCATTGGTCTACCAATGCTTCTTTTATGCCTGCTGGTGCACTGTCATAAGCTCAAAGTGGTCGCAGCTTCCAGTCAAGAGAATTCTTACTGTGTCCTGTGGCTAAATCATTCCTCACCCCACCCTCCATGAATCAGGACCTCTTACCTGGGAGAGCTTAAGACTGCAGGGACAAGAAGCACAAAATCTACAAGTGGGTCACTATAACTGATGGCAGAAGGTAAATCTGACTTCCACCCTTTGATTTTCAGATTCTCTTTTTCTATTACCAACTCAGCCCCATATATACCACATTGAACCCCTGTGGACGGAGTTGTCCACAGGTTGCTGCTTTTACTGAATATTTATTCCATTCCACAGGCCACTCAAACCTCCTATCCAAATGCTTCTGGGTATTAGAAACATACTAACTCCAGTGAATCCTGTGATCATGAGCTCCGGTATAAAATAGGTCCCTTGGTCCAAGGAAATACTGTGTGGGTTACCACACTGATACTGCAAGAAAGAAAAAATATCTTTTCTTTCTACCCATCTAAGTTCTCGGCTAGAGCCCCTGTAACAAAAGATTATCAAAAGAAAAGCATACAAATTTATTTAATATAAGTTTTACATAACATGGGAGCCATTCTTAAAGCAAATGAAGAACCAAAGACGTGGTTAAACCTTTATTTTTGTGGTTAAACCTGAGCGTTTTTATGTTTCATTTGATGAAGAGCTGTGGTAATACATGCAAGGACAAAGAGGCTGAGCTAAGTGTAATAAACTGGGGAAACTTAGCAAGGCCTGTTCACTTCAACTCCTCTCACTGTCCTTCCAGTCTTCAGAGGGAAGAATACTTCTTTCCTCTGGATACAGGGAGGGTACCTGTCACATGAGGGCCTTATAACCTGCTTCAGGGGAGAACCGGAGATGCCATTTCTTAAATTATTTTAGCTTAAAATATTTAATAAGCCAAGGTGCCATGTTTCAGTAGCTTGTCCTGAACCCCATCAACATATTAGGCCCTGAGTCAATGGACTGAACATTCACATGGTGATACTGGCAGGATCTCTGCCTGCAGGGGAATAAAAAACCTCTACGTGGAGTATATGTCAATTCTGGTAAGGATGCTTTAGTACTTCTTTTAAGGTCCAAGACCTCCAAGATGACCCATCTGCCATCAGACTAGGTGGCAGCTGGTCTCCTACATATCAAGGGCTTGGTATTGATCCCGGGTTGGGCATTCAGCCATAGGGTCAATAATTCATTCCTTGTCGGCCTGGTAAAACAAAAAATGTCCTGGGGAATAAAAGTGGTTACGTTTACAGCCAGATGCGGTGGCTCACACCTGTAATCCCAGCACTTGGGCACACTGAGGCGGGAGGATCACTTGAGGCCAGGAGTTCAAAACTGGCCTAGGCAACACAGCATAACCCTACCTCTACAAAAAATTTAAAAATTAGCTAAGTGGGCCGGGCGCGATGGCTCATGCCCGTAATCCCAGCACTTTGGGAGGCAAAGGCGGGCGGATCACGAGGTCAGGAGATCGAGACCATCCTGGCTAACATGGTGAAACCCCGTCTCTACTAAAAAAAATACAAAAAATTAGCCGGGCATGGCGACGGGTGCCTGTAGTCCCAGCTACTTTGGAGGTTGAGGCAGGAGAATGGCGTGAATCCGGGAGGCGGAGCTTGCAGTGAGCTGAGATCGCACCACTGCATTCCAGCCTGGGCAACAGAGCGAGACTCTGTCTCAAATAAATAAATAAATAAATAAATAAATAAATAAATAAATAAATAAAAATTAGCTAAGTGTGGTGGCGCATGCCCATCATCCTAGCTACTTGGGAGGTGGAAAGGTCACTTGAGCCCAAGGGTTTGAAGCTGCAGTAAGCCAAGGTCATGCCACCACACTCTAGCTTGGGTGACAGAATGAGACTCTCTTTAAAAAAAAAAAATAGTGGTGAATTCTCAAGTCTTACAAAGTATATTTCTAATATTTCTGCCCACTATGAATTTTGACCCCTTTCTCACTAACATGCCAAAGAAGCTCTGACATTTCCATATGCCCTTGCTAGAACACGTAATTCCAAATCACACAGGGGTAAGTACCCGCATGATAATACATCTTCATCCAGCAGAACCTTATATTCCATGCCCTCTCATCTTCCCATGTCCTCAAGATCTATTCCACAAATGTTTCCACAATACCTGAATTATTATGGCATATTATTTTAACATATACTATATTCTTCACAGAGCAGGGATCATAATTCCCCACTTAGCCTATGCTGAGATGCTACTTAAGCAATTCAGCCTAGAAGTACTGAGTGATGATGCGGCCAGATCTTGAGGAGAATAAGCATAATCATACATAGAACTAACTTCAGGAAAGGTCACTATATAGAATCCAGAGAAAGTAGGGCTATTTTCTCCCGGCTAAAATGACTTGGAAAAAATTAAGGATTCAATATTGTTCAGCACATATGCCCAGAGGTCTCATTTCCAGGTGTCAGCATCCTACTATTTCTCTATCAAAGCCCTGGCTTTGACAGGTGATCTGTCAAAACTGTACGTTCAGTCTTATACTGCAGCCTTGCCACTCTTATATCTGGGGGTTAATTGTCAACATAATATTCTCTGTGAATGTGGAATGAGATCTCTCTTAAAGAAATTACAGCAGTTCTCTGGCTTTCACAGTGTGCCTTAAGCTGGCTGTGAGCTACCTGGGGGCCCATCTTTTTCTTTTCTAAAGTCTTTAATGCTGCCAAAACACCAAAATCCTTACAGTTATCCATGCCCCCCCTCCCCCATGCCCATCAAATGCAACAGCCTCATGTCTTTCTTTTCACCCATATCTTATGCAAAATTATCATCATTGAAAGCTGTGGTCATTGTGATGCCACTGCATGCCAAGGTCATTGTCAGCTCCCTGACGACTAGCAGTCCTTACGGCCTTCAAAGACGGAAGCAATCTAACTTAACCCCATCCTAAGTATCTATGTGCTAGGAGCACCACTGATCATGATTAGTTTGCCTAAATTCTTTACAAATCAGAGTTTGAGGCCAAGTTTACATGTCAATAATTCTTTGGTGAGTACAGGGAAGGAAGAGTAAGGGAAAAGGGGAAATGAGGCAGGACAGAAGGGAAAACAGCTATAAGGTGGTACATTAACAAACTGGCTATGGCCTTGCAAGAAATCGCAGTAAGCTACAAGTCACAGGAATATCTCCACAGAGGCTAAATGGAGACCATTTGTCTCAGCTCCTTTCTATCTCCCAACACTCATGGGTCAGTGTTTGCTCCATAGCATAACTTCCTTGTATTAATATTTTGAGGCCCGACCCCTCCAAGCAGCTGCTGGTGAAGCTTGAGGCTTTGTAGGTCCAGATGGGGCACACCATGCCTTGAATTTGTTATGACTCTTTCCCTAAAGGTCACAGGAAGGCTGTACCAAAGGGGAGGCTAAGATGACCTACGTGGTATCAAAGATGAGGTTACAATGAAAATGGCCAGGGCTTTACAACCACAAAAATGACATGAGCTGCTACTGTGGCCACTCTAAAAAGGAAGCAGGACAAGCAACTGATGTTTGAGAAGGGAGCCAAATGAATCTGGGCAGAGAAATCAACTAGGCCCACTATAAATTTTATGCCAATGTATGTTAACATTTAGATTGGGTGCAGTGGCTCACACCTGTAATCCCAGCATTTTGAGAGGCCAAAGCAGGAAGATCACTTGAGGTCAGGAGTATAAGACTAGCCTGTGCCACACAGCAAGACCTCATCTCTACCAAACAAAAAAAAGAAAAAATTTTAAAAAGTTTACACAAAAGAGGAAATGTAAATATAATTTTGAAAAACTATTCAAATAGAAACAGGAGGCCTGAAAACTCATAACAAATAAGAAATCTAAGTAGTTTAAAAGTAATCTTGTAAGTTCAGATAATTTTTCAAAGTTGTATCAAACTTTCAAGGAACAAAACCTAATATTATACAAGTTCATCCAAAAAACAGAAAAATTACTTATATTCCCAACCTCATTCCATTAGGTTACTATACCTTGATTCCTAAGTCTCTTATTGACAATAGGAAATAAAATTATAAGCTAATCTCACAATAATCCGCTTCTAGAATGGCAGTACGAGGAGCTCCACAGACCTACCCTCTCCAGCCAAAACACCATACAAGTAAAATTTTAAATTAAAAAATTAAGAAAACACTTAAAGTCTCTGGAAATTGTCTTACGAGCAAGAAGATCAACAAACATTAATTCAAGGAAGTATACTAAATCCTGGTAAGAACGGTGAGAGTCTATGGTCTCTGAGCATAACATATCCCCTCCTTCCCTACCTCCAGCTCGATATGAGAGAAACTCCACTCCCTGTGGATATGGCCAAGAAAATGGGGCTCCAAGTCAAAGGATAAACTCTCTCACCAGGAGGGAGGGGCCGCCAGCACTTTTCATCCCCCCAGCTCTAAACTACAATGGCTACATTCCTAGTGAGCATGGCCACGTAGTCAGAGCTTCCTTCGCCCACCAGTCCCTACTCACAGGGTAAAGGCTCTACACCCAGTAACAGCAGGCAGAGAATATTGGTGCCCCGAGGTCCTTCGCCTTAGCTCATTCATAGTGCAAAGTTTCCATACCAGAAGAGGTAAGATAAGGAGACCAGAGGCTACCATCTCAGCATCCTGCTAGAAAAATCATGGTGTCATTCCAAGAGAAACAGGCTACTATACCCTCCAGATCACTGGCTCCAGATCAATGGGTCAGAGATTTTTCCCAGAGGGAGAGACAGTTCATAAGAACAGAGAGCTTCAAAATTCTCACTTAAAGGGACTAACTTTAACTGAAACAGCAGAGTATAAGCAAAGTTCAAGCCTAAGGGTACTCTAGAAACAATAAAGATTTTGGTGGTAAGCAATTAAGAGGAAGCTAGTAGATCCTTGAGGGACATAAACTATATTATAAGCCAGATAGTTTACCACAGAGAACTAGGAAAAGAGTTAAGAGTCCTCCTGGAATCAGAACAAACCTCAAACACTAGCCTCAAAAACTACCCCAGCAGAGTGGCCTGAAACTAATTAGATCAGACTATGAAGCAAGTTATGACTGGAGCACTGTCACAACAATAGAACAATCGGCCAGCAGTTAGTGGATCCTAATAGCTGGTGTGATAACAACAGAGGTGGGCAGCTTGACAAAGATGTAAGGGAAAGAGACGGTAAGAGACAGAAGCCCTTTCATCCAAAGGTAACTGTGGACATGCCCAAGGTTGCACCCACCATTAGAGAGATAATATCAAAGACTTCCCCTAGCAGTAAAATAGTCCAGCCAGGTCACTACACAAACAAGCAAATAACAAAAACAAGCATTAGGAGTGGAGTGAAGCAGATTCCAGTGTTAACAATATACTGCCTAAAACGTCCAGTTCTCAACAAAAAATTACAAGACATACAAAGAAACAGGGAAATGAGACCAATATACAGGGAATTAAAGCAGGCACCAGAAACTACCTGTGAGAGAGCCCAGATGTTAGATCTGACAAACAAAGCTTTCAAAGAAGCCACTATAAATATGCTCAAAGAAAGAAAGGAAACCATGCTTAAAGAAATAAAAGATGATGTGATGATAATGTCTCATCAAATGGAAAATGTCAATAAAGAGATAGAAATTTTTCAAATTGAATTCTGGAGATAAAAAGTGTAGTAACTGGCCAGGTGCAAAAGTTCACACCCAAATCGCAGCTCTTTGGGAGGCCAAGGTGGATCACTTGAGCTCAGGAGTTCAAGATCAGCCTGGGCAACATGGCGAAACCTCATCTCTACAAACAAATACAAAAATTAGCCAGGTATGGTCACATGCACCTATGGTCCAGCTACTAGGGAGGCTGAGGTGGGATGATCACTTGAGCCTGGGAGGTTGAGGCTGCAGTGAGCCAAGATCACACCACTGCACTCCAGCTTGGGTGACAAAAAAAAATTAACATTAAAAAATTAAAAGTATACGAGGGGTGGAACCAACATGGCTGAACAGGAACAGCTCAAGTCTACAGCTCCCAGCGTGAGCAACGCAGAAGATGGGTGATTTCTGCATTTCCATCTGAGGTACCGGGTTCATCTCACTGGGGAGTGCCGGACAGTGGGGGCAGGACAGTGGGTGCAGCGCATCGTGTGTGAGCCGAAGCAGGGCGAGGCATCGCCTCACCCAGGAAGCGCAAGGGGTCAGGGAATTCCCTTTCCTAGTCAAAGAAAGGGGTGACAGACAGCACCTGGAAAATCAGGTCACTCACACCCTAATACTGTGCTTTTCCAATGGGCTTAACGGCACACCAGGAGATTATATCCCGCACCTGGCTCGGAGGGTTCTACACCCACAGAGCCTCACTCATTGCTAGCACAGCAGTCTGAGATCAAACTGCAAGGCAGCATCGAGGCTGGGGGAGGGGTGCCCGCCATTGCCCAGGCTTGAGTAGGTAAACAAAGCAGCTGGGAAGCTCAAAATGGGTGGAGCCCACCGCAGCTCAAGGAGGCCTGCCTGCCTCTGTAGGCTCCACCTCTGGGGGCAGGGCACAGACAAACAAAAGACAGCAATAACCTCTCCAGACTTAAATGTCCCTGTCTGACAACTTTGAAGAGAGTAGTGGTTCTCCAAGCACGCAGCTGGAGATCTAAGAACAGGCAGACTGCCTCCTCAAGTGGGTCCCTGAGCCCCAAGTAGCCTAACTGGGACGCACCCCCAAGTAGGGGCAGACTGACCCCTCACACAGCCAGGTACTCCTCTGAGACAAAAATTCCAGAGGAACGATCAGGCAGCAGCATTTGTGGTTCACCAATATCCGCTGTTCTGCAGCCACCGCTGCTGATACCCAGGCAAACAGGGTCTGGAGTGGACCTCCAGTAAACTCCAACAGACCTGCAGCTGAGGGTCCTGACTATTACAAGGAAAACTAACAAACAGAAAGGACATCCACACCAAAACCCCATCTGTACGTCACCACATCAAAGAACAAAGGTAGATAAACCACAAAGATGGGGAAAAAAAAGAGCAGAAAAACTGGAAACTCTAAAAATCGAGCGCCTCTCCTCCTCCAAAGGAACGCAGCTCCTCACCAGCAATGGAACAAAGCTGGACGGAGAATGACTTTGACAAGCTGAGAGAAGAAGGCTTCAGAAGATCAAACTACTCCGAGCTAAAGGAAGAAGTTCAAACCAATGGCAAAGAAGTTAAAAACTTTGGGAAAAAATTAAACAAATGGATAACTAGAATAACCAATGCAGAGAAGTCCTTAAAGGACCTGATGGAGCTGAAAACCACAGCATGAGAACTACATGATGAATGCACAAGCCTCGGTAGCAGATGCAATCAACTGGAAGAAAGGTATCAGCAATGGAAGATGAAATGAATGAAATGAAGCATGAAGTTTAGAGAAAAAAGAAAAAAAGAAACAAACAAAGCCTCCAAGAAATACGGCACTATGTGAAAAGACCAAATCTACGTCCAACTGGTGTACCTGAAAGCGACGGGGAGAATGGAACCAAGCTGGAAAACACTCTGCAGGATATTATCCCGGAGAACTTCCCCAATCCAGCAAGGCAGGCCAACATTTGAATTCATGAAATACAGACAACACCACAAAGATACTCCTCGAGAAGAGCAACTCCAAGACACATAATTGTCAGATTCACCAAAGTTGAAATGAAGGAAAAAATGTTAAGGGCAGCCAGAGAGAAAGCTCGGGTTACCCACAAAGGGAAGCCCATCAGACTAACAGCTGATCTCTTGGAAGAAACTCTACAAGCCAGAAGAGAGTGGGGGCCAATATTCAACATTCTTAAAGAAAACAATTTTCAACCCAGAATTTCATATCCAGCCAAGCTAAGCTTCATAAGTAAAGGAGAAATAAAATACTTTACAGACAAGCAAATGCTGAGAGATTCTGTCACCACCAGGGCTGCCCTAAAAGAGCTCCTGAAGAAGCACTAAACATGGAAAGGAACAACCAGTACCAGCCACTGCAAAATCAGGCCAAATTGTAAAGACCATCAAGGCTAGGAAGAAACTGCATCAACTAACGAGCAAAATAACCAGCTAACATCATAATGACAGGATCAAATTCACACGTAACAATACTAACCTTAAATGTAAATGGGCTAAATGCTGCAATTAAAAGGCACAGACTGGTAAACTGGATAAAGAGTCAAGACCCATCGGTGTGCTATATTCAGGAAACCCATCTCACGTGCAGAGACACACACAGGCTCAAAATAAAGGGATGGAGGAAGATCTACCAAGCAAATGGAAAACAAGAAAAGGCAGGGGTTGCAATCCTAGTCTCTGATAAAACAGACTTTAACCAACAAAGATCAAAAGAGACAAAGAAGGTCATTACATAATGGTAAAGGGATCAATTCAACAAGAAGAGATAACTATCCTAAATATATATGCACCCAACACAGGAGCACCCAGATTCATAAAGCAAGTCCTGAGTGACCTACAAAGAGACTTAGACTCCTACACAATAATAATGGGAGACTTTAACACCCCACTATCAACATTAGACAGATCAACGAGACAGAAAGTTAACAAGGATATCCAGGAATTGAACTCAGCTCTGCACCAAGTGGACCTAATAGACATCTACAGAACTCTCCACCCCAAATCAACAGAATATACATTTTTTTCAGCACCACACCACACCTATTCCAAAACTGACCACATAGTTGGGAGTAAAGCTCTCCTCAGCAAATGTAAAAGAACAGAAATTGTAACAAACTGTCTCTCAGACCACAGTGCAATCAAACTAGAACTCAGAATTAAGAAACTCACTCAAAACTGCTCAACTACATGGAAACTGAGCAACCTGCTCCTGAATGACTACTGGGTACATAACGAAATGAAGGCGGAAATAAAGATGTTCTTTGAAACCAACGAGAACAAAGACACAACATACCAGAATCTCTGGGACACATTCAAAGCAGTGTGTAGAGGGAAATTTATGGCACTAAATGCCCACAAGAGAAAGCAGGAAAGATCTAAAATTGACACCCTAACATCACAATTAAAAGAACTAGAGAAGCAAGAGCAAACACACTCAAAAGCCAGCAGAAGGCAAGAAATGACTAAGATCAGAGCAGAACTGAAGGAAACAGAGACACAAAAAACCCTTCAAAAAAATCAATGAATCTGGGAGCTGGTTTTTTGAAAAGATCAACAAAATTGATAGACCGCTAGCAAGACTAATAAAGAAGAAAAGAGAGAAGAATCAAAAAGACACAATAAAAAAATGACAAAGGAGATATCACCACTGATCCCACAGAATACAAACTACCATCAGAGAATATTATAAACACCTCTACGCAAATAAACTGGAAAATCTAGAAGAAATGGATAAATTCCTCAACACATACACTCTCCCAAGACTAAACCAGGAAGAAGCTGAATCTCTGAATAGACCAATAACAGGCTCTGAAGTTGAGGCAATAATTAATAGCTTTTACCAACCAAAACAAGTCCAAGACCAGATGGATTCACAGCCAAATTCTACCAGAGGTACAAGGAGGAGCTGGTACCATTCCTTCTGAAACTATTCCAATCATTAGAAAAAGAGGGAATCCTCCCTAACTCATTTTATGAGGCCAGGATCATCCTGATACCAAAGCCTGGCAGAGACACAACAAAAAAAGAGAATTTTAAACCAATATCCTTGATGAACATTGATGCAAAAATCCTCAATAAAATACTGGCAAACCAAATCCAGCAACACAACAAAAAGCTTATCCACCATGATCAAGTGGGCTTCATTCCTGGGATGCAAGGCTGGTTCAACATACAAAAATCAATGAACGTAATCCAGCATATAAACAGAACCAAAGACAAAAACCACATGATTATCTCAATAGATGCAGAAAAGGCCTTTGACAAAATTCAACAGCCCTTCATGCTAAAAACTCTCAATAAATTAGGTATTGATGGGACGTATCTCAAAATAATAAGAGCCATCTATGACAAACACACAGCCAACATCATACCGAATGGACAAAAACAGGAAGCATTCCTTTTGAAAACTGGCACAAGACAGGGATGCCCTCTCTCACCACTCCTATTCAACATAGTGCTGGAAGTTCTGGCCAGGGCAATCAGGCAAGAGAAGGAAATAAAGGGCATTCAATTAGGAAAAGAGGAAGTCAAATTGTCTCTGTTTGCAGATGACATGATTGTATATCTAGAAAACCCCATTTTCTCAGCCCAAAATCTCCTTAAGCTGATAAGCAACTTCAGCAAAGTCTCAGGATACAAAATCAATGTAGAAAAATCACAAGCATTCTTATACACAAATAACAGACAGCCAAATCATGAGTGAATTCCTATTCACAATTGCTTCAAAGAGAATAAAATACCTAGGAATCCAATTTACAAGGGATGTGAAGGACCTCTTCAAGGAGAACTACAAACCACTGCTCAATGAAATAAAAGAGGATACAAACAAATAGAAGAACATTCCATGCTCATGGGTTGGAAGAATCAATATCATGAAAATGGCCATACTGCCCAAGGTAATTTATAGATTCAATGCCATCCCCATCAAGCTACCAATGACTTTCTTCACAGAATTGGAAAAAACTACTTTAAAGCTCATATGGAACCAAAAAAGAGCCCGCATTGCCAAGTCAATCCTAAGCCAAAAGAACAAAACTGGAGGCATCACACTACCTGACTTCAAACTATACTACAAGGCTACAGTAACCAAAACAGCATGGTACTGGTACCACAACAGAGATATAGACCAATGGAAGAGAACAGAGCCCTCAGAAATAATGCCACATATCTACAACCATCTGATCTTTGACAAACCTGACAAAGACAAGAAATGGGGAAAGGATTCCCTATTTAATAAATGGTGCTGGGAAAACTGGCTAGCCATATGTAGAAAGCTGAAACTGGATCCCTTCCTTACACCTTATACAAAAATTAATTCAAGATGGATTAAAGACTTCAATGTTAGACCTAAAACCATAAAAACCCTAGAAGAAAACCTAGGCAATACCATTCAGGACATAAGCATGGGCAAGGACTTCATGTCTAAAACACCAAAAGCAATGGCAACAAAAGCCAAAATTGACAAATGGGATCTAATTAAACTAAAGAGCTTCTGCACAGCAAAAGAAACCACCATCAGAGTGAACAAGCAACCTACAGAAGGGGAGAAAATTTTTGCAACCTACTCATCTGACAAAGGGCTAATATCCAGAACCTACAATGAACTCAAACAAATGTACAAGAAAAAAACAAACAACCCCATCAAAAAGTGGGTGAAAGACATGAACAGACACTTCTCAAAAGAAGACATTTATGCAGCCAAAAAACACATGAAAAAATGCTCATCATCACTGGCCATCAGAGAAATGCAAATCAAAACCACAGTGAGATACCATCTCACACCAGTTAGAATGGCCATCATTAAAAAGTCAGGAAACAACAGGTGCTGGAGAGGATGTGGAGAAATAGGAACACTTTTACACTACTGGTGAGACTGTAAACTAGTTCAACCATCGTGGAAGTTGGTGTGGTGATTCCTCAGGGATCTAGAACTAGAAATACCATTTGACTCAGCCATCTCATTACTGGGTATATACCCAAAGGATTATAAATCATGCTGCTATACAGACACATGCACACATACGTTTACTGCAGCACTATTCACAATAGCAAAAACTTGGAACCAACCCAAATGTCCAAAAATGATAGACTGGATTAAGAAAATGTGGCACATATACACTATGGAATACTATGCAGCCACAAAAAATGATGAGTTCATGTCCTTTGTAGGGATATGGATGAAGCTGGAAACCATCATTCTGAGCAAACTATCACAAGGACAAAAAACCAAACACCGCATGTTCTCACTCACAGGTGGGAATTGAACAATGAGAACACATGGACACAGGAAGAGGAACATCACATACCAGGGACTGCTGTGGGGTGGGGGTAGGGGGCGGGATAGCATTAGGAGATATACCTAATGCTAAATGATGAGTTGATGGGTGCAGCACACCAACATGGCACATGTATACATATGTAACAAATCTGCACGTTGTGCACATGTACCCTAAAACTTAAAGTACAATAATAATAAAATAAAAATTAAAAGTATAATAACTGATATGCAAAACTGAGTAGAAGGGAGTATCTGTATCTTTCAACAGACAGAAGAAGGAATAAACAAATAAGATAGGTCAATGGAGATTATACAACCTCAAGAACAGGCTTTTAGAAACGAAGAAAAATAAGCAGAACCTCAGAGAAATGTAGGACACCATTAAGCACATATGTATGTAAGGGAGCTACCAAAAAGAGGAGAAAAAAAAGGAGCAAAACAAACTTGTTTTAAGAAGAGCTGAAAACTCCCAGTTTGATGAACCATTAACTAAAAATAATAATCCAGGAAGCTCCACAAATTCCAAGCAGAATAAATACAAAGAGATCCACACTGGGTTGCATAATAGTAAAAATACTGAAAGACGAAAAGAGAGTATTTTGAGAGCATATAAATAAATATGACTCTTCGCATACAAGGAAACTGCAATGAGGTTAACAGGTAACACAGAAAAAAACGGAGGCTCAAAGGCACCAGGAAAATAATGTTCAAAGTGCTAAAAGAAAAAAACCATCAACCATGAGTCTTATGTCCATTAAAACTATCTTTTGAAAATGAAGGTGAAAATATAGGTATAAATATTTGTTATCGGCCAGGCAGAGTGGCTCACGCCTATAACCCCAGCACTTTGGGAGGCCGAGGCGGGTGGATCACGAGGCCAGGAGTTTGAGATCAGCCTGGCCAAGATGGTGAAACCCCATCTCTACTAAAAATACAAAAATTAGCCAGCCGCATGGTGGGCACCTGTAATCCCAGCTACTCAGGAGGCTGAGGCAGAAGCATCACTTGAATCTGGGAGGTGGAGGTTGCAGTGAGCCAAGATCGTGCCACTGCACTCTGGCCTGGGTGACAGAGCGAGAATCCATCTCAAAAAAATAAAAATAAAAAATTATTATCTTAGATTAGGCAATGGTTTATTAATATGACACCAAAGTGTAAAAACAAAAGAAAAAATAGATAAATCAGACATTATAAAAGTTGAAAATATTTTTGTTTCCATGGACACCATCAGGAAAGTGAAAAGACAATCCAAAGAATGAGAGGAAATATTTGCAAATCATATATCTGATATGAGACTTATATTTAGAAAACCTAAAGAACACTTACAACTCCGTAACAAAAAGATAAATAACTCAATTTCTTGAAATGGACTAAGAATCTGAATAGACATTTCTCCAAATAATACATACAAATGGCCAGTAAGCACATGAAACATGCTTGATATCATTAGCCATCAGGAAGATGCAAATCAATGCCACAATGACACAGTACTTCATTCTGACTAGAATAGCTATTATCAAAAAGACAGATAATAGGCGGGGTGCGGTGACTCACACCTGTAATCCCAGAACTTTGGGAGGCCGAGGTGGGCGGATCACAAGGTCAGGAGATGGAGACTATCCTGGCTAACATGGTGAAACCCCATCTCTACTAAAAATACAAAAAATTAGCCGGGCATGGTGGCGGGCACCTATAGTCCCAGCTACTCAGGAGGCTGAGGCAGGAGAAGGTGTGAACCCGGGAGGCGGAGCTTGCAGTGAGCTGAGATGGCACCACTGCACTCCAGCCTGGGCGACAGAGCGAGACTCCGTCTCAAAAAAAAAAAAAAAAGACAGATAATAATATATGTTGATGAGGATGTAGAGAAACTGACACCTCATATACTGGGATGTATACTGCTATAGACACTTTAGAAAACAATCTGGATGTTCCTCAAAATGTTAAACACAGAGTTATCATATGACCCACCAACTCCACTCCTAGGTATATGCCCAGGAAAAATGAAATACATGCCCACATAAAACCTTGGGAATACATGTTTATAGCAATATTATTAATATTAACCAAAAAGTATAAACAACACAAATGTCCATCAACTAATGAATGTATAAATATGTAGTGTATCTATGCAATGGGATATTATCTGGCAATGAAAATGAATTAAGTAGTGACACATGCTACAATATGGATGAACCTCGAAAATAATATGCTAAGTGAAGGAAGCCAGTCACCAAAGTTCACATATTGTATCATTTCATTTTACGGAATGTCTAAAATAGACGTTTATAGAGACAGAAACTAGATTAGTGGCTACCGAGGGGTAGTGCAGTTGGGAGTAATAATAAAGTGACATGAAAAAAAGCTAATCTCGTTAATGAACACATGCAAGAATCCTAAATGAGACATCAGCAAACCAAATCTAGAAGTCAATTAAAAAGATTATTAATTACATGTCATGATCAAATTGAGTCTATCCTAGAAAATAAGAGCAACTTAACATTATGAAACCAACAAATGTAACATAGAGATTAAGGGAAGGGGGGAAACTTTTAAGATCTCAAAGATACAGAATAATTTGATACAGCTTAATATCCACTTATTATGAACATAATATAAAACACTTAGTATATTAGAAATATAAGAGAACATCCTTTTTATTTTAATTTTTTTTAAGATGGAGTCTCACTCTGTCACCCAGGCAGGAGTGCGGTGGCACCATCTCGGCTCACTGCAACCTCCACCTCCCAGATTCAAGCAATTCTCTTGCCTCAGACTCCTGAGTAGCTGGGACTACAGGCACGTGCCACCACACCAGGCTAATTTCTTGTATTTTTAGTAGAGACAGGGTTTCACCATGTTGGCCAGGCTGATCTCGAACTCCTTATCTCAGGTGATCCACTGGCCTTTGCCTCCCAAAGTGCTGGGATTACAGGCGTGAGCCACCGCACCCGTCCAAGAACAACCTTAACATGATAAACATATATATAAAATCTAGATCAGTTATCATTCTTAATAGTGATATTAGATTTGGACCCTACAAGAAAAAGAAAAATATGATCATTATCACTATTTCTATTCTATATTATATTCTAGTTCCTAGCCAGTCAGTATACTAGGACAAAAATAAAAGAAAATGTCAAATACTGGAAAGGAAAAAAGAAAACTATAATTCATAGAAATACAACTTTTCATAGAAAGTCCCTCATAATCTAAAGGAATATTGAAATTAGTCGTAAAATTTTGCAAGGTAGCTGAACATAGGATCACCATACTGAAAAAAAGGGAACTTCTATTAAAAAAAAAAAACTGGAAAACATGCTTAACAATTGATACTGTTTACAAGAGCAAAAAAATAAGGTGCCTAGGAATAACTTTAACAAAACGTGCCAGATTTTTATAAGAAATATTTCAATTTCATAACTTAAGTAAAACGCTACGAAACTACGTAAAATAAGTAATGACATATGCCATACCTCTTAATAAAAATACTTAATATCATAAAGATGACAATTCTCCCAAATTTATCTTTAAATTCACGGCAATTTCAATTTAAAACTTGAAAAGCTTATTATAAAATGTATACGGAAGAGGAAAGGACCAATAGATAAGATTTTCCTAAAGATGGAGGAAAAGATGAAGGGAGTCATTGACCAGGTATTGAGACTCACAATAAAACTTTAATAATTAAGGCAGTGTAATATTACCACAAGAATAAAAACCAGACCTATGGAGCAAAATTTAAAAGCTCAGAAACAGGCCCTCATATATATGTAGAGAAATTTGATATACAACAGAGCTGACATTAATGGACAATTACTCTAGGATGAAAGGATAAATACATTCAATAAATTGCATTTGGACAATAGGTTATACATAAATAGGTTACACATATTTATATGGAAAAAATTGAATTGGACCTTAACTCACACCTCACGAATAAAATTCAACTATAGATAGATTAAGACTATTAAGAGAATATCATTATGATGTTGGGGTGGACAAAGATGATTTAAACAAGGCACAAAAATTATAAAACATAAAAGAATGAAAAATTTGACATTAAAATTGGGAACTTCTGTCACTAAAGCTACATAAAAAGGTAAAACAGAAACCCTAAGTCATAAAAAGATGTCTGCAATGCATTTAACTAAAAATTAGCATTCATAATAAACAAAAAAAATCCCTAAAAGTCACTAAGAAAAGAACAACCAATCTAATATGAAATCAGCAAAAGATATGAACAGGCACTTCACAAAGTTTGCAGAGGAGAAGAACAAATGGACAAAATGCATGAAAATATGGCTCATCATCATTAACAATCATGAAAACATCAGTTATGACCCCAGTAAGAAATTTTAAACCTGGATATTAGCAAATATTTAATAAATTTGAAAATATTAAGTATGGACTAGGATGAGGTACAAATAGGAATTATCCACATGCTGCTGGTGGGAATGTGGACTACTTTGGAAAACAATATAGCACCATCTTATACATTTAAAAAAGAGCACCTTGTTACTGGTGCACCAAAAGTTAATACAAGAAGCCCATAACATCATTCTTCATAATAGCAAATATATAGAAATACCCTATCAGGAAGTAAATGGAAAAATAGTGATCTATTCCCCCAACAGAATATCACAAAGCGATGAAAGTAAGTGAAATACATCTTCAAGCAAAATGGATGAATTTCAAAAACATAAATTTGAAGGGAAAAGTAAAACACAGGACACTACCTAAAGAGTGGTATTTTTATAAAGCTCAAAAACATGCTGGTTAGGTATACACACATATATGATAAAATTATTTTTTAAAAACCAGTGAATAATAAACACAAAACTCAGGTTAGTGTTTACCCAGATGGGAAGGAAAGATGCCAAATGCAACTGAGGAATGCATAAGAGGCTTACAAGGTATTGGTATTACTTTGTTTCACAAGCTGACTATTGGATGTACAAGCATTTACTCTATTTATTATTATTATTATACATCCTTTAATAGAAGAACTATTTCATTTAAAAACATATATATATATATACACATTTTTTTTTTTTGAGTTGGAGTTTTGCTCTTGTCGCCCAGGCTGGAGTGCAATGGCACAATCTCAGCTCACTGCAACCTCCGCCTCCCGGGTTCAAGTGATTCTCCTGTCTCAGCCTCTCTAGTAGCTGGGATTACAGGCGCCCACCACCATGCCCAGCTAATTATTGTATTTTTAGTAGTGATGCGGTTTCATCATGTTGGCCAGGCTGGTTTTGAACTCCTGACCTCAGGTGATCCACCCACCTCAGCCTCCCAAACTGCTGGGATAACAGGCGTGAGACACCATGCCTGGCCAAAACTTCCATATTTTTTAAAAGTAAGAAAAGAGGAGGAATCAGACAACCAGACTACCTATTTTCTGGCCCAATCTCTGCTACAATATAAGAGCCTTTTCACAAAACACAGAACCATCTTAAATCTCATTTTGCATATCAAAAAAGGGTTTCAATTAGATTTTTTTAAAGTCGCTTCTGCCATTGACTACAAGGATTTCTGTATGAATTAATAGCTTTTTTCCTTTAAATCATTCCTATAGTTATTAAGTAAAACTCAGAACCATAATAACAGAAAAATGATTGGGGTTAATTTGCATTTCTGTTATAAATGTAATAAAATTATATATCAAAAGTAATGGCCAGTATTTGTAAGCAGTAAAAACTCCTGTTTATCTTTCTTTTCCTTTTTATAAATAAAAATAACATGAAGCAGGTTCTCACCTATTCAAAACTACTTTCATTTTGGGGTCCTTCACATTTTTTCTTTTTCTGAGCCTTATGGAGATTTCATGGAGATAACTGAAATATTAACACATATAATCTTAAAATATGAGTGAAAAATTAAAATAGATACTCTGCTGGTAGAATTGTAAATTACAATGACTTGACTGGAAAGCAACTGGTGATACATATAAAAGCCTTCATATAAATATTAAAGGACCTATTCATAAAGATGTTCACTGCACTATTATGACAAAAATAAGGAAAATATATACAAATGAATATTTCCAGTCATTAATTAAAACAGTATTTTGAGAAATATGTAATGATACAAGGAAAAATTCATAAATCATTCAAGCAAAAATAAAATACAAAATTAAGATGGTAATTCACACTTTTGTTAGCATATCTAAAAATAATTCAGGAGAAAGAGTAAAGGAAATATATCAAAATGGTAACAAATAACAGGCTCTAAGTGGTGCAGTTTCAGGTGATTTTCTTTTTCCTTTCTGGCCTTTTCCTGTATTTTATGTTTCCATTGAACACATATTCATTTAATAATCAAGTCTTGCAGAACCAAGACATAGCAATGTAGTAACTGAATGGATTCTGACTCTGGGGTATTACAAGTTTTGTTTACTACCATTTTAATGAGCACAGTTTAATAGAAAATTTAAATTCTGATGCTGTTCTCTAGACAGCATTAAATAATTCTGCTTGAAATATATCAAGATTCCTTACCACAACTACAATGCATGTACAAGTAGCTAAATAATTGCATTTGCTGAAGAATTTTCTAATGCCACTGAGCTGAAGAAAGAAAAAAAGAGAATGAGAGTACTTTGTGTTTATTATGTAAGTGAGCAAAATGATACCAAAATTTACTTAGAATTAATCTTCACTTCATAAAGAAAAAAGCCAGGGAGGAAGGCAGGCACAATGGTCGCCAATCAAGAAAGCTGTCTTAAATGCTTATGATGCATCACCATAAAATTTGCTTTTAACATAAAACAGTCTTGTTTTACTGTTCTTTGATAAAATACTCCCAAATATCTCCTTGCTTTTCTTTTGTATAGATAATATAAACATTAGAGTGATTTTTAAAATAACTTATACCTCAAAATTATTTTAATACAGAGAAAATAATGAGGAAACAACAAAAATTTCAAAAGAGAAACCTTCAGACTTTCCAAGAAAAAAGGCTATTAATTTCTTTTTTTTTTTTTTTTTTTTTTTTGAGACGGAGTCTCGCTCTGTCGCCCAGGCTGGAGTGCAGTGGCACCATCTCAGCTCACCACAAGCTCCACCTCCCAGGTTCATGCCATTCTCCCGCCTCAGTCTCCCATGTAGCTGCGACTACAGGCGACCACCACCACGCCCGGCTAATTTTTTATATTTTTAGTAGAGACGGGGTTTCACCGTGTTAGCCAGGATGGTCTCGATCTCCTGTCCTCATGATCCGCCCGCCTCGGCCTCCCAACATGCTGGGATTAGAGGCGTGAGCCACCGCGTCCAGCCAAAGGCTATTAATTTCTAACCATAGTAATAATATTTCAAACAGATGTCTATCTACTTTCAAATCCAAACTGGATCACAGTTTACACAGTTTAATAAAACTTTAATTAAGGCTCTCCAATAGTGTAAACTGATCATGTCAAGCAACTAAACACTTGCTTAATATTAAAATCTATTCAAACTTCACTAATGCTAAAGTTAACCAGACATTTCGTAATTCATCCAAGGGAAAATGTCTTTCAAATTAATAAAAACATAAAATTTATCCTCTTATTTCACTAAACCTTTTTTTAGAAGCAAGCATTTGAAATAGACATGGAAATATCTTAAACTGGAAAAAAGGAAAGGAAACAACTTTGTTTCTAAAGAGCTTCTTTTTTGAAATTAGGCACTTATATTTCAATACAAACATTTTGCGATCAAATAATTTTTGGGCTTAGAAACATTTTATAAGAAAATAGTTTCTCCTTAAAATTGATCAATTAACTGTACATTTTCCTCATTCTGTTTTAGTAGGAGAATCTCATATAGTAACCTGGTAAAGTAGGCTGAGTGCCAATGCCATTTAAGACATCTAAAAATAAAGAACAAGAGTGAACATTTATTGAACAGCTATTATGTGCCAGGTATTTCATGTAATTCCCACAAGATTCTTACTGAATTGGTATTCTTATTATCTTCATTCTACAGATGAGGACACTGAGTGGGAAAGCTGGAATACAAACTCAGATATCTGCCTCAAAAGTTCAGTATACAACCTTCTACACTGGTTTTAGTCAAAATACAGAAGGGAATTTTTTTCCTTTTTCATGTCCCAGAATGCATTTTTAAAACAAATGCAACAAATTATACATTTAAAAAATTCTAAGGTTGCTCATGTACTTTAAAAATGAAAATTTCCACCATTATGAAAAAATAAAGATCAGAACCATACAAAAGAAAGTCAGTTAATCAACACTGACCAAGCATCTTTTGGGTTCTATATTCCATATTGTAAAATATAGAGAGAGAAGCAGAAGACAGGTTTTGACATTTCATACAGTTAAAACTGTGAGGATGGAAGTACACTAATAATTCAGGAAATTAGTAATTACAAATTGATACAGTGCAGAGTACATAGGAATGGAAGATAGTGCAGGCAGAGAAAGGGAGGCACTGAGCCAACAGGAATGAGATTAACAGAATATTTCCCCAAAGTGAACTATGAATCAAGTTCCAAAGAAAGAGAAAAGCACAAGACGAAAAAATTCATAAATAAACTTATACATGTTGGGTATAAAGGTTATCCAATTTTTTTTTTTCATTTTTAATCCAACTTCTAAGAAAAGAGTCCACATAAAGGAGACTTGCCTTACCCTGTTTCACATTCTTTCTTATTTCTGATTCAAAGGTTTTATTATCATGAACCCTAATCCATTCACTATGGACAAGTACATTTTTTGTATTTCTTAAGAACCTCAAATTTTTTCCTTAAGAGCAAACAATTCATGTAAAACAAGCAACTCTGTAATTTTTAGTGGAGACTTCCTATTTTATACTAAGAGCAAATGCTCCAGGATGAATTTCCAGGAGCTTTGATTATCTGTCCTCTCAATCGTATTTTAGTTAGCTTGATAAATATAATTTTACTGTTAGCATATACTGACGTGTCATAGGAGAGGTTGCACAGAAGCATGATAAGATTAAAAATTTGGTATGGGTTATCTAGAAAATACCTGTGAAATCCCCACACATATAAAAATAATAGAGTTGACTGCTATATGAAAATATAGTCTCTTAAAAGGAAATTACTAATCAACCTGAAAATAATAAGCATGATCAGGTTTCCCAGACATTTTCAAGAAATCTGAACATTTAAACAATCATACAACAGTGTGACTACATAATATTTTAGGAAAAGAATACAACAGGCATTAACTTCTCAAAGAGAGAACCAGTTCAACTGCATAACACTTCAACCTGGTTCAGTTTTTGTTTTCATATTACAAAGAGTTTTTAAGAGACTTCCTGTGGGGAGTCAAAGAAACAAAGACAACCAATGAGGTACACAGGGAAATTATCCCTTATTGATTAGTGAAAATTTGTAATCACAGAAACTAATTTATCATGTTGCTGGCAACCTCTGCATATTTTTTATCTCTGGTAAAATTAGCCATTATAATCTAATACAGTCAAACATGAAACTGCATCTGACTTCTGAACAAAATCGTTTCAACAACTGCCTTAAAAGTTCTTAGCAAATCTAAGAAAAGAATACAGTATTTATTGTGGCAGAATTATTTTCTACTAAGCAAAATAATTCGCAACTCCCAACTAATGAGTTTATTCATAAAATTGTGTAAATGGTACTCTGTATAATTATTAGATTTGTACGTATCAGTCTCATATAAAGAATTATAAAATCTTAGAGCTGAAAGGTTTAGAAGGGACTTAAGTCATAAACATTCCCTTTTGTCTCTGAAATTCCAAAAACACCAGAAGAAAAAAGATACAAAGATGGAACAGTTATGGTACCCTGCTCTAAAGGAACTAATGATATATGCTACTATTATTAACCAACATAAGATTTTCCCATTCCAGTTGGCCAATCTTCCATTTTAAGTGATCAGTCCAGATTCTAGATTATGACCTTTCCTGTCTCTCAGTCATATGCTCTTTTCAACATACTACTTGACTTCCTCTCCCGAAAAACAGAACAGATGTGAAATGCTAAAATAAGTACAACGAATGTATTGAAACATATTACTCTATCTCATCCATTACTGTGATGAAAAATTACAAACAAAAAATTATTTGACCTGAGAAATGAGAACACAAAGAAGATTTGAATTATATGAGATTAAGAAAGTTAAAGTAAAAAATAATCAACTAGTCCTTCCTTATTATATGGTTTCATAATACAATTATGAAGGGTCATTCAATGATTTAAATGGCAGGTAAAATTAAAACAAATAAAAGGAAATACCCTTGACATGCATAACAAGCCTCCAGAATACACAAAGTCGCAGAACAGAGGTCGCATCGTTAAATCCAGTAACATAATTTTAAAATAAGCTGCATCATTACTGAAGCAAACATCTGATTATTTATGTTCAACATAAATATAATTTTCCATAATGGAAAAATTATATTTTGGAATCTAAGGAGTCACTAAGGAAGCTTTCTATTTGTTACAAATTATACTATATCTTATTACATTTTTGCAATATTTATATTCCTTTGGAAAATCAAGTGGTGACTACTGGATTAGCAAAAATGTGTTCATTTGACACACAGATAGTACCTGTAATATCAAATATTTTAAATATTAAGAATTTTAAAAAGCAAATTTGCTATTTTACTTTTAACATCATTTTAAACCTTGCTTTCCTCATAACTCCTTGGCTTTATGTGAAATATGTGTTTAATCTGGTTATTTTGGAAACTAAAGATTTCTTTTTTCACAGTAACTCTGCCTCAGCTGAACTCCACTGCCACAACCAATAGGCCCTTCTGCATTTTGCTATGCAAAAAAATAACAACATCATGCTGAAGACAAAGCGGAGGTCCTTTCTGGAAAAAGTGTGTGAAGCTATGAAGCCCACTGGCTGGCTGGCTGGCAGACGATGACAGTATGGGCAGGCTGCAAACCAGCCTGGAAAACTGCTGCAGTCATTTCATTGCCATCCACTCTGGTGCATTCTGATAAATCAAATCAGAAGGATAAAATATAGGTAATATCTCTATTACAGATGATGACCTAGAATCACTAAAATGTTAGAGAAAATTTAATCACAGGAGTTACAAGATGAAACTCTTCTTGAAGGTTTTTATTGTGGTTTTTAGTACGTACTTTCTCCTCCTCCCTATAATTTAACATCAATCCTCCATCAAGCCGTACAATGAGTGTATGTCACAGTGCTTCCTTCAAAATAATTTTGAAGTTTAAAAATATCATTTCAGATATTATCAATCGATTTGAAATGAGTCTTTCTCTTCATCTTGCATCCCTCTACCGTTAGCAAGTTACCTGGGCTATCTAGTTCCTCACATTCACTAAAATGTCACTGTAGTTAGACAATATACGGATCAAACAGGAAAGTCAATATTAGTAAATATGTGGTAACTTTGCTCTTAAAATACACTGCCAGTACTCTCTGTACAGAAATGTTATATAACTGAAAGGGTAGAATAAGGGAGATTATATAAAGTTCAAAATATATTTTTCCATATATTTTAAACACTGTCTCTCTTTATGTATCTCTCTCCTCAGGATATGATCAATAACCCAAGTCTCCATCTCAAAGGCTCTTTAATTATCAACCTTTCTCTGTGCTCTAACAGCACCTTCTACATGCAATTACCATCTCATACAGTTGTCACACATCTCCTTGCCTCAGGAGTCTTTCAAGCTCATGAACCACCAGGGCTGATTGTCAGTCATCTTTGTTTCATCAATAACCAGTACAGTATCTGGCTCTAACAGACCTCCAACATTTGAGTATGGATTTAGAAGCTGAGGGTCCTACATTAGAATCCAGCACTACCACTGGCTGAACCTCACTGTGCATTAAAATCCTTCATCTGTAAAATGGGTTGACAGTAACTACTATCTTCAATGTGACAGGCCTAGCACATTGCCTAGAACACATAAAAGAAAACCACTGTAGCCTCTCGGGGGTTTTGTGTGTGTGTGCGTGTGTGTGTGTGTGTATCTGTTTTTTTTTTTTTTTTTCTGCTGCTACTTGTATGTAATTACATTTCAACCACCTACATTAGGTCTAAATGTCACCTCTTTTATCCACAGCCCCTCACATTTCCCTAATTTCGTGTTATAATTACTTCTTAGCAATTTGACAAATTTCTAAGGTCTGTGCATGCTAAAGTATAAGGTCACGGAAGAATTTAACACATGTAATCATGGGAGGGGGTCTAGCTTTTAATTTTTTTTGTTTTTTTGTTTTTTTGCAAGGGTAATCATGTCTCGGTAAGTTAAAACTTATGTAGAGCCTCAAGGGAGAAACCAGTCAATATAATCCACTGGATTTTTTTTAAAAGCCCTTGACAAGGTACTACCACAAAACTTATTATAATGAACTGAGTCATCATAGGATTCGATAAATTTTTACTGGAGAAACAAAGACAGTGAAAAAAGGAATTATTCTGGCAGGAAAACCATAAACAGGGAACGTGCTGGAAGTAGCCATAACATTTTTACAAATGATGTAAAAGAGGAAATATAGATTAAATTTTCCAGGTCTGCAAAAGATACTAAGTTTTTCCAGCATGTGAAATGCCAAGTCAGTGGGCTAACCTACAAGATTTCCAAAACTTTATGAGTTACCAGGCGGAAAAACATCAAATAAGATTCAAACTGGAAAACTATAGGGTTACTATACTTCTCAGGATAAGGGCCTTAGTTATCATAAAAAGGAGCTAGAAGTCACCTCTGGGATACCACATTAATAAGTTCCTGTAGCCAAAAAACCTACCAATGGCACAGACATCACTAGAGAATAGAAAATATGGTTCTCATCTCATTTAACACCAGAGTTCATCTTTACTTGAAATACCACATGTAGTTCTGGTCTAACATACACTAGCTCTCCAAAAATATCTGCTGCTGAATAAAAAATCTATAACCTTGATTTCACCAAAAAAAAAAAAAAAAAAAAAAAAAGAAACTAAGGACAATTCAAACAAATAAAAATAAATGATCAGGTGAACGACAGGACGGTCATATAAACAAAAACAACAAAGATCAGCATTCTTTCAGTCTAGAAAGGTGAGGGCTGCAAGGAAACATTATAGATCTGAAGACTCTACATACCCCATAAATGATGGACAGCATGGACAAAGCAGAGTGCTAAGGAAATGCTGCCACACTTCAGCTAGAATACCCACTTTGGTTGAGGAGAAATATGAAGTGAAGAAAAGAAGCTAAAATCTAATCACTTTCCAAATATAGCAGTTTCACTAATGGCTGAGCACTGTGGTTTAGATTGAGGATAACTAAGATATTTGGAGGACTTAATACCAAATTTTAAAAGTAAAATCATAAAACACCAATTCTAGTCTTCCCTAACATATTCCCTGATGGCATCACCTAAAGACAGAATAAAAGACTGAATCAACTTCACACTTGATAAATGTTCTCACCAACTTCTCATTTTGTCTTTCCCACATTCAGTCTATTTGTGCTCTGAATTATTTTCTTGTAGTGCATCATCTGTGAATTTTTTTTTTTTTTTTTTGAGACGGCTTTTCACTCTTGTTGCCTAGGCTGGAGTGCAATGGCACAATCTTGGCTCACTGCAACCTCCACCTCCTGGGTTCAAGCGATTCTCCTGCCTCAGCCTTCCAGGTAGCTGGCATTACAGGCATGTGCCGCCACGCCCAGCTAATTTTGTATTTTTAGTAGAGACAGAGTTTCACCATGTTGGTCAGGCTGGTCTCGAACTCCTGACCTCAAGTGATCCACCCGCCTCGGTCTCCCAAAGTGCTAGGATTACAGGCGTGTGCCACCGTGCCTGGCCTCAACTGTGAATTTCAACATCTTTCTCTTTAGAGCAGGACTAGATCATCTCTTTGCACACTTTACAATATGGCCTCAAAATCATTCATGTTGCATAAATATTTAATAATTCCATTTGTAAGAAAGACATTATTCACAAACTACAGATGTAAAATATTATTGTTAAACCACATTACACCTTCCAGGTTTAGGACAGATGAGCCAGAAAAGGAATTTAGAGACTCATGGTGAGTCAGGGTTCATGCAAGTATGTTTGAAGAAAAATGTTTAAGAATGCATAACAGCTTTCAAACCACAAGTATAAACACATGAAATTTCAAATAAAAGCTAGAAAGGTGTTGATGAAAACCTGTATAATGTAATTATAGATTTTTGTATATCAAAGAGATTATATAATGGAATAAAAAGTGTCTAGATCTAAGCAATATCTACAAAATATTTTATATAATACATGCCTGTGCCATTTTTAGCTATTTTTGCTATGGAAATACATTCCTTTGTTCAAAACATAAACAGTTCATAAAAACATTTTAAGTGAAACTACATAATCAAATAAGTGATTTCATAACAAAATAGAAATGTATCTTGCTCTTATTAGTTTATAATATTACTAAAATATATTAAGACTATGCCTACAAAATACCAAATCATCATTCCACTTACTCCAACTTAGTAACTTCCAATCAGAGAATGATGGAGTTAGTAAAGAAATACTGTTGATGTTCACAATAGAAATGAGTGTATTTTAATTTTTTTTTGGCTCAGAGAAAAAGCAATCACATAAAATAGTGTTTTTTGATTAAGTGCAAAAGTGAGAAAGATAAAAATGAAAGGGGAGTGAAAAATGAGAAGGTGAAGAGTAAAAGAGAATGCAAATGAGCATTCCTATATTGTTAGGGTTTAGGGGGAAAATTGCTGCAATTCTGATACTCGGATTGTGGTAAATAAAGCAGAGGTTTTGGTTTTGTTTTTGTTTTTTAAGGAGGTCAGTTTTCTCTTTAAACTGTTAAGTCTGAGGTATTCAAGAAATAAAGACATTAAGTTACAGTCCTTGTACCAAGCATATAAAATATATCCCATGCTGATCAAAAAGAATAAACTTTAACAGTAAAAAACTTGAAAACTGAGTTACTCAAAGCAATTTTCAATGTCTTTATGGCTCTGTAAATCAAGAGACTGCAATTAGAAGAAAATTTACACAAAATCTTTAATGTGCCTTGAAATATTCTGTATTTCAAGACAACGTATTTATAAGAAGTTTTGGATTACCTGCCGTTTTTATAAATACCTATTTTTTTTTTAGTAAGTGTCAAAAGTCAAATCGTATGAAACATCTTTTGGAAGAAGTTCATTTACATATGGCTGTTTATCTCAGTCTTAACATACTTCACAGAATGGTGAAATGATAAAATTTAAATAATTTTATTATGTTATCGAATTAAGAATTTTTTACAACTTCTATATTTAAGGAGGAAGAATATAGTATCCATAAATATGAATAATTATGGGGCAGGAAATACATAATTTGCCTACAAAAATCACAAGGGTTTGATGACTGAAGCAAGGAGTGAATCGAGTCCATTGAGAATTACTAAGAAAAACATAATCAAACATAAATGCCACAGCATACAAAGATCATTTTCCAAATTGGTTCCAGAAATAGCTCCTAGGTTACCATGAAAAGCTAATTTAATTCAATTAAACAGTGTAGTATGGTTTTTCTCTTCAGAGAGGGTTTAAATATTTTCATTTGCTACAGATGTTAACGATAAGTATTTAAAGGAGTGATTGATTTAATCTTGAGTGAGATGCAGATTCAAAGCTGTTGAATAAGGACTTTTGAATGAAAACAACTTACTGACCCATTTATTCTAACCACTAGAGTATCCATTATGTATGAAGTACACAAAGCTCCTAACAAATAGCATGTTTGTTTACATTATGTCCTGTCATATAAATTCAATATTAATTCCTACTCAAAATTATAGGACAAGATAAAATATTTAGACAATGTTTGTTCCTCCATATTAGTACATCATTAGAATCCTACCTCGAACATGCAATGGTGGGAAAAGATTTACAATTTAAAATTTAAATAGTAGTTAAGCTAAATTTATTTGGGAATAATCCAGGTTTCCCTGGATAACTTTTCCACGTTAATCTCAACATTATATAAATTCATTCACAGTCACTCAGGATGAGTAAGTAATGCCTCCAAAACAGCCTGGTTGTGGGTTCTTCTGAGTCCATCTGGCTTTTGGCTAGAAGACTGGAATGACTCATAAAAATGAAGCAACCTGAGGTCACCTACTCCAGGTCTTTTAAACAGAATTGCCAACTGCTTACCAGGTGGTTCCAATTTCCGAGAATACTTAAAATAAGGGAGAAACTCATTCTAGATACACCGTTTTATTTTCATATTGTCTCTGGCCACAGAATTTGGTAAGGAAGGAAGCTCTTTTGAAATGTAGATTACCAATCATCTGAAGGCCAGAAATCACTGCATGTCTTGGATTGAGAATATTATATAAATAAAGTCAAGTGAAAAAGAAAGGAAGGATACAAAACCACAGTATATTATGCTCTCAATTGAGTAAAGAAAAAAAAACCCAAAATGCTAATGGTGGCTACTTCTGTGTGGTAAAAAAATAATAATAATAATAATAAAATATTGATTTTATTTTATTTGAGTTCCCTATGTTTCCCAAGTTCACTTCAATGAACATTCTTTACAATTAGAAAAAATAACAGTAAGTAACTTTTTAGAAAATATTATACACTGTAAATCTCATGCTCAGTGAGCTGCAGAGGCCCAGTATGTACTCACAAGTATAGGGCTGGAAGTCTCTTTCTGGGTAGTGAAGGAAAGCATTCATTTTTACCTTTAAAAAGAAAAAGAGTTTAAAAAAAAAAAAAAAAAGACAGGAGCCGGTTTCCTGTTCTATGATGGGTGAGATAATTGTAGGAACAACTCCTGGCAGTAAGAAGGATCCCTTCATTTCAGGAGATAATAAACTGGGGAAAATGTTTAGCCAATTGTTTGTATCAATTTTTTTCCCATAGTTCTGAGGAACATTAATCCAATGATATACACAGAGAAAAGTACAAGTCCCATGATCAAATACCACTTTTGGGGACTGTCAATATTAATGCATGTTAATACAACAAAGGCTCAGAAAGGGTTGCAATTTAAAAACATCAGAAATTGCTAGATTTCATTATTTACTTGCTTATCAAACACTTCTGTGTTTACTATGTACCTGTCATTGTTCTAAACACTTTAAAAATCAAAATTCTCATCTTCAAACATCCCTATGATGTAAATACTATTATTGTCATTGACATTTTACAGATGATGAAACAAAAACACAGAAGGTGCAGTAACTTGCCCAAGGTCTCACAACCAGGAAATGATACAGCCAAGATTCAAACCTAGACAAACTCCCACAGTTAACCAGGAGGCTATGCTGCCATCCATAAGATCCCTCTGGGGCTTCACACCTAACATTCCATGAAACCACTGTTGCATGAAACACACTGGGAAAACAAATGTAATCAGGTAAAACGTACTGTTATATGCAAATTCCTTATCTGGATTAGTCAAATAGCTCATATTACCTCAAACCCCAATTTTTCATTTACTATGTGACAAAGTAGAAATAACAGTGGTGTTAGACCTCAAAAAAATTCTAGAATGTAATTATTAAATGAGAGGTTTGATTAAATTATGTTCCCTCTCTGTTGTCATTTAATTTTATTAGGCATCACAATTCAAACAGATATACTCTCAAGTGCCTCTTAATTTCTAGAGGTTTCTGTGTGGCAAGACTATTGGCCCAGTTTTCTTCTTCATGTCTATCAAACTTTTAAAATAGTCTGAGAAATATAACGAGGAGGGAGATGAGGAACTCTGTGATCTTTTATCAGATTACACATTAAATGTGTTTCAGAATGCATACATTGATGTAGATGGGGTTACTGACGCATGATTAAATTCAAAATGAAAGTCACAAAATGATATAGATGATCTTATTTTCATTTAAAAATACATAGTAATGCATAAGAAAATTCTTAAGGGATACACACACACACATATATACAAAACTATTAATTTTAGGTAATAGTATAAAGCACTTTATTTTCTTAAGGTTTATATGAAATTTCTAATTTTCCTGCCAAGATTTATTGTTTATGTCATCATTGGGAAAAGCTTTTAATATTCAAATATTAAGAGCCTGAATAATACATGCAGGTTAACAAGAGCCACTTAGACATGCCCTGCCTTTCAGTTGCTTGTGATCTTGAGTAAATGAGTCTCACTGTTACTCTCTACTGCTGCACCCTGTTTATTTTTTTAAATAGACCTAATCACAAACCTAAATTGTAACTATTATGTATAGTTGTTTATTTCCTGCCCCCGTCCCAGTCCTCCCAAATAGTGGTAAACATCCACCTTTTTGTAACCACAATGCCTAGTACAGCGCCTGGTCCTAAACAGTGAATCTATAAAGATGCACTGCATTTGTGAAAGAGCGAAGGAAACAAAGCACACGGATAGAAGGTACACAGACTATCAAGTCACCAGATGTTCCAATAAACTGACTGACAGTATTTATATAAGAACTTAGGTTTGTGGATCATTCTGCATGGACAGAAGCATATAATTTGGGGTGGAAAGCAGATGTCCAAAAGAGGTAAGGGAGTACGACAGTCTTTCAGGAGCTGAATCAACAGAAAATAGGACTTTAATTGACACAGCTCCTGATAAGCTGAGGGAATTTATTATAAACAGACAATGTAATAGGGTGTGGGCAGTAGTGGAAAAGAACCCCAAGGGTACTGCAGTAAATCCAGGTTAGTAAAAGCAGGGAAGTTATTCCAGAGATTACCAGAATCTGGAAAGAGAGTTATATAGAGAAGGATACCTTGGGAAGAGCAATGACTTTCAGTGCAGGAATACAGGCAGCCCAAACTGATCTCACAAACAGGGAGCCAAGGAAATAAATACCCTCACTCCCCACCCTCCCTCTACTCTCTGCTGCGGCTCCCCAGTGACCTACGTTTTTTAGAAATCAAAGCTGTTCATCCAGGTTATTTTCCCTGCAGACAGCATGAGGTAGAAGAGCTGAGAGTGGTTCTGGAGTGGCAACCAAAAAATATCTGACATAGAAGCCAATGGTAATAAGAACAGTTTTGGCAAAAGGGGGCAAGACAGAATATTCAGATACAGAAGAAACTCTTGACAAATTGAAGAGGATCAAAAGAAACAGTGGAAGAAAATTACTAAATACATAAAAATGAAATGATGCCACAACTGTCTGCAAGCCCATCTGAGCACTGCACCACGTTCCATAATAAGGGGAAGGATTTCAGGATAATCCTCCATTATGTGGACTATCATGGCTAAATGTGTATTGGAAAACAGCAGCAAAGTAGCTTGTTTCAGAAAAAAGAATTAATGATAATTTAATACATTTTATAGATGGTCGTAAAGTATACTAGTTAGATAAAATTCACTGATTTCTATCAAGAGATTAATTTAGACAAAGGCAACATCATTACAGACTTCCTTGGAAACATTTTAGATTCGTAAATCATCAAATTAACTAGTGACAGATGTGTCTGTACTTGTTTAAGTTCGTATCTATCTAACTGCTATAAAAATGACTAAAATGTTTATCTCAAGACAGCCAGGCAAGAAACGTTATAAACAGATATACTGGATTGTATCTTTTTTTTTTTCCTTTAGCCGATAAGTAAATACAATCTTCAGAAAATTCATTTCCAAACTTGCTACTTAATATCTTCCAAAGCTGACGCCACATGCAGCCATATCCTTGTTGAAAGACAGGAAAAAATAAAATTAGCTGAATCAAACCTACTGGCCTCTAAAAGAGTGCATCCAACAGCACTGCACAACTATTTACTAAATGCCTACTATGTCCTAGCACTTTGCAAGGGGCTGGAGTACAATGATGTGTAACATCCCAATCTAACAACGCAGACTTTACAATGAATTCTTTGAAGAAGCATCCAAAGTTTTCAAAGCTGAGGATTAGAGGAAAATGACACTCAGACCTGATTAGAGGAATTCTGTCTCACTTCCCTTTTATACTGACACACTTTACTGAAAATGAAGTGAAGAGGTGCTCATTCAAGAATGCTCACCACTCTGCTTTTCAGAAAGAACCAAGCGTCTCAGTGTAGTCCAGGAATCATCTCTAGCACTAAGAACCTTACCGCAACACTTCCTAGGACATACTATAGGCTCTCACGTGGAAGAAGCTTGCAGCCCATGAGATATTTGAGGTGAGGTAAAGAAGTGCTATCTGGGAACTCTAAGAAGGTGCTGAGGTCTGAAATTCAAAAGCAAAAGTAACTCTTGAACCAGTGAATTGCTGCAGTGTAGATCCTGGGACACCCCCAGCTCCCAGCCCCCAGCCCTGAAAAAAAAAGATGACTTAACTCCATGATTCTTCTATTCCACAATAAGAACAATGTCTGATCAATCTCTCAAGGTTCCACCCTTGGCCAGGTCAACACACTCTCAGCTGCATCATTTTCACAGCCACCCACATGGCCTTATTCAGGCACTCTTGCTCACACTATATACAGACATGTTAAATCATATTTGTTCACTTCTCTGTTTAAAATCCTCCAGGGTGTTCAAGATGTACTTTGAATAAAATGCATACTTTATGCTATGAACCTCGCCACCTCTCTGACCTCATTCCTACCACTTCCTCTAATTGCCTGAGTCCAGCCTCCCTGGCCAGTGAGTGCCTAGCTTGCTACTCTTAGAGACAACCCCAGTGCGTCCTCTGATAGGAAGTTCTTTCAGATCTTCACGGGGTTGGCTCTTTCTTGTCACTCAAGAATATCCTTACACAGGCCTTCCTTGACCACGTCATATAAAATAGCCCAGCCACATGCTGTCATATCACCCTGCCTTGTTTTCCTAATGGTAAATTTCACTATTGGAAATAATCTTATTCATGTGTTTGCTGACAGTTCATTGTGTTTTCACCCTCTACAATTTCAATGACAGCAAGGATCCTGTGTCTCTTATAGTCATAGTGTCCCCACAGTGTATAACAGTGCTACACACAGAGTAGGCACTCAAACATTTAAGTAAAAATGAATGTAATTACAATATTGGCATGTAAGTGGATGTCCTGAACATCATGAAAACAAATTATTGCCAGATGTAAATTATGCATTATCCCTTCTTACTACTGTGATGGGCTTTAAAAATACCCAGAAATAACATAACAAAATGTCCTTTTTGTCTACTCCTAAATCTTGGCTTATTTCTCTCTCTCTGTACTCTATCCCTAAAAAGTTTTATTTTCACTCAATTTAAATTATTAAGTCACATAAGCGACTTTTTAATCTACCTTTCTAGCCGCAACCCCTCCTGTCCCTGAATTCTGGCCTGCCTATACATATCTCAACAATTCTACTTCAGTTTCTGCCATCACACAAAATTCAGCATATGGAAACCTGAAATTATTAATAGTATCTCTAAGACAAAATCAGTTTTTCCTTCTGTCCTTAATACTTTTACCAACCATCCTCCGAATACCCATATTTAAAAGCTAGAAATGATCTTGATTATGAAATTCAAGAACTGGAAGAGAGACTGGAGGACAACAAGTAAAGTGGTCTTCAAGTTTTTTTAAAGCTGTGTTAGCCTTTTTTAAAACAAAAGCTTACCAGAAAGTCTGATACGTAAAACAGATGAATTTGCAGTTGTTCTGGGAGTTAAAGTGGTAGTCTCTGAAGAAAACTTCAAAAAGAACCACTAATCTGGTCCAAACTTCCTTTTTCTTCTCCCTAACCCCCTTCAACACACACACACACACACACACACACACACACACACACACAGAATTATGGAGCGGAAAATGTAAGTCCAGAGAGCTTAAATCTTCTTTGCAGGTAAGAAATAGTAATTCTGCCCAACACAGTTATCACCCAGAACAATGCCTACCACATAGAAACAATTTAGGAGTCAGGGTTCTTAAAGATCAGTATTACCTCCGTGCTTTCATGCATCAGAAATGATTATCAGTTATTGCAAAGTGATACATTTCATGCATGGCTTTTATTGGGTAACATGAAAAGAAATCTTCAGAGTTTAGAGTAAAACTTCCAGCTTCTAGTTACAGACATATTTACCCACTTCTAGTGAAAGAAGTCAAACATGAGTCCAGTGAAAAGAACTGTGGCACCGTGAAAAAAGTAAAGTCTCAATTCCATAGCCATCCTAGCCTCACTTTCTATTTCTGAGCATGGTTTTTCAAACTCTCTGGGCCTCATCCTCTTCATCTTTAATATTATTAATGTGTGTGATGACATGCTAAGACTCTTTCAATCCTAAGTCTATGATCTGCTATTACACTATTCTAAAGCATTTCCCTTGAGCTACTGCATCCACAAAGAATCCGTATCACAAGTTAGAGGCAATTTGGAAAAGAACCAATCGTCCTACAAGGATTTCGTGAGTATCTATCATATACCAGGTACTGTGCTGGGCATCTGAAAGTCAGAGAAAAAGAAACGAGGGACACTATCTCACCTCAATGAGATAACAGTCCAACAAGGAAGCGCCAAGCAAGTAACCATATAGCACAGAGGTGGACACCGAAAGAGGGGCACTCAGAAGCCTGACAGGCAGAGGCAGTGGTGAGGGGGCTTCTGAAAATCAGGAAGGCTCTGCTAGGTTGGAGTAGGTGACAACTGACTTCAGATTTGGACGATAAATACGAGTTGAGTGCTCAGAAAGAGCTAGCGGAGGTGCTATATGTGACAAAAGATAAGCACATTTTAAACTGCCTTATACTTTTAAACAATAATAAATCAGCATTTACTGTAATAAAAATCCTTTATCAGGCCATCTCACACAGTTCCCAAAGCTTATGAGGAAAAATTTATGTCAATTTCCTTTTAATAAATATTATTTAACGACTGGAACATTTTGAGAAACATACATAAGCAGGCCGTGGCAGCACTGGCAGCACGTCACTCAGGGACAATAATCTAACAGGGAATTTCAGACAACCTAGCCTAGACTAAATGCTGGGCAGCACCTGGCAGACAAGGTGGCAAAGCCCCTATAAATAGTGATGATTCACTAACATGACATAAATCAAGATTTTAACTCACCAAAAACTAACATTTTGATTTAAAAGCACAAATCAGTGCCATTAAAATTCATCAGCGGCCTCTCGCACATGAGTAATGAGATCATATCAACTTATATCATGTAACTAAAAGGAAAAGGTGGTTTTCTAAATGGTAATTCAGATTGGACAAATAACACACTGTATCAAGTTTTGTAGCTCTAGGCTATATTTTGCTAAACACAAAGGTACATTATGCATGACTAAAGAAAACAGTGAAAATCAGAGCAATTAATTTCCCAGCTATGTTTCCCATAAAAAGACATCACTACTATGATCTGCTTATAACACACAAACTTTTTTGCATTGCACAATGATCTAAGTGTGTAATAACTTACATATTTCACTAAGATGTAATATCCTTCAAAACATCCTTATAATGAAAGTTTTCCAAAAACATTATTGATCACTGGAATGTCTCATGTTTTAAAATTACTGACAAATCCTTTACTATTTTCTTTACAGTTAGAAATAATTCTTCTTGATCACTAGAGTGTAAAGAGGTATAAAATACAAAGACTGAGTATTTTCTTAAATACTAGCGTCCCAGTTGACACAGGACATTTCCCACAACTTGCCCAAAACAATAATTAGGAGAGTTGTCACTGGAATCCTAAAAATATATGTGAGAAAACAGAGATTCGCTGGCATCAACTTAGCACGGCAAGAGATTTCCATTAAGTGCTTTTTCAAATTATTTGCAAACACTTTTCAGCTGAACCCTCTCACTTCCAGTGGAGCCTTTTGTGTTTCTTTGCAGAACTCAGGAACCTTTTCTCAGGTGGTTCTACTTCGCTGCAGATAAGTTTGGTATTAACACATTCTCTTTATCTGTTGGAGGTAATGAAACGGCTCTCTTCCTCCGTTTTTTCACTGGCACCTTTGTGGCCGCTCGTAGTCACTGATCTCACCTTGGTGGAAAGGTGGCTAAGAAAAGAGCAGTTCCTAATAACTCAAGGAAACTGCAGCGTTTCCATTCAGAACAAACAGCAGGACCCAGCTGGAGGGGTGCAGCTCTGAAGAAGTAAGACCCGCACCGCAGCGGACAACTTCCAGAGGCTCTTTTCCAACACCGCCAAAGACAGGCGGAAACACGGAGCCTGGACAGAGAGGGACGAGCAGAGAGATGGGCGCAGAGAGCAAGAGATAGGGGAGCCAGGAAGACCGGGAGCGAAAGCCTCTTGAGAGAGAGAGAGAGAGACCAAAAGATTGTGCGAGAGTGACAGAGCGAAGAGGATGAAGGGACAGAGGAGGGACACACTGGGAGAGCCACGGCGGGCGGTGGGGAGAGGGAGACAGACGCACGGAAGGAAAGAGAGACCGGGGGGAGAAGCGAAGGATAGCAGTAAGGAGAAGAAGGGAGAAAGGAAGAAGAGGGAGAGAATGAAAGACCCAGAACTTGAGAGAGAGGCACAGAGAGAGAGAGAGAAGCAGGAGGGAGAGAAGAGACAGGCAACTGAAGCAGAGACGGAGCCCAGTCCGAGGCGCCGGGACCAGCCCGCTGCGCACTTTCCCCCACGGCAAGACTGGGTCTCGGGAGGCGTCCGGGGC
This sequence comes from Symphalangus syndactylus, assembly GCF_028878055.3. Taxonomy (NCBI): domain Eukaryota; kingdom Metazoa; phylum Chordata; class Mammalia; order Primates; family Hylobatidae; genus Symphalangus; species Symphalangus syndactylus. Next base: position 43,476,296 of record NC_072432.2, read on the forward strand.
AGGTGGGTGCCTGCAGGTCCCGCCTGGGCCCCCGCCCCGCCGGGCTCCCTCCCATTTCCCGGATTCCGTGACTGCCCTCAGCTCGCCCTCCCGCCCCATCCCTCCGCTCGCAAGTCCAACTCCCTGCCTTGGCGCGTCCCTCCAGCTCCGAAGCACGTGTCCCGCCCGCCGCCGCGGCTGCCCGGACTCCTCGCCTGCGCGGGCACGAGGCCTCGGGGTCCCGGCAGAGCCGCCCGCGCACAAAGCCGAGGCGGCCACCGCCCGACCCCCTCCCCGCCGCCGCCGCCGCCGCCACCGCCCCACGGCCGCGCAGCCCGCCCTCGCTCTCGCCCTCTCCCTCGCGCGCTCCGTCCTGCCTGGGGCGACCGCCGCCCAGCCCTGCACCCAGCCGCTGCCCGGCCCGCGCCGCCCCTCGCTCTGCCGGGCTCTCGCCGGCTCGGCCGCCCCCCGCGCGCTCGGGAACTCGGCCACCCGCAGGGGACGGGGCCCCGCCGCGCGCGCCTTACCCGCAGCTGCGCTCCCGGCTCCCCCGTCCTCGGCGCCGCGGTCCCCGCACTGCCCGGCGCCTCGCGAGGCCCCGCCGACTCCGCGCCCCGCGCCCGGCCGCGCCGTCAACTTCTGGCCGCCGCGGCCGCTCCGCCGCCGCCGCCACCGCGGGACTTTTTTTTTTTTTTTTTTTTTTTTTCCCCTCTCGCTCCTCGGCTGCCTCTGGAATTTTTTTTTCACTTGCCCTCTCCAGCTCCCACTAGTGATTGGAGACTGAGAGCCAAGTACTTAGCGGAGGGATTACACTTCTCAACGCACTTGGAGCAGCCCCAGCGCCGCCGCCTGTGTGCGGAGTGCGGAGCCGACTTGGGGAGCGGCGGGGTGCGGGCCGAAGGCAGTCCGGGTAGAGGGGTGCGCTTTCCAAGCCCCGTCCACTGCTCAGAGCATCCCCAAGATTTCCATCGTGGGTCCTGTCCTGGTTATGTTTAAGAAGGTTTCCAGAAAACCTCCTGGTTTGAGGAACAAAGATTCGTGGAATTATTGTACCTTGAGAGCTGGAAAGGGCTCGCAGAGATGATATAATGTGGATTCCAACTTTTCAGGGCCATAGACACTTTTCAGAAATTGATAAAACGTTGACACATCTCGTAAAAAATGAACACATTAAAATTATGCCTGCAGTTTGAGGTGGGGGTTTTAAGAATCTTGAAATATATATAGCTGAGCGTCCAAGGGAAATATTTCCCTTCTACATATTTTTTGAAACCGTTAAACGAAAACTAACAACAACCAAATTAAAAATAAAAAAATAAAACCCAAAAGAGAAAACCCATTCCATTTGTATTTGATGACAGTTTACAGTTAGTCGTGTTTCTTTTGGAAAAGCATGTAACGTCTTATACTTTGTGGTCTCCTTGCTAAGTCTTTAAGTGTTGAAACACTTTCTAAGTGGGTAAATACAAAGTAAACTAGTTCACAGTCAGAAGATTTAGGGAGAACAGTTAACCTCTTTAAAATCAGCCATTTTGCCAACTCTATTTCCCAGGGAGGTATCTCGTGACTTTCAAATACTCTTTTCCTTTCAATACCTTTCAGCTTCCCACTCTCCAGCATTACTTATTTTCTCCTTCTGTAAAATTTTTTTCTTCCAAAATATTGACAAACCGTCTCTGGTCACCACCAAGTGTGCGATCTAAGTCATCTTTTTTTTTTTTTTTTAACACTTTTTCACCCTGAAGTAACTTTCTTCCAATTTTCTTCGTATCTATTTCTATACTCAATTCTTAGCCTACTATTTTCTATCAACTCCTCCTTTTTCTTAAGTTGTTTCTATTAAATTTTTTTTAAACATTAAACGTAATCTTTTTGCACTTATCAATAAAAAATTCATTTGTGTATGAATTTATTTTATGCAGCTTGCACTTAAAGCAGGCGGTGCCCCCAGGGTTTATTGAGTGTATGAAAATGTGGTCATGTTTTTTCTATAAAAGCAATGTTAGAGTCTCCACAAAGGTCTTTTTGCCCCATGATATATCTGCATTGTGATTTCTAATGCCAAACTGGAAGAAGAAAGGTATCCGACAGAAAATTTCCAAAACAGATGAAATTAGTCATTGGCATCATCTGACCTTCCTTATTCAACCAAAACAGGTGAAATTAGTCATTGGCATCATCTGACCTTCCTTATTCAACCACTGTTCCAGTCCCCAGTGCCGGTACTCATCCTCTTGCCGCAAGAATTCCAAGATTGACTCATCCCAATTCTTCTCTGATACCCTCATTCCCACCCCTTCCCCGTTTCCACCTCCTTTCTTTCAAAACAATAAAGCATATGACTACCTAAATTACCTTCTACCTGGTCCTCAATCTAATTTTTCATCATCTCCATCCTCATATTAACTAAGTGTTTTGGGGGGCGAAGGGGGCTTGAAGACACTGAAATTATAACTTCTACACCATTAAAATAAAAGACAAAGCAAGGAATTATGAGCTATCACGTAATTAACTAAAAATAATAAATTATCAAAAATGAAATGAGTTTAGAAATATGAGTTTTAAATATTGAAAATAAGATACCAAATTATAATTCATTACAGAGCTTATGACTGTATACATAGAAAAGCTTAGAGAATTTACTGGAAATTCATAGAACTAAAAATGTAATGTGTTGATCATTGTCAATATCTCATCAACATTAAGTAAGTTTAAAGAGGAAAGAAACCTGATTGAATCTATCCTTTCTACTGTGTGAATTACTGATAATTTGTATTTGACAGCTGTATAATCTCCCTTAGAATTGGAGCACTCATAAACTGCAGTGAAATAAAGCAGACATTATGCAGAATGTTTTGGAGCTAGTGGTATTGTCACCTGTATCTTTTCAGAAGTTGCACTAAGGATTATCTTTCCTTGGCTTAACTCCTCCATTCAGCAAATATCCTTCAGAGAATCTGCTGGGTATAAGATACTGATTCAGGGAATACAGGCATCTCTGGATAGAGAAGACACAGGTTCCACTTCAATCAACTTACAGACACAGAGATAGATTTTTTTAAATACCTTGTTTAAATATATTTTTTAAAATTCCAAGTCAGAGAACAAAGGAAATTCCCATAGGTCTTTGGGATGAAAAAAAAAGCACTCCAGGTGGGAGAAAATGGGGTACAGGGGAGACTGTGTTTGAGGTGGGCCTTAGATGGTAGCATTTCTGTAAGCAGGAATGGGGAGCCTTGGAAAGAAGCTATTCAACAATCAACATTTTTGAGTGCCTATGACAAACCAAGTCCTGGTATTTGAGATGCAAACTCTGTCCATTCCTTCTTGAAACTCATAATACAGAAGAAACAAGATACTTAAAAAAATATAGAACTTTCTATGAGAAGTATATTAATGCATGAACACACAATTATTGGAGCATAGAAAAATGAACTATTCTGCCTAGAAATGTCAGGAAAACCTTCATAGAGTAGTCACATTTCATAAGGGTCCTGAAGGATCTTTAGAGATCAAAGCGGGGCTAGAAAGAGAATAAACATTCTAAGCAAGGAGAACACTATGAAAAAGCATGGCATGTTTAGAGAACAGCTGGTATCTCAGTGCTGCTATCCAAGTGATGAGGAGAAGGTGCAGCAGATGACTCTCTTAGGCTAAGCAGAGTTCAGAAATGACCTTCTCAAACATACTAATGAAATTGATTTTTTCCTTATTAGGTAATGGAGAAGCACTGGAGATTTGTAAGCCAGGGAGTCAAATGGTGGACTGGGATTTTCAGGAGATCATTTAGAGGTACCTGGAGAGGGAAAAATGAAAGCACAAAACTAATTAAGAGTCTGTCATTGAAAGAAGAAAAACTTGAACCAAGACAATGGTGTAACTACCAAGATTACCAACAGACTCGAAAAACACTTCAGATATTGGTAACTGTAGCCTGGGATTTTGGTGCTTTTAAAGGCCATAGGAGCCAGATATCGTGGCACATGCATGTAGTCACAGATACTCAGAGGCAGAGGTGGGAGGATCCCTTGAGTTCAAGACCAGCCCGAGCAACATAGTGAGACCCCCACACACCCACACCATCTCTAAATAAATAAATAAGTAAATAGAGACCACTATGGGGAGAAGAATAGAAAGGAGGAGCTTCATTGGGTACATGACAAATTTTAGCAAAAGCAAGATTTTTTTCCCCTCTGCTTCTACATGAGGAAACCAGGGCAGTGTATATGAGGACTCTCAAACGCTTGCAGGCATATTTCCCATTAAGAAAGACATTTGCCCAGGCCCACTGGAATTGAACTATTTGGGGAATTTATACATAGAGAAATAGGACAGACCTGGGGACACAGCTTGCTTCTGTGCTATCAGCCTCCCCTTCTCCTTCCTCTTCTTGGATATCCTCACTCCTACCACTTTCCTTTTCTACCCCCCTCTTCTCTCAAAACTGTAAAGGATTTGACCACCATTAATATTTTGTCATAAATCAAGGCATACAATGCTAAATAACATTCTAGAACATGTGCTTTTAAACTATTTCTCTCTAATTGTGGAATAAAAGTCTGCCTCTTTCGAGGTATGGTATTTTAGGAATCAGGTGAAGGAAATATTTTTCAGTGTAAGAAAGAGATCTTTTTCTTGCTCCTCTGTTCCTACTGCTGTGGTTGTCTTATTGTCCACTGCTACATGTTGACTCTACATATACAAAATAAGTGGTTAAGCCTCTCAACAGACGGAGTATTTAAATTTTTGCTTGTTAATATAATAACTTGGTGAAATGTGTGCCTTCCATAATAAAAGCCACATTTATGGCGTGGTTACCATGATACAGGCACACTACTAAGTAGCTCACATTTATTATCAACCTGAGGCCTCATAATAAGGTATTATTTTATTTCCATTTTACAAATGAGGAAAGCAAGGCACAGAGAAGTTAGATAACATTCCCAAGGCCATGCTAGAAATTGGAAGAGGCAGGATTTAAACATGAATAGTCTGGCTGCAGCATCTCAGTCTTAACCAGTGCACTAAACTGCTTCTATAGCACTGAGAATGTTTTTTGGTTTTTGTTTTTTGAGCTGGAGTCTCACTCTGTTGCCCAGACTGGAGTGCAGAGGTGTGATCTCGGCTCATTGCAATCTTTGCCTCCCAAGTTTCAAGTGATCCTCCTGTCTCAGCCTCCCAAGTAGCTGGGATTACAGGTGTGCACTACCACACCCAGTTCATTTTTGTATTTCAAGTAGAGACAAAGTTTCACCACTTTTGGCCAGGCTGGTCTCGAACTCCTCACCTCAGGCCATCTGCCCACCTCAGCCTCCCAAAGTGCTGGGATTACAGGCATGAGCCACTGCACCCAGCTGAGAATTTTCTAAGTAGACATTGAACAGACACTATACAAAAATACGTGAAGATCTTGAATCTAAGATAATGTGTCAGTTTGATCTTAGAACATATGGAAAAGCAGGGTACTTGAGTCCTCTATATTTCATTAAACGCATTTTTGAAGTTCTGAAAGCTAGCCGCTGGGGGAAGAAGCTGGTGATAGCAGAGACCTGGGAAGCAATGAGGTCTGTGGCTTTTAAAACTCCCCTCTCTGGGTCAGTGCTTAATCACCTTGCCTAGGCCTTTTGCCAAGTTGTAAGCTTCTTTAGGATCTTTTCCCTGTCTTTTACTACTCTCCCAGTTTTGCTAGCTAGAAATGGGTGCTTTTAGCTCAAAAGCGGATTTTTGCATATTGTGCTGTGGATTGCATCATAAGGTAGCAAGACTTCCCTCACAGAAGCATTTAGCAAAGGTAGAGACGGGATATTGTGGAAGGAGTTCGTGCCTACAAGGGGTTGAGGGACAGACTCTAAAATTCTCTAAGACTCCTTTCTACTTTATGATTCTGTATGTAACATATTATGAATAATTTTAATATTAACACAAATATCAATACAATAATTTTATATAATTTATATAAATACTGTCATGTGAATATGGATATTAATTCACATTAATACCTATTAATTATTGTGAATTATTTAATATGAATTAATATATTTCTTGTTTGTTTGTTTGAGACAGAGCCTCACTCTGTCACCCAGGCTGGAGTGCAGTGGCAAGATATCAGCTCACCGTGACCTCCACCTCCTGGGTTCAAGCAATTCTTGTGCCTCAGTTTCTGAAGTAGCTGGAATTACAGGCGTGTGCCACCACGCCTGGATAATTTTTGTATTTTTAGTAGAGACGGAGTTTGAGCATGTTGGCCAGGCTGGTCTCAAACTACTGACCTCAAGTGATCCACTCACCTTGGCCTCCCAAAGTGCTGGGATTACATGGGTGAGTCACTGCACCCAGCCTGAATTAATATATTTCTAAATATATTAATATATTTTCTGATTCTGGTATATGTCAGTGATAACCTCACAATTAAAATACACATCAAATTACTCTCGTATCTACTATATTTTCTGCTGATCGTTTTATTTGGTTTTATATAAAACAACTGTGATTATATATGGGAAGAAATAACACAGAAATTCTAGTTCTGAAGCAATTTAATTTTGTCTAATATGTAAATTAAAGAAAAATAGAACTCCTCAATTGAAACAGAAACAAGCCATAAACTATGAAAACATCTGAAGTAGCTAAGCTACTGGTTCTGTTTTTAAAAAGAAAAAAACATCTTTGGTAGGCCAAGATGGGAGGATTCCTGGAGGCCAGGAGTTTGAGACCAGCCTGGGCAACACAGGGAGATCCCATCTCTAAAAAGAAATCTTAAAAATAGTTGGGTGTGGTGGCACATGCTTGTAGTCCTAGCTACTCAGGAGGCTGAGGAAGGAGGACTGATTGACACCAGGAGTTTGAGGCTGCACTGAGCACAATGATCAATCCACTGCCTGGGCAACAGAACAAGACCTGTCTCACTTAAAAAACAAAAAACAAAAAAAGAAGGCTGGGCACAGTGGCTCACGCCTGTAATCCCAGCACTTTGGGAGGCCGAGACGGGCAGATCATGAGGTCAGGAGATCAAGACCATCCTGGCTAACACAGTGAAACTCCATCTCTACTAAACAAATTACAAAAAATTAGCCTGGCGTGGTGGCAGGTGCCTGTCGTCCCAGCTACTTGGGAGGCTGAGGCAGGAGAATGGCCCGAATCCAGGAGGCGGAGCTTGCAGTGAGCTGAGATGGTGCCAGTGCACTCCAGCCTGGGTGACAGAGCGAGACTCCGTCTCAATCGCAAGGACAAAAAACCAAACACCGCATGTTCTCACTCATAGGTGGGAATTGAACAATGAGAACTCATGGACACAGGAAGGGGAACATCACACTCCGGGGACTGTTGTGGGGTGGGGGGAGGGGGGAGGGACAGCATTAGGAGATACACCTAATGCTAAATGACGAGTTAATGGGTGCAGGAAATCAACATGGCACATGGATACATATGTAACAAATCTGCACATTGTGCACATGTACCCTAAAACCCTAAAGTATAATAAAAAAAAAAATAAAAAAAAATAAAAAAAAAACTGAAGTAGAAATGTTAAAATGATTTTACTTTTTTTTGCTGTCAACATTGTTCCAACTTTTCTTAATAAAAGCAGATATCATACCCACATGTTTACATGCTGCCAAATTATGCAGGGCTTGATAATAAATTAATCTCTTTGAAGTCACATTTGAATACAATGTCATATTAACATTGTTTTTTGAATTTTCAAACATTTCTAAAGCTAGAGCATCTTTTATTCTGAACCATCCTAATCCATACACCTACATGATTCCTAAAACTAGAAAATGAGGAAAAAATTCTGTAACAAAACTTATAAAAATAATTCCTACATCTGTTTCTTTAGAGTCTCATGTTCCTGATGACTTTTTCCTTCTAAAATGATTTGCCAACCTTGGAACTTTTCAGTGTTTTCCCTGACTCACAGTATATTTACAGTGTATGCCTCAGGAAGAAATATACAGCAACGATTTCCTTCTGTACTAGAAAAAAAAACAGAAAAGTTAGGTAACAAAAACAGATGAAGAGCAATTTTCTGATTAAACTACCTGAAAAGGATGAGTTTCCTAAAAACTTATTAACTAAAAATCTATTCTTTCCATCACTCTCTTAAATTGATAGAATTATTTAAGGCTAGTAGAGAAAAGAAATTTAAATTCTATTCCATAATTTTAGAGACTGTGCCTTATTTAAATTCATAAAGCTTTTAACATGGTGTTAATGTCAGAAATAATATTGAATATTACCACATTAACTATAAGAAGACATCGTAGGAATCCCTTTTTGATATTCCTAATTATAAGACTAATGTCTGCATTGAAATATAGACTGTGAAGATACTCATGGAAAGCTATACAGATTTCCATCCTACAAAACCACGAAGACAATGATGTCCAGGACATACTGCAGGATGAAGCCCCAGCCTCTTTGGCAATATTCAAGGAAACTTGGAAGTTTCATGCTACTTTTAATGGAAAGGAAAATGACAGAATCAAAGTCAAAGGAGGAAAGACAAAAAAGAGAGAAAACGAGTCCTCTAAGTAACAACAACAACAGAAATAGGAATGAAGGAAAAAAAGATCAAAGAGGAAATCACATTCTAAAATACATCTTTTCTTTCTGGTGGCAGAATTTTGTTTTAACACACAAGGTCAAACTTGTGATTTTGTTAAGTAGCACTATTCATTAACACGAGCTAGATATTTACATAGTAAGTCAGAATAACATGAAGTATTGAAGATCTGATTGTAACTCTCCTGCTTAAAAACTGTAAAAGTTCTCATTTGCCTACAGAATAAACCCGTAACATTCTGGAAGGACCTTCAGAGCCCATACTGATCTGGTCTCAGCATTTTTTTTTTTCCAGACATGTCTTCTCCCAAATATTCTAGCTCCACAGACTGCTTGCCAACTATTTTTACACCTCCCACCATTTCTCCTGGCTGTTATACTGTCTGGCCCTTTTCATCATCTGGCCTTCACCTTCTAGACCCTTTCATCATCTGGCCTTCACCTTCTAGACCCTTTCATCATCTGGCCTTCATCTTCTAGACCCTAGTCAAGTGTCTTTTCACTCATAAAATATTTCTTTCTCTAGGAATATTGTTAACTGTTTCTCACACTTCTACATTATCACTCTCATGTATTGTGTACCTTTACATATTCTTTTTCTTTTATTTCTTGTTTTTTTTTTTGAGACTGTGTCTCGCTCTTGTCGCCCAGGCTGGAGTGCAGTGGCACGATCTCAGCTCACTGCAACCTCTGCCTCCCAGGTTCAAACTATTCTCCTGCCTCAGCCTCCTGAGTAGCTGGGATTACAGGCGCCCACCACCACACCTGGCTAATTTTTGTACTTTAAGTAGAAACAAGGTTTCACCGTGTTGGCCAGGCTGGTCTTGAACTCCTGACCTCAGGTGATCCGCCTGCCTTGGCCTCCCAGAGTGCTAGGATTACAGGAGTAAGCCACCGAGCCTGGCCTCTTAGCATATTCTTAACACACAGTAGTGTTCCTGGCATATAATAGGTGCTCCACATATCTTGGCTATTGAATGACAACAGAACCTCACAGTTGAGTTGAAAAACCGTGAAGCTGAATCTTAGAATATCTATAGACTCCCAACTGTATTGGCCACCCCAAAAAAGGTCTTTTGAAACAAAGATTAGCATCCTATAAATGGTCTGTGTAGGCAGCGAGTATATGGCCTTTTGTTTCCAGTTTATAAATATTTTAAATTAATTTTTTTAAACACAGGAATAAAAACCTACACAAGTTTATTTACTGCAAGGCTAGGGCAAGCAGTAGAGTGGTGCAAAATGGCACCAGTGTGACCTGAGTAGAAATTTGAATGAGGTGTGAGATGGGAAGGGCCCAGATGATGGAAGTCTAGTTAATCATGGGAGTTGCTATCTGGGGGCGAGGTGGGCATGATGGTAAAATTTCTTTATTCCTGGCTGAGGAATTCAAAGACTATCATCTTCAACAGGTGGAAAACAGTCATCAAATCATCATCATATTGCTGGCCGGGCATGGTGGCTCACACCTGTAATCCCAGAACTTTGGGAGGCCGAGGCAGATGGATCACTTGAGGTCAGGAGTTCAAGACTGTCTAGCCAACATGGTGAAAATACAAAAACTAACCGGGTGTGGTTCCGTGCACCTGTAGTCCCAGCTAATTGGGAGGCTGAGGCAGGAGAATCACCTGACCTGGGAGGTAGAGGTGCAGTGAGCCAAGATCGCGCCACTGCACTCCAGCCTGGGCAACAGAGCAAACCTCTCAAACATACAAAAAAATCCACTGCTGAGCATGTGTGAGCATTCTTACATTCCGAGCATTCTTACCTGAACAGAGAGTATCCCAAGATGTTGTTTGATGCAAATGAAAGCTCCTTGAGTACAGAAACACAGAATTAGTAATCTGACACCTAGCGTATATTACAGATTTCATAAACGTATGAAGACTGGATGAATAACATGACAATGTACATCAATTTCTGGCATTACTGTTTCACCCACCAAATGCTATTATAGCAGAATAAGGACGGAATTGATTCTTCTTACACACACGCCGTCCCATTACCGACCAAATAAAATTTGGAGTGAACCGAAATAACAAGAACAATAATAATACGGTTAAAAGAATGGCCATTATTTGTTCATTGCTTACTATGTGCCAGGTACTGTCGCACTTACTTCGTTATCTCATTTAATCATGGATATTATTAATACCATCATTTTACAGATGAAGAAAATGAAGTTTTGATAAACTAAGTAACTTTCCAAGGTCTCAGAGCAGTATGTGATTGAGTGGATACTTAAAGCCAGGATTTTTAGGATGTATGTCTCACATTCTTAACTAGAACACCCCCTTAGACTTTCTGAATATAGACACACACATATCTATAGTTTAAAGTGCAAGCTAATCCATGGATGGACTGAGGTGCTTCTAAATGGATCAATCATTTTGTTCTTCTTCCTGTTAGTGATAGATATATCTAGAACTATGGACTTACCTTCAAACATTGTGCTATTGTGAAACAAAAGAGATAAACCATTAATGCTTGAAGATATTTTATGTTTCATTGCCTTACAGTTGCTTCACAGATTTTACCTGCAGACATGATGTCACACACAGATCATAAAATGCTAATGACAAAGCTATCATGCAGGTATCATAGAGGACTTTTAATATCATCTGATGTTAAAGATACAATTTTTATGCTAGGTAGAAATTCCAACATTAAGAAGAAGTGAGGAAACACAACTTGGCCTCTCTCTTTCCTTCTGTTGAAGGTTTAAAGCATTGAAATTATACTGAATTGTTTCATGCTAAATTACTCTGTTTTATCTTACACACACACACACACACACACACACACACACACATATATATATATTTTTTTTTTTGAGACAGAGTCTCGCTGTCGCCCAGGCTGGAGTGCAGTGGCACAATCTTGGCTCACTGCAACCTCCACCTCCCAAGTTCAAGCAATTCTCCTGCCTCAACTTCCCAAGTAGCTGGGAAAACAGGCGCGCACCACCGTGCCCAGCTAATTTTTTGTATTTTTAGTAGAGATGGGATTTCACCATGCTGGCCAGGCTGGTCTCAAACTTCTGACCTCAAGTGATCCACCTGCCTCAGCCTCCCAAAGTGCTGGGATTACAGGCACGAGCCACCACGCCCAGCCATTTATTTTTTAACTTTTATTTTAAATTCAAGGGTACAGTACAGGTTTGTTACATAGGTAAACTTGTGTTATGGGGGTTTGTTGTACGGATTATTCCATCAACCAGGTATTAAGCCCAGTACCCATCAGTTATTTTTCCTGCACCTCTCCCTCCTCCCACCTTCCACCTTCCAACAGGTCCCAGTGTGTGTTGTTCCTCTCTCCGTGTCCCTTTCTCCTCTACTAGTTGCCAAACTTCTTCAGGTTGGGACTATATCTTTGCATGTTTGTGTCTAGCATTTAGCACACTCTGTAGCACATTTACCAGCATTACATACATGCTCAGTGAATAGACAGATCATACTATCTATATTGAGAACACATAGGTCAGAATTAAAGAATAAATAGAAAACCACACTGATACTTTAATATGAATTCTCAAATAGAAATACATAAGCCTTCTCACCTCCAGTATTAACCTTGCAAGAGAGAATTCTCAAAGCCGACAAGAAGCCTGGTGCCTAGTGACAATAGTCTACTGTGCACATGATACAGAAACTAGAGACAGTGTTTTGAATGGTGCTAATAAGCCAAGGACACTGAACAAGCATGATGAACTTTCTCTGGACGGTGACAAATCCACTTGGAGAAAAGCTACTTTTGCCTTTGAACACTCATTAATAAAGTTGCTGCCTTATTCTGCCCTAGTTACGGTGCTTTTTTTGAAAAGAAAGCAATCAACCAAAAAGTTTATGACAATGACGGCATATTTTTTAAATAGAAAAATAATAATTGTATATTTTTATGGTGTACAACATGATGTTTTGCTATGGGTATACATTGTGGAATAATTAAATCAAACTAATTAGCATATGCATTACCTCACATCCTTCTCTTATTTTTGTGGTGAGAATAATAACAATCTATTTTAGTGGTAATTTTTTTTTTTTGAGACAGAGTTTCACTCCGTCATCAGGCTGGAGTGCAGTGGCACGATCTCGGCTCACTGCAACCTCAGCCTCCTGGGTTCAAGGGATTCTCCTGCCTCAGCCTCCCGAGTAGTTGGGACTACAGGCACGTGCCACCATGCCCAGCTAATTTTTGTATTTTTAGTAGAGACGGGGTTTCACCATATTGGCCAAGATGGTCTCGATCTCCTGACCTCGTGATCCGCCCGCCTTGGCCTCCCAAAGTGTTGGGATTATAGGCGTGAGCCACCGCGCCCGGTCTCTAGTCGCAATTTTTAAAGATACAATACATTGTTATTAACTATGGTCACCATATTGTACAATAGATATCTTGAAATAATTTATTCTAATTGAAATTTTGTATGCATCAACAAACATTTATCCAATCCCCCCACCTGCCAGCCTTTGGTAACCACCATTTTACTCTTTGACATACCAATTTCATATCCTTTAGACATTATCCATAAGTGGGATTGCTGGATTTTATGGTATATTTTTAATTTTTTGTGAAACCCCCATGGTGTTTTTCATAATAGCTATATTAATTTACATTCTTACCAACAAGCCTTACCTCTCCACATCCCTGCCAACAACACTTACCTTTTGTACTCTCAATCATAGCCATTCTAACAGGCACGAGGTGATATCTCATTGTGATTTTAACTTGCATTTCCCTGACAATAGTGATGGCAAGAATTTTTTCATAAACCTGTTGGCCATTTGTATATCTTCTTTTAAAAAAGTGTCTATCCAGGTCCTTTGCCCATTTTTAAATTGGGTTATTTGTTTTCTTATAATTGAGATGAATTCCTTATGTGTTTTGGATATTATCTCTTATTAGATGGTAAGCTCTCTGTTGGATGTATGATCTCTGAATATTTTCTCCTCTTCCATGGGTTGTCTCTTCACCCTATTGATTGTTGACTTTGCCGTGCAGAAGCTTTTTACTCTGATATAATTTCATTCATCTGTTTTTATTTCACCTGGCTTTTAAAAGAGTTATATCCAAAGAATCATTGCCCGGACCTATGTCATGTAGCTTCTCTCCTGTGTTTTCTTCTCTTTGTTTTACAGTCTCAGATCTTAGATTTAAGTCTTAGGTCTTAGATTTTGAGTTAATGTTTTTAATATGGTGTGAGATGAGGGTGTAATTTCATTCTTCTGTATGTGGATATTCAGTTTTCTGAGCACCATTCACTGAAGAGACTTCCCTTTCCCCATTGTGTGTTCTTGGCATCTTTGTCAAAAATCAATTGACCGTAAATGCATGGATTTATTTCTGGGTGAGGGATATTAATGACTTTCAAATCATTTGACAGAACATCTCACATGAATTATTACTACATCTGCAACTCATCATAACCTTAAAATTACTGATATTCCTAATTTCTACATTTAGCAACTTGAAAATTTTGTACTTGGTATACACAGCATTTGTGAAGGCAAATCGATATGCATATAATATACATAAAATTAGTATAGAGATAACCAAGGTAATAACCTCAATATTATGTTTGTGGCAACTGTTGCTGTTTTAATGATCTTCATGCTCCAGGATGACTTCCCCATGGGAGTATAGTAGAAAAGTGGGCATATATAGCCCTCAGGGAGGGGGCAACGTTTGGAATCCAATTACCTACATGCTTTACTGTCTGTTACAACACAAAGACATAAACCTATTCTATTTTACTACTTACCTTTTCAGTTAATTTGTAATAGTTTGAAAGCATTATTTCAGCATACCCATGGAAAAATAGACTTCTGATTTGAAGATTCCTATGTTTTACTGTGATTTAAAAACGAGCAGCCTTACTTAAAAAGAATAGTCTTTCTATGTAACCATGACCAAGCTAGATTGTACACAACCATATTCCACATATATTATATATGTTTTGATACCATATATGTCATATAGATCTTGATACAGTAGCAACAAGAAAGCCTTGATACCAAGATTTTCATTTGTTTCAAACTAACAGCCAGGAAATTATTTAGGTTCTGGCTCTAATTAATTTATATAACATAGACCGAGGCTATGTCAATGTATTATTGGTTTGGAAATGAAAGAAGACTCAGACAGTTAAATTCCCCATACCCTAGCTATGTAGTTCTGTAAGCACAGGGAATTCATTAAGCAGCAATTCATAGTACTTTTTCTTAATGTTTTATTTGTTTTTCTTTTTGTTTTCTTGTAGAGCAAGATCTCACCAAATCCTTTAGTCACGGTCTATTTCATTGCACTCATTTGGGTGTTACTGCGAAGGTGAAGAACTAATGACTGCAGCAGGAAAAACAATTGGATGTGTCATGAATTATGGCCCTGCTTCTACTTCTACTTCAACCATAATCATTTGTTTAAACAAAAAGTTCTGCATTTGAATTGTCACAATTGTGTGTGTGTTGTAAACATCTCACATTCCATCCAGGCTCAGCCAATACTTGCCTTTGTTAACACTCATAATCAAGAAATAAAATCTCATACTGACCAAAAATTATCCTCATAAGAGAATATAAACAGAAGTCTGATTCATAAACTTACTAATTAACACCTCTACTCTCATTTATTATCTAACATTTTTGTTTCATCTTAAATAAAACTTTATGACATGCTAATAATTTATTTAAAATTTTATCTTTCAAAGGCTTATCTTCTCTTAATGTTCGACTTAGGTTTCTTTATACTATTGATTTTGCCTTTAGAAAATTTTCATATCTCAGCCAGGCAATGTGGCTCACACCTGTAATCCCAACATTTTGGGAGGCTGAAGCCAGAGAATCACTTGAGGTCCGGAGTTTGAGACCAGCCCAGCCAACATGGTGAAACCTCATCTCTACTAAAAATCCAAAAATTAGCTGGGTGCAGTGGAAGGCACCTGTAGTCCCAGCTACTTGGGAGGCTGAGATAGGAGAATCACTTGAACCTCGGAGGCAGAAGTTGCAGTGAGCCGAGATCAGGCCACTGCACTCCAGCCTGGGCAACAAAGCAAGACTCCATCTGAAAAAATAAATAAATAAAATAAATATCCCTCTCCTATAGCATACAAATATAGGCACTAAGTATACATTGCATATCTTTTCTTAGATCAGATTCTAGTTCATGTAATTTCCTCCTCCTTTTTTTTTTCTCATAGAGGGATTTATAAGATTTAGGATTCACTTTTGTATACAGCATATTCTTTCACTTTGGTTTTCCTATGGAAACCAGTGTATTTTCATAGAAAACATATTAGCTACTCTACCTTCCTACGTACTACATCTGGATTGCAGCCTTCTTCTGAATGAGCACTGTAATTACTACACTCCCTAGACTACATCAGAACTCATGAACAAGCAGAACTGCAACATGCAACTTTCTCAGTAATCAGTAATCAAGTTCAACAGGATAATCAGCAACAACCAGCACAGGAAGGCAGAGTGTTTCTCTCACTCTCTAATAGCAATAACGTATTCATGTTTTTATTGTTGGGGAACTTCAAATCATTTTAAGAAGTCACAGTTTTACTGTGGTGTCAATAAAACCAGAAAGACAACCAAGAATTTTATGGTATAAATTTGTTTTACTAACTGTGCCTGAAAAGATGAACAGAAAAGAGTGATTAATGAGCCTAATGGTCTAAGTGGAAGAATACTCAATTCCAAGTTAATTCTCACTCAAGGTTTTTGTCTATCTAACTTACCAGGCAGAGAAGATACCCAATTAATAATCTGAATTTTCAGCTTTTTTCCTATTATTTTTGGACTCATTAATTCAACAAATATTAAACAGGTTGATATTATGCTGGAATGCTGAGAATGCATTAGGCAAGACAAAAATCTCTGTTTCAATTGAGTGTAAATCCAAAGAGGGAGTTAAATAAAGCAGTTACTAGTGTGGTTGTTTATTCATGATTTATTAGCTACTGTGCTAAGTGTCAGGTATACAGCAGTGAGCAAGACAGACAGGCCTCTGCCCTGGTAGGAGGTGTGTAGTAAGTCCTAAGAAAGCAGCAAGCATTAGATCTTGTCACACAGAGGGTATTTAAAATCGTCTTTAGGGGACAGGGATGTTCTAAATACAGTGAAAGCTTATCTGAGACCCAAAAGGCAAATGACACATGGCCATTTAATGGATGAGGAAACGAAGAGTTTTCTGGCATGGGACTAGCAGATGCCCAAAAGTCAGAGGAGCATCTCTCTGGTCAGGTCCCTAGAGGTAGCCCTGTGTGGCTGAAGTAAAGGATGTGCAACAGGACGCTGTGAAAGCAGAGATAAGCAGTTTACCAGACCATGAAGGACATAATAAAGTGGACCTTAATGGAATATGAGCCAGGCTGCCTAGGTTCAAATCCTGGTTCAGAAACAAACTCTGTCTTGACGACTTATGTATGGCGAATCATTCTATTGTCAACCTAGTTAATCTGAGAACCACATTTCACATTCTTTTCTCACAGATAGTTCTCTGTTAGCATGGCCAACTAGATAACTTTTACAAGATTTAGGAGGTAGAACTGAAGCAGCAGCCAATACCCTCTAAAAATCATCATGATTGGATGTAGTGATGGACAGACACAGAGGTCCCTATAGGGGCTTTTCCTCACTCTCTTCCACTTCACTTCCAGCTCTTCTTCTCTACTCTGGCTCCTCCGACTAGGAGCAGCCCTAGAACCATCAATGAATACTTGACCACAAACCCACAGAGGCAAAATCTTCCCATAGACTTATCTGCCAGCAGCTTCACAGTCCCACTCGGGTGGCTGGATGTGCTTGGCTTTTTATATTGACTGGCTGGGAACCACTGAGATCTTCCAATTCTTCCTTTCAGATCTTCCTTCCCAAGCATCTCATAATGTTATATATACACATTCTATAATACATCCCTTATCTTATAACACACAGTGGATGTGTTTCTCTGACTGATATATGGAACAAGTTGCTCTCTATGCCTGTTTCTTTATCTTAAAAGAGGATGATAATAATTACAATAGTATCTGCTTTATGGGGTTGTCTTGAGAAAATAATGTATGCTCACAAAATGATAGCTATTTTGAAGAGTTCATTCTTTACCTTAAGGTGGATGGGGAGTCAATAAAAGATTTTTGGTATGTGACATGACTGGATTTTTGTTTCAGGACAACCAGTCTGAGTGAGATGTGGAATACAGATTTGAGGTTGGTGAAAGTAGAGACAGAGACACATTCTGTCACAGTAATCAGAATTTTTAATCTTGGTAGCTTTCACTGAGGTAGTGGCCCTGGGATTGGAGATCAGGGGACAGATTCGAGAATCTTTGAGAAACTAGAAATGACAGAGCTTGGTAAATTAAGTATGGGGAATGGAGGAAAAAGAGACATGAAGGATTATTTTCAGGCTTCTAATTTAAGAAAGTGGATGGATCATGGTGCAATTTTCTGAAACAGTAAAAATGGAAACAGAACTTGTTTGGTGAGAAAGTGATTAAACTGACCTGGCGCGGTGTCTCACACCTGTAATCCCAGCACTTTGGGAGGCCGAAGTGGGCAGACACGAGGTCGGGAGATTGAGATCATCCTGGCTAACACTGTGAAACCCTATCTCTACTAAAAATACAAAAAATTAGCCAGGCGTGGTGGCACATGCCTGTAGTCCCAGCTACTCGGGAGGCTGAGGCAGGAGAATGGCGTGAATCCGGGAGGCGGAGCTTGCAGTGAGCAGACATCATGCCACTGTACTCCAGCCTGAGCGCCAGAGCGAGACTCTGTCTCAAAAAAAAAAAAAAAGAAGAAAGTGATGAAACTTAGTTTTAGACATGATGAGCCCGGGGTATCCATGAGACATCTAATTGGAGATGATAAAGAGGAAGTTACGTGTACTAAACAGTTGAGTCTGGAGATGAGGCATGAAATGTTCGCCTATCTCTTAATCCATTTTACTTATAAAGTAAATATATTTTCAACAAGAAAAAGGAATCAGCTGGGTGCGGTGGCTCATGCCTGTAATCCCAACACTTTGGGAGGCCAAGGTGGGTGGATCACCTGAGGTCAGGAGTTTGAGATCAGCCTGGCCAACATAGTGAAACCCCATCTCTACTAAAAAACACAAAAATTAGCTGGGCGTGGTGGCTCATGCCTGTAATCCCAGCTACTCAGGAGGCTGAGGCAGGAGAATCACTTGAACCCCGGAGGCAGATGTTGCAGTGAGCTGAGATCGTGCCATTGCACTCCAGACTCCAGCCTGGGCAACAAACAACAGCAAAACTCCATCTCCAAAAAAAAAAAAAAAAAAAAAAAAAGGCAAGAAATTGAACGTGAATTCATGATTATTCAAATTATGTGGAGATTGGCACTCAACAAATGTAGCATATACATTATTTTCAAGTACCCAGAGAACACTGACAACATGCTGCTCTGTAATGCAAATATTAATGCATTTCAAAGAACTGGTATCATACAGCCCATGATGAGTTTGAACACAGTCTCGCAAATATCCCCAGCATTTTCTTGGTGAATAAAGGGGGGAAACTTTTAGCTTCTCTAGAAAGATTATGTATATCCCAGATTGACTATCCTCCTGAAGGAAATCCTTGCTCTTTGAGCAGAAAAATGACAGGCTTTGCCTAATTCACAGGATATTCACATGTATTAGAGATAGCAAATTGGCTGGACACAGGAGAATTGTCACATCTTTTTGGAAAGAGTCAGGCACAACCTAAAAAGATTAAATCTCTGAAAGAATCCTAGATCAGGTAATCCAGCAGGCATCATGCATAGCTATAATTCTGTCTTAGTCCATTTTGTGTTGCTACAAAAGAATACCTGAGATTCAGTAATTTGTTTTAAAATAAGGTTTATTTAGCTCACAATTCTGTAAGCTGGG
The DNA here is from genome assembly GCF_028878055.3 of Symphalangus syndactylus. Classification (NCBI taxonomy): domain Eukaryota; kingdom Metazoa; phylum Chordata; class Mammalia; order Primates; family Hylobatidae; genus Symphalangus; species Symphalangus syndactylus. Next base: position 43,495,729 of record NC_072432.2, read on the forward strand.
AAGTTCAAGAGCATAGCACCACATTTGGCTGGCTTCTGGTGAGGGCCATGTGCTGGTCAAAACATGGTGAAAGGCTGGGTATGGTGGCTCACACCTGTAATCCCAGCACTTTGGGAGGCCGGGGTGGGCACGAGGTCAAGAGATACAGACCATCCTGGTCAACATGGTGAAAACCTGTCTCTACTAAAAATACAAAAATTAGCTTGGTGCGGTAATCCCAGCTACTCAGGAGGCTGAGGCAGGAGAATCACTTGAACCTGGGAGGCGGAGGTTGCAGCAAGCCAAGATCACACCATTGCACTCCAGCCCAGGCATCAAGAGCAAAATTCTGTCTCAAAAAAAAAAGAAACGTATGGTCTAGTTGGTGAGACCTGAGTAGCACATATGACCTCAGAATAATTAATGATATCTTCAAGAAAATGTGAACAAAAGTATATATTTGACTACCTAAAAATTAAGTGTCCATACATTGAAATGTTTATTTTAAAGATATCCAAACTAAAAGACAAGATTTATTGGCCAGGCATGGTGGCTCATGCCTGTAATCCCAGCACTTTGGGAGGCTGAGGCGGGCAGATCGAGACCATCCTGGCTAACACAGTGAAACTCCGTCTCTACTAAAAATACAAAAAATTAGCCGGGCATGGTGGCTGGTGCCTGTAGTCCCAGCTGCTCGGGAGGCTGAGGCAGGAGAATGGCGTGAACCCGGGAGGCGGAGCTTGCAGTGGGCCGAGATCGCGCCACTGCACTCCAGCCTGGGTGACAGAGCGAGACTCCATCTCAAAAAAAAAAAGAAAAAAAAAGACTTATGAGCAAGTTTATTATTACAGTGTTGTTCATTACAATGCTGCAGATGGCCAAAATAATCATCAGGAGAATAGAAAAGGTACAGTTAGATAATAGAATCATATGCTGCTGTTAAAATGACAATAACAAATTATTTGAAATGATGTACAGTATGTATATTACATAATGTTATGAGAAAAAATGTTTTCCACATTTTATCTGCTATTAAATTCAAGAAATATGAGAAAGACCAGAAGAAATGTCTAACATATAAACTGTTACTGCGTCTGAATAAAAGATATATGTGTTGAGGTTTCCTGTTTATGCCTTTTGAAGTTTACTCAGAAAATCATGAAAAATTTAACCAAAAAATGATGTTAACAAAAATTCTTGTAACAATTTAAAATCTAAAATGTATTGCTATGTAAGTGCACAGGTGACAGAAGGGCTGGGGTTATTGCTACGGAGTAACAGCAACTTGGGGAACACAGGCAGTACTACTGCAGATGAGTGGTGGCTGTTACCCTCTGCCTTCTTGGGAAGCACTTGGAAGTGTAGAGTGGTCACTGAAGGATCGCCAAGATTGATACCATAAAGTTACTGGAAGATATTCAGGGCCAAATTCAAGAGGTGCATGAAAAGTGGTCACAAAAGGAATGCATACTGCAAAATTATAGGACTTAGGGTTAATGAGCTCTTAGGTATCAATTCAGAGAACATCATCATGTTTATTTTTTAAAGGCATGTATTATGAGAAAGCAACTCAAAAATGAAGAAATACAGTTGGCCACTAGGCATATGAAAAGAGAACATTCTCACTTAATAATCAAATTAAGATGAGATATTTTACCCGCCATATAACTTTTTTTTTTTTTTTTTTTTTGAGACGGAGTCTCACTCTGTCGCCCAGGCTGGAGTGCAGTGGCGCGATCTCGGCTCACTGCAAGCTCCGCCTCCCGGGTTCACGCCATTCTCCTGCCTCAGCCTCCTGAGTAGCTGGGACTACAGGCGCCCGCCCGCACGTCCGGCTAATTATTTTTGTATTTTTAGTAGAGACGGGGTTTCACCATGTTGGCCAGAATGGTCTCGATCTCCTGACCTCGTGATCCGCCCTCCTCGGCCTCCCAAAGTGCTGGGATTACAGGCGTGAGCCACCGCACCCGGCCGCCTGCCATACAACTTTTAATAATATTAATTGCTAACATACATTCAGTGTCTACTGTGTGCCAGTCTTTTCCTAAAAGTTTTAGATGTGTTGACTTGTTTGTTTAACCCTCCCAACAATCCTAATAGGTGGGTTCTATCTCTTTGCAGATGAGAAAACTGGGGTATAGGGACAAAGCTCATCAGTGTGAGGTGCAGATGGAACCCAGGCAGTGCAGTCCCCAAACCAGCTTTTTTATTTCGGGGGTGGGTCTCACTCTGTCACCCAGGCTGGAGTGCAGTGGTACAATATCAGCTCACTGCAACTTCTGCCATCAGGGCTCCAGCGATCCTTCTGCCTCAGCCTCCCAAGTAGGTGGGACCACAGGAGTGCACCAACAGGCCCAGCTAATTTTTGTATTTTTGTAGAGACAGGGTTTCGCCACGTTGGCCAGGCTGGTCTCGAACTACTGGGCTCAAGGGATCCACCTACCTTGGCCTCCCAAAGTGCTGGGATTATAGGCACGAACCACCACGCCTGGCCCCAAAACCAACTCTCACCTACCACGCCATACAACCTCTTCAATAAAAATATATATACTGAATATGTAATTATAAACAATAAATAAGATAACACATTATTATCCAGTAATAATGCTATGAATATCCAACACTGTTGAGGGCATGAAGACAGCAGCATCATAAAAACAGATTGATATATAAATTTGTACAAACTTTTGGGAGAATATTTCGGTGATCCATATGAATAACCTTGAAAATGTTCATGCCTTCTTAGTCCAGCAATTCTATTTCTACTAATATTATATGTTATAGTTATGAATATTACATTGTCAATTTCTAGTAATAATCATAGAAAATAATTAGACATACCCAAACATTTACATGCAATGATCACAATTATCATATACCTACAATTATCTCTTCAGTTGGGTGAAGGAAGCAGGGCCAAGGTAATGTCGACTGTTTGAAAGTCTGTTTCAGGCAGGGCACGGTGGCTCACGCCTGTAATCCTAGCACTTTGGGAGGCTGAGGTGGGCAGATCATGAGGTCAGGAGATGGAGACTATCCTAGCTAACACAGTGAAACCCCGTCTCAACTAAAAATACAAAAAAAATTAGCTGGGCATGGTGGCGGGCATCTGTAGTCCCAGCTACTCTGGAGGTTGAAGCAGGAGAATGGCGTGAACCCGGGAGACTGAGGTTGCGGTGAGCTGAGATCACGACACTGCACTCCAGCCTGGGCGGCAGAACGAGACTCTGGTTCCATCTGATCTAGGTGAATTCCTTCCTTATCATCATGGAAAACAAAAATAAAGTTTATTCTGTAGAGAGGGCAACAACACAGGGTCTCTGGACTGGGGGCACAGCACATTTGGTGTCAGGGACTAAAGTGAATGTTCGTGTTCTGAATGCCAGGACTCCAGCCTCCTTCTCCTACCTAGGTTTCTAATGCTGGCCCTGCAGTCTATACCCTCTGGGCAGAACATTGAAAGAACCCAGTGGCCCTGGCAATTTACTCAACCTCAGAAACCTTCCTTGTTCCAGCCCTAAAATGGAAATAATTATAAATATGCAGAGAGTTTTGGTGAGCACCAAATAAGGTTATATGACTATTAGCATAGTGCTTGCAATGTGAAGTAATTAACAGAATAAGTTACTTTTAAAATTTGCTATAATTATTCTCATAATGAAGTGAAATTTAATAATGCTCTATTTGCATATTTATATTTGCATCTCCTACTCAAGTCTAAGCTTCACAAAGTAAGGCGTGTGTACTGTTTGGTATTTTATCCTCAATGTTTTGGATAGCATCTGACATTAGTAGGAGTGCAATAGGTATTTGTTTACAATAGAATGAGTGAATGCTTATCTGATGATTAAAAATCCATGGGGCCAGTATCAGGTAGTTGAAAGAGAAATGAACTAGAACACAGGAGTCCTAAATTCTAGATCTGGTTCTGCTAGATAACCTTGAACTAATCACCATAACCTCATTGGACCTTAGTTTTGTTTTCCTTTAACTGTACTTGTTAATAGACTGAGATTGCTAAAGCCTCTCCCAGCAATAACCTGTTGTCTACATTGGGAAGAGCTGCCTCTGTGGTCTTCAGTGTGCCTAATAGCTATTCTTGAAGTAACACGCAACGGCTTCTTTTGTTCACGTCAGTTAGTAAGCAGGTATTAATTGAATGTTACCACTGTAATAAGGCTGGGAAAACAAAGATTAAAAACTTATAGTTCTGTTGCTTAAAAACAAATAAAACAGCTGGGTGCAGTGGCTCACACCTGTAAGCCCAGCACTTTGGGAGGCCGAGGTGGGCAGATCACAAGATCAGGAGTTCGAGACCAGCCTGGCCAACATAGTAAAACCCTGTCTCTACTAAAAATACAAAAATTAGCCGAGTGTGGTGGTGGGCACCTGTAATCCCAGCTACTCAGGAGGCTGAGGCAGGAGAATTGCTTGAACCCAGGAGACGGAAGTTGCAGTGAGCTGAGATCGCACCACTGCACTCCAGCCTGGGGGACAGAGTGAGACTCCGTCTCAGGAAAAAAAAAAAAAAAAAAACAACACATGAGCAATGCCAAAAAACCAGGAATTCAGTAAAACATGATACATCTTTTTTCACGCTATATAATGTTAACAAAATTATATCTATAACCCTATTACTATAAATATTTTTAAAACCCAATATATCCTATTATCTTCTCTTTGTTAGCATGACACCAAAAACCAGAAGGAATTTATGCTCTAGAAAACAAAGGTAAGTTGCTCTTGAACAATACTTTCAAGACTTATTCTCACAGTTGATTCTTTTGACTGGATATTAATTTGTATTTCCAAACTGAATGACATGACTTTCAGTGACGTTATTCATAACCATAACACATATGAAGTTAATTTTTAGGGCTTGACAATTTAAGAAAATAAACACACAAATTTATTCTACTCTCAACCTTCAGAAAATAAAAAAGTAATAGCATCTGAAGAATTCTTATTCCAGATTCTTATCATTCATGTGGAATTTCTGCGTGTGTGAACATGGCTGATTGAGATTACTGTATGTGCCTATTTGGAACTGTAAAGCAATATGCTGTTTCCTGTCCATTGTGTTTTATGGATATGGTCAATATGACAGCACTATTGAGGTTCAATTTCCCAGAAAATTTAGTAAGTCATGTTCAAAATTAAAATTAAAACTTAAAGTAGTCTCAAAATAACAGAAGCAGCAGAGAGGAAACAGTAAATCAATTAAAGATACACTGAGCCCAAGTTGTTATATTATCTTGGTTGAACCAGAAACTTAATCTTTCTGCGATGGCTGACCTAATTGTACCAGTAGATTCCCTTTCTAGTGATAGAAAACTATTCCCAGCATCTCATGTGGTGAAATGTATCATGGAGAACTTCTTTTTCATTACTCTAAGAGTTGAAACTATTTTTAAATTAGCTTCATTGAAGAATAATTTACATATAATAAAATGTACCCATTGAAGTGCATAATGCAATTAGTTTTGACAAATGCACATAGTAGTTTAACCACCACCACAATCTTGCAATAGAACATTTCTAGGAACTACCTTTAAAAAATATCCATTATCTATTCTTTCATTTATTTTGTAAATGTTTAGAGCATCTATTTTGCAACAACATAGGCAATATATGAATACCAGGCATGAATGAAGCATCTAAACTCTGGTCTCAACTGCTCATACATGTCAAAGCACTTAGAAAGCCCTGCTGGGGGAGGGATGATGGGAACCCTTCCGGAACCAGGGCCAGAAGATCAGTCTAGACTAGATAATTCCAGAAATCCATCCAAGAGGAAACTACAAGGAAATTTGCATTTATCAGGTGCCTACTTCGTGGCAAGCACCCTACACACGTTGAGTTCCTATAATAAAATATTTTATGTAAGGAGAACAAGGCACTGCAAAAAAATAGTTAAAGGCTAAGGCTGTGAAGATGACTTGTGGGTAACAATCCCCAACTCAGCCACTTACTGGCTTTGAAATCTTGGGCAAAGTATTAAACATCTTTGGTTTTTTGTTGTTTGTTTGTTTGTTTTTGCAACATATTCTTGCTCTGTTGCCCAGGCTGGAGTGTAGTGGCGTGATCTCAGCTCACTGCAACCTCCACCTGCTGGGTTCGAACCATTCTCCTGCCTCAGTCTCCCGAGTAGCTGAGACTACAGGTGCGCACCACCACACCCGTCTAACGTTTGTATTTTTAGTAGAGATGGAGTTTCACCATGTTGGCCAGGCTGGTCTCGAACTCCTAGCCTCAAGCAATCTACCCGCCTCAGCCTCCCAAACTGCTGGGATTACAGGCGTGAGCCACTATGCCCGGCCTCAAATATCTTTGTGCCCAGTTTCCTCATGTGAAACGTAATAATACTTCCCTCATAGGATTAGTACAGGTAAATGAGCTTGTACATGGGAAGCACTGAGAAAATCACCCAGTACCCAGTATATAGTAAGAACTCCATAAATGTTCATGACCATTGTTAATGAGTTCTTATGCTAGACCAGTGTCTAGCATCACACAGCTAGCAAGTTTCATACTGTAATATGAACACGTGTGTGAGACTCCAAAGCTCATGCTTTTTCCACATCTTGGTTGAATTAGAAAGTGGCAATGATAAGCGGGCAGGAGGGACATGAGTCTGTTCATCTTTCCTTCTTCCTGGAAATCCTATTCTCTTATCCCCTCCCCCAGTACCTCTAAAATTCCTAATTGTAGTGATGCTGTGGGGTACACCCAGATCACCCTCTTCGGCCCAAGGCACCTATCCTTCCTTTCCCCTCCCCTGTTCTGGGGTTATAATTTAATAATAATTTGGCTGTTTATGGCTCACAACTACATCCCTCTCTGGGAATTATTTTTGGTCAAAGGTAGCTGCCTCACCCAAGATTATGTCCCATCCTCAGGGACTGCTTATATCTAATCACCATTTTATGTGAGTTTGAGTCTCCAGGCTCTCCTGCTTTAACTCAGGACACCTCTGAAGGGCCATCCTGCTTGCAGAGCTCCCTGTGGGATCAGCGGAGGTCTCTGTTGCCACTGATTCCTCTGCCCAATCATGCTTTTCTTACTCCCTTACAAGTGCTTCTCCAGGAGCATGAATCAATAATCCTGCTACATGCAAACCTCCATCTCAGCATCTGTTTCCAGGAAACCCAACCTAGGACTTGGTACTGGAAGTATTCTTAGGAGGCAGCTCTGCAGTGGGGCTTTGGAAGGGGCTCAGCAGATGGAGTATCAAAAGCTCCTGGCAGCTGTAGCAGTTCAATTGTTCATGAGAGGTTAGGGAGTATAGGATACCAGTGGAAAGGAACGCTCTGAAGGATGCTATTGTCTCAGGCATTTGAGAAGCGTGGAGGAAGTGGTGCTTTTAAGGACCATGGAATTAGATGTCTGTTGCTGGGTATTATTGATGCATTAGAAAAAAGACAATGAAGACAATGGTGATTAATCACCAACTTAAAAAGTGCAAATTATAGACTGTCCTTGGCAGCATATAAAGAGGTTCATCTTCTGCAGCTAGAGGGCAGAAAAAGCTAAGCATCAAACATTAGACTTAATTAGAAAGGGGGTGAAGTCCAGAAGTTTGTACTCTCAAATCTGATTTGATTATCAGACCTTGATTGGAAAGGACCTGGGACTTAAGAACATCTGGGTCAAGGCAATCAAGAACTGTGAAATCTGAGTCTGCTGAACCCTTTGAGCCTGAAGAAATGGCCCACTCCTCTCTGTTGAAGACTAGTTGAAGGCTGGCCCTTCTAACCTTTCTTAAGGATGTTGCAGAAGTCTCTACCTAGCAAGATAAATACACTCTGGCTGGTCACGGTGGCTCAAGCCTGTGATACCAGCACTTTGAAAGGCCAGAACAGGTGGATCACTTGAATCAGGAGTTCAAGACCAGCCTGACCAACATGGTGAAACCCCATCTCTACTAAAAATACAAAAATTAGCTGGGTGTGGTGGTGTGTGCCTGTAATCTCAGCTACTTGGGAGGCTGAGGCAGGATAATTGCTTGAACCTGGGAGGTGGAGGTTGCAGTGAGCCGATATTGCACCATTGCACTTCAGCCTGGGCAACAGAGCAAGACTGTCTCAAAAAAAAAAAAAAAAAAAAAAACATAAATACGCTCCAGATGATGGGAAATAATCCTTATGAAGGTTGAAGTTTCAGGAGCTTAAAGTTTACAGTGACTTTTTGTAAGGACATATAAGGCTATCCCCTCAAAAATAAAGGATAAATTACTGCATCTCATATCTGCCACACCTAAGAAAGAAGGACAATGCTTTTAGTCCTTTTAAGATTTTGGAGACAGCTTATCCACTCTGTGTGTCACTATGCTCCTTCTTTATACTCTACATCCTGTGGTGCCCCATTTAGGATCCTATGGTAACTAGTAATGTATCTTCACATTACATATGTTTAAAAATACACAATAAAGTGTTTTAACCAATATGAAGAAAATAAGGTAATTTGTAAAATTAGTACAATCTTGACATGTAAATACTTTGATTTAACTACACTGAAAGATATAAGTAAGTATTGTAATCAGATTTTTTGAACCTATATCTTTAAGGTTATATTTTTTGAACCTATATCTTTGAACCTATCAATTGTGATAATTACAATATAGATTGATATATAGTTGAGTTACTCAAATACCAAGGATGATGTTATCAATTATATGGTTTTTCAAAATGGTGATTAGCTCTTGGTAAAGTTTCAAACATTAAAAGTGCAATTACGGCCAGGCGCAGTAGCTCATGCCTGTATTCTCAGTACTTTAGGTGGCCAAGACGGGTGGATAGCTTGAGGTCAGGAGTTCGAGACCAGCCTGGCCAACGTGGTGAAACCCAGTCTCTACTAAAAATATAAAAATTAGTTGGGTGTGGTGCCAGGCACCTGTAATTCCAGCTGCTTGGGAGGCTGAAGCAGGAGAATCACTTGAACCCAGCAGGCAGAGGTTGTAGTAAGCCGAGATCACATCACCGCACTCCAGCCTGGGTGACAGACTGAGACTCCGTCTCAGAAAAAAAAAAAAAAAAAGTGCAATTATTTATCAGGTACTTACATTACTGGAAAAAAAATCAATGTATATTGAAAACTTGAAAATAAAATCCTCTGTTTACATATAAAATAGAGTAAGCTTCTACATTCAGCTAATTATAAACAGATTTTTACCTACTATCCAGCAGGAGATTCAAAAGACATGCAATGTAAGTTAATTCTTAATTGTATAGAAATGTTTTTTCATTGAAGGATACTAAATGCCAATAGCACTTCCAATCATTGTGATAACCAAAAATGCCCCCCTTTGACGAAGTACCTATCTTGATAAGAACCACAGCTCTAATATGTCTGCATTTCTCCTGTTTCCTTTGCCACTCATTACATGCTAGTTTCTCAAAGTATCAGCTGGCTGTTAGTAACCCCAAATCCATATCTCCAGCATCATTATCTTCTTAACCTTTAGATGTGTATTTTCAATTTTCTGAAGGACATAGAATCTGAAAACCTCACCCATACATCAGACTCAACCTGTCCACGTCATTTTGTTAACTTTTACATAAATCTATTTATATTTCTGTTGTCTTAATCTGTGCCACTCTCATATACTCAATCATGCAAGTTAGCACCCTGGGTATCATCTTTGTTTCCTCCCAACTTTTACTCCCACATCAACCCAATCAGTAAAACCTTCTGATGTTGCCATCCTGTCTCCATTCTATAACCATTGCACATCATACAGAAAACAGTAACCTAGCAACCAGAAGAAAACAGCTGGATTGTAAATGTGATCATGTTATCTTCCTGATTCAAACTCTTCAGATGAGACTAATGTCTCGTCTGTGTTCATAAATAACACCTCGCATGTACTTCAATCATTGCTCATGCCACATTGTATTATAATTACCTGTTCGTATTTCTGCCCCACTAAGCTCTAAGCTCCCTGATGTCAGGAATTGTGTTTTATTCAGTTGTACATCCCCAGGGCCTAGCACAACACTGGACACAGCACAATAGTCAATAAATATTTGCCGAATGAATTAAAGATCCATAAGAAACCACAATACTAATGATTAACTTAATGTGAGTGAAGTAAGGAGTAACTTAATTATAATATACAGATTTGGGTGTCAGGGCGTGGTGGTCTATGCCTGTAATCCCAGCACATTCAAGACAGGCTTGTGGAGCCTGCGGTTTGGGGTTTATATGGGTGCAGGATAGGGGGACATGGTGGACCAAAAGACAACATTTGGACACAAAAACAGGAATGCCTGTTCCCATTTAGGGCCACAGGTTTCCAGGCTTGAGGGTGGGGCCTTTGCCAGGGAACTGCCCTCTTCTACCCAGTATATCCCTGTCTCCTGTCTGAATCAGCATGATGTATGGGCAATGACACTATGTTCGTGTTGTCTGGGACATAGGCTATAGAGCCAGAGATGTTAGAAAACAGTTGGAAAAGGAAGTGAAGGCCACCTTGAGAAGGGTCTTCTTAGCAGGTTGAAGAGTTTACACTTTTATCTATCAGTAACATAGAAGTACTTTTCAAAAGATTTCAATCAATTTAATCTGTGTATCTATGGTAAATTGGAAGATAATAAGAAGTAGCAGAGAGTAGTTAGAATCACTGCTTCAAAAAGAAACTACATACTTGTAAGCTACGTTTCTGTTTTTGAAAAGTAAGCGGATAGAAAGAGAGAGAAAGGAAGAAAAGAGAAAGAAAGAGAGAAGAAAAAAGAAAGAAAAAGAAAGAGAAAAATAAAGAAGAAAGAAAGAAAAAGAGAAAGAAAGGAAAGAAAGAAAGAAAGAAGGAAAGAAAAAGAAAGAAAGGAAAGAAAGAAAGAAAGAAGAGAAGAGAAGAAAAGGAAGAAAGGAAGGAAGGGAAAGAAAGAAAAAGAAAGATGCTACCTGAGAGAGCAAAATTCCATTTTGTCCTCTATAATCTGTATCCAGAGTCTGTGTGGACACAGGCCCTTGTACTGAGTAGGTGTGTGAATGCAGATCAGCCTCTGGCTGGAGGCTCTGACACTTCCCTTAAGAAGGTTACAGCTTTTAGAAACAACAGGGTGATTGAACTGTGATTTCACCCGACTAGAAAACCACAATTCCCCCTGTGGCTTAAGGGTAACCAGGGTTTTGTTTTAAATTAAAAGTAAATTACTTATGTTAAAGATGCCCTAGGGACCATTAGGTATTCTATCATTTAAAGCAAACCGAGCAGAACTCTGAAAATTATTAGCATTCCTCTAGAGAGCACTTTGGGCTATCTCCTATTGTCCATTCAATGGCCAGTTTATTAGGAACTTTTGTGAGGATTTTATATCAAACTCAAAGCTTTTCCATTTAATTATCAGGCAGAGCGAGAGTCTAAATAAACAGAAAACACACAAATAACTAACTTATCTTTCCAACAGATATTGATGAAAAAGCTCAGGTTCAAACTCCACTATGGCAACTAATACCACAAATAGGCTTTATTTTTTTTCCCATCACAAAACAAGTTTATTTAATAAAGAAAGTAAGATACATGTATGGATACAAAAACCCATTCACTCACTCATTTACTCATTCAATCAACTTCTAGCAAAGGTCCCAGCTGGATCCCAAACTGAAACTCCAACATAACAAGCATGCCTAGTAAACAGACACGTTAGGTCACTTAAAGTTGAGCAAAAGCTCTTCATGGGCACATGAAATTAGGGTCAGGAGAAGACAGACAGCAAACTACTTTTCTCGACTCTTGATTCCACTGCACATTTGATGGGGTCTTATGTATAGAGGGACTGTATCCAGATAGTCAAGTCACCGTCTGGGGAGGGACAGGACACAGACAATATTACTTCTGTGCTCAGGTGTCCAAGGGAGTCAGGGGAGAGAGGGAGGGGGTACTTTCCCCATTTCTACACACACACACACACACACACGGCATCAGTATATAGTGGCCTCCACAGAGCATCGTGCCATTTTTTGATACCCAGGGCATGTGTATTTGTGTGTGCAAGCATAGCCACCTTGTGGCACAATTCCAGGGAGTGCCATTCTGTTGGAGTGTAAGGAAATGGTGGCCCTGGGGTTGTACAGGGCATAATCTCTGTTGTCCTACACAGCTCTCCTGGCAGCCCTGTTCAGATCAGAAGACTGCATCCTGAGCAGAGATATTAGTATTGCCATGTTGGCCTCTTCATGCAGTTTCTAATCAGTAAAAATCAAAAGGGGGCTGGAGTAATCACCATGGTGGACCTGCTTTTTAGCACAAAGAAGCCATTCCTTTCAAATTCCCAGAAATAGCTGGGTGAGACATTAAGAGGGCTGGAAGGCCCTGCAGGTGGAAAAAGGAGTGAGTTCCTGCTGTCAGTGTAACGGATGAGGGGCCCGGAGGAAGCTGGGCTGTAATTTATTCAAAAGCATTTACTGAGCACCTAATGTGCCACAGTACTATGCTATATATATTTTTAAAGCATTTTCAAAAAATAAATAAAAGTCAATGTATTTTACCTGGAAGTGTTGTCTAAAATCATAGAGTTCCCTCTGTGCAGCATCTCATCCAACACTTCCCTCATGATGAATAACAGCCAGTTCTGGGGGTACACACACACACACACACACACACACACAGGTTTTTCTTACCCTATTCATATTCTCATTTAAGCAGAAATAAATACTAAAATCCCCTTGGGTGCTCTTTTTTCGGGACTCCACATCCAGCATAAGTGATAAAACAGAAAAGATTTTCTTACTTTCCTTCCAAATTCCAAGTGGTATTAAAAAAGAAAAAGTTCCAATGAAATTGGTGGTGCAGTCAGTTTTGGTGGAGGCATAGCCTTTTCTTTTGTGTTCCAACATACTGCCTACCTCTAATTTGGTCTACCCACAGAATGTCACTGCCAAAAAGGTGATGTTGAGAACAGAGGGTCTTATTCAGATATATTCTTTGCTCAAAACAACTTTAAGTATTGAGATAATCTGATACAGGTGGCATCTCTTCTTAAATCTTCTTGTTTTGCCCTTGGACTTTAATCACTTACATGGATACAACTAAACCTCTGAAAGTGCCTCACAGAAATGTATTACTGTCCACATATGTAAAATCTCCACTTCACTTTCAAGTCCAGTTTCAGTCCTACAAACCAACACAACATAAAAACAAGAAGAAAAAAACCAGGATACTCTGCCAGCAAAGTCAACTTTTCCCACAAGATCCAAATATTCCAGGTTCATAGTACACATAAAACTTTTTATACTATTGCATTGGAAAGGGTATTTCCAGTGATCCACTCATCTATTTTTTTAGCCTTTAAATATCTTAATACCCTGGATCATGCTTCACACTCTAATTCTCACCCTGGACATGAAACTGTTAAGCTCCAAGTGACAGATTTTTATTTTAGGAAAAGAAGCTCACTACTTAACAAAATAAATTCATTTCCTCACATCTATTAAAGTTTGAAAACTGCTCCTCCCTCTCCAAGACTCCGTCTCTAGACTAAGCTAATGTTTAATCCGCAGTTTACCTGGTACTCTGACAAAAGTTACATCAGAAGGCCTTTGTTAAACGTCCTTTCAGAGGTGATAAATGAGAAAGCACTTTAACAGAAATTGATTTAAGCAAAACTCTTGGCCCACTTTAAAGTTTTTTCTCACACCGTTCTCTGTCCTGATGTAAAGTCCAGGTTGACAACTAAGAAAAGACAGTGACATTTTAGAGGCAAAAATATCTCTGATCCTATAATTAAAAAGATGATATTGAGAATTGATATTTTCATTACAATTAAAATAGTATTGCTTGATCTAATGATCAAATGAAACTATGTCAGAATGAATTCTAACCCATTAGTGGGCCTTGTATTTTAAACATTAGAATTTACTCACTCTCATGAAAATTATTTAACTTGTGTATCTGTTTAGAGGTAATCCTTTTTTTTTTTTTTTTTTTGGTAAAGAAGGAGGTTCTGTGATTTGGGGATACTGAAACTCCTTTTTAATTATTTGATATAAATAACGCATTTTGATAAGTGTTAGTGACTCTGACACTTTTTAAAAACTCAGTGTTTGTTTGACACCTGGAAAAGTGATCTCTCAGTTTTAAATATTATGATGCAAAAGCGATTACATTTTAAGTAATGTTTCGATTATACCTCCCCTGAGCTTTATGGAAGTAAACCTGAGCTCTTGTTGCTTCTTAACACCTATCACAAAGCACAGATTTAATGAAGAACTGAATATGATAATATCATACCCAAATATTGGAGATGGAAATAGCCACTATGATTCTTGCTTCAACTATGCTAACCACATAAACAGTTTTGCTTTTTATGATTAAACTGGTCAGTTGGATACAAAAAACGACGACTGTGGTGAGATCAATTAAAATAGTCAAATTTTTAACAGTATCGTTCACATTTACATTAGTCAAGGTTCCCAAAACTTTAATTATAAAATCTTTTTTTATCAGTTCATGACAAATTTTTCAAACTTAAAAGAACACAAAACAAGTGATAATTGAAAATATCAAGAAATACCAAGAAATTGGGGCTGAATATACAAGAGAGGGTTATGTTAAAATGGATGTTAATTAGAGCCTGGTTTAGGCAGCATAAAGATCATAATTTAAATATTTTTTCTAATAGAAAAACATGTGAATAGGCTCTTGTGTTCTTATGTAAACTGGCATAAATATGCTTGTATATTTTATAAAATGTAAGTGCCAGGATCCAAATGGCAAGTTTTAGCAGGTGTAGGATTCACGGCCAGTTTTGTGGTTTATCACATCTCCCCTTACAGGAAATGAAAGTGGAAAAAAGGAAAAAAAAAGCAGAAGCTGTGAATCTGGTCAAGGGCAATTGATGCTTATAAGTACACACTTAACTTTCCTGGCTGGCATTCTACAACCTTGCCTGTATCATAACAAACTGAAAAATCACTTCTACAGACAATTTTGTCATAAGGCAATGACACAGCCCTATCCTTATACAGGAGGTGGCTAGAGACGAGGCAGGCAAGGATAAAAAACGGAGCTCAATTTAATAAAATGTGTATAGGATATTTTGTTAAGGAAGTAAATTTTTATTATCTACAATAATAGATTTAAACTGGAAAATTCGGGCCATTTTTTAATCATTAGAATGGGAAGAAAAATCAAATTTGCTTTAATAAGTAGAAAAGGACAGATGTGAACT
This sequence comes from Symphalangus syndactylus, assembly GCF_028878055.3. NCBI lineage: Eukaryota > Metazoa > Chordata > Mammalia > Primates > Hylobatidae > Symphalangus > Symphalangus syndactylus. The sequence goes on from NC_072432.2 coordinate 43,510,878, forward strand.
TTAGCATTGTTCAGAAAAAAGGAAAAACACATGACTTTCAGTAAGGCCACTGAGTATAAGCTGTGTGGGTTGGGGCCTGCACGAGGGCGCCCAGCCCAGCAGACTTTGGGGAGCTAGAGTCCAGCCAGCAGTCCTTTTGCGAAGCCATATATACCCTAGTGAGTGCATCTGTCTGCCGAGGAAGGAGGACTTTTTTCTAATTCTCAAGGAAGCAGAGGCCGTGTTTAAAAACAATACACAGTGTTTCCTAGGGCTCTGGGAAGTAGAAACCTACATATACTGCTAGAGGAGTATAAATGAATACAAATTGTCTGAAGGGCAATTCAGAAATAGGTACTGTATAAGATGCCTTCACATGTTCCATATTCTTTGAAACTTCAAGTCCCACCTATAGAAATTTATTTGAGGATTAGCTGTAGTGGCGGTTTTTAAAATGTGTCTATAAAATGTTTTACTCTCCTCCCTTCAAAAGATAGAGCCTAAGAGATCGTGCCACTGCACTCCAGCCTGGGCGACAGAGTGAGACCCTGTCTCCAAAAAGAAAAAAAATGGAGCCTAATTCCCCACTTTTTTTATTTTTTTCTTTTTTGACGCAGTTTCGCTATGTCGTTACCAGGCTGGAGTGCAGTGGCGCCATCTCGGCTCGCTGCAAACTTTGCCTCCCAGGTTCAAGCGATTCTCCTGCCACAGCCTCCCAAGTAGCTGGGATTACAAGTGCGAGCCACCACGCCCAGCTAATTTTTGTTATTTTTAGTATTTTTAGTAGAGACAGGGTTTCACCATGTTGGCCAGGATGGTCTCGATCTCCTGACCTCGTGATCCGCCCGCCTTGACCTCCCAAAGTGCCGGGATTACAGGCGTGAGCCACTGTCCGCGCCCGGCCTTCCTCTCTTCTTGAATGTGGACCAGACTTAGTGAGGACTAATTTCTAAAGGATACCATGTGAAGGAGGTGCTGCTATATGAATTTGAAGGCTAAACTGTAAAAAAAAAAAAAAAAAAAAAAAAAAAAAAAAAACAGCCTGTATCTGGCTTTCCCTCTCTCACATCACTTGCTCTTGGGGGAAGTGAGCTGCCGTGTTGTAAGAAAACTCAAACAGCCTGTGGGCAGATCTAGGAGGGGAGGAACTGCAGCCTTCTGCCAAAATCAACATTAACTAGCCAGTCATGACAGCCAAGTCTTTAGCCTCTGACAAGACTTCAGGTGACTGCAGACTCTGTGACATCTTGACTACGACCTTACAGGAGATTCCAACCCAGAACTACCCAGTCATGTATGTCTCTATTTTTATTTATTTATTTATTTATTTATTTATTTTGAGACCAAGTTGTTAATGCAGAAATCCAAATAATTAAGACAGAATATACATAATAGATATCCAAATAATTAAGACGAAAAATATATATAGATATTTATTGCAATGATGTCTATAATAGCGAAGAGTAAGAAAAATTTAAACATTCAATATGAGAAAGCGATTACAGTATTATCACATGACTATCCATAAGAGAAAATAAGAGGTTGACATTAAAAATGTTATTCTAAAAAATATAGAGAATATCAATACTAAGTGAAAAGTAATTTCTGAACTATTAGACACAATATAACTGTTTTCTTGTTTTCTTTAATTTATTAATACATAGTAGATGTACATGTTTTAGTGAACATGTGACAATCTACTACCTTCATATAATTTGTAAAGATCAAATCAGCTTAATTGGGATAACCGTCACCTTAAATGCTTGTCTTTATACTAAAAATTATTCCCTTCCAGTTATTCTGAAATATACAATAGATTATTGTAATCTATCATCACCTTACTGATCTATCAAACACGAGTTACTACTTCTATCAAACTGTATATTTACACCCATTAATCAACCTCTCTTCATCTCTCCCACCCCTCTGTGCTTCCCAGCCTCTGGTAACCACCAATCTACTCTATCTTCATGAGATCCAACTTTTAAGCTCCCACATATGAGTGAGAATATGCAGTATTTGTCTTTCTGAGCTTGGCTTATTTCACTAAAATAATGACTTCTAGTTCCATCTGTGTTGCCACAAATGACAGGATTTCATTCTTTTTCATGGCTGAAACATATTCCATTGTGTATACATACCACCTTTTCTTTATCCATTCATCCATTGATGGACACTTAGGTTGCTTCCAAATCTTGGCTATATGAATAGTGCTGCAATAAACATAGGAGTGCAGATATCTCTTCGATATATTGATTTCCTTTTTTTAAATTTCTTTTTTGGATACATACCCAGTAGTGGACTTACCGGATCATATGGTAGTTCCATATGGTAGTTCCATTTTTAGTTTTTTGGGGAACCTCTATACAGTTTTCCATAGTGGCTGTGCTAATTTACATTCCTGCCAACGGTGTGCAAGGCTTGCCCTTTCTCCACATACTTTCCAGCATCTGTTATTCCCTGTCCTTTTTTTTGAGACGGAATCTCACTCTGTCGCCCAGGCTGGTGTGCAGTGCTGTGATCTCCACTCACTGCAATCTCTGCCTCCCAGGTCCAAGAAATTCTCCTGCCTTAGCCTCCCGAATAGTTGGGATTACAGGTATGAGCCACCATGCCTGGCCAATTTTTGTATTTTTAGTAGAGACGGGGTTTCGCCATGTTGGCTAGGCTGGTCTTGAACCCCTAACCTCAGGTGATCTGCCCACCTTGGCCTCCCAAAGTGCTAGGATTACAGGCATGAGCCACCGTGGTGCCCAGCTCCCTCTCCTTTTTATAAAAGCCATTTTAACTGGGGTGAGATGATATCTCATGGTGGTTTTTCATATATCTTTTAGTCATTTGTATGTCTTCTTTTGATAAATATCTATTCAGATCTTTTGCCCAGTGTTACATCAGATTATTTGGAATTTTTTGCTATTGAGTTGTTTAAGCTCCTTAAATATTCTGGTTATTAATCCCTTGTCATAGGTTTGTCTCTTCACTTTGTTGATTGTTTCTTTCACTGTGCAGAAGCTTTTTCGCTTGATGTGATCTCATTTGTCCATTTTTGCTTCGGTTGCCAATGCTTCTGAGGTCTTACACAAAAAATCTTTGCATAGACCAATGTCCTGGAGTGTTTTGCCAATGTTTTCTTCTAGTAGTTTGACAGTTTCGGGTCTTACATTAAATCTTTGATTCATTTGATTCATTTTTATTTGATTTTTGTATATGATGGGAGATAGGGGTCTAGTTTTATTCTTCTGCATATGGATATCCAGTTTTCCCAGTGGCATTTATTGAAGAGAATGCTTTTTTTTCCCATTGTATGTTCCTGACACCTTTACTGAAAATGAGCTGGCTCTAAATATCTGGATTCATATCTGGATTCTCTATTCTGTTCCACAGGTCTAGGTGTTTGTTTTTATGCCAGTACCATGCTAATTTGGTTACTACAGCTTTGTAGTATATTTTAAAGTCAGGTAATATGATGCCTCCAGTTTTGTTCTTTTCGCTCAAGATTGCTTTGATTATTAGGGGTCCTTTGTGGTTCAACATAAATTTTAGGATTTTTTTTTCTATTTCTGTGAAGAATGTCATTGGTATTTCGGAAGGGATTTCATTGAATCTATAAATTGCTTTGTGTAGAATTGTCATTTTAACACTATTAACTTGGCCGGGCATGGTGGCTTATGCCTGTAATCCCAGCACTTTGGGAGGTCGAGGCAGGCAGGAGGTCAGGAGTTCAAGACCAGCCTGGCCAACATGGTGAAACCCTGTCTCCACTAAAAATATAAAAATTACCCGGGCATGGTGGTGGGTGCCTTTAATCCCAGCTACTTGGGAGGCTGAGGCAGAAGAATTGTTTGAACCTAGGAGGCGGAGGTTGCAGTGAGCTGAGACCTTGCCATTGCACTCCAGCTTGGGCAACAAGAGTGAAACTTTGTCTCAAGAAAAAAAATATATATATATATATTAACTCTTCCAATCTATGAGCATGAACTATCTTTTCATTATTGTGTGTGTCCTATTCAATTTCTTTTATCAGTGTTTTATAGTTATCCTCGTATAGATCTTTCACTTGTTTGCTATTGGCATATATAAATGCTACTAATTTTCATATGTTGATTTTGTATCTTGCAACTTTACTGAATTTGTTTATCAGTTCTTACAGTTTTTTGGTGGGGATTTTAGGCGTTCCTCAGTATATCAGGTCATCTGTGAACAAGGCTAATTTGACTTCTTTCTTTCCAACTTGGATGTCCTCTATTTCTTTCTCTTGTCTGACTGCTCTAGCCAGGACTTATAGTAGTACTATGTCAAATAACAGTGGTGAAAGTGAGTATCCTTGTCTTGTTTCAGCTCATAGAGGAAAGGCTTTTGATTTTTCCCCATTCAGTAGGATGTTAGCTAAGGCACAATATAACTCTATTATGTAAAAAAATTTCTAAAATCTGTGTGTCTATAAAAGACTAGAGGAGTCCAAAATAAAATGTTAGCAGCAATTTTCTATGGGTAACATAGAGTTAAACTTTTTTACTTTCCCCTGCTGGTTTATATTTTCTAAATTTTCTACAATGAGTATGTATTACCTTTGTCAAGATAATAAAAATTTTGTCAAGATTAAAAGATACTGTGACAGAGAGGCGAGATAAATAGAACAGTAGAAGGTCAGTGGTGCTGATGTTTGAGTTCCTTCTATGGTATTCCTAGAAGTGAACTTGCCCTTTACATTTCACCACTCTAGTGAGCTGGAAACTTGTTGTTCCCCAAAATGACCCATTTCATCTTTAAGCAGCTTTTACTGAGAAAAAGTTATTATTATCATTATTATTTTTTTTTAGACGGAGTCTCACTCTGTCACCCAGGCTGGAATGCAGTGGTGCAGTTCGGCTCACTGCAACCTTTGCCTCCTGGGTTCAAGCGATCCTCCTGCCTCAGCCTCCCGAGTAGCTGGGATTACAGGCGCCTGCCACCATGCCCTGTTAATTTTTTGTATTTTTAGTGGAAATGGGGTTTTGCAGTGTTGGCCAGGCTGGTCTGGAACTCTCGACCTCAGGTGATCTGCCTGCCTTGGCCTCCCAAAGTGCTGGGATTACAGGCGTGAGCCACCACGCCCAGCCGAAAGTTATTCTTTATATGAGCTAAAATTATTCTTTCTATCAAAGTTTCTGAGAAGGAACATACTCTTAAGTGTGAAATAATCTCTGAAGAATTAAAGGAAATTTTCATTTCTCTTATTCTATATATAAAACTTTTATCAGTAAAGCACCAGATCTCATTAACTTTTGATGGCTTGGTATTATCAATAAATCCAGAGTTCATTGACAAATAAAAACCATCAATTCTTTTTTTCCTGATTTTGACACAAATACTACACCAATGTCCACTTAATAAAAATAATTAACATTTATGCAGTAATAAAAAACTTGGACATAAGTCAAGGATTTTATTTTACTCATTTAAAGTGATTTAATATTCAGTAAGATGGGTCCTGGGAATCTATTTTTAACAACATTCTTTTCAGATAATTCTGGACCTCAAATAGCACTTTGAAACACTCTGTTTTAAAGATTTTACAAAAGTTACACACCCTCAGAAAAACACTCACATGCACAAACTTTGCACACAATTTTAAGAGTTTTATAAACCTTCTGAAATCCATCATTTGTCCATATTTCCAACAATGTGGAGCAAGTTTTACATTCAGTATCTTTCTTCAGTAAACAGCAATTGGGGCATATACTATATATCAGAGAAGGTAAAGGCTTAATAAACTCTCCAAAGTCATGGGTCTACTTGAGAGCTTCTATGTTTTGGCATAATTGATCTCTTGACTGCATAAATCCCTCTATTCACCCCAATTTATTCCAAGTTATGGCATACATAGGAAATGACCATTGTTGTAGGGCTAAGTAGAAAAGGCCAAAAGCAGGGCATTCCAGCTTTCCAGCCTCAGTCCAGCCATTGGGAGGGATCAATATGACTGCCCATGTGTAACCCATTTGCAGTATACTTGTAGGGCCCACCATTTAGGGATTATTGGCATGGGTGAGATATTTTGAAATGTAAAGCCAAAAATATATTTTAAAAGATATGTTAACTTATGCAATGATAAAAGGTGATGTCTAGGTAACTACATAAATTAGTTCTTTTTAGGATGCACAATCCATGAAATAATAGCATGAGCTCTCAAATGATACTTAGAGGGTGTCAGTATTCCAACAATTGTGGAGCAAGTCTTAGATTCAGTATCTTTATTCTGTAAACAGCAATTGGGGCATATACTATATACCAGAGAAGGCTAAGGCTTAATAAACTCTCCAAAGTCGTGAATTTCTTCACTTTTGACATTTGACAGAGTTTTTGTGAGAAGAGGACAAAATGAAAAAGGAGAATAATAGGCATGTTTATATGATTTGGGGAGTTTGAAGTAGAAAGTTTAGACCAATAGATATTACCTCTGAATAACCTCATTGGGCCATTCAGTCAGGCGACATATATATATCATAGACTCAAGAATATTAGGAAACATTAAGCTAAAGAATAAAACCAGAGACTTCTGATTTAAAGAGATAGATTGAAAAGAATTTTCTGCTGCTTAATACTTAACAAAGATAACTGCATTAAAAATAAAAAGATTATCTGACATTCACTAAGTGCTTACTATATGCCAGGGATGGTTCTAAAAGCTTTATCTGTATTAAATGCTTTGATCTTAACAGCAACGCTTTAAGGAAGGCACTTGACAGATGGGAAAACTAACATAGAAGCTAAATATCTTCACGCCCAGTCTCACTGAACAAGGAGCAGAGACTTGAAGCCAGCAAATGTGGCTCTAGAGTTTATGCCTTTATCTATTCTACTACAGCTGCCTATCATAGGTTTTTTTAAAAAACGTAAAAACCGGCCGGGCGTGGTGGCTCACTCCTGTAACCCCAGCACTTTGGGAGGCTGAGGCGGGTGGATCACCAGGTCAGGAGATCGAGACCATCCTGGCTAACCCAGTGAAACCCCAACTCTACTAAAAACACAAAAAATTAGCCAGGGGTGGTGGCAGGCACCTATAGTCCCAGCTACTCGGGAGGCTGAGGCAGGAGAATGGCGTGAACCAGGGAGGCAGAGCTTGCAGTGAGCCGAGATTGCGCCACTGCACTCCAGCGTGGGCGACAGTGTGAGATTCCATCTCAAAAAATAAAATTAAAATAAAATAAAATAAAAAAATAAAATAAAATAAAATAAAATAAAAAATGTAAAAACCTGCCAGGCATGATGGATCACGCCTGTAATCCTAGCACTTTGGGAGGCTGAGGAGGGCAGATCACTTGAAGTCAGGAGTTTGATACCAGTCTGGCCTACATGGTGAAACCCCATCTCTACTAAAAATATAAAAATTAGTCAGGCATGGGGGCAAATGTCTGTAATCTCAGCTACTCAGGAGGCTGAGGCAGAAGAATTGCTTGAACCCGGGAAGTGGAGGTTGTGGTGAGCCGAGGTTGCGCCACTGCACTCCAGCCTGGGCAACAGAGCCAGACTTCATCTCAACAACAACAACAAAAAAATAGTAAAAACCAACAAGAAGAAAAATTCATCAAGCCACCAAATAAAGAAAGAGGCACAATGTATTGCAATAAAGAAGAAGCTGATTCTGGAATGAAATGACACTGAAAGACACAGCTTGGCTCCGAATCCAGCCCTCAGCTTTCCAGAAACCATGTTGGTAAGTTCACAAAAATCTGAGAATTCCCACAAAAACTTCCAAATATGGAGGAAACTGAGTCGGTTTTATTACCCTATTCCTCTTCTGACTGAGGAACCGTGGCAAGGACTAAAGGGGAGAAATGGGTGAGACAGAAAACAATCCAAAGCCCAAGAGCACTCACTCCCCATTGCGAATGGTATTGAGCCCTAATTAGTTGGAGTGAACTCTTGTACAGGATATGTAATAAAATCTCAGGAAAAAAGTGCAGCACCCCAGGTCATCTAACACAGCCTGCACACTCCTCCCATTCCCCACCATTTCCTTAATGTACAGATAAAAAGGGTAAGAACATATAGAATCTCAAGCTGTTGGTGGGAAGCAAAAAAAAAAAAAAAAAAAAAATCCAGAAAAACATAAGATTCAAAACACAGGAGATTCCTTTTGCATTGTTCATCTTAATGAGAACACTGAAACTAAAAAAGGATCTTAAAGATGTGATTATACAACCAAGTCAGATGAAAGAAATACGGTGGTTAAAGTGAAACGAAGTTAATAGATAGGGAAAACAAATGAAGTCAGCACAAAAATAAGGATAATTGAGGTCTCTGAAGCAAAGACCCCACAAAACTAACAGAAGATGTATTCAAATACAGTATATTACAGGAAAATGTCTCTAAAATAAAGGAAAGATCTATAATTGCAGGATACAGGCTATTCTTCAGTAAAATTTAAAATGGAAATCTTAAGTTTAACACTCATCCTAGTAGTTACTGAACTGCAGGTTACAGACATATATATGTATATACACACACACACACACACACACACATATATATTCTACTCAGACAGAAAAATCAGTCTAGACTTTTAATCGAATTTACAGCAAAGTTCAATGCTAGTAGACAATGAAGCAACATTTACCAGGTTCTGAGGAAAAGCATGACACATAATTATTATAGCCAGGAAAGATATTCAAATATGAATGTAACATGTAGAATTCTCAAAGATAAAGAAAGTACTTAGGAATACAGTCCTCTGGGCCCTTCTGAAAAAAACATTACTTAAATCTAGCCTTTAAGAGTTAAAGCAAAATACAAAATTCTCTATAGAGAATATATATATCAGAATATAGAATATATATATATACTCAGAATATATATATTATATATTATACTCAGAATATAATATATAATATATATTATACTCAGAATATAATATATAATATATATTATACTCAGAATATAATATATAATATATAATATATATTATACTCAGAATATAATATATAATAGATAATATATATTATACTCAGAATATAATATATAATATATATTATACTCAGAATATAATATATAATATATATTATACTCAGAATATAATATATAATATATATTATACTCAGAATATAATATATAATAGATAATATATAATACTCAGAATATAATATATAATATATATTCTGAGTATAGAATATAGAATATATATTTTATATATATTCTACTTGGAGAGAAAAATCAGTCTAGACTCTTAATCTAATTTACAGCAAAGTTCAATGCTAGTAGTCAATGGAGCAACATTTACCAGGCTCTGAGGAAGACCATGACCCATAATTATTATAACTAGGCAAAATATTCAAATATGAATGCAACAGGTAGAATTCTCAAAGATAAAGAAAGTTACTTAAGAATACAGCCAGCAGGTGTGGTGGCTCACACCTGTAATCCCAGCACTTTCAGAGGCTGAGGCGGGCGGATCATAGGTCAAGAGATCAAGACCATCCTGGCCAACATGGTGAAACCCCGTCTCTACTAAAAATACAAAAATTAGCTAGGTGTGGTGGCGCGCACCTGAAGTCCCAGCTACTCGGGAGGCTGAGGCAGGAGAGTTGCTTGAACCCAGGAGGTGGAGGTTGCAGTGAGCCAAGGTCCCGCCACTGTACTCCAGCCTGGCTGACAGAGCAAGACTCTGTCTCAAAACAATAATAGTAAGAAGAATAAATAAATAAACAAACAAATAAATAAATAAATAAAATTTACCATGAAAGGAGCCAAGAAATGAGGAGGAAGGTAGAGACTCCATGTCACACACACACACACAAAAAAGAAGAATACAGTCCTCTGGGCCCTTCTGAAAAAAAAATTACTTAAATCTAGCCTTTAAGAGTTGAAGCAAAATACAGAATAGAGAAATAGGGAGCTGTGATAAAAGCTGATGGTGGCACTAAGTAAATTTAAACACAGAAATTAGTAAGAATGAGAATGTGTCCTACAGAATAGAATGTTAACTTTATAGACCTGGGCATTAAAAAAAACAATAAGTAAATAAATTCAAGACATGAACTGGGGGAAAAGAGGCATTGTGAGGGTGTTCATATCCCATCTTTTGTAACAAAGGGTCAGTTTTTACTTCATTTTGTTTTTCAGAAACAGGGTCTCATTCTCTCTCCCAAGCTAGAGTATAATGCCCTGATCATAGCTCACCGTAGCCTCAAACTCATGGGCTCGAGCAATCCACCCACCTCAGCCTTCTGAGTAGCTGGAACTACAGGTGTTCACCACCACACCCAGCTAATTTTTAAATATTTTTTTTAGAGTGAGGTCTTGCTATGTTGCCCAGGTGTAGTCTCGAACTCCTGGCCTCAAGTGGTGCTGCTACCTCACCCCCCAAAGTGCTGGATTACAGGTATGAGCCACTGTGCCCACTCAATTCTTACTGCTTTTAAGAGGAATGTTTTTTAAAAAACAAAACTCAAGGCAATGCTGATTTTAAAAAGTTATTTTAAAATTATTTTTAGCCTTTTGTATGTCTTCTGAGGTGTATGTATAAACCATAAGTGTGTGTGTGTGTGTGTGTGTGTGTGTGTGTGTGTTTAACAATTCGTTGTCTTCCATTTCAGCTTTTCTTTCTTGTCAGCATTCAAGTTAAATTAAATTTAGTGCTTTTATATTAGAAGTAGCATCTAGTGTATGATTCTAGTTTAATGCAAAAAGTTTTACATATCTAGTTATCTCTGTCTACTTGCATAGAAAAATAATTTAACTGATATTCATCTGATTGTTGATGTTATTTCTAGTTGTGGGATTTGGGTTTTTTCTTTCATGTTTATGTTTTTCTGTATTAGTTCTTTATAATCAGTACGTATCATTTTCAAAAACAAAAGAGTAAGTTGAAGGAGGGAAAATAGGAAGGAAGGAAATATGTTAAGGTCTAGTTGCTAGAAATGTGAAACATTATATTCTTTGTATACTATTGTCTTTCTTAAATTTCCAATAAATAAAAAATTTTTTAAAGGGTAATAGAACTAATGTTCTCTCACACACAAAATCAGAGGATTGTGTGTAAAAAGTACTTGGCTGGAATTATCTGATTATATTTTAAGATGTCAGGAATTCAAGGCCTTCTAATTCAGCCCTTGTGTTCTATGTCTTGTACATTGTTACTAAGCACTCCCACGTGGTTGTCTGCTTTTCCATCTACCTCCCATCTATCCATGGCTGCCACAAAAACCTCTAGAAAGTACTGAAATTTGACCCTAGAGAATTCTTCCCTTCAAGGACACCCAGAATGAAACAAGGCAATACAGTTCTGAATTCTCTTGTGGTTTTCTCTGCGTTAGTAGGCCAATGCAAACTAGCAAAAATATGTTTAATCTGTTATATCAGAAACTAACACATAGGCTGGTGCTGTGGCTCACGTTTGTAATCCCAGTACTTTGGAAGGTGGGGGGGGCAGATCACTTGAGGTCGAATTCGAGACCAGCCTGGCCAACATGGTGAAACCCCATCTCTACTAAAAATACAAAAACTAAGCCGAGCAAGGTGGCGGGCACCTGTAATCCCAGCTACTCGGAAGGCTGAGGCAGGAGAATCGCTTGAACCCAGGAGGCAGAGGTTGCAGTAAGCTGAGATCGCACCCCTGCGCTCCAGCCTGGTGACAGAGTGAGACTCCATCTCAACAACAACAACTAACACATAAATAAACCAACCAACCAACCAAACAAGCAAAGAACAGAAGTCTCAGTATTTCTCCTTCCTCAGCCTGCCTTGGGTTGAAAGTCACAGGTGATATGGAGAAGACAGATTTTTTTCCTCCATTCTTTCCTTAAGATTTGTAAGAAGCACCCCACTGCCCTTTCATGTAAGTTGCTGCCATCAAAACGATTATTTTTTATTTTTATTTTTTTGGAGGGACGGAGTTTTGCTCTTGTTGCCCAGACTGGAGCGCAATGGCATGATCTCAGCTCACCGCAACCTCCGCCTCCCAAGTTCAAGGGATTCCCCTGCCTCAGCCTCCCAAGTAGCTGGGATTGCAGGCATGCGCCACCACACTTGGCTAATTTTGTCTTTTTAATAGAGACGGGGTTTCACCATGTTGGTCAGGCTGGTCTCAAACTCCTGACCTCAGGTGATCTGCCCGCCTCGGCCTCCCAAGTGCTGGGATTACAGGTGTGAGCCACCACGCCCGGCCAAAACGATTATTTTTATACCTTTTGGAAAACTCTTAAAAAAAAACCTTTAGCAGGCAGAAGCAATTATTGTGGAGCTAATGGTTAAATCTATATGTGGAGTGTCACAGAGTCAGGATACAGATTGAACGAAATGCTTATGGCATCCTAACATTTATTTCTTTTTGAACATTCATCATCATGTCCTCCTGTTTTTCTGTTTTTGTTTTTTTGTTTGTTTGTTTTGAGACAGGGTCTTGCTCTGTGGCCCAGGCTAGAGTGCAGTGGTGTGATCTCAGCTCAACCTCCCAGGCTCATGCCATCTTCCCATCTCAGCCTCCAGAGTAGCTGGGACTACAGGCGTCTACCACCATGCCCAACTAGTTTTTATATTTTTTGTAGAGAGACAAGGTCTCACTGTATTGCCCAGTCTGGTCTCAAACTCTTGGCCTCAAGTGATCTTCTCGTCTTGGCCTCCCAAAGTGCTGGGATTATAGGTGTGAGCCACTGCACCTGGACTTAACTTGTTTTCTTAAAACTGTTGGCAATAAAGTCATACTTCCATTTGGTTGTAAAGATAAAAAAATTTTTTCAGGTAAAAGTACTTTTGCTTACCAAAAATTAATAATCTGATGGTATGATATTCTCTGATATTAAATATTTGATAATTACAGCTGCGTAACTGGCACTATTGTGATCAGAGAAGTGAAATTTGGACACAATACTCAATTTTATTTCCTACTAAGTATATTTGCCCTCTTCATACAACCATCCACATTATCTGTTTAGTAGAAGTTAGTTCACTACCAAAGACGAAGATTCTTGTCCTGAGAATCAACAGAGCCCCTCTGCAGAATGAACCTCAGGTTAAATGAGAGTGAAGTGTGCTAGTTACTCCCTTTGCTCACTTAGGAGTGGAAACAATAAGTAAGTATCATTCTTCCACTCACTCATTCAACAAATATATATTGAGCACTAGTCAGCCTCCGGGCTTTTTCTCTTCTCTTTTTCTAACGATGGCACCTATATTTTTCTTTGGAGAATAATCCCCTCCCCTTTCCCACTCACAGTCTGCTTGGCTCCACTGGGGCGAATTTCCATTCCTGGCTCATGACCCAGGATTGGTCCATTAGTGGTTTTTTTTTTAATCCTTTTGGCCATAATTATTGGTTCAAGGATGGCACGTACCCAAAAATAGACCCATGGGACTCAACTCTGGACTTTTACTGGAAATGTTGAGAAAGAGAAGCTTTTTTCCATTGGATTGGCTAAGTTGAAAAACTGAATCCTGGGCCACCAGCAGCCATTTTTCTACCTCAGTTTCATTTGGTTGGCAACTCAGATCCCTTAAGCTTGTAAAGTTAGGCCCTTCTTCCAGCCCTAAGGGACCATAATTGGTCTTTCAGGTAGTGGTTGTCAACCTTGGCTGCACATTAGAATCACCTGGGAAACACACAAACAAACAAATCTGCTGCCCAAGTCACACCTCAGAGCAATTTCACTCAGAATCTCTGGAAATAAGTCTCAGGCCTCAGTACTTTCTAAGGCTCCCAAGGTGAGTTCCGTGTGCAGCGAAGTTTGAGACACACTGGCCTATGTCAATCATAGTAATGCTTTTTCCTCTCGCTAGTGATTGCTCTGGGATAGGCATAGGACTCAGTTTCAGCTAACATGTATGGACCCAATTCTAGCCAAAAGGATGTTAGAGATAGCCCATTTCTTCTGGAAAATTTTCTTCCTAGGTGAAAAGACTGAGCCCGTGAGGCATCCTTTCTCTACCATCCTTTCTTCCTGCTTTGAGCCAGTTCACTGAAGAACAGTGGCAGCTGAACTGTTACCATAAGATTACAAACAAGCCTTAGGGACATAAGAGATGGTAGAAAGATAGGGAGAAAGAACCAGGGTCCTTGGGGATACTGCTGTTTTTTTCATAAAACATGGGACTGCCTACTTTCACTATTATTGTGTGACATAATCAAATGTCTTACTGCTTAATACACAGTTAGTTGGGTACTTCATTACTTTCTGTTGAAAATATTCTTAACAAATAACTAACTGATAACTTACTTAAGAAATAGGTTTTTGGCCAGGAACACCTGTAATCCCAGCACTTTGGGAGGCCAAGGTGGGTGGATCACTTGAAGCCAGGAGTTCGAGACAAGCCTGGCCAACATGCCAAAACCCCATCTCTACTAAAAGTACACACACACATACACACACACACACACACACACACACACACTAGCTGGGCATGGTGGTGCACACCTGTAATCCCAGCTACTTGGGAGGCTGAGGCACAAGAATTGCTCGAACCTGGGAGGCAGAGGTTGCAGTAAGCCGAGATCAGGCCAAAGTGAGACTCTGTCTCAAAAAACAAACAAACAAAACAGAAAAGAAATTGGTTTTCTATGTGAAATACTATGCAGCTATAAAAAAGAACAAGATCATGTCCTTTACAGCAACGGATAGAGCTAGAGGCCATTATCCTAACCAAACTAACACAGGAACAGAAAACCAAATACTGCATGTTCTCACTTGTAAGTGGAAGCTAAACAACAAGAACACATGGGTACAAGGAGGGGAACAACAGACACAGGGGCCTACTTGAGGGTGGAGGGTGGAAGGAGGGAGAGGATCAGAAGAACTACCTACTGGGTATTAAACTTATTACCTGGGAGCTAAATAATGTGTACACAGAGAGAGTGGAATAATAGCCACTGGAGACTTGGAAGGGCAGGGGGTTGGCAGGGAGTAAGGGATGAGAAATTATTTCACAGGCATAATGTATACTATTCAGGTGATAGTTAAACTAAAAGCCAAGCTTTCACCACTATGCATGTAACAAACATGACATTTTATCCATGTAACAAAATGACACTGTGCTCCCTAAATCTATAAATAAATGGTTTTCTGTTCCCTGCAGGCATTTTTAAGCTTATCTTTTCTTCTTTAAATATGATTTGCTTTACACATGTAAATTTATACTTCTATTTACATTAAAATAGTGTCTACATCAACATTTGAAATATAGACAGGTCTAGTTTTGTTGCCTATTGTTTCTGCTGGTTCTTGCTCATGGGAACTTATTTCCTTGTGTACTTGATTATCATTGACTGCCGTTTTCCTTTGAAAAATTCTATGTGGAAAATATTTGAGGCCTGAGATGTAAGTAGGTTTCTCCAGAGGGGGGATTTGTGTTTATTTCTGCCGTGTTATACAGGGTTACTATCAGTCTTAGAATATTTTAGGTTAAATTCAAGACTTGAATTTGTGGGGGGACCTCCCAAAAGATGTGAATTTTGCCTATAAGATCTCTTTCAGGACAGGCTGGAGGGTACAATTTCTGAGGGATAGCTTTATTATTTCTTCTCCCCATACCCTGCTTTGTCCAATGCAAGATAACTTTCCTTTCAATTCTTGAAATCTCTTGAGGTTGGAGGAGTGGAAGGAGCAGAAAGGTTTATTATCAGTTCACTCTTACAGGTTTACACATGTGGTGGAACCTTTGAGATCCCAAAATATATTAGGAATTTACTTGTTAGACTGCCCAGTGTTATGATAAATGGGCTCTGTTTCCTGTCCTTCACACTCCTCCAGACCTTGATACATTCAGCTAGTTTCAGCGTCACAGCTTTGTTTCCTTTCTGGTTATTCCCTTTACATGCATTTTGACTTATTTCCTTACTATATTTTCAGCATTTTGATGCTTAATCATGCACACACACACACACACATACACAGCATTTGTAGTCATTTTCAGTAAGTTAGTATAAATATCTTGATAGCCCCATTTCAAATATGGGACTCATAGAGGCTACCATCTTTCAAAAGTATTTGTTGAATCCCTTCTCGCTTTCTATTCCTATGGATCCTGCCCTAATTGAAGTCACTGCTTCCTACCTGAATTGTTGAAATTGTCTTTTAAACAGTTTTCTTCATTTCCAATCATTCCCCATTAATTTCTTTTTCTACCCTGCTGACAAATACTTTGTAAAACGCTTATCTATCATGTGATTTCATTACTTAAAAATAAAAATATAGGCTCCCTGTTGCCTAATAGAGGCTGCACTCTGTCTAGTCTTTTCCCAACATAACTTGACTCATGTTCAACCACTTTCTTCTCCACACACTAAAGTATGATACTGATCCCTACCACCATACACTTTTGTACTCCCATACCTTTGTTCAAATGAACACTCTTTCTGGGCATGTACTATTCTCTGCATGCCAAATTTCTTCCTTCTTTGTGGACCAGGTCTACTGTCTTCTCTTCTCTGAGACCAGCCCTTATTCACCCAGGGAGAACTGACCCTTTCTTCTACTATTCTACAATATCACATATTAATAGTTTATTTCCATGGTCATCTGTCAAAACAAAATGTGAGTCTCAATGAATTCAGGAAACAGGTTTTATTTAGTTTTAAAATTTTTAGCCTTAAGCATGGTGCCTGCTACAGTGCTTAATAAATAAAGGAATAAAGACGGTTGACTTTATAAAATCTAGTGTGCGGTTTTTTGTTTTAAATTCTCCACTATGGCATAGTCATAGCATTTCAGAGTTAAAAGACGCTTTAGAAGTCATTAGTACAATGGCTTTTATGAGTGTAAAAAATTAAGGCTCAAAATAGTTAAGTGTAAAAGTTGAAATCCATGAAAACTCAATGGATGTTTGTTTGGAAAATGAATACTATTTATTATTCACTGTTTACTGAACACCAGCCATTGCTAAGTATGTTACATATTTATTTTATTTCATTTTCCCCGTGATCCTATAAATTAAGGATATTTTCTTCGTTGTATGCAGCATTTTATCAGTCATACCAACTATATGATCTGAAATAATGCCACAGGTTCAAGTTATTGGACCTTTTCATGGCCCCTGGCACCTTCTCCTTCAGCCAGTTCCTGGCTGCCATGTAGAGGAAAAGGTTTTATTGCCTCCTTAACACCTTCTGGTTACTCTAGGCTTTTAATTTTTCTCCCCCAGGGCTGTTCCTGACCTAGAGGTAGAGCTTGAGCCTCTGTGCACTTTCTGCTTTTATCAAAATGGTGGCAAATCATTTTGTAAAGCTGTCCCCACACTTAAGGAGAGCTGCTTCTTCATAGGAAACAATTCCTGTATTTGGAACTCTGGTTTCTTAAAGGGATCACATCCCTTTTATGTGTGTTTTACACATATCTCCTCTCACATCATGTCAACCAGCTCTGAACGATTAACTGATTTAAACAAGCATCATCTGATTCCATGAGGAATCCTTCAGTCATAACAGTTTTTTGTCATAACAGTTTTCTAATTGTGTGGCTTATATCTCATTATACCAAGTTAACCTAGCTATATAAATACTTGAATCATCACAAAATAATTTTCTAATTTTCCTAGCTTCAATAAGGCTTTTTTTTTTTTTTTTTTTTTGAGATGGAGTCTCACTGTTGCCCAGGCTGGAGTGCAATGGCACGATCTCGGCTCACTGAAACCTCTGCCTCCCGGGTTCAAGCAGTTCTCCTGCCTCAGCCTCCCAAGTAGCTGGGACTACAGGCACGTGCCACCATGCCCAGCTAATTTTCGTATTTTTAGTGTAGATGGGGTTTCACCATGTTGGCCAGGGTGGTCTCGATCTCCTGACCTTCTGATCTGCCCACCTCGGCCTCCCAAAGTGCCGGGATTACAGGCGTGAGCCACTGTGCCTGGCCCAATAAGGCTTTTTAATGGAATTTGATAAGACTGAAGTAGTTGGAGGCATTCAGTGTTAGTAAATTAGACATTAATTGGGAGCAATTAGCTATAGAAAGCCTTAGTAATTCAACCTAAATATCAATAACCGCAAATTTGTTATTTTTAGTAAAAATATTGTTTTGCTTAACATAGGTATTGTTATCACTACCCTGCTCAAGTATTGATTAAGAAATCATGGAATTCTTTTTTTTTTGGCGACAAGCTCTCACTCTGTGGCCTAGGCTGGAGTGTGGTGGCATGATCATGGCTTAATGCAGCCTCAACCTCCCCAGGCTCAGGTGACCCTCCTGCCTCAGCCTCCTGAGTATCTGGGACTACAGGCACATGCCACCAAGCCTGGCTAATTTCCCTTCCCCTCCCTTTCTGTCTCTTGCCCTCCCCACCCCTCCCCTCCCCTTCTCTCCCTTTACCTTTTTTCTTTTTTTTTTTTTTTTGAGACAGGGTTTCACTATGTTGGCCAGGCTGGTCTCAAACTCCCAAGCTCAAGGGATTCTCCCACCTTGGCCTCCCAAAGTGTTGGGATCACAGGTGTGGGCACACCCAGCCAAGAAATCATAGAATTTTTTTTTTTTTTTTTGAGATGGAGTCTCACTCTGTTGCCCAGGCTGGAGTGCAGTGGCACAATCTCAGCTCACTGCAAACTCCACCTCCCAAGTTCAAGTGATTCTCCTTCCTCAGCCTCCCAAGTAGCTGGGATTTCAGGTGCCTGCCACTATGCCCGGCTAATTTTTGTATGTTTAGTAGAGACGGGGTTTCACCGTGCTAGCCAGGCTGGTCTTGAACTCCTGGCCTCACGTGATCTGCTCACCTTAGCCTCCCAAAGTGCTGGGATTATAGGCGTGAGCCATCATGCCTAGCCCATAGAATTCTTAATAAATGGAAAAAGAATGAGAAAAATAGAAAATTACCATTAGGCAAACGTTGTAAGGCAAGAGACATTGGTGTATGTCAAGATTAGTGAGCAAAAGCACAATAAGAGACAGCACACTCGTATTGTTGGAATGTGTCTCCTCACCAAATAATTATTTTTTCTTTTTCTGTAGAGACCTGGTCTTGCTACATCACCTAGGCTGGTCTCCTACTCCTCGGCTCAAAAGATCCACTGGCCTCAGCCTCCAGAGTAGCTGGGACTACAGATGCACACCACCAGGCCCGGCTTCACTAGATAATTTTTAATAACAGAGGGGAAAATAGTAGCTTCACAGTGAAGAATCCTGGCAGACATCACATTAACCAAATGAGCAAAGTTACCATCCCTAGTTAGAAAACCTACTGATGTTACATAAACTCTGATGTGCTGTACCCCCTTCTGTGTTTTATTTTTTTCTAAAAATGCATAACTTCAATTTAATCCTAGAAAACTTCAGATGAAACCAAATTGCTGGACATTTTACAAAAGAACTGACCAGTACTCTTCAAAGTGTCAAGGTCCTGAACGACAAAGAAGGACTGAGGAACCTACTGGAGGAGATTAAGGAATCCTGGATTAAAGTCTAGCTGAGAACAACACATTAGCGAGAAAAGTAGCAAACTTGAATGAAGCCTGCCATTTAATATTGTATCCATGTCAATTTCCTGGTTTCCATCAGTGGACTATGGTCATAGAAGTTGTTAACATTAGGGGAGGCAGAGTGAGGGGTATACAGGAACTCTCCTATTTGTGTAATTTTTCTGTGAAGTCTAAATTATTTCAAAATAAAAGTTTAAAAGAAGTCATGGAATTCCAAAAATAAAATCTCTGGGCTGTTTCTCCTCTTCAATTTACTCCAATCAGGAGGAAATAACAGACTGATCTGAGTCAGTGTCTTGCACTCGTATTACCTGTCTGTACAAGGTGAATAGAGAAAAATGGTTCCTGTGCTGGGAGTTTACAATATGCTTGGTGTCCCCTCTTCATCACTTGTAAATTCCCACCCTTTCAGCCCCTCTGTATTGTTTACTTCTTTCACCCGGCATAGCCATTCAGAGTTTGTTTCTATCTTTCACAACCAACAACCTGCACGTAGACCGACAGAGCTAGCCATCTTTTAATTTCCTCTTATTTTTATTTTATTTTGATCTTACCTTTCTTATCTGTATTCTTAAGTAATACCTTTCTTGTGTTCATGATATCTTTCTCTAAGTCTCCCTCACACTTCTAATCATAACCATTTGTATCAGCTGGCAGCTCACGGAGCCAATTAAAATACTTACCTTCACATCTGGATTTCTGCTTTTAAAAGTACATTTGTTTGGGAGCCTGAGGCAGGAGGATTGCTTGAGCCTGGGAGGTCGAGGCTGCAGTGAGCACCACGACTGTCCACTGCGTTCCAGCCTGAGTGACAGAGCGAGACATTGCCTTAAAAAAAAAAAAAAAAAAGGACATTTGTACACATTGCCTTATTTGACTCTGTGAAGTAGGGGGCTCTGTTGCCATCGATCCTGTATTCAGAAAAGGAAATTGAGTCTCAGAGATAACTGACTCCTCAAAAGAGAAAAACAAGATTGGGAGCCCCTCCAGCTGGGAGACCCAGAAGGCTCCAGTAGCACCGGAAAGCAGTTCCACAGGGTCCTGGCACCAGAAAAGGGCACTGCCCCCAGTGTGATGGCAGACGTGGGGAGCAGCCCTGTGTAGCAGCCAGTGAGAGTTCCCTCCCACAGTTCCCAGAGGCCCTGTTGTACTCTCAGGTAGCAGAGTCCAGGGAGACTCAGCACAAAAAGCCACAGAGACCTGGGCCCTTCATTTTCTTTCCTTATGAAAAATTGCCGCTTCGGAGCCCTCTCCATAGTTCCTCTGTTCCACAGAGAAAACTCTCACAACTGTCATCGTTCCTATTTTTCAAAATGTAAAAATAAAGGAAAAACGTTTTGTTATTCCAGTGCATTTGCTCTCAAAATATACAGTGATTAGAGTGAGCTATGTCATTTGGCAGTGAATGTTGGACCACCCTTTGGTTTTGTCTGTTCCATTCTTGAAGTCCATGGGAATTCTTGGCGCTCAGTTTTCTGTTTTCACAGCTTTGCCCCAGCACCTGTTCCAAAAGCAATTGAAAGGGCTTGACTGGATCCTGATTCTTAATTTTCAGCTCACAAGCAAGACTGTTTAGGATTTAAGGTATAATATTATATTTTACAGTGTCAGAACTAAAGCTTTCATGTGAAATTATACCGTAAAACACTTTTCACGATTTAGTGAAAATAGTATCTTTAAAAAGGATTTTGTCCTTTCTGCAAGAAGACAAACAGGAGCATATATGATAACCATGTAGGGAGGGAAAAATACATGTTTGTATGAGATTTTATTATTTTGACTTGTTCAGAAGATTGTAAATTTTTCTCTTAAGGAATCAGATAAAGAGTAAATGCCTTACAAATGTTTCATCAAACGATGAAAAAAATAAATTAAGGAAAAATGACTTCAGTATTATCAGATGTTTGCCCACCTATGTGAATCAAAAATCTTTTCAGTATTACCATGGTACATGAATTATTCATTAAGGCATCAAGAATAAAAATTTTAAATGAAGTACTAATTAATTCAGTATATACATAAAATAGGGTCCAAAACTGTTACCTGATCATTGGTCAAGTTCTTCCAAAGAGGATTTGTACAAAGTGGTCATGGAAAAGCAAGCTTTTTATAAGATTTTAGCTAATTTAGAGGCCAGCAGGGGGGAAAAAAAAGAAAATAATTTTTGGGATTGATTTCTGGTGGCTTTTTTGTTATGAAAAGAAGACGCCAAGCCTAAATAACTATAAACAGATTTTATAAACTCAATCTTTCATTTAAAATTCATTCAAAAAAGCAAAGCCATAATTATAAGTGGCGCTGACTTAGTGAGACATGGAACATTGTTAGGGACTCCCTTCCTGGGTAGGGAGGGGCTAGGACAGGGATGGGCTGTTTCTTTAGGGTCAGGTCAAGGGCAAGGTGATGGGGAGGCCTGGCTGACAGCAACGTTAGGCCAAGGCTTGGGCCCCTGGAGCATCACCAAAACAAGGAAGAGAGCAAGACCAGGCCTGAAATTTCAGTGTGAAGGGGCAGGCATCAAAAACTTACAAGTTTTGCTAAGAAATTGAAAACAGGAGAGAAGAATAAAGAGGTTTCCAGGCAACAGCTGAATAGGATGGAGGGAGCTCTTCCAGGAGGGAGGGCAGCCCCAGGGCCACAGGCTGGGAATGGCTGTGGGTGCATAGGTCCCCGGAGGATGGAGGGTGGAGCTAGGTCATCAAAGGGGAAGAGCTTGAAGACATGAGTGGGTCACAACTAGACTTCAGAGAGTGTGCACAAAAGATAAAGTAGTTCTTCACACTCAGTTCATCTGTAACACAGAGGAATGTCATTCTGTCTCATGACAATGGGTTTTGAATTATGCATGAAATGGTTTGTCTAAAATCAACTGTAGATGCACAATCAGGTCCTTTCAGAGGATTTCCCAAAGGACAAAAGAAGAAATGGTATTAAACTCTCTCATTTATAGAATTTAAGAAGAAAATAAAAATATTTACATTTGTTCACTTTGTACAAACTCTAAATAACAGATTAATAGTTCCCTGACAGTATTATCATTCAGAATTATTCTGGTTTAACATATGGACTTTTGAAAACTGCATCTTTAAAATTTACTTTTACTAAACTGTTAATACACATATCCATAGAGATGGCAGTAGTCCACATACTGATCGTTTTTATAACTCCACTTGCAAAAGTTGTCTATAAGTTGCTTCCTCAACTTATAATTTCTGTATTTGTAAATTAAATAGCAATGACAGCAAAATAGCCATTTCAAACAGTTGAAAAATATCTCTCCAGTCTCTCGTAAAGATTGACTTGCGGGCTGGGTGTAGTGACTCATGCCTGTAATCCCAGCACTTTGGGAGGCCGAGGCAGGTGGATCACCTGAGGTCAGGAGTTCAAGACCAGCCTGATCAACATGGTGATACCCTGTCTCTACTAAAAATAAAATTAGCCAGATGTGGTGGTGCATGCCTGTAATCCCAGCTACTTGGGAGGCTAAGGCAGGAGAATCGCTTGAACCCGGGAAGCAGAGGTTGCAGTGAGCCGAGATTACACCATTGCATTCCAGCCTGGGCAACAAGAGCAAGACTACATCTCAAGAAAAAAAAAAAAAAAAGATTGACTTGCTTCATCAAATGAATAGTACTGTCCTTGAATTTTGGAGCAACTTAATAAAAATAATATATTCCACTCTTTTTCAGAGGATGTGTTTTGATTTTCACATTGTAAAATTTTGTTTAAACATAGAATGTTAGCCTTAAAAAAATTGGAAACCTCTGATCTAGTCTAAACTGAGGCCCAAGATCACAGAGCATCTAAATGGCAGTGTTATGACTGGAATCTAAATTTCCTGACTTCCACCCCGTGCTATTTTCATCAGAACATACTTAGGCAAGTAAAACAAAGTTGATCAAACTGATGTTGAACCTTAAAAAATTGTAATAAAACGTAGTTCCAGATTTTGCCAGTATATTTACGATAAATAACAACTAAAATAAAAATAATCTACAAGATCTCCAATCTTATTTGTTTTCTAAAGAAAAAATTTTCAATCTGTAATACTGATCCAAACATAAACTTTATGTATCAAGGCCATTATTATATTCATATTTTACTCCCTGGAAATAAGAGTATAATAGAAGTATATACTACAACTGTGGAGGAGGAATTGTGCCAGTGTCATAAAATTCAATCCCACAAGTTTTCAATTTTATACCAAAAACATAAAAAAAAAGAACAGATTAAGAAATTATGCAGAAAACCTATTAAATGTTTAAGAGACAATAAAACTGCCACCAACCCATTAAATATTCTCTTGTAAGCATCAGATCAAGAGCCAATAGTATCAAAGTTCCCAAAATAAAATAAATTAAAAAAAGAGCAGGAGGGAGATAAAATTCTAAAGGACGAAATTACTGAAAAGTTATAAAAATGGCTTAGTCATGGATGCAAGAATAAGTGTATTTAAAAGTCTAAACATTATACATACATCCACTATTGTGCATCATAAGCACAATAATTATCACAAGAAGATGAAAGCTGAAGATAGCATGTTTTAATTCAGGATTAAATTAAGAACTTGGAAAATTTTCAAATTCCTTAACAGAGACCTAAGAATATGCAGGCCTAAGAATTGATGAACAGTTTATTTAAAGTTGGAAAGAGGACACATATTGTTCTTCATGAGGTACACATCTACTGTAGTTTCTTGAAAAAGGACTACAATTCGGAAAAGAAAATGAAATCATTTTCAAATGCAACATGTTGTATAGAATATAAATATGCTTTGTGAATCAGGAAAGAATATTGATTTATGTGACACATTCTTGCAATATTAAATAGACAGCATCATTGTTTTGTTCAAATATTTGCTGACAATATGAAAGACTTCTAAACAGTATTTGTGAATTGTTTCAGCAGGCTTGTTGAATTTTAAAGGGAACTCAGTTAAAGAGGTCTTTATTGTTAGGATAGATGTGGAATCTTGGTTTCTTAACAGGTGTTCTCAGAATGGCACATGGTATGTAGACATTTAGTCAGGTTCTATCATCAGAAGAGGGAGGTCCTACTTTGATTAAGCTCTTTTTATCCAGCCAAGTTAAGATACCTCTGGACTCAGACTGCCTGGTTTTGAATCCTGAGCTCACCATACGCTGGTCATGTGATAATATTATTCTTCTTGAAAAATTATTTTGTAGTTGTAGCTGGGAAATATGATACAAGCATATTCATTGCTATTCTCTACTATTTTTGTAACTGCTTCCAAACAAAATTTGCAATGTATTTAAATAGCAGAGAAGCATAAAAAGCACTTCAACATCTACATAGCTCTAGCAATATGGCTGATGCCTCTTCCTTTAAGAGTTTTATATCCGTAAATGTTTGCCTTAATGGCCTTGCTGGGTGAAAGGAACAGAAATCAGGGACCTGGGTCCATACTGTGTGAGGAATCACATACAGGAAATTCTCCCCACAATAAGCTGAGGTGCCAAAGGGCTACACCTTCCCGATAAAGTTGAACTGTAAGTAAACCAGCCCTTGCCTACATTTGTAGTCCAAGTTTACATCACCTGGATTTCCCAGTAAAGTTAAGGTGGCTCTATATGGGCAGTATCCCCAGGCTTGTCTAAGTGTTACACGTTAAGGCAAAAAAGCATTATAGAAAGTAAAGACAGTAATTTAATAATAACAAATATTTAATTCATCAGACTATGTAACACTTTATTTTATAAAGAACACTTTATATTTATATATGTCTAATAAAATAGCCTCAAAAGGCATAAAGCAAAAGGACAGAATTGAAAGGAGAAATAAAGTCCAACAGAGTTTTATGAGCAATTTGATAGAACAAAATGGGCAAAAAAGGCAGTAAGCTTAAAAGAGATTTATACAATCCAATTAACAAACTTGACCTTAATGGACATATATAAAACTGTAAGAAGAAAACAGTCACAGAATGAAATATATATATATATATATATATATATATATATATATGAACACATGGCACATTTACAAATATTAAGCGTAATTGGTCATAAAGCAAGTCTTATTTCAATGAATTGAAATCATATAGAGTGGGTTCTCAAACCATAATCTCTAGCAATTAAGCTAGATATAGATAACAAAAAGATAACTAGATTCTACATGTTTCAAAATTAAGAAATTTACTTCTAAATGATTTAAGGGTCAAAGAAAAAATCAAATTAGAAAGTATTTTGAATGGAATAATTATTAAGACACTAACTTTCAAAATTTGTGGATATAGATATGACAAAGAAATATAGGGACTCAAATACATATATTAGAAAAAATAAGAGGTAAAAAGCTAATTAGATAAATAAGCACCTCAAGAAGTTAGAAAAAGAGTAAAATAAATCTTTAGAAAGACACAGAAAGAAAATTAAAATAGCAGAAATCAGTGAAATGGAAACAAGTATATAATACAGAGATTCAACAAAGCCAAAAGCTGATTCTTTTAAAAAAGCAATAATATTGATAGACTTTTGGTGAGATTTTAATCAATAAAAAAGAGTGGCCAGCTGCACTGGCCTGCGCCTGTAATCCCAGCACTTTGGGAGGCTGAGATGGGCAGATCAATTGAGGTCAGTAGTTCGAGACCAGTCTGGCCAACATGGTGAAACACCATCTGTACTAAAAATACAGAAATTAGCTGAGTGTGGTGGTGAGCACCTGTAATCTCAGCTACTCAGGAGGCTGAGGCAGGAGAATCGCTTGAACCCAGGAGGCGGAGGTTGCAGTGAGCCTAGATTGTGCAACTGCACTTCAGCCTGGGCAACAGAGTGAGGATCCATTTCAGAAAAAAAAAAAAAAAAAACAGAGAAGATATAACTTACAGACTATCGACAACAACAACAACAAAAGGAATATTACCACACATGCTGCAAAAATGAAAAAAAATTAAAAGATAAACAATTTTATGCCAATAATTTAAAAATATACATGAAATGAATACAATTATGGAAAAATATAACGTACCAAAATTTACTCAAGAAGAAATAAATTATCTGAAACATCCTGAATTGCTAAGTTGAATTGTTAAAAATTATATTTTAAAAAAAGAACAAATAAATAAAACCTCTAGGTCCAGATGGCTTTAACGGAAACATCTACCAAACATTTAGTAAAGATATCATATTATCTTACACAAACTATTTCAAGTACAGAAAAAGAAGAAATAACTTGGCCGGGTGCAGTGCTCATGCCTGTAATCCCAGCACTTTGGGAGGCTGAGGTAGGTGGAACACCTGAGGTCAAGAGTTTGAGACCTGCCTGGTCAACATAGTGAAACCCCATCTCTACTAAAAAAATTAAAAAATTAGCTGGGCGGAATGGTGGATGCCTGTAATCCCAGCTACTCGGGAGGCTGAGGCAAGAGAATCCCTTTAACTCGGGAGGCAGAGGTTGCAGTGAGCTGAGATCTCGCCACTGTACTCCAGCCTGGGCAACAAGAGTGAAACTCTGTCTCAAAAAAAAAAAAAAAAAAGGAGAAAGACCCAAGTTATTTGATAATCATTTTTAATCAACAACAAACAGAAAGAGTCTTTATTTATTTATTTATTTACTTACTTATTTTTAGAGACAGGGTCTCACTCTGTCTCTCAGGCTGGAGTGCAGTGGTGTGATCACAGCTCACTGTAGCCTCGAACTCCTGGGCACAAGTCATCCTCCCACCTTGGCCTCCTGGGTAGCTGGGACTACAGGCACATGCCATCACACCCATAATTTTTTTTTTTTTTTTTGGTAGAAATCGGGTCTTGCTATATTACCCATGTTGATCTCAAACTCCTGGCCTCAAGCAATCTTCCTGCCTTGGCATCCAACAGTGCTAGGATTATAGGTATGAGCCACTGTGCCCAGCCTTGTCATTTTAAGACATTACATAAAATGGTTATAAAAGGCTGGGCACGGTGGCTCATGACTGTAATCCCAGTACTTTGGGAGGCTGAGACAGGCAGATCACTTGAGGTCAGGAGTTTGAGACCAGCCTGGCCAACATGGTAAAACCCTATCTCTACTAAAAATACAAAAAATTTGCCAGGTGTGGTAGCCTGTGCCTATAATCCCAGCTACTCAGGAGGCTTAGGCAGGAGAATTGCTTGAACCCAGGAGGCGGAGGTTGTGGTGAGTTGAGATCATGCCACTGTACTCCAGCCTGGGCAACAGAGTGAGACTCCGTCTCAAAAAAAAAAAAAAAAAAAAAAAAAAAAGTTATAAAAAAATAAGCCCTAGGAATAAACATAAAAAGAGTTACATAGGGATTTTACATAGAACTCTGTAAGAGTTTATTGAAATACTTTTAAAGGGATCTAAGTAAATGAAGAGGTGTACTATGTTCACAGATTGAGTTGTATTTACTTGGGTGTTGGCCAAACACAGGAAGCATGAGAAAGTGAGTGGTGAGAAATACATTGCAGTGTAAGTGGTTGGCCTTCATGTTCCATTCCTAGACCCAACAAGGGCAGGAGAGGAGCTCAAACTTTGGAGCTCAAGCAGAATGCCTTACCAATGGCCCCAGGTCTCTTTCTGGGACTGAAAACTGGGATTCTTGACAGCCTCCTCTACGCTTAAGGAATGTGTATCTGGGAGCTAGTGCAGGAGAGGGGGATGTATGGAGACAACAGCTACCAGGAACACATATAGTACAGTGAGGTTTCTTGCTAATAGCAGAGAATACCAACTGTTCTGGAGTCAAGTGCTGGTTGGCTGTTCTGGAGTGAAGTGCTGGTTGGCTGTCCCTAAAACACGCCAAATCTTATGCTTTTTTATGCTGCTAAATAGGTTTAGTCCTGTCCCTTTGTGAAGGGTAAAAGTCATCTTACATTATAAGCAGTAATTAAAATATGCTTATTAATATTATCAGAATTATGCTTTTCACACTTTAAGCTTCAAAAACTTGACATAGGTCGGACGCAGTGGCTCATGCCTGGAATCCCAGCACTTTGGGAGGCTGAGGCGGGCAGATCACAAGGTCAAGAGATTGAGACCATCCTGGCTAACACGGTGAAATCCTGTCTCTACTAAAAATACAAAAAATGAGCTGGGCGTGGTGGCATGCATCTGTAGACTCAGCTACTTGGGAGGCTGAGGCAGGAGAATCACTTGAACCCGGGAGGTGGAGGTTGCAGTGAGCCAAGATCGCAATACTGCACTCCAGCCTGGGCGACGAGCGAGACTCTGTCTCAAAAACAAACAAACAAACAAACAAAAAACTTGACATAATTTTAAAAGAAGTAATCATCTTTTCCTGATACAGTTTTTCTCTGGGTAAGTGTGTTAGGGTTCTTCAGAAAAATAGAACCAATAGCATATATTGGAGAGACAGAGAGATTTATTTTAATTAATTGGCTCACCTGATTGTGGGCGCTGGCAAGTCTGAAACCTGCAGGGCAGACCTGACAGGAATTGGGGTTACAGTCTTGAGTCCAAAGGAGGACTAGAGACAGAATTCCTTTCTCTTCAGGGGACTTCAGTCTTTTCTCCTGAGGCCGTCAAGTGATTGGTAAGGTCCATCCACATTATGGAGATGATTTGCTCAAAGTCTAATGATTTAAATATTAATCACATCTCAAAAATAAACTTTAAGGCAATATCTAGACTGGTGTTTGCACAAATAACTGGGTATCACAGCCTAGCCAAACTGACACATACAATTATGTATCACAGTAAGTGAGCATTTTTATTCACCTGTGAGTTTGGGGACCATTAGACCCTATTGGAGCCTTCATCCAGCAGTTTTGCCTACAACAGATGATACCTGTCATCCTAGAATATTACTACCCCTTCTGTTGGAGCTGATTCATTTCTCTTACAGTGGAGGTGTCTTACCTTAGGCTGAGGCAGGAGAATGGCGTGAACCCAGGAGGCGGAGCTTGCAGTGAGCCGAGATTGCGCCACTGCACTCCAACCTGGGCGACAGAGCGAGACTCCGTCTCAAAAAAAAAAAAAAAAAAAAAAAAATATGATACCCTGGGCGCGGTGGCTCACGCCTGTAATCCCAGCACTTTGGGAGGCTGAGACAGGCAGATCACTTGACGTCAGGAGTTCGAGACAAGCCTAGCCAAGATGGTGAAACTCTGTCTCTACTAAAAATACAAAAATTAGCCAGGCATGGTGGCGCACACCTGTAATCCCAGCTACTTGGGAGACTGAGGCAGGATAATCACTTGAACCTGGGAGGTGGAGGTTGCAGTGAGCCAGGCTTGCACTATTGTACTCCAGACTGGGTGACAAGAGTGAAACTGTCTCAAAAAAAAAAAAATGATTTTACCATGAGAGATGGAGATAGGAGACCAAGGAGTTTCTCAAAGTACATGGTCTATGATCATCTACCCTTATAAGGAGGGGAAGTAAAAGACTTACTGCCTGGATCTTGGTACAGCACAGAGATAATGTTACCCTGGGGTCCTTGCTCCCAGAGCTCCCAAGATGGTGGTGGGCTGCTTCCAAGATGGCGGCCAGACTTTTGTTCTCTGACCTGGGGTTTTTGGCCTCACAGATTCCAAGGAATGCAATCTTGGACCACGCAGTGAGTGTTATAGCTCTATTAGAAGCTGTGGGTCACAGAAGAGAACCGTGGAACCCCGTGACTAGTGTTCAGCTGGATAAGTACGAACCCCGGCACTTAGCCATATAGGAACAATGGAAAGCCCTTAGCCCCATTGGAGCAGCAGTGGACACCCTGCCGGATAGAGAGGAGTGGAAGTCAGCGGCGGGTCTGCGATGGCGGCAAACAGCAGTGGTGGACGGTGAGGGAAAGCTCAGCTCGAGCCGTAACAAATACAGACCAGAAGAGAGTGCAGTTGCCAAGATGTAATAGAGTGAAAACACAGCTCCCATACAAAGGGAGGGGACCCAAAGCAGGTAGCCGTTGCTGGCTTGAATGCCTGGGTTTATATCCTGATCATTGTCCTCCCCCTGTGCTCTCAGGCGATAGATGATTGACTATTTCTTTACCTCCCGTTTTTGCCTAATTAGCATTTAAGTGAGCTAAGTTGCAAGCCCTTGTTTAAAGGTGGATGCGGTCACCTTCCCAGCTAGGCTTAGGGATTCTTAGTTGGCCTAGGAAATCCAGCTAGTCCTGTCTCTCAATAACACTTTGTATACATCAGCAAATTTGTATTTCTGTGCAAAATAAATCAGTTGAGCTAATAATAATTAAGAACTTGCTTCTGAGTAGGTCATAGGCAGAAATAAGGCAATGAAGAGAAAGACCCCCTTCTGAACTGCTTTAGTGAATGGAGGTGGACCTGCAGGGAACAGGAACCATATTGATGAAGAAATTCTTGGTGGATTTGTAGAAGCAATATCTGAGGACTGAGCTGTCCCCCTCATTTATTTAGATTGCCATTAATTCCTAATTTGAACCTATGCTTTACTCCTTTAAACCAATCACCATAGCTGGGGGACTCAGTATAAAGAATGCAAGATGCAGAGGTGATAACCAACAGAGTTAACAACTGGTGCTGCCTCATGGGCACGAGCTGATTGGAATGGATGCTGATGATAGCTCAAGATCAAGGATCCAGAATACTTTTGCTGTGCCAACCCGTAGCCTTCAAGTTGTTGGACAGTGCAGGGCTGGGGGAAGGGTCACGGCTTCTGGGTAGCAGAAGGCACTGGCTTGTGGGGGTAGGCCTCAGGTCAGTGACTATTTTCCAATCAGTATAAACCAATGTTAATATTATAATTTAGCAACAAGCACAACCACAAAGGGGTCTGTTGGCTGAACTTTGGTCCATTGGAGAACACCTAGAGGATGGAAGGTACATGGCACTTTCTTCATTCTTCTTTATCTACAGAAACTCTCAAAAGGGTCTTTTTCCTTTTGTAAACACCTGATGTTAAGAGAGGAGAGCTGATCTGACTGCCCGCCTGGAGAAGTCAGGGAGGACTCAGATAAATCATTATTCTTTGCTCTAATTTCTGTGGTCAATTCAGAGAAGTGCAGTTGACCCTTGAACAATGAGGGGGTTTTGGGTCCCAACCCTCAGGCAATCGAAAATCTGCACAGAACTTTTGACTCCCTCCAAACTTAACTGCTTATAGCCTGTTGTTGCTTGGAAGCTTTACTGATGACACAAACAGTCAATCAATACAATTTTGTATGTCATTTGTGTTAAATACTGTATTCTTATAGAAAAGAAAGTGCTAAGAAAATATCATAAGGAAGAAAAAATACATTTACACTACTGTACTGCATAGATAGTATAAATTTGTGTCGTTTGTTTACAAGATGAATCATCCGTCTGAAATGGCAGGCACAGCAAGCAAACCTTAATCTATGGTACAAATCAGGCAATCCGACCTTTCCTCTTAATGTCACGACTTATCCTTGCTTCCTGGGAGCACTTGCAGCATCACTAGTGGCACTTTGAATGGGTCCCATGGTGTTACTCGAGGTTTGGGATTTGTACTCAACACGATGAAAAAGACTGGAGGACCGTAAGAGATTGCTTTGCACTGTGATACACAATTTACTGAAGAGACACACTGCTCACTTGGAGATGGTTAGCTCACATGGCGTTTTAAGCAATATTTGCAACACTTGAGTTCACCACAATAGCAACAGGAGATGGCTATGAAATTACTCCAATAAAAAATAGCATTATTTAGCTGTTGCTCTCAGCTTCATCACCTAAAGATGTCACAAAGAGCAATGGTAG
The DNA here is from genome assembly GCF_028878055.3 of Symphalangus syndactylus. Lineage (NCBI taxonomy): Eukaryota > Metazoa > Chordata > Mammalia > Primates > Hylobatidae > Symphalangus > Symphalangus syndactylus. The sequence goes on from NC_072432.2 coordinate 43,542,897, forward strand.
TTTTATATTTCCTGGACCAAAAATCCTTTTAAAAAAATGAACCTTACTAGATGTTTAATTGCAAGCAAATTACATAGTTTCTGTGTTTTGGCTTTCTTATCTGTCAATGAGTATCACTGTATATACACAGCGAATTTTCAGTTACTTTAATACTGCATCTTTACATTTGTTTACATTTCTCTGGACTGTGAATGGTGCCATGCATCGTCTGTAGGTGTCTGTGTACATAAGTATCAACACATTTTAACTTTTTATAATAGAACTGTGTATATTTTTAGTAGTAAATGATAAAATACATACATTTTATGCATTCATGGCATACTTTTTTCTCAATTTTTTGATATTTCTAGGCTACATATTTCACATGCAAGTTTTTTTTCAAATTGTTCAGTCTCCAAAAATTTTTGAATGTATTTATTGAAAAATACCTGCATATAAGTGAACCAGCACAGTTCAGACCCGTGCAGTTCAAGGGCCAAGTGTCACCTGAAATATGGACTATTTGCAAGAGTTCCACTTTTACAAACTTTGTTTTACTTTATATATTTTTTAAACTCAGAAATGTTTCAGTGTGTCTTAGGTCCCCTCAACAGTTATTCAAAGAAAATAAACCGAGCAAACAGATGCATTTTAGAAGGTAGTAGGTTAGTGCCAAAGTAATAGCGGGTTTTGCCATTAAAAAATAGCATTATTTCGCTGTTGCTCTTACCTTCATAACTTAAAGATGTCACAAAGAAGAGCAATGATAGTTTTTATATTTCCTGGACCAAAAATCCTTTAAAAAAAAATGAACCTTACTAGATGTTTAATTGGAAGCAAATTACATAGTTTCTGTGTCTCAGCTTTCTCATCTGTAAAGTGGGGATGTTAAAAATAGTCCCTATCTCATAGGTTTGTAAGAAGTAAAAGGGAGATAATATACAAAGTGCTTAGCACAATGCCAAGCACATAGGAACTGATTTAAAAACAGCAGTTACAATTATTAACGATAAAACTGTGGGTTTCAGAGCCTTGAATTAGTTTTGTTCAATAGTGTGCTCAGAAATCAATTGGAAGAAAAGGATGAGGAAGCCCCATGTCAATGGAAACAATTTGAGCCCATGTGGATAAAACAAGGAGGAAGTTGCAGTAATTATGAAAGTTAAATCACACTTCTCAAAAGAAGACATTTATGCAGCCAAAAAACACATGAAGAAATGCTCATCATCACTGGCCATCAGAGAAATGCAAATCAAAACCACAGTGAGGGGCCGGGCGTGGTGGCTCACGCTTGTAATCCCAGCACTTTGGGAGGCCGAGGCGGGCAGATCACGAGGTCAGGAGATCGAGACCATGGTGAAACCCCGTCTCTACTAAAAATACAAAAAATTAGCCGGGCGTGGTGGCGGGCGCCTGTAGTCCCAGCTACTCGGAGAGGCTGAGGCAGGAGAATGGCGTGAACCTGGGAGGCGGAGCTTGCAGTGAGCCGAGATCGCGCCACTGCACTCCAGCCTGGGTGCCTGGGTGACAGAGTGAGACTCCATCTCAAAAAAAAAAAAAAACCACAGTGAGATACCATCTCACACCAGTTAGAATGGCCATCATTAAAAAAGCAGGAAACAACAGGTGCTGGAGAGGATGTGGAGAAATAGGAACACTTTTACACTGTTGGTGGGACTGTAAACTAGTTCAACCATTGTGGAAGTCAGTGTGGCGATTCCTCAGGGATCTAGAACTAGAAATACCATTTGACCCAGCCATCCCATTACTGGGTATATACCCAAAGGACTATAAATCATGCTGCTATAAAGACACATGCACACGTATGTTTATTGCGGCACTATTCACAATAGCAAAGAGTTGGAACCAACCCAAATGTCCAACAATGATAGACTGGATTAAGAAAATGTGGCACATATACACCATGGAATACTATGCAGCCATAAAAAATGATGAGTTCGTGTCGTTTGTAGGGACATGGATGAAACTGGAAAACATCATTCTCAGTAAACTATCGCAAGGACAAAAAAGCAAACACCGCATGTTCTCACTCATAGGTGGGAATTGAACAATGAGAACTCATGGACACAGGAAGGGGAACATCACACCCCGGGGACTGTTGTGGGGTGGGGGGAGGGGGGAGGGACAGCATTAGGAGATATACCTAATGCTAAATGACAAGTTAATGGGTACAGGAAATCAACATGGCACATGGATACATATGTAACAAACCTGCACATTGTGCACATGTACCCTAAAACCTAAATTATAATAAAAAAAAAAAGAAAGTTAAATCATGATTTTTCTGTGTAGTAAATTTGAATTAAATCTGTGTTATAAAATGCTTCTTACAATCACAATTCAAAAATATTTGTGTTTCATGTGCAATAGAACATATCAACAAAAACAAGGTGGAGTTTAATATTGACTTAATTCACATATAATAAATAACTTTATAGATAACTGTAGCATTTATAACGTTCTTTAAAAATGTTTGGCCCATGGCCAAGTGCAGTCACTCGCAGCCGTAATCACAAACAACAGTCTGGGAGGCCAAGGCGGGAGGATCACTTGAACTCAGGAGTTTGAGGCTGCAGTGAGCTATGCTCAGGCCACTGTAGTTAAGCCTAACAGAATGAGACCCTGTCTCTAAAATATATATATATTTGGCCCCTAAACTTATATTTTTGTAACATCTGCACATTTCTGTTACATACCTATTATGTACAACATGTTTTCTTTCCAATTGATTTGTTGTTTGTTGATTTATGGTTCGCAAATATCTTCTCCTAGACTGTGCCTCATCCTTTCACTTTTTTTTTTTTTTTTTCTGAGACAGAGTTTCACTCTTGTTGCTCAGACTGGAGTGCAGTGGCGCTATCTTGGCTAACTGCAACCTCCGCCTCCCAGGTTCAAGCTATTCTCCTGCCTTAGCCTCCTGAGTAGCGGGATTACAGGCATGCACCACCACACCTGCTAATTTTGGTATTTTTAGTAGAGATGGGGTTTCACTATGTTGGCCGGGCTGGTCTCCAACTCTTGACCTCAGATGATCCCCTGCCTTGGCCTCCCAAAGTGCTGAAATTACAGGCGTGAGCCACTGTGCCCAGCCCCTTTCACTTTTTAAAAATGGTCTTCGACGAAACTAGGTTTTACATCTTAATGAGGAAGTATTTATCAATACCTTCCTTTATGTATGTGCTTGTGTGTATGTTTATGTGTATATTTTTAAACTCTTATGCTACCTTAAAGAAATAAAAAAATTTGCTATATTTTATTCTAGCATTTTTGAAGGCTTCCTTTTCACCTTTACAACCTTATACACTTGAAATAAATTATTGTTTGTGATGTACAAACAAGTCCAATTTCTCCCCCTATATGGGCAACCAATCATAGCAGCACCATTTATTGAAAAGATGACTTTCTCCAGCTCATCTGCAAAGCCGTCTCTGCGATACACCAAATTTTCATGTGTTCAGGGCTTTGACTCTGGACTCCTAGTTGTTTCTAATGGTTTATATGTCTATCCCTGTGTCAAAACTACTTCAAACTGGCCAGGCGTGGTGGCTCATGCCTGTAATCCCATCACTTTGGGAGGCCAAGGCGGGTGGATTGCTTGAGGCCAGAAGTTCAAGACCAGCCTGGCCAACATGGTGAAACCCCATCTATACCAAAAATACAAAAACAAATCAAAACAAAACAAAACATAGCCGGATAGCCGGATGTAGTGGTACTTGCCTATAATCCCAGCTACGTGGGAGGCTGAGGCAGGAGAATCGCTTGAACCTGGGAGGCAGAGGCTGCACTGAGCCGAGATAGTGCCACTGCACTCCAGACTGGGTGACAGAGTGAGACTCTGTCTTAAAAAACAAAAAACTACTTCATTTCTGTTTTAAGGCAAATAGTTATATAAAAGGTTTATTGCAAGGAAACTTAAATCACTTTAATATTGACTTAATTCACATATAATAAATCACTTTATAGATAACTGTAGCATTTATAACGTCAATATTTTAGGATATTAATAACAACTTAGTTTTTAAGAAGTCTAACTCATATAACAACTCAGGAACTATCTATTCTGCAAAAGCATAAAACCACATTTACCATATGGTCATTGGGGTTAATGTTTGCTTTGCCTGGACGAAAACGGATCATTTAACAATATCTGTTGAACTCAATATTTACAAGTGCAGTGACTGAATGATCAGCAATCATTGGATGTAGAATTTCTGGCATGCTTGTTAAATACCAACTTTATTATTTAATAATTGTACTTAAGATTATTAACTCTTAAGATTAAAGTGTGTAAGTTAAGAATTGCCCTTGTCCAAAGCTCAGAGCTTCTAGGAATGGCCTCAATAAATATAGTATTCCTTTTGTCATGGTAATCCACTTTTGCTCTGGGCTTTAAGGAATTCTTTGTATATTCTTGAATGTGTATTGTATGTCTTGAATTGTATGTATGTGAGCGTATGTGTAAACGTGTGCTGAAAGGGTGGAGAAAAGGGAACAATTGCATTTATCATTCTCAAGTTGTTTTCCTGTTCAATTTTTGCAAAATTTGCCCATAGATCAAAGTGTTTGTGTTGAAACCAGGGTCAGTAGTCAGCGGAGAACAGGGCTCTTACCGCAGACGGTGGATCGGCTCCCTGATAAGGACGAGAGAGGAAATGAAGGGATAGAACAGAACCTGCCTTAGGGTAAGTTCAGGCTGTGGTTAAGGATCTTCTTAAAATGTTTATGGCAGATTGGCATCTTGTTTTTAATTTTAGAAAATTGATTGCACAAAAGTCAACTGGGAAGAAAGAAGCAGGAAATTAACCTTATTCTATGAAAATTTAGCTTTAGTGAGTGTGGGGTGTACACGATCTAATTTCCAATGCTAGCCCTAAACAAGTCATGGTGATTTCATGGTAAGAGTCTAGAAGTTTATGCCAAGGTTCAAGAGAGAAAGGAAGTTGATTCCAATAAAGACCACAAGCACGAGCACCCAAGACTGATGGGATCCTTGAACCCATTGATACTGGAACAATGTACTCTCAAAATATTTCTGAGAGCATACTCAGTCCCTAAATTAAACAAAGTTCTTGGAATTAAAAGAAGTTTTTGAAATTTCATATTGCTCTCAGTGACAATTTCAGAACTTTTATTGAGTATTCTGTAACTTCCTACAAAAACTATAAAATTTCAAGTTAATAACAAAAAACCAGTCCAGGCAACAGAGCAAGACTCCAACTCTACAAAAATTAACTATTAGCTGGGCGTAGTAGAGCATGCTTTTAGTCCCAGTTAATCTGGAGGCTGAGGCAGGAGATTGCTTGAGTTTAGGATTTCAAGGCTGCAGTGAGCTATGATCATGCCACTCGGCACTCCAACCTGGGCAACAGAGAAATCTTGTCTATTTTTTTTTTTTTTTTTTTTTTCAGAGTAAGTAGCCGTAAGATTTATTGTGAAGAGCGAAAGAACAAAGCTTCCACAGCATGGAAGGGGACCCCCTGAACGGGTTGCCCAAGACCTTGTCTTAAAAAAAAAAAAAAAAAAAAAACTTTAAGAAAATGATGTACCAATGTAAACTTCTGAAAATCTCCCCCAACTCAAAGAGAATCATTCATATTACGGCTGCCTGCTCAAGGAAAAGTAATTAACAATGATAATAGCTAACATTTAAAACTGTTTTACTAGGTACAGGTAGTGATATCTACCGTTGTCTATAAATTTCAATACCTCATGAGGTAAGGCAATATTATTTTTTTCTGTTTGACAGATAAGAAAACTGAGGCTTAAATGAATTGACAATCTAAGTTTTCCTAAAGTTGCATTGCTAGTAAGCAGTGAGGATGAAACTGGAATTAGGTCTGATTTGACCCCAAAGCCCACACAATTTTTTTTCCTAAACAAATTGGTATAATCATCATATAGTAGCTGTGGTAGGCACGCACCTTTTTCTAACTCCGGTGCCCAGTAGGGAATAGTTTTTGTTTGGTACAAGGACCAGATAAAGAATAGCCAAGCCCTGCCAGATTGAGCCCCTGGGCCAGGTACCAACCTCTCACTAAACCTCAGTTTCCTCATCAGTCTTTACATCCCATAGGGCTTTTCCAAAGCTGACATTAGATGACCCACGTAAGACATCACATAGAAAGGGCTCAAAACTGATGGCAATTCTAAGTGTTTAAAACATTCAGGACACCACACCACCATTTTGTCTTTAAAAAAAAAAAAAAAAAAAGCCTGAGGAACTGTGCCCATACCTAAAAGCCTTGTAGGAGACGCCAGAAGTTTTAGAGATGCCTTTTCACTTGCCTGTTCTGCTTGCATTTCTTAAGTCTTTCTGTTCTTACTGTGCCTTTGTGCATTATGCCCTTCTAAGGCCCACTTGTAAAACTGCAGGATGCTGATTTCCTTACACATAGTATAATTCTCACAATGGATATTTAAAATTTATGGCCAAATCTCCCACATGAAGGCGGTCTGGCAGCCATAATTTTTTCCTTCTGAACATAAATGACTATTAACTTGTTGGCGTTTTGCAGACAGGTTTTGATGAACTACGATATTTTGCTTAAAATCATTCCAAGAATAATGTCAGACTTCATAATTGCCTTACCCATGACCACCAGCAAGCAAAAATCACCTCCACTGCACAGCTTATGTTGAAACGAAATGAACTACAACCACAGACAGAACTGGGAAGACGAGAACACAGGGCAGACGGTTCCTTTCCTGCAAAGACTTGGCAGTATACTCAGAAGTGGCACAGAGATTAGACTATAAATATCTATACGTTGATTTCTGCAAGTATAGAAATATGCTGTGAGAATAGATTTTGTAGGCTGTTTCAGATTTGAAAAAACTCGGCAGATGGTTTGACATGAAAACAAAGCAATAATCAAAATTCACTCACAGTGGCAATAGAAATATTTCAGTTAGTAGTGGGGGTGCTGTTTAGAACAAATGTTTCCCAAATGCCAGACAATGTTAAAATGTTCATTCATTCAGAGCAAGGTCAGACAAATTTGCAACATTCCTACATGGAAAAGCAAATGTACGTATGCATGTCAGGGTTACGTTACCAACAATCCTTATTCAGGAAAAGTTGCCAGTTATTCTGAGAGTGTGCCCTATCAACTGCTTTGATGTTAAAATGTTCTTTATGTAATTAATACTTTCCACAGTAGATAATTGTCAATCTGTGGAAAGTTTTAAAATTGTCAACCTCTGAATTTGGTTTTTTGGAAATGTTAATGCTACATGAAATCAAAAAGCCTCAAAACCAAAAATTGACTGCATTTTCTATTTTCCAGGCCGCTGGTTTCTCTCATGTCAATCATCCTAACAAAGAACAGGGCGGGGAATCGGGTGGGGTGGGTGGCGCAAGACCTGACACTTGTTCTCAGGCACAATCTCAGTGCAAACACACAGGTTTGCATACAGAGCTGCAGTCCCCCACACAGAAACCCACTGAGAAGGAGTTTACAATTAATTATTTTCTGTTCAAGAAACATAAAAAAGAAAAAAAATAGAGAGAAAAGGGAAGAATGAAAAATGAAGTTCAGGCGGGGTGTAGTGGCTCATGCCTGTAATCCTGGCACTTTGGGAGGCCAAGGTGGGCAGATCACGGGGTCAGGAGATGGAGACAATTCTGGCCAACATGGTGAAACCCCATCTCTACTAAAAATATAAAAATTATCTGGGTGTGGTGGCACACACCTGTAGTTCCAGCTACTCGGGAGGCTGAGGGAGGAGAATTACGGGAGGTAGAGGTTGCCGGGAGCTGAGATTGTGCCACTACACTCCGGCCTGGGCGATGGAGTGAAACTTCATCTCAAAAAAAAAAAAAAAAAAAGAAAAGAAAAATGATGTTCATTATGCAATGCATAGTTCCATTAGGACCTTTATTCAAAATCTTTTTGATACTTTGCATTATTTTATACCATCACTAATGAATGAACTTTCTAACACATACAATAGCTCTCAGGCCATGCTACCTTGGGTAAAAATGCTTTTCCTAGATAGGCTTTTCTGTCCTCAACTATAAAACAAGGATTGGACTCAGTTGCTAAAGTATCTCCCAACACTATCATGGCACACTCATTGACTTCTTTAGCTAACAAATAATACTTTGCGCCTCAGAATGCTTGTTAAGTGGGAAGATTTGGATGGAAGTTAGTGAATATAAAGGATTACTAGCAATTGCATAAAGTGCTATATGCACCACATTTAAAGATCTGTTTTCATGTATCATATTGTCCCTTTTCTTGCTTCTTGAAACTCTTCTTTCATCATGTTACTTTCCGACTGAAAGCCCTGTGTAGCTTTTCATTATTAAACGAAGTAATGAGGCCTCTCATTCAAGTGCCAGGCTTTGCAGGTTAATAAACATTAGTGAAGCAAGCTGGGCACACTGGCTCACACCTGTAATCCCAGCACTCTGGGAGGCCAAGACTGGTGGATCACCTGAGTTCAGGAGTTCGAGACAGCCTGGCCAACATGGTGAAACCCCATCTCTACTAAAAATAAAATTAAAAAAAAATTAGCTGGGTGTGGTGGCGCGTACCTGTAATCCCAGCTACTTGAAAGGCTGAGGTAGGAGAATCGCTGGAACCCTAAAGGTAGAGGTTGCAGTGAGCCGAGATGACGCCACTGCATCTCTGTAGCCTGAGCGACAGAGTGAGACTCCATCTCAAAACAAAAAAAATTAGTGAAGAGCTTCTAGGTACACAGAAGCAAATGAGCCTGTTCCTGCCCATGAAAAGGGAATTTGGGGCCGGGCATGGTGGCTCATTCCTGTAATCCCAGCACTTTGGGAGGCTGAGGTGGGTGGATCACCTGAGGTCAAGAGTTCGAGACCAGCCTGACCAACATGGTGAAACCCCATCTCTACTAAAAATACAAAAATGAGCTGGGTGTGGTGGCAGATGCCTGTAATCCCAGCTACTAGGGAGGCTGAAGCAGGGGAATTGCTTGAACCTGGGAGGCGGAGGTTGCAATGAGCCGAGATCCTGCCACTGTACTCCAGCCTGGGCAACAAAAGCAAAACTCCATCTCAAAAAAACAAAAGAAAAAAGAAAATGGACTGTGGCCACTCAACTCCAGCCTCAGGGGGCCAAACCTTAAAGGATGCCAAAACTTGCCAAATCTCTCTCTACCTTGAAACAAGATAGAAATCTGATCGTTTGGGTATATTATCTTCAGAACTTTAAAATCAAACATAATTTAATAATTATGTTTAAAATGTCCTAAACCTGGTGGCTATATAAAGATCACAAGTGACAGGTGGACTTGTTTAGTTGCTTGATTGCTAGTTTAGAATTTCTGAGCTAACGGATTAATGTTCTGAGAACCAAGACTCTTTCACATAGCCCTGAGTTATCTTTGGGCCTCCAATACACACCTTTTCTTTTCATTTTGTTCTTAGAATCAGCAACTGAGTCCAACACTCCCAATATACAGATAAGGGCACAGAACATAGGCTTTTTTTTTTTTTTTTTTTTCGATTCAGTGGGTACACGTGCAGGTTTTTTTCCGTGAGTATATTGTGTGATGCTGAGGTTTGGGCTTCTAATGATCCTGTCACCCAAGTCCTACCGAATGTAGTACCTGATAGGTAGTTTTTCAGCCATTGTCCCTCCCTGTCTCTCCCATTTTGGAGTTTCCAGTGTTTATTGTTCCCATCTTTGTGTCTGTGTGTACCTATGTTTAGCTCCCACTTATTATTTATTTATTATTTATTTTTTGAGACAGAGTCTCGCTCTGTCACCCAGGCTGGAGTGCAGTGGCGCAGCTTGGCTCACTGCACCCTCCACCTCCTGGGGTCAAGTGATTCTCCTGCCTCAGCCTCCTGAGTAGCTGGGATTACAGGCATGTGCCACCACACCCAGCTAATTTTTTTTTGTATTTTTAGTACAGACGGGGTTTCACTATGTTGGCCAGGCTGGTCTCAAACTCCTCACCTCAAGTGATCCACTTGCTTCTGGCTCCCAAAGTGCTAGGATTACAGGTGTGAGCCACCGCACCCGGCTTTAGCTCCCACTTAAAAGTGAGAACAAAAAACATGGGCTTTGAAAACAGGCAGATCTTGATACAAATTCCACGTTTGCCATTTGCTACCTGGTGAAATACACTTGACTATTTTGAACCTGTCTCCCTAGCTTAAAGTCCAGGGCTGGGTGCAGTGGCTCATGACTGTAATCCCAGCACTTTGAGAGGCCAAGTCAGGAGGACTGCTTGAGCCCAGGAGTTCAAGACCAGGCTGGGCAATACAGGGAGACCCCGTCTCTACAAAAAATTAAAAATTAGCTGTGTGGTGGCATGGGAGGCTGAGGTGGGAGGATCACTTGAGCCTGGGCAGTCAAGGTTGCAGTGAGCCATGGTCGTACCACTGCACTAACTCTGGACGACAGAGCAAGACCCTGTCTTTAAATAAATAAAGTTCAGAATTCCTAAGCACTACGTTGTGAATTGGTTTCTCCCTCTTTTCCCCTCCTCTTGCCAGGCTGGAAGTGTCTTCAGATACATACATCTTTAGTCTTCCACCTGCACTGTTCTTTGCCTGTCACTTACCTTGTTTCCACACAAACTTCAAGGCCTGACTTATATCCCAGTCCCATATGTGGCCCTTTTAGACCAGCTCAGTCTGAAGCAATTTCTCCACCTTATCCTCTCAGAAGCATTTGTTTTGCCATCACCCAAAGTCTTTCTGTCATTCCTTTGTCTCATTCAGGATTACAAGGAATACACTGAAAATGATCAACTCCCATTGTCAAATTCTAACCTGAGTTAGGAAGAGTGAAGTGACTTGAAAAGAAAACACTCTTAGATATTGTCTAAGTTCCAAATTTTGATGAGTCTTAAACACCATCCCATATATAAAATCATATAACCCTCTGCAGTGATACAATACTTCCGCATAGGATAATTCAGAGACTTGGAAAAGGTTATCTTTCGGATGGTTTCTTTTTCAGTGCCAACAAAGACCAATTTCAGGCATCTTTTCTATCCTGCTAGCTAAACAACAACAAAAATAGTATCAATAATAATAACTAGCATGTACTATCGCGGCTGCTTCCTCTTGTACCCCAGTTTGTGGCCTCAGTTCTAAGCTGCTAAAAGATCCTGCACGAATTTTGCTCTGGGCTATGTTCAGACTTGATGGTGAAATGCTTTGGAAACACTAAGGTACACAGAAGCCTCGGGAGTGTTTTTCGTCAAAGCCTTGCTTTAGTGATAAACCCTGCTCTCAAAGGAGATAAGTAATGCCCTCCTGCGGCAATCCATTTCAATATCTGTCCACCAGAGGTTTCTCTGGAGATTTATTTGCACTAAGTTCCCATGATGTCACATAGAGGTGGTGATCTGGAAACAGAATTAGAGAGAAGTGTTTGGGGGAATTATTCTGATAAATGATTGGTCCGGGAGGATGGTGAAGGGAGAACACAATCCTAATGGGCCTTTCTTACTTGGGATAAATGATAGACTGCCAACTGTCCATTATCTTTCTTTCTTTCTTTTTTTTTTTTTTTTTTGAGACAGAGTCTCGCTTTTTCACCCAGGCTGGAGTGCAGTGGCTCAATCTCGGCTCACTGCAAGCTCCGCCTCCCGGGTTCACGCCATTCTCCTGCCTCAGCCTCTCCGAGTAGCTGGGACTACAGGCGCCCGCCACCACGCCCGGCTAATTTTTTGTATTTTTAGTAGAGACGGGGTTTCACTGTGGTCTCGATCTCCTGACCTCGTGATCCGCCCGCCTCGGCCTCCCAGAGTGCTGGGATTACAAGCGTGAGCCACCGCGCCCGGCCGTGTCCATAATCTTTCAAAGCTCATAAAATCTAGCCGCACAAATTGCCAAGTGCACATGATGTACCTAGAGTCCAAAAGGAACAAATACTGTCCTACACATAAAGCATCCTTATGTGTGCTTAGAGGGAACTGTCTGTAAAGCTTTGAGAATTTTGTTATGTGGCCAGAAAGTCGTTGGAAGAACAAAGCGAACGTTGTCTGGCTGGACAACAACTCAAGACAAGCACTGGGCAGGATGGAGGAGGGAAGCCAAGGAGGCCCCCTCATCAACAGAGTCCAGCAAAGCCCGAAAGGCACCACACACCCTCAGTTTCTTTTCTCCATTTCCATCAAGCCTAGCACACCAAGGCAGTCCCATAGTCTCCACACTCTCAACCTGAACGCATTCATGATGTTTTGAGGACTCTCTTTTGCCTTTAAACTGCTCTTGAGAGTTACTCTTTCTGGACAAAAATGTGTGGGGTGAGGATTACAATGATTTCTCAAAAGCTCCGCAGATTTCTAGAATGGGTGAGAATCACTTTAAGACAATCAGCTGAACAAATAGACAAAGTATAAGAGTTTTCTATTTTTAACTTCAACTCAAGTTCCACAACAGCCCTTTAGGGAGCATCGTGTGGGAAAAGGCAGAGGTGATTCCCTTCATCTGAGGACACAGGTCCAATTTCCTGTGCTCTTTGGCAGTGTGTTTGCCATCTGGTTCTTTCACATATTTCCATGATCATCTCAACCCTGAAGAATTATTCTCTGCTGGGTGGGGCGTGGTGGCTCACGCCTGTAATCCCAGCACTTTGGAAGGCCCAGGCAGGTGGATCACGAGGTCAGAAGTTCGAGACCAGCCTGGCCAATATGGTGAAACCCCATCTCTACTAAAAATACAAAAATTAGCCAGGCATGGTGGTGCGCACCTGTAGTCCCAGCTACTCGGGAGGCTGAGGCAGGAGAATGGCGTGAACCCAGGAGGTGGAGCTTGCAGTGAGCCAAGATCACACCACTGCACTCCAGCCTGGGCAACAGAGCAAGACTCCATCTCAAAAAAAAAAAAAAAATTATTCTCTGCAAAGCCCTTTTCCAGTGCCTAAGAGCAGACTTAAGCAAGGGTGTGTCAAAGGCTCATCTTGTTGTGCTGCTAACCCTGTGAAAATGAACTCCCTTTGGGCACAGAAACAACAAAAAACAAGAAAAGGAAAATTGAAGACTACTAAATTTTGTATTACGGAAATTATAGGGAGTCCAGACTTGTGAAATTTCATCAAGATGAGAACTACATAATTTTTCTTACAAGCCAGAAATAGAATGTTTGGGAAGCCCTGCCCTGTGAGCAAGTCACAGTAAAAGTCAAAGGTGGTTAGTAATGTTACAGACACTTGGACCTTCATTCATTCAGACATTGGAATGTGGTCCACTAGTTGCCAAAGACCTGCCTCAAAAATGGAAAGAGAGAGAGAGACAGAGAATTAATAACATGCACCAACCTAAAAACCTTGTTAAACTATTTATCATCAGAGTGAAGCGAAAGCCATTAAAATGGTCTACCAAACCCTGTCTGGCCTCCCCAAGCCCCTCTCCTCCCCAACCTCCTTGCTCTCTTGCTTCCTCCAGCCACCCTGGCTCTTTGCTGTTCTTTGAACATGCCAAGCTTTCTCCTTTGCCTGGAAAAACCTTCTCCCAAATATCCACATGGGTCCTTCCCTCACTTCCTTTGGTTTACCCATTCCTATACTCTGTCCCTCACCCTTCTTCATCATGCTCCATTTACCATCTGATGTATGTTCAGTTGCTAGTTGGTTTATTCTAGTTCATTTATGCTGTTCCAATTAAAATGGCCTTTGCTTTTGCACTTGCTGGTTAGACCTTATATTGATGCAGGAATGTATATGCATTTACATCTCTAATATGTTACATAGAAGTAATGTAATTTTGCTGTTTTTTAGGAGACTTCTTGGTCCTTAAACTTGCTTCTGAGTCCTCTGAGATGGAAGAAACTAAAAAAATAAGACTAAATATCATTGTAGAGAATGTCTCTCTCTTGACTGGAATGTCAGCTTTAAGAGGGTGGAGACTTGTGCTTTGTTTATTGCTAGATCCCAGTGACAAATATGGTGCATGGTAAATTCTAGTTGCTCCACATATCTTTGTTCAATAAATGAATGTGTGAAAGGGTGAAAGAGGCACCAACATATGTGGTTCATGTTCTTTCAACTCCCTTGCAGAAGCTTGTTCTGGGATGACAGTATACTGCTCTTAGCGTTGACTAAAAAAACATGACTTTATGTAAATGATGGTCTTCCCTATCCATTTAGAGTTTGAAAACATAGGCCATTTTGTTGCCCAATGTCTCTCACAGAAGGATCAACACAATAAATTCCTTCAAGAATCCAGGGCTTGGCGATTTCTCCAGAGTAACACTTATTTGCATCTTTTGAAACTGACTGTGCAGACCACATAGCACTTTTCTCTTAGCTTAGCTGCCAGGAAAATAATTTAATACCACTGTTGCTACTAAGTCATGGAAAGTGTGTGTGTGTGTGTGTGTGTGCGCGCGCATAAGCCTGCACAGGATGCTGTTCTAATTAAAATGACCTGTGCTTTTGCACTTGCTGGTTAGACTTTATATTGATACAGGAATGTATATGCATTTGTTACCTCTCTAAGATGTTACACAGAATTAGAAGTAATGTCATTTTGCTGTTTCCTAGGAGACTTCTTGGTCTTTGAAATTGCTTCTGAGTCCCCTGAGATGGAAGAAACTAAAAAATAAGATGAAATATCATTGTACTAGAATAAACCAAAAGGAGAGCCATCTGCCAGACCATGGGCAGATGAGAGAGAGAGAGAAAGACAGAGAGGGAGAAATGAGGAATTAAAAGAGAAGGACCAGTACTGATGGAAGTAGGGGAAGACTGCATGCTATGGCCTCAAAACTAACCCAACAGTATCCTGGAATATCCATTACTCAGTGGAGTACAGCATTCACGTTGGCCTCTGTCCAAGCAGGTTTAGTGGGAAAAGTATTAACACCTGCAAGGTGGTCCCACAGCAAGGTCCCTGAGGACAGAGGTTCCAGTATAGCTGGGGAAGGCAGGAGGAATAGGCTGATCCCAATACCACAGAGCCTGCTGCTAAGTGACAAGGCACTATATCATATAACAAACTGCAGCTTTAGAATGGGAGATGCTGGAGGAATGATTGAAACCCATGCATCCCACAGATGGACATGGAATGAGTGAGCAGGGCTGCCCTTGGAGGACATAATCTACATACCAGAACAGGCACGGGTTTGTTTAGGTATAAGCCATGGCAACAAATTTTAGCTTTGCAGCTCTCAGAACAGCTGTACAGCAGGGGCCTTGGGCAAGGCCAGCAATGGCGTTCCTGGACTCCTTACTCTGGGTTCTGTTGTATTATATCTTCAAACAGCACCTAAGTGTTAAACCTTCAGTTCATTTGCACAGCACAGCTAAGAAAACAAAGCAACTCCCAGACCTCCCCGTGTGGCTGCAAGACAACCTTTCCACTTACCTCCTCTCCCAGAGTGAAGCAGTTTTCAATAGTTTGAAAAGAAAAAAAAAATCTGCCTATAAGTTTTAAGGGGGAAAGCATTGAAGAAATGGATTATGATTTAAAACAAAAACAAAACTATTATTTAGGAGAAGCCAAAGTCATTGTGGGGAGTTTGATTGGATGTGCATCAAACAGCACAGACCCTCAATCCCCCACAGCTGGTTTCATGTGCGATTAGAAGAAATGTAGGAAGCTTCCAGCTAAGTCAGTTACAAATCTTGTTTCTGAGAACTTGAGGAATCCAGAGGCCTTTTGGTGGTTTTGCAAGTTAGAGGTATCTTCTGCTAAAAAATTAAGAAATTAAAGTGCCTGATGCTTACTTCCTGCTTGTTTCATATATTGAGTTCTCAAGGTGTTTTTTAAGAGTCACTTTTGTCTTTTTAATAATAGCCATTTTGTGCTTTAAAAAAAATGTGTTCACATGGACATAGAGAGTAGAATGTTAGGTAATGGAGACTCGGAAGGGTGAAGGGCTAAGGGTGAGAGCCGGGAAGACGACGATGTGGAATTGTTTAAAGGGGCAATGTTAATCAGTTGATACATACCCTAAAAGTCCTAACTTGACCACTATGCATGTAACAAAATTGCACATGGACCCCATAAGTTTGTACAAATAAAAAGGAGGCCGGGTGAGATGGCTCACACCTATAATCTTGGCACTTTGGGAGGCCGAGGCAGGCAGATCACTTGAGGTCAGGAGTTCTAGACCAGCCTGGCCAACATGGTGAAACCCCATCTGTACTAAAAATACAAAAAAAATTAGCTGGGTGTGGTGGGGCACGCCTGTAACCCCAGCTACTCAGGAGGCTGAGGCAGGAGAATCGCTTGAACCCGGGAGGTGGAGGTTGCAGTGAGCCGAAATTACGCCACTACTGTCTAGTCTGGGCAACACAGCAAGACTCCATCTCAAAAAAAAAAAAACACGGAAAAAAACCCCTAAAATTAAAAGGAAACTAATTTGAAAAACAAAAGAGTTACGAAAGCAAACTGTAGAAGACCTACCGATCTAGTCAATTTTTATAGAGAAGAAAGCTCTGTTCAAACCTGGTCAAGTGACTTTTGCAGTATCAGAAAAATATTAAGTGACCAGCCGGCCAAAGACAGAAATCCATTGCCTCTGGCTCAGTGCATGCTCCTCTGTAACTTACTCCTGCCACACTTCCATGAGGTTTATTGTTAAATATTGAGAAATTAGCATTCCTAATCTGGCATGATGAAAAAAATCTACCGTTAAGATTAACGGTATTCCCTTGCAGGGCTTACATCCATCACTGGCATTTAGTGTTCTGGCTCCGCCAACAGCCCATGCAGGATCTGTTGTACCAGTTTTACTTTTCACTAGTGTCATAGAAATTCTAAAAGAAAAAAAAGATGAAAAAACCTTGCAAAGTTCTCAGAGCAGATCATACTTTTCTATGTATCTAAAATCGAAGCATGATTCCCTGATTTTAGACTCCAGAGGAGGAGAGAAAACATTGGGCTTTACCTTCAGGCTCACAAGGTTCCTCAGCATTCTGTTGTGTGACATCTAAGCCAGACCCTCAAGTGTGGTCTGTGGACCAGAAGCACAAGCATCATCTGGGAGCTCGTTGGAAATGCACATGTATTGGCCCACTCCACTCCCACTGAATCAGAATAGCTGGAGGTGGGCCCCAGGTGAACACAATCCCCAGGTCCTTTGTTCGCATATTAAGGTGAGAAGTGTTGGTCTAGATCTAGAACAGCTGCTTCCCAAAGAGTGATCCCAGACCAGCAGGATCAGCTTCACCTGGGAACTCGTTGGAGATGCAGAGTTTCATCCTGCTCCAGACCTTCTGAATCAGAAACTCTGGGGGTTGGCCCAGCAATCTAATTTTAAGAAGCCTCCCAGAAGATTCTGATGTACACCAAAGTTTGAGAACCACTGGTCTAAAATGTGAAGAGAGGCACAACTCAGGACATTCACCCTAAACAAACAGAAAGGATAGACCAGTGTTTCCCAAATTGCATTACGTAGAATAGGTGTTCTCTAAGAGTTCATGGTGAAATATATTTTCGAAATACGTAGCTAAAACTGTGCAAGACTACTCAGCTTAAAGATGTATTATGAATCTCTGAGATAAGAGAGTTGATGGTAATCCCCAGTTTATTTGGGATCACTTAAGATTTAAGCAATAGCAATCCATTCATGTATTTCCTAATATGTCTCATTTTCTGAACAAAAGATTAAAAATTTGAATTTGTTTTTTGAGTAATACCTCATCTGTATTCTAGGAAAAAGGGCTGAATATGTTGTCTGAAGCTCTGGTAGTTTCACACACACTATCTCATTTGTGACACTATGGTTCTCCAAGACTGAGAATTATCCTCTAAGATGATGAGGGGACACACTAATGAAGAAATGCAGGTTCAACCAAGTTACGTAGTTTTTCCAAGGCCAGAAGATTCCTAAGTGTGGGAATACTGGTTAGAGTTGATCAACTGGACAACTGCCCAGGGTGCCAGTCCATGAGAAGCTCTAAGACATTGCTGGAAACATTACAAGATGGAAATGACAGGGTGGTTCTTGGTGAGAGAACTTTGTGGGGCTGGATGTGCTATTCTGATAAGCAGCTTAGAGTCAGGGATTGAGACTCCTAAGAGAGATTCTGGAGCAACACCAGGTAACTCCTGGCCAAGGCCCGCTTTCCTGAGTGTCAGGGGAAAGTGTGGGGCAGAGCTAGGTGATCAGAGTATTTAACAGGCTGATCTTTGTTCCCAGTTATTCTCTTTCCTCCCTCCTTACAACAAAGTGCTCAGTCTTCCCTCTACGTAAATATGGAATAATAATTTAACAAAGCAACATAATTGACTTGAAAGGGATCCAAAGTATTAAAGTCTGTGGCACTCCAACATATAAATTCAACCTGAGTATCATCAAGATTCATGCTCAGGTGGGTTTTTAAATGTCAGCACCTGTGTTCCTCGTAAACAAGATCTTTTCCTTTTAAGAATTTGTTATATTTACATATAATTGCTACATTCAATTACTACTGGTTAATGCTTCTACTTTAATAGCAGTTTAAGTTGGTCCTGAGATAAACTGTAATCCTTGAACATATTCCATTGGCTACCCATCATATTGGTATGAGAATGAAATTTATTAGTAGGAGAGTGAATTTTATTACAATCCTTTCAGGAGAGATTCTTTAGTGATTTTTTTTTTTGGTTTTTAAAATTTTGGGTAACTAAATATTTTCAGGACCCTTCGTTACAACTTAGAACTCAGGCAAGCATTCCAACAAAGTCCTAGATCTTAAATGAGAGTAAAGTCAACTCACACAGGTTTCTGAAATATAATAAATGAAGTCTAAAACACTATTTCATCAATGTTATTTTAGTTTGAACCAGTTTAAGAGCCTAAACACTTAAGATTTAAGTCACAGCAGTCCATTCACATATTTCATAATATGTCTCATTTTCTGAACAAAGGATTAACAACTTGAATGTAAGAAGCAGGTGTGAGTACTCTCAATAGGTCAAATCCTTAACATCACCCAGACAAGTCTACAATTTCTGGGCACAGCACATGGCATGCGTGAATTTTGTTTCAATATGTTTTCCATAGCTATAGCTTAGAAAGTCACATAGCCATATCCTACCCAGACTTCCATTCCTAGTGGCAGAAGTATTTGCTGATGATTAAAAGGTCATGCAAAACAGATGTGAGGGCAGCTGGATTTTCCAGCTATGCTTCAGTGGACTTAGCAGTGGTGCCTGTCATCACCAAATAGTAGAGAGATTTTATTTCAATTGAATAAAACCAAGAATCTTATGCAACCTTGTCAATATAATTGGGCATACATGCAGTTTCTTTCCCCTCTCATGGAGGTCTCACCTTTTCCATCCTTCATTTTTCAGACTCACAGTCTGGAACTAAATCCATCAAACAGAAAAGGTAACAATTAACTGGGTGTCAACCATTCTGACCTGTTTTTCCAACATCTTATAAATAGGTATTATTGACCTTGCTGTGTGAAAGTAATTTTAATTGCATTTCCTACAGTCTTCTAATTTGTTTGATACCACATTTGGTGTTATCCACACTTCAAATCAACTTTCTCTCCTTATTTCTGTGTTTGTTTTATATCCACAGCGTATAGACTGTGAAATGTAGTGAAAACACAAAGAACAGCAAATGGTGCATTGCAGAGAGGACTATCAATTCACAAATACCCTTGAAGAACAGATGGTCCAATTGCAAACCTCACAGATATTGACATCTGTGTAGCAGGCAACTGCACAAGTCATACAGAGACAGTCTTTAAGTTTTACATACTGTAGCAAAACTAAATACTTTTTAACAATATCCTTTACCAACTTAATATATGGGAATTGTCCCTTATTAATAAGAAGGACCTTAAGGGAATGTGGATAAAGTAATAAATTTCCTCCCTGGGCTATTAGAAAGTCTAAGTCTCAGATTTGCTTTAATAACTGTTTTTAGAGACTCATTTCACTGAGTTTCCATTTTCTCATCTGTAAAATGTAGATTTAAAAATACTTGACTCTCAGAGTTTCTCCAATTTAGAAGTTTACAGTATACTAGTGTACCAGGTAATATAGCACACAAATTACAAAGATGATACAACAAATGTAAGCTGTTATTATAGATCTGCTGGGCTTGAGCCCTTCATGGTTTAGTTTATTGTGAAGGGGGAGCTTGTTAATCTCCTTGCTTTCTATTGCTAAATATGAAAATCATTTTTTTCTCTATGACAAGGATTAGAGTTTATACAGAAAAGCTTCTATAAACTGAAATCCCAGTTAACTAACATAAGCCTTCAATTAAGAATATTTTACTAATTTTAACTGTAGGAAAAGCATTACAGTAAAAGAAAACGAACTAAAAAAGAAAAAAAAACCCTTCAGTTACATCTTAGTATACATCCAACTAAATCTCTTAAATATTCAGGACTATTTACTTTACTTCTTTAGTGATTTTTTTTTTGTTTTTAAAATTTTGGGTAACTAAATATTTTCAGGACCCTTCGTTACAACTTAGAACTCAGGCAAGCATTCCAACAAAGTCCTAGATCACTGAATATTTAGACCTTGAAAAACACAATCAACGCAACATTGATTACTTTGCACATTGAAAGCATATTAATGAGAGGATTTTTGACAAGAACAAAGAAGAATTTCTTGTTTGACTTTATAATTCACCAAGTATATGCAGTGACATTCTGGATAATGGAAGCTTCAATATAGTTGAGAATCTAGTTTCTATTTTGCATTCAAGAGTGCCAATTATCAATTTACTGACTTGCACATCCAAACTGCACCATTTACTCTTCAGTACCAGCTTTGTGATATTAATCATTTCTCCTTTACAGCGATCATGATGCTTTGTCCCAAGGGAGCAGAAGGAATATTCCAGAAGGGGCCTCTCTTCCTGGTTCTAGGTGTTGCATTTGGTTTTTCCTGTGTGGTCCATCAGAGCGCATGTGTGTGGAGACAACTGGTGGAGTTCTGCCCCAGCTGTGCTTCCAGAGTGCACAGACCCTCAGGAACCTCACAACCTGGGCTGGGGCCTTCACATCACCTTAGGAACTTCACATCACCTTGCTTCATGACATGGGTACTGTGTATTCCGGGCCTGTGCCCACAGCGGCACCCAGCTCTCTTTGTGCACTCACCCATCAATCTCGTCTGCTTTTCAGAGAATTGTTGCCTTGCCCGCGGAACCTCAGCAACACAGAGAACTGGTATTTAGTGGGCTGAAACCACTTTCTCCAAAAAGGTCCTACCCCCAGCCATGAGGAGGGCATCTCCTTCTAAGCTTGTCTTCTTTGGGTCCTCTCTCAGCCCCAGGCTGTCCTTTAGAGGTCACTTCATATTTTTAGTTACTCTCCTATCACAGCTTAATAATTCCTTATACTAGACTCTAAGTTATTTTGTGATTTCTGTCCTCCTGATTGCATCCAGATTGATCTACCAGGAGTAACCACTTTTCCCCCTCAGCTGTAATTTATATTCTCGATTATAATCTATGTTGATACAGTCAAAGGTCATCCAGAACTTCCCAGATACAGTCACAAACTATAAGAAATTCAGATCAATTTATCTTTTCTAGGGGCAGGAGAATTCAAAGCATTTATAATGGTATTAGAAAAATCGCTAAGCAGTAGCATAATAATTTAGCAGAACAGAATGAATGGTTAAGTTCCAGTTAATTAAGCTGGAATTAATTTAACTTATATTTCAAAGTTCATACTTGAAAAGCTCCGTGGATTCCTCTGCTCTCCGTTTCATTCAATTAAGGAGGCTAAAATTGTCAGGATTCTCAAGGAAACAGGGATAGAGAAAGCTTCCGGGGTTAGATGACATCAATATAGGTTAAGTAAGCAGTTTTATTATGCCAAAACTAATATTGCTGTGATGTAACTGGAGTTCCATTTACTTTCTCATTTACCAAGGGAACAAACGGGCATATTAGTAATAAACTAGGGTAGAAAATTCAAGACACACCTGAAGGTATTATAGTCTACTAAAATACTTTAAAACAAAGAAACAATGGTATTTTTGAGTAAGTTAGAATAGCACCAGTTGTGTGTGCTTTACAAACAAAAGAAACAAAAAAGAGGAAAAAAGGAAAAAAAATCATTATATTTGAACTAGAGAGCAAACATTACAGTTTAGAATATGAAGATGAAAAATAATTTGAAACCCAATTAGGAAACTTCAGACAGAAAGAACAGAAACTTTGTCCTTTGAAACACAGATGCTTAAGAGTCCGTTGTCAATCAACTCAAGGACCTGGCATACAAGTCATTTTCCTTGGGAACTGTACTTACCATATTTGAGAAATTGAAAAATTATACTCCCTGAGAATTCTAAATTGCTTTATTTATCTCCCCGAGGTCAGACAAGTGGTTTTCGGACATGGAAATATCCCATTCTACACTAAACAACAGCTCCAAGCTTTATTGTGTGTTATTACATGCAGTCACAGACAGGACAAAATAAAAAAAAATTGCCTTCTTGGCAAACTTCTATTTAAAAGGGCTCCCCTAGTGCTCTGCCTTTAGCACGAATCACAAAATGCATCTCACTTTTCCCCAACCTCATGTTCATGGCATTATTAATCGTTGATGCAATCTTGCCACCTACCCAGATTCTAAATCACAGAATCAAAAGTTCTGTAATATAATACTATAGACAAATGGTATACAGTGCTGTAAATTCTCCTCAGAAAATGAATAGTTTGGCAAATCAGGCACTTGCCACATTAAAAATAATATGCATATCTCCATAGTACGATAAATATACAGGCAACATTTGGGCTCGGTGCTTACTGAGTTAAATCCTCTCATTCATACGTACAACACAAAACCGTATCAGTCTGAGATTTCTGTTAGGCAGCCATGTGTCCTAGCTCCTTTCCTCTGTTAAATTTTAAATACTGCAAAGGAACCATTTTCCCTGGGAGGCTCCCACACTTGGGATGAAACTTTCTCTGCGGAATTTTGGCACCCTATTAATTAGTGGTTATGAGTGGGAGCTGCTCTCTCTCAGCAACTCCTATTCTGCCATCAGTCAAGTGTGATTCTGCAATAAATTTCCACGAAGCAAACTATTTCTGGTAATTCTCCCTAATTAACACCAGGCCTGCTAATAATACATCAGTACCTATGTGTTTCTGATATAACCAAGATCTTGTCTGAGAGTACTCAAAAAGGGAAACCGCCAACCCAAATTAAGCTTTTGCTGGCAAAAGGATTTTATATGTAGTTCTGCAAGAAAACCTTTGATAATCTTATATTGGGGACATTTTGACTAGAAAACACTGAACGACAGGGAGGCTTGCTCTGGTTTGAGCACTGAATGGGGATTTATTGTGAACACACGGTTGAGACTTAAGCCTATAAATCTTGTACTGGATTACTGTTTCTTAACGAAGGAATGACAGATCTCCTATTTTGTCGGTGCATTTTAATGTGCAATGACGTGATTGATAGAAACCAAACAGCAGCTATTAAAATGTCAGATGCAGACTTGATGCCCTTAAAAGTTTGGCTTCTGGAGTTTAATATACTGTGAGCAAATAGACTTGAATTTCTCTTTTATTCCCAACATACAGCATGCAACAGAAACATTTGTCTTAACTTTATACAGCTGGAAAAAAATCTTAAACTAATAAACAAGTGAGGCAGAGGTGAGCCTACCTAGTTATGGAATAGTCAGTTAATGAGATTGAGATGAGTTAAACATCCCAGTATCTAATGCAAAATGTGGAAATATGGATGACGATTTATGTTCTTTGATTATGTTCTAATATAATGTTTGATATGACAGGTTGTTCCAATAAATCATTTCAGCGATAAATATTTTAAAAAGACAATAGAACTTATTTATCTATTAATTCATAAACATTGGGTACATTCTACGTGCACAGCATAAGAACAGAGAGAAATACAATAAATGTGACAGTATTTTCAACTATTTTGTTTCTGAGACATTTTGATAAGCAAGTATCATACTAGAAGGGTTCTTCTGAAAACTATTACATCCTATCCTAACCTGTGAATATGGACCTTGATTATTTTCCCATGATGACTTGATGGAAACCATTCGCCAACCAACAACAACAAAAAGGAGAGCTCATTTACAACAATGCAGTCATTTATTTATTGAGTATGTGCACATTATGGTATTATTACTATACTGATTATATTTAACATGTGACTTCTAATTAGAAAACGTATCCAAAAGCAAAACAGCAGATATACAAAATTAAAGAGACATAAGATAGAGATTAACAGATAAGGCAAATTATACATTGAGAATCCAAATCCAATACCTTTAAACATTTGGGAAATGAGGGGGACAAATGGAAGCCAGATCCAATTGTGTAAAACTATTCAGTAGGTTTCCATTGCTTCATGTCTGAGAAGGCTCCCTCTTCAATAGGGATGACAAACTCCAAATGCCACACAAATGTTAACAGAATACTAGATTCACACTGGAACAGGGGTAAAGAAAAAATTATTTTCTATAAAAGGGCTCCTAATGTAGTACTGCTTGAAAATGGTACATTTTTGTTGTAGATTATTTTAAACATAATGCTATACTAATATTTTGAAGATTTGAACTGTTATTTATTTTTACACTGTGACCAAATGATTAGGTTTTAGTTTTAGACTCTGAATGGAACCTGAATTAACAGGAAATAAACACGGTACTATAGTTGTCCTATGGTGCCCCTATGGGCGATGGGTTCCAAGAACCCCCTAGGATACTGAAGTCCATGATGTTCAAGTCCCTTATAGAAAATGGTGTAGTATTTCCATATAACTTATGCACATCCTACCATATACTTTAAATCATCTTTAGATTACCTATAACAGCTAATACAATGTAAATGCTTTGTAAATAGTTGTTATACTATATTGATTAATGACAAAAAAAAGTTTGTACATGTTCAGTAAAGGCGCAACCATCCATTTTTTTCCCCAAATATTTTTGACCCACAGTTGGCTGAATCACAGATGCGAAGCCTATGGACATGGAGGGCCAACTGGAGAAGCATAAGCAGGGGATACTTTTTAGGTTGCTACTTCAGCAGGCAACATTCAGACCATGGAAGTCTAGAGAAAGATTATAAATCTGAACTTATCACCAAAAATTTTAAAATGGGAAATAAATCCAAAGAGTTTTTAGTCATGCATTATGATTTTAATCTATGTTATGCCAAGTACAGCATTCCAAAATATACATCTAGAGAGACTAAAAGTAAATGCTCTATAGTGAAGAAGTAATAATTAAAAAATGCTACTAATATAGAAAATTTATAATCAGAAAAATAAATATTCAGGGAGCTCACCAGAAGAATAAAGTGCTCTGCCAGTTATTAAAGGATTACTGCTGGTGAATTAAATATGGCATTCCCCACTGGAAATAGAGAGATTCTTCTGGATTATGTTCAATATTTATTTTACAGGATTAACTGTTTTAGGAACAGATATAAAGCTTCGCCACGGAAGAGATGGACAAAGCACAAAGACAACATGATACCTTAGGAAGCAACACTACCCTTTCAGGCATAAAATTTGGAGAAATGCAACATTATGCTTCATGAATAATACGCAGAAAGAAGTTCTAACAAAAATGACATCCTTAATGTAAGATAACTTTATAAGAAATCTGGGTCAAATAAAATTCTTTGAAGAAAACATCCAAATGCCATTGACTTATCAAATACTATCTTGGCATATAACCTACGAAGGCAAAACTAAACAAACAAACAAAAAGCTCACACCAAACAAAACCATCAACTTATTTTGTATTCTATAATGTAAAAGACTGTAAAGATGTGACAGTGTACATTATATGACAATGCACATTAGCCAGCAAGTCTTTTATAGGTGGTTTCAGCAGCAAGGATAAATAATGCAGAATTCAGCTCCAGCACTTTATTTCAAAAGAAATTTCCTGCCTCCCTCCAAGATGCAGGGTGAGGAGGTAGCTTGGGGTTGCTATTGGAGAAGTATTCAGTTTGCTACTTTGTGTCACCTCTTGCCATTCTTTTATCCCCAGTTAATTATTATCTGCATATAATATAAATCTGCTAGACCATAAATTAACAGCTTTCAGGACAGATGCCTTGAAAGTTCTTAGGGAGGTTAAACAAATATTGTAGCCTAAAACCTCCTCTATAACAAACATGCACACAATGGAAGTGATGTCATAAGTGAGTGATGGGGCAGGAAGGACCTAGGGCTCTGTCTCAACTATAAAAGCACCTTGCCCCAAACAAATTTAAATTATAACTTAGGAGGTTCATGGACTTTCATCCATTCTGGAAACAAAAACAAAACAAAGAGAAAAACCAAATCAAATACCAGAATCTGTTTTCTCACTGGGCAAATAGCAACAGGATCCACAGTTTTACCACAATTGTTTCCCTGTCTCCATGTGGTATCTACATAATTCTTTTCCCAAAGGAGGAAATCAAATAACAGGCCAATCTGAGTAATTAAACTCCCCTCTCAACACTACCAAACCTCCGTAAATAAAAGCTTTCCAAACTTTGTGATCACATTTGAAATTGGTTCACTTATTATTGACAGAAAACCACAAAAAGTCTCAAATTCATCACATCCTCAAGCCAATCTTTTAATTTTTAAATGTAGAAGAAGAAACAAAATGAAACAAAAAGATTATTCTGCAAAGAGAGCTCTCAACTCTTCATCAGCCAGTGGCATAACTCAGAAACTGATTTAACTAATTTATTATTTGAGAGAAGGGGACTGAAAAAAATTAGGGGGTATAATCTTCTGATTCACAATTCCCAGTCACATTCTTTTCTATTTATTCTCTCTCTCTCTCTTTTTTTTTTCTTTTTAAGAGACAGAGTCTCACTCTGTCACCAGGCTGGAGTGCAGTGGTGCGATCTCAGCTCACTGCAACTTCCGTCTCCTGGGTTCAAGCAATTTTCCTGCCTCAGCCTCCCAAGTACGTGGGACTACAGGCACGCCCCACCATGCCCAGCTCATTTTTGTATTTTTAGTAGAGATGGGGTTTCACCATGTTGGCCAGGATGATCTTGATCTCTTGACCTCATGATCCGCCCGCCTTGGCCTCCCAAAGTGATGGGATCACAGGCGTGAGCCACCGCACCCAGCCCTCTATTTAGTCTCTTTAAAGAGAGAGAAAACTATTAGAGGCCAAAATTATTTAATTAAATCTTTACCTTAGCACAAGGGAAAAATGAAATTTGCTTAATATAGGTGATGAAGCATACACAATGAATAGAAACAATCACATTTTAGTAAAAGGCAAAAATTTGAGACTTATAAGCTATATGGTAGCTTATTTTTGGGTGGGGAAGAAATGAGAAAAGAATATAACATCTCTTACTGGCATGACACATTTTGATAAAAAATCTCATTGCCCTTTCCTACTAGAATGATCCACTGTAAGGCAAAAATAATATACAAGCAATTTTTTTTTTTTTTTGGAGACGGAGTCTCACTCTGTCACCCAGGCTGGAGTGCAGTGGTACAATCTCAGCTCACTGCAACCTCTGCCTCTCGGGTTCAAGCGATTCTCGTGCCTCAGCCTGCTGAGTAGCTGGGATTACAGGCGCGTGACACTGCGTCTGGCTAATTTTTGTATTTTTAGTAGAGATGGGGTTTCACCATGTTGTCCAGGCTGATCTCAAACTCCTGACCTCAGGTGATCCACCCACCTCAGCCTCCCAAAGTGCTGGGATTACAGGCGTGAGCCACCGCGCTCAGCCACAAGCAATTTTTTAGAAACTGACACCTATTACTGATAAAATTCTCTGTTTAAAATCCTATTTACTATTTTAAAGATAAGTATTAGTTTTTTTAAATACAATGATTCTCTTATTGATAAAATTTAAGGCATTTTCATTGCCTTTTGCAGATTTACTCATAACTACCTAACAAGAAAAGAAGGTATAATTATTTCAGATTGGATTATTTATTCTAAAATTAAATTCTTCACTCATTTATTCTAAGATGAATTTAATAGTCCATCAGGAAATTGGTTTTTATAAAACTTATTTTACGGGCATAAAATACAGGAAAAAGTAATAATAAATGCCAAACTGTCTCTTTACTTTATGAAGCCAAATATTTCCTCAGACTTGGTTTTTAAAGCTGGAATTTATTCCTTCAGGGCCACTATTATTTTTCAAAACTCCATATAAATATTGAATCTAAAAATTAATTAGTAATTTTAATTTTCCTTTTTCTCTTCAAATTCCTTCTCTTCTCCTGAACTGCTGACTTTCAAAAATTCACAGAATGAGCATGTTTCTTACACAGGGGCTTGTCCTTCTTGGAGAAAAAGGTCTGACCTTCCAAACTTTCACAACACACCTGAAAAAGAAGCAGTATTTAAGAGGATATTATTTAAGAGGATATTACGCATTATTTAAGAGGATATTAAGAGGATTTTATCCAGTATATGCTGGAGAAGGAGAATGTGATTTTTTCCCCCAATGGATAATATGACAAAACACTTTAGTTGGTCAAGTTAGACTCCCTAATATTTCATGATTACTATGACATTAGATATAATCTTTCAAAAGCAATGAAAAATAGCTTTTTCCTAGAATGTATTCTAATTTATAGAAAGCACTGATCATCACTTTTCTTTATCCAGAGGGAAGATTTTTCCCTAACTTGAAAATCAATATAGAAAGAGGGCTCATTAAATATATTTTATCTCCCCAAATTATAAACGTCTTAATTTTGCTTCGTGTTGTAGAGACTCATTTGCTTTACCAAACCTTCCCAAGCCCACCATTAGCTTGCCCCCAGTTACACAGGCACAGAATACCTGAGACCTTTTTTTTTAACGGCTGCCTTGTGTTCAAGCTGAGACCTCTCTTGTTTGTTTCTTATAACCAGGTCAATATCTAGCTGCCGAGGATTACACAGTCAGTCTACTATCTACATTTACAGCTCCTTGTTCTTCCTATTGCCTTTGTTAATTAGAATGAACAGCTTTATTAGAAAAGGTAAATCTGCTAAAAGTTTTGCTTTTTATAGACTTTATGAAGTCTAAGTGATGGATGAGGTAAACAAGAAAAAGTTCAGTGGTAATGTTTGGGGAAATTATTAAGCATCGATTAACATTACTTTTGCCCCCTTTGTACAATAAGTATTGAAAACTGTAGATACGTTAAATCTAATTTTAAAAAAATCAAACACCTGAACAGAGCACGTTTACTGGATATTTACTTCCTACATTTAAAAACTATATATTTTAATCTTTGAATCCATCCTAATCATTAAACATAAAACCAAAAATATTAAAATATCAAACGAATAGGCAAATACTTTATCACATGTTTATTGGACCATAGTCTCAAAAAGAAAAGAAGATCCAGGGGCTATTGCTAAGAAAAGAAATGACTCAACATATAGTTTATTCCCAGTGTTAATCCAATAGCCGATTTTTATAATTATTTATTTGTATTTTAAGAAGTACCTAACATTTCCAAAAACTACAACAAACACACTAGTAACAGAGGTTTTTTTTTTAAGTAAAGGAATCTTACTGTTTTAAGAAATACATAGCTTCTCCTTATAGACAAAAATATATTAAAATTGTATTTTCTCTAAGGACTAAGGGTCTCACTGTGTGCCAAATAATTTCAAAAATACCAAAAAATTTAATAAACAATTTTCAAAATTTACAAAAAAGTAAAAATAATTTTTCTTTAGGTTTGAAAGACTGAAAGACAGAAGAGCTGATATTTCCATTAAAAACTAAAGCTAGAATTGGCCATACTATACCCCTTTAATTAGGAAATAAGACTCTACTTACTGAGCATACGAAGCAAGTGTCATGCCAGGTGTAGCCCAGAGCTTCCAGGAACATGTCACCAGCTTCTATGGGAAATTCACATCCATGGCATATAGTACCAAAGAGGGCATAATAATCTGTATTAGGGCAGGGCAGAGAGACATAATTCAAACATGATGAAGTTTTAGAATGATCGTTCCTAGAAGGCAGCAACAAAATCAGGATTAGATGAGATGCTGAAGACAAAGATATTAGGAATTTGAAAAATTTCAGGAGATGGCATAACATTTGGCTTGAGAGAGATGTTTAGCATGTTTCAGGATTCCCTTGGTATAAATATTATTTATACAACCTAACATTCTTGATTATAATTTTCCATGTAATACTTCTCACTTCTCACCAACTACTTAATTGCCTAAATACATATAAAGAACTGTTCTGGCAGGGCGTGGTTGCTCACGTCTGTAATCCCAGCACTTTGGGAGGCTGAGGTAGGCAGATCACGAGGTCAAGAGATAGAGACCATCCTGGCCAACATGGTGAAACCCCGTCTCTATTAAAAATACAAAAATTAGCTGGGTGTGGTGGCACATGCCTGTAGTCCCAGCTACTCGGGAGGCTGAGGCACGAGAATCGCTGGAACCCGGGAGGCGGAGGTTGCAGTGAGCCGAGATCGCGCCACTGCACTCCAGCCTAGTGACAAGAGTGAGACTCTGTCTCAAAGAAAAAAAAAAAAAACTGTTCTGTGACCAGTTATCAGTAGACATGACTATTCTAAAGAAATACAAAGGACTTCTAATAACTAGCAACAATAAGACTAATGAACAGAGATCAAAACCAAAATCTGATATTGGCAAATTTCATAGTGTATCTGACTTGGTCAAGAAAGAAAAAAGAAACATTACAGGAAACTTACATGAATAAGTGTTATGACTGAGTTTCTAGCTAGACTGTATCACAACAATATTAGCCATAATTTATTTTGCTGTATTTTCCTTTTAATTTTATGACTTCATGTTGAAAACCCTTAGCCAGAAAAGACCATTTACTTGACATAGATTACAGTTATAAGAATACTAACAGGATTTCCTTCTGATGAAAGCAGTTTTGAGATGTTTCTCTATTACTAAATTCGAATTTTCTTTTTTTTTTTTTCATTAGAGAGACAGGGTCTTGTTCTGTCACCCAGGCTTGAGTGTAGTGGTGTGATCATAGTTCACTGCAGCCTCCACCTCCTGGGCTCAAGCCATCCTCCTGCCTCTGTCTCCTGAGTAGCTGAGACTACATGTACAAGACACCATGTCCAGCTAATTAAAAAAAAATTTTTTTTGTAGAGACAGCGTCTTGGTAGGCTGCCCATGCTGGTTTTGAACTCATGGCCTCAAGTGATCCTCCTGCCTCACCTCCCAAAGAGCTGGGATTAAAGGCATTGAGTCACTGTGCCTGGCCCTAATTTTCTTTTCTTTTTTGTCTTTTTGAGTAATAGAGAAACATCTCAAAACTGCTTTCATCAGAAGGAAATTCTGTTAGTATTCTTATAACTGTAATCTATGTCAAGTAAATGGTCTTTTCTGGCTAAGGGTTTTCAACATGAAGTCATAAAATTAAAAGGAAAATACAGCAAAATAAATAATTGGGGAGGGGGTACTACACTACTAAGGAAAATTAGAAAAGGCCTCTCTGAAGCGGTAATAGTTGCAATGAAACATGAATAAAGAGAAATCGCCACAGAAAAGCGACACAGAACACTCAAGTTAGAAGAAACAGTAAGCACAAAAGCCCCAAAGAAGGAAGGATCTCAGCATGTTCAGAAAAACACCAAAGGGGTGCGTATGGGTAGAATCTGGAGACAGAAGGTAAGGTGGGAGGAGATGAGGATGGCAAAACAGGCCCTCATAAGTGTAATTTGGCCGGGCGCGGTGGCTCACGCCTGTAATCCCAGCACTTTGGGAGGCCGAGGCAGGCGGATCACTTGAGGTCAGGAGTTCTACACTACCCTGGCCAACATGGTGAAACCCCGTCTCTACTAAAAATACAAAAATATTAGCCGGGCGTGGTGGCAGGTGCCTGTAATCCCAGCCCCTTGAGAGCTGAGGCAGAAGAATCGCCTGAACCCAGGAGATGGAGGTTGCAGTGAGCCGAGATCAGGCCACTGCACTCCAGCCTGGGTGACAGAGTGAGACTCCATCTCAAAAAAAAAAAAAAAAAAAAAAAAAGAAGTGCAATTTTTTTGTAATGGAAGCCACTAAAGGGTTTAAGCTTGATCTAATTCACATTTCAAAAACTATTACTGGCTGGGAGTGGTGGCTCACGCTTGTAATCCCAGCACTTTGGGAGGCCAAGGTGGGCGGATCACGAGGTCAGGAGATCCAGACCATCCTGGCTAACATGGTGAAACCCCGTCTCTACTAAAAATAGAAAAAAATTAGCCGGGCATGGTGGCAGGTGCCTGTAGTCCCAGCTACTCGGGAGGCTGAGGCAGGAGAATGGCGTGAACCCAGGAGGCAAAGCTTGCAGTGAGCCGAGATTATGCCACTGCACTCCACCCTGGGCGACAGAGCAAGATTCCGTCTAAAAAAAAAATATATATATATATACACTACAGCTGCTCTATGCCTGCTGTTTGGAGGCTGGAAGGAAGGGGAGGGGCTATACCATTTAGGTGCCAATTACAGTGTCCAGAAAAAGGGTGAAAGCAAGTTAGCTTTAGTGACAGTTGAGATGGAGAGAAATAAATGAATATGATATACATTGGAGGTAGAGCTGCCAGGATTTCCTATTTAGATTGGATAAGGAAAGAACAAGGGAAAAAGCAGAATCCAACATGGCCTGCAGGTTTTTGGATAGTGGACGGTGGGGTTATTTATTGAGATAGAGGAGACTGGGTTAAGAAATGGTTTGGGGGCCGGGCGTGGTGGCTCATGCTTGTAATCCCAGCACTCTGGGAGGCCGAGGCGGGCGGATCACGAGGTCAGGAGATCGAGACCACGGTGAAACCCCGTCTCTACTAAAAATACAAAAAATTAGCCGGGGGTGGTGGGCGGGCGCCTGTAGTCCCAGCTACTCAGAGAGGCTGAGGCAGGAGAATGGCGTGAATCCGGGAGGCGGAGCTTGCAGTGAGCTGAGATCGCGCCACTGCACTCCAGCCTGGGCAACAGAGCAAGACTCCGTCTCAAAAAAAAAAAAAAAAAAAAGGTTTGGGAGTTAAAAGAAGAAAAAGAACAAAAACAGACCAAGTTGATTAGATGTGACATTTAAATAAATATTCAATAATGTTTTTCCTTTCCTTTTCTTTTTTTTTTTTTTTTTTGAGACAGAGTCTCACTGTCGCCCAGGCTAGAGTGCAGTGGCGCGATCTCGGCTCACTGCAAGCTCCACCTCCTGGGTTCACGCCATTCTCCTGCCTCAGCCTCTCCGAGTAGCTGGGACTACAGGCGCCCGCCACCACGCCCGGCTAATTTTTTGTGTTTTTAGTAGAGATGGGGTTTCACCGTGTTAGCCAGGATGGTCTCGACCTCGTGATCCGCCTGCCTCGGCCTCCCAAAGTGCTGGGATTACAGGCGTGAGCCACCGCGCCCAGCCAATGTTTCTCCTTTTCTATAAGTAATTATTTGGTTTTTAAAATATGACTTCAAATACATTAAATATGGTATTAAGGCTAGACTGTTTTATGTGTTTTGGCTAGATATGGGCTACCTGCCAGTTAGTCAAAATGTCTTCCAAAGCTGCTAAAACAAACAAATCAAACTAAAAACCACACAAACAAAAAAACCCAGCTCTTTCTTCAGAAAAATTAAGTGGAATTACAAAATATGAAGTATTCTGGTTGAATCGAGGAAGGCAGCTTGTGGCCAACCTGTCCCAAAACAGCCCATGGGGTACTTCACTGGAATTTCTGGGGTTCCTGGGAGACAGTATGGAATATATCCAGGTTGGTTCAAACTAAGGAGCTGAAAGGAAGATGAAAATAAGAGAATACTGAGTGGGCAAAGAAGGGCTGAATGATGATGATACAGCTTCAACTTAGAAGCTGACTGCTCCTTTAACTCCATTATTCTGGAATACCTCCTTCTATCAGCACACAGCTTTGAATTTCAAGGTAGAATAACAATAAAACTCAGTAGTGAGAATGCAGTGGTAGTGAATAGAGGCACAATAAAGGAAAAATGTTTTGTATTTTGAAACGTGTATGTGGTAGTAATAGCTAAGTAAGGGCAATATTAATAAATAAATGTTACAAAAGTTCACTTCCAGACTTTGGGAAGGAAAAGGAATCGTTCTGAGTTTGTGTGATAAGACAAATGTAGTAGACAGGTCCTTTTAGTCTAGTTTATTAAAAATCATTTTACCAAGGGAACAATCCAAGTCAGAATTACCTTCTCATTCAGTAACAGTAACAAACGATCTCAAGTTTATTTTCAAGATAGTTGCCTTAAAGGGCAAACCAATATCATATTATTCTAAAGTGGAACATTTCTGATGTTTACAAAATTCACTACTGGACTATAAGAAGTGGCCTTAAGGTACATGATTTAGTAGAATTTATATCCACAAATCATTGGGAATTCAAGCAAAATATTTTTCCTACTAAGTAATGCTTACATTCTCAATTCTAATAATAAAGTTGGGAATATCTGTTTTGACAAAGTCACATTAAAAAGTCTATATAGGGCCAGGCACAGTGGCTCATGCCTGTAATCCCAGCACTTTGGGAGGTGGATCACCTGACGTCAGCAGTTCGAGACCAGCCTGGCCAACATGACGAAACCCTGTCTCTACTAAAAATACAAAATTAGCCGGGCATGGTGGCACATGCCTGTATTCCCAGCTACTTGGGAGGCTGAGGCAGGAGAATCGCTTGAACCTGGGAAGCAGAGGCTGCAGTGAGCCGAGATTGGGCCATTGCACTCCAGTCTGGGCAACAAGGGTAAGACTCCATCCCAAAAGAAAAAAAAAATCTACATAGTTTTTTCTATATGCTTAGAGCAGCATTAAATACTTCCAAAACAATTAAGAAAATAACTTTGCCTAATATTTTCTTGAGCTTTATAGTAATATAAGGGTTAATGTTTTACCTTTATTCAAAATTCAAGAAACAAATGGCTTCCTGATCTTACCAGTCTCACAGTAGGGTTCACCATCCTCCAAGTGAAAAACATTGTTCCGAATGGGCTTTCCACAGGCTACACACACAAAACAGGAAACATGCCAAGTTTGTTTCAACGCATTGATGACTTCCTGTTACAGAAAGGTAATTGGATGTAAAAAAAAGATGACAATAAATACATAAATGTTTATTCTAATATCTGTACCAGTAAATCCCTGTAAAGCTAATCCAAAGTAGGCACACACACTTCATTTTTGTCTTGAGCTTTCCCTCAAAGTAACAAGAGATACTTAAGAACAGACTCCCAAATCATCTAAACGGATGCATGTTTAGATGTGTGTTCTTTATAAATGCCAATCAATAAACTTAAAGAATGATCATTATGTTATTTATACATTATATGTACAGTGAATAAAGTAAGCATTTCATAAATGCTTGCTACAAAACTTTCTGCTTCTTCTCAAAAGGTGTCAGGAAACATTAACTTAGAAAGGTTTTATGGTATTATCTGCAAAAGTTCTGGGGGAAGGAGGAAGCATTTAAAAATTAAAACAAACCTATACTTTGGTGCATTCTAGAAGCAATAATATAATATATATAATATAATAATAAAACATAATGGGGCCGGGCGCAGTGGCTCACACCTGTAATCCCAGCACTTTGGGAGGCCGAGGCGGGCGGATCACGAGTTCAGGAGATCGAGACCATCCTGGCTAACATGGTGAAACCCCGTCTCTACTGAAAATACAAAAAATTAGCTGGGCATGGTGGCGGGTGCCTGTAGTCCCAGCTACTCGGGAGGCTGAGGCAGGAGAATGGTGTAAACTCGTGAGGTGGAACTTGCAGTGAGCTGATAACGCGCCACTGCACTCCAGCCTGGGCGACAGGGCAAGACTCCATCTCAAAAAATAAATAAATAAAAATAATAATATATATATATACAATTATATATATGTATATAATGTATATAAATGTATATAATGTAATAAAATATAATAAAAATATAATGTAATCCTATCAGTTTAACACGTGCTTAGGCTTTTGGAAATCAGCTAAGACGGCACTAAGCACAGACTCAAATGAATGTCTAAAATGTGGACCATATTCTAGTCAGCAATGGCCCAATGGTTAAACATACCAAGTTATAAAGATTTGGGCCAGATATTAATTAGTAAAAGAGGTTTTGGGGTGTTGGTTTTACAAGAAATCATTTCTTTGGATTGAGAGAAAGATGCAGCCATTAAAATAATTTTTGATGAGTAGTGAATACTCTTTCTATAATATTTATCACAAAAAATAATATACATAAAGCATGATTACAATTTTGTAAACAAATTACCTATAAAGAGCAAACTGGAAAAAAACACATCATAAGGTTAACAGTAATTATCTGTGATTGGTAAATATTTAGGTCATTTAAATTTATTCTTTAAATTTTTTTGTGTTTTGTAATTGTGCTTGAGTGAACTATTTTCTTTTATAAAAAATATCAAAATAAAATGAAATAATATAGACTTATTAGCCATAGAATTGTCATAGTTCACTACTGAAGGACAATGGGAAGAAACAGACATTTAGATCCAAAAAATTCACCATGAACATTTGTAGAAGATGTATATTGAATCAAACTATCTCCCAAGGCTTCCAGAATATTCTTCCCTTTCCATCCTTGAGAGAAATCTTTAACAGGTAATCAAATAACTAAAACACAATCTAGACAAGCTATCGAAGTTCTGGCCCATCTCCAAGGCAATGAGTATGAGATTTCCATTTCCCAGAACTTTATTTGGGTCTAAGACTCTAACTTCACTTTGTTTTATTATTCTAGCATTTATAGAATACCTTGATACAGTAAAACAGTATTAATGAATATTCTATTAATTATTTGTTATCATTTGGGAAGATACAGTCTGAACCATTCCACTTCTTTGTTCCCAACATATTATACAAATTAATAATCTAGAAATATTTCAGGTGGCATACATATAATTTTAAGTGTCTTCAACGTTTTAGACATATTTAAGGATATCCTAAGAGATATCTTAAGACTACTCAATAATTCATACTACCTACTCTCTCAATTAACAATAATTAGAGTTTCATTATCATATTTTCACATTGAGAGTATATTAGAGTTCAGCAGGGCCATTTTTGTGTGAAGCCAGGTACTTTGGCTTCTTCTGAAATCAGATTCCAGCTCCTAGTCACCCATAAAGTATGCCTGACCCTTACTTTGTCATTGGAAACTAGGTATTCCAGAGCAAGAAATTCATGTATTCATTATTTATTATGTACTGTATCTGATTCCTAAATTACTCCTTTTTTGCAAAACAAGGAAAAAAAATTATTTTTCCATCACATGTACACTCTCATAAAACTGAGGTTATATTTTTAAACATTGTATGTATTCAAGAAAAATATATCATTTAAAAACCTCATGTTTTATATATTTCATGAAATCAGTGTCCTGTGCTTGAACTCTGACAAGCGGGGAAATACTGCTCTTATAAAAGCTATGGAATTTAATTTAAAACAGTGAAGGTGTCAGTTCTAAGAACTCAGACGTGTGTGGTCCTATGCGACCTCTTCATTCCTGAGCAAACAGGCTCCTGTTGAGGAAGCACACCCACAGTAAATTATTTTTTCCCCACAGTGGCTAGACTTTCACCAGACAAGCCAGCACTCAGTGAGACAAAACCAAAGACAACCTAACCCCACGAGTCCGATATATTTCCACAGAGGTCTATTTAGTTTTGCTTTACAATAATAAATAGTGACGAAAACAGAGAGGGCATAAAGCAAGAAGAAAATAAAAAGTTAAAGTGATAGAAGACTATCATATCAAAAAATTATTCTACTTTAAAACTCACTGAGAATAAAAACGTTTCCAATACTTACTCCAAGGATCTTCCTTTGGCATCGACCACATTCAGGGGCAAAGAATTTCTCATAGCACAGCTCACAATACAGGGCTCCTTTCTCCTCTACAAATCCAATGTAGGCCATTGTATTTTTGCAGTGAGCGCAGTTGAATTCTTCTGGGTGCCAAGATTTCCCCAGTGCCACTAAGAATGGTCCTCTGACAGAAGAAAAAGAGGCCAACTAAGTTTGAGAATAAAAGTTTCTAGAGTTAGCCTGGATAGGACCTCTTTTATGCAATGTCCAACCAATTAAATACTTGCTCAATTTTGCTTCTTAAGGACTGAACTCATGGGTATTGGGTGTTGTAAATTCACAGAGGGACTCTGCATTGATGTGAACAGTAAAGGGGAGAGGCGTACTTAAGGGATTCCTTCAAGAAAGGGCACTCCCCACCCCTTTTTCTGTCTAAGGGAATTTGGTGATGTTTTACTGAGCTGAAATGAGGCAATCTGTCTGCATCACGGGTAGGATTGAGGATGAGGATGTTAACTGTGACTGTGACAGAACATGAGGCAACCAGAAAAAAATATATGGTTTAGGCAGAGATGAGACTTTGATATTTCTATAAAACAAACAGAAATTTCAATTTGGTAAGTCAGAGTGCTAAAAATAGTAATAACTATTACCTGAGACAATTTCTTTTCCCCACACTTTCTTTCATGTACTTATTTCTCAACTTTACTAAACACATCAAGTCCTCACCCTCCAAAATGACTACAGAAACTGTAAACTAGATATTATCAATTGTCTGAAACTACTTGGAAAGGTTTCATTTCACTCAAATATGACTGATTTATTTCAAAAATTTAATTTTATTGTGGTAAGAACCCTTAAAATGAGATCCACTCTCTTAACAGATTTTTAAGAGTACAATGTAGTATTGTTAATTATGGGCACAATGTTGTACAGCAGATCTCTAGAACTTACTCATCTTGCATAACTGAAATTTTATACACACTGTGCACCAACTTCCCTCTTCCCCCTCCCCAACATGACTGATTTTTAACACACATTTGTATCAAGGTAACAAATGTTTGTAAAGAGATTTTTTTTCCCCATTAAATACTTTATGGTCATGAACTGATAAGATGGGCTTGGTTTGCTTGGCAGGAATCCATTATGAAGCCTTATCTAGTCATGAAGCCTGCAGAGACTAACCATTCTAGCCTCTGCAACACACTTTTCGGTAGCTATATCACACTAATTTATATTCATAGAGCAGCTTTACCTCCAAGGCACTTTTACACTTATCTAATTTGTCCATGCAACATTCCTGTGAGACAGACCAGGACAGTTATTATGAATTCAGTTTAACAGATGGAGAAGCCAAGGTACAGAATGTTCAAAAGATATGACAAATATCATAAAATCACTGACCGAACCAAGGCCAGAAGCTGAATTTCCTGATTTCTAGCATGCCGCTCTAGTCAACTGATATTCTGCCTTTGACCTCATTAACATCACTTATCATCCCTAAGCGACCACATGGCAATTGTTGGTAAGCATCAGACACCAGAATTCTAGGCAGATTATTAACAGGAGAAGTCACAGCAATGAGTATCACAAAGTCACAGCATTTTTAAAATTCTGACAATAACATAAACCTTGCTATTCAATAACTATCTCCCACTGTAAATTCTTTGTCAACATATTGATGTTTACTCAGAATCAGCACCTAATTCTGCAAGAGTCACAAAAGGAGAAAGGCTCTTGATGAGCGATTAAAAATTTTTATGTGGGGTGTAAGAGGGTATTTTCTAGCCCTACTTTTTGTTAACTTGTTTCTTATTAATAACATGATGCCATTTTGTATAAGCTAGTACATATCATTCTCTTAAGTTTGAGATAGGAAGTTTATTATTATTATTTTTAAAACTTTAGGGTACCATAATTTTGTTATGACTAATAAGGAATGCCTTTGTTTACTAATTCCTGCCAGAAAAGAAGGGCTACAGATCACCCATTCTGTAATCGAATATATTACTTTTGGTAAGTGGTCCATCATTTTTAACTGACTTATAAAATAATCCTATTCAACGAGTTCTTTCATCTAATTTTCTCAGTGTATGTTTGGCAAGTAGTTTATCAGCAAAGATAAACCAGGAATCACACTGCTCAAAGCCAGACAAAGTTTGATGACTGCCCTGTGTTTTTCCGCCAGGTGGGCAACTGGTTATACATGCATGAAAAATCTTCCAGGCTCAATTTACTGTGAC
The DNA here is from genome assembly GCF_028878055.3 of Symphalangus syndactylus. Lineage (NCBI taxonomy): Eukaryota > Metazoa > Chordata > Mammalia > Primates > Hylobatidae > Symphalangus > Symphalangus syndactylus. The sequence goes on from NC_072432.2 coordinate 43,582,788, forward strand.
CATAACACACAGCATGGTAGAGCTTTGGGGTTTCATGCTACTCTCTGGTTGCACATTAAAACAGATTCAAAACCATTTACTAGGGTGAGTTTTTTACTAGGGCACATCTTTAGCTCATCCATAAGGCTGGAGGATTCTTGAGGCTAGTATTCTTATTTGGCTTCTCAGTTTTCAAAGAAGTCAATCCAACTTCAAACTGCATTCTGTTAAAGCATAAGTGTTGGTATGTACCTGGAACAAAATGAAAAGCTCTGCTCCTGGAACATGTCTATCAATGCTATCAAATATTTGACAAAGTTCATCTGAGAAGAAAAAAAGACATTTAAGAATAACTGACCAAGGAAAATACATTCCATTTGCCAGATTTTCTAAAATATGTATTGAGTTCAAGTCAGATCACCAGAAAACTGGGTTCTGTGAATCACAGCATATTGGGCCTGCTGCACCCCACTTGTTGTGATATATGAGCCTGTAATGGTAGTTGTTACAGGACACAGCTCTATGAAATTCACCCTTGCTCTCCCTGCAAGTTGTTGCTGGAGTGTTGTAAATCTCACTCAGTGTCATTTTCACATGGTCTCATTCAGAAAAATTCCTCTCTGATTTCTGTAGCAAGAACTATTATGCTTTTCCTCAGAAATAGTCTTACTTTTATCTTATTGTAAATTGCAAAACTACCTTTCATTTTTGGTAAAGCCAGATTTACAGTCTAACCAGAGCCAAGTGGGCAGGTCATTATTTTAGTATTGTCCAGTCTCCACATTAGCTTCATTTTTAATGAGCCTATCTATGAATTTCATTCTTTTTCCCCTTTCGTAATTTATAAGATTATCTTATATTTCACATACCTGTAAAAGTCTTTTTACAAACTTGCTGGAATATAGTTCACTATAAATACATAAATTAAAACTATAGTCTATTAAAAGGATGACTTTAAAATATTTCATTAGTTCCTTTCAAATAGCAAAAGGAATTTTAGACAGCAAAGAAATTCCCACTGCACCTTTAAAAAACAAGTTGAAAATGACCCTTGCTCCTGTCAGATCTCCTTTCTTAAACAAGCATGCTCAGGGCAACTACTGGCCTAACTTGATACTTCTTGGCTGTCCTGAAAGAGCATCTTTCTCCATCAATGCCCTTGAAATTATGCACAGATTAAACAATAAAATGAATCTTTCACATATAGCAAAGTGTTTTCTTCTCTGTGTCAGCAAAGACTAATTTAACAAATTCATTAACACAGGATTAACACTAAAGAAGTTCTTCTTGTTCCAGGTAGGATTGGGTTTCCATTTGTGAACAGGAATGACAGGCCTGGATAACTGCAGAGTGGAATTAAGTATTCAGCTATCTCTTCTAGTATTCGATGTCCTGTGAGCCCTTACTAAGTACATGTTGACTGACAAATGGAGGGAGAGGAGGGATTTAAAGCATTTGGTTGGCTGAGAGAGAAGAGCTACGGCATGAAACTTTTCACCCTGTTTATCTTCTGTGAGACCTATCCAAAAAGGGGGGTCGTGTGGGGGGAAGAAAGGAAAGGTAAGGAAGGATGCCAAGGAAGAGTTCAGAGAAAAAGGAAAGCTTAGAAATACAAAGGTGAAAGGAACCCAGATTTCAACAGGCACAACCTAACTGGGATTTAGCCTCAAAATCCGATGCTTACTTTTTGCTTCTCTTTGTTGTTTAATTCTCACAATAACCCCAGTGAAATTAACTTTTTCATATACATGTAGAAGAAGGAAACATCAGAGAAATCAGCCAACTTTCCTAAGATCATATGGATGATGAACTAACCGTAAAACTGGAATTTTTCAAAGCCCAACCACAACAGATTTTATTTGACTGAAAATTACTGTATCAATAGAAGTCAAAAACAAGTTTCCCAAAGCTATAAAAAAACTGACGTGCTCAAGAATAAAAACAGAATCTGATATTCTACTTAGTTAAATATACTAATACAAATGTACAAACCACTTTGATGTTTTTGTATTTGCCAACATTTGGGAAGGGCCTGGCATGAGCAAAGGGCAAGAGAACAACACAGCCACAGGAATAGAGTGAAATAGGAACAAGATAATCGGGAGAAACTGCACATAAATACATTCACAAACGTTTACACACAAAGACACAAGCAGGAAGAGAGTAAAAGAGAATCAAACACACAGTGACTATCGTCTTAGAATACTCAAAACTGCAGACATTAACAATCCTTCCTAAAATTTGGAAACACTGTATTTGTCACTCTTAATTCTTCATTTCCAGTGGATTATACCCAAACTTCCCAATTTGGAACATTAAAAAAAATTCTTTCATTGAATGTCAGCTTTAACTTTTAGTCCTTTAACATACTACATTTAAAGGGTTGTGAGGCCATCTATAGTTTTATATCTGAAAGACATAAATGACTTGCTTCTCAAAAATAAATGCACAGGTAAAATGAGTTTAAATATAATAGGAAATAAAGAGAACAAGTTCTAAAGGAGGTAACCTTAATCGACAATTTTTTAAAAGCCTACTGGGACAACTACAGTCAATTCTTTTTATTGAGATTATTATAAAATCTGCAAAGCAGGATAAATGTTAATTCAATAATAAGACAAGTGAGATATAATTTCAATTTGGCAACACTAATGTACATTCTACAAATATTTAAAAGTTCATCTATCAATTGAACAAGAATTTACTAAATGCAATATGTGCTAGGCACTGTTCTAGAAACAGGAAATCTGGCAGGGAACAAAGCCAAAAAAAAGCCCTGATTGCATGGAATTTATATGCTAACATAGGGCAGGGAGATGACAGTAAGATAAATAAAATATATGGCATGTTAGATATTAAAGGCTGACAAGAAAAATAAAGCAGGGAGGGCAGAGAGGAAGATGGTATAGGTAGGAAGTAGGGATGAAACGGGAGAATTTACATAGGAACACTCTGATATTTGAGTAAAGACCCTCTCCATTAGTGTGGGTAGAACCTGTGACCATGATAGAGTATCACTCCTGTAATTAGATAATTGTAAATAGCAAAAAGGATTGCCCAGATACAATTACATCCCCTAGGCCAGGCATGGTGGCTCACGCCTGTAATCCTAGCACTTTTGGGAGGCTGAGACGGGCGGATCACTTGAGGCCAGGAGTTCAAGACCAGACTGGCCAACATGATAAAACCTCGTCTTTACTAAAAATACAAAAATTAGCCAGGCATGGTGACGCGTGCCTGTGGTCTCAGCTATTTGGGAGGCTGAGGCAGGGGAATTGCTTGAACCCAGGAGGCGGAGGTTGCAGTGAACCAAGATTGCGTCAATACACTCCAGCGTGGGCAACAGAGTGAGACTCTGTCTCCAAAAAAACCAAAACCAAAACAAAAAAACAATTACATCCCCTAATCAGTGGATACTGAGTTAATCAAAAGACAGATAATCCTGGATGGGCCTGACCTAATCAGGTAAACCCTTAAAAGAAGTTAAAAAGCAACAGGAGAGGCTCTACCGCTTGCTCTGAGGAAGAAAGCAATTGTGTTGTGAACTGTCTAAGGTGGGGACGGCCTATAGGGACGTCAGTCCCAGAGCTGCAAGGAACTGAATTTGCCCAACCCGAGTGAGCTTGGAAGAAGATCTGGATCTCTAGATGATAACTTCAGCTCAGCTGACACCATGATTTCAGCCCGGTGAGATTCTGAGCAGGGTACTCAGCTAACCCACAGACTCATGACACAGAAACTGTGGGACACTGGCCGGGTGCAGTGGCTCACGCCTATAATTCTAGCATTTTGGGAGGCTGAGACAGGCGGATCACTTGAGGCCAGGAGTTCGAGGCCAGACTGTCTCTACTAAAAATACAAAAATTAGCCGGGCGTGGTGGTGCAGGCCTGTGGCCTCAGCTATTCGGGAGGCCAAGGCAGGAGAATCGCTTGAACCTGGGAGGTGGAGGCTGCAGTGAGCTGAGATCCTGCCACTGCATTCCAGCCTGGGCAACAGACTGAGACTCGGTCTCATACAAAAAACAAAAACCTGTGAGACACCTTAGTGTTATTTTTAGTAATCTGAGTCTTCTTTTTTTTTTTTCTTTACTTGGTAGTTTGGCCAAAGTTTGTCAATTTTGTTGATCCTTCCAAGGAACCAACTTGTAGTTTCACTGATTTTTTTAAATTCTCGATTTCATTCATTTCTGCTGTAATCTTTGTTCTTGCCTTCCTTCTATGTTTTGGACTTAGTTTGATCTTTTTCTAGAGTCTTAAGGTAGAAGGCAATGTTACTGATTTGAGATCATTCTTCCTTCTAAATGCAGACATTTGCCAGCTATCAATTTCCATCTAAGCACTGCTTTAGCTGCATTCCATAAGTTTTGGTATATTGTATTTTCATTTTCATTCAGCTCAAAGTATTTTCTAGTTTCCCTTGTGATTTCTTTTCTGACCCACTGGTTGTTTAAGGAGTGTGTTTTTTAATTTCTACATATTTGTGAATTTCCCAAATTTTCTTCTGTTATTGATTTCTAATTTCATTCCATTCTGGTCAGAGAGCATACTTTGTATAACCTCAGTCCTTTTAAATTTATTGAAACTTGTTTTATGCCTTAACATATGGTTTATCCTGGAGAATGTTCCACATACACTTCAGAAGAATATATATTCTGCAGGATTCTGCTGTTGCTGAGTGGAATGTTTTATAGGTATCTGGTGAAGTCTACTTGGTATTTAGTGTTGTTCGAGTTTTCTAATTCTTTCTGCTATTCTGACCAGTAATCAATTATATCCATTAATTAATGTGGAGTGTTGAAGTTTCCAACTATTATTATTGAATTGTATATATTACTCCCTTCCATTCTGACAGTTTTTATTTCACTTATTTTGATGCTCTGTTAGGTAAATATATGTTTATAACTCATATTTTCTTAACGGATTGAACTTTTTATCATTATAAAATGTACTACTCTGTCTCTAGTAATTTTTTTTGTCTTAACATCGATTTTATCTGATAGTACAGTCATTCTCTTTTGGTTACTATTTGCATAATATATTTTTTCCTATACTTTTACTTGTAACATATTTGTATCTTTTATTTTAAACTGTGTCTCTTGTAGACAACTTATAGTTAAATCATAATTTTATCTACCCTTCCACTCTCTCTTTTAGCTGGAGTGTGTGATTTATTTATGTTTAATGTAACCTACTGATAAAGTAGGATTTATCAGTGGCATTTTGCTATCCATTTTCTCTATGTTGTATGTCTTTTTTGTTCCCTTTCCTACATAAAAAAGTGAAAAAGGAATCAAAGTCATCAGCTAATAGTGGGGATGGGAAAGGAGATTTTAGAAGTTTGAGGAGAAAGAAGATGTGAAATGGGTTTTTTGGGGAAAGTGGGAAAGTAAACACATGAGAGAAACATAGCAGTCTTTCATTACTATTAAGAATATACCCGGGGAAAAGAAGGAACATACCTGAGATTAGTAGTGATGAATTTAAAAGAAGACTGGTTAGTGTGATTGTGGGATTCCTTCCAGTCACACCCATCTGTTCGGGTGTGAGCATGGGGTAGACTAGAAATATATACCATGGTGCCAGTACGGTAACTTGCATAGAAGTTTTCAATGGACATTTGTTGTACAAAATATTCATTTGATTATGAATAGACTTCTGAACCTTATTGCTTTCCATTCTTTTCAAATAAAATAAAATGGTTTGTTAAAGTTGGATAATCCTTACCTCTCCTTTTTGCACTGATGTAATCCTAGATGTATCTCTATTCGACTTACCATATTAATTTGGTTGTTGATCTGCTTGTCTGTATTTTTTATTAGACTATAAACTGAATTAGTTTGCCAGGACTGCCTTAGCAAACTACCACAGACTGGGTGGCTTCAACAACAAGAATTTATTTTCTCACAGTTCTGGAAGCTAGAAGTTCAAGACCAAGATGTCAAGAGGGCTTCTCCCTTTAGTGTATAGATGGCTATCTTCTCCATGTGTCTTCACATGGTCTTCCCTCAATATGTGTCAGTGTCTCAATTTCCTCTTATAATGACACCAGTTAAATTTAATTAAGGCCCACCCTAGTGACCTCATTTTACCTCTTTAAAGACCACATGCCCTCTTCAAATATAGTCCCATTCCGAGGTACTGGAATTTGGGATTTTAGCAAATGAATTTTGGGAAGACACAATTTGGTTCATAACAGTAACCTTCTTAAGAAAAAAGAGCATGTCTTTGATTTCTGTGCCAGTGATATCTAAGGAGAGCAGCACACAAAATACTCAATGAATGTTGCTTATACTCCTGCATTAGATGAGAAACTAGAAAAGTGAGCCCCAAGTCACCCACATGAGTTTAAGAATACATATATGCAGTACGAAATAATTTCAGAGGGGAGATGAGAATATTTAACTGTTCAACTTGTTTATTATCTATTCTCTTCTCATTCAAACACTATGAATAAAAGTACACTGCCATGGTCTTCGGTTATGGCAGGTTTACTGAGGGTGTTTTTCTGATGTAATACAGTAATAGATATCATTGTGTGTATATTTATTCATCACAAACACACAAACACACACACTCCTGTGCAATAAATTAGAAAGACTGAAGTCGGAGAGAGAAGAAAATAAACATCATATCCCATCTATTATCTGGGGATTATAACTCTTAATTTTGGGGTATAGTTCTCTTTTCGTCTTTTTTCTAAAGCACACTGGCTATATGTATTGTTTACTATTATATTCCTAAGAACAGTGGGATAAAACAGTGCCTGGTTCATTATAGGACCCACAATAAATATTTAATGAATGAATGAATGTATTTCAGAATCAAACAGATGGGTTCCAGCCCTGGCTCTACTATTTAACCAGCTTTGTGACTTTGGGCAAATTAATCTAGGCCTCTGTATTCCCATCTGTAAAACAGGCATAAGAATATATCCACTAACAGGAAAAGAAGTCAGTAGATGGAAAAGATACTTGCACACGAATGTTTATAGCAGCACAATTCACAACTGCAAAAATATGGAACCAGCCCAAATGCCCATCAGTCAATGAATAGATAAAGAAACTGTGGTATATATACACAATGGAATACTACTCAGCCATAGAAAGAATAAATTAATGGCATTCACAGCAACCTGGATGGAACTGGAAACTACTCTTCTAAGTGAAGTAACTCAGGAATGGAAAACCAAACATCATATGTTCTCACTCATAAGTAGGAGCTAAGCTACGAGGATGCAAAGGCATAAAAATGATACAACGGACTTTGAGGACTCAAGGGGAAAGGATGGGAAGGGGGTGAGGGATAAAAGACTACAAATTAGGTTCAGAGTATACTGCTCCGGTGATGGGTGCACCAAAATCTCACAAATCAACTCTAAAGAACTTACTCAAGCAAGCAAATACTACCTGTTCCCCAAAAAACCTATGGAAATAAAAAATTTTAAAAAAAGAATAATATCAATTCTCTGGAGTTATTTTGGGAATCCAGTAGAATAATACTAATAAAGTTTTTGGCATGGGCTGGGTGCAGTGGCTCACGCCTGTAATCTCAGCACTTTGGGAGGCCGAGGCGGGCGGATCATGAGGTCAGGAGATCGAGACCATCCTGGTTAACACGGTGAAACCCCATCTGTACTAAAAATACAAAAAATCAGCTGGGCGTGGTGACAGGCGCCTGTAGTCCCGGCTACTTGGGAGGCTGAGGCAGGAGAATCGCTTGAACCCGGGAGGTGGAGATTGCAGTAAGCTGAGATCGCGCCACTGCACTCCAGCCTGGGCGACAGAGGGAGATTCCATCTCAAAAAAAAAAAAAAAAGTTCTTGGCATGATACCAATCACGTTCAATATATAATACTTATTTTTATTGTTATCAGGCTTAAATATATATCTTGGTGTATAGTTTCTTTATATAAAATTGGAATCATACTTTTGAGTTCCTTATTTCATTTCACCATATTCATAGGATACTATAAACATTTTCCTATGTAGTAGTAGTTAAAAGCATGAATAAAAATTAAAGTTAGACAAATCTGGGCTCAAATTCACGTTCTATTATTTACTATATATGCAACTTCAAACAAATATATAACTTCTCTGTGCCTCAATTTTCTCAGTGGAACAATCACAGCAACTGTCTCACAAGGTTGTTATGAAAATTCAGGCAAAATTCTTGCTGCAATATTTGGAATAGGCTAAAAACACATTTAACTATTATCTGAAAATTACGTTCTATAGATGCTACACATTTATGTTCTTTCTAATCTTTCACAATAGTAAATAGTGAAATCTTGGTCTCTATCTTGCTTATGAGTCTTGGTCAATGTCTTTAGTTGTTTCCTTAAATACAACGGCTAATACATTTCCAGGAGGCCTTTTATTTTCAAGTAAAATCTTAATTAGTGGGGATGATAAAACCTATAAATAAAGGGGTGCTCAGAGACTGAAACAAATGGTAAAATAGGCAAAAAATTCTGCATGTTTTTCCTTGGTAAACTGAGATGGTGCTCCTTATGAAAGAGGTTAGAAAATCACTGAGCAAAAAACAAATCAATAATGTTAGAATTTTTTCTCTCACTGGAACAAACAATGGATTGGCTGTATATAGTTTTTCTGGTGCTGTACTGTAGGCAAAAGCAAAACAATAGTAATGTGGCTATTTAAGCATTCCATATTTAAGAAGAAATTCAAGCACTATAAGCCCCTTACTTCTTTCACAAAGATGTCAAGAAGCTAAACATAAATAGTTCCATTAACTCCGTGTAATACAAATGGTCAATAGATTTTAATGCCACTAGATGTAACACTTAAGAAATAAGCCAGAATGTTCAAAACCCCATTCTATCAGGGAAACTGAAATATGATTTTGGCTACAACTGCCTGATTTTCGATGATTCTCTATTATCCTAGCACTCCAACAGTCAATCTATTCACAAGTATGAGTCAAATAAATGGTGCTTCTATTATAATTTGACTGAAAATGTCCCATAGCAAACTTAATCAAAGCTTCAACAGAAGTTCCTAAAATGTAACTTCCTATTCATTTGTAGCTAGTCAAAGTAATGTCTCCATAATACAATTTAGGCAAAACATCCATAAACTTTTCACAATTCAAATAAACCAAAAAAATTTTAAACTTTAGATCCAAATAAGATTACGGAATTTTAAACTGAACGTGTTCTATAAAGAGATAACCAGTTCAGTTCTAACATTCAGATTCCTGAGGTTTTCTAAAACAATCAACTCTCCTTAAAAAAAAAAAAAAAAAAACCAATAAAATAAAACATAAAATGTGCTTTAGTTTGCCTTTACATAAAAAATGGTTTTTGGCAAATTCAAAACATTGAAAAGTAAATATAAAACAAAACCATATAAATTGATACAAACAATATAAATTATATGGTAGAAAACTCACAATATAAATTATAAATTTAAACTTCTCCAAGCTTGCCAGGGTATAATAGTCTGCATTGAAGTCATCAAGCCTGAAACTGCAGTTCATTTTTAAAACAGGTGTACAAGAGAATGTCACTTGATCTAAAGCCTTCTTGCTTTGGTAAGTAATAGTGACACTGAGGCCAAGAACTAGAATTATGCTTTGACTAGGCCTCTGAACTGACCACAATCGATTCAAGCTGCTTAAGCATTTGAGCACCAGGCAAATGTGCTATGTTAATTACTGTTACATGATCTTGACACGAACTAATCCCCATTCCTATTAACTTTCTTAGTAAATGAAGCTTTAATGCTTAACTGATAACAAGTACTGGATAATCCAGAAGAATATAAAATTTAACAGATGAGGGAGCAGTAAGTGATGGCTACTCATGTTAGCATAATACATATTTATTTTACACGGCAGGATGATTGTGCATTAAAATTGCATCCTGGCCTGGCATTAAATTTAAAACCAAGGCAGGTAGGGGTGGTGAAATGTAATTTCTACTTTGATCTTCACATTTTCTCCATACTAAGTAAGTTTTTTAGAAGTGCCAGAAGTGGTGATTACCAGATATCATGGAATTTGATAACTACACAACATGAATCAGCAACTGATGTGGTATGACATTTTGTTAATTCACCCAGTAATTACTTGCTTACAATAGCATACAAATAACAGTAGTGACTCCTGTCTCCACAAAGGTGTTTTTATCCAGAATATAGTATCCCTAAGCATCAGTCTAGGCAACCAAAGTACTGTAACTTACAGAAGCAATGTTACAAGTCAGAGTTTGTTTCTATTTTATCGATATTAAACCAAAAATATAACAGCTAAATGCAGGTAGTATTAAAACATTGTTTTCTTTATTAGGATAAAGCAGCAACATACCAGATCTTATATTAGTTTAAACATTTCTATAAGACAGAGACCCCATACTAGTACTTTCAGGAAAATGACTAACCAAATTGACATTATGGCCTAAATGATGAATGGGTCTAGAGTCATGCATGATCTATGCAGTTAAACATTTACTGAATGTCTTCTGTGTGTTGAATACTGCCCTAGACTTTGGAAACCTTTACTGATTTTCCCTTTCTCCCCATAACCACTATTACTACTATCGCTGCTGCTGGCTAATTCTTACTAAGCAGGTACTCACTCTGAAAAAGACAATTTAAAGGAAAAATAACAGCTTACAAAATACTGTATTAGGATTCCATTTTTGTAAAATAATATCTGTCCTTATGTGTGAATGTTTTAAAAGTCTGAAAGAAAACATAATAGAGGTTACCTTGGGAGGTGGGATTATGTGTGAACTTTGTTTTTTGTTTTCTGTGTTGCTATGTTTTTTAAATGTCACAATGAACATTGACTACCTTTAAAATAAAAAAAAGCTATTCAATTTTGAATGGCATACTGTGTGCTTTGTTCTTTTTTTTTTTCATTTTTATTATACTTTAAGTTTTAGGGTACATGTGCACAATGTGCAGGTTTGTAACATATGTATCCATGTGCCATGTTGGTGTGCTGCACCCATTAACTCGTCATTAGTGCTATGTTCTTGACACATATATTATTCAATTAACAGTAGGCTAAAGAGAGGGGTGTTTACATTTGACTCTAAATGAAGTATCGAGGTTTCCTGGCTCCATTTTAAATATTACCTAGAAACATTATGCTATAATTATGTAATAGAAGAGATGAAAATGCAATTAAGTTTTAACCTTATTCAACTTTAGAGAAGCCACTGTTTCAATTATTTCAAAGTAGGATAAATTTAAAAAGAAGAGAGCTTGAGAAGTCACTTCAAAGGATCATTTGTTACTGCCAACAAGGCAACTCACGAAGTGCAACAAGGTCCTTTCGGTGGGATGCCTGCAATCAGCATTGGTGCCTACACCGCCTAACATTCTAAAAGCCCCTTAATCAGAAATACTCAGAGATTCAATAAGCTGCAGTACCGTGCATTCTTAAGATCTCTGAGACTTTTTCTTCTTGTAATTTAAGAGACAATAAAATAGATTTGGATAAAACACATTTTAAAGAAGCAGGTCATTACCTAATCTAACATTCAAAACATTTATGAATAGGTCTGAAGGTACCTTTCAATGCTTGTGTACTCAAAAATCCAATCTTCTTTCTCTCTAAGGCTCAAAGTTCTTTAATGTCACTAGTTATTTTTCATCTAAATGAATGTCCTCACTTCTATAATTTGTAGAATAATGAAATTAGGATAAATGACTTTCAGGGTCCCTTTGAGTCTTAAAATTTTATTGTTCTCTGAAAGGCCACATTAATCACTTTTTCCTTAGTTCTAATAGGAATTGATAACTGACAACGAATACAATTAGTACTTTTATTTTCACAGACCTCCGTATTACCTTTCATTAAAATAGATTCTAATAGATAGATATTCATATTTATTTACTCAATAATTAGTACTCTATAGGATTATGGCAAGAATATTTTCACTAATTACATTACACATACTTCAAAATGCAAAAAAAAAAAAAAAACCAATATTGATATTAAGTACTTTCAAGAAAATTTCAAAAAACAACCAACCTGATGACCTGGTTACAGTGGGCGCACATTGGAGTTCGTTTCCCTGCTGGAATGTGCTCAGCTCTTTGCACTAAAGTGTCCTGGTCACTTGGCTGGGTTTGTCCCAAAGCTGAGTTGGCTGGTGCCACTGATCCTGAGTAAGCAGCGCTGTTTGAGATTCTTCCAGTGGAAGGTACTAGGAGTTAAAACAGAAGAATCAGAATGAGAATAAGCCACATATAAACTTTTCCTAACAAACAAATAATAAAAATTATTATTTTAACAATAATCTATTCACTTGTTATTCACTCACTCACATTTACAGTGAGCTTATGAATCAAACACTAGGCTGTGACTATGTAGATGAACGGGAAAGAAAACCAAAGATTCCAACAAAGTAAAAGAATTATGACAGATGTACACATAGAATTTTTTTTTTTTTTTTTTTTTGCGACGGAGTTTCTCTCTTGTTGCCCAGGCTGGAGGTGCAATGGCATGATCTCGGCTCACTGCCTCCTCCGCCTCCTGGGTTTAAGCGATTCTTGTGCCTCAACCTCCCGAGTAGCTGGGATTACAGGCATGCACCACCACACCTGGCTAATTTTGTATTTTTAGTAGAGACGGGGTTTCTCCATGTTGGTCAGGCTGAGACTCCGTCTCAAAAAAAAAAAAAGAGTACAAACTCTATATACTTCTTTCTATCCACAGCCAAAAAATTTCCTTACAAATAAATGATGAAAAAATATTATTTAATCACTTAAATGAAAAAAGGAAGATTCCAAACCTTTTTTTTTTTTTTCCTTTTTAAAGAAGACTATAGAGATAGATACTTTAAAAATGTGGATTAGGTTCAGGGTTTCAAATAATGGGAAAGTAACCAATTGGAAAATCTGAAAATCAGACCTCAAAGAAAGCCAACCCTTTCATCTACCATATGCCTTTATTTTATCATATTATCTATGCATAAGCTCTAAAGTACTGAGTCACTGAGATACTTTTAGCAATAAAAGAGTGTGGTAATTCTCCATCAGTCATTGTAAAATGGGACATAATCCATCTGGCCCATGCCTCAAGGAGAAGGTATATGGGGAACGAACTTATTTAGCATGAGAAGCCATTCTTAAACATGAAACATGTGACTGTATCTCAAACACACATAAAAAGGCTCTAAGCTCTACCACTCCTCCTTTCTTGGGAAGAAAAGCCTTGCTTTCTGTTACTGCCCCATTTTAACCACTTTGGATATGAAATAAATTCTCACACCTCCATTTGTTGCTGTGTTGCTAGCACACTGGCCCGCACACAAAGCTACACAAGCTCTATTAATTACCAAGTCCTGAACATTTCCAAGGCACAGTTATTTCCCTCATTAATAAAGTGACGTTTCATTTCTTCAGACTGAATTTCTCACCGCTCTAGCACAGAAATGGGCAACCTTTGAGCAGTCAAGTGCCAGCCTCCTAGTCTCTGCTCACTTGGCTTACGGGGAAGAGGGAAGTGTAAGAGGGTGAGGTCTTGGGAGAGGGGAAGCACCATAAATGAGCCCTGCTTCCATTATAATTTTGTAGAGAACTACACTACCATACAACGAAAACCAGTCTTCCATGGGTAGCACACTGACCTCTAAAATGCTCCAAATGCATTGAACCCATTGCAAAAACCATTTACTTCTATGTAGAAAGAAAAATATACCTCTTTAGAGACAGCTTAAGGATGACAATCTACTTGTCATCACATTTTTTTTTCTTTTAAGTTCTAATGATAACATTAAACAGGAGCATTGAATCAGCCCCATTTCACAATCTAGGAATGTAAGTCACAAAAAGTGTGACTTATTCAAACTGAATAATGAGCAAGTCAGGAAACTCTCACAATGAGAACATCAGGAGGAAATTGGTTCTTGACTCAAGATTTCCTTTTTAACCTTAAGCTTGAGCAACTTTCATTAAATATTGGCTTCTTTTACAGCTAATCTCTACTCCCTGGGAGCCTGTTTGAAAATTACTTTTTTTTTCTTTTGTACCAGATACATTTCACCACCAGAAAACTAGAAATTCAAATCCATTAGCTTCTCTCCAAACCAATAGTGTTGGTGAGAATCTCTTTCGTTAACTTTAGAATTGCTATTTATGAGTCTTCTAAAGGTTCAGAATGATAACATTCATATTTAATCTTTTCTTTGGATTTTCAACACTGATAGTCAAACCTAAGATTACAATAATTACCATTAAATAAGTAAACATAAATTTACTGGAAAATAGCAACATACTAGAAAACTTTCTCAGCATACAATGCATAAATTTTTTAAGTTAATCCAGTAAAATATACCTAATCCACAATATACAGAGTTGCTAGAGTTTCCAGTAAGAAAATATTAATTAAAATCAATCAAGTTCCTGGTAGTATGTGTGAATTTTTTGAAAACAGATGTTTTCTCACTGGATTAAGAAGAAAGTGGGAGTTATTTGCTATTTTTGGTCTCTGTTCCTGTTCATAATAGCTGTTAATTCTAAACCAACACACTTAAAGGACAGTAGTGAGGATTATAATGCATAGATTAAGCACCTGGCCAGACTGTACTTGAATAGGCATGAAGTTAATCAGTTGATTCTCTGGTTCAAATAAAATTTCAACTACCAATAAAATATTCTTACTACCGACATACACTATGCGAAAAAAATACTACATTCTGTCAAACTTTACTTGGAAACTTAACATAAGTCAGCTGGGAATGGGGGATAATATCCCGAAGAACAAACTTAAACAATAACAGATGTTGCTAGTGTCTTCTAAGGCAGCTTACTCTTATTAGAAGTAGTGCTTCTGTATTGCTAAACATAATCAGTAGGAGAGCAAGTTTGGTGTTGGAAGATGAACTGCTCATGATGATACAAAAAACACATCACATAATGATGTCTCACCACCTCCATAGTACATCTTGGTCCAAGCCACCATCTTCATCTCTTAGTTGGATTAGAGCAGTGACTGCCTATAGATCTCCTTGCTTCTACCCTTGCCACCAACAAAAAAGTCAGTAAAAATGAAGTCAGTATACAATTGGAGGGTTTTGAACAGATACTCCTCTGCTCAAAACCCTCCAATAGTGACCGTTTAACTCAGCATTAAAACCAAAGGTCTTAGAGAATATGACCCCTGCTATCTCTCTGACCTGATCTCCTGCCACTCTACCCTTTGCCCATTATATCCTAGACATGCTGGCCCCCTGATTATTCCTCCGTACTGGCCAGCATGCTTCTGATTCAGGCCCTTTGTACTTTCTGTTCCCTCTGCCTGGAAATCTTTTCCCCAGTTGTTCACATGGCTTGCTCCCTCACTTCCTTCTGGTCTCTGCTCAAAGGCCATGTTATCAATGTAGCTTTCCTGGACCATCCTATACAAAACAGCACCCCATTCCCCACAAAGCAGCAGTTCCTATATTCCTCAGCAGTTTCTCTTTATCTATAGCACTCATGTTATATTCTTTTTATTGTTTATTATCTGTCTTCTCCTACCTTGAGGTCAGGGTCACCATCTATTTTGTACATTGCTCTACCCCTAGCACCCAGGAGTCTCTGGCATATTGCTCAGTAAGTCTTTATTCAGAGAAAAAATGACTCCTGCACCAGAACTGTTGTCTTTCTACTAAAGGGAACCAGACGTCTTAGAGAAATTGCTGATTCTAGGATTGGGGCAAAAAATGAGTAAGGAGAGTTTGGAATGTCTTGTCAAATTAGAAAGCAAGGAAAATGTTAAAGACTCCTAGAGTTGCATCAAAATAACTTGAAGAAGTAGATAGGACAGTTTCAGCATTAAGAAAAATAAAAATAATAACTACAATGGATTGAAATACTTCAAATATATCTAAGTCTATGAGTTTACAATGATTCTAGAATTTTAAAAAATATCCACGTTGCTTATGTGTAGAGGATGCTAAGGAACCAATTCATTATTTGAAAAACTAGTACAACTTAATAAATGGAAAAATCAAGCTTTGTTAATCATTGCTTCATAATTGATCATGTTTCATTAATATCCCACTCGCTCCCCTGCCATCTCTGAACTATTTTGAAACAAATTCAAGATATGCCATTTAATCTATATTGTAATATAATCTCTAAAAGAGTACTCTTTTTAAAAACATAATCATCATATTCCTTAATATGAAATACCCAATCTTCAATTTTTTTCTGATTATCTGATCACTAGTTTTCTATTGCCACTGTAACAAATTACTAATAAGTTACTGGCTTAAAAACAATACAAGTTTATTACTTAAACCTAACAGTTATCCTACACAGATATTGCTGGGTCAAAATCAAGGTGTTGGTAGGGCTGTTTTTCTTTCTGAAGGCTCTAGGGAAACTGAGGCTGCCCAGTTCTCTGGTTCAAAGCCCCTTCCACCTCTTCAAAGCCAGCAAGCATGGGTTGAATTGTTTTCACATAGTATCACTCTGATCCTCTCTTCCGCCTCCCTGCTCTTCCACTTTTGAAGACCCTTGTGATTACATTGGGTCAAACCAGGATAATCTCCCCATTTTTTTTTTTTTTTTTTTTTTTAGTAGAGACGGGGTTTCACCGTGGTCTCGATATCCTGACCTCGTGATCCGCCCGCCTCGGCCTCCCAAAGTGCTGGGATTACAAGCGTGAGCCACCACGCCTGGCCAATCTCCCCATTTTTAAGATCAATTGACAAGCAATCTTAACTCCAACCTGCAAACTTAATTCCTTTTTGCCATATAACATAACAAGTTCTGTGTTCATGGACATCTGTAGAGGGGCATTATTTTGCTTACCACACATCTCCCAACACAGTAATTTTTTTCTTTGTTTCTAATTTAATTTTTTTGTTTTTAGAGACAAGGTCTCTACTCTGTTGCCCAGGCTGGAGTGCAGATACATATATTTGAACATTTTTCTATAGTAAAAAGTTTTGAAGAGTGAATAACTGAATTTTTTCATCTTTACAACAACACTTCAAGGTACCGTCAACTATTTAACAGATCAAGAATATAAACTTCTGAAAGGATAAGTAACTTGCCCCAAAACATGTAGAATCATGAAATGAGGCAAATGTTTTCTGAACAACTACTATGTACCAAACAATGCACTGGCTGGCTCTACCAATATGGACAAGACAAACATGATTTCTGCCCTTACTGAGTTTAAAGAAGGTTGTAAGCCAGTAAACAGTCAATTATATTATAGTGGGATAACTGCTAGAAAGGTGGGAAAATGCTGAGCTTACCTATAGGTATCTTTCACTCACAAGTTTATGCTAAGAGCCTGTAATGCGGCAGGCGCTACGCTATGCATGTGTTCACAGTGGAGGAGAGCACATGTATGTTAAAGTTGGAGGCGCCTGTACAGATCATTTATTGAATATAAAAACTCAGGAGAAGTATCTAAGCTAGAAGAATTGATTCAAGAGTCACCAACATATTGATGACACTTGAGTCTGTGGGAGTGAACGAGACTGTTTCAGGGAAAGTACAGCATGAAAACAGAAGAGCTCCTTGGGCGGAAAGCAAATAACACAAATGCCTTAGGGACTGATAGGGAGGCAGAAGAAAAACCAGGAGAGTGTGTCATGGAAGCCAGTGGAGGGGAGCAGAGAATCCGGGATCCAAAACCATGTCTATTTCACTCCAAAAACTATGTCCTTATGCATTAATTCATCAATAATTATTATGTACCTACTGTGTGCTAAGCTCTTTGCCAGTTAATGACTTGCTCCATTAAAATATGAAGTCAGAGCTCCTTAAATGTGATCTAAACCTGGTAGTACTCACTGCTGGACCAGTTTGGAGGAGGGGATAGTGATAGTTGAGGTGATTTATTTCTGCTATTTTAATTTCCTTACTGAGCCTGCTAGGATAAATGTAGGAAAAATGTATGAAGGCGTTATTATTTTATTTTCCTTGAAGTCTCTAACAGCTTAGATTATCACTTTTAAGCCCTTCGTGTATTCTGTAAAATATGAGTTTCTTAGAGAAATACTACTTATTTCCATAAACCTGACTGCCCAAAGTTTTTAGCCATCATAATTAATGGCTGCAAAGTTCCTGAAATAAAACTTATGGATAAAAGGCTGTATTCTTCACGTTTTGAGAAACATTTAGGAGAATTTATATAAATTGCTTTAGAAGAGAAATGTGGCCAGGTGTGGTGGCTCAAATCTGCAATCCCTGCACTTTGGGAAATTGAGGTAGGAGGCTCACCTGAGGCTAGGATTTGAGACCAGCCTGGACAGCACAGTGAGACCCCCATCTCCACAAAAAAAAAAAAGTTTGGCATGGTGGCATGCACCTATAGTCCTAGCTACTCAGGGGTGTGAGGCAGGAGGATAACTTGAGTCCAGGAGCTCAAGGTTGCAGTGGGCTGTGATCACATCACTGCACCTCAGCCTGGGCAACAGAATAAGAAACATAATTATAGATCTAATACTTTTGCTAAGGACAAACAGGCTTAAAGTACTAAATCTATTTTATTGTACAAACTTCATATCGGTGTGAATACTTCAACTACTACAGTTGGATTAAGGTAAAGCAGCAAAGAAAGTTATGGGGACATGGCCGGGCGCGGTGGCTCACGCTTGTAATCCCAGCACTTTGGGAGGCCGAGGCGGGCGGATCACGAGGTCAGGAGATCAAGACCACGGTGAAACCCCGTCTCTACTAAAAATACAAAAAAATTAGCCGGGCGTGGTGGCGGGCGCCTGTAGTCCCAGCTACTCGGAGAGGCTGAGGCAGGAGAATGGCGGAAACCCGGGAGGCGAAGCTTGCAGTGAGCCGAGATTGCGCCACTGCACCCCAGCCTGGGCGACAGAGCGAGACTCTGTCTCAAAAAAAAAAAAAAAAAAAAGAAAGTTATGGGGACAAATCTAGGAATAACTATAAAATACATTTTGATTCCTTATTTTAAAAATCCTATGATACTTCATTCTCATTAAGTCAGAAGAAAGGCTGATATTGAAAATATCAATGGATACTAGGCCGGGCGCAGTAGCTCACGCCTATTATCCCACCACTTTGGTAGGCTGAGATGGGCGGATCACTCGAGGTCAGGAGTTTGAGACCAGCCTGGACAACATGGCAAAACTCTGTCTCTATGAAAAAATACAAAAATTAGCCAGGCATGGTGGTGCATGTCTGTAATCCTAGCTACTGGAAGGCTGAGGCAGGAGAATCACTTGAACCCAGGAGGCAGAGGTTGCAGTGAGCCCAGATCGCGCCACTGGACTCCAGCCTGGGTGACAGAGTGAGATTCTGTCTTCAAAAAAAAAAAAAAAAAAAAAAAAAAATCAATCAATGGATACTAATACTCCCCCTGACAAAAGACAAATGTTGACAGCTCCAACAAGGCAGAGGTCATAAGTGAGATTTTATGGTGTGAAAAACAACTGGCTCAACTGCAAGAGGTGTTCTTGTTAAAAACACTGAGGCTAATGTTGTGCTTGTATAAATAACTGGGATACATCAAAGTGGCACTCTCGGGGAGATAAAGTATTGTAATTCAACATCTCAGGAAATATGTTCTCAATGGTATGGTAGCAATTTTATACATACTAAATTGGGTAGCAGTCATGGCAACATGTTTGCATACTGTTGTGTGCAGCAAGTGCTTTCTTCTCTGCCCCTTCCCCAGCCATCTCAAACAGATGGTGGCCAAGAGAAGCACAGAATATGTGCATTTTGTCTGTCAAGCTCCTTATGCTGAAAGCCTAAACAATAGTCTACTCTTCATAATCCAGGCATGAAATCATATCCAACAAAAATGGAGAAAGTTAAGCCGAGATCTGGGATCAGAGGAAAGTACATTCTGGAGACGTTTGTGCAATTTTTAAAAAATGAAATCAAGGATTTTTTTTTTTACTCAGTGATTAAAAGCAAATTGGACAGATTAAACTATTACCATTTCTCTAAGCAGTGGAGAATGCTGGTATGTACGCTGTAAAGCACTGGAACAGGTGCACCCAAGGCTAAGTATCAAATATTTCCACATCTTCAGGAGCCTAGCTTCTTCCATTAGCAACCAGCCTTTCAACTTTAAGAACCTGGATTAAACTGGATCTACTATATCTTAATTAAAGTGAGTGTGGGGACTTGGATTATGTTCAGTTCTCTTTTTAATTTCTTATATCACACATAACCAAAATTCAGTACACGTAGACTTGCCTGTTTCTCCTAGCTGATCTTATCTAGAAAACTTCCATTTGGTCAGAGATACAAGTAAAAGAAACTCAGTACGTACCTTGAAGATAAAGATACGAGATCTTAACATACCTGGTTCTACCAGCATTCAATTAAGTCAACAAATTATTTATCACAATATACACAGAATTTTCTTTCTTTCTTTCTTTCTTTCTTTCTTTCTTTCTTTCTTTCTTTCTTTCTTTCTTTCTTTCTTTCCCTTTCTTTCTTTCTTTCTTTCTTTCTTTCTTTCTTTCTTTCTTTCTTTCTTTCTTTTTTGAAACTGAGTCTCGCACGGTGCAGTGGCACAATCTCGGCTCACTGCAACCTCCGCCTCCCAGGTTCAAGCGATCCTCCTGCCTCAGCCTCCCGGGTAGCTGGGACTACAGGCACGCGCCACCACGCCCAGCTTATTTTTGTATTTTTAGTAGAGATTGGGTTTCACCATGTTAGCCAGGATGGTCTCAATCTCCTGACCTAATGATCCGCCGGCCTCAGCCTCCCAAAGTGCTGGGGTTACAGGCATGGGCCACCGTGCCTGGCCCAGAATCTTCTAAATCATCTTAATATCACTGTTACATTTTCTACTTAGAGTGGGAAGACAAGTCTATGCTTTTATTGTAGGAGGCCAATGTGCTTCATTTTCTTAAAAAAAGGAAAAAAAAAAAAAGGAAAAGAAATAAAAAAGAATAAAATTAAAATATTAAAAAACAACACAAAACTGAGACATAATGCATGACCTCAGGAATACTAAAGAGGATCAACGGTAAACTCATACAGATTTTGTAAGCTTAGAATATATTTAAAATATTAAATTTGTACAATTTTGCTCATATTTGGATGAGAAAACCATAAGGACATACATTAAAATCATTTTATACTCACATTATGTCTAGAGTTCTGACGTGTCTTACTTCCAAAGCCACACGAAAGCTACATGGGTTTGGCTTTTACCATTTTCCCACCAATTTTCAACTATTTATATAAATGAGAAAGCAGCCTAATTTCAGAAATGAAGGAGAAACGTACCTACTGTTTAAGTTGACCATATAAACAGAGTTCTAATCATGTAGGGGGAAAAAAAATGAAGCAGAAAAAAAAAAAGAGAGAGAGATTTTAAGATTTCTCCATGTCAATATCTACAACGTCTCTAATGATGAATACAAGTTATTGTAAAATTTAAAAACTGGGATACTCCTTACATTTCTATTACTACCACTAATTCTCTAAGATAGCTCTCAATTAAAGTCATTAGCTCTCCAAAATAAATGATACTTTATCATTTTTCAAAGTTATGTTTGAATTTAGCATCTTTTGAAAGCAGAGATGGTGGGTCAGCTATTTTATGGTGGAAGAAGCAGCATATCTAGCATAAAAACTAAATTTCAAGATACACAGGCTCCTAGTTCTGGGCTTTCTAGCTGTGATGTTAGAAATGTCATCATTCTGGGTCTTAAGTTACCTCATCTGTAAAACAGCAATAATAACTACCTCAAAGGGTGAGAGGATTAAATGAAGTAGTAAAAGTGTTTACTTACACTTCCTTGAATCTGTAAGAAATGCTTCATATGTGTCAATTATTATTACACTCTGACATAAGATCTTACATAGTTAAAAAACAAATCATCCACTCATTCAACAACTACTTAGTACATACAATGTTTTAGATGTAAGAATTCTTCTGGTGTGGAAGATACATTTAAGGATAAGGTATCTGCCCAGAAGGAGTTTATCTTCTTAAAGGCACTACAGACAAGCAAATAGGCAATCATAGTATCTCAAGACTAGTGCTACCAAGGGTGCTGATGGCTGTCAATAAAGTCTGCAACTACTATGCAGAATTATCAAGCATTGTTATTCTTATTCATGCGTTTGAAAACCAGTGTTAACAAAACTTTTTCTGTAAAGAGCCAGAGAATAAATATTTTAGGCTTTGTGGGCCTTACAGACTCTTGCAACTATTCAACTCTGCCATTGTGGCATGAAATCAGCCATAAACAATATGTAAACAACTGTACCGTAGCTGTTTTCCAACAAAACTTCATTGAAAAAATCAGTGGTGGGCCAGATGTGACCAATGAACACCATTTGCCAAACTTTGGTTTAAACCATATGCATCAATTAATAGAACAATTCTTTATGAAAAGCATATATGAACAAATGTAGATGTCTGCCTTATAAAAGGTTTAATATTTTAATCTCAGAAAGAGAAGAAAATGGGGAGAAAGAATAGCTTTCACGGATGAAGCCTTGCATCAGCACTGGAAAGCTTCCAAAACGGAAATAAATTTCAATGAAGGAACAATTAGAAGAAAAGAAAACAGGCAATTAATGGTTGTTATTTTTATTTTTTCCTGAGAATCAGAAACAAAAATCTACTTGTTATGTAAGGAGATGGGCATATTTACATGTTTCACACCCCAGTTTTGACAATGGACAGCTCCAGTCAGGACTTTATGGCAAGTGGGCTGTTTAGTTTAATGATGTCAAAATGCAGGGGAGCAGATGGCAATAAAACATTATTAGAAGAGATGAAATACACGCAACTGGTAGCAGTTTACTTATTCATATAAAAATTTTAAAATGGAACCAATAAATCTATCCATCTTAGCTGGGCAAATCTAGTTATCTCGATTTATTACTGTAGTGCAAAGCCTACAATGAAATTTGGGATGGTTGTAGAAACGGAAATTTCCTTTCTCACCCCTATCTCCCTTAGACTTCAAATAAAAGATAGAATTTATATCCACTTATAACTGAGATGCACATCATTCAGTCTTTGATCTAATCAAATCTCACAAATATATTTGACTCTTTCTCACACACACAAAAAAAACATGGAAACAACATATCAGATCTCTCCAAAGCTCAGTCTATAATGAAGTAAACAAGCTTTTCTTTATTGCTAAATGTAGCACACACCAGAAGCAGGGTATGATTAAAAAAAAAGAAAAACATATTAACTAGAATCTTAGCCAAATGATCTAAATTTCAAAAACAGAGTTTAGATGCAAAGAAAATGTTACTTGAAACAGATCTCAGCAGTTGCCAGTCACTTGAAGCTCCCTATTATCCAAGGCAAGAAGCCTTTCTATCCCATCCCTAACAGATACGGTCCTCCTTAAATACATTCACTGATACTGTCTTTTGAGTCAGGAAAATACAGTATTCAGAGTCAAAACAGCTGGGTTCAACTCACTACAGAACTCTAAACAATTCTTTTGACTTTTCTCAGATGCTGTTACCTCATTAAATAATGCCTATTCAAATTTTAAATTTTAATGACATTACCTTATTGTGCAGTCTTATAAAAATATCTGTTACAACTGAAAGTATTACAAAAACAATGATTACTACTAATCAATGACAGCCATCATTCTGCTGTTAAATGTTAAATGTTTGTTCCTTTTAGGCCGCCCATTGTATTCATGAGTTCCCAATCCTCAAATAGGGATGGTGAAAACTCCTCAGATGGGGTACAAAAGAAGCAAAAATTATTCATTTTGAAAAGCAAGTTTGTGTTTTTTCCCGTTCATTTGATCAAAAGAAATTTACACTGTCCCCAAAAGACCTTCAAATGGTCACAACTTTTATATTTATAGCTTACCTGTATCATGCTTCTTCAAAACACGAAACAACTTATATTCTAAAAAAGAATCATAAACTTTTGTTTTTACATTCTTGTCAATTAAGAGCCTTTGTCTTTACTACATATCCAAACTGTTTCATAGAGAAAAGCAAATCACTAAGATAAAGCTTATACACATATCACCTAATTCACATAAAGGAAATGGTGCCTTAACAAGAGCGTAGGGAAATTGGTATCTGTTCAATACGGACTATCAGAGGTTAAGAATGTCTAATATTGGCTGGGCGTGGTGGCTCACGTCTGTAATCCCAGCACTTTGGGAGGCCAAGGCGGGCAGATCACAAGGTCAGGAGATCGAGACCATCCTGGCTAACACAGTGAAACCCCGTCTCTACTAAAAATACAAAAACATTAGCCAGGCATGGTGGCAGGCGCCTGTAGTCCCAGCTACTTGGGGGGCTGAGGCAGGAGAATGGCGTGAACCTGGGAGGCGGAGCGTGCAGTGAGCCTAGATAGTGCCACCGCACTCCAGCCTGGGCGACACAGCGAGACTCTGTCTCAAAAAAAAAAAAAAGTCTAATATTAAATGATAAAATACTACTGCCTTGAGTATATCTCCATAATATCATATCAACTAATATCAATATGTTTTTATTTTCCTCAGTAGAATGCCTGCCTCCATGGACACCTTTAATAATATCCACTAACTTCTTGTCAACACCAGGGACATGAGAGTAAACAGGGCTCAACTGGGAGTTGTGTGTACACACAATTAAAGAAAGTATGAAGGTAGCATTCTAATATGCTATAAACTGAATACAGTCCTCCACCAGTGTTTTAACAGAGGATACACAGGTACTCTATAGGGAGTCAAGTTCCCAGGGAGGGCAATGGTTAAAACCAGCAGCCCAGTTAGGTTAAAGTGTAAATACCCTGCAGTCACCCTGCCCAGGGAATTCTCTCCAAAACACTGCCACTGCCCAGGGCAATATTCATTATCTATCTCCAGATTGGATTACCTGAGTAACTTCTTAAATGGTCTCCAGGTCTCCAATCTTAATCTCTACAATGAAGTCATGATGATCTTTTAAACACATTAATGCTATAATAATCTTTTAATAATGTAAGTCTGATTTTGCCACTTCCGGCTTATAAATCTTTTAATAGCTTCCTTTCAGCATCAAGTCCACATTCTTACATTCAAAACCCCCATTAATGCATCCAACCTTCTCTCTGGGCCACTAGACAACCTTAAACATACTGAACTACATGCCTTTCCTACCCAAAGCCAAATTCTCTTAGTTTTTGCCTATGTTGCTCCCTCTCCAAATTGGCCTCTTCCTAAAAATGTTCAAGGGTCGTTGACTACATGCTATTTTGTTTTAGGCACAAACATTAAAATATTGTTCCTGCATAAAATAGGACTTCACTATAAACAAATACATATGTTACCTCGAGATTGTATCCTCAGAACTTCAAGTCTTTTTCTTCCCTTTCCACTGTTTGCACCTCCATGCCTCTGAACTGGGACTCATAGTCTGATTTGACTCTTCTTTGCACCTTTTTGATGATTTCTATATTATATACCGGTGCTTTGCATCCGAGCTAATTTGTCCACAATGACAAAATGGGCGATCCCACATTCCTAATATTTCCTCTGCATTCCACTGCTTGGTTCCTTAAATGCAGTAAATTATCACATTTTTTTTTAGATGAGGGTCTAGCTCTGTCACCCAGGTTGGAGTGCAGTGGCACAATCCTGGCTCACTGCAACCTCCGCCTCCCAGGCTCAAGAGATCTTCCCATCTCTGCCTCCCGAGCAGCTAGGACCACGGGCGTGCACCACCATGCCCAGCCAACTTCTTTTTTTAAAAAATTTGTGGAGCTCGGGGTCCCGCTATGTTACCCAGGCTGGTCTCAAACTCCTGACCTCAAGCAATCCTCCTGCCTTAACCTCCCACACTATTGGGATTACAGGTGTGAGCCACAGTGCCCAGCCCTCATACTTTTGAGAAAAAAAAAAAAAAAAATCCTATCATGGGGCTTTACAACTGTCATTATTGTTTAATTTCCAAAAATTAATAACGTATTACTAGTTATAGTACTGCTCATGTTCATGATCTTAATTCTGAAGAGAGTTAAATGCTTCAAGGAGAGTGCAGCTCCCTTCTCCTTAGCAACATGCTTATTTTCTAACAGCAGCCTTTGGCAGACAGTGCTCCCACCCTTTCAATGACTGTTGTGGGAATTTCAAGTTTGGCAGGAGGACAGAACAATATCCTGGCAGATGAATTCTGCATCCTTCAGATCGTATGACGTCCTAAATAAGACAACTGACTTCTCTACCCACTCCCTTTCCCGGGGACATTTACTGAGGGCCTATAAACTGTGCCAGGCATTGTTTAGATGCCGTAAAACAGAGATCAGTATGACTTGGTCCCCGTCCTCAAAGGAATCTAGAAACAGTCGTAAAGACACCTATGTAAACAATTACAAGGATGAACGCTATAACAAAGACATCATTGAAATTTTGTAGGAGTATTGAAAAAGAACAGGTAACAAGAGGGCTTAAGAAAGCTTCACAAAGGGGGAACAGCTGGTCTTAAAAGGTAAAGAGAAGTTTGTCAGGCGTAGAAGGGATGGAAAAGCATTTCAAATAAAAGAAGCAGCTTGTACAAAGCAGAAAAGTGTGTGCCAAGGAATTATATGAACTCATGAACTTCAGTGTCAGTGGACTATAGGGAACAGTACTATAAAATGAAGCTGGAGAAGAAGCTTGGCCTGAGATTGCAAGGGGACCAAAAGTTCTGTTAAGAAGCTAAGCATTTTGACCATGGGCAGCAGACAGCCCAAACATTTTCAGGCAGGGATGTCACATGAGACCCAGTTTTTGGACGGTAACAATGTAAGTTATTAATGCCATCAAGAAAAGGAATAAAGGTATAGAAAGTTAACCTCTGAGTATCCTCTAAGTATCTGCAGCCTAGTTAGATCACTTGATTTCACAAGAATGCTATAGGAGAAGTTTTTAAGGTCTTTATTTTAATAGTTAAAGAAATGGGGACCGGGCGTGGTGGCTCACGCCTGTAATCCCAGCACTTTGGGAGGCCGGGGTGGGTGGCTCACGAGGTCAGGAGATTGAGACCATCCTGGCCAACATGGTGAAACCCCGTTTCTACTAAAAATACAAAAATTAGCTGGGTATGGTGGCAGGTGCCTGTAGCCCCAGCTACTCAGGAGGCTGAGGAAGGAGAATCACTTGAACCTGGGAGGCGGAGGTTGCAGTGGGCTGAGATTGCGCCGCTGTACTCCAGCCTGGGTGACAGAGTGAGAGAGGAAGGGAAGGAAGGAAGGAGGGAAAGCTGAGAAGGAAGGAGGGAGAGAGGCAGGGAGGGAGGGAGGGAGAGGCTCACAAAAATGCTAACCTTCTGACATTCACACCTGCAAAGAGCAGGCATTTCTATTTTGGGGGGCCACCACCAGTCAGAAAACTGGCTCAATGAACAACGGGTCCAGATCTAGCAAAGCATTGCTTATATTCTAATGAATTATTCATTCTCATTTTGTATATGATTAAACTAAAATTAGAAAACTGATGTGTTCCAACATAGAAAGGCTCTTCATGACTATATGATTGAATTTGTGAAAAACATTACATTTGTAAGATAATAATATTTTATATATATATTTGTATCTAATGAACTAAATTTACCTAAGCTGCTACCCATAACTTAAAACAGGAACGCATGAACACATGATGAATCTGCTATCACCTTCTAAGTCAAAAGACTTTTTCATTTGCATCAGGAAGCTTTTGGAACTATTTATCTAAGACTAAGAGTACATTCTGAGATGATTTTCTTGTTGTTATTGTCTTTAAACTATGGTATACCATTGTGTAGGTCAGAAGAATTTGAGTGGCTGGGAATTTTGTTTTTATTTTTAAATTTTCCAAAATAGTACAAAATAAGTTAACTTTGCCACAACATAATAACTGATTAAATGCCTGTTTATAGCACCTGGAGCAAGATAAATAAGAGCTCAGTAAATATTTTCAAAATTGAGCTAAGAATTATGATGTAATTCAACTGTGACTTCACAACAGGAAAACATACTTTCTTTTTATAATTTTGCTATATAATGTTATATAATGTATAATGTTTTATACTGTTGCAGTTTTGCTCATATAAAATTCATTTATATTTTCTAGAAAAAGCATAATGTTTTAAACACTAACCATGTGACTCATTATTATAGTTGCTAATATTGGCCTACTTTGATTATTCTCACAAATTTAATTAGGGCTTGGAAAAAGCACTCCATCGCCCTCTTGTGGTAATTTTGCTGTAGTATATTCGCCAAGAGTTCAAAAAAATGAATTTTTTCTTTCCACTTAAGAGGCAGAGCAGTACTTTAACCATAAACTTCTGAACTTCCAAGAGCCGTATATAAACTTTCTGTCCTCCACTGTCCATATACTTTGTGCCTTCTCTTCAGTTTCTACCTCAGAAATTTAGTCTTTTTGTTTTTTACAAAACATTCTCCTGTTAGCTTCCAATTACCATACCAATAGCATTTTTCTGAAAATTACTTTCTGTATTCAAATGCACAAAATAATTACAGAAAATCTTCATCATCATACATAGGCTTTAAATAAATAGAAATAACACAAAAACATATGGAGCTGAGCTTAGCATTTTTTCCCCAAAAGAATAGATCATGCTAAGTCAGTTAATAGTCCAGAAATTTCAGAGACTAATAATATTAGACTATATGTTTTTTACTAGTCCAGAAATTTCAGAGACTAATAATATTAGACTAAATGTTTTAAGTTTTTAGAAGTAATAAAAGTCTTTCCTCTAAAATAGTCTAACTCATATGCCATGGCCTGTCCTCTTTCCAACACAACAGAAATACTTTTAGATTTTTTTTTTTTTTTTTTTTGAGACAGAGTCTCACTCCGCCATCCAGGCTGGAGTGCAGTGGCATCATCTTGGCTCACTGCAATCTTTGCCTCCTGGGTTCAAGCGATTCTCCTGCCTCAGCCTCCTTAGTAGCTGGGACTATAGGCGCCCACCACCACGCCTGGCTAATTTTTCTTGTATTTTTAGTAGAGACGGGGTTTCACCCATCAGGTGATCTTGATCTCCAGGATGGTCTCGATCTCCTGACCTCGTGATCCACCCGCCTCAGCCTCCCAAAGTACTGGGATTACAGGCATGAGTCACTGTGCCCAGCCACTTCTAGCTTCTTAGCAAAATTAGTAACATGTTAACACATGCCACTATAAAATAGACTGTATAAATAATGTTTTCTAAAAATAATTTATAAATAAAGGAATTTATTTAGTGTCTAATATATTTAAACACCGTGAAAAATACAAAAACAAAGATGGATTCCTAATTAAATTAACTAAAAATTCACTCTTACAAATCTCAAAAATATTCTAAAAAGAATAATGAGTGATCTTTTTTTTTGGAGACAAGGTATCTCACTCCTGTTGCCCAGGCTGGAGTGTAGTGGTGCAATCACGGCTCACTGTAGCCTCAACTTCCTGAGCTCAGATGATGCTCCCACCTCAGCCTCCCAAGTAGCTGGGACTACAGGCGCATGTGCCACCATGTCCGGCTAATATTTTACATTTTTAGTAGAGATGGGGTTTTGCCATGTTGCCCAGGCTGATCTCAAACTCCTGGGGTCAAGTGATCCTCAGCCGCCACCGCACTCAGCTGTGATCAATTCTTAAAGCTATCACATTGTGAAAAGTGGCCTCTTGGGTACTCAATCAGCACTCATCTCAAAACTGATGAAGAACAACTAGAAATTAGAGGGCTAGGTGAAGAAGTACATTCTGTACAGAATGGTAAGAACTTTCAAAAGCATGGTAATATGCCATGTCTTAGAAACTGAAGATGGTTTAGTGCAACCAAGCACAGATTATAAATTGGGTGAAGCAGGAGATGAGGCTGAGAAATTAGTAGCGGCCAAAGTATAAAAGGTCCTAAATGATCTGTTAAGGAAGGGTGAGATAGTCAAGCATTCTCAGCAGAGGAGTAAAGCAGCAAATCAGAGTTTGAGAAAGATCACTTGCTGCTGGCCAAGCATGAGAGCTCACACCTGTAATCCCAATGCTTTGGGAAGACAAGGTGGGAGGATCGCTTAAGCTCAGGAGTTCGAGGGCAGCCTGGGCAATATAGTGATATTCCATCTCTACCAGAAAAATAATAATAATAATTCCCAGCTACTAGGGAAGTTGAAGTGGCACGATCACTTGAGCCTTGGAGTTTGAGGCTACAGTGAGCTATGATTGTGCTACTGCACTTCAGCCTGGGAGACTGGGCAACAGAGTGAGATCCTATCTCTCCTTTTTTTTTTTTTTTGAGATGGAGTCTCACTCTGTCGCCCAGGCTGGAGTGCAGTGGCGCGATCTTGGCTCACTGCAAGCCCCACCTCCTGGGTTCATGCCATTCTCCTGCCTCAGTCTCCCAAGTAGCTGGGACTACAGGCACCCGCCACCATGCCCAGCTAATTTTTTGTATTTCTAGTAGAGATGGAGTTTCACTGTGTTACCCAGGATGGTCTAGATCTCCTGACCTCGTGATCCGCTGGCCTCGGCCTCCCAAAGCGCTGGGATTACAGGCGTGAGCCACTGCGCCTGGCTGATCCTACCTCTTAAAAAAAAAAAAAAAAAAAAAAAAAGATCACTTGCTGTAGTATGGAGGTATGGGGGACAGACTGAAGGAGTGGAAAGGAGACGGGGAAATTAGAAGTCATTTGTAATGAAGAGGTCATGAATCAAAGCAATGGCTCTGATGACACAGAGAAGAAATTTGAGAAATAATAAAAAGTAAAACCATTAGATGTTAGTTACTGTGAGGATGTGGGGCGTAGGGTCTAAAAGTCTACATTCCAGCTTTGGTGACTGAGTGGATGTGCAATTCCCAGGGACAGGAAATGGTATTTTCAGACATACTGGATTTGAGGCGCCACCAGGAGACGGCAAAGAGGTCACTTACGTTGGAGAGAAAGATCTGTAAATTATCGATGACTAAGTAATGAAAGGAACCTGGATGAGAGATCACCCAGGGAGAGCATAAAGAGTGAGAAGAGATTAACAACATTTAAGTACAGTCCCATTTTCCTGTTAAAAGGGGTACTTCTTTTTACATAATCATAAACTTTGTTCACGTTGGGAGAAATAGGAAATGATTTAATCTTTCTTCATTTTGCAGATCAGAAAACTGAGGGTGTCAAAGAGGTTATGTGACTTTATTTAAAGCTGTTAATCAGGCCGGGCACGGTGGCTCACGCCTGTAATCCCAGCACTTTGGGAGGCCAAGACGGGCAGATCACAAGGTCAGGAGATCGAGACCGTCTTGGCTAACACGGTGAAACCCCGTATCTACTAAAAATACAAAAAATTAGCCAGGCGTGTTGGCGGGCGCCTGTAGTCCCAGCTACTTGGGAGGCTGAGGCAGAAGAATGGTGTGAACCCAGGAGGCGGAGCTTGCAGTGAGCTGAGATCGCGCCACTGCATGCACTCCAACCTGGGGGACACAGCGAGACTTGGTCTCAAAAAAAAAAAAAAAAAAAAAAAAAGCTGTTAATCTGTAGAAGTCAATGAGAACTCAGGTTTCCAGACTGAGGCCAGGCGGTTCCATCCTGCTGCTCAAATGCTCTTTCTAATACTGTGTCCTTCTTCCCTATGCATTGTAAGAACAAGAATTGGAAGATGCTTTCTTCAGTAATTGTTTGATGGCAATAAATGTTTCTGTGGTTATTTGTACATATCATCAAAACTAAAATGTTATATTTCCGAGGATAACCTTCCAACAATATAGTTTGTTATTAAATAAGACCCAAATTTACAATTTAACACATGCTTCCTATTCTGAGAAACAAGGAAATGCCCAATCCTACAATTATGAATAGCAAATGCGACTGTATCAAATACACACAGAGAATGTTTAGGAGATGTCTCAGAGAGAAAAATCGCTAATCTTCATAGTCCTTTCTAAATCTTAGGCCATTGAGAATGGGTTTTACCAGTGAATTCTACCATATATCCCAGAACACATTTTCATAATGAAACTCATTACGAAAAGCAAGAAGGAAGAGATTTCTTTGGGCTACCTCCTTGGTTTGGCCGTTGCCAGCTTGGTGACTTGATGACGCCAGTGGATCCTACAGGTTTGAAGGCAGCTGCAGTTGTGAGGCTGGCCACCCCGGGTCTGCCGGAGGCTGGGCTGTCCAGGCTCTCGGGCAAGCTCCGTGTGGAAGCTACTGAGGAAGCCAACTGCGGAGAAGGCTCCTGAGAGTTACTGTAAAGGAAATAAAGAAACATCTTTGGTGAAGTGGTAGCAACGTAACTTAGCAATAATCCTTTCTTTTCAAAATCCATTAATCAATCAAAATCCATTGACTAATTAATCAATTTTTTAGAAAAGAAAATCTTTGAAGTCATGACTGAGGGACTGCCTCTCTTTAAAACAGAAAAAAAGAAAAAGGAGTCAGATTGCATTTGTTTCATACTTTGAAAATTCTTTCTAAAAGGTCTACCACGAGAAATTAGGCTACTGAAAATTTATACGGTTAATCATTTTAAATGATAAAAGTTTCCCTGACACCTCAGCCCTTACCAGTTACTCTTTTTCTTCTTCTACTTTTTGGTTTTTTTTTTTTGTAGACACAGGGGTCTCACTATGCTCCTCAGGCTGGTCTTGAACTCCTGGCCTCAAGCAATCATCCCACTTCAGCTTCCAAAAGCACTGGGATTACAGGTGTGAGCCACCATTCCCAGCCCAGTTACTCCTTCTACTCACGTACTCACTCATTCATAAATATTTAAGCACCTACTATATGCCAAACGTTGGTTGTGCTATGCACTGGCCACAAAACAATAAACAAGAAACAACATCCTTTGCCTAACAGAACATCCAGTGTTATGCATTCAAAATAAAGGGAAAAAAGAGACAAGACTGCCATTATCTTCTCTAAACCAGTGTTACCTGTTTAAACAGGAGGTCTTATCTATGCTAGCTCCAGTTTGGTTTTGAAGATCACATGGCCTTATTACCAAGTCATTTGTGATTTATAATTACATATAACATCATTTCCAAAAAAAAAAAATTCCAAAAAAAAATTCTAGTTGAAATAATAATACTTATTGTTTCAAAAATAATAATAATTTTGTTTCAAAAAATAATTTTGTTTCAAAAAAATAATTCCAAAAAATAATAATTCCAAAAAAATAATAATTCTAGTTGAAACAATAATACTTATTGTTTCAAATTATAAAATATATGCTTTGGTATGATATAATACTATAGTAGTGGTTATTTCTATCAAGTAAAGTATAATAACAATTCTTAAAAATAATACTTTCAGGCTGGGTGCAGTGGCACATGCCTGTAATCCCAGCACTTTGGGAGGCCGAGGCTGGCAGATCACCTGAGGTCAGGAGTTCGAGACTCATTTCCTCCAGACTTGGTCCCATGCACCTTTTTCCTTTGCTAATCTTGCTCTGTATTATTTTGCTATAATAAATCTTAGTCATGAGTGCAACTATATACTAATCCTGTAAGTCCTTCTAGTGAAACAACAAACCTAGGAGTGGTCTTGGGGCATCTCTGACACTAAACAGTTTTGAAAAACCATACGAATGATTTTCTTGAAATATTGCTCCCTATTCTTGTTCTCTCAAATGCAAGTGTCATAGAGCCATCAGCTTTTATTATTTTTGATCAGTTTAACTTAAAAAACTAAAACCTGCTTGATAATAAAACACGCTATACAATAAAAAACTTTAAGCACTTTAATAATCTT
The DNA here is from genome assembly GCF_028878055.3 of Symphalangus syndactylus. Lineage (NCBI taxonomy): Eukaryota > Metazoa > Chordata > Mammalia > Primates > Hylobatidae > Symphalangus > Symphalangus syndactylus. The sequence goes on from NC_072432.2 coordinate 43,616,352, forward strand.
TATCATAAATAAAAAGTCAAAGACTGCCTCCCTCATGGGAATATGGAACACAATTATCAGTAAAGGCAACACAACAAAAAGCATTAATGGAATCAGGGTTCGAAATTACAGTATAGTGGTTATAAACATCTTTTAAAAGCACTGTGGTGGACAAATTATTTTACATCTCTAAGCCTCAGTTACCTGTACTTTAAGTGTACTGAGTGACATTTTGCTCATAAGATTTCTATGAGGCTTAAATAAGATAATTATGTATAAAGTGCTTAGCATACTCTAAGGCACAGAATATAACCTTAACATATTAAAAGGATAATTACATAATTACTGTATTCAAATAATAAAAGTAAGCCTTATTTTCAACATTTTTACTCATTACAAATAAATGATTTTTGAAATACTTATATAGAGGTCATTTTCATTCTAGGATTAAATTACTCTTGTGGATTTGATTTTTAAAACTAATTAATAATGTATATAATCACGGTTCTAAGAAAAAAAAATATGACCAAGCAACGCTAGGAATTATAGATGAAACAAAAATACATAGTCTGGAAATAACAAAACCCAACCCATCACCATTTAATGTATAGTCATCTGAAAGAATCAAAATTTAATTCCAGGAGAGCTGCCAGACAAACTGACTTAAAAGAGAGGAATTCGGTGTCAAGCTTAATACAGTTTGGGTGAAGGAACTGGTAATAGTAGCCCAGGTTATGAAAAAACCTAGAGAAGCATGACAGCCATCCTTAAATGTCTGACATGCAGATTCGCCCTATGTGACTACATTGTTTGCCTAATGTCAAGGAGTGAAATCTACAGTGAGATGGATTTGCTTCAATAAAAGGTGCTTCCTAATATAAAAAAATCCTCCAAAGGAAAAAAATCTGTTCCTAACGAGGCTTTCTGTGAGAGCCCTGTCACCAGAAGCTACTTAAGCAGAGGATGGAATGCTGCACAACGAATTTAGCCATTTAGCCTGTGGAAGGCTCAGTTATATTTCAGCATGACATACAAAGCCTTCTAAGATAAAGCTACAATCTACCAGTCTAATCTTATCTCCTATCACTATGCTATACAAACTATATTCTGGCCACCCCTACTGTCTGTCCACAATTCTACATTTTTTTTTCAGATTCTATATACAAGGTACCTCTTCCTACTCTCTCTCTGCACCCATCCACATCTTATCCATAATTAATAATAATAGAAGTAAATATAATAATCCATCATGCACTGTGTTCAAATTAACATACATTATTTTGTTTAATTATTCAAGCCTCCAGCAGTAGAGACACTCCTTTTAATTCAGGACATGTGTTAACTGCATGGCATATAATTTTATGCTGATTTGTAATAGCTGTTTTAAAATTACTATTAATAGTCACTTCTTTAAGTATCTTGTCTCCTCTACTACATTATAAACTACCTGAGGGTCGGGACGTTACTGTGACTGTAGGTAAATTATTTAAACTTGGTAAACTTCCTCACCTGTAAAATGGTATAAAAATACTACTTTTATCCCAAGGTTACTGTTAAGAATTAAGTAAGATATGAGATAATACATGCAAATTACTTAGCACAGTGCCCAGCAGAGAGTATATGCTCAGGAAATAAAAGGGATTCTTACTCCTACATCCTGTAATATCTGGTTTGGTGATAATAAAATTAGCAATAAGTACATTTACTAAATAAGCATCCTTCATCTGCACTAAGAATTTTGCTTCTAAATGTACTATGGATCACTTGGGTGCAGGCTATTGACCCCAGACAAAATCTTGCTTCCTCAGTTCAGTTTTAAAAACACACAATATTTCTTAAAGTTCCCACAGAATAAGTATCATATAAGCTAAAGAAATTTCAATTTTTGATTGTATCTTTTGTACAGAGGTTTGTATACATTCTCTCTCAGAGGCCTAAGATGTTTAAATCTTAAACAGTACTCTTTAGCTACAAAGGGCTTGGAGTAGACTATAAAGAATTCATAGAAATCTAAGTTATTACCAAGACAGTTTTTCCATTTATGCTTAAATCCAGAATTGATCTGAAGTTCAATTTTCTCTGAGGATAAAATTTAATTGAACCATTTCATGTTGTAATGGAAGAATATTAGGGTTTATCTAGACAATCATATATCTGAATATATGATGCCCAATCCTCTAAAAATCTAACATTTTTTCCCTAATTTTAACTATTAGCTACTATTTAAAGAGAACACATAAACATTTGGTATTGGCTGGGCACAGAAGTTCATGCCTGTAAACCCAGCACTTTAGGAGACCAAGGCAGAAGGATTGCTTGAGCCCAGGAATTCAAGACCAGCCTGGGCAACACGGCAAGACCTTGTCTCTGTAAAAAAACAAACATCGTACTAAAGATGAAAGGACTGGCTGGGTGCGGTGGCTCATGCCTGCAATCCCAGCACTTTCGGAGGCCGAGGCGGGCAGATCACGAGGTCAAGAGATGGAGACCATCCCGGACAATATGGTGAAACCCCGTCTCTACTAAAAATACAAAAATTAGCTGGGCGTGGTGGCAGGCGCCTGAAGTCCCAGCTACTCGGGAGGCTGAGGCAGGAGAATTACTGGAACCCGGGAGGCAGAGGTTGCAGTGAGCTGAGATCGTGCCACTGCACTCCAGCCTGGCGAAAGTGCAAGACTCCATCTCAAAAAAAAAAAAAAAAAAAAAAAAAAAGGATTAAGTCACTGGCCATATTATTTTAATGCAGGAATAAAATAGTACCAATAATCACTAGCAAGAAACTTCTAATGATTAATGTATTAATATAGTATAGCATTGTTACTTAAATTAGAATGCTATTTTATTTCTGAACTCATGATTCAAATATATTTTTTTCTAAATTTAAATTATTTAAGGTGTAACTAAATCCTAAATAAAATTTAAATGTTTTCTAAATAATTCTAATGAGGAAGTTGGTATAAATCCATAAATACCCTTGGCTGATACCACAGACACTGATATTAAAATATGGTTATTTTCACTAATCTACCAAATAAACAGGGACTGAAATGATAGATTGATATGACTTCTATCTTAAGAATACCAAGATTTTTTTTTTCATTTTTTCAAAAACTGAAAATAGAGACAAGTACACTAATAGAGCAAAAGTTTATTTTCAAGATGGAGCTAATGAGGAAAAAAGAAAAGAAAGAAAAGTTAACTCTCAGTGTCAGCAACCTGATTTATCTTGAGTTTACATTCCTTTCCCACATTTGTTTAACTGTTACAACAAATAAAGCTCAGATACAGATTAAGAATACTTGGGAATTTTAAGTCCATTTTCAAAGGAAAAACTCTGCTTGAAGAATACTTTTCAGAGTAACTTATTCTAATTACATGTTTAAATTTTTTAAAAGACAACTGCACATCACAGGTTTAATTATCAATGTTAAGTTAAACAGTTTTTGGCTAAAGTCTTATCAAAAAGTGGTATACTAATATACAGATTCTGAAATGGCAAGAAAGGAATATTTCTGGAAAGGCCTTAGTTATGAGCAATTGTTTATTTTATAGAATTCCTCTGTCAGAACTCCTTTAAAGGACCTGGACATGTAGAGAGGGTAATGAGTGTCTTTCCTTCCAGAATTCCATATTTAGAAGAAAATTTTTAATATTTTCCTAAGCAAAATTCTTTAACTTAGAGTTTGTAAACCAAAATTTAAAGTATAATATACTAATATATATTATAATGGAAATATATTTTAATGGAAAAATGTATTTTAATGGAAAAAATAAATAAAAACAATTATACTACATTTATACTTTTAAAGATTACTATCACACAAAAGTAAAAATCAAGATAAAATGTCTCTGACACATTTTATGATTACTATTATACAAGGTAAAGTGTATCTGGTCTTTTGGGTACTCCTCTCACTAAGCTAGCAAGAGTCTCCTCAGGAAACCCCAGAATGCCAACTGGACTATCTTTTGAGAAACCATTTCCCTCTCTGAATATCAAACTATATTTTGTCTGTGTCCTACTGTTAATAAGAAGCAATGGTGATGACTACTAATACTTGCTCTGGAGGTGGGGCCATAGATAGCACAGTCAGTCCATAAATGCATGCACACTTTTGCATGTATATGCACGCAGGCACTTTTCTGGAGAGAGGATCTATAGCTCTTACCAGATTCTAAAAGTGTGGTCTAAGTGTACTCAAGTACTCAAAGTGTACTCTAAGCCTGGTCAGTAACCTGCCTCTGTACAATCTCAGCCCTGACAACAAAAGACTTCTGCTCATTGAACACTCACAATATTCTGCAAATATATAATATAATTTCAGGTATTGTCTTCTCTTAGAGAAAAATGTACTATGATCTTTCTCCCTTGTTTAAACACACCTCCCTTAAAAGTTACCCAGAATAATAGGTAAATATATACATATAATATATATAATAAATATATTTATATATTATATATATTTATATATATATATTATATATATATTTTTTTTTCTTTTTTTTTGAGACAGAGTCTTGTCCTGTCGCCCAGGCTGGAGTGCAATGGCGTGATTTCGGCTCACTGCAACCTCTGCCTCCTGGGTTCAAGTGATTCTCCTGCCTCAGCCTCCCGAGTAGCTGGGATTACAGGTGCCCACCGCCACGCCTGGATAATTTTTTGTATCTTTAGTAGAGACGGGGTTTCACCACATTGGCTAGGCTGGTCTTGAACTCCTGACCTCGTGATCCGCCAGCCTCGGCCTCCCAAAATGCTGGGATTACAGGTGTGAGCCACTGCACCTGGCCCAGGTAAATATATTGAAAAATCTCTATAACAGTGGTTAGAATACAAACATCTAATCAATAGACAGCCTAGTTATATCTGGTTTTCACTAAGTATGTTGTACATTTTGCCACTGATTTTATGTTCTGTCAAAAATCATTGTATACAGTTATTCATTGAGATTATATCTTTAGTAAACACTTGTGATATTTTTATTTTTATATTATGCCTAAAAATTTCTGGCTTAATCCTTAAGCTTAGGAGAAAAATCTATTTTGGTGTTTACCATTTCCCAAATATAGTGAAAATTAAGTTGCTTTTCCAAGCAAAACCTTCATATTTAAGAACTATAATATGTAGCCAGTCAAAATTGATCATTATTATTTTTCGTTTTTCCAAAAGGTATGTCTTACCAAACATTTGAGGATTCTAATAGAGCTATATCCATGCAATAAAAGACAGAAATTCTACTGCAATTTAAATACTTGCACAATTACGCAGAATTGCACACCAAACATCAAGTATGCTAAGGAAAGATGTCACAAAAGGTTAAAAGGTGAGTTAATAATCATAGGACATACTGTGCTTGTGCATTAGCATGGCATTGACATTATAGTTAATTCAAAATTGGGCACAAATCCCTAGAACTCTAGCATGTTCTCACCCGGCCTGTTAATACAGTGGTGAAGTGTTAGAGAAAGCAGTATGCTTAACAGCAAACCACCACTTGCCATATCTGCTCCCACAGTACCTTGTTTTCTTAACATGGATAGAGCCAGTTGATTTCCTTGAGGACTGCAGATAGGAAAAAGCTAAAGGCTTGGAGACAGGGCTGATGTAAAGTGCATCCAGGAGTGAGTGATATCTTTCAGGAGTGTAGAGGCTGGTAAGCATTTAGAAAGAGTTTTAAGTCAAAAATTACACTACCAATAGCAGACAGTAGTTCTTAAGGTCTGTGATTTGAAACATTTCCTTTACGAGAGAGAGGGTGGGGAGAGAGAGGAAGAGGGAGGGGAAGCACAAAGCAGCAAAGGAGGATGAAAGAAGATAAAAAGAAGCGCCAAGAGTTTATTCTATCGCTTTACTCATTAATATAACATTGATTAGATTTTCACCAAAATGGTCAAAGCCATCACTTAGAAAGCACTTGAAGCTCTAAAGACTATAGAAATTATCTAAAACCCCCAAACCAAGAAAACAAAACCAATTTATTCTTTTTGGGGAAGGACACAATTTTATTTTTTTAGGGAAGAGTAGTCTTCAGATCACCCTTTAAAGGTCGTGGGAGAAGATAAAATCAATAGAAACTTAAAATACTCATTAATACTTTATTGTTTCCAATATAAAACCTGAAAAACGTAAAAACCCAAGGGCCAATAAGCACACAACATGTAATAATTCACGCAACTGAGACATACCATACATAAATGGCAGCAATGGAGAGATTAAAAGGTGATTTTTAAGAAAAAACCAGTAACAAATACTGTGAGATTTATCCACAACCTAGATAAAATATCCACTACACAATTAAGAGCTCACAATAGAGCTACGATTGCTTCAAACGGGTATATTTTCTTTGAGGTGACTTGTAAGACAGTGAAGAGCGCTGAGATCACATCAGACAGACGCTGTATGTGTAGTTCTACCTGGTTTTTGTAGCAATAACAGCAGACACAGTAGCAGCTGCGCTGCTCAGAACTGCAGCACTATATCTAGCAGGAGAAGAGAAGGTAGAAAAGTTTCGAAAACCTTCGAAAGAATCTTCCACATTTCCTGTGGAGCTGCTTAAACTGACAGGTAGGGAAAGAAAAACAGGAGAGGAACAAAAAGGAAAGTGAGAAAGGGTAGCATAATAAATACAAGACAGCAATCATTCCATATTAATATCTAAGCATTATAAAAGTGTGAAGTGTAAGAAGTGCAATAGGAGTTCAGGCCATTTAGTTTCTGTTCCTACGGTTTCTCTCAGAAGTTAAAAGCTGATGTATAATCCTCCATAAAGCTAATTTTGACATACAAATACTCTTGAATGTATTTAAGTTCACTGACTGTATTCCTATTTAAAATTACCTCGTATCACACATTTGAAGACTGACTTGCCAACAACTTAGTAGAAAATAAATCTAAACGTGAAGTCTGAATTTCTATAAGCATAGAAAGAAAAATTGTTTTTTCCCAAAAAGCCTCTATATAATGAGCTTTACCTTAGAGACGACATACACTGACAGCGTGACATTTTAATACAACTTACATTTTCAGGAGAAGCAGGTACAACTGACTGCTTACGGAGAAGCAGCAATATATATTAACATGAAAAGAGATAATTGTTTAAAATATTGAGAGTAAAGCTATTTAAGGAGGGAAAGTACCTTTGCAAAAATAAACCGATGTTACAGTGAATATGATCAAAACATCACCTTTTCTGCTGAGTTCCATATTTCTATTTTCAGTTAGTTCTGTAAGCATTTTTAAATGCAGGTATAGCATTTTATCTTCAGAACTAATAAGTATTTATTACTTAAAATAATAATTTTCCCTTGGCCTTTTAGAAAAGATCAAATGCCTGGACAGGAATGAACATTCTATAATTATGACTGTAATGATTTTCAAATTGGTTATTAAGTAAAATAAAAAGAGTGTATAAATGCATAGCGTGAAACTTGTAGTCTCTCTTCTTCATTTATGGGTGCAACTTATCAATGAGCATCATCACTACAGTATGACCACTTTTTTCAATGGCCACCTCCAACACAAAGTAATTATGTGGCAAACTCAACCTCTGGTTAATGTGAGCTTAGATGTCTGAAACTGTGAGGGTTGACATAAGTCTCTTTTTCCTGTTGGAAGAATTTGATAAGTCATTCTTCTAAGTTCCATAGGCTATAACTTTACAAAAACCATTAGAAAAAAAATTAAGGAAATAGTTGCAAGCTATGTTTTCAAAATGATACAGAATTAAGTAATTTTTCTTTTGGTCTAAGTCTATCCATTAAATTAAACTATATGGCTAAGTTTTAACAACTGTTATGAATGGTTAGAAAAGAAAACGTCAGGGTCTGGAAAGAGCAAAGAAAGATGTTATCAATGGCAGAGCAGGGTAGGTAACATGAATGTCAAAGGGAAGAATAAAGTTTTCATGTGATTCCACTTCTGAGTTTCTGAATTACTCTGCATCTTTGAGACAATGGTCACTATTTGGAGATGTAATGGTGAATAATAAGAACTAGAAACTTAGTCTATTGAAAAATCACTTAAAAATAAATCAGCTGATTTATTCTCCTCCAGGAAGAAAAGGAAACAGTAATGAATTTCTTTAATCATACTGCATCACAAATAATAGAAAAGGATTTAGTATCAGCAGACTCTAGTGATATCTCATAAGCAGTTACTTATCTGAATATCTTTAGAATATGTCTGGGCACCTGGTAACATATTGTATATGACCTTTACCTGTCTTTGAGGCAAATGCTCTAATTCAGAAAAGGAGACTTATGACAAAGCCAGCAAGTTAACTTTCCAAATCACAAAGTGAATAAATAAAAGAGATTTCTTGATTCTATATTAGAAGTTATAAACTGAACAAAAATAAAAATATAAAAGCAGTGAGAAGCACTGTTTTGAGGCCGAGTGCCAAGCTTTCTTGTCTTTATGTTAATGATGTCAGTTCTGTAATCAACAATCATCTTTTCTTTTTTCAAACAGTTTAGTATATTTAAATTCACTACCAGCTTTGAAATTTCGAAACACCAAGAAGGAAGAGTCTACCCAGAATAAGTAGTTGCTACTTTAGAAAGTGTGGCCACTTGGCTACCAATAGTTAAGACCTGAGGAGTTGCAAGTGGGTGAGGTCCACTCTTGCGTAGGTCTTCCAGAGCACTGTCAAACCTAAGTTTTCAGAAGTAAAATATACAAGGCAAAGGAAATATTAATGAAAAGTACAAAAGACATTTATCATCTATACCATCTTTTAAATGTCTATTAGTTCAATTTTGGGGACACTATTGGTTTTCTTTTACTTCACATCTACAAATGGTTAAAACAAAAACCAACACTTCTGCCACCACAAAATATGGGCTGTTTTCACCCAAAATTCTTTAATATGGCTACTTCTATGTAATAAAATATTATGCTTACAGGGGAAAAGGAGGTGGAAATTCCCATTCACTGACTATGTATTTCGAATGCTTTAAAAAAACTTAGGCTCCAAGAAGTTAATTAAGTTGCCCAATACCATACATCTAGTAAGGGTCAGGTGGAATTTGGACCAGGTCTATCTGTATTATTTCCACTATATAATGTTTTCCAGAACATTGTGAGGCAGCTGCCTAAAAGTGCCCTATAAGAAAGCAACCAAAAGTTTCACGTCAGAATGTTCTGTTTGTAGATCTGAAGTTACATGGATGTTGTGTATCTTGATGTAAACAAACTATTTTATCTGCTCGTACAACAGATGGTGGCATGCAATCATAGGGCTTTGTTTTGAGTATTCTTTAATTTTCTGATATCTGTACTATTTTTTATATAGAATGCCAGAAGTAAATTCTAGAGGAACTATTGCCAGGCAAAGAAAAAATGAAAAACTCAATGTTAAGTTCAAAAAAAAGAAAGCACCAAGTACAAAACTTTGGGAAGAAAAATAAAACAGGAAAAATACAAAATTAGCCATTTTACTAAAAAAAAGTCTGTGGATAAAAAAATAGAATGGTCAGTCATGTTACACTGATTTTCAAATGGATTAAAAAATAGAAAAGGAGAGGTTATATTCCTGTTTTTTATTTCACATTAGTCATACCTTTACCAGAGTGTTGAAAAAATGTAGACAGTTGAAGAAAAATGTATGATAGAACTAAAACACTATTTAAGAGGTAGAGCAGAAAGGTTAAGAGAATAAGAAATATAAGAACCATAACATGGGTCAGCAAACCATGGCATGCTGGCCAAATTCAGGCCCTGCCTGTCTTTGTATGGCCTAATAATACTTTTCATATTTTTAAATGGTTAATGGTTAAGAAAATCGAAATAATAATATGACACACAAAAATTATATAAAATTCAAATTTCAGCATCCATAAATAAGGTCTTATTGGAACTTTATTGGAACATAGCCAGGTTCATTCTTCATATGTCTATGGCTACTTTCATATGATATGAGAACTGACTAATTGTGACAGACTATATGGCCTGAAAAATCTAGCACATTTCCTATCTGGACCTTTACAGAAAAAAATTTGCTGACCCCTATCCTAGAAAATAACTTCTCCACACAGCTACCAGAGTGAACTCTGAAAAATACAAATGCGATCATGTCTGTTGCTTAGACCTTCTAGCCCTGCTCTAAGTGATCTTGGGCTACCTGTTCTTCAGCATTATGTCATGAAGCTCGTCCACTCTCTATGGCTTGCTCCAGTCCACTGGGCCTTCCACCTCTTTTTGAAATAGGCCCTGCTTCTATCCCCCTCCTGGCCTCTGCACAGTCTTCTACTCCTCACTGTCCTCAGCCCTCGCTCTATCACACCTTCACTGGGATAACTCCAAGGCATCCTTCTGGCCTCAGTTTAAATGTCATCTCCTCCCAGAAGCCTCCCTGATTCCCCAAGCCACCTTAGCTGCCCCTGTCATGTGCTGTCATAGCCGTCTGTACTTTTTACTCATAGAATTTGTTATTGTTATTATACAATTTGTGTCGTTATTTGTTTAAATCCAGACAGTCTCAGTAGACTAGAAGCTCCCTGATATCAAGTTACTCATATACATGAAGGGTAACAAAGTGCTTACCATAAAGTTAACAAGTATTTGTGAAATAAAAGCTTGAAATTTATTTTTTCCAAATAACGAATTCACAATATTTGTATATTGAAATGTATTTGTGCCTTCTAAAGACTGTGTCACAATTCTGACTAAACAGATTTTTGCCTAAGTGGATACATGATAACTTCAAAGAAATGAATAGTGTTCCAAAAATACCTTTAAAGAAATATCCTTTATAATATTAAAAATTTACAAATATTTCAGGAAAAAAGAAAATATGGTTATAAATTTTATCAATATCTACATATTACCACAGGACAGATTAAAAAAAAAAAAGAAACGGGAGTGAGTTGAAGTTGAGTCTTCCAACATCTCCATGAAATATGCTGATTGGAAAAAGCTGAGTGCCATTTGAGAATAAATTTGAGAATAAATTTCACATAAATCATGAAATGCCTTTGAAGATGATCTCCCAGTCATCTTCCAAGCAAACGCACTTGGGAGGTTTCCCATGTGTTACACATATTGATTATCTCTTCATTGCTTAGCCAAACTCTAAAAACCTGACTTAAGACAAAATCTTAAACTACCTCATTTACTATGGAACAAACATCAGTATCTGTTCTCATTCTGACATTCCCCAGTGTTTACTCCTTTTAGGTTGGAAGAAGCTCTGATTAATAGCATATCTGCAGCAGCCAAATTTTCTGCCTTGTCTTGCTTAAATGAGTTTTCATTTCTCACCAGAGAGAGGTATGAAGACTTCCTCTTTCCCAGATAAAGTCTTTCCCTTTTCGCTTGCTTTTCTCAGGATACATGAACAAAGAGCTATTCATGCATTGTGTCTATTTCTGCACAATCTCTGCACTTGTTCAGTATGGATCCTTGTGAACAATCTGTCCAGCAAATCAGGTGTGAGTTGTCCATCTACTAATTTACCATCCTCACCATCCTGTAGGGCCAGTAAGAAGAATTCTTTTTCTATCCCCTAGTCAGGACAACTGCCCAAGAGCAATATTATTATGCTGTGTACTCCATCTACTCCCTTAATCTCAGTGGCCTCGATTAATCCATCTCTCCTTCTCTACTGGATGCTTTGAGTCCTCTTTTAAAATGCTGTAGTTTCTCTTAAAAACAACAGACTATCTTTACTTTCTATTTTCCTGTTCCCCTTACCAGCCAGACTCTGAAATAATATTACACTCACTTGACTGTCAGTCTTCAGCCATCTCAACTAGACCCCAACCCCCAACACTCCATGAAACTGCATCTTGCTAAGGTCACTGATGACCTTCTCGTGGCTAAATTCAATGGACAATTTGCATTCCTCATTTTAAAAACTGTGGTAAAAAATACATAACATGAAACTTGCTATCTTAACCATTTTCAAGTGCACAGTCAGTAGTGTGAAGTACGTTCACGTTATTGTGGAAGAGATCTCCAGAAGTTTTTCATCTTGCATATTTGAAACTCTATACCCATTGAACAACTACCCCTTCCCCCTCCCCCTAGCCCGTGGTAACCAGCACCATTCTACTGTTTCTATGAAGATGACTACTTTAATTCTTTTTTTGGAGACGGAGTCTCACTCTGTCACCCAGGCTGTAGTACAGTGGCACGATCCCGGCTCACTGCAACCTCCACCTCCCTGGTTCAAACAATTCTCCTGCCTCAGCCTCCCGAATAGCTGGGACTACAGGTATGCGCCACCACGCCTGGCTAATTTTTGCATTTTTAGTAGAGACAGGGTTTCTTCACGTTGGTCAGGCTGGTCTCAAACTCCCGACCTCCAGTGATCCGCCTGCCTTGGCCTCCCAAAGTGCTGAGATTACAGGCATGAACCACCACGCCCGGCCCGAAGATGACTACATTACATACCTCCTATCAGTGGAATCATACAATATTTGTCTTTTTGTGCACATTCCTCATTTTACTTAGTGTCTGGCTCAATTGACTCCTGCTTCTCTTTTCCTGTCATCTGTGCCTCAACCCTATTTACCTGCCTGTTTTTAGTAGTATTTCACTGGCTATTCTGTTTCCTGAGAGTTCTCTGTCCCAGGCTTTATTTCTCTGTACTCTGCTATCATTAGTACAGTGACATCACTCTGTCCTGCAGCTTTAACACCACCTAATGTCCAGATTTATATCTAGCCCAGCTCTCTCCTATGAGCAGTAGCCCATATTTTGAATTGCCCTTTAGTTATTAATACCTCTAATATCTCTCTGTCTCAAATCATCTTTCACCATGTCCAAATGACTCTACTTCCAAATTTATATTTGTAATCCATCAGTGGTGTGATGGGTCCCCTACCAGGTTACTTAAGAGTGTTATATTCAATGCTTGAACCTTGAGGGCCAGGCAGTTAGCTAAGGCCATGGTGCCTAGCTGTGGAGCAGGGGTCCCTGAGAACGCAAACATCCTGAGGCACCTAGCCGAGGAGCAGGGGTCCCTGAGAACGCAAACATCCTGAGGCATGGCTGGGAATATACCAAGGAAAAAAGTCCCATCACACACACACACACACACACACACACACACGGCAAAGAGCCAGAAAATTAGCTTAAAAGCAGCCTAGAGATGGGAAGAGGTGTGGATCTCTTGGAGCCATACTGCTGCTGTCCAGCAGTGCCCTGTATGTATGTCCTAATAAACTCATCTACTCATCAAGCTGGACTTGTCCGAGTCATTCTCTTGGCAACGTCCCAGTTTTCCCAGTTTGCAGAGGGTTGGGGGGGCATTACAGTCCCAAGTTTTTCTCATTACACCATCCATCTACCCCATTTCTCTGCTACCACCCTCTCTCATCTAGACTATGATAAGCACTAACTTATACTAGTGATTTAGGAACTGTCTAACTGCTCTCTTGCTTCCTCTCTTGCCAAATCCTGCCCCTTCCAGCCCCTGTGTTTTCTGGCATGGTTTAGTACAGCCCACGTGCCTTAAGAAAAAACAACAAAACACATTTTATCAAATCATTCTTTTGATTAAAACCTTGCAACGAATTCCTACTGCAGTTAGGATAATACCCAAAGTGCTTAACATGCTCTACAAATCCCCAAATGACCTGTTATGATCAACCTCTCAAGTATCTTTCCACACCAATTTTCCCGTTATTCACTGAACTCCAGTCACATTAGACTACCTGTTCAATGTCTTGAACAAACTAAGTTCTTCCAGAATTCAGGCTCTTGGTCATTAATTATAATATTATTACTTTCACTTTATTTTTTAACTTACACGTAAATCATGTTAATAATAAAAGCAAATATTTTTTCATCACTTAATATGTATCATCATATTTAATCCTTCCAATAATCTTTCAATGCTGGTACTAAAATTATCCTTGGTAATTTACTAAAGTTAGTACTTTGGTATATGGTGGAGCTACTGTACTGGCACCCATGGTTAGAATAACTTCAGTGGAATGAGGAGAACAGAAACCAGGCTGCAGGGGCCTGGTGTGGTGACTCACACCTGTAATCCCAGCACTTTGGGAGGCCAAGGCGGGTGGATCACCTGAGGTCAGGAGTTCAAGACCAGCCTGGCCAACACGGCAAAACCCCGTCTCTACTAAAAAAAAATATAAAAATTAGCTGGGTGTGGTGGCGGGTGCCTGTAATCCCAGCTACTCGGGAGGCTGAGGCAGGAGAATCCCTTGAACCTGGGAAGCAGAGGTTGCAGTGAGCCAAGATCCCGCCATTGCTTTCCAGCCTGGATGAGAGAGGGAAACTCCGTCTCAAAAAGAAACCAGGCTGCAGGATGGTAAAGTTCTCTATCAGTAATAAAATTTCAAAATGTTAATTTGGGTCATCCAGATTTTGATGGAATTATATGCAAACTATGTAAGAAGAAATCTGTCACAAAGGTGAACCTTAAAAAATCTTAAAAATAATGCAAACATTTTCTTTTACAGCATAAAAATAGCATCTTCAATTAAAATTTTAAATGCTTTCTATTTCTGAATATAAATATGATAAAATGATCAAATATAGTGACTTATTACATACTCATATGACGAGTTTTCCATAAGAGGAAAAATTCACAAACCTTGAAATATACGTTTCATTAAAAGGTAAAGGAGGAAAATGACAATAAATTGTCCTTGGTATTCTACTTCCACAAAGCAAACTTTTATGTAATAATATTGCTAAGCAGAAACTAGAATATATCAGGGTCATAGCTAGATTCTGCCCTTTTGGGGTTCACGGGCATAGCAAAGCTATTTATTTTAGCCAAAGAAACTGCTAGGCATGTGAAAAAAATAAGTATCTTCTGCTGGCTTCCTGACAATAAATACGTTGAGTTTGCTCATTTGTAACTATGATCTCCCTTCTGGAAAACTAAATCAACTAAACCTCAGGTGGGAATTTCTGGTATTCTCAATCATAAGCTATCCATTTATTAATTGATTTTCTATAGTCTTTGTTTCTGTAGCAGCCTGAAAATGTTACTTGGGCCTGCTAATTCTACATTTATTACATAGATGGCATCTTGAGAATTTAAAAATAAGCAAGTAGAGTATCCTTGCTTTGCACATGGCAGACAAGGAGGACTGGATCTTAGAGGCTAAAAGGTTATGAAATAAATGATCAAACATGAAAATACTACCCAAATTGAGGTTGATTTTCTGTAAGAGCAAAGAAGGACTAACTCAAAGAAATCATTTTTCTAGGAGCTTCCCACTTACTTAAGCAAGGAAAAGATAGGCAAACAGAAAGGGATATTGCTGAAGGAATTGGAACTTATTATTTGTTGTTATACAGTGAATGTTTGTGTCCCCCCAGCCCCAAATCATATGTCAAAATCCTAACCCCCTATGTGACAGTATTAGGAGGTGAGGCCTCTGGGAGATGATTAGGTCACACAGGCAGAGAGCGCTCATGAATGGGGTCCCTTATAAGAGATACCTCAGAGAGCTCCCTCCCTCCTACCAGATGAGGATACAGTGAGAAGGCATCATCTATGAACTAAGAAGCAGTCCCTCACCAGACACTGAGTGTACAGGTACCTCGATCTTGACTTCCCAGCCTCCAGAACTATGAGAAATAACTGTTTGTTGTTTAAGCCACCCAGTCCATGATATTTTTGTTCTAGCAGCTTGATCTAACTAAGACACTTGTATTAGGGAAAGAATTTCCTCTTTGATATTTTCCATTTTCTCACATCTTTTGAACTCTGGCTTTATAACTCTTACACAATTCTCTACTGTTGCCATTCCATAAAGGATTTTATCATTATTAAGTGTTCAATACTTAATATTTTGTAAATTCTTTAGTTATCTACAGTATTCTTTGATCTCTATATAGAAAATGTTCTATAGGGTCTAAAGCCAGGTAAAGAATGAGCATTTTTTATCTATACAAAATGCAAATATAATATGAAGATTTTAAGGTGTAATGACAAGTTAAAAGTCACTTGGAGCAATCCCAATAAAAGCCTGACTCCCTCAGTAACTGCGGGGCACTTACCACTAACCTTAGGCCTTCTCACTTTCCATCATCAGTTTCTTCACTGGATCATTCCGATCCATGACTTCAGAGATTTATACTAGTTAGAAACAGCTTCTTATATGTGACAAAAATCTGCCATTTTGTAGTTTTAACATAATCCTAATATTAGAAAAAGAATTTATAAACAATAAAGGTATTTTTCAGATTTGGGATAAAGAGGAGAAAGGCATGTATTATTTAATAAATAGTGTTGAGTCAAGTTACTTGTTTGAAAATATAAAAGAATACGTCTGAATGTGTACCATTGAACAGCCACCCACAGTGAATCCCTAAAGAGGCCACATGTCTTGAGAAAGCCAGCACAGTACCTCATGCTCCAGTGAGAGTGTCCTGTTGGCATTACAGAACAATTGCCAAGTGGCTACACACTCACTAGCCAAATATTCTGGATCATATGTCCCAAACGCACCCATTCAATCACTCATTGCATTCACTCATTAATTTAATAACAAAAAACAATTACTTGAATTCCCACTTTGTGTCAAGCACCTTCACACATCCTATTGTCTAATTTCCTGCCCTTATGAAGCTTACATTCTAGTATCCATTTTCCTGTAATGGACTCTGAGGATTAATCACATCATGCTTCCCACTTACCCTTGTTTACCTGCCACAACCAGAAATTCAAATCCCTTGGGTCATCCAGCATCTCCTGGACTCTTATTTCTTCACTGCTTTGTGCATCTCCTAATCTAATCACTTCACCATCTGTCACAGCCCTCACAAATCCATTACTGTTTTACTATACCTTCTTTACAGTCTCTTCAAACAGATGTTGCTTTTTCTTTCATATGCCTTATTCTTATAAACCTGGAGATGGAGCAAGTGCCCTCCTCATTATGTTTTAACTACTATCAGTCATCTTTGAGCCTCCAAAATCCCAAGTCCTTGGAGGCTCAGGAAAAAAAACTATACCATTCACTATATGGCCTTCCCACTGTCTTGTCTCTACCTCACCCACTGTTTGTTTTAGCTCCTGACTGCCTTCCTCTTTACCCCATTCCAACAATCTCTCATGATTATTTCAATAATCATGCATGATCACTGAATAAATAATTTTTCTATTAAATTCTTTGATTTCTTCACTTTAATGATATAGTCCCCTAAGGCTAAGCCTTACACCTGGAATATATCAGCATGCACTCCAAAATTCATAACCTTTAATTTTTCATCAAGTACAACACGTCTGAAATCTAAATTTTAAGGACCCTTTTTTTTCCTGACTCAGTCTGCTCTCTTTCGATTCTATTAGCTTTTTTTACTGTACCAAATTGACTGACCAATCTCATTAACTCTCATCAATTGAACTAATTCTTTACAAATTCACTGACTTACCAATTTTCCACCTCAATATTTCTATACACCTATCAGCTCTTCCTCTAAAATACAAACCTATCCAATGCTCTCCATCTCCACAGCCACTACATTGCTTACCTGAACTATGGGGATACTCATAACAGTCTCCTGCTTCCATTATTTCTCCCTTACAATTAATTTTCCATAGTATTCAGGGTGGTCTGTTAAAAATATACATCAGATGTTACTCCTATGACTACAGTCCTATATTGGGCCTCTCATTTAATTAGGAAAATAATCTAAACTCCTTAACATAACCTACAAGGCAGTCAATAATCTGGCCCCTGACTACTTCACGTAATCTCTTATCGTTCTCTCTCGTATTTACTATGCCCCATTCATAATGGCTCTTTTTCAGTTCCTTAAACACACCAACTGATTCCTGTCTCAGGGACTCTGCATTTGCTCTTCCTTCTGCCTGGAGAGGACATCTCCACATCCTCATGACTGACTCTTTCAGGGCACTCACATTTCAGCTCAAATTATTTTCTTTTTCTCTAACTAGAGTCTAATGACCTTACTCTTCCCCTCCCCTCATTATATTCATGTTGTACTATATTACTTTACAGAATATATCATAACCTAAAACTATATTATTTCCTTATTTTCCTTTTTCATTGCATGTCTGCTCTACTAGACTAAGTTCATAATAGCACCTTCATTTTCCTAGAAACCAGCACAAATAAGTGCCTCATAAACATTTGTTGGATGTATTTATTATATATAATATATGCTAAACATGAGCAGGGGCCACTGCTAATAAGAGAGGCCTGAGACTAAAGGAGAATGCTTAGAGGAAAAGACCCGCTTGGATTTAGGTCAAAGAACCAGCCCAGATTATCGTCTAATATCAACTACTCATATAACTGCTTCTCACCCAAAGACAGCTTAATTGTCTCAGTGAGTCTTCAGTTGATTTTCTTGGGATTATCTATGTAATTGTCAGAGATTAATGTCAAGAACTAGCATAATATGCCACCAGGTGGGATTTACTAGTGCAGAACAGAACTATTGCTTATCATTTTAGGAGCCATACGACATGACTAACTCTTACTGGGTTTATTTTCTTTTAAAATTTCTACTTCTTCTTTAATATTTAGTTTTGCCAACCTTATTGGTTATTGAACACGTATGCTATATCTCCCTGCTTCATGGTACTCACAAATATGGGCAGCAAGTTGTGGATCTCCTCATCCAAGTCACTAATTAATCCTTTAAACAATATTCTTTGGTTAAACTCCTTCAACCTTTTATGCATTTAAAAACATACTTATCAACCTCATTTCATTATTAAATTCAAAGGAATTTTAAGGGCCTTTCTTTGATGAATTGTTAAAATTAACATCTCCCCCAATCTATCCAAAATATGTTAAGTTGGATGTGATGTGTTTCTTGAGAACTTAGTCTGGGTCTTGGCAATTCTGTCCTCCTCTTCTCAGTGCTCACTAGCCATGCTTTTCAGAATGCCTGCTTGACTTTTTTCCAGATGATCTCAAGTTGAAATTAGTTTATGGTTAGAAGTTAACTTTCTTTTCTTTTTTGAAAATCAGTACTATATTTTCCTTTTACCACTCTTCTATTTTCTTTCCCATCCAGGATTTGAAACAAACACAGATAGTACTCAGTGAATCTCATCTGTAAGTCCTCTACATACCCTGAGCTGTAAGTCATTAAGAAAAAGAGTCTAGTGAGAACCATTTAGAATCACTTTCGATCTGGGGCTTCAAATCCCTCCAGGATGTAAATAAACCTCTGGGTTTTGGTTATTTTTATTTGCTATGTCTTTCAACACAGAGCATTTATTAGTTTCCTAATCACCCTTGACAACATCACTTCTGTTTTTTACTTATCCCTTGAATACATGTTATCTCATTGTTTTACCTTTCATATATAAAGGATTTTTGGTTTTACTGTTGGTGGGTGTACTTTTTTTAAACATACCTGTGATGCTGCTCCAATATCCCTGCTAAGAGCTTTGCTGATTTTAGCAAGTATGTGATTCCACTGCTGTAAGCCAAGGTTAAACTTGATTCCACCAAATTTGCTTAAGTGTTACTTCTCTGTATTAAAGCTTCAAGTTCACTCACTGTCTAACCAGTGATATACAGCTACCTGAAGACATTAAAATCTTTCAGAAATTTATTCCCAATTTTTTTTCTTCTTATAAATTACCAGCCTATCAGGATAAAGAATAAAGTGTGTGAAGAGGCAAAATAAGTGTGTACTACTAATTTGAAAATTCTGCAACAGGTGTCATCTTAGTTTTAACACATTCTTCTGTTCAAAGATACAAATTCAGAATCTTTGGGAGTAGTTGATTAGGTGCATCTGTGAGATGAACACCTATTACAGAGTTGGACACAGGAGTAGCATTCAAACAATACCCTTTAATAGATACAAAAATAGAAAAACACAAAAGAGAATACATGGACACATGAGACTAATTTTAAGATAAATGCAATTTGTAGATAGTTCTTTAATTTGACTAAAAGGAAAATGAAGATGTCTAAATATCCATACCTGTCATATGCTTTATACTATATAATATATTGGTTCAATTTTCTTTTTTAAAATCATATCATTCTAATAAACAAACCTTCACATAATATAAAAGTAGGAAAATTTGGACTTCTAAAACCTTCAATGTGACTGAAATACATAAAATAGAATAGCAGCAAAAGATAGAAATTAAGGCTTCCATGATTTTGAAGACCGCCTATTATCAATGCTCTTAATTAACTTTTAAAGTTGTGATTTCTTTTGAAGTAAAAAAAAAAAAACACTAAAGTGCAGGAGTCTTCTTCAATACTGAATTTTAGTAAACATAAGTTTCTTTATCTGGTTTAATTCAATAAAATAATTTGATTGTGTAATTTACTTCTCTAAAGGTGAAATGGAAAACAACTTATCCAAACAGCATTATAAGAGAAGGATTACTGGTCTGACAAACTTCTGCCTCTAAGGAACTTGGTGAATATTCTGGGATTATGAAAGCCAATTTGGCATATTACGAACACTGACTTTTATAAATAACAGATCTTTATAAGTGCTAATAGCACAAGTTTAATTTGGTGAACAACAACAACAACAACAACAGGCATTTCCAGCATTAAACAGAATTAAACAATTTGGATGTGAAAATACATAGGAACTATGTTTCTTGGCTCAATAATTTTTAAGTACTAGTCTAAGGAACTGAAGTGTAGTAATTACTTATGTTCAATAGATGGCGACCTCTACATTGTAGTCAGCAAAACAGCATTTGCATAAAACAGTATACTCAACCAGCAGAAAATCAAAGATCAATTACAAATATTCCATATTTTGCAAGAGACAAAAACTACTTGATCATATACACCATTTTTTGACAGGTGGTCTTTTTCACAGGTTGGCAAACATATTCTGTGGGAATGTATCTTGGTGTTCCATTTTTGGGGGCAAGTCCAATTGCTAATCCTTATCTCATGAAAATATGTGCAAATATCAGGCTAGGGAATAATTCCTGCTTTCTTTGCATAGCTTATTAAGAATAGCAGCTTTAGGTAATATACTCAACTAACGTGTCTTAGTTAATAAGGATATGTCACAAGACACCAGTATGTTTGTGAAACACAGCAATAATGAAGACATGGGATGGGTCAGCAAACTATTTCTTCATTAATCTATTTTGTGTGGGTCAATGAATATCAACAAAGTTTTAAAAAAACTTACAAAACAGTATGTTCAGAAGTATGTAATTTATGCTTCCTAAATTTTCAATGAATGTACAAAGGCAACAGGTTTCTCCTTAAGAAGTAACTTTAACTCTGTTCTTCCAGTGCTAAAATTCCATTCTGATGGCCTTCAGCCAGAAATCATGTGGACATTATTTGGTTGCTAGAAGATAGCCTATAAGAAGATGGTTTCCCCGCTCAACATAACTGTTTCAGTTTGTGTATTGTAACTGGTAACCTGAGTTTGAATTGTTTTTCTACTAAAGGGAGAAGCAGTCACTCCTCTCCTAATGAGCATTTTAATTCGTTGACAATTGGGAAGCCATATCATACCTTATAATTCTTAACCATTGATATGGTTTGGCTCTGTGTCCCCACCCAAATCACATGTCAAATTGTAATCCCCACATGTTGAGGGAGGGACCTGGCAGGAGGTGACTAGATCATTGGGGTGGTTTTCCCATGCTGTTCTTGTGACAGTGAGTTTGTTCTCATGAGATCTGGCTGTTTAAAAGGGTGTGGCACCTCCCCCTTCTCTCTCTCTCCTGCTCCACCACTGTGAAGATGTACCAGCTTCCCCTTCACCTTCCACCATGATTGTAAGTTTCCTGAGGACTCCCACCCATGATTCCTGATAAGCCTGTGGAACTATGAGTCAATTAAACCGCTTCCTCATAAATTACTCAGTCTCAGGTAGTTCTTTATAGCAGTATGAGAACAGACTAATACAACCATAATAAATATGTGAAAAATCAGAACCCATCATTAAGCAAGGGAGATAAAGACTGATAAAAATATGTTTTGATCATTATTTTAGATATCCTTTTGCTAAACTAAAATACCACTTTATACTTATATATAGCATTAAAAATGTGAAACTACATAGACTGATATTAATATTATAGTAGAAAATGAGAACATGGTGAGATCAAGAAAAACATTTAACTTAAATGTACTTTGACAATATGATTTTTCGGCATAAACGTGTGTGTGTGTGTGCATGTGTAACATAATTATCTCTAAATAAAATTTTCTATGGTCTCCCATAATTCTCTATTCTGGTAGGCCATATATTATTAATAACTTTCTATTATTCATAGTTACTGATAAGATGGCTGTTGCCTCTTCTAAATCAATGTTGTTGATTAGATTCTTAAATTTAAACATTTCCTTATTAATGATAAAATTTTCTCTATTAGTATTTCTATTCAGAGCACTAACTAAGCATCTCATATACCTATTTCTAAAATTGTTATTCTCTCCTCACGGGAGTCACCATGCTCTTCATGTTGAAACACACCAAAAACACAAAGGAAGACATTAAAAAACAAATGTTCATTTAATGAAAAAAAGTCTTTCACTAATTAACAAACAGAAAATATCAAGAAAAAAGTGTCAACTTTTGGCAATTAGATTACTCCAACAAAGTACAATTCCCCTTTCAAGTGACTTAGGTATGGTTTCACTTTACTTTCAATATAGGTATTAATGTTTTGATATTTTAATGTCTTGATATTTATATTGAACTTATATTCCATTAGAGATAGTGTGTGCCATGCTGTAAACAATTTCCCTAAAATTCAACAATTAGAGAATTGGAAAAATATGCAATTATATATAATTAGTAACTTTTAGTACCAAACATGGTGGGGCACACTAAAATTCTTACATTCAAAGAGCTTATACTCTAGTTGAGGAAAGAGAACATGGAGACAGATACCTGTCATCCAAAGGTAAAAATGAAGCACCAAAAGAGAGGTGACAACAATGCTTCCAATTGGGTCTAAGTCAATGATTCCATTTAAGAATAACTTTTTCTTAAATGATAACCTGTCAAAATGAGGATTAGTATACAACGACAGTTAGTGTATGTTATGGACCGAACTATATCCCTCCATTATTCCTATGTTGAAGCCCTAACCCCCAATGTGACTATTTGGAGATAGGTCCTCTAAAGAGGTAATTAAGGTTAAACGAAGTCATAAGGGTGGGACCCTGACCCAATAGAACTGATGTCCTCATGAGAGGAAGAGACCCCAGAGCTTTCATGAGAAGAGACCCCAGAGCTTTCACTCTTCCTCTGTGCCCCCACAGAGAAAAAGCCACATGAGGAGACACAGTGAGACACTGGCCATATACAACCATGAGGAAAGGCCTCAACAGACACCAACCCTGCTGGCACCTTGACCTAGAACTTACAGTCTCCAGAACTATGAGATAATAACTTTCTACTGTCCCACCTAACCAGTCTGTGTATCTTGTGGCAGCCTAAACTGACTGACAACAGTGTATTTCTAACTGAAGAGTTTACCAGAAATGAATTTTATAATTCATTACAACCACCTTCAAGATTAGTCATTTCATTGAATAGCTAGGCCTTTACTTACACAGCTACAGTTGCATCCAGGAAGAAATACAATGACTACTAGAATGCCTTTTCCTTCCAATTTATACTATTACACTAAGATTCTTGTTTTTAAAGAGCTCAAACTTTAGTTGGAAACTTCAGACATGTAGACAAATATCCATAAGACAAATCAGAAACCAAGTGTCAAATGAGACATAAAAATTATGTAGCATGTAAGTTCAGAGGTGACAAGATTATTTCATATAATAATGTGGGGTGGGGTGGGGCAGTAGAGAGGGCGCTCTGTAGGTGAGAATGTATGATTGTGGGAAGGAATAAGAAAATCTAGGCCAGACGCGATGGCTCACACCTACGATCCTAGGAATTTGGGAGGTTGAGGCAGGCAGATTGCCAAGAGTTCGAGACCAGCCTGGGCAACATGGCGAAATCCTGCCTCTACAAAAAATTAGCCAGGTGTAGTGGTGTGTGCCTGTAGTTCCAGCTACTTGGGAGGCTGAGGTGGGAGGATCACTTGAGCCTGGGAGGTCGAGGTGCAGTGAGCCATGATGGCGCCACTGCACTCTAGCCTGGGTGACAAAGTGAGGCTCTGTCTGAAAAAAAACAAAACAAAACAAACAAAACAAAACTTGGAAAAGGGAATATTTACACTCAATGCAGTCATTCTCAGTAGCACACAACTGGCATATTGGGCTGGATGATTCTTCAGTCTGTGGGATTCTTCAGTGCATTACAAGATATTTCGTATCCTTAGCCACTAGTAGCATCCTCCTTCCTTTTAATATCTGTACATTACCCTACACATTTCCAAAGGCTACTCAGCAACAGAATCTCCCCAGGAGAGAAATAGAAGTAAACTTTTAAGGATGTGAAGAAAACAGATGTGTTCAAACAAAATTTATTAAGTGAAATTAAATGGCTAATACATAAGATTCCAAATGCTATATATGGAAGACTATAACATGCAAAATCATAATATTCTAAGTACTGCTTTCCTGTTTTAAGTGTTCATTACATTTACTCAGTAAATCCTAATTTCCCATTTTGAAGCTTCTCATTTCATTGCTTCATTCACCTATCTCTGATTATATTTGATTTCTAAATACATTTGCTTGCTCATTACTCTTAGGCTGCCTGTGATGAAGTCAACAAATAAACATCCTTAATTTAAGGCAAAAAAATAAAGTAAATGCATGTTCCTTTTGACTTCCACGTGCCTTTCAGTCCTCCCTTAACTGATCTTTTACTTTGAAGACTTCTAAATGCTGTGTTTGTGATCTGGGTTGAAGATTTAAGGAGAAAAGATGAGAAGGGACCAAGGCAAAGAAAGTGATGAGAAGATGAATAAAAGAGAACCTATGCAATTGAGGTCTAAACTGGGGTCTACGAAAATATGATTCTTTTGCAGATCAGGTTCTCCAGAAAGCAGAGCTTAGCATGCAGGATGCTTATTAAGAAATGCCTCTAGGGTCAACAACCGTGAAGGGGAAAGGACAGAAAAGGAAGCAGGAGTGGGCAGGAGAGGTGCAGTTGCCTAACAAAACTTAGGACAGCCTCAGCTGACTCCACAGCAGCTCTGGAGCCAGAATGGTCCCTGCAAGTTGGTCTTAATTGGGATGAAATAACCAGGTTTTTTACTTCCCTCTCTTCCCACTTATCAATTAGTTCACTGCATGTGGGCAGCACCACCAAGCCCAGGGTCTTGAAGAGGGACTGTCTGCAGCTGAGGTGATTTGTGAAGGGGCTGGCACATGAAAGCTGTCTGCCTACGACACTCCCATCAGCAGAGGTATCAAGTCCTCCACTGAAGTGGTATCTGAGTGGGCAGCACAGTGTCCGCCACAGATTCCAACTCCATATTTTAAAGAAGTGGAAACTTGGGGGCAGAAAGTAATCAGTGAGTTACAAATCTCAGTCTAAAACCCAGAATTTACCACTTGCTGCTTCGTACTACTTCTAACAAAGAAAAAAATGCTATGATCCCTATTTTGGAAAGAATGTGCAAGGAAATTATTTACTTGGTTTAAGGAATTTTCTGGAATGGGATAAACAAAAGCAAAGTGTCCAGACAATTCTAGCCAAGATTTTACAGAGAAGACTAAATCCTCAAATTCATCACTATCGTGAAGAGCACCATATGTCAAATATAATACACCAAAGTGTTTTCGTATTTTCTGTATGGCTTTATGTATGCTCTGCAGGATATTCTGTTTATGTTCCCTACATACATGTTACCAACATATATTTATGCCTCTCTTTTCTATGTCTTCACTGGGTCTCAACAGGAAAAATATTAAATTGTTAATAATCAAGGCTGGTACCAACTAGGTGAGTGCACCGCAATTAGCAGCCTGACTAACCTCCCTGCTTCTTCATTTTCTAATTTTATTTGCAAGCAGTTAGATATGATATAATAATTTCCCAGTTAAAATGCTATGGATAGGAATGGGAATATAAGTGTTTTGTCTAGGTACAGGAGTTCTGTTTTTCTAGCACGCTTCCCTGCCTAGCCTGGACTCCAGCCACACTGACCTTTCTGTTCTGTGTTCTTGCCATGCTCCTTTCCACACTTGTCTCCCCACCCTCAAGTCATCACACAGCTGACTCCTTTTCCACTCCTAGCTGCTGGCATTAAGGTCGTCTCCTCAGAGGTCCACGTAATCTAAAGTAATCCTTCCCTGACTAAGCCAAACTTATTTTATATTAACTTATTATCTTGGTAACAAAATTACCTCAGATCATCTTGCTTATACATTTATCTGTTATTCATTACTGTATCCCTAGTACACTGATTAGTGCCTGGCATTTACATATACAGCAATTATGCATCTGAAAGAATGAATGCTGGCAATGAATAAATATTTATGATCTATATGATTTTAAATACACATCAGAAACACAATAATTACAAAATTACATATCTGGAAGGAAAATCAATTCATTCTATATTTTTGAATAATTTTTAAAAAAAGAAGGAACTGCTACTCTGTGTCCTAATACCACAATTTGTATTAGAAAAAACTCTAAGATGTCTATATATCTGAGCCTTCCTAAAGGGCACAATGATGCATGAAAGAATGCTTCTGTTTCCACAAATACTGTAATTTTTGAGGTAACAAAAATACATTGGACCATGTGTGAGACAGTCTTCTGAGTAAAACAGTGCAAGAAAAAAATGTTGAGGCCAGGCATGGTGGCTCACGTCTATAATCCCAGCACTTTGGGAGGCCGAGGCAGGCGGATAACTGGAGGTCAGGAGTTTGAGACCAGCCTGGCCAACATGGTAAAACCCTGTCTCTACTAAAAGAAATATGAAAATTAGCTGGGCATGGTGGTGCACGCCTGTAGTCCCAGCTACTCAGGAGGCTGAGGCAGGAGAATCGCTCAAACCTGGGAGGTGGAGGTTGCAGTAAGCCAATACTGTGCCATTGCACTCCAGCCCGGGTGACAGAGCACAACTCTGTCTCAAATTTAAAAAAACAAAAAAAGAAAGAAAGAAAGAAATGTTGAAAACATTCTTAAGAGCAACTTCCCAATTTCACTTTAAAAACAAGCCTATAATGAAGAAAGTCTGTATAAGAGAGACAAACAAAAACAAGTCATAAATTAGGCCACTAGATTTACAATAATATTTTTGCAAGAAGCTTTTATAATTTTTGGCTAGCATTTAAGCTAGGAATATAAAATGTCCCAGGAGATTCACTGAGCTCAGGAATTCATCTTCTGACAGGGTCAAATGGAACGTCCTTTATGTTCCTGGCTGAATATTTATCCTCATACTCAAGTATGGATCATTTCATTTATCTAAGTCTATGCTTTTAATAAAACACTAAATACTTCATTTTTAATTAAGCAAGGTATTAAATTTTTATTTCAACTGCATCTGTTTTAAGTTGTAACTCTATACACGTTATCTTGTCTGTATTAGGGAAAATATTTCCCATTTACCTAAAGTTCTTTTGAGTCTTCTTTCTGTCAACTCTGTAGTTATTCTAGAAATTGGATTCTTGGTGGAAAATACCATGTTTACTCTACCACGCCATTTATTTTTATGAGGCTTTAATTCCATCGTCTCTCAGACATCACCTTTTGGGATCCTGAAGAATTACTGGATATAGGAAAGCCTGGTCTAAGAAAGTAGATTTTCTTACAGAGGCCAGAGACACAGTTATAACTGGGATTGATGTCAGCATCATAAAAACACAAGCAGGCAGGACCTCTGTCTTAGTATCTGAAGAAGAACTGATATGACAAAAGAAAGATGTCATATATCATGAGGTATACTAGAAATGAGCATAAATAAATCCTAGCATTATTTTTAAAATGCATTTGGCAGGCCAAATTTTATCCATCACTATCTAAAATTAATGTTAGTTTCTCCAAATTGTCAAGCAGTTGTACTAGACTATTATGTCACAAACGTGAAAGAATACCTGGAAAAATAAAAATAGACCCTTGAATGCAGGCAAGGTCCTTCAGCAGTAGTTTCACACAAATAATAATTCTATGTTGCACAACAGTCAACTGATCTTATGTTACTCACGTAGGATACTACATATTGTAATAATTCAGGGGGAAAAATCAAACATGATCCTTTACCGTGTTTTATTTATTTATTTATTTATTTATTTATTTATTTATTTATTTAGAGATGGAGTTTCGCTCTTGTTGCCCAGGCTGGGAATGCAATGGTGCAATCTTGGCTCACCGCAACCTTCGCCTCCCAGGTTCAAGCGATTCTCCTGCCTCAGCCTCCCGAGTACCTGGGATTACAGGCATGCGCCACCATGCCCGGCTACTTTTGTATTTTTAGTAGAGATGGGGTTTCTCCATGTTGGTCAGTCTGGTCTTGAACTCCCAACCTCAGGTGATCTGCCCGCCTCGGCCTCCCAAAATGCTGGGATTACAGGCGTGAGCCACTGCACCTGGCCTGCTATATTTTATACCCATATTTTAGTAACCTCACAAAGTTAAAAATGATTTCCAAATGAAATGTCAGAGAATTGTTTATTTTACTCAGTTATACTGTAACAAGTCCTGGATGGCACTGTGTCTAGCCTCAAGGAAACAGAACAAGTACAAAGCTAAGTTAAAGGCAACTTTATTGCAATACTTTTCCAAACTTCAAAATGCATTTATTACTAAATTTAGCTTTAATATATAATACAATATAATACAAGGCAGAAAGCATTTCTGGTCATATATTTAGCTTCCATGTATTGCCCAAAACACAGCTTCTTATGAATAGCAGCAGTGCATAGTAGTTTATATCACTAAGTAAAATATTTCTCTGATGTCTCATAATCATTCATATTGTAATTTATTTTATGTTCTTCTGATTAAAAAAAGCAAAGCTATCTTTTCCGTATCTTATTAATACCTAGAAATTGTCTACACTCTAAAAATATCCACTAGCTTAGAGATATTTCCTTTGATAGGAAATAGGATTTGCAAATCCAACCAAACCAAAGAATACTGTATTTCTCCATTGCAAATAGGGGTAAAATTCTCTTCTTTCCTTTTTTCAGGAGCCAAATCTGGACCTCCTCCTCTTCATAGAGCCATCCTGAATAGTACCTACTTTAAAAGATACCTAAATCTACAATGCACACACTCTTCTTTAATAAAGTCTTCTCTGTTTATTCTTGCCTCCTTATATTTACTTATTTAGAATAATTTACAATCAACTTTGAATGTTACATAATAATGTACTTAAAAAGTAATCTTGGGAAATGTTAATAACATAAAGGAAGTGTTTTCCAAATTAGACAAGGACATTATTTGCTCATTATCCTCTGCTTCAACCAACCAACTAACCAAATTCAACTTATGAAAATAATTCGTTTTCCAAGGTTACTACCCTAATAACAACAAAAACAGATACAAATCCACTGAATAGATCTAGTCCCTTAGTTTTCTTTCTTTTTTTTTTTTTCGGTTTTACATTTGTGAGCTACCAACTAGCACAAAACATGTTCATCTTCCTTTTCTGACAACAATAGGAAATTGTTAGAAAAGTATAGAAAAAGTTCTATTTTTTCATAAGGCAAATTTAATACAGATTTTGCTATGAAGGTGAAAAAAAAAGTAAATGAAAAGGTATGTGCTGGCTGCTTGGGGGGCAAGGCTCATAAATCACTGTACGTTAAGAGCACGTGCTGAAACTTCATGGTGCCAGTCACGTAATTTTGTGTATTTGGGACTAAAGACGTGAAGGGGTATCTTTTCCCTGTGGAAATAAAAAAAAAAAAAAAAAAAAAGAGTGATAGAAGAGTCATAAGAAATAGAAGGAAAAAGGTTCTAGACTAATGCCATCATGCAGAAAACATGCCTTCTAAAAGCTTAATTTCACATAGCTGTTTTATTAAGTGGCAAACATTTTAAGGGTAGAGCATTTTTAGAAATATAGCAATTAATCCATAGATCCCTCTTGGAAACATACATTTTTATGTTCAAAATAAAGTGACTGCAAGACAACACACGAGCTCATTCACAGACATATGTATTGTTAGCAAAGCACCCCGAAATACACCCTTCTGCCCACTTCTTATTTCAATACTAAGGAAAACGAGCCTTAAAATCCAGACAGTATCTACTACTTTAAAAATCTGCAAGTTGTACATTTAGGTCACACAAAAGGCACCAAAGTTAAATGCTTAGCTTCTAGCTGCAAAGACGAAATGCCATACCATTACACTTGACAAATTGAAAAACTAAATTGAGACCATTCGTGAAAGGAAAACAATCAATTGACAAAAAGATAGAGAACTTACTTTGCCTTCTTTGTATTATCGGCTTCAGATTCTTTCACTGAAATATAATAAGCAATATCCAATATTAGTTTGTTTTGTTTAACTACAAAATCACTTAAGCAATTACCTGCACCAATCAATACCAAATGTTCAACTTCCATGGAGCCACTAAAACGAATTCCATACTAGCCTGTTATTGGCTATGAACTATAGTTAGTACAACTACTATTATGTCTATACTTTTCAATGTTACTCTCCTGGGCTGGTGTTTTATTTATTTATTTATTTATTTATTTTTGAGACAGAGCCCCCTCCATCGCCCAGGCTGGAGTACAGTGGCGTGATCTCAGCTCACTGCAATCTCTGCCTCCCCGGTTCAAATGATTCTCCTGCCTCAGGCTCCCAAGTAGCTGGGATTACAGGTGCCTGCCAAGATGCCCGGCTAATTTTTGTATTTTTAGTAAAGGTGGGGTTTCACCATGTTGGCTAGTCTGGTCTCGAACTCATGACCTCATGATCTGCCTGCCTCAGCCTCCCAAAGCGCTAGGATTACAGGCATGAGCCACCGCGCCCGGCCTGGGGTCTTATTTATATTACCCATGTTATGCACAGCATAATTTAAAAGCAAACCGTCTCAGGGTTGTTTTCTGACAACTACCAATCAGTCTCAATGCTACTCTCTGTGGCAAAAAAAAAACATTCCTCCATTAGGACACCTAGAAGTTCACTTACAATGTTCAGTCCCAGTGATCTGGGCAAGGATTCGGAAAGAGCGAGATTGAGTTGTTCCAGTCCTTGGACGCCAGTCTTCAGTGTCCTCAATCAGTCTCTTCTTGCTGGCGTCGCTGTGAGTGGGTATATGATAAAACTCTGTATTGCGCTCCACAATGTGTCTTCTTGGTGGGCTAGGGTTAAGGAGAAAAAAAAATTAAAAATTGTAAAGTTATATTAAAAGGATAAAATATCTTCTACTAACTTATTTATAATTTGTATGATTAATCTTCAATGTTCCTTTTATATAAACAGTTTGCTTTACAAGTATATTCGGTCTCAATTTTTTAAAAGATCTGTCTAAAATAGGCCGGGCACGGTGGCTCACGCCTGTAATCCCAGCACTTTGGGAGGCCAAGGCGGGCGGATCATGAGGTCAGGAGATCGAGACTATCCTGGCTAACACAGTGAAACCCCATCTCTGCTAAAAATACAAGAAATTAGCTGGGCATGGTGGCACGTGCCTGTAGTCCCAGCTACTGGGGAGGCTGAGGGAGGAGAATCGCTTGAACCTGGGAGGTGGAGGTTGCAGTGAGCCAAGATCGCGCCACTGCACTCCAGCCTGGGCAACAGAGCGAGACTCTGTTTCACAAAAAAACAAAACAAAACAAAAAAAACTTTTAAATTATAAGTAAAAAACTGCACTTATAATGTTAATATAAAATAATGCTATTAGAATGTATTTAACAGAAAGATTACCGTTTAGGTGGGATTTTCCTTTTAATTGACAGAGGAAGGCAGCAGAAGAAAGATTTCCAACATGAAGAAAAAGGAAAGGAAAATGATAAGAAAAAAAGAAAATAACTAGAAGATGAAAGTCCATAGTAGTCAAAATCAAACTTCTTGAAATTATTTGTATTGTTCATTGTATGCCATACGAAACACAGATGCGGACTATATTCACAACGACCATTACTATCAATATGCTGCTAGAATGTATTGGCTTTCACGAAATTAAACGATCAAATCTTCACTAGGCCCAGGAACCAAGTATGGGTTAGTAGAGGCTAAACTAGCAATTCCGAATACAATTTTGAAAAGGGTCCAAACTATTATTTTCTACAGTTTTCTCATTCATATGCACAGGTATTCCTTCTCCTAAAGAAAACTGTGTGTGGGATCAGCATAGTGAAGAAGAGGTATGGCATATTAGCAACTACTGAAATATATATTAAAAGATCAGAATTTAAAGCTTGGCTCTAAGACTCTTTAGAAAGTCAGTCTCTTGAATATCACATACAAGGTAGTGTTGTTCTGAGGATGTGTAAACTACAGAGTTCAGGAACTTTGAGTTTGCTAAGAACATTCATTTTTATTTTAAAAGGGCATAAATACAAAGGGATTTGCAATGTATATTTTAACACTGTATGATATATTGAGCATCATGAATAGTCTCCACTT
The DNA here is from genome assembly GCF_028878055.3 of Symphalangus syndactylus. NCBI lineage: Eukaryota > Metazoa > Chordata > Mammalia > Primates > Hylobatidae > Symphalangus > Symphalangus syndactylus. The sequence goes on from NC_072432.2 coordinate 43,648,713, forward strand.
CTCCCCCCTCAAAATAGGGCAAATGCAAATTTTTGGAGGCTATGAGTTTAATTTCAAAAGAGAAAAAGGAACATGAATCTGGACAAGCAGACTACCGGCACAAGATCTGAGTACAGAAAGTGTTATAAATGTGGTCAGATGTGAGTGGCAACACCTGCCAGGTTCAACTCACTGTGAGAAAATCATAGTGCTACCCGCAGACCACACGACTGTCATCATTTTAATAGTTACATAACCAAAACTGTCTCAGCACACTGGAAAAGGTTTTCCCCAGTGAAGAACAGGATAGAATTACAGTTAGTAACACTGGCTTTAAAATCAGATTCAGTGTGTGCTTTATGCAAGTCATTTCTCTAAGCTCAATTTCCTCATTTGAGAAATAAGACTTGTATCTTAAATGGTTATTTAAGAACAAATACGATAGATAATGTATGTAAAGTGCTTTCTGCAGTACATAACATGAGGTAATTATCATCATAATGTATTCTTTTATGATTACTAGAAAATCAACTGTAATACATGTTCTAAGACTATGAATAATCTGCATATACAAAATAACAAATCAGTAACATTTATGCAAAAAATCATAAAAAATATTATAACTTATGGTAATATGGTAATATCATGATTCCACAAGTAAAATATCTAAAAGACCTTCCACTAATATTGAACAAAACCTAGTTCTTTTAAAAATGAACAAAATGTCTTAAAATTAAGAAATAAGCATAGATTTCTTCATAAACACAGTGCCTTTGGCAGCCATAAAACAGACAACTCTTTATCTTATGCAAGTCCTTGAAAAATTTTATATTGAGCTACTAAACTTATTACAGTGTTAAATTTCTCTACAAGTATTGAGTGTAGTTTGCTCTTAAATGATGCTAATTTCAAGTGTAAGGGGAACATCACACTCCGGGGACTGTTGTGGGGTGGGAGGAGGGGGGAGGGACAGCATTAGGAGATATACCTAATGCTAAATGACGAGTTAATGGGTGCAGCAAAACAACATGGCACAGGGGTACATATGTAACAAACCTGCACATTGTGCACATGTACCCTAAAACCTAAAGTATAATAATAAAAAAAAAAAAAAGACTGTTTTATCCTCTGTAAAAGGTTTGGTCCTAAAAACAAAACAATGGTGTCAAGCTAAGATATCACGAATAATAGAATGACACTACCTAAGTAGCATTTTTAGCTATGACACACTTGTAAAAAGTACACTACCCCTTAGATTCTTCGTGTTGTTTACCACACCTTAAGGTCTTATGTCAAATGATATAAAGTTTCTAAACATTTAGTGCTTTCTGGTTCTGAAACTCCAGAGTGTGATGAAAGAAAAGAAAAATTTCAAGAATTTTATTTTAAAAAATGCATTTGGGATATAATGTAAACTTTACTCTCAGGAGCAAGTAATTTATTTCAAAATACAGACATTAAAATAATAATAACAATAATAAGCTAAAGGAAAGCCCAAACTACAGTTCTAACTCTGGTATACTTGTCCATTATACTCATCTATAGCTCAATGAAGGTTAACTTACTAAGTTTTTCATTACAGAAGTGTGGGTGTTCTAAACATACCTCTGATGCATACAAAATTCTCTAGCATAAAAAAAAATGCTTCTTATGCTCCTTAACATTTTTGAAAATTCTTATAATGAGAAAATCCTAACAAAATTTGCTGGTAGTATTAAATTGAAAGCAAGAAGGAAAGTTACAGAGACAATTACAAAGTGAATCATTGGTTAAGTACTTACACAGTGCCAGGGTTACTGAGGGAAGAATAATACACACAAAAAAAGATGTGATAGAGTAGAGAAGATATTGATGTTCCCCGGAAGATGAACAACAGACAAAGAGGGGAAAAAAGAAGAAAAAGAAAAGAAAATGAAATAAAATTCAAAACAATGATTTTCAGTGAAGATGTTACACAAACATCATGCTCCAAAATAATCATGTAAACACAGACAAAAAAATGAACAAATGTTAGTAAAAATTCTACTACACTGTTATAATCAAGACAACAGTTTTGTTCCCCCATCCCACAAAACACTGAAAACTATTTTATGTATTAATGATAATTCAAGTATCAAGTGACTGAAAGATCCACTATTTTTTAAATGCACAAGGTTTTATAAAAATCATTTAAACATGAATCCAAATTCTTACTATGTTCTTAACAAAGGACAGAAAGCAATCAGATGTAAAATGTAGAAACAGATCATTTTAGAATCACTTTTAAAATCAGAAGAGAATAAGAGAAAAATCTTTCAGTCTCACATAATAGAAGTATATATTAATAGCAAGTACAATTTCTCACATGAATTATCCTGAATCATATGTTATAAAAGAATACTATGTCATTTGAAATTCTTCTTGCTTCTTAGTAGCGACTAGGATGAAAAATGTAGGAAGCACAGTGGATCATAAATAATGAGCTATCACTCAATTTTCTTACTTCTCCTGTACCTCATTAATACCACCCTCATTCACAAGCAAGTTCCAGTAACTTCAGAAGTGATTTGTGGGAATTCCATAGTTCTGTATTATCAGTGACATAATTATTGCCCAGAAGGCGTGTCTGATAAGACATGGTAAAGGAACTAAGTTAGTGACACCTGAAGTGGGAGAACCTCAAAACATAATTCATTCACATAGCCTATTAAGTGCAGAATCATTAACAACACATTCATATTATGGTAGGGATAGAAAAGACTAAAGTATAAACTGTATAGTTTGCCAAAGAACACACTGTAGCATTATTCAATTCTGCAATGATGTTTAGTCAGAGTAAGTAACAATTCATTATAAACATACTAAGAAAAACTGCCTACCAGTTTTAATGCTAAGACTGGTCAGTGCTGCTATACTGATATTTCCATATGTCAAAATCAGTTTCATAAACTCAACAGAGGGCTGAGCTGCACTGAGTGAGGGTGAGATGCAGGATTCAGTTGATCTCAGTAGTTTGCTTGTATTTGCTCTTCTGTAGCCACAATGCACAGCATTCTCTCTTCTGCCTTGTTATTTTAAGTAGCAGTGAAATAGTTTTGCAAAATAACCTCATCCTGAACAGAGTTGAGTTTTAGATGTATATTTAAACATTTTAAAGTTTAGGAAAAATGTTTTATATTAATATGAAGTTAAGTGGGGGCAAATGTTCAATGGTGTGGTGGAGGGGCAGCAAGTGGAGGGTTGACTGATTTCAACCTAAAGGTGACAATTTGAGTATGCCAAACAAATATTTTTACATATTTTAGAAAATGTGCCCAAATGGAATAGTCCATCATATACAGCAGTGGTAAATGTGCTAACATGATAGCCAGGTGATCTGGTTTCTCATACTGGCTGTGCTGCCCACTTTCCCCCATGCCCTGGGCAAACTGCAATCTACAGAAGCCTCATTTTCCTCAACAGTGAAATCAGTGACAATTTCTCTATCTTTCAGACTTCCTCTAAGGGTTTATGTTTAGCATATTTGAAGACACTTTGAAAACTACACAAATACAGGTTTATTGTTGGAATAGATTCCCCAACTGCTCAAAATAAAAAAGGGAATATCTAACCTAATTGTAATATATGCACATCAATTGATTCATATAGCTTCAATTCAATTCTATAATCATTAAGAATAAATACTAATCCAAAGCCATAGAAATAAGCCCAAGTCACAAGCAGATGATATAGGGAAAGGCACATCAAAATTTGGCTTCAAAAGACCTAGGCTCAAATCTTAGCCCTATTACTTACAAGATGTGTGACTTGAGAAGGGTATGTAATCTCTTGGCATCAGAGTTTAAAGACTCAAATCACATAATGCATTTAGAAACACCTAGAACAATGCATAGTAATACCTAACAGATTAATGAATCTTAATCTTGAATTTAAAAAAAAATTCTATCTAACCTAAATGTTTATTTTTCCAAACACCATTGTCCCCCTTTATAAGTTTAACATTTTTTTTTTTTTTTTTTTTTGAGACGGAGTCTCGCTCTGTCACCCAGGCTGGAGTGCAGTGGCGCGATCTCGGCTCACTGCAAGCTCTGCCTCCTGGGTTCACGCCATTCTCCTGCCTCAGCCTCTCCAAGTAGCTGGGACTACAGGCGCCCGCCACCAGGCCCGGCTAATTTTTTGTATTTTTAGTAGAGACGGGGTTTCACCGTGGTCTCGATCTCCTGACCTTGTGATCCGCCCGCCTCGGCCTCCCAAAGTGCTGGGATTACAAGCGTGAGCCACCGCGCCCGGCCAAGTTTAACATTTTTACACTGGAATCTAGTAACTAGCCTAAGTCTTCGTCCAGAAAAATTTAACTTTAAATGGACAAAAAATAAAACAGGGTTTGGGGATGTTTATACTGGTATGCAATATTCCTATATATATAAAACATAAAACTGTTCAATTAGGGAGGCCACAGTTACATTGGAATGAAGTTGCTCTGATAATTCAGTAGTTAATTCTCTTGGATGTGTCCCAAGATAGATACTTCGAATTTCCAATTCTACTTTCTGGTGTGATGCTAAAAAACTTTTAGTACACGTTCAGAATAACCATAAATTAATTACTAAAATTATTTTAAGTTCTTATCTAATGTGATTTTTACCTGTTTTTAAAGCTAGTAATCATGAGCCAGTGTAGTGTCAATACCAATGGAACACAAAAGTGAGGTTTGAAAGTTATACCACAGTGATTCCCAACATCTACACCAATGGTGACATTTAATCAGTTCGTATTTATCTCTCTTAATGAATTTCAAAGATGTGTGGACTTTCTATTATCCACTGACACACAACTGTACATATAGAGGTCTGAATCTGCCAGCAACATTGAATTAAACTCTCTAGAAAAATCATAAAGGTTCTTAAGAGACTTTACCATCGGCTTTTGACACTGATTTGGACATCAACTCAGTTTTACATGTTATTCACTAGTGGTATAAATGTTTATGCTTTCTCTTCTATCTTGGTGTTCTACCAGTCTTGACTGATATAAATTATATTTTCCCAAGCACTGCTTCTTTTAAACCAATACATAGCAAAACCCACATACATTTTATGACTTACGTTAAACACTACTATTTATTACTATAAAGCAATTCACCACAACATAGCAATGCAAACCAAGCTTACTGAAAATACTAAATGTGGTTATTCTAAATTACAGCTCTTTTGCAAAATTTAACTTAATTTTGCAAAAATCAAGCATTCATGCTGTTTACTCATATATAAATCACCATATTTCCTCTCCAGTAATGTGGATACTAACTTTGTCACTTGTGTTTTCTGCAAAGAGAAAAGTATTTTAAAATATTACTACCACATCATTATTTTTTTAATCTTCCAAGGCCAGGTTCTTCAAAATACCACACAGGAGCTGTTGGAAGAAATTTCAGTCCAACAAAATTAAAATTATTATAAGATACTAAAAGACTTACCTCTTGAAAGCAGTGGCACATTATAATGCAAGGATATATGGAAAGGGAAAAGGTAAATCACCTAAACTACTTGATGCAAAACAGCAATCCTTCCAGTTTGAAATATAAAGTCCCATTTTGCTCTTAGTACAGTAAGGAGAGTAGTAAAGAAAACAGCCAGCTATGACCAATAACTTGTACATACAGAAGAAAGATTTAAAGTTTCTTAACATGCCTTAATCCTTACTCATAAGAAGGAACAGGAATGCTTACATACTATTAATTTAAAATATTCTGAAAATATCAACGTTATGCACAGATTTCATGCTATTAGGATGAACAGCTAATTATTTCTTAGTAATGATGCTTCATTAATAAGCATCTGTTTATGTCTGTTTATCAATGCTATATAAATTTGTGTGGAATAGCTATCAAACTAGCTTAAAAACTAAAAGCTAATAGTCCTCCTGGTGCTTTGAGGAAAAAGACAACCTAAGCATTTAACTTTACACTCTTCTGAACTCTTAAATTTTCGGTCATTGGTATGTACTATTTTTTAAATTAAAAAATAACTAATATAAATACAAAGTAACAACTCTCAACTTTTTAAAAGAGTTTTGTTGTAGGTATTTTGCAACATTATAAAAATCTGGGAAATATAATAGTAACAAGTTTGACACTGATTCCAGAAAAAGTTTGACAACTTATGCAAAAAATGCGTCCATTAATGGCACAAAACACCTACTCTTCAAAATGACACATCACTGACTAGTAAAGTGTGTAATTTATTGTTATTTCTACAATCTAAATATTGTGAACGAAAGGGCACTACCAATGTTGTCTCAGTTTCACAGACAACACACTTTATTTTCAGAGTAATCAAGTTTCTATTGTCCTAACATCTAGACATTTGAAATCAAGCTATTCTTAAATATACCCAGTTTGCAAATGCAAAGCAGTAACTTGCCTGAAAATGATGCAAAATATGCAGTAATCTCTTTTCTCCTGAATTTTGCACAGTGCTGGACAGCAGGCATGTGCTTCATAAACACTGCCAATTGATTAAGAAGCCATCATAAAGCCTCTATAATACTGCCTAGTTTCAGTTTAAAAATAATAAGCTTTAAATCATTTCAAGTTTTATCACCAAAGCTGTGCTTATAAAACTCAAAACTTAAGCTTGGTTTTTTCAGATGTTTTAAATGCAGTACTTTTCCACAACCTGTTTGCTTTTACCTCTACAACTTTCCATTAAGAAGAGTTTTTTATGAGATTTCAAGAAGCGCTAGTAGAAAAGATTTTAGTTAAGACACTTCCTTCAATGGATGTTTTTCTACCGAACTTGGAATTTAATAAACATAGTAAACTTCTGTTTTAGTCTTCTGTGTGGCTTGCATTTGACAAACAGCATCTTTCTTTGCAAGATATCTACTCTGATTACTTGAAGATCTATTGTCTTAAAATAAACATACTAAAGAAAAAAAAAAAGATTACGACCAAACACTCCTGAACACTCCATACTGTTTCTCTTCCTCACATGAAAGAAAAAATAACATTCTTTTTTGAAGGATACTAGTTTTCCTCGATACATACATATTGGAACTTTAGAAAGCCACCCACAACCTCAAGATAGTATGTACAGCCCAGGAGCTGTTCTTCTAGAGCTCCTGCTCTCTCTCCCTCAGCAGCAGCCTGGAGTTTTGCCACCTTCTCTTTCAAAGCCCCAAAGTTGCCATGGCAGCAGTGCTACAGAAAGCACAGCCTCTTCATTACAGGAATTAACATTCGGAAGGGATTATCTCAGAGAATGGACCTATCCACACAAGTATTTTAATTATATTTTCCTGGGAACTGGCATTGGTAAAAATCATCAGGCCTGTAGACTATTTCCCTTTGTCTTCCTTTTAAGGTACATTTTTGTCACAATAAATCTGATCAAAATGATTTTACATAAATGACTGCCTTAAAGTATCATCCCTGAATTCCAAAAGGAATAGAATGACCATCATTATTCTCTCTCTTTTCTTTAGTTTTTTCTTTGCAAGTAGGATTATATTATAGAAAATAATTATTTTAAAAAAAGATACTGTACATAACCTCTCATGGCCAACTTAAATCCTTGCTCCTCAACATAAATTCCTAACTGATAACATTATACTTGAACCAAAAGTGTTAAAAAAATAAATAAACGAATAATTGAAGGTTGCTGAAAAATAGATGTGCGATCTTATAACTATGTGTAGTTCAAATAAGTTAATAACTTCAACCAATTTTTTTTATAAAAACATACCCCCAAAAGGGAAAAACGATAAGACACAGATTTTCAAAATGTTCTGCTAACATTGTATGTTTAGTGTCCAATGGCTTAAATGTACTCATTTTAGAAAACCTTTACAATGAAAGCATTTTATAATTTGCTTCTAACGCTTTCTAAGCATGCCTTGTTGTTTCATTACTGTCTGCTTTTAAAGAATAAATTCTAACTTAATCTGAAAACAATGTTGTTAGCTCTCTGCTCTAAGCTAATGCTTCATATATAGACATGATTCAAAAGTGGACTGGTGTTCCTAAGATTACTTCCTAGAAAAAAAACCACTTACAAATTCATGATTTCCCCTCTCCTTACGATGAGCTGTGTAAGGTGACAACAACTGTAACCACTGTTTGAACTTTTGGTGGCCTATTTAAAAGGATGAAAAAATTGAGGAAGAAAGAGTCAAGATTTGCCTTGCATTATAAGTGCCAGCTGCTCAATGCTGTGTCGGGACTTGCAAAAAATGAGTTACAGAGATATTACATGGTTCAGAACATGTCAAAATGCATAAGTAGCTTTTGAATAAGTGATAATTCCTTTGCAGAAAGTACCCTATGTATATAAAGGCCATATGTTAATAAGGCAAATAATACTTCATCTCCCTTCCTTCAAAGAAAGTTGGTTTTGGGGGAGGGGAATGTAGATTATTTCCTGGAAATTACCTGAAAGAAGAGTTTTAGTAAGAGCAGAAAGCACCCTTAGCCACCTACCCATTTTGCTGTTTACTGTCACCCTGGGATCCTCTTCTCTGTCCCTCTGCTAGCTCCTGAGAAGTCTCGGAACACACGCTGGTGACTGTGGGCTGCCGTGGGACATTAACTGCAGTTTTACCAGCGCTCAGTGCAGATGGAGACTGGTCAGCACTAAGATTGGCATTAGCATGCAGTCCAGATGCAGCGAACGGGGGAGGAGTGACGGCAGCCACGGGTGAAGGGGAAGCATGTGATGAAGTGGTCGCATGGGCTGGGGTGAAGGCAGACGATGGTGATGGGATGGATGTGACTTTTGGTGAAGACACAGAACCAAAAGGCCGTGGTGCCTTATTGTAGGCCATGTTGTTTGTGGAAGTGACTTTGGACACAGCAGGAGATGTAATGGGCACAGGTTTAACTACTTCTTTAGGTTCTCCCTATGTAAAACAAAAATAAACATACACAAAACCACACCAAACACATGCAAAATATATTTCACTGAAAAGAACACAGAGCTGATTTTTTAAAAGACAAACACAATCAGGTTAGCAGCTCAAACATCATGTTTCCAGATAAAAACAATGGGCTGATAAAGCATAACATGCATGCTAACTAGTCCCAACATGCGTAACACAGATGCACACACTAGGTATAATTTTTAAAAATAAAAATGAAAGTAGTTTCAAAATATTTCAGAAATACAGCAGGAAAACTATCAGAAAGCCTAAAGATCCTCATCAGTGTCAACCTAGGTATATTCCAAAGGAAAAATGTTTAAATACCCTACAATAAACAAAACATTGCTAACTGAGGTGTTTTTTATGTTAAAATATCAAAAGCCCATCTTTCCATATTTCAAAGCCCATAGTCCCATTTTTCAAACATGTTTCATTTCTCTCCAGAGTGGAATCATTTGTTTCACGCAGAAGGAGCAACACATTTCTAACACTTTGAGTTTAAAAAACAAAACAAAACACAGGGAATAAGATAATTTTCACCTAACTCAGGAATGTGCAAACTCTAATTAATAATCTTGAAGAATCTGAAAAAAAAAATTTAAAAAGCAAGCAAATAAAACAAAATCCTTTCTTTCCTGTAATCCACCTCCATTTCTCTCTCTGAACGTTTTAAGATATGATTCAGAGATAGAATAAAATTCTTTTCTTTTTCCAAAATAAATATTTAATAGTTACATGAAGAAAAAAAAATCTTCGATATTTCCCCATCACCAGCAGCCAAAGAAAAAACAACTAGTAAGAAAGGTCAATTCCTCCTAAAATTACCAGAATTTTTATTTGCCAATCCTTACTCCAAAGCATATTTAAAGTTAAACAAAATCAGACTAAGCTTCTACAACATTCAAGAATAAATCCCAGGAGGGGGATAGCTCAGAGGTAGAGCATTAGACTTCAGATCAAGAATAAATCCCTATTCCACCCTACCATATCAAAAGAAAAAATCAAATTTTTGAAAAATCATACAATGGTGGTTCTACTGTTTAATTTTAAGAAAAAAGGTAATCTCAATTCATCTTTTTTTTTTTTTTTTTTTTTTTTTTTTTTTTTTTTTTTGGAGACAGGAGTCTTGCTCTGTCACCGAGGCTGGAGTGCAGTGGTGTGATCTCAGCTCACTGTAACCTCCACCTCCTGGGTTCAAGTGATTCTCCCACCTCAGCCTCCTGGCTAGCTGGGACTACAGGTGCGCGACACCATGCCCAGCTAATTTTTGTATTTTCAATAGAGATGGAGTTTCACCATGTTGGCCAGGCTGGTCTCCAACTCCTGACCTCAGGTGATCCGCCTGCCTCGGCCTCCCAAAGAGATGGGATTACAGGCGTGAGCCACTGCGTGCAGCCTCAATTCATCTTATAGGAAGAAGAAAACTAATTGAGAAAAATAAGTAGCTTAGTGCCCAAACGAATCAATACAGGTTGAGTATCCCTTATTTAGACAGCTTGGGACCAGAAGCATTCAGATTTCAGATATTCTCAGATTTTTGAATCTTTGTAGAATGCAGGAGCATCTCTAACCCAAGTATCCAAAATCTGAAATGCTCCAATGGTCATGTGAGCATGTCAATGTTCAGAAAGTTTGGGATTTTGGAGCATTTTGGATTTTCTAATTAGGGATGTTCAATCTGTATAATGAGTAGTTCAATAAATGGGCACAGATAAAATTAGGGAGAAAGCCCCCAAAAGCATAAAACAGATACATGTGAATAATGATTTGAAATTATTTTGAAGACATATATGCAAGAAAAGGGATACTGGCCAATAACCTAAGAATACTCTGAAATGTAATTATGCACTTATTAATAAAATCTTATTAAAGACTTATTGTGATATTAATTTTCAGTAACCACTTATTTATTCTCTTTAGAAAATATAAGGATTTGGATAAAGATGGGCACATCAAAAGTGAATAGTAATGTAAGAAATCTGACATAAGTTATTGTAACATATGGCTTTGGAAATAATGTTTTATAACATGTATAATTACAAATGTTATGTGCTGATCTCCATTTTCCTACTCATCTCTGAAGGAAAAGAACTGCAAGGAAAATTGTACTGAGACTATAAATTAAATGAATGTCAGTATGGTCTGAGACAGAAATGGGAGTTACAGTAGCTCAGCAAGGACAATCAAATGATACTCTGGATACTAGCTTAAAAACACACCTTTTGAACAGGAACTGGCTCAGGCTTGGGTGTAGCAGATGCTCTGAGGAAAAAAAAGAAAGAAAAAGAAAAAAAATAATGAATTTTTATAAACTTGCAGACTTCTTAATGGAATTTTTACTATTATAAGCCTTAATATACTAAATCATTGGAATTTATAGTTTCATAATTCATAGTTTTTACTATTCACAATCTTCTAATTCATTCATGTAAGTCAAATGCTGCAAGATTCAACATTTTACACACTAGGTATTCAATAGCAGTATCTGGTTCTCTACAAATTCAACTGAGGAATGACAAACATCAATCCTGTTTGTGAGTACACCCATGTTTAATCGTTAAGGCTACCCCCCACCTAAAAGGGTAAAGTATAATAAACATGACCTTCTGATCTTTGAGTGGCTCCTCAACCATCTAATCTGACTCTTATCTCCAACAGTATCTATCTTTTCTCCTAACATCCATGAACAATATCCACAGGATACTGGGTCTCTGTGAAGATGCTGAATACATTCTAGTTGAATTGGGTCAATGAATGAATATTTATTCTGTATTCCTATTCTTAAGTGTCTATGCAAGTTAATACATTTAATTTGCTAAAAGTAAACTGTAGGTCCTTCTACTAGACTATAATTTCAGTGAAGGCAATGACCATGTCCCATCTGTGTCTGTATCAGCACAGTGTCTGGAATGTAACAGGTCATCAGTAATAAGTGTGGAAAAGACAGAGTGAAGAAAAAGACAAAAATCCATGTATATAACTTGACTATTTCCAAATTCAAATTAATTTTTATTTTAAATGTACGCTTTTTGTACTATGTTATTATTGTGCCTTTGGTTAGCATGGGCTCAACAGTAACAATAACTGGTTTGGAGCAATTATCTCATATAATCTTAACCATACCCAAGTAAAAGCTATGGTTATCCTAATTTTTCAGAGAAGAAACTTCAAAAGAAGTGTAGGTAAATTGCTTAAGATGGAGCTGAGGCCCACCATTGTTAAATATAACAATATACTGGTTGTATTCATGGACAGGAACTAAATGACTGGGAAAGCCTCTGATGTTTTAAAGCCTATTTACTTAGTGTTAAGGTATATGTTATGTTTAATACGCCAGTAGCAATTTGATTCCACTCATATCACACTAGCTGGAGGATAACACATCAAGCACAGAATTCAAGAAATGTAAGCATAGCAGGTAAATACTAAGTGATGATCATTTTAAACTATAAACCATGAGCTTGTTTTACTTTAAAGACAACAGATCACAAACAGAAGACACTAGCACAGGATATTCAGTCTCTATGAGTATAATCTAATAATGAACTCTGATCAACATTTTTAGCAGCAACTGAATTTTCCAAAAACAGTTAATTTGGTTAGCTATGGCAAGCACTGAGAATTGGCTAATCTAATGAGAGGTAGCAACGGATGTTAATATTCAGTTACTGCAATACAGATTACACTCTGTGCAGTTGCACAACCTTCTATGTGTACTATTTAATAGACAACTTCTCATTTAGCTTGTAGGGTTATTATAATGAGCAAAGGAAACAAGTTCAAGTAAAGAACAGTGGATTCCAGTGAATAAGGAAACCTATTTCTCAAAATTAGAATGGTTGTAATTGTCTTCCTTTTCTTTCGACAAATATTGAGCATATTTTACTTTAACAATGTCATGATTACGTAAAAACAATAATTTTTAAAGGATGTTTAAAAAATTGAGGTATAATTATGAAAAAAATTCTTCCTACATTTTCTCTTCAAATCCTGGCAAACATACAATGGGATAACAGATGCCCTTTGAACTACAGTGATCATCACAAGTCACTTTTGTGTAGTGTGAGTTTCAAACCAGCAGAGAGAGATCTTGGCAATGGCTTTGTGCTATGGGCTCAACGATTTTCTTATTGTTCACTCTCCTTGGTGTGAAGCCACTGTTCAAGAGTAAGCCATGACGGTGATATACCAGTGCCTCAGCCCAGTAGTATCCTCAGTTCATGAAATTGAAAGAACAAAGCCATCAATGTGGCTAGAACAATCTATTTGAAGTTGATTGACTTTTGTAAAAGTAGTATCCAAAATAAAAATCCCTGATGCATTATAACCAGTTTCAGAACCCCTACCGGAACAGTTGAAAGGAGTTTTAAGTGATAACTGACTATATTAAAAACTAAAATTGTGATGTACCGGTTAGAATAACGTACAGGAAAACTTATGCCATAAATAAACAGCAGTCTTATCAAGAATTAGATGCAAATGAATCAAGCTAAACTGCATCTTTTGAATACTCAATGCAGTGTTATACTTAAGGTATATTTTTAACTAATTAATGTAGTTTCCTAAAACTGCTTTATAAAATAACATGTTTTTTAGTTAATAAGGTTCCAAATGTTCACATTAGTGTTTAAGAACGAGGACCTAGACAATAGAACTAGAATGATAAAGATTATGCAGATCACTCATTATGTCTTGGTGACTCTCTCAAGCATCTAATATACTTAACTCATAAACAATCATACAGAAAAAAAGGAGGGTGTTTGGTTCATCTTCTATGAGATGAGCTCTTGTCTAAGTTTCCCACAGCATGGCCGTCTTTGGATCCACTGACCTTGGGACCCATAAACACTAGGGTACATCATTAATCACTTTAATTGCAAAGTTGTCAATCTGTAATAACAAAGCAACTCTAGAAGGAAAAAAGTGAGCACTCAAGAGTGCAGAAGGATGTCTTTCTAAACAGTTTCTTCACACTTTATTGCACATTCAGCTAGTCTACTGTCCCAAATACTCAAACTTTAAACATTTAAATCACTATGGCAATGTATTAGGTTTTTCTAAATGGTTTGAGATTATGTAAAGATTCTATTTACTATAAACAAAAGTACAAAATAGTTATATATCAGCGTATTATAACAGTTTGTGGCTTATAAAAGACTGTACTCTTCACATACACATGCACTCACTCACACACTCACTCCTTTTCTCCCTCTTTGCATCTTCTCTATCTTACTATAGGAACTAATACATACATCTTTTTTTCCTACAGAGAGAGAGAAATAACCCAAAGCTGGTCAGGCTTTTTGAAGAGTCAAAGAAAGAAGGAAAAAAGACAAAAGGAGCAGAATTGCTTTAGCCCATGTGAGTACCAGTGGCCCTCTGTGCCTGTGCTTGATTTTAAATTTGAGTGTGGCTCTGATATATATCCGGAACAGGCAGTTACCATTTGGTAATTATAATACTTCTCTAAGCATATCTAATTATAATATATTTAATTATACTTCTCTAAAAATTATAATTATAATAATTCTGTAAGTAGGGTGAGTGCTTTTGTTGCAATAATCCTTTTCAGGTGGCCATGAAAGTTTATTAGGGTTTGAGAAGAAATTTTCATCAACCAGATAAAAGTCAAGCCAGAGAACCAATGGATGGAAGAAAGGAAGAAAATAAGAGGGTATTAGGGCAGAGTGTGAGTGATATCACCCCAATTTGTTATTTTAAAGTTCAAATGATTAATACTTAAATACCTAAAAATCACTAAGAAAGAAAGCATTTTGTGAAGTAGCAAGCAATTCAAGCAAATTTAAATTTAAGTAGCATAAGTGGAAACAAAGACTACAGCTACCTTAAATTTATTCTATGTGCCAGGCACTCAACCACATATCCATATATTTTTCATTTATAATAATCTCATGATTTAGGTGTCATTCTCTCATTTTACAGATGAGAAACTCAAATGCAAAGGGGTAAAACTGGACAGGTGCCTGTAATCAATCCAGCACTTTGGGAGGCTGAGGTGGGTGGATCACCTGAGGTCAGGAGTTTGAGACCAGCCTGGCCAACATGGTGAAACCCTATCTCTACTAAACATACAAAAATTAGCTGGACCTGGTAGCGTGTGCCTGTAGTCTCAGCCACTTAGGAGGCTGAGGCAGGAGAACTGCTTGAACCTGGAAGGCAGAGGTTGCAGTGAGCCGAGACTGTGCCACTACACTCCAGCAAGACTCTGTCTAAACAAACAAACAAACAAACAAAAAAACGAACAAACAAATGAAGGGGTAAAATGACTTTATCAAGTCATCCATCCAGCTTGGAGTGGGAGACCAGTTACCACCCCAAATGTTCTCCAAAGACTTTGCTCTTCAGCACAAATTGTTTGAATTTCTAAAATCAGTGTCAACCCAAGCAAAATGGCTTTCCAGGATCACCCTCTCTTCTAACTCCTCACCATGAAGGGGGCCATTTTGTGGGAAGGGCACTTATTCCATGTGGGTACAGGTCATCTCTAAAGGTAACCACAATCCAAAATTATATAGAACCGTGTCATGGAAGAATAAGAATCAACAAAGATGTCATTTCACTCAATGTGCCAAAAAAAAGAAGTCCAAAACGAAATTTGATGTGGGTACACCCCAAATTGACTTCATGATCTGGTGATATTCCATGTAAATTCATTTGGTCAAAGCCTCAATCTTCTAAAGTATTCCAACAAAGATACAACACTTAACTTGTATCTCCTTAGGTACGTTTATTTTAAAATATTAGTATATGACATATTTTTAAGAATAAGTGTTTTATATATCCTATAATTTATTTGCATACATCTTTCTTAAAACTTTTCAAATTATGTGCAAAATTTCACAATATTCTATTTGATTTCAGACGGAGAAAATTTATTGCTGTAATTCTACATTTATTTCCATAGTAACAGTTTTATGAGGGAAAAAAAATTATTTGCCCATTGTGACTCATGTTCACACTCAAATATAACTTCAGAATCTTTTGAAGAAAAAAATACATTTTTCTAAGTAGTATTTATAAAATTTTTATATCAGAAAGAATGAAGAGATTGCATAATTTTAGATGTATTCAAGAATGAAAGAAATTTCAAATTTAAGAGTAATTCATTATTACTATGGAAAAAGTTTCATTACAGTGAAAATACCATTTCAATAAAGAGTTTTCTATAAACAATTTATTTTATATGTCCCACTGTTAAGAAATGGCAATTTTATTATACAGGGCCAGACAGTAAATATGTTAGTCTTTGTGTGTCAAATGATCTCAACTATTCAGCTCTGTCACTGTAGAAAGACACAGACAAAACCTAAATAAGTGACCATGGTTGTGTTCCAACAAAACTTTAGTAAAAACAAGTGGTGGGCAGGATTTGGCCTGTAAGCCATCATTTGACAGCCTCTAGTTTAGATCATGTTACGGTTTTTATTATACCAAACTTTCTAGTAAGTAATTCTACATGACCATGCCTCTTTTTGGTCTCTAAACCTCGTAATCATTCTGCACAATGCAAAGCCCTAATTATAATATATTCAGATACTGATATAAGAAATGAAAGTGAAACATATTATTCCTTCTGTGGTTGCAGGACACTACCTCTAAATTCTTCTTATCTCCTCTACCCAAAACTTTTACACTGTTTACAACTGTTTAGGTGATCCATCTGAACTTCCATACCAACCATTCAAATGAAATTCATACCACACAGCACTGATATTGAAGTTTGGTGAAGGGTCAGATTTAATATTATTGGACTAGAATAACATTTTAAGCACTATTTGTAACTCTTCTAGTCAGCACTTCAGTTCATTTGCTAATAAATGATAAAGAGTTCTAAAAACCTCTTTCATCCCTGCTTCTACATACTATAAATGGAGCTACTAGTAATTATTTTTTTAAAAAATCCTAAAAGAACAAGTGAAAAGGATGCACCCTGCATTTTTATGCAAGGGAAGAGACTGACAAGTATAATTCCCTTCTTTCCCATTATTTTCTACCAAAACTCTATATTTTTTAACCGTCATGAACTATACTACCTTTAGGAATGAAAAAAAAAGCAATCTGTACTAGAATTGCATTCTCTGAAAACTTACTAAGGTCCAATGGTAGGTAATTACTTCTACTTGATAGATTTTCCTTCCAACTTCAATCAGGTAGATAAAAAATATATTTTTATCAACATAGTACTTCATTACTAATATAAAAGTAATAAAACTTGCAAAGCAAATAATCTGCCTGTGAAAAATTAAGAGTCTACATTTTATTGGCTCTTTTGTGACACTACTAAAACGCCCTTAAAACAAATATAGTTGGGAGGCCAAGGCGGGCGGATCACAAGGTCAGGAGATCGAGACCATCCTGGCTAACACAGTGAAACCCCATCTCTACTAAAATTACAAAAAATTAGCTGGGTGTGGTGGTGGGCGCCTGTAGTCCCAGCTACTCGGGAGGCTGAGGCAGGAGAATGGCATGAACCGGGAGGCAGAGCTTGCAGTGAGCCGAGGTCACACCACTGCACTTCAGCCTGGGCGACAGAGCAAGACTCTGTCTCATAAAACAAACAAACAAACAAACAAACAAAAACCCACCAAATATAGTTAAGATTCGTATTAGGAGAATAAGCATCAATAACAGAACCATATTCAAAATTCTTTTTCACAGGCTTTAAACAATGTATATAAAATTAACTGCTTCAGGAAAACTTTGATAAAGGTCAGATGCTGAATGAGGGTCATATACAGGATAAGAGTAGTATAAGCAAGCACAATTCATAACCTGAAGTTTGCCTATTTATTTTTTTCTTCCTTTTAAGAAAAGCTTAGAGCCCTAAAAAGACAGTTCCCACCTTTCATATTCAGGCCTTCTCTTACGAAGCTCTTTGTTGATACAGGAATTCTTTGGGGAATAGAACAAATAGCTGAATAAAGGTTGCACTAGGCACCATATAGTTTCTTTGTTGACATGAGGGTCATAATACCTCCCTTGCAGAACTGTTTTGAGGATACAATGAGGTAATGTATCTAACATATCTGGTGAAGTGCTTGACACAAAGTAAGCAGTGATAGATGGCACCTTCCCAGTAAGCAGATGACCTGAACTCCGGAGTTCTGGAAATTATTCTATTTCTGATTATATACTATTAGAATCAAATTACTAACAGGATCAGTTTCAAAGAAAACAATAACAACAAAAAAACCTAGAGATAAGCAAGAAAATATCACTTAATGAGTACCTACCAAATGCCAATAATTTCACTTGACCCATCATATAAATTATCTCATTTATTCTTCCTGACAAAGTAGTATGTTCTCATTTTAAATATAGGAAACAGAAACTCAAATAGGCTAATTGACCAAAACTTAAATTTGAAAGTGACAGAAGCCGGATTACAACCCAAGTCGTCCAGAAGCCTATATGCAACCCTAACATTCTACCTTCTGGCTGCCTTCTGGAATAACATCAAAGAGAAAGTTACAAAATAACTTTGGTAAAGAATTTCAGAGAGTAATGGCTCCAAACAATGAATAAGTACTTTCTATTAACAAACAGCTATTCATTTTCAATGACATATTTATAGAATGCCATTTTTGGTTTAATTCAAGTAAACACAGAAGTTACTCATTGTATATAATATATACATATATGTCTGTGTATTCAATATATACAGATACATAATATATCTGCCTATCTATAGAGTGAACACTTTACAGACTGTACAATATGCATATAAATAAGAGATTAAGTTCTTCACAAAATTCCCAGTGAAAGCTCAGTAAGTAGATGCAAAAACAAAGAACAGGTTTCAGTCCATTGTTCTTTAGTTTTCCAGAAAAGAGGAGTATTTTTTCCCTATAGCAACGGGAAATCTCTAATAATTTCATTTTTCAGCAGGATGGGGTTGGAGGTTCCTTAGTGAATACCTTCTCTGGTGCTAAATCGGGTGTTCTATTTAAAATAGTAACCAGCTTCTGACATTAGTAGTCATGCAGATCCCAAGATACCACATCACATAATCTTCTTGTGGATCTTGAGGAAATAAAGGAAGTGGCATCATGGTCCCCATTATAACTATCGATGGTGACACGCTACCAATAACAGAATGAATTAGATTTCAGGACTGATGTGTGCCCCATGATACAGGGGGTTGCATACTGAGCATGCAAGATATACAGAAATAACTACAATGGTTCCTTCTAATTTTGTTTTGACTACACATTCATATAACTGCATATATACCTAATCACTGAATAATACATGTTTTATCGTGTTCAGCTCTTTTTGAATCAGCCTGTATTTTTATAAACATACAAACAAACACCCTTATGTTATAGTCAGAATCTAGCTCCTGTCAACCTGTTAATCCTGTAAGGATTAATATGGCCTTCTACATTACCAGAAATTATTTAACCAATCAACTTATCATTCCCGACTGATAATTATTTTACCCAGCATCACTTCAAGTTCAAGGGCAACACTCGCGCTGTGTCTTTTCCTTAAAACAATTTGTTGTTTCATTAATTTATTAATTAGTTCCACAAATATTTATTAAACCCATGATATAGAAGGCTCTGTTGTAGGAGGTGGGGAAATGGTAATGAATAAAACAGATGGGCTGGGCGTGGTGGCTCACGCCTGTAATCCCAGCACTTTAGGAGGCCGAGGCGGGCAGATCACGAGGTCAGGAGATCAAGACCACCCTGGCTAACACGGTAAAACCCCGTCTCTACTAAAAATACAAAAAAATTAGCTGGGCGTGGTGGCACTCACCTGCAGTCCTAGCTACCTGGGAGGCTGAGGCAGGAGAATCGCTTGAACCCAGGAGGCAGAGGTTGCAGTGGGCTGAGATGGCCCTACTGCACTCCAGCCTGGGAGACAGAGCAAGACTCAGACTAAAAAAAAAAAAAAAAAAAAAATACAAAATTCCTCCTTTGAAGGTGCTTACATCCATTTGAGAGGCAGACTAACAAGCAAAATATTTCACATGGTAGTAAGTGCCATGGAGCATAATAAAGCAAGACACAGGAAAGGACACACTATTTTATACAAAAGGGTCAGAGAAGGCCTCTCTAATGAGGTGAACTCTGAACAGAAACCTGAAGTATGGAATTCCTGGCAGTCCAAATAGCAAATGCAAAGTCCTGAGGCAGGAATGTACCAGTGGGGCTAGAATGGTTCCAGGAAAAGCTGGGGAAAGCAGTGAGAGATAAAGCTGCAGAGACGGCTGGGGGCCAAAACACATAAAGTACATGAACCCATTATGAGGAATTGGCCTTTTATTCTGAGTGAGATAGAAAAGTATTTCTAAGGCCGGGCACGATAGCTCACGCCTGTAATCCCAGCACTTTGGGAGGCCAAGTGGGGCAGATCACGAGGTCAGGAGATCTAGACCACCCTGGCCAACATGGTGAAACCCTGTCTCTATTAAAAATACAAAAATTAGCCAGGTGTGGTGGCGCATGCCTGTAGTCCCAGCTACCCAGGAGGCTGAGGCAGGAGAATCGCTTGAACCTGGGAGGTGGAGGCTGCAGTAAGCCGAGATTGCGCCACTGCATTTCAGCCTGGGAGACAGAGTAAGACTCTGTCTCAAAACAAAACAAAACAAAAAAAAAAAAAAGAAAAAGAAAGAAAAATTGCTAAATGCAGTACTTCATTTTAGAAGAAGGTTAAATCCAAATCTCAGTGTTAAGCAATAAATGATCTGTACAAGCCTACTTACTAAAAGAAAGGAAGAGGGAAGGAATAAAAACTGCCCCAAATCTTAAATATATTGTGATGAACAAAACACAAATAGAAAACAGAATATCTAATTTGTCTTCCATCTTTTCAAAGTATAAGACATGCTATTTGAGGTTCACCTTTATATGCACGCTGTCCTATGCTAATACCAGAGGCACATCTCTTTTTCTATTCCTGTCCAGGCTAAACATGTTAAATTGCAAACCTTTTTTGTAAAGTGAGTATTTTAAAGTATTTCAATAAAATTTAAGGGGATAAGTATTCCAGCATTCAACACAGCCTTATTAGGAAAACAAAGTCAGTCTGTTATCTTTTGTGTAGAACACATGAAATGAGGATTCTTCACAATCTCAACTTGGCTTTTTCCAGCTACGTAACACTTAAAAAATAATTTTGGGTGAGTTTAGATATTTTTAAAAATCTGGAGGTATTCATAAGAGTCAAGGAATTTAAAAATTAGTGACCAAATGTGGCTACTTTAGCCATAGATAGGCCAAGTCTATCCTTGTTTAATAACTTCAAGATGAGCCTTTAATTTCACATTCATTAGTAAGTAGAATCTTGTCCAACATCCTTATCACTAAATCTCATATTATTAAATTAAGTCAAGGCATTCAAAGTGATAATAATATCTACATCTAAAAATAGGAATTTAAAAGCCAGCTAAATTTTCAAATATTTATTTTTACAACTTCTATTAGTTGTTATTTATCTCACATTTATACCATCACAGAACTGAAACTCATTCAACTGTTTATTAATAATCTTTATTTTTGTTTATAGAAAACTGAATTTTGCTTATAATAGAAGACTTGTTTATATTACTGATTGATAATTTAATGGATTTTGTTGAAAATTTAAGCTACATTAGAATCCCAAAGCTTTTCAGTATTAACAAAGTATTAGTATCTTTTTTTCTAACAAGGGAACCATAGAAAACATAAATTATATTCTTCTTCTTCTAATACCTTTTCTATGTTACAGTTTAAAAACCTGAAACCACAGCCAATTAGCAACACATTATGTCCAATTCACCAAAAGGTAAGCTTCTTAAATTCCTAAGAGAATTAATGCACCCTCTCTCCACCACTCTTTTGAGTCTAATAGATTAGGAAATGACCTAAAATGCTGCTAAACATACACAAGGCACAACGTATGTTACTCATCATAGAAGCTCAACACCCAAACTGGACTATACTTGTTCAATGGGACAAATCCACTAAGCAAAAACCTTGAAAACTGTGGCAATGTGAAATTGCTACAAAAGTTCCTAAATGCTTATTCTCAATTTCAGTGCTTATCTCCCTGCAGACCAGGAACAAACAGTTCAGACTGGTACCAGTCCAGGACCCACAAATTAAATAGCACTGACCTAGAAAACTGTTTTCACACTTTTATCACAGTGGGTATCAGAAATACATTTTGTATCATTATCTACCTAATACAAGTATGAAGCAGTAACATACATATTTTCCTGTGGAACCCATTAAAATATATTATTTTTATTTACAAAACAAAACAAACTAGGTGGGGGGAAAGGATGCTGGTCTTGACCCAAAAAAACTGAATATATAAGCCTCAGTTTGATAAACACCAACCTTGACTCAAAGGTGGAGATATCAGAAAGGTCTGGAGGCCTGATAGGCCACATAATAAACATGATGACTGGCTAATAGGGGTCACAAATAAATGTCCACTGAATTGCAGTGAAAAAGCCCATTCATAAAATACTATTAAACTATTTTAACTTTTAAAAAATTCTGCACGCAATAATATCCTCAAAGACATAAAATAAGCAGATCTACCAACAACACAACAATTAATGCAGAGCTCTGGCTAGTACGTGTCTGCAAAGCTCATCGCCACCAAATTTGCTTCTGACATAATCAAAATTACTGAGAAGAATAGAAATGCTGACCATGGATTACTGTATGTGTTGTTCCAACAATAACATCCCGTAGCAAGTGCTTATAAAACTGAACTAGACAAGAGAGATTTCCCCTCTTTGGCCATGACTAAAAATGTGAAGAAGCCAGACACTGATGCCTATCTCTTAAGATAAATAACCTGAAAAGTATTAGATTCCTTGGTGGGAGAAAAACATATCCTCTAATCTGAGTCTTCCTTACTTTGGCTCCAAGGATCCCCTAAAAGCCTTCCAGAGAATGGGAATAGCAGATTCCTGTCACATTAATTTCCTCTTTTATTAGAGTCACAGAAAGATCTGAGACCTTGCAAAGGATAACAACCAGTGCATAGAAAAAAACACATGTTCCACGCTGTGATCTTTAAAAAACTACGATAAATGAAAAGGCATATATATATAACTCTAGCATCAAAGTTAGTGACTCCTCTCAAGATAATGATCCGTTTCTCCCAGAACTATTTTGTAACTCTTTTGGCTGCTTTTCTAAAATGTTCTTGCTGAATACCAATGGTGAGTTTTTAATTCAAAAAACTTTCCCTTAATTAGCATCGTCTAACTGGAATAAGCTGTATCACTGTATCAGGGATTCTTGAGGAAGGGAAGGATCAATTGGCCCACAAGATCTCTTCAAGCTCAAGGGAACTTGAATAATATCACTACCACACAGCCTGTATCATGCAGTGTTCTTCCTCATTCTGAAAATCTGTCTATATTAGCTAATTACTTTATTTTTCTCAGGAGTAATACTATTTGTAACAAGGTAGAAGGAACTCAGAACAGACTGCCAAATAAACCAGACACTAATACTGACTTCAAAGACAAGCAAATCATAGGTACATTTTTAAAAAATCATCTAAGTTGGCTGGGCGCGGTGGCTTAAGCCTGTAATCCCAGCACTTTGGGAGGCCGAGGCAGGCGGATCATGAGGTCAGGAGATCAAGACCATCCTGGCTAACACGATATAAACCCTGTCTCTACTAAAAATACAGAATATTAGCTGGGCGTGGTGGTGGGCGCCTGTAGTCCCAGCTACTCAGGAGGCTGAGGCAGGAGAACGGCGTGAACCCGGGAGGTGGAGCTTGCAGTGAGCCAAGATTGCGCCACTGCACTCCAGCCTGGGCGACGGCAAGACTCTGTCTCAAAACAAAGCAAAACAAACATCCAAGTCTTAGCCTGGTTAATTTGATAAGAAATATAACACAGCCTCAAAAATGTCCAGTATTCCAGAGTTAAAATGCCCAGATTCTAACCCTAACACCTCCATTTACTAGTTGTTCAACCTGGGGCACGTTACTTAACCTCTCTCAGTTTCCTTGCCTGTAAGATGGGAACAGTAATAACAAGGTATTTATAAGGTAATAATAATAAGGTACTTAGGACACTAAACCCAATATTGTTTTGTGAAAGCCACCTCACCAGACTTATTCCAGAAAATGTCAGTTCTTGGCTGCCATAATAATGGGAGAGTATGGGAATAATGAGAAATGAAATACTTCAGGTCCAAATTATCCATAATATATAAAATCACCCCTAAGTTCCTAGAGTGAAACTAATGTCCACCTGTCTTCTAAACAGTCTTCTCAATTAGCAACAATCCAGGGCTTGGTGGCAGCTACATTAGTTTCTGTAAAGTTCAATCAAAGAGAAAGCAGTTATATGTTGAATCACCAAGGTGAACTCAATGACTCCTTTTCTGAATTCCTCCCAGGCCCTTCACTGAATCCTAGGTACAAGGACAACACCTAGGCTCACCATGACTTAGAATTACATGCATTTGTCCCCAAAGGCAATGTTTAGGGGACAGTGTGGGCCTTGGATGCTTCTGAACCATCACAATGATTGGCAATGGAGTCCACGTAGATAAGAAACAGTCACGGGCTGGCCAGAGAAGCTTTGCTCCTAATCCCCACAAAGAAATCCAACATATTAAAATTTTCTCTACAAGTGCTTCCAACTATTAAGTTCTATGAATAAAAAAAGTTAAGATGACACAAATAGCCAATGCCAAAAACATGTATATTACTGTGTATCCAACACGTTTCTTCCTTTTTCATTTGCATCAATGATTATAACCCAAAGGCCCAGTCATAATGGCAATAAAATACAATAATTACAGAACACAGTAGCAGCTACGTTCATGGACCACACCCAAGGCTGTGGGTGAGCTGCATACCACAATGTTGAGATCCGTATTTGAGGAAAATTGAACTTGCATTATAATCTTTGTTTCAGTTTCGACATGCACAACATCTAAGAGTTTGGCTTTCAACCATGGCCTTGTTTTCAGCCGTCTGTCACATAAAATTTCAATTTAGCATCTCACTGATCTTCTGTTTTCTAGGGAAACCTACCCCAAAGCAAACACTGGCATATGCTGACGCTTTAGTGTTCCAATGAAAATAAGATGCATCATGATTCACTGCTCTTCTTGTCGAATCTGTGCCTTATGTGAGTTCTAAAGAGACCAGCAGTTAAATGTGCTAGAATATTGATGAGTTAGGCTAGAAGAAGACAGAGCTATAGAAGAAATGTTTGACAATAGAGCAGTCTTGTAAAAATAGCACTATATAGAAGGTCTGGTTCATATAATTAGAACTTTCCATCTCAGAGCCACCAAAAACATCTGTTATAACCTAGACACTTGCTGTAGCCTATGTTCAATAAAATTGGATACTAAGAAAACTAGTTTCTGAAATTTGACAAAATTCTCAGAAAACGCTTGAGAAATCAAAGAATCATAATAATATCTTTTTTATTTTTTCAGGTTTCATGATAGAAAACAGTAAGTTGGTCGATGTGAAACTAATCGCAATTTCTTACTAGGCTAATCAAAATCTTTATCCTATATTTTCCTTAGTTTACCAAAAATAATGAGCATAAAAACCTACTCAGATTTATCATTGCTATAACTGAAAGGCTTTAGACAAAAAAAAATTATCATAACTACTTTTAGAGGTGACCCAACACATGGTTTTATTAAAAACATTTAAGATCAACGTCTACTTACATAACTTAGTTATGATTAAATTTGTTACTAACCCCCCTCCCCGCAACACACACACAAAAGAGATCATGACAGTTCATTTTACAGAAAAACAGAATAGGGAACTGATTTATTGTTTCACCTAGAATAAAAAATAAAGCAACAAGAAAAACCGGAAAGCCCACATTTTTATCCCCCAACAATGTTAGTATTATAATCGTTAGTCATACTTGAATATAATTCAAGGTTCAGTATATAAAACAAATAAAAGCAAAGCTTCTTTGGTTAAAGTACAAGTATGGGCAGAAAACTCAGAATGTACTCTACTGGGCTGCTGTAACACCACCTTAGGATACCTCAAGACAGACTTTAATATAGTTGAACACTCATATATAGACAGGAAAACGGAAATTCAGCAAGAATAGGTTGACTACTATTTTATTGCCCATTCTACCACAATTAAATGCTAGCCTTTTTTTATCTATGCCTTGGTCTGCTCATTTGAGAGATGGCTATAATAATTTCCACTTCACCATTACAAAGAGACAGCATAATATCAAGAAAATAAAGAACAGCATGAATTTTACTTAGAGCCAAGCAAGACTTCGGTCTCAATACTATCTTAACAACAATAAACTTGCCCAAGTTGATGCAAGGCTGGTTCAACACACGCAAATCAATGAACGTAATCCAGCATATAAACAGAACCAAAGACAAAAACCACAAGATTATCTTAATAGATGCAGAAAAGGCCTTTGACGAAATTCAACAACCCTTCATGCTAAAAACTCTCAATAAATTAGGCATTGATGGGACGTATCTCAAAATAATAAGAGCTACTTATGCCAAACCCACAGCCAATATCATACTGAATGGGCAAAAACTGGAAGCATTCCCTTTGAAAACTGGCACAAGACAGGGGTGCCCTCTCTCACCACTCCTATTCAACATAATGTTGGAAGTTCTGGCCAGGGCAATCAGGCAGGAGAAAGAAATAAAGGGTATTCAATTAGGAAAAGAGGAAGTCAAATTGTCCCTGTTTGCAGACGACATGACTGCATATCTAGAAAACCCCATCGTCTCAGCCCAAAATCTCCTTAAGCTGATAAGCAACTTCAGCAAAGTCTCAAGATACAAAATCAACGTGCAAAAATCACAAGCATTCTTATACACCAATAACAGACAAACAGAGAGCCAAATTATGAGTGAACTCTGATTCACAATTGCTTCAAAGAGAATAAAATACCTAGGAATCCACCTTATAAGGAATGTGAAGGATCTCTTCAAGGAGAACTACAAATCACTGCTCAACGAAATAAAAGAGGACACAAACAAATGGAAGAACATTCCATGCTCATGGATAGGAAGAATCAATATCGTGAAAATGGCCATACTGCCCAAGGTAATTTGTAGATTCAATGCCATCCCCATCCAACTACCACTGACTTTCTTCACAGAATTGGAAAAAACTACTTTAAACTTCATATGGAACCAAAAAAGAGCCCACATTGCCAACTCAATCCTAAGCAAAAAGAACAAAGCTGGAGACATCACACTACCTGACTTCCAACTATACTACAAGGCTACAGTAACCAAAACAGCATGGTACTGGTACCAAAACAGAGATGTAGACCAATGGAACAGAACAGAGCCCTCAGAAATAATGCCACACATCTACAACCATCTGATCTTTGAAAAACCTGACAAAAACAAGAACTGGGGAAAGGATTCCCTATTTAATAAATGGTGCTGGGAAAACTGACTAGCCATATGTAGAAAGCTGAAACTGGATCCCTTCCTTACACCTTATACAAAAATTAATTCAAGATGGATTAAAGACTTATATGTTAGACCTAAAACCATTAAAATCCTACAAGAAAACCTAGGCAATACCATTCAGGACATAGGCGTGGGCAAGGACTTCATGTCTAAAACACCAAAAGCAATGGCAACAAAAGCCAAAATCGACAAATGGGATCTCATTAAACTAAAGAGCTTCTGCACAGCAAAAGAAACTATCATCAGAGTGAACAGGCAACCTACACAATGGGAGAAAATTTTTGCAACCTACTCATCTGACAAAGGGCTAATATCCAGAATCTACAATGAACTCAAACAAATGTACAAGAAAAAAACAAACAACCCCATCAAAAAGTGGGCAGAGGACATGAACAGACACTTCTCAAAAGAAGACATTTATGCAGCCAAAAAACACATGAAGAAATGCTCCTCATCACTGGCCATCAGAGAAATGCAAATCAAAACCACAGTGAGATACCATCTCACACCAGTTAGAATGGCCATCATTAAAAAATCAGGAAACAACAGGTGCTGGAGAGGATGTGGAGAAATAGGAACACTTTTACACTGTTGGTGGGACTGTAAACTAGTTCAACCATTGTGGAAGTCAGTGTGGCGATTCCTCAGGGATCTCGAACTAGAAATACCATTTGACCCAGCCATCCCATTACTGGGTATATACCCAAAGGACTATAAATCATGCTGCTATAAAGACACATGCACACGTATGTTTATTGTGGCACTATTCACAATAGCAAAGACTTGGAACCAACCCAAATGTCCATCAATGATAGATTAAGAAAATGTGGCACATATACACCATGGAATACTATGCAGCCACAAAAAAGGATGAGCTCATGTCCTTTGTAGGGACGTGGATGAAGCTGGAAACCATCATTCTCAGCAAACTATCGCAAGGACAAAAAACCAAACTGCCATGTTCTCACTCATAGGTGGGAATTGAACAATGAGAACACTTGGACACAGGAAGGAGAACATCACACACTGGGGCCTGTTGTGGGGTGGGGGGAGGCGGGAGGGATAGCATTAGGAGATATACTTAATGTAAATGATAATGTAAATGATGAGTTAATGGATGCAGCACACCAACATGGCACTTGTATACATATGTAACAAACCTGAATGTTGTGCACATGTACCTTAGAACTTAAAGTATAATAAAAATACATATATAAATAAAAATAAATAAATAAACTTGCCCAAGTTAATTAACTTCTCTAAATTAGTTTCCTCATCTATGAAGAGGTTAATACCACCTACCTCACAGGGTTATTCTGAAGATTAAATGAAGAAATCCATGAAAATTATCTTACCCTATACCTATACCTTGTAGTTAGTAAAATAACATGGAATTGGCACACGATATCCATGTATTTACCATATGAACCTTTTCAATGTTACAATCATTATATGGTACTTTCATGGAAAAATTCATTATTAACAATCTATCTCACTATTCTGGCACTTCAGTAGTGGCTGAAAGAAAAGATTTAAATGAAAAAGGTTATAAACTAAAGTTAAAAGCACAAGGATTCT
Organism: Symphalangus syndactylus; assembly: GCF_028878055.3. Lineage (NCBI taxonomy): Eukaryota > Metazoa > Chordata > Mammalia > Primates > Hylobatidae > Symphalangus > Symphalangus syndactylus. Next base: position 43,677,611 of record NC_072432.2, read on the forward strand.
TCATACTAATATTCAATCCTACTAGATGACAAATCTATAATGAAATAACATTTGACAAATTTACATACATTGCAGAATAAGCTTTTCTCCATGCATATACAGATGCTCCTAGACTAATGATGGGGTTATGTCCCAGTAAACCCATTTTCAATTGGAAATATCATAAGTAAAAAATGCATTTAGGCTGGCGCGGTGGATCATGCCTGTAATCCCAGCACTTTGGGAAGCCAAAGCAAGCGGATCACCTGAGGTCAGGAGTTCAAGACTCCTGGCCAACATGGCGAAACCCCATCTCTACCAAAAATACAAAAATTAGCCAGGCATAGTGGCGTGTGCCTGCAATCCCAGCTACTCAAAAGGCTGAGGCGGGAGAATCACTTGAACCCGGGAGGCAGAGATTGCAGTGAGCGGAGATCACCACCACTGCACGCCAGCTGGGGCAACAGAGTGAGACTCCATCTCAAAAAAAGAAAAATGCATTTAACACACCTAACTTAACAAACATCAAAGCTTAGCTTAGCCTACCTGAAATGTGCTCACATTAGCCTAGAGTTGGGCAAAATCATCTAACAAAAAGCCTATTTTATAAAAGAAGTATTGAATATCTCATGTTATTTATTGAATACTGTACTGAAAGTGAAAAACAGAATGATTTCACACCACTGTAAAGTCAAAAATTCATAAGACAACCTTTGTAAATTGAGGACCATTCGGTATATATAGATACAGATATATATAGATATAGAATGTATCTATACATACACATTGCATATACCAAAGGTATTTTATTATATACTATGACAGGAAACTTTAAAAACAATTGATAAAACTTCACAAATTTGATAATGCTACTCATTCCTTAAAACTGTTCATGCTCTTATATCATATGCATTTGTCAAAATTATAATTATGTGATTGTATACTGAATAGCTCTTTTATTAGCTAGTGTGGCAGTTGCATGGCAGCAGGTACCATTTCTCTCTCGTTCACACCTATCTTCCTGAAGTATGTTTTGAAAGAATGTATAATCTGTGTCTTTATATATATGTATGAATGTATGTATGTATGAATGTATATACATATATAAATGAGTACATACGAAGAGAAAAACGACTAGATGGATATCTACCAAAATATGCTTGTTTTCTCTAAAGGGCAGATGAGTTTCTTTTTTTCTGTATCTTCCAAATGTTTTTCAATATATGTGTAAGTGTTTCACAAACAGAAAATAGCTATTAAATATTTTCTTAAAGATAAATGTTATTAAAAGCTAACAGACAATAAGGAAAACAACAGCATTAGCTTGAAAAGCTACTTAAACTCAAATGATTTCATTGTCTCTGGATGGAAGATGGCCTCAAAAGGGATTACTGCATGTACTCAGGAAAAGGACAATGCAAAGAAAACCAATTTACTAGTTTTAAATAATAAAATGATTAAAATTATATGAAGACAACAAAAGATTATAAAGTCCAACAACAAAAGATAGGATGAATAGCTCATTCTTGGCAAAGACTTTTATGATATAGTCATTTTTCAAAGACAAATTATCTGTGAAGATAACACTGGAACAGTGTAAATAAATATACTGACAATGTGAAAGAAGAGATTTTTAAAAAATGTATTTTCAGAAAATATTTTCACATTTCACACAAGCTTACCAAATTTATTCATCCTCCAATGACATGGCCATATAATACTCCCTGTGGAAAGCTGAATTTCTTGATACAGAATTTCTTGGTAAGAAATGGATTTCAAACATGCAGGTGGTAAACATAACACATGAGAGCTCTGTAATCTGGCAAGGAGGGATGAGCTGCAGGATCATCCACACGACAAGGTAATCCAAACAGTGAGTGGGCCAGTGGTTCACATACTTCTTTAGGGCTCACAATAACCACTAGTGCTCTTTATGGACCCTGTGGATTCTCTACTGAATTCTGATACACTGGATTCTCCCATAACTTGGCTCAGCACTGAATATTTACATTGCCATAAGAATGAAAAAGTTGAATACAGATTTTTAAAATTTATCGTTAAATTATGTTGATACCAAGAAGATGGCAAGAGAAGTACTATCACAGAAGGAAGTCAGACGCTAATAACTAAAACCGATCATTTGGCTGGGTGCGGTGGTTCATACCTGTAATCCCAGCACTTTGGGAGGCCAAAGCAGGCAGATCACTTGAGGTCAGGAGTTCAAGACCAGCCTGACCAAGATGGCTAAACCCTGTCTCTATTAAAAATGCAAAAATCAGCCAGGCATTGTGGCATACACCTGTAATCCCAGCTACTTAGGAGGCTTTGGCAGGAGAACTGCTTGAACCTGGGAGGCAGAGATCTTACCACTGCACTCCAGCCTGGGCATCAGAGTGAGACCCCGTCTCAAAATAATAATAATAATAATAAAAAAACTGATAATTTAAAAGTTAGCAGATGGTTAGTATTTAGAATATAAAGGTAAATCCTAGGAGAAGTCATTGGTTGCTCTGCTAAAAGAGACCAGGTAAGAGGAGGGGCAAAAAAGAAACGACTGGGGTTTTTCTTGTATTAGTTGACACTATACTTCTAGCTATTCTTCTCCTGCTTCAGATGCACTAATCAACCTAGACTACCAAAGTCACCTTATCTTGCCCTGCCCCTTCTAGAGTTTCTGACCATGTCATAGATGTGCCTGATGTTATCCTGACGTGCATTTTTTTTCTGCTGCCACCATATAAATCTAGATCACTCTTTTTTAATCAATTTCTACTGCTACTATTTTATGAAGCAAAATCTAAGGGGAAAAGATCTTTTCATTCTCTATAATTCTACTTACATTTTTTTCTTTTGAAAAATTTCATATTCAGGCTTTATATTTATATATTAGTAGACATAATTTTACTGAGAGTAGACTTTGCTATGAAGAGATTTTTATATTTATCTGCATTCAATTGGTCAATGAATTCTCTATTGGGATCATATGCGTAATCACAAATTAATTTTAATGCAGCCTCTTTGGGGCTTTTAAATATAAAGACAATATTTACAGAGTTGGAATTTAATCTATTTCTTTTTTACTTTAAAAAGACTCTAAATCTCACATATAATCCCTTTCATAATGCAAGCTTTGAAAACAGCTTTTAAGCAATACTTTCATTTTTCCCTTACTTTTTCCAACCACAAGAATGTTGCCCACATTTCTTTAAACAAATCTCTCAGCCACTCAACTTGACAACTTGTAGATATTTTTAAATTATACTAGAGTATATATTACATTGTCAAAAAACAGTTGTCACTAAATGGAATAAAAGACTTAGAAAGGAGATTAAACTTCTCAAGACTCTGAAAATAGTCAACTGTGATGATATATAAAAAACAGCCATCAAAGTCTTTGTTTTACAACTGCAGTAATAAAAACTTGTATATATATCCACAGCTCATCCTAGCTACAAAATCACACTCTTATTAGGCATTAGGTAGTTACTGAGAACAGTGATTAAGTAAGCTTCAAAATCATTAGGCACAGTCCAAAATCTTACCTTAGTTTAAGTAAACTTTACTATGTAATATCTTTGCCTAATAATCAGTTCATCATATACAGGAAAAAAGTCAATCAGTCCTTCTGTAGAGAATGAATAATGTATTTCCTAAAGCCAAAAAAAAGACATTCTTCCACTTCTCCATATCATCTTGGAGAACAATTTACGCTCAACTACACAGGAAAACTATTCTTTCTGAGATGACCTCAGTTGTGACCACTTTTTTCCTTTATGGGTCATATACCAGACACAGTAGCGGTTAGGTAATCGTTATTTTGCCTCAATTTAATTTCTCATGTGTATGCATATTTTAGCATTGCTTGTGTGTCAAGACTTTTTCATGTATTGAAGGAGATACTACTTAGCTGAATAAAAAGTGACTCCTTCTTCCAAAGATCTTAACATTTATTTGGGGAGATGAAATGAATAAGCATTACAGGGCTGCGGTTAAAAATACGGGCTATGAAGTGAAAAAAACTTGACTCTAGAATTAAAAGTCTTTGACGATGAAACCCAGTAATCTGCTTCATGAGTTTTAAACTCAATAAAGTTTCAGGGTCTTGATTTGGGAGAATCCAAGGGATACCCTTTCATTTACTGCAAACTTATAAATTTATTAATGTCCAGCTTTAGCACAAGTAATTTATGGGGCTCTTTGCAAACAGAGTAAATCTAGTAGTTTCAGACTACTAATTTTTCTAACCTTAGCCTTTGGCAGCACTATTGGCATTAAACAGGTATACAATAAGCTAAATTTGTTAAATAATGTTAACAAATAATATCGCTTCACAGAAAATAACTGTGGATTTAACTGAGTTAGAACCAGACTAAGCTATAAAACCTGAGATAGAAATGATCTTTTCTAACAGAAGCATTACAATGATTATAGTTTCACGTCACCAGTTACCCATTGTCGTTAGCTTTATACTGTGATACATAATTGGGTATCCTTTCATCTTGTTCTTCAAAATTTTCTAAACTCTTCTTGGGTCTTTGCCTTTCCTTTTGAATTTTAAATTGGTATGTTAAGTTCAAGCTTTTATTCTTTTTGCTTAGCATTTTTCCTATTCTCTTACTTCTTTCTGCATCTATTTAATTTTATTGCCATATGGACCTCAACCCCAGTTCAGGTGAGTATATTTCAAAGAAAAGTCACATACTATTTGCATGACCTTCTTTCTAGTAATGTTTGTACAAGATGATGCCAAAATTCTGTGATCAGTAATTTTCAATATGAAAAATAAAACCATCATTAGTTGCAGATATCAGAACTATTCCCTTTTGCTCAAGTATGGATAATTACAGTTGACCACCACAGAATTCCAAAATTGGAGTTTTAGAATTACAAACTTTCAGAGTTCCAAAATGAGATATTTATGGACTTGCAAGTCATCAAAGCTTAAGTCAATCTGTGGTGTGTCTAATGCGTACTTTGAAGTGTATCAACTAAGCTAAAATGCTACTAGAGATAATACACCAAAGTTATTCTGAGAATTAATGATAAGCTCTAGCCAAAGCCACACTGTTTGCTTGCATCTTTCAGTGTGTGACAACAGATAGAGCTTAAAATAATTTTACAAGGACAATGGCATTTGCTAAATGCTTGCTACCAAGTCTTTGAAATTTCTCATTTTCTGTTATTCACTTACTCTTTACACATTGGGAAGTAACTGAAAGATTCCTACTAAATAGATAATACATAAATCTTTCAGAAATGTCCTAACTTTGAATCTAAAAAGTGAGAATAAAATATATTTTATATAGAAAAATAATCCATATGCAATCATAGCTTAGGAGAAGAATATTTAAGACAAGGGGGATGTCTTGAAGCAAACCTTATAAAGTGAGCAAACAACAAAAATGTATTCAGATGACAATTCTACTGAATCATTATGTAACTGTATATTATTACATCACTATATAATTTCCATATATTTAATATATGTATTTATGTGTATGCTGCATACTATACCACTGACTTATGTAAGGAACTATATAAAATGAAGCTTTCTATTCTGTAAATCATTATACAAATATGAGGTACTGGTATCATCATTTTATTGAAGATTTTATACAGAATATATGAATTTTTTTTTTCTTGAGACAGTCTCGTTCTGTCACCCAGGCTGGAGTGCAGTGGCGCGATCTCAGCTCACTGCAACCTCCGCCTCCTGGGTTCAAGCGATTCTGAGTAGCTGGGTAACTCCCGAGTAACTGCTACTGGTAATAAGCCAGTAGAGCCAGGAAGACAAAGGGAAATTATGTTAATTGAACCCAGAATACTTTATCCAAATTGCCCTCTAACATGTGTGTACAGTATCTACAAATGTACACAGATACTATGCATACTGTTGTACACCTTGCTTTTTTAACTCAACTTCTTAAACTTCAGCTTATTTTTATTTGCTCAAAAACTGTTCATTTAAAAAATAATACATATTGTTCCATTATACAGACAGACGAAGATATATTGACTCCATTTCCTGCTGATGAACATTTAGCTTGCTCTTAATGCTTTAATAATTTACTTCAAGCATACTTCATTTTACACATTTGTGAGTATATCTATGGGATAAATTTATAGAAATGGAATTGATAGGTCGGAGGGTATAATCATTCCCTTTAGAAGGGAACAACCCTACAGACGTCCTGTCTATCAAAGGCCTTTTCTAGGAATACATACAAATAGGCAATCTACAGGAGAATGAGAATGCATACATCAAGACAGAGAAACAGGGATACAGAGGTTATTTAGCAACTAACTCTGTACTCCATATAGAACCTCCTCACATATAAGAATATGATGCTTGCAGGCATTACGTTACCTGAGAATGCTGGCACACAAATGAAGGTCAATTAACTCTGCATATAGTGTCCTTAACTTTAGGACCAAGAGCAAATACACACAAAACTGATGTTTTCTACAAACAAGTATTGGAAGCCAAGGAAATAGGACACTTAGAGTAACCAATTAAAGCAAAACATGAATTAACAACCTCATGTAGATACTGAGTACCTTATATGGCTTTTTTTTTTGCTTTTAACTTAACACCTTAGATGGCTTTTTCAACTCAAGAAATATTGCCCAGGCAATGGAAAGCACAGGGTTAGGCAAAACACTTGTAAGTCAGGTATTTATTTATACATATAAGGAAGAAATTGAGACAGAAGAGGAAGAGCGTGGCCAGCCACGGGACATCAAATCACCACTGGCAAGGTAACTACACAGCAAAAGTGGTGAGCTGAGAAAGACCAATTTATCTGTGAACTATACTAAGCTTAGAGGGAAGTGGGTGTGCCCTAAAGAAGATTAGATGAATTCCTAACATGTTTTTAAAGTAGAATAATGTGAGTCACTCAGAGGGAGTAAACAGGCACTTTATATCTGATGTCTTTTGGTTCACCCCTTTATTTCCTCTCTTATCTTCCCTTAGAAAAATGTCATGAAAACAATCCAATTCCTTATCTCTTTCTAAATTGAAAATTGGATGTATATGAACTTTCTATGGAATCTACTAAAACATTGACAATATCTCTCCAATTTCCTGTTGTAGACCTCTAAGAGGGTGAAGCAAAATGAAAGTATTTCATCTAATTCCTATCTTCCTGCTAGTAAATAAATTTATGTTCAAAGTATTTTTTCCTTCTAGTCTTAAAGACGTCTTTATAAAAATGTCAGGACAAATGGATTTCAAAAGTAAAGGCTTAGAGTTTGGAATGAATGTTGGATGGCAATCCATTTGAGTGGTAGGTATGGTCTCTTCTGAATTAAGTAGCCTGGGTTCAAATCCTGAATCAGTTATTGATGAGTAACTTTGTGTAAGTTACTCAGACTTCCATTTCTTTATTAAGAAAACAAAAGTGCTTGCGCACACACAAAAAAGTGTGAAAACAGAGAGTACAGTTGGCATCAAGAAAATCAGGGTAAAATTAAAAGTGTCATAAAAGCACCCTCAATGACTAGATGTTAAGACATATCAGCTAAGATAATGGTGAGAGACTTGATGATAGATAAGGATGCCTTTTTTTGGTAAAAAGCAAACAACCAAAAGATTACTTAATAGCACTGTACTTACCAGGAGTGAGAAGAGATGGCAAACACTGACATTTTCTCAACAGTAGTCCTGAATGACTCTGGTATAGAAATGTCCACAATGTAGGAGTTCAGTCACCTGCATAAAGTACTAGGAAACTACAAGACCAACCAACCAACCAACATGAGAAGAAGTCTGGAAAGGAGTCTGAATATAATTCTGGCAAACAGGTGGTAATAAAATGCATCAGTCAGATCTCCTATCTCACATAATCTACATTGTTACAGTCAGTTCAGTGTACATAATTTACCCTTTCAGAAGACAAAATGTGTTAGACAGAATAATGGCTTCCCAAAGATGTCCCTGTCCTAATCCCCAGAACCTATGAATATGTTACATTAACATGCAGAAGGGAATTTAGGGTACCAGATGGAATTAGGCTGCTAATTAGATGATCTTAAAATAGGAAGATTATCCTAGATTATCCAGTGGGCCTACTGTAATCACAAGGGCCCTCAAATGTGGAAGAGGGAGAAAGAAGAGTCACTGTTAGGATGATGCAATGTGAGACAGACCCCTTAGTCACTGTTGCCTTTGAAGACAAAAAGAATGCAAGTCAAGGAATGCAGGGAGTCTCCAGAAACTGGAAATGGCAAGAGAAATGATGCTGCCGAAGAACCTTCAGAAAGGAAGGTCGACCCCTTAATTTTAGCCTAGTGAAGCCCATTTCAGACCTGTAACCTCCAAAACTGTAAAATAATAAATTTGGGGGTTTGGGGGTACAGTCTGGCCACTAAGTTGGCAATTTGTTACAGCAGCAATAGGAAACTAATACACAGGTAAATAATTTTTGGAAAACTTTTATGAAAATGTTATAGTAAGCATTTTCTTAATTGAGGTATTTGATGTCAATTTACACAGCAAATTCAGTTATTCAGAATTAACCATGTTCTGGGGTTTCTGGGATAACTGAAGTTTTACCACTAAGTTTAGATATATATATTTTTTTTCCTTAAGCCCTAAGATCGTTAACAGTTAAGTGTAAAACCTAGATGTTACAATGTTAATTAATATAATCACAAAATAATTCACATGCAATTTCAAATACCTTAAATTTCTTGAATATTCAGGTTGAAAAAGGTGAGGGGGCCTAATGTCAGAAAGAGTGCTAGGGTTGAACATATTAAGTAAAAATTTTAAGTAATATATATAACACTAACATTAAAAAATTTAATATCACAAATGATGGATTTTTGCACCACTTACCGTAGATTTAGCTTTATATTTTAAAAAATACTTCAAGTTATAGAAGAGGTATTGTAAAAATCAAGAACTCCTATGAATAAAAATATCTTCTATTGATGACAGCAAATTTAATTTGTATTTAATATTAGATAGATAATTAAGCCACATGAAAGTATTTCCCTAAAGAGTATTAGGAAAAAGAATCTGTTTGGAACTTCTTGAAAGTAATAAATTCCAAAGATTTCCTAATAGCTTTTGTTTGATAACAATTTAAGAAGCGAATGTGAAGAGGAAAAAAAAACTACTTAATATGCTTCTCTAGATAAGTTTACCTTCTTTTTTTATACTGTTACTTCCAATGCGAAACTATTCTGCTTGGAAGAGAAGTGAGGTTGTGTGTATATAGATGTGTGGGGCCGGCTGGGGTGAGGTGGGCGGCAAGGTTTAAATGGGATATAGTAAAGAACAAAGCATTTTCTGCTCCAGGAGAAATTAATAACCGGGGATAGTACTGACAATGCAATATCATTTGGGTCAGAATATTTTAAAAATCCATCATAATGTTCAGTTCTATGAGGATATCCTCTTCCCAAAGCAAGCATCATAAATGGTCAAAACAAATTTTATATCCATCATTTGTATAATCTGCACAAAAGTGGAAAACAAATATTTATAAATACTACCCAACTGAGTTATAACCTCACAGCTTCTTGCATTATATAATCAATAGCTCCACTTAAGACAAATAGAATAGACAATAGTCTAGGAGTTGTTATAAAATGTCATGAAATAAGACATATTTCAAAAAACACTTTTATAAAAATATACTTTTGAAGGCTACTCAGTTGTCAATGATTTAACAGGACAAGAAAACACAATATTGGGAAAAAAGGCCATAAGAAATCAGATGAAAAATACATCTGACTACCATGACCTTAACAAATAGGCTTACACAAGTGTGAAATGCACACAAGAATAAGAGAACAACTAGACTAGGGCAGTTTGTTTTATGCAGCACCCAGCCATCTCAACAATCATCTACTAAAAAATGACTATAAAAATGAAAGATGATCGTGTTTCCTGTCTAGGAAATATTATTCAAAATTGGAACACAGTGCTCTTAAGAAGAAACAGTGACCTCCAACCTTAAGAATATCTTCTTAGGAAGGGGCTATCAGCCACAAAATGCCAAAAGTACAATAATCTGATGTTGTGATCTGAGCAACATTCTTTCTCATAATTTTTCCATCTTTGGTATGTGTGTCAGGCACTGAGTAAGAGAAATGATCCTTTTCTCCCCCGGAAAAACATACACAAACAATGAAACCACTGTGTGTTGACAGAGATACCACAAATAGGCAAAGCAAATATTATTTGGGCTTCTAAAAAGATATCATATGACTACATGGTTAACAAAAGATGCTGACATATTAGAGTTGTAAAAATTTAAAGGAGCAAGCTCCATCATTTGTGATGTAAAAAATGGTTTCAAGAGTTTTACTGCTACATTAGAGGTATAAATAAGCCTGAAGAAAATCACAGACATTCGAATTATATTTTTAAAAATATTTATATGCTTAATTTAGGCAAACTATCAAATTGAGGCTTAACTTTTTAAAGTAAGCTAACTACAAAATAGGAATTCCTAACTTAAGAGTAAATAAACCCATAGAGTTGAAGTAACTTCCTCATAGCCAGTAAGTGATGAAGTCAGGTTTGAACTCTGATATTTCTGATTCATCTCATTAACCAGAAAAACAAGCCTATGCTGTTGTCAAAGTAGCCTTTTCTTCTGCTGGATTTAACCATGGCAAGGTATTGCTAATCTTTGCATCAAGAGATTCATCAGTAAATCTCATGCACATACTTCCCTAAACAGAGGTTACCTAAGCAGTAGCAAAAACTGACCAGATATTAGCCAGGCATGGTGGTACACGCCTGTAATTCCAGCTACTCAGGAGGCTGAGGCATGAGAATCACTTGAGCCTGAGAGGCGGAGGTTGTAGTGAGCTGAGATTATGCCACTGCACTCCAGCCTGGGCAACAGAGTGAGTGAATTCATCCTTAATTAAATAAAGGACTAGATTTCATACAGAGAATGCCTCAAAACAGACCCTCTAAATTAGCATGGCATCACAGTGGTATGGTGGAGATGCACAGCTCCTAGTCATAATGCCTGGCCAGTGCCAACTTCACCACTTACTCAATGTATCCCTATAAAATTGGGAAAATAAGAATATGTACCGCTCTTGAGCCACTTGCTTGAGCCCACTCCCACACTGTGGAGTGTATTTTTGCTTCAATAAATCTATGCTTTTGTCTTCAAAACACAACAAAAAAGAATATGTACCTATATGGGTTGAATGGTGGCCCCCCAAAGAGATGTGTCCATATCCCAATACCCAGACCCTATGAACGTAACCTATTTGGGAGAAGGGTCTTTGCAGATGTAATTAAGTTTAAAATCTTGAGATGGGATCATCCTAGATTATACTCAGGTAGACCCTAAATCCAATGATGAATGTCCTTATAAGAAACAAAAGAGGAGAGGACACAGACAGACTAAGAGGAAGAGACAAGCTGACCAAGGAGGCAGAGACTGGAGTGATGCAACTGCAAGGAATGCCAAAATGATCGCAAGTGTTGGTGAGGATGTGAGGAAAAGGAAACCCTTAGCGTACTGCTAGTGGGAATGTAAACTAGTACAACCATTATGGAAAACTGTGTGGAGGTTCCTTTAAAAAATTAGAAATAGAACTACCATATGATCCAACAATCCCACTCTTGGGTATATATCCAAAGGAAATGCAGTCAGCATATTGAAGAGATATCTGTACTCCCATAATATGGAATCAACCTAAGTGTCCATCAATAAATGCAAGGATAAAGAAAACACACACACACACACACACACACACACACACACACACAGTGGAATACTATTCAGTCTTAAAAATGAAGGAAATTCTGTCATTTGTGAAAACATGTATGAACCTGGAGGACATCATGTTAAGTGAAATAAGCCACACACAGACAAATACCGCATGATCTCCTATGTGGAATCTAACAAAGTTGAACTCATAGAGGCACAGAATAGAACGGTGGTCACTGATGGAGGTGGGCTGGGGAGATGTTGGTCAAAGGATATAAAATTTCAGTTAGGTAGGAGGAATAAGTTCAGAAGACATTGTAAAAGATGGTGATTATACTTAACAACAATGTAGTATATTCTTGAAAATTGCTGAGAGAATAGATATTAAGTGCTCACACCCCAAAAAATTGGTAAGTATGTGGGATAATGCATATGTTAATTAGCTAGATTTTGCCATCTCACAGTGTATACATATTTCAAAACATCATGTTGTACATGATAAACATATACAACTTTTATTTATAAATTTAAAAAATTAGAAATAATTAAAAAAATAAAACTAACAACAGCCACCTGAAGATGAAGGAAGCAAAGAAGGATTCTCCTAGAGGGAATGTGATCCTGCCAGCACCTTGATTTGAGACTTGCCTCCAGAACTGGGAAAGAATAAATTTCTGTTGTTTTAAATCCCCCAGTTTGTGGTAATTTATACAGTAGTCACAGGAAACTAGTATCGTACCCAAAAAGAATTTTTAAAGGATCTGATAAAACAGTGTAGTATGCAAAGCACCTTCATCCGAGTAATGACTACTAATGAATGAAAATATATGAGGGGCTGACCATTCTGTCCACTTTTGCATTTTCCCAGGGTGGTAAACATCTCTGGGAAACACATATGTCTTTCCTCCTTGTGAAATGAAATGAGGAAACACATATGTCTTTCCTCCTTGTGAAATGAAATGAGGAAAAACATATGTCTTTCCTCCTTGTGAAATGAATTACAAAAACTGATTTAGTGCCCCAGTAAGTATATTTTTTAAATTAGTAATTATAACCATTAAACTGTTTTTAGGAAATAATTTTGTTTTAATAATTTTTCTCATTTATTTTACTAATTTAGCTAAAGCTAAATTTACCAGGAACCAAGGAAAAGTAGCATTCGCTCCTACTAAATAGATGAAATAACAGAATTAGAGATTACTGGAAATAGTTGAAATTATAAAAATAGGGTGGATCATTTAATAAAGAAAAAAGATTCATTTTCCAACAAGTGAAATATTGCTTGTGTAGGACAGTATACACTACTGAAGCACAACAATTTCTTCTTCTAACCCAAAGAGACACTTTAGCCACTCGAGCAGTCCATGCAACCTACTGATTAGGTAGAGATCCAAACGTCCTCTTACCTAGAAGGTAAGATGTATCACTGAAACCTCCTTCTCTGCAGGGTTATGGCCTACCAAAAACTAGCAGGCAAATGAGAAAAAAAAGTACCCCTTAATAAACATAATAAATGTAATCTCCCTTTAAGGCCCAATATACAGGCTTCCATCTCGTGTTGGAGAGCAAAGAGGAGCCCCTTATTTATTTATTTATTTATTTGACAGTCTCACTCTATCCCCCAGGTTGGAGTGCAATGGCATGATCTCGGCTCACTGCAACCTCCGCCTCCCATGTTCAGGCGATTCTCGTGCCTCAGCCTCCCAAGTAGCTGGGATTACAGATGTGCTCTATTATACCCAGCTAATTTTTGTATTTTTAGTAGAGACGGAGTTTCACCATGTTGGCCAAGCTGGTCTCAAACTCCTGACCTCAGGTAATCCGCCCACCTCAGCCTTCCAAAGTGCTGGGATTACATGCATGAGCCACCATGCCCAGCTGGGCCTCTTACTTTAAATTCCCATCTCCCTGACTCCATTCACTTTTTCAAAACAGTAGATAAGACACAAAGAAACAGGAAGCCGGAGAGAATAGCAAGCCCTGGCCAGGGCACCTGCAACACCTGAGGACAGAAGGTCAAGTGAAACTTGGAGACCATGATTCTGTTAAAGCACAGCTTATTCCATCCATCAGTAAATGTGACCTAATGTAGATCAAATGAAGACCAATCAGTCAGAGACTACCAGGGGAGGAGCTGGATGACAGGAGCTGGATGACAGAAGCTGTGTCCCCCATCAGCCCCCTCCAGCTGGGCAGAGAAGATGTATATGGAAGTTCTGTTCTCACGATGGGCAGACGCAGTAGAAAGGAGAATGAATTACCTCACTCCTCAACTGGAAATGGACAAAACAAGGGGCTGGGTATATAATTTAAAATTTAAACATGGGGATGTTAAGTTATGGCTCGCTGCAGAGGGCTATGGCATGTGGGGCTGCCCCACAAAACTGTCCTTGCCGATCTGTGGCTAGGACTTTAATGTAATTTTATTTAGCATCACAAACTTATGCTTATCAGCTTCATTTATTTCTATACTTTGGTTTCCTAATTCTTGATAAAAGCACTTTTAGAAAATTTTCATCCATTGGGTGCAATACTCAGTTTAAAACATATTTTAGCACCCATCAAGTGGTAAGTTTGCAGAAAACGTCAGGGTACCACTGAAAGCAAAGGAGGAATGGCCTTTGGCCTTAGGGAACTTTCAGTCCAGTGGCAGGTGTGAATAAGGTTTTACATGGATGACATTTTTTTTTTCCTAAGGCCAAGACACTGGAAAATTGGGAAGTGGTGTATGTTAGGGGATACTAAGTATTCTACATCCCTAAAGAGAGAAAGTGTAATGGCATAAGAGGTTCCAGCTCTGACCTTCTTAGAGAAACCAGGAAACTGGGGATCTCACCAGCCCACATGAATTTGCCTCAAACAGTTTTAGACATACAAAGGAAGATGAAGTATACAAGCAAATTGCACATGGTTCTCCCAGAAGTTTGTATCATTCTGATGACCTCTCTCATACTGACTTCTGTTACAAGTTTTGATTTAGCTGTCATACTATAGCAAACACCCCTGAAAGGCAAGTACTCTGTATCTTTTTCTTTTTGTAACTGCACAACAATTAATGCAGACTCATACCAACCAAAAACTGACAAATAAGTTTTAAATGAATGAGTATATTTGTGTTGCTAATGGGAGGCAAGAAAAGAGAAATACTAAACAAAGGGAGCAGAACAGAGTTTTAAATGGAAGGTAAGCAATGGAAAAGAGACAATAAGACATGGATCAGCACAGCTGCTCAAAAGAAAGTCACTCAACCAGTTTTAGGACTTTCAACACTCATCACTGGAACTCTCATTCCTCCACCCCAACTCTCTCCTAGCGCCCAGGCCTTCATTAGTTCCCACCTACACTTGTGAAAGTCTCCTCTAATGGTCTCTTTTTTCTCTCCCTACACACATTACGCAGCAAGAATACCTGTGTTTTTCATCCTGGCTGTGTGACGTTAGACAAATTATTTAGGCACTGCTCCTCTACTTCCTCATCTTTATTAAAAGAATAATAGGCCGGGTGCGGTGACTCACGCCTGTAATCCAAGCACTTTGGGAGGCCGAGGCGGGCGGATCACGAGGTCAGGAGATCCAGACCATCCTGGCTAACACAGTGAAACCCTATCTCTACTAAAAATTCAAAAAAATTAGCCAGGCGTGGTGGCAGACACCTGTAGTCCTAGCTACTCGGGAGGCTGAGGCAGGAGAATGGCGTGAACCCAGGAGGCAGAGCTTGCAATGAGCCAAGATAGCACCACTGCACTCCAGTCTGGGCGACAGAGCGAGACTCCATCTCAAAAAAAAAAAAAGAAGAAGAAGAAGAATAGTAGCATCTATGCCTCACAGAGTTCTTGAAAGGATTAAGTGAGATATATGTAAAGCATTTAAAAGAATGTCTGACACACATTACCTGCTCTATAAGTATTATTATTAGTAGTAGTATTATATATTTTACTATTGCCTTATAAAAAACTCTTCCACAGTTTCCCATTAACTTAGAAATGAAATTCAAAATTTTACTCACGGCAACCAAGACATTTTATAATCTGAACCCTCCCAATCCTCTAACCATCTCCCAACTCTTCCTGTCACCTCAAAAAATCTGTATTTTTGCCCCACTGAACTACTGACAAATTCTCAGAACTGAGTGCATCTTTGCTTAAGCTGTGCTCTCTGCCTTGAATGGCCTCCTTCCTCCTACTATCAACCACCTAGCAAATTCTATATTTAAGTTTTAATTTATGCAATATCTCCTGGAACATGTTGACTCCTCTACACTCCTTTCTCTCTGTTCCAGTTGCTACTTGTACATACCTACATTCTGGGGATCGTCTACCTGTATTATAAATATTGTCACTTTATATGTCTGTTTCTTTCCATTAAGAGCTTCTTGAACTGAGAGATGCATTTCTTTTATCTACCTATTCCCTAACCCTAGTGTAGACCTGGCATACCACTATAGTTAAATAAATGCCTACAGAAGACAGGAAGAAAAGAAATGAGGAAAAGATGATGTTTTTTTCCTTCATATATCATGGCCTCTGTGGCCCCAATCCTCTTCTGCATTCTTCCATTTCCTATATAATTCCTCTTTAGCCGACAAGTTCAGCCTAAAGCACATGTAACAGTTTTTCTACACTGCAAATGAATTTGGGGTATGAATTATATATTATACATAGACACATATATATTATACATAGACACATATAAGTACTCTTGGGGAACTCTGTTCATCTTGTTACTTATTCACATATTACTAAGGTTTGTACAATCCTTTCAAGCTTCTTTTCCTAATCTATGCTTGATCCCAACCTCCAGTCCAGCTCATCCCATTTGATTCCTGGGAAAACTGAGTACTTGTACTAACTTATTACTTGTCCTGTCTTTTAATCATGGAATCCCTCTAAACTAGGATCTCTCTTCTTGAAGATCCCAGCAAACTTTACCACTGTCCTTAGTTTTAAAAATTCTTCCTTTTCAGAATCTCAAACTTCCAGTGACTAAACAATGCTACTCTGCTCTCTCCTGCCATCATCATTCATCCCAATCTGTCGTTACATCAACACTTTTCCAATTTCTGTAATTGAGTTACATAAGGTTTATTCAAGCTCTACATATATACAGTTGAGAGAGGACATTTTGGCACCCTAGAATCAAGTGGAGGGATTTTGAGGCTCTAAAGAAAGAAAAATTCAGGAAAATAAACAACTTAAAGAAAGTATAAGAAAAGGTTACAGAAAACGGAAAACATGCTGGTTTCTTTAATAGTTATGGTATTTGCTATAAACCAATTTACCACTAAATCCAGAATTTCCCAATCTCAGCATAAGATACTGACTGATGAGATACCAAAAAGAACATTGTAATTAGTCCACAAAATAGATGGAGAAAGCAGCAGAGCAAGGTCAACAGGGTGGAAAGGTTAAGATCACAGGTTAATACCAATCTGTTCTTCCTTCCCTCCTCTACCACACAACTCCAATTCCTGTGTCACTACTGTGACAGAGTTGTCACAGAACTGCCACAGTGGGCAATCTTTTACACAAATCAAAATGAAAGTTTGAATCATAAATAAAGACAAAGGGCTCTGCTGGTTAATAGCTGGAGTTGCTTCAAACTCTAAAATGCTATGAATTTATGAAGTCTGTTCTCAATACTCAAACTTAACCATGCATTTTAATTCAACTAAAAAACTATTTCACAGATGAAGATCATATTAAAGCTACTTTAATCAGTATTCAGAGAATGCACACACTGGAGCTGCTAAAGAAACGAATGAGGTAATACTGATACTGGAATATTTTGTAAGCTACTAATAAAGCAAAAATTTTCAAAGAATTTTAAAATATGTGATCCCTGTTAATACTCTTAACAGGGTTGACTCCTTGCTAGAAGTTTCCATGGAATTTGAAATTACTGGAATATCAAACAAATGTCTTCATAACTGCCCCTTTCTCTGTCTCCTATGAAATACATTTAATGGCGAAAATTCTTACTGTGTTGTATTTGGAAATGCAAAACAACTTTTAGAGAAGAAGTATTTATAATTACTGAGCAATAAAAATACTTTAAAATTTCTGTACTTAAGATGTGTGCAGACAAATCATTACATTAAGAGACATCTGAGATTGAACTCTGGCTTATTTACTTACAAGTTGTGTGACTCTGAAGTACTTACTTAACTCTCTGTAAAGTAGGATGATAATATCTGCCATAATAAGTTGCTATTAAGATTAAATGACTAATGAGCATAAAGTTCCTACCTCGGTAACTTCTTAGAGGTAACAATTTAAAGTGTTTAAGTTCCTTTTTCTTTAATATGCTTTACTTACTAAATTCCTACTATGTACTAAAAAACAAGCTGCTTCCCTAACAACTTGAACACTTTTTCCCTCATATCGCAGAAGAAATACTATTATCTGAAGTTATTGGAATCAAGAATATTGTTATAATTTATTTATTTAAATCCTCTTCAAATGTAAAATTTTTCTTTCAAAACGTAAAAATACTTTTCTGTTTTAAGAATAATTTGGGTACCAGAAATTCTCAGGACAAGAAAACATTCCGGACTAATAAATAACCTATTATTTCAAAGCCTAATTCCAGTAAAACAAAAGAATCTGGAAAGTCCCTCACATTCATTGTAACAGGAAAAAGTGCTATAAACTTCAGCCAAAACAGCCAAGATAAAGGCAGACTTGACTGTAAGAGAGGTATTTGAATGCAGGATTATTCCCTGTGAATTTTACTGTGATGTGGAAATGAACCCTTACTGTATTACCCAAGAAATTAAAAGTTCATAAACAACAACAAAAAAAAATGAATGAAAGACCATTTTTCATCTGCATTTCAATTTCAGAGAAAGAGTATTAACAGGGATCACGGCAGGTAAAAAGAAATTATTAGGTAGGATTAGTAACATTTGAAAACCTACCTTAAAGCTGATTTACTATGAAAATGCAGGCTTTAAAATACATTAAACAAAAGAGTTTGACAGTGTAAATACTCTGCCGTGTTTTGCATGGCCATCCACTCCCATGTACTTTTCAACTCACGTAAAGCCTAAGCTATTTCAGTCTTTGAGACTATAATAGCAACAACAGCCACTGGAAAACAGTTGGGAATGACTTGAATTTCAATCCTTTCAAAAATTCCTGGAGCTATGGACAAAAATGTTTATCCGGAAATCTAAGCAGACTGCTGCCATTAACTAAAGGACAATGCCCAGCTTGTCACTATTTACCTCACTAATAACTTGTAAATGATTTCTAAATTTATCAGGCAAAAGTAGCAAAAATTGCCATATTTATAAAAGTGGCGTTCTCTACAACTCAAAGCAACAAATACATATTTGGTATTTTCTATGACTATATCCAAGCCATGGTGGTAGGCACTGGAGTAGGTAACAAATAAATACATACTGTTTCTGCTTTTGAAGAGTTGGGTTTGACTCTGTTACCACTTAATTCGTGAGCACGCCACATTTTATTCAGCTACTCCTTTTCATCAAGGAAATATTGAGTACTTCTTATTTTAAAACTGAAATTAAGCTATTTTTATTTTTAAAATGACAATAAAGGTGAGGTTAACTTGGTGGAATCCAATGTCATAGAATCAGGCTCCTTTTAATCTGCTAATACGCAGATGTGGCCAGGAGAATCTTCTCATGTTACTCCTTCAGCTGTCTTCCGGCTTGGGATTTTCTATCTCTGCTACACTCCTCACCCTCATGCTGTCTCTCCTCAGTCTCTCCCTCCCTGCGAGTGTCTCTGCTTCCCTGTCTCTACCTCTAGATGGCTTAAAATATTTTTGGTCCGTGCGTTCCAACTCATATAAAGCTATACCTGAGGCAGCTGGAGGTAACTAGCACACAGTTTTAAGTTTTTACCAGTGATCCATGAACGAAGTCTGCATAAATCTTCAATATATTTGGATTTTTAAATAAATGTAGATTCTTGTATATCAAAGTAGAAAATCTACATCTTCATTTAAAACTGCAATACAATATTTATAAAATCTCCAGCTACTAAAAATACAATTATTATCTTAATGTGGTGGGGGAAGGGTTGTCCATAAAACACTTGACATTTAAAAAAAAAAAAAAAAAGAGGACCTTATGTAAGGTTAGAAGCCAGTGCCCAGCACTGTAAGCTCCACAGCAGGTATGAGACCTTCCTTTCTATCCCCAGCAATCCACACAACAAGTGTTTAATTAGAATATGCTGAAACACAAATCTTAAACATTTTCGTTCAAGATATAAGCATAATGACTAGGAGCTGGGTCTCTCTCCACCACCATGCTGTGATGCCATACTAATTTCCTCTACTCTATTCCTAGTCTGTTTTGAGACATATATACAAAGGCTAATGAACAGGTGGCTACAGGTGAAAGTGGGAGGTTCAGGCAAGGAAGGCGTCTTTTTGATCTGGATAATGGGGTGGATGGTGGGGCCGTTCACCAAGACAAGTGCAGCAGCAGGAGACACAAATTTGTGAGACAAGGCATAGAGCTTAGTTTTGCCCACACTGAACTTGCAGAATCTGTAATACATCTTAGTGAGAAACAGTTTTGGTAACATGACAGGAGCAAAGCCAGACTTCAGTGAGCAGAAGAGCAAGAGGAAGGTGAAAGGGGCAGAACACTGAGCCTGGGCCTAAGCAGGCTAAAATCCTGAGATACTTCTGACTCTTCCCTCATTCTACATCTATCCAGAACACGACTGTGGCTTACAGAAGTACTGCTCAGTTGTCACTTCTCCAATTCCTCCTGCTTTCTATTTCAAGCCGTCACTAAGCCAGGTTACTGCAACACTTGCCTGACTAGTCTCCCTGCCTCTGGTCTCTCTCCACCTCTTTCCAAGCAGTCTCACAAAATATGGTCCTGAAAATGTCACTTTTCTGATAAAGCTTTCAATAATACCTCAGTGTCTAAGACCCTGCAAGGCTTAGTATTCTGACTTCACTGTTCTTTCATTCTTATCTCTATTTCCAGTTGGTCAACATGTGCCTGGGGATTTGTCATCTCCGTACTACTTCAAGAGGATATTCCTCCATCTGAATATGAAACAGAGAGAGGGAAGTCAGGGAAGTCAAGTAGTTACCGGACTACCTACCTGACTTCCCTCTCTCAGTTTCTCCCTCTTTCCCTCAGTCACATCCATTTTGTTGCCAAGAAACAAAACAAATACGATATTCTAGAAGTGCTTTACAATGGATTCCATACTAATACTTATCAACTGAGGAGGGAAATAGGAAAAAAGGAGAGAAAACTTATCTTTATTATGTCCTAGGCTTTTTACGTATGCTATTTCATTTAACCTCATTCTTCAAAGCCTAGCCCAGGTTTCTGCATCTCCACAAAGGCTTTCCATTAGAATGGGATCTGTAACTCTCCTTTGAATCCCTGTAGCATATTCTATCTCTTCCGATCCCAATAAAGAGATTATAAATTATTTAAGGGCAAAGATTATAAATCTCTTTATGTCCACCTCTTACGGCTGCTAATCATAATGTAAATCTGAAGGAAAGTCCAAATTTTTAAATTTAATGAACATTATGAAATTTTAAACCTCAGTAATGGTAGTGCTGAGGAAGGGTTTCAAAAGAAAATTTCTCCTAAAAGTATCAGAAAAACATGTTCCAAAAGTTAGTAATTTTACTTGATTTTAATGTGTTACTCAGAAAATCAAAGGGAATGTACATGAATATAAAATGAGAGAAAAAACTCATATTTTTGTTTGTCTTTCTGACTTAACCCACAGTAAAGAAGAACTACATTTGCATTGTTCCTCTAAGATGAACACGAGGAGTTAGCAGAATAAACAAGACTAGGTGTGTACTGGTTTCTCTTTGCTGCCACTATCTTTCCTGCCAGATGGGCCATAAATTATTGGTTTAGACAATAATTTTGAACCAAAGCAGTAATTAGCTGGCAGTAAACATGTTTGCATCCACTATACTCCTCGAAAAAGCTTTAATTACATCTACATGATCCAAAATCACTCATTTGACTAAGCAATCCTCTCTTCTAAAACTTGCATCATTATCTTTCTGACTTTGTCAGGTAATGACCTACCGACTTCCCTCTCTCAGTTTCTCCCTCTTTCCCTCAGTCACACCCATTTTTGTTGCCAAGAAACAAAACAAATATGATCCTCTAGAAGTACTTTACAATGGATACCATACTAATACTCACTTATTAACTGAAGAGAGAAATAGGAAGAGAGAAAACTCATCTTTATTATGTCCTAGGTTCTTTACATAGGCTATTTCATTCAACCTGTGTAAAAGCCCTAGATGGCAGGTACAAGTGCTTAACTGAAACTCAGTTACATAACCTGCCTAAGGTCACATAGCCAGGAAATGGTGAAACCAGGATTTGAACCAAGTTTGCCTAATTTCAAAGCCAATGCTGGTGCCATTCACCTTCTTTACATCTCTATTTCATGGACCTTAAAAATTGTACATATTAAAATTTTATTTTGCAAAGACTATTTTAGGTGTGATCCAAAAAAATTTTAAAAGATTTAAAACTAAACAGGTCTTTAAACATATTATTCCTGGGATTGTTTTCCCAAAGGACTATAGATTGAAGTAAGTTTTCCTTCAGAGAAATAAATAAGACTTTTATATGTTAAAAAAAACTTTCAAGATGTAAAGTCAAAGTGAAGAATTTCACAATACAAAATACACCCTAACCAACCCTTATTTATCAGATCTGTTTATTGTCATACTGCCACAGACTATTCAGAATTAAATTGAGCCTTCAAGTCCGTTTCCAACAACCTTTAAGGCCTACTGAATTGAAGAAAAAGAGATATATAAGATAAATACTTACTTTCTATGTCTGCTGATTGATTTGTTGATTGACAATTATGGTCTCTTCCAGTGAGTGTGATGTTGACTAAACAGTCCCTAAAACATATTTTCTTTTTTTGAGATGGAGTCTCACTCTGTCACCCAGGCTGGAGTGCAGTGGTGCAATCTCAGCTCACTGCAACCTCTGCCTCCCAGGCTCAAGTAATTCTCCTGCCTCACCCTCCCCAGTAGCTGGGAATACAGACGCGTACCACCGCACCCTATTAAATATTTTTCTGTATTTGTAGTAGAGACAGAGTTTCACCATGTTGGTCAGGCTGGTCTTGAACTCCTGACCTCAAATGATCTGCCCACCACGGCCTCCCAAAGTTCTGGAATTACAGGCATGAGCCACAGTGCCTGGCCCCTAAAACTGTTGGAGGCCGAAAGAATGAGGGTTGTGATCAACTCAGTATACCACTGGAGGCTATATGAGTAAGCAGCAAACTGTCATAAATGCAGACTGTTGGCAAACAGACAAACTGCGTCTGCCACCCAGAAGGATTGCTGAGGGCAGTCACGACCCAGGCGCAAATGTTTCTTATGATTAGGCATAATTGAAGCCTCTTAGTAACAATATGAACCTGTGATCGATTAAGCAGCTGACTAATTGTTACCTCCTCCTCCCTGCTCTTGTTACCCAACAAATACCAAGGGCTGTAGAAGCTTAGGCGGCTGCCTTTGCTCACTAGAAGCAGGAAGCCCTTTTCTTCTCTCTTCTTCCCCATGCTAGCCTTTCCTTTAAAATAGTTACTTTTATCTAAAGTTTTCATTTCTACGTTAGTCCGTCCCTTCATTCAGTCTTGGAATGATGGTCTAAAGGAGTAACAGTAGTAACTGTTGGAATGATGGTCTCAAGTAGTAACAGTAGTAACTGCTGTAATGATGATCTCAAGTAGCAGTTGTGGCAGTCAGCTATATAAAACATATTTTTTAAAAATTCCTGGCCAGGCGCGGTGGCTCACGCTTGTAATCCCAGTACTTTGGGTGGCCGAGGTGGGCGGATCACGAGGTCAGGAGATCGAGACCATCCTGGCTAACATGGTGAAACCCCGTCTCCACTAAAAATACAAAAAATTAGCCAGGCGTGGTGGCGGACGCCTGTAGTCCCAGCTACTCGGAGAGGCTGAGGCAGGAGAATGGCGTGAACCTGGGAGGTGGAGCTTGCAGCGAGCCGAGATCGCGCCCCTGCATTCCAGCCTGGGTGAGAGAGCGAGACAACGTCTCAAAAAAAAAAAAAAAATTCCTGAATTTTTAGTTACTCACAGAATGCATACATAGAAGCATAGGAATGAACTAGCAAATATAGTCAATAGGGTTATAAATTTGAGAGAGAAAAATAAAAGATGACTTTCTGACTTAGGATGGGAAACCATATACACAAGTCAGTATCCAAACGAATGTTTCTATCTAGTGGCCCATTAACCTATTAGCTTTTTCCCCCTTTTCCTTTCACTCTAATATATAGGGTCTTTTTAAAGCACGCAGAAAATAATTTAGGTATAATTTTTATTACAGAATACTGACAGGGGAGAGTAAAAAATGAAAAGTACTTAACAGAGATGCAGTTGCTTATAAGTAGAGGAAGAGTGACCCCTATTATGTGTCTATCCCATCTTATCAAATATATACTAGGAGACTAGTCATTAAGTCCTTTGCCACAGCAAAGAAAGTGAGGAGAGTATAAGCTATGAACTGATCTGAGTTTGTTAGGCAAATCACACAAACTCTCTAGGCCAGGCTTGTCCAACCCACGGCCCACAGGCTGCATGTGGCCCAGGATGGTTTTGAATGCAGCCCAACACAAATTTGTAAACTTTCTTAAAACATTATGAGATTTTTTTTGTGATTACTTTAAGCTCATCAGCTATCGCTAGTATTAGTGTATTGTATGTGTGGCCCAAAACAACTCCTCCTCCAGTGTGGCCCAGGGAAGCCAAAAGATTGGATACCTCTAAGCCATTATATATTCACCTGAAATAGGCTAACTTCTTCCTCAATGGATTGATATAAGGATTTAATGATATATGTAAAAAAAAAAAAAAATTCACAAAGCATGTCAATACATGTTTGTCCTCTTTCCCTTTCCTAAGCAGCATTTCTAATTTTAATGATGGATGGGGGACATAATCAATCAGACTTAGTCCTTGTGAAAAACTGTCATCCTCCAACCTAAGAATTAAAAACAAATAAGCAAAGAAGAAGTAGTAAAAGCTAAACTGAAGAATAAACACCAGAAAAGTACGTGAAATACCAAAGAGAAAAAAAAAGTAACTTCAAATGGGATGATGTGAAACTCCAATTATTAAAAGAAAAAAATCTAAATATCTTTTAATTCACATGAACTGAAATATCCCAGATAGAGAATTGAAAACTTCGACTGAAAAAAGTACTTTCTAAACTCCTGCCTCTATTCTATTGGTGAAAGAAACAGAGTTGAACTCATAAAGCTAACAGTAATGGGATATTAAACAACCCATTAAAATGAGACAAAAGATGGCTAATAGCTTCAGTCTGGTACAACTTCTACTTCTTCTTTTCTCTTATAATCCAATGTACCTATTAAATTACTCCAATCTGTCATTCATTAGCAGTAGTATTTGGACCTCTGGCAATCTTTTTGTTGTTTGAAGGATGAAGAAGAAGGGGAAGGCAGAAAGAGTAGTACATCAGTATTTTTCAAAACTCAAGTCTTCTAGGTCTTTCACTTCCAATCATAACAAGTTACACACTAAATGAAGTTTGAAGAACAAGAAACAAAAATTTTAAAAAACCACAGACATGCCACTACTAGTAATATAAAAACAAGGAAGAGTAGAAAAACTATATATACATATTCTGTGATTCCAAGAGGATTAATTTAACAACATAAAATAAAAATATATAGTACTATATTTTCTGATAAATAAATGATGCTTGCAAACCCCTCTGACCTACCTTTCACCTTAAAGTGAGCAGAACAGTACAAGTCCCTTTGTTAACCTGGCACAGTTTAAGATAACTCCAATGAAGAAAGTCCAATTTCCTGATTCTCTCAGCCAAAATAAGCAAACTTAAGTTGGTTTGATCTAATAGCAAGCTCTAAGGAACTTATCCATTTACAGTTGAAAAACCAGAACAAGAACCACTATTTTTATTACAAAAAGGGAATTTAGAAATCACCCATGATCTCATTTTATAGTCAAGAAAATTAAGGCCCAGTAGTTCAGCCACTAGCCCTAAATCATACAATAAGCATGTAACAAGTTTATCTATGTCCTACTATGTAGCTAACTACTGAAATAAATGGAACAGTTAAAAATCTTATTCATAGAAACCAGTTCTAATACAGTTAATAGTTATTAGACATGAAAGCTTTTGAAAGTAATTTTCTTCTTGTATCAACTGAAATAATGTAATTTTAAAAACGATCCACTTTGATTTGGATCAAAATCATAGGCAAAACACATTTGACATTTAAAAATAAGCACTGTTATTTGCCTGACTTCCCCAAGAGTAAAAATAATTTTAAATAGAATTTTTTATAGCCCAGTTGCAGTACTCCTAGAATTAGTTTCAGGTGCAGAAAAAAATATATTTTTTCCAATTTTTTCGATGATAAAAGACAAATGAAAATAAAACCATTCACACTTCTATGTTCATTAGAAACCCAGAGTATACTGAGTCAAGTCTTATTTTTCAGGATATCATAGAAAGAAAATGTGTTTGCTTTATTATATGCCCCCAAATTAAAGTAGACATAAATAAGTTACAAAACCACCTGACTCAAGCAAGTATCTTTATCTTACTTTTTCTTATCTAAATCCTATTTTAAGATATTGAGGTTGGGCCTAAAAATGAAACCAAATTTTGAATATACACATATATTTTCTTAAAAATTAGTGGATATATAAGGATAATATTCAATGCAAAAAAATTAACAAAACAAAATTACTGGTAATTTTCTTTTCAAAAACAAAAACTGCGTTTCATTCTCTCCCTGGGAATTCTTAGGAGGAGGAGAGCAGAATTTGGGCAGCAGTGGTCCTCACCCAGTGTTTCTACAGTGCTAGCAGGAAAGGGCAGCGCCACCACCATTGAGCTGGGGGAGACCTGGTCTGCTCCCCCGTGACTCTAAGTTATTTCTCTCCCAAACCCTGCTCTAGATCCCTGGCCAACCAGCTATAACTTTCCAGAGCTTTCTCACAATGTTTTAATAGGCCCTGGAAAACTTAAATTTGATTGCAAACAAGGCAACGACCCACAAGGCCCTACAAGTTCTCGCCACTTCTACTCCCTTCCTGCTACCTCTCTGACCTTACTTCTAACCGGTCTGCCTTCACTCACTCTGTTTGGCTATACCAGCCTCCCTGACAGAGGGCCACCACACTGGCTCTTCCCTCTGCTTTGAATACTCATGCAATTCCCTGGGGAATTGCAGTTTAAAATAGAGTGGTAAGGAAAGTCACAGTGAGAAGGTTATTGGATATCTGGGCACGAGTACCCCAGGTGAGAAGGTGCTCCCTCACATGCTTTACTTTTGCCTATAACACTTATTCACATGAGATATATTACGTATTCTGCTTACTTGTTTATTATCTGTCGCAGTCCTCTAAAATGTCAGTACTATGAAAGCAGATATTTTTGTTTGGTTTGTTCACTGCTATGTCCCCAGCATCTACAACAGTGCCCGGCACATAGTAAGAGTTCAGGAAGTATTCGTGAAATAGATAAATGATTCCTACTTTGGGAAATAATACTGGTGCCTATCAAAAATAGACTACTATACAAGATGCCATCAAAAAAAAAACAAAACATGGTCTTTGCTCTTAAAGAGTCTTCTTGGAGAACCAGGACTAACATACATGGAATAATTAGTAAATAA
The DNA here is from genome assembly GCF_028878055.3 of Symphalangus syndactylus. NCBI lineage: Eukaryota > Metazoa > Chordata > Mammalia > Primates > Hylobatidae > Symphalangus > Symphalangus syndactylus. The sequence continues at coordinate 43,704,985 of NC_072432.2, forward strand.
CATAGGCAGTGCTAGGTATGACTATTAGCTAATTAGGTTTATTTGTATAAGACTCGTGGAATTGCCCTTGTTATTCCTGATTATACCTAGTGTATAATTAAACGCTGAACTGAATGGTATAAACTATTTCATTCAAGTTCAGAAGGGGAAAAAGGAATGAGGTGCAATAGTAGGAACAGACTGTGGGCAGGAGACACTCGATTTGGGTTTGGTGGATGTGAAGGCATGCACTGGCAGTGAACAGGTGGGGGCATTTCAGATGAAATGAATTTCATGAGAGGGCATAAAGGCAAGAGAAGGATGGTGAGAAACCTATCCTAAATGGAAGAGAGGGCATTCAGTGATGAGTGGTGGTGATCTGGAGAGGACAATGTGAGGAGGACTCAATTACAAAGAACACGACCTCCTGAGCAGAGGGATTAGTCTGGATAGAATCTCATAGCATGTGCTGTTGTCTGTGCCCAGCTTAGATCTCCTGGAACCCTTCTAATGGTTTGGTACACCCATTCCCCAGGTGTTTCTTCCATTACTTCTAATGGTTCACATCAGTAACTTTCTTTGGAAGCAATATATGCTACCTCCTAGCCCTCTTCTCTGTTTACTCACACAACATACTTCCAGGGCAGCTGACGGCTAATAACAAATACAAGGAAGGGGGTACAAAAGCCCAGTTTCATTGCCTCAAGGCAAGACAGACTCACTCTGTAGTGCAATTTTGTTCCCAAGTTTCCTGCTGGATCAAGTGAAGCTGGATATCCCCTGAAATCACACCTTTACTCATCTCAGTTTCTTCTGCTTCCCAATCCTATTTCACTCACTCCTTTCCTTAAAGGAATCCCTTACTGTATCACTTGCACGAGAATCCCCACCTCAGACTCTGCTCTAGGAAATTGGACTAAGACAAGTCTGTAAATGATAGTAGTACATATTCATGCAGAAAACTTCAAGTTTATGGAAGAAAGAGTTCACTAGAAAGTACGCTTGTAGGTAACTTAGTTTGGAAGAATTCAGAGTAATCTGGTTGGTGAGAAGTGGAATGAAGAAGTGACCAGAGGACAATTAAGAATGCTGTTCAGGGCCGGGCGTGGTGGCTCACACCTGTAATATCAGCACTTTGCGAGGACAAGGCGGGCAGATCATGGGGTCAAGAGATCAAGACCATCCTGGCCAACATGGTGAAACCCCATCTCTACTAAAAATACAAAAATTAGCTGAGCGTGGTGGTGCGCGCCTGTAGTCTCAGCTACTTGGGAGGCTGAGCCAGGAGAATTGCTTGAACCCGGGAGGTGGAGGGTGCAGTGAGCTGAGATTGTGCCATTGCACTCCAGCCCGGGTGACAGTGTGAGACTCTGTCTCAAAAAAAAAAGAATGCTGTTCAGGCCGGGCGCAGTGGCTCATGCAGTGGCTCATGCCTATAATTCCAGCACTTTGGGAGGCAGAGGCAGGTGGATCACTTGAGGTCAGGAGCTCAAGACCAGCCTGGACAACATGACGAAACCCGATCTCTACTGAAAACACAAAAAAATCAGCCAGGCATGGTGACATGCGCCTGTAATCCCAGCTACTAGGGAGGCTGAGGTAGGAGAATCCCTTGAAACTGGGAGGTGGAGGTTACAGTGAGCTGAGATGGTGCCACTGCACTCCAGCCTGGGCAACAGAGCGAGATTCAGTCTCAAAAAAAAGAATGCTGTTCAAACTCCGAAAACATACTTACTTTGATATAAGAGAGAAAACTTAAGGAGAGAATGGTCCTGGTATAGAAAAGAATCAAAGATAACTCTTCAAAGTTGTATTTTTTTCCTTAAAAGGCGAAAGTATTTCTTCAGTAGCACTGTCAATGTTATACTACGAATTTTGTTAACCACACACTCTATCAAAACAGGCTGACATTACCTAACACAAGAACTGTTCAAAAACTTGAAGAGAACGCCAATGAATAACAATGGGACTCTAAAATACTCCCCAATAGTTTGGGTCCTTGAATGTCTATTATTTAGAAATATGAAGATATGATTAAGTAGTATTCTCAAATGTTTATAACAAGTCGATTTTGTAAGTTGGTTTGTCAGATTCTGTATTTAAGCAGCCTTAAAGAATCTTTATTAGAATCAGTAGCAGATTACATAAATTGGAAAGGCATCCAAACAGGGCAACATCTGGTTTTTATCTATTCTTATGGGGCTCAGAAGTGTTTTCAATAGAAAATAAGATACTGGTTCCTCGGTCATAAAATAAGCAGCACAATGTGAAAACAAGCAGGCTGGTATGAAAGAAATTGTACGCAACCCATGAAAGAGCTCATACTCTTAAACAAACTTTCAGTTTTAGAATATGTAAAACAGCCTGTCATCATCTCTATTTGTTTTGCTTTCTTGATATCTCAAACAAGTTAAGCTTCTTGACCTCTTGATTTCCCTTCAAAATTCATACTTGGTAAATTAAAAATGACTTTACTTTCATTTGATTAGTAACAACTTTCATGTTACATGTCTCAATATGGAGAACAGAAGAATACTAATGAAACACATTTTTTATAACCAATTACTTTTCTTATTGACTACTTTCCTATGCATTAAAATGTATAGCTAATAGCCTATCAAAATTTAAAATACATATAAACATTGATTCAGCAGTCCCACTGAAAAGAATTTCTCTAAGTTTTTTAAAAAGACCCTAAAGAGGAAACTGCTTAGAAAGTCATAATACCTCAAAATAGATCGTATGTCTAAGTCAAAGTTTGTAAAAACAATTTCCTATTCACTTTTTATACCAAATTGATACTCAGACAGGTGAATATAATTTATCATGTAGAAATCCTTTCACTAGCAATCACCTAGGACCAGCAGTAGCAAAAAGCAGAGAAGCACTGCCTAAGTGTTCTTCACAAAACACGACTCCTAGGAGAGGCTCCAAGAAAAAGGTTCCATAGCCAAATATGTTGGGAAGGTACCAGGTTTTATTCCCCCCCGCTTTTTTTTTTTTAATTTTTTTTGGGGGGTGGGGCGACAGAGTGTCGCTCCGTTGCCCAGGCTGGAGTGCAGTGGCAAGATCTTGGCTCACTGCAACCTCCACCTCTAGAGTTCAAGTGATTCTCCTGCCTCAGCCCCCAAGTAGCTGGGATTACAGGCATGCACCACCACACCCATCTAATTTTTGTATTTATAGTAGAGACTGGGTTTCACCATGTTGGCCAGGCTGGTCTCAAACTCCTGACCTCAGGTGATCCACCTGCCTCCCCTCCCAAAGTACTGGCATTACAGGCGTGAGCCACAGCGCCCAGCCTATTTCCCTCTTAAAGATTCATAATATGCATGATAATTTATGGAAGACTAAGATAATTATATGCAATATAATTATGGAAGAGATTGGGGAGGGAGAAAAAGTGGTGTTTTCCAAATTTGATAGAATTCAGAACACTTTTTGTAATCATCAAAAACAAGATTTGCTTAAAACTCTCCATAACTACCTCGTATATGATCAAGCTACCTTCATTATAAAGCTGAAGGTTCACAGCTACCCTTCTATCACTCTCCATTCCCTCTTTCTCCTCCCTTGCCTTCAGCCCAGGATACTACAGTGATCAAACTTTATAAGTCATAATAACCACAGAGAACTTCAACAACTATAATTCCTGGTCTTTCCTTCCAGAAATTCAGATTCAGTACAGACATCAGTATTTTTAACAAGCACTCCAGATGATTTTGGTGCAGGTTTCAAATGATGGGATGCTCAAAATACCTGATATATTATAAACAATGTGATGATTAATTATTTTATAATTTCAGGCCAGAGTCACTTTACAAAGCAGTAAGTTCAAAAAGTCCAGCCTTCAAATGACTCTATTAAAATTTATTTTTCTACTCAGAAAAAAAAAGAGAAAAGGACAAATGAAGCCACATAATATCCTAAAAGAATACCCTTTAATATACTGCTCAGAATTTTACCTAACAGAAAGAATTCTTAGCCTGCACTCCATTGAGAAATTTCAAGAATTCTTGAATTCTCTGAAGCTGTATACACATTTTTTTTTTTTTTTTTTTGAGACAGGGTCTCGTTCTGTCACCCAGGCTGGAGTGCAGTGGTGCGATCAGTTTAATGCAACCTCGACCTCCTGGGCTCAAGCAATCCTCCTGCCTCAGCCTCCTGGATAGCTGGGACTACAGGCACATGCCACCACGCCTGGCTAATTTTTTTATGTTTTGTAGAGATGAGGACTCATTATATTGGCCAGGCTGGTCTCAAACTCCTTAGCTCAACCAATCCTCCCGCCTTGGCCTCCCAAAGTGCTAGGATTACAGGCCCACACAATTTTTATTAGTATGGGAATGCATGCCTTTTGATAGGGAAATAACTCATAGCTTTCAGCAATTCTCATGCTGCTCAATTATCCAATTTAAGAGCCATTATATTTTTTATTTTCCTGAAACGATGGTAGCAGAAACTGAGTCTTAGTTAACACCGTGAGTCAGACACACAAAAACACATTCCTCAATGTTGTTTTCTCTTTCAGGGACAAACAAAAAGCAACTTACCTTTGCAGAGTCATATTCAAAGAGCCTGTACAACCCTTAATCTTATTCTGGGCTTCAAGATGAGTCATTCCTTGTGCACTTATTCCATCAATGCTGAGAACCACATCGCCTATTCTTACATTTGCCTGGGCTGCCTTGCCGCCATCTTTTAGCTGTAATAAATATATTTCATTAGGAGTGTCACTCTTTGAGAAAGAATAATAAATGCTGATAAAAATTATACTTTTGCTTATACCAAAAGTATATTAATTTACTATTGAAGTAACACAAAACTATCTTGTTTAACATATACAGAATTTTAGCATGTAAAGATAAAATTCAAATGATTTAAATGTTTATTTTCTTAAATTCTTATTTGCTCTATAAAAAAAAACAAACTGACTTTTCTGAGAAAGATTCCCTGATCATTTCTCCATTTCTTTATTGTGCAACAGTAGTTGTGTGATTTTTATGAATCAGGAAGAGAAGCAGCCAAGGAAACTTCACATTTTAGCAGAATAAAAAGAATGCAATCTGAATGGGGTTTTTATACTCTTTTAGAAATAATTTTTTAAAACTCTTTTAACAGCTGTATTTTTGTTTGAGCACAAAGAGGAATAGAAAGGGAAGATCTGCTAAACAATCTTTCCTGTTGAGTCCAGTTTATATCCAGGGTTTGGGGACTGAATTCTTTCAGATTCCAAGCCCAAATATCTTTTATACTGGGTGTGCTTCCTGCTCTAGGCATTTGCAGAAAGGAAACTCTTTGTATCTGAGACAACCCAACTTTTTTGTGCATGTCACAGTCCTTAATCCTTAGTCTTTCTTCCCCTGCTCAATAAAATCTTCTGTTTACATTATTTAGTCTGATCTCCTTCAAATTTCGTGTGTATATATTTCATTGCCCCAAAAGCAGCAGATATATTATGCTAAGTGACAGTGAACTTTTCATAGATACCTAGAAATATGAAACAAGTACAAATTAAAGCAACTATTCAAATTCAAATGACAGCTCAGCATTCAATAAGTATAAGTAGATCACACTGAATACTGAGTTGCTGGAAGATGGGAGAGACTAGGCCCGAAAAAGCAAGTAAATAACCAGTAGTCCTCTAGTACTTGAAACTAAAATCTTATACAGAGTTTCTGTTTGTGATGATGAAAAAGTCCTAGAAATAGGTAAGTCAGAAGGTTGCACAACACCGTGACTATATTCAGTGAATGCAACGGAATTATACATTTTAAAATGATAAACTACTTTGGGAGGCCGAGGCAGGCAGATCACTTGAAGTGAGGAGTTTGAGACCAGCCTGGCCAACATGGTGAAACCCCATCTCTACCAAAAATACAAAAATCAGCTGGGCGTGGTGGTGCATGTCTGTAATCCCAGCTACTCGGGAGGCTGAGACAGGAGAATTGCTTGAACCTGGGAGGCAGAGGTTGCAGTGGGCTGAGATCGTGCGACTGCACTCCAGCTTGGGCAACAGAGCAAGACTCCATCCCTCCAAAAAATAAGAAATAAAATGATAAACATGGTTAACTTTTATGTTATGTATATTTTATCACAGTTTTAAAAAACCTAATGATTTTAGAAAACATTTAAAGAAAACAGTTCTGAAAGCGAGTGAGCTATACACCACTTTCTCTGGGACTTTGGGAAGGTCGTTCCACTTATGCTATCCTTATGCTATCAGGTTATCATAATGATTACACATAGATAATATAGTTGAATAAATGTTAGCTATTACTGTATTATTATTCCCTTGACCTCAGATTACTGATCTGAGAAATGTAGGGCCTGCACCAGACGATCTCAGAGGCCTTCTAAGGTCCCTGCCAGTTTTAAAAGTTTATCTGTGAGCTGCTACCTATACAAAGTTACAGGTTTAATCCTAAAATAAAAGTCAAATCTGGAAGACTTCTGTAAGACAAAGGGACATCTATTCCCTGCTAAAGTCAGCAAATGAATTAAAATTTGAAAACTTTGTAATGAGAGAAAGTAAACATAAGTCATCCTAGATTTTATTTTAGCAAAGAAGGGCAGACATTAAACAAAAAATTAACTAGAAATAGCATGCAGTTGAATTACCTCACCATCCTCACATAAAGTAGTCTGAAAACAGAAACACTGAAATCCATGGGCATTTGTTCTAAGTGTATCCAACAGAAGCAACTTAAATACTCCTAGTTCAGTAGTAATAGAAAGGTAATGAACAATGTAGAAAGAAAATAATAGAATCAAAGACAATGTCATAACCAGATACTTTTCTTATTCTGCTCCCTTTACATACTAGATCTCTTGAGAGTCTATCATCTCAAGATGTTCAAAATCAATTTCTTTTTTTTTTTTTTTTTTTTTTGAGACAGAGTCTCGCTCTGTCGCCCGGGCTGGAGTGCAGTGGCGCAATCTCGGCTCACTGCAAGCTCCGCCTCCCGGGTTCACGCCATTCTCCTGCCTCAGCCTCCGAGTAGCTGGGACTACAGGCGCCCGCCACCGTGCCCGGCTAATTTTTTGTATTTTTTAGTAGAGACGGGGTTTCACCGCGGTCTCGATCTCCATTACCTTTCTTTCTAGGACTGCTTTTATTCTGTCACTCTTATTTTCAGATCATGGAGCACAGGAATCCTATAGCCACATGGATTCTGCCTCTTCCTTAAGTACCACATCTAGGAAAATTACTAAATATAACAATGTAAATGTGATCTGTCCATCCTTCCATTCCTCTCCTATGATAGGCCAAGTCTTGATCATCTTTCACCTTGCTCTTGCCTATAGCCTACTTGCCTTCCACTAGAGTTTTCTACAGACCTTTCCTACCTTCACATTCTCCATATTTGTCTCCTTTTCTTCCATCTTAACATTCCCGAATGGTGGCCCCATTACCTCTCGCACTGGAAAGTTCTAATCATATCAACTCCCTATTTATAAAATGAAAGTAGAAAAATTGCAAATGTCTTCTGCTTCCTACAATGTAAAGAAAATACAAGCCATCTATAATTTGTCACCAATCTGTTTCCAGCTTCAAAACAAGCTCCATAAGGTCAGGGATCATGTTTTATAATTTGCTCTTCTCTGAGAGCCTTGAATATCGTAGGTTTTCTAAAACTTTCACAACTTCCCTTGGCAACTTTGTATAACAAGTATTAGGAAGAACTTAACTGTACTGAATCTTAATTCTTTCTCAACCAATTAGCACAAATGGAAACAAATGCCCATCAACATCTGAACAATCTTTCATATATTTAAAATGCCATACAAACTCCTTTTGGTTTACAGTTTTTCAGCGTGGTAATATTAATCATCTTGAGTTTCCGACACTGATGTCTTTTTGGAATCTCTAACCATTTTCATTATTCTTTACCCAGGCTTCCTACTCATAGGATGTAAACTTAAGGGCATGATCAGTTTGAACTAATGCTATACATAGTGGGAAATGCCCAATACACAGAAAAACAAATTAAGGACTTGTAAAAAGGAGCCCTTAACTAAATACTCCTATGAGCTTCATTTATCTCCAGAACCACTTCCTCAATCTGTTCACTCATTAGAAAGATAAATGTTACTTTTCTCTTAATTGGGTAGGATGTAGCATTATGAATCTAAGCAGCCAAGGAAAGACTACAAAGTCATTCATTATTTGCATAGCTCTTTTTTTGGTTTGTTTGTTTCACTGTTTTTCAAGTCTGAATAGCTTGCATTTGTTTAAAGCAGTAGTAACTTTCTGTCATCAGTACATCTTGTACACCGCAGCCATAAGTGTGTATGTATTTCATAAATGTACAGTGTAGGAAGGAAGCAGTTGTGGGAGGCACCTGGGTCAAGCTCAGTATAAATCAAACTAATCACAAACAAATGCTTCCTTTTTGATCTTTAAATGCATTTTTCAGTACTGCTATCCAATTTTCCACAGACTTTAATTGTAGCTGAGTGCTTCTTCAAAAACATTACTTTGTGGTCTCACTTCAGTTGCAAGCACACATGGCTGTACATGTTGGAACTGCCTCTGAGTTCAGGTCTGTTCACTGATACTGAAATGAAGGAAAACCAGAAAACGGTATGCTCCTGAAGACAGTGTTATTTTTACCAAGCCTCCCCATTAACTTCAGTACCAAAGGATCTAATATCAGTTATCTGTACTTAGATTAAAACTCATCCCTAGGAACAGCTGCATTTTAACCCTTTTATCTGTAATCATGGATTACAAGAAGTCTTCTCTTGAAAACGAAGTCCAGTCTTCAGCAAGCAGATAGGAAAGACTGCGGGAGTTTGGTAGAGAATGTAAAAGAAAATGGAATCAGAGCCTTGAGCTTGCCCATCTTACTTTACTAGGAAAGACCCAAAGGTAAATTTTTTTTCAGTCATTTTAGGAAGGTAGCTCCTCTCACATAGTGTTTTACTGTCCTAAGAAAGAAACAACCCAGAAAAAGTAATTAGTACTATAATCTACCAAGCATGAACAGTAAATCAGGGACTTTGGAGGATGCTTCATCATTCCTCTGTTTTGTAAGGTAGTTGTCTGTTTTACAGATGGGAAAACAGAGCTTCAACGTGATTAAATAACTTGTCTATGTCCACACAACAATAAGACCACAATACTGAGCACAGGCTTTGAAGTCAGGCAAATATGAGTTCATATTCATGTTCTGCCATTTGCTAGTTGTGTGACCTGAATTTACTTGACCTCTCTAAGTCCCAGCTTCTGCTCTTCGAAAATGAGGACTATAATTCCACCTGCCTCACAGAGCTGCTGGGCAGGTTAAATAAAACACCAGGACAGCACGTACCACAAAATGCACCGGAAATGCTCAATATTATTGTTCATTCTTACACAATGTCACAAATTCACATAGGCAGGAAGCCTACTTCAAGGTCATACCGGGCAGAGAAGACAGCGTTTCAAACTGACCGGTCAGACCTCCTTCTGGCTTTTCACTTCCTTCCTTAAACTTCCTTCTGCTTCTCTAAGCCTAACTTTCCCCTCACTCAGCAACAGAGATGAGTATGCCACACATTCGGAACCTAATTCACTGCATCCTCCTTCCCTGCTTACTACTATCCAATTATGAGTTTCCCAAAATCGATTCCTAAAGAATGGTGGCCTCTTGTCACTTCTCAGGACAGTTAGGTGTTGCCACTGTACCAAAAGGCCAAAGGATAAGAAGCAATAAAGTGATGTTGGTGAAGAAGTCTTGAGCTGGAGGCCAGAGAAGGACAGGAATAAAAGAAAAAAAGAGAACAGGGAAACAAAGAAGAGTACTGGTATAGAAGGTAGAGGAGGGAACCAAGACCATGAGGAAACAAAGATGTCCCAGGTGTTGGAAAGTGAGATCCAGGCTTTATCTCTAGGTGTGATATACATCCAAGTACACATGCACAAAATAATATTTAAAAAGAACATCAAAATAACGATTAATTATAGAAGAGATAAGATTCTATGTTTTGATTTGCATTTAAAATAATATACATGAACATAATCAGTAACTATAATTTCAAGTAAATTTTCTCACAGTAACACTTGTGTGGCGTTAAACATGTCATTAATTTATTGTTCTCAAATAAAATTTATAACTAAAATTACCCAAAATGCTTAGCCACATACAATGTTCCAGCATTTGTTCCTAATCATCATAACAATAAGAGAAAAAGTAGTATTGTGTCTTTATAAAATTACACTGAAAATAAAATATTAATATCTCAAGAAAGCAGAACACTTAGACAAGGAACTCAAAAGTGCACTAAATGGAAAACTTATCCACAAACAAGTATGTTATTTAGGATTTATAAGGAGTTGGAAATACCTGCTACACTAACCCTTCCCCTTAGCTATTACCTCTTGAGAGCACTTCTATCACAAACAAACCAATAGAGCTTTCATTTTTAAAAATTATAACCCATTATGGCAGATATCATTTTAAATAAGTCTAACCATCTAAGATTTCTCTTTAATATGATCATTCAATATAGCTCCTACATGCCCTAAGCTTTTCCATAAAAAGGCACAATGTTTAACCAGTGACTCCAATGTCTTAGAATTCTCTATATATGAAATTTATCCTTCTAAATTGCAGAAAATACTCAAAATGTAAACAAAAACCTCTATTTGCTTTTCCTTGGAAATAAGCCAGCAGTTGCCAAACTAAGAAAATAGGTATCAGCAATAGAAATGATTTATAATGTAGACAGGTAACACCATTTTAATAGTCAGATGTTTACTAAATAGAACAATTTATGCTGATTCAAAAGACATTTACTTTGGTGATTATCCTATAATGTACTATACGCAACAAGTAGGAGACGTGTACCTACATAAAGAGCCACTACCAAAGGGCAAGTTTCAATCTTCTGCATATTTTCAACAAATATGGAATGCTTGGAAACACATGACCCTAACACCATGGGTATGGCAGGAATGCCATCAGACATAGTAAATGTAAAAAAGGAACATATAAACATGAGAGCTACAGAAAGAAACACTAACAGAAATTTCCCAGGTCCAAAAACCCTGGGAACCAAACCATGGGAAAATGGAAGCTGCTGTTTTTCTAACAGTGCTATTACCAAAATTTGAAGAATTATGCTAATAAAATTATATCAATCTGACCCACAAGACTTTCTTGAGGCAGAAAAAGCACTGAGAAAGTGTTATTTTTCTTAAAATCTAATTAATGAGCAATCTTGAATTTTGTTTCAAAATGTATTTTCCAGTACCTGCTGTCAAATAAAAAATTTGAATCTGGACATATGAGACTATGGTTGACAGTTTCTAGTTCTCTCTCTCCCACATATTTCCCAGGATACCATAAACGTGACTATGTGACTTTTTGCGCCACCATCCCCTTGCAAAACACCTACATAAGAATGTGTGAGCATTACACCTATGACAGAGAACTTTCACAGAACTTGCTTTCCTGCCAACAATAGGTACTACTCAACCCACTCAACAACACAAATAAATAAAATCCCAGTGAAGTTTTTACGAGCAACTGAGGGACTAGTAAAGTGAGAAGTAAAGAAAATGTGTGATGTGCTGATTTCCCCCCCATATATGCATTAAAGCTTTTTTCAAATCCTAATTGGTTTATTATCATCCTAGTGCTTATTAATCTACTTTATAATATCACACTTCAGCATTTAACATTGTTCTGTCCTGCACTACTTGTTGTTATATAATGTTGGCACTTTGACCAGTCTACAAATGCTATTCAACTACATTTAAAATGTCAATCTCTGGTTTACGTGTCTAATGTGAACATCCCTCTTAAAATCTAAGGCTGGGGTGGGCACAGTGGTTCATGCTTGTAATACTAGCACTTTGGGAGACTGAAGTGGGAGGATCGCTTGAGCCCAGGAGTTTGAGACCAGCCTGGGCAGCACAGTGAGACCCTATCTCTACAAAATTTAAAAAATTTAGATGGGCATGGTGTGTGCACCTGTGGTCCCAGCTACTCAGGAGGCTGAGGCAGGAGGATGACCTGGGCCCAGGAGATCGAGGCTGCAGTGAGCCATGATTGCACTACCACACTCCAGCCTGGGTAACAAGTAACAAGTGAGACCTCATAGCAATTAAAAAAGAGAGAGAGAGAGACAGACTGCTTTGGATTTACTACCTTTTTCTGTGAAATAAAATGATAAGCCTTTTTGTAGGTTAGAATGGTAGGGAAATAAAACAAGCAATCACTGATGTCTCTCTGTGAGCAAACGTGTAATCCTGACTCATATGAGCAGTACTTACTTTAACAGTGGGCCTTATTTTGGTTATGCCAATTTTACTCAAAAGTTAGAGAATACACCTTATATGGTAGCAATGAGGAGAATACCTCAAAGTACATGTCATCATCCCTTATAAAACCAAACAGAAGAGGGCAATTATGTCTCTTTCCTTATGTAGCCATGGAGCTATCTAGTTCAAACACAGGGCTTTTGCTGATACGGCACGGTCTGTTCTAGCAGTCTAAGTTTATTTCCTATGAGGAGCCCTTATTTAGTAAAACAGCATCTTACTCTACTCTACCAAAGGCCTAACAAATAGAAACATGTCTTCACCAACTGTGATTTACAATTGAGATGCCTCATTAACACTTTTGACTTATAGCTAATCTATATATGTCTAAATCCAAAGTGTTAATGTGTGAATATCCTACTAGAAATGTGAAAGTATGATAGTCTGTAAAAAGAACACATCCATAAACACCTGAAAATCAAACAAATTTGTTAATTACAGAGAAATCAGTGTTTCTATGTAGTCTACTCTGGAATAGTGAGAGAAATGATAGGAAATGTCACAAATAATTATAAAGACTAAAAGCAAATTAGTCTAATCTAGTATACCTGGGAATAGATTAACAATGATAATCATACATTTCAACCCTCCCTCAATGATGAGACAAATCTTCTGAAATTGTATGCAAATTCTGTGCAAGCATGCATGTATTTTCCATTGAGTGGGACGACTTTTCACAAATCCTCAAAGGCATCTATAACCAAAAAAATTTTAAGAACTTACGATTTAATGAAATGTGAGAACAGAGTTTCTCTAAGTGTGGTTGGTAACCACCAGGCCAGCATACTTCTACGACAGGAGGAAAAATCACAGGCCTTTCAAAACCCAAAAGCTAAAGATGTTTCAAAACAAAAAGCTCAAGAAAATTTAAGAACTTTTAAAACAGAATGCTTATTCCAAATGGTGCAAAATCATGATTTCACATGCTAAGGTAAGTATAGCTTATTAAAACATGGATTCGCTTTTTAAAAACCTTAATAATCTTCAAAATGTTAATCATTAACATTTAATAAGGGCCTGTTCCCATAAGGCATTACCTTCAATTCTAAGAAAAGATATTAAAGAAGAGGCAAGGCTCTTTCTCTCATCTACTGTTTTATACTATTTCACTTTTCACATGTGTACACAACTCTCCATAATACAATGCTCCTCAAACTAACTGTATCTTATATTTCTATTTAGGTCTATTGTACACAGACGTAAACACAAAACACAATAAACATCTGATGAACTACCACACTGCAAATCAAAGGTATTTAATCAATAGGCTACTATTTAGTCTTTTAAGTTACGTCCTAATTTTTTGTTCTTATACATAAAGTGATGAATAATATTATACTTCTATTTTGGCATATGCATCTTTTTCTTTAGAAATTCTTTCTTAAAAAGTATGCACATTTAAAAATAAAATCAGAAATTAAAAAGGAGGCATTACTACTGATACTGCAGAAATCCAAACGATCATTAGTGGCTACTATGAGTAACTGTATGCCAATAAATTGGAAAATCTAGAAGAAGGGACAAATTTCTAGACACATATAACTTACCAAGACTGAACCAGGAAGAAATCCAAAACCTGAACAGACCAATAGTAAGTAATGAGACCAAAGCCGTAACAGAAAGTCTCCCAGTAAAGAAAAGCCTTGGACCCAATGGCTTCATTGCTGAAGTCTACCAAACATTTGAAGAACTAATACAATCCTACTTAAACTGTTCTGAAAAGTAAAAAAGAAGGGAATATTTTCAAATTCATTATATGAGGCCAGTATTACCCTGATTCCAAAACCAGACAAACACACATCAAAAAAAGAAAACTTCAGGCCAATATCTCTGATGAACATTGATGCAAAAATCCTCCAGAAAATACTAGCAAACCGAGGCCAGGCGCAGTGGCTCACGCCTGTAATCCCAGCACTTTGGGAGGCCAAGGTGGGCAGATCACAACGTCAGGAGATTCAGACCACCCTGGCTAACACGGTGAAACCCCGCCTCTACTAAAAATATAAAAAATTAGCAGGGCATGATGGTGGGCACCTGTAGTCCCAGCTACTCGGGAGGCAGAGGCAGGAGAATGGCATGAACCCAGGAGGTAGAGCTTGCAGTGAGCCGAGATTGCGCCACTGCACTCCAGCCTTGGCGACCAAGTGAGACTCCGCCTTGAAAAAAAAAAAAAAGAAAATACTGGCAAACCAAATTCAACAATACATTAGAAAGATCATTCATCATGACCAAGTGGGATTTATCCCTGGGATGCAAGGATGGTTAAACAAATGTAAATTAATCAGTGTGATGCATCATATCAACAAGATGAAGGACAAAAACCATATGATCATTTCAACTGATGCTGAAAAAGCATTTGATAAAATTCAACATCCCTACATGATATAAACCCTCAAAAAACTGGGAATAGAAGGAACATACCACAACGTAATAAAAGCCATATATGACAGACCCACAGCTAGTATCATACTGAATGGGGAAAAACTGAAAACCTTTCCTCTAAAATCTGGAACATGACAAGAATGGCCATTTTCATCACTCTTACTCAACACAGTACTGGAAGTCCTAGCTAGAACAATCAAACAAACAAACAAAAAAGATATAAAGTTCCAAACTGGAGTGGAAGAAGTCAAATTATCCTTATTTGCAGATGATATGATCTTATATTTGGAAAAACCTGAAGAATCCACACACACACACACACACACACAAACCATTTAGAACTAATAAACAAATTCAGTAAAGTTGCAGGACACAAAACCAACATACAAAAATCAGTAGCATTTCTATATGCCAAAAATGAACAATTCAAAAAAGTAATCCCATTTACAATAGCCGCAAATTAAATTAAGTACCTCAGAATTAACTTATCCAAAGAAGATCTCTACAATGAAACCTATAAAATGCTGATGAAAGAAATGGAAGAGGACAGGAACAAATGGAAAGATATTCCATGTTCATAGATTGAAAGAATCAATATTGTTAAAATGTCCATACTGCCCAAAGCAATCTATAAATTCAATGGAATCTCTATCAAAATACCAATGACATTCTTCACAGAAACAGAAAAAGCAATCCTAAAATTTACATGGAACCATAAAAGACCCAGAATAGCCAAAGCTGTCCTTAGCACAAAGAACAAAACTGGAGGAATCACATTACCTTATTTCAAATTACACTACAGGGTTATAGTAACCAAAACAGCATGGTACTGATAAAAACAGAAATATAAACCAATGAACAGAATAAGAGAACCCAGAAACAAATCCACATACCTGCAATAAACTCATTTTCAACAGAAGTGCCAAGACCATACACTGGGAAAAAGACATTCTCTTTAATAAATGGTGCTGGGAAAACTGAACATCCATATGCAGAAGAACGAAATTAGATGTCTATCTCTCATCACATACAAAAATCAAACCAAAATGGATTAAAGACTTAACTCAAACACCTCAAACTATGAAACTATTACAAGAAAACACTGGAGAAACTCTCCAGGACATTGGTCTGGGCAAAAATTTCTTCAGCAATACCCTACTAGCATAGGCAACCAAAGCAAAAAAATGGACAAATGCGACACATCAACTTTAAAAGCTTCTACACAACAAAGGATACCATCAACAAAGTGAAGAGACAAAACGCAGAATAGGAGAAAAAAATTGCAAACTACCCATCTGACAAACAACTCTATGAAAAAAAAAATCTAATAATCCAATAAAAAATTGGCAAAAGATTTGAATAGACATTTCTCAAAAGACATACAAATGGCAAGCAGGCATATGAAAAGGTGCTCAACACTGATCATCAGAGAAATGCAAATCAAAACTATGAGATATCATCTCATCCCAATTAAGATTGCTTTCATCCAAAATACAGGCAATAACAAATGCTGGCAAGGATTTGGAGAAAAGGGAAGCCTTGTACACTGTTAGTGGGAATGTAAATTAGTACAACACTATGGAGAACAGTTTGAAGGCTCCTCAACATTAAAAATACAGCTACTGGCCAGGCACAGTGGCTCACGCCTGTAATCCCAGAACTTTGGGAGGCTGAGGTGGGCGGATCATGAGGTCAGGAGATTGAGACTATCCGGGCCAACATGATGAAACCCTGTCTCTATTAAAATTACAAAAATTAGCCGGGTGTGGTGGGGCATGCCAGTAGTCCCAGCTACTCAGGAGGCTGAGGCAAGAGAATCGCCTGAACACGGGAGGCTGACGTTGCAGTGAGCCGAGATTGCACCACTGCACTCCAGCCTGGGTGACACAACAAGACTCCATCTCAAAACAAACAAACAAACAAAAAAAAAAGCCATTATATGATCCAGTAATTCCACTGCTGGGTATATACTCAAAAGAAAGGAAATCAGTATATTGAAGAGATATCTACACTTTCATGTTTGTTGCAGCAGTGTTCATAACAGCCAAGATTGGGAGGCAACCTAAGTGTTCATCAACAGATGAATGGACGAAGAAAATGTGATACATATACACACTGGAGTACTACTCAGCCATAAAAAGGAATGAGATCCTGTCATTTGCAACCACATGAATGGAAGTGGAGATCATTATGTTAAGTATAAAAAGCCAGGCACAGAAAGATAAACATATTTTCACTTATCTGCGGGACCAAAAAAGCCAAAATAATTGAATTCATTGACAAAGAGAGTAGAAGGATGGTTACCAGAGGCTGGGAAATGTAGTGGAGGGGTGTGTGTGTGTGTGTGTGTGTGTATGTGTTGGGGATGTATGAGACTTACTACTTGATAGTACGACACGGTGACGATAGTCAGTAATAACTTAATTGTACATTTTAAAATAAGAGTGTTGATTGTTTGCAACACAAAGGATAAATGCTTCAGGGAATGGAGACCTGATTCTCCATGATGTGATTATTATGCATTGCATGCCTGTATGAAAACATCTCAGGTACCCGATAAATATATACACCTACTATGTACCCACAAAAATTAAAAATTAAAAAAAATTTAAAAAAAAAGGTATGCACACTAACATTTCTGTTCTATGATACTAGGGTGCTAGCCAGAATATTTGTGGCCATTTATAATTCCACAAACTATGTATGAAAGTGTCTGACAGCCCATGCCCTTGTAACCCTTAGTAGTATAAAGGAAACCTGAGGGCAATTCTAGCACTATTACCACTAACAAATCTTGTGACTTTGGGCAAGCCAATTATATCCCTGGCCTCATTCCGCTTAGCTATACAAGATGGTTAGATCAAATGTTTCTAGGGTTCTTTTCAATTCTAAGAGGTGATAAATATTTACACAGACTTTACAATTTTTCATTAGTCTAAACAGTTATTAACACTAATACTCATTTTTCATGTGGGCAACAAATTTGTATTCTTCTCCAGTTGCTACATATATATTATTTTTATTTCCTTATTTTATTTGTACTACCACACCCACTTAATTTTTGTATTTTTTTAGTAGAGATGGGGTTTCACCATGTTGGCCAGGCTGGTCTCGAATTCCTGACCTCAAGTGATCCGCCTGCCTCAGTCTCCCAAAGTGCTAGCATTATAGGTGTAAGCCACTGTGGCCAGCCTATTTCCCTATTTTAAAATATTAAAATAACTGCGATAATTCTTGAGATTAGCATTAAGTGGTTAAAATCAGCTCTGGGTCTAAGATGAAAAAGACAAGATCATTGAAAAACTGACTAAAACAGCAACAAAATTGGGACTATCAGATGAACAATTATCAAAGTTGAACATACAGAAGTAAAACTGGAAATTATTAAAAGGTCTGTGTTTTGGTATAATAATCTAATATACAGGAAGGGAAAAAAGGGCATGGTAAACTGTTTCAGACAGACATCACTAAGAATGCAGATTGGGGAACCATTCCAAACACATGAAGACAGACAAAAAAAAATCTAGGATGTCATCAAAGAATTTATTTGAAAAAAACATGGTGTGCAAATATTTATACAGATCTTCCAAATAATTTCCTCTTGTCTTATCCAGCAAACATGGGTATTTCTCAAAAACCTAAAACCACATCACCAGTAGAAACCTGAAAACTCCAGAGAAAACTAGAAGTGGAAAAAATCTACCTTTTCTACTTTTTCAGACCTTAAATTGTTGTTTCTTTAGAAAGAATTCATCTAAAGAACAAGAATCTTCTTTCCACTGGTAACAGTTGAGCCCCCTGACATTTAATACTGAACTATGCATTTATTCATTTACTATACATTTACTGAGTGATTACATAAGTGCCAGATGCTGATGACTATAAGAATGAACTATTAGACTAGTGGGGTGTGATGGCTGATACTGAGTGTCAACTTGATTGGATTGAAGGATACAAAGTATCGATCCTGGGTGTGTCTGTGAGGGTGTTGCCAAAGTAGATTAACATTTGAGTCAGTGGGCTGG
This sequence comes from Symphalangus syndactylus, assembly GCF_028878055.3. Taxonomy (NCBI): domain Eukaryota; kingdom Metazoa; phylum Chordata; class Mammalia; order Primates; family Hylobatidae; genus Symphalangus; species Symphalangus syndactylus. The sequence continues at coordinate 43,723,684 of NC_072432.2, forward strand.
GAAAGGCAGACCCAGCCTTAATCTGGGTGGGCACCATCTAATCAGCTGCCAACACAGCTAGAATATAAAGCAGACAGAAAAACGTGAAAAGAGAGACTGGCCTAGCCTCCCAGCCTACATCTTTCTCCCGTGCTGCATTCTTCTTGCCCTCAAACATCGGACTCCAAGTTCTTCAGTTTTGGGACTCAGAGTGGCTCTCCTTGCTCCTCAGCTTGCAGACAGCCTATTGTGGGACCTTGTGATCATGTGAGTTAATACTTAATAAACTCACCTTTACATATATATTCCATTAGTTCTGTCCCTCTAGAGAACCCTAATACATGGAGAAATAAAACATTCATTCTATCATTCAACAAATACTTGCTAAGTATCTACTATGTGCTAGGCTGTTGTAGGCATGGCATCATAGGGCAATGAACAAAATGAGGTCCTCGCATTCATGCAACTTAAATTCAGTAGGGGGAAAGAGAAAATCAACAAATAAACATAAATATGTAATAAAATGTCTGGAAGTAAAAGATGTACTACAGAAGAAAAATAGAGCAGAGAAAGGGTTCTGAAAATGCCAAGAAATGCTATTTTAAGTTTGGGTAGTCAGGGAAGACTTCTGGCAGGGGTGACATTTGAACAGAGACCAGAGACCAAAACAAAGTAAAGGAGAGAGCAATGCAGATATCCAGAGAAAAGGCATTCCAGGCAGAGGGACAAGCAAAGAGAAAAGATAATCTGGGCCATTATGATATAATAACGAAATGTATACAAGCTATCAATAACACAAAGACTGGAACAACTAATATACTTTGGAGGCATGAAGATGGTTTCTCAAGAGATGATGACAACTGCTTTGAGTAATAAAACGTGGTTTGGCATTTGCAGAAACAAAAAAGGAAAGAAGTATGTACTGTAAGCAAAAACCAAAAACATGTGAAAGACACGATGATATGAAAACACTACCATTTCCAGGGAATGGCAGGCAATTAAAGGTTTCTACAGCACAGGGAGAAAGTAACAAGAAAACTGAGAGTCAAGGATAGCAAGGCTGCCAAAAGTCATATTAGGTTGGTGCAAAAGTAATCACAGTTTTTGCCATTGAAAGTAATGATAAAGAGCACAGTATAGGACGATAAATAACTTCTGAACAATCTAAGTTTACAGTCGGCTTCCATATCAACTAGTGTGATTTGATTCTTTATAACAGATTGTATATATTATGTGCTATTACTCCTGGATGCCAGATTGTTTCCAAGAAATCCATGCTTGCCAACTCCTGGTTCCTCCTATCAGTGCACTTTCTACTACTAAGTATGTTCTCCTATCCCTTAGAGAAGATGAGGAAGTCTTCAGCCCATTCCAGCCTCAGGACGTATGGCATCAGACTCCTTTATACAGCTGTAGCCTTTCAAAACCAAGGCCCATCAACACTTGACCCAAGGAGCCGTTTCTGACCTCCAAGGGAGCCTTCTCCTTCCAGCTCTTGTTTAGGTTAGAACTTCCACCAATACCACTTATAAGTTTCCTGTACCTTTTTTCGCAATCCTAAGTTTATTTATTTTTTGCCCAATAAGCCAGCCTACACAATTGGCTTTTATCAAGACAGCACCAAATGTTAGTAGATCACTTCTAGCTCTCTGGTCTCTCATCACAAAGCATTGATTTAACTCTAGCTGTTTTACTTCCCCTACAGAAATCAAACGCACAATCACAAACAGCAGCTAGAAATGGAAAGGAAATGTTCTTATGTCAGTGCCTCTTTTTTCTTTTTCTTTTTTAAAACTAAGAGTAAAATAAACTGAAGCAATACTGAAGATTCTTGTTCTACTGCAGTGGTGGACCATGTGTTCCTGTGCTCTGGGTAATGCTGGGATTGGCAGAGGGCAGGGCGCTGACAGCAGTTAGGGAAAATCTATTAAGCAATGTCACTGTTCCCAGTTGAGCAAAGTCCATACCAAGGAGGGAGTGAGGGAGCAGAGGAGCAAGATTTTGGTTTGCCTGGCAGAGTATTTCTCCAGCACACTGTCTGCTGATTCATCCTCTCCCACTCATTACGTTAATGCTTTGATGAATCAAATCACCTCTGCCCTTCAAAGTAACAGCCCAGAAGCACTCAAATATAAGGATAAGGCTAAAGCATTTCTGTTAGAACAAGAATTCACTACCAGAAGTTGCAGGTAAGTCTAGAATCCATTTAAGGCTTTCCTTGTGTACACCAAAAATTATCAGTACTACCAACTGTTGATAATTATTGAATGCTGAGACCAATATTTTACTGTAATCTTAAAAGTCTGAGTTAGATTAGTTTGCCATGAGGTTTCATTCTTTCAGCAAATGGTTGATGAATGTCTTATATATATGAGCACATAACCTGTTTGATCACAAAGGTTCACAGCTGGAGAACAATTTGCCTCAAGGTGAATCATACCTTGAGTCTCACCCATACCCGATTTAGATATTTAAATGAGACTCTGCACTTCATATTTTCAAGTTGGTGCTGGAACAAGTTAAGACTTTTGGGGCTACCAAGATGAAATGAGTGTATTTTGCATGTGAGAAGGACATGAATTTTGGGAGACCAGGGTGTATTAGTCAGGGTTCTCCAGAGGGACAGAACCAACAGGAGATATATATACATGAAAGAGAGTTTACTGGGGAGCATTGGCTCACATGATCACAAGATGAAGTCCCACGACAGGCCATCTGCAAGCTGGGGAAGAAAGAAGCCAGTAGTGGCTCAGTCTGAGTTCAAAAGCCTCAAAAGCAGAGAAGCCTACAGTGCAGTCTTCAGCCTGTGGCCAAAAGCCCAAGAGCCCCAGCAAACCACTGGTGTTAAGTCCAAGAGTCCAAAGGCCGAAGAACCTGAAGTCTGAGGTCCAAAGGCAGCAGGAACAGAAGGAAGCATCCAGCGTGGGAGAAAGATGAAAGCCAGAAGCCTCAGCAAGACAGGTAATCCCATCTTCTTCTGCCTGCTTTGTTCTAGCGGTGCTGGCGGCTGACTGGATGGTGCCCACCTACATTGAGGGTGGGTCTTCCTCTTCCAAGTCCACTGACTCATATGTCAGTCTCCTCTGATAACACCCTCACAAACATATGCAGAAACAATGCTTTACCTGCTATTTAAGCATCCTTCAATCCAATCAAGTTGACACCTAATATTAACCATCACACAGGGACAGAATGCTATGTTCTGAATGTTTATTCCCTCCAAAATTCATATATTCAAACTTAATCTCAAATTCAGTATTTAGACGTGGGACCTTTAGGAGGTGATCAGGTCATGAGGGCTCCGTCCTCATGAATAAAATTAGTAATATTTATAAAAGAGGCCTGAGGAAGCTTGTTAGCCTCTTTGCCCTTCCTCCATGTGAGGCACAGCTATCGGGTACCATCTTGAAGCAAAGTGAGCCTTCATGAGACACTGAATCTGCTGGCAACTTGATCTCAGAGTTCCCAGTTTCCAGAACTGTGAGCCATAAAATAATGTCATTTATAAATTACCCAGTCTAAGGTATTTTGTCAATCATTTAGCTGAGACATCAAGAACATTATGTGTAATTCAGTATCAGAGAAACAATCGCCATCAGAACACAGAAAGATCTATAAATTATATCATACTAGGAATTACTTTAAACATGATGGCATTGAAAAGACTGAATTACTGTGTTTTACAGAGCAGTACTTCCCACACTTGGCTGATCAAAATTTGTGATACTATGAAATACATATTTGGTCCACTTTCCTAGCTTACAGCTCCTAAAATCCTTGAAATCCCTTAATGATAAAAGTGTCTTTTGTATGCTAATGAGATGATAGTGGCTGAGGGCCCCAGGTAGCTTCAGGATGGAGGCTGGTCACCAGAAAAACCAAGGCATGATGAGAAGGTTGGGACTTTCAGCCCCACCTCCAACCTTTAGGAAGGGAAGGGGGCTGAAGTTTGAGTTGATCACCAGTGGCCAATGATGTAAGCAATCATAACTACATAATGAAGCCCCTTAAAAACCCACAAGGACTAGATTTGGAGATCTTTTGGACAGCTGAACACATGGAGGTACCTGGAGGGTGGCTCCCAGAAAGGGCATAGAAGCGCTGTTCCTCTTCTCATACGCCCTGCCCCGTGCATCTCTCCCATCTGGCTGTTCGTCTGTACTGTTTTTGTAATATCCTTTATAATAAATGGGTAAATGTAAGTAAAGTGTTTCCCTGAGTTTTGTGAGCATCTCTAGAAAATTAATCGAACCCAAGGAAGGAGTCATGGGACCCACCAATTTATAGCCAGCTGATCAGAAATATAGGTGACTTCCAGCCATGCGTGGTGGCTCATGCCTGTAATCCCAGCACTTTGGGAGGCTGAAGTGGGCAGATCACTTGAGGCTAGAAGTTCGAGATCAGCCTGGCCAATATGACAAAACCCTATCTCTACTAAAAATTCAAAAATTAGCTGGGCATCGTGGTGGCGCACAACTGTAATCCCAGCTACTTGGGTAGTTGAGGCACAAGAATCACTTGAACCCAGGAGGCGGGGGTTGCAGTGAGCTGAGATCACGCCACTGCACTCCAGCCTGGGTGATGGAGCAAGACTGTTTCCAAAAAAAAAAAAAGTGACTTAAGACTGGCATCTGAAATGTGGAGCAGTCTTGTAGGACTGAACCCTCCATCTGTAAGATCTAAAGCTATCTCCAAGTAGGTAGTGTCAGAATTGATTTGCAGTACACCCAGCTGGTGTCCACTGGAGAAATGACTGCTTGGTGTGTGCGGAAATATCCCCACACGTCTATCGTCAGAAGTGTTGTGCTGAATGGTGTGAAAATAGGAAAAACACTTTGGTTTTGTCCCCACCACCCCACCGCCCATTTCTTTAAAATCTCTCAGGGCACTGTTATAAAATACAGACTATACAAACTCATTATAAGAATCCTGGTTTAGAAAGTCTCAGTGAGGACCCAGGAATCTAATAATCCTCTAGGTAAGAACAGTGGTCCATGAGTGCAAGTTCCAGAAAGAACGATTTCAATACTCAGCACAGTTCAGAGTTTGGAAACATTCAGAACATTCCAAAAATAAAACAGTCTTCATTGCAAAGTAATGAGATTCCTGGGTATGTCTAAACACAAGGCAGACAACCACAAGCCCTGAGTACTGAACAGGAGACATATGAATCTGAAAATGAGAAACAGATTATGTACTTAACAAGTTACTGGTGCATAAATGACCAGACACAAGAGCACAATTACACAATTTCAATTACGTATGGCAGTCCTTCTCCATGAAAATAGTATAATGGGCCAGGCACGGCGGCTCATGCCTGTAATCCCAGCACTTTGGGAGGCCACGACGGGCAGATCACGAGGTCACGAGATGGAGACCATCCTGGCCAACATGGCAAAACCCCACCTCTACTAAAAATACAAAAATTAGCCAGGTGTGGTGGCGTACACCTGTAATCCCAGCTACTCGGGAGGCTGAGGCAGGAGAATTGCTTGAACCCGGGAGGCGGAGGTTGCAGTGAGCCGAGATAGTGCCACTGCACTCCGGCCTGGCGAACGAGTGACACTGTGTCTCAAAAAAAAAAAGTCGCACAACCATGAAGTTCTGATTCTTATTACACATCATAGAGATTTCAATCAGATCACAAACTTTTTTTTGTTTTGTAGAAAATGCTATAAAATGAAATGTGAGCTTCAATCTAGTTAATAGGAACCTGGATTTATATTATTAAAATGAATAATAAACTTAATTTCAAAAAAAAAAAACTAAAATACCTATTAGACTGTGATAACACTAGTAAATGAAAGAAACAAGGGAGTAGGAGGTCTCCTAGGCCAGACAGAATGCTGATTATTCAGGGTATTGTATTATTTCTAAACAGGATATTTAAATTGTCCCATAAAGATGTAATAGTAGTGACTCCAAATGGGAATAAAAAGATGTGATAGCTAAACACGGTCAATTTCCCTATCATTCTGCATATAATAAATGTAAGCTCACGTTAAGTAACTTGATGTTAGCCAAAATCACAACCTGCTATTTATGAGCTAACAGAAACAAGTAGAACACGGTGAGAATATAAAAGGGGTAGAACTCTGAGTGGTCAACAGTTAGATGTTCAGATGACCTTTCTTGCTTGTTTGATGGAGAAAAAAGTCTGAGGTATCAACGCTGGAAAATAAATCAGATGTTTGGGTTTTTCAAAATAGGACTATCATCAGAAACTAAATGGTTTGATTGGCAATGAAAGAAATCCTTCTGGTGGCCAAGTGACAGGCACATAGGAGGGGAAACTTGGCAGTTCTCTAAAATAAATTCACACACGAACTGGACAATATTACTGCTCTTCTTGTCCCAATGTGAAGCTCTGCTATCAAAACCATCTTCCTACTACACGATGAGAGGCTACTGTAAAACAGTATTATTTAGGAGAAGTCAGTGAAAAATACCCAAGTTATTCAAAAATTCTACTGGCTAAAGACAGATTAAGAAATCCTCTTGCAGTAATAATTTAAATACTGAATTAATATTCAGTATCCAAAAGATTATTTTCGAATTGGAGTACACCAGTCACTGAATTATTGTCCTGAGTTTGCTCAGCAGTTTAAGCAGTTTAAGTGGTGAGTGAGACGGGGGAGTGCAGACTATAAGCAATTTGCTTGCCACCCTAATAATTTACCTTTCTACGCCTCTGTTTTGTGACTGTCAGTTCCAGGGGGACATAGGAAATAATTTAAGTAATATCCAACATCTCCTATATCTCTAAACTTGAAAACAGAAAGACAATCATTATCAAAAATGTTCTGTCTACTAATTAAAAACAACATTTTCAAAATAACAAACTAGAAAGGAAAAAACCTTACCAAAGCTCGCCCTGAAAAATATATGGCTAGTACCTACACCAGTGGCAACAATCACAAAGATATCTATTTCAATATGCTACCTGGAGAGTTAGATGTTTTACATGTATTAACTTTTTTTTTTTTTTAATGAGGTGGAGTCTCACTCCATTGTCCAGGCTGAAATGCAGTGGCACGATCTCGACTCACTGCAACCTCTGCCTCCTGGGTTCAAGCAATTCTCCTGCCTCAGCCTCCCGAGTAGCTGGGATTACAGGTGCATACCACCCTGCCTGGCTAATTTTTGTATTTTTAGTAGAGATGGGGTTTCACCATGCTGGTCAGGCTGGTCTAGAACTCCTGACCTCAAAAGATCCACCCACCTCAGCTTCCCAAAGTCCTGGCATTACAGGCATGAGCCACTGCGCCCGGCCTTAACTTATTTAATCTCATAAAAATCCTATGGAGTAGATACTTTTATCCTCAATTTGAACTGAGAAAACAAGATGGGAAGAACTTAAGTTGCTAGTCTAAGGTCACAGAGCTAAAGATCACAGGGCTGGGGCTGGAACCCAGGCAGTGTGACTCCAAAGCCCATCTCATGACCACCATCTGGGCTACCACTTACCCTACATACACATCATTGCCATCCTCCCTCCTGAGATAACACATTTGACGCACTGCACATTTTATTCTTTAACAGTTGAATTCCTCAATCCCACTATCTGTTCTTCCTACTTAAATGTAGTATGCTGGATAAGTCAGGAGTTTTCTCTCTCTGAAAGCCTAACTCTAGATGGCTGCCCTGATTAACTCTCGGTAAGTCTCTTCTAGCTTCCAGGAGAAACACAGCTATTTCCAAACATCACAGAAGCTTCCAAACAAATTTCCTCAGTCACAAATCCTAACCACCTAGACCAAAAAGGAAGAGAGAAAAGGAAGCAGAAGAAGAGCAGGAATAAGGGAAAAGGGGAGACAAATGAAGAAAAAGAAGGGAAAGAAGAGAGAAAAGTAGCAGAAAAGGCAGAGTCCCCAAAGTCCCCTTTCTTCATTTTATAAATCTCTGCAGTTCTCCTACTGAACCTTACTCCATAACCCGATTAGTAGGCTCATCCAGAGAGGAAAGAAGTCAGCCTTCTGAGTTTTTCTCCCATCCCTGATGGGTATCACTATTTCTTCCCAATATTTTTATTTTGGTGGGAAGATCTTCCTTGGTATGCCCTTGATGAATGATGATGGAAGTCTGTCTCTGAGAAGAGGGAGGTTGGTTGAGTGAGGGAGGAATAAGAAGAGCTCAAATATGATTGAAAAATGAAATAATATAGAGCACAGCTTCTCAAACTGTGAAGATTGTCAGTCTTTTAAAATCTCTAATCCGTTTCAGGCTAATACTCTAGTAAAATACAACAAAAACCAAGTTATCAGAAAAATGAACTCTAAAAAAAAACTATAAAATACAGGCCCCAAATTCTTATTATTAGATTTAACAGACATAAAATTACTGTCAAATTGCTATAAAAATTTCTAAATTCTCTCAATTTCTGAACTTATGTTGTCATAAACTGACAAATCCACAGGCAGCACTTTGATTAGCACTACACTGGAAGAGCAAAAGACCATTTTTTATGCCCTCAATGCCATAAAACTAGGCAGAGTACAGTAGCTCACGCCTGTGATACCAGCACTTTGGGGGACCCAAGTGGATAGACTTTTTGAGCTCAGGAGTTTGAGCCCAGCCTGGGCAACATGGTGAAACCCCATGTCTACAAAAAATAAAATAATATTAAAAAATTAGCTAGGCATGGTGGCACACACCTGCAGTTTCAGCTACTCAGGAGGCTGAGGTGGGAGGATCGCTTGAGCCTGGGAGGTCAAGGCTGCAGTGAGGTGTGTTCCTGCCACTGTACTCCACCCTGGGCAAGACCTTGTCTGAGAAAAAAAAAAAAAAAGCCCATGTGTAGTGGCTCACACCTGTAACTCCAGCACTTTGGGAGGTCAAGGTGGGTAGATCACTTGAGCCCAGGATTTGGAGACCAGCCTGGCCAACATGGCAAAACCCTGTCTCTAGAAAAAATACAAAATTAACTGAGCATGGTGACACATGCCTATAGTCTCAGTACTGGGAAACTTGAGATAGGAGGACCATTTGAGCCTAGGAGGTGGAGGCTGCAGTGAGCCAAGATCATGTCACTGCACTCTAGCTTGGGAGACAGCCAGATTCTGTCTAAAAAAAAAAAAAAAAATCCATAAACTTTGAAAGAAATAAATTTAGAAAAATATTCTTCCTAGGAATATTACCAGGAAGGAGCAGACATGATTATCAGCAACTTTTTAAAAAGTCTTCTTTATACTTTCTATTTTAAAAATTAGAAGTAAATAAAAGAACTAAAAAATACTATTTTAGTTGCTATCACTTCTTTTATGGAAAATAAAGACCTGAATTCCCAAAACAACTTTTCTGCCCCTTTTCATGCTTTCTTTGTTCTTCTTCCCCTCTCTAGTCTGCCTTCAATTCCCCAGTGAAAAAATGAAAAATGTCTGTATAACTTACATAAAACTTTCCTGAGGCCAAAAATTGTGAATATCAATCCTCTAGTTTAAGACTTGGTAAAATGTTAACTGTTATATGAATATCCCTTTGGCTGAAAATTAATGAAGGAATTCACAAATGTTAATAAAGTTCACAGCTTTTCAAAAATTCTTACAAGGTTTCAGATGCTTTGAAAGGGGTAGCTTTTGCTAACAGGTGCAGAAACTTAATCAGAAAAAATTATACTCTGAGTTATCAAGGTACAGAGAGTCACCACTGTCAAAGTGATACCACTTCTAGATTCTCTACTATGTACAAGGTTTTTATATTAAAAGAGTCTGTCTAATGAAAGGAAATACATGCAGTTCTTAAAACATATGAAAAGTATGGTCATCCCTGGGTATCCTCAAGGGATTGGTTCCAAGACCCCTGAAGATACAAAAATCTACAGGTGCTCAAGTCCCTTAATCAGCAGTCTGAACCTTTTTGACACCAGGGACTGGTTTCATGGAAGACAATTTTTCCACAGATTGGTGGGGGGGAGAGGAGGATGGGTTATGGTTTCAGGATGAAACTGTTCCACCTCAGATCATCAGGCATTAGATTCTCATAACAAGCCCGTAACCCAGATCCCTTGTATGTGCAGTTCACAATAGGGTTCGTGCTCCTCTGAGAATCTAATGCCACTGCTGATCTGACAGGAGGCGGAGCTCAGGTGGTAATGCTTACTCACCTGCCACTCACCTCCTGCCATGTGGCCTGGTTCCTAACAGGCCATGGATCTGTACCCATCCATAACCCAGGGACTGGGGACTAGTGCCTCATATAAAATGGCATAGTATTTGTATATAACCTACACACATCTGCCTATATACTTTAAATCATCTCTGGATTACTTGTAATACTTAATACAATGTAAATGCTATGTAAACTGTTGTTATACTGTATTAGGCTTTTTTCTTTGTATTTTTTATTGTTATATTGTTTTTCTTCTGAACATTTTCAATCCACAGATGCAGAACCTGCAAATATAGAGGATTAATATAATATATATTTTTCACCTATATGTGTTTGTTGTAGCTTTTGTTAGAACCTTATGAATATATGACTTATTCAATAATTAAATAAATGAAAGTTTCCATTTATTTCCAAGAAAGGGGTGAAAAAATACAGATAATTACTTTTTTCCTCCATTTTATATTTTTTCTCTCTTGTAATTAAATAAAGACCTGTGGTTATTGTAACAGTAAAAGATAATATGTATGTCTCTTAATTATAAGAAAGACTTTATTTTTCAGAGAAGGCTTCGCTTTTTCCACAACTATCTATTAACATAAATTATATTTTGGTGACCATTTGGTCTAACCAATCTTATCTCAAATTATTTTGAAAGTGTGCAAGTTCTCATTCATATGGTCTACTACAAGTAGACCACAATACCCAACCCTAAATAATTCCATAAAATAATTTGTGATTCACATTTTTAACATTAAGAGCTATATTTTTACTGTTAACAGCTTTTATACCTATTGTTTGAGCAATCTGCTAAATGAGAATAAAATATCAGATAGTTATAATTATGAAGTCACATAATGAAGTGAAACAGCCTTTATAAAAAAATTTAATTGCTTTGTGAAGAGTCACACATGAAGGATTAAAGAACCTACTTTTCCAAAACACAAATGTAAGAGGAGGAGAAAAACCCTCAAAACTTTACTTATGATTCAGAGGTCTTCCCTCCCACATCAGTTTCCCTTCCTCATCTTACAGTGGATGCACGCATGCATTCATTCATTCTGTACATATCCATTAAGCACCAAAGAGGCAACGGGAAATGGCAATACAGCAGTGAACAACAACAACAACAACAACAAAATGCACGTGTTGCCTTGTGAAGTTAGTATAGAAAGTAATTAATTAGTAAAATTTCAGTGTTTAAATACAATTCTCATAAATGTGCTACTTCTTTAATGCAAGGTATTTTGAGAAGTGACATCCATGTCTCAACTAGTCTAGGAGTCAACCAGGTTAGTTCCTCGGAAAGTCCAAGTGTTAGCTAGGCAGAAAGAATTTCAAAAAGATGATCCATATGTGTGAAAGTCGTGAACTGTGAATATGTCATTATGATAGCAAAATTTTTTTAAATGAAATATATGAAAACACAAAAGCATCTCTATTAAATATATTTACTTTTCATTTTCAGCCATGTGTGAAAGACATCTGCAATTACTCCTGGGGAAGTGATTTTAAATTTAGCCACTGAATTTGAATGAGGAATAAATGTTACACTAGTGTCCCTCAGTGGGTACAATCCAAATGAGCCTGCTTCTTAAAGCACAAATATTTGGTTTCTCAATGCTCAGCCCTGACCCGAAAGCCCAGGTCAATCCTCATTTGGATTACTGGCTGAATATCTAGGTTTAGCTAAGCAGTGGGAAAATAACTCTTTTAGTTCTTCGGAAAGGATTTTCCAACAACAAATGTAACAGTGTAGCTTTTCCTCTCAGCACATGGAACAAGTTAAAACTTCCCTTACAAACAGGTATCCTGAGTTCCTTCTCTCAGCATCCAAAGCCTTCTCAACAGCTACATGCTGTCCAGCACATAGCTACTCATTCAATCTTGCAGTTTTAAAGAGAAAAATGGTAGTAGCTCACAGTGGCCCAAAATCTTCTAAGATTTGAACTACAGTATGGCCCATTAGATATACATTCTAATGGGCAATATATCGTTCACACACAGTTAACACAAAACATTTCAGTTTTTTAAATGAAGCTGTTTCATTCTGTCTACATAAATCTTTTTGATGACATGCACATAAGACAAACCAAACTACAAACAGGCTTTAAGATAGAATAGTGCAAGTAGATGTTTTTTCCCTTTATCTCTCCAATGGCAATGTCAAGGTACCCTCAAAAAGATATCTTAAAAGATGAGCATAATCAATTTACTTTTCCAAAATGAATTTTGTATTATAAAATCAATAATCGTATCATGTTTTATATAGCTCAGTGAGTATAAGTCCTTCCTCTACTTTTTACCTCTATTAGGATGCTTATATTAGGTGTCTGAATTATTATTTTCACCTCTTTAAATAAAAAGTAGTCATTACTATTAGGATGAAAAATCAATTAATTATCTTCTCAATTTTAAAACACTAAGCAGAAATATTTTACTGACCATAAGGATATTACTTATTGCTATAATATACTTTATTACTGTTAAGACATGCCCCCATAATGCTGAGCAACACCATTAGGGATACAAAAGCCATCAAGGAAAAGTGTTAATTCAATTCAATCCATTTACAATGCCTTCTTTTGAGATAGATAATACACAGGACAAAGAATCACATGTAAAGCAGCCTTCAAAAAATGAAAACTGCACCCAAGTATAGCCTTAAGCAATTCTTAGATCACAATTCACCTATTTGGTACAAGCTTAGAAGTGTCAAACTTGCTTGGCATAAACCTTCTAAAATCAGGAAGTCTCAAACTTTAATGCCTTTTTATGTACTACCATCAATAAAAATTTACAGGGTAACTACAGTATAATGAAAAAAATAATTTTAGATAGATCCAATATTTCTGGAACTACTTCAATGTACAGGCTGTTATCTACTTATGCTCTCATTTTTAGGATTAAGTCAAATGGAACCTAAAATTGGCAGTGAATTGTCAGTTCATTAGGTCAAATGTGCATCTGGGCTGGGCGGGGTGGCTCACGCCTGTAATCCCAGCACTTTGGAAGGCCAAGGCTAGCAGATTGGAATGCAAGCCCAGGAGTTCTAGGCCAGCCTGGGAAACATGGCAAAACCCTGTCTCTACAAAAAACATAAAAATTAGCCAGGCATGGTAGTGCATACCTGTGGTCCCAGCTATTTGGGAGGTGGAGGTGGGAGGACTGCTTAAGCCCGGGAGGCAGAGGCTGCAGTGAACAGAGATCGTACCACTGCACCCTAGCCTGGGCAACAGAGTGAGACTCTGTCTCTTAATTAATAAATAAATAACTAAATAAAGTGTGCATCTGGCAAGCTGTTCACCCAGATATTTCCTGGGCATTAGTCTGCTGGCCAAAGCAGCCCCCAAATGATTCAACCTCACGCATTAGTGCTATTCAAGGTGCAAGAGGAATAAAGCAATCCCCAGATTTCACTTGGAAAAAAACTTGTACTGATCATCATTAAAATGACCTCTAATACATTTATCAATTTAGTAAGACTTCCAGAAGAATTCTAAAATTATTTTTGTTTTTACCTACAAAGTAAGTAATACATTCACTTCATTTCTACTTAACAGTCAAATGACTTAAATTTTTAAAAATTTCCTAGACAACTGGTTATATGTAAATCATCTGTTTTTGCTGCTTGATGAACAAATCTGTAAGCCTAGGGTAGATGGGCAAATAACCACAATGCCAAACCCTTTTCTTTTCTTTTTGCAAGAAATGTCACATATTCTTTAATGAAGCTGACTGTGAAGTCCCCATTCCTCTGAATTGAGAGAAATTCAATTTTAGCCATTGTTCAGTTTTCTCTCCTCTCTTCCCTCTCCCCTGGACATACAAAAATCCTTAAGTTCCTCTGCATAGCAAGTTATTCAGGAAGACCCCTCTGGCAATTGGTCCCTGGTCATCTTTCAAACTGACCGTCATCTTTCAAGCTCACACAGCTCCATAAAAATTGAAAACTCTGCAACTACATCACACACGAGTTTGGGAACTTCTGCACCTGCAAGCCTTGCTTCTGGGGTGTACCTCTCTGGAAAGCATGAGCCATTCCTCACTGAGGACCTCCTCCCTCCCTGGAATGGTTTAAGGGAGTGGAGCTCTGTCCTTAGTAATATGCATCATGATCTTCTTACCATTCCAGTTACAGCTCAAAAGTCACTTCTGCAGGGAGGCCTTCCCTGACCACAGAGCCACAGAGTATACCACCCCTGTTCCTAGCATATGCATCTTCATCTTCAAAGTGGCCAAACCTTTTTTTTTTTTTTTTTTTTTAACTAAGCTCCATTTTAATTTTGTCATTCTACCTAACAGGAGATGTTGTTAAGGTCAATTTATGATAGACAGTTACTGCAACTTAAGAAGTCTTAAGAAAAATTTAAAAGTAAAGTTTAACAGGATACTTTACAATTTTAAACAGCAAAATATCACGCTTATACAGTTGTATCATTAGATATTATAAAACTTGGAAACAAATTATTTTAATATGTGTGTTGTTATGTATGTTCACAAACACAAGTAGAACCTTTAGTATAATCCTAGTAGGAATATGATCACAATTAATAAGCTTTTAAAGTTTAATACAGTATTACTATGAAAGATATACCGTAGAATATAATACTGACAGGAAACCTGATTTGGTCCAAGCATAAAGTTAGTGTTAAGGAGAACCACTATTATGTCAGAAACAGTGGTCAGTTCTAGAATTCAGTGACGAATATATAAAATGTGGTCGGGCCAGGCACAGTGGCTCACACCTGTAATCCTAACATTTTGGGAGGCCGAGGTGGGTGGATTGCTCAGGAGTTCAAGACCAGCCTGGGCAACAGGATGAAACCCCATCTGTACTAAAATACAAAAAAATTATCCGGGCATGGCGATGTGCACCTGTAATCCCAGCTACTTGGGAGGCTGAGGCAGGAGAATTGCTTGAACCAGGGAGGCAGAGGTTGCAGTGAGCTGAGATTGCACCATTGCACTCCAGCCTGGGTGACAGGGCAGGACTCCGTCTCAAAAAACAACAACAAACAAAAAAATGTGGTCAGGCACGGTGGCTCACATCTGTAATCCCAGCACTTTGGGAGGCTGAAGCAGTGGATTACTTGAGGTCAGGAGTTTGAGACCAGCCTAGCCAACATGGTAAACCCTGTCTCTATTAAAATTACAAAAATTAGCCAGGCATGGTGGCAGGAGCCTGTAATCACAGCTACTCAGGAGGCTGAGACAGGAGAATCACCTGAACCCAGAAGGCAGGGGTTGCAGAGAGCCGAGATCGCACCATTGCACTCCAGCTTGGGTGACCAGAGTGAAACTCCATCTCAAAAAAAAAAAAAAAAAAAAAAAAACAAGGAAAAATTAGTGAATGCTCAGGATAAACTTGTATTTAGGTGTTGAAATTGAGAAAGATTTCATTGAGAAGGGCCATATTGATTGAAGCTTTAAAAAATATATAGAAATGTCAAGGTATATGTGCAGAAAAGCATGAAGAAATGCAGCTATAAAGTCTTGGCTGGGCACAGCACCTCGAGCCCATAATCCCAACACTTTGGGAGGCTGAAATGGGAGGACTGCTTGAGGCTGGAAGTTGGAGACCAGCCTGGGTAACAGAGCAAGACCACATCTCCACAAAAAAATAACAAAAACAAAAATTAACCATGCATGGTGGTGGATGCCGATAGTCCCTACTACTCGGGAGGCTGAAGTGGGAGGATCACTTAAAAACAGGAAGTAGAGGCTACAGTGAGCTACGATTACACCACCGCACTCCAGCCTGGGTGGCACAGTGAGATGCTGTCTGGGAGAAAAAAAAAAGGCTTAGCAATACATGAGGAACGTGTATTGGAAGGAGAGAAAAATTACACCAACCTGCAAGATATGAAAGTAGTCTGGAGTCAAGTACGTAGTCAAAACCTGAGAAGGCAGATTACAATAGTCTATGAAAAATGTACACTTCTAAACATTTTTCTGACTCTTAAATGCTCCCGCTGTTGGAGTATAATCTTTCTTGAGGGCATTTTAGCAATAATTATCAAAAAACATAAAAATACATAAACTTTTGGCCCCAATAATTACACCTCTTGGTTTACCCTAAGGAAATTACCAAATAAGACTGCAGAATATTTAAAGCAGCAGCTTTTATAATACTAGATTATCATCTTTATGGTATAGAGTTTTAAAAATTATCATACATTCAAGAAATTATTATTCAGTGATTAAAAGGGTCATTGAGACTAACCTGGGCAACATGATGAAACTCCGTCACTACCAAAAAAATTTTTTTAAAAATTATCCAGGCATGGTGGCACAAACCTTCAGTCCCAGCTACTCGGCAGGCTGAGGTGGCAGGATCATGTAAGCCCAGAGACAGAGGTTGCAGTGAGCTGAGATCTCGCCACTGTACTCTAGCCTGGGTGACAGAGCAAGACTCTGACTCAAAAAAAAAAAAAAAAATCCATCAAGAAAATGAAAAGATAATCCATAGAATGAAAGAAAATCACGTACATGAAAAGGGACTTGTATCTAGAATATAGTTTTAAAAAACTTACCACTCTATAATAAAAAAATCATAATTTTTAAATAGGCAAAAGATCTGAATAGCAATTTCTCCAAACAAGATATACAAATGTCCAATAAGCACATAAAAAGATGCTCAATATCATTAGCCATCAGGAAAATGCAAATAAAAGCACAATGGTACCACTTCATGCTCACCAAGATGACTACAGACAATACAAGTGTTGCCATGTTATATGGAGAAAGTGCAGCCCTCATACACTGCTGGTAGGAAGTTAAAATGGTGCACGCAGTTTGGAAAATAGTCTCATGGTTCCTCAGATAGTTAAGCATAGAATTACCATATGACCCAATAATTCGTCTCCTAGGTCTCTACCTAAGAGCAATGAAAATATCTGTCCACACAAAAATTTGTGCACAAATGTTCATAGCAGCAGGATTCACAATAGCAAGAAAGTGGAAACTACCTAAATGACCACCAACTGATGAATGAACAAACATGACAACACGATGGAATATTATTCTGCAATAAAAAGGAGTAAGAAACTGATATTATGCCGTAATAAAGATGAACAACAAAAACATTATGGTAAGTGAAAAAAGCCAGACATAAAAGGACACATATGATTCCATTTATATGAAATACCCAGAATAGGTAAATCCATAAAGACAGAAATCAGATTGATGGTTGCCAGAAGAAATGGGGAGTAAATGCTCAATGGGTACCAAGTTTCCTCTTGGAGTAATGAAAATGTTCTGTAATTAGATAGAGGTGGTCGCACAATACTGAAAATATCAAAATGCCACAGAATTATACACATTAAAATGGTTAATTTTATGTTACGTAAATTTCACCTAAATTTTAAAAACTACCACAGTGCATGAACACTGCATGTGGAAGATCCTAATAAATTCATTTCAATCAAAAAGAGAGAAAGCAGGATGGGGGGAGAAAAAAAAAGAGCATAATTCAACACAAACTCAGTTAATTCTAACACATTCTCTTATAATAAAAATGTGGAGTATCTTTCAAGTTGGCAAACACATTGAAGATCCTGCTTCATAAATTTAAATTGGTCCTCTCTCTTATCCATTAACTAATGGGAAATGGGAAAAGATAAACAATTCTTTTTTTTTTTTTGAGACAGAGTCTGGCTGTCGCCCAGGCTGGAACGCAGTGGCGCAATCTCGGCTCACTGCAAGCTCCGCCCCCCGGGTTCACGCCATTCTCCGGCCTCAGCCTCCTGAGTAGCTGGGACTACGGGCGCCCGCCACCTCGCCCAGCTAATTTTTTGTATTTTTAGTAGAGATGAGGTTTCACCGTGTTATCCAGGATGGTCTCGATCTCCTGACCTCGTGATCCGCCCGCCTCGGCCTCCCAAAGTGCTGGGATTACAGGCGTAAGCCACCGCGCCCGGCCAGAAAAACAATTCTTAAAGCTGAAAAAAGTGTCTCAGCATTGACTATTATACAAATTACTTTTAAAGGAGAACATTGAGGGGAGGGAATAGGGAATTATTGGTCAAAGGATACAAAGTCTCAGACAGACAGGAAAAATAAGTTTTGAGACCTATAGCACAGCAGATGACTATAGTCAATAATAATGTATATTTGAAAAAACTAGGAGAATAAACTTCAAGTGTTTCACCACAAAAAAAGGGTACGTAATTGAGGTAGAGGGATATGCATTAGATTGCATTAATCATTCCACATTGTTTACATATATCAAAATATCACATTGTACTCCATAAGTACAGAATTATGATATATCAATTAAAATATTATTTAAAAATAAAGGGAGAATATTTTAAAGTAGGCTAAAGATTTCTATCATATTATAAAAATGATATTCCTTTCTTTATCTGATTCTGGCACAAGAAACCCCTAACTTCCATGAGTCAGAGGTGATAAAATGCACATTCACCTTACCAATGCTGTAATAAAAACACAGCTGATGCTTCTCAGTTGTAAAGGTTGTGAAACTTACTTTTCATTGAAAAATCTCCAAAGGGGAATAGGAACATAATATGAAAGTGATGAATTCATTAAGTTAACAAGGCCCTAAAGATACATTCCAAAGAGATTATTCAATATTCAATTTGTTCTCAGTCCAAAAAGAAAAGGAAACTGTCCCAGGATTTAAATAGAACTGGAAATAGTAAATGGTTCTGTAATATTGATAATGTTAACTCTAAAATACTAAATAAGGATAATCAATGTCAGAGTTAAAAATCCCTGTAAAGAAATGATTTAATCAAACACCTGAATACCTCAAAAGCTTAGAAGAAGGTTAAGTTTCTTCTCTAAAGTAGAAATGCTAGGTGCCAGTTAAATCAATCCCCTTAGCAGTCAGATTCGGCGTTTGGCTTTGCTCTGAATAAGGTGATGATCACCAGTTTTCCCACCATGAAACAGTGACTGTATCTCTCAATTAATATATCAAAGATTTCTGTTAGTAAACACAAACAAGGTCCACACTAGCATATGAAAATTCCCAGTGGGAATGGATATGTTGCTTTATGATAGAGGTAGGGTATAATGAGTTTTCTGACAAATAAAGTTGTATAAGAAACAATGTGTATACAGTCATTTTATATTATAGTATAAAATTCACATTAACATAACAGTATAAAAATAACCAGTCATGGAACTGAAAGGTATATTAAGAAAGCACTCCTATGCTCTTCTGGGTAAACCCAAATTAATTTATTGAATTACTTAACATTGCAATTTATAAAAATCGTCACTTAAAAGTATTATTTAACTTCTTGAATCATCACTTCTTGAATCATCTCTCAAATCACATTTGGATTATGTGATTAGCAGATCAGCCATAACAATTTTTCTTTAATCCTAAATTGGCTTCTGCTATCACTTAACATTTACACAATTATCAGAAATGCTGACTCGTTTTAATATCAGCCTACATAAAACAGGATAATAAATAAGAAACTAAAGAAAAGTTTTAAAATGAGAATACATGCAATATCCAAAATCAATTAATTTGACCATCAAGTCCTTTGAGTCACCAAACCAATTCTTTTTCTACTGTTATATGGAAGGATATAATCAGTAATTTTCAGTAATATGAATAAATAATATATAGTGTATGGAATATAATTCTAGTTATTTTACTTATAAGTCTTTAATAAGCTTATTTTTAATTTTGAGAAGAACTGAATAGAAAGCACATTTGCAGCAGATATCAAGGGTTAAAATATTTATAATGCGATCTAAAATCATTAGAATATTATTTTATACAGAAACAAGTATATAGAAAACATTCATAAACAGAGTTTATAATATTTTAGTCGCTGTTGACAAAAATGTTTAGGTTATTTTGAAATTGTTTATTAATTTTAACTAAAATTTGCATACAAATTATCACACTCAATAAGATTATACCACAGTTCATATTTGATTTTTTATTTATAGCCACATAAAAATATGTATTAGGCAAAAAAAAAAACCCACAAAAACATTCATTTAAAAATTTCTGGATATAAAGAATAATTACAATATCAGTAGAAATTCTGATGCATAAAATATGTTACATCAATATGATAAATGTCTATAGGTACTGACCTGGACACATACCCATGATATATATTAAAGAAAAAGAGAAAGCTGCAGAACAACATGTATTTGTGGGGGAAATTGGTGCACATTAGAGCAACCAAATGAAGACAAAAGTGCTGGAAAGATTACATATGGGAAGGAGGAAGGCTGGAAGAGATTGAAGAAATTTTATTTTATTTTATTTTATTTTAATTTATTTTATTTTATTTTATTTTTTTAATTTTGTAGAGATGGAGTCTCCCTATGTTGCCCAGGCTGGTCTTGAACCCCTGGGCTCAAGCAATTCTTCCACTTTGGCCTTCCAAAGTGCTGGGATTATAGGTGTGAGCCACTGTGCCAGGCCTTATATTTTTGTATACTCCTATACTGTTTTAATATTGTATAAATATCATTAAACCTTAAGTTTTAGATAAATATTTTTATATTTATATATGTCATAAAAGAGATGTTACCAGATTCTACTCAATATTCTGAATATTCTGCATCTAATTAGTAAAGATCATATTATAAGAAAACCATAAAGCAACAAATGTTAACCGCCTGATAGTCAAACTCTAAAATGACTTCATCATTTATATACTACTCAGTATTCAAATACAAGTGTCTATCCAAAGTATGTATAATATACATGTATATGCATTCCAAAGAACTGCATGTTGTGTAACCTAAGATAATTCATCAAACATTCCCACACCCTATAAAGTTCCAGAACCAGGGACAGAGTGTTCCAGACTGACATAGGCCTGGTTCACAGCTGCTAACACAGCTACTTGTCTCAATTAGCCATTCTATTCCTCCATGACTTAAGAGAGACAATATACTATTAAAGACAGCCCATATACTTCCCAAGAATGAAGGAGTGCCAAATCTTCTAGGGCTACTTATAGTTCATCAAAAGAAGAAAACACACCTTTATGACCATTCCAAAAGGAGCATCTTCTGGAATGCCTAACTGTTAATGGGTGGCGTACAAGTAATTCTTCCTGCAAAATTACTTTCCATACAAGGAGATGAGCTATACTCCCAGCTGACTTCACTTCCGTAGTACTGCTACCTCACCTTACTCATGGAGAAATAATTGCCTGTAAGGCAGATCCTTTACGGCATTTGCTTTAGTAAAGATCTAAACACTTTATGATGACTAAAACAGTCCAATAAACAAAGAGAGTGGAGAGGGAAAATGTAAAACACACGCTCAACCAGGAACCCTCAAAAACACCTTCAGGCTAAACTGCAACTGGCATTGCTGAAGACCTGACTCGAGAAGTAGAAACACTTTAAAACGTGTAAGTGTACTATTTTAAATAGGTACAGAATCAGGTTACTATAAATATGTGTTTTCTTATGTATTTTACTTAGAAGTGAAATTTTTGTATCAAAAAATAACAACAAAAGATGTTTGTTCCATGGCTACCTATGGTATGCATTTAAACACAAAGGTATGGTTTAGAAGTGACACTCATTTTTTAAATCTATTCAAAGTAGAAGCAAGTTATTTTAAGAATATCATGGTTTACTTTAAAAAATTATTTTTCCATTTATAAAGAGCTTTAGGAAAGTGTGACTAAAAAGTTAACACCTATGAAAGGAGAAAAAAAGATTTGCCCAATAAAATGGAAGTAATAAAAATTGCTAGAAACTTGAATATGAATTTTATAAGTCATATAAGCACCATTAAAGGAACAGCAGCTCTTTGGCTATTTATTTAAAAACAGATCATTTCAATTCAAGAATATTAACTAATCCAAGAAAAGTACTTTCCACAAACATTAAACACTCATGTAAAATCAATCTAAATGTTGATTTCACATGCAGAACCGCCATTCAGCAAGCTGGACTGCATCAGTGTCACCAACAAATGCCTGTAGTAAAAGATGCACTCACCAAAAGGAATGGGTTAATTCAGCACCATAATATTAACACAAACACACAACTTAAAGAACTTGTGTGGGAAGGTGGGGGAATCTAGGAAGGCTCAAAAACAGTATTTCTCAAACATTTGTGTCCTTAAATCACGAGTACTGCTTGTTAAGACCCACTCCCTAGTCCTAATATGCTAATTAGGTAAATCTTGAATAAGGCACAAGAATCTGTGTTTTTACTAAGATATGCAGGTAATTCTGATACAGGTAAACCAAGCAACGCTGTTCCAGAGACTCCTCTACACCCTCTCAAGTTTCTTAAGAAACACAAATGGCCTATCCACAAGCACACGAATGCCTGAATACTTTCACCACCACTGTAGGAATGATTCTGTGCTACACAAAGTCAAGAAAGCAATTCCTGAACTCTGTAACATGTCACCAGTAAGGACCATGGAGTCTCCATTCCTAATGTATATTTTACAGGGAGTACAGGCAGGCTAACATTGTCAAGGAGAAACACAGCAACTTTTTGGATGTATATAATATGCCATCTGTTTCAATGCCTTTCACCTCTTGAGGAATGGCCAGGCTGCAAGAGGTGTGAAAGCTGCTAACTATACACAGAAACCTAACTGTAAATTTAAGAACATATCTGGATGCAAGGTTTTCTTCAACTTACTGCTCAGGCGGACAGAGGTCTTGAATCATTTGATTCTTGATGATATCTTACACTCAAATCACATTGAAATTATGCTTTTTTTCTCATAACTTCTTTATTCCAGCTGGTCAAGTTCTTCACTGGTCAAGTCTACGACAAAATCTATACAGGGGACAGAGGGGCAGCACTGATACCTTTTAATAACAAGGTTGTGATATGAGATAATGTAACAAAATATTTTTAGGCAGCAAAATTAGGGTTACATTCAGATGCCCATAGCAAAAAACCCAAAAAAGAATAGTTGTTATTTTCTTCAAGTTAAGAGAAGTATAAATAAAATAAACCAGCCCAGGGCATCTCCCCAATGACATCATTGTCACAGACTCCCTTCATTCTCTTCAGCCACCCATGTACATAGATTTCATCTACTTTTTATTTTATTTTAATTTTTTAAGAGAGAGGGTCTTACTCTGTTGCCCAGGCTGGAGTGCAGTGGCATGATTATAGCTCACTGCAGCCTTGAACTCCTGGGCTCAAGTGATCCTCCTGCCTCAGCCTCACAAGTAGCTGGAACTACAGGCGTAAGTCACCATACCTGGCTAATTTTTTAAATTTTTTGTAGAGATAGGGTCTTGCTCTGTTGACCAGGCTGGTCTCAAATTCCTGGCCCCAAGCAATTCTCCTGAATTGGCCTCCCAAAGTGCTGGGATTGCAGGCGTGAGCCATCACACCTGGCCTCATCTGTTTTTTTATTTTCACATATGGTAGCAAGAAATTCCAAGCATCATGTTCACTTCCCAGAAAGAAGGAAATCAAAAGAGGATGGAAAAACACTTGACTCAGGGAAATAGAAATATTCCTTAGTAAATACCACTTAGACCACACTGCAAGGAGTCTACAAAGGCAAATCTCCTAGGCTGGCACACTGCCACCCTCAAAAACGTACAGTACTTCTAGTAAGAAAAAAGGGGATGAAAAGTATCTGATAGGCAAATTGCAGTGTTTGTCACACAAAACTTTCTTATGAGAAAAGCCATTTCAGCATTTTGGTCTACAGAGCTCACTTATAGTCTAATACTTCAATGTATCCTACTCAACAAAAGATCTTTCTCTTATCTCCTGAAACTTAACCCTATAAATAAGAGAGTGTTTATGTAGAGGCTACATATAAAACCTTCCCTAACTTACCAAAAGCTAAAAGATTTTTAATAGTATCCTTTATTATTTGGTTATATCTCCAAATACAAAAAAAAATGTGTACACTATTTTGAGGAAAGAAATGCTAATACTAAACTAGATGTTCACAGACGATAACCTACAGGTCTGTACTGAGTGGTCGGAACATAAGAATTTTAACTAATATCCTGGTGGCAGAACTTAGATGTATAGGATTCATCTAAGGAATCTCAAAGAAATGCACTGACTCCCCAGTTCAGCCTTCCTGACCGTGAGGGGGGCCTTTGAGACCTCCTCTTCATCCTGAGTCCCAATTCGTAATTGACTGACCTTTCACCACACTGATGTCACATGATTTCATGTTGTTTAAAAGGTAGAAGAGCCACCAGAGATAATATTTCTTTTTTTTTTTTTTTTTTTGAGACGGCATCTCACTTTGTCACCCAGGCTGGAGTGCAGTGGTGCAATATTGGCTCACTGCAACTTCCGCCTCCCAGGTTCAAGCGATTCTACTGCCTCAGCCTCCTGAGTAGCTGGGATTACAGGCACACGCCACCACGCCCAGCTAGTGGTTTTTGGAGGGTTTTTTTGTATTTTTAGTAAAGACAGGGTTTCACCATATTGGCCAGGCTGGTCTCGAACTCCTGACTTTGTGATCCGCCCACCTCGGCCTTCTAAATGCTGGCATTACAGGCATAAACCACCGCACCCAGCCAATAATATTTCTTATGGATAAGGTTTATGAACTAAACAGAACTCCATGCGGTTCACTCACTTCACATAATTTCTTAACTACATATATATTACATTGGCCATGCAGTGTGTGAAATACTTTCATTTATATATAGACTAATCATATTGCTTGATGACATAGCTGTAGCACAATAATAATATGTAACCAAAGGGAGACATACTGTAGTCAGAATCCTACAGTGCTGACATGAGTAAATGGTGAAAGTGTAAGAGAAATGAACTTGGAAACTAGAAGGGATTGGTGAACAGGAGAGAAGAATTTGGCGAGAGCCAAACAGACAAAAGTAAAGATCTGTACTTTCTTCTGTTCTTATACAGATTATTGTCATTAGTGTCTATCAAGTAACAGACACCTATTACGCATGTATTTGACTTGTGACTCTGTTCTCAAGACATTAGTTTCTCTTTCCCCCTTCCCCTCCTTTCCTTCCCAACACCCCTCCTCTTAATACCAGAAACACACGTGACGGAGGAAAGTCCCTTCATACCCACCTACACTCTCTTTTATGTAGTCATGTGACTAGTCACATGAGGTTTCAATAAAGCTACCCATGACAACTTATTGTCCAGTTACTGCAATATAGAAGCTCCCCATGTCAAGATAAATATTAGGAATATGGTCTTGTTCTGTATATAATATCAAACAATTGTTAACTACTGTCCTCAAAACTCCCATGGTACTCTATTATCCTCTATGATAGCATTTCCATAACAGAAGCCTAGTGATCTGAAATAAATTATCCAAGCTTATATAGCTAAGGTAGTAAATAGCACTAGGTCCAGAACATCCGACTTCAAACCCAGTGTCCTTTTAGTACAGTATAAGACAAACCCCTACCTGGTTCTTAATATCTCCTCTGACTGGCTGTGTACCTATGGTCAAACACATGAATTCTCTGGGCTTCCCTCAGTTTCCTAGTTTGTAAAATGAGAATGATAATTCCTTGCAGAGTGACATGAGATACAACTAACAATGCATGTAAAAGAGTTTTCTTAAGTATATTTATTTTGACATATAAACAAAGATAATCCATGTTACATAGTTATATATAGTGATCCACGCAAAGTAAATTAATAATTCTATTTGTCTCCAAAGTTCGTATTTTCAAATTATTTAATTTAATGCCTTCCTCACAAATTTTTTTAAACTTCTTAGAAATTCACTTTCTTCTTAATTTTATCATCTTCAAATTTAACTTTCCCTAAAAAAGAAAGAAAAATGTTTTCAGCTATTACTTAATTCCATTTATCAACAAAAAACTGATTATTTCAATGGGAATCCAGAAGCCAGGTCCTGTTTTTATTTGTTCCCCTGTAAAATTATATGTCACATGTAATGGAATTTGAACCTGAAAGATAAAAATGCTGAGCTGGCTGAACCATGATCTCAGATTGGTAACACACTTCACTAACAGGGTGCTAGTAAAACCATACTTTGCACAGAATGTACCTTGTTTCTGGAGACATGCAGGAAACACATCTAAGGTTTCAAATGTCTCTCTTGGGGTAACTGATTGAATTTCAACATGAGAGATAAGTGGAGGGAATAAGAAGAAGAGGAGACATTAATATTAAATCAGTGTATCCTAATATGTGGTCAGGATTATTTTAGATGGTACATGAATGAAGAATTATTCTAAGATAAATGTAACAAAGACATCAAATCCATGATTCCATAAATGTGAAGATTAGAATGATAATCAAGTATGAATTTTAACTTTAAAAGCAGGGTAATAATCATGAAAGTAGTAAGCAAATGACATATCTGGGATATGGAAATAATCACGAACAGAATAAACAAATGACAAATCTGTAAAACACGATGTTGAACCATCTCTATTTTTCTATATTAAAATTATCCCACAGAAAATTATTTTATCTAATTCAAATGACCAAGTTTCTTTAATATAAAACTGCAAGAAATAAAGTACTATGGGAGAGAAATTTATAGATTAAAATGGATTTAAGAAATTTACAAACCATCCAAAAGTATGGACCTTATTGGGGTCCTGATTCAAATAAACTTTTAAAAATAATTATAAACATATACATGTATATACATATGAATGACAATCAGGGAAATGAGAACACTGAATATCTTATGTTGGAAAGTAAAACTGGCCATGTACTTTTGAACCTCAGTGATGGGTACATTGGGTTTATTACATTATTTATACAATGCTGAAAATTTCCACATTAAAATTTTTAAGTTTGTTTTAGTATGTTTTTAATTAATACTAATTACACCAAAATTTAAAATTATGATCAGAAGGAAACTAAAAACAAGTCTCTTATTTTGAAACTAATTTTGAGGGGCTACTTTTTCTGATAAACAAGCCATTTTTAAACACATCCTCTCTCCTCACTCACCCTCCCATACAACTCAACTTTTTAAAAGGGCTAAGTTAACAATTCTGTCATAATAATATATGCTTTAGAAGCAAATAAAAGTGATTTCCTCTCTAATTTAGATACTTTCAGAGTTCCAACATCCTCAACACAAGTCAATAAATTCACCGAGGAATAAAAAAGAGTTAATAATTTTTAATCTTAACATTTTGGCATTCACTTCCCTGTCTAGTACATTTTTTCTTTCTTTCTTTTATTTTATTTTAGTGACAGGGTCTTGGTCTGTCACCCAGGCTCAAGTGCAGTGGCACGATCATGGCTCAGGGCAGCCTTGACCCCCTGGGCTCAAGTGATCCTCCCACCTCAGCCTCCTGAGTAGCTGGGACTATAGGCGCACACTACCATGCTCAGCAAATTTTTTAATTTTTTGTAGAAGCAGGGTCTCACTATGTTGCTCAGGCTGGACTCAAACTCAAGCAACCCTCCTGCCTCAGCCTCCTAAAGTACAAGGAATTACAGGAATGAGCCACCATGCCCAGCCCATCTACTAAATTTAGACAATGATCCATACCACAATTACCAGGTTAATATAATTACAGTAACTAATTTTAAAAGGCAAAGTCCAAAACTCATTATTAAACATTCATTACTCAACAGTCATTTCATTCTCCCAAAACTAAATAAAAAAGCGAAAATGATGACAGCTCTTTGCAGACTTGCAAAAAAAGCAAATAACAGAGATGCACGAACCAATATTGAACTCAGAGATATTTATTAGTTAATCCAAAAGGTCTTAAACTTAACCAAAATTGGGCTGGGTGCAGTGGCTCACACCTGTAATCCCAGTACTTTGGGGGCTGAGGCAGAAGGATCACTTGAGCCCTGGGAGTTCAAGGCCACAATGGGCTATAATTGCACCACTGCACTCCAGCCTGGGTGACAGAACAAGACCTTGTCTCTTTAAAATAAATAAATAAATAACCCAAATCACAACATGACATGATAGACTCTGTAATTTAAAAAAAAAAAAAGGAGGTAAAATATCTGTGAAGCGGCTACTTCACGGATGATTAAAAATAGAATTACCCTATTAAGGAAGTAGAAAATATAACACTTTAAATAAAATTTAGAATATTACTATAGATTGGTACCAAATTTAAAGAAATCCAGCACAGACAAGGCATTACGGAGAAAAGACCAAGATTTCTCAAAGCATAAGTAAGCTTTAAAAACTGGAATAATGGGCAGCGGTGGCTCACGCCTGTAATCCAACCACTTTTGGAGGCCAAGGTGGGCGGATCACGAGGTCAGGAGATCAAGACCATACTGGCTAACACGGTGAAACCCCATCTCTACTAAAAATACAAAAAAATTAGCCAGGTGTGGTGGCGGGCACCTGTAGACCCAGCTACTCCGGAGGCTGAGGCAGAAGAATGGTGTGAACCCGGGAGGCAGAGCTTGAAGTGAGCGGAGATCGTGCCACTGCACTCCAGCCTGGGCGACAGAGGGAGACTCCGTCTCAAAAAAAAAAAAGAAATAAAACAAAACAATAACTGGAATAATGGCCGGGAGTGGTGGCTCATGCCTATAATCCCAGCACTTTCGGAGGCAAGGCAGGCGGATCACGAGGTCAGGATATCGAGACCAGCCTGGCCAACATGGTGAAATCCCATCTCTACTAAAAATACAAAAATTAGCTGGGCATGGTAGCACGTGCCTGTAATCCCAGCTACTCGGGAGGCTGAGGCATCGCTTGAACCAGGGAGGCGGAGGTTGCAGTGAGCTGAGATCGCACCACTGCACTCCAGCCTAGCGACAGAGCAAGACTCTGTCTCAAAAAAAAAAAAAGGAATAAGCTGTCTTTATCAGCATCAAGATAATGCAGCAACCCCACACAAAAATTAATTCCAGATGAATTCTAGAGTTTGAAAATATTGAAAACTTAGAAAAAGCAAATGACAGGGTATTTATTAAACATTTCAATGGAAATGACTACCTAATCTTTTAAGATATTTAAAAATGTAAAGGAAAAGATTTGAACAAATGGAAATAAATTTTTGTATATCTAAAAATACATAAACAATAAAAATGCAGAGACCAGCATAAATATGCACAGCAAATACTATATAATAGCAGCTTAGTATCATTTAATATCAAGGTTCATAAAAACCAAAACCGCATACATTATAATTATTTCCTTCTTACACAAGGGATCTTGAGCCATGAGGGAAGAGGAGTATTTAAAATATAAAAGCACTAATACGATCAGTTTTGGGGCTGGGGGATGTAAACCTTTTTTGTATTGTCTGTGCTGGCAGTTGTCTCCTGGCTCATATCTTTTCCCTGCTTTTCTCTGCCCTCCCTGTATGACAGAGAACTACATTCCCCAGGCTCCCTTCCACTCTCTGGTTTGTGGATAAGTCCCACCAATAAGAGGCAATGGCAGAGGTCTGAAGGGTAGAAGGAGGGGGAAAGCCTTCGTATTTCTCTCCCTTTCTGTATCTTCCCTAAGGTTTCACCTCTCGTCAATCAGCCCCTGGCTCTACAGTCCCAGCTCCAGACCCATGCTTTCTCTGCCTTCTCTGCAGTTTTCACTCCTGCCAGACAGACCCACAGTTGGGCTCTGGGAACACCACTTCTTCCCATCATCTCTCAGGGTCCCTAAGGGAGGCAGTGATTACCTGCTGTTGCTCATCTCTAGATTGCCCCACCATATACCCATAGATCCTGTTTGATTTCTCTGCTCTACCAAAACCGATTTTACCAATGCCTTGTAATAAAATTTCCTGTTGAAAACATCTAGTGTTTTTGTTTTCCTAACTAGACTCTGATTCATTTAATTCCCAAATCAAGACCTTAATGGTAAGTTTCAATAGAAGACACAGGTAACTCAAGTAAATGTTTACCATATCTTACTTTTTAGAAAAAATTAAGAAAATTGAGATGTATAAATTACTCATGATCTAGAATTACTTAACACTAACCATCTTATGTATACTCTCTGTGGTCCACATTTATCTAAAAAGTAATCATGGTGAGTAAGAGAAGTCATATTTAAAACATTTTTTCAAAGAATTAAATTAAAAAAGACAGCTGCTGATTTAGCGATCTTCTATTAAATGAGCTTTAGCTCTAGGCTCCTCTCAAACCCTTAACTTTTTCCTTCTCTCTCCTTCCCCTAGTGATATTTTCTCCAGGAGCAAAAATAATTGAAAGCTGGTGAAAGGCAGTGGAAAATATTACACAGAACCTTGAAAATTAGACTTACATCAACTTTTGCCAGTATACTTCTGCCAAGATTAAAAAAATCAGGATCGAAGCAAAGACAAACACCATAAAATGATGACAATATGGGTGAGAAGAGATAAATAAGCAGCATGTAAAAAAATCACAATATGATAAAATACTTTACCTATGTCCATATTTCACATATATCTTAAAATGGAATAATCTAAGAATGGTTTAGTTTCTCATCATGGTTTGCCTTAAAACAATCCAATATACAAAGATCTCTGGCCAGGCGCAGTGGCTCATGCCTGTAATCTCAGCACTTTGGGAGGCCAAGACAGGCAGATCGCTGGAGCTCAGCAGTTTGAGACCAGCCTGGGCAACATGGCAAAATGCCAGCTCTACAAAAAAATATAAAAATCAGCCGGGCATTGTGGCACGTGCCTGTAGTCCCAACTACTTGAGAGGCTGAAGTGGGAAGATTACTTGAGCTCTGGAAGGTCGAGGCTGCAGTGAGCCATGATTGTGCCACTGCACTCCAGCCTGGGCAAGAGTGAGACCCTGTCACAAAAAAAAAAGAAAGTCTCAAAGATCTCCTTATAAAAATTCCTAAAAGGGCCATTTTGTCTAATCAATAATAGGAAATAAATTGAGCAAGAAAAAAAAAGTACAGAAATAGTGGTTTTGGTGTGTTTTACAAAATGAAAAACAGGCTCATGCCTGTAATCCCAGCACTTTGGAAGGCCGAGGTGGGAGGATTGCTTGAGCCCAGGAGTTTGAGGCCAGCCTGGGCAACATGGTGAGAAGCCGTCTTTACCAAAAAAAAAAAAATTATCCAGCCCCGGTGGCACATGCCTGTGGTCCCAGCTACTCATAAGGCTGAGGCGGGAGGGTCATTTGAGCTCAGCAGGTTAAGGCTGCAATGAGCTGTGATAGCGCCACTGCACTCCAGCCTGTGTGATAGAGCAAGAGCCTGTCTTAAAAAAAACGACAAAAACAAAACACCAAGCACACCTACCTTCTTTTGGATAGAACTCAAATTCATTTAAACCAAAAAAATAATTTTAATGAAAAACAGCACTGTCTTAAAAAATCACTGATTCTATATATTTCAGCAAGCGGCCTATCATTTCTGCTTAATAGCCTAATTCAAGCCTAACTGAGCCATGACCTGTACATTTGTAATAGTAGTTTAAACCATTTTCTACTGGTCACAATAACTTCCTTTAACTTACGTGCCTAACTTGGTATCAAAAGTAAAATAAATAGACACAAAAATTAGCAGTCACAAAATCAAATATTTTAAATTATACTACAAAAGAATTGATGCCATAAGTAGAATATAGATTTCCTTGATTAATAACTTTATATTGACTTTTAAGGAGGTTCCTGAAAGACTATACTAAAATAGAATTTTATAAATACAGGTGACTCTTGAACAACACGGGGATTGGATGTGCCAACCCCCAACCCCATGCAGTTGAAAATTCATGTATAACTTTTGACTCCCTAAAAACTTAACCACTAATGGCCTACTGTTGACCAGAAGCCTTACTGGTAACATAAACAGTCAATTAACATGTAGTTTGCATTATATATATATAAATACTATATTCTTTTTTTTTTTTCTTTTTTTAGACGGAGTCTGGCTCTGTTGCCCAGGCTGGAGTACAATGGTGTGATCTTGACTCACTGCAAATTCTGCCTCCCGGGTTCAAGCAATTCTCCTGCCTCAGCTTCCTAAGTAGCTAGAATTACAGGTGCCAGCCATCATGCCTGGCTAACTTTTGTATTTTTAGTACAGACGGGGTTTCACCATGTTGGTCAGGCTGGTCTCGAACTCCTGACCTCATGATCCGCTCACCTCGGCCTCCCAAAGTGCTGGGATTACAGGCGTGAGCCACTGTGCCCGGCTGATACTACATTCTTAAAGTAAGCTAAAGAAATCATTCCTTTTAAAAAATCATAAGAGAAAAAATATTCACTATTCATTAAGCGGAACTGGATCATCAAAAAGGTCTTCATCCTTGTCATCTTTCTTCATGTGGAGTAGTCTAAGGGGGAGAGGAGGGATTGGTCTTACTGTCTCAGGGGTAGCAGAGGCAAAAGAGGTGGAGGAGGTGGAAGGGGAGGCAGGACAGGCAAACACAGTTGGTGTAACTTTTATTGTAAAAAATCATCATATAAATGGACCCATGCAGTTCAAACCCATGTGGTTCAGGAGTCAGCTGTATACATAAAACCATAAGCCAAAATTTACTAACTTTATTGTTTCATTACATTTATTCTATTACTGACCATTTTAAAAACTACTTTAAAATAAAAGCCACAGTCTTACTCTTTTCCTCCGAGTTTCAACGTTTAAAGAAAACCATGGAGAGAAGTCAAAAAGGCCAATTCCAAAAAAGTGTCTCTCAGATAACACAGGTCACTTTCAATACTTTAAGAACATTTAAACACACAAATCAAGAAAATGTTCTGTAAGGTTACAGAAGTGCATCTCCAAGCTGGACTGCATGCCAAAATTTACTAACTCATATTAACTTAAATTGCCCTTTTACTGCCTCTGGGTTGAAAACCTTTGAAACTATTTCCTAAATACCAGGATATAGTAGGGCTGGCTCTACTGACAGCAGCTACTGTCAAAGGCCACCTAAGATACCCTAAAGGCAATATGGCCAGAAAAGAATGGATAACTGCCAATAGTAACTCCACCCAGATCTCTAAACCCAATACTTCCTTTCTACCACTCTTCCCTCACCCCATCTCCTTCCAACAGACACAAAACAATATCATGCACAAACTTTTGAAGACATAGAAGCTGGGAAGGGGCATGTGTTGATGCCTGAAGTAAACACTAAGTCTCTATCTTAAAATATTAACAATCATAGAATCCATACTAACATTAAAAACAGTTTATATTTATAACTGCACAGTCTGCCAGATAATGTTCCAAGTGCTTCAAAGGTAAGAACTCAATATTCACAGGAACTCTATAATACAGGCATACTGTTAATAACTATTTTACAAATAAGAAAACTGAGACCTTGAGTTTTATAACTTACTCTAGGTTACACAGCAAGAAAGTGTCACTAATGCGATTTGAACCCACGATGGCTGGCTCCAGAATCCAAACTCTCAAGAGTTGGGATATCCTGCCTTTGTATCCCTGTATTTGTTACATCTCCTCTAAACTATTATAAGCACGAAAAATTTAAGTAGGAAACCTAAACTGTAGAACAACATACAACCAAAAAAGGGATATATAAAGGGATTTCTATACTCATGATGGAGGAAGATCCAAGGTGTACTGTTACGTAAAGAATGTCAGAAACATGTCTGTTTTCACAAATATTCACAAAAATGTCCACGGTAGTTTTTTCAGTAGTTGGATTTCAGGTTTGGCAGGGGGTTTTATTGTTTTGCTGTTAGCATTTTTGTTGTCATTGTTTCCTATGCAGTTTCAACTGGAATGACTAAAACATTCGACATGCTAACATGCCTAGAATAATCTGCATGTTACTTTGGTGATTACCCAAAAGATACTAAAATTTCTCAGCCTCCATTTTCAAGCTGAAATCTTGGTGTAAAGACAAAAATAATTTTATTTCACCTTAATTTTTAAAGTGAGTATTACTGTTAGGATGATGGCAATGAAAATAAATTAATCACCACTCCATAAAAATTATCACTGAACTATGTATTTAATCTGACTCCACTTCTCATTCATAATCACTCTTCCTACATATCAAACAGTACCAAGAATGCAAATATCACCACTGACAACCTTTTAAAACTTCAAATACTATTAATAATTAACATCAGTCCTTAATAAAACAACATTGCAATCAGCAGACACTTCAAACTTAAGAGAAAATATTTATTGCTTACCAAAAACAAACAAAACACCCACTATGTTGACAAGACCTTATTTTAATCCAGGGAAAAAGAGCTTCTGTCCCATCAACAAACCATAGCGCAGGATTTTAACACAACTAATTTTGAGAAGTAACTACTTTCAGCTCTCTAAAATCATCTGGGCCAGGCGCGGTGGCTCATGCCTGTAATCCCAGCACTCTGGGAGGCCGAGGCGGGCAGATCACGAGGTCAGGAGTTCAAGACCAGCCTGACCAACATAGTGAAACCCCGTCTCTATTAAAAATACAAAAGTTAGCCTGGCATGGTGGCATACACCTGTAATCCCAGCTACTCGGGAGGCTGAGGCAGGAGAATTGCTTGAACCCGGGAGGTGGAGGTTGCAGTGAGCCAAGATAGCGCCATGGTACTCCAGCCTGTGCAACAGAGTGAGACTCTGTCTCGAAAACTAAAAATAAAAAAATAAAATCATCTCTTACTATTCTCCCCCTCATTCTGCCTACTCCAGCCATTGGAGCCTTGCTGTTCCTTGAACATGCCAAGCAAATGCTCACCTCAAGTCTTTACCCTTTGCCCTGAATACTATTCCTGAACTTTATCCAGATCTCTGCTCAAATGTCACCTTATCTGTGAGGTCTTATTTGCTCACCCTCCACAAATTATGTAAGCCCCATGCAACTGCCACTCTTTCCCTATACCTCTTTGTTTTGCTCCACACCATTTTATCACCATTTATTTTTGTTTATTGTCTCTTCTTCACCTCCCTAAAACATAGATTTGAGAGGGCACAGACTTTGTTTTATTCACTGCTGTATCTTTAGTTCCTAGGACAATGTGCTGCATATAATAAATGTTCAATAAATATTTGTGGAATGAGTAAATAAATCGATGAAGTGAGCAATAATAATTTACATTTATATGACTGAAGTTCAGATTTGCTAAATTTTATAATTTATTTCATAAAATTCACAGAGGTTGTAACTAGTGTGACAACATACAAATCTCCCAACTTTATCTATAAATGCTGCATTTAGGGAGGCACTCATCCTAGTCTAGCTGGCCACCACCAGGGATGCAGGATGGCAAGATAAGGAGCATGGTGACCTCTACCCAGAGGCAGCTGATGTTACAAAAACCCCTAGAAAGCAATAGTACAAAAGGCAGGCACATTGCTTAGTTCATCTAGTCTACATTCATTCCACTTACATATTCTCTCTTGTGAATTCATCCTTCACTGCAGAAGAAAACTGTTCCCTAGAGCAACTGCCTATCACTAGCAATATTGTGTATCATGCTACTTTAAAAGAATCCAAAACAAAACTACACTGAATGGCAATCACTGTGGAAAGAATGTCTAATTGGAGGTACTACTGGTGCCAACTCTCCCTTCAAATCTCTTGGAGAGTTTATGCCAGACCATGACAGATGGAAGAAGGAAATGGACCGCTCATTCAACAAATATTTACTATGTACTGACTATAAAGAAGAGACTTCATAAGTAATTCAATCCAAACTAGTGTGTGTGTGTGTGTGTGTGTGTGTGTATTAAAAAATTGCTTTTAGAAAATTCTACATAAAAACCTTCAAAAAGGAAAAGCAGAATTGAATTTTGAAAATGATATTATCTAAGAAGTGAGGCATCTAGAAATATTATTTCAATAATAGTTTCAAAACTGTTTCAACTCCCTATTACTAGTAAATACTTATAAGGTCTTTGTAAGTATAAATACGTATAAGGTCTTTGTAAGTATAAATACTTATAAGGTATCTTAAATTGTTATTAGGTAACCTTAACTGAATACTTACTGTGTACCAGGCACTTCTAAAAACCTTACAAGTGTTAATTTATTTAATTTTCTCAACAATCCTATGGTGCAAATATTTTTACCCTTATTTGACAGGTAAAGAACTTGGGGCACTGTTCAATAATTTGACCAGTGGTAAATTACAGCTGGTAAATTACAGAGCCATGATCCACACACAGGCATTGTGTTCCAGGGCTGGCACTTGTAATAACTACAATCAACAGCAAGTAGAATATAGTTCACTAAAAATGTAATTCTAAAGTAGTATGCTGGGAGAAAATATAAATCCTAAAAGACTGCTATGAAAAAAGCAATAAAAATACAGTACTAATATATTAGTTTTGATAATATAATGTTTACAGATATTTGACCATTCATCACTATATAATCATGGTTAACTGAAGGTTTTTTTTAAGTCTAGAAATTTAAGTACTATTTTAGATTACTTTAAATCTAAGGTAAAATCTTTTACAAAACTATCTTTCAAGTAGACTTTATGGTGTATTATGTTATCATATTTAACAGGTAATTTATAAGTTGGTTTTAAAGTAGTATTTTGCAACTATACCCCAAAACTCACAGAAAAACTTGCTACCCTGAATTTATAAAAAGCTGATCTTGAAGGCCAGGCGCGGCGGCTCACGCCTATAATCCCAGCACTTTGGGAGGCTGAGGTGGGCGGATCACGAGGTCAGGAGATCGAGACCATCCTGGCTAACACAGTGAAACCCCATCTCTACTAAAAATACAAAAAATTAGCCAGGCGAGGTGGCGGGCACCTGTAGTCCCAGCTACTCAGGAGGCTGAGGCAGGAGAATGGCGTGAACCCCGGGGGGCGGAGCCTGCAGTGAGCCGAGATCGTGCCACTGCACTCCAGCCTGGGTGACAGTGAGACTCCGCCTCAAAAAAAAAAAAAAAAAAAAAGCTGATCTTGAATATTGATATGGTTTGGCTGTGTTCCCACCCAAATCTCAAATTGTAGCTCCATAATTCCCACGTCATGGGAGGGACCCGGTGGGAGGTAACTGAATGATGGTGGCGGGTCTTTGCCATGCTGCTCTCGTGATAGTGAATAAGTCTCACGAAATCTGATGAGTTTATAAAGGGGAGTTCCCCTGCACATGATCTCTTCTCTTGACTGTCGCCATGTAAGATGCGACTTTGCTCCTCCTTTGCTTCCACCATGATTGTGAGGCCTCTCCAGCCATGTGGAACTGTGAGTCAATTAAAAAACCTCTTTCCTTTATAAATCACCCACTCTTGGATATGTTATTAGTAGTGTGAGAACACACCAATACAAATATGAAGTATGAAGTTACATAATTTACTACTTCATAATGTAGACATTATTATCTACTACTGAGGACCTAGCGCTATATTATATTGTGACATTTTTGTCAATTACAATGTTTAAGGCTGAAAATCTGAATTTACTGAAACTAGACATTAACTCTAATCAAGTGATCTCTCTGAAAGTTCAGAAATGAAAAACATATTAAAACTTATACACACCCTCCACTGGAAATAATAAAAGGGTCATAAAATGTAACCCTTGGCATTGGGTATATTAACCAACCAACTGGCTAAAATATTCTTTTTAAAAATAGATATACTGTAAAAATATTTTCAGCTCAACAGATCTGACCTAGAATAAACATCCTAACACTCACTTTGTCTTTGAGGCAAATTCTAATAAATGTGTTACCAGCATAATTTGTAAACAACTCCCGAATGTGTATGCATCATTTCTTTATTAAAGTAGAAAAGGTCATAACATCACAAGGAAATGAAAACAGAAGCCATGTGGGAGACAAGCTGCATCTAACAATAAAAATAACAAAATTTAGGCCAGGCACAGTGGCTCATGCATGTAATCCCAGCACTCTGGGAGGCTGAGGCAGGCAGATCACGAGGTCAGGAGATCAAGACCATCCTGGCTAAGATGGTGAAACCCTGTCTCTACTAAAAATACAAAAAATAAGCCAGGCGTGGTGGCATGCGCCTGTAGTCCCGGCTACTGGGAAGGCTGAGGCAGGACAATTGCTTGAACCTGAGAGGCGGAGGTTGCAGTGAGCCGAGATCACGCCACTGCACTCCAGCCTGGGCGACAGAGTGAGACTCTGTCTCAAAAAAAAAAAAAAAAAAAAAAATTAAAAGAATGCAAAATAGGAAAAATGTAAGCAGTGTGCAAATAATGAAAAAAATCATGTATGTATTAGAAGTATAACTAAAAATTTTCAAGACAAACATATATTTAAATGAGTGTTTCACTTCCAAATAGTCACCTCAGAAGGCTATACAGTTACTCCTTTGCTCAAAAAAACATTTTAAATTCTTGCTCTGGAATTTCTATCAAAAGCAATTTATGAAACATACCAGCCTGGAGATATGGTAAGATCACCATAATAGTAACCCACTCTCTCTAGCTCAGCTCTAATCCAGAGGAATCAAAATCCATCTAAAATCCCCAGGAGTTGTCCTACCACGGCCTCCAGTGTTATCCTCCTCATTACCAGGAACCTCTTTATCTCTCATCCTGGCACTGGACATACTCCCTATTCTCACTCCACTTTCCTCCTTGCTCACAGCATTCCTGCCACACTAGCCTCCTTTCTATTTCTTAAACACATTCAGCCCTTTCCTGTCTCAAGGCCCCTGCACTTGCTAATCTCTGTGCCTGCAATGTGTTTTCCCAGCTCTTTGCGTGATTAGTTCTCATTCTTAGGTCAATGCTGCCTCCTCAGAGGGCCTGTATAGACTGCCCAATCTAAAATGAAACTCTTACCCCTAAACACCCATCCCTTTCCTCCAGTTACTCTCTGGCACATCACCTTATTAAATTACATTGCTTATGTGTGTGTTTGTGTGTGTGTGTGTGTGTGTACCATTCCCCCTTGCTAGACTATAAGGTACGTAACTTTGTTTTGTTTATCACTGTATTTTCAGTGCGTACAACAGTACAGAGCACATAGCTGGCACTCAATCAAGATACAGAATAAATGATTCTGTCTGCCACTACTACTTTTGTGTCTGCCCCATGGGTTCTATAAATCCTATCTAGAAGTTCCCTGCAACCCTGACATAGGCTATGTGATCAATGCTCATCTTTTCCTTTCCTAGATCTGATGACATTTATGTCCTCTCCTATGTCCGATCTCCTTCCTACATTTCATATCATGTGCCATGTGGCCTTTGTCAGAAAATGGAAAAGCACACTCTATATCCAAGGCCCAGAACATGGTAAGAGATCAATAAATGTGTTGACTAACACCTCTTCTTATGGCTCTGACATGTGTCATTCAGAAAACCATACCAACAGGACATAACCTGCCATACTGAGAATTTACCCACTTCTCCTAAAAGATAGTAAGTAGTAACAATAAAATCTACAAGGACTAAGTTTGACTACACCTCAATTATGTTTTTCCTAAATTTATTCTCATGAGTCTTTGATTTCTTATCCAAACACGCACCACACAAACATACACACCTAAAAACAAAACAAACAAAAACATCTGCTTCTCTTAGGCTCTCCTAATCTCCATATTATGTCCAGACAAGCCTAAATATGCACGTGTACAGAGCACAGACTAGGTTTAGTTTTCTTTCTCTTTTTATGTCTTCTCTTAAACAGAAGACATAGAAACTGTAAAAATTTCAAGCAGTACAAAAGTGCACAGATGCCAGGCACTGTGGTTCATTCCTGTAATCCGAGGATCACTTGAGCCCAGGTGTTTGAGACCAGCCTGGGCAACAAAGCAAGAGCTCATCTCTACAAAAAATGTAAAACATTAGCTGGGCACAG
Source organism: Symphalangus syndactylus (assembly GCF_028878055.3). Lineage (NCBI taxonomy): Eukaryota > Metazoa > Chordata > Mammalia > Primates > Hylobatidae > Symphalangus > Symphalangus syndactylus. The sequence goes on from NC_072432.2 coordinate 43,763,365, forward strand.
TGGCGCACATCTGTAGTTCCAGCTACTTGGGAGGCTAAGGCAGGAGGATCACTTGAGACCAGGAGTTCAATGCTGCATGGAGCTCTGACTGCACCACTGCACTCCAGCCTGAGTGACAGAGCAAGACCCCATCACCAAAAAAAGAAGTGCATAGAGGGGAAAAAAGTGAAAGTTCCATCAAGCCCACTGCTCAGAACAGCTTCTAAATCCCACCATCGAGTCATACAAAAATCAGTTTCCTTACTTCATAACTAAAACTTCGCATTGGTCTTAACATATCTGAGGTATTAGGTTCAGTTCTAGGAGTTGACTTAAAAGAGACAATTAAAACCTAAACTACTTTTAAAGGTAAATGCTAAGGGATGTGAAGATAGGGAAGCTGTCATGAGAGAAACATTTGAAGAAATGGCTTCTTACAGAGTATCCACAAGACTCAAAGGGAAATATAACTCATTCCCCTGTTTGAAAGGCTGTACTGTGCAAACATGCATGTTTGTTGTACATGGCACTAAAGAAAAGAAGTAGAACTGTTGGGTCAGAAAGACAAAAAAATCCTGGCTGACACATGGGAAGACCACCTTGGGAAGTAAGGGTCTATCACATAATGTAACCTCTAGGGTACTTCCTAGAAACTTAAATCCTGATTAGGATTGAAAACAAGGAAAACCAAAATGTTTCATTAAAGTGTTTCATTAAAATGTTTCATCAGGCTGGGCGCGGTGGCTCATGTCTGTAATCCCAGCACTTTGGGAGGCTGAGGCGGGTGGATCACGAGGTCAGGAGTTCAAGACCAGCCTGGCCAAGATGATGAAATCCTGTCTCTACTAAAAATACAAAAATTAGCCAGGCATGGTGGTGGGTGCCTGTAATCCCAGCTACTCGGGAGGCTGAGGCAGAGAATTGCTTGAACCCGGGAGGCGGAGGTTGCAGTGAGCTGAGATTATGCCACCACACTCCAGCCTGGGCAACAGGGTGAGACTCCGTCTCAAAAAAAAAAAAAAAAAAACTTTCATCAGTTAATTCTATCAATCAGGTACATTAACAAATCCAGAAGAAACGTGATTGCAACTGCAACCCAGCTTCCCATTCGTTCTCTATTAGCACTGTGATCATTAATCAATAGTTACTGAACATGTACTGGGAATTCTAAAGTAATCTTAAATAAATAAGACTCGGGGATTTTCTTGAGTGATAAGAGAGGCTCATGATCTAACAAAATACATGAACTATTAATTATACTTAAACTGTACTGCTGTGAAATCTAACATGGAGTCCAAATATTTGAATTGATCTGTCTGGCCATGGCCTTAAAAGACTGTAACTTGTTTGTTTTAACTTTAATGTAACCACTTTATCGTGAGGTATAAAACAAAATCTAGTATAGCCAAGGATTTCTCTGTAAGTCTTTGGTAAATCTAACATTCCGTATTAACTGTTAAAGCATTAAAATATTATAAATAGCATGGCAATTTCAAAGTCCTCCAAATCTTTCATTTGTCATAAAGGTGTTTACAGCATCATTAACATAACTAATACCTGATGTCATATATTATTAAAACTGCCATTTACTTCTATAAAAGACTTGACCTATGGTGACTGAACTCTGAAAAACCAGGAAGAGGCTGGCAGTTGGAGAAAAGCAGATCTGTCACATTATTTAGTCAATTCCAGTTCAAATTCCAAGTAACTTACCCTTAACCTTTTTGCTGAAATGATCTAAGTAACAAAAGCTCTATAATAAAATTTTTTTTGTTTTTACAAAAGCAAAGCTACATATGGTTCCCAAACATAAGTATGGAACCCAACTGGTGCAGGTGAAACATCTAAAAGCATGTTAAAAATGTGGAATCTAATGAATCCCTAAATATCCTAAATTCAAAGTCTGTGTCAAAGTCCTTGAATCCACACTTTTAAAGTCTCATTGATGATTCTGACTACTAGTCAGTCTGGAAACCAGTTATATATTTTTTTGTTAATAATCTCGGTTACTCCCATACATACAAGTTTTTGATTCTCTAGGATCTATTCTCTGGTTAAGAAACACACAGACCTGGCCCAGTAGCTCAGGCCTATAATACCAACACTTTGGGAGGCTGAGATGGGAGGATCACATGAGATCAGGAGTTACAGACCAGCCTGGGCAACATAATGAGACCCTGTTTCTACAGAAAATTAAAAAATTAGCCAGGCATGGTGGCATGCGCCTGCAGTCCCAGCTACTTGGGAGGCTGAGATAGAGGTAGGAGGATCACTTGAACCCAGAAGGTCAAGGATGTAGTGAGCTGTGATAGTGCCACTGCACTCCAGCCCATGCCACAGAGCAAGACCCTGTCTGAAAAACAAAGGGAAAAAAAGAAACAGACACACACACACACACACACACACACACACACAAATGTGGCTATCCCTAGTGAAAGCTGTCATCTATTCCTCGGAAATAAGACCATAATAGGTAAACACATTATTACTACTCAGTTTGGCTGGTTTCAAATCCTGAGCCTAACCAATTATTAGCTATGTAACTTTGGGCATGTTACTTAACCTCTCTGCCCCTCAGTTTCTTCATCTCTAAATCGGAGATTTAAAATCATACTTCCTGGCCGGGCTCATGCCTGTAACCCCAGCACTTTGATAAGCTGAGGCGGGAGTCAGGAGTTTGAGATCAGCCTGGCCAACATGGTGAAACCCCGTCTCTACTAAAAAAAAAAAAAAAAATACAAAAATTAGCCAGGTGTGGTGGCACACGCCTGTAGTCCCAGCTACTCAGGAGGCTGAGGCAGGAGAACTGCCTGAACCTGGGACGTGGAGGTTATAGTGGGCCGAGATCATGCCATTGCACTACAGCCTGGGTGACAGAGCAAGACTCCATCTCAAAAAAATAAAACAAAAATAAAATAAAATAAAATCACACTTCCCCATGGGGCTGTTATGAGAATTAAATAATCAAACATGTACAAAACATCTAGAACAGGACCCAAACAGTAACAAGGGCTCAATAAATGTTCGCATATTTTCATTATTATCATTATTATTTAATACAAGGAAGAAAGGAGACCGAACTGAACTGGAATAGTCAAACATTTCAGAAAGCAAAGGATACATGAATGTTCCTTGAGGGAGAGATAGGGCTTTAGGGATGATAAGAATAAACAAAAGTAGTATACAAAAAGAATAAAAAGACTAAGGACTTCAGGGTTCAAAATTGGCATTTTGCACTATAAACTCAAGTTATATTAAACGGGCCCATTTATATGCAACTTGAAAACCAACCAGAGAAATTAAGTAATAATTCAAAAGATAATGGGAAGCTCATACAGTTCTTAAATAAAGCAGTAATATATTAAATATAAGTTTCTAAAATTATTGCCTAGTCAAGATGCCAGCCTGAGGATAAGGAGCCAGCCTGAAGGAGGATAAGCCATTCATGAATTTTGGAAACACCTTTGTCTGCTAAAATAGCAAAGAATCACTCAGAGAAATGGACACCAAATAACCAGAATCTTCCAGAATAGACAGAGGTACATATAAACAAAACAGAAACGTCTACTCTAAAAAGATCAAAACAACCATTTGTAGGATATTTGCAAGTGAGTAGCATAAAGATACTTCAAAGGAATGATCAAAATCATGGAAATTACATGTGTAACATGATAGCTAGCTAGCTAGATATAATTTCTTTCTCCAGAACATTTCTAATTGGTCCTAGTTAAGGGACAAAACATTTGTTTTCTAAAGGACATTTGTCCTCCAGTAACGTTTTCTCAGAAGAAAAATACTTTCAGAACAAACATACTTTCAGAACAAACATAGCCTGCTCTGGCTAGTGTTATACGACCTTACTAAATCTGTTAATTCTACCACTTCCTAAAGTTAATATCCCAGAAATCGTTTGAAAAATACTGGGCTGTTAATTAGATCTCAATGGAACTGAATCACAACACTTAAATCCCTCATCCAATCAATGGTAAACAGCATTGAATTGTTAATGTCATTACAATAACTACTTTCTCTTTTCTTCAATTAAAATTTAGCCAGGACAATTATCATGAAGTACAGTGGCCATTGTTAAATCAATCTCTGGACCTTGGGGGAAAAAAATGTTTAACAATTCACAGAATCCAAATAACAAGTGTTGCAAATTCTTCTCTAATTCAAAACTCTTCTCATCATATTTAACATTTACAGCAACACACTAAAGAGAAATTCCTCCTTCCCTCATCTTTACCACAAAAAATATAAACATCCCTGGCATCCTTACTCTTTTTGTTACTATAGTTACCAAGACATACACTCTGCTGCTCACACTAGGCTAAAATGAGTAACTACCTTGTGCCACACATTAGTATACCTTCACAATGCCTGACTCACTATGCTACAGAACACTCTATAAACCTACCTGATTTCAGTTAACTTCCATTAGCTAATAAAGGTTGATAATAAAAACACACTGAGTCTCGTAACGGTGAAATTTGCCATTCCTCGGACGATAGTGAACACCTCATAATGATCAGTCTCCTTGTCACATCATATAAAAGGAGCTAAAGACTAGAATTCAAAACCACACATACAGTTGACCCTTGAACAACACAGGTTTGAACTGCACGGGTCTACTTACAGGCAGATTTTTTTTTCAATAAAAGTTACACCAAGTGTGCCCAACTCTCCTGCTTTCTCCTGCTTCCCTTCCACCTCCACCTGTTCTACCTCTGCCACACCCTGAGACAGCAAGACCAACCCTTCCTCTTCCTCCTCTTTCTCAGCCTACTCAAAGATGACAAGAATGAAGTCCTTTACTATGACTCCCTTCCACTTAATGAATAGTAAATATATTTTCTCTTCTTTATGATTTTTAAATAATGTTTTCTCTAGCTTATTTTATTCTAAGAATACAGTACTTAATATTATTCAAAATATGCATTAATCAATTGTTTATATTATGGGTAAGGCTTCTGGTCAACAGTAGGCTATCAGTAGCTAAGTTTTGGGGGAGTCAAAAGTTATACATGGATTTTTTACTGCACAGGGGGTTGGTGCCCCTAAACCCTATTTTGTTCAAGGGTCAACTGTATTATCAGCCTACTGAGCAGATTCCAAAGTTAACAACTTTGAATCTATTAAATGTGATTTGCTTAATTTTCCAAAAAGTCTATGACGGTGCACTTTGCCAAAAACACAAAATCTTTTGCCATGTAACTGGGAGTAATAGGTTAAGATAGAGAGGAAGTTAGTTTAGAAATGGGAAACAAATGATAGAGATAATTACTAATAAAAGCCCTGGATGAAAGAATTCAGAAAATGGCATCTTTAAGAAATTAATGGTATCATTTAAAGAAGAGCAGCATTTTTTTATTTCCTAGATTGTCTTGCAAATTGGAAAACAAACCACTTGAAAACACAGAAAATCCTTTGTAAAATACTTGTGACTGAGCCCTGTAAAAAGAAGACAGGTGGAAACTGGCCCATCTGATTGGAAATGATCAAGGTCTGTTGAAACTCAGGCTAGCATTGGTATGGGGAAATAGGCATCCTCATATTGTGAGTAGGAGTGTTTCTATAAAGACGGCAATATCAGTCAAAATTACAAATGCATACACCCTCTGACTCATCAATTCCATTTCTAGGAATTTATGTGACAAATATACAAATATATACACACATATATAGGCAAAACTTAAATTCAATGTCAATAAAAGCAAAAAGACTAGAAAAAATCTAAATGTCTACACATATATATATATACATATATGGGCAAAACTTACACTGCAGTGTCAGTAAAAGCACAAGACTAGAAAAAATCTAATTGTCTATCAATAGGAACTGATTTAAAAAATTATGACAAATCCAAACACAGTGTAGTGGTAAAAAAGGAATGAAAATATATTTACTGATGTTGGGTTAAGTGAACAAAATGCCAAAAAAATAAGTATTTCTATTAAGCATACTATTTGTGTTAAAAGGCGGGTGGGGAGGAGATATACCTATATAGATTATCTCTGGAAGTATACTACTAACACAGGTGGCTTCCAGGAAGAGGAAATGAACAGCAGGGTACCGGGAGACATTTCCCCCTATATGCTCGTGTATCTTTTGAATTTTGAACCATATGAATGTCTTACTTAAAGAAAATCAAGCTGGGTGTGGTGGCTCACGCCTGTAATCCCAGCACTTTGGGAGGCTGCGGTGGGTGGATCAAAGGTCAGGAGTTCGAGACCAGCCTGGACAACATGGTGAAACCCCGTCTCTACTAAAAATACAAAAAAATTAGCTGGGCATGGTGGTGAATTCTTGTAATCCCAGCTACTCAAGAGGCTGAGGCAGAGAACTGCTTGAACTCGGGAGGCGGAGGTTGCAGTGAGCCGAGATCGCACCACTGCACTCCAGCCTGGGCGACACACTGCAGCCTTTTAAAAAGTCCTCTTTATCTTCTTCTCTCATCTAACTTTTTCTTTCTCATTCCCTCCTATTAACATTTCCAGGCCGGGCGCGGTGGCTCACGCTTGCAATCCCAGCACTTTGGGAGGCCGAGGCGGGCGGATCACGAGGTCAGGAGATGGAGACCACGGTGAAACCCCGTCTCTACTAAAAATACAAAAAATTAGCCGGGCGTGGTGGCGGGCGCCTGTGGTCCCAGCTACTCGGAGGCTGAGGCAGGAGAATGGCGTGAACCCGGGAGGCGGAGCTTGCAGTGAGCTGAGATTGCGCCACTGCACTCCAGCCTGGGAGACAGAGCGAGACTCTGTCTCGGGGGGCGGCGGGGGGGAAACATTTCCAGTTCATTTTACTCTCCTCTATCTACATCTATTAGGGACATTTACTACAACTGCTTAGCCCAGTTGGGAGCCTAGTTACTAAATGCCAACAAGGTTGGTGAACTTTGTTCTAGTAATTGTCATAAAAAATGGGTGACAACATCAGCTATAAAAGAAATCTGAGTATTTACAGAAGGGTAGATAACTATACTTCAACAACAGGAAAAAAAAAATAAGAAAGAAGGTGAAGGAATAAGAGAATACTCATTCAATATTCTCTGCTTTGTCCATTCTTAGTTTATTACGTTTAAAAAAAACCTCTTAATAAAAACAATGTACGCTAGAAAAGTGATTTTTCCCTCTCTGTTAATTAAGGAACCAAACCTGCCTTCTCAACAAGACTATACGGTGGCCCAACACATAGAATACCTAAAGAATCAGTAGACACCATGGTCACTGCTCTTTAGTTACTTAATGTTTTCTTTTCATTCCCATTAGGTCATTTATTTGCAAATATATCCACATATTGTTATTTCACATGCTAATATCTAGTTTTGTCAAATTTTATGTCACATACTCAATATTTTTTGCATCTCAGATACTGAAATAAAGGCCTAGAGTCTCATCTGCCAAAGCTGAAACATAATTATCTCTCATAAGATGCCAAAGTAGTAACTCCTTTTTTGTCTAAAGCAACGTTTGCTTCTAGAAATAACTAAATCATAACTGATTTGTCCTCAATACAGTTGTAACTGGGGGAAAAAGACATAACTGGTCCTGTGGTATATGGGAATCTGGGTAAGAACTACTGCCAACGGGATGTCACAAAGACCAATGTCACAAAGACCACTGTTCAACTGTGTATTCACATGTAGTGTGACTAGCAACTATCATAAAGAAAAGCTCTTTGCCTCAGAAGTTCTAAAAAAAATGGAAAGCTCATAGGCTCCAAATTATTAATAATAATCAAATGTACCTGTATAATACTTTTTAATTTACAAAGCATTTCCCATACCTCAAAGAAAATCAGAAGCTCAAATTAATGAACTGATTTTCCAGCTAAGATTTAAATCCAGGTCATTCAAATATACAGCTGTACATTATCTATTATCTATCTATTCTTAGTTTAAGTAAGTAAATATACCTAACTCATGAGTAGATGAATAGGTTATATGAAAACGTTCTTTCCCAAGGTCTAAAGTGCTATTCTTACCTTTTTTTTTTTTCTTTTTTTTTGAGACAGGGCCTGGTTCTGTGGCACAGACTGGAGTACAGTGGCATGACTGCAGCCCACTGTAACCTTGAACTCTTGGTATCAAGTGATCCTCCCACCTTGTCCTCCCAAAACGCTGAGATTACAGGAGTGAGCCACTGCGCCCAGCCCGCTAGTCTTATTTTATCCAAACCCTACAGTGGTTTCGTCCATCAGATACAAAAGTCCTGCCTACCAGTAACATTTCTCTGAATAACTTTTCAAAATGCCCAACGTTTACTAAAATCAAATAAGCGCCTTTTTTTCTAAAACTACTAATTTTCAATTAAAAAATATAGATTTTCATTTCTTTACAAATCATAGATCAGAAAAATTTATCCAGAATTACATTGAGATTCCTGATATTTGTGACCACAAAACATATAAAACTGCCACATGAGAAAAGACAGGTCTCTGTACCTCACACAAAAGGTAATTAATATTTTTAAAGCAGAGTGAACACACATGTGAAATATACATCATACAGTTATACAAACTAAATTAATTTTCTAACTTGGCATAATGACAGGGTAGCTGGGAGGAAATATAAAAGAAAATACTCAAGAGCTTAAAATTAACAATGGGCCCATTTATTCAAGGTAGGATGGCTCTCTCATTTCAGCTTGAGAGGACTGAAAGTCTTTCTGTCTTCCTGTAGGAGGGAAACTCTGCAGCTGGCAGGTCTGGAGAATCACTCAACTACATTCACAGCTTTACTTGGAGTCAAGCAATGGCAAGAAAAGTCTTCATCTTCACTATGCACTGGACAACACGGAGAAATGCTGACTTTGAGGTGTTTAAATTTCATCCTTTGAGGATCAGTTCAATTAACTTCTCCTAAAGGAAACCAACCCCCACAAACAAAAGATTTACACCCACTGAAACTGAGAAACACTTATCAGAGTCTGTCATTTCATAGAATATTGACTTGTGACAGGTCTTATGACACTGTCTAGTTCTACAGCACTGTGCTTATTTCTTTTCCATCCAATCTTTGTACTCCCCACTTTGTATCTTCTTCAGTGGCTTCTAGGAAGTATTACTATAACTACTGAATCAATGAATTCATAGCAAACTGTTTCACAATTCTGTCTCTCTCTGTTCTGTGTTAGACTCCCAAACAGGGCTCCATAATCCAAGCAACAGTTTCTTCTGCTTTTCAAATCCAATTAAAATTTTGCCCAAGCTTGTAACAATTTATCCTCCCCTAACTCTTGAGAATCAAAGTCATTGTTATTTAGATGTTAAAAAGTTTGACCTAATTCTTTTTTTTTTTTTAGCTTATAAATAATAGAAGTTTATTTCTCACAATTTTGGAGGCAGGGAAGTCCAAGATCAAGATGGAGGCAGATATAGCATTCGTGGAGTGCCTGCCCTCTGGTTTATAGATGGTGTCTTTGTGTTGTAACCTCAACTGACAGCAGGAGCTAGGGATCTCTCTGGGACTTCTTTTATAAGGGCACCAATTCTATCTATGAGGGCTCTGCCCTCATGACCTAATCTCTTAAAGAAATATCTAAAATGTGTTTACAGAGAATTGGGAGATCATCTTCAGGTAATCCAAATATTGACAGTGAAGAAAAGAGCCCAAACATAATGAGAAAGTAACACACAGCAGAGTATTTCAACTTCAGGATATAACAACTTAAAAGATGTTACTCACAAAATATAGCCTTGAATTATCCAACAAGTCTCCTATTTCTTGTTATAAAATATACTGGCAAAAACCAACAAACCCACACTGCTACAATGAAACCCATCCTCACATTCCATGGCTTCAGGGCAATTCCATAAATACAGGGTCATAAAAAGACAGCCTGCAAACTTAGTTAGCCGGCACTCCATTTTAAGGATCGGAAATTAAATGACATGTGATCATCCAGCTACAGCAACCTGAGGATCTTTTTAAAAAGCTAGCAGGAACTGGCAATCTTATCTTAGAAATCCACCAACAAAACAGTATACAAAATTCATACAATACAGATGAAGAAATTTGAGTACAATGTGAAAATGTTATAGCTTGTATGCTTTAGGATACAAGTTGTATTCAGCATATTCACATGCTGATACAACAAAATCTAAAGGAAACGGAATGTTCAAGTCCCTGCTAGTGGCTTATTTATCTTAAAACACAATTCGATACACCAGAGCTCCAGTGTTATAAAGGAATGTAAATGACCCTTTGGAGTTCACCATAATAATACCTAATCAGAGGAAAAATTGCATAGTTTTGAACTCTAAAGATGCAGATTCCCAGCTAAGTACAAACTTCTGATTTTTTTTTTCCTTTCTTAATTTCAATGGACAGTAAGTTTAAAAAACAAAACAAAACCGTAACTGCTATGTTCCCTACAACTATGGGGGTTAAATATTTAATGTTTCAAGTCTCTAAATAGTTTTCTTTTCAAAGTTTATAATATTATTATAAAAGATAATTGAGAGACTGCCAGACCTTGCTAGGAATTTCATATGCATTATTAAAGTAAGTGAATCATTAAATTACATGTTTTAAGCATGCTTTCAGGTTTTAATTGTTTCTTGATACTATTAATTAAAGAACCCGACGACCAGTAATATCCCAGTAATTTTACATAATTAAGGCAGAAAAAGTATAACCAAAGAACTAATTAAGATGAGAGTAAGTTAAAAATTTATAACATTAATAATCTTACCACAATATAAATTAGTTATTAAACACAAACCTTTATTAGGCAATGTTACTAGGCATATTTAAACCACACAAGGGGTTAAAAATAACTACAATGAAAGGCCAAGAGCCTAGCAGCCCAATTGAGCCAACATTCCCTTCTCTCCTCCCCCTCCCCTTCCAATCCTCTCCAGTCCAGAATGAATCGCATGCCCCACTGCACAAGGCCCAAAAAGGTCACAGTAGATGGCAGAGACTTTTGTAAGAGAACAGAAATAACTCAGCAGCTTTGTTACCGTAGTCTCTTTTAATCAGTATGTTCAAAATCCTTTAATTAGCACTCTGTCTACACAAGGAAAGCATTTCTTCTGTGCCAGGGGAGGGCACATATGTATGTACACAGTGTTCTGTTATATCAGCATCACAACATGGAGCTAGTACCTCAAACTGTCTGCCAGGAAACTGAAGCACATGAAACTTTTTTAAAGGCACAGTAACACAAAATTCGCATACATACTCTATTTGCATTTCTATTACCACAAAACAAAGTGATAATTAAGTTTGGCTCATTTAGGTGTCAATTTGTTTCTGAACTTTTTTTCAGCAAAAAAGTAAGCATTTAAACTAAATAATAACTTTCTTTAGATAATTAAAGATTTAAAATATAAAATGCTAACAAAACATAAAGCCAATAATACCCAAAGATTGCTCCTGTTCCCATAATAGATCATCAGTAGAATAGTTCCCATAATAGATTATCCCATAATAGATCATCAATACCAACTCACTCAAACAGGAATAAATCACATGACACATTTTCACATGGATGCTTTACATTTAAAATTTCATCTAACCACGAAAGGTGTTAAAACTTGCAGGCTGGATTACATATATACATATATATATATATATATATTTCCTTATAAAATCTAATTAACTGAAATCAAGGCAGAAATCGATGATAAACATAACTTTAAAAAAATCCACAGCCAAGAAACAATGGAAACTCTGTTAGTAAAATGGGATTTGCAGTATTTTAATAAGGATATTTAGGCATTACAAACTTATTTTTAATCTTTCAAAATGAAGTTGGATACACATACAAGATGCAGAGTATGTGTGTGTATATATATTTATACATACATATATATTATTAACCAAAATGACAATCTTCTAAATATCTGATTAAAGAAACAACTAACTAAATTTAAGGTAAAGTGAATTATTAAAGAGGCAGCACAGCATAACTGTTGGAAAGCCAGCTCTTCCATACAGCCATGTGAGCGCATAGCACAGTTATATACAATGGGAATAATATCACTATTTTGCATGTCGGTATGATAATTAAATGAGATGATGCATTCACAGCACTTGATAAATATCCAAGTCTGTTGGTAAGACTGGCACAAAAATAGTATTTTCATGCATTGCACAAATGCAACCTTTCAAATGGCACAACCTTTCAAAATGACGTAGATACATATATTCACATATATATGTATGTACTGGTATTCACTGTACCACTGTAACAGTAATATGCAAATGACACAAATACTCTTCAGTAGGGGATTGGTTAAATGTCACTTTCCCTATAAAAGAAAATTATACAATTGTTCTAAAAAAACACACATACCTCCTTATATATTAATAGAGAATGATGTCCAGGGTAAATTGTTGCGAAAAAAGCAAAGTATAAAACAGTGTGGGCCAGGCACGGTGGCTCACGCCTGTAATCTTAGCACTTTGGGAGGCCGAGGTGGGCAGATCACCTGAGGTCGGAGTTCCTGGTCTCTCCTAAAAATACAAAATTAGCCAGGCGTGGTGGCACATGCCTGTAATCCCAGCTACTCGGGAGGCTGAGGCAGGAGAATCGCTTGAACTCGGGAGGTGGAGGTTGTGGTGAGCAGAGATTGCGCCATTGCACTCCAGCTTGGGCAACAAGAGGAAAACTCCATCTCAAAAAAAAACAGTGTGTATAATATGCTACCATTTGAGTAAAAGAAGAATGGAAATTCATATTTATTTGAATATGCAAAAACAAACCTTTTAGAAACTTATGTAATTAATAGTAATAATTACCTACTGGTGATGAAAGTGAAACAGTACCTGACATATAGTCAAGTCTCACTAAATAGAAGCTGTAATTACTCCTCTCATCAGTGCTATCATCATCATCATGAAAACATATTCTTAAAATATATACACAGAATACATTCAAACTAAATCCATAATGAGGTAAAAAGCCAAATCTCAATTATTCATAGGCTATCTAGTTGGAGCTCCAAGCCCTTCATTTCGTCTTCAAGGGTAAGTAGCTTTTGACCATCTTACTGTTGGCTATCACCTCCACCAGAAAGTGAGCTGAGGAAATAATTCCAAAACAATCATTTTATTCAATTTTGATCAACAGTTTTTAATAAACAGCTTTTGGAACTGAAAGAGATTATTAAAATCCCATAGCACAACCTTTGAAAATTATATATGAAAAGACTAAGATTCAGAGAATTCCCCAAATTAGGGACAGTTCAAAAATGTACAGTCTGTTCCTAGTTAAATGCTTTTTCCATTTTATTATTGATAAAATGGGGGAAAACAGAAAAGTTAAATTGAAATCAGTTATCCTTGCTAAATCTACTCCCCTCATCCTTTATTATAGATAATCAAATTTACCAAGATCAAATCCCAGGAGCAATGATAATAAGCAGAGTACACGTCAACAGAGAATTAAACAACTCAGCCCGAGGACTAAGCACTGAATGAACATCTATACTAAAATTTGTAAAGTTTACTTACACTAGAGATTGTCAGAGGCATGTTGAAATCCTTGCCACCTTGCAGCCGGAAACCCCAAGGAGCTGGGCCAACCAGTGACACACTGTAGTTGCTCATGGTTCTAATGGCTCAAAGTCCAATGACAGAAAATGAAATATGCTGTGAAAGAAAATCAGATGATTAGCAAAAATGTTTACTTGAAACCCTAGAACATAAATTATGTTTAGTATTTTGTTTGAGGGGGGTGAGAGGATATAGAAGATAAGTCTCAATTAAGTTCCTCATTAATTTCAGTTTAAGAAAAGCAATCTGTGAGCTAATATAAATTTTCTACACTCATGGCAATTTCCATGGTCTAAAAATTCTGTATCAGAATACATTTCTAGACACTTAATCTGTTTCACAACTTGCTACAATCCAATTCTGTGGCTTCTTGCATGCAAGCTTTAACTCAAAGTACTTTACAATACTTCACTAATGTAGCAAGATTTTATTTCAGGTTGAATTCAAAATGATTTTCTCCTTCCCTCCACTTCATGTATTCTTTTGTCTGCAATTGACAAGAGTCTTTCAACTGCACTTACTTAAATTCTAAGTTATTCTAACATGTGAAAGAGACTGCAAATCAGTAGGCTCCTATTCATGCTTTCCAAATACTAAATTCTTTACAATGAGAAGCTGTTTTTCAATGCACAAAACTATTCTCTCCAATCATGAACTACAACTTGTATTTCCTCCTATGGGGACATGGTATTTTCCACACTTAAAGTGATATCTACTTTTCCTTCAGATAGTCAACGATAGGCAATACTCTAGTGCAGTGACGTTAGTCACAACCTGCTTTTTGTTTTATACACACACCTCACCAGGCAGAAAGTATTTGCCACTCAGTGAATAAGATTATGACTAAATACGGCAGAAGTGCTGGGTTAACCTTAATGCATTCAAATGGAATTGGCAGTTTAGAAAAGAACCAGTGCTTCGGTGCTTTCTTTTGTCTGTTTTGCTGTAAGTGTGCGTGTGATGACTCTCCTAGTAGTACTTTCACATAATTTTTAAGAAAAAAAAAACAAAAAAACTTCGAGTTTCCTATTGGTTGTTATAATGGCAGGAGAGAGAGGAATGAAGTTTTCTCTTGTTTTAATGGAATACTAAGAAACAAAAATTCTCCCTCTTTAAAAAATATTAAAAACATAACAGATACGTAATTTTATAATATTAAAAACATACTTCCTTGGAAAATGTAAGCTATTCAACCAAATCACCACCTAATATTACCTGTCTTAAAATATGTTTTAACCCATTCAAAATTTCTAGCCCATCACTCCAAATTCATAGTTGCATTTGAGCCACAGGTATATTTAAAGCAAACATTTCTTCTTCTCATAAAGGGAAAATGGGGCAAAACATTCAAATAAGCCTGGTTTTTAAAGAAAAATTATATCAAGGAAAATTAAAATTACAGAAAATTGTATCAGAAGCCGAAAGAGCTTTTCTACTGGCGTGGTAGTATACTGAACTACAAGGCAATATCACATTACTTCAGTATTGAAGTAATAGGCACAGAGCACTAAAAAAGGTCCACGGAAGTGAAACTGTATATATAGGTGAAAAACTACTAGTGGGAAGCTAATAATGAGCCACACATAATTAAATTGCTTTCCCGCTATAAAAGAAGATTTTCAGAAAACTAACAGGACTGTCCTGATATTGACACAATACAAATCAGAATCGTGTAAAGCCAACTGATACTTCACAGGCAGCCTGCCCTCCTTTATTAATCTTTAACTTGTAAGTCTTGGGAAGAATATGAAAGTTAGGCTCAACTTCCTCTGGCCCCATTCTTCCCTACAAGAAAATGTATTTCATTTAGATTATCAACCCATGTACATGCAACTTCCCTTTACTTGGGCATTCCCTTCCTAATGTCTCTCATTTGTTATTAAAATTCCTAGCACTGGCAAGGTCACAGCCACACTACAAAACCAGTGTCATTTCATTTCTAGTCACTGTCCGTTCATTTGTAGATTCTTCTGCTAGCTTCATTTGGAATTCATTTGCCTTAAAACAGTCTCTGCCCCAAGCAATGGCAATATTTTTACTGGCCTTTCCAAGACTCCTCCATCTAGTTATTAGTGCCCCAAGCCCTTCCTCAAATACCAAGCAGGCAGGAAATAGCAGCATACTCTTTCAAACACGTAGAAAAGGTTGGAATTTCTGTATAGTTATGGATTTTCTTTTAGGGAAAGTCTAAACAACGTCTTCGCTCTAGTACTAGGGAAGGAAGCTTGGTATTTCCCACACTTGTATCTCAGCTTCATTAGTGGGTGAGAGGAGAAAGGAGAACTCAAGATGAACTACACAGAGTGACAAAAAAAGGCCTGAAATTAAAGAGAAATATCTTGAGATTCTCTTTCCCCGCAATGGAGAGAGAATGTAGGCAGAGCTGAAGAACTAAAGCCACAGGCACAGGATGAAAGCAGCCGACAGGACAGTTTTCCAGGAGGGATTCACGCCTAGCCTTGTTTGCCAAATAAGGCTACCGAACGGGCCGTTTCCGTGGCAGGCGGGTTCAGACGTCCTCCCTGTCAGGAAGGCGGACTTGGGATAGGATCTGGCGATCACACCCTAAATCTGCCCTGCCCAGCGCCGCCACGAATTTTCTTTCCAAGCTCTGCCCTGTCCACACGCCCTTCCTTTTTCCACTTATTGTCAAACGCACCGAAGGCACAGTCTCACAAAAGCCCCAACAAGTACTCAAGTGTTAACAAATCTCGTGTTCATGACAAATGTGTTTCTTAAACGAGCTTTATTTCTGGACGCGCAGAAGTTTTCCCCAAACAGGTTACACAAAACTGTAAATACCCGGGGGAGAAATAAATGCTTCTCAGTAGCCTGAGAGCAAAGAAAAACTAACGCGCCTTTTCCTTTGAGTCCCGCTTTCTACCCTCCGAGAGCCTGGCGCAGGACGGGGCACCCAGACACCACGGTGGTGCCCGGCGACGCCGGCAGCCGGGTGGGTGGGAGCGGCAGTGCCCGGGAACCCGTCCTCGCCGGCCCTCGCCACCCCCGGGCGCCCTCCCGCGTCCCCGTCTCCGCTACGCTGGTCCCGGTCGGCCCGGGCTGCGGGGACCCCACGGCTAGCCCTCTGGCCTCACGCGGACTCCAGCGCTGCCCTTTTCCGGGCGCTCCTTTTCCCAAGCTGCTCTCCCACCTCCGCCGCTCCGCGCCCAGAAAGCACCTGAGGAGCCATCCCTGCCCCAGGAGCGCCCCCTCCTCGTCCCCAGCCGGGCTTCCCTCCTCGCGCTCGGTGCGCAGCGGCCGGTTCTTTCCCTCCTCCCTCCGGAGATCCGAGAGGCGCATCGCCGGCCGGCCGCCACTCACCTCGGGTCCGGCGCGGCGCGGCGCGGCGCTGCCTCCGCCTCAGACAAGGGCTGACAAGTGACTCGCGGTGCGGGCGCCGTCCCCACCGCCCGCGGGAACTTCCGCCTCCTGGCTCTCCCTCGCCCCACCCCCCGCCCGGGACACGCCCCTCCGCTCCCGGCCACGCCTCTGGGCCAGTCCCAGCCGCGCCGCGCCGGGGCGGGGAAGGCTGCGGCGGCGCCGGGCGCTCGGGCTTGCTGGGGCTGGCTGAAGCAGCTGCGGAAAGACAACTGCGCTACCGAGTTTCGGTGGGAGTAGTCTTGGATTTTGAGTGCTACCTGGCAAAGGTGTAACCCTACGCTCGTCCGTTTTGTAGTGGGTGCCTTTTTCTCTCCAGAAATTTAAATTGGCAAGCAGTTGCTCTGCCTAAAAATAGAAGGGTACTTTGGCTAAATCTCTATCTAGGCAAGTTCAGCGGTTACTGCCTGCGGTTTTTTTGAAAGAGCTTTACATGCTCTGAAAAGTGCAGACCCAGAAGTTTACCTGTCAGGAAGGTGAAAACCGGTAACCCTAACAGATAGAATTTAACCCTGTCCATCACACCAGAAGACAGTGATCAGTTTATTTTTCTAAATCCAAATCAATAGTCCACTTTCCAGCCTTCTATAGGGTTGCTTGATACGCCCGAGGAATTTATTCATAAGAAAACGTGAATAATGTTCAGTGAACATACGGAAAGTAACTAGACTGTTACACTGTGAATTGGCTTATATAACGTGAAAAGGACAATTCTTAACCAAGGAGCATATAAAGCAAGGATGAACATCATGAGGTCCGTGAGCTCCCCGGCCCCCAGAAGTGCAAGCAAAATTCTAAAGGCGATGATCCAAAGCTGCTCTTTCCCTAACGGTAGCCACTGGCCACATGTGGCTACCGAACAGTTGAAATGTGGCTACTGTAACTGAGACCATGAATTTTTTGTTTTACGTAATTTTAAATAATTTAACATTTAAAACTGAAGCAGGATAACATTTCTTTACTTTTTTTTTTTTTTCTTTGAGACGGATTCTTGCTCTGTCTTCCTGGCTGGAGTCAGTGATGCGATTTCGGCTCACTGCAACCTCCACCTCCCGGATTCAAGCGATTCCCCTGTCTCAGCTTCCTCAGTAGCTGGGATTACAGGCGTGCGCCACCAAGCCCGGCTAATTTTTTGTATTTTTAGTAGAGATGGGGTTTCACTATGTTGGCCAGCCTGATCTCGAACTCCTGACCTCAGGTGACCAACCCACCTCGGCTCCCCAAAGTGCTGGGATTACGGGCGGGCGTGAGCCACCGCGCCAGGCCGTTAACATTTCTTTTAAGCACTACATTTAAGGACTAAAGTTGAAAACGTAATGCCCAAATTGAAATGCGTTGGAAGTGTAAAATGCACACTGGATTTCGAAGACTTGCTATGAAAAAATAATGTAAAATGCCTCAATAATTTTTATATTGATTATATGCTGAAATCATCATATTTTATGTTTTGTTAAATGATATATGATTATGGCCGGGCACGACGGCTCACGCCTATAATCCCAGCACTTTGGGAAGCTAAAGCGGGTGGGTCACCTGAGGTCAGTAGTTCAAGATCAGCCTGGCCAACATGGTGAAACCCCGTGTCTACTAAAAATACAAAAATTAGCCGGGAGTGGTGGCGCATGCCTGTTATCCCAGCTACTTGGGAAGCTGAAGCAGGAGAATCACTTGAACCCGGGAGGTAGAGGTTGCAGTGAGCCGAGACCGTGCCACTGCACTCCAGCCTGGGCGACAGAGCGAGACTCCGCACCAAAAAAAAGAGTAATAATAATAATATTTGATTAAAATTAATTTCACTTTTTTTAAAAAAATGTGGCTACTAGCTAAATTTAAAATTACTTATGTGAGCAGGGTGCAGTGGCTGACACCTATAATCCCAGCACTTGGGAGGCTGAGGTGAGAGGATGGCTTGAGGGCAGGAGTTTGACGTTACCCCAGGCAACATAGCAAGACCCATCTCTACAAAAAATTCAAAAAATTAGGTGGGCGTCGTGTAGTGCGCCTGTAGTCCCAGGTCCCAGCCATTTGTATTGCTGAGCCCAGAAATTCGAGGCTGCAGTGAACTGTGATCTTGCCTTTGCACTCCAGCCTGGGTGACAAAGCAAGACCCTGTCTCTAAAAAACTAAATAAATAAAATTACATATGTGCTTCACATTATATTTTCATTGGACAGCACCAGTCCATAGCTTTCACCACATTTTTCAAAACATGGCTTTGGGGGAAAGTGTTTCCTAGTGTGAGAGCTGGTTTAGAGAGTCTAATATATGTTATCATGTTTGACATCTCACCCAAAAATAAAAAAAAAATAACAATAGCTACCATTAACAAATACCTAGCATGTGCTATGCAGTGTGGTAGTCCTTACAAGAACTTTATAAAATGAATGCCATCCTCATTTATAGATAATAAAATTTAGGTCTCAAGCAATTACAGCTTCTGCCAGTTCCACAGGGCCATGGCTCGAGTTAACCTCTAGGAGTCCCAACTCTGCCCCTCCTCATCTGTTTGCTGTTGATACAGTTAAATTGATCCTGGATCAACAAAGATTAATTTAAAGACATCAACTGCAGATAGCCTATGGAGTTATCGCTAGAGGATAAGCCTCTTGAGGTGATGAGGAAGAGTTGAGAATGGGCAGACTGTTGTTTACTTATGCAAATTCCACTTTACCCCACAATTGCTAGCCTGTCTCTGAACCTCCTCCTACTACTGCAGTTTAAATCCTGGGCTATAGAGTAAATTAACCAAGTTAAGTTGTCTTGCACGACTGATATTTATCCAAGTGTCCTACAAAGGACCGATTGCATCAAAATGACACGGACAGCTTGTTAAAATTGCATTTTCCTGGGTCCCCTCTGGACTCAGAATCCTTGTAGGTGAGCCCTTGGAATCTTTTTAACAAACACTCCCTCCCCACCTCCAGGTAATTATTAAACTGCAGTGCTTAAAAACTACTTCCCTAGAGATAGTGCTATGTCTCCGGTTTAATGTGCACTGTGCTCAGGTAAGAACCATGCATTCCAGATGGCAGCAACTTAATCTGTTTCCTCATCTTAAAGGAAATGATAATTGTAAATAACCTTGTGAGATTATCATGAGGAATAGAGATAATATATATAAAACATTACACAGCATGCTTGGCACCAACTAAGGATTAAATAAATGGTAGCCATATGAAAACCTTCCTAACCAATTGATTAGATTTATTTGTGTATCATAAAAAACAAGTAGAGAACTTTGACATTCATTATGCAAGTACTATGTTCTTAGTGCCCTATGTATATTATTCTACTTAATTCTTACAACCATATAAAGTAGATGTTTTTTCAGAGGAAGAAATAGAAACTTGGAGATTAAGAAATTTAACCAAGGGCACACGCACACAACTAATCAGTGATGGTAGCAGAGCAAAAGGTCTGATTCCAAAAACCATGTTATTTTCATCGCAACACACTGTCTCTTGGTAAATTCAGTAAGCCATCCAGACCAAAGACCTGAGGAAGATGGAATGCTTTCGAAACTAACACTGCTGAGGGCCATAGAGGCGTAAGCCATAGCAAATTATGGAAATAAAATAACTGCTGAGTAATTTGTACATGAGGGAAGATGAAACTCCTGAGCCACTTCAGGAGGGCATGTGCCTTAACTTGTTTTATAATGAATTGCCATGGGGCCATTCTGACTCCCCTTGTCTGTTTCCCTCATCACTAACATTTATGAAATGGTTGGCCATGGTTTGAAGGACAGCCTGTGACTACAGATGATCAGAAGTTACTGGTCCATTGGGAAATCAAACCAATGTCCTTGGCCTCATTAACTCTACAGGGCTAAGTAATGAGGCACTGACCACAAAGGAAAACATATTAAAAGCTTCATTTTTATCATAACCAGGGAAAGAAAAGCTGGGTTGGGGGGTGAGGGGGAAAGAGATCAAAAGATTAACTTACTTAACAGGAAGAGTTTTTAAGAATACTCCATCTAAACACAGTATTTACCTAAGCATATAAATGTTTTCTCTAACATTTTATTATCCAATCTATGACTCAGAACCTCTTGTAGCACTTCAAAAACAACAGAAACTTAATTACAACATGGGATGGCTGTGACAAGTTTTTACAGTTGCACGCAATAAACTATAAAGTTTCAGTCTTTTAAAAGTTCCTATATTACTGAGTCAATTTATCTTTTAAGTCCTAATCCTGGAAGGTAAATAAACCACTCATGAGCATTTAAAGTTTAAAATCTAGAATGGAAAGGAAGCATTAACTATTCTAATAACTAAAGAAACATTTGGTAATTTAGGGAGAAAAGATAGAAGGCACAGTGTCATTCTAAAGTTTACTAAAGAACCCCGGGAGAAGGACGGAACTAAATCAGGCATGGAGAGAGTGGAAAGGAATAATAGATGAGAAAGACTGTAAAAGCAGATCCGTGAAGCCTAGGGTAACTGAGTAAATGTGTAATTGAGGAAGAAGGCAAAGTTCAAACCAGCCTCAGGGATTCAAGTCTCAGTTTGGTGGGTGGTATTCATAACTGACGTTGATTGAATGAAGAGGAGCAAGGAACTATGCATTTCACTGGCAGTTTCTAGTAAGGAAAAAAAAGGCAATTGGTTGGTTAGTGAGGGGTAAAAATAAGGATAGATAGGATGGACACTGAAAAAAGGTATCAGAGAGTCCCAAACTTGAGATTTCAGAAGTAGAGGAATATTCCTCATGATAAGATCAAGGTTCAGTCAGTCTGATATTTTACTCAGATAAAGTCAGTTCACTGAGGAATCCGGTGAGTGGTTGAGAGAATAGAGAATATGTAGGAGCGATTTTGGAGATGAGATGGAAACTAACATGTGGGTCAATAATTGTAAAAATCTGTTATATGAAGACATTACAGTAACTACTCCCTTATATTCAGAAGATACATTTCAAGACCCCCAGTAGATGCCTGAAACCAGAATAGTACCTAACCCTACATATACTATGCATGAATTTCTTTTTCATTCACTATTTCATGGATAGAAGATTCATTCTTACCATAGATCTTAGTAACTTCAGCATACAATTTTTTTATTTCCTCATTAAGTCGAGAACTTTCACCTTTTCACTCAAAGGAAGTGATTTATGGTTTCTCTTTGGCATGTCCGAAATACCAGCATCACTACTTTTATGCTTTGGGGCCACTGTTAAGTAAAATAAGGATTACTTGAACATAAGCACTGCCATACAGGGACAGTAGAACTAATAACCAAGATGGCTGCTAAGTGACTAACAGGGTGGGTAGTATATGCAGCATGAATATGCTGGACAAAGGAATGATTCATGTCCTGGGTGGGATGGAGCAGGACGGTGTGAGATTTCATCACACTGTGCAGAACAGCGTGCAATTTAAGACATGAATTTTTCTAATGGAATTTTTCCATTGAATATTTTTGGACTGCAGTTGACTATGAGTAACTGAAACTGCAGAAAGTGAAAACATGGATAAGGGGGGACTACTATATTTTAAGAACATTAAAGTAAGAAATGGACCTGGAGCAGAATTTCCCAATTAGTTGATTGTGCCAAGAAATTAATCTTCTCAACCTGGGAGGTGGGGCAGACTGGAATTGGAAGCCTCATCCATTTCCCCAGTTTCCAAGTTTGCCTTGATGTGAAAAGAGTTGAGAAGCACTGTGTTAAGATGCCAAAAAGAGATAAATGAAAAGATCATTAGCTTGTCATTTATCTCATTAGCATTATGTACTCATCGTAATGCCTTCCACATTTCTACTAAGGAGTTAAGGAAAATGTGAAGAAAAAAAAAAGGACACGGAGAATGCTCACTGTGATAATGCTCAGTTAGAAAGATCTTACTTATAAAAGGTAGTAGTAGAAGACACCCTGCCCATACCACTATACAGAGTCCTTTATTAAATTATTTTCAATTAAACACATTTGAGTATACCATCACTTTCCTCTCAAGACCCTGACTAACACATTATGTCATCAACATCTTTGCATAAATCACTAAAATGCTATGCACTCTTATTTAGTGTCTATCATGCACCAAAGATATAAGTTATGTCAAAAGCAAATTCATTTTTTGGAAAAATATTGGAATTTTTGCTTCTTGGATTTTTTAAATTGCTGACTTTTTAAATTAGACACTTCATTTTTTAGAAGCATTTTCATTAAAGTGGTATGGTATAAGCCACCATCATTTAAAATCTTGAAATAAATGTCTTTTTTTTTTTTCATTATCAACTTTCTAACCAATAAAAGAGCTAGTACCAACTGTGAATATTCTGAATCACAAATATATTTTTTTTGAGATGGAGTCTCACTCTGCCTCCAGACTGGAGTACAGTGGGGCGATCTTGGCTCACTGCAACCTCCACCTCCCAGGTTCAAGCAATTCTCCTGCCTCAGCCTCCCAAGTAGCTGGAACCACAGATGCGTGCCACCACGCCCAGCTAATTTTTGTATTTTTAGTAGAAACAGGGTTTCACCATGTTGGCCAAGATGGTCTTGATCTCTTGACCTCGTCATCTGCCTGCCTCGGCCTCCCAAAGTGCTGGGATTACAGGCATGAGCCACTGCGTGCCCGGCCATTAATTGGCTTTTAAATCTCAATTTGGTTTTTGGTCCTAAACTACTGATCTAATCTTTGCTGATTCATTAGATAGTCTTTCTCATGTCTGGGTTTAGAATTTCTGAAGCTTTTCCATGGATCTTTCCATCAATAGCAGGGCTCTGAGGACATAATTATTAACAAGGCAAATGTACAAATGAGGTCTTAAAGTAAGTGGCATTTTGGATTAGAAAGATCCTTGGAGAAACCTAATCTTAACATGCTTTATTTACAGGAAAATCTCTCCACTCGAAAAATAGCACCTCTACTAAGTGTTTTTTAAATCCGTTTATATACTCTGGGAAAGCAAGGAAACTAATATTTTGGTTGGAAGATACCCACATTTATAGTCATAGTGGAATGCATTAAGGCATGTCATTCCTAGCCAAAATGTAAGGGATATAGTCCTAAGAGTGATGAATCAATGCATTAAAAACCTGATTAAAGCATAGAATTGTTTCTAAAATAAGGAGTACTATGAAAGAATGATTGTGGATCAATAACATATACTAAAACTAGACTATCCCACTGATAATATTTAATTTATACATCACAGCAAATTCTGCCAGTCTGTGCAATATGCACATACCTATCAACATTTAATTTCATAAAATTAATTCTGGGAGTATTATCAAAGCCACTTTCAGCTGTGAAAAGGTTAACAGATGAAGAAAGTAAGCAAGACAATTTTTTAAACTATGGGAATATGAAACTGAAATCTAAATATTTTCATGATCTGATTATTCTACATGACAAAATGTTTTCTAAACAATACTCTAGCCAAAGTTTGAGGCCTGCTTCTTCTCAAAATTTAAAGGTATGAACAAAATAACAGGAGTTTTGCTAGGTATGAATAACAAAATCTAACCATTTTCAGTTAAATATTATTTTACACATTAATGCTTACATTTTAAAATTCATGGAAAAAGTGCAACTATAAATGTTATCAATAGTTGCCCTCTAGGTGGTGAAACTTGCTGTCATTTTATTATACTTCTATTTGCTTTTTATACTTTCCAAATTTTCTATGAAAATATTTTACTTTTATAATAAACTAAAAATTAGGAGTAGCAGTATTGGTACGTATCAATACACATAATGTTGTTATATACACATACTTTGGTTATATACATTCATATACACATAACAAATACGTGTGGAACAAATGGGAATTTTGAATTATAACAATTTCTTATTAAACATTTAATAAAAGCTAAATACTCTTTCTGAATCCTTCATATATGTTGACTTATTTCATCCTCACAGCAGCCTAGATACTTACATTATAGTTTCTTCAGATAAGAAAATGAAGACACAGGGTAATGTAACTTGCCCACAGTTGTACATCTAGCTAGTATAGGCAGATCCAGGTTTTAAAGCCAGACAACCTGCCTATATGAGTATGTACTTAACTAAAATACATGGCTGCTGTTACAGAGTATATCATGGAAGTTTGTATCTCTGAAATTCTCTTTTTTTTTTTTTTTTTTTTGAGACGGAGTCTCACTCTGTCGCCAGGCTGGAGTGCAGTGGCGCAATCTCAGCTCGCTGCAACCTCCGCTTCCCGGGTTCAAGTGATTCTCTTGCCTCAGCCTCCCAAGTAGCGGATTCAGGATCTAATTCAGGATCATAAACTTTCTTGACTATTTTTATGTTTTGCATAAGTGACACACAGCATTAGGTAAACTACAATAAGGTAAAATGATAAATTATAATAAAAGTCACTTCAGGATTGGCAGATAAATCTCTAAACGTCATTGTGAAAAATATTTACTCAAATCGTTTAAGCTGAAACCCTTATTTCTTTTAAGATTTATAGCCTTTCCTACAGAAAGGGGGCTCTTGATAATAATAACTTATTTTTCAGTATGCGAAAAAGCAGAAAAACCAAATTTAAATCTTCACAGAATGTTTAGTTTTCTCTATGAATTTCTTCTAGGAAGGAAAATATGGGGACATATATATGGTTGTTCATTAATACCAGTCAAACATCCAAATTAAATCTAAAAAATAAAATATTTACAAGTTTGATCTAGGTAAAACCAAACTATTAGACATTTTAATTATGTAATTTTATTTTGGGGTTTTAAAATTTAAACCGAGAACTTGATATAGACACACCTTAATCAATGTTCATAGAGCAATCTTAATCAGTTATATTAAATGTTAAAAGATAATTTTGATAATTTTTAAACAAACACCGTGAACACACCAGTTAAAGAAATACAAAAAGGGTACTGTGAAGAACATAGGCAAAATAAATACCACATTTTCCAAATTAACATCAATTGAAACATGTATTGGACCGATAAGTCTCTGAAAGAGATTTAATCTTCCAGAAGGGGGAAAAAACTAAAGACATTTCTAGTTTTCTTTATATTTATATGGTCAGATTCCTTGACAAATCCCCGTTGTCTTGTTATATTTAATATAGTTTTATATTATTTATAATTTATATTATTTAGTAAATTTGTTATTTAGAAACATATTATTAAACGTATATATATAGTGGCAATTAAATCAGTGTGTTATCATTTTGGAACTTAGACCCTGTAACACTAAAGTGTTTCTAGCCCAAAGATGGAAATATATATAAATTTTGAACAAGAGATCCCCTTGGCATACAAGAGGATAGAGACCTTGCATAAAAAAAAAAAAAAAAATCCAGCTTCTGATTCTTTCATCAATACAGCAGAAACACATTCCCCCTAGGAAAATAAAAATGCTACCTCTTTAAAAAACACTTCAACATGATTAGCAAGGGAAAATGAGTAACAATCCCTCCTAGAAAAGAAATGAGTTGGTTCATTACAACTGGAGCCAAAGTATCAACTGTTATACCCAGATCCAAATATAGTGCCTTCTGGCACAGAAAGAACTCAGAGCCAGAGGCAGAGCTGGTGGACACCTGATAGCATTGCCCAAGTAACTGGAGCTAAAGTTTTACTTGTTGTGGAGACAAATACACCGAAAATCCAGGCAGAGAACAAATCACATTACCTCCATTTTAGAAAGTACTTTGAAGATGGATTTTAAATCTCCTGGTATGTCTTGTTTGTTTTTTGTTTTGGTTTTACTTTTTAAATTTTCAAAAATACACAAAATAGAATATTATAATGAACACTCAAGAATAATATAATGAATAGCCTCAATAATTACCATCATTAATATAATTTACTTTTGGGTTTTTGTTATTGCTGTTTTGTTTTGTTTTGAAACAGGATCTTGCTCTGTCACCCAGGCTGGAGTGCAATGGTGCAATCATAACTCACTGCAGCCTCGATCTCCTGGGCTCAAGCCGATCCTCCCACCTCAGACTCCCAAGTAGCTAGAATTGCAGGCATGGGACACCACACCCAGCTATTTTTGTTTTATTTATTTTTTTGTTGTTGAGACAAGGTCTCACTACGTTGCCCAGGCTGGTCTCAGACTCCTGGCTTCGAGTGATAGTCCCGGGATTACTTTAATTTAAACTAAAGTTTTAAACATGTTTTAAACAAACATAAGTATTACACATGTCAAGATTTCACAAACTATTTTTCAGGTTAAATGAAAGAATGTGAGTTTCAGTTCATCCATATTGCAGTTCAAAAGTTGGTAAAAAAAAAAAAAATGTTTGGCAGGGTTTTTTGTTTTGTTTTTTTCCAAATGGAAACTCTCAGGGCAAGTAAACCTTGGTGAAGTTCCATCAGTTTAAAACTGAGTATGCTCAGAAATTCACTTTTATTAGTCCAACTACTAAATAGACAGACGTTCAGGGACTCAATTCATGTTAAAAATCAAGCTTGCTAGAAGCTTGTAAAAAACCCAGAGGTGGCCAAGTGCAGTGTCTCACGCCTGTAATCCCAGCACTTTGGGAGGCCGAGGGAGGCGGATTACCTGAGGTCAGGAGTTCGAGACCAGCCTGGCCAACATAGTGAAACCCTGTCTCTACTAAAAATACAAAAATTAGCCGGGCATGGTGGCACACGCCTGTAATCACAGCTACTGGGGAGGCTGAGGCAGGAGAATTGCTTGAGCCGGGGAGGTGGAGGTTGCAGTGAGCCGAGATGGCACCACTGCACTCCAGTCTGGCTGACAGAACAAGGTTCTGTCTCACAAACAAAAAAAAAAAAAGAAAAGAAAAGAAAAAAAAAACCCAGAGGTTGAATTTGTTAATTTACACTAAAAGGTTACCTGTGAAGCAATCTGAATCTTCATATCATTTTACTTCCAGGAGGGAAGTCTAATTGAAAAATAAAATTTAGGTCAGAAGTTTGCTTGGTAAGTATAGAATCAGAGTAAAAGGTGCAAGAAGTTAAGGAGAAGCCTCAACCCATTGGATAACCAAATGGACTCCGCTTGTAGGGTGATGACTTCAGCAAGTGATTTAGGATGCCGCTAACACAGCTTCCACAGGCTGCAGTTGGAAAACACTAATAAGGGCTTAGTTTCAAATTCTTCCTTGTCGAAGGGCCTAATTTCTATTTCTTTCTATTAATAAAACACCTCATTATGAAGAGATACTATTTCTTTTTTTTTTTTTTTTGAGATGGAGTCTCGCTCTGTCACCCAGGCTGGAGTGCAGTGGCGCGATCTCGGCTCACTGCAAGCTTCGCCTCCCGGGTTCACACCATTCTCCTGCCTCAGCCTCCCGAGTAGTTGGGACTACAGGCACCCACCACCACACCCGGCTAATTTTTTGTATTTTTAGTAGAGACAGGTTTTCACCGTGTTAGCCAGGATGGTCTCCAGATCACGAGATCTGCCCACCTCAGCCTCTCAAAGTGCTGGGATTACAGGCGTGAGACACTGCGCCCGGCCAGAGATACCATTTCCAAGGTTGTAGCTTACCTACATGAGTAGCATTCTAAATTAATGTCGTCCCTCTTCAGGGAAACTCCCAGGCCCCTTGCTGAAGGTTAGGAAGCAACCGACTGAGCAACTATTGGCTCCCCGGCGTGCTATCTACCACAACTCAGGTCATTTAGATTTGAACACTGGCAAAACACAAATGCAGATTTTTCCTGTTTCTCCAGATTTCAGAGAAAAGACTACAGTTGTTTGATTGCTTTTTCTGAGATGGTTAAAGAAAGACTAGCCTGTAAACCAATTTCCAAGGGTTGGCTTCCCAAAGAATCAAAGTTCTTACTTAGATTTTCAGGTTGAACACCAGAAAAACACATTTTCATCTTTTTCCAGGCTTGTTGACCCTATTAATATTTGTTTCTCTCTAAGATTAATAAAACAGATTCTGTCTTTCCTTTGTGCATGTATATGCTATCAATTTATTATTATATATTAGCTTTTCTTTATCAAAGGGTTGAAAATTGAAACAAATTCAAGACTTCTTACAGTATTAAAATTTCTGTTTCATTCGTTCTGTCTCATACTGTGAACAGGAATAAATGAGAAGCTTTCAACAGGCCTGGAGGTTTCATGACTTCCTTCATTTGTTCTAAGTGGCTTCCTTTCTAGCCCAACCCTCACCAATTCATAAGAATTTGACCTGATCAACCACCCTGCTCTGAAGGAGAAAAGATTTCTTTTCCCACCAGTGGCTAAAATATGGCTGAAGCACCTGTAACTAAAAGCAAATTGTCAAGAAACAAGCATACAAATTTATTTAAGTTCTATGGGACTCGAGAGCCTTCAGAAATGAAGAACCAAAGAAAAAGGGAAATCAGTGTATTTTTTTTGCTAAGTTTGATGAAAGAGTGGATAGCTGTAGAGAAGGATGACTGCACAAAAGGGGTATGATATAATGGTAATAAACTGGGGGAAACTTAGTTTGTTCAGATTCTTCTCTGTGTCTCTGTGTCTTCAGAGATAAGGACATTCCTTTCCTCTAGGTTTAGGGAGGGCATCTCTCACAAAAGGGTCTTATAACCTGCTTCAGAGGAAGGTCAGATAATTCTTTTATGGCCTGCTTCATTGGAGAAGAGTGTGGAGAAAGACTTCCTGCTTCTGCTGCTTTCTTAAATGCCAAGGTGCCATATACTGGGGTACTGTGCCTTGAACCCCGTCACTCTTTACTGACACAAATTCTTAAAAATTAATTTTATCCAGAGGAATATTAGAGATCATTTTATTATACCCTTATTGATTGCCAACGCATTTTGATTCTTGCATTTATAAAGAATAGCTTCCTCTTCTGCTTGTCTGTTCCAAGACAGTTGACTGGAAGACTATGTAGTGACAGAATCACCGGGATGCAGAAAGTTATAGAAGAAATTTTCTTGCTATAGCATTTAGGTATGAGTAACATCTCTGAAATAAGGACATTTGGTTATCTTATTTACAAATACAATGTTGGAGATAAATAATCTCACCAAAAATAATTCACTTTTTAGCTTTGAAGTTAAAAAAATCCACAGGTTGGTTCCACAAACTCTAAGGCAATTGCTGTGGTTTCAATGTGTACCCCAAAGTCCAAATATTGAAACAATGCCCAATGCAGCAGTGTTGAGAGGTGGAACTTAGGAGATGATTAAGTCATGAGGGTTCTTCTCTTATGAATGAATTAATGTCATTATCAAGGGACTGGGTACCTGATAAAAAGATGAGCATTATCCCCTTCCCTTCTCTTTCTCTTACGAGCTCTCTTGCCCTTCTGCCTTCAGCCATGCGATGATGCAGCAAGAAGGCTCTCACCAGATCTCGCCCCTCAGTCTTAGAGTTCTCAGCCTCCAGAACTGTGAGCCAAATAAGTATCTGTTCAGTATAAATTACTCAGTCTCAGATATTGTTATTATATTTTATATATATAATTCTATGTTAAAAGCAGCACAAAATAGACTCAGATAGCAATCTTCTATTTTTTATTCCGATTTACCTGTCTGTTGATTGATTGATTGATTGATTGATTGATATAGATTCTTGCTCTGTCACCCAGACTGGAGCACAGTGGTGATATCACAGCTACTGTAGCCCTAATCTCCTGGGCTCAAAGAGATCCTCCAATCTTAATATCCTTTCCCTAACCCCTCACTCTTCTGCCTAATAGCTGAGATTACAGGTATGGCCATCCTGCCCAGCTAATTTTTTTTCTTTTCTTTTTTTTTTTTTTTTTTTTGGTAGAGACTAGTTCTCTCTACCTTGTGCAAGCTGGTCTCAAACTCCTGGACTCAGGACATCCTTCCAGTTCTTCCACCTTTGCCTCCCAAAGTGTTGAGATTACAGGTGTAAGCCACCCTACTGGGCCTGTTTTCTTATCTACATAATAACTATCATTATGGATTGACAAGTACTTCCTTCTTTTATAATTAATTTTTTATGTTTATTTTAACAGTTTTTGGGGTTAAAGGTGGTTTTGGTTATATGGATAAGTTCTTTTTTTTTTGAGATGGAGTCTCATTCTGCCGCCAAGGCTGGAGTGCAGCGGCACAATCTCGGCTCACTGCAACCTCCATCTCCTGGTTCAAGTGATTCTCCTACCTCCTGAGTAGCTGGGACTACAGGCATGTGCCATCATGCCCAGCTAATTTTTGGATTTTTAGTAGAGATAGGGGTCTCACCGTGTTGGCCAGGCTGGTCTCAAACTCCTGACCTCAAATGATCTGCCCCCCTTGGCCTCCCAAAGTGCTGGGATTACAGGCGTGAGCCACTGTGCCCAGCCTGGTTACATGGATAAATTCTTTAGTGGTGATTTCTGAGATTTTGATGCACCCCTCACTCGAGCAGTGTACACTGTACTCAATATGTAATTTTTTATTGCTTACCCCCACCATCTCTCCCTGCTCCCTGAGTCCCCAAGTCCATTATATCATTCTTATGCCTTTGGATCCTAATAGCTTAGCTTCCACTTATAAGTGAGAATATACAATATTTGGTTTTCCATTCCTGAGATACTTCACATAGAATAATGGCCTCCAGCTCTATCCATGTTGCTGCAAAAGACATTATTTCATTCGTTTTTGTGGCTGAGTAGTATTCCATGGTGTGTGTGTATATATATATGTATATTGCATTTTCTTTATCCACTTGTTGGTTGATGGGCACTTAGGTTGGTTCCATATCTTTGCAACTGTGAATTGTGCTGCTATAAACATGCATGTGCATGTATCTTTTTCATATAATAACTTCTTGCCTTTGGGTAGACACCCAGTAGTGCAATCCTGGATCAAATGGTACATCTACTTTTAGTTCTTTAAGGAATCTCCATACTGTTTTCCATAGTCGTTGTGCCAGTTTACATTCTCATCAGCAGTGTAAAAGTGTTTCCTTTTCACCACATCCATGTCAACATCTAGTGTTTTTTGACTTTTTAATTATGGCCATTCTTGCAGAAGTAAGGTGGTATCTCATTGTGGTTTTAATTTGCATTTACCTGATAATTAATGATATTGAGCCTTTTTTTTTTTTTTTTTTTTTTTTTGAGAAGGAGTCTCGCTCTTTCACCCAGGCTGGAGTGCAGTGGCGCGATCTCGGCTCACTGCAGGCTCCGCCCCCCGGGGTTCACGCCATTCTCCTGCCTCAGCCTCCCGAGTAGCTGGGACTACAGGCGCCCGCTACCTCGCCCGGCTAATTTTTTGTATTTTTAGTAGAGACGGGGTTTCACCGTGTTAGCCAGGATGGTCTCGATCTCCTGACCTTGTGATCCGCCCGCCTCGGCCTCCCAAAGTGCTGGGATTACAGGCGTGAGCCACTGCGCCCGGCCGATGTTGAGCATTTTTAAATATGTTTGTTGGCTGTTTGTATATCTTCTTTTGAGAACTGTCTATTCATGTCCTTTGCCCATTTTTTGATGAGATTATTTGTTTTTTGCTTGGTGATTTGTTTGAGCTCCCTGTAGATTCTGGATATTAGTCTTTTGTTGGATGTGTAGGTTGCGAAGATTTTCTCACACTCTGTGGGTTCTCTGTTTACTCTGCTGATCATTTCTTTTGTTGTGCAGAGCTTTTAAGTTTAATTGGGTCCCATATATTTATTTTTGTTTTTGTTGCCCTTGCTTTTGGGGTCTTAGTCATGAATTCTTTGCCTAAGTCAATTGAAAAGTACTTTCTTTGTGGAGCCCACCTACAAAGTGACAATAAAATT
Organism: Symphalangus syndactylus; assembly: GCF_028878055.3. Taxonomy (NCBI): domain Eukaryota; kingdom Metazoa; phylum Chordata; class Mammalia; order Primates; family Hylobatidae; genus Symphalangus; species Symphalangus syndactylus. The sequence goes on from NC_072432.2 coordinate 43,795,851, forward strand.
ATCTGACAATATCATAGCATGATATATTTAGCTCAGAGTGGCCTACACATTGAACATATGTGCAGTGCTTATCATTCTTTATACTTTTTCCATTGAAAAAGTTGTAAGTACAAACATCTGAGTGGTTAGCATATTACTTTCTAACAAATGAAAACCCTGCAAGTAGTACTAACTGACATGAGGAAGAAACTCTGGGTGTTATTTGTTGGTAAATTTGCTATTGCACTACGTTGTTATAACAACTGATTACAATTTTAAGGCTATTTTTAAGGCTTTTATTATGATACATCTTTGCTTTGGTTGTTTGTTCATTTTGGTTTTAATTTGTCCCATTATCATCAACAAAAGTTACTGATCTTTTCTTTTCCTTTCTTTCCTTTCAATCTTAATGAGACTCCTGGTCCTTTTTTTGTCATAAAACCAGAAAAGAAGAGCAAACAAATATTTAGGTGAAAGAATGAGGTATCAGGAACCATCTGACCCCAATCCACACTATTGTCACCTAAGCTGTTAGTGCTCCTCTACCTAGCTTCTGTAAGTCAGGCTTTTGAAAGTAATACCCTCTTTTTTTTTTTTGACACGGAGTCTGGCTCTGTCGCCCAGGCTGGAGTGCAGTGGCACGATCTCGGCTCACTGCAAGCTCTGCCTCCCGGGTTCACGCCATTCTCCTGCCTCAGCCTCCCGAGTAGCTGGGACTACAGGCGCCTGCCACCATGCCCGGCTAATTTTTTTTGTATTTTTAGTAGAGATGGGGTTTCACCGTGTTAGCCAGGATGGTCTCGATCTCCTGACCTTGTGATCTGCCCGTCTCGGCCTCCCAAAGTGCTGGGATTACAGGCGTGAGCCACCGCGCCGGCGAAAGTAATACCCTCTTTTACAAAACAGGAAACTGTAGTTTAAATGCCTTGCCTATGGTTTCCCAGTGAACCAATAACAGGCAGAAATAGAACCCAGATCTCCTGACATGTGATTCAATGCTCTTTCCACTTCACAATGATGCCTAAAAATATAAACAAATTTTTTTAACTCTCCAAAGAAAATACCTTATCCATTTCCATGCTGTAAGTTACATCATTGAAGCTGAAGTTTAGCAAGATTAATTTTAAAAATTTTCATATTGAATCTAACAACTCAGTAACTCCTATAATAGTTTCAATCTGTAAGAACCCTTAGAAATTTTTACAAATAATCCTTACCATTTTCAAAAAATAAAAATGTCTTCAGGAAAATGAGATCCTTTGTGTGGTTTTATTTACACATTTTAATTACTTCACTATATTCCATCAGTGCCATGCCTACAAATTTGTCTTGTTGATCTTATATCTTAGTGTAAATGTCATTTCCCTGTGGCAGCCTTCTCTGATTTTTCAGAAAAACTTACTTCCACACACTGTATTTATATTTTTATAGCATCTGCACTTTTCCTTCACAGCCCTTGTTATGATAGTAAATACATGGTAATTTGAGTAATTATTGTTTAATGTCAGTTTACCTTCCAGATCATAAGCACTGTGAAGGCAGAATTTGTTTGTCTTGTTCACTAATATGTCCCCAGCATCAGGAAGTGATGGACACATAGTAGGTATCCACTAAATATTTATGTAATAAGCAAACATGTGTGTTTCTCAGGGTAACTACATAAGCTTTCGCATAGCTGGCTTAAGAGAAATAATCAACAATAATGGTCCTCTTCACTGTATACCTACTCTGTTCAATACACTAGGCTAGGTGTTTTACATGTGTATTCTCACAATAAGCCTATGAAGTAGCTATAAATTTTATTCACACTTACAAATGAGAACACTGAAGTTTAGGAAGATTAGATAATTTATCCAAGGTTACCTGACCAGTGGCTAGAGTTTGATTGCTATAGGAATTTAGGAAATTTTTTAAATGCAAGAAAAATATAGTTTTCTTTATTCAAAGAGTAATCTCTCCTTCTGTCTTTTCATACTGGAGAAAAGGTGGGAAAATGAAAGCACCACTTTACCTTATAATCATTCAGAGTCAAACTCTTTCATTTTGACTCCTGTGTTGCAGATTCCAACTGTAGCACTGTCTTAGTCAATTTTCCACTGCTGTAACAGAATACCTGAGACTGGGTCATTTAGAATAAACAGAAATGTATTTGTCTTATGGTTCTGGAGGCTGTGAAGTCCAAGAATTGGGGCCACATCTGCTGAGGGCCTTCTGAGGGCCTTTGTGCTGCATCACCCCACAGTGGAAGGGCAAAGAGAGAGAGCAAGAGAGGGTCTAACTCACAGTTGTAACAAATCTGCTGTCTGGATAATGAGCCCAGTCCCTTGATAATGACACTAATCATTCATGAGGGTAGAGCAGTCATGCCCTAATCATTTCTTAAAGGTCCGACCTTTCAACACTTTTGCATTGGGGATTAAGTTTCCAAAATATGCTTTTTAGAGGAGCAGTCCCCAATCTTTTTGGCACCAGGGACCCGTTTCATGGAGATAATTTTTCCACAGACAGCGAGGGTTGAGGTGGGGCAGTGGTGAGGAGGGTGTGGGGATGGGGTGGGGTGGGGTGGAGGAAGGGATGGTTTCCAGTGAAACTGTACCACCTCAGATCATCAGGCATTAGATTCTCATAAGGAGCATGCAACCTATAGCTTTTGCATGCTCAGTTCACAGTAGGGATTGTGTTTCTGTGAGAATCTAATGTTGCTGCTGATCTGAAAGGAGGCAGAGCTCAGGTGGTAATGCTCTCTGGCCTCCCCTTACCTCCTGCTCTGTGGCCTGGCTCCAATAGGCCTCTGATTGGTATCCATCAGCGGCTAGGGGGTTGGGCACCCCTGTTTTAGAGGACACATTCAAACCATAGCAAGCATTTTGGCTTTTATGTCTATGGGTTAAAGCCAAAGATTTCAGACTTCTCTTTCCCATTTTCATAAATCATCTAAGGATTTAAAATGGTGTCTGTATTTCTATACATTCAAAGAGATAAATGATATTTTTGATGTTTATTTTTCCTAAGAGTGCAAAGAAAAATAGGGAATGAAGTAATAAGAGGAGATATAGTGCAATTACATTTACTTACAATAGGAGAGAAGCGATGTTTACATTTGCCCGTAGATCCTTAAATAAATGTTAAATAAATACAATCATGGATCAACAAAACAAAACTTTTCTTTTTCCTTCAGACAGATTACTTCTTTTTGGGGCCTGTCCAAGAATTACAAGTGGGACTCACTACTTAATCTCTCTAAACTGTGAAATCCCTTGACATAAGAAAAACAATAGAACCTTATTGAAAGAGAAGTAATGTGCTATATAGTGGAAAATAGCTATTTATTTGGCCAAACTTGATGAATTTTTCGTGTGGAATTATTTGTTCTTTGAAATAACATTGTCAAGAATCTTTTTATTCCACTACTCACTACTTTTCCCTATTTCCTTTGAAAGTTAAAAACAAGTTCTTAATTAAAGCTATAATATATATAAGGCAAAAGAAATATCCAAGGGTAGAAACTTTTCTATCTGCTCTGTTTTTTTTAATTTATTTATTTATTTATTTATTTTTGAGATAAGGTTTTGCTCTGTTGTCCCGGCTGGAGTGCAGTAGTGCAATCTTTGCTCACTGCAGCCTCCACCTCCCAGGCTCCAGCAATCCTCCCACCTCAACCTCCTGAGTAGCTGGGACTACAGGTGCATAGCACCACATCAGGCTAATTTTTGTATTTTTAGTGGAGATGGGGTTTTACAATGTTGCCCAGGCTGGTCTTGAACTCCTGGGCTCAAGTGATCTGCCCACCTCAGTCTCCCAAAGTGCTGGGATTACAGGTGTGAGCCACTGCACCTGGCTATGTTCTGTTTATTTCAAGGCACTTTCCAGCAACTATAAGACAATATGATACAGCACCCAAACTTGAATGCAAGCGTCACTTCAGAAATAGGATTATATGGCATATAAAATGAAAGAGAATAGGATTTATAGAGTCTCTGTTGTGTACCTAGCTCAGAGGGAAGCCCCTAGTTTTGTCACACAGTTTCAGCAAGCTCCCAGAACACTTTCTGGCTTAAGGAGTGGTCTGCATGGGCCACAACCAGGAGAAAGAAGGATTAAAGCAGACATCCAAGCTAATCTCACATCAAATGTGAGTACTGCATAAGTACATTAGAGCTTAGCTTTAGTAAGTCCTATTTATTGCATGAATTTTGACATGGATCAGTTGACAAGTCTCCAGATATAACAGGTATATGAATAAAATAGGCTGTTTTTTTTTAATTAGGTTTTAAACCTGTTACAAATAATCTCCATGAATTCTCAACTGTGTCACCTTTGCTTCCTTCCAGTACCATTGTGATTGTCATTTTAGGCAGATTTCATTATGCTTTAAACTTAAGGCAAAAGTTTACAACTCAGCTTTGGTGTGTCCATTCTTGCTGTCCCAGCCCCTCAAAATATTGCATATTATGCATTATATGTAAAGATGTTTTTGCTAGAATTAAATCACTACCATATTTGTAGGAATTTATATTGTCTTCCTTGTTAAGTGAGAACTACTTGATTGTGTGAAACCTGCCAGCAACATCCAAATCAACATATTTTTTGTTAACCCCGAATCTTACAGATATTTTAACTGAAGTCCTAAATTCTTTTAAATTGTCTATATTTCAGTGGAAACCACGAAACAAATTAACATCTTTTTTCTTAATTAGCTGTTTTACTTGATTACTAGGTTTCATGATGCCAAATAAATGACGGGGCCAGGGCAATGAATTAAATGGTCACATAGCCCTGGGAGAAAGCTGGGATATCTTAAGGGTGATTTTGAATCTCATATCTTATTTGCTTACATTGGAGAATGTAAAAAGTGGTTAAGATTTTTCTCTAAGGGTTGTATGATGGATACTTACAGATGCAAATGGATTGAAACGATCCATTAACAATAACGTCTGAAGTTAAGAAAAGATCATCATTTATATCATGAAAAACATGAAAAAACACTCAGAAAATAGTTTCACCTTGTAATTTTAAAAAGGCCTTTGAAGATGTGTGTAGCTTTGGCAGTGTTCCAGAAGCAGCAGAGCAGTGATCCAGTGGAGCAGAGTGATCCCGCTTAATACAGAATGCCGCAGCCCTGAAGTCTCATGAAAGCCATGATATTGTCTAGAGCAACCAAATATGTGGTTAATACACATGGGCCCAGCCTTCCACTGGGAGACACTTGTCAGGATTTCCTTAGAAATCAGTTGTACTGCTGGGAGGGGTGGCTCACGCCTGTGATCCCAGCACTTTGGGGGGCTAAGGTGGGCAGATGGCTTGAGCCCAGGAGTTTGAGACCAGTCTGGCCAACATAGCAAGACCCCATTTCTACTAAAACACAAAAAATTAGCTGGGTGTGGTGGCACGCACCAGTAGTCCCTGCTATTTGGGAGGCTAAGGTGAGAAAATCACCTAAGCCCGTGAGGTCAAGGTTGCAGTGAGCTGTGATTTTACCAGTGCACTCCAGCCTGGGTGACAGAGTGAGACTCTGTCTCACACAAAAAGAGAGAGAGAGAGAAATGAATTGTGCATCTAAAAAGAACACATCAAACAATACAAATATTAACAATATTTTCTTTTGTTTTTCTCTTTACCTACATTGAGACAAAGTTTACAATACACAATTAAGCACCTATTCTAGTGTATTAGATTGTTGGCAATATTTTAAAAACCAGTACTGGAGCTAGTCCAATTATTTCTGATTAGCTCTTTCTTTGTGCCTCTGCTAGGGAAAAACAATGGGTATCTCCAAACATTTGACTAGTGGTAGTCAAGTATATCTAGAAGGATTATAGGAAAACAAATGATAGGAAACACTTCATTAAACTATCTAGACAGCTAGAGATGCTCAAGCTTCATTCATTCAAAAAATATTTATTAAGCACCTGCTTCATGAATAAAACAATGACAGGCATTGTTTTATTTGCTTATTTGTCTTGAGATAGAGTCTCACCCTGTCACCCAGGCTGCTGAAGTGCAGTGGTAGGATCTTGGCTCACTGCAACCTCTGCCTCCCAGGCTCAAGTGATCCTCCCACCTTAGCCACCTAAGTAGCTGGGACTACAGACACGTGCCGCCATCCTCAGCTAATTTTTAAACTTTCTGTAGCGACGAGGTCTCAAACTCCTGGGCTCAAATGATCCTCTGGCTTCTGCCTCCCAAAATGCTGGGACTACAGGGATGAGCCACCACACACAACCCAAGCGCTGTTTTAGGAATGTGACTCTGGTGTTTTAAAAAATGTCCTTGCCCTCAGGAACTTAGCATTTTGATGTGTATCACAGGCAATAAAACACGTAAGTACATTATTTTCAAGTGATGCTAAATGCTAGAAAGACTGATAAAGCATGGCTAGGGAATCGTGAGTAATGGTGTGATGGGATGAGATGACATTTTAGGGCAAGAACTTTCTGAGGAGGTGACATTTAAGCAGACTACTGAGTGATATAAGAGTGAGCTTCGCAAAAATTTGAGGAAGAGCATTTCAGACAGAATAAAAAGCAAAAAACAAACAAAAACTAAAAAATATCTTGAGAAGCAAATTTACTGAAGCTGTTTTTAGTATAGTATGGAGGCATGTTTTGCTAAAATGAACTAGAGAGAAGTTGGAAGTCAGAGAAGAAGACAAAGATTAGATGATTGCAGGCTTTGTAGACTATGAAAAAGTCCTTGAATTTCACTCTAGTGCAACAGAAAGTTATTAGAGGGTTTTTGACAGGAGTAGGACATAACTTCATATATGAAGGCTTTAAAAGGCAAAAGTGGAGTGAGAGAGACCAGTTAGGAGAGGGATGGTGGCTCCGAGCTAGCTGTGGTAGCGTCAGATATGGTAAGAAGCTGTAGAATATTGCAAATATTTTGGGAGTGGATTTGAAAAGAGTTGCTGATGGCTTAAGTGTAGAGAGTAATTAAAACAAAAAGAAGAGCCAGGAACGATCCCAACATTTTGGTCTTGAGCATATGAATGAACGGGGTGTCATTTACTGGAATACAGATAGCAGTCAAGGCAAATGAGAGAGCAAAGGTTTCTAAGAGAAAAGCAGAGTGATGCCTGATGATATAAACATATATAAAAATTCAATAAGAAATGTCAAAATTTTAGGTGCTACAACATAAAGATCATATTTATACCAATGTCAAGAGACTTTAATATTATTCATGTTTCTAGAAGGGGGATAAGTTTGGGCAGAGATGCTTTAACTTTTCCTTCTTATACATTTCAATGCCTGTTCAAGCTTTTAAAAATTTTGTTCATGTGTCACTTTCATTTAAAAATGTTTTAATGTAGCAATAACAAGGTAATAAGAATTAAGAGTTAAATGAGAGATGTTATATAAGCAGATAGGATTGTTATCTTGTTTATGAATTACTCTTATTTTAAAAATTTAGTATACCAATTACAAGGTGGTAAGAATTAATAAGTTAAATGAGAGATCCTATAAAAGCAGATAAAATGAAAAGTCAAGTGCATTTACCTGCTTTACCGGTTTTAAAACTATCCAACCTCTAAACTCTTTCATGAGCCTTACAAGAAGACAAGTGTGTCTTCAGAGCTCCCTTCTAACTTTGTATTTGACATAAACTCCGACTTGTTCCTTAGTTTAAGGTTTGCTTTCTTTTCCCAGCTATGCTTTACACAGCTCCACTTGTAGTATGATATGCCCTGCCTCCGGCTCTAAAATGGTTTATACACATCTCTCTCAAAAGCATTTGTCATCTGTCCCTAATCCAGTGACTGCTTCAGACCCAAACCAGTTGGCCTTGATCAGCTCAATGAGGCCTGTTTGTTTGCTCTTTGGAACTAGGTAGCAAATACAAGGGTATTCCAACTTGCCATATTACCTGATGCCTTCAACATGAAATCAGTTAGCACAGTGGCTGTAATGAAGTCACTCTTTCTGTTTAGATAAGGGAGTAGCCAAAGCTCTCAAGGACATTTTCACAGACTCCTATAGAGAAGGGATTAGGGTCTCTATTAATATACTCAGTCCTGGGATTCCTGAAACATGGGCTATTCTACTGATTTTTTTCCCCTCACATTCTTCCAATGAGTTACCCTTCATCTCCTCATACTGGGGTCTTATTTCAAGGGTGTTTACTAGCTCACTTATAATGTCAACTTGCTATTTTTAAAGATGTGATTATCAAATCATTAATTCATTTTAATGTCAGCTTTATTGAAGGGTAATTTTAAATGTACAATTCAATGAGTCTTGACAAATGTACACAGCTGTGTAACTCCCATCATAGTAAAGAAATAGAACAATTCCATCACCCCAAAGAGTTTCTTCATTGCCTCTTTGTAGTTAATCCTCTCTCCCTAATCCACACACACCCAGATTCTGGCGATTGCTGATCTATCTGTTGCTGTAGTTTTGCCTTTTCTACAACTTCATGTAAATGGAATCATATAGAGTTTTGTGGATGGCTTCTTTACCTTCACATAATAATTTTGAGATTCATCCCTGTCTTGTGTGTATATGTAGTTTGTTCCTTTTTATTGCTGTGTAGTATTTCATTGTATGACTATCCCACATTTTGTTCATCCATTCACCAGTTGATTGATACTTGTTTATAGTTTACATAAAGTTGCTTATGAGTTTTTGTGTGAATTAAGAAGTAGGATTGCAGGGTTGGTTTAAATCCACCATCTTATTATTTATTTTCTATTTCTCCCATCTGTTTCCTGCTCCTTTTTTGGCCTATTTTCCTGCATTCTTCTGGTTTAATTATATTTAGTATTTCATTTTGTCTCCACTATTAGTTTATTAGCTTTAGCTCTTTGTTTTATTTTTTTCTTGGTTTCTCCAAGGATCTACAATATACTTTTGTTGAGACAAGTTCTTGCTCTGTTGCCCAGGCTGGAGTGCAGTGGTGAGATCATGGCTCACTATAGCCTCAACCTCCTGGGCTCAGGCTATCCTCCCACCTCCCAAGTAGATGGGACTATGGGTATGCACAACCACACCTGCCTAATTATTAATTTTTTGTAGAGATGGGTCTCACTTTGTTGTCTAGACTGGTCTTCTACTCCTGGGCTCAAGCAATCCTTCCAACTCTGCCTCCCAAAGTGCTGGGATTACAGGCATGAGGCACCATACAGTATTCATTCAAACAATATAATATTGCTTCACACATAATATTAAAAAAGACAACAATATTCTTCCATTTCCCATCGTCTTTTGTGCTATTTTTGTCCTATGCAATAGTTTACATGTATTATAAACACTACAATGAATCATTATTATTTTTGCTTTAGCCAATCATCTTTAATTAGGTTTAAAAAGAATTTCCAGCCAGGCACAGTGACATGCACCTGTAATCACAGCTACTCAGGAGGCTGAGGTGGAGGATTGCTTGAACCCAGGAGTTTGAGATCAGCCTGGGCAATATAGTCAGACCCCATCTCAATAATATCCCATTATTTTAACCATTGCTTGGATCAGGGAGGCATTATTCTTTGTGTAGAACCAAATTTCCATCTGGTATCATTTTCTTCTTGCCTGATAAACTTCCTCTAATGTCTTTTCTATAAGGTGGATCTGCTGGTAGTAAGGTGGCTTGGCTTTTATTCCCTAAAAATGTCTTTATTTCTCCTCCATTTTGTTGTCTTTAAAAGACAGGATCTTACTTTATGCTCAGGCTGGACTCACACTCCTGGGCTCAAGCAGTCCTCCAACCTCAGCCTCCCAAGTAGCTGAGGCTACAGGTGTGTGCCACTATGCCCGGCTCATCTTCATTTTGAAAGATATTTTCACTCAGTATCAGTCCTGGGTTGGCAGGTTTTATTTTGTTTTCGTTATTTTCCTTTTCAGTACTTTAAGGTTGCTGTTCTATGTCTTCTGGCTTATATAGTCTCTAACAAGAAGTCTGTTGTTATTCTTATCTTTGTACCCTTGTATTTTTTTTCACTCAGGCTGCCTTTAAGATTTTTGTCTTCATCAATAGTTTTCAGCAGTACATTTATTTATTTATTATTTAATTTTAGATTCATGAGGTACATGTGCAGATTTGTTACAACTGTATGTTGTGTGATGCTGAGAGTTGGGCTTCTATTGACCCTATTACTCAAATAATAAGCATAGTATCCATTAGGAAGTTTTTCAATCCTTTCTCCCTCCCTGGCTCCCTGCTTTTGGAGCCCCCAGTGTCTATCATTCCCATCCTCATGTCTGTTATACCCAATGAGTAGTTCCTGCTTATAAGTGAGAATATGCAATATTTGGTTTTTGTTTTTGTGTTAATTCACTTAGGATAATCTATTCTACCTGCTTTTTTATGGCTGTGTAGTTTTCCATAGTGTATATCTACCACACCTTCTTTATTCAATCTACCATTGATGGGCATCTAGGTTGATTCATGTCATTGCTAGCATAAATAGTGCATATATAATAGTGTATATCATAAATATACAACTACAGTTGTCTTTTTGGTAGAATAGTTTATTTTCCTTTGGATATATACCCGGTAATAGGATTGCTGAGCCAAATCATATTTCTAATTTTAGTCTTTTGAGAAATATCTAAACTATTTTCCATAGAGATTTAACTAACTTACACTCTCACCAACAGTGTATAAGCATTCCCTTTTCTCCAAATCCATGCCAACATGTATTATTTTCTGACATTTTAATAATAGCCATTCTGACTGGTGTGAGATGGTATCTCATTGTAGTTTTAATTTGCATTTCTCTGATGATTAATGATGTTCAGCATTTTGCATGTTTGTTGGCTGCTTGTAAGTCTTCTTTTGAGAATTGTCTGTTCATGTCCTTTGCCCAGTTTTGTTTTGTTTTTTTGAGATGGAGTCTTGCTCTGTCACCCAGGTTGGAGTGTAGTGGAGCAATCTTGGCTCACTGCAAGCTCCATCACCCGCATTCAAGCAATTCTTCTGCCTCAGCCTCCTGAATAGCTGGGACTGCAGGTGTGCACCATCACACCTAGCTATTTTTTGTATTTTTAGTAGAGATGGGGTTTTGCTATGTTGACCAGTCTGGTCTCGAACTCCTGGCTTCAAGTGATCCACCCGCTTCAGCTTCCCAAAGTGGTGGGATTACGGGCATGAGCCACTGTGCTCAGCCCTTTGCCTAGTTTTTAATGGAGATTTTTTTTTTTTTCCTCTCTTGTTGGTTTGTTTAAGTTACTTATTGATTCTGGACATTAGTCCTTTGTCAAATATGTGCTTTGCAAATATTTTCTCCCATTCTGTAGGCTGTCTGTTTACTCTGTTGATAGCTTCTTTTGCTATGTATATATTATTCTCTCTCTTTTTTGAGACAGGGTCTCACTTTGTTGCCCAGGCTGGAGTGCAGTGGTGAGATGCTGGCTCACTGCAGCCTCAAACTCCTAGGCTCAGTGGTCCTTTCACCTCAGCCCCCTTCATAGTTGGGACTGCAGACACATGCCACCATGCCCAGCTAATTTTTAAATTGTTTTTATAGATAGGGTCTCATTATGTTGCCCAGGCTGGTCTTGAACTCCTGGGCTCAAGTGATCCTCTTGCCTTAGCCTCCCAAAATGCTAGGAATAGAGGTGTGAGCCACCATGCCTGGCCTGCATATATTCTTTAGTTTAATTAGGTTCCAATTATCATTTTTTGTTTTATTGCATTTGCTTTTGGGGTCATGATCATAAATTCTTTTCTTAGACTGATGTCCAGAAGAGTATTTTCTGTGTTTTCTTCTAAAATTTTTATACTTTAAACTCTTACATTTAAGTGTTTAATCCATCTCGAGTTAATTTTTGTATATGATGAAAGATCAGGGTTCAGTTTTGTCCTTCTGTTTATGAATAGCCAGTTTCCCCAGCACCATTTTGTGAATAGGGTGCCTTTTTCGCATTGTTTATTTTTGTCAAATCTGTTGAAGATCATTTGGTTGTAGGTGTGTGGTTTTATTTCTGGATTTTCTATTGTGTTCCATTGATCTATGTGTCTATTTTTGTACTAGTGCCATGGTATTTTAGTTATTATAGCCCTGTGGTGTAATTTGAAGAGGAGCAATGTAATGTCTCCAGATTCGTTCTTTTTGCTTAGGATTGTTTTGGCTATTCAGGCTCCATTTGGTTTCCAAATTTAGGGTTGTTTTTTCCTACTTCTGTGAAAAATGACACTGGCATTTTGATAGGAATTGCATTGAATCTGTAGACTGCTTTGTGCAATATGGACATTTTAATGATATTGATTCTTCCAACCCATCAGCATCAGATATTATTCCATTTGTTTGTGTCATCTACATTTCTTTCATCAGAGTTTTGTAGTTCTCCTTGTAGAGATCTTTCATCTCGTTGGTTAGACATATTTCTATGTATTTTATTTTTTGTGTTTGGCTATTGCAAATGAGATTGTATTCATGATTTGGCTGTTAACTTGAATATTATTGCTGTGTAAAATGCTAATGATTTTTTTATGTTGATTTTGTATCCTGAGACTTTGCTAAAGTTGTTTATCAAGTCTAGGGGTCTTTTAAATAAGTCTTTAGGGTTTTCTAAGAATAGAATCATATCATCAGTGAAGAGAGATGATTTGACTTCTTCTTTTCCAATTTGGACACCTTTTCTTTCTTTCTTTTGCCTGATTACTTTGGCTAGGACTTCCAGTACTATGTTGAATGGGAAATCCTTGTCTTGTTCCAGTTCTTAGGGCAAATGCTTCCAGCTTTCACTCATTAAGTATGATATTGGCTATGAGTTTGAACTGGGTTTGAATAACAAGACCCATATGTCTTGTTATTTTGAGGTATGCTCCTTCAATGCCTAGTGTGTTGAGCTATTATCATGAAGATATAGCGGATTTTATTGAATGCTTTTTCTGCATCTATTGAGATGATCATATGTTTTTTGTTTTTAATTCTGTTTTTAATACACATCTATTGATTTGTATATGTTGAAACAACTTTGCATCCCAGGAACAAAGCCCACTTGACTGTGGTGAATTAACTTTTTTGGTGTGCTGCTGGATTTGCTTTGCTAGTATTTTGTTGAGGATATTTGCATCTGTGTTCAGCAGGGATATTGGGCTGTAGTTTTCTTTTTGTTGTGTCTTTGCCACATTTTGGTATTGACTAGGTTTGCAGAATGAGTTAGGGAGGAATCCTTCTTCCTCAATTTTTTGGAATAGTTTCAGTAGGACTGGTACCAGCTCTTCTTTGTATATCTGGTAGAATTTGGCTGTGCACCCATCTGGTCCAGGGCTTTTTTTGATTGGTTGGTTTTTTATTACTAATTAAATTTTGGAACTCAGGATTGGTCTCTTCAGGGTTTCAATTTCTTCTTTTTTCAAATTTGGGAGGTAGTATGTTTCCAGGAATTTGTCCATTTCCTCTAGATTTTCTAGTTTCTGTGCATAGAGGTGTTCATCATAGTCTCTGAGGATGTTTTGTATTTCTGTGGGATTGGTTGTGATGTCACTTTTGTTGTATCTGATTCAGCAATGCATTTACGATGTGCTTTGGAGGGTTTTATCTTTATTTTGCTTGGGGCGTGTTGATATTTTTTGTTTCAAAGATTTATATGTTTCATTAAATTTGGAAAAATTTCAGCCAATGCTTCTACAAATAGTTTTTCTGTGCTTCTCTTTCCATTTGGGACCCCCATCTAAATGTATGTTGGAATACTGATACTGGCCTTGATGTCATGATGCTCTGTTCATTTTTTTTCTAATTTTTTTTCTCAGTTTTTCATTTTGGATAGTTTTTATTCGTGTGTCGTCAAGTTAACTGACTTTTCTGTAGTGTGTAATCTGCAGTTAATCACATCCAGTGTATTTTTAATTTCAGATATTGTGTTTTTAATCTCCAGAGGTTTTTTTTTAATCTTCTGTGTGTCTTCCATTTCTCTCTGCATCATATTCTTGTTTTCTTTTACCTTCTTGATCATATAGACCATATAGCAGCTCTTTTAATGTCCTTATCTCCTAATACTATCACCTCTATAATTTCTAGGTCTGTTTCTATTGATTGAGTGTTCTCCTGGCTATGGGTCATATTTTCCTGCTTCTTTGTAAGCCTAGTAAATTTTCCTTGGCTGCTGAAGATTGTGAATTTTACACTGTTGGGTGCTATATTTTGTTGTACTCCTGTAAATCATATAGAAATTTGAGAACAGTTAATTTACTTGGAAGTAGTTTGATTCTTTCAAGCTTGCTTTAACTTTGTTAAGATACATATGGAGCAGCCTTTATTCTAAGTCTAAGTTATCTCCACTGTTAAGGTGATCTCTTCCTGAGGATTCTACCCAATGACTGTGTAACGAAAGGTTTTTTCACTCTGGCTGTTGGGAACACAAACTATTCCTAGCTCTATGAGAACCCCAGGAATTATTTGGTTTGCTGTTTTCTGATAGTTTTTTCCCCAAGCTATGAGTCAGTAGTTTCTTCACATACATGTGCAGATCAGTTCTCACCTAGAAAGTTCAGGGAAGCCTTCTTCCGATCTCTGATGGCTGCTCTCCCTCTGTGCAGCTGACTCCTATCTTACAAAATTAACTGCTTTAGCCTCTCAGAACTCTGATCTCTGCCTCCTCAATTCATTGATCTCTCTGGGGCTCTGTTTGGGTTTCACCTCCCTGTGCTGTGGTTTTGGAAAATACCTCCAGACATTAAGATGGGGCAATTATAAACCTTGCCTTTTTGTTTTTCTTCTATCAGGGAAAACAGTGCTACACTGCCAGTTATTCAGTGTTTCAGTGTCTAAAAAGGCATTATGTTATATATACTGTCCAGTTTTTAATTTTTTAAAGTGGAAGACAAATTTGGCCCCTGATATTTCACCACAGCAGAAGTGAAAGTCCCATTAATACTTACATTGGTATAACATAATAATTCAATATTCAATAGAAGTAATTTATTTACAAGTCATGTGGAAAAGAAAAAAACTGCAATAATCAAAACACAAAACAGGTTTTTATACTATTCATGCAACTCTGACAAACTCAAATACACAAACATATACACATATACATGGCCCTTACGCATCTTATGGTGTTGAAATAGCTATTTGTGGGTCCCTCTCAGTAACTAAAAAATAAAAATCAGACTAAAAAGGAATGTACTAACAGAAATAAGTAAAGAAAAAAATTAAAGATAATGGTTTCTTAACTCTGTGAGTGGTCAACAATTTTTTAATATGACCAAATTGCAGTTTTTACTTCAGTAGTTCTAATCTCCAGAACACCATGCCACAGCATCAAACTTGATCCCTCTACCTCCTTTTTTTGGTCATGCAGTGTCTAAGTCCATTCCTGCTTCTATAACAAAATACCTTAGACTGAGTAATTTATACATAATAGAAATTTATTTCTCATAGTTCTGGAGACTGGGAAGTCCAAGATCAAGGGTACAGCAGATGCTGCATCTGGAGATGGCTTGCACCTTCTTGTGTATCCTCTCATAGTGGAAGGGACGAAAGGGACAAACAGCTTCCTCACACCTCTTCTATAAGGTCTCTAATCCCATTCATCACTTTACCACCTCCTAAAGGCCCCATCTTTTAATACTATCATATCAGTGATTAAGTTTCAACATATGAATTTTGGGCACATTCAGACCATAGAAATTAACTAGATTATTTCTCAGCCTCCTTTGAAGTTAGGTATACACCTAACTTCAAAGTTAGGTGATGCAACTAAATTTTTTCAAAGTTAGGTGATGCGACTAAATTTTTGCCAATGGAAGTAAGCAGAAGAGATGGGTGACACCACCAAGTCTGGCCCATAAAAACCTCCAATTCACAATCCACTACACTTTCAGTTTTTACTGAAACTATTTTGACACCCTTGAAAATCACATATTGAAGATGACAATGCCATGATAAGGAAAGAACTGAAGGACCACTTGTACTAAAGATGCTCACTTATCAGAAATTCCTGTGATTTGAATTGAGGAAGAAATTAAAAGCAAAAAACCATTATGTGAAAACCACTGATTTGGGGGAATTTGTCTGGTACTTTAGCAAACAGTATTAATTCTTCAACACACTTTTCTTTTCTCCCAAACTCCTAGGACTTTTTCAACCACTCACACAAATGAGACATAGTTAAAAACCAAAAAGCTTTGTATTTTTTCTTTTATTTGTGTTTCTTTACGAGACTGATGCCGGGAACATTGAATGTGATAAGACAGTGCAGGGCAAAGTTATAGGCATGGGCTTAGGAGTTAATCAGACCTTGGTTTGAGTCCCTGCTTGACCACATACTAACAGTGTGACCAAAATATAGTTTTCTTATCTGTACAATCAGAATATTCTTACATTAGAAGTTTTTATAAGGCTTGCATAAGATACCATACAAAGTACTTTGCTTAGTTCCTGACCCAGTAGGAATGAATAGCAGCAAGTGCTATTACTCAATCTCCTACATATGTTATCGATGCAACCCATTTAATAGTTTTAAAAGCGTGCTATTATACCTCCAATGCAACATCTCTGAAGAGTAATGGTAGTTTTAACATTTTTTATTAATCATTTCTTCCTGAAGATATACCAGAATATTTTCTACACAGATTACATTACTAAATTTTGATAAACTGTTAACAAAGTAAAAAAAAAAAAATCTTCTTTCTATACAAATCTCTCAATTTTAAAACAGAGGAAAACTCAGAGGAGGTATTCATAGTCCTGTGTTTTGCAATCTGACTTGTAGTTCACTGCAGAGGATTACTGAGGCCCAAATGACCCACCTAATCTTGTCAGAGAATAGATAATCAGAGGGAGGAAATGTTCTCTGTGTTTTCACCTTCAGGCTATAACGCTACTAATGAGTCTTATCTTACAAATTGTCAGAGAGGCTAGTTGTTAAGGTTAAAGTCCTATGGAATGTTGAGAAACTTCAGATTATAGTCAAACGATGCTAGTAATTTTTCCAAACTATTTCTCGAATTGAGCGTCACATGACTGAGTCTAGACTTCCATTCCTGCATTAAAAAAGAATTTTTAAAATAGTCAAGCATATCATTCTGCTCCTGTTAATCACAAAGTAAAATGCTAGTTTCATTTTCAGTACCAGAACCATTCCTCTGACTTGAGGAGGGATCCAATTCTAGGCTAATGATCTAAACTCTAGAGTAATTATTTCAACCTCTTTCTCTTGGAGACTCTACTCTGCACAGAACAACTTGAAAGAAAACTGCAGCTGTATTCTTAGCACACATACGTGCACCTCTATGTTTTTACATGTTGCTATAAAGTTTTTATCTAGCTATTACTTGGGCCTTGCAAATGAAAAACAACTTAGTTACAGAAGTTACAAAATAAACGAACGGCACCAGAAAGAAAATGCTGATTTGGAAAATATATGGTCTGAAGCAAAGCATAAGTTTAGGATGTGGCTTTTGGGGTAGTGGTAGGGGGCAGGCAGGAAAGTTGAGAGTGGGAGGAGAAAGGGAGAAAGAATAGGAATGAATTCTAAAGGGACCACATCTGGAAAATCTGTGACTGAAGAAAAGTAAGAGCTGCTAAGATTATATCCTTGATATTGAACACAATATCATTATAACTCTCATGTGAAGAGACTGAAATGCTAATCAACTAGTGATTCTAGAAATTTATGTAATTTGGATGCCTTTGTGGTGCATAATAATTAGCAAGGCTGAATAACAAGTCTACTCTAATGTATGTAGATATTCCCCTCCCCCAAATAATTGTGGGAATTATTTGAATAAATTAGAGGTTAAATAGAAGACATTCAAATTTTCATAGTTACATTTTTTATTAGACTAGCTATCTATGTTTAACTATCAGTTAATCAGTTATATGTGTTTATAATTTTATAAAGAAGTTCAGCCTTTCTTTTCTTTCCTTTCTTTCTTTCTTTCTTTCTTTCTCTCTCTCTCTCTCTCTCTCTCTCTCTTTCTTTCTTTCTTTCTTTCTCTCTTTCTTCTTTCTTTCTTTCCCTCTCTGGCCCAGGCTACAACCTACTCTGCGGCCCGGGCCGCAAACTGCCTGGGACTGCCGGCGCGCGCCACCGCTACCTGCCTTTTCTCCTTTGGACGCAGGCACGCGTTCGCCATCTTGGCCACGCTGGTCGCCAGCTCCTGACGCCAAGTGCTCTGCCCGCCTCAGCCTCCCGAGGTACTGCGACTACAGACGGAGTCTCGCTCACCCAGTGCTCGGTGTTGCCCGGGATGGAGTGCAGTGGCGTGGTCTGGCCTCGCGGCAGCCTCTACCCCCCGGCCGCCTGCCTTGGCCTGCCAGGGTGCTGGGATTGCAGCCCCTGCCCGGCCGCCGCCCCATCTGGAAGGTGGGGAGCGCCTCTGCCCGGCCGCCCCGTCTGGGAGGTGAGGAGCACCTCTGCCTGGCCGCCCCGTCTGGGAAGTGAGGAGCGCCTCTGCCCGGCCACCCACCGTCTGGGAAGTGAGGAGCGCCTCTGCCCGGCCACCCACCGTCTGGGAAGTGAGGAGCGCCTCTGCCCGGCCACCCACCGTCTGGGAAGTGAGGAGCGCCTCTGCCCGGCCACCCACCGTCTGGGAAGTGAGGAGCGCCTCTGCCCGGCCACCTATCGTCTGGGAAGAAGTGAGGAGCGTCTCTGCCTGGCCGCCCCGTCTGGGAAGTGAGGAGCCCCTCTGCCCGGCCGCCCCGTGTCTGGGTAGAAGTGAGGAGCTCCTCTGCCTGGCCGCTCCGTCAGGGAGGTCTACCACGGAGGCCAGAAGCAATGTGGGGGCTGGACGTGGTGGCTCACGCCTGTGGTCCCGGCACTCTGGGGGGCGAGGCGGGTTGATCACTTCGGGCTAGGAGTTCGAGACCAGTCTGGCCAACTTGGCGAAACATGAAGTATACAACAGACAAACCAACCAACCAACTCAATGACAACAAAACAGGTCTACCCTGGAGTCATACTCTAATTTTTTCTATTTTCCTCCCTTTCTGATCTTTTATCCCACTTTCTTTTTCTTCCTCTTCCTTCTCCCTCTTCTTTGTCAAATAGAGGATTGAGTTATTATCACTGATCCATATAAAGTCCCTCTCTCATTTAACTCCCACCCCCATTTCTATTCCCCGACTTCCCATGTGCAACCTTCCTAATATGTTTGATACGCATCTTTTTTTGTATGTATTTTTAGAAAATCTTTATTGTTTTTGTATGCAAAAAAAATTAATAAAAAAAAAAAAAAGTTCAGAAAGGTGAATATAAGGTTTAAAAGCCACAAATCCATCATGGGTCCAACGAACCATACAGAATGTTACTGTTTAGTGGCCAGGAAACAGAAAACTTTTTCTTTCTACTTTTTCAGATATTACAATGATTAAACAATTCTATTGACTAACTCTAATTGTTTTAACTTCTACTTTTTACTGCCAAGCAATGCTTTTGTTTTGAACTCCTGTTATTGGGGGAGGGTAACTAAATGTTTCAACATCTAAGAAAAGGCCTTAATTTAATATTTTAAAAAGACAAAGATGAGAGTAATTAGAGCTAATGAGGTTCCAGTTTATAAATATTATTGTGTTAGAGGAATAACAGCTTTAGGAAAACATAAACATACTAGTTTGTATTCCCAAGGAGTTCTATTTTGTATTTTTATTTTTCGAGATAATGTCTTGCTCTGTTGCCCAAGCTGGAGTGCAGTGACTGGATCATAGCTCACTGTAGGCTCAAACTCCCAGTCTCAAGTGATCCTCCAGCCTTGGGCTTCCAAAGCACTGGGATTAGCAGGCATGAGCCACAGTGCACAGCCTAATTTTTTGATTCACATTTATCTAGTCTTCATTTCCAAATAGCAATCTTTAAGAGGCCATAAAGTAAAGGGAATAACTAGCTTTTTACCTAAATTAGACTTCAGAATGCTAACAATGAAAGAACAAGTTTCATATCAAAACTTGCTCATCAATAGCAGAGAACCAATATCTTGAAATAACTATAAAAGGAATTAAATCACAGGTTATTGAAATTAGAATGCTGTTTCAAATATACTTGATTAATTAACTACATGAATGCACATCTCCCAAGTGTAAAAATTTTAATTTTAAAAATCAAAATCTCATATGGTAATCAAATGTACAAATAAAAACTGCAAAGTATGTGAGAAATACTTGAGACTTGTTTAAGAAGAAAAACCTGAATGCAATATTTCCATTTGAGACTAAGAGCAAAATCAAGATATAGACAAACAGATTAAATATTTTAGAAGCAGAACATTATGAATAGTGAAAAAATAACTTTTTCCTTTAAAAGGGACTACAGTTAAGAGCTAAAAATCCTAAATTATTTCCACATTTTAGTAGACTTAAGCAGATCACAACAGATCAGTACTAAAGCTACACTTATAGAGTGTTAATTATATGACTAAATTGACATATAAATGTCAGTTGCTGAGCTCCTAAGTGTTTAAGTTGATCACTTGAAAATTGAAGTTCAAGGTCATTTTTCATGTGAACATCTAAGACCTATAATTTAGAACAGTGAGTTATAGTATAAGGTACTAAAAATAATGTCTTTAAGGGGATAATAATGTCATAGTCTCCCAATTTTCCTCATGAGAAAGTTCAAGAATCTGAAAAAATAACCTCTATTCCCCATGGCATACGTAGATGAAGTATTGTATTAGTCACAGTTATCCAAAGAAACAGAACCAATAGAATGTATATGTATATAGAAAGAGACTTATTAGGCCGGGCACAGTGGCTCACGCTTGTAATCCCAGCACTTTGGGAGGCCGAGGCAGGCGGATCACGAGGTCAGGAGATCGAGACCACGGTGAAACCCCGTCTCTACTAAAAATACAAAAAAATTAGCCAGGCGTGGTGGCGGGCGCCTGTAGTCCCAGCTACTCGGAGAGGCTGAGGCAGGAGAATGGCGTGAACTCGGGAGGCGGAGCTTGCAGTGAGCCGAGATTGTGCCACTGCACTCCAGCCTGGGTGACAGAGCGAGACTCCGTCTCAAAAAAAAAAAAAAGAAGAAAAAAAGAGACTTATTATAAGGAGTTGCTTCACAAGATTATGGAGGCTGACAAGTCCCAACATCTGCAGGGTGAGATGGCAAGCTGGAGACCCAGGAGGATTGATGTTGTAGTTCCAGTTTGAGACCAAAAGCCTGAGGACCAAAAAAGCTGATGGTGTCATCCAATCTGAAGACTGAGAGGTTGGAGAAACAGAAAGAACTGACGTTTCATTTTGAAGATAGGTAGGCAGGAAATTTTCCTACTAAGGAGAGGGTCAGTCTTTTGTTATATTCAACTGATTGGATGAGGCCTACTCACATTAGGGAGGGTAATTTGCTTTACACAATCTACTGATTTAAACTAATCTCACCCCAAAACATCCTGACAGACACACCCAGAGTAATGTCTGATCAAATGTCTGGGCACCCTGTGGCCCAGTCAAGTTGACACATAAAATCAGCCATAACAAGTATGATGACTGGAGTAACTGGTCACACTTTCTCCACTCAGATGTCCATTGCATTGAAGCAGTAGCAGTAGCACAGGGGGAGGGGGGAGTTACAACATGGTCTAAGTTGTCAAACTGTCTGTATTTGAATCCTGTCTCCTTAACTTATTCCTGGTGATCTTGGACAAGTTTTTGCTATGTGTTTCTGATTCTTGATTAGTAAATTATGGATAACAATGGGTCCTACCTCATACTATTGATGTTGTGAAGAATAAATAAGACATTACATATAAACCACCTAGAAGAAAAACTAGCACATAGTATGGATTCCCCAATAATGCATTATAGTACACAAAATTCATTGAAATAAAATTCTTTTCAAAAATCATTGCTTCAACATATTCTCCCACCTTTAAAAATCATTGCTTCAAAATAATAAGAACCATGTATGGCAAACTCACAGTCAATATACTACTGGTTGGCAAAAAGTTGAAAGCACTCCCTCTAAGAACCAGAATAAGACAAGAATGTTCGCTCTCATCACACCTACTCAACACAGTACTGAAAGTCCTAGCCAGAGCAATCAGGCAAGAGAAAGAAACAAATAATATCCAAGTTGGAAAAGAGGAAGTCAAATTATGTTTGCTGATGACATGACCGTATACCCAGAAAACCCTAAAGGCTTCTCCAAAAGACTCCTAGACTTAATATATGACATCAATAAAGTTTCAGAATACACAATTAATATCCACAAATCAGAAGCATTTCTATAAACGAATAACTTTTGACCTGAGAACAAAATCAATAACTCAATCTCATT
The DNA here is from genome assembly GCF_028878055.3 of Symphalangus syndactylus. Classification (NCBI taxonomy): domain Eukaryota; kingdom Metazoa; phylum Chordata; class Mammalia; order Primates; family Hylobatidae; genus Symphalangus; species Symphalangus syndactylus. Next base: position 43,817,990 of record NC_072432.2, read on the forward strand.
TACAATGGACACACACACACTCAATAAAATACCTAGGAATACATTTAACCAAGGAGGTAAAAGATCTCTACAAGGAGAACTACAAAATGCTGATAAAAGAAATCATAGATGACACAAGCAAATGAAAAAACATCCTATGCTCATGGCTTCAAAGAATTGATATTGTTAAAATGACCATACTGCTCAAAGCAGTGTGCAGAGTCAATGCAATCCCTAATAAAATACCAATGTCATTTTTCACAGAATTAGAAAAAAAAATCCTAAAGCTCATGAAGAACCAAAAAAGGGCCTGAATAGCCAAAGTAATCCTAAGCAAAAATAACAAAGCTGCAAGCATCACATTGTCCCTCTTCAAATTATACTACAAGGCTATAATTACTATGACAGCATGGTACTGGTACAAAAATAGACCTATAGATCAATGAAACAAAATAGAGAACACAGAAATAAAGCCACTTGCCTAGAACCAACTGATCTTTGACAAAGTCAACAAAAATAAACAATGGGGAAATGACAGCCTATTCAATAAATGATGTTGGGAAAATTGGCTAGCCATATGCAGAAGAATGAAATTGGACCCTTACCTCTCACCATATGCAAAAATTAACTGAAGGTGGATTAAAAAGTTAAATGTAAGACCCAAAACTATAAAAATCCTGAAGAAAACCTGGAAAAAACTCTTGTGGACATTGACCTAGGGTAAGAATTTATGATGAAGATCCCAAAAGCCAATGAAACAAAAACAAGAATAGACTAATTGGACTTAAACTAAAAAGCTTTTGCACATTTGGGAGGCTGAGGTGGGCAGATCACGAGGTCAGGAGATTGAGACCATCCTGGCTAACACGGTGAAACCCCGTCTCTACTGAAAATACAAAAAATTAGCTGGGTGTGGTGGTGGGCACCTGTAGTCCCAGCTACTTGGGAGGCTGAGGCAGGAGACTGGCATGAATTTGGGAAGCAGAGCTTTCAGTGAGCTGAGATCACACCACTGCACTCCAGCCTGGGCGACAGAGAGAGACTCCGTCTCAAAAAAAAAAAAAAAAAAATCAACAGAGTAAATGGACAACCTACAGAATGAGAGAAAATATTTGCAAATTATGCTTCTAACAATGGACTAATATCCAAAAATCTACAAGGAACTCAAACCACTCAACAAGAAAAAAACAAACAACCCCGTTAAAAAATGGGCAAAAGACATGAACAGACATTTCTCAAAAGAAGACTACGAGTGACCACCAACCGCATGAAAAAATGCTGAATATCACTAATTATCAGAGAAATATAAATTAAAACTGCAAATGAGATACCATTTCACATTAGTCAGCATGGCCATTATTAAAAAGTAAAAAAAAAATAGATGTTGGTGTAGATGTGGACAAAAGGTAATGTTTATACATTGTTGGTGGGAATGTAATTTAGTTAAATCTCTATGGAAAACAGTTTAGAGTTTCTCAAAGGACTAAAAACAGAGCTACCATTTGACACAGCAATCTCACTGCTGGGTATCTATTCAAAGGAAAAGAAATTATTAGTCCTAGCCTTCCCTTCTCCTCTCCATGTAGGAAAAGCTATGTATTTGGAAAACTGGATTTTGGGTTTTGCTTATATCAAGTCAGGCAAATGTGCAAGAGGAGGGAGAGAAAGAAGGGAAGTGGGGGCAAAACAAAATTTTTTGAGCTGAGTATCCAGGTTGAGTGAGTCATGGGGAAACGAAGGTCTAGAGGATCTGCAAAGTGTAGGGGTACTACTTGGGGTAGGCTGGCCTGTTCTTCACACTTCATCTCATCTCTTCCTGCTTTAGGCTCCCCTCCTGCTTTATCCTACTGCCTTTGATTTTGCTGAAGTGTGAGTTCAAGCTTTGGTGCCTTGCTGTACTTGCATTTGTCCCCTCATTTCTTTGAACAGACTTACAGCTAGATTCCCTCCTGGCTTGGTACAGTCACTGATCTCTGTTATTGAATGAACTATCTCTGGTATGTCTTCAGAAATGACCTTCCTCCTATGACCCCCCACCCCAATAATGCTAGCAGCCTGAGCTGGGAGCGGAGCACCCAGGTCTCACCTCCCAAGCCCTGGCCTCAGGTGTGCTGGGTGTTAGAGTAAGAACAAAGCTTAGTTGATGTTAATTACTTGATAAGTTTGTACAATAATGATATCTTATATGTATTGTTACCTGTGGCTTACATTTACAATTATTTTCTGATATCTTACTATAAAACAAATAGCATTTAGGATGATTAAAGTTGAGAGAAGCTGAAGGGCAAAATATCAGTCACGTGGTGAATTACAAAGGCTTATAACAGGAATGGCTCCAAATGGAAATTGGTGTGTCAGAAAGATACCTATAAAGAAAATGAGCAAGGTCTGGTAACCACAAAGGTAAGGGGGGGGGCAAAATAGTACTGTGAGGTTTTAATAAAAATCTCACAAAACCTGTTGTAAGATTTTACAAGGTGTAATGGCAGGACAGTGGCACGACTGTTGAATATGATGGCAGAGGGTGGCAGATTTGGTAGAGACTAAAACTGATTCAACAAAATTTGTGTTTGCCATGGTCAGTTTGACCCAATGATGGTAATATGTTGCAAAATTGGGTATATGCTGGAGGTAGAAAAGAACATAAGCAGATTTATTTGATTATCTTTCTAAATGTTCTTTGAAACTACAGGATGAGAATGTTCCCTCAGTAGAGAAAAGGGAAAACACTATAGTTGCTTCAATGCTATGCCTCTGAAGAGATGGCCAAACAATTCTGATTTATGGAGAGCAACATAAAATCTTTTTTAAAAAGATACCATGTTTTCTAAAATTCCAACAAAGGCAAGAAAGCAAAATAAACTTTAGTTGACCTTTTGCAAGAACTATCATTAAAAGAGGTTTCTGGACTTAGTTGAGGGCAGTTTGTTTATATGAGGGAAATGGCCATGGATTGTCACCTACTGTGTGAGTAAATGTCTATTTTTTATTCAGATTTCAGAAATAAACTGTTGCTCATGCCTAATAATGTCTTATATGAGGTTTAACAATGTAGGTGAGGGAGAGGATCAATTTCACAAGCTAAGAAAAATCAAATGTTATGCCAAGTCAGGACACATCCTTCTGAAGTGTTGCTATTGATTCTACGGATTACAGGACTCACTTGCACGCTAAATAAGGTAGAATCTTTCAGAGTTTCAGTCTTACACTCAGATTCTAGTATTTTCTGATGGTAACACATTTGGAAGGGAGAGTCAAGTTGCTGGGTTTAGCTTTGACTTATTCCTTTGCATGATCTGTGAAGTTCATAAAGGGATATCTATTTTAAAAGATTTTCAAAATGACATTTATTACATGTGTCTGTGTGAAAGGCTTTATGTTGGGTGCTTTTGCTAAAGGGGTAAAGATTTTTAAAATACCATTCTTTTACCGTGTAAACAGGAAAGCTTTGGAGTGGGTGGATTAGTCAGCGGACAGAACAGGGCAAATCATTTGGGGATGAAGACTTATTATGGAAGTACGAAGTGAGAGAAATGACATTTCTTGGCTCTGTTCCCAGTATTGTTTGCCGGACGCAGTTTGCATGTGAAACAGGCAGCATTCACACCCAAAAGTACAAACCTTCTAATCAACTGGTAGTGCTTTTAAGATTATGTGTGTTAGTGTTTCAAAAATCAAAATTCCAAAGGGTTTTATTAACCTTTGATATACTTGCCAAAGGCAAACATAAAAAAAAAGCATTCCCGAAGAGCCTCACCATTTTCCTTACTGTTACCTATGTAAGATGAATATGCTTTTCCAAAAGCAAATCAGTAACTTGTTCTTACTTTGTTTTGAAGACTAACATGGCGCACTCTCGATTATCAAATCTGTCCTGAAATAATTATCAGTGAGTCATGAAATGACCTTCTTAAACTGAGTCTATGTCACTTGATCTGTGTTTCCAAACTGTAAGGTTAATTTTCCATGTCCTTGAACCTTAGTCATGTTAAGTTAGGCTACAGAAAAAAATGGGGAAAACAAATGAAATCCTCTACATAATCCTAGAGATGCTTACTCAGAGGTTTCAAGGATGGTATGAAAATCATTGCAAACTTGTTTACATTAAAATTCTCAGTAAAAATTTAGAATTGCAGTAACTGAGGAAAACAGGAAAGGCAGGCTTTTGTAGACACTTAACCTCCTTTGTAGCTTTCAATGGCAGAGTATCAGAAGAAATAACACAGGTCATTTGTTGAGAATTTTAAGAAGAATGTTTTTAACATTAAAATTTAATGTATTATCTACAATTGCTAGATAAGATTACCCCTACTGTGGTAACTGGCAAGAAACAATGAGAGTAGAGGCCTGAAGAAAATTGGAATATAAGAGAGAACTGACAAGTTTACAATATTAAAAATGATATTAGGGTGGGCATGGTGGCTCATGCCTGTAATTCCAGCACTTTGGGAGGCTGAGGTGGGCAGATCACTTGAGGGTCAGGAGTTTGAGACCAGCCTGGTCAACATGGTGAAACCCTGTCTCTACTAAAAATACAAAAATTAGCCAGGTGTGGTGGCACACACCTGTAATCCCAGCTACTCGGGAGGTTGAGGCAGGAGAACTGCTTGAACCCCGAAGGTGGAGGTTGCAGTGAACCAAGATCACATCATTGCACACCAGCCTGGGTGACTTCATCTCAAAAAAAAAAAAAAGAAAAGAAAAGAAAAGAAAAATGTTAGTGAGGACAAAAATGTCCACTTTAACACAAGGGAAAACATTTTCTGTGTCTAAATGAAATAAAAATGAAATGGCTTCCCCAGATCAAAAAGCCTAGACAAATGATTCAAGCTAAGCCCTGATCCTGTTTCTGAATTCCAACTCAGGCATAGCTTAAGAGTTACAGTAACTCTTCTAAATTCATCAGAGGAGAGAGTTGAAACATGTTAAGACTTTGATTTAAGAAGCTTTTCAATTTTAAAATTTATAACTAGTTAAGTAACTGTCCATGGAATTGGTTTTTCAAGAGAATATCTATTCTTTATTAATAAGTTAGAAGTCACCATGAATCAGATCATCATTCTGAAATATTGCCAACCAGCATCTGTTTCCTTTCCTTCCTTCCCTTCCTTCCTTCCCTTCCTTCCTTCCTTCCTTCCTTCCTTCCTTCCTTCCTTCCTTCCTTCCTTCTTTCTTTCTTTCTTTCTTTCTTTCTTTCTTTCTTTCTTTCTTTCTTTCTTTCTTTCTTTCTTTCTTTCTTTCTTTCTTTCTCCATGTTAATCTTCTCTGCATCGTTCACATTTTAGTGTATGTGCTGTCCAAGGCCTCCTTCTCAAACTCATGTGGGAGAAGGCAATCGGGGAGGGGCCAGACAGCCTCGTCCTCACTCGCATGGTTGCACGGAATTACGAAGAGCTGGGTGCACTCCTCCTGCTGCCCTGGGCTGCCATGACCAAGTCCTGTATTCCTTATATGGATGCCAGTAGTGTGCTCCTCAAAGGTCTGTGCTCTGTGGTATTGCGCCAGCTCAGCATTGGCTGTTCTCTAGGGAAAAAATTGTGAAACTTCACAAACCTGAGTTAGGATTAGAGACTACAGCTGCCAAGTCATAGTTCATGGTTGAGTGCCGACAGTAAACACCCAAGAAAGCATGTATCAGGATGAAGGACATCTTACTGATCCGAATTTCCAGTGTCGGAAAGGTGAAGTTTTCCCTCCCAACCCCTCACACTCGTTAAAGAGTAACCCCCCATCCTTTGAAAAGAAATGAACTGTTAAGCAACGATGATTTGAAATTCAGATGGGAAAGTTTCTGGAATAAGGTTAAAAAAATCCACCTTCAGGAACAAAAAAGAAATAAAGCATTTAAATCAATGATGAATGAAAATATAATTTGGGATGAAGAAAATCATAGGATATGAAAATAGGGAAAGAAACACTGAAATATTAGAAAAATACAGAATATAGCAAAGAGAAAATAATTCTACAAATTTAAATATTGCTATAATTCAGTTTCTTCTTATTTTTGCCTTTTTAAGTATTCACTAAATTTGAAATATTTCTATTGATGTTCAATTTAATATTTTTACTGGCAACTTAAACTCTTGGCTAAACTTCCCAGAGCTATTTATGGACATTTTCCCTTGCCTGCCTATAAAAACACATCACTGGAGTATTTTTAACAGCAAAGTCTGTATGAGACAGTCTACTTTCCTGACCTGTCAGATACTCATGGCTGTTTCTAAGCAGCCTCATTTGTAAGGCCTTGTGGATTTTTGTCCAATTGGTGTCATTTTAATTTAAAAAAATGTAGCGGTATATTCATTAAGAATACACTACCTATGGCTAGAATTCCACTTTACAAAATTCCATGCCACTGCAGGCATTTTTGTTACTTCCAGAAATAACTGTTAAAGCTAAGTGATCCTCAAGGAAGGATTTGCCGTCTCTTTGATAAAACTGAAGTTGTAGACATGTTCTTTTTCTGCAAGCTGTAGCATGGTTTATATGTAAGGAGTGGAGAGCAACAATAACAAAAAGAAGTGTAACCTCATCTTTTTCAAATAAAATGGGCTATGGGGGGTGTTTCTGAAAGGTTATAAAATATTATTCTCTACCTCTACACAGGAATGTATTCACATCATATACATCAGAAATGGCAAATTAAGGTTCATGGCAAGCGCCAATTAATTGCTAGTAGCTGCCTGAAGCATCATATTGAGGAAAGTTCAGAGGTTTAGTTCAGTTTCAGGTCGAAAAAAATGCCATCCTTTCAACATTTTCAAGAATTAAAAAAAAAATGAATTTAGAGGAGTTATGGTCATGCTTGGCAGGAAGAAATAGTCTAGTCAGCACAGAGATACATGTGTCACCCACTAAAAAGTATTATTGTTTTGGATAAATAGACTAATTTAAAAAAATTAAAGGTCTCTAAGATGTTTGGAAAGGCTGTTATGTTAGTCACTGACAACTTAGTAGTAATTATTTAAATAATCTAACTTCTCACTGAGATCAGTTGAGCTGTGGGAATGGCATGGGGCATGTTTATGGGAGAAGAGGAGTGACAGGTTGTGGGCAGGAGACAGCAGAAGTCTTCCTAAAATGTCAAATTCTTTTGAGAGACTTTAACTCCATAGATTGCCAATGTCTTATCTAGGTCACTGATGAAAATGTCAGACAGAACCAAGCCTTGATTTGACACCTGCTAAACATTATTTATGTCCTAAGGCTGACATCAAACTATCTGTAACCATTCTATTTATAAGTTTCCTGAGCACCCTTCTGCATTTCTAGATCTAACGTGCAGTAGCGCTCTCAGCACTTAGCTGATCAATTTGCCTGCAAATACAGTGCTCTGAATTAGCATAGGAATCTTCTTTCTGTGACTCTGTGTACTTTCATCTATAATTTAGGGGGTGGTGGAAATCGTATGAGACAGAGCTTGAAGAGACGTGTAGTTTAGCTATAGCTTACCCTAGTTAATTGTGTAATTTTGTGCAAATCACTTAATCCCTCCAGACCTCAGAAAATGAAGGTTAGCCCAGATCAGCACTTGCCAACTCTGCCCTCCAAATTCCAGAGAGTTCTACTTACTGACTAGGGCCCACAGATGCATATGTAAACCAGACTTGCCAGTGTGAAAGACTGTGGAGTTAGCATGTTCAAAAGAGGACCTTGTACCTAAAAAGATGAGAAGCACTGGGGTAGGTTCCAGACAAGCTTCTATATCTCTCTGTCAGCCTTTGACCCATAGAACCCTTTTCTGTATTTAACAAGAATGTGTATATTTAACAAGGATAAGAACAATCACTTCTGTTGTATAGAAAAGTAGCAACACATAGAAAAGTATAATTAATTAATTTTCCCTATCTTATATGATGGCTTCTTAATTGACATAGGAATTGAATGCTGTCTTTTGAGTAAGTTTATTTTCTTCAGTTTAGTACTGCATAGGATCTTATTATATTTAATATCTTACCTTGATAACAGTTAAACTAGCATGAATGTTTAATTAAATTAAATACATAATCATTTTATTTTATTTAATTAAAATTTTGTCCTTCAGTTGATCACTTCCAATGAGAAGCAGGGGCAGAACGTATGTACAGTAAGTGACTTTGGTACAAGGTAGAATTTGACTTTTCCCAGAATTAAGTGGTGGAGTTTCACTGTCAGCTAACATGAGCTATGGAATCTTAGCTCTCTTCAGAGCTACATGACTCCAGATACTCTTTTAATTTGCCAGGAGATATTTAATCTATAATGTCAAAACTCACAGGAAATTCAAGCTAAAGAATGCGTGTTACGTACTCATTAGGACACCAGAGAAATTTTTTCAGGTCATACTGACACACTGTATGTGGAACTGACGTCTTTGAGAGATCAAACTTTCGTGGATATTTTAAAAATGTGAACCCTGGTAAATCTTCACAAGAAGATCATATGTAAGCAGCTACACACAAACTTAGGTTTGTTAACTGACGAATGCCAGAAACTGTGGTCTTTCTTAATTGTATGCAGAAAGATATACATTTTCCATTTCTGAGAGTTTGTGAGGTATTAAAAAAAGTCAAATGAGAAAATAGGATGTTTCCATCTTACAACTGGATATCTGGTGGGATAATACACAAATTCAACAATTCCCTCTTTGCACACCCCAGACCTTGTGGGGTACACAAGGGGTAGACCAGGAGTTTACATCAGGGGTTCATGAACCTGCTTAGGCAATGAGCCTTAACTGTTAACTGGCTAAATATTATATTTTGTATATTTGTACTTCTATCTATCTTTTACATGTACGCTGTTGTGGTTAATACAATACTAATTCATTAAAAGGTGTTACTGAAATTATAGTATCTTTTTTATACTATCTTTTTGATGTTATAGATATATTAACCTCCAATTTTAAGAGCTCAAGAATTATCACATAGATGTCTGTGAAATTTTGCTTGTAAAGGGTTCTCATTTCGAAAGGTTGGGAACCACTCTCTTAATAGATTCGGGTAAAGTGACAGGCTGCTGGAAAGCTATTTTCAGCAAAAGGGCTCTCTTGTTGCAGCTGCCTGTGTGCTAAGATAAAGGGCAAAGTGTGACTTGAAAAGAAGCAATCTTAACTAGCGTTTGCCAGGCCACAGACTAAATTTTACTCGTGTGCATAGTACTTGGTGTGAGAAATGACATCTCTCCCAAATCTCAGGCGTCAGCTTGTTTCAAAGTTATTTGGCCAAAACAGCAATAAAAATACAATAGGTTCTAAATGTTCTATTCAAGCTCACACTCCTAGGCATTATATTATACCTCTGAGTCACTGGGATTTCAAGGTTAGTGAAACAACATAACAGATATTTGCTATGGGAGGAAGAAAATAATCAAGTATTAGCTGGAAGAAATACTGAACAACTTTAGGTATAGGAAGTTTCGCGTAAGAGAAACTGGTTGTGGCAAGCGAGGAGGCTACCGCCCTCTAGTGGTGTCCCTTCTACTTCTCAGGCACTTCAGCATATCCCGGAGAAGTTGCCTCTTTTATTTTTTTTTTAAGTTTACCATCTATTGCCAATCCCATCTTCACATCACAAAAGGCTTTCATCTCCCTTGTTAAAGGCACATATTCTCATTGTATTTTTATATATTAGTGGGTTGTGTTCGTTGCTATAAAAAATTTTTACATTTAACAAAATGTAAAAGGTACTAAGATACTTCTAGTTCTTACTCCCGAAGAAGCCTGCAATATAGGTGATGATAAGTACAAAGATAAAATTTATGGTACATCTTTTCCCATCGAGGTCAAAGAGTAATTATATATATACACATATGTGTGTGTGTGTGCGTGTGCGTGTATATATATATATATATTTTTTTTTTTTTTTTTGAGGCACAGTTTCACTCTGTCACTCAGGCTGGAGTGCAGTGGCATGATCTTGGCTCTCTGCAGCCTCAACCCCTCGGGGTGAAGTGATCCTCCCACCTCAGCCACCCGAGTAGGTAGGGCTACAGACACGTGCCACCACACCTGGCTAATTTTTGAAATTTTTGTAGAGATGGGGTCTAGCTATGTTGCCCAGGCTGGTCTTGAACTGCAGGCCTCAAGCAATCGTGCCACCTTGGCCTCCCAAAGTGCTGGAATTATACGCATGAGCTGCTGTGCCTGGCCAGTAATTGTATCTTATTTACTAGAAAAATAATCATTTGATCTCACATGCTTGACTCACTGGTCATTGGGATGATTTTCAGTATTTTCAGCTGCAATTTTTAAAAAAGAAAATCATAACGCGAGAGGAGTTACGGTGTTAAATAAAACTAGTGTAGGTGTGTGTGATGGGGGAGGATGGCAAAGGGGGAGGAGAAGATTCCTGTCTGAGCCGTGTCCCTTATTTACACCTGTTCTTAAACTGTCATATTTACTTATTGCCTTGCTTGTAAGAAGATGAAAGGTGGTTAAGCTGTCACTGACAGGCTTATTTTCCATGTATTAAAATGACATTACATGACTAATTGTTGGTGTAATGACCTAATTATTAAAGAGCCTGCTGTCATGTACATGAGTGTCCAGAAAAATGTCTGGATTCCCAGTCGATTTATATCTTATGACTTCAAATTCCTTGATCTCTAAGGGTGAAGTGTATGCTAGGAACAGGAATAGAGGTTTTGGAATTGTTTCTATAACCAAGATCAGTAAATTCTCATCGTGTAAGTGAAAGAGCATCATTTGTACTAAATACCGCATTCATTTGTGCATCCACATATGATAGGGCTGCGTAATGGCGGCAAGAGAATCCTAAAACAAGTCACTTTAACAGATTTCAAAATATCCCTAAACATTTAAAAAATTTTGCCCATGTCTACAGTGAGTCTTTTTAAAATTCATATATATATATATATACTTAATTTTAAAATATTTTTAGAGCCTGGTCTGTGAAAAATATTTGAAGGTAAACTGACTTACAATATGGTCTGACTTTGACCTCATAAAGTTTCTGAGGAAGTTAGTTGATTTTATAGGATAAATATGAACTGATTGTGTGATATTACAGGGAAAAAATCCAATGTAGACATCGCCTGCATTAATGTAAGTATGGTATTTAGATCAGTGCTGTACTCTACCCTGGTCAGACACATGTGAAATACTGTTCTCTATTCTGGGCATCAGAGTTTAATGATATCGACAAACTACATAGTATTCAGCAGCAGGAAATATGGGAAGCCATATGAAGAATACTTAAACAAACTGGGGAAATTACTTCTAAAATACTAAAGATGTAGTGATGCTTTAGCTCTTTTCAAATATATGAACGACTGTGCTGTAAAGGGAAAGGGGATGTGGGAGGAAACAGGTATTGAGTCTAAATCTATCGTTTTAAAGTTTCATTATTTTCTATGTGTAATTTGTCTTGAATTTGTTCCTTTCCATTCCTCTCATGTAATATGTTTCATATATTTGTCCCAGTCCTCCTATTTTCAATGTTCGTACTTTAATTTGGATTATTGTATTAAATGTATATCTGGTTTTTACTGCTCATCCCTGCCCTCATCCAGCTTTAATTCTGATACTAAATGATCCATCCTAAAATATTCTTGATATCATGAAAGTATAATTTGAATTTATGTCTGACGTTTAAAAGTCCTCATTCATAATTTATGCTGATTTTACTTATTTAGTCTTATTTTCTAGAATTCCCGGTGGGCTATCTACTATACTTAAGTTTATTCCTTCACTATCCCACACCTGTCATGTTCTTTGTCAGTCTGTGCCTTTTCTCAGGTTGTATCCCTTAACTACTCACTTCTAAACCTCTGTCCAGAGATTCCTCTTCATGCATCAAATTCCTGTCTATTCTCGGAGAGCCATTACATGCCATTCTTTCCTTTAGGCCCTTTGTAAACTATTGTAGCCATAATAATTTTGTCTCATAATTCCTATAGCCTATTTTGATTATACTATAATTTTTAATACTTGATTTTTTAATAAGATGTAGCTACAAAATAATACCTATTCCATGACATTGCTCATCAACCTTATTCTAGTCAAATGTTATAATTTTAGAGTATTTTGTTGCAGTAATGGCCACGATTTGTCCAAGCCTCCTTGTATCCATGACTTTGGATAGATCCTCCTATAATGACTATGGACCTGGCCATTTGACATAATTTGGCCAAAGAGACAATAATCAAATGTGATACCAAAAAACCTGAAAAGTGTTATGCACTGGGGCTTGCCTTCTCTTGCTTCTTGTGAGAACCCTAATACACTTAAGTGAAAAAGCTGATGAAAACATGTAGCCGAACCATCTGTGTCTCCCAATTCATGGCCAATACTATCCAAGAGCCAGCACCAATTGCCAGACACATGAGTGTGGCTGTCCTAGAACCACTAACGCCCAGCCAACCCCACCAGCAGATGCAGCTGAATGTCTGAGCCCAGGAAAGACCAGCGGAAGAACTGGCCAACTGACATTGCCAGCTGGCATTGCTAACTCACAGAATTGCTAGCTAGAAAAATAAATGTTGTCTGAAGTCCTAAGTTTAAGAGTGGCTTATTTTGCAGCAAAATATGACTAATGTAAGGGTTATTTATTAGCCAGTTTTTATGGGGTATTAGATTTTCTTCAGCTTCTATACTGTGTGTAATTTTAGGACAAGAACCATGACATCTTTTCTAAAATTTCAAGATTTTAGACAGTGCTAGGTTCATAATTGATATTTGATAAAGAATAATTTTAATATTGTTTTCTTGGTACCATGAGGATGAGATTAACAATCTTTACACACAATATCACCTGAATTTTCTTTTCTTTTCTTTCTTTCCTTTTTTTTTTTTTTTTTTGAGACAGGGTCTCACTCTATTGCCCAGGCTGGAGTGCAGTGGCATGATCTCAGCTTACCGTAACCTCCGCCTCCCGGGCTCAAGCGATTCTGCCACCTCAGCCTCCCGAGTAGCTGGGACCACAGGCACACACCACAACATCTGGCTAGTTATTTTTATTTGTATTTGTAGAGATGGGGTTTCACTATGTTGCCCAGGCTGGTCTCAAACTCCTGAGCCTAAGTTATCTGCCCACTCCAAAGTGCTGGGATTATAGGTGTGAGCCACTATGCCTGGCCATCATCTGCATTTTCTAATTTTAGGTAAAATAAATCTTTTTGAAGAGGGCAAAGGACATGAACAGATACTTTTCAAAAGAAAACATACAATGTGGCCAACAAGCATATGAAAAAAAGCTCAATATCACTGATCATTAGGGAATTGCAAATCAAAACCACAATGAGATACCATCTCACACCAGTCAGGATGGCTATTACTAAAAAGTCAAAACAAAATAACAGATGCTGGTGAAGTTGCAGAGAAAAGGAGATGCTTATACACTATTGGTGAAACTGTAGATTAGTTCAACCATTGTAGGAAGCAGCGTGGCAATTCCTCAAAGAGCTAAAAACAGAACTACCGTTCAACCCAGCAATCTCATTACTGGGTATGTACCCAAAGGATATTAATTGTTCCACCAAAAAGACGCATGCACGTGTATGTTCACTGCAGCACTATTCACAATAGAAAAGACATGGTATCAATCTAAATGCCCATCAATGGCAGATTTGATCATGAAAATGTGGTACATATACAGCACAGAATACTATGCAGCCATAAAAAAGAACAAGATCATGTCCTTTGTAGGAACATGGATGGAGCTGCAGGACATTATCTTTAGCAAACTAATGCAGGAACAGAAAACCAAATACCACATGTTCTCACTTATAAGTGGTAGCTAAAAGATGGGAACACATGGACGCAAAGAGGGAAACAACAGACACTGAGGCCTACTTAAGGATGGAGGGTGGGAGGAGGGAGAGGAGCAGAAAAAATAATTATTGGGTACTAGACTTAGTACGTGATGAAATAATCTGTACAATAAACCCCCATGACATGAGTTTGACTATCTAACAAACATCTACATGTACTGCTGAACATAAAATATAAGTTTTAAAAAAGAAAAGCCAAAAACAACAAAAAAAGATAATTTTTTTTAAAAGATATGGAATTCATGATATGCATATACTGGATTGGTCCTCCAATTTCTAAGAAGTTTCTGTAAAGAACAATACTGAGACAATTGGCAAGCTCTGAAGGTGGGATGCATATTAGATAATAGTAATTCATCGATGTCAAATTTCTTGAATTTTGTAATTACACCATGATGCCATAAAAGAAAGATTCAACAAGATACCATACTAAATTTACTACTACTAAGTGCACATATATGTACATATACACACATATATATGGAGAGGGGAAAGAGAAAGAACAGTTATAATGAAATGCTAAGAATTTGGTGAATCTTACGTAAAAGGTAAAAGATGAGTTGTACCATTCTTGTACCTTTTCAGTACATTTGGAATTTTTATTTGAAAGGAAAAGAAAAAAAAAAGGTAAGAGCCACTACTCACCAAGTAATTTAAGCATTTCATTTATAAAAGATCTAGGTTACTGTTTTTCAGAATGAAAGGTCTATTAGACACCAAGAATGAGTTGCCAGTTACTCCATCAACTCCACCGTCATCATTCATTATCCGAAAGCATTTACTCTTCAGTCCACTGTGAAGTATTAGGGAGGAAAAAGCAAGGAAGTGTTCAGTGAGTGCTGTAGACTGAGTGGCCAGCAATGAATGTGGGAATCTTTAGTTAGAAAATCAGATTTTCTAACACATGCAAAGTTTACAAGTAGATTCTAAGAATAAATGATTTCTAATATTATTCTTAGAAATAATGTAGTGTTAGGCCATGTGCAGTGGCTCACGCCTGTAATCTTACCACGTTGGGAGGCCAAGGTGGGCAGATCACTTGAGTTCAGGAATCTGAGACCAGCTTGGGCAATATGTCAAAACCCCGTCTCTGCGAAATATACAAAATTTAGCTGGGCGTTGTGGCGCGGTGCCTATGGGGCTAAGGTGGGAGGATCTTGTGGTGAGTCGAGATTGAGCCACTGCATTCCAGCCTGGATGACAGAATGAGACTCTGTCTCAAACAATAGTGTAGTATTGACCTACTCTTCTGCTCTAAAATGAGGTCTCATTGCAGTGGAGAGCTATCTACTTGGCAATTAGTAAGTGATAAAAGATGAGGGAATGGTGCTGCAATTTTTTTTCCCCTGGGGCAGGACAAGCAAAATTTAAACTTAAACCATTCAGTTATCTCCTTTGTTACGAGCACTTTTCTCTCTGCTGACTGAGCTGTGGGATCCTCTGGAATATAGCATAGTGACCCCACTTAAAACTTATCTGACATTCTCTGACTTCATTACTATTGTATTTGTGTACAAATAAGAAAACACCATTTTCTGGAAAAACTCTGGAATGCTACAGACTAATTTGAGATATTTACTATTTCAAGAGAAACATTTTCTTTTTTACAGAAACTTTAATTACAAGCTGTTAAAGATACTATTTTATTAAAACAGACAACAAAAACAAGCAAAACAATCTGAAATTAGGCAAATGCTCAGTTTCAAATGCCGTAAGAGGATGAATGGTTATATTAGGTGTTTTAGGCATTGATTGAAACATCTTTTTCAAAGTATTGATTTTAGTAGGAAGTACAGATTTAAAGGATTAATTAATTTTGTGTATATGATAGAGACTGGACTCAGAAATAGTAGTCTCTTTCCTAGATAGATATTCTTAAATATGAAAATTGAATTCAAAGATAGAAATATTAAGCTTCACTGAAGTTGACACAATTTGGGGGAAAAAGGGATAAATATATAGCCCAGTAATAAAATTATTGGTTAAATAAAGGTCAGGGAGAGAAAATTCTAGTTAAAATGGTACTTTCTTTAAAAGTATGCTATGCTTTCAGTTGTTGATGCAAACTATAGCCAGATAAGATAAAACCTTCCTGTTCCTTTTCTATCTACGCCTTGTGTTGAACGCAAAGGCAAACAAATGGCTTTGAAAGTGCTGTAATCATTACTCAACATCAGTTATCAAAATCATAATCAGAACACACTTTCATGAAAACTCTCTTAACATAGACAAGTCCAAAGTATGTAGCTCTAATAAGAATAAGCTATGATTAAGTATACAGAGAAAACTCCCTTAAGAAAAAAATAATGTTTCCCATTTTGATTTAAAAAATATTTACCCTGTAACTGGAACTGGGGTAGGGGAGGAAAATGTTTCTCTTCAAATGCTAAAAAATTTAATTTCTTATATGATTTTGCAGTTTTCCCCCTTGTATAAATAAGAGAACGAAATTGCAATGCTTGTTATTTTAATGTAGATCTTACTCTTTCCAGCAGAGCCCAGGGGCCCACACACTTAACTGTCCCTGGTTCAGTTTTATTCCTTAGCACTTCATATAGTTGCTGGTTGGAAGTAATGAGGTAAGTCCTGGCTTCTTCCTATTTATAGAACTGAGGCGATGACCAGAAATGACAGATGGGGCTTGTGTTAGTTAGCATTTAAATTCAGTTCTGAAGCTCCAGGCCAAGAATGAGGAGTGGGCTCTTTACTAACTTTCTTATTTCCTTTGTTAATCAGTTTCTATTAATCAACTATGTATGTACTTAGAACTGGCAAAGGCAAATTATCTTCTCTTACGTACTAAATAAGAACTTCTAAATAATTGCAAACCTGAAAATAAGTGAAGTTTAGTATATTCTTGTGGTTATTCAGAGAACTTCCCTCCTACCCCCGATGCAGCCTCAATCATTAATGATTTAATTTTAACATTTTATAATTATATAAGAAGAAAGAGACTAGACATGGTGGTGCACACCTGTAATCCTAGCTACCTGGGAGGTTGAGATAAGGAGCTCAGGAGTTTGAGGCTATAGTGCCCCATGATCACACCTGTGAACAGCACTGCACTCCAGCCTGGGCAACATAGCAAGACCTCATCTCTAAAATTTTGGGTTTTTTTAGTCTTAAAAATTAAAAAGAAAAGAAGAGGCAATTAGAAAACTTTCTGCTCCTCATTACGTCTTTCAGATCATGACCCACCCAATCTCTTGTGAAAAGGAATCCTATTTCTTTAAGGCTTATACCATTTTACCTCTATGACCTGCTAATTTTCTTTGTCATTGCTATCTATCATTTGATTACTTTCCTTTGATCGTCAAAAGCTTTGCACTTGATTCAGTCTTTTCCCTGCTCTAATTCCTGCTATCATTGTGGGTGGTTTCAATATCTATAGTGTCCTTTCGATACTCTGATTTCTCATTTTCTTACCAAACTCATCTTTTATGGCCTTTTCTACTCTCAGTTATCTCTTCCCCTGGTCAAATTCTGGATCTTTTAATGAAAAAGAACAAAATTATCAATATTTCAAATAAATGGCTTAGACATTGAGCACTCTTACCATAATGTCTCATTTTTCTGGATTGATTCTTTACTCCTACCTTGACGACCCTTCGATGAGGGTCCAGTCCCCATTTCTAAATCCTATCCCTATGTTTAATTATCTTCCTATTCAGTTTATAGTTCATGGCCCATAATTCTAAGAAGAATTTTGTCAGTGCCATAAACTGTCTTATCTTTCGTGTTTAGCAAAAACTAATGCAGTGTGACCTCCACTCTTTCATTTTTGTATATCTTAACCTGGATAACAGACCAATTTTGGAGAAAAATCACAAAGTAGGGCATATCCATTCAATAATACTGGAAATTTACTATCATCAACTTCAACTGGACTTTCAACATGGCCCTAAAATCCTAGTGTGTTTCCCTAAGCAAGTTGCTTTCTTACTTGCTGGACTATTTTACATTTTCTGTGCTCTCCTTTATGCCTTACACTCTTATCCCATTTTCCCTTTTAGCCCAGATAAAATCAAAACAATCGACTTCCCACTACCTCACCATCTTCCACTTATCTCTTCCCATTCTTGTCTGGTGCATCTGCGGAGAATCCCCTTCTCTTGTCTTCACCTGTTTTCCACCTTTGCCCAGGAATTCTCCTACTCTTGCCTTTAAAGAACCTTAGATAATGGATTCTCCCTCCTCTCCACTGTCTCTTCAACTTCTTTGCTTTTAATGAGGTTTTCTCATAAACATTTTAATTTGATCTTTGAGAAAGCTCAGCTTAAAAAAAATCCTTCTCCAATTACACGGTACATTTTAACATTTTTAGTATCATTAGCAGTCTTATTATGGGTAAAATCGATAAGCCATTTTGAGGTGCAGCCTCATCAATGCTACTTTTCATGTGCACTTGAACCCAATTGCATGCTAAAATATATTCAAAGTTAACCTCCTCTTGCCAGCAGGTGGCTCTATGTCAAAAAGGGAAAAGGAAACATAATAAAAATACAAATTGTGAGACCTACAATCCAAGATTTGGACCCAGGTCCTGGTCCCTACTACTTATTTTTTTTATACTTTAATAGTTACTACAGGAAAGCTCCTTACTATCCAGAGAAGAAGAGATATCCATGAAGAAACAAATTAATAAAAAACAAAAGCAGGCCGGGCGCGGTGGCTCACGCTTGTAATCCCAGCACTTTGGGAGGCCGAGGCGGGCGGATCACGAGGTCAGGAGATCGAGACCACGGTGAAATCCCGTCTCTACTAAAAATACAAAAAAATTAGCCAGGCGTGGTGGCGGGTGCCTGTAGTCCCAGCTACTCGGAGAGGCTGAGGCAGGAGAATGGCGTGAACCTGGGAGGCGGAGCTTGCAGTGAGCCGAGATTGTGCCACTGCACTCCAGCCTGGGCGACAGAGCGAGACTCGTCTCAAAAAAAAAAAAAAAAAAAAAAAAAAAAAAAAACGAAAGCAATTATTTCAAGGAGATTTCAAATGAACTTCAGATCTATATGTGTGTGTGTTTTTTAAATTAACATAGCCAAAAATATAAGAGGAGGAAAAATGGTAAGTACATTTAAAAGGACTACATACATATCTCATTTTAGTGATCTTTGCTTTATTGATCTTCATAGATATTGCGTTTTTTACAAACTGAAAGTTTGTGGCAACCCTGTGTCAAGCAAGTCTAACGGCACTAGTTTTCCAACAGCATGTGCTCACTCCATGCCTCTGTATAATTCTTGCAATATTTCTAAATTATTATTACATCTGTTATAGTCATCTGTGATCAGTGATCTCTAATGTTACTACTGGAATTGTTTAGGGGTGCCATGAACTGTGCCCTTATAAGATAGTGAACTTAATCAATAAATGTGTGTGTTCTGGCTGCTCTACCAACCAGCCTTTTCCCTGTCTCTCTTGCTCTCCTTGGGCCTCCCTGTTCTCTGAGACACAACAATATTAAAGTTAGACCAATTAATAACAATGGTCTCTAAGTGTTCAACTGAAAGGAAGAGTCACATGCCTTTTACTTTATTTTTAAATTTATTTTTATAGAGCCAGAGTCTTGCCCTGTTGCCCAGACTGGAGTGCAGTGGTACAATCATGGCTCACTGTAACCTCGAAATCCTGGGTTCAAGCAATCCTCCCGCCTCAGGCTCCCAAGTAGCCAGGACTATAGGCTTGCACTATCACCCTTGGCTAATTTTTAAACTTTTTGTAGACACGAGGTTTCACTTTGTTGCCCAGGCTGATCTCAAACTTCTTGTCTCAAATGATTCTCCTGCCTCGGCCTTCCAAAATGCTGGGATTACAGGCTTGAATCACCACACCCAGCAGTGCCCCTCACTTTAAGTTAAAGGTTAGGTAGGTATGTCAACTTTTTCACTAAAAGTTCAAGTGAGGTAGGTATGTCAAAAGGCTGAAAGCCAGGCCTCTTGTGCCAAACAGCCAAGTTGTGAATGCAAAGGGAAAGTTCTGGAAAGAAACTAAAAGTGCTACCCCAGTGAACAGGTGAATGATACGAAAGTGAAGCAGCCGTACTGCTGATAGAGAAAAAGTTCGAGTGGTCTGGATAGAACATCAAAGCAGCTAGAACATTCCCTTAAGCCAAAGCCTCATGCAGAGCAAGACCCTAACTCCCTTCAACTCTATGAAGGCTGAAAGAGGTGAGAATACTGCAGAAGAAGAGCTGGAAGCTAGCAAAGGTTGGTTCATGAGGTTTAAGGAAAGAAGTTGTCTCCATAATATGTAAGTACAAGGTGAAACAGCAAGTGCTGATGGAGAAGCTGCAGTAAGTTGTCCACAAGACCTAGCTAAGAAAAGAATGAAAGTGGCTAAACAACAGATTTTCAATGTGGACAAAACAGTTATATTGAAAGAAGATGCCATCTAGGACTTTCCTAGCTAGAGAGGAGAAGTCAGTGCCTGGCTTTCAAACTTCAAAGGACAGGCTGACTCTCTTATTAGGGGCTAATGCAGCTTGTGACTTTATGTTGAAACCAATGTTCATTTATCATTCTGAAAATCCTAGAGCTCTTAGTGTCAGGCCTCTGAGCCCAAGCCAAGCCATCGCATCCCAGGTGTCTTGCACGTATAAGCCCAGATGGCCTGAAGTAACTGAAGAATCACAAAAGAAGTGAAAATGGCCTGTTCCTGCCTTAACTGATGACACTGTCTTGTGAAATTCCTTCTCCTGGCTCATCCTGGCTCAAAAGCTCCCCTACTGAGCACCTTGCGACCCCCACTCCTGCCCACCAGAGAACAAAATCCCCTTTGACTGTAATTTTCCTTTACCCAAATCCTATAAAACGGCCCCACACTTATCTTCTTTCATTGACACTCTTTTCGGACTCACCCGCCTGCACCCAGGTGAAATAAACAGCCTTGTTGCTCACACAAAGCCTGTTTGGTGGTCTCTTCACACAGACGCGCATGGTGCCGTGACTCGGATCAGGGGACCTCCCTTGGGAGATCAATCCCCTGTCCTCCTGCTCTTTGCTCCGTGAAAAAGATCCACTTACGATCTCGGGTCCTCAGACCCACCAGCCCAAGGAACATCTCACCAATTTTAAATTGGGTAAACGGCCTCTCTTTACTCTCTTCTCCAACCTCTCTCACTATCCCTCAACCACTTTCTCCTTTCAATCTTGGTGCCACCCTTCAATCTCTCCCTTCTCTTAATTTCAATTCCTTTCATTTTCTGATAGAGACAAAGGAGACATGTTTTATCCGTGGACCCAAACTCCGGCGCCGGTCACGGACTCGGGAAGGCAGCCTTCCCTTGGTGTTTAATCATTGCAGGGACGCCTCTCTGATTATTCACCCATGTTTCAGAGGTGTCTGACCACGCAGGGATGCCTGCCTTGGTCCTTCACCCTTAGCGTCAAGTCCCGCTTTTCTGGGGGAAGGGCAAGAACCCTGACCCCTTCTCTCCCTGTCTCTACCCCTTCTCTGCTTTTCTGGGGGACAAGAACACCCTGATCCCTTATTTCTGTGCCCTGACCCCTTATCTCTGCGCCCTGCCCCTTATCTCTGTGCCCCGATCCCTTATTTCCACGCCCCAACCCCTTATCTCTGTGCCCTGATCCCTTATTTCCGTGCCCTGACCCCTTATCTCTGCTCCCGGATCCCTTATTTCTGCAGCCTGACCTCTTATCTCTGTGCCCCATCCCTTATTTCCACACCTCAACATCTTATCTCTGTGCCCCAACCCTTTATTTCCACACACCAACCCCTTCTCCACCCCACAGCCCTTCTCTCCATGTCTCTGCTCTCTTTCTCTAGGCTTGCCTCCTTCACTATGGGCAAGCTTCCACCCTCCATTCTCCCTCCATTCTCCCTTCTTCTCCCTTAGCCTGTGTTCTTAAAAACCTAAAAGTCTTCAACTCACACCTGACCTAAAACCTAAATGCCTTATTTTGTTCTGTAATGCTGCTTGACCCCAATATAAACTCGACAGCAGTTCCAAATAGCCAGAAAACGGCACTTTCAATTTTTCCATCCTACAAGATCTAAATAATTCTTGTAAAACGGGCAAACAGTCTGAGGTGCCTGACATCCAGGCATTCTTTTACACATCAGTCCCGCCCTAGTCTCTGTTCCCAATGCAACTCATCCCAAATCTTCCTTCTTAAATCCCTCCCGCCTGTCCCCTCAGTCCCAACCCCAAGCGTCGCTGAGTCTTTCTAATCTTCCTTTTCTACAGACCCATCTGACCTCTACCCTCTTCGCCAGGCCAAGCTAGGTCCCAATTCTTCCTCAGCCTCCACTCCTCCACCCTATAATCCTTTTTTTTTTTTTTTTTTTTGAGACGGAGTCTGGCTCTGTCACCCAGGCTGGAGTGCAGTGGCGCAATCTCGGCTCACTGCAAGCTCCGCCTCCCGGGTTCACGCCATTCTCCTGCCTCAGCCTCTCCGAGTAGCTGGGACTACAGGTGCCCGCCACCACGCCTGGCTAATTTTTTTGTATTTTTAGTAGAGACGGGGTTTCACCGTGGTCTCGATCTCCTGACCTCATGATCCGCCCGCCTCGGCCTCCCAAAGTGTTGGGATTACAAGCGTGAGCCACCGCGCCCGGCCCCTCCACCCTATAATCCTTTTATCACCTCCCCTGCTCACACCCGGTCCGGCTTACAGTTTCATTCTGTGATAGCCCTCCACCACCTGCCCAGCAATTTCCTCTTAAAAAGGTGGCTGGAGCTAAAGACATAGTCAAGGTTAATGCTCCTTTTTCTTTATCCCAAATCGGAGAGCATTTAGGCTCTTTTTCATCAAATACAAAAACTCAGCCCAGTTCGTGGCTCATTTGGCAGCAACACTGAGATGCTTTACAGCCCTAGACCCTAAAAGGTCAAAAAGCCGTCTTATTCTCAACATACGTTTTACTACCCAATCTGCTCCTGACATTAAATAAAACTCCAAAAATTAAATTCCTGCCCTCAAACCCCACAACAGGACTTAATTAATCTTGCCTTCAAGGTGTACAATAATAGAAAAAAGTTGCAATTCCTTTCCTCCGCTGTGAGACAAACCCCAGCCACATCTCCAGCAAACAAGAACTTCCAAACACCTGAACCGCAGCAGCCAGGTTTTCCTCCAGAACCTCCTCCCCCAGGAGCTTGCTACAAGTGCCAGAAATCTGGCCACCGGGCCAAGGAATGTCTACAGCCTGGGATTCCTCCTAAGCCACGTCCCATCTGTGTAGGACCCCACTGGAAATCAGACTGTTCAACTCACCTGGCAGCCACTCCCAGAGCCCCTAGAACTCTGGCCCAAGGCTCTCTGACTGACTCCTTCCCAGATCTTCTCGGCTTAGCGGCTGAAGACTGACACCGCCCAATCGCCTCGGAAGCCCCCTGGACCATCACGGACGCAGAGCTTTACGTAACTCTCACAGTGGAAGGTAAGTCCGTCCCCTTCTTAATCAATACGGAGGCTGCCCACTCCACATTACCTTCTTTTCAAGGGCCTGTTTCCCTTGCCTCCATAACTGTTGTGGGTATTGACAGCCAGGCTTCTAAACCTCTTAAAACTCCCCAACTCTGGTGCCAACTTAGACAATACTCTTTTAAGCACTCCTTTTAGTTATCCCCACCTGCCCAGTTCCCTTATTAGGCCGAGACACTTTAGCTAAATTATCTGCTTCCCTGACTATTCCTGGGCTACAGCCACACCTCATTGCCACCTTTTCCCCCAGTTCAAAGCCTCCTTCACATCCTCCCCTTGTATCTCCCCACCCTAACCCACAAGTATGAGACATCTCTACTCCTTCCCTGGCAACCAATCACATGCCCATTACCATCCCATTAAAACCTAATCACCCTTACCCCGCTCAACACCAATATCCCATCCCACAGCACTTTTTAAAAGGATTAAAGCCTGTTATCACTCACCTGCTACAGCGTGGGCTTCTAAAACCTATAAACTCTCCTTACAATTCCCCCATTTTACCTGTTCTAAAACCAGGCAAGACTTACAGGTTAGTTCAGGATCTGCGCCTTATCAACCAAATTGTTTTGCCTATCCACCCCGTGGTGCCAAAACCATATATTCTCCTATCCTCAATACCTCCTTCTACAACCCGTTATCCTGTTCTGGATCTCAAGCATGCTTTCTTTACCATTCCTTTGCACCCTTCATCCCAGCCTCCCTTGGCTTTCACCTAGACTGACCCTGACACCCATCAGGCTCAGCAAATTACCTGGGCTGTGCTGCCACAAGGCTTCACAGACAGCCCCCATTACTTCAGTCAAGCCCAAATTTCATCCTCATCTGTTACCTATCTCGGCATAATTCTTATAAAAACACACGTGCTCTCCCTGCTGATCGTGTCCGACTAATCTCCCAAACCTCAATCCCTTACAAAACAACAACTCCTTTCCTTCCTAGGCATGGTTAGTGTGGTCAGAATTCTTACACAAGAGCCAGGACCGCACCCTGTAGCCTTTCTGTCCAAACAACTTGACCTTATTGTTTTAGCCTAGCCCTCATGTCTGCGTAAGCGGCTGCCGCAGACTTTTAGAGGCCCTAAAAATCACCAACTATGCTCGACTGACTCTCTATATTTCTCATAGCTTCCAAAATCTATTTTCTTCCTCATACCTGACACATATACTTTCTGCTCCCCGGCTCCTTCGGCTATACTCAGTCTTTGTTGAGTCTCCCACAATTACCATTGTTCCTGGCACGGACTTCAATCTGGCCTCCCACATTATTCTGGATACCACACCTGACCCTCATGACTGTATCTCTCTGATCCACCTGATGTTCACCCCATTTCCCCATATTTCCTTCTTTCCTGTTCCTCACCCTGATCACATTTAGTTTATTATGGTAGTTCCACCAGGCCTGATTGCCACTCACCAGCAAAGGCAGGCTATGCTATAGTACCTTCCACATCTATCATTGAGGCTACCACTCTGCCCCTTCCACTACCTCTCAGCAAGCTGAATTAGTTGCCTTAACTCAAGCCCCCACTCTTGCAAAAGGACTATGCGTCAATATTTATACTGACTCTAAATATGCCTTTTATATTTCGCACCACCATACTGTTATATGGGCTGAAAGAGGTTTCCTTACCACGCAAGGGTCCTCCATCATTAATGCCTCTTTAATAAAAACTCTGCTCAAGGCCGCTTTACTTCCAAAGGAAGCTGGAGTCATTCACTGCAAAGGCCATCAAAAGGCGTCAGATCCCATTGCTCTAGGCAACGCTTATGCTGATAAGGTGGCTAGACAAGCAGCTAGCGCCCCAACTTCTGTCTCCCATGGCCAGTTTTTCTCCTTCACATCAGTCACTCCCACCTACTCCCCTGCTGAAACTTCCACCTATCAATCTCTTCCCACACAAGGCAAATGGTTCTTAGACCAAAGAAAATATCTCCTTCCAGCCTCACAGGCCCATTCTATTCTGTCATCATTTCATAACCTCTTCCATGTAGGTTACCAGCCACTAGCCCATCTCTTAGAAGCTCTCATTTCCTTTCCATCCTGGAAATCTATGCTCAAGGAAATCACTTCTCAATGCTCCATTTGCTATTCTACCACCCCTCAGGGATTGTTCAGGCCGCCTCCCTTTCCTACACATCAAGCTCAGGGATTTGCCCCTGCCCAGGACTGGGAAATTGACTTTACTCACATGCCCCAAGTCAGAAAACTAAAATACCTCTTAGTCTGGGTAGACACTTTCACTGGATGGGTAGAGGCCTTTCCCACAGGATCTGAGAAGGCCATCGCAGTCATTTCTTCCCTTCTGTCAGACGTAATTCCTCGGTTTGGCTTTCCCACCTCTATATAGTCCGATAGCAGACCGGCTTTTATTAGTCAAATCAGCCAAGCATTTTTTCAGGCTCTTGGTATGCAGTGAAACCTTTATATCCCTTATGGACCTCAGTCTTCAGGAAAGGTAGAACAGACTAATGGTCTTTTAAAAACACACCTCACCAAGCTCAGCCACCAACTTAAAAGGACTGGAAATACTTTTACCACTTTCCTTTCTCAGAATTCAGGCCTGTCCTTGGAACGCTACAGGGTACAGCCCATTCGAGCTCCTGTATGGACACTCCTTTTTATTAAGCCCCAGTCTCATTCCAAACACCAGACCAACTTAGACTGTGCCCCCAAAAACTTGTCATCCCTACTATCTTCTGTCTAGTCAGACTTCTATTCGCCATTCTCAACTACTCATAAAGGCCCTGCTCTTGTTTACACTGCCGGTTTACACTGTTTCTCCAAGTCATCACAGTTGATATCTCCTGGTGCTATCCCCAGACTGCCACTCTTAACTCTTAAAGTAAATAAGTAATCTTTGCTGGCAGGACTATGCTGAATCTCCTTAGGCACTCTCTAATTAGATGTCCTAGGTCCTCCTAATTCTTAGTCCTTTAATACCCATTTTTCTCCTTTTATTAGGACCTTATATCTTCCGTTTAGTTTCTCAATTCATCCAAAACCGTATCCAGGCCATCACCAATCATTCTATATGATAAATGTTTCTTCTAACAACCCCACAATATCACCCCTTACCACAAATCTCCCTTCAGCTTAATCTCTCCCACTCTAAGTTCCCACGCCACCCCTAATCCCGCCTGAAGCAGCCCTGAGAAACATTGCCTATTCTCTCTCTCCATACCACCCCCCAAAAATTTTCACCTCCCCAACACTTCAACACTATTTCGTAACATTTTTTAAAAATTTTTCTTATTAATATAAGAAGGCAAGAATGTGAGGCCTCTGAGCCCAAGCCAAGCCATCGCATCCCCTGTGACTTGCACGTATACACCCAGGTGGCCTGAAGTAATTTTAGAATCACAAAAGAAGTGAAAATGGCCTGTTCCTGCCTTAACTGATGACACTGTCTTGTGAAATTCCTTCTCCTGGCTCATCCTGGCTCAAAAGTTCCCCTACTGGGCACCTTGCGACCCCCACTCCTGCCCACCAGAGAATAAATCCCCTTTGACTGTAATTTTCCTTTACCCAAATCCTATAAAATGGCCCCATCCTTATCTCCCTTCACTGACTCTCTTTTCGGACTCAGCCCGCCTGCACCCAGGTGAAATAAACAGCCTTGTTGCTCACACAAAGCCTGTTTGGTAGTCTCCTCACACGGACGTGCATGAATTATGCTAAATCTACTCTGCCTGTGCTCTATAAATGAAACAACAAAGCCTGGATGACAGCACATCTGTTTACAGCATGGTTTATGGAATATTTTAAGCCCATTGTTGAGATGTATTACTTGGAAAAAAAAGATACTTTTCAAAATATTACTGCTCATTGACAATGTACCTGGTCACTCAAGAGCTCTGATGGAGATATACAAGGAGAGGAATATTGTTGTCATTCCTCTGACACAACATGCATTCTGCAGTCCATGGATCAAGGAGGAATTTAAACTTTCAAGTGTTGTTAAATAAGAAAAACATTTTATAAGCTATAGCTGTCATAGATAGCAATTCCTCTGATGGATATGGGCAAAGTAAATTGAAAACCTTCTGGAAAAGAGTCACGATTCTAGATCCCATTAAGAATATTCACAATTCGGGCCGGGCGCGGTGGCTCACGCTTGTAATCCCAGCACTTTGGGAGGCCGAGGCGGGCGGATCACGAGGTCAGGAGATCGAGGCCATCCTGGCTAACACAGTGAAACCCCGTCTCTACTAAAAAATACAAAAAATTAGCCAGGCGTGGTGGCGGGTGCCTGTAGTCCCAGCTGCTCGGAGAGGCTGAGGAGGAGAATGGCGTGAACCCGGGAGGCAGAGCTTGCGGTGAGCCGAGATTGCGCCACCGCACTCCAGCCTGGGTGACAGAGTGAGACTCCGTCTCAAAAAAAAAAAAAAAAAAAAAGAATATTCACAATTCATGGGAAATGGTCAAAATATCAACATGAGCAGGAGTTTGGAAGAGGTTGATGCCAGCTTTCATAGATGACTTTGAGGGGTTAAATGCTTCAGTGGAGGAAGTAATTGCCCATGTGATGGAAATAGCAAGAGAACTAGAATTAGAAGTGGAGCCTGAAGATGTAACTGAGTTGTTGCAATCTCGTAATTAAACTTGAATGGATGACAAGTTGCCTCTTATGGATCAGCAAAGTGTTTTCTTGAGATGGAAACTACTGCTGGTGAAGATGCTGTGAACATTGTTGAAATGACAATAAAGGATTTAGAATATGACATAAACTTAGTTGAGAAAGCAGTAGCAGGATTTGAGAGGATGACTTCAATTTTGAAAGAAGTTCTACTGTGTGTAAAACGCTATTCATCAGTATCACATACTACAGAGAAATCTTTTGTGAAAGGAAGAGTCAATGGATGCAGCAAACTTCATTATTGTCTTATTTTTCAGTAATTGCCACAGCCACTCCAAACTTCAGCAACCACCACCCTGATCAGTCAGCAGCCATCAACATGGAGGCAAGACCCTCCATCAGCAAAAACTAACTGAAGATTTAGATGATCATCAGCATTTTTTAAAAATAAGTTATTTTTAAAATTAAGGTATGTACATTTCTTTAGACATAAGGCTATTGCACACTAAATAGACTACCAGATACTCACTGAGTTACAGTAAATATACATTCAAATGTATGGAAAGTTTATGGAATATTCTAAATCCTTTGTTGTCATTTCAACAATGTTCACAGCATCTTCACCAGGAGTAGATTCCATCTCAAGAAACCACTTTGCTAACCCACAAGAGGCAACTCCTCATCCATTCAAGTTTTGTCATGAGATTGCAGCAATTCAGTCCCATCTTCAGGCTCCACTTTTAATTCTAGTTCTCTATGTATATTGTATTCTCATTATGTGTAAACATAATTTTTACATACATTGGGAAATAAAAAATTAATGTGACTTGCTTTATTGCAATATTTGTTTTATTGTGGTGGTCTGGAACTGAATCCACAATATCTCCAAGACGCCTTGTGCTGTTTTACACTGATTTTCTGTGGCTAGGTTAGAAAGGCTTTGAATATCACTTATATGTCCAACAAGTACACATATCATAAAATATTAATAAAACAAATATCTGTATATGCCACCCAGCCCAACAAATAGAAGATTATCTAACTCTTGAATGTGTGAATGTGTGAACTTATCTTCTTTCTTTCTTTCTTTCTTTTTTTTTTCACAGATTTTCACTCTTGTTGCCCAGGCTGGTGTGCAATGGCATGATCTCGGTTCACTGCTACCTCTGCCTCCTAGATTCTCCTGCCTCAGCCTCCCAAGTAGCTGTGATTACAGGTACCCCCCCACCATGCCCGGCTAATTTTTTGTATTTTTAGTAGAGATGGGGTTTCACCAAGTTAAGCAGGCTGGTCTTGAATGCCTGACGTCAGGTGATCCACCCACCTTAGCTTCCCAAAGTGCTGGGATTACAGGCGTGGGCCACCGCGCCTGGCCAATGAACATATTTTCTTTTTTCTCAGAGGTAATATTGTTCTGCTTTTCGTGTTTATAATTTTTGTCACCTTCTTTTTTTGTCATTATAGTTTTGCTATACATATATTATATATGTAACATGTATATATATGAAATCCCTAAATATATATTGTTTTAGTGTAAGTGATACCACCCTGTGTGCCTTCTTTTGTTACTTTATCATCAGCATTTATATATGTGAGTTTCTTCCATTTTGAGACATGTATTTCATGCATAAATAAACTATAATGTATTATTTAGTCATCACATTAGATAAATAAAGAACTCAGACCTTCTGAAGTGCCACCAAGGATAAAGGGGACTGTAAAAGGGATATTGGAGAAACAGGTTATAAATTTTGGCCTTTGATCAGCTACAGAATGAGTATTGTAATGGTTATATTTCATCTTGCCTTGTGTATGTCATATGTATATGTAACTGATTACATTTTTACTTCATTTTTTCCTTTCCCCTGTTATTTTATATGGCATAGTTGGTAGTAGCTAGGTTTATAAATTAGTCTATATGGTACTGGATATCAGCATAACATTTCAAATAAAACTAGTGAAGGAATGAACTGTGAAGAATTGCAAAAGTTATGAGATTTACCCTACTTGCAAGTTAACAGGTTAACCTGCCATAGTTTCATAGATGCTGATGGAAGACATAAGACTCCTGGGTCAGAAATGAAAGACAGTTTTTTACTCACCAATTGCAATAGCCAGAGAATGAGCATTTTTGGTGTCAGTTCCCCGAGACACAATTCCCAGGCAACTCAAACACGGCTGGATGGCACCTGTTTACGCAGTGAGTTGTGTTATAGGAAAGGAGTCCTGAGCTTTGTGAATCTTAATCTTTTATAGTGAACAGAAAGCATGCCTACTCTTTGCTCTGGAAGAGACACTATTTATATCATCCAAGGTTGTTCACTTATATACGTGTTCTCAAAAAGAATTAATATCAGAGATTAGAGACAGTGTGTTAAATTCTGACTCCTACCATTGGCATATGACAAGAGAGTTTAGGTACCTCTGAGGAAGTATTACAAATGTGTACTTTGGTGCCAGGTGTATTCATATCCACTAAGAACTTCTTTCCTCCTTAAGACATCAAAATACTTTAATAATGTCATTTATAGTGAAAAATTGCAGCCCAGAAACACATGTTGCATTTGGTTGTTATGTCTCTTTGGTATTTTTTAATCTGAAACTACTCCCAATCCCTTTTTTACTTTTATGATCTTGATACTTTTGAATATTATGGCCATTTATTTCGTAGAATGTACTTCATTTAAAAAAAGTGTTTCCTCATGATTAAATTCAGGTATCTTTGGCAGGATTAGCACAGAGTGATGCTATGGTCTTCTAATTGGAAGGGAAGGGAAAGGAAGAGCAAGGGAGGAGAAAGACGCAAGCATTCATTTTGTAAATTCTGATGGGTAGAGAATGCATTCCCTGAGACAAGGAGTTCTGGGAAAACTTCTATCCATAGAGTTTCTGAGATCTAGTTCTGACTTCTCTCATGACTGTGTGACCTTAGGCAGATTATTGATTTGGAAAGTATTTTATAAAATGGCAACTTATTAAGTTCTCAAGGTCATTAATAAAGTAATAGGTATGGAAAGTTCTTATAGCCAACATTAAATATGACATTTTTGCATAAGCAAATAAGTCCCTCATTAGTGTCATAGATTATATAAAAACTCACTCATAAAAACTGTAACTACTTTGGTCAATTCTGATTACAAAAAAAACCAGTAACAACTGGAGCCAATATATATTGCCTTCTTAGAAAATTTAGAATTGAACATAAAATGTTTATTTTTTTTTCAGTCTACATATGTGTGAACAATAAGCTTCATACTTATTTACCTTGCCTGATTTACTCAGATCAGATGAGCAGATGTACAGAGCTAAATTCTTTTTTTTTTTTTTTTTTTTGAGACGGAGTCTCGCTCTGTCGCCCAGGCTGGAGTGCAGTGGCGCAATCTCGGCTCACTGCAAGCTCCGCCTCCCGGGTTCACGCCATTCTCCTGCCTCAGCCTCTCCGAGTAGCTGGGACCACAGGCGCCCGCCACCACGCCCGGCTAATTTTTTTTTTTTTGTATTTTTAGTAGAGACGGGGTTTCACCGTGGTCTCGATCTCCTGACCTCGTGATCCGCCCGCCTCGGCCTCCCAAAGTGCTAGGATTACAAGCGTGAGCCACTGCGCCCAGCCTAAATTCTTCTACTTAGGGACATAAGATATGTTTTATCTTCTCTGTTTCAAGAGAAAAATAAAGGCTTAAATACATGCAAAGTGAAGATAAGACACTATGGTTCTTATTGCTTGGAGTCAGTCTCAAGCCTAGCTGATATTGGCAGTTGAAATCTTTTCACCCTATGAAAATATACGGATCCAGGTATCCTAGAAATAGTACTCTAGTTATAGGATGATAAAAAAATACTGAGGCAAAAACTACAGCTCCTATAACATCTTTTGAGTGAGGAATAAGGCAATATTTAATTATGTCTAAAAATCCTACAAAGCTGTACTACTTTTAGAGACCAGTAAAAATGAGCCACATATATTTTTAAATGAACTATGGGTATTGAAGAAAAATTTACGGAGGTGAGTAAAATTCTCAGCCACTAAGACTTTATTTCTCAAAAAATAAATAAATAAATAACACAAAACCACAACCACCACCATGGAAATCTATTTGGGTGGAAATATCACATCTGATCATACTTACTGACTCATAAAGACAAGATTTGGAGTTATAGCCTATTTGAGTTATAGCCCTCTGTTACTCTGCAGCTCTATAGTGAGGTCATTGCCAGCAGATGGTAAAGTACTTTATGTTCTTAAGAGATAACCAGCGAAGGAGATTCTACATTGCTTCTCAAGAATTTGTTCAGTATATTACAACCCTTGCTGTCAGGAAACTATTCTTCATATTTAACTTAAATCCCAGAAGCCAAAGTTTAGATCCGTTTGCTTCGGTTTAGTCCTCAGAGGAGAGATGGAGA
This sequence comes from Symphalangus syndactylus, assembly GCF_028878055.3. Taxonomy (NCBI): domain Eukaryota; kingdom Metazoa; phylum Chordata; class Mammalia; order Primates; family Hylobatidae; genus Symphalangus; species Symphalangus syndactylus. The sequence goes on from NC_072432.2 coordinate 43,850,165, forward strand.
ACAGCTGGGAATCATCTGTATAATATTTCTTTATAAATTAGATGGCTGAGATCATCCCACAGTGTTCTCTTTTACTGGATAATAATCTCATTCATTTAGCCTGTCTCCATATCACCTATTTTCAAACTCTTAATCATTTTAATTCACACCTGAAAATTATATGTTTTTCATGTTTCTCATAAATGGTGTACAAGACACTTCGATATTTATACCAGAGTTGAGAATAATTTCTTTTCTCTGCTACATATATTATATCCACCTTTAAATAATATGGTGTATTTCTAACATATCATTATCTGTATTCTTCATGCTGTTTCTTTATAGCTAAGTCACACATTCTTCAACTTAAATATGTGCATTTTCTTCTTCTGTATTTGTGTCACTTTAGAAACATAAATCTTATCGCTAAATTGAATTAAACTGAATTCTATTTTTTCTAACTAAGCCAAATATCCATTGCAGAGTGCAAATATCTTATTCTTCTATTTGAAATTACCTATGATTTTAATTTATATGCTCCACATTCCATTCATGTGATTATCAAATACAATATGAAAAAAAAAGCTTATTCAACATAGATCCTAGAAAATATTTGGCTTCCAGGTCAATGTTACCTTTGATGACTGCTTCTTTTTCCTAGGAAAATATTTCCACTGAGCAATAACATTAGCTTAGGCCAATCTTCCAGTCTTTAGGGACAACACACATACACAGTCTGTGGGCGGTGTTGATTTGCATTGCAGCTGCACTGAGTTTGTTCATGTAGCGTATTTGCTTTGCCATTGTAGACAGATAAGAAATGGCTCACTGTGAGCTTGTGTCACTTGGCTTTAGTGTATGCTAGCTTGTTCCGCAACATAGTTTGGTAGGTATATCTCACTCCTTCTTTTGCATGCCTCCAAACCATGGCCATGAACTAGCGCCACCAAAAAATTTTCCTATCACCACAAAAAGCGATATGTGCAGAAAATTTGTTTATAGTCTTGACCAGAAACTGACTGAAAGAAGGGGCTGCCACAAACATGCTAAACTCTATTTTTCCTGGGGTCATGATTTTCATTCCTGTAGTGATCTTAATTCAAGGTAAGATAAACTATATCTATTCTAACCAGTTCTGTCATTCTGTTCTCCAAAAAAGTTAGGTTTGTCTCACAGGATGCTATTTTTCTCAGAGCCATGCTGTGTCTTATTTTATTGTTCCTAAGGTGTTTTCCAGTTGATTTTCTAATGATTAAATTTAGCTATTTGGAGGGAAGCTTTCCTTCTTAAAAAGAGGTCGTGCATTGGCTCTTGACTGACAAAATTTATAGTTAGTGAAAAATACTTAATAAGGATTGGCATTTAAAAAGCTAAGGCAATAAATTCTTTTTTTTTTCTTTTTTCTTTTTGTTTTTTGAAACAGGGTCTCTCACTCTGTCACCCAGGCTGGAGTAGAGTGGCACAATCTTGGCTCACCACAGCCTTGACCTCACAGGCTCAGGTGATCCTCCCACCTCAGTCCCCTGAGTAGCTGGGACTACAGGTGCCTGCCACCACACCTGGCTAATTTTTGTATTTTTTACAGAAACCAGGTTACACCATGTTGCCCAGGCTGGTCTCAAACTCCTGGACTCAAGTGACCCGCTCGCCTCGCCCTCCCAAAGTGCTGGGATTACAGGCATGAGCCACCATGCTCAGCCTAATAAATCAATTCTTGATTAAAAATACAAATATATATATTGCTAAATTGAATTAGCTGAATCTCCTGAACTTCAGCCTTATTATATATTTTATTTTATGCACACACACACACACACACACACCCACATTTATAAAAGCCCTCAGTCATCCTTCATCCTTTCTCTCATGTTGCACATCAAATGCATCTAGAAATCATGTGGCCCACCTTCAAAAAAATTGATAATCAGACCACTGCTCATCAGTCTTAGGTTATATAAATATTTATTTATTTATATAACCTCATAGTATAAAACTCCCCAATGTAGTTCTCCATTCTCTTCCAAAAGCTGACACACAGAAAATGTTCTATTTTAAGTTGGTCATGAATTGATGATAGTTCCTCATTGCCCTGAATAAAAAAAATAGCCTGCATCTTTGAGTGTTTATTCAGAAATACATTTCAAAAAAAGACTTAAAATAGTTTCCAATTTGAATATTGTTAAATTAAAAAAATCAAAACCAAAATTTGCTGTTAGAAGATTTTCATTTAGACAGGTCTCACTTGAACTTATAGTTCCCTTATGAAATTGGAAATCATTCCTAGTAGTGGTTTTCAAAATTATTTGCTTGCCTATTCTCTAAAGGATTTTTCATTCATTTATTTGACAAATATTTCCTATGCACCCTCTATAGACAGGTGCTAGTCTATATCCTTGGAATACATCAGTAAACAAAATAAAACCAAGATCCAGCCTTCAAAAAGCTTACAGTCTAGTGAGAAGAAACAGATAATAAGCATAATAATTAAATTAAATAGTATATTAGAAGGTGATATGTGCTATGGCAAAAGGAAAAAGTAGAATAGGAAAAAGGAAGTCAGGAATGCAAAGGCAGTGGGAGAGGTTTAGGTGGTTTGTAGTATTAATAAGACCTGAGCAATGCCTTAAAAGAGGGGAGGGGATGAGGCAAGTGGGAGAAGACTATTCCAGATAAAGGGAACTGCCGATGCAAAGGCCCTAATGTGGAATCTCACCTCGCATGTTCAAGGGTGCCAATGTGTCTACAGGGTGGTAACGGATGGGAGAGCAGAAGAGGAGGTCAGAGAGGTATTGGAAATCCAGATGATGAAGGGCCCTGAGCGCCACTGTAAAGACTTTGGTTTTGACTCTGAGTAGAATGGAGGAGGGGGCCCTCTAGGGTTTTAAACAGATAAATAACATGATCTGAATTACATTTTGAAAGGATCATTCTGGTTGCTTTGAGAATAGACAGTATGGATGCAAGTGTGGAAGTAGGGAGACCTCTAAAGAGCTTATTGAATAATTCAAGTGAGAAATGACAATATCTCAGAAGAGACTGATGAGCAGTGGTCTGATTATCAATTTTTTTGAAGGTAGGTCACATGATTTCTAGATGCATTTGATGTGCAACATGAGAGAAAGGATGAAGGATGACTGAGGGATTTTATAAATGTGTGTGTGTAAGTGTGTGTGTATAAAATGAAATATATAATAAGCCTGAAGTTTAGGAGAGTGGACTGGGCTAGAAATATACATTTGAGAGTCATTCGCATATGGACTATGTTATTTAAGGTGATGAGATTGGATGAGATCACAAATGGATTGGCGGTAGAGAAGAGATGAAGGACTGAGCCATGTGACAGGTCAACATATTCAGGTTGGATTGAAAAGGAAGAAAAAAATAAGGACCTGAAAAAGAGAGACCAGTGAGGGAGAAAGAAAACGAAGAGTTTAGTCAAATGGAAAATCTATATTAAGGAGGAAAGATTAATCAACCAAATTAAATCCCCTAAGACAAAATTGATCATTGGGTTTAGTAACTGTGACGTGATGAGTGAAAACCTAATTTTGTAGCACATAATGAGTTAAAGAGAATGGGAGAAGAGGGCTGGGCATGGTGGTGCATGCCTGTAATCCCAACACTTTGGGAGGCCGAGGCGGGTGGATCATTTGAGGTCAGGATTTCACCTGCCCAACATAGCGAAACCCCGTCTCTACTAAAAATACAAAAATTTGCTGGGTGTGGTGGTGTGTACCTGTAATCCCAGCTACTCGGGAGGCTGAGGCAGAAGAATTGCTGGAACCTGGGAGACAGAGGTTGCAGTGAGCTAAGATTGCACCATTGCACTCCAGCCTGGGTGACAGAGTGAGACTCTGTCTAAAAAAAAAAAAAAAGGTGGAATTAGGGAAAGCAAGTATAGATGATTCTTTTGAGGAATCTCATTAGAAATGAGAACAAAAAAGGATTGTAGTTTTCTGAAGAAATGAGGTTAAAAGGATATTCCTAACACAGGAAAAATGACAGCATGTTTTGATACTGATAGGAAATAATTGGTAGAGGGTAAACACTGATGATGTAGAAAAGAGTGGGAATGCTATTCTCAGTCCTTTATAATTTTTTAAAGAGATGGGGTCTTCTTCTGTTACCCAGGCTGGAGTGCAGTGACGTGATCATAGCTCACTCTTCCCAGTTCCTGAGTAGAGGAAGGTTGAGACCTGTACCCACATGGAGAAACTGGATTTTGATCAGAGTATAATAGTTATCTTTACTAACAGGAGGGAATGGAAGATATGGTTACATTTCTTTGTGGGTGAGTACCTGTGGTGGTGAGAGACTCTGGAGGTGTTGCAGTTATTATAAATGACAAGGCCTAATAAAATATAATCGATAATCCTGGAATTTGATGGCTGAGGTAGGATGAAGAAAAAGATCATTGGAGAAGAGGAGTTCAAAAAACTGAATTTGCTGACTGGATAAAATAAGGTGCTGTGGTGACATTTCATTTTGTGTACGTTTCTGACATTCTGTTTGCTTCATTTTCATTGCATTTTTTTTTTTGTTTGTTTGAGACAGAATCTCACTCTGTTGCCTAGGCTAAGGTGCAGTGGTGCAATTTCAGCTTACTGCAACCTCCACCTCTCAGGCTCAAGTGATCCTCCTGCTTCAGCCTTCTGAGTAGCAGGGACTACAGTCGTGCGCCACCACACCTAGCTAATTTTTATAGAGACAAGATTTCACCACATTGCCCAGGCTGGTCTCAAACTCCTGGTCTCAAACGATCTGCCTGTGTAGGCCTCCCAAAGTGTTGAGATTACAGATGTGAACCGCTGCGCTTGGATGTTTTTATTGCTTTCTCTCTCACATGAAACATATTTTTCTTGACCATAATTAGGGGAGAGAAAAGAAATTATCATTAAACAAAAACAGTCATCCCTCTTGCTGCTCCATTCCAACACGGGCCAAAACACCCCATTTCTAACACCATGCACAGAACCGTGTGTAAAGAGGGAAATATATAAAGTTCTACTGTGGATTTATGGTGACTTACTTAAATGAGGCTTCACGGACAGCAATAATTTTGAACTTCTTCTATTTTGGCACTCCCAGAGATTTTTACACCCTGGCATAATGTACATATTAAATTCAGGATGGCTGGGCAGTTCACCTCATTTTTATATAGTGAAAGAGAGGGTGGGAGAGGAAAATTGGCATGACTCCTTGAACACAGTCATATTCTCAGGCAGATCGGTTTCAAGGAAGCGAACATATAAACGTTGAGAAAAGAAACTTGATTCCCTTAAAACTTTCCATGTTCACATCCCCCATGAGAAGTCTTCATGCGCCCTAGTGTGGAGACTACTGATAAAGAGTTGAAAATTTAACACAGTCTGGTTCATTAACATCCTATATGGAAATAAGACCTATCATGGCTCAAAATATTCAAGATGAAAGTTTAGTTCAGTTAAGGTAGAGGGCACATTGAAGAAAAAGCAGTTTAGAACTCTCCAGAAAGGAAGGAACATTCTTTTTCTAAACGAGGAACTATATTACCTTTTAGAGAACATTTCCACTTGGTGCCCATTCTTATAGTTTATGACACCGTAGGCACTTGACTACTGGAACAGTAAATCTAGGGATGGCAATAAACCCTCCCACAGGAGTAGGATAGGCCCAAGTTCCATCTGTAGCAGGTGATGAGACAGATTAAGTCTTGCAGGAAAGCCTGGTAACTAAGGGTTTCAATAGTCTTCAAACACAATTCAAGCAAACACTAACAAATGCATTAGTACAAACTGAGGCATCTGGATATTCTAGCAGGTTGGTGGAGCCCAGGACAGGGTTTGAAGCAAGGTTATTTATTATTTGAACCATGCAGACAATTGTCATCAGAGAAGTCTATCCGAGAGTAGCAGGGCCTCCAGTCAATAAAAACAACAACCTGTAACTAAGCACAGTACATACCTCTGCAGCTATTAACAAGATATATTGGCAGTAGAAGGAAAGGATGACAACTCTGATTGATAAATGGGAAACATCTAGTGAAGACCATTTGTTTCCATTGAAATAGAGATTTATTTACCTCCCAGGACACCTCTGTTCTCAGCCAGACCAACTCCTCCTCTGGTTGTGTTTTAGTAATGGGGCTGATACACATTTGTCTTAGTCTATTCCTGCTGCTATAATAAAATGCCTTAGACTGGGTAATTTATAAATAATAGAAATTATTTATAATAATAAAGCTTGGAACCTGGGAAGTCCAAGATCAAGGTGCCAGCACATTTGGTGTCTGGTAAGGGCTCACTGTCTGCTTACAACGTGGTACCTCTCACTGTGTTCTTACATGGTGAAAGAGATGGAAAGGTCAGGTGGCTCTCTGAAGCCTCTTTATAAGGGCAATAATTCCATTCATTGTGATTTAATCACTTTCCAAAAGGCCTCACCTCTTAATACCACACAAATAGGGATTGTTTCAATGTGGATTTTAAAGGGACATGTACATTCAAACCATAGCTACTTGATATCAAACCAATATTCTACTTGAGAATAACTGATGGGGAACAGATAGTAGCAAGAGCTACCATGAGTTCAGCAACACTTTTATATTTTACTACTTTTAAGAATATCTCCAGAAATCATAGCACTATTAATATCTATATTTGCAAATACTTTTATTTATTCTGAATAAAGGTAGCATTTAATGTGCATTATAGGCTTTTTACTTAGTTTTAAAACTCCTTATAGTCAGGTGGGCTAGAAATTGAGTCACTATTCTAATCCAGTTCCTTCCCACCTTCTCGTATTATCTTGCATCAGGGAAGTCCTATTCTTCACTGGTCACTCTTGAAGTATGTCCTCTATATTCATGGTTCTGAAACTGGGGTTCCTGGGAGGATTCCAAGGAAACCATCTCTATATATTTTGAAATGTGGTAGTGAACATATGGGCTTCTTACAAACTGGTAATTCCCAAAGCTGTGTGCAAATTTCCCTAAACTGAAGTTGTCGTTTCAGGAAAGAGACAATATAAAATTTATGAAAATATAATCTTTTTGAAGTGTTTAAAGACTTGTGAATTAGAATGTTTTGTCAAGAGTTCCAAAGAAAATTATACATTACTCTGATGCTGGGACACCTTAAAAAGTCAGAATATAAATTGGTTTGAGTGATATGATATACAAAATAGGCATTTCTTCAGCTTAAGCTATAGTCCCACAAAAATGTTTTCCTTTATAAGAAAGAACAAAAGTTATAAAGTACAGAGGAGAAAAATGATTACCAGAATTTTTGTCTTAAATCAAATCACCACCAGAGAGCTATAAAAGTGTCTTTCGTGCTTTCCCAAGCATTAGTAAGAATGTTTATGATTGGAAAAATTCATTTCCAAAATTTTTATGTATTTACTTTGCCATATGTTTGAAACTAGGCTTCTAACTGTCTCCCTGGATACATCAGTGAGTTTACAACAGTGATTATTTCCAAAGGAATCTTGGAGAAATAGAAGAAAAATAACAACAAATGAAACAATACATGTGTGGTTTTCAAATGTGGACAGGTTTAATATTAAGTGAAGTGTTTGGTTTATTTTCCCTTTTGTAAAACCTTAGGAACAATTTTAATCGTAAAAATTAACTAGAGATCACCTAATGGTGTGTATTGGAATTAAGTTAGCATTCCGACATATATTAGACAGCCTGAAAAGTCTTTAAGCTCAATTTATGAATAGCCCTTACACAGGAAAAATTGCCAGTGCTGAACACAGAGATTCTCATTTCCTTCCAGTTGCTGATCTTGAGACCTCACTTCCTCTTCTTCCTCTGTGCCTGTTCCTACCCTTATGCTAGCTCAGATTCCTCACACCCATTTCCCCAGTACTACTCAGTGTACAGTCTGTGGGAAGAGATGGCTGAGGGCAAGGAAGGAAGGGAAGGTGACCCTCTGAAAGCTCTGCTTGTCCTTTCTATTCCACTACTGGGCTCGTCTTATCTGCAGGGTCTCAGTACTAGTGTACTATCTCCTGCCTCATCCAGAGCCTCCAGCCTATCCGACTGCATCACTTCCACTCCAGCTCCAATGGTGAAATGCTCAGGATGGCTTTCCTTCTGGAAAAAGAAATGTCTGAGGAACAATTTTGAATAGATGCTTTTACTTTAATCCATTAAGAACAGTACCTAAAAAGCCAACAATATCACTAAAGTGGTCCTTCCTTCCTTCCTTCCTTCCTTCCTTCCTTCCTTCCTCCCTCCCTCCCTCCGTTCCTTTCTTTTGCAAAAATCCACTTTCATTTATTGAGTTTTCATTAGTTTAAATCCTTGAGGGGTAAAGCATCACTCGGACTCTGTGTCCAATAGCCTTAGTGGGAAGGTTGCTTTGGAATTTGGCATGAACCATGCCACTGTTTCCGTGGGCCGGTGTTACCTTTCCCCAGATTACTCTGGTTTTGTTTGATTTGCCATCAGGAGTCACTGTATTGTTCTTTGCTTTGTATACATAAACACATCTCTTGCTCAAATAGAATTCTGCTTCATCTCGGGAATAAACACCTTCAATTTTAAGAAGAGCTGTGTGCTCCCTTTGGTTCCGGAGACCCCGCTTATAGACCGCGCAATCTTGGCTCACTGCAAGCTCCGCCTCCCGGGTTCACGCCATTCTCCCTCCTCAGCTTCTCCGAGCAGCTGGGACTACAGGCGCCCGCCACCATGCCCGGCTAATTTTTTTGTATTTTTAGTAGAGACGGGGTTTCACTGTGGTCTCGATCTCCTGACCTCGTGATCCGCCCGCCTCGGCCTCCCAAAGTGCTGGGATTACAATCGTGAGCCACCGCGCCCGGCCGTGGTCTTGTATTTTCTTACAGTGTATAAGTTAAAGAAGATAAATAGGAGGCAGAGGAGGGAGCCTTCCTTATCAAAACGGAGGGCATGACTGGTAAAATTAGAGATGTAGATAAGTTAAAGTGATCACTTCGCATAAAATAAGGAATGGTTAAATTTATTAGTGGATTCTCTCCTTCCTTCCTCCCTCCCTTCCTTTCTTTCATTTTTCTTTCTTTCCTTTCTTTTATTGTCTTAAATATTTACAGAGATCTACTATATACTAGGCACTGTGCTGTGTTCCAGGTTTACAAGGTTTAAAGGAAATAATTATGCTGCATTCATCGGCATATTAAAATTTTCAGCAGCTCAACATAATAATGGTTTATTTCTTGCTTATGTCAAAGTCTTATTAAGTGTTTTGGATATGCTGATTCAGAGCTTCTGGTCTCCTAGAAGTCCACCCTTGGACACTTCGCACTTAGCAGGCTCATAAGTAAAAAGAGCACTTGAGGAAATGATAGCTTGTGATGTTTTGTGGCCACGCCTGAAAGTGGAGTGCATGATTTCTACCATTCCACTAACCAGAACCCAGTTGTGTAGCTCTACCGCAAGTGCAAGGGAGGCTGAGGAATGTAATCATCTCATGTGAACAGGAAGAGAAAATGAAATTAGTGAATATCTAGCCAGTCTCTGCTACATATGTGCTTGTGAAATTTAAACCTATATAATCAAAAAACAATGCAAAGAATAGTTCCTGGCACCTACTAGGCATTGTCTAAATTTGTTGGATGAAAAAGTGAGAGTGTCTGGAGGATAGGGTGGGATGAGGTGAGATGGAGAAAAATAGTGGGAGTTGTAAAAGAAGTTGGATAGGTTTCCAGTGTTTTCCAATGAGGGATTTTCTTAGAAATTTGGGTGAGACAATTCTTGGTTGTCTTAACTCCTTTTTTCATTACAAGCATTTTCAATGTGTCAAGTGCTATTATGAATGCTTTCTATATATTTAACTCATGTAATCTTCACAACAATCTTATGAGATAAATACTATTACTCCCATAATGATAAGAAAATTGAGGCACAAAGAAATGTAACTTTCTAGTCACACGCCAGTCATTGTGACAAGGAAGACACTCCACATTTCCAAGTGCTGCTTAAGGATAGAGTACTTGTCAACCTGGTTGACAACATCTAGATGTTATTTCACTGTTACTGGATTTCTATTCTTGCAGTTGAGTACTCAGTTAATCTGTATTTTAAGATGTATCTTACCTCTGGCTACTCTTAGGATCTTCCTTTTGATACTTTGAAATTTCTCTATAGTATAATGTGTATATTTCTTTTCATTTATTCTTTGTTAGATTCGTTAGCCTTCTGACTCTGAGGATTGATTTCTGTCGTCATTTCTGGAAATTTTTCAGCCATTACTTCTTTAAATTTTCTCTCCCAGTCTCTTTCTCTTTGTTGAACTTCCATTAGATGCAGGTATGATTTTCTCCATCTATTCCATATGTTTCTGATCTTGTTCTTTCATATCTCCTAGATCCTTGAGTCTCTAGATTACATTTGTTATAATTTCTTTACCTCTACTTTCTTCCAATTTACTAATTCTCTTTCAGTCATTTCCAATCTGCAATTTAACCAAAACATTGATTTGCTAATGTCAATTATTATATTTTTCATTTTTGACACTTCTTTGGACAATTTTTACAAATTTATTTAATCAATTTTGATAATTTGCTCTTTCATCATACTTTCAATGAATTATTTTATATCTTTAAATATACTAAACACTTATTTCATATTTTCCTTTGTTAACAATTCTAACATTTATAGTTTTAAAGATTTTAACATAGGAGTTTGTTGTTTCAGTTGACTTTTACTCGTGGTGTCTTGTTTTAATTTTTATTTAGTAATTTTTTCTTATGAGTTGATTTTTCCTGGAACTTTGAGAGAATTATTTGTTATTTGAGTTTAATGTACCTTTTTTCAGAGAACACTACAATCTGGAATTACTTTAAATTTTTTATTGTGTTTTTTGGGGGAGGGGCAAAATATTATGAATTCAGGCAACAAACCCATATGAGGGCAGGCTTGTGATTACAAATTATTAGGAGAAATTTTCTTTTTTTTAATCTTCTCAGAATGTGGCAGCTATCTTTCTCTGTGAGGATCGTTATTTTTTCTTATTTCACCTAATATAGATCCTGTCCTTTAAGTGTACTGACTTTATGCCAAGATCTCTGTCCCAAACTTGTATTCTGGTCAGGACCCCAGGTTTGTTTCTTGGCTTTATTAGTGGTCCATTAAAGCCCAGTGGAGCAAGACAGCTGAATAGAAGCCTCCAGCGATCACACCCTGCCCACTGCAGGGACACCAAATTGAGCAACTATCCACACAAAAGAGCACCTTCTTCAGAACCAAAAATCAGGTGAGTGATCACAGTACCTGATGTTAATACACCAAAAATAACAAAACCAGAGGAATCACATTACCTGACTTCAAATTATGCTACAGAGTTACAGTAAGCAAAACAGTATGGTACTGGCATAAACACACACACATAAACCAGTGGAACAGAATAGAGAACCCAGAAATAAATTCATACATCTACAGAGAACTCATTTTCAACAAAGATGTCAAGAATATGCATTGGGGAAAGGACAATCTCTTCAATATGTGGTTCTGGGAAAACTGGATACCCATATGCATAAGAATGAAACTAGACCTCTATCTCTCACCATATACAAAAATCAAATCAAAATGGATTAAAGATCTTGGACTGTGAAACTACTAAAAGAAAGCATTGGGGGAAATTCTCTAGAACATTGGACTGGGCAAAAATTTCTTGAGGAATACCAAGACAGCACAGGCAACAAAGCAAAAATGGACAAATGGGATCACATCAAGTTAAAAAGCTTCTGCACAGCAAAGGAAACAACAAGGAGACAACCCACAAATTGGGAAAAAGTATTTGCAAACTATCCATCTGACAAAGGATTAATAACCAGAGTATCTAAGGAACTCAAATAACTCTATAGGAAAAAGTATAATAATCTGATTAAAAATGGGCAAAAGACCTGAACAGACATTTCTCAAAAGAAAACATACAAATGGCAAAAAGGTATATGAAAAGGTGCTCAAATCACTGATCATTAGAGAAATGCAAGTTAAAACTACAATGAGATATCATCTTACCCTAGTTATAATGGCTTTTATCCAAAAGACAGGAAATAACAAATGCTGGCAAGGATGTAGAGAAAAAGGAATCCTTGTGTATTGTTGGCGACAATGTAAATTTATACAACCACTTGGAGAAGAGTTTGGAGGTTCCCTCAAAAAACTAAAAATGCAACTACTGTTTGAACCAACAATCCACTGCTAAGTATATACCTAAAAGAGAGGAAACCAGTGTATTGAAGAGCTATCTTCACTCCCATGTTTATTGCAGCACTATTCATGCTAGCCAAGATTTGAAAGCAGCCTTAGTCTCTATCAATAAATGAATGGATAAAGAAAATGTGGCACATGTATACACAACAGAATACTATTCAGTTATAAAAAAGAATGAAATCCTGTTATTTGTAACAACATAGATGGAACTGGACGTCATTATGTTAAGTGAAATAAGCCAGTCACAGAAAGACAAACTTTGTATATTCTCACTTATTTGTGGGAGCTTTTAAAAAAAGTAAAACAATTGAATTCATGGAGATAGAAAGTAGAATGATGGTTACCAGAGGCTGGGAAGGGTAGTGGAGGTGGAGGAGGAAGGTGAGATGGTTAATGGGTACAAAAATATAGTTAGAATAAAAAAGATCTAGTATTAATAGCACAACAGGATGATTAAAGTCAACAATAATTTATTGTACATTTCAAAATTCAGTTATTTTAACTAAACTTTTAGTTATGTGTATAACTGGATGTTTGTAACCTCAAAGAAAGGATAAATGAGGAGGCATAGATGGCATAAATCATGGCCAAATAGAAGCCTCCAGCAATCGTTCCCCCTACAGGAACACCAAATTGGAAAACTATTCACCCAAAATACACCTTCTTAAGAACCAAAAATCAGTCCTGTGACCCAGCTATGTGAGCTACCCTGTTACCCTGTGGAGAGACCCATATTACAAGAAACTGAGGGCAGCCAAAAAGTACAAGATGCCCTTAGTCCAACAGCTCAAGAGGAACTCAATCCTGCTAACAACCATTGCACAAGGAAAATAGAAGTCTTCTCATCATAAAATAATTTTGTGGAAAGGACTCAATGTAAATATAACATATATAATGCAAAATCATGAAGGAAGTGATACTAAAGGCAAGAATGTAAGGCTCATTCTCAGAAATTATAGTGTTGGAAGGCTTACTTTAAAGGAGTTTTTGAATCTTACACCAAAACAAAGTAATCCAAAAGAAAAAAGGATAAATACCTAAGGTGATGAATACTCCATTTACCCTGATGTAATTATTATACATTGTATACCTGTATCAAAATATCTCATGTACCCCATAAATATATACACCTACTATTGTACTCACAATAATAAAAAAAATTGCTCACTTTCCATATTCTTATTATTTCTAATCTCTGAAGGGTTCTTTAATTCCTCTGCCAGAATTAATCAATAATCCTTTTTGAAAAGTATTTTATACAATATTGTTCAGTGCTTCCTACCAGGAATAATTTCTCTGAACATCAGACTGCCGTATTTCTGGAAACAGAGGTTAGGACTGGATATCTTATCAGACCTTAAAGTCTTCACCTGCTGTATACTGTATGCCTGCTTATGTGAACTAACTGATATATAATATGTTTTAAATAATCATAAATGGACAACACGTGAAAAGATCTCTGCAAAGGAGCCATAAATGGAAAATATTAAAAATGCAAGCACAGATAGACAACGAGGAAATTACGAAGCTGACTTTCTTCCTGCCCATCTTTGACCAGCTATGTTAAAAGATAAAAAGCAAATGATAATCTAATTGAATATGAAAGGAAGTAGTCTAATAAAATTAGTCAAACAATCAAGAAGGCCATTTGAGAGATGAATTTAATCTACTATCATTAGCAATAAGGCCTGTGCTAAGCAATAATTATACTAGATATCATACTAGATATTAGATAATTATAGTAATATATGATTTTACACAGAGGCAATACATATTTGCATGGTTTCTTTTTCCTTACTTTGTTTAGTCATAGCTGATTTTTTAACAAGTTTGGAGATCACTGCTGTAATCAACTGGATTCCTTTTCTGTATGCAACAAAGAGCTATGAAAGGTTTTGAGCCAAAGAATAACACAATTATTTTGCTATTTGGAAAGATTATTTAATTGTAAAAATCAAGATGAATAAGAAAGAGCAAGAGTAGAGTGAGGAAGACCAGTCTCTAATAATCTAACTTAATGTTCAGGACAGCTTCCTTTTCTGTGTCCTCAAATACAGTTTGATAGCAATTTCCATCAAACCTGAAGTCTGATTGTCAGTTCAATTAAAATTACCATTAGTTATGGCATGCCATTGAGTTGGCTTTCTTAACCTTGCTTTAAAAATCATGATCCAAAACAATTTATGTTAAAAAAAAACTAACTGTGCTTCATAATTATGGGTCATAATTATGACCCAAAAAAGTCAAACAAGTGTTCAAACATAACTTTAAAAAAATGATTACCAGCAGACATGGAACATAGTACATAATAATTAATTGAATTTAATTTTGTTTTAAGATTATAATTGCTACAGCCAATGTGTTGTGGTCCAGACTAAGAGTGAAACTTGTAGAAGAAAATTTAGCAGTTTTGGAGTTTGTTTCTCTGTGAGATGGTTCATATTCATTCACACAATTTATGATTCTTATTTATTTCTTTTGAGGAGATAAAAATCAGGAGAGGCAGTGTGCGGTGGCTCACATCAGTAATCCCAGTGCTTGGGAGACTGAGGTAGGAAGACTGCTTGAGCCCAGGAGTTTGAGTTACAATGAACTATGATGGTACCACTGCACTCCAGCCTGGGCAACAGAGACAGACTTGTCTAAAAACAAAAATAGAAAAAGTCAGGAGACTCGGACAATTTACAGTTATGTGTCTTCACAGCATTATAGTTAGGTAAGTAAATGCAGACTCAACATGACAATCTTTGACCTTTTTCCACATTGTTATGTACTTTTTCTCTGAGCAGCCCACAGGAAACGCAAGGCTGTATCACTTTTATCACCAACAGTGTTGACACCCTGAGTTTCTTGCTGAGGGTGTCTATATTTTTTCTCTGGAATAAAAGCTATAATTGATGGAAGAATTAGAGTTAAAGAGATAAGAGAAAAAAAGATTCTAAAAGAAAATGAGTCTAATTTGATTTTTTTTTTTTTTTTAGATAAAAGATAAAGGAGCCGGAAAAAGAGGTCTGTGACTAAGCCTGTTTAACATGGTAACAATGAGGGTGGTCACATTCTTAGTTAGTCATTAAATTTTTTGGTAGGCTGAGAATGAAGAAAAGCAAACACAATCAAGGAAATCAAGAAGATATTTTACTCCCTGGCACAAAAAATACCAATGATTCTCAATCCATTAAGTAATTCCAAATTAAAGGTTTTTCTGAAAAAAATTAACTTCATATGAATTTTATAGCAGGGCAAAATAAGACAATTTAATATTAATGCACAATCGATGATGAAAAAGTAGCATTTTATTATCTTTCTTATCACCTCTTACTCTTATTTCTTCTATAAGGAGACACGGGACCTGGAGTGAATCTGCAGGCCTGAATTTTAGGTTGGCTATTTTCTAACTAGTGCACTTGGACAAGTCACCTACTTCTTTCTGTGCTTGGATTCTCTTATTTGTAAAATAGAGATTATAATAGTACCAATTTTATGTGGTTGTTGGGAGGAGTCAATGAGAAAATACACTTGAAATACTGAGAAAATTATCTAATAGGTAGTAGACAAGGTAGTCAATAAATGTAGTAAGTGTAGTCAATAAATGTTAGCTACTATTATTATTTCCTTTGGTCAAATGCCAAAGGAAACTTAATTGAATTGTGAGATAGTAATTCATTATTTATGCAAATTATTTTTTCAAAGGCACTGAGACTATAACTGCAGAGCACTGCATTGGATTACCTTTCCCAGAGACAACTATCGCATTGTGCTCTGGACACAATGTGTGGCCAAACCAAAAATTCTTTCCTTCCCTTAACTCTTCATATGTTCCTCTCCTCCTCTGTAAGCTACAAACAGACACAAGAATAGGATCTGACTTGATTCACCTCTGAATTCCCACAGCCTGTCACAATACCGGCACTTTGTAAATGCTTACTAGATGTTGTTCAAACAAATGATTGATAATGACCACATTTCTATTTTGCCTTTGAATTTTTTTCTGAGCACCAGATGCACAGAACCATATATCAATTAGATATTTCCACTTGGATTTCTCACAATTACCTCATGGTGAACCTCTTAGTGGGCTCTTCACTTGGCTTTTTTTTTTTGTCTTGGTGTCATGCAACAGATACCTAAGGCAAGTGTTTTCATAATGTCACCGTTTTCTTCCTGTCTCTGGGATTTGCTCTTTCCTCTCTATTGCATTGCAACAGTTTCCTCTTGTCTCTTTGCACCCCGTCTTTAGTCTTTACAGAGCTCTCTTCCCATCCCAGAGTCCAATACATTCTCTTACAGAGCGTTCTTTCTAAAATGCAAATCTAATAATGACACTTTTTTTGTATAAAATCCTCCAGTGTCATCCATAAAAGATTGGCTAAAATTTTAATTCCTCAATATGGCATAGTAGGCGTATTTCTTTTCTCCTATCTATTCCAGTTTCCTCTTTCCCATTTTCCAGCTTACCCAGACATCCTGGGTTGTTTGCAGTCTCTGAACAGTTCCTCTATGCTCACAGACCTGGGATTTTAAAATATGCTGCTATCACTGCATGGAGCATTCCCTTCTCCCCTTTACCTAGTCAATTCTAAAGTTTGTATCTCCTCCTTTGGGAAATATTTTCTAGTCTCTATATATTCATTTTCCATTCTATGCTCACCTCTACCACATTCCCAGTTGTATAACTGTCTTTTCACTTCCATGCACCCATTATTAGACTATTAGTTCTTGAGGCAAGAAGGAGGAGCATTAAATAGGGAGTCAGGAGAGGTAGCCTCTACTCTCAGCCTTGCAACCAACACTTAGTTCCATCATAGACAAAGTATGAGTGACGCTGGATCTCAGCTTTTCTTTTCTTTATTGCAGGTCTTACCTAGATTATCTTTATATGGAATCTAAGTAGTTCCATACAGAACATTTAAAAATATATTTGTGATATCTTTTATTCTATTGCATTTCTGCAAACACTGATTTCCATCTGACAAAGTCACTTCAGCAATCCTTATTGGCTGCAAGTCACAATCTACAAGGAGACCATGACCCAGAAGCAAAGCAAGTGAATCAGAAACACCTTTCTGCCGTCTACCATATAATTTTCCCTAACTAAAGTAAGTATCCTAAAGGCTCAAAACAAAATAAAACAAAAACAACTATGAGTTTTGTAATGTATGAACACAGGGTGTTAAGAGGTAAATGCCAAGAGAGGAAGCTGGATACAGGTAGGAAATTTATGAGGATGTGCCTGGATTATAGTGTAAGGATTAAGAACAATGATTTTAAAGACAGACTGCTTGGGTTCAAGTCCATATTATTTTCATTATTAGTTGTGTAATTGTGAGCAAGTTCTGATCCTCAGTTTTCTTACTTATCAAATAGGAGTAATAATAGTAGTAGTAATAATAAAAAATCATAAAAAATAATAGTAGTAGTAAAATACTTATCAAATAAGAATAACAGTAGTAGTAACAATAATACATAACCCCATAGTGCAGTTATGAAAATTAAATATATTAATTAATATGAAGTACTTAGAACAATGCCTAGTGCCAGTAAGTTATGTTAGCTAAGAGTATTGTTAAGATGTAATAAAAAACAGTAAATCAAATCACAAAATGGGGCCACTGTATCTATCTCAAAAGAAAAAGTCAATGATGTTCTTAAGAACTGATATATTTGATTGGAGATCATTCGGTAATAATTGATTGAAATATTAACTAGAATTGTCAACATAAATGGTAGTATTCTACATAGGGTGTCACTAGTTATATATATGACTATACTGGAGAAGATGATGAAATTTTTCTTTGAAAACAACCAGAACACTTAAGTATCACTGACCAGGAATTGAAACACTACTTTTGTTATAAGCCTTTGGAATTTAGTTGAATAGTGATAATTTTATGCAGATCAGATTTAAAGACATTTAAATTAATAAAATACTAATAACCAACTAGAATTAAATTGTTCATAACAGAAAATTATTTAAATAAAAATTCAACAAAATGAAACAAAAAAATTCAGTAATTATGCATAGACTCACTGCATAATAGCCTGTCTCACCACACAAACACACACACAAAACCACATGGAAAACAATATCCTGATTCTGTGATGGATGAAAACCTAGGTCAAACTTACATTAAAAGCAAACAGCCACTTGGCTTAAGAATCCTAGTTGAGATACTTGACAATAATCTCCAGGATCTTAGGACCATCAACTCTGTATTAAGCATTGATCCCAATGGCCTCAAATTGAACGTCGTTTGAGCTGTGCACATACTTTGGCTTGAAGATGGACATTGAACCATTAATTAGTTTTCCATGCAAACATTTTTTGTAAGGTTTGGACATCAGATAAAGCAGTACAACATTTTTCAAATTAAAAGCAGTCATATGACGTCTCTGGGGGAATAACTGGCAAACACAAATACAAGTATTGAACACATATGCTAGAAAGACAATAGGCATTTTTCTTTGTGCTTATGATAATGACTTAATTCAAAACTGAGCTCACTTTGGACAGTATGTTTGCTTATTTGTTTATTTCAATGAATCAGAAAGGACATGAGTTATATTTTCTGCATCCAATAAATGTTATTATTTAAAACTAAGCCAAATACATTCAGAAAGATTTTGGCAGGTGCTAAAGAATCACTGGTGTGGTAGTCACTCAAGGCTCAAACCAAATAACATATGATGAAAGTTCAAGCTCAATTTGGAGAATATTTTTAAGTTCTGGTTTAGCTCAGGATGGATAGGTTTTTTTTTCAAATATTTTTATTGTGATAAAATATACATAACACAAAATTTACTTTTTTAACCATTTCTAAATGTATAGTTTAGGGACATTACACTGTGCACATTCAAACTGCTATGTAGCCATCACCACTATCCATTTTCAGATCTTTTTCACTATCCCAAAGGATGAGTAGTTTTAGAATACATACACGTTTGGCTTTTTCCCATTTGATTCCTTATAAATGTCTTTTGGAAGAAACTCTTGATTACTTTACAGTTCCTTTAAAGAATGTGTATCTGAGTTTACCATATGAGTTCAATTTGTTCAAATGGATGCTTTGCTGTTTGTTTTTTAATTCTCTGCTTGGGATCACTAATAAATAGCCCTACTGCGCATAAGGCTTAAGGCAGTCCCAATGCGCAGAAGGTTACCTTGGATTATATTTCCATTCAGTGTGAAACAGTGTAAGAATTAAAAAATAGTGTCAGTATTTAGGCACCTGAATGATCAATATTCCACTTCATTAAATAATTTTTGGATCTATGTTCACAGTGATCCCATTTTTTAAAGACACATCTTGAAAAAAGTTGAAAGAAAGAAAACCAATGGTTTGAGGCTAAGAATTCAGTCCCTGTCTCTCTAACCAAGCTAAATAACCATATGTTTCATTTCAAGACCACCGGCCTCCAAGTATTAGGCATAGAATTAATAGAGCTAATGGATGACTACTTGAATTGGGAGTAAAGCTTTACGCTTTGAGTTTAGCTTGGGACAAGCATTACAATTTTACTGAGTTGGCTAGAGGGTTAGTGAGATTACCTTGATACTGACTCTGATTTAGAAGCTAGTTCCATAGAGCCTGATAATCCTTAAATGGCATGGAGTGTAACACCCACAGAACTCTAGAACATCAGGGAAAACCAAGCTCCAGGTTGTTTCTACTTCACAGAGCCTTCTCAGGTGTGTAACCCTTGGGGGAAGGAAACTTGCTTATTTTGCGCACCACTCATTTCTGGAATAGTGCCAGGCAGATAGAAGGCACTCAAGAAATAGTTCTAGACTGAAAGAATATCCCACCCCGCCAGCTCCCCACACCCCACCGCCTCCAACAGACACACACATCCCTTGTTTACAGCAGCATGAAGGTACAAATGAGGTCATGTTAACATAAATTTTTCCAAATTTAACAGGCTCTGTGCCTCACTTTCTTGACTGACAGTTATTAGCATCCCTCTTCCAAAATCTTCAGTTTTTTGTAACATCCCCAGAGTATGTCTCACGTGTGTAAGAACAAGTCTGGTCTGGTTCTCCTGACTTGCCTTCCTTGTTGCTTCTGCCTGTTACCTACGAGCACATTGAGGGAGTGTCTCCTCATGATCACTGCCTTAGCTAAACAATGTGAGAATGGGAAAATATTGCTGCCTTCAACAAGGGTGCATGTCCTGATGCTCCTGCAATGAGAAATCTTGGGATGGCAAATGGTACAAGAAATAGAATCCTCTCCTCATCCCAACTCAGTGCTACACTTTGACATGGAGATCCAAAGCAGTACTCACAAAGTTGTTTATGAAAAGAGCCCCATTCTCTGCTTCCTGCAACCCTACAAATCTAGTTTTGGGGCCAGGCAAGGAGAACACAAACCTGAGTTTTCTCTGTCTTCCCATCCCTTTTCTTTCACTCACTGATAGACTGAAACAAAAATGTTCTCCTCCCATGCTTATAAAATAATTCAAGTCAATATCTTGGATGAAGGGCTGACTCATTGACCCAGTGCCTGCAGCCAGACTCTGAATCCTAGCTTGGGATCTGCTGAGATACCCCATCAAGTTGTAGAGCAGTTTGTTTTCATTAAATGAATCATAATTACCATTGATAGAAAAGTTACAATTCAGATTGACTTGGCATAAGTCACGTATCCATCTCTGTGTTTGGGAAGGTAGAGCAATGTGATGGAAAGCCCCATTAGAACCAAGTGGAATGGGGAAAGGGGATGCTAGATTGTTGAGAAAATAACAAGACCCACTATTTTCTTTAATTAGAATTAATTTTATGATAAACTGGGTGTGGTGGCATGCACCTAGAATCGCAGCTACTTGGGATGCTGAAGTGAGAGGATCGCTTGAGCCCAGGAGTTCAAGTCCAGCTTGGGCAACAGAGCAAGAATCTGTCTCTTAAAATAAAAATGTATGATAAACTAAAAAGGCATTTCTTTCTCATTTAATGGGCTTGAAATCAGATAATCACTAAAACTATGCCTAGAACATTTCTTTCTTCAAAGACTGGACATTAAAAATTTGGATTTACTAAGAGAACTATAAAATACAGCAACACCTATAGTAGGAAGTGTCTCACACAATGCCAAGAGCATAAAAAAATGTGTACAAATCCCTGTGTGATCAGAAGGCGAAACCCATATCCCTGCATGTTGGGCATCTATTATTTGCTGTCCAGCATCATCCTCTGCTTTCTGGAAACAGCATCCTAAAACCACAACCCCCATTCCCAGCCAAGTGGTTGGGGTAGGATTGATCTTTAGATCTGGAGTGAGCCTTTGTTGGTTTTCCCTGATCACCACACCCTCCACCACCACTCAGGACTCAGTGATTGGTTCAGAGATGAGCACATAACCCAGTCACCCAGGAGCAAGGTAGGGCTTTTGTGGGCCCTGGGTACTTTTGCCTATGTGGACACCTTCCTCCGTACAAAAAAATTAAAAATCATATTTTAAATGGCACTGATACAAAGATAGATATATTGATATTGTTAATAAAACATTTTCCTTGAACTAGAAGTGTTTTTTCAACTGATCTTAAAAGAAATTAAAACATTTTCATGGGCCCCTGAAAGTATTGCAGGCCCTAGGCACAGAGCCTTGCTGTGCCTAATGATAAATTGGCCTTGCAGTCAGCCAGTGAGATTCTAGATGACATTTGCCAGGCCTCTGGGAAACAAAAGCCTTCTATTCTACTGGATTTGGTGGCAAAAGACCTTTGGGCTTGCACCTGCTCAGATATTTTCAACCACAAGGGGTAATCTGGAAGTAGCTGGAAGCCATGAGGAGGAACCTGGGAATGGCACTAACTTCATATAAGCAGAACCGAGGGATGAAGCTGGTGATAACAGCATGAGATCAGGCAGCCGTTTCTATACCCAATACAATTCTTTTTTTATTTTTTTCTGAAGTCTGTGTAATTTGGGGTTGCTGTTGAACAGGGTCCTCCCTGAAACAACTGCCTAATGAAAACTTAAAAAGCAAACACTTTGCTTGTGTTGTTACTGTAGGCATGTTATGGAAGAGGCTTGATAATTCCATTTAACCTTTTATGATGTCTTAGTGCAACTTCACTGCTTTCTTTTCATAGTTCTTTTCCTTCTCTGATTCATATTGGTCAGAGCGATTGTTTACAAACAGAAATGTACTCCTGTTACTTCCTTACTTAAAATCCTTCAGTGATTCCTCACTGCCTGCAGCACAAGCTCCACGAGGTTCAGTCTGGTGGGTTAGGCTCAGACCGCGCCTGCCTCCCACCAGGATCCCTGCTTTACGTAGAGATTGGAATGTCTTCTTCACTCTTCTGTGCCTTTACTTGAACCTTCCCTCTGCCTGAATGCTTTTCTTCTTCCCCACACCTTCTCATCTTCAAGTTTTGGCTTAAGTATTACATAGTTGTTGCTCAATAAAGGTTTATCAAGTTGATTATATCTAAACTCTCAAAAGAGAGTTGAGAGTTGGGCTTATTGATCACAAATGCACTGTTACTATGACTGTGTTTAAACATACAGTTAAGGCTTAGTTCTCTATACATATATAAGAAATAGTGGGTAGAGCATGGTATTAGCAACTGAGAGAGTTCTCAAGGAGAAAAGTTTACATGTAGTTTCCACAGGCTTCTTTCTTTCCATCATGCCATGGGAGACTTGCTGTGGTCTGACCTCTGCTTGCTTTTCAGGCTCATCTACCTGGAGCTAGATGCTAGCTAGAACTCTGGCCCTGATCAGCACTAACTTACCTCAAAGGCATTTTTCTATTGGGAAGACTTTCCTCCACCCTTAGCAGTCAATTATCTTTCTCTCTGTTATCCTCGAATCTTTTTTTGTTTTTCAGATGGAGTCTCGCTGTGACGCCCAGGCTGGAGTGCAATGGCGTGATCTCGGCTCACTGCAATTTCTGCTTCCTGGGTTCAAGCGATTCTCCTGCCTCAGCCTTCCGAGTAGCTGGGACTACAGGCGTGCGCCACCAAGACTGGGTAATTTTTGTATTTTTAGTAGAGATGGAGTTTCACCATGTTGGTCAGGCTGGTCTTGAACTCCTAACCTCAAGTGGTCTGCCCGCCTCAGCCTCCCAAAGTGCTGGGATTACAGCTGTGAGCCATTGTGCCCGGCCTATCCTTGAACTTTTAACTAACTGTTAATATTGCAGATGCTTATGCCACATTAGAGAAATAACTAGCAAATTTGAGCCTGGCTATTAATTCCTCTTCCTTGTCACTACATATGTAAACATTGCATTTTACTGAGACCAGTTTCCTACCTGCTGTTTTGTTTTGCTTTCTCTTGGCTGTTTTCTTTACTTTTATTTTCCACAGTCTTAATGTTCCCAAGGAGGCTTATCAATCTGCATTTTAATATGAATAAAGCTTGATTTTTTCCTGTTCTTTTAGATAAGAAATATAATGGAAATGGATTTCTTCTCATTTCCTAGTGGACTATCTTTTGCACTCCCTGGGTGCATGCACCCCACTTTGGAGATCATGGGTCTGTGCCTGTTATTAGCTAATGTCTCCCAGCTACAAATCTACCCTTCTGTGCTCAGCTGGTACTGAGCGGGGGCTCTGCCAATCACATTTCTCCTTGGCCAGCTAGCTGTCTATTAGACTTTGTCAGTAGAGGACACTACTGTGTCAAGCTGTCAAGGCTGGAAGAGGAGGAAGGGAATTGCTGTTTCCTGTTTTTCCCTGTTTGTTTGCTGTACCTCCCAGTGTCAAGCATCACCCTAGCAACATTTCTTCATCCTGTAAGAGGCAGTTCATTCTAGTAGCAGCCCTTGATCTTAGCTCTCAGTTCTTCCAACCCTTGTAGGACCAGCCTCACTGTGCCTCTCAGGGACACTATCAGCAGCTGACCTGCATCCCTCCTCAGAGATCTGTGTCCCAGCCTCATGGGCCCCTCCTCAGGGGTCTGAGCTTCAGCAACATGGGGCATCTCCTTCAAGCTTTTAAGTTTAAATAATGTCAACCTCTTTCCCTTTGTTCATGTAGGCCAGGAGAGGTGAGTTGCTTCCTGTGTATGCTAACCTCCATGGAATTTAAAGGTACTCTTTTAAACTTTTTAGTCCTTCAATACTTAGTATTTCCTTTTCTTAAGTTTTCTTGGTTAAAATAACTGGTGTGGTCATAGTCTCCTGATTGGACTCTGACTGAACCTGTCTTCCTCCATGGTTCTTTGGAGATTGTCCACAGCTTCAGTGTCCTTATATCAGGCTTATCTTGCCACATACCTGGTTACACTGGATTCATGTTGACCTCAAAATTCCAAGTTTAGCCTTATGGTCAACAATTATCTCAAAATGACTGTCGTAGTTAATTTATGTGTCAACTTGGCTGGGCTACAGGGTGCCCAAACATTATTCTAGCTGTTTCTGTGAGGATGCTTCTAGAGAAGATTAACATTTAAACTGGTGTACTTTGAGCAAAGCAGATTGCCCTCCATAATATGGTTGGGCTTGATCTAATCAGTGAAGGCCTCAGTATAACAAACAAACCAGCCTCTCCTGAGCAAGAGGGAACACTCCAGCAGATGGTCTCCAGGCTTCACCTGCAACATTGGCTCTTCCTGGCTCTACAGCACATTGCTCTTAAACGGGAACTACAACATTGGCTCTCCTGGGTCTCCTGGACTTGCCACCTTCCACAATCATGCAAACCAATTCCTTAAAATAAACCTCTTTTTATATCTATGCACGTTGGTTCTGTTGGTTCCATGTCTATTGGTTCTGTTTCTCTGGAGAACCCTGACCCAATACAATGACCATTAAATATTTCATGAAGAAATGGCTGTTCTGACTTTGCCTCCTAGTACACTCTGCTACACTGGCTGATAACGGTGGAAGCTGCTACTTCTCTTGCCAACCTTAGCAACTATTTGTGGGCAAAGTGTTCTTAGTATACCTCGTTCCCTGAAAAAAGCAATATATTTTTTTGTCTACGTTATTTTCTTTTTCTTTCTTGTATTTTAAAATGTCTCCTCTTTTTGTAAGTTGACAGGAGCACATTGATATTTAGAGGAAAACTTCGCAGCATTATGTTGCTGCCATAATGCTGCATAACAAATTCTCAGTGGCTTATAACAACAAACATTTTAGTGTCCTCATTCACAAGTCTACAGTGCAGCTGGGATGGCTTCTTACAAGAATGCCCTTCTTATGTCACATCACAGGAGTGGAAGAGGAAAATCCAAACTGTGAAAGCACATTTAAAGCCTCCGGTTGTATCACATCTAGTATTATACTCTGGGCACAGCAAATCGCATGGCCAAGGTTTCAGCCAAATGATGACAAAGTACACTCTGCCTACTGAGAATCCACAGCAAGGATGGGTAAATATATAGAATATATATTCTATGGCTTGCCTATATCTATAAGAAAAAAAGATGAAAACCACAATAGGAAAAATACTCTGGGGCAATAGCAGGACATTCACAAAAGTATACGTATAAAAACAAAGAAACATGGGATGTTCAGTCTTATCTGTAAACAGAGAAATGCCAATATAAAATACTGTGAGACACTTTTTAACCCATGAGATTGGCAAATAATAAAATGATAAATATCAGCTCATTGGCTAGAGATTAATTTGTGCAATCTTTCTGGATATCAATCTGACAATAGGTATTACCATTTTTAAATGCATATAGCCAATTACTCAGCAATTCGTCTTCTAGGAATTGACAACAAAAGTGATTGTGCAAAGACTTATGTACAAAGGTATTTACTTGGGGAAAAAAATGACCAGATTGAGGAAAGTTTTTTGTTCTCTTGCTTTTTCCTGAACATCACCATTATATACATGGCAGAGCTAAATTGATCATTTCATCTGTTGCATATAATCACAAATTTTGTAGTGCATGGTAGACTAAACTTACCAATAAAGTAACAGATTTACCACCAACATAATAAATTCCTTTTCAGAACTAAAATGTGTCTTTACTGTGAAACATTAAAAACTATCTCTACAGGAAGGATAATATGAGATAGAAAGATAAAGCTGGAAAAAAATGAAAAGAGGAAGGTTATCAGGCAATTCATTTTAACATGTTCTCTGGGTTTCATTGTAGACCTTTAAAAAGGTTGAATTTTACAGCATTTTTACACAGATCGTAAACCTTTGGACCTAGCACACTTTGTCGGGAGTTTCTTTAGTAGATCTTATGAAATTGCACTGGAACAAAACACATGCAGCATAGTTGATGCAGAGCGTTTTCAGGCATTTTCTAATAAAGAATGAACTGGGATGGTCAGCCCAGGCTCAGAATCGTGAAGATCCTCCCAGTTGGGCAGGCACTTGGTGGGGTGGCTGGCATTGGTGCTAACAGACTATTGAGGATGGAACACGTTCAAGAGCTCACCCCTCCCCAATTTAGGCATAAAGAGATTATCAGATGGCGCTGCCCCTACCCCATTTGTACAGTATCCTCACAAAGGATTTTGCTATTCATACCTTTTCTCCTCTTTAATGCTGTTCTTGATACACTTTTCATTTTATTTAACCTGCCTAAAAATGCTGGGTATGGCAAATGGGCAGAAGACTTGCTGTAAGGTTTTTTCCTTCCAGATCTTCCCATAAATTGATCCTTCTACCCATTCTACCCAATTCCCCACCCCCCACCTCAGCCAGCTGTCCTGAAAGGTGATTCTGCCTGACTGTTACATATAAAGAAAATGGGAACTTAAAATCAAAATGTGAATATGCAAACTGCTCTTTGGGCTACCTGACAAAGGGTGACACAGAATTCAAAAAATATTCAGCTACTATTTATATGAATAGAAATCATATTAATTCAACTTGGACCAAATATTAACCAGGGCAAAACTTTTATCAGGCAGATGAGTCCAGACCACATTAGGCAGAGAGAAAAAGTGTCAGAGAAAATGACTAATGGAAACAAGATAAGAAACACTTGATAATTTTGACCCACGTTGTTCAGTTTCATTTGTATTCCTAAATTTGATTTTGTGTACTTGCAATTTTAGAAAAAAAAGTAATATTTGAAAGTATTTTTCCCAGCCTTTAAATTTTAAGTTCACCAGTCTAATAAACACTCATATAACTAGAAGTTCTAAACTTGTAGGGAAGTTTCCTTGACACTTATTTCTTTACCCTGGAGAATCTCCCCTTGGTGCAGAATTGCTGTGAACCAAAACTTTGTGAAGAATTTTGGGATAGTTGTAATTAACAGAACTGAGTTTGATCACTAATACCACCACTACTTCACAGCTGTATGACTCTGCGTAAGTTACTTAATCACTCGAAGCCTTAATTTTTCATCTGTAAAAATGGGCCTAATAATATCTGCATTACAGATTTGCTGTGTGCCTTAAATAGCCCCATAGCAATCATGACTATGAAATAAGCACACCAAATATTTGAATTCACTGCAATGTTCTCAAATAAGAAAATCTTCAAAAATTAGACTACTCTATTCATCATAAAATGCTTTCCATTTACTTTCTCAGTATGAAAATAATTGCAATTCCTATTGCGATTGTGATTGTGAAGAATTTATAAGTCTTTTTTTGGCAAAGTTTTTTTCCAAGCAAAAATGAACTGTGAACAGCAGGTAGAGATGGCTATAAAAATCCGAGTTGACAGAAACCTTGGAAGTCCTCTCTTACCTTCCGTGTGGTTCATTATCCGAGCCGGAGGCGAATGCGTTCTATAGTGAGCTTTGGAGTGGAGTCTGATGGGAATTTGGTCTGACGCCAACAGTCACTGTTTTTCAAATGGCATGAATGACTGATACTTTAATTTTTATCTTAGAGCCTGTATTTTCTCTGCTTCCCAAAGATTCTCCTATTTCTTTTCTTTTTAAGACCAAGGGATTGGTTGGTGGGCAGCAGTGGGTGAGAAGAGGTAGGGAAACCAGGTTCTAGTGCTTTCTATGCTGACTTTTAACTAATCTTTTCATTTTTGAACTCAAATATCAAATTCACGTATGTGGATTTTGGGGCCCAGGTATTTCATGGCTCCTTCAGAGGTACTTGGGATGGCATTGTTCCCCTCATAAAGGGCTTTTTTTTTTTTTTTTTTGACGGAGTCTATCTCTGTTGCCCAGGCCAGAGTGCAGTGGCGTGATCTTGGCTCACTGAAATCTCCACCTCCCGGGTTCAAATGATTCTCCAGCCTCAGCTTCCTGGGTAGCTGGGATTGCAGGTGCTGGCCACCATGCCCAGCTAGTTTTTGTATTTTTTGTAGAGACGGGATTTCACCATGTTGGCCAGGCTGTTCTTGAACTCCTGACCTCAGGCGATCTGCTGCCTTGGCCTCCCAAAGTGCTGGGATTACAGGTGTGAGCCACCACACCCAGCCTTTTTTTTTTTTTTTAATGTTTCTTACATGCTTAAATACCCTTTCTCTTTGTCCTTGTTGACTATACCTTTTGTATAATTTTACTGACCTTTCATGGGTCTTGGGGAGGGAAATGAGATTAAGATGTATTGTCAATATGTCATGCTTAACCAGATGCTTTGAAAAGAGCAAGTTTGGAAATTTAAATAATAGGATTTAAACTTGATATGAATAATACAAAAGAGAAAAAAATCTTAAACTTGATATGAATAATACAAAAGAGAAAAAATCTTTAAAACTTCAAGTAAAATATATAAGAATTGTGACTTGTTTCCAGAGATCAATACATATATTTAATTTGTGTACTTCCATTATATAGCTCTTAAGATAACAGCAGAACATTTTTAAATATTTATTTTTAAAAAGCATATTTTCCAGGAAAATTGCTATGTAATTTTATTCCTTGAGTTTATAAACAGGGCTTTGTAAATATGATCCAAAGAATGAGAACTAAAACTAAATACTCAATCGGCTTAAGCTCAAACTTTACTTTTTGACATTTGTGGGGTGTTAAAAGATGCCTTTGACTTTGATGTTTTGAAAAGAATGTAATACTTTCCATTTGCTAAGACTGGAAAAATGAGTCATGAACAGCCACTTCACTTTGGTAGCTAATCTGTATCAGAATATCATCTTTCTTAAGCTGTGTAACTAAAGAGATTTTGGTGTAGTTCAGAGCATACGTATTTGTAATCTGCTGTTATAAAACAGAAACAAATAGAAATTTTAAAATTGATATGCGATTACCACTACATCCAAAGAAATAATATAAAAGGCAAAGATTTTATTCTGAACATTTACAGAAACACAGCAGCACTTTAGCACGAAGTGTTAAGTCAATGTGACATACAGTTTCATGTGAATTTCTATCTGTTTGCAGAAAAGAAAGTCTGTATTTTCAAATTGGGCCTAATAAAATGTCTGCAACCAGAAAGGGAATAGCCAAGTGGTCAAATCCATCTAAAGTCATTAAACAAAAGATGCCGCGATCTCAAAACCATGTGTCTGATATTTGTTACATGAGTCATAGGGTCTGTGCTAAAATTTAGGAAATATTCGTTTTCAGAATCACATTTACACATCATCTTTCAGTTGGTGTCCACAGGGGATAAATTTTACCATTTATGTAAGTTCTTCCAAATCGCAGACCTAGTGGCAATTCTGGATCTTGTCTCCAAATTTTGATGATATATTGTAATTGAGGCCTGCAGCTTCCCATGAGTTATTCAACTGTTAACACCAACAAAATGTACATAATGCTAGAAAACAGATCATTTCTAGCCTTTCATGGACTGGATCCTAGAGTTTTAGAAACAGCTGGTATTTTCTCTCTCAATGGCTCACTTTATGAAGAGCCAAAGTATATGTAGTAAAATTGTATCTTGGAGGCCAGAAAAATATTTTTAGCATAATTTTGTTCATTGTTTTCTGGATCTTCTTGTTACGTTGGTTCAGATGAAAACAGTTTTTTTCCTTACATAGTTGTATGTTTTTTATATTCTTGTGTAAGTTTGTGTTGTAAGGATTGAAGCTTCATTTAATTACTGCAGTTGTCTTTTAAAATTCTCCTTTCACTGTAGAATTCTCCTTTCCCTAGGAACAGGGCAGCAAATGTGAGCTGTGTTATCAGAAACCAAGATTTCTTGATTTTCTTTCTTCTAGGTAGCTTCCTTTCTTTGTATCACAGGCCGATCTGAAAGTATTCTTCCAGAAATTCTGTATGTTTCATATGAAGGCATGCAAAGCCAACTTTTTTTTTTTTTATACTTTAAGTTCTAGGGTACACGTGCACAACGTGCAGGTTTGTTACATAGGTATACATGTACCATGTTGGTGTGCTGCACCCCATTAACTCATCATTTACATTAGGTATTTCTCCTAATGCTGTCCCTCTCCCATTCCCCCACCCCACGACAGGCCCCAGTGTGTGATGTTCCCCGCTCTGTGTCCAAGTGTTCTCATTTTTCAATTCCTACCTGTGAGTGAGAACATGCAGTGTTTGGTTTTCTGTCTCTGTGATAGTTTGCTCAGAATGATGCAAAACCAACTTTCAGAATAAAATGGTGAGCAAAAACCTGCTTAGGAGAAAGAATTTAGGTCTGAAATTTGCTTGATTCTTACAGTTAGGCCAAAGAAAGTTGGATAATCCTGAGAAAATGTCAGCAAATGATTGTAACTTGTTTCTTTTCTTTCACTCTAGTAATCTCTATTTTGGAGGCAGTCTCATGCAGTAATTAATCACAGACTCTGAAGGCTGACTACTGGGTTCAAATATTGGATCTTCTGCTTGCTAGGTTTGAGACCTTGGCAAATTAAAATCTTAAGTGAGTACCAGGTACACGATAAACGCAAATGTCCGTGTTTGCTATTGTTAGTCCTCTGTGGAGTCCTAGAAATTTTCTGACACCTTCTTATTCTCCAAAATTTCCTTTTTCTAGACTTCATGAGGAAAACACACCTCTTTAATCTGTTTTTGAAATATAAGAAAATTCCAAATATACAAATTCCTTTAATAGGTACATTTTGGTTGCCTCTTCTTGATAACTACTAGGAAGACACTTTAATCTTGCCAAAAAAAAAAAAATTCTCTCTAAATTACATTTTTGTTTGCATTATCTTAGTACCTGTAAATAGTCAGTCCATCCTGTGACCTGGGATTATCAGAATGGGTTGCCTTCCTTTGATCTGAGAATCTTGCCTTTCTTGCTAGACTTGGGGACAAAGATAACTTGTGCACCTGTACCTCTCAGCCCATGAGCTCTGTGCCTTTTTGGACTTAGTTTTCATTCAATTATCATGTAAGACAGAGAAATGTCTTCAGGGGGAATGTTATGTCATGAAATAATAGAGTAGGAAGTGACTTCAGAGGTCACCAGGATATCTCTTTTCTTTTCCAAGAACTGAGGTTTAGAGAGGAGACATGACTCTTTTGGGGAACACAGGACAGGGCACAGGCAGAGGTGGGACTTACTGCACAGTCCTTCCTCCTACAGTACAAGTTGTAATGATACAGAGGTGACATTAATTGATTCTGGAAAAATCCTGAAAAACAAATTAACTTAATGCTTATTTTCTTCATTCTTGACAGAAGAAAAAACATGAAATCTTGTGAATGAGATTCAAATGTCTGAGGAATTTTCTATCTATAAATGCTTTCATGACAAGGCCCAGTCAGTTGTGCAACTACACTCAAGGGTGCATGCACCATTTGTGATGTTGTTTTGGGGGCATTCAATGAGGTAATACAAGGCAAGCGCTTGGTTCAATGCTTGGCCCACAGGAAATACTTAATGAGTTTTAGCTATTTATATTACTATTATTTGCCTACATATAGGAATCCTCTTTTAGCCAAAAGGCTAGGTAGTGAAAGATTTGCTCATAATCTTGGATATAATTACCATATCATCCTTCACAGTATCTGAAGAGGCAGACAAGAAAAATAGCATTATCATTATTGAAATCTGGAAAAACATAGACACTAAAATATTTGCAGGCATGCTTCAATTACTCAAGT
The DNA here is from genome assembly GCF_028878055.3 of Symphalangus syndactylus. Classification (NCBI taxonomy): domain Eukaryota; kingdom Metazoa; phylum Chordata; class Mammalia; order Primates; family Hylobatidae; genus Symphalangus; species Symphalangus syndactylus. Next base: position 43,882,189 of record NC_072432.2, read on the forward strand.
AGGTTAGAAGCAGAAAAACATGTTCTTTATTTCCTGTATTTTCAACACCAGGTTTAAATACGTCAGTTTTACCTGTTTTTAGTTTTTCAAATAACTAACTATAAAAAGGAAAACTGTTTTGTTAAATAAAATATACAAAAGTAGACCAGACCACTCTAGAATCTGAGCAAAGGAAGTTTTGTGGGCTTCTCCTGGACACTTCCCCCCTTCCCCATCAACAGACAAGCTAGAAAAGGAGAAATAGGTTTGTTTGAACACTTCTCTTTTACCAAAATAAATAAAGAGGAACAAATATTTGGGCTGCGTTTTAAAAATCGTATGTATTTTTCCATTACTTATCAAGCAACTGCTTGCTAAGCAAAGCACTAAGTGACTTAAATGCACAAACTAATTGAATCCTTTCAACTCTGAGTAGAATGATTTTTATCATCAACATTTTACAGATAAGGAAACTACGGGAGCTGCCTAAAGTCCCAGAGCTTGCAAATAACGGAGTGGAGATTCCTCTAAGTGGTCATGATTCCAGGATGAAACTCTTTAATCACTGTCTTGTATAGTCACGTTACTACACAGGTGGGCAAATAAAGAAAACAAGGATGGAAAACTATGATTTAATGTTGGATTTTTAACAGCGGTTAGGAATTTGCTAATTCAATACCACAGGATTAAAAGTTTTCCAACTAGGAAGCCCCGGAGAAAATGAAGACATATTCATTAAATTATAATAGGCCTTTAAATGACTGTGTGGACATGATCATACAACTTGACACGTTTATTCCCGGGTATTTCTCATGCAGTCCAGTCTGGATGCACGACATGCTCCTGAAGGGTATGTGGCATGAAGTCACTGCCCTGGAGAGCAGGGAACTGAGAGGTAACAATCCACGAGGGGTTTTCACTTTGCCCTTGCCCTTTTCCTCCTCCCTATTCCAGTAGACACTTGGCTCCGTGCTCATTTCCTCAAAAGAGGATGAAGCAGGGTGAAAAATAAAAGTTGCCTGACAGCTACTTCTCTTTCTGCTGTTAGTGCCCAAACTCAACCACAGAAAAGGAAATAATTCTTGAGCATAGATTCTTGAAGGGAAACGATTTTCCCTTCAGGTGAACTGCTAATAATATTAACAATTGCTCTCACTCATGGATCCCTAACTATGCATTAGGCACACTTTGAAGCACGTATCTGTGTATCTGTGTACTCATTTAATTCTCTAAAAGCCTATGAGGGAGTTATTACTAATATTGTTAGAATGCTCTATGAAGATTTGTTTTTGTCTGATTTTATTTACTGCTGTATCTCTATTTATTTACTTATTTATTTTTGAGATGGAGTCTCGCTCTGTCGCCAGGCTGGAGTGTAGTGGCACGAATGGGCTCGCTGCAATCTCTGCCTCCCGGGTTCAAGAGATTCTCCTGCCTCAGCCTCCCAAGTAGCTGGGATTACAGGCACCCCCCACCACGCCTGGCTAATTTTTGTATTTTTAGTAGAGACGGGGTTTCACCATGTTGGCCAGGATGGTCTCCATCTCCCGACCTTGTGATCCACCCGCCTCGGCCTCCCAAAGTGCTGGGATTACAGGAGTGAGCCACCGCACCCAGGCTTATTTACTGCTGTATCTCTAGCATTCAGAACAATACCTGGCAAAGATTAGGAACAAATAAATATTTATCGTAGAATCCATCTCCAACTAAAGGTGAAGGAACTTAGGCACAGAGAGATTAAGTTACCTGCCCAAAGGCCCACAGCTAGTAGAAGACTAGGAGAGTTAGGGCATCCCCACCTGGGCTGGGAGAAGAGACAAGAGGATGGGAAAGCTGTGCTTCCGGAGTGGAGGAGCCCTGGGACCCTCTTGTGCCTCCAGGGAGGTGACAAGACCACAGGGAAGAAGTGGCTCTGTTGGGTACTGGGCAAGTGGAATCTCAGGCAGCGTTGTGATGAAACTGCCACAGTGGGGCAAGAAGGTAGCAAAATGAGAATGCTGCAGGAGCTGCAGAGAGCTCCTGGAGTGGAGGCCATGTACACAAGGACAATGGATGCCTCTAGAGCAGCCTCTGTTGATCGGTGACCAAGGATCAAGTGGCTGCTCCTTCCCCAATCCTTGATGTGTTACTCTGCTTTCCTTCAGCCAAAACAACTAGTCGTAAAAGAGAAAATTGTAATACAAAATGAGAAAAGTGCTATTTTTTGTATACTTGATTTTTTTTTAACTGAAGCAGTCTCGTATTATATATAGGCAGCATTATGTAAGGAAAAATATTAAATGTGTCATCAGAAGGCCTAGATTTTAATCCTAGCTTGTCCCACCAAAAATTCGCAAGCAATTTACCTAATTTCCCTATGCCTCAGTTTCTTCATTTATAAAAATAGGGATTAAAAATCATTGAGGTGAGGATAAAAAGATTTTTTTTTGAAAATATAAGTTAAAGCTGTCAAAGATAATAAATGCATTGTGTTAATTTTGTATAGCTCCCACTCCCATCCTATTTGCACTTGATTTTGACACACGTGTATCCTTTTTTGGTGGGTAAGGGGCTACACTTGTGTCTTCTCTTTTTACAGACTAGTATTTACATTTATTTTCATTTCTGATGTTTATACCAAGTGGATGTAAACATATTTTTCAAAATTAAATGCACTTTAGAAATAAGAAATATTAAATGATTGATAGGTTGCTATTGTTGCCTGTGGGAGTAATTTTCCAGAAGTTAAAAGCCAGCCGGTCATTGAAATGTTTCATGGATAATCCTCAGGCTCAGTAAGGCCCAGGCAGGCATTTTACTGGATCTTTTCACTGAGCTGTCCTAATATTCTAGATGAAAATAATTCCTGCACTAAGAAGTGAAAAAATAAATTTCTAAAATGTCTAGGCATTTGTTACTAAATTGTAAAAGGGTCACAAACAAGATGAATTGGAAACTTCTACACCAGGTTTACTTTAAACACTTTGGCTTTTCTGAGAAATGACAATAAATGAAATAAACCAGCAGCAATGCAAATTTACAGTCCTTGCAAAAATGCGAACTATAAATTAGGGTCATTCTCCCATCAGATGTATATTAGTGGTCATGACGTGCCTGGCACTCCTCTTAGAACTGAGGAGACAATAGTTAACAAGACAGTGAAGTGCCTGCCTTTACAGAGCTTACATTCCACTGGGAGAAACCAAAAACAAACAAGTGAAATACACGACATTGTTAGACACTGCCTCAAAGGAACATACAGCAGGTACAGGAGTGACTGTTTCTAAAACAGGGAAGCAAGTCATGTGCACATCTGCAAAGATGATTTCATTACATTCAGGTTTTCTTATTCTCCAGGAGACTATGGTGTAAGACTAAAAATAAGTGAACATGTAAGAAAAGAAGGAAGAGCGTTAGGTGGAAGGAAGTTGCCTGTCCTCTCACTGGCTTGTGATTATTACTTACTCATCATATAAACCCAAGGCACAGTCACATACCCAGGGATACGAGACACTACAGACTCCCGAGAGACACAACACAGGTAAGTCATATTATTGAACTCCACATAGATAAGAAATGAGATATGCTTTACTCTTTACTTTAGAGTTTTTATTATTCTCATATCCTGTTTGTGACTAACTCTCTTGTGAGCTATTTTCATGATGGTGCTCACTGTGACCTTGTCTTACCCAGAGCCTCTCCATATATGTGAATATGTGAAAATCAAATAGTCATTTTTAAGAGAAATATAGGTACAGGAGATTTAAGACGATCTCTTCAAGTGGATTTTAACATAGAAAATATAATCAATGCTAGAAGAAAAATCCTGTCTTAATCAGGGTTTGTTATTACTTCCAGAATTTTCCCAAGTGATTCTTCAATCACTTGGATTGATGGAGTAGAGAATATTATCTCATGGCTCTTCGATTTCTTTCCTTTGCTTTAAAGTTTAAGACTTTTACTGGTAATATTTTATATTATTTTAAGGCACATTTTGTTGAAGCATCTCCATGTTTTGATAAGAATTGCATCCTATCATCTTTTGGCTTCAGAGATAGTTTAAGGGATTTACCCCAGGCCAGGAATTTCAACTCCAGCTCCCAAAGGATATTTCAGTTATTCCTCTTGCTTTGGCTTTAATGTGAAACAGCCACTTAAAATGATATTTAGTTGATATTTGATAAAAAAAAAATAGAGCTTTCAGCTTGCTAATTCAAAGTTAAACATCCAGTGCTTGACTGAAATCAATATCTTACTCAGTCAACAATTCTTCTATTTCTCTATTGTCCTATAATTTAACTCCAACCTGGCAGCTTTTCCAGAACTGAACTTGAAATGCCCAGGGACACTGTGAAATGAGTGAAATTAACATTCCTTACCATCAAATGTTAGGGGTAATAAAAAGCTGTTATTTAATGTCAGTATATGCAAGAAGTTCCCATGTGGACAATAGTATCTCACATGATTGCCGTCTGAATCCAATTTTTACATTTCAGAACACCAGGGTCTATATAACAGGAGTGTAAACGTGCCTTAGGCCATTACATTTTGTGTAAGTTTATTACTGGGCAAGTTAAGATCTACATCTTAAACTCAAAGAAAAGCTATAGCAAATTCACAAGTAATCTTTGTTTTTATACCTTAAACTCAGATTATTGCACAATTACTAAGCATGTAAAAAACTGTGTCTGGAATGCCCAAATATGTTTGAATTCTTGATGTCTCTTATTTAAGAATAAGAGCTTAAGTCGGCTAACATTTTGTATTGAATTGTAGAATGGTTAATACTTAATTCCTTATTTGTAAGTTTTCTATCCAACAAAATTATTCCAAAAGTTCTCTTTTTTGAACTAAAAATATTTCGGCTGAAGTCTTTATTAAGATGTTTAGTATAGGCATTGGATATTGATTAGCCTGTGTTGTCAGAGAGTTGAAATTGGATTGTTGTCATCTGTCTGGCACAGAGACTAGAATTTTTGAGACTATTTTTTACTGTGCTTTTACAGCAATATACAGAATAGTATATTGTTAAATTGTTTTATTATAAAAGTTTGTAATTTTTTCAATGAGTATGTTAAAATTGCCTCTGGGATTGAATTAATCAGATGAAATAAATCAGCATTGTATTAGTTAGTTTTCACGCTGCTGATAAAGACATACCGGAGACTGGGTAATTTATAAAGAAAAAAAGGTTTGGCCGGGCGCGGTGGCTCACGCCTGCAATCCCAACATTTTGGAAGGCCGTGGTTAGGAGGTTAGGAGGTCCTGGCCAACATGGCGAAACCACGTCTCTACTAAAAATACAAAAATTAGCTGGGCGCATTGGCGGGCGCCTGTAATCCCAGCTACTCGGGAGGCTGAGGCAGGGAGAATCGCTTGAACCCGGGAGGCGGATGCTGCAGTGAGCGGAGATTGCGCCACTGCACTCCAGCCTGGGCGACAGAGCAAGACTCAGTCTCAAAAAAAAAAAAAAAAAAAAATTAGCGGGGCGTGGTGGTTGGAGCCTGTAATCCCAGCTACTGTGGTTGCTGAGGCAGGAGAATCGCTTCAACCCGGGAGGCAGAGGCTGCGGTGAAACGAGATCGCACCATTGCACTCCAGCCTGGGCAACAAGAGCAAAACTCCGTCTCAAAAAAAAAAAAAAAAAAAAAAAAAAGGGGGCCGGGCGCAGTGGCTGACGCCTGTAAACCCAGCACTTTGGGAGGCTGAGGCGGGTGGATCACGAGGTCAGGACATCGAGACCATCCTGGCTAACACGGTGAAACCCCATCTCTACTAAATATACAAAAAAATTAGCCAGGCGTGGTGGCGGGTGCCTGTAGTCCCAGCTACTCGGGAGGCTGAGGCAGGAGAATGGCGTGAACCCGGGAGATGGAGCTTGCAGTAAGTCGATATCACGCCACTGCACTCCAGCCTGGGCGACAGAGACTGACTCCGTCTCAAAAAAAAAAAAAAAAAGAAAGGAAAAAAGGTTTAGACCGGGCACAGTGGCTCACACCTGTAATCCAGCACTTTGGGAGGCCCAGACAGGTGGATCACAAGGTCAGATGGTCAACACCATCCTGGCCAACATGGTGAAACCCCATCTCCACTAAAAAATAAAATACAAAAATTAGCTGTATGTGGTGGCGCCCACCTATAATCCTAGCTACTTGGGAGACTGAGGCAGGATAATCGCTTGAACCCACGAGGTGGAGATTTCAGTGAGCCCAGATTGCGCCACTGCACTACAGTTCCACATGGCTGGGGAGGCCTCACCATCATAGCGGAATAGGAAGCGATGTGTTACATGGCAGCAGGCAAGACAGAACCAGAGCCAAGTTAAAGGGGTAATCCCTTATAAAATCATCAGATCTCGTGAGACTTATTTACTACCATGAAGTCAGTATGGGGGAAACCGCCCCCATGATTCAATTGTCTCCCACGACACGTGGGAATTACGGGAGCTACAATTCAAGATGAGATTCTGGTGGGAATATAGCCAAACCATATCAAGCATTACATAAAGTAAAAAAAAAAAAAGCTATTAAGAAAGAAAGGGAAAGAAAGGAAGTACCCAAGAGAGTACTTTAGAAAAACACTGTTATTTCCCATGTAAAAGAGCTCATTTCCTAATGCATATATTAATATTAAAAGTTAAATCTTCTTCACTGGATAGCTATGTTCATATGAGTTTATATATGTAAGTTTCTATCCAGGGTATTTATTAGTCATTTATTTATGTGTTCTTTGATAAACCGTATAGGTTATTTTTCAAACAGAATTCTAAATGAGCTTTTTATCTATCTGCTGAATTAGTAACTTTACACGATATGCTTTGGGGTGTAAGGAAGCCAGTGGTTAATTTTAGATGAAAGATCTTTAGCTGTAAAGATCTTCAAACACAATCAGCTTTTAAACTTCATGCTTCTGTATCATTTCAGGAAACATGCAGTTTTCTCTACATGACATGCTTAACACAATGACAGTGGAAGGGTTCAGAAATGAAGCTAACAGGAAATAAGGGACCAGAATGATATTGCAGTTTTGCTGTGCTAGTCAAATCATACCAAGATAACCTAGATGTTATTTCTGTGTACAATAGAAAGTTGGGTTCTAATTATGTTTATTTTCCCTCTGTTGTCTCAGAACCATTTAGTCTAGTTTCTTTATGTCCTCACTCTATGTCATGTCTGTCCTATATATGAGGTTCTGTTTTAAGACAATGCACCTCTGAAAAAATACTGCATTACAAGGCTTTTTATCTAAGTCTTGCTATCTGGTACATCAGGTCTTCAAGGCTTTTTATCTAAGTCTTGCTATCTGGTACATCAGGTCTTCCTCTTCTGTTCTCTTTTTTTGTTTGTCTTGGCTATTTTGGTCCTTAGCATTTCCATTTGAAATCTAGGATCCAGTTTATCTGTAGAATCTCTTGAATTTTAAATATAGACAATCATTTTGATTGCAAATGGATAGCTGTGTCACTCTCTTCCTACTACTTACAAATGTTATTTATTATTATCTTACATTACTGAATTAGCTAGGCTGTCCAGCATTATGCTGAATAGTAGATGTTACAGTGGGATTCTTGTTATTCCTGACATTAAAGAAAATGCTTTTATTGGTTCACCATTATGTATGTTTGCTGTAAGTTTTTAGTAGAGACTCTTTATATGGTTAAGGAAGTATTCTTTTATTACTAGTTTGATAAGAGGTATTTTATTTTGTTGTTTTTTCATTTTGCTAAGAGTTTTGATCACAAATGAGTGATAATGTTATAAATGCTTTTTAAAAGCATTTAGTATCTATTGAGATGACAGTATGTTTTATGATAATTCTCTTTCTTTTTTATGAGAGAGAGAGTCTCACTCTGTCTCCCAGGCTGGAGTGAAGTGGCACGGTCTTGGCTCACTGCAACCTCTGCCTCCCGGGTTCAAGCAATTCTCATGCCTTAGCCACCTGAGTAGCTGGAATTACAGGCTCACACCACTACACCCAGCTAATTTGTATATTTTGTTGTAGAGACGGGGTTCCACTGTGTTGGTCAGGCTGGTCTCAAACTCCTGACCTCAAGTGATCTGCCCGCCTCGGCCTCCCAAAGTGCTGGGATTAGAGACGTGAGCCACTGCACCTGGCCTGGTTTTTCTCTTTCAATGTAGTTTATTATACAGATGGATGTTCTGATATAACATCTTGTATTCCTGAGACAAACAGAAAATATAATTATGCAAATAACTACAGAAATGTCATGTAAAAAGTACAGCCTCATTAATGAGTTACAACGGTTGAAAGAATATTTTAAAAGGAAAGATAAGCATTTGTTAGCTGCTATTGGGCCTCTGACAAATCTTAGACTTCAAGATATTTTTGCAGAGAAATATAGATAGCTACCAGCCTATGCTGAGAATTTTCAAATGTCTTCTTTACTTCAGTGAAATACAATATAAAAGAGTATGATTTTGAAAATTAACAAAAATAAAAAATAATTACTTTGCTTTCATGCAGAATTCAGCAGGTGGACACTGGTATTTATGTGGTAATTGACTGAATGAGAAAATGTTATAGGTTTAACTTTTAATGCTGTTAACTTTTTTTTCATTTTTTGAGATGGAGTCTTGCCCTGTCCCCCAGGCAGGAGTGCAATGGCACCATCTCGGCTCACTGCAACCTCTGCCTCCCAGGTTTCAGTGATTCTCTTGCCTGAGCCTCCTGAGTAGCTGGGATTACAGGTGCCCGCCACCACCCCCAGCTAATTTTTGTACTTTTAGTAGAGACGGGGTTTCACCATGTTGGCTAAGCTGGTCTCAAACTCCTGACCTTGTGATCCGCCTGCCTCGGCCTCCCAAAGTGCTAGGATTACAGGCGTGAGCCATGGCGCCCCGTGTAGTGCTGATAACTTTTAATGTTATAGGGAGAAAATATAATTTCTTCATGCTGTGGAAACATTGACCATGCCAACAAAACCAATAAAAAGTTTTATATAGAATGCTTTTCAAATAGAAGCTGCAGGCTGGGCATAGTGGCTCACACCTGTAATCCCAGCACTTTGGGAGGCCAAGTGGGGGGTGGATTACCTGAGGTTGGGAGACCAACCTGAGAACAATCTGGCCAACATAAGTGAAACCCCATCTCTACTAGAAATAGAAAAATTAGCCAGGCGTGATGGTGCATGCCTGTAATCCCAGCTACTCAGGAGGCTGAGGCAGGAGAATTGCTTGAATCCAGGAGGCAGAGGTTGCAGTAAGCCCAGATTGAGCCACTGCACTCCAAACTGGGGGACAGAGTGAGACTGTGCCGCAACAAAACAAAACAAAACAAAACGAAACAAAACGAAACACCAAATAGAAACTGCAACTAATAATCACACTTTTTCCACTCTGTAGGCTTTTTAAAATTGTTTTGATATTTAAAACAAATAGGTCCAGGAATTATAACAATTATGCTTTTCCTGGATAAGAATAATCTCTTAATTATTACATTTTTTATTTACTATTTTGGTGCTCTTAGACCTTTTCCACTATTTATTTCTAAGCTCAACATTTTTAAGTAACCTGGAAAACAGTTCCATTGTTCTGATGGGCATTTCATTTAGTATCCCAAATTTGAACTCCTTTATATGTATATTTCTCCCTGAAAGAAATTCGTGGCTGTAAATCATGGAATTCTTATTAGTTTAGTCAATTCTTGTCTCTTTCAAGGACATTTTCCCACATATCTATACATGTGGTGAGTGCTACATCTCAGTTGGGTGGGGACTGGACTGGCTGATGCAAACTGGGCAGGAATGATTGGCAGTAGCTCTCCCATTTTAGCAAGGAGCACCAGCTTCACTCCAGAAAATCTGGACACAGAAGCCAGGGCCAGAAAAAATGGTTTTGCTAGGAATTACCATCACCGTCACTTTCTGAACCTGGGAGCTTCTAGATAGGCAACCAGTTATTTCCAGGTCATCCTCTTCCCACTAGACTCCAGGAATATATAAACTTAAAGTCAAGACTTGGCAAGCTAGATTTTTATGATTCGCATTTAACCTTTTATGTGATGTGATTTCTTTCTTTCTTTTTTTTTTTTTTTTTTTTGAGATGGAGTCTACTCTGCTGCCCAGCCTGGAGTGCAGTGGCGTGATCATGGGTCACTGCAACCTCCGCCTCTGGGGTTCAAGTGATTCTCCTGCCTCAGTCTCCTGAATAGCTGGGATTACAGGCGCGCACCACCACACCCAGCTAATGTTTGTATTTTTAGTAGAGACGGGGTTTCACCATGTTGGCCGGGCTGGTCTCGAACTCCTGGCTTCAGGTGATCTGCCTGCCTCGGCCTCCCAAAGTGCTGGGATTACAGGCATGAGCTGCCACACCTGGTCTGTGGTTTGATTTTTGATGAAACTTTGTTTTGAGGCTTGAGCCCAACTTTCCTTTTTATCTAATTAGTATTCCATTAATATTCTTTAAAAACTTTCTTAGTAGAGAATCAACTATTTAAACTCACCACTTTAAATAAATAATCATCATTATATGCTTTTATTCATTTAGTTACCATAATTATTATTTATCTTTAGTGTGCTGTATTCATAGTGTTTATTCTTGACTACAGAATGAGATCAAAGTCATTATTACTAATGCTAATGATTGTTTGCCATTGTGCTATGTACCTTATGTGTATTACCTCATTAATTTACAAATCCATGTTAATATCACTATTTATAAAAAGTCGTCTTTGAAATTCAGGGAGATTTTAACTGGCCAAAGCCCAAATTCAAAGAATTGAATTTCAAATGAAAACATTTCTTTCTCAGTTGTTTGATCTTACAAAATTAAAATATATTCCACTACGAGTGCTTAAAGTCATTAACCATTTATAAACAATGAAAATGAAAAGATACAAATCACTGAAAACCCATAAGATTATAATGACTGAATTCGCCGGTATTAGCAAACGTTTTGAAATGTAAGAGTAGTTGGCTTTCTTCCTCTACAGAGGGAATGAAGGAAGATTGTCCCATCTCCGCAGAGGTCTCGAGATGGGGTGTGTTTTGTGGTGCAAGTAACCCAGTAACACCCAGTAGCATGGACGTAGTGAGAGGGAACCAGAGGGCATTGTTTCCCTAGGCCTTGGATGCCTAGAGGAAAAGCCACAGGTGAGGAAAGAGAGGCAAAGACAGGTTGGCATGGCACTCACATTCCTCTTGCATGTGCCCAGCCCTTGGCTGTCCTTACCCAGATGTCCTCATAAACTCTGAGCTGTGTCACAAGAGCAAACAAAACAGGGAAAATATCAAATATTACACATTGCCAGTGACTAAAAGCAGGGCAAAATCATCTTAAAGTGGGAAGTTTTTTGCTCCATGCTCTGAAGGTTGGTGTGTAGCTACCCTCTTAATCTGAATATTTTTATAAATAAAGTTTGAATTTGGTTATTTCACTGTAATGTTCTAACTAGTGCCAAGAGAGAGTCATGATCTGATTTCAACCAAGTTTCCCCATATGTAATTAGATAGTGATTTATAATTTTGGTTCCTTTAATTAAAGGATTCCTTTGGTATCCTTTAATGTCTCCAGTTATCTCAAGAGATGCGATAAAGTTTTCCAAAAAATTCTGAAGAAAAATATTGAGACATCTCTAGAGGGCTTTTAAAATAATCCCTCCCTTTTTCTTTTTCCAGAATTGCACCATGCCAAACTACAAACTCACTTATTTTAATATGAGGGGGAGAGCAGAAATTATTCGTTACATATTTGCTTATTTGGACATACAGTATGAAGACCACAGAATAGAACAAGCTGACTGGCCTGAAATCAAATCAAGTAAGTAGCACGAATAATAAATGTAGGAAAAATATGCTTTCAAAACCCTTTGTTTTTCCTCAGGGAAATGAAAAAAAAAATCAAGGTTTTCAAAGCTCATGTAGCTTTAAATTGAGAAGCAGCAGTTCAGACTAAATAAATGCTGTGTAATCAAGCAAATCTCCTATTAGAGGTGAAAACATAAAACTTACAGAAAGAGAATATAAAGGTAAACCAGTATAAAGCTTTATCAGATGAGAAGATGAGCTGAAATAAACATGAGACATTGTTTGTTTTTCTGTTTTGTCACTGGGATAGCTGAAGTGCACAAAGTTTAGGTAATTTTTCCAGTTTCACGACCCTAGCAAGTAGAACTGAGTTTCAAACCCAGGTCAGTTTAATACCAAGCTCAAGCTATTTGCACTAGACAATGCCAAAAAAACACTACTATGATAATAGGCATATTAACAATGAATTGCCACAGCCTTTGGAAGCACGAGCGCCTTAAAAGTCATTGCCCTTACAGCCATTCTTTTTCTTAGCAGAGACCTCTTCTCTGGTGAGATAGTGTATCTTATTTCTTATTCTCATGATACTTTACCATTAATATCCAAATGTTTATTCCGATATCAGAATTTACACATGGGATTTTAAGACAGTGAATATATAATAGGTGAACATTACTTTTATCCACTAATTAATTAGACCAAGATGGATAGAAAGGTGCAGATATTACATGTAATAAATTTTGCCTGTTAGCTTTGAAATATAAGTTCACTGAGTGCCTCATTCCCTATTCTACCTGAACTTTTCATTGTTATTGAAAATGGAATTTCTGTATTTTCTTAATATTTCCATAGATTTTCAGAGTTGAAAGGAATCTTAAAGTTCATGATGGTTAGGATATAGTTTCAAATGTTTTAATAGACAGACACAATGTAAAATTGTCTTAAAAAGGATAGAAATTTCATTTACACAAAACCCCAAGTGGTTATCATGATTTTGCTCCATACAGTTGTCAAAGATTAGGTTTCTTGTTGATCTGCCACCCCTTGGTGTCTTATTTACACAGTGTGAGATAGCTCACGCTCCTTCCACATTGTAGCTCAGAGAAAGTGCGAAAGAGGGAGAGGACACACCCCTTCCTTTTAACAGCATGACTAGAAAGTTGCATACGTCACTTGGTAAGCCCAGTGGTCACATATTACTACAAGGAAAATTGAGAAATGCTGATTTAATTGTGGATAATCATTTGCACAGCTAAAAATCCAGAGTTTTATTACTCTAAGAAGAAAGGAAAGAATAGGTACTACTAAGGAGCAGTTTCTATTACAGATGTTATTTGGTCTCATCTGCTGTCCAATTTAGCAGTGCTCTCTGGTGGTTGAAACCTGCTATGACACTCCCTCTGCTAGAACCTAGAAAATCTCCAGTCAACACATTCCATCATTGGATACTTTTATTAAAATGTTCTCCTGGACAAACTTGGTAAATTGCACATGAGTTTACATTTTCTCTCTTTAAAACGTTTTTTCTGTCCTTTAATAACACTGAAGTACTTTAAAAAAGGGGCGAAGTCCATAAGGACAAAGAAATAAAGCTTGAATGTAGATATGATAGCACACAATTCTGGAAGCTAAAAAGCAGGCCAAAGAATGGTAAAGTGACTTAGTAGGCCCAAAGTTCAAACATAAACCTTGAGGAGGAGAAAGCAAGCTAAATCACCAGAGATACAGAAAAAGGCTCATGAATTTGTAGTAGCAGATAACTCTAAAAGTTGAGCTGACAGAGGATTGACTGGAAAAATGTTGATGGAGAATTTTTCTTGACCCCTTTGTCGGACTTGTGATGGGGTGCCCCATTTACTTGGCCCACTGCACTCAATCCCTTGTGGGAGGGAGCACGTGAGCAAGTGAGCATGGGATCCAGCTGACCACTTTGGGCGCTGGCGGGAGCAAGCTCTGTGCGGGCCCCGCAGCAGCACCCAGGTTGAGGTTCCTGTGACCCCTGAAGCCCCAGAGGGCATGTTACAATGCTCTCTTAGCCCTGCCATCCATGGACAGCGGTGTATTATCAGCTCAGTGGGCCTCTTGCCTCATCACATGGGGTGGCTGCCCCCCACCAGCAAGGGCAAAGGGCCAGTGTGACAGCCTTTTTTGGGTCCCTGTACTTGGTGGGTCCCTGCACTTGGTGGGTCCCAAGCTGTTGTCCAGCATCCAAGAAGAACTACGTTGTCCAGACACTTGAAAGACGGTGAAGGCAGAAAATTGTATTAAGTGATGGAAATGGCTCTCAGCAGAGAGGGGAGCTGGAGAGAGGACAGGGTGGGCAGGTAGTCTTCCCCTGAAGTCAAGTCATCTCTCCTCCGAAGTCCAGCCATCTCTCTGAAGTCAAGTCGACTCTCTCCAGCTGAGCCGCTTTTCTTTCCTCTACCAACTGAGTCTGGGGTATTTATAGGCACAGGATTGTGGGGCGGGGTGGGCTATAGGTAGTTTTGGAAAAGGCAACATTCAATTGGTAAAAAAGCATTATTCAGAAAGAACCAATCAGGAGACAGCAAGCAAACAGGAATAGATTTTCTTATGTTGGGCCGCAGGTTTCAGGCTTTTTGGCTTGAAGGTGGGGTTTCACTGGGGACCTGCTGCTGTCTGCCTAGAATTTCTCTGCCTCCTGCCTCTATCAATGTGAAGAAGCACTGTGACCACCATATCCCTTCTCGTCCCTAGAATAAGCGTGGAGGTTACTCTCAGGGGAGGATAGACCAGAGGCTTCTGGGACAACAGACATGTCTGAGGACACAACGCTATAGTAAAGGTGGGATTCCATGGAAGTATAGAAACTAAATGGTGAGCTCTGTAGCACCTTTCCCCTGCTCTACAATCAGAAGGCTACAACCAGGCTAATATTCCTCGAGCAGAAATTGGAGAAATTCTCTCTGGGGAAGCTGACCAGCCCAAGTTAACGAACGAATGAGAGTTTCTTAATGAAACAGCCCAGCCCAATCTGTTGGCAAGCCCCTCCCATGCACACTGAGCTTACAGGTAGGTTTTATTTCTTTGCCTTTTAAGACATAAATGGCAATCAAAAATCAATAGATATTTGAGAAAAATCTAACATAAAACATACCTAAACAAAGAAGCAGAAAAAAAAGCAACTCTGAGGAAACCAAGATGATTTAGCAAGAAAAAAAAAACCACTTCAAATATTTTTTAAAATCCTCAGAGAAATAAGAGAAGATATTCTATCCATGAAACAAGAACACTGTAATAGCAAACTAAATATGGCCTGAGAAGGACTCTGTACTACTATATTTGAGTCCCTGTAGATGAACTCTAACCTAACTTAATAAGTAGACAAGATTAAAACCTAACTTAGGAATATGCACCTATAAGAAGAGCTGAGTCTTGGCCAATCCCAGCAGCTACACTTCAACCACTCATATACTGCTGAGTGTTCAAACTGTGTTCAAATAAGGCAAACTCTGGGCTGTAACCAATCCAGTTGTTTCTGTACCTCACTTCTGATTTTTGTATGTCACTTTACTTTTTTTGTCTATAAATTTGTTCTGATCATGAGGCCTCCCCTGGAGCCCCTGTGATTCTGCTGTGATTCTGGGGACTTCCCAATTTGCAAATCGTTCATTGCTCAGTTAAACTCCTTTAAATTTAATTTGGCTGAAGTTTTTCTTTTAACAAAAGGGTGCTGTCAAAAGAAATATTCAGAGACAAACAGTTCTTGAAAATTAAAAATACGATACAAACATATCAATAAAATGACAAAAAATAAGGATATTTTTCCCAAAAGTACAAAAATAGGACAAATAAATGAAAAATAAAAGAAGAAAGAAAGGAAACTTGAGGCTCAGTTTAGGAGGTCCAACTTTCAAATAAAATTCTGGAAAGAGAGAACAGAAAATAGAAGGGAGACTAATTTTGAAAGACTATTCCTTATACAAAGTTGAGATCTGTCTCCTTATAGCTTTCATAGATTGGTCTTGTACTTAATAATTTTAATCCATGGAGAACCAGTTTACTCCTTTTACAACCAAATATTTAAAGAAACCTAGTTTCTTTAAAGACATCATAGAAAAAAGCTATTGCTGAGTGGTTAGTTCAATACAAATGTGCTGAGTGAAGATAAAGGTCTTTGGCAGAATTTGTAATTGGGTCCCATTTAATTCATGGATCTATACCTCTACCTACATAACAAATTTTGGAACTTCCTTGTTAATTTCTCTGGTAATCATTGTGAATTTTAGTCCAACTTTCCCATCCCTGACTCTACTTCTTGATTTAGATGCCATTTTTCCCTGGACTATCTGAGATTTACAATCACATCCGGGTCCAAAGGACAATTCACTTTTCTTTCTTAAGTGCTCATTTATATTCCCCGATTAGCATTTCTTCACCACTCAAGTAGGTATCCTCCAAACAAGTTCCTGTTACTGTACATCTGCCATTTAAGGTGTGATACCTATGGAGAACACAGTGTTTAAGGTACAAGAACAGCACAGAGCAAAATGGGACCATCATCCCTGTCACAAGACTAGACATCATTGTAAGACATTTTACCAAGATCACTGTAGTTATTTTGCCAGCCACATCACATTGAGGCCTCATATTCAGTGTAACAAAACTCCTTAATGCTTTCGAGGCTTTAGAATACTCCTATTGACACCTCCAACAACACTGGGATTATTATTATTTTTTCTGGAATCAAATGAAAGACTTAGCATTTGCCTTCTTAAATGTCTTCGTGTTAGATGCAGCCCAATGTTCCAGTTGTGGGCAGTTATCCCAAGGTTGGCTCAAACACTTTCAGTAGCTAAAAGCTCACTATCTCACAAGAAAACACATTCTGTTGTCAATGGCTCTAATGAGAACAAAATTATTCTTCATCTGCCCTTTATTCCACTACCCTTTGATTCTAGTTTCACATTTTAGAGGTAGTCAGAATAAGTCAAATTTTTCTTCTATTTGATAGTTCTGTCCTATTTGAGGTGGTTATGTTCCACTTAGCTAGTTTTATCTCCTCCAGGTGAAGAGTGCCAAGGTTCTTCAACCAATCCTCAAAAAAATAAGATTTTCAAATCTCTCACTAATTTGGAGACTATTCTCTGAGCTTGCTCTGATTTTTAATATCTTTCTCAAAACATGGCTCATAGAACTAAGAAAACAGCTGGGCAAAGGTTCCAAGTGACCTCAGTGTGAAGCTTACCTTTACCAGGTGTGTGACCAGGGCAATTTATATAACCTCTTAACTTCATCCCTTCATTTATAAAATGAGATAGTTATCACCTACTTCATTCATAGGGTTGTTGTAGGTAAAAGAAGACCTAATGGGCGTGCTAAATATTTAGTACAATGCCTAGCACAAAAAAACCCCTCCCTGCGAAAAAATTAGGCATTTTGATTCCTTCTTGTTCACATATTTTGCTTCAAATAAGGCATCCCAACTCATGTCAATTTCATTTGAGACTTTGTTTTGCTCACTGAAGTATCTCAGGCACCAAAAATAGTAGTTGGGACACTCATTACCTAAAGGTAAGTACTTAAAGGTATTTTTATTCTGTATGTGAAGTACAGTTCTCTTATACTTATTTAGGTGTGCATATGAAAGATACTTGAAGGAGATAACACAAAGTTGATTCTAGTAGTTGTGTGAGGGTCATCAGACTGTGACTGGCACTTTATTATTTTCTCTCTTAAAATAATTTTATGTCCAAAACTAAGGCACTGGTTGGGAAAATTGTGATCAATACACATGGCAAAGTATTATGTAGTCATTAAAAAAAGATGATGTTTCATTGATTTAGAAAGATGTTTAAAAGATACTGCGAAATGAAAAGTGATTTACAAAACATTATATGCATTACAATTTGTTTTAAAATATATATGGGAAATCAATTAAAATATTAAAATGGTTAAAACTATGTGGCTGAATTATTTTTATCAGTTTATAATTTTTCTATAATAAATGTATATTACTTTGTGATAAAAATACAATAGTAAGTTTAGATAAGAAAACAGTAGGATTTACAGATAAAATATTAATACGGTATCTGCTATCAGTCTGTCCGATATTTATGCAAAAATGCTTGCTGCCTTGCTATACATTTCAAATAGTCCCTCATCAAAATGAAGTGGGGCTTCAAAATTAATGACTAGAGGTACCTGACACTCATCTCCTCAAAGAAGGATCAAAATAGCAAGTAGATAACCACACATCTAATACAGCATCTAAGAGAGAAGACTGGAATTCAGCTGGGAAGTGATGGGAAACCTCTGAGGCACAGAAAGAAAAGGAAGCAAAGCAGCTGATGCAGCTGGAATCAGCTTGGAGCCAGGAGGGACTCCCCATTGTGGGGAAAAGGTAAGAGAGACATCCCCAGTGGTCCACATTTACTCCACAGACTCCTGCAATTCTAGCCATGGGAGAGCCCCCTTGGGCCTTATGGGCCCTGAGACTAGGGTAGGGAGTGCCTGGAGTCCATGTGAGAACATTGTTCCAGAGAGGAAGTTTGTGCTGTGTCCTACACACCCCCTGAGACCCAAGTAGCTGCATCATGGTGCCACTTGGAGAGCCCAGTCCCCACAAGACTATATCTTGCCCTGGAACCCAAAAGCCCGTGCATCTCCACATCCCTGGAGCCCTGCTGACATCCCCCCACAACAACCCAGAGGGCTGCAGCATTGCAATGCTGGCTTCACTTAGTGTTGTGGCTGGGTCCCCAGCACTTTAGCCCATGTAGTGTCCCAAACCTTGGGGAATAGACAGTGTTGCATACCAGAGTGGCTGCTGCTGTAACACAGGAGGCTAAAGCATGCACTCTCCAGAGTCTGAGAGCTGCCTGCCTGGGGCTGTTGCCACAGACAGCAACCATACCTTCTCTAGTATCAGGGCCACAGTGTACCTTCATGCACCTTTATGAAGCCTGGGGACCAGCTCACCGATATGCCATTCCAGGACCTGAGGATAGTACTGCCACACTCATCACCACTAGCATTTACGTGCACCATCTGGCGGCCTGAGGACCAGTCCACCCCACCCACTACCACTGCCATTGGCACCCAAGCACATTATCCAGGGGTCTGGGGATCCACGTGCCCTGCCTGCTGCCACTGGTGCAAACATGCACTCTCAGGAGACCTGAGGACAGGCCTATCTTGCCTGTCACTGCTGCTGCCAATTCCTGAATGCATTGTCCAGTGGCCTGAGGATCAACCTACTCCACCAGCCACCACCAGTGCTTGTGCACATCATCCAGGGGCTTGAGGTCACCTGTTCTGCTTGCCACTGTCATTGGGACTCACAAGCATTGTCTGGGGGGCTGGATCTGCCTTACCCAGCACTGCTGGTACCAGTGCATCCCATTCAGGGGCCTAGAAATCCACACACCCAGGCCACTGTAGCCACCACTAGTGCTTGAGGATGAATCCACTTGGCATCCCCCTGCCCAGCAAAGCCTTGCCACAGCCTCCACTAATAACTACAGCCTAAGCCACTGAGAAACTCACAGACAGCACTGACGCTGACTATAGCTGAAGAAATCATATGAAGACTACATTATTGCACCTACTTAGAATCAAAGCTAAAGTACCCTACGCAACCAACACTATAGATACACCTATAGGAAAAAGACTTTCCCTACAAAAATCAATCCATAAAACTGAAAGGAGCGACTATTATACCAGATGCACAGAAATCAACATAAAGACACAAGAAATATGAAAAAGCAAGGAAACAAGACATCTCCAAAGGAACCCAATAATTCTCCAGTAACCAATTCCATAAAAAAGGAAATACATGAAATGCCTGAAAAAGAATGGACAATAATGGTATTAAAGAAACTCAGTGAGATACAAACGAATACAGATAATACAAAGAAATCAGGAAGACAATGATCTGAATGAGAAATTCAATATAACAGATAGATATTATAAAAAATATCCAAACAGAATGCTGGAGCTAAAGAATTCAATGAATGAAATAAAAAAAATACAACTAGAGCTTCAACAATAGACTAGATCAAGCAGAAGAATTTCTGAACTTGAAGACAGGTCTTTTGAAATAACCCAGCCAGACCAAAGAAAAAAAATAAAATAAGAGAATGAAAAAAGGATGAAGAAAGCCTGCATTACATCATTTGGGAAACCATAAAGCAACCAAATGTTTGAATTTGGGGATTTTGGGAATTCCAGAAGAAGAGATGGACAAAGGCATAGAAAACCAATTAACAAAATGATAGTTAAAACTTCTCTCAAGTCTAGCAAGAGATTTAGACATCCAGATACATGAAGCTCAGGTACAGATTCAACATTAAAGTCATTAAACATTAAAGTCAAAACTGTCAAGTTTGTCAAGTTGTCAAATTTGACTTTGTCCTCAAGGACAAAGAGAATTCCAAAAATAGCAAGAGAAAAGTGTCAAGTCATATGTAAAGGACTCCCTATCAGACTAACAGCAGATTTCTCAGCAGAGATTTTACAGGCCAGGAGACAATGGAATGATATGTTCAAAGTGCTGAAAAAAAAAAAAAAAACCTGCCAGCCAAGAATACTATGGCCAGCAAAGTTATCCTTCAAAAATGAAGGAGAGATCTGTTCCAAGATGGCTGAATAGGAGCAGCTCTGGTCTGCAGCTCCCAGCGTGACTGATGCAGAAGATGGGTGATTTCTGCATTTCCAACTGAGGTACCTGGTTCATCTCACTGGGACTGGTTGGTCAGTGGGTGCAGCCCATGGAGGACAAGCTGAAGCAGGGTGGGGCATTGCCTCACCCAGGAAGCACAAGAGGTTGGGGGATTTCCCTTTTCTAGCCAAAGGAAGCCGTGACAGACTGTATTGTGGCGTGGGGTCCCACGCCCACGGAGCCTTGCTCACTGCTTGTGCAGCAGTTTGAGATTGAACTGCAAGGCGGCAGCCTAGCTGGGGGAGGGGCGTCTGCCATTGCTGAGGCTTGAGTAGGTAAACAAAGCGGCTGGGAAGCTCGAACTGGGTGGAGTCCACCGCAGCTCAAGAAGGCCTGCCTGCCTCTGTAGACACCACCTCTGGGGACAGTGCATAGCTGAACAAAAGGCAGCAGAAACTTCTCCAGACTTAAACGTCCCTGTCTGACAGCTCTGAAGAGAGCAGTGGTTCTCCCAGCATGGTGTTTGAGTTCTGAGAATGGACAGAGTGCCTCTTCAAGTGGGTCCCTGACCCCCGAGTAGCCTAACTGGGAGACAGCTCCCAGTAGGGGCTGACTGACACCTCATACAGCTAGATGTCCCTCTGAGACGAAGCTTCCAGAGGAAGGATCAGGCAGCAATATTTGCTGTTCTGCAATATTTGCTGTTCTGCAGCCTCCGCTGGTGATATCCCGGCAAACAGGGTCTGGAGTGGACCTCCAGCAAACTCCAACAGACCTGCAGCTGAGGGACCTGACTGTTAGAAGGAAAACTAACAAACAGAAAGGAACAGCATCAACATCAACAAAAAGGACATCCACACCAAAACCCAATCTGTAGGTCACCATCATCAAAGACCAAAGGCAGATAAAACCACAAAGATGGGGAGAAACCAGAGCAGAAAAGCTGAAAATTCTAATAATCACAGCACCTCTTCTTGTCCAAAGGATCGCAGCTCCTTGCCGGCGACGGATCAAAGCTGGATGGAGAATGACGAGTTGACAGAAGTAGGCTTCAGAAGGTCGGTAGTAACAAAATTCTCCGAGCTAAAGGAGGATGTTTGAACCCATCACAAGGAAGCTAAAAACCTTGAAAAAAGATTGGATGAATCTAATTAACTAGATTAATTAGATAATAATTAATTATTAACTAGAATAAACAGTGTAGAGAAGACCTTAAATGACTTGATGGAGCTGAAAACCATGGGATGAGAACATTGTGATGCATGCACAAGCTTCAGTAGCTGATTTGATCAAGTGGAAGAAAGGGTATCAGTGATTGAAGATCAAATTAATGAAATGAAGCAAGAAGAGAAGTTTAGAGAGAAAAGAGTAAAAAGAAATGAACAAAATCTCCAAGAAACATGGGACTATGTGAAAAGACCAGATCTACATTTGATTGGTGTACCTAAACGTGATGGGGAGAATGGAACCAAGCTGGAAAACACTCTTCAGGATATTATCCAGGAGAACTTCCCCAACCTAGCAAGACAGGCCAACATTCAAATTCAGGAAATACAGAGAATACCACAAAGATATTCCTTGAGAAGAACAACTCCAAGACACATAATTGTCAGATTCACCAAGGTTGAAATGAAGGAAAAAATGTTAAGGGCAGCCAGAGAGAAAGGTCGGGTTACCCACAAAGGGAAGCCCATAAGACTAACAGTGGGTCTCTCGGCAGAAACTCTACAAGCCAGAAGAGAGTGGGGGACAATATTCAACATTCTTAAAGAAAAGAATTTTCAACCCAGAATTTCATATCCAGCCAAAATAAGCTTCATAAGAGAAGGAGAAATAAAATCCTTTACAGACAAGCAAATGCTGAGAGATTTTGTCAATACCAGGCCTGCTTACAAGAGCTCCTGAAGGAAGAACTAAACATGGAAAGAAACAATCGGTACCAGCCACTGCAAAAACCTGCCAAATTGTAAAGACCATCAATGCAAGGAAGAAACTACATCAACTAATGGGCAAAATAACCAGCTAATATAATGACAGGATCAAATTCACACATAACAATATTAACCTTAAATGTAAACGGCCTAAATGCTCCAATTAAAAGATACAGACTGGCAAACTGGATAAAGAGTCAAGACCCATCAGTGTGCTGTATTCAGGAGACCCATCTCATGTGCAGAGACACACATAGGCTCAAAATAAAGGGACGGAGGAAGATCTACCAAGCAAATGGAAAACAAAAAAAAGCAGGGGTTACAATCCAACTCTCTGATAAAACAGACTTTAAACCAATGTAAATCAAAAGAGATAAAGAAGGCCATTACATAATGGTAAAGGGATCAATTCAACAAGAAGAGCTAACTATCCTGAATATATATGCACCCAGTACAAGAGCATCCAGATTCATAAAGCAAGTCCTTAGAGACCTACAAAGAGACTTAAGCTCCCACACAATAATAATGGGAGACTTTAACACCTCACTGTCAATATTAGACAGATCAATGAGAAAGAAGGTTAACAATGATGTCCAGGACTTAAAGTCAGCTCTGCACCAAGCAGACCTAATAGACATCTACAGAACTCTCCACCCTAAATCAACAGAATATACATTCTTCTCAGCACCACACTACACTTATTCTAAAACTGACCACATAGTTGGAAGTAAAGCACTCCTCAGCAAATGTAAAAGAACGGAAATCACAAGAAACTGTCTCTCAGACCACAGTGCAATCAAATTAGAATTCAGGATTAAGAAACTCACTCAAAACCACATCAATACATGGAAACTGAACAAACTGCTCCTGAATGACTACTGGGTACATAACGAAATGAAGGCAGAAATAAAGATGTTCTTTGAAACCAGTGAGAACAAAGACACAACATACCAGAATCTCTGGGACACATTTAAAGCAGTGTGTAGAGGGAAATTTATAGCACTAAATGCCCACAAGAGAAAGCAGGAAAGACCTAAAATCGACACCCTAACATCCCAATTAAGAGAACTAGAGAAGCAAGAGCAAACACATTCAAAAGCTAGCAGAAGGCAAGAAATAAGTAAGACCAGAAAAGAACTGAAGCAGACAGAGAAACAAAAAACCCTTCAAAAAATCAGTGAATCCAGGAGCTTGTTTTTTGAAAAGATCAACAAAATTGATAGACTGCTAGCAAGACTAATAAAGAAGAAAAGAGAGAAGAATCAAATAGATGCAATAAAAAATGATAAAGGGGATATCACCACTGATCCCACAGAAATACAAACTACCATCAGAGAATACTATAAACATCTCTACATAAATAAACCAGAAAATCTAGAAGAAATGGATAAATTGCTGGACACATACAATCTCCCAAGACTAACCCAGGAAGAAGTTGAATCCCTGAATAGACCCATAACAGGCTCTGAAATTGAGGCAATAATTAATAGCCTACCAGCCAAAAAAAGTCCAGGACCAGATGAATTCACAGCCAAATTCTACCAGGGGTACGTAGAGGAGATGGTACTATTCCTTCTGAAACTATTCCAATCAATAGAAAAAGAGGGAATCCTCCCTAACTCATTTTATGAGGCCAGCATCACCCTGATACGAAAGCCTGGCAGAGACACAACAAAAAAAGAGAATTTTAGACCAATATCCCTGATGAACATTGATGGGAAAATCCTCAATAAAATACTGGCAAAATGAATCCAGCAGTACATCAAAAGGCTTATCCACGAAGATCAAGTTGGCTTCATTCCTGGGATGCAAAGCTGGTTCAACATACGCAAATCAATAAATGTAATCCATCACCTAAACAGAACCTAAGACAAAAACCACATGATCATCTCAATAGATGCAGAAAAGGCCTTTGACAAAATTCAACAGCCCTTCATGCTAAAAACTCTCAATAAATTAGGTATTGATGGGACATATCTCAAAATAATAAGAGCTATTTATGACAAACCCACAGCCAATATCATACTGAATGGGCAAAAACTGGAAGCATTCCCTTTGAAAATGAGCACGAGACAGGGATGCCCTCTCACACCACTCCTATTCAACATGGTGTTGGAAGTTCTGGCCAGGGCAATCAGGCAAGAGAAAGAAATAAAGGGTATTCAATTAGGAAAAGAGGAAGTCAAATTGTCCCTGTTTGCAGATGACATGATTGTATATTTAGAAAACCCCATTATCTCAGCCCAAAATCTCCTTAAGTTGATAAGCAACTTCAGCAAAGTATCAGGATACAAAATCAATGTACAAAAATCACAAGCATTTCTATACAACAATAAGAGACAAACAGAGAGCCAAATCACGAGTGAACTCCCATTCACAATTGCTTCAAAGAGAATAAAATACCTAGGAATCCAACTTACAAGGAATGTGAAGGACCTCTTCAAGGAGAACTACAAACCACTGCTCAACAAAATAAAAGAGGATACAAACAAATAGAAGAACATTCCATGCTCATGGGTAGGAAGAATCAATATCGTGAAAATGGCCATACTGCCCAAGGTAATTTATAGATTCAATGCCATCCCCATCCACCTACCACTGACTTTCTTCACAGAATTGGAAAAAACTACTTTAAAGTTCATATGGAACCAAAAAAGAGCTCGCATGGCCAAGTCAATCCTAAGCAAAAAGAACAAAGCTGGAGGCATCAAGCTACCTGACTTCAAACTATACTACAAGGCTACAGTAACCAAAACAGCATGGTACTGGTACCAAAACAGAGATATAGACCAATGGAACAGAACAGAGCCCTCAGAAATAGTGCCACACATCTACAACCATCTGATCTTTGACAAACCTGACAAAAACAAGAAATGGGGAAAGGATTCCCTATTTAATAAATGGTGCTGGGAAAACTGGCTAGCCATATGTAGAAAGCTGAAACTGGATCCCTTCCTTACACCTTATACAAAAATTAATTCAAGATGGATTAAAGACTTCAATGTTAGACCTAAAACCGTAAAAACCCTAGAAGAAAACCTAGGCAATACCATTCAGGACATAGGCATGGGCAGGGACTTCATGTCTAAAACACCAAAAGCAATGGCAACAAAAGCCAAAATTGACAAATGGGATCTAATTAAACTAAAGAGCTTCTGCACAGCAAAAGAAACTACCATCAGAGTGAACAGGCAACCTACAGAATGGGAGAAAAATTTTGCATTCTATCCATCTGACAAAGGGCTAATATCCAGAATCTACAAAGAACTTAAACAAATTTACAAGAAAAAAATCAAACAACCCCATCAAAAAGTAGGCAAAGGATATGAACAGACACTTCTCAAAAAAAGACATTTATGCAGTCAACAGACACATGAAAAAATGCTCATCATCACTGGTCATCAGAGAAATGCAAATCAAAACCACAATGAGATACCATCTCACACCAGTTAGAATGGTGATCATTAAAAAGTCAGGAAACAACAGGTGGTGGAGAGGATGTGGAGAAATAGGAACAGTTTTACACTGTTGGTGGGAGTGTTAACTAGTTCAACCATTGTGGAAGACAGTGTGGCGATTCCTCAAGGATCTAGATATAGAAATACCATTTGACCCAGTGATCCCATTACTGGGTATATACCCAAAGGATTAAAAATCATGCTACCATAAAGACACATGCACATGTATGTTTACTGCAGCACTATTAACAATAGTAAAGACTTAGAACCAACCCAAATGTCCATCAATGATAGACTGGATTAAGAAAATGTGGTACATATAGACCATGGAATACTATGCAGCCATAAAAAACGATGAGTTCATGTCCTTTGTAGGGATATGGATGAAGCTGGAAACCATCATTCTGAGCAAACTATCGCAAGGACAGAAAACCAAACACTGCATGTTCTCACTCATAGGTGGGAACTGAACAATGAGAACACTTGGACACAGAATGGGGAACATCACACACTGGGGCCTGTTGGGGGGTGGGGGTAGTGGGGAGGGATAGCATTAGGAGATATACCTAATGTAAATGACGAGTTAATGGATGCAGCATACCAACATGGCACATGTATACCTATGTAACAAACCTGCATGTTGTGCACATGTACCCTAGAACTTAAGGTATAATAAAAAAATGAAGAAGAAATAGTCTTTCTCACACAAGCAGAAACTGAGGAAATGTATCACCAATAGACTGTTCCTACAAGAAATGCTTAAGGAAGCCCTACATCTGGAAGTGAAAGGATGATATCTACCATCATGAAAACACATGAAAGTATAAAACTAACTGGTAGAGCAGATACATAAATGAGAAAGAGAAATAAATAAAAAGTTATTACTATAGATAACCACTAAATCACAAAGATAAATAAGCCCTTATCTATCAATGAATATAAATGATTTAAATTCCCCAATTAAAAAGATACAAACTGGCTGAATCAAAAACAAAATAAAAGCCAACTATCTGCTGCTTACAATTAACTTCATTCACCTGAAAAGACACACATAGACTAAAAATGAAGGAATTGAAAAAATATTCCATACAAACAGAAACCAAAAGCATGCAGGAGTAGCAATGTTTATAGCAGACAAAATAGACTTTAAGTAAAAAATGTAAAAAGAGAAAAAGTCATTATATAATAATAAAGTGGTCAATTCAGCAAGAAGATATAATAATTGTAAGTATATGTGCACCCAAATATATGAAGCAAATATTGTTAGAACTAAAGTTAGAGATAGATCCTAACATAATAAGAGTTCGGGATGTCAACACTTCCCTGTCAGCACTGGACAGATAATCTAGCCAGAAAACCAACAAAGAAACATTGGGCTGAATCTGCGCTATAGACCAAATGGACCCAACAGACATTTACAGAACATTTCATCCATAGGCTGGGCATGGTTGCTCACGCCTGTAATCCTAGCACTTTGGGAGGCTGAGGTAGGTGGATCACTTGAGGTCAGGAATTCAAGATCGGCCTGGCCAACATAGCAAAACCCCATCTCTACTAAAAATACAAAACTTATCTGGGTGTGGTGGCACGAACCTGTAGTCCCGGCTACTCAGGAGGCTGAGGCAGGAGAATCGCTTGAACCTGGGAGGTGGAAGTTGCAGTGAGCCAAGATCGCACCACTGCACTCCAGCCTCAGTGACAGAGCAAGACTCCATCTCAAAAAAAATTTTTTTTATCCATAAGCTACAGACCGCACATTCTTCTTAGCAGCACACAGGATGGGCCATATGTTAAGCCACAAAACACATCTCAATAAAATTTTTTTAATAAATCTTTAAAAATTGAAATTATATCAAGTATTTTCTCGGACCACAATGGAATAAAACTAGAAATCAATAATAAAAAGAGCTTTGGAAACTATACAAATATAAGGAAATTAAACAACATGGTCCTGAATGATCACTAGGTCAATGAAGAAATTAAATAAGAAATAAAAAATTTCCCGATCATTACATTGCATGCATGTATCATGTATCCCATAGTATGTACAATTATTATGTATTAATTTTAAAAAGGCTATGGCTAAGTTCTTACCATAACTCAATATGTATATCAAACTCTTCATAATCCTCAGACTACTATTTTAATAATCTGCAGTTGAGGCTACAAAAAATAATGAAGCTTTACAATTAATTTTTTTAACAATAAGCATGTAAAATACAGTATAGTATATGGTGTCACTATAAACCTGGGCTTAAGAACCAATTCTGTCACTAATTTTAAATCAGGTTTTCTAACAACTTAAACAAAACTTATAAAATGTAAATATTCCACTACAGGTTGTCAAGTGTTCCTTTAAAAATATTTAAGAATTTCATGATTTCATAAAATCATGCTTTGTTTTCACAATGATCAGTAAAAATGGAAGTAATATAACTTCTGGTTTTGTTATGAAGTTAATTCTTTGCTCATTTTATTTTAAGCTCTCCCATTTGGAAAAATCCCCATTTTGGAAGTTGATGGACTTACCCTTCACCAGAGCCTAGCAATAGCAAGATATTTGACCAAAAACACAGGTAACGTGTTTATTTTGCTTAAGATTTTTGATAACTGAAACAAACACATTGATATATATTCAGTATTCAT
Organism: Symphalangus syndactylus; assembly: GCF_028878055.3. NCBI lineage: Eukaryota > Metazoa > Chordata > Mammalia > Primates > Hylobatidae > Symphalangus > Symphalangus syndactylus. The sequence goes on from NC_072432.2 coordinate 43,910,572, forward strand.
TAAGTGACTTTAGCATAGCATACTATAGTACAAATAAGAATGGAATTAAATAAGAGAAAAGTATAAATATACCACCTGTATCAGTTTAACTTTCTATGAGTTCCCTGGACAATTAGACAATTTTATTTTATATCGCCTCCTGCTTTTCATGCCTTACATCTGTTTGCCCTCCAAGCCCTTTTTGGAGTTTAGCTGAAAAATTGGACAAGCATGTTTCATTCCAAACTTTGGCTAGTATGCATATTGTAAGTTATTAGAGAAAATTACTTAGCAGAAAATACATATGGCATATGGAGGTTGAAATTTCTTAGACTATTAAAATTATATACTCAGTAATGTCCTTCATCCTAATCATGCTGAAAAAAAATAGGGAGTTTCTTTGCTTCCACTCAGTGCCATCTGAGGAAACTTGAAGGGGATAGTTGGCTTCTGGATTGTTGCATTAGTGACCACACCCATGATATTAGAAAAGAAACAATAGAAACTGTTCTTGTTTTTGCCTGACACACTTTCTCCCATCCTATGCTCCACTGTCTTCTTCTCTCTTCCCTCAAACTATTCTCACACCCTTTTTGAGCCAAAAGCTACTTTTCGCTTCTTTTAAAGCTCGTTTCTTTCAATCAATCTGTAGAATCACCATTCTCTCAAACCTATCTCCCCACCACCATTGCCACTGCTATGATCCAAGCCATAGACACATACATAGTTAGCTCACAAATAAAATGGGCCATGAATACTAAACCTCATTTTGGAATGAAATAGTGTATTTTAAAAAATACAAAGTTTTGTGTTACACTAACATGTTTCAACAAATAAAGTTATTTTGAAAGTTTAGAAGAAATGGAAATTATTTATGACCAAGGAAATTAGGCTTTAAAGTGAAAATGAAATTTAAGTTTAGGCTCAAAGATAGCTAGAATTTCAAAAGGAAGACTTGGACCTGGGCAGTGCTTTTCAAACTTTATGTGCATCAGGGTCACCTGGATGCTCATTAAAATATACTTTGTGCAACTTTGAGTCAGTAGACCTTGGGTGGGTCCCAAGAATTTGCATTCTCAACAATTTCCCAGATGATGCAAGTGGTCCGTGGATCTCACTCTGAGAATCTCTGGGCTAGAACATTCTAAGCAGAGAGAAAATGGCATGAGAAGAAGAATGAACTTCAAATTTGCAGGTGGAAGAGAATTAGAGAAATGCTTAGTAGATTGGATCTGATTAGAAAGATCCAGAAGGATCTAGAGTATGGACTTTTTTTCTTATGCAACTGTAGGTTTTTATCTAGAAAAGCAGCATAACTACCGCTATGCATTTTGGGAAGATTATTGTGGTTACTTTGTATTTGTGGCTACTGCAGGGAAGCATATTAGGAGATCATTGAAATGGTCCAGATGGCAAAGAAGAGAGGCCAAGAAAAATATGAAAAATTTGTGGATGTAGAATCATCTTAGAGACAGTAGATAGATGTTGCCATGTGGAAGGCAGTCTATTTAACCAGGAGAGGAATAGCATAGACAGAGTTTGCCGTTCTCAATGCGCTATGTACTGCTACTTCCTCCTTTTCTTCCTTCTCCTCTTCTCTTTCGTCTCTTTCTCTTTTCTGTTTAAAATACTTTTTTCAACTTGCAATACCCTCCTCAATGTCTCCCTTCTCCAGTTGACCATATGTGCCATGCAGGCAAGGAATTTACCTCTTCTATTCAATGCTACTATATACAGCCACTACTTGGGGCTGAGTCACAGTTGAGGCCCGTAATTATTTGCTGGGTAAAAAAAAGGAGAGCTGGTTTGAGAAAAGTTGTGATGACTGCATTTGAGGATTTGTGGAAGAATGTTCAGGGGCCAAAAGAGTAATCAGAGATATATCCAAAGGGAGGCTGAAAAAATGAGCCTGTGGTTTAGGACTAAAAATATTGAATAAGGAGTCACCTCCATAAATTTTTAGCTGAAGCCTTGAGGTGGAAGTCAAAGTACGGATGAAAATGAGTGAAAAATTCTGAAGACTATTTAAGGTCAGAAAGACAAATAATCAGCCTTTGAATATCACACACACAAAAATATAGTTTACAGAGGAACTCTAAATCACTCAAGAATTTTCTTTCAATTTTAACACCTTCATTGAGGTATAATTTACATACAATTCATCCACTGTCAGTATACAGTTTCTTAATTTTTAATAAATTTATACAGTTTTACAAAAGCAATCCATTTTAGAAAGCTTCTACACAGAAGCATTTTAAATTGGCACCATTGAGAAAACTTTCAGGAAGACCAATGATTTATTACCAAAAATAATGATTAACAAATGAGACAAAAGAAAAAAAAACCCTCTATTATTCAAAAATTTTAGTCTCCAGTCAGAAAACAAATGCTCCTGACAAAAACTGTCCGCAAAAATAAAAACAATTCTTTTTACAAAATAAATTATAATGTAGGTACAGGTTATTTATTGCAGTGTTGCTTGTACTAACAAAAGACTGGAAACAAACCTAATCAGTTGACGCTAGTTAAATAAATTGTGGGAGAGGCAGTTCCAAGATGACCGAATAGGAACAGCTCCAGTCTACAGCTCCCAGCATGAGCGATGAAGAAGACGAATGATTTCTTCATTTCCAACTGAGGTACTGAGATTGTCTCACTGGGGATTGTCAGACAGTAGGTGCATGGCAGTGGGTGCAGTGCACTGAGCAAGAGCCAAAACAGGGTGAGGCATCGCCTCACCCTTAAGCGCAAGGGATCAGGGAACTCCCTTTCCTAGCCAAGGAAAAGGGTGACAGATGGCACCTGGAAAATCGAGTCACTCCTACCCTAATACTGCGCTTTTCCAACGGTCTTAGCAAATGGCACACCAGGAGATTATATCCCATGCCTGGCTAAGAGGGTCCTACGCCCAGGGAGCCTCGCTCTTTGCTAGCACAGCAGTCTGAGATCAAACTGCAAGGTGGCAGCGAGGCTGGGGGAGGGGTGCCCACCATTGCTGAGTCTTGAGTAGGTAAACAAAGCTGCCAGGAAGCTCGAACTGGGTGAAGCCCACTGCAGCTCAAGGAGGCCTGCCTGCCTCCGTAGACTCCACCTCTGGGGGCAGGGCATAGACAAACAAAAGGCAGCAGAAACCTCTGCAGACTTAAATGTCCCTGTCTGACAGCTTGGGAGACTGTAGTGGTTTTCCCAGCATGAAGCTTGAGATCTGAGAACAGACAGACTGCCTCCTCAAGTGGGTCCCTGACCCCCGAGTAGCCTAACTGGGAGGCACCCCCAAGTAGGGGCAGACTGATACCTCACACGGCCAGGTACCCCTCTGAGACAAAACTTCCAGAGGAACGATCAAGCAGCAACATTTGCTGTTGACCAATATTTGCTGTTCTGCAGCCTCCGCTGCTGACACCCAGGCAAACAGGGTCTGGAGTGGACCTCCAGCAAACTCCAACAGACCTGCAGCTGAGGGTCCTGACTGTTAGAAGGAAAACTAACAAACAGAAAGGACATCCACACCAAAACCACATCTGTACGTCACCATCATCAAAGACCAAAGGTAGATAAAACCACAAAGATGGGGAAAAAACAGAGCAGAAAAACTGAAAATTCTAAAAATCAGAGTGCCTCTCCTCCTCCAAAGGAACACGGCTCCTCACCAGGAATGGAACAAAGCTGGATGGAGAATGACTTTGACGAGTTGAGAGAAGAAGGCTTCAGACGATCAAACTTCTCCTAGCTAAAGGAGGAAGTGTGAACCCATGAAAAGAAGTTTAAAAACCTTGAAAAAAGATTAGACAAATGGCTAACTAGAATAACCAATGCAGAGAAGTCCTTAAAGGACCTGATGGAGCTGAAAACCATGGCATGAGAACTACGTGACGAATGCATAAGCTTCAGTAGCTGATTCGATCAACTGGAAGAAGGGGTATCAGTGACAGAAGATCAAATGAATGAAATGAAGTGAGAAGTTTAGAGAAAAAAGAATAAAAAGAAATGAACAAAGCCTCTAAGAAATATGGGACTACGTGAAAAGACCAAATCTACATCTGATTGGTGTACCCGAAAGTGACGGGGAGAATGGAACCAAGTTGGAAAACACTCTGCAGGATATTATCCAAGAGAACTTCCCCAATCCAGCAAGGCAGGCCAACATTCAGATTCAGGAAATACAGAGAACGCCACAAAGATACTCCTTGAGAAGAGCAACTCCAAGACACATAATTGTCAGATTCACCAAAGTGAAATGAAGGAAAAAATGTTAAGGGCAGCCAAAGAGAAAGGTCAGGTTACCCACAAAGGAAAGCCCATAAGACTAACAGCTGATCTCTCCGCAGAAACTCTAAAAGCCAGAAGAGAGTGGGGGCCAATATTCAACATTCTTAAAGGAAAGAATTTTCAACCCAGAATTTCATTTCCAGCCAAACTAAGCTTCATAAGAGAAGGAGAAATAAAACCCTTTACAGACAAGCAAATGCTGAGAGATTTTGTCACCATTAGGCCTGCCCTACAAGAGCTCCTGAAGGAAGCACTAAACATGGAAAGGAACAACCGGTACTAGCCACTGCAAAAACATGCCAAATTGTAAAGACCATCGAGGCTAGGAAGAAACTGCATCAACTAATGAGCAAAATAACCAGCTAACATCATAATGACAGGATCAAATTCACACATAACAATATTAACCTTAAATGTAAATGGGCTAAATGCTCCAATTAAAAGACACAGACTGGCAAATTGGACAAAGAGTCAAGACCCATCAGTGTGCTGTATTCAGGAAACACATCTCACGTGCAGAGACACACATAGGCTCAAAATAAAGGGATGGAGGAAGATCTACCAAGCAAATGGAAAACAGAAAAAAGCAGGGGTTGCAATCCTAGTCTCTGATAAAACAGACTTTAAACCAACAAAGATCAAAACAGACAAGGCCATTACATAATGGTAAAGGGATCAATTCAACAAGAAGAGCTAACTATCCTAAATATATATGCACCCAATACAGGAGCACCCAGATTCATAAAACAAGTCCTTAGAGACCTACAAAGAGACTTAGACTCCCACACAATAATAATGGGAGACTTTAACACCCCACTATCAATATTAGACAGATCAAGGAGACAGAAGGTTAACAAGGATATGCAGAAATTGAACTCAGCTCTGCACCAAGTGGATCTAATAGACATCTGCAGAACTCTCCACCCCAAATCAACAGAATATACATTCTTCTCAGCACCACACCGCACTTATTGCAAAATTGACCACATAGTTGGAAGTAAAGCACTCCTCAGCAAATGTAAAAGAACAAATATTATAACTGTCTCTCAGACCACAGTGCAATCAAACTAGAACTCAGGATTAAGAAACTCACTCAAAACCACTCAACTACATGGAAACTGAACAACCTGCTCCTGAATGACTACTGGGTACATAACGAAATGAAGGCAGAAATAAAGATGTTCTTTGATACCAATGAGAACAAAGCCACAACATACCAGAATCTCTGGGACACATTTAAAGCAGTGTGTAGAGGGAAATTTATAGCATTAAATGCCCACTAGAGAAAGCAGGAAAGATCTAAAAATGACACCCTAACATCACAATTAAAAGAACTAGAGAAGCAAGAGCAAACACATTCAAAAGCTAGCAGAAGGCTAGAAATAACTAATATCAGAGCAGAACTGAAGGAGATAGAGACATAAAAAACCCTTCAAAAAATCAATGAATTCAGGAGCTGATTTTTTGAAAAGATCAACAAAATTGACAGACCGCTAGCAAGACTAAAAAAGAAGAAGAGAAGAATCAAATAGATGCAATAAAAAATGATAAAGGGGATATCACCACCAATCCCACAGAAATACAAACTACCATCAGAGAGTACTATAAACATGTCTATGCAAATAAACTAGAAAATCTAGAAGAAATGGATAAATTCCTTGACACATATACCCTCCCAAGACTAAACCAGGAAGAAGTTGAATCTCTGAATAGACCAATAACAGGCTCTGAAATTGAGGCAATAATTAATAGCTTACCAACCAAAAAAAGTCCAGGACCAGATGGATTCACAGCCGAATTCTACCAGAGATACAAGGAGGAGCTGGTACCATTCCTTCTGAAACTATTCCAATCAATAGAAAAAGAGGGAATCCTCCCTAACTCATTTTATGAGGCCAGTATCATCCTGATACCAAAGCCTGGCAGAGACACAACAAAAAAAGAGAAGTTTAAACCAATACCCGTGATGAACATCGATGGGAAAATCCTCAGTAAAATACTGGCAAACTGAATCCAGCAACACATCAAAAAGCTTATCCACCATGATCAAGTGGGCTTCATCCCTGGGATGCAAGGCTGGTTCAACATATGCAAATCAATAAATGTAATCCAGCATATAAACAGAACCAACGACAAAAGCCACATGATTATCTCAATAGATGCAGAAAAGGCCTTTGACAAAATTCAACAGCCCTTCATGCTAAAAACTCTCAATAAATTAGGTATTGATGGGACATATCTCAAAATAATAAGAGCTATTTATGACAAATCCACAGCCAATATCATACTGAATGGGTAAAAACTGGAAGCAATCCCTTTGAAAATGAGCACGAGACAGGGATGCCCTCTCTCACCACTCCCATTCAACATAGTGTTGGAAGTTCTGGCCAGGGCAATCAGGCAGGAGAAGGAAATAAAGGGTATTCAATTAGGAAAAGAGGAAGTCAAATTGTCCCTGTTTGCAGATGACATGATTGTATATTTAGAAAACCCCATTATCTCAGCTCAAAATCTCCTTAAGTTGATAAGCAACTTCAGCAAAGTATCAGGATACAAAATCAATGTACAAAAATCACAAGCATTTCTATACAACAATAAGAGACAAACAGAGAGCCAAATCACGAGTGAACTCCCATTCACAATTGCTTCAAAGAGAATAAAATACCTAGGAATCCAACTTACAAGGAATGTGAAGGACCTCTTCAAGGAGAACTACAAACCACTGCTCAACGAAATAAAAGAGGATACAAACAAATAGAAGAACATTCCATGCTCATGGGTAGGAAGAATCAATATTGTGAAAATGGCCATACTGCCCAAGGTAATTTATAGATTCAATGCCATCCCCATCCACCTACCACTGACTTTCTTCACAGAACTGGAAAAAACTACTTTAAAGTTCACATGGAACCAAAAAAGAGCTCGCATGGCCAAGTCAATCCTAAGCAAAAAGAACAAAGCTGGAGGCATCAAGCTACCTGACTTCAAACTATACTACAAGGCTACAGTAACCAAAACAGCATGGTACTGGTACCAAAACAGAGATATAGACCAATGGAACAGAACAGAGCCCTCAGAAATAGTGCCACACATCTACAACCATCTGATCTTTGACAAACCTGACAAAAACAAGAAATGGGGAAAGGATTCCCTATTTAATAAATGGTGCTGGGAAAACTGGCTAGCCATATGTAGAAAGCTGAAACTGGATCCCTTCCTTACACCTTATACAAAAATTAATTCAAGATGCATTAAAGACTTCAATGTTAGACCTAAAACCATAAAAACCCTAGAAGAAAACCTAGGCAATACCATTCAGGACATAGGCATGGGCAGGGACTTCATGTCTAAAACACCAAAAGCAATGGCAACAAAAGCCAAAATTGACAAATGGGATCTAATTAAACTAAAGAGCTTCTGCACAGCAAAAGAAACTACCATCAGAGTGAACAAGCAACCTACAGAATGGGGGAAAATTTTTGCAATCTACTCATCTGACAAAGGGCTAATATCCAGAATCTATGAAGAACTCAAACACATTTACATAAAAAAACAACCCCATCAACAAGTGGGCGAAGGATATGAACACACTTCTCAAAAGAAGACATTTACACAGCCAAAAGACACATGCAAAAATGCTCATCATCACTGGCCATCAGTGAAATACAAATCAAAACCACAATGAGATACCATCTCACACCAGTTAGAATGGCCATCATTAAAAAGTCAGGAAACAACAGGTGCTGGAGAGGATGTGGAGAAATAGGAACACTTTTACATTGTTGGTGGGACTGTAAACTAATTCAACCATTGTGGAAGTCAGTGTGGCGATTCCTCAGGGATCTAGAACTAGAAATACCATTTGACCTAGCCATCCCATTACTGGGTATATACCCAAAGGATTATAAATCATGCTGCTATAAAGACACATGCACACGTATGTTTATTGCAGCACTATTCACAATAGCAAAGACTTGGAACCAAGACAAATGTCCAACAATGATAGACGGATTAAGAAAATGTGGCACATATACAGCATGGAATACTATGCAGCCATAAAAAATGATGAGTTCATGTCCTTTGTAGGGACATGGATGAAGCTGGAAACCATCATTCTCAGCAAACTTTCACAAGGACAAAAAACCAAACACTGCATGTTCTCACTCTTCTCACTCATATGTGGGAATTGAACAATTAGAACACATGGACACAGGAAGGGGAACATCACACACCGGGGCCTGTTGTGGGGTGGGGGGAGGCAGGAGGGATAGCATTAGGAGATATACCTAATGTAAATGACGAGTTAATGGGTGCAGCACACCAACATGGCACATGTATACATATGTAACAAACCTGCACGTTGTGCACCTGTACCCTAAAACTTAAAGTATAATTAAAAATATATATATATTGTGGCACATCTACCTCAAGGAATCCCTATGTAGCCAAAAAAAAAAAAAAAAAAGAGCAAGTACACCTTTTGGGTACTTGTAAAGAAAGATATGTAGGGGACATGGGATGAGGAAGCATATCTAGTGGGATATATATTTTTATTTGCTTGTATTTTCATAAAGAAATAATGTAAGAATACTAATTAAAGTGGTACTAGTAAGGTAGGTAGGTAAGGGAGCAAAATGTGGTGGATGGAAGCTAGTCTTCAGTGCATATTGTTTTATACTCTTTTGAATTTTCAACCATATGAATATACTATCTGTTAAAAACAAACTTTTTAATATAGTAAATTAAACATATTGATGGGCCTCTCTCTATTCCATAGATTTGGCTGGAAACACAGAAATGGAACAATGTCATGTTGATGCTATTGTGGACACACTGGATGATTTCATGTCATGTTTTCCTTGGGCAGAGAAAAAGCAAGATGTGAAAGTAATGTGATCCATTTGCTATTCCTAGCATTAATTACACACCACCTGCCAGACATTGTGTTAGGTGCCTTAGAAAGTTCCTTAATATCAAAACAATATGTATAATTTTAAAATATCAAATTATATTTTAAAAGTTTAAAATAAAGTACAGCAATTCCCTATTGTACCCCTTCACATTAACTCCTCCCCAGATGCAACCCTGTTAAAAATTTGCTTAGCAGTTTCTTTAGGATTTACACATTTCCATATTTCTATAGGATATGTAAATATGACTTCCTCTCATTGACCAATTGTAAATGATTTCTCAGGACTTATGATAGTACAGGTTAAGCATTCCTAACCTGAAAATCTGAAATCCAAAATGCCCCAAACTCCAAAACGTTTTAAACACCAAGATGACAGCACAAGTGGAAAATTCCACATGTAAGTACTTAACACAAACTTTGGCAAATGTGCAAAATTATTGAAAATACTGTATAAAATTACCTTCAGCCTATGTGTATAAGGTGTAAATGAAACATAAATGAATTTGGTGTTTAGATTTAGGCCCCATCCCCTATATATCTCATTATGTATATGCAAATATTCCAAAATCTGAAAAAGTCTGGAATTCAAGACAATTCTGTTTCCAAGCATGTTGGATTAAAGGATCTCAACCTGTAATAACAATTTTTCTCTTACATAGTCATCCTTTCTGCTTCCCTTTCACCAAGCTCCCAATATTGTGATGTGAAAATTTTTTGGTTAAATATCCTGTGATTAGTATGCTATGCAAATAATGCACAGAACTGTGCACTGTAGTATGCTTTTATAATATTTCCTTTCTCACTTTTCTTCCTCAAAATTAGTAATTGCTTTCTTTTGCTTCTTTTTACTTTTACTGCTGACTTTCCACAGTATCCAATAGCCTGCCAATACGATTTTCCACAAGGTCAGTGTAGTATCAGTTCATCTGTTATTTCCAATATTTCTTGGAGCGCTTTCTGTCTAGGAGACTTCCATTCTCTGCGGAGTTCACTAGGTTTTCTGCACAGCTGTCATCATTGGAATTCCCTTTGCTGTTATTCCAGTGATGCCATTCTATGGAGCTGGAGTCCTGTTCCTGGATGCTGCCTTCTTTCTTTGTTTACTCCATTGTTTATTTGGAGGCACATCCTCTAGTATTCCAAAAGTTAAAATGAAGGTTTGATGACAGCAGATATGATTATGACAGATGGTATGGATATGTCTATCTTGTGAGCCACAATGCTTCACTCTGGTATGGTTGTCCTAGATACTCGGTCACCGTTGTCATCCTGAGATCTTTATTATTACCCTGGATTTTTTTTTTTTTTTAATATTTTCCTGGGTTCATTCTCCTGTTTTCTTTCCTTGCTTTTGTGGAACAATCCTCTAAGAACTTAATGATCATAGGAAATAAAAGTTTGGGGCTTTTGGGGCCTCGTTTGTCTAAAGATGTTTTTATTTTATTCTCAAACTTGTTTTATAGTTTGGCTGGGTGTAGAATTCTGATGAAAGTTAATTTTTCATTAGTATTTGAAAGGCTGTTGAGAAGTTTGAATTCAATTTAATTACTGACCTTTTGTATGTGACCTATTTTTTTTCACTCTGAAAGATTATAAAACACATGCCCTTAGAGTTCTAAAATTTTGCAATGATGAGTCTTGGTATGATCTTGTTTTCATCCATTGTGCTGTTTCCTTGGTGAGTCCGTTCAATCTGGGACCCATGTCCTTTAGTTTAAGGAAATTTCCTTTAATTCTTTCATTAACGATTACCTCCCCCTTTATTTTCTTTGTTCCTTATAGTAGAATTCCAGTAATTCAGATGTTGGCTCTTTTCCTATTTCCCATTTCTTGGCTTTTCTGCATTACTTTTAGAAAGCATTTCTCAACTTCATCAGTCCTTGAGTTCTAAATTTCTGATATTGTGCTTCTAAATTTATAAAAATTCTTAGGCTGTTTTCCACTAAGAATGGGGAAGGGACAGCTGTCTAGTAATGTAAAATGAAGAACATCCCATGCTAAACCCGCTTAATAGTTTTCCACCAATCCTCATTTTATCCCCTTCCAAACCTCCTTAACCCCAGTTCTAGACATACCCGGTCATTTCCCGAGCCATTTAAGGATTTCGTGTTACTGATGGGATTGGTTCTTGGCTTTCCCTTTGCAGGTGCCATTCACCCATCTGCTTACTAGCTTCAAATTTTGTTTGCTCTTATCTCCTCTCTTTCCACTTCCTCGCGGGTTCTATCTTTTTAAAAATATTCATTACTGTGGTTTAGAGATGAATGCAAAATGATATACATTTGTCAAATTATTCATCTTTATGCAGAATTCTAAATAGACGTCTTTATTACAGCTTCTAGTGGTTTCCTTTAGGACGCTCATCACAGTCTCTATTTTAAAGAGACTGGCAGGTGGTGTGTGATTACTTTTTTGTGTTTGTCTCCTCAAGCTGGATGCATCGGGCGGTAGGAATCATGTCTGTATTATTCAACTGATCCCCCACCGCCATCACAGTGCCTTTTACGTAGTAGGCATTACACACTTGTTGAATAAGTCATCAGAACCACACTCATCAAATGCACACCGTGTGCCTGTGTTACTCTCAGCTCTATGTGTTATCTCAGCCAGCCCTCCTTCTCCCCCTTCAAGATAAGTGCTTTTTATTATCATGCTCACTTTCCAGATGAAGACACTGAGAAACAGAAGTTACAGAGTTGCCCAAAGTCACACAACTGACAGAACTGTGAACTGAGCCCAGACAGCTGAATTTAGATCCCATAGCCTCATCACCTAGGTATACAATTGCTTAAATTAGTAACTAATTTAAGCATCCCTTTAGAATGAAACTGTTGTTATCCTCATCTTCCAGGTAAGAGAACAAGAGTTTCACATAGTGTAAACAACTTACCCAAAATTGTTCAGCTAGAAGTGGTGCAGAAGGAATTCAAATCGTCACTGACTCAAACCCCAGGTTCTTAACCACTGGGTATAATACCACAGTGCAAGCAGCTGTTCAAAACAGCTGTGCATGAATATTTATGTACATGTTAAAGCTAAAGCCTGTAGCCGAAAGCCACAGCACAAATAGCAGGTAGTCTTACCAATTTACTTAAGCACATACTATCTACTTAGTATTTATTGTAAATACTATTTAATTAGCACCTTCTGATTTGAATTGAGATATCTGGACACAAAAGTATTTACATTGACTGACTCCATGATATAAATGTAAGGTGTGTAGGGTCTGCACACACACACACGTATATATATAGGCCTAGCCAGGAAATAATAAAGCTCAGCTTTGATGATAGAAATACAACTTTTTGACATAAGTACATCTAGGCTCTGGAGTCAAACTGCCAGGCTTGAATCCTGATTCCCTTCTTACTAGCTGTCACTTAACTCCCTATTCATAGTTTAAACTCTTTGTAAAGTGGGGATACAACAGGCTCTACTTTGAAGTATGTTGGCAGGATTAAATGTTAGCATATGTGCCTATGGCTAGGTAGGAAGTGTTAAATATTAACTATTATAATTAATAGTGTTATATACTTTGGTGTTGTTTTTACTATTTGTCAGACATGGCATCTGTATTTTGCATATCATTATAAATGTAGAAACAGATGCTCTCCAATTTAGAAGTGTCTAAAGATTTTTGTTCCATGTACGAAAGACCCCCCTGATGTGCAGTCTATCAATTTATCAGATTGTTCTTCTCTACTTTTCTATTTTCTACCTTTCTGTAGCTGAGGCTCCATAACAGAGGCCACCTCCCAGAGGAAAATATTCTTCGAACATTTATGATAAGAGTAACACTCTACCTTTGAATTAGAATAACAACTCTTACGTACCACCTATTTCAATAAAACAATTTCAAAGGACATAGCAATCCAAGTTCATGATTAAATCATACAAAGGCAGGACACATTGCAGAAACACTGCTGATAGCTATAGACTATCTAATTAACAAGCAGGAGTTGGCTAATACATAATGAAAAATGCACTGTTCTGTATTTCATAGACTGTTGGTAGTGGGTTACATTGCTGCCACCTTGTGGTCAGGTGAAAATTTCAAAGGCAGAATATTGATGCACTTAAGATGGATAGTGAATATATTCTTGTCATATACACCTTAAAAATCTACCAAATACACACAATTTTACAGTATTTATTATTAAAAATTCCATTTCCAATTAAAAAAAGAATTAAAAGCAAAAGATATCTTTGGATATTGGTCACCATGACAATCCTTGAACTTACCATTAGTGTTACTTTGGTTATTTATGTATCTGTGTTTCCATTTCCTCATCTAAAGAACAGGATGGGGAAGAAGAATGAGAAGGCCTGAGGAATTCTGATGTCCTGGTTCCAACACAAAATAATTTTGGTAGTGCATATATCAAAATGCTTTTGAGAAATATACGAATCTCCCTAAAAGTCATTTGTTAAACTTTCACAGCAACAACTTCTCAGGGTGAAAAAACCTCCTTTATAACTCTCTGGAAAGGGAGGCTAGAAATTTCTGAATCCATCAAGTATAGGAGTGGCTATCTAGGATGGATCAGGAAATGTATTTTTTTTAAATATATCTGGAAAAAAAAGAGGTGTAATCAAATCTTATCTTCTTTATATTGATTGTACTTTAAAATGAAACTTAAATACTAATTATACTGTTTATTAATTTACATTTCATTAGACTGAAATAATTCACCAAACTTACAAAGAGAATCTGGGTTCAAGGAGAAGTCAATTGCACAGATCTAAGAGTTTTATTTGACTCTGCATATACACAAACATTGGTGCACCTGAAGCTCTGGAAATGCACGTTAGAAGAACAGAATTTGCCAGGAATGTACACAGTTTTTAGAAAGTTGTCCAACAATCAAATTGGCCATTACTTTTCTGACTGATGCCAACTGAGGTGAGCAGACCTGTGGCAAGCACCACATGGTTCTCGACTCACTGCCCTTCAATGGGATTACAAATTCTGTGTAAGCAGCAGAAAGACTCATACCTAATGTTTTCTTTAAAACTATGAACATACTGACCACAGAGCACTTTAAAGAACAAGGGAAAGAACATAAAGTCAAAATAATAACAAGCTTTATAAGCTTCGGTTTTTAAATCTGGCAAACATATGTAAGTACATGTTGAGTATCCCTTATCTGAAATTCTTGGGACCAGAAGTATTTCAGAATTGGGGTTTTCTTCAGATTTTGGAATATTTGCATTATACTTACTGGTTGAGCATACCAAATCTCGAGAGCCGACATCTGAGATATTCCCCTGAGCATTTCCTTTGGGCATCATGCCCATGCTCAAAACGTTTTGGATTTTGGAGCATTTTGGATTTTTGGACTAGGGAGGCTCAACCTGTATGTAAGGATGCTTTTGCAAATTGTACTCTACAAATATAAGGCATTATATTGTGGTAGTATATATCATCTAGCTAAGTCATAATCATAACAGCAAGTCAATCAGCAAATTGGTACGGTATCCACTATCTGACTTAATAAAGGTTGGATTTCATTACAGATCATTTAGACATATTAATAAATGATACATACCTTTTACGTTTTTGAGTTTGGCTTCTATTTCATAACCAAGACTCAAACAGGCAGAATTCTTATATATAAACAAACATCTCTTATCAAGAAAGAGGCCTTGAGTAAATTATTTGGTCTTCAGAGCTTCAAGTAGAAAAATAATGACAATTTAAAAAATGGATGTTTTATATATATTTTCCTAAGGATGTTAATTTTTAAATAATATTAGTTTATATATCAAGAGGGGATAACTGGATGATGCATTTTGTAGATGATATTCAAGATAGACAAATCTGATAATAAGGCACAATGGTATAGTCCAATGAGAAAATACATAAAGGCCCAAGATCATGATTCATTATAAATGCAATAGTGAAACCAAGAACTGCCAAACTAGAAAAGTCTAGCTTTATGAAATAAATTTCTTTACCTTCAGTTATATTATTTAGCTTTAAAAAAGCTAGGTTAAGAGGGAAATTTTAGAAATCTAAAAGGACAATAGAATCATTTTGCTTTAGTAAATTTAAGAAAAAATAAGATTTTGTGGGTAAAATTAAAAAATAAGTTTCTTTCTTATACACAAAGAAACTGTAAGAACTGGTGACAGAAAACTATTTTTTTAATCCATGAGCAATAAAGAGATGACTCAAACCTATAGAGAATCAGACCTAAATCTCCATGACATAAATTTGAATAAAAAATCTAGCTACTTCTCTTTTTTCTTGAATTCATGTGGGAGAATAAAGATGGAGAAATCTACTTCCTCCTCAGATCATGTTACTTTTCTTCTCATTATTCTTAAAGTGATATTTTCTCCTCCTAGGAGCAGATGTTCAATGAGCTGCTCACATATAATGCGCCTCATCTTATGCAAGACTTGGACACATATTTAGGGGGGAAAGAGTGGCTTATTGGTAACTCTGTGAGTATGTTTTATATCTTAAAAAATTCAAGCAAATAAAAGGACAAACCAAAAGAAGTATAAAAACTTATTGAAAAAAAGTTACCTATAGGGAGGGAATAGAATTTACAGCAAGAACAAAGGTTAAACTTCTTTAAATAAACCTTTTTAAAAAATAGATTTGACTTTGGAACCATATTTTATATAATTATATATTAGCAGCAAAAACTTAAAAAGCTATCCTAAAAATCAAAGTGAAGTAAATGAACCTAACTATGCAAAAGAGATGCATAGAGAACACACAGAAGACATATGTACTCTATTAGAGAAGAACTATTTCAAGAAGTATCATTTGTAAAACACTAATTTGATTATACATCTAAGACAGATATCTCTTAGCTTAGAACAACAAAAAATCATATACTATTTTCAGTAATCATATTGTTGGTGGTACTAGAAACTATTTGTATTTTTTTTCTGGTATTATTATACTTATATTGTGGGTACAAAAATAAATTGTGTTGATGTTACTGAGAACCAGGATCTTCAATGTGGGAGAAAGGAGATAGAGATGTAAGGTGAGTAAGGTCAAGTAAATATCCTATTCCTGAACTTGAACTACAGCTAACAGTATAAACTCATATGTATTTTGTATCAGGATAAATTATGAAGCATTTTATATCTCAATTGGAAAAAGTTTCTCTTCATGAAAGAAATAAACTATCACCACTTTCCAATCCCAGAAAAATTAATTGGCATAGTCATGGACCATCAATAATCACAAAAAAGTTAAGACAACCAGATACTAGACACACTACCACCTATAAGTAGTCTTGCCAAAAAAATCAAATCTAAACCTGATTTACAAGTTGTGGTAGGTGGCGGTCCCAGCCTTCAGGAAGACTGCATTCTGGGAGATAAGATTGCTTTTTTGTAGCATGCTGACACTCTGCTGTCTGCCCTGTTCAGCCCTTCTGGGTGATACAGAAGTAAACCTGCCATATCTTTATTCTCAACTTTCAACCTCTTCACATACCCCTTCATTTCTTCTGACTCCCCACATAGCCTTTCCTAAAATGCTCCTCTCCCTGCCCTATTTATTTATTGAAAAATTTCTAAGAATTTATTTTTCATTTTCTATTAAAATTCCTTTGTAAGTGATGTTCTGATCTCATCTCTGGGTACTCTCTCCCTTCTTGACAGTGCTCCAAACACACTGGTGTGTGTGTTCCTCAGACCTAACTCACACTCCCACCTAAGGGCCTTTATGCATTTCCCTATACCTGGAACGCTTAATCCCCAGATTGCTCACTGCAGGTCTCAATCCTTTTTTATATTTAAGCCTGGGCTTACGTGTCACCTCTTAAAAGTCTTCCCTGACCATGTCATAGTCCATCACATGACCTCACTTTTTTTTTTGTAACTCCCATCATTTTGCATGTTTTTCCCTTCTAAAATAAAAGCTACAAGAGAGAAGGGGCTTGCATCCTACCTTGCTCTCCAGCACCTAGACCTGGGCATGGCACACAGTAGGTGCTTGATAAATATTTGAATAAATTCTGGATTTATTCTGAATTCTGAGTCTTCCAGCCAGTAGCTTCTCTTGGCTGACAGATGTTTAATAAGTTCCGGAAACACTAGCAATCAGCTTTATTAAATTCTACACAAAAAGAAAAAAGAGTGGTCCACATTTAAACTTCACTCTTTGATAATCATATGGAGCAAAAGTAACAGCATACAGATTGGTTTCTAGTCACAAAGGTAAAAACATACAACTGTACAATGGTAGGACCAGGCTGTCATCACTAATCCAGTGGCCAATCTTGGCATACCCCTAATGGTCAGACATCCATATATTCTTTTTCTGTGATACAATATAATGTATTTTAACCACAAATATTTCACTTGAAACTATATACCCTCTAAGAATAACCTGCACCCCTTCCTTTATACTACATAGTACAAAGGAACAAGGTAAGATGAAATACAAAGGTCCTGAAGATAGAACATTCTGTAGGACTACTGTGAAATCTTCAATAATTTGGTGATGTGAAAAAAAGGGTACTGTTTTGAAGAGTTAATGGACATAAGCAGATCAAATGCATAGACCTGGAATAGATCCTGCTTTGTCCTGTAAAGGGCAATTTTAGAACAGATGGAAAAATACGTATTGGTTATTGGATAAGGAAAATGTATTGTCACAGAGAGGTGGAGACTGGACAAGGTTACAAGAGTATGTACCATTAAGATCTCATGTTAGTAAAACAACATCTATCAGCATAGAAAAATATCTTATACATGAAAATGTTTAATAGTAGTAACCTGATTGCTGGAGTATGATATCAGTAATTTTCTGAACTTCTATCATATAAACATTCTGCTTTTGTAATAACAAGATTGTTTTGAATCTTTTAGATTAAGAAACTAATTTTAATTTTGGAATGCTGATACAGCTATATTTTCTATGTTCAAATGAAAAGTTTGTTTCCTTTAAACTAGGTAACTTGGGCAGACTTCTACTGGGAGATTTGCAGTACCACACTTTTGGTCTTTAAGCCTGACCTGTTAGACATCCATCCAAGGCTGGTGACTTTACGGAAGAAAGTCCAAGCCATTCCTGCCATCGCTAACTGGATAAAACGAAGACCCCAAACCAAACTCTAGCTGATCCATGTTGCCTTCAAGTTTATTTTTCTCATGGGCATCTCTCTCATCAGATAAGACAGCTACATCAGCCTGCCAGATAATCCACATGCTCCCTCCCCAGCTCCACTAAGATTTTCACTTTAGCCATATTCTGATTTTTAAAAATGAAAACAAAAACAAATCTTTCTTCAGTATCTTTTTCTTTCAGAATAGCTTCACATCATTTACAATTACAGAAAAATAGTATGTAATACAGGCAGACCTTGCTTTGCACAGGTTCTAACATGCACGAATTGCAGTCATAATTGTTTAGCAACACCATTCTTCCCCTCCCCCAAAATGGTTTGGATTCAGCTACCACAATTACCTGTAATTGCATAAAACACAAACTTTGCTAGTAGCTCTCCAGTTCACATACCCCTGTGTAAATAACCTATGTACATCATGAACAATGACCAGTCACTTCTATCAAAGACTGCCAGAGGTCACTGCACATCTGTTATTCCTGCATAGATAGCGAAGTGTGTAGTTGTATTGCTATTACCTGCTTGTGGCCCAGTGATAAATCCCTTTGACATTTTACAAAAATGAAGAATCAAAAGAGGGAACTCCCCAACAAAGATGAAAGTGCAGCAAAGGAACAAAAACTGATAATCCTGGAATGAAATTCAAACTGAATATAAAGGGAGTTATCGAGAAAAGACCTGACTGTGGGAATCTGACACGGCTCAAAAGGCTCTAGATATGCAGCCAGAGAAACTTGTAAAGATGAATTTACTGACATGAATAAAGTTGTTGTGATGAGAAAAAGAGATCAAGAGACTGAGAAGACAAGCCACAGACTTGGAGAAAATACTTTTAAAACATGTATCTGACAAAAGACTGTTATCCAAAATTATATAGAACTCATAAAACTCAACAATAAGACAACAAACAAGCTGATCAAAAAATGGGCAAAAGACCTTAACAGACACCTCAACAAAGATACAGGTAGCAATAAGCATATGAAGAGGTGCCCAGCAAAATGTCATTAGGGAACTGCAAATTAAAACAAGATACCACTATATGACTGTCACGATGGCAAAAATCCAAAACAGCAGACAACACCAAACGCTGACGAGGATGTGGAGCACGGGTAACTCTTATTTGTTGCTGATGAGAATACAAATGGTACAGCTACCTTGGAAGACATTGACAATTTCTTATAAAACTAAACATATGCTTATCATACAATCCAGCAATTGTGCTCCCTGATATTTATTTCAAGGGCCTGAAAACATGTCCATATAAAAATCTGTCCACATATATTTACAGAAGCTTTATTCACAATTAAGAAGTCAAAAGAGAGGAGGATGTCAGGGAAAAAGAAAGAAGAGGAAAAGAAAAGCCCAGATAGGTATGACCTTATTTAAGGTGTTTCTTTCCTCTCAATAATGTTTTATGAAATTGAAAAAAAAGTTACCTAATACTTTAGGCCAGGCGCAGTGGCTCACGCCTGTAATCCCAGCACTTTGGGAGGCCGAGGCGGGCGGATCACTTGAGGTCAGGAGTTCGAGACCAACTTGGCCAACATAGTGAAACCTCGTCTCTACTAAAAATACAAAAATAAGCCGGGCGTGGTGGCAGGCACCTGTAATCCCAGCTACTCAGGAGGCTGAGACAGTAGAATCACTTGAACTGGGAGGCACAGGCTGCAGTGCGCCGAGATCGCGCCACTGCACTCCAGCCTGCGTGACAGAGGGACTCTGTCTCAAAACAACAACAACAACAACAAATATAAATTATTAAGGATTACACATAAAAGTGTATTTTCTAAGTACCTTAATTCTTTGGATCAAATTTTCTTATTAGTTGCTATCAAGTAAATGATAATAGGTTGTATGTGAATCTCATTCAAAATCCTCCAACATGTAATCCAAGCAATCTGAAGAAAAAATATTACCTTTAACAAAAGAAATGCAAATAATGTTCCAGATAATGAAAGTAGTTAACTTTTCTTCACTCTTCTACATAGCTAAATTTCTCCCACATCAATCTTTAATGAAGACAGAACTAAGTAAAAGTGATAATCCAATGCTTATACAAAATTATGAAAATTCAAAATAAAAGCATGTCCTATTTATACAAATCATAATTCAAGTATAAAGTATAACCACAGCAAGTTTCATAAGGAAATATTTAGCATTATTATAACCTTTAGGTAATCTTTTTGCACTGAAGGACAACACATTCCACTATCCCATTGTGTATCCAAATTAAATGTCTCCTTGCTTCTATACAAAGAGAGGGTGGCTAAGCGAGAGTGAAGTCAAGCAGAAAGTGAACTGCATATTGAATTTATAATTTCAAAAATATATTTTTGGTTAAGAGTTAAAACAATCAATTCCTTAAATTTATGGACTGTGAAGTATCACACATAAGGTCACACAAATGGAAACCAAATCTCCTCATACCCCCGTCTCTCCACTACACGATAATACCAACTGTTAGGAAAAACAGTAATGTTTCAAAATAAGTATCTACTGGCATAAAGTTAAAAGTCTATGGGGGTCCCAAACAGTTACAAAAATGCATAAGGCATGTCTTCTTTGTGTGGCTTGCATTTAAAAAATGCTTCAGTTGGTCAAGATATTACTCCAACTCTCGCTTCATTTGCTCTGTAGTGATAACGGGTTACAGTATTTACTGACATCAGTCCAATGAAGGAACCAGTAAGAATATATCTTAAGTAGTAAGTTCCAATTTACTGACAAACAGGCAATATTAAGCACATAAGATAATCTCATTTGTGCCCAATATTATATGTTTTTAAGGGTAGGAGGAGGATGGGTTAGAAACTATTAGAAAGGGTGTGAAAATACAACTTATGATCACAAATATTTTTATTAAGCCCAAGACATAATAGCGCATTACAGGAAGAACCCAACTACATTTCATTAGAGATAAAAGTATGGATATAACAACAACAACAATAACAACAAAAAAAGAAACAGCCTATCACTGAAAATACATTAATACAGAAAACTTATGAGAAATCCATTATGAGATTTTAAAAGGTAAAATTCATAACAATTTGAGTAACTGATTTGGGTATGGTGATGTACAAGGAGGTAGTATTAACACATGAAGACTCCTTTTAGCCCTGTAATGGTAAAATATATTCAGTCCGTTCAATATACCATCAAGACTGGGGTTAAGCCATGAGTTCTCAGTCTTTAATATCTAAATAATCACTATAAGAGTTTTATTTGCCTTCCAAATCCAGAGGGTCGTATTACCTAGCATCTTAGCAAGTTAGGATGCTTTGAAAAGCATGATTTCCAAAAATTAACAAATCTTTGATTTATAAATAAGTTTATTTATAATGATATTTACATAATAAAAACAAAACACATGGAACTCACAAGTTATACAAAGAAACTGATGTATAATAAAAACAGCAATATAGACTGACAGGCAGAAATTTAAAGAAAGATTTAATAAAGAGTTAAATATCAAATAGACAACTTCACTTCTAAATTTCACTTTGTCACTCACACTGAATTGGAATTGAACAATGGCTCTCTCTTCAGGCGGTCCTGTACTGGCAATTCTGGAAACTGGTAAAATATATTTTGATAAGAGTTTCAGGTTAATGACCTATTTCCATGCAGTACCTAATGCTGCCTTTAGATGAAGTCACATTCAGTCTGCTTTGAAGTGAAATAGCTTTAAGTAATCTGTTCTGCCAGGCTAGAAAAATGTCACCAACATTTTGCTGATGCATGGAGATGTGGCAGTAATAAACTACTATTTAGAGAGGAAGAGAATTGGAGCAGAAGTGACTGGGCAACAGTTTCAAGAGAAGCAAAAGCCAGGAGAGGGAAATCAATGAAAACATGCACAAGATTAGGCAGAGTAATATGCACAATTAGTGCAGTTGGAAAATGAACAGAAGGAATTAATCCATGGAGCAAGGTAGGGGCTTCTTTAGTTACTATTCACTGGAAAACAACTTAGTGCCTAGCCAAACAAATTTGTTTCAGCGGAAGTACTTGAGAGGACCTGGGGGATGTTAGTATATGGAATGCCACCTTTAAATTCAGGTTGAGTTCTTGCTGACATTGGTGAACATCTGCTTCAAATAGCAATAAAATGAAAGCTATATAATCTATACAGCTGCATTCTTTAACATAATAAAAAAGAACTTCAAGTGAGACAAGCAAAAACAAGACATAAGCATTGTCAAATAAGGCACATGTAAAAATCTACACACATTATCCAGTGAAAGACAATATATATATATTTGGAGGTAGAAATAATTACAAAAATACTGACATTTCTAAAGCATTAGCATATTTGTTACAAACAATCACCAACTAATCCCCATTCAGAAAACTGCTTTGTAAAATGATTATTCGACATCTTCAGGACTACATATTTGTGGCTTCTTTTTTGAAATTTCACGTGTGAGTATTTGGAGAATTCAGTTAGTGGCAAAAAGTTGTCCACACTATGAGAAATGTAATATGGAAATTATAAAAAGTTATAAATGTTCATAAACCCCATGGTCATCATAATGTAAATGTCCTTGAGTGCACCAAGTTGATATTTCCTCATCAATTGAGAGTTCACAGTTCTTATTTCACAGGCCCATTGATGTTTTTAGTAATGTGGCTATATCTGCTGGCATACTCCCTTCATCACCTGTAGGTCAGAAAGTAGCATTAAAAGCTTTATAAAAATATTTTATTTAAAAAAATTGTCTCAATTATTTTTTTCTTTGGTGAATTCTTACTCATCTTTCAAGGGCTAGTTTGCTTCAGTGGCATCCCTGTTAAAAACTTTCCTAAGCTCTACTTAAATTAGGGCTATTTCCTCTATGTTCATGTTTATATTGCCAACATAGCAATCTAAGGTTATTTTTCCAATTTTATAAAGCTATATAAAGATACACGGTAGTACACTGGATCGTATCTAATTCATGGTACTTAACTTGTCACATTTGCTAAATAAAAAACATTTATGTAAGAAATGGAGTAGGGAAAACAAGGATAACAAACCCAAACCTAAACTAACAAAAACTAATCTATATTCTTATTTTTCATCTAAAGATATAATCACTGACTCAGACCCACACTGTATACATATAAACAACATTCTGAGCACAGCATACCAGCTGATGATTAAATTAGCCACTTTAAATTACCTTGTTTATCCATGTTTGCCCTATATTTTAATTAAATGAGGCCCCAGTATCTATAAGCACTTACAGGAATTATTTGAGACTTTCTAAATCTCTTTGTGTCACAGTGGCAGATAATCTAGCCATCCCTGATTAATTCAATTCAGCACTGAGAATATTTTGAGATAAGTTGATTTATTAATTTACTAGTTAGTGACAACAGCACAGCTGGCAATTCAAATATTTGCTGATCTGTGATAGATCTGTAACTATGAATAATTTTTTAAATTAGATGTGGCTGAAATGTAGCAAAACTAACCACTTCTCTCTTCCTCCCCTCTCTCACAAATATACACCTCAGCTATAATCTAAAATTATGAGTACTTTCATCCACTCTTCTTTTCTCTGTTAAAAAAACAAAACAAAACAAAACACATATATCCACAGGAACACAAAATAGTGCATCAACTCTTAGGGAGCTCACTGACATCCTTGCTCCCAAGCTCATCCATCGACTTGAAAATAGCCCATAAAATCCAAATTGACACTTCATAAATTACTATATAAACTGATACTATGTTAGGAAGAATGCAGGGAGAAAAGAAGGAAAAGAATAAGGAGATTCTTTTAAACTTAAAGATACTAAAGATAAAATACAATAAAATGCTGTGTGTGAACTTTGGACCCTGGTGTTTTAAGGAAAGCTATAAAAGACATTAAGGGGACAAATGAGAGAAATCTGGATATGAATAATATGTGATAATGTCTGAAAATTGTTTTCTTAGATGCTACAGTGGTATTATACCAACTTAGAGGAATATGCTGTGATACTGAAAATAAACTGCCATGTTTACAATTGACTTTATTATGGATCAATGAGAAAAAAGAAGTAGAAAAAACAAATGCTGCAAATGTCACAACTGTTAAATCACTGTATTTTTCATTCATACTATACTTTCAACAACTA
Source organism: Symphalangus syndactylus (assembly GCF_028878055.3). Classification (NCBI taxonomy): domain Eukaryota; kingdom Metazoa; phylum Chordata; class Mammalia; order Primates; family Hylobatidae; genus Symphalangus; species Symphalangus syndactylus. The sequence goes on from NC_072432.2 coordinate 43,934,938, forward strand.
AAAAAAAATATCTCTCTCTCTATATTTTTTTTAAATAGAGATGGAGTCTTGCTATGTTGCCCAGGCTGGTTTTGAACTCCTGGGCTCAAACGATCCTCCCGCCTGCCTCCCCAAGTGCTGGCATTATAAGCATGAACCACACGCCCAGCCACTACTTTCATTTTTGTATGACTATTTCTGTAATAAAAAAATTCAAAAAGTATGTAGTCATGATTGTGGTAATATGTATTCTTTTTTAAAGTTCAAAAAGGTAAAAAATGTATTAATACAATTAATCACATTAAGGGAAGGTTAATAAAAAAAACCAAACATAATCTTTATTTTAAAGCAGTGGTTCTCTGATTTTAGCTTTATCAGAATCAGCTCGATAGCCTGTTAAACCAAATATTATTAGGTGCCATCACCAGAGTTTTTGACCAAGTAGGTATAGAATGGGGCTTGGGAATTTGCATTTCAAATTGCCAATTTCTTAGGAGATGCAGTTCCTGCTGTTGGTACTTTGATAACCACTAAGGCAAGCTTTAGGAACACAAAAATCTGATAAGCATATTTGAGAGGAATCATAGTCTCTACCTTTCATAGTTTCATGTAAGAAGGGGCAAACAGATTGGTAACAAAAAGCAATACATACTCAATTACAAATATACTTTTTGTTTATAGAGGAAAAGGACCTCACTGTGAGAGATGGAAAGAAGGGCATACATGTATTGTCATCAGTCCAGTGTCAAAATTACCTAAATGAAACCCAGGACACAGCTGAAGACAAATGATTACAGCTAAATGAGTAAATAAGAGACACCATTACATCCTTATTCTAGCAAATAAAATACACACTGGGAAAAACACATATAAACAGCTCTAACAAGACAGAGGAAAACTTCTAGGAAAAGTGGTAAGGAGAGGCCAGGCGTGGTGGCTCACGAGGTCAGGAGATCAAGACCATCCTGGCTAACACGGTCAAACCCCGTCTCTACTAAAAATACGAACAATTAGCTGGGCATGGTGGCAGACGCCTATAGTCCCAGCTACTCGGGAGGCTGAGGCAGGAGAACGGCAGCGTGAACCCGGGAGGCGGAGCTTGCAATGAGCGGAGACTGCACCTCTGCACTCCAGTCTGGGCGACAAAGCAAGACTCCAAAAAAAGTGGTAATGAGAGGGCAGGATTCTTCATAACTAAACATTTCAAAGCTATTGGCTTGAGAGCACAGCTAAAAATACACTGCTATTTTAACAGACAACGTAGGTGAACATAACAGGCAAAAGTTTAGACTGATCAAATTTATACAAATACAAATAATTTACATTAATTATGACTGAAAATGATCAAACATACACATCACCTCTGTTCCCATCATCCATAATACCATTAAAATACGATTGGAGAAAAAAGTGTAAGAGAATTAGACAAAGGAGAAAGAATAGGAGAAAAAGACAACAGCAGAGAGAGTTGTCCACAATTTTTGAAAGAAAACGATGAAAGAATGGAAACTGATTTTCACACAATAAAGTAAAAGCTTAAATGACTGCAGGTGGGAAATGCAAGGCTAGTTCATACCCAGAATCCTTACCCTTCTACCTTCAAAGCTCAGGAAATGGGGGTAAATGGGAAACATGAAGTTACAATCAGCTTGAACAGGTAAGATGTCTAAAGCTTGCCCAAGAGAGCCAGCCATTTGCCCCAAATGTATAAAACTGAAGGTTTATTCTCTTTGGAGAACATGAGTCTGAGGAACTCTGGACTTGTCATAAAAGAGAAGAGAGAGGCTGCTGAAAACAGGCAGATTAACTATTAATATTTAAATAAGAGAACAAACCTCCCTCCTTCACTTCTCAGGGCCATTGGCTCATACCACCTCTCCCCACCTCTCTCTTCACTTCACAGAAGGTTGAAAAATTTCCCTCTGAGGAGATGAACTAGCCCGTAAGAAAAGACGTATAGTTAATTTTATCAACTATTATGGTTCTATCATATTTAGAAACTTAGAATAAAATCCATATATCTGGATATTTGCTAGTATTGCTGAAAAAGAATTTAAATGCTTTACTAAATTCTAAAAGCTGCCTACCAAAACAATAAGGAAAACATTGCCCAAAGAGAATCTGCCTTATGCATTCATTTTACTGTATGTGCTGGACAACCTGAAACTGGCAAGTTGCCAAATGCACACAAAGCCTAGTAATGACTGCTAATTGTTTACCTATGATCACCCTACTTATCCTTACTCTTAAAGATCTCAGTTGCTTTTAACTCAAACTTTCTCTACTGCCCACCTCCCCAAGCTTCCACAGCACCCTGAAATAAATGCCATGCAAGAAAGACAAGTAATTATTTGATCATACGCATTTCTCTCTCGCTGTAGACAGATTAAAGTGTATTGATTTTTATAGCACAGGGTGCCTAATATAACACAGACATAACAGTGTCTGTCATGAACAGAAATTTGCTAAATTAAAATGAACAATTATCAATATTAGGAATTAGAATGAAAAAACTTGCTTATTTCCAATTAACATTAAATAAGAAAAGGTGCAGAAGAGTGTATCTTAAGTTGACATGCACCCTTTCTCCCATAAAAGAAAGAATGAGTGTTTATTTTTATACACATAAAATAGCTGGTCACACAAACACAAAAACAAAAGGCTAACACTTGCCACCTCTACTGGGGAAGTTGGGAGATGTGGTGACTAGGAGGCGTCTGTTCTTTCATTTCTGAGTTTTGAACATATTCTTTTCAAAAACATATACAAAAATAAAAATTTTGAACTTAAGAAACTTCAAAAAAATTATTTTAGTACTTTTGAAATAAACATGCTTACCTTCTCCCACATCACACATCATCCCTAAACTGTAAGCTAGTTAAGGACTTTAGCCACCTTTGTCATCCTCTTGCACTGACTAATTAGATGCATGGTCATATAGATAAAATATTGAAGTTTCTTCTTACAAACAACTCACCTTCATCTACTGTAGTCATATCCTGTTCTAGTTTCAATTTCTGTTGGTTAATTTTTAGCATGGATTCTTCAATCGTCCCTTGGCTTATTAGTTTTATAACTAGTACTTCTCTAAAAAAAATACAAAATATGTCCATTGGTTACTAAATATAATTATTTGGATATATGTAAACTATATTTAAGAGTTCAAAAATAATACTTTGAAAATTACGACAAACATATCCTTAAATTCTTTTATTTGGGCCACTTGAGACTGACATTTTCTGACTATTTTAACTTTTAGACGCTCCTAAAGATGGAAGAAAAGAGAAAGATATTTGTATTTAAAGTAAATTAATTAGTGGCTCATGCCTCTAATCCCAGCACTTTGGGAGGCTGAGGCAGGTGGATTACTTGAGGCCAGCAGTTCGGGATCGGCCTGGCCAACACGGCAAAACCCCATCTTCCCTTAAAAAAAAAAAAATACAAAAATTAGCTGGGTGTGGTGGTACACACCTGTAATCCTAGCGGTTGGGAGGCTAAGGCATGGGAATTGCTTGAACCTGGGAGGTGGAGGTTGCAGTGAGCAGAGATGGTGCCACTGCACTCCAGCCAGAGTGAGGCTCTGTCTCAAAAACAAAACAAAACATTACATTACAATTACATTACAACAAACAGTTCTGTGTTCAGATGGAAATTACTTTTTTTCTTTTTTTTTTTTTTTTTTTTTGAGACAGAGTCTTGCTCGGTCGCCCAGGCTGGAGTGCAGTGGTGCAATCTCGGCTCACTGCAAGCTCCGCCTCTCGGCTTCACGTCATTCTCCTGCCTCAGCTTCCCGAGTAGCTGGGACTACAGGCACCTGCCACCACGCCTGGCTAATTTTTTTTTCTGTATTTTTAGTAGAGACGGGGTTTCACCGTGTTAGCCAGGATGGCCTCGATCTCCTGACTTCATGATCCACCCGCCTCGGCCTCCCAAAGTGCTAGGATTACAGGCATGAGCCACCGCGCCTGGCTATCTTCACCTCTTTACAGTGCTGTGACCAATGTCAAAATGTACCATTCATCTAAAATAATTTACAACTCAATTTACTTCCTAAAGGGTAACAGGACAGCCCAGCAAGTTTGTATATTACCAAGTTTGTCTGGGTCTTAAGTGATCTAACAAGCAAGTTTTTTAAATTACTCATCTTTTTCAAAGGGGTAGACAATTTTTTTGTTTGTTTTGAGATGGAGTCTTGCTCTGTTACCCAGGCTGGAGTGCAGTGGTGGCGATCTCAGCTCACTGCAAGCTCCGCCTCCCAGGTTCACGCCATTCTCCTGCCTCAGCCTCCCTAGTAGATGGGACTACAGGCACCCGCTACCATGCCCGGCTAATTTTTGTATTTTTACTAGAGACGGGGGTTTCACCATGTTAACCAGGATGGTCTCGATCTCCTGACCTTGTGATCCGCCTGCCTCAGCCTCCCAAAGTGCTGGGATTACAGGCGTGAGCCACCGCACCCGGCCGTCAATTGTTAATACTTCATGAACTGCAGAACTATTTGGAATGTGGATGGATAACTACTAGAAAATGGAAGGGTTACATAGTGCAGTTGATGTTCAACACTGCTGGTATAAAATACATCAGTAGCCATGCTTTGCTGAAAAAATAAAAACTAAGGCAGGACATCCAACACTATATTCTTTTTTAATTAGTATTATTATACTTTTAAGTTTTAGGGTACATGTGCACAATGTGCAGGTTTGTTACATATGTATCCATGTGCCATGTTGGTGTGCTGCACCCATTAACTCGTCATTTAGCATTAGGTATATCTCCTAATGCTGTCCCTCCCCCCTCCCCCCACCCCACAACAGTCCCCGGAGTGTGATGTTCCCCTTCCTGTGTCCATGCCAACACTATATTCTAATGGTCTACACAAATTCAAGTGGCACTGAATTAAAAATACATTTCAACTAAAAACACTTACTTAGTCTGGCCTACTCTATGGCATCTATCTTCTGCTTGTTTGTCATTATAAGGATTACAGTCAATATCGTGAAGTATAACAACATTTGCTGAAGTCAGATTTATTCCTAATCCACCAGCTTTTGTTGATAGCAGAAACACAAAGATATCCATATCGGTATTAAACTCATCAATTAGATGAATCCTGTAAGATAAACAAATGAGGTTAAATCTCACTAAAAAGTTGTATAATATAATTAAAATGGAAAACAATCATTATCACATGAAAAAGAAACCTGAAGATGTATGTACATCTCTTAGTATTGCAGTTACCTCTCCTCTGGCTATATCACTGAAGAGCCTCCTCAATTCCCCAGCTTCTTTTCTACAATATTGCTACCCCTACCAACTCTTACTTCAATTCAACCATTCAGATTCAATTAATTCCTAAATGACTATTTTGTCCTTTTTAAACTTGTGGCTTAGCTAAATTCTGTGTATGGCTTTTCAATCTTTAACCTTCTCAGAAGTGTATCAGCTCCTACTGGCAGACAACATTTCTAATGAATCAAGGACCTCATGATCAAATTGTATAAGTGGATTCTCTTCTTTAAAAAAAAAAAATTATTTTTACCTTCAGTCTAATGCGGGGGGAAAAAAGAACCACTCTGGCCAACAGAAAAAAAATAAATCAAAATATATAATGCAATTTAAACACACTACACAATTCCTTATTAAGACAATCCCCTCTTTACTAAGGTCAATCTTTACAACCTTTGGGAATTAAAAAAACTTTAATTACCCTTAAAATATGAAAGATTTTAAAACAATCTTGATGAAAGATAAGGTATTTTAGACTTTGAAAAAAATTTAAAGGTGAAAACCATAAAAAAATACAATTCTAATAGCTGTTTCAAAATATATTTGTATGTAATTCAGAAAGAAAATTTAAAAGAAAATTATTTATTTTTTGAGACAGGGTCCCGCTCTGTCACCCAGGCTGCAGTGCAGTGGTGTGATCTTGGCTCACTGCAACCTCCGCCCCCTGGGGCTCAAACAATCCTCCCACCTCAGCCTCCCTAGTTGGGACCATAGGCGTGTACCACCACACCTGGCTATTTTTCTTGTTGTTGTTGCCATTGATGTTTTTAGTAGAGACAGGGTTTTGTCATGTTGTCCAGGGTAGTCTTGAACTCCTGAGCCCAAGCAATCCACCTGCATCAGCCTCCCGAAGTGTTGGGATTACAGGTGTGAGCCACCATGCCTGACCACTGAAATTACTCTTATTTTAAGGTAATGATTTGAAGTAATCAAACATAAAAACAACAAAATTCTATCAATTGTTTAATTGTTAGACAATTAAAATTCTAACAATAATAAATGAGTTTTTTTGTAACTAACATGAAGTATACCAACCTTTCAGAAATCTGAGTCTTTCCATCTAATCTGAGGTACCTATGCTGATGATGTTTTAATAGAACCTCTAAGATATCCAGCATCATGGTAAATTGGCTAAATAACACAACTCTATCACCCTGTGAAAATACATACATGAATTAGAAATAGAAAAAATCGTTTTACTACTCAAAGCCTTGATAGGTTTAAACAGTTAGAAGTGTTACTTATATCATGTTGATAAATTTGCAGAAAATTCTCTATGATCAACTGCTTCTTTAATACAAATCAGTAGTACCTAAGATATATATCTTATTGTAGCCTATATGTGAATAAACTGCCTTAACTTTAGGGCCACATGCTAGCTCTCAGTTTTGATTTTAAGAACAGTTAAATTACTTCCTTTTCATAAGAAAAGCGTCGGAAAATGTGGACAACAGCTTATGTATGTACCATCTGGACTGTGATTTTACAAATTTAGTCTATTTCGCACATAAATGGCAGTATTACTTAAATAACTATTTAACAAATAGTGTCTTTAAAAACTAATTTTGAAGCACACATACAGATTGTCACCTATGAAATAATGACAATCAAGATTTTTTTAAAACATCAATACAGATACAGTCTACTAACTTTCTATTGTTTTTGTCTGAGGTTCAACAGAGGAAAGGAGGTAATCAAGAAAATACGTCAAGAAAATGTTCAAAACACTAAGTTCTAGAAGAATGCAGAACAGACAGGCTAATTCAAGCAAGTCAGTGTGCCAGAATTGCTTTAAGAGGTTTAAGTAATTGAGAAAATACAAAAGAAACGCCATTCTTCTTTAATACCTTCTGTTTCAATTCAGACAAGATGCATCCTAAAACTCGAAATTTTCCAGAATCTAAAATCAAGTCCATGTCTAACTGAAAGTTATTAATGTGTCGGTACTGTTTACAAAGTACATGTAGTTCAAAGTCTGTCATAACTTCCATATCTTCAAAGATCAGGTCAGGGTTAGCCTCACAATGTGTAGGTTCCTTAAAACAAAACAAAACACAGTATACTTCAAAATAAAAATAATTTATAATATGATCAGAAAAGTTTAATAAAATTGTTTACACCTGATAAAATACCTAAATCACAGAACCTTTTAGTGTAACAGACTTATCAAGGAAAATTAATATTAATCTTTTAGGTATAATAAAGGGGGGGAAGTCCTTACTGTTTGAGAGATAACATACTAAAATATTTACAGATGAAATAACATCTAGAATTTGGTTCAAAATAACCCTGGGGAGAAGTCTGGGGTATAGATGAAACAAGAGTGGTGTCATTATCAAATGGTAACTTTCGAAGGGGTGAAGTAACATATGGGCAGACAGTTTCATTATGCAATTCCACTTTTATAAATGTTTGAAATTCTCCATAAGTTTAAAATAATAAAAAAAAAATTTAAAAAGAAATGGGTTGGCCAGGCGCGGTGGCTCACGCCTATAATCCCAGCACTTTGGGAAGCTGAGGTGGGTAAACCACCTGAGGTCAGGAGTTTGAGACCAGCCTGGACAACATGGTGAAACCCCATCTCTGCTAAAAATACAAAAATTAGCTGGGCGTATTGGTGGGCGCCTGCAATCCCAGCTACTCAGGAGGCTGAGGCAGGACAATCACTTGAACCTGGGTGGCGGAGGGTGCAGTAAGCAGAGATCATGCCGTCGCACTCCAGCCTGGGCGACAAGAGCAAAAGTCTATCTCAAAAAAAAAAGAAAAGAAAAGGAAGAAAATGGGTTGCTTTCAACACAAAGATCAGTAAGGATAAATAAGGATAAAATGTTAAAGGAGAAAGAGGCAAAAATAAAGAGTAATTGCTAAAATTATAAAGAAATAAAATGAAAAAGAAGTGCATTTTGGAAGTCTAGACTAGGAGTTAGCAAACTGTTCCTGTAAAGGGCCAGATCATATTTTAGGCTTTGTAGGCAAAATGACCTGTACAGCAAGTACTCAACTGTGCCCCTGTAGTGAGAGAGCAGTCCCAGACAACAAAAACAGGCATGACTGTGTTAGAGTAAAACGTTATTTATAAAAATAGTCACTGCCGTGAGGCCATAGTTTGCTGACCTACGATGTAGGTTATCAGTCCTTCTTTGTTCTTATGTCCCCCAAATCATTTTGAACTTAGTCTAAAATGTGTTTTTCATGTTTCAGCGCAGTGACTGATGCCTATAATTCCAGCACTTTGGGAGGCCAAGGAGGGCGAATCGCTCGAGCTCAGGAGTTCAAGACCAGCCTGGGCAACATGGCAAAACCCCATCCGTACAAAAAAATTAGCTGGGCATGGTGGTGCGTACCTGTAGTCCCAGCTATTCAGCAGGCCAAGGCAGGAGGATGGCTTAAGCCCAGGAGGCAGAAGTTGCAGTGAGCCAAGACTGCCTGCCTTGGCAACAGAGCCAGACTTGGTCTGAAAAAAAAAAAAGTTTTTCTTAAATATGTAGTTAAAGCTTTAGTATGCCCATTGAGTTCACCAATCTTATAGCCTAACAACTTAACCTCTTATTAAAGCTTAGTGTTAACATAATATGAAATCCTTACCTTTAGCATAAGCTGAGACATTTCCTTGAGTTTTTCAGCTGTGTAATATTGGCGATGTAATAAAGGATGATTGGCCATTTTCCTCAACTGCATCATGACATTACACATTTCTGTGTTTTTCTCTGTGACCCAAAGAGAACACAGTAAAAAATAAAACCAAGTGGATAACTGTTGAAACATATCAACTAAGTTTTTAAATTATTTCCTCAAATTCCAGATAATTTTTAAAAATGCACAAATCCCATTATATGACTAAGCAAAATGCAGCCCCAGTACAAGATTCTTTTTCACATAAAAGAGTGAAAATCAGATTATACCCAAGTTATTGATAGATTTTTTCAATCTGTTGAAAAGACCCAAATAGAGTTGCTCCTGCTTCTCTGACATTGCACATAACTCAATTTGATCTTTCTTTGGGGGTAACTGCTTGAGAACCTGAGACAGAAAAAACAGTTTAAACAATCATTCCAGTAAAGAGAAAAACATAAGTTTTAAAAACAATAAAAATAAAAAACATGTAGATAAGCATTACCTCTTCTTTTACTCTTCTGAGAATAAATGGCTTTATAATTTGTTTTGCATGTGCTATTCTCTCCTTTTCATATATACTTTGCTCATCTGCTGATTTCTGAGCAAAATAAAAACATATACTTTTAGGAATTATTCATTTAAATTAATAATATTATTACACAACATAAATAACAGTATTATTGTTATTTATGCAATAACAGTATTATTACACAACATAAAAATCTCCCTCACTAGAGTCTGAGTTATTTTCTGTAGAAACTTGATTCATTCTAGATGGCACTTCACATCTGAATTCTGGGCTGCCATGTACTTCTTGAAGCTCCATATGTATTTTGAAGTTTCGTGATACGTAATCATGTTCTCTACTGAAGTAATCAATCTGAACTGTACTAGATGGGTGTTCAGAAGTCATCAACTGATGAGTCATGAATCGATTACCCAGATAACTCTCATTTAATAATGTGCCTCAGTGTGGGTAAGGAGGAGCGTGGGGGGTAGAAAACCCTTTATTTCTTTGTGGAAAATGGCCCCAAAAGGAAGCTAGTGCAGGCTGATGCAAATCACTTGGTCTAAAAATGGGGAATAGTACTTAGTAAAAACTGGTGATTCTGGAGAATTAAGAAGTAGAATTTTATTCTAGGATGTGAAGGAGTCCCCCATATATTACAAACTAAAGATAGAAAGTGGTTCATAAAATCTGCTAGGCCGTTTAAAACACTGTACATTAAGTGGGAGGAAATTCAAATTAGTAAATGTTTAAAAGGCAGTTAATTTGCAGTGGACAAATATCACAGAAAATTCTTGCAAAAGATTAGTGATGTGGAAGAGAGCCAAGAATCAGTGTAAACACTGTGGTATTGAAAAATCTGGGAGTTCCTGAAGACTATACCTTACTTTTCCTAAACGACAAAGAAGTAACGAAACTTTTCTTGTGAAGAGGATTTCCTTACTGTCGCTTTTAGTTGTGACTTTGGTTTTATGAACTTTCATTTCAAAATATATTTCTCAGCATAGGCATTTTCTGGATATTCTAGCTTTGTCTAGTTTTATAGTTTACCCATAAAGAAATGTTACTAATTTACGTAGCCAATTCTGATACAGATGATGTAATGATCAAACTTTCCGCATATACTATATATCTGAGCTTTTCATCAATTTAAAATTGTCATCTTTCAGAAAATTAGACTTCTGGCCATCGATTAGGGAAATCGCTATTTTTTTCCCCATTATATTTTGGCTGGTTTCCAAACCAATCCAAATATAGAGTTATCACCTACTTAAAGTTACTTCATAGAGCATATGCACTATGAAAACAACAAAAGAGACCTAACAGAAGACTGGCCCAGATAAAACACAAATAACATATTTGGGAGAAAATATGCATTTATGCTTACTGTCTTAGAGGAAAACATTCTTCGTATTTCACTGGTGCTACTACTAAACATGTGTGGCATAACAAAATTCAACAGCGACATGAGTTCTAACAGATTATTCTGTACAGGTGTGCCTGTGAGCAGCAAACGGTTATTTGCCTGTGAATGAAGGTAAAATTTGTATTAGCTTTTTCTTAAAGAGCCACTCCTTTCATGTCTATCCTCCCCAGTGAAAGGTGAAGGGAGGAGAGATAAATTAAAACCATTATTAATAATTTAACATTCTGTGATAAATGATATAGTAATTTAAATAACTGATGTCTGCTATTATCAACAGCAATTAATACGAAAACCATTGGTCTTATTTTATAAGTAGGTAACTTGTGTCCTCATATCACCTTTATGAGGCAATGAAAGATTATTTATAAATAGTTTAACATATAGAACGAACAGGTAAATTATGGCTTATGACTTAATAATTTTTTTAAAGGGTTGTTAAAAAACAAAATCAAAGAATATATGACAGAGGCCATTTAGTCCATAAAGTGTGAAATATTTACTATCTTCCCTTTTACAGAAAAAACTTGCTAACACAGAATACTACATAAATTAAATTACATAATACAGATTCTGCTAATAAAGAATACTACATATATTAAATTATGTAATCTAAATTTTACGGTAATTTGGAAAACTTTACAAGCATTCTCTTACATTAATTGTCATAAGATGCTGGTAGCGAATGGAGCCCATATTCTTCAGCATATGGCCCTCATCAAAAATTGCGTAATTAAGTTTCAGCCGTCGAAACAGACTACGGTCATCAGAACTGCTGATCGCACAGTTATATCTGTCACCAAAAGAAAAAACATCTCTAAGGTTATACCTTTAAGCGCTTGGAGTCCAGTGAAATTTAATGTCTTATAAAATCATATTTTATTTACACATTTCTAATAGCCAATACTTAAAGCACAGCACTAGACACGAGTGATACTCAAATAAACACTGACGTATTTGTATTTAATAATTATTGATGTACATTGTAACCAAGTTATGAAAGCTGCAATACGTAATTGAAAGAAAATATTAAAAGGCCGGGCGTGGTGGCTCACACCTGTAATCCCAGCACTTTTGGAGGCCGAGGCGGGCGGATCACGAGGTCAGGAGATCGAGACCATCCTGGCTAACACGGTGAAACCCCGTCTCTACTGAAAATATAAAAAATTAGCTGGGCGTGGTGGTGGGCACCTGTAGTCCCAGCTATTCGGGGGGCTGAGGCAGGAGAATGGTGTGAAGCTGGGAGGCAGAGGTTGCAGTGAGCTGACAATCGTGCCACTGCACTCCAGCCTGGGGGACAGAGTGAGACTCCCTCTCAAAAAAAAAAAAAACAAACCAAAAAACAAAAAAGAAAATGTTAATGTTATAATCGGACAACTTCTACATACCCGGGAGGAGGTCAGTTTGGGTATAATTTATAAGTAATCTGCTCCATGAAACGTTATATTTTAATAAGCACAAAAAAGAACATGAAGCTAAAACATGTTTCTCTTTAAAACATAATATTTTACTAAACTAGCAGAGTAGATCCAAGAAATAATAGTTAATAGCTAGCAGCTTGAGACTGCATATGGAGCCTGTTTTATTAAGAAAAAACAAAATTCTGCACGAATTTTTAAAGGACAGACTCCTACACAAGAAGCCAGTAGTGAGAAATAATAACTACAGTTAAAATAGAACTTTAAATAAATCAATAATAAATGTAACACAAGAGCATTAAGTTCTGTGCAAGATATTTACATCGATTACTACCAAGTAGTATTATTAGTATTATTTTTCATTTTTATTTCTGCCCTAGCTCAAATTTTTCATTGAGAAAATAAAATTTCATTGTATTTATTATTGATACTTATTTGTAAGTTAAAAATATAAATAATTTTGGTGGGATATCTCAAATTTTACTTTAAGCTTAACTGAGAAATTACTATTACGAGAGGACTTTTTTCAGTAAGTAGGCAAAACCTTTTTATAGTCACCATTAATGAGGTGATGCACTAACAAAAACCTCCTATATGGGTGTTACACACCAAACTAAAAAATGCCTGAATCCTCAACATTAGTCATTCCATTACTTTCGTATCACAGTTAACAGCATAAACTTTCCTACATAGTACTACTACAATTTCTTTTCTAAATTTGGGGGCTGCATAAATATCCATCCTCCCCAAATTTCTCAATACTTACGTGGTCACAATTACATTGTAATCTTCATATCTACTATGAATGTTAAATCTAATTTGTTTACGTTCTTCTTGAGAACCTAGAATTTAAAAACAATAAACACATTTTGACTGTATTTAGTGTGCTGTACTTTATTTTTAATTTCCAAAGTTAAAAGCAGAATGACATATTCTTACCATAGTAACAGAGCACCTTCAAAGTAGGGCACCATAAATTAACTTCCCTTAACCAGTTATCTACGGAACAGAAGAGACATTATTTGCATCGGCTACAATAGGGTATGTTCACACGGTTAAATGAACACTAAACTTTGACAAGTGCTACTTAGAAATTCGTCTTTTATAAAATGTAAATACTGGCCCAGCAAGGTGGCTCATGCCTGTAATCCCAACACTTTGGGAAGCTGAGGCAGGTGGATCACCTGAGGTCAGGAGTTTGATACCAGCCTGGCCAACATGGTGAAACCCCATCTCCACTAAAAATACAAAAATTAGCCAGGCATGGTGGCGGGCGCCTGTAATCCCAGCTACTCGGGAGGCTGAGGCACGAGAACCTGGGATGCAGAGGTTGCGGTGAGCCAAGATTGAGCCACCACACTCCAGCCTGGGTGACACAGCGAGACTGTCTCAAAAAAAAAAAAAAAAAATTAAAAATTAAAATATAAATACCATGGTGATTGTTTTTATCACAGACCCTTTACAATACTACTCCTTAGGAAACCTATGTAAAATAATCTTGAGGTTTTGTGAGGCATCAAAATGAAGGGCAGACGACCAAATATTATATTTACAGTTGATTATTAACCTCCAATTTAAAGAGAAGGGGGTTTTCTTTGTTACATTCACATATACAAATATTCTCTTATTCTAACTTCTGAATCCAACAAACTGAGAAAGAATGGAACAGTTACATGTGTAGGAATTAATTACATATCTGTTTAATTTTACATTTAAAAGTACTCATTTTCTCTTAGTCACTTTTAAAAGTATTATGAAACCAATATAAATCGTCCTTGGTCTATACTTTTAAAACTGACTTACATTTGAGTTCTTTTTAAAAGACTGCCAATATAATCAAACACACATATATAAACAAAGGAGAAAAGTATAAGGAGACCATAAAATATTCATCTCTACAAACTAAGAAACTACAACACCCCTCCGACACACACCCTTACACACACTCTCTTCTACCTATATAAAACATGATAAAGTTAAATACAATTGTCTCCAGTATTACAAACCTATAGTTGAAGCTGGAACAACGATCAAATGAGGACCATTATTACCCTCCTGATAGAGGTATGCCAGAAATGCAATGGCTTGAATAGTTTTTCCTAGGCCCTAAAAAGTTTAAAAGACAATATATAACATTTTAAAACAAACAAAAAATAAATACATAAAAATACAAAAGAAAAAGCAATAATTCTGTGCTGTATTCACTTTTGATTTCCCATAATGCAACTCTAAAGGAATTTCTACTATGTTCTTAGTTCTCAAATGACAGAATTGATTATAATCTCCAAATGATGCTATAACTTACTTTACTGAGCAGTGGATAGATCTTCATTGCTAGTTCATATACAATACGCATTAATATGGAAGACTTTTTGCATTGCATGGAAAGGATATAATTTTGGTTATTGCTTATACACAGTGAATGTTTAATATCCACTGAATGGTTTAATATCCACTGAATGGTTTGAGGGCAATGACCCATGACTAAATGGAGGAAACATATGCCTAATCTATCCCAGCAATTCTACCCTTAAGAATATAATCATGAGATATGAGTGCTTATGTCGGCAAAAGGACTTGGGTAAGAATGTTCATAGTTTTATCTTAATAGCCAAACACTGGAAATAACCTAAATAGGTTAGGTGCCGTGGTGCATGCGTGTAATCCCAGAACTTGGGGATGCTGAGGTGGATGGATCACTTGAGCCCAGAAGTTTGAGACAAGCCTGGGCAACATGGGAAAACTCCATCTCTACAAAAAATTACAAAATTAGCCGGGTGTGGTGGCGCATGTCTGTGATCCCAGATACTCGGGAGGGCTGAGGTGCGTGGATTGCCTAAGCTCAAGAGGTCGAGGCCGCAGTGAGCTGAGAGTGCGCCACTGCACTCCAGCCTGGGTGACAGAGCAAGCACCTGCTTAAAAAGAAAAAGGAAAGAAAGAAAAAAGAAAAGAAAAGAAATAACCTAAATATTCATATCCAACAGAAGATGATCAACAAATTGCACTGTATTTATGCCATGGACTACCATACCACATGGCAATTTAAAAAAACAAAAAAACAAAAACAAAACCAAAAAAACTACTGATACATGTAAGAACACAGATGGATCTCAGTAACATTATGTTGCACCAAATGAACCAAAAACAGATAGTATAGAGTATACTGCATATATCGCATAACCAGAAAAAATCCACGGCGATAGGTATAAGAATAATGGTAGCAGCAACTGGAAAAAAGCATGAAAAACTTTCTGGGATGATGGAAAAGCTGCTCTGGGTAGTAGTCACATGGGTATACATCTATGTAAAAAGTCACTAAGCTGTATATTTGTACATTTTACTGCAACTAAATGAGACATCATTAAAATACTGGTTTTAAAAAGTTACTTAGGAGATACAGCTCCTCAGGGGAACGGAATGCTACCAACTGTTGTGGACTGAATTGTGTCCACCTCCTTCCCACTGACAACACATACGTTGAAGTCATAACCCCCAATGCCATCGTATTTAGAGGCAGGGCTTTTCAGGAGGAAATTAAGGCTAAATGAGTTCATAAGCGTGGGGCCTGAACCCAATATGACTGTCCTTGTAAGAAGAAATATCAGGCATGTGTACATACACAGAAAAGGCCACATAAGGATAGAGTAAGAAAGTGGCTGTCTTCAAGTCAAAGAGAACTCAGGAGAAACCCAAGCTACCGATACACTGATCTTGGACTGTCCATCTCCAGAATTGTGAAGAACAAATTTCTGTTGTTTAAGCCACTTAGTCTGTGGTATTTTGTTATGACAATGCTAACTGACTAAGCCATCAACTTATAAATATTGTGTTGTGCTTTACAGGTTACAAAAATAGTTTCACATAATATATACCTCTTTTAATAGCAAATGCAATCTTATGATATAAAGACTATCTGCATTTTATTATTAGTTTTGAGAGATTAGGTCAACTGGCAAGGATCAGATAGCTCCTGAAAGGCAAAGCTGGGGACCCCAAACCCAGGTCTGATTTCCAAGTGCAGTCACACAAATGAAATGATATATATTCTGTAATTTCTGTAAGTATTTTGAAATCCTGTGTATATTACTCACTTTTCTATTAGATAAACAGTATCTTTGTTTTAATGACAGTATGAAATATATATGGGAAAATATCTTACAATGCTAAAGATTACTTTCCTAGAGGCTAATTAGGGAACAAATATCATTATCTGTGTTAACTTTTATTTTAGGAATCCAACACACAGTGTAACATTTTCTTTGCTGAACATGACTCATTTTAAATATATACTTCAAAAAAGTATAGCTGGAGGAATAGAGATGTTAGATTAACGGTCAAGTTTCCACATGACAACACCTGGACTACTGGCTATAACAAACTTCGTGAGCTTAGCTTTAAGGAAACGTGATTTGAGAAAGAACAGAGACCCAGAGAGACCTCTAATAAAAATAAAATAGCTGAAATGATGTTGCTGATATATATGTGGATTTATTCATTGACAAGGACAGGGATCTAAGTTATAATTTTAATGGCAGCTGTAGAAAAAGCACATATATTACATATATGTATGTACGTACACATGTACATACACAACATCTGCAGAAGGTAGTATCTAGAAAAGAAGACACCAAACTAGTTCTTGTTTAAGTGGTGGAATTATAGGTGACTTTGATTTTAATTTTTTAATTTGTATTTTTATGTTTGTAACATGTATTTACTGATTTGATAATCAGAAAGACTACATCTATCTTCATCTTGGGGAGGAGTGAGGAGGATAGAACTAACTCTATCAAAAACAAAGATGAGATAAAATATAAGATACTGAGGTGGCAGTAGTTAACTACAGTAGCAAAAAAAAATTTAATGTTTTAAATGACAGCAAGAATACCTTTTAATGACACTTTGTACAACAAACCTTAGAAACAAAGTACACTTACCATTTCATCTGCCAAAATGCCATTAAGTCCATGTTTATGTACCAATGCCAGCCAATTCAAACCAACCTTCTGATAGGGCTTGAGTGACAAACTGGTAAAGAGAGAGTTACCAAATATTACACATTTATATTTCTATTAGTTTTCTATTAGTTATTACAATGCACACAAAAACTAAAATGCCTAGGTCTAATCTTACCTTTTAACTAATTGTTAGATGCTATGTACACCTACTTAAAAAAATGAGCCCAAGACATAAATGATTTTTCAGATCTTCTCAAACTTTATTCTCTATTCTTATTTCTTCCGGCAATAAGAATCAAGCATTTCCATATTTGGTCATAATATAGTACCTCCAAATTAATACCATAAATGATTAGAATATTAACTATGATAATACATTACTAAGCTAGTAGTTATACTAGAAAATTGAATTGTGTTGATTTGATTTTTAGCACATTAAAGAACTTAAAAGTATTAGGACAAAAAAACGCACACACAATTTGCTACTTTGGCCAGGTAGGTTTAATAAACACCTTCTGAATGTGTGTCAATCACTCCTAATATCAGTGGTATGTGTAATTCTGAAGCACGCATGTATGTGTGTATTATGTGTGTACTACATGCAAATGTACACAGCACGTTTAGCAAAATTATTTGTTTTGACACTTGCATGCTACTTTCTACTCACTGATGTTCATTGATGTTTTAGCAAATGCTAAAAGACAGTGAACATCAGTGAGTAGAAAGTAGCATGCAAGTGTCAAAAACCTTATTTAATTTGGAAACACATAAACAGACTAATCCCTGAGAATGAACTGTTTGCAAGGTAATATGGCAGAGTTATAAGGAATGAAAACAGTGGCTTATGCCCATAATCCCAGCACTTTGCGAGGCTGTGGTAGGCAGATTGCTTGAGCTCAGGAGTTCGCGACCAGCCTGGGCAACATGACAAAACGCTGTCTGTACCAAAAATACAAAAAACATTAGCCGGGCATGGTGACGTATGCTTGTAGTCCCAGCTACTCAGGAGACTGAGGTGGAAGGATCACCTGAGCCTGGGAGGCAGAAGTTATAGTGAGCTGAGATCACGCCATTGCACTTCAGCCTGGGTGACAGAGCCAGACCCTGTCTCAATTACAACAACAACAACAACAAAAAAAAAAAAAAAAAAAAAAAAGAAGGAAAACAATAGTTCAAATGGTTAAAAACTATTAACAGCTATCACTTATTGAACATCTATTATACATAGGCACAGATATCATTTTTCAAACATCACCTCATTTAACCCTTTAAAAATCCCATAAAGTAGTTACTATCATCACTTTAACAGATTAAAAAAAAACTTAATTTGCCTGAGGTTGCATAGCTACAAAGTGTTAAGGCTAAGATTTTACTTCAGGATGTTGATCTCACTCCAAAGCCTATTCTCATATTCACTAAAACACCTTACATTAATGTGAAAACATAGGACAAGGCCATGCCTCCCATTCTCCAGCTTTTATCCTGTCCCCTTAATTTCCTCTTGCATATATCCTGTTTGTACACAGGGAAGGGTCTGGACATAGCTATAGTATAATAAATTGTTGAAGGATCAAAATCCGAAATCAAGACATAATTAGAACTGAGTGAAGAACAGGTAGTTGAATGATGTCCATCTTAAATCAGAATCTACATTTTAACTGTGGGGTATGCGACTTATAAAACATTTCCCATTTAATACAACTAAAAGTATAGCTAGGAGAAAAAGCAGTATTTCTAAGGTCTTTATAATTCTTTTGCTGAATTTTAAAAAATGTCTTTGCTTTCCCAATCAATATAATTTCTATGCTAATACTATAAAAGTAGTAATAAATAGAACATGTTATCATAGACATTTTAATTTCCAGATCCAAAACAATTATTTCTACTATAATGGTGAGAGTAAATGCTAAACCTGGAATATTTACCATATTTCAGACTATGCCATGGGCTTAATATACATTATTATTTCATTTAATCCATATTAAAAATAGGAAATATTAATTATCTGCATTTGACAGATGAGAAGTTCACTGGGGCTCACAGAAGTTAAGTAACTTGCCCAAGGTCGTGTAGCTAACCAAATCTGTATCTGCAATGGTAGTGCCAGTATCCAATCCAGGTGTGATCCAGAGCTCAGCACTTAACCAGTAAATAATAGTAGAAATGAAAAAATTCTCTTTCATCCTGACCCACCCATCCTATGGTCAACACAACACTGAGTTTTCCATTATTTTTATGCATCCTTCCCAATTCTTTAGTCATCCTATTCACATAAGGCTCACAATTTACGACTAATGAAACTTGATAAGGTAGGCATACATCACTTATAAATGCAGCCAAGGACCCACATGCCATCCCAACATACAACCTATCACAAATAGCCACGAAATACTCTTAATAAACAAAAATTACTGAAATTCTTCATCACCAACACACATTGGGAAAAGAGTCTATTTAACTGTCAAAATACTCATTATAACATCAAATTTTAAAAAGTGATGAGGAAATTTAAAAAACTACTACACAGATTTTTAAAATTTAAATAAAATTGCTTTATTCAAAATGACAAAGAAATTATGGTAAGGTGTTTTGATCAGGACATGAAATGGTTTTATTATATTGAAATATTTGTTATAAAAATATAAAGTATTAATGTGTATATATGTTTGCTGTTCTGTTAGATTTGTCTAAATTACAAGTAGCTTTGTTGCTTACTATCATGGAACTGCTGCCAATTACAGATCCTTTCTCAGCATGTAAAAGGACCAAAGAAAATGCAATTTTGATAGACTCTGAACCCATTTATTATCACAACATTTAAAAATAGGATAGCTATATTCTTTTCTAGTTGGTTCTAATATTTAGATGCTATATAATCATATTTCCCATTTATTTTGACGCTTCACAGTTTTCTAAGAATTTTCATGACCAAATATAAATCTGAACCACCAATTTACTGTTAAGAACATGGGGATTTGCTCAGGTCTTCTGAATAAGTTAAGTGCTTTCTTCTCAACAGAGTATTAAAATATCTCTGAACTGAAGATTTTTTATCTCTCACTAAGGAAAAAAGTGATTTAAAGATTTTCTGAGATAATGAAAGAAAATGAGGCAACAGGCTATTTTGAAGTTATTGTTTTGTTAGGGGGAAAAAAAAATTCCCTCCAGAATTACTATGATTTCTCCACAGTCTGAAAATTCAATTGGGTTTAAATCTGCCAGAGAAACTAGTTTCAAAATTATTTTCAAAGGTGAGAAAGGCGTAAAATAGAAACGACAGGGGTACGTATGATGTGATAAATTTGAGTTTAGAATACAGAAATACAGGGCTACAGAGACTTGTTTAAAGCAGTTCATAGAAAACAGGTTAGGGATGCTGTCCGACCAAAAGTTTATGCCCCGTTAAGTATGACATGGCTGCTGCAAATACTACCACAACATTAGTTTGTAGTGACAGAAATGTTCAAGCTAAAACATTTACATCCTACTACTTTTGAGTTAGTGAAACCACATCTGCAGTGTTAATTTGCATTCACATCACTGTCAAATGGTCTCAGAGCTCCTGTGTAACAACAGGGTAGGAACCATGCTGTCAAGTTCAGGATGAACAAGATCAGAAGAACCTTGGCAGATTTAGCTCAAAAGGCAAGACACGCTTGATTAAATATATTGTATTCTGAACATGTGAGAAATCTTTTTAGTTTAAGGCTGATAACTTCTAGATTAACTAAAGCTTTAGAGATGGCTATACCTATAGTAAGAATAAAACAGGAGAAATACTAAGGATTTTTTTTTTCCTCACTGTATTATACTTTAAGCAATTTAAATTTTGACATTTTAAAAGAAAGATTATGAATGTAATGGTTTTGAAGTACATATGAAAACTTTAGCTTTTCCCTATAAAGATTTCATTTTTCACAAGGAATTCCGGAATGTCTGTATTTCTAAAAGGCAAACTTTCTTCTCCTACAATTCACATAAATTTGCAACAGTTTGTAGCAAAGTAAACTTCGTCATGAAGAACTTGTTCTGTTTAGAGAAAAATGCAAGCATGATAGGTTATTCATCAGGATAGTCTAATATTTTCCTCTGTGCTAATAAATCCTTTACCAAAGCAAGGAGACAACTTTAAATGTCTACATACTAAGTACCCACAATGCCTGGCCAGTACACCAAGTAAAAATTGCTTATGCAACTCTTACCTTGGCTGAAGAACAAAAATCAAGACAACAAATTCTAACCCCTAAAAGTGCACTTAAATAAACTCTAAAGAGACTATCCATATAGGTTTTAGAAGTTGTACTTTGGGTAAGATCCAACAAGCACTTAACAACAACAACAACTATTTTTCTCATCTATTAAGTATTTCATTTAAAAAATCCTCAGTCTAATGGAAAGGATAGTTTATTACCTGATCAAACTATTTACAAGTAACAGGACTTTGTGAATGTGGTTTTGAGAGAGAAATTTTTAGTGATGCAATAAAGCACTTGATTTTTAAAAATCCAAATTATGATAAAGTAGACTCAACTGGGTAAGTCTTGTAGAGTGAAGAACTCCCCATATCCAATGCTGGAGAACAAGAAGCAGCAGCTCCAACTACACTTTTAGTAGATGAAATTTGCTGATATAGTTCTTTCTATGCAACAGAGAAAAGAGCTTCTTTGTGGGAACTGCATCACGTTTCCCTACACCATCCCATAGCACCCTAGAAGGGCACAGAAAAGATTGTAGCTTACTATTAAAGGCCAGTAATCATCTTGTTTTTTTTTTCCATACCTTGATTTTAAATTATTAACCAATGATCAGCAAATATGCTTTGATCATTAACTCAGAAAAATATCAGAAGTAAATAAAATCAGCAACTAAGGCAATTAATTTTAATGAGATCCTACTGCTAATCTTAACCTATCAGAAATACTTTGAACAGATGTAACTCATTTTGAAAGTTGTGTAACATTGCAAAGTATGGATATACCATAATTCATTTCAATTATTCCCTAATTTTAGGAACTCCATTTGTTTCCATGGTTTTGCCACTATAAATATCATACTATGAACAGTTTTATATTTTTTTTTTTAAAGGGAAGTATTCTGAACAGTTCTGAGTCTCCAAACTACTTAAAAATATACAAACTTTTAAAGGAAGTTGAACACAATTTCCCCCACCCCAATCCGCCAACAACATGCAAAATGTGGGCGATCACAATTACAAAAACCATTTTAATATGTACTGGCCACTAGACAGTATTTTTTTTTTTTGCATGAATTCTGGCAAGTATTTTATTGAAAGTAGCAAATTGGGGAAATATGTAGACTTATATGATCTGTTTAATCAAAGTACCTGTCCTTTCCCTTGCTGATGTTATTTCTACCCCAAAAGGAGATTTTAAAAGCTGGCCTTATCATTTAAAACATTTCATCACAGTATGGGATATCATTTCATTTTATTTATGATTAAAAAGAAAATGGGCTAGGAAAGGAGTTTTTATGCTGATGCAATTAAGCAGCTGACTTTTTTTAGTATATCAAATTTGTGTATAGGAGTAACTAAAACCACTTTTTCAATTTCTGTGATTATATAAACAATTACCTGTTATCAGGCAAAAAAGACACTGGTCATATAGTATACCATACCCCCGTTTAATTTATAATGATATGACAGAATAAAATTCCCTACTTGGGGGTGGGGGAAATCAATGAAAAACAGTACATAGTCCACTTATGTGCCATTACAGAAAACCTGGGGGTTCTCTCCTACCACTAGTTGCCATCACTTTCTAGGCATGATACAAAAATAAGTTCAGATATTTTGTACAATTGAGATAAAATACGAATAAATATATTCAACAAACATTACCTTTGGTTTAGAATGGAAGGTTGTTCTATGTTCCATCCACCTCCATTTCCAGTAAGCATGGTAACTTGTTTGGTCAATTTATTTGAAATGTCTTCACATTTGTTCATAAGCCTTATAACTACATCTCTTTCTTGGATCAGTGTTTTACAGTGCCATATCAAATCTTCTGATAAGCCATTAGTTTTGGACATCTTTGTGAACTATGGCATAAAAAGAAAAATAATAGGATAGTTCAGATCTAGGAAAGAGAAAGGCAATCCTGATTTCTTTATGAGGAAAACAAGTTTGCTAATTTAAACTTTTACTTAATGAGCTTATAGTCAACTAAGAGAATCTGATTCTTCATGTCTATATTTGAGTTGCTACATGTTTCACTTTTATATTCTACTGTCACACATCAAACTCATTATGTTAAAGTAAAATATATTTTACCTCAAAAAATGCATAATCCCAAACTTGTTACTTTAACCCTGGCAGCTATTCTCTTATAAGAGAAACATCAACAAGTAATTGTTACTATCTCCTATCAAGTTTTTAAAAACATTTCAAAATCTTAAATTCACTTTTCCCTAATACCAAAGGTAATAGTATCAAATGTAGACACTGCAAATCTGATCTCTCCCCTCTATTTGTCATTTCCTATGACTATTACGTATTACGGTTAATCTTCTTAAAAGATATTTTTCCACATCTATCATCAAAGTGTAGCCCCTCAAGTTTTCAAAACTCTAATTATTTGTCACTTGATACTTTACTTCTAAACAGAGACTATTACATGGAGAGATATCACATGAATCAAAAGTTAACTATGACCAATTCAATAAATAGATAAGGTTTTTAAAAACCAATTTCAACATAATACTATAAATGGTTCTCTGTGAAAACTCACAGAACTTCTTTCAAAATATAGTTGTATTTATTTTTCAAAAGGAGGCACTGAATACTTCATATGTAAAAGCTGTATCAGAACTAGAATTTTTCAGATAGATAGCTGAAAATATATATTCTACAAAACATGACAAAAAATATTTTTAGTGGAAAGGATGAGAAAGCCCAAAATCTATTTGAAATACTTGGGGCAAAAATGAAAATCCCATAAGCCAGAACTAAATCTAGGAAACTAAAATAAAACCATCTATTAGGAAAATACCACACATGATTTTTATTTATGTCATCCTATTTAGCATATTTTTCCAAGTTATAACAAGAATCACATTAACAACTGTAAGTAATCACTGTGATCACAGTATTTCTAAGTTCAGCAAAAAGCTCAAGCAACAGTAATTAGTGCTTTTGGGATGTACTAAGATAATTAAATAAAATACAGCTTATAGCAATATACATTTTCCATATTTATCCTAGAATAACTTGGAAATATACAAAATATCCAATCTATTCTTAGCACGTCAAAAATGGCACTGTAAAATACTAAGTTTATTTGCATACTACTCTGTATTTTTCACGGGACAAAATTCATAATCACAATATGATCTCCTACTCCCTCTACTTTGTGCTTTTCAGGGGAAAGATCTATTAATAAGCAGCAGTATAGATAACAATCAGTGTCTTAAGGAGGTTCTATTAGAACTTTTGGCTAAAATACTTTTATTTTTAAATGCCACCAAAAATTATAGGCCATAAACCAATCTCATGCTGATTATAGTATGTGAGTGTAATATATGTAAATGTGAGAGAAACCCAACAAATTAATCAAGAAATAAGGAATGAACATACATTAGGTGCTAGGAACTATTAGATACCTTTTATTCAGTAACTCATCAAATCCTCATAACAACTACCAAGATTAGTCTACCAAATCTAGATGAAAAAACTAAGGTTCAATTTCCAACATCACAAAGCTGGGTAAGAGAAAAAGTCCATGCTTTTTTCACTGTGTAACTAGTATCTCCCTAAATAAAATAATTTAAGACCTTAAAAGTTCAAAGTAACTTTTTTTTTCTGTAACCAACTACCATTTATTAAGTTCTTTTTTTTTTTTTTAACAGAAATTACTCTAACTGTTGAATTATCTGGGAGATAGACACAGCCCCTGTCCTTGTGGTCTATGAACATTGGGAAACACAAGTAACAATTTCAAGCATAACCTCTGGTATAAACAAGGGAAACAACAAAAGTTCATGGGCACTCATCACAAAAAGACTAATAAAATCTAAGACCTAGTAATTCCTTATGGAGTAAGAAGCCAGAAATAATGAAAGACCTGTTTTAATGGAAAGATAAATTCACATGTCAGAACCTAGAGAAGCAACAGACAAGTCTCAACAGGAAGGCAGTAAGGGTATGAATCATTTTGATGCGTTCTAAACTGAACTTATGGGCATTAAAAAGCTACTGAAGGGTTTTAGAGAGTTCCTGTTTAGAAAGAACTCTATAAAAGTAACATGAAGAAGGCTTGAGAGCAAAAAACTATTAAGAAGGCTTTGAGTTGAGAGACAATAGTGGCCCGTGTTGGACATGGAGAAACTGATAGATTCATGATCTTTAGGAGGTAGAACCCATTAAGTGTGGGGAGATGAATGAAGAGTTAAGCCTGACTCACAGACTTCTGGCTTCAATGCTAACAGATTAGTGGTACCCTCTATTGAGACTAAAATTTACCAAAATGGCAAGGGAAGTCTGTTTCTGGATATATTAAATTTGGGGTAGCTACCAAATTTTGGAGAGCCAGTGGTTAGTTAAATAGAGATCTATATCTTAGGGAAGAGATGTAAGCTGCAGAAAAAGATGCCACACAGGTGACTATCAAAGTCAAAGATGCTGATGAGATTACCTAAGGAAAAGCATATGAAATTGGAGAATAGAAGACTGAGAGCAAAACCTTGAAGAACATCAACATTTAGAAGCATTTAAAAATAGACAGAAAGAGCAAGAAGAAATGTAGGATGTGGTATCAGAGAAGCCAAGGAAGAAATAATTTCAAAAAGTAAAGTGTAAGTTTTAACTGCCAAAAAACAATAAACTGGCCAGGTGTGGTGGCTCACACCTATAATCCCAGCATGTTGGGAGGCCAAGGCAAGAGCATCGTTTGAGCCCAGGATTTCAAGACCAGCCTGGGCAACATGGCAGAATTCCATCTCTACCAAAAATACAAAAAATTAGCCGGTATGGTGGCACGTGCCTGTGGTCCCAGCTACTCAGGAGGCTGAGGTGGGACGATGGCTTGAGCCTGGGAGTCAGAGGTTGCAGTGAGCCAAGACGCCACTGCACTCCAGCCTGGGTGATAGAGGGAGACCCCGTCTCAAAAACAAACAAACAAACAAACAAACTTAATCTTTCACCAATTATAATGAATTTATATAAAATACACCACATGGTAAATAACTTCTATAGTATTTCTCATGGACAGTTCTGAGTAATTAAATATGTAACTGTTCACAGTGGTTATAAATGTATGATTTTATTCACTAATAGTTATGCTTTGAAGAGATATGTGCTAGAAGCACATGGAGAGGTAAATATTCATCTAATAACATATTCACAATTTGGTAGAAATCTAAAGACGTTAGTGTATTGTTGAAGGTTAGTGCCTAAGCATAGTATGAGTTTAGTGATAACAGTCAATATTTTCTGAGAAATAAAAAGTAAAATGTGTACTGTGAAGATTCCTAACATGTAAGTCACATAACCATTATTAAGAAAACCAATGTTAGATTATACTAAGTGAATATATTCAAAGTGAAGCTGAAGCACACTGAATCCTTATAAAGCAATTACAGGCTTAATTTTTTTTTTTCACTTAAAAAAGAATATGGTACTATTCAAATATTTTCAAAAGCTGTGTTATATAAGAGGTAACTGAAAAAATTAGCATATTGTGATCTAATCTGTCATTATCATATTTTCTGCCATTGAACAGTTCAGCTTTTTGAAATGTCAAATTTCCTTCATAGCTGAAACTTCCTAATATAAAAAAATTACAGCAGACATAAATCACAAATTCACTTAAGCTGTCCCAATTTACACATTTAAGTTTGATGTCTTTTTATTTATAAAAAAATTTTTCTTCCTTTTACTTATTTTTTAAGAGCATAAATTATATGGTCATTTGGAAGCCACAAGAAAGGGTTAAAAGGTGGGGGTGACCATTATTTTGAGAGCTGGAAAATTAAAGGAAAGAATAAACATTTATTCTGAATTTTCTATATGAACGGCAACATTTAGAGTGGTAGATATAAGGAAGTTCTTTTATAGATAGTTCCTTAAGAAGCAGCAATAACAGTATTAAAATATTATTTTTGCAGGCCAGCATAGTGGCTCACGCCTGTAATCCCAGCACATTTGGGGCGGAGGTGGGTGGATCACTTGAGGCCCCAGGAGTTCAAGTCTAACACAGTGGAACCCTGTCTCCACTAAAAATACAAAAATTAACTGGGCGTGCTGGTGCACGCCTGTAATCCCAGCTATTTGGGAGGCTGAGGCACAAGAATTTCTTGAACCCGGGAGGCAGAGGTTGCAGTGAGCCAAGATCACGCCACTGCACTCCAGCCTGAGCGACAGAGCGAGAGACTGTCTCAAAATAATAAAAAGTATTAATTTCGCAATGGCTAATGAATTATGGATCCAGACATGTAGCATCAACAGATGCTAATGTTACAAAAAGTAACAATCAGATATTACTGTCTTGTGATGAAAGAACACATCACTAACTATGTAATAATATTGGTGGGTGCATTTAAGCTTCTAATGATCATTTTACAGAAAGTACTAGTCCAGTGGAACATGTTAAACTACACTGAGGAGGTATAATCAGAAAAGTTTAGACAGGAGAGTTATAGAACAAATGACCCAGTTTCTTTACCAAAAACTGGAAAAAGAGAAGGGGAGAGAGAGAGGGATGAGGAATCTACAGATTAAAAGACCTAACAAGCAATCTCAGTAAGTGGACCTTACTTGGATCCTAATTCAAACTAACAAACTATAAAACAAATGAACAAATACTATGGCATTTATGAGACAACTGGAAATCTGAACTCTGAATATTTTGATATTAAGAAATTATTGATGGTTTTTATTAGATATAAGAATGTTATGGTTTCTTCAGGAGATACATATTTAAAATCATAAGGATAAAATGATGTCTGAGATGTGCTTCAAAACAATATGATGGAAGTGGACAAGGGTATGGAAGAAACACATGGGGGTTCATTATAACACTGTGTGCTTAAATTTCTTGTAATAACAAAATGGGGAAGGCAATGAAGGGGAGTACAAGGTCATTCTTACTTCAGGATGTTTAACAGTCAAGGGTTGGTTATGAGATTTTTAACTGAACTTCACTTTTTGGTTATTTTGAAGTTGAAATTTCAGAACAACTCCTTAGGACCCCCTAACACTCCCTACCTCTCCCCTCCCACACAAGTAAACCAACTTTAGAGATGATCAAAATGACTGTTGCTGATTTAGAATTTAGATCTATCTAATAACAATCCACTAACCACAAATGTAAAACAGCAGCAGACAGTTTTTTAAAGGAAAAAGAGTTTAATTGAATGAATTTACTGTGATTAGATTCTGCTGTGCCAGTAAACCCAAATATCACAGGTTTAAATAAAAGAAAGTTATTAATCTCTCATGTAAATAAAAATCTGAGGAACTGATTCAGATTTGGTATGATGGTTCCAAAATCAAGGATTCTTCTAACTCTGTTGCTTCAATAACCTCAACATCCACCATCATACTGACCCTTCTACCGGCAGGAAGAAACAACGCTTTCCAAAAGTTGTAACATACCACTGCTCACATCCCATTGGAATGAACTTTGTTAAACTATCACAAAGGAGGCTAAAACAGTTAGTCTTAATATATTGTGGGTAATGTGCCCATAAGCCCAGCCATAAATCTGATTTAAAAAGCTATAGGGTAGGCATGGATATTTAACAACAACAAAAAAAGAAGAATGGTTTGATTTTAGAAAGTTTGATTCAATACAGCTAGAACTTAGTGGACAAACAGAAAACAACAAATAGTTTCTTAGCATTTCATTAATAATATACACAACACTTGCAATGCAAATTATTGTAAATATCTGCAAGCTAATGTTTTTAAAGAGCCAGGCAACTGATGGCATTTAATTTTTAGACTTTCCCATAGGTAGGCACTATAATTACACCCCACTTACAGGTATTTGCTTACAGATATGTAAGCTGTTAGAAAATGACAGACATGAATTCAAAATCAGGTCATCTAGCTTCACTATGTTATTCATCTATAACCTAGTATGCACTTAAAAAACCAATGGAATAAAAAAAGTGGCATGCACTGAATTCAGAAACAAGAGACTCAAAATGAGAGAGACAAAAGGATTCTCCAGGATGACAGGAAAATGAAATGCTAAGGCCACTTCCAAATCAGTGCAGGTGATAAGATTCCTGATTTTCTAAAAAAGATGAAACTGACAGATTACCAGAAGTGTCTAAAATCTGACAGGCCCAGGTAATCCCAGCACTCTGGGAGGTGGAGGTGAGCGGATCACTTGAAGTCAGGAGTTCAAGACCAGCCCGGCCAACATGATGAAACTCCGTCTCTACTAAAAATACAAAAATTAACCGGGCATGGTGGTAGACGCCTGTAATCCCAACTACTCAGGAGGGTGAGGCAGGAGAATCGCTTGAACCTGGGAGGCAGAGATTGCAGTGAGCTGAGATCGCATCACTGCACTCCAGCCTGGGTGACATGGCGAGACTGACTGAAAAAAGAAAAAAAAAAAATCTGACGGGAAATTTAGGCAACTGGAAAAGACTTTAGAGTTGACATAATGACAAGTATATAGGAACATAAAGAGAAAAACTGAGACAAATAACAACTAGAAAAAAAATGAGAAAAAAATTTAAAAAAAATCATGTAGTATACTATACTACATGGTTCATCTATGAAAGGCATTTGCATAGCAGACACTAAAAATGATCTTCACAATTACCATATTAACATATATTAATAGAACTGGGGAACAGAAAATGGGCATGTGAAGTGAGGTAGATAGCGAAAGCTAAATCCTATTGTCTATAACATTAAGTTGATAGATAAGACCTACAAATGACAAAAAGTGCATTATAATTATATTACATAAAGATATGGAGGTGATCAGAACAATTAGACAAAAAGTCATGAAAGACGTTATCTGCAGCACAGGCAACAGGCTGGGGAAAAGGGTGGATATAGATTTTTTTTTTGGGGGGGGGGAACAAGCCTATAGAATTATTTGTTAATCTAAGTATATGTGTAAATAATAAAAGTATAAACATTAACAGAAAGTAAAGAAACAATTTGGGGAGGGGGAAAGAGGGGCTCTCACTTAAGGAAAGATGTAAGAACACTCTACTGTCACCATGTTACTGTTTTCTGAACACAAAAATCACTTAATCCTGTAAGTTACTTAACTCTCCCTCAAAAAAGATTTAAGAAATACGAAGTACCCTATAAATGTGGGATTAGTAAATCTGAAGTTATTGAAAAGCACAGAAAAGATGATCCTGCTTACATAGTATGAAGTATACAAATGTATACATAAATAGATGATGCTCAAAACATCTTAAATGGTGGGTATCTTTGGTAGAATTTGGGGTAAACTTTGCTTTTTCATTTCTGCACATCCTGTTTCAATTTTAGGTAAAACAAATCATTTTCAAAAAATGATAAATCTTTTTTCAGGAGGAAGAAAGTAAAAAAGCTAATTGCTACTTCCTGAATAATTACATGAAAAAAACTCATCAATATGGCCCCAATCATTAAAAACTCAAGTGACTACACAAAGGACTTTTTTCTTTAAAAATAGTCAGCATCTGAAGTATCACTCTCTTGCCACAGTGTGTCACTCTTACTGTACAGATATTTTTGAATTTCCATAGGAAGGAGGAAACTGTTTAAAAGCAGATTTAATTTTCAAATTATTAAATCTCCACTTACCAAAAGACAGCCCTGAGGACAGAGTCCCAAGCTTATTCATTATTATAAATACCTGGCAGCAGCCTACAAAGTACTCAAAATGTACTTGTAGTTTTTTTTAATACAAACTTATCAAACTTATACAAATTAAAACAAAGCCTGAATATATAGTAATCTTACAAATAAATTCACTGGTGCCACCTTATTCAGAAGGAAGAAATACGTATTACCATGCTTTAAGTGGCCAATTTAGGCCGGGTATTTCGCAGAAATCACCAGTTAAACAAAGCAAAGGGCCAGATACAGTGGCTCACGCCTGTAACCCCGGCACTTGGAGAGGCCACAACAGGTGGATCACCTGAGGTCAGCAGTTCCAGCCCAGCCTGGCCAACATGGTGAAACTCCATCTCTACTAAAAATACAAAAATTGGCCAGGTGTGGTGGCGGGCACCTGTAATCCCAGCTACTAGGGAGGCTGAGGGAGGAGAATCGCTTGAACCCAGGAGGTGGAGGTTGCAGTGAGCTGAGATCATGCCGTTGCACTCCAGCCTAAGTGACAAGAGCGAAACTCCGTCTCAAAACAAAACAAAACAAAAACCAAAAAAGAAAATCTGCAGTCTAGTAGATGAGAGTAACACAATGAGGAGCATAGTGTGTGACATGGACTAAACCTGAGTTGCTTGGTTATCAGCCAAAGAAAACTGGATCTACACTGATCTAAATGTTAACAAAGTAGATACATATATGAAAGTTTTCAGGTTGAGTTACTGATGCATGTTGCATTGGCCAGCATAAAAACATTACTACTCTGATTAACATATAAAGATGCAACAGAGTAATATTTTTCACAGACATAATTAATATCCCCTCTCTACTGTGTGCAAGGCTAGACAAAAATCCAGTAAGTGGATGAACTGATGCCATCAAATGTGTGAAATGTGGCAAAAAATTCCAATTTTACCACAATAACAGTACAAGTTTTTAAACTAATGACATTTTTGGCTTGCTATATTTCTGAAGCCTACTTGATTTAATGATAAGGTTTTCTCACAATAGGCACCTACATTACTGCTATTATGCAGAAAAACTGTAAGTAAAATGGAAAAAATTATGAAGAAAAATTTAAAAACAATATTTAAATTTTGACTCATAGAAGAAATGATTATAAAGCTGAAGCATAAATATCCTCTTAGGTAATATCCTTTAAAAAAACATCAAATTTTCCTCATGTAAAATGAGGGTGACTAAAATATCTTAAGAGTATTTTAATTTCAAAAAGCATAATTATCTGACAAGTCATAGTAGTATAGAAAGGTAGTAACCTCTAGATTTAAACTTACTGTAATTAGATTACCAAGTGATATTAGTAAGTATATTATACTTACATTTTATATATCATATCTACTACACTTATATTACATTTATATGTCTACTACCTTGAAAACAACCCAATGATCTACAACTTTTCAAATGTTTTAAAAGGCACAATATAATTTTCACATTCAAATTACTTTTATAATAAGACAATGAAATACTAATGATTACATTTA
The DNA here is from genome assembly GCF_028878055.3 of Symphalangus syndactylus. Lineage (NCBI taxonomy): Eukaryota > Metazoa > Chordata > Mammalia > Primates > Hylobatidae > Symphalangus > Symphalangus syndactylus. Next base: position 43,967,437 of record NC_072432.2, read on the forward strand.
ATCATTTAATAATCACCAATGTTAAAGAAACCTCACTTTTAACAAAAATTACTATTGTATATATGTACTTTATTCATGGGCTCAAGTATGCATTTTTTAATGAAATATTTATGAACTTTACAGTTTGTAAATAGAAATTCCCCAATTCTTAAGACTAAATAAAATTAAACAATGATTTCAAGAAAGAGCAGACTAGTTGTTAGCAAGTTGTTCTTAATATATTTAATACCTTGTAATTTTCATTAAAATATGACAGCAATATGATTAAAACCTCAACTAATTCTCATAGAAATTTCTAAATATGGCAGCTATCAACACAAAACAATTTTTTTGGCTTTTGTTTCCTTTTGAAGTTGTTTAGAGGTACATTATCAAACCTCACTGATTGACAGGGAAGAAGCAAATTATATAGCTTTTAACTAAAAAATATGCATAATATTGACTTTTGATAATTTTATTAAGATATTAAATCTGCTCTAGGGTGGGGTTTGGACTAAAAAAGTACTCTATAAATAAGTCACATTTAAAATTCTAAAGATTTTTAAAGTAGAAGCTCAAAGTTCTAAGCAAATTAAAATTTAAAGCATATATATATTTACTTGCTAATTTACACTATTAATTTGAAAAAGCTCATTCACCTACTTTGCTAAGGACAGCAAAGCACTGTATTCACCGAACTCAAGTAGAAAGTTTACTTTTCAGATATGTTTAGACTGTTACATAAAATATTTCACATTTGGACGGATGGTTAGAACAAACAATATAGTCTTTATGTTCAACTTTTAGAAAGGGGCAAGATGTTAGGAGGTTTAAGTTAGTAATGCATAATCTCCAAATTCATGTCAAGACTAATTTAAACTCTGCTGATTAATTAGTAGGGGAAATATGCTTTCTACATGTTAAGTTGCTGAATATTTTTTAAAAGCATCTGGCACATATACCTCTGGTAAAATTGTATAATTTACTTTTACTATAAGATACTCGGGCAAGTATTTACAGCAACTAAACAAACTAGTGCAGATAATTGCATATCTTATTAAATAAATTAGAATCAACAAGCCTGAGCAATCCAACTCTGCAACAACATAAGAGACCATTAAGGATTAAAAGAAAGAAGAAAAGGAAGAAAAGAAGAACAAGAAAGCCCTTCAGCAAATACTTTAACAAATAAATCACTCAGGCAAAGCCAAACAAGTTTTGAAAGGGCCTGCTTTGACAGATGTTCTCTGGAAAAGCAAAGGCTTCAGGCAAAACGAATGGTTTTATTATTATTTTTTAAAGCAATGGAATATTATTAATGTTGTTTCTGTATTTTTCAAATATTTTAATTAAAAAAAAATGCATTTACAACCATTGTTCAGGGACTGTCCCCTACCGCCACTTCAAGACACTTATCAGGGCATTTAATGCTCATTTAGATTTGTTACAAGTATAAAATTAATCACAAAAGCAACTTTGCTCCCTAACTTAGGGAATAAAACTTCCTAAAAAATTTTATAAAGCATCAAGAGTCGCTGCATCTTTTAAAGCTGTAAAAAATCATCCATATTGCTTTTACAACAGGCCTATATACAATTCCTGCTATAAAAGCCCACGTGAGGGTTGAAGCAAAATTTAAGAGTTCTTATATTTATCTGTATGAATAAGATTTGATGACTGTTGGCATTCATAAAACTCAAAATGCAGGTATTCTGTATAAAACCTGTTTATAGAAAGTCAAATTCCAGAAAATGATTATGCAAAGTGTACTTACCAGTGCTTATGCCTTCCCTTCACCTAACGCTTGAATTCTAGGCTTCCAGAAATTAGAAATCTATCTTTCCAATTAAAAACGCTGCAGCCTGCTACACTCCATAAAATGGCCGCGTTGTTTAACCAACAAAAACATGTTAGAGACTGAGCTGTTACTTTTATGAGAAAAAAAGAAAACAAACAATTGCTTCTTTTGTGGTGAAGCATAAAACACTTAGGCTGGCATTTTGAATCATGGAGCTCCCCTGGCCGTTGCTATTGCTCTTCAAGTAGTTGTAGTAAAATTTCTGCCACATTCTTGCTTTCTGCATGGTGTCTCAGCAGCAACAGATCAGAACAGGCTAGCAAACAACTCCTTCCTAAATGTAAGCTCTAATTTCTTCTTCTGCAGTGAAATGAACCAAGTTTCTATGCAAAAGAATGAGTGACAGTATTCCCAGCCAATCAGCTTGGGTTTTTTCAGGAAAATCACCCCTTAATTCATTCAAAATTAGGTCATATGACACTATTTGAAATACTATTGGCTTACAATGAAAGTAATGTTTGACTTTACACAGGATAAGGCCACCCATCTATGCTTCCCTGGGCTGAAGACAACTTGACTATAACCGGTACTGTGAATTAAATACACACACACATACAGGGGGAAAAAAAGAATAAAGCCTTACCAGAGCCTCCCAACTATTAAAGGGCCGGAGTTCTGTTATCTTCTGAGCCTTTTTCTGAGAACACTGAGGAATCAAAGTAAGTTCACCAATTGAAGCATCTTGAAGGAAGTGAAGAATTTTACCCTTATAGCCATCCTCCATCACTTCTTCACCACTACTATAGTCCTCATCTAGTGAACTACCGACATCAGAACCTGAATCATATTCAGAGTCTTCAACAACTCTCTTTGGATTAAATACATTTTTTTTACGTTTCTTGTTAAAGCCATTTTGTGCTTTCATTGAAAATTTCTGTTTTAGTTTTGTTTTAGTTGCATTTTTAGGGTAATTCTGACTTCTTGAAGAAACTTCTTTTCCATTTGGAACCTCACTTTGTGATGCATATTGCATATCTGTATATAAAAGACAAAAACAGTAACTAAATTAGAAATACATAAATATAAATATAGACTTCAAATAAAAACTTAGAACATTTACCTATTCTTTTTGAATACAGAAGAATTCAACCACAATTTATTGTAAAATTTGATACACTTCAAAAATAAGTAGAATTTGAAGTTAAAAAATTGTTTCAAAAGCAGGTGATAACTTGTTTTTAAAATGAATTAAATATAAATCTCTATTTTCTAACAAAGGTCCTGAGAACATAAATGGCAGCTGCATATCTGTATGATGTCTCAGATATTCCTAGCAGCCCCACTCAACTATGCCAACACTGAAGAATATAGCAGAACGATGCTTACACTACTATAAAGCTTACTAATAAAAAGTGTGTATGTTTCAACTATCCATAATTTTCCAATACTATTTTCAATATTCTAAGTTTCATTGTTACTTAAAAAATTATTCAAATAGGCTGGGCATGGTGGCTCACACCTGTAATCTCAGCACTTTGGGAGGCTGACGTGGGCAGATCACAAGGTCAGGAGTTCGAGACCAGCCTGACCAACATGGTGAAACCCTGTCTCCACTAAAAATATAAAAATTAGCCAGGCATGGTGGTGCATGCCTGTAATCCCAGCTACTCAGGAGGCTGAGGCAGGAGAATCGCTTGAACCCAGAAGGTGGAGGTTGCAGTGAGCCGAGATCATGCCATTGAACTCCAGCCTGGGTGACAGAGCAAGACTCCGTCTCAAAAAAAATAAAAAAATATTATTCAAATACAGTATTATCAAAAATCCCCACTACTTTATCACTGATTATCAGTTTACAGAACTCTAAGATGCCTGTGAATGAAGGTACACCATTATTTTATGTACCAGTGAGAAAACATGCACTGATCTATAATACAATACTTTATTCAGAAATTTTTACTTACTCAGAAAGCTATTAGACTTACACAGATTATCACACCTTTACTTTTGTGCATTTATAAAAAAATAAGCAAAATAAATTGGCTAAAGTATTCCTCAAATGTTTTCACATTCATAACATGGCTCTTCTGACTCATTTTTCAAACTCAGACTTGGTGGCTTTCTTTTTGCCACAGAATATCGTTTTCTGTGCCATCAACAGTATTGGTAGTATAGCCTTTCTTTTAAAACAATTTATTAAAAAAAAAAAAAAAAAAAAAAAACCAAACCAAAACACCTAAAGCTACCATGCTGGGCTTTTAAAGCTGGCTTTGCAATTATGAAGAGCTAGTCTACTTGATTCTTTCTTAGGTATGTTACTAAACATGTATGACTCAACTCCACCTTGCCACCTCTCCTCTAACATTTGGTTCCTAGAATTAAGAATGTTTCAAAATGTGTTCATGCTTATGATACCCTTAAGTTTTTGATGCTAGTGCTTTTGATATCTGTGCAAGTATAGGCTAAGACATCTACATTATAGTAATGACATGATATCACCAATCACAAGATCCATCCTGACAGTTGTTAAAAAGTTTATTTTACACTCAATAAAACATGGCAATTTAAAAGTAGCTTTAACTATCAAGAAAGACTGAACAAATAGAAAAAGATATTTATTGTTTTGTTTTACACTATGATAAAGAACAGGCAGGTCAAAACATTTAAAAACTGGTTGTTAAAGAATGTTTTTACATCATTACTTTCAACATCTTTTGCAATCCCACCCTCTGATTAACAGCTAATAGGTTTTCTTATATACCATTTTCTTATATACTAAAATATACACTATAATGAGAAGTATGTATTTTCTATGACCCAGAATAATTACCTTGGTCTTCTGCAAACACTTTTAGAGATTCTAAAGCTTCTGTGTACATCCATTCATGTTCCTTGAGTACTTCTCTAAGTTCCTAGAAATAAGTCATTTATCTTTTTGTTAAAAATCTCAAATTAGCAACTTGCAGAAAACGTCTATGCTCTTTTAAATATAAGTTAATCACCTGAAAACAGAGAATTCATATCTGATTATTTTGTACTTGTTTTTATGCTGCTTTACAAATGCTTTCTGTGTAATTTCACCTCCACAAATACACAATAGTCTTCAAAGAAAAGAAAATTTGACTTTTTTTTGCATTTCTAACTCTCACTATGAAGTACTGTGAACACAAGAGGATCAAGAAATGTTTTCTCAATTAAAAATGAAATTTCAATATGCAGCTAGGCTTTTACAAACTGCCAACTTCAAAACATGTAGTTTCAACATAGGTGAAGAACCAATATTGCAACAAGATTTTGCATTCAGCTCATCAGTATTTAGTAGATGTACTATCTGAACATATATACTCAAATAAATCAATGCAAGTGTAAATGTACTCTAAATGCTAAACAAATATGTGCTTCTGTATATGATCATGGGATTAAACAGAGGGCCTTTTAGCAACAGGATGCGTGGCATGAGTCTTTAATGACTCTGAAAATATTCTTACTATCTGGGAAGTAGTAGAAAGCTTATGAAGTATTAAGACACTGAAATGGAATACTTTTTAAATTATTATAAGAAATTTCAAGAATGAGAACATGAAAAAAACTAAGCAGTTACTCGATGGGGGCAGGGTTACAGATGACTTTCTAGATGACTTACATGTTATAAATGAGTTCACAATTTTTATTATGGTTTTTTTTAATGAGTTAGGGATACAGTATAGATACTATAGTAAACAAGGTAAATAAACAACACAAATAAACAGTATGAAAATACTTTATAACACTGATAAAAGGAGAACACTTAATTAGAAGAATGCAAAACTCACCCTAAGCTTTTATGTGGTTGAACTCTAACACTATTTTATAATAAAAACACTTAGTACACACTGATTAAATTTTCATACACGACTACTCACCTGTTTATCAAAATTGGGAAATTCCTTTTGCAATTTCAGTACAATGCTTTCCTGCTTTTCCCAATTACTGCTAGATTCTGCAGACTCATTTGATTCCTCTCCCTAATGGGGAGAAAAAAAAGAAAACAATTTAAGAGATATAATAACAATGGTCTTAAGGCAATTATCATTGTATTTTGACTTGATCTGAAAATTGTCATCAATCAGAAGAATCCAAAATGTTTCTTTTTGTTTCTGTGAACACTGACAAATTTAGTCTATAAGGATGAAAAATATTGCTGACTTAAGATCACTGAAAGACCCTGATTGCATATCCGGTAACTTAAACTTTATTCTCAGTGCTTAAAATGAGATAAATCTGCTAAAAAACTAGAATGATCCTCAAATTAACACAATATAATTCAAGTATACTGATGCCTTCTCCAAGACAATGGTAAATTTTAAAAGGATACAAATATCTCATCTATGTTCACTATTATATACCCACCTATAAATTTCAAATTCTGAGAAGAGTTTACTTTTACTTCACTCTTGATTCACAGAATGGCTTAAATATTAATTGCTCAGTCACAACATAAAACTGAAACAATGATAAAAGGAATTTAAGTGGAACTAAATAATGTATAAACCAAACAGATTAATATGAGAATTGTGGCTATAGTCTCACTTTTCCTTCTTCTCTGTCACTTAACTTCACTTGAAGAAACTGGTTAAAGTCCACATTTAAGCAAAATGAAAAGACTCCTTGTGTTCATGCATAGGAAAAATTCTAGTCAATCAAAAAGCATTTTTCTACTCTGCTTAGAACTGCACCACATGCTATACACACAAGATGGAGAAAAATACAATCTTCTTCTTCAACCTCCTTTATTATCCAACAACTGAATTGCTATTTTTCTCTTTCAATACCTTAGATAGAAATAACTAAATTCTGATACCTCTTCTGCACAATGGAGTAAAATAAAATTTCATAAAACAGAGACCAATAAAATTTCATAAAACAGAGACCAATAAAATGCTATGGATATCTGGACTAAAGAAGAAAATTGCATGTGTTTCATAATAGTAAGTGGTCTACTTGGGCTCAAATGCAGAGAATGTCGATAGGTTACAAGGATGAAGAATTAAACCAGAGCTAACATGGAATAAAGCCTAAAGTTAGTCTTCTTTTCAGAAGCAACAGGATTTTGAGCAGGGGAATAATAAGACATACTGGTGAAACACATCTGGAGAAAACATTTCAAAATCTTCAGAAATTCATACTGCCACCTGTACAGCCCAGGCACACTAAAATTCCAAGAACAGTATTTTAAAGCTCACAGATGGACAACAACCAGCTGAGGAGGGAACAGATCCAAGTATCTAACTCTAGACCACCGCCTTTTCACTACATAAGTGTTTCCTAAACTTCAGTTGTTCATTTGTTAATATATCAAATGTGCATCATCGACAAATAAATTGTGGTAAACACATAAAATGGAATATCACTAAGTCATAAAAAAGAATGAAGTACTGATACACACTACAACATGAACACTGTAGTGTATTTGAAAGCATTATGCTATGTAAGAGGCTAATAAAAAAGAACAAAATCACGTTCTTTGCAGCAACACGGATGTAGCCAGAAACCATTGTCCTAAGCAAGCTACTGTGAAATCAGAAAATCAAATACCACATTTCTCACTTATAAATGGGAGCTAAACATTGGGTACACATGTTCATAAAAATGAGAACAACAGACACTGGGGAACACAAGAAGGCGGAGGGAGGATGTGGGGGAAGAGTTAAGGAAAACTACCTATGGAGTACTATCCTTACTATCTGGGTGACAGATTCATTCATACTTCAAACTTCAGCATCACACAATACACTTTTGTAACAAACCTGCACATGTACCCCAATTCTAACATAAAAGTTGAAAAAAGAAAAAACAAATAAAACACATTTTTCTGAAATTTAAAAGTAAGAGGCTAGACATAAAAGGTTACATATTATATAATTCCACTTAAATGAAATGTTCAGAATAGGTAAATCCAGAGACTGAAGGCAGACTGGTGGTTGCCAGGGGTTAGGGGGAGGGGGAATGGGGAGAAATTGCTTAATGGGTATAGCATGCTATTATGAAGTGATGACAGCGTTTGGAACTAGACAGGAACGATGGTATGCAACACTGTGAATGTACCAAATAGCATTAAATAGTTGACTCTAAAATGGTTACTTTTATGCTGTGTGAATTTCACCTCAATAAAAAATAGATAAAATATTTGGAAAACAGTGAACAGCTCTTGGGAATCAAATATATGATAGCACAATATTTAGTAGATAGTGTGCCTATCATGTGCTGTTTGCTCTTGGGTCCCACACTTCTGCCAGCTCTGCTAATCCCTGGTGACTGAATATACTCATGTGGTCCAGGAGGTTACACAGACACTTTACAAAAGCTAGCTGATAAAGTTTGGGCCCCTATCTGTCTCAGCGGGCCCAAGGGATATGATTCGACCCAGTGCTTATTTTCCCATCTCCAGAATCATAGTTGGAACAGACATATTTGGCACTGGCAGAAATCCCATACTATATTAGTTCCCTGACCCATGATGTATGGGCTACTATTATAGGAAACACCAAATCCAAGTCCCTAGAATTGTCCCTCTCAATGAAAACAATAATAAGCAATTACTATAGTCCTGAAGGAACTGCAGATATTGACACCATCATCCCATCCCAATGTAAGATGCCTCCTTGACCTATACAAAAAGTAGATGGCTCTTGGGAGAATTATTTAAGAGTCTCATAAACAATCAAACTCCAACTGCAGCTGCTTTACAGGATGTGGTATTTTTGCTGGAGCAAATCAATATGGCTATGCAGTTATCAATCAAGCACTTGCTTTTTCCCCTTTCCCAATTAGATCAAACAGAAGCAATCTGTTTTTATCTTGGCAGGTTTAATGATACACCTTCAGTCTTCAGAGTTAGAGTAACTTTCCTGGCTCTCTCAAATAATACAGTACTCATGGACTTAGATGGTTTTGCACAGTCCAGAGAATATCACTTGATCCACTATACTGACATCATGTTGACTGGACTTGATACAGGTAGTGGGTATTTTCAATGGTACTGGTCAAACATGTACATGCCACATATCAGGGTGAAGGAATAATCATCCTCACTCTGAGGCCCACCACTTTTATGGAAGTGTAGTCTGGAGCATGTTGCAAACTCCACTCTTAAGAAAAAAGAAAGGCCGCACCTATCTGCCTCTTAAGACTGTTTGGACATTGGGAGCTCACTGCATACTGAAGGCAAGATATACTTCATTAGGGTGTGTACTGCTTGATTCATTTTATAAAATACCTCTTAAGACTGTCAGTTATGGCTGGGGATGCTGACTCACGCTTGTAATCCCAGCACTTTGGGAGGCTGAGGCTGGTGGATCACGAGGTCAGGAGTTTGAGACTAGCTTGGCCAACACAGTGAAACACCGTTTCTACTAAAAATACAAAAAATTAGCCAGGCGTGGTGGCAGGCACCTGTAATCCCAGCTACTTGGGAGGCTGAGGTGGGAGAATTGCTTGAACCCCGGAGGCAGAGGTTGCGGTGAGCCAGGATCATGCTATTGCACTCCAGCCTAGGCAACAGTGCGAGACTCCAACTCAAAAGAAAGAAAAAAAAAAGATTGTCAGTTATGAATGGGGCCCAGGTTAAGAGATGGCTCTGTACCAGGTCCAGAGTGCAATACAAGGTATTCTGCCACTTGGGTTTCATGACCAGCAGATGCAATGATTCTCCAAGAATCTGTCGCAGGTAAGGATATCGTATGAAGTCTCTGGTAAGCCCCAGTGGGAAAATCGTTGCAGAGAGTTTTAAAGAAAGGTCATCATGTCCTCTTCTATAGACCAGAGTCAGTTTTGCTGTGACACATGCATTTCCAAAAATTACTGCATTATGCAAAATTGTTAAAGTAAAAATTGCAGCCTTTAAGAGAAAAACTGTTAGAGATACAATGTCAAAAACTTCATCAGTGACACATAGAGAAGGCAATCTAATAAAAATGATACCACAATTTTACACACATTAAATAGTTAATACCTAAACACTACAATAAATATGAGCTGAAGTTTGCTTGTGGACATTGGAAGGGTTACAGCTTATGAGTTATTGTGAAGTGGTAGAAGACAGATTATCTGAAAATGAATGGAAATTTTTAACACCAGATACAGAAGGTTGTAGCTCGCTGTCCTTGTGTTATGTCTGCTGTACTAACTTAAAATATAAAGAATAAATAAAATTTCTGTGGTGTTGCCAGCCTCCTCCTTTTACACTAGAAGTGCCTGTACGGATCCAAATTCATCCGGATGCCATACAAGACTATCCTAATATCTTCGGCAGTAAAGCCATTATCTTTAAGGCAGTCCAATTATTTTCACAGCATTTAAAACATCTGATCATTTGTATTACATTGTCATGGCATACACAGACTTCTGACTTTCATCATCACTGTCATCATTATCTTCTGCATCCATACAGCCATCAGCAGCAAGTTGCTGAATGTTTTCTGTGGTTAAATCATCAGGACAGGACCCTAGAAACTTTTCAATATCCTCATTTTTGATTGCTCCAAGTCCAAACTGTTTTCTTAGATCAATACAGCTTGTTTTAAACTTTTAAAATTTCTCTGAAGTATCAAATTCTTCAAAATAAAGAATCAAGTCAAAGGCAATTTTCTGCCACACATAACACAAACACTCTTGGTATATTACTCCAGGCTTCAACAACGACATTGCAATGTTAAACCTCTTCCAACATTCTGTAACCACTTCTGCATCCCTGCCTTAGATAACAGCAATTAATATCTTAAATGTTCACTTTAAATAGTAAGCTATAAACACTGCTGTCACACATTTAAAAAGGGGCTGTTATCAGAGAGGTGGTTTTTGGAGGTAAAAGGAAGAATGTGACATAGGTTGAATTCTGCTTTTGTAGAGAGAGAGCTTGATACACTGTAAGAATTTTTAAAGTTAAGTTTTTTTTTTTTTTTTAACGTTTTGGGGCATTCATCCTCTTTAACAGAGAAGAACTAAGTAAAAATAGAAATGCAAATGTGGGCAGCCATCCATACACTTTTGCTATACCTGACATGAAACTCAAAGGCTGACGTTAACAATTTCTTTTAAAAGGCTCAAAGTTTGGTGAGTGACATTATTGGCTTCAGCTTCAAATCTCCATTTGGCACTGGTGCCGAATATCACAGTTATGTTACCTTTAGGAGCCTTAAATCCTAGAGCATGTTTTCTGTCTTTCATATTTGTGTTATTCGAGGCATGCATTCATAACAGATATTTGTTTAATCAAAACTAAGAATTTAACACCATGCACAGCTGCCTTCTTCAATTTACTTCTGTATCACTGCTGAAAAATTCTTTCACAGCTTTCCTATCTACACTAGTAGTTAGGTCTGACAGCCAAAGGCTTAGGAAAACTGTAGCAATGTTTGTAGGAAACTGTAGCACTGTTTGAAATCATTAAAGCAACCACTACTAGCACTAAAAGGAGCCACTTATGCAGGGTACAGTGACTTTTATTTTAGGTCTGTGTATATAATTACAAAGATCTATATGAGAAAGGTTGTTCCTTAAGTTTTTCACCCTTTGGTCTTGAATCCAAATATTTGACAATCTTTCATTTTCTTCTTTCTTTATGCCTTGTTCTTATGGACTTTCCAGCACTTGAACCTGGTCCAGTCATACATACCCTTTTATTTTTGTGGCATTATCTTTGATGGTCCATAATGTGGATTCCTTTATATCTGTTGCTTGGGATCTATCGTATGTTCTTATCTTTCCAAATGTTTTCTTGTTTCAAGCTTCTCCTTAATACTCAAAACACTCCCTCTGCATGCACTGTGTGGCATTTTTAAACCAGAATGCTTAGATAGGTTTGAGATGTTGAATGAGTGCTTTTTTCAAATAGAAAAGATCACAAATGTCAAAGAATAGCCTATTACCACCTAACAGGATAATATATATGGTAAAAAGAGGCAGCCAGTGGATACTGGAAACGTGTGTGTCTTATGCATTCTTATGTGGCTTGGTTCAGCTGGAAGCAATTTTCTATGATCACCTACTATTTCTCATGGACAAAACTGCACATAAACCCATGCAAATTGTGGATTATGCTCAAATCATTCTCTAATGTATTAACACTGGAATAAATTCACATTTTAAAAACAGAACTGACTGATGTATTTTTGTGAAACAGTTATTGACTTGACAATAAATCCTGATAAAAGCAGAATGGTTGACCACAGAACATCAAATGACCATGAGACTTGAGCTGTTATGTGATCTGAGTATCTGATTTACCTAGCCTAAAATGAAGCATTGGCAGCAGCAACCCATCATCAAGTAGAAATGGTATACTTGAGACTGGACTTGAGTAGGTTCAAGAGACACAAATAAATTGCATGTGCAGGTGTCTCAGACTCTCATGGTACCTGCTTCTGCATCACTGCTGCCCCTTCTAACCAGTACCTGAGGCATTATAAAAAATTCTTTATGACCTGATAGGTTGGGCACAGTGGCTCCCGCCTGTAATCCCAGCACTTAGGGAGGCCAAGGCAGGCGGATCACCTGAGGTCAGGAGTTTGAGACCAGCCTGGCTAATATGGTGAAACACAAAAATTAACTGAGCATGGTGGCACACGCCTGTAATCCCAGCTACGTGGGAGGCGGACAGGAGAATCGCTTGAACCCGGGAGGCAGAGGTTTCAGTGAGCCGAGATCATGCCTGGGCGACAGGGTGAGACTCTGTCTCGAAAAGAAAGAAAAAGAGAAAATTCTTTATGACCTGATAAAGAGGGAAGAAATCCTTAAACTTCATTTGTCTGTTGTGAGACAGGTCTCACTGTGTCACCCAGGCTGAAGTGCAGTGGCATAATTATGGCTCACTGAAGCCTCAACCTTCTGGGCTCAAGTAATCCTCCCTCCTCAGCCTCTGAGTAGCTGAGATTACAGCTGCATGTAAGCATGTCCAGTTACTTAAAAAAAATTTTTTTTTTTGCAGAGACAGGAGTCCCACTATATTGCTCAGGCTGGTCTTGAACTCCTGGGCTCAAGCAATCCTCCTGCCTCGGCCTTCCAAGGTGCTGGGATTATAGGCATAAATAAGCTACTGCACCCGGCCTGAACCAGCTTGACTTTACAAAGGATATGCATAATTTTAGAACCAGCCAAGTGAACAACTGCTATAATATAAACCCAACTCAGAGAGTAGCCCTGTGTACAACTTTGGGCAGTACACCTTGTTGCCCATTTTGTGTACCAAGAGATGGCCAGAGGTAGAGATCAGCAATATATCAGGTACAGAGGCTAAGAAGAAGACTTAAAAAACTGGTGACCAGGAAGTCTGGGGAAGAGGTACATTGTTGAACATCTCAGAATATAAGTTATTCTGAGGATACAGCCGGACGTAGTGGCTCACGCCTGTAATCTCAGCACTTTGGGAAGCCGAGGTGGGTGGATCACATGAGGTCAGGAGTTCGAGACCAGCCTGGCCAACATGGTGTAATCCCATCTCTACAAAAAATTAAAAAAAAAAAAAAAATAGCTGGGCGTGGTGCTGCACGCCTGTAATCCCAGCTACTCTGGAGGCTGAGGCACGAGAATTGCTTGAACCAGGGAAGTGGAGGTTGCAGTGAGCCAAGATCACACCACTGTACTCCAGCCTGGGACAGAGTGAGACTCTGTCTCAAAAACAAAACAGAACAAAACAAAAAAAAGAAGTTATCCTGAGAATAGAAAACAAGGATAACGGTGTTCATGTGAATGTTCAGCCAAGGGTGCACACGTGGCAGAGAAAATTTTTAAAGATCAGGTATACAAGATCATCCATTTCGTGAACACCAGTTAAGTCCACAGCCACTTGAATGCCTGCTGAATAGGTCCATTTACAAATGGCCATGGCAACTGGGCTTGAGTCTGTGCATGCAAGTCAACAAGGTAAGACTTTCTATACCAACATCAATCTGGCTATTGTCACGGTCAGTGCTCAAACTGCAAGGAACAGAGGCCAACAATGAGGCCCCATTATAGCATCATTACTTGGGAGATTCAGTAAACTGCCTGGTGGCAGGATGATTACACCTTCACGATTCATCATGAAAGATACAGTAACAGATAACCTGCTCTGCGCATGAATTTGCCTTCCCTATCCACATGCTTCTGGAAACTGCTTCTGGAAACACCACTATTATGGGTTAATTGTGTCCCCTCCAAATTCAAACGCTGAAGTCCTAATGCCCAGTACCTCAGAATGTGACCTTATTGGAGACAGGGTCATTAGTAAGATACTCAAGTTAAAATGAGGTCATTAGAGTAGGACCTAATCTAACTGTTGTCCTTATAAAAAGGGGAAATTTGGAGATGAACACGCACACAGTTCAGAGAACCCAATGTAATGAAGAGGGCAGAGATAAGCAATTAATACTGGATATATTTAAAAGAAAGCAAAAACAGTCACAAATTATACGCAAGCACAAATTATCTGGGTTAGTTGTGAAAGAAAAGAAAGAATGATTCATATAGACAAATTTTCAGGTCTGATATCCACAGACACAAAATAGTCTGTGCTTAAGCAGGCTTCATACTAGATAAATTAAAAAGCAAAAACAGTCACAAATTAAATGTAGATGTAAATTCCCTTAGTTGTGATAGAAAGGAATTCATTTAGGTGGATTTTCAGGTCTAATAATATCCACAAACTCCACATATTCTAACCTTAAGCAGCCAATTTTGATACTGTAATTCAAATGTAAACTTACATGATCCAGTCTTGTCTTTTTTATAGATTGATCATCATTAAATTCATCTTCCTCATATGGCTCTGAAGAAGAAGATAATTTTCTTTTCCTGGGCCCACCACCTTTTAAAGCAGAGCAGCACACTCAAACTTGGCACAGAAATAGCAAAAAATCAATTTAATGTAAAACAAAGGCAAAAATGTATTATAATGAATACTAGACAGTTCTCTTGATATCAGGCCCAGTGTTTGTTGTTCTACATATGACTGCATTGAAAAAAAAAGTAAACATTTTTTGCAGTCTTTCAGAAGTAGAAATCACTGTAATACTACATTCATAAACCATCACATTATTTAATCTAAAAATACACATCTCTAAATTGATGAGTAATTCTACAGAGCAACATTAGGAGGGAGGGGTTCTTCCAAGTGGCTGAGTGTTGAGCAGTGAAATAAAGCTGACCCCCACCAAGTGTAAGTTATCTGAATACCATCAGAGGAACCAGTAATTTCTGAGTCTACTATGTACCAGGCCTTGCACAAGGTCTTTTATAAACTATTGTTTCATTTACTTTTCACAAACAAACCTACAAAGTAGGTAACATTTTTATTTCACAAATGAGGAGGATATAGATACAGAGAGCTTAAGCAACAAATGTTTTTAATGTAAAAACAAGAGAATATAACACAGAGTACAGCAGTAACAGGAAATCTGCATATTGTCGTGACTGGAAGAAAACAAACTTGAGCTACATATGCTACTTATGTATGCTTGTATACATTATGTATACATTTACCTACTTCTTAAATACTTTTGCTTTCAGAGAACAAGTTTGTCAGACATATTGCTGTGTTACTATGAAAGCACCTGCTAAAGACTACAAAGGTTTAAGATTTCAGCATTAATTATATCAGAGCCCTAACTATGCAGCTCAAATAAATACATGCACGTCAGCTTAAAAATTTCATTAACATGGTTATTACAAAATAAAAATGGAATGTTATTAACATTTTAAAGCACAGTATTCGTGTCAGTACAAACACTAACCACAATATTCTAAATGTAATATTTTAAGTCTGAAAAAAAACCTTCAAACCAGATAATTTTGCCACATCACCTAGACATGCTGAATTCCTTCCTAAAAAGAACAGAACAGAAGCCAGGTGCAGAGCTCATGCCTGTAATCCCAGCACTTTGGGAGGCTGAGGTGAGCAGATCTCTGGGGCTCAGGAGTTCGAGATCAGCCTTGGCAATATGGTGAAACCCCCATCTCTACTAAAACTACAAAAATTAGCTAGGCGTGGTGGTGCATGCCTGTAGTCCCAGCTACTTGGAAGGCTGAGGCGTGAGGATCACTTGAGCCTGGGAGGCAGAGGTCATAGTGAGCTGAGACTGCACCACTGCACTCCAGCCTAGGTGACAGAGTGAGGCCCTGTCTCAAAATAAAAAATAAAAAAAAAGAACACAATAGAACAGCTAGAGAGACTCTGGACAACATCAATAAATTCGTACTCTTACCTTTGGATATACATTTTTTTTGTTTCTGTAATTTCATACTCAAAAACAAAAACTTTCAAAACAAACAGCATAAAAACATCCCTAGTGTTTAATATGCAGGCTGATACTGTCTGTAAGACTGCAATTTGTGGTTAAAAGAAACAATGTGAACTGTCACAATTTCTGGATCTGTTAAAGATCACTTACAGGTATTTAAAAAGGTCTTTTGTTGAAAACTGTCCTAAAATGGCAAGTATAGTTTCCTGTCTTAATGACATAGTATAATTGAAGATTACCCTTATCTTCAAGGTTAGACAAACCTGTCATTCTATATACTACCTCAAAGTGCACTACACTAAAAATGAAGATGTCTGATAAGACTGTTCTGTCCGTTCCATGATGCAGCATGGAAGTTTAATTAAAAAACCAGAAAATCCTAATTTTTTATTTCCTTGTAATTTGCCATTTAACATTTTTTAAATGAAATAATCTGAAGTACAATGGAGTAAGAAAAAACTCAGCTGAAGTTAAATAAATTTAATGATTGTAAACTCTATGATGGCAGAGGTTGTATCCACTTTGTTTCCTCATGTAACCTCAGTACCTAAGCCACAGCCTGTGCTACCTAGTAAAAGCAGTGTAATAAATATTTGTGGGCCGGGCGCGATGGCTCACGCTTGTAATCCCAGCACTTTGAGAGGCCGAGGCGGGCGGATCACGAGGTCAGGAGATCGAGACCACGGTGAAACCCCGTCTCTACTAAAAAATACAAAAAATTAGCCGGGCGTGGTGGCGGGCGCCTGTAGTCCCAGCTACTCGGAGAGGCTGAGGCAGGAGAATGGCGTGAACCCGGGAGGCGGAGCTTGCAGTGAGCCGAGATTGCGCCACTGCACTCCAGCCTGGGCAACAGAGCAAGACTCTGTCTCAAAAAATAAATAAATAAATTATATATATATATTTGTGAAATTAATGAATAAGCTGAATAAGATGAATTGCTCAAGAGAAAAAAGATTAGATACTACCGTGAAATAAAGTAATTCCACAACCTGTTTTTAATGAAATGTTTATGGACTAATGAGATAAATGAGATAATATGAGAGCAAGAATGTATTGGGAAGCTGCAAAACTTCCCAA
Source organism: Symphalangus syndactylus (assembly GCF_028878055.3). NCBI lineage: Eukaryota > Metazoa > Chordata > Mammalia > Primates > Hylobatidae > Symphalangus > Symphalangus syndactylus. The sequence continues at coordinate 43,984,540 of NC_072432.2, forward strand.
GCTATTTTGCAGCTCAACAAATGTTCACTGAGCCTATCATTTTTCAGGAGGTTTTTTTCTTTCTTTTTTTTTTTGAGACAGGGTCTTGCTCTGTCACTAAGGCTGGAGTGCAGTGGCACAATCCTAGCTCAGAAGCTTTTAAAGTAAGCACTAGGGATGCAATAATGAGGAAGACACAGCTAACATTCACCTCTAACTTTTTTTTTAAACCATCAGATGACCCTTAAACAAAGAGCTGCTGACATTTGGTATGCACTCACTATGTACCAGGCACCATAAGAAGTAGTATACATTATTAGTTCTTCACAACGACCTTTGAGTTTGGCACTATTATACTACTTTACTGCTAAGGAAACAAAGAAGAGTCAGGCAACACTGCTCAAGGTCACACAGCTATTAATAAATAGAAGACAAAAAAGAATCTTGATACTCTGTAGGTAGCACCCACAAAATACTGTCTCCTTGCTCAAACTGGAGGAAACTAAAGGTTTAAAATATTTCATACGGATGAAATAAAAATCTTATGTAGAATCTACTCGAATACAGTCCACTTAGTGAAAGAAAAATGAGGTGGATAATTATTGAAGAATGATGGGTCCATGGGAACACATTGTTTTATATTTTTGTACATATTTTAAACCTCGAAAAAATTAAAAGTAGTAAGAATCCACTTAGAAAAATGAGCATTCAGAAACATACTGTTGATAAAAGCATAAACTGGCATAACCTTTAACAAAAGGACATGGAAATACATATTAAAATTTTAAATGTGCGTACACTTTGCTTGAGCATCCTAGTTCGAAATTTAGCCTATATAAATAACATAAATTTTTGCTATTTATGTATAAGGACATTTACTTTAGTGCTATAATAATGAAATAATGAAAACATAAGTGCTAATTAATAGGGAAACAGTTAATAAACTAATCCTGTGGGTAGTCACAGAGGAATGTGAAGCTATCCATGACAAATTATTAAATGATTTTTTAAAAGATGCAAACCAATATATTTACCTTTTGTAACCTAATGTATGTGTGTTGAGTGCCAGTGTATATAAGCAGGAAAAAAGTTGAGAAGGACATAAAAGGTGGTTTTTTTAAGGCTGGTTAATGAAGTGTGGGTTTGCTTTCACTATTTACTTTAAATACTTTTTTAGTAGTAGGGTCAGGTGATTTTTACATTTTTTTCTTTAGTATGTGTAAGTTAAAAAAAATCAAGTCAGCATTTATTAAAAAACTGGACACGCTTCTATATTGCAAGCTCATTCAAATGCATTTATTTTTGCATCCCAAGCCCCTGAAACATGAAAAAATATTTACTAAATGAAGGAATGCTGATTACCAGCTATGACTTTCCCTAAGACATTATGTTCCTACTAAGATTTGTAAACCTATAATAAAACTACAATGCAACTAGAAATTATACTTTAAAAAGAGAGAAAATATATCCTACAAAACTTCACTGTTATAAGATTTGATTGGTAGAAAAGCAGTAAAATTATCAATGAGAAAATTCTTCCCTTTTTAGGGAAAAAAACTGAAACTATTAATACCTCATAGATTCCTGTAAGAATTCATAAAGGTGTTTGATAAACTGTGGAGCAATATTAATGAGAAGGTACTATTATTATGATGTAACAATAAATCGACATGGCTTAAAATTAAGTCAGGCATACCTGCATCACCAAACATCAGCAAGGCAGCAGCAATTGCTCCATCCATAGTGCTTGTTGATTCAATCAACTAACAGAACGAGAAAAGATTAATGTTTTAAATTAGCACTTTAAGAATTATTTCAGTTACTGAAATATTTAAGAACATATTAAATATAAACATGAAAGTATGTGTGTCATAGTTTAAGTTCATTAAGTCCCATGACAAATTTTCAGGAAATCTGTTTTATGTAAAAGGTCTGAACTTTAAGCATATTTTAAAATGTATCAGGTTGACCCATCCTTACTATAAAGGAAAAATTAAAACACAATCACATATATACAGTATATTCCAGGTTTTTGCTATTTTAATTACAAAGTTTTACACAAAACTTCCCCTTAACATGTCCAGGCCACTCTGTGCCTGTGTGTGCATGCTCACGTTTGTGTATGTGTCAGATGGAGAGAGAAAGGGGAAAGAGGAGACTGACAGACATCTATTTACTTTTTTTTTTAATTTCTAGGGGAAAAAGGACAATTCTACTCCTTTAAAAAAATCTAATACTGCTCGAGATAAATGGGATAAGGGCTCTTAATTTTTACTCTATTTCTGAATTGTCTGAATTTTTTCAAGAACACATGCATATATTACTTGCATGACATCATTCTAATATACTGTTTTTACACTGCTCAGTAATTTTAGATTTCAGAAGAAACTAAAATCCCCTATTTTTCTCCTATTACAGCTTCCCATATTTCAAATGAGTTACTTGTTTGATAAAGATCTTACTTTTAAATAAGCTACTTTTTGTATTAAATAAAGTAGCCTCAAATCAAAGTGCTCTCTTCCACACTAATTTTTCCTAATCTTGGATGCTAAGATATATCCTATTGGTCCTCTTCATTTTCAAAATAGCCAAAGCATATTCTTAGCGAGCCTAGAACTATTTCACAACCTCTTGAATTCTTTTATATGGATTTAAAACCTTTTGTTGAGTAATTTATAAACATTACCTTTAAATCTCTAGAACTGAAGGGGATCACTTGAAATACAGATTACTTCAAGACAGTGCTCTGGAGTGTGTGATATACTAAATTACACAATTTCAGATACTGGTTAATGAAACGTTCAGGGAAATTATGCATCTCAATCTTATTTTTCCAATAAAATTACAAAATTAGAAAGATACTTTTACAAGAAAAAAACTCTTTGAACTACAATAAAAATTGGCAATCAAGTGAAAGTATTTTTAAACTGAGATTTGGCCCTTTATGTTGAATATTTTAATACTCCATGTTTATTCTATAGGAAGCTCTTTCCTTATTACTGCTTTAAAATACTTTAGCCCTCGTGTCTACATTTGTTTCCATAAAAAAAAAAAAAAATCACATTAGCAGACAAGTAACACTGCTGTCAGAGAAAATGCAGACTCAGGCCGGGCATGGTGGCTCACGCTTGTAATCCCAGCACTTTGGAAGGCCGAGGCGGGTGGATCACGAGGTCAGGAGATCGAGACCACGGTGAAACCCCGTCTCTACTAAAAAAAAATACAAAAAATTAGCCGGGCGTGGTGGCGGGCGCCTGTAGTCCCAGCTACTCGGAGAGGCTGAGGCAGGAGAATGGCATGAACCCGGGAGGCGGAGCTTGCAGTGAGCCGAGATTGCGCCACTGCACTCCAGCCTGGGCGACAGAGCAAGACTCCGTCTCAAAAAAAAAAAAGAAAATGCAGACTCAAGATATCACTAAAGTTTAATTTAGCTAATAGTAAGACGGTATCTAAATGATCTGGGTGGAAAAAAATCCAGTGGATTCATGTCAAAAATAACATAGATTAAAAATAACGTAATCTACACTTAAATTGGCAGGCACACGACCACCTATGGTTCACAGACATGTTTTGTTTGGCTTGAACAGCATGTTTATTTTTATCTTTCTTTAAATTAGTTAGCATTAAAAGGAACAAAGGACATGCTGCAACAGCGATGAATCTCTTCCACTAGGTGAAAGCAGCCAGTCACAAAATATCACATATCTGATCCCATTTATATGAAATATACACAATAGGCAAAAAAAAAAAAAAAAAAAAAAAAAAGATTGGTGGTTGCCTGGGACTGGGAGAGGGACGAAACTAGAGAGTGACTGCTAATGGATATAAGGTTTCTTTTGGGTGTCATTGAAATGTACTAAGATTATGACAGTTGCATTATTTCATAAATATAGTAAAAACCACTAAATTGTACATTTTAAATGGGTGATTTTAGGCATAGGAATATAGCTGTTAAAGTGGTGACCAACCCTCAATAAAAATCCAGTCTTATGGCTTTATTTGAAAAATCTCAGTATCCAGTAAAAATGGGCTATCACTGACAGCTCATATGGCCATGTCCCACTGAAGCTAGACAGCAGCTACCCCTTTTAAAAAGAGTATGTACTCTATAGCATACTAGTATCTACCACTTCAAAGTTACCTGCCTAGTCCACACAGATATGGTAACTCCTAAGCCTCATATAGTGAGGAGGAGAACTGGTAGTGGTAGCAGTGATGACAAGATACAAAGGTGAAAATACAAAGGACCTGCAATTAAATGATTCCCCTAAGATAATTCAACTAATAAGTGGCAGAGCTAGGAATAGACTGTTTACTAATCTTCAGAAATTTATTCTCTACCTAAACTAAATTGGTCAATTTTTATTTGCTCTTATAATTAGAGATACCTAAACATCACTTTACAGTTCAACTATACTCCTTTGTTTCTGTAGTTAAATCAGTATTTCTCAGCAAGAGTGCTACTGGCAGGACTATCCTTAGTTATGGATATCCTTAGTTATGTCCTTAGTACTGCAGGGTGTTTAGCATCACTGGCTTCAGGGCACTAAATGCCACTGCAAACCCTTGTCACAGTTGTGTGAGGTGGTTCCTGACGTTTCTGAGTATCTCTAATGGAAACGGGGAGGTTATGCATTTTAGAAACACTCAAACACAAAAAAACTCACAACCTATGTTCACTATTAAGGCTTTAATTACTGCAATATTTACAAATAAATAACGTCATCTATTAAAAAGTTAAGACTTCCAATTAATAAATTTCTGGCATTTACTTCCTTTAGATTTAATAGTTAATATCTTCAAACATAAGACATCTTTAGAAAAATGACTATCCACTACTAACTATAGCACTGAATGCAGGAGAGATTTTATCATTATTACAGCTACAATAACCAATTACTATAAAAGAATATAACCTTAAGTAAATCATTGTCACTTCTTTGTGGAAAAAGTTCCTTCAAAGTCTGAAGTTTAGCATCTTTAAGGTCTTCCAATTCCGAAAGGTCTTCCAATTCTGAAATATCATCATTTCTACGTGCCATGGTAGGAAGGCCTTGGGACTCTTCATCTTCAGATGGCTCAGAACTAAAAATATTTTTAGAGGAGGAAAAAACATTTTTAATGTATTACTAATGTTATTTCATTACAGTGTCTATGTGTATACATAGTACAACACATCTGCAGTTCTTTTCGATAGTAAATGCAATCTATACTTGTCAGAAAGAGAACTTTTTTTTCCATTTCAGTGTAGTTATGTGAAAAATCTACATTACCGCCAGGCGCGGTGGCTCACGCTTGTAATCCCAGCACTTTGGGAGGCCGAGGCGGGCGGATCACGAGGTCAGGAGATCGAGACCACGGTGAAACCCCGTCTCTACTAAAAAATACAAAAAATTAGCCGGGCGTGGTGGCGGGTGCCTGTAGTCCCAGCTACTCGGAGAGGCTGAGGCAGGAGAATGGCGTGAACCCGGGAGGCGGAGCTTGCAGTGAGCCAAGATTACGCCACTGCACTCCAGCCTGGGCGACAGAGCAAGACTCTGTCTCAAAAAAAAAAAAAAATTTTTTTTTAAAAAAAAGAAAAATCGACATTACCAACATCAGTATACACTGAAAAAATCTCAACCCTGAGCTGGGATGGAGAAGAACAAAAGGAACTTCCTAGCATTTATTTTGTTAGGATTCACACGCATTTATTGCATGCCCACTTCCTCTTTACTCATCTTCTTTCACCAATACTCTCCATATCAGATGAAGTTATGCTAATCCTAAGAAATTATGAAGATTAAATGGATACAAAGATAAAGTAATTTTCAGGCCTACCTAGGTGTGATTAGGATCTAACTGCTAAAATCAGAATGGTCCCATTCAATATAGGAATCTCTGCCAGAAACAAAACATTTCCTCAGCAAACAGGAAACATTTATTTCATATGAGGGTTTATTCTCTAACAACTAAATTTATTCCTGTTCTACTTAACTTCATATGTTTATCCTTTATAAAAGGCATTTTGAGTCAAATTTTACTCATTTATTCCCTAAACAAAAAAATCTCATTTTGAAATTTTGGTTTTCAAACATGGTAGGCACTCTAGAGATCAGAACTAGAACAGTAACAAATGAATGTAAGTTATAGAGATCAGAGAACGAAAGCAAGATGGGATTATACTTAGGTATATTCTTAACATTAGCGAACTCAGACTTTGCTATGCTGCTAATTCTATTTTTGAATAGCTCTCTTAGACACATATCTAGAATATGCAATTTCTCTATATGTACTCATGTTGTTTCTGTTGTGTCCTTTATGGCACAACATGTGATGCCTAAGAACATCTAAAAGCAAATTTCCAAAGATCAGGAATATGTGTGTTTTTTTTTTTTTTGAGACAGGGTTCCACTCTGTCACCCAGGCTGGTGTGCAGTGGTGCCATCTTGGCTCACGGCAACCTTTGCCTCACAGGCTCTAGCAATCCTCCCACCTCAGCCTCTTGAGTAGCTGAGACCACAGGTGCTTGCCACCACACTTGGCTACTGTTGTGTTTTTTGTACAGACAAGGGTTTTGCCATGTTTCCCAGGAGATTTTATCTACTGCCAGTTTCTGCCAGGCTTGTCTTGAACTCCTAGGCTCAAGCGATCCGCCCGCCTTGGCCTTCCAAAGTGCTGGGATAACAGGTGTGAGCCACCGTGCCTAGCCAGAGTATGTATTTCAAAAGCTTCTAGGTTGACTTCCTGAGATCAGCTCTGAGAAACCGCTCTAAAGTAATGAGGCAAATACACCTCTTCCTTTATCACTATGCCTGTCCTTCAAATATTTGAAGACAATCACATGCATTTCCTTTGCATTATTATACCAGACTTCTCATTCCTGATGTACTCAACTTTGAATTTTCATTATGCCTCTCTATATTCCCTGCTCCCTACTTGACTTTGCCTCTTAGGTGACTGAGAAAATGAAAGCATTCAGGTTAAAATCCTTTTATAATTCCTGCCCTGGATAACCACTTTCAAAGATATTTACTCTTCTGGCTGTCACAACCTTTATCCAGTGATCAGACTCAATGATCTAACAAATTCATGTGCCTCATGATGTAATAAATATTGATGCTGACCATGAAATATCACCATGGCTTGGATTTATCTTTCAGACTACAGGAAATACAAGTGATAGAAAATAAATAATGTCATGAAGAAAAAGAAAAACCAGACGGGTGCGGTGGCTCACACCTGTAATCCCAGCACTCTGGGGGGCCAACGCGGGTGGATTACCTGAGGTCAGGAGTTCAAGACCAGCCTGGCCGACATGGTGAAACCCCATCTCCACTAAAAATTAAAAAAATTAGCTCGGCGCGGTGGCAGGTGCCTGTAATCCCAGCTACTAGGGAGTCTGAGACATGAGAATCGCTTGAATCCGGGAAGCAGAGGTTGCAGTGAGCTGAGATCACACCACTGCACTCCAGCCTGGGCAACAGAGCCAGACTCCATCTAAAAAAAGAAAGGAAAGAAAAAGAAAAACCTATTTTTTCTGAGAAAAGACTTGATCTCTTTAGAGAAGCAGAAAAGGGGAGTGGCCCATTCTAGATTAACACAGTTGAAGCCTAATAGCCAAATGTAATTTAGATCTTGGTTTAAAAAAAAATCAGCTATAAAATACATGAAATCTGAACCTAAGGTACAAATTAAATGATATTAGAGAATTGTTCATTGATAGATGGCAGATACATAACCAGTATTAAGGGGAGAAATGCTGCGATGTCCATAATTTAAAACACTTCAGCTAAAAATAGTAATAGATGACACAATAAACAAATATGGAAAACAACTGTTAAATCTAGGTGGAAGGTATACCGGTGTTCATTATATACTATTTCATTTTCTTGTATGCTTGAAACTTTAAAAACAAAAGAAAAGGCCGGGCGCGGTGGCTCACGCTTGTAATCCCAGCACTTTGGGAGGCTGAGGCGGGCGGATCACGAGGTCAGGAGATCGAGACCACGGTGAAACCCCGTCTCTACTAAAAAATACAAAAAATTAGCCGGGCGTGGTGGCAGCCGCCTGTAGTCCCAGCTACTCAGAGAGGCTGAGGCAGGAGAATGGCGTGAACCCGGGAGGCGGAGCTTGCAGTGAGATTGCGCCACTGCACTCCAGCCTGGGCGACAGAGTGAGACTCCGTCTCAAAACAAAACAAAAAAAAAAAAAACAAAAGAAAAAAACCTGTAAGAACAAGAGAGTTGACCACTTGCTCTTTTTTCCAGTCTCAGATAAAGAAGTTCCTTCCTGTTAAAGACAAAGTCCCCTCTCACTGCTAAGGCATTCTAGCCCTTTCTACATCTACAAGACTCTGCTTTAACTATCTACTATGTTTCTCCTGAATCTTTTCTCTCTTCATAAGCTCTTCCTCCCCAGCCGGCAATGTGCTCAAGACTGCATTAATTAATTCAATTAATTCCATGTGCCAGAGTTTCCAGGCACTGTGGACACAGCAGCAAGAAAAACAAAACAAAACAAAACAAAAAAAACCAATTCTCCTCTATTTCACAGATTTTATTAGACTGATTTTCTACATCCTTTCTTATGGAGTTCTCAAACTTACTGTTTTTATAACTTTCGCACAACCACTCAGTGAAACTGCTCTAAGGACAATAATGTCTTTTAAACTGCTGAATGGAATAAAAACTTTTCATTGCTTATCTAAGTTTTCCTGTGTTGCCCTGTACATTGTTGACAAATATATCCTTGAAAATTTGGCCCCACCCTCACCTCATGGGTTCTGCAATATTACTTCTGATTTTCCTTTTACCTTTCAGCCTGTCCTTCTGAATCTCTGTAACAGGCTCTTCTTCCTTTGTTCACCTTCTTCAACTGCTGAAGCTACCTAGGATTCTGTCTTCAGTTCTTTCTTGTCTATGAGTGCTTCCTAGGAGATTTTATCTACTGCCAGAGTTTCTAGCATCTACATCAGTGGGTTCTCAAAGTTGGGGGTAGGGGGTAGTTTTGCTGCAAGCAGATATCTGGCAATGTCTGGAGGTATTTCTGATTGTCTTGACTAGGGAAATGCTACTGGCATCTGCTGGGGTGAGGTCAGAGATACTTAACTAACCAACCTAAATGTACAGGGCAGCACCTCACAACAAAGAATTATCTGGCCCCAAATGTCAATAAATGTCAAGCTTAAGAAACTGTGATACCCAAAATGCCCATACATGGGGAATGAATGAATAAAGTAACGAATGTTCACACAATGTAGTACTATGGAGTTGCAAAAAATAATAAAAATTTCTAGAACTGATACGATTTCCAGGAGATATATACATACATGTTAAGTAAATAAAACAAAGAACAAATGAATATACACACATGCAGTATGCTATCTTTTGTGTAAGAAACAAGAAAAAAATACACGAAAGTATGACAATAAACTAAACAAACTGGTTAGTTCTAAGGTTTGAATGGAGAAAGGATAGAGAGAGTGAGGGAGTGATATTTTTCTGAGTATATCCTTTGTAGAGTTTTGATTTTTGGAATCTTGTTCATATTTTAAATATTTGAAAGTAAAATTTAAAAGAAAAGAACAAGGGAAAAACCCTAAAAGGAATACAAAATAATTAATGGTATTTCAAATGAATAACAAAACATTTAAATTGATTAATTAATAATCCAAGTGCATTGACTGTATACCCTCAATGGTCAAGTAGTATGGGTGTAGCTATTCTAAAACTATTTTATGCATACTCGATGACTGAGCAGATTAGTAAATATACTGATACTGGTAGAAGTCAGGGTTCTCACTGTCAGAAGAAAACACAGAATGAGAGGCAAAGAAAAGCCCTGTAGTGAGAGATTAGAATTATCAGTATCATTATAAACAAATGATTAAAAAAAAAAAACCACACATTTTCACAATTTTCCTTCTCTCTCTCCCTAACTCCAACCCCCTACACCCCAGTATTTCCTAGGTCCTTCTGCTGAAAGGGCAATGACATTAATTCCTACCTCACCAGCAGCAAAGAAAGAACACAAAACAAGTTTCTAGATTTCCAAGTATCATTTCCTACTAAAAAGAACCAGAACTACTTGGAGAAATTGCTAATCTTAATTTCAGGCTTGAGGTAGGAGACGTACAAGTCTGGGATACCTTGTTCCAGAAAGGAAAATGATAGGAATCCCTCAAACAAACACAACAGCCTGTTTGAAGGGGCCCTCAGCTGCCAAAATTGAGAAATTTGTGCACCAAAATGAATAATAATAGTAATAAATTAAAACCCGCTGAATAAGTACACATCTATAATTTCATTTTGATATTTATTGTACCACATAAATAAATGCACAAATGGGGAGAAAAGGGAACATTACAGACTACCAAATACAAGTGTAAGTTCTAGAACACTGGTTAGTATACCACCATTTTGCCACCATCATTATAATAAATTAATCAGGCAAAAATCAATAGATACTAAAACTACTGAGTGAAAGCTGGCTAGCGAATAGGACTATTACCCAGTCTCAAATTATCTCTCCACAGATAACTTATTTACTACAAAGGGAAAAATGGTAACTTGACAGACAAAACCTAGCAGGCGCCGCGTTAATTGAGTCATCAAAGTTCAGCAATAATGGGAGAAATGGATATCATGTGCCTCCTGACACATGCCTCAGGGTGATATGACACACTGAGGAAGACACAAGATCATTTAGGTAGTAGTATGTAGTACTCTTTCCACTTAACCTAAATTTAACCATGAAGAAACATTAGTTACACCCAAATTTAGAAAAATTCTAAAAAAACCTGGCCTATTATCTTCAAAGGTCAGCATCCCGAGAAACAAAAAAAGACTGAGAAATAGTTTCAGATTAAATGAGTTTAAAGAGATATGACAAACTAAATCCACTGTAAAAAAAAAATTACCATAAAGTACTACTGAAAATATGGTCCAGGGACTGACTGCTAGTTCTCCAACTGTAGTCTGTCCATGACAACATACGGAACTAGCAACAGAACGTAAACAACGTTACTGAGCACATTGCTTAGTTCAGCTGGTTTTTTTTTTGTTTTTTTTTACTGCAAGATATTCTTGGTGAAGGAATCAGTACCCTGATTTGCATTCTAAGACATATTCCTTATTTATAAATCAGTATTTTGAGTAGCAATGCTCTAAAGGACATTATTGGTATAACTGGCAAAATCAGAATATGAAAAGTATATCAGATAACAGGATTGTACTAGTGTTAATTGGTATTTCTGGGTTTGAAATATTACTGTTAATATGCAAATGAATGAATGACCTTGTTTTTAGGAGATAAATGAGAAAATACTGCAGGCAAAGTGTTCAGTAATAATTGTAATTGCTGTTTACGAAGAGTGATAATGCAATTGTGGGAAAACACTAACAAGGGTAATTCTGAAAAGATTGTGAGAGTTGATAATGCATTATATTTTTGCAACTTTTCTACAGTTTTTCCAAAATATGCCAATTTTCCTCAGGATTAACCATGCAGGATCTTCACTACATTTTATCTCGGAGTAAATTTCAGAATGAGGCATGTTTATCACAGCTTCATGTGAAAAGTTCATTTTAAGATGAAGTCCTCATCTTATCAGAAGTAGACAGTCCGATCTCTTGCTCTTTCTTACAACACTTTATCTTCACTTAACTTCTAGAAGACCGTGAAGCCTTTTACCTCAATGGCTGCTCCTCCTTAGAACCTTCTACAGGTTTCTTCTCATCTCCCTGATCCTAAAAATCCAGAGTTCTCCTAGCCTCAGTATTTCAATCAAGAGGACTTCCCTTCTTCAGCTATACTGTACTAGTGTCCCTTACACTGATTTCATCTGATCATATGGCTTTAAATAGCAAACCAATACTCTGTCAACTAGTAAATTCAGACATGTAATCTCTCCTCAGAACTCAAATGTCCCAAATCTAATTTATACGTACTTGACATCTCCATTTAGATGTCTAGGAGTGTTCTCAATCATAGCATGTTCAAGAATGAATTGCTGACTTCACTTCAAAAGGTGTTTGCCCACCCACAGCAGAAACAGTCACCTTTATCTCAGTACCTAGTAACTCCATCCTTCCAGTTTGCTCAGGCCAAAAATCTTAGGGTGATCCTTGACTCCTTTATCTCCCAACCCACATGAAATCCTGCAACAAATCATCTCTTGCTCCATCATCAAAGTATATTCCAGAATCTAACCACTTATTATCCCTCCCACAGGCACTAGCCTCATCTAAGTCTCCATCATTTTTTGATGGGTTATTACAACAATATTGATGCTTTTACTACTGCTCCCTTACAGTCATTAAGACCTTTTAAACATCTAACTCAGATAATTTTACCTTTCTGTTCAATATTCTCCCAGGAATTCCAATCCCAGTCAGAATAAAAACCAAACAGCCTATGGAACTAATGTGATGAAGCCCCTCCTTCATCTCATCCTTTACACTATGGCTTCAGATCCTTCACTCTGCATCATGTCCCTCCCACTTTCCTCAAAAACACCAGGCATAATACAGTCACTGAACATGATATTCCCAATGCCTGGAATACTCTTTCCTCCACATCTACATGGTTTACTTTCTCACCTCCTTTATGTCTTTGTTCCAGCACTGTCTTCTCAATTAAGCACTGTCTTCTCAGTTGAGGCTTTTCTGACCATGCTCTTTAGAAACCATTCCCTGACCCTCGAGCCAGCTGTGGTATCCAACGCCTGTAATCCCAGCACTTTGGGAGGCCGAGATGGCAGGACTGCTTGAGGCCAGGAGTCTAGAGCAGCCTGGACAACACAACAAGACCCCATCTCTAGAAAAAACAAGAAAAAAAGAAACCATTCCCTGACCCTAACTCCCTATTCCTCTTCCCTTTGCCCATAACACTTATCTTTTGACACACTACATCTTTTATTTATTACTTTTCTACCTGACTAGAATATAAGCTGTGTGAGGGCAAAAAGGAAGCAGGGGATGGTTTGTTCACTATTATATTTCTAATCATAAAACAGTGCCTAGCTCGGAGTGTTTCCAATAAACATGTTAAAATGACTTGATTCATGGACTGAAGAATAAATCATAAAGCAGTTATACGTGATCAAAGGTACTAGCTAAATAATTCTTTTAAACTTCCATAATAAGGAAATTAAGTATCTGCTCTCGAAATCACTGTTATCAAAAAAAAAAAAAAATCACTGTTATCCAGAAAATACACACATTGTACCTCTCCATGACTACAAGTTAGAGAAAATAACCAAGATGTGGCCAAGAAAGGCAGGTGGCGCAAAAAAAAAGAAAAAAAAAAAAAAAGTAAGTCATCAAAATATCTCAAATTAGGTAGGTTTTTTCTTGGAAAATCTCACACACATGCAAATATAATAAATCTATTAATCGGCTTACACTATAATCACTGTATCTTTGTTGAATGTTTTCTCTTGAACTGTATTGGAGCAATTTGGGGAAACGACATCTTCACTATCAGAAGACAAATCAATATACTGTATTCCTCTTTGATTTTTGAAATATGATATACTTGCTTTTCTTTCATTATCTGGAGTTTCTGGAACACTAGAATCTTCTGCAAGAGAATAAAAAGGAGAAAGATATTTTGAGCAACTGGAAAATGAATCTGTTGTTAATTACAATCATGTGCTAAAATCTCAAATTTCATTCACTGTTTCCTATCTAAAAACTAAAATTCGTATCACTTTTTAAAGAAAAAATTAATCATCAACCAGGGCTGGTGTTACATTTTCTGTTTCACAGGTTGTTTACTAACAAGACTTTAGTGGAAACTGCAAAATAACATAGGTTTGTGTTTTATACTCTAATCCTTTTCTCTTGTGCTTTTACTTTGTAGCACTTAGGTTTTACTTGAGACAGCATGAACACCATAGCCCAAAAGATTCCAATCCCACCTCTTCATCTTATTAATTTCTCTAAGCCTTAATTTCCTCCTCTCTAAATACAGACACTAATAATTACAAAGTTAATATGCATATAAAATCAGATTATATATGTAAAGCATTTAGTTCAGTAATTGGCACATAGCCAGCATCCCATAAACATTAGCTCTTATGAATACGTGGTGTATGGGCTGAACTGTGTACTCCTCCCCATCATTCATAAGTCCCAATCACCAATACCTCAAAATGTAATTGTATTTGGAGATGAGGCCTCTAAAAAGGTAATTGAGGTCATATGTGTGGGCCCTACTCTTTGTGTCTATATTTGGAGACTGGACTCTCAAATTATGTTAAAATGAGGCCTACAGGATGGGCTCTGAGTCCAATATGACTGATGTCCTTATAAGAAAAGGGAGACACACCAGGATGCAAAAGAAGGAAAGGCCATTTGAAGACAAGGCAGAAAGGAGATCACCTTACAAGCCAAGGAAAGAGGCCTAAGAAGAAAACACATGCCAACTTGATCTTGGACTTCAAAGCTCCAGAATTGTGAAAAATAAATTTCTTAAGTCACCCAATCTGTAGCATTTTGTTATGGCAGTTCTAGAAAACTGGTATGATTGATATCATCTGTCTGTTCAAAACAGGTCAATAAAATATTACGCCAAGATCTCTTCTCTCCAAGGGGTACATTCCAATATTATTTTTCCTTTTGCCAATAAAACCACCATTTACCCTTACCTATTTTAGGAGGAAAGGATCAGATTGAAGGGAGTCATACTAAAGTAAACACAGTGCCTGGTCTAGGAAATTAATTTTAAAAAGCAATGACCAGTTGAATCTTTAGTTCAAAGGTTAAAAATGATAGCTGTCATTAACTCTCTCATGGGTCATTATCAAGTCTTCAAATATAATAAACATTTAATCCTCACAATAATCATGAGGGACACATATCCCTCATGAAAGAGAGAAATAAACCCTGAGAGAAAAAGCAACTTGCCCAAAGTCATATAGGAGAAAGTAGATCTGAAATCCAAGTCCAAAAGTCTAAACTGTTATACCCTATAACTCTTAGCCACCTCCATTAAATCATAACACTAAATTATAACAATCATCATTGGGGATCACGAGCCATATCTTTAAATACAGATTGAACATCCTGATCCAAAAACCCAAAATAAAAAATGTTCTAAAATCTGAAATCTTTTGAGCACTGACATGACTCCAAGAGTGGAAAAATTCCACATCTGATCTCATGTGATCAAAAATGCTGTAAAAACTTTGTCACACACACAAACCTGGTGTATGTGAAATACAGATCAGTTGTGTTTAGACTTGGGTTCCATTCCCAATATCATTATGTATATGCAAATATTCCAAAATCTAAAATGAGAAACATTTCTGGTCCCAAGAACTTCAGATAAGGGATACTTAACCTGTAACAACAACCAAGTACTACACAACTACTATTTGCTCTGGAGAGCACCAAAACACAAACATTTCTCTATTTCCTACAATGCAGTCCTAGGAACAACAGTAAAAAGCAAATCATACTTTTTTCCAAAAGAACAATTTTATAAACAATGCATGCAAGTTGAGCAAACAACTCTGTAGTGGAATAAATCACAGCCATGTTAATTGCCATAAACATGAAGAAACCTACATATTATCATCAAACGCAAAGTAATAAAACAGTCCAAACTCCTATATAGTAAGTATAGAGGTACTTTAGACTCTGATTTTACAGTTTTGCTGATGTATCACAAATCTAAAAATACATAACTAAAAATTTAGATCTTTACTGTATTAAAAATGAGAACTAAAGGTAATGCATGTCAATTGAACACTTTAACAATAAAGTCCTACTTTCTGACACTTCAGAAAGACTATGAGAGGCCAGGTGGGGTGGCTCACGCCTGTAATCCCAGAACTTTGGGAGGCTGAGGTGGGCGGATCACAAGGTCAGGAGTTCGACATTAGCCTGGCCAAGGTGGTGAAACCTTGTCTCTACTTAAAAAAAAAAAAAAAAAAAAAAAATTAGCTGGGAGTGGTGGTGCACGCCTGTAGTTCCAGCTACTCAGGAGGTGAGGCAGGAGACTCGCCTGAACCTGGGAGGCAGAGACTGCAGTGAGCCAGGATCACGCCACTGCATTCCAGCCTGGGAAACAAAAGCGTAACTCTGTCTCAAAAAAAAAAAAAAAAAAAAAAAAGGAAAGGCTATGAGAAAATGAATTGTCCAGTTTTCCTTAAAAACTCTCTTTATTGTTATTTATTTATTTTTGAGACGGACTCTCGCTCTGTCGCCCAGGCTAGAGTACAGTGGTGTGATCTCAGCTCATTGCAACCTCCGCCTCCTGGACTCCAGTGATTCTTCTGCCTTAGCCTCCTGAGTAGCTGGGACTACAGGCGCCCGCCACCACGCCTGGCTAATTTTTGTATTTTTAGTAGAGATGGAGTTTCACCATATCTGTCAGGCTGGTCTCAAACTCCTGACCTCGTGATCCACCTGCCTCGGCCTCCCAAAGTGCTGGGATTGCAGATATGAGCTACCACACCCGACCTTCTTTATTAAAAATGAAGACAGGAGGGGTTACAGCTCAGAGGCAGAGCACTGGACTGCAGATAAAAAATGAATAATCTTTTCACCTGTAGGGGGGTCTAAAAATTTAATTAGTGAGGATTAGGAGAACTAGAACTTTCTGAACATGACTTTTTATTGACCTTTTCTTTGTTTTTCTCCCTTATACAGACTGTAGTACAAAATACATGGTGAAGACATACCATTTTTTATTTTATTTATTTTTTTTGAGACGGAGTCTTGCTCTGTCGCCCAGGCTGGAGTGCAGTGGCACGATCTCAGCTCCCTGCAACCTCCGCCTCCCGGGTTCAAGTGATTCTCCTGCTTCAGCCTCCCTAGTAGCTGGGATTACAGGTGCCTGCCCCCACACCCGCTAATTGTTGTATTTTTTTGTAGAGACTGGGTTTCACCATGTTTGCCAGGCTGGTGTCAAACTCCTGACATCAGGTGATCCGCCTGCCTCGGCCTCCTGAAATGCTGGGATTACAGGTGTTGAGCCACCAAGCCCAGCCCCAATTTTTAAAATTAACCTTTAATATGCTTAGTTAACAGAACAGAAAAAGAATACAGAAAAAAAAAATAAAATTTGGCTTACTTCCCATTGTGTACTCAATTACTTAGCACTTATGAGATATGTAATATATACTCTCAAAATATATACATTAAACATGTAGACTGTACTGAACCAAGTGGCATCCTCATAGCCTGCTTGACAAGTGATTAACAGAGGAAATAGTATAATGCTGGGGGTGGGGGGTGGGTGAGGAAAAGCTATGATACAACATTTCTCCAATTCAGAACCCCTTCGTATTCTTTAAGTCCCAAAGAGTTTTTCCTTATGTCAGTTGTATCTCTGATACTTACCATACTCGAAAATAAAATTAAAAGTGAATGTTTAAATATTTATTTATTTAAAACCAAACATTTCACATATTAACATAATATACTGAAGTAATGAAAGACATGTCATTTCAAAATATGCCAAACCACTGATATGAGTTGACAACACTGGAGAAATTGTAGTTTCAGAAATGGGTAGCTGACTCATCTCTTCTTGCATGCAGCAAGTCATGACGGCTCCTCTGGGAGAGTACCCTCTCCATACCAGGGCGAAAATATAGCCCTTATCACCAGTGACTGAGAATTGAGGGTTGCACAGACCTGATTAAATATACTTAACAAAGTAACACTTATCTTCCGCCAGTTTTACACTCCCCATATGTCTCCTAGTGACTCCCCTAAAAGTTTGCTGCCCATTGCCAGATCCCCTTTGTCCTATCATTTCTTCTCAAATCTATTGTTCTTTGTCTAAAAAGTAAAAAAGCATCTTGCTTTGGTCAGTTCTTCTGATTTCTCTCGGGTAGATCTCCATGTACATACAGACCTAATAAAATGGTATGCTTTTCTTCTGTAATCTTCCTGGTGTTGATCTGGTTTCTAGATTCAGCCAAAAGAACCCACATAAGAGCTAAAGGGGAGTTGGAAGTGATCTCTGGCTCCCCTACAGTATCTTCATGAAAACTATATATCCACGCCACAAGTAATTTATTTAGTCAGATGAGTGACACTGTTTTATATTTGTCAAAATCTCTGGTTTAATACAAGATAGCTGGATTCTCATATCTGCTTCTACCTTTAACCTGTTGCAATACATTGTTTTCATTTCATTTTGTGAAAAAATTATGCCTCACAGTTATGTAGTTGGAGAAGGGAGGGTTACTTTCATAGCCTTTTTAGATTATTGTGAATATTTTTCTTTGATACCAAACCCAAACTTGACGGGTGGTAATTTCTTAGAGTTATTTGCAATGTGGAATCTGGAACCATATGAAAAAACATTTTGCATTCTATTACATTAAAACCGTTAACCATGTATTATTTCCTAATACTGTGCTTTGGTCATTTGGAAAATACTGGTTCACTGAGTAATACACATCTTCCAAATGTTGACATATTTCATGATATGTTAAAAAATTACTTTTGTTAATATCACCATTGATCTTCTCAGAAATGTCTAAGTATCTGGAAGCTGTCAAACTCACAGTCGTGGACATTAGTTTTCCAAAATTCAAACTTTCCTTTGAAAACTGGGGTTTTATCACTGGAAATACATACTGTGTTGTTTTCTTTGTATTACTTTGTTCATTTTGAGAAAACATCTGCCAAATTCCTAAGTTTGTATAACCATACTCTGTGAATCAGTGGTGTTCTGGGAAAGAAAAGTGACTGGTTAGCACAAAGCAATTGCTGAAATGCCTTCCTTTGAGATCACTGTTGCACAGTATGCAGTAACGCGTACTTCACATTTTGTTTCACAAAGTACTAAAAAGACAAGTTGAGATTTAATAAAATTACTAATTTTTACTGCTTCAAGACTCTTTAAGTGATACTGGCATTTACACAATTTTAAGAATACATTGACTACTAGAACCGTCTAGAGCCTTGGCCTTGATCCGTGGTGCTAAGGCACCAGCAATTTTACCTATGATTGCTTTTGCACCATGAGTGCAAATATCAATATCGTGAAAAAGGCAAGTAGTGTCTTAATATTATTATGACAATAGTTTTGATCTCGTAGACACCCTCAGAAGGCCTCAGGGAACATTCAAAAAGTTCACAGACCACACTTTGAAAACTGATGGGGGCTGGGCACGGTGGCTCATGCCTGTAATCCCAGCACTTTGGGAGGCCGAGACGGGCGGATCACTTGAGGTCAGGAGTTCGAGAGCAATCTGGCTAATGTGGTGAAACCCCGTGTCTACTAAAAATACAAAAATTAGCCAGGTGTGGTGGCACACGCCTGTAATCCCAGCTACTAGGGAGGCTGAGATGGGAGAACTGCTTCAACCCAGGAGGCAGAGGTTGCAGCGAGCCGAGATCATGCCATTGCACTCCAGCCTGGGCAACAGAGCAAAACTCCGTCTCAAAAATAATAATAATAAAAAATAAAATCAGTAATAGCTGTTTATAATATATCAACGTACTGGTATAGTCAATAATCAGAATTACAATAGTGCTGAATACTTACGATTTGTTTATCTGGACTATTTTTAGAAGTAAGCAACAGCAAAATAGCTAACAGCCAATGGCTAAAAAGATATTCCTGCCGCAATGACGCTTTTTAATTCAAAGCAAATAAGCACTTTTAAGTAGTACCATAAAAGAGACAGGAAGCAAAAAAGAAAACTACAAAAACAGAGGAAGAATAGTGAAAAGCAGAAATAGTTATAAAGAAAAGACATCTGCTACTATTCAATTCTGACATATGCTGAATATTGTCTGTGTTTAAGGCACTGTACCAGGAGGTGGTGGATATTAAAGCAAAATAATGGCAAGTTACAGTTCAACTTGCCCTTTTGAAATAGGAGTGAAGTAGCCATGTACATGAGTAACTATGTTATAAGCATAATTTGTGCAATGAGAGAATACACAAAATGCTATATGAACAGGAGGGAAAACAGCCTGTCCTTCCATATAAAAACAATAGGAAAGGCTAACTTGTTTTAAAGATATTTTCTTATTACCAAAGGTAATGGGAACCTACATTATCAGTATATGCAGGAAGACTCCATGGCCCTAAGGAGTAATTCCAAATGAAATTTCCCACCAGTGGTATGAGTGGTATGCATAAAACAAGACAATCTTTTTTTTTTTTTTTTTTTTTTTTTGAGATGAAGTCTCCCTCTGTCACCCAGGCTGGAGTGCAGTGGTGCGATCTCAGCTCACTGCAAGCTTCACCTCCCAGGTTCACGCCATTCTCCTGCCTCAGCCTCCCGAGTAGCTGAGACTACAAGCGCCTGCCACCACGCCCGGCTAATTTTTTGTATTTTTAGTAGAGACGGGGTTTCACCGTGTTAGCCAGGATGGTCTCGATCTCCTGACCTTGTGATCCACCCACCTCAGCCTCCCAAAGTGCTGGGATTACAGGTGGGAGCCACCGCACCCGGCCAAGAAGACAATCTTATATCCCAAGTTTATCCAGTACCCTTTACCCATTCTCGTATCTAAGTCTACCATAAAACAAGCATTCAAGCTTGCCACTGGTTTTACCTTTTTGGTGGTCCAAGATCAAGGCTCCTTCAAATAAAAAATCACTAGTGGGAGATTAAGGCTCGTTCGAACAGAAAAATCACTAGTGGGAGATTATGAATTCACATAGAAATACTTTAAATTAATTTGATAATCCATAAACAAAGGCGATCTCCCAAAATAGAATAAAAACACCTAAACTTTTATACCTGTCCTGCAGAATTATAAATCCCTGCCATTTCTGATATTCAAATCATGTATTGCTCTACACTGTTCAATCCTTTAGATGGCAACTGATTTTCAAGGCAGTTCCTTCAAATACCAACTAAAACACATCATATATTTGCCCTCTTAGAAGATTACCAAA
Organism: Symphalangus syndactylus; assembly: GCF_028878055.3. Classification (NCBI taxonomy): domain Eukaryota; kingdom Metazoa; phylum Chordata; class Mammalia; order Primates; family Hylobatidae; genus Symphalangus; species Symphalangus syndactylus. The sequence continues at coordinate 44,005,384 of NC_072432.2, forward strand.
ATATGGCCAGGCACAGTGGCTCACACCTGTAATCCCAGCACTCTGAGAGGCCAACGTGGGCAGATCACTTGAGGTCAGGAGTTCGAGACTAGCCTGGCCAACATGGTGAAACCCTGTCTCTACTAAAAACACAAAGATTAGCTGGGCATGGTGGTGCACATCTGTAATCCCAGCTACTTGGGAGGCTGAGGCACGAGAATTGCTTGAACCCAGGAGACAGAGGTTGCAGTGAGCCATGATTCCACCACCACACTCCAGCCTGGGTGACAGAGCGAGACTCTGTCTCAAAAGAGTTATTACCAAAACAATAGACTATAAAATCTGTAGTCTTGATTTGCATATCATGGTAGACAGGAAAATACCTTTAGTATGTTAACAAAAGATGAATCAAACTCTCTAATAAATACTCTAGAAAAGACAAACAATACACTAAATATAAGATTAAAGAGTAGTTTCTAATACATCATTCTAAGATGAAATTAGGGAAAAAAACCCATTTCAAATTTAAGCCAAAAGAAAGGGTGAAACATAAAGGAGTCTGGGTGCGGTAATCCTAACACTTTGGGAGGCCAAGGCAGGTGGATCACTTCAGGTCAGGAGTTTGAGACCAGCCTGGGCAACATGGTGAAACCCTGTCTCCACCAAAAATACAAATATTAGCTGGGAGTGGTGATGCGCGCCTATGGTCCCAGCTACTCAGGAGGCTGAGTCAGGAGGAAGTCCCAGCTACTCAGGAGCCCAGGAGGTGGGGGTTGCAGTGAGGGAGATCACGCCACTGCACTCCAGTCTGGGGGACAGAGTGAGACTCTGTCTCAGAAAAAAAAATAAAATAAAACAATTAATTAATTAAAACATAAAGGAAAAGAAAGTCATGCAATTAACACTGAACAAGGCAAAAGCGTTAAACCTAAAGGAGGGACTTCTAAATAATAGACTTTATACCTACAATAAAAATATAACTGACATATCCCAACTCCATACTAATAATGAAATGCATAAACATTGCAGGATATATAAGGCAAAGAGTCAAGAGACAAATATGAGGCATTAACTTTTCTTTATGCTCTTAATAAAGCAAGAGCACAAAAATAAACAAGATGTAGAACAGTGTTTTTCAAATATTTTTGACTCAAACCCACTGTAAGAGACATATTTCAGATTATGATCCTAAGCACACAGATTATTAGATTTGCAAGTTAACTGAAAGAAAATGTGAGCAGCTCTTACTATAAGCGATACACTTTGATAATTTTCTATTTGTTCTACTCCATTAAAAATTGTAGTTATACATATTTAGTCCGGACCCAAGAAATTGATTTTATGACACAATAAATGTTTATGATCCAGTTTGAAAAACAAAGATATAATAAAACTCATCTATTATTTGACATATAATTAAATCTGTACTTAGATTATGTCTTCTTTCCAAGCACCTTTGAATTTTTACAGAAATTAATTAAATATTAGGCCACAAAGAAAATCTGAGTTAATCTCCCCCAAAGAAGAAATACTACAGACCACATTCTCTGGTCACAAAACAGTGAAATTAGAAGTAAATGTTAACAAAAATATGCAAGCAAAATTTCTGCCAGTTGGGAATTTTTTAAAGAGGGACAAAACCCCATAAAAATGGCTTCTAAACAACTTTCAGGTCAAAGAGAAAACAACAACAACAAAAACACATCAAAATCTAAGATACATCATATATATGACACTATAAAAATTAAAATAATCTGGTAAATTAAGATTAGAGGAACAGATTAATAGACCCAAAGATGCAAACAGACATGGGAATTTTAGACTATAATGATGACATTTTAATGTAAGAAAAAGGATTTTTCAATAAATGAAAAACTGACTAGTAACTGGTGAATAATGAACAAAGGAGAAAACGATATCACCCTTTCTTTAGTCCCCATAATGAAATAAAATTCAGAGGAGATTTAAAGTTAAAAATCAACACGAAACCCAAAGTGAGATACAAACTCATGCCCATTATGTTGGCTATTATCAAAAACACAGGAAATAACAAGGTTGGAGAGGATGTGGAGAAACTGGAACCCACTACACTGTTGGCAGAAATGTAAAATGGTGGAGCAACTATGGAAAACGGTATGGAGGTTCCACAAAAAATTAAAAATAGAATTACTACATGATCCAGCAATACCACTTTTGGGTATACAACCAAAAGAATTGAAAGCAGAGTTTCAAAGAGATATTTATACATTCATGTTCACTGCAATACAATTCACAACAGCCAAGATGTGGAAGCAATCCAAGTGTCCACTGATGGATGAATGATAAACAAAATGTGTATATACACACAGTGAAATATTATTCAGTCTTAAAAAGGAAGGAAATTGATATATGCTACAACATGGATGGATCCTGGGGATGTTGTGCTAAGTGATGATTCTACTTTAATGAGATACTTAGAATAGTCAAATTCATAAAAAGACAATGTAAACGGTGGTTGCCAGGGGCTGGGGGAATCAGAAATGAGGAGTAGTTGTTCAATGCATAAAGAGTTTCAGTTTCACAAGATGAAAAGAGTTCTGGAGAATAGTTGCATGACAATGTATATGTATTGAACTGAATGTACTGAACTGTACACTTAAAAAAGGTTGAGATGGTAAATTTTCTTATGTGTATTTTATCATAATTTTTAAAATTAACAGACATACTAGAGGAAAATACAAATGAGTATATTTACAGTGTGGTAATGGGGAATGCAGAAGACTTAGAGGAAACGATGACCACATAAAAATCTAAAATTTTTCTATGGCAAACAACAAAGGGGGTGCTATGGTCTGTTTGTGCCCCACTCCCCAAAACGGTATGTTGAAATCTTAACCATTATGGTAATGGTATTAGGAGGTGACATTTGCTGGAGGGAGGAAGGGGTATTAGGTGATGGGGGCAGAGCACTCATGAATGGGATTAGTGCCCTTATAAAAGAGGCCCAAGAGACCCCTCACTCATTCAGCCACATGGGGTTATAACAAAAAGATTGTGGTCTAGGAATAAGGCCCTCAGATACCTAATCTTGCAGCACCTTGATTTTGGACTTCCCAGCCTCCAGAATTGTCAAGAGTAGATTTCTATTGCTTATAAGCTACCCAGTCCATGGTAGTTACAGCAGTTCTAACAGACTAAGACATGTGGAATTTAAAATATACTTACAAATAATTTATCGGAAAGAGACATGTATTAGAAAAACAGAAAAGCATAAAGAAACACAAAAAATCCAAATGGCTAGTGAATTTATGAAAACATACTTAAACTAAAAAATAAAGAAAAAGCAACAATAACATACTTTTGCCTATTAGCTTATTAAAGATAATAAAGGTCTGCAATATTTTAGACAGGTATGAAAAAGCAGACTTCAAAACCAAGATGTGGTCTGATACAAAATAGTGAAATTTTTGTGTAGGGTGAAGTGGCAATGACTAAAATAATATTTCCATCCCCCTCCTCCCCTCCACCCCCCTTTTTGGGACAGAATCTCACTGTGTTGCCCAGGCTGGAATGCAGTGTAGTGATCATAGCTTACTGTAACCTCAAACTCCTGGGCTCAAGCACTTCTCCTGTCTCAGCCTCCCAAGTGGCTAGGACTACAGGTGCACACCACCACACCTGACTAATTTTTTCATTTTTTGTAGAGACAGGGTCTCACTACATTGCCCAGGCTGGTCTTGAACTCCTGGTGTCAAGCAATCCTCCTACCTTGGCCTCCCAAAGTGCTGGGACTCTATAGGCATAAGCCACTGCACTTGGCCAAATACATGTACATTTAAAATGCACTTAAGATTCCTACTTACGTTTGAGTACTTACTGTACTTTCTGTTACAACAATTCAGCACTAACCCTTTAACCAAGTATTGCTTTTCAATTAACATTAACAGACATTAAGAAACCACAATGACTATCTTCAGGTTTAACAATGATTCACATTTTGGCCATAGACACCTACAAAAAGACTGAGTATTGTGCAATGGTCATGGAATTATGAAGCTAAAATGATACATTCGGTATCATCATTCAAAGGATAATAACCATTTTAATGTGGGCAAAGAATACAGAAAACTAAGCAAAGCCAGGAAAAGACAGTAAGACTCAAACAGTTGACTTTTTACTCAAGATCATACAATCTGTACGTGGCAGAGCAATACTCTCAGGAACTTTTTGACGACTGGTATAGTTTTAAAAATGTCTCTCACTTATCAACAAGTCCTACTTTCAATATGACAACCACCTTGAAGAGGCAACCACTCTAGAGGACAAAATCTATTTCAGCAAAAAAAAATAAATTCATCAAACATATACTAAAACTTTTCTCCATTCCTCCAATGCCAAAATAATCTATGAACCCATCTATTTTTATCTCCTTCAATTATCTCCCACAGGGAAAATATGTCTTTATTCTTCTGCACAGTTAAACAGTTCAACTGTTCTTCAGTTCCCATCACTTGATGCCTCTCTTCAGATACCTCCCTCCCTCAGTCCTTCCCTCTCCACTAGCTTCTTGTCCTTGGTTACAAACACTCGGCCGGGTGCGGTGGCTCATGCCTGTAATCCTAGCACTTTAGGAGGCTGAGGCAGGCAGATCTCAAGGTCAGGAGATTGAGACCATCCTGGCTAAAACGGTGAAACCGGGTCTCTACTAAAAATACAAAAAAAAAAAAAAAAAAATTAGCCGGGCGTGGTGGCGGGTGCCTGTAGTCCCAGCTACTTGGGAGGCTGAAGCAGGAGAATGGCGTGAACCCGAGAGGCAGAGATCGCAGTGAGTTGAGATTGCGCCACTGCACTCCAGCCTGGGTGACAGAGCAAAACTCTGTCTCAAAAAAAAAAAAAAAAAAAAAAAAAAAAGCTCAATTTTCAATAATCCTGAAACATATTTTCTTGACGTTACTTCCCAATCAGGTTACCTACTTCTCTCTTTCCTTTCCTGAATGAATAATCTCTATCTCATCACCATTCTACTGAAACTGTTAAAGGTTAGTAGTTACTTTTAATTCCAAGGAAACTGGTCACTGATCAGTCCCCACTCAACTTGACTTCTCTACAGGATTTGTTACTAGACAACTAAATACCAAACTAGGTATTTAGGTATCCAGGACACTATCATTTTCTATGACTATTCTAGTCATCCTTCAAATTTTTCATTGGTTTTCCTGCCTTTGTCCATTGTCAAGTGATGTTTTTTATTGTACACCCTGCTTAGGACATTTTTTGTTAACTACCACAATGATGACTCCCAAGTTCTAGGGTTTAGACCACTCTCTGAGCTCTAATATTCAACCATCTACTACCTTGGTACTAAAATAGGATGGGTAATGCAAACACAATATAATTTTTAGTATCTTTCTCCTAAACTCACCTCTTAATTCAGTCCATGGTGTCAATCCTCCAGCTGTCCAAGCAAGGAACATTTAAGTTATCTGTAAATCCTCCACATTCAACTGATCACCTAATATCATCAAATGCATATCATTTACAACTCCCCTCAGTTGCCTCCTCTGCCATCTCTACAGTCATTTCCCTACATTGAGGACTCAGTGAATACAACAGCTTCACTAATAGCCTTTCCATAATGAAATGCTCTATGATGTGTACCAAGTAAGATCTATTTTCCCTGACACAGGATATAAAGGCCCCTCACAACCCAATGGTTTACACTTTTATCTTTTCAGTTTCATCTATATTGTCTAAAACCTCCTGCTCTATAATCCACCCTCAACCCTCCACACACATATTAGATTCTTTGAGGCAACATATATTTTCAACTCTCTCAACATTTGTTCACCCAGTAAACAATGATTTCATTGTTTAGAGTCCACTCCAAAGGTTGTATCTCTGTGACTTTTTGTGATCCTCCCCTGAAGAATGGATAATTTAATCATTTGTGAATTACAGATAGTGATTCTACTTTGCTTAGTATTTTGCCCTATTATATGGTTTTATCACACCATACTATTTTAACTATATATTTACATACCATTTTCTCCTGGTGCTCTTGGAGGATCAGGCTTCACTCATTTTTATTCTTTATTCATAAAATATAGTAGGATCTCTCTTCCCTTTCACCTGCCATTATTTCAATCCCTCCAAACTCACTGTACTCCCAAAAGTCAAAGAAAAAAAGGAGAAATAATGTGTAAATAACAATCATTGACAACTCTGGGCACCGAGAAGAGTAAAATAAATCAGGGGGCAGAGGTTAAGTGTATGCCCTCAAATCCAAAGGCTGGCTGGGATTTAGAGGGGCATTAGGGAGGATGTCCTGTACCAAAAGAAGCTTCAAGCAACCATGGCCAAAGAACACCTGATGGCTGAAGTGACTATTTTAAGGTCGTATTTTAAAATAAAGGTGTGGTGGCTCACACCTTTATTTTAAATAAAAGTGCTGTAATCCTAGCACTTTGGGAGGCCGAGGCAGGCAGATTGCCTGAAGTCAGGAGTTCGACACTAGCCTGGCTAACATGGTGAAACCCTGTCTCTACTAAAAATACAAAAATTAGCTGGGTGTGGTGGTGTGCACCTGTAATCCCAGCTATTTGGGAGGCTAAGGCAGGAGAATTGCTTGAACCCAGGAGGCAGAGGTTGCAGTGAGCCGAGATCGTGCCACTGCACTCCAGCCTAGGTAACAGAGCAAAACTCCATCTCAAAAAAGTAATAATAAATAAATATGTATAGGGCTGGGCGTGGTGGCTCATGCCTATAATCCTAGCACTTTGAGAGGCCAAGGTATGTGGATCACTTGAAGTCAGGAGTTTGACACTAGCCTGGCCAACATAGTGAAACTCCGTCTCTACAAAAAATACAAAAATTAGCTGGGCATGGTGGCATGAGCCTGTAGTCGCAGCTCCTCGGGAGGCTAAGGCATGAGAATCACTTGAACCCAGGAGGTGGAGGTTGCAGCGAGCCGAGATTCTGCCACTGCACTCTAGCCTGGGCAACACAGTGAGACTGTCTAAAAACAAATTATTTTAAAAAATGTATAAAGTACTAATAACGCCCACTCATCATGCAATAATATTTACTTCAATGCACTTATTGAGGACCTACTACAAGCCAGTCCTTGTCCTGAACAATGGAGATAAATAGGTGAACACAACAGATAAGGTCCTGCTTTCATGAATCATATGTTCTAACAAGGGAGACACAACTATATAATGTAATGTTAGCTAGTGATACACAACTACACAATGAAAGATTAGCTAGTGATAAATACTATGAAGAAAAATAACAGTAAAGCTGGGGTAGGGTGGGCTGGGGTGGGTGGCTATTTCACAGGGTGATCAAGGAAGGTCTTCTTAAAAAGGTGACATTTTACTGAGATTTAATGAAACAAAGCATCTGAGTCATATGCAAATATCAGGAGGAAGAGTCTTCCAGGCAAAACAGCAATTTGGAAGAAGCAAAGATGGGACCTTGCTTGAAAGATTCAAGAAACAATGTGGCGGTGGCACAGTAAATGAAGGAGGGTCATAGGAAATGAAGTCAACTCACTAGATAAAATAACAGGATTAGTCAAAAAGAGTGATTACAGGTAATTTTGACTACCTACAATTTCTGTCCTGTAAGCTGACTTAGTTTGACCTGACAGTTTACTGTAAATAAACTAACATAGCATTATCCCACAATGGGAGTATGAAAAGTTACCACATGATAAAGAAGTAAGGTCAATACTCACATCCTATTTATAATTCACTAATGTTCATCTCCAGTCCTGACCTTAAAATCTAACTTCAGTATCTTGTCCTCTCCAGAGATCCGACACTCAATTCTGAATCCCCGCTTCCTTAGCTCCCCCTAGACCCTAGACTAAATTAGCACTTGGGGGGCAGGACCTTTCATATTTATTTATTTGAGATGGAGTTTTGCTCTTGTTGGCCAGGCTGCAGTGCAATGGCACAATCTCGGCTCACTGCAACCTCCACCTCCAGGGTTCAAGTGATTCTCCTGCCTCAGCCTCCCGAGTAGCTGGGATTACAGGCATGTACCACCATGCCCGGCTAATTTTGTATTTTTAGTAGAAACGGGGTTTCTCCATGTTGGTCAGGCTGGTCTTGAACTCCCGACCTCAGGTGATCAGCCCGCCTCGGCCTTCCCAAAGTGCTGGGATTACAGGGGTGAGCCACTGTGCCCCGCCAGACCTTTGATTCTTATTTGAATTCTTAAAGACATGTACCTTTACCTTTTTTTTTTTTTTTTTTTTGAGATACAGTCTCTGTCCCCCAGGCTGGAGTGCAGTGGCGTAATCTAGGCTCACTGCAACCTCTGCCTCCCAGGTTCAAGCAATTCTTGTGCCTCAGCCTCCTGAGCAACAGGGATTACAGGCACACTCCACCATGCCTGGCTAATTTTTGTATTTTTAGTACAGACGGGGTTTCACTATGTTGGCCAGGCTGGTCTTGAACTCCTGATCTCAGGTGATCTGCCCACCTTTGCATCCCAAAGTGCTGGGATTACAGGTTTCAGCCACCGCGCATAAAAATCTTACCATTCATCTTATCTCATTCCTATCAGGGATCTAAACCCTGCCCTTCATTACTTTGAAACCTCTCATATCTCTTTCTTCTCCATTTCTACAGCTATCATTAAGCTCAATTATAGGAGTTGCCTAAATGATTTCTTTCCCTTCAATCCCTACCCTCAATCAGTGTGTACTAGTCACTACCGCTAAACTGACTTTTAAAGCTTTCTTTCACCATTTTCCCATTCACTCTGCAAGGTCTTCAATGGATACCTAATACTTATAATGTAAAATCTAAACTTCTCAGTTTTCAAGATTCTCCAAAATTCACAGTATCATTTAAAACAATCTTTTATTAAAGCAAAGTGCTCCACTCCTACAAGGATTAATTCTCAACATTCCTAGAACAAACTTAGTTTTCTTATTTCCCAAAGCCATCAAGGCTGATCATGTAATTCCTGAAGCAATCTCAGTTTCTAAGCAGAATTTATATATGGAAAAAAGTCCCAATAAAGAGAAAATGAGTGGTATCATTAAAAAGAAATAAAAACAGAAAAATATCTTCTGATCAATAAAGGAAATTAAAGATTTCACATGACCAATACTGATAAATAACTAAAACGTTCCACTGAAATCCAGTTTACAAACTGCTTTCACTTTCAGAGATGAAAAAATTGTGGATCACAGATTTCAAGTGACTTGTCCAATGTCCCACATTTAACAAAAATGAAGAAGCAGAAGCTTCTATGGACTCGAAATCCCATGTCTATACCCTGGCTTTCCTGAACTATCTAACCACAGAGGAAACAGATGAATATATTCATTGGAAAAGCATTAAAATACCTGGATGTCAAATATCTATTCAAAGAGTGAACACAAGGATTAAAATCCTGGTGCTTAAAATCCTTCAGTTGTTCCCTATAGCCTTTAAATTCAAAACTACTTAGACAAAGCCTTTGTAAATCTGACTCCTAATCCAATCTACCAAATCATTGTGCCAAGTTCCAATTACACCAAAGTATTTAAAATGTTATTCTAATGATAACTTGTAGAGGATCTGCCATCATTATTACATTTAAGTAGAAGAGTGGCAAACAAAAAGATACCAAGGATAAACGTGTGTGTTACCAATCTTTCAGGCTACATTAAAAGCTGTTTACGAAACAGTTTTGCATAAAAAAAGATATTACTGAAATAAACATTAAAATATAACTTCCAACATTCCTTTCACCTTTCATAAGAAACTATATAACTAATGAGTTTATGCTCAGGAATCATACTGCCAGGACTTGAGTTCAGGCTCTACCAAGTTCCTAATAACCTCTCTGAATCTCATTTCACATTAACCTCAATGTCAGTAATATCTATCTTGTAGGATTATTGTGCAAATTAAATGACAGAATGTGAAGCACTTCCCACTATTCCTATAATACAACAAGAGCTCAAATATATTCCTCTAATAGTTAACTGTTCAATGAACATAGATTCTAGAGAAAATCTTAATTTTTGGCTTATCCTCAAATACTTTTGTCTCTGAAAACCTGCTGATGAGGTTAAAAATGTTCATTCACCATGAAGAATACCAATTACTCATTTGCATTCTGAGGACATCTAGGAAGTCAGGTGGATACAATAACTTGATGTGATCTGATCTTCCCTTGTGTACAGAGGTTGTCTTTAGGCACCTTGCTCAATGTCTAGCTCATAGTAGATGATCAATATTTTGAGGGAATACTGGAATGAATGAAAATGTCTGGCCAAATAGCCTCAAAGTTTATCATAGGACTGAATCACTTCCATTGCTCTTGCAATAGCAACCGTTCTGACCTATGGATGCCCTAAATTCTAAGTTCAACTTCCACCACGGGGCCATATTCCAAGAACTCATATAAAAGTGAAGCGACAATGGATGGATGCTCAGTTGAGGGTACATGGTGCTTATGGCAGTCCCAAAGCTGTATTTAAAAGGGCACACCGCAGGACAATGCATCAATACATATGACATCAAGAATAAAAATGAGAATCCCTTCTGCCTTTCATCTTTTAAAAACTGTCCTTGATGTTACATCAATTTTAACATTGTAACTCACCTGTTTTTTCAGTTATATCTGAATCAGGAGTGTTTGCCCTGCTAACTTCCCCTTCAGCATTCTCCTCTTCAGCACTAAGAGAAATTGGTGAAGAAGGGCCAGGCTGGGAGGGTTGAGGGGTTGCTTCGGGCGCTTCCTCAATCTTATTCCTTTTCTCAAAGCGAAAACGGTCCAGGTTGAAAAGATTCATATTGGTAGAAACCACCACCTTGCAGGGATGGGGGCTTTAAATGAACTATCTGCAGGGGAAAAATAAAGAGAGGAAAAGAGGCCATGAAAACAATATACAATACAATGCCACAGCAGTTTATTCCCAAGGCAATAAAGGGCCCGCAAACATGCCAGTGGCTCAGGACTATTATGGCTGCGCTTCATTGTTAGGCCGCAACGATTAGAAGGCGGACGGGGGTATCTTTTAAAATTTTCCATTGCTTTTCACTCTCCTTCGTCCGCCTCCCCCGCCCGCCCCTCACTGAAACCACGAGCTGACCCTCGTGCAACCTCCTCTTACCCCAGCACGCGCAGGCACGTTCCCCAGTATAACCCCCTAGCGGGCCTCGCGCCCGCCCACAAAGAGAAGCTCCCTGTGCTACCGTGCCCCCTGCCTCGAGAAAGGACCTGCCAGGGCCCGCGCCTCGACACTGCGGGGACACAAAGGGGCCAAAGAAGGGGAGCGGCGGAGGCCGTGCTGGCGGGCACCCGCCCGGAAGTTGACGCGGCGCGATCCCAGCTGAGAGGAAGCTGATAGGATTAAGAACACACAGGAAGGTTCAGAGGTGGAGTGTATGCTAAGGCATCTTTTTAACGTTCAATCCCTCGCTTGTTCTTTCTTCCCTCAGTACTTACGATCTTGTAGCCTCAGTGCTATGTAACAAAGGCTGAAAATAAAAAAATAAAAAAAATTCCTGGCGTGGGGCGACGGTAGCCCTGCCGGGACCTTCCACAACAGCACGGAGAAACCTTACGAGCGCGTAATGATGACGCAACACGCAGCCTAGGCTTTTTCTTCCAAACAACGCGCGAGCGGACAATGTCGAGGCGCGCGCTGTTGTCATGGTAATTCGTACCCGTCTCTGCCGGCTTGTAAGGGCCAGATCGTTCTGTACCTTTGTCCTGTTAAATTAGCTAGAGAGTTATTAAATAGAACAATAGTAAATAGCGTAATGACAAAAAATAACAATATATAATACAATTAGTATATATTGTATATATTATAATCTGTAGTGTTTCATCTATAATATAATGTAGATAGCATAATAGTAATAATACTGTGCTAAGCTTTTTAAGTGTATAATCCCAATCCTTACAAGAAGCCTATGTTTACAAAGCAAAGAAACTGAGACCTGCAAATGTATAGGTAATTAGTGAGGGATAAGAACCCCGGGATGCTGAGCTTCAAAGCATTTGCAGTAATTCCTCACTTTCAGCTTGATTGTTCTTAGAGTGGAATTTGATTAATTAATTTATTTTTTAAAAGATTTTAATTTTTAATGTTTGCGGGTACATAGTAGGTGTACATATTTATAGGGTACATGAGATATTTTGATACAGGCATACAATGTGTAATAATCATATCAGGGTAAGTGGGGTATCCATAACAAGCATGTATCGTTTGTGTTTCAAACAATCCAGTTATTTTAGTCATTTAAAAATGTACACTAAGCTGGGAGCGGTGGCTCACGCCTGTAATCCCAGCACTTTGGGGGGCTGAGGCAGGCGAATCACAAGGTCAGGAGTTTGAGACCAGCCTAGCCAACATGGTGAAACCCCGTCTCTACTAAATATACAAAAAATTAGCCAGGATTAATGGCGGGCGCCTGTAATCTCAGCTACTCGAGAGGCTGAGGCAGGAGAATAGCTTGAACCTGGGATGCGGAGGTTGCAGTGAGCAGAGATCACTCCACTGCACTCCAGCCTGGGCAACAAAGCAAGACTCTGTTTCAAAAAAAAAAAAAAAAAAAAAAGTACAATAAATTGTTGTTGACTGTAGTCATGCTATTGTGCTATCAAATACTAGATCTTATTCATTCTAACTGTATTTTTGTACCCATTAACGATGCTCACCGACCACTGGGGCCCTCCCCCACCCCACAGTACCCTTCCCAGCCTCTGGTAGCCATCGTTCTACCATTTCTCATGTGTTCGATTGTTTTAATTTTTTAGCTCCCACAAATATAATAAATGAGAACATAGCAAGTTTGTTTTTCTGTGCCTGTCTTATTTCCTTTAATATAATGACCTCCAGTTCCATCCATATTGCAAATGACAGGATCTCATTTTTTTTTTTATGGCGAAATAGTACTCCACTGTGTATATGCAACGCATTTTTCTTACTCATTCACCTGTTAATGGACACTTAAGTTGCTTCCAAATCTTGGCTGTTGTGAATAGTGCTGCAACAAGCATGAGAATGCAGATATCATTTCGATATACTGATTTCCTTTCTTTTGCATATAATTCACCGATCTTGATGGAAATATTACCTTAAGAATATACTCCTGGCCGGGCGCAGTGGCTCACCCCTGTAATCCCAGCACTTTGGGAGGTGGAGGCGGGCGGATCATGAGGTCAGGAGATCGAGACCATCCTGGGTAACACAGTGAAACCCCATCTCTACTAAAAATACAAAAAATTAGCCAGGCGTGGTGGCGGGCGCCTGTAGTCCTACCTACTCGGGAGGCTGAGGCAGGAGAATGGCGTGAACCCGGGAGGTGGAGCTTGCAGTGAGCCGAGATCACGCCATTGCACTCCAGCCTGGGTGACTCCGTCTCAAAAAAAAAAAAAAAAGAATATATACTCCCGGGCTAGGAGCAGTGGCTCACGTCTATAATCCCAGCACTTTGGGAGACCAAGGCAGAGCCAGGACAACATAGTGAGACCACATCTCTAAAAAAAAGACAAAGTTAGGCCGGGCACGGTGGCTCACGCTTGTAATCCCAGCACTTTGGGAGGCCGAGGCAGGTGGATCACGAGGTCAGGAGATCGAGACCACGGTGAAACCCCGTCTCTACTAAAAATACAAAAAAATTAGCCGGGCGTGGTGGCGGGCGCCTGTAGTCCCAGCTACTCGGAGAGGCTGAGGCAGGAGAATGGCGTGAACCCGGGAGGCGGAGCTTGCAGGGAGGCGGAGCTTGCAGTGAGCCGAGATTGCGCCACTGCACTCCAGCCTGGGCGACAGAGCGAGACTCCGTCTCAAAAAAAAAAAAAAAAAAAAAAAAAAGACAAAGTTATCTAGGCATGGTGGCACACGTCTGTAGTCCCAGCTACTTTGGGGGCTGGGGCAGGAGGATCACTTGAGCCTGGGAGGTCGAGACTGCAGTGAGCCATGTTTGCACCACTGCCCTCTGGCCTGGGTGACAGAGCGAGACCCTGTCTCAAAAAAAAAAACAAAAAACTAAGATATACTCCCTTTGTTCCAGCATTAGACAAGCAATTTTCTGAGTTATAATTTGATCTTCTGGTTGGCATTTCCCATAAAGAGGAATTGCTACAAATGATCATTCTGCCAGATACATTAGCCATTGTAAACTTAAATTGGCAGTTTGTTTTATAAGTCAGTGTTGTGAATTGTATATTTACAACACATACCCACAGTTTTATCAAATGTGGGCACATTTATAAAATCGGGTGTTTGGGCCCATAAAACTCAAGAGCAAAGCCTGAACAATTAGGACTTCCTTTATACCTATCTTTAATATCCCATGAATTGCATTAGTTTTATGCATGCATATTAAATTATATGATCAAAGAATATATTTACTTATGGCCAGGCACAGCGGCTCATGCCTATAATTCTAGCACTTTGGGAGGCTGAGGTGGGAGGATCACTTGTGGCCAGGAGTTCAAGACCAGCCTGGGCAACAAAGGGAGACATTATCTCTCTTTTTTTTTTTGAGACAGGGTCTCACTCTGTCACCCAGGCTGGAGTTCAGTGGTTCAATTGCAGCTCACTGTAGCCTTGACCTCCCAGGCTCAAGTGATCCTCCCATCTCAGCCTCCCAAGTAGCTGGAATACAGGTACTTGTCTCTATGCCTGACTAATTTTTGCATTTTTTGTAGAGACGGGGTTTTGCCATGTTGGCCTGGCAGTGAGGGTGGGGGGAGGCGGGTTGGGGGCATCAAGGCTGCAGTGAGCCATGATTGAAAGAAAAAGAAAAGAAAAAAATAATATATTTACTTATAAGTAGTAAATTATTTTTGGTGATGAAGACAATTTGATTTCTATTTAGAGAGATCTGAAATTGAAAATGGACTCCTCTAGCTGAATGATCTTTCTAAGTCTTAGTTTCGTCATTCTTTAAATGTGATTAACGATAATATTGACGCTTAGAGTGCTTTTCTGCAACAGTACCACCTCTTGAAGTTATAGCTGGGACAAGATTGCAAATGAACCACATAAATCAAAAATGTCTAAATATTTAAACATTTTAAATATAGCCAACAAAATGTAAAAGTTAAATATGTTCTTCCTATTTTGAAAATACCAGGGAAGCCAGGTTGAATTTAGAATTTCTATTGTGTCAGAATGTGGGTTAATGAAAGAGAATTGGTTGGCTCATATATCCTGCCTTTTTAGTGTCACCTTTTCATACTCAATTTGATACTAATGGTTTCAATAATGATACCATAATGGGCCATGTGCTTATGCATATAGACGCCCAGCATATGGACACCCAACTCTGGCCCCCAACTAGGGTTACCATATTTGTTTTTTTAAAAAAGGGGTGTACAGTTAAATTTGAATTTTAAATAAACAATGAATACATTCTTAGTATAAATTTGTCTGATGAAATACTTGGAACTGATACTAAGACATTATTTGTTGTTTATCTCAAACTCAAATTTAACAAGTTGTCTTGTATTTTATTTGGCAAACTTACTGCTCTCCCACTCCTTTGTCACCTCTTGGACCTTGGGGCCTTTTAGCTACATTTTTGGCCTAGGGTTATAGATACTGAAAGCACTGTTTGCCCTCAATAGGAAGGACCTCGGGAAAAATCACTGTTAGACTTCTTGGGGCTGTGTGAGCAAAGAATTTTAGGGACCAGGTACTCAAATTATTGTCTAAAAGTGAAGGCAGAAGTTCTGAATGAACATGTCTTCTTGGCCCCAAAGATTCCTTTAGGGCAGGGCATAGCTGGAAAGAACTAGATTTTGCCCTTTAAAGTACTAAACCAGGATAGGGACTCCTTTTGACCAGTTCTAAGGGTAGGATTTTTCTGCAGCCTTCATTGACCTGGGAGAATTATAATGATTCATGATCGGGGTTCTCTTTGAAAGTGAAGTAGAAGTTTAAGGGGATGTATTAGTTTGCTAGGGCTGGTATAGTAACAGCCTGGATGACTGAAACAACAGAAATTTATTTTCTCTTGGTTCCGGAGGCTAGATTTCCACTCTCAAGGTTTTGGTAGAGTTAGTTTATTCTGAGAGCCATGAAGGAAAGGTCTGTTGAAGACAATAGATGAAATCAATGAATTAGCCAGGCACGGTGGCATGCGCCTGTAGCCCCAGCTACTCAGGAGGCTGAGGCAGGAGAATTCCCTGAACCCAGGAGGCAAAGGTTGCAGTGAGCCCTATCACACCACTGCCTTAAAGGGTGACAGAGCAAGACTCCATCTCAAAAAAAAAAAAAAAAAAAAAAAGAAATCAATGAAATGTAAAGAAATGACAAATATAAGATTCAGAGAAGTGAGAATGAAGCTTTGAATAATAGGTGTAAACAATCATACATACACACACATACCCCAAAAAAAAGAAATAATGAAAAACATAATAGAAAATGTTCATTGGCTTTCATTTAGTCTGCACGTGAAAGAGCTTAGTGAATTCAGGCAGAATCAATTGAAAGAGACTATACAGTAAAAATATCCTGCAGAATTTGTTTTAATTTCAAGAATTTAAAAAATGTCTTGCAAGCATTTTTCAGAAAAAATCTACAGCCTACAAAGGGAAAGAAATCAAGCAAAAGCTTTTTTGTTAAATGTCAGAAAGTAATGATGCAATATTTATAATGATTTGGGGAAAAGGATTGTGACTCAATAATTTTCTAGATCACAAATATTCATTTGTGGAAGAAAAAAATTCAAACTTCTAATTTCCTGAAAATATAGCTTCCTTAAAATATTCCTAAAGACATAAATCCAGCTGACAATGTCAAAATGAGAATTTCAATATGGTGAATTCATGGTGTAAAAGCATTCTGTTGAGACTAAACACGTGACTTAATGATTGTAAATATGTAGTGTTAGCTATTGCTGTATAACAAACTACAAAATTTTAGTTGCATAAAGCAATAAGCTTTTATCTCTCTTTCATGTTTCTAGTAATTGGCTACTGTGGCTCAACTTCAGACTATAATGCCTGCACATAGTAGAGGATCAATGAATATTTGTTGAGTGAATTAATGATATTAATAACTAGATAAATTGTATAAGCCTACAGATAACCACAAATAAAATGTAAGGCAAACTACCATTCAAGTGATATATGTCACAAAAGTACAACATAAATCAGAGTTCATAAATCTCAGAAAAGAGGTGACAGATCTCAAGAAAGGGAGAGAAAAAATATATATATTTTAGAAATGGAGATTAAAGTAGACCTAACAGATAGATAGGCAAACATAACAGATAATGCCTTTAGAGAAATATAGGGTGGAAAGGGAAAATACTTTAAGAATAAAAATAGAAAGGTAAATAGATTTTAAAAAAATAATTATTGAAGATAAAGAAGATCCAATATAATTATAATAGGAGTTGTTACAGAAGAAAACCAAAGGAGTAGAATAACTAAAAACTATCATTCAAAAAAACATTTCCTGAAAACTATAAGGATTTAAAACTATATATTAAAGAACACGTCATTTAGCTAAGCATACCAACACAGATGGCCAACCCTAAGACATATTCTATTAAAATTTAGATTTTAAAGGAAAATAAAAAAATTTATTGGACATCTAGCATTTAAGATAATAAAATGTGATCCAAGAATTTTATATCAAGCAAAAGTGCCTTCCAAATATAAAGGCACAAACACACTACTAACATCAGGTAAGAATTCTGTGGGTATTGTTTCCATGAGTACTACTGAGGTATCTATCAGAGAATAAGCTTCACAAAACCAAAATGTCTATAGAGACAATGTTGTAAGGATATGTATTGAGTATTAACTATTGCAGAACAAAGATAGTTTGATGTTTAAAAGAAAGAGAGTACAGTTTATAATGGTTATATGATCTGTCAAGGTTCACCTCCTAAAAGGCAAAGAATGATAGGAACATATCAAAAAATGTTTAAGTGGTTTTCAGTAAAACAGTTGAAGTGTATTTAGTGTTGCTATTCTGAGACCAATGTGTATATTGTTGGGTAAAACAAATTAATAATTATATTCTAATTATTTCTTTTTTTTTTTTTTGAGAACCACAATTCTCAGAGTAGAAGAAAGGAAATAGAGATATAATAGAGAGAGGTTATAGTACAAACCCTAGAGTGCAAGTGGAATGGTCTTTTATTTGAATTGGAAATATCAGTATGAACTTATGAGATGTGATACACACACAGACACAATGTGTGTTTGTTTCCCATCTTTGTCCACTGAAAAGGCCTAGGAAGTGACTAGCCCAGTACACAGCCCTAGCACCATGATCATAATCTTTGAATATCATTTACTGCTAACAGAAACCTGGACTTCTTTGAAAAGGAGCAGATTACAGTATGCAATGGAAAATGCACAAGGTGAGACAAATATCTTCCTATACCAAAAACAAAGGAAATTATCAAAGACCTCTAATACCATGTCAAAAAGATTCAGAGGTCAACTTGAGGTTTCTACTGGCCAAAGATGGGGCAGTTTGAGCTTCAATGTGATTAAAAATTGCAGTGATTTGAAAGCCATCATATATGTTGAAATCCAGGAGTTCTTACTGATTTTTTTTTAAACCGGTTGACTTTGGAGGATGAAAGGAACACAATTTATAATCATGAAAACTGAAAAACAGATGGAAAGAATTAAGCTTTATCCTGTCTTTACTCTTTGAAGGCTTCTACTAGATAATTGAAGAAGAGGTAAGGGAAAGTGTCTCTTTATAAAAGTATTCCAACTAGAAAATGAGAAAAAACTATAAATTGGAATTATTTAGCAAGCCTGGCTCATTTACAAAATCATGAGATGGAATAAAATGGCTTTTGTTCTAAGCCACTAAATTTTGGGAGTAGTTTGTCATGCAGTATTAGATAATTGAAACATATCCAAATATTTTCTACATTTTTGTCTTGAGTGTACCAATTCTTCCAGTTAAAATTAAAATGTTTTCTTTTTTTCTGTCTTTAAATCTCTATACTCAAAAACTGCCTGAAAATCTTATGCTCTTTTTGTCAAGTTTTGAGTAGTTCAGTCTAAAAATCACCTTTTAATATACTTTGTGTCCTCACACTTTCTCTATCTTCTTTTACAGAATAATTATTTCCCACAATAGTGTCTAATTCTTCTTTCTCAGGAGTGTAAATGAGATTAAAGTCATCTCTTCTTTAGAAATAGCTACTGAATCATAGAAAATCATCATTATTTCTAATTTTTGTTAAAGGGCTTTATGGGATTAAACATGGCAATTAAGAGAAACTTCCTAGAATATAGACTATAAAATATAATTTTGTCAGCAGGGCAACTCAAATGTGGTTAGAATAAGATATTGCTTCAAGGGTCCCTGTGGGGATAGAATTCACCTTTCTTTTATTCTTTTTCTGTTCTTTTATTATTATTATTATTTTAGACAGGGTCTCACTCTGTCACCCAGGCTGGAGTACAGTGATCATGGCTCACTGTAGCCTCGACCTTCCCAGACTCAGGAGATCCTCCCATCTCAGCCCCCTGAGTAGCTGGGACTAATGTTGCACACCACCACACCCAGCTAATTTTTGTATTTTTTCTAGAGATGGTGTCTCGCTATGTTGCCCAGGTTGGCTTTGAACTCCTGGACTCAAGCAATCCTCCTACCCCAGCCTCCCAAAGTGTTGGGATTACGGGCGTGAGCCACCACGCCCCACAGAATTCACTTTTTAAATTAAAATACTTGTGTATGGCTGCAAGAATCATTTTAATTACCTGTTAGTTTTAAATGGGCTCAGTGAAAATGTTTGATAGAATCCTCAAATTTCTTTTTTTTTTTTTTTTTTTTTTTTTGAGACGGAGTCTCGCTCTGTCGCCCAGGCTGGAGTGCAGTGGCGCAATCTCGGCTCACTGCAAGCTCCGCCTCCCGGGTTCACGGCATTCTCCTGCCTCAGCCTCTCCGAGTAGCTGGGACTACAGGCGCCCGCCACCACGCCCGGCTAATTTTTTGTATTTTTAGTAGAGACGGGGTTTCACTGTGGTCTCGATCTCCTGACCTCGTGATCCGCCCGCCTCGGCCTCCCAAAGTGCTGGGATTACAAGCGTGAGCCACCGCGCCCGGCCCAAATTTCTTAAATAGGAGAAAAGACTGTGGGAATTTTATTGTTATTTCTTTTCGCTTCATACTTACCAAAATAAAACCATGAAGCAATTCAAGGAAGGAGCAGCCCTTCCAAAATTGAACTGAATTGATTAAGAAACCAAACAAAAAAACAAACAGTAACAGAGATTAAAAATGAGATTTGTAAACTTGGATCCTTTCTTGATATCTTAGAAATGTAAATCACACCTGGTTGGTAATGGAAACTTGTGTAAACTAATCTTACCTCCCACACATGAATATAAAATGGAAAAGACAAGATACCAAGTCATAAAACTAAAAAAAAATTTTCTTCCTTGGTAACAAGAAAGTAAGCTAAATATTACCAATTTGTAAGCAAATGCTTCTTTGAGTAATGATTCTTAATTTGGGAAGGTAGAGGGCATGGTTATAAACCTCTTTCAGGAATCCAAATTTTAAAAAGTCACAAACTCCTTCCAAAAATCTACATACGCACATGACAGGTGGCACATAATTTCAGGGGGCTCATGGAACCCTTAGTGCTCTGTGAGCTTCACATTAAGAAATTCTGACAAAGATGTCCACAATCCTCATAACTCTGGTAGAATTCATGGTGATTACATCCATATATGTGCCTTCTTAAACTTAAAACTTCTAGCAACTATCATTACCAATTTAGGAAACTAAAAAATATTGAAAATTTTCATACTTTTGTTTTGGTAACTATCTGCCATGTTTTGCTAACTAACATAATTTATTTTCTTAAAAAAAAGTAGGATTTAAATTCTAAATAAATTACATAATACTTGATTTTTTAGAACTTGAAGAACAAATTCCATATTGTAACTCTTTTTTTTTTGAGACAGAGTCTTGCTCTGTCACCCAGGCTGGAGTGCAGTGGCACGATCTTGGCTCACTGCAACCTCCACCTCCCAGGTTCAAGCAGTTCTCCTGCCTCAGCCTCCTGAGTAGCTGGGATTACAGGCATGTGCCACCACACCCAGCTAATTCTTTTTGTATTTTTAGTAGAGACAGGGTTTCACCATATTGGCCAGGCTTGTCTAGAGCTCCCAACCTTGTCATCTGCCCGCCTCGGCCTCTCAAAGTGCTGGGATTACAGGTGTGAGCCACTGCGCCTGGCCTGTATCTCTTTTTCACTTGATTTTTAAAATCCTATTTTTTCCCTTCCTTTTTCTGCTTATGCATATCTTAAATTTTCAGGATACCCTCAAGTGGCAAGTTGAGTTCATGCTCACATATACACAAGTTTTTACATTTTTTCTTCTAGTGGCCTTGCAATTCAGTTTCCTCATTACATTATATAGTCACTATTTTGTTTTTTTTTTAAACAGTCTTGCTCTGTTACCCAGGCTGGAGTGCAATATATAATGAGGAAATATATATATAATTATATATATAAAATAATATATATAAATATATATTATTTATAATTATTTATAATTATATATATTATTATATATATTTAAATGTATATATAATTATATATAAAGGAAATATATGTAATTATATATATATAAAGGAAATATATATATATAAATATAATGAGGAAAATGAACTCTTAAGAAAGTAATTTCAGTATGAGGTCCCAGGTTCATTCTCTGGCACCTCCACCAAAAAAAAAAAAAGTAATTTCAAAATTACAAAGTCATTATGAAATTACAGACACCTGAGTGCAAATCCCGTGTCTTCTGTTTACTAGCTGTGTGACATTCTCTCAATTCCCTCATCTGTAATATGGGGAAAATAGTACCCATGCTAAAGGATTTCTGTGAATTAAATTTGAAATAATTCATGCTTAGGGCCGGGACTGGCATATAGTTAAGACTACCTAAATATTTCTTATTTTTAGAATGGAATTTTATTGTACTTAGGAATTAAGCTCCCAGAAAGCAAATAAAGTGAAAAAAAAAAAACACTTTTAATTAAAATTCTCCTTGTATTGTATACTTGAAAATTGTTGAGAGTAGATTTTTAAGTGTTTTTGCCACAAAACAATGATAAATATGTGAAGTGATGCATATGTTAATTAGCTTGATTAGCCATTCCACAATATATAAATATGTCAAAACATCATGTTGTATACCATGAATATATACAATTTTTGTCAATTTAAAAACTAAAGTTTTTTTAGTTTTTTAAAAAACTAAAAGTTACCCTTGTAAATTTCATAAATCAATTATAAATTACAGTGTACGTAGATTTGTATATGGTGCATAACTCCCATTAATTAATTTAATTAATCTTTATTCCGGGCCTACTCTGTTCCAAGGACTATAATAGATGCTGAGACATGTAAGAATAAACAAGATTGATGAGATTCCTCTCCTCAGATAGCTCAGTCAGTGAGAAGACCTTAAATTACAAAATAGTGCAAAATATGCTATGATAGTGAAAGTATAGTGCTAGAGCGCTCTTACAATTTTTGTAGAAGCAGCCAGGGAAAAGTGACAGCTGAGTTATGAAAGGTGAGTAGAAGCAAACCAGTAAAGAAGGCAAAACAGAGACAAGGAGAGAAGAGGCTGAAGTCCTTAAGAGGTTATGTAGACTAGCGAACAATACATTCTTGGTTTCTTAACCCCAAGAAACCAAAGGGCAAGATCTCTGCTTATGCCTTCTTTGGGCAGACGTGCAGAGAATAACATAAGAAGGAAAACCCAGAGGTCCCTGTCAATTTTGCAGAATTTTCCACGAAGTGCTCTGAGAGGTGGAAGACAACATCTGGGAAAGAAAAGTCTAAATTTGATGAAATGGCCAAAGTGTGTAAAGAACGCTATGATTGGAAAATGAAGGATTATGGACCAGCTAAGAGAGGCAAGAAGAAGGATCCTAATGCCCCCAAAGGCCACCATCTGGGTTCTTCCTATTCTGTTCAGAATTCCGCCCCACAGTCAAATCCACAAACCTTGGCATCTCTATTGGAGATGTGGCAAAAAAGCTGGGTGAGATGTAGAATAACTTAAATGACAGTGAAAAGCAGCCTTACATCACTAAGGCGGCAAAGCTGAAAGAGAAGTATGTGAGAAGGATGTTGCTGACTGTAAGTCTACAGGAAAGTTTGATGGTGCAAAGGGTCCTGCTAAAGTTGCCCGGAAAGAAGTGGAAGAGGAAGATGAAGAAGACAAGGAGGAAGAAGAGGAGGAGGAGGAATAAAAAAAACTGTTTATCTGTAAAACAGCAACAAGAACAACAACAAAAGAGAGGTTATGTAAAGGAGTTTGTACTTAATCCTCAGGGCAGGGAAATGTCAATCATTTTTTAGGCAGCTATAGTTAAGTTGACTAATGTTGTACAAATATTAATTTGGAATGCAGAAAGACTGGAGGCCTCTTTTTACAGAAAAATGACAGTTAATAAATATATAGAGAAATGATTGACAAACCACTGCTTTGCAGCTTTAAAATAATAATTTGGGCAAGAATCATTAATGGATGGCAAAATTCATGGGTGAAAGGATGGTGGGGAACAAGACAGTCACATGAAGATCTTCAAATTTTCATCCCACAGATGATTTACTAATTACAAAGAGCATCCTTACCACGGAGAGATCTGGCAAACTTGACATTATATGTCCCCTGATGCAATGCAGCAACAAGTTGTTATGGGATAAAGTGTGTGTCTCCAAAATCTATATGTTGAAGTCCTAATCCAGTTCCTCAGAATGTGACTATATTTGGAGGCAGTGCCTTTAAAGAGGTAATGAAGAAAAAATAAGGTCATATGGGTAGACCCTAATTCAATATGATTGGTGTCCTTATAAGAAGAGGAGATTAGGAGACGGGCATGGTGGCTCATGCCTGTAATCCTAACACTTTGAGAGGCCAAGGTGGGCAGATCACTTAAGGTCAGGAGTTCAAGACCAGCCTGGCCAACATGGTGAAACCCCGTTTCTAATAAAAATTCAAAACTTAGCCGGGCATGGTGATACCCACCTGTAGTCCCAGCTACTTGGCAGGCTGAGGCAGGAGAATCGCTTGAACCCAGGAGGTGGAGGTTGCAGTAAGCCAAGATCACGCCACTGCACTCCAGCCTGGGCAATGCAGCAAGACTCCATCTCGGAAAAAAAAAAAAAAAAAGAGGCGATTAGGACACAGACTTACCCAGAGGAAAGATCACGTGAAGCCACCAGGAGAAGATCTCCATCTATAAGCCAAAGAGAAGCCCTCAGAAGATGCCAACCCAGACGACCCCTTGATCTTAGGCTTCTGGCCTCCAGAATTGTGAGACAGTAAATTTTTGCTTTTTAAGCCACCCAGTCTGTGGATCTTGTTAGGGCAGCTCTACCAAACTACCACAGAAGTACAGACTTTTGTCAATATTTTTGCCAAAAATATTTTGAATAATCTAGTTAGGTCTCTACCTTACTTCCAATCTACAGGAAATACAGGAGATATAAGTGTAAGTTAAATAACAATAAAGAAGCAATCAGACCAGGTGTAGTGGCTTACGCCTGTAATCCGAGCACTTTGTGAGGCCGAGGCTATCAGATCGCTTGAGCCCAGGAACTCAGGGCCAACCTAGGCAACACAGCAAGACCCTGTCTCTACAAAAAGATTACAAAAATTAGCTGGGCATGGTGGTGTGTGCCTGTAGTCCTAGCTACTTGGGAGGCTGAGCTGGGAAGATTGCTTGAGCACAGGAGGCGGAGGTTGCAGTGAGCTAAGATTGTGCCACTGCACTCCAGCCTGCACGATGGAGCCAGAACCTGTCTCAAAAAGAAAAAAAAAAAAGCAACGAGACAAAATCAGAATATGGAACATTTTACGACAACTAATCTGAAATTGTCAAACAAGGCAAAGTTTGAAAAACATAAACAAATCAATGTTGGAAGGAATGGCTATTCAAAATGAAAAGACATTAAAGAAATCTAATAACCAAACACCATGTGTAGACATTTACTGGACTCTACATGGGAGAAGGAAGATATTTTTATAGTGTAAAAACATTTTTGGGACAATTGGAGAAATTTAAATATAGTTTTTATGTTAGGTGATATTATGGAATTATTGTTCATATGCGCAGGTGTAACGATGGTACTATGTTTATGTAGGAGAACGTCCTTATCTAGATATTCATGCTGAAACATTTAGGGGTAGAGATGTTGCCAAAGTTACTTTCAAAGAGTTTAGGGGGCTGGGCGTGGTGGCTCACACCTGTAATCCCAGCACTTTGGGAGGCCAAGGCGGGTGGATTACTTGAGGTCAGGAGTTGGAGACCAGCCTGGTCAACACGGTGAAACCCCATCTCTACTAAAAATAGAAAAAAAACTAGCTGGGCATGGTGGCATGCGCCTGTAATCCCAGCTACATGGGAGGCTGTGGCTTGAGAATTGCTTGAACCTAGGAGGGGGAGGTTGCAGTGAGCTGAGATGGCGCCACTGCACTCCAGCCTGGGTGACAGAGTGAGCTTCTGACTCAGCAAACAAATAAACAACAGCAACAACAAAACCACCCTCTCCCACAAAAAACCCCAAAGATGTTTAGGGAAAAAAAATTATAGATGTATATATAGAGAAAAAGCGGCAGAAAACACATTTAGCAAAATGTTAAATGGTGAATCTGAGAGATATGCGGGAGCCAATCACATTATTTTTCAACTTTTCAAAGAATTTTATTGAAAAAAACAAACAAACAACAAAAGACCAAAGGCCACCTGAAGTTCAGAGAGAATGCCATTGTAATATTCCAAGGGAAACATGACAGTTATCTAGACTAGGGTAGTGCTAATGGAGATGGAGAGAAGAAGATGAATTTGGAAACAAATTCTTAAAATAGAATTGACAGGATTTGCTGATAGTTTGAGATGTGGTAGGGGACATTGATTATGAGGAGAGGAGAATTCTGGAATGGACAATGATGTAGATGGATGATGGTTCTCCTGACGTAGGAAATAAAGGTGGAGGAGGAGGAGCTACTTTGGGGGAGATGATGAAATAAACTTTGGGCAACGATAACCATCAAACAGGATTTCTAGACCTACAAAGCTGTCATGATAACCACATTGTGGTGAGGACCTGCTTGGAAGGTCACTGATTTTTCCCTAGATGATGTTTTAATGTAGTTTTTTTTAAACCCAGTCTCACTCTGTCTCACTCTGTCACCCAGGCTGGAGTGCGGTGTTGCGATCTCAGCTCACTGCAGCCTCTGCCTCCCAGGTTCAAGTGATTCTTCTGCCTCAGCCTCCGAAGTAGCTGGGGTTACAGGCGACTGCCACCACTGCCGGCTAATTTTTTTTTTTTTTGTATTTTTAGTAGAGATGGGGTTTCACCATATTGGCCAGGCTGGTCTCAAACTCCTGACCTCAGGTGATCCACCTGCCTCAGCCTCCCAAAGTGCTGGAATTACAGGCATGAGCCACTGTGCCTGGCCTTAATGCAGTTTTGTAAGACCAAGAACTATGCTGGGCACTTACAAATACATTGCATATATGGTCCTAATAGAGTCCATTGAAATAGCTACTTGGCATATTTGTTTTTCTCTGAGCCCTGGTTCCTCACCGTAAAACAGGGATAATACTTACATAAATACTTGTTATAATTAGTTCAGGAAAGCAGGAATTGCATTGTTTCCCAGATGCCCACTATTCTATCTTTGTATATAGTAAGTGCTTAATAAATATATGTTGATTTAGCTACAACAGTTTCTGAAATTTCCCCATATTCACCCTTCATTTTACCAGTAGACAGGCTTGTGCTATGACTAGTTACAACAAACCTATTGATTTGTCCATGTCCTAAGATAAGAATCCAGGATAATATAATGGAGTATATTAAGTTTATAGAAGACATCTATAATTTCATTAAATCCTGACTATAGTCATGACAATGTTACTTCTTCAGTTATAAATGAAGGAATTGACTCTTGGAAAGTTTACATGGCAGTGACTTAGCCCATGTTTTAGCTGGTAAGAAGTGGAACTAAGAACGGAAAACAGACATAAGCTGTTTCCAACTACCCCAGGGTGCTGTAGAAAATGCTGGGTTTGAAAATTACAGAAGAAGAAATGAAACAACTGTGAATTATATGCAATACTAGACATTGCTTCGAGTAATGTACCATGATGCTCGACACAGGCCTCAAGTTTCACTTTTTATTTTAGGAATATTTTTATAATGTAAAAAACATTTTTGGGACAATTGGAGGAATTTAAATATAGTTTATATGTTAGGTGATATTATGGAATTATTGTTCATATGCTTAGGTGTAACAATGGTACTATATTTATGTAGGAGAATATCCTTACATCGCTGAGCAGAGATTGAAATTCATGAGAGGTGAGGGTGCTGTATGTGCACGCCTGCATAGACACCACCTTTCACTGGTGATTAAATTAGAATAGTAAACATTTAAATTTATGTCCAAAGACAAATTTAAACCTAAGTCTTTAGAGAGGGGGAAACAGGTTAGTAACCCATCACAACTCTAACTCAACATTGGTTGAATTTGTTGTCAGATTATCACAATTTTAAAGGTGTCTAAGGATAACTTGATAAATAGATCATCTTAAGGCACATGTAAAAAGATCACAAATTTAATGCAATTTTTTTCCTTTTTTTTTTTGAGATAGAATCTCACTTCCTCACCAAGGCTGGAGTGCAGTGGCGCTATCTTGGCTCACTGGAACCTCTGTCTCCTGGGTTCAAGAGATTCTTGTGCCTCAGCCTCCCCAGTAGCTGGGAGTATAGTCGGTTAATTTTTGTATTTTTATTAGAGTCAGGGTTTCACCATGTTGGCTAAGCTGGTCTCAAACTCCTGAGATCGAGTGATCCACCCGCCACTGCCTCCCAAAGTGCCGGGATTACAGATGTGAGCTACCATGCACCGGGTCCAAAATATTTCATAAGTTCTACATGTTCAGAGTTTGGTTTCATTTGAAATTTCTGTAGCACACTTGTTGTCTTCTCTTAATATATCTCTGAGACTTACTGGAAAAGCACTTTTGAGTTAACTATATCAAAAGGAATACTTTATTTTTGTGAATTATAAATGACTTGTACTGTATCAGAAATAATACCAAAGTTGTCTCAGAATGATAGATATTGGCCAGTAACTTTTATACTTAGGCAAGTTAGAATAATGTAAATAATTAGTAGAAGTGCCTCTGTTCAGAAAGCTCACTAATGTACCTAAAATACCCACCATTAAAGTTCTGTTGCTGCTAAGCGTTGCCCTGGTTTCAGATGTTACCTTAAAAAAAGTAAGCACTCCTAGCAAGGAAATTAAGTCTCAGGTAATGCTTCATTGTGTCTTTCATTCATTCACGTTTATTCCCTTATTCCTATGGAGTTTTTTTTATAACATATGTTTTTTTGGGGTATAATATACATACAGTAAAATTTACATTTTTTAGGTGAATGGTTTGATGAGTTTTGAAAAATATATATGGTCATATAACCACCACCACTCCGAGATATATCACCCCTGAGATATATCCCGAGACATATATCTATATCAAGAGAGTAATATATCATCCTCTTGTCTTATTATCAGTCTTCTCCCCTCCTTCCCCAGTCCCTGCTAGCCACTGATTTGATTTATGTTTCAATAGATTGATTGAGATATGGCCTCACTATATTGCCCAGGCTGGTGTGCAGTGACTATTCACAGGCTCCATCATAGCAGACTGTGGCCTCCAATGATCCTCCTGCCTCAGCCTCCTGAGTAGGTGGGAATACAGGCACTCATCACCACGCCAACAGTTTTATGTCTGATAGGCTAGTTACCATGCTGGGTGCTAGGGATACCAAGACAATAAGATCTAGTCCCTGTAGAGAAAGAGTTTGTCATTAAGTGAGGAGATGAACTTGTTAACAGAATATTACCACAGAGTAAATGCTATTACAAAGGTATGAATGACATACTTTGGTAGCACAAAAGGCATACGACTAACTGTGTAAATTGAGAATGCCTCATTAAGGAGATGGCTATTCAGTTGGGTCCTGAAAGGATGAGTTGAAATAGGGCAAACAAAGAAGGTGGGATAAGACTTTCCAGCTGGAACCAGTATCTGCACATAAACATTCAGTTATGAATGTTTCTGTGTCTTCTGAAAAGGAGGTGAAGATAAGTGTGAAATCTATCTGTCCAAGGTGTAAGTAATAAAAAGCTAATATTCCTTCCTTCCTTCCTTCCTTCCTTCCTTCCTTCCTTCCTTCCTTCCTTCCTTCCTTCCTTTCCTTCCTTCCTTCCTTTCTTTCTCTCTTTCTCTCTTTCTCTCTTTCTCTCTTTCTCTCTTTCTCTCTTTCTCTCTTTCTCTCTTTCTCTCTTTCTTTCTTTCTTTCTTTCTTTCTTTCCGTCTCTGGCCCAGGCTACAATCTACTCGGCTTGCTGCTGCCTGTGCCGCGGACTGCCTGGGACTGCCGGCGCCCGCCACCGCTGCCTCCCTTTTCTCCTTTGGATGCAGGCACGCGTTAGCCATCTTGGCCACGCTGGTCGCCAGCTCCTGACGCCGAGTGCTCTGCCCGCCTCAGCCTCCCGAGGTACTGGGACTACAGACGGAGTCTCGCTCACCCAGTGCTCGGTGTTGCCCGGGCTGAAGGGCGGTGGCGTGCTCTGGCCTCGCGGCAGCCTCTACCCCCCGGCCACCTGCCTTGGCCTGCCAGGGTGCTGGGATTGCAGCCCCTGCCCGGCCGCCGCCCCATCTGGAAGGTGGGGAGCGCCTCTGCCCGGCCGCCCCGTCTGGGAGGTGAGGAGCACCTCTGCCTGGCCGCCCCGTCTGGGAGGTGAGGAGCGCCTCTGCCCGGCCGCCCCGTCTGGGAAGTGAGGAGCGCCTCTGCCCGGCCACCCACCGTCTGGGAAGTGAGGAGCGCCTCTGCCCGGCCACCCACCGTCTGGGAAGTGAGGAGCGCCTCTGCCCGGCCACCCACCGTCGGGGAAGTGAGGAGCGCCTCTGCCCGGCCACCCACCGTCTGGGAAGTGAGGAGCGCCTCTGCCCGGCCACCCACCGTCTGGGAAGTGAGGAGCGCCTCTGCCCGGCCACCCACCGTCTGGGAAGTGAGGAGCGCCTCTGCCCGGCCACCCACCGTCTGGGAAGTGAGGAGCGCCTCTGCCCGGCCACCCACCGTCTGGGAAGTGAGGAGCGCCTCTGCCCGGCCGCCCCCGTCCGGGAAGAAGTGAGGAGCGCCTCTGCCCGGCCGCCCCGTCCGGGAAGAAGTGAGGAGCGCCTCTGCCCGGCCACCCACCGTCTGGGAAGTGAGGAGCGCCTCTGCCCGGCCACCCACCGTCTGGGAAGTGAGGAGCGCCTCTGCCCGGCCACCC
Organism: Symphalangus syndactylus; assembly: GCF_028878055.3. Taxonomy (NCBI): domain Eukaryota; kingdom Metazoa; phylum Chordata; class Mammalia; order Primates; family Hylobatidae; genus Symphalangus; species Symphalangus syndactylus. Next base: position 44,035,672 of record NC_072432.2, read on the forward strand.
ACCGTCTGGGAAGTGAGGAACCCCTCTGCCCGGCCACCCACCGTCTGGGAAGTGAGGAACCCCTCTGCCCGGCCACCCACCGTCTGGGAAGTGAGGAGCGCCTCTGCCCGGCCACCCACCGTCTGGGAAGTGAGGAGCGCCTCTGCCCGGCCACCCACCGTCTGGGAAGTGAGGAGCGCCTCTGCCCGGCCACCCACCGTCTGGGAAGTGAGGAGCGCCTCTGCCCGGCCACCCACCGTCTGGGAAGTGAGGAGCGCCTCTGCCCGGCCACCCACCGTCTGGGAAGTGAGGAGCGCCTCTGCCCGGCCGCCCTGTCTGGGAAGTGAGGAGCGCCTCTGCCCGGCCACCCACCGTCTGGGAAGTGAGGAGCGCCTCTGCCCGGCCACCCATCGTCTGGGAAGTGAGGAGCGCCTCTGCCCGGCCGCCCCGTCCGGGAAGAAGTGAGGAGCGCCTCTGCCCGGCCGCCCCGCCCGGGAAGAAGTGAGGAGCGCCTCTGCCCGGCCGCCCCGTCCGGGAAGAAGTGAGGAGCGCCTCTGCCCGGCCGCCCCGTCCGGGAAGAAGTGAGGAGCGCCTCTGCCCGGCCACCCACCGTCTGGGAAGTGAGGAGCGCCTCTGCCCGGCCGCCCCGTCTGGGAAGTGAGGAGCGCCTATGCCCGGCCGCCCCGTCTGGGAAGTGAGGAGCGCCTCTGCCCGGCGGCCCCGTCTGGGAAGTGAGGAGTGCCTCTACCCGGCCGCCCCGTCTGGGAAGTGAGCAGTGCCTCTGCCCGGCCGCCCCGTCTGGGAAGTGAGGAGCGCCTCTGCCCGGCCACCCACCGTCTGGGAAGTGAGGAGCGCCTCTGCCCGGCCACCCACCGTCTGGGAAGTGAGGAGCGCCTCTGCCCGGCCACCCACCGTCTGGGAAGTGAGGAGCGCCTCTGCCCGGCCACCCACCGTCTGGGAAGTGAGGAGCCCCTCTGCCCGGCCACCCACCGTCTGGGAAGTGAGGAGCGCCTCTGCCCGGCCACCCACCGTCTGGGAAGTGAGGAGCGCCTCTGCCCGGCCACCCACCGTCTGGGAAGTGAGGAGCGCCTCCGCCCGGCCACCCATCGTCTGGGAAGTGAGGAGCGCCTCCGCCCGGCCGCCCCGTCCGGGAAGAAGTGAGGAGCGCCTCTGCCCGGCCGCCCCGCCCGGGAAGAAGTGAGGAGCGCCTCTGCCCGGCCGCCCCATCCGGGAAGAAGTGAGGAGCGCCTCTGCCCGGCCGCCCTGTCCGGGAAGAAGTGAGGAGCGCCTCTGCCCGGCCGCCCCCGTCCGGGAAGAAGTGAGGAGCGCCTCTGCCCGGCCGCCCTGTCTGGGAAGTGAGGAGCGCCTCTACCCGGCCGCCCCGTCCGGGAAGAAATGAGGAGTGCCTCTGCCCGGGCGCCCCATCCGGGAAGAAGTGAGGAGCGCCTCTGCCCGGCCGCCCCATCCGGGAAGAAGTGAGGAGCGCCTCTGCCCGGCCGCCCCATCCGGGAAGAAGTGAGGAGCGCCTCTGCCCGGTCACCCATCGTCTGGGAAGTGAGGAGCGCCTCTGCCCGGCCACCCACCGTCTGGGAAGTGAGGAGCGCCTCTGCCCGGCCGCCCCGTCTGGGAAGTGAGGAGTGCCCCTACCCGGCCGCACCATCTGGGAAGTGAGCAGCGCCTCTGCCCGGCCGCCCCGTCCGGGAAGAAGTGAGGAGCGCCTCTGCCCGGCCGCCCCCGTCCGGGAAGAAGTGAGGAGCGCCTCTGCCCGGGCGCCCCGTCCGGGAAGAAATGAGGAGCGCCTCTGCCCGGCCGCCCCGTCCGGGAAGAAGTGAGGAGCGCCTCTGCCCGGGCGCCCCGTCCGGGAAGAAATGAGGAGCGCCTCTGCCCGGCCGCCCCGTCCGGGAAGAAGTGAGGAGCGCCTCTGCCCGGCCGCCCCGTCTGGGAAGTGAGGAGCGCCTCTGCCCGGCCGCCCCGTCCGGGAAGAAATGAGGAGCGCCTCTGCCTGGGCGCCCCATCCGGGAAGAAGTGAGGAGCGCCTCTGCACAGCCACCCACCGTCTGGGAAGTGAGGAGCGCCTCTGCCCGGCCGCCCCATCGGGGAAGAAGTGAGGAGCGCCTCTGCCCGGCCACCCATCGTCTGGGAAGTGAGGAGCGCCTCTGCCCGGCCACCCACCGTCTGGGAAGTGAGGAGCGCCTCTGCCCGGCCGCCCCGTCCGGGAAGAAGTGAGGAGCGCCTCTGTCCGGCCGCCCCGTCCGGGAAGAAGTGAGGAGCGCCTCTGCCCGGCCGCCCCGTCTGGGAGGTGAGGAGCGCCTCTGCCCGGCCACCCATCGTCTGGGAGGTGAGGAGCGCCTCTGCCAGGCCACCCATCGTCTGGGAGGTGAGGAGCGCCTCTGCCCGGCCACCCATCATCTGGAAAGTGAGGAGCGCCTCTGCCCGGCTGCCCCATCTGGGAAGTGAGGAGTGCCTCTGCCCGGACACCCATCGTCTGGGAGATGAGGAGCGCCTCTGCCCGGCCGCCCATCGTCTGGGAAGTGAGGAGCGCCTCTGCCCGGCCACCCATCGTCTGGGAAGTGAGGAGCGCCTCTGCCCGGCCACCCATCGTCTGGGAAGTGAGGAGCGCCTCTGCCCGGCCACCTATCGTCTGGGAAGAAGTGAGGAGCGTCTCTGCCTGGCCGCCCCGTCTGGGAAGTGAGGAGCCCCTCTGCCCGGCTGCCCCGTGTCTGGGTAGAAGTGAGGAGCTCCTCTGCCTGGCCGCTCCGTCTGGGAGGTCTACCATGGAAACCAGAAGCAATGTGGGGGCTGGATGTGGTGGCTCACGCCTGTGGTCCCGGCACTCTAGGGGGCAAGGCGGGTTGATCACTTCGGACTAGGAGTTCGAGACCAGTATGGCCAACTTGGCGAAACATGAAGAATACAACAGACAAACCAACCAACCAACTCAATGACAACAAAACAGGTCTACCCTGGAGTCATACTCTAATTTTTTCTATTTTCCTCCCTTTCTGATCCTTTATCCCACTTTCTTTTTCTTCCTCTTCCTTCTCCCTCTTCTTTGTCAAATAGAGGATTGAGTTATTATCACTGATCCATATAAAGTCCCTCTCTCATTTATTTTAACTCCCACCCCCATTTTTATTCCCCGACTTCCCATGTGCAACCTTCCTAATATGTTTGATACGCATCTTTTTGTTTGTATGTATTTTTAGAAAATGTTTATTGTTTTTGTATGCAAAAAAAATTAATAAAAAAAAAAAGAAAAAAAAAAAAAAAAAAAAAAAGCTAATATTCTGGCCCTCATAAATTTGCACCCAATTTTAAGCTTCTAGACTCACCTGTATGCCTGAGCTAAAGGCATACTCTGTTATTAATGCTTCAGCAGCTATTTCTGCCATGTGTCTTTGTAGTTTAATTTTTAATTTTTTTTTTATTTTTTTTTTGAGACGGAGTCTTGCTCTGTCGCCTAGGCCAGAGTGCAGTGGCGCTATCTCGGCTCACTGCAAGCTCCGCCTCCCGGGTTCACGCCATTCTCCTGCCTCAGCCTCCAGAGTAGCTGGGACTACAGGTGCCCGCCACCACGCCCGGCTAATTTTTTGTATTTTTAGTAGAGACGGGGTTTCACCATGTTCGCCAGGATGGTCTCGATTTCCTGACCTCGTGATCCGCCCGCCTCGGCCTCCCAAAATGCTGGGATTACAGGCGTGAGCCACCGCACCCGGCCCTTGTAGTTTAATTTTTAATTACACAATGAAAGGCTCAAGTTTGAATCTTCAGCAAACAGTGAGCAAAGTAATGGAATTTGAAGCATTGACAAATAGATAAGAAGCTTTTGTATTGGGGAAAATTTATTGGGTTCTCTCTAGTCTCATATTCAGTTATGACCCTCCCCACCCAACTCCATCCATACTGAACTTTTGCTCCTTCCATGCAACATTCTCACCCTTCCTAGCCTTTAAACATATGCCATTCTCTTGTCCTGGACACTCCTCCTTGAAGGTAGGTTATCTCCACCCACCTTCACCCAGCTGATTGTCTTTCATGCCCTTCCTCAGCCATTCTCAGTGTTCAGAGAATACAGTATTTTCCTATTGTGTCCTTATCACTGTGTCATAATTGCTTGTATAATTCTCTATCACCCCCCATAAACTCTAAGCTCTTTGATAGCCTATTGAAATCCTTTTTGAAATAGATCCTCTGTAAATATTCTGGGAACAAAGGAATGAATAACTTGAGTTCAGACTTAAATTCACCCAATTTAACTGGATTAAATGAGAAATAATTTGGAAATGTATAAACGTTCTTTGAACAATTTGGTATACAAACACCTTTGATATTTAGGGCTGAGTTTGGGGATTAAATTGTAAGGAAGAATAGAGATCAAAATGTAATTGGTTAAATGTAAGTCTTTTGTAAAAATTCTGGGAAATGCATATTAACAGCATAACCCCATATCTATTTTTGCAATATTTAGCCTACGTAAGTTATATTATTTAAGTGCATTTATCCATTGGATGAAGGATTTCAAAAGTGAGGGGAAAAAAATCATCATTCCAGCAATGATTTGCCATTACAGGCCTGAAGTGCCACAGGCACCAAACCACCCAAAATCTATACAGTATGAGTCACAAACCAAACAGGTCTTTACTCTGCCTGAATTCCAGTCCCTAATCACAAGTTAACTGTGAACATAATATTTTAAGATAAAAGAACTAATCCTACAAGGGACATTTATTTCACACATTTCTGTATATCTAGAGTAGCCAAACAATAACATATGTATTTTAATCATGAAATAGTTCATAGTTAATATGGGTTCATATTCTAAATACACTCTCTTTAAGGAAATAAAAAAAATTTAGAATCATTTCTAGAGCACTTTCCTCCTCAAAATTTTTTGTATTTCCAGTAAGATGGAGCAATTGGAGGCGGGGCCCAGTGGTTCATGCCTATAATCTCAGCACTTTGGGAGGCCGAGGCAGGTGGATCACTTAAGGTCAGGAGTTCGAGACCAGCCTGGCCAACATGGTGAAACCCCATTTCTACTAAGAATACAAAGATTAGCTGGGTGTATGGTGGTGGGCGCCTGTAATCCCAGCTACTTGGGAAGCTGAGGCAGAATTGCTTGGACCCAGGGGGATTGCGTGACAGATCAAGACTCCGTCACAAAAAAAAAAAAAGAAGCAGCAGTTTGTCCTGTGGATAGATTGTGTTGTGGTGCGTAGTAGGCACAAATTTGTTGACAGTCTCAAATAGGCTCAAATAGGTATAAGGAAATCTAGAATCTAAACCCAGCTCAAGCTCCATGGGAGTAGGTAAATTACTTAACCTAACAGTAGACTAATAAATGATATAGATTATGTGGTATATTAGAAAGTGATCATTGCTTTTGGAAAGAAAAGGATAAGCAAAATTGAAAAGATCAAGAGTGGGGGTATATGCTTAGGTGGGTGCTTTGCTTGACATATATGAGCCATCAGTAAAATATTATCATTATTATTACTTTAGTTTTCTCATATGTAAATAGAAACATTAGGTTGAATGATTCTTAGAACTTGAAAAAAGTTGTGTTCTAGTGGGCTCTATTGCAAACTCTTTAGAGTTATTCCAAGTTTTATAAAGTTATTATACTTCTATTTGTTGCTTGAAAGTTTTTTGTTTTCATGTTCCTTGTGATTTCTGTGAAAGTGTCTGTCCTCTAATGATGTAAGAATAATCAAATAATTTTAAAAATTAATTTTTAAGTGATATAAACTCCAAATACAATTTTTAGTGTGCTTTGGAAAAATTATGTAATAGTATTAGATAGTATCTGTTAGGCCTGTTTCCTTTAAATCTTGTCTTTTTGGTCATTGATTCATGATTATTTTAAGTTTTCAACAAATATTGACACACAGTCCTATTCTAACACATTCGTGTTTGAAATTGATGTAGTTATCGTCGTCTTCTTGGAAATAGACATTTGCAGCACACCTGTTAAGACTGATTCCCAAAGACTGTTGAGCATCATAAAAGTAGATGTTCTGTGTTGCTATAAATTGTAAGCTAGAAGACAGACTGTCAGCCCCAGTTGAGTTTCTAGATGAGTATTAATTTTTTAAAAAATTAAAGAAAAGAGAAAAAAAGGAGAAGCCCTCAAATGTTTAAACCAACTTAATCATCTTGCGTTAATAGAGGACATAGAAAGGGTGTATATAATGCATGTTGTTTCTATAGCAATCTTACTATTCCTTTGCCTGCACAGGTACCTAGATTCTAGCAAAGCAAAATGTATGATAGTCCTAAATGTTCTACTATCCTAATTATCTTCCATTGTTTATCCTCTTTTATTTATTTTAGCTGGTTTAAATTATACCTTCATGAGTTCCAGAAATTTGGTAGAAATATTTCAATAATTAAAAATATATATCTATTAGTTATCTATTGCCACACAACAAGTTACCCATCAAATCAGGCAGGTTAAAGCAACAAATGTTTATTATTTCACCTCATTTCTGAGAATCAGGAATCTGGGAGTGACTTAGCTGTGTGGTTCTGCATAAGGGATTCTCAAGTTTTTAGCTGAGGCTGCAGTCATCTCAAGACTCAAGTAGGACTGGAGTATCGACTTCCAAACTTATTAATGTTATTTGCAAGCCATAGGTCCTCAGCAGTGAGCCTGCCTATCATAGCTAGCATCATCACCCAGAACAAGGGATCTGAACAGAGGGTGATGAAAGCTGCAATGTCTTTTATAACTGAATGTCACTACTGACATGCCATCACTTCTGCTGTATTCCAGTGGTCACAGAGACTACTCCTAGTGCAGTGTGGGTAGGAGCTATACATGGGTGAGAGAACTGGGAGACAGAGATCATTGGGGGCCATCATGGAGGCTGGCTACCACAATATATATTTAACTACTTGGTCTATAAAATGACCTGAATCTTAGTAATAAACGTGATTAATATGAAACAAGCTGGAATTTAAGATGAAAGCACTAAATAGAATAAATAAGTATATTAAATCATGATTCCTTATAAAATGCTAATGTCGTGCCACCGCACTCCAGCCTGGGTGACAGAGCAAGACTCCATCTCAAAAAAAAAAAAAAATGCTAATGACTTGCAGTAGATGCTGTGATACATGTTCTATTCATTCCCTACTTCACGACTGAAGCACTAAGTCCTTCTGACTGCTGGTAACTTACAGTTCCCATCCCAGCTGCATTCTCTTTCAAAAGACTGTAGACCTGCCGTCTACAAAGTCGAAGTGTGTGGGGAGGAGGAAGCCCACATCGATGACTGATTACTGTGTGAATATAAATATCCTTTTGTTTCAGTTAAGCACAGTTCTGCAAAAATATTCCACAGTGGTTGATCCCCAAAGCATTTCTCAATGAACTCCCTGCACTCTCCAACTCAGAGTCAGCTTCCCAGGGAGGCCAAATTGCAACACTGAGAAAGCTTCGGTGTCTATGTATATTCATTAAAAATCAAGACTAAGCTGAGGATCCTAGTGGGATTTGGTTGATGGGGTTCTTTTTACTAGGTTCTTTTTGTTTTGCTTTGCGCAATTACACGTGCTCTTATATAACAATGTAACAGGGCCAGCGTGGTGGCTCACGCCTGTAATTCCAGCACTTCGGGAGGCCGAGGCAGGCAGATTGCCTGAGCTCAGGAGTTCGAGACCAGCCTGGGCAACATGAGGAAACCCAGCCTCTACTAAAAATACAAAAAACTGGCTGTGCGTTGTGGTGCGCGCCTGTAAATCCCAGCCTGTAATCCCAGCTACTCAGGAGGCTGAGGCACGAGAATGGCTTGAACCTGGGAGACAGAGGTTGCAGTGAGCTGAGGTTGTGCCACTGCACTACAGCCTGGGCTAGAGAGTGAGACGCTGTCTCAAAAAAAAAAAAAAAAGAAGAAGAAGAAGAAAAGAAAAGAAAAAGAAAAAATAGCCGGGTGTGGTGGCACACGCCTGTAAGTCCCAGCTACTCAGGAGGCTGAGGTGGGAGAAGCACTTGAGCCTGGGAAGCAGAGGTTGCAGTGAGTGGAGACTGCACCACACTGCACTCCAGCTTGGGTGACAGAGCCAGACCCTATCTAAAACATATATATACATATATATATGTATGTATATATATGTACATATACATATACGTATATATGTATTATGTATATATAAAACATATATATACATAAAATATATATACACAAAATATATATAAGTAAATGTTTTATACATGCATATAAAACAAATGGAAATGAGAAACTTTACTCAGCTTGGATACTGTGATAAATGTTCATCGTACTCAAATATAAACATGTACAATACATATGCTAATATACATATACGTATATAGTGGGATGTTATGGTTGCAAGATTGTGGAGACACTTTCCTGCATCTTGCATTTCTTGTTAGAAATACTTCCTGGAAACCTTTCTGTCAATAGCTCTAATTATTTATTTTTAATGATTACATAATATTTCATGGTGCAAACGTACCATTATCTCTTCAGAGGGAACATTGTGTAATGAAAAGGAGCTTTAAAAATGGTTGTTCTTACTCTTCTTGATCTAGTGCACCTGGAAGCTCTCAGCCAAGGGAGCTCCACTTGCAAATTGATTGGTTGCTACTGGAAGGGACAGATTATCCCTTTGTGATAACTCTTTTTCAAGTGGGAAAAAGTGCCAAATATTTGGAAATAATAGCTGAGGTTCATAGGAATCATGATTATAAGGATTTGTCAGGTGGCTTGATTTGAAGAGTACTTAAAGATATTTAGTCTTTCTAAAATCACAGATCTTAATCTTGTTTTAAAGCTTAAGACTCTTCGAGACTTCCATTCCCCTTAGATGATCCAAATTCCTTAAACCAGCTTATTAGGCATTTCAAAACCTGTCTAGTTCTCTGTAGCTATATCTCCTCCTTTGCACTCAATTCTTAAACCACTCTGAACTATTGAGCGTTACCTTTGAAGCTTGATTATGTAACTGATTTCTGAACTTTTTGATATGCTTCTTATCCCTTTGAACTACCCTACTCATTGCCTTCCTAATTTTTATGCATTTTTCAAGTCTTGACCTTGCCATCACCTTCCTTGAAATGCCTTGGCTTGATTTCTATACCTGTTAAGGACTCTTTACTAAGTGCTGCCACAATGCCTATTATTGCAATTATTTATTCAATTATACATCTTTCCTGGACTCCTACATCCTAGAGAGAGTGTCTGTTTGCTGCATATCCCCTGTGCCTGGCACATAAGAGGTGCTCAATACAAGCTGTTGAATGAATGAATGACAAAAAACAAAGGCTGCTAAGAAGAATGTAAGGCTGATTTGGGAACTAAGGAGATAACCTATCCAAACAGGTAAGGGTGCCATACCTTGAATTTAATGTTTAGCAATCCACGGTGAAGACTTTTTTTTATTATTACTATACTTTAAGTTTTAGGGTACATGTGCACAACGTGCAGGTTTGTTACATATGTATACATGTGCCATGTTGGTGTGCTGCACCCATTAACTCGTCGTTTAGCATTAGGTATATCTCCTTCCCCCTCCCCCCTCCCCCCCACCCCACAACTGTCCCCGGTGTGTGATGTTCCCCTTCCTGTGTCCATGTGTTCTCATTGTTCAATTCCCACCTATGAGTGAGAACATGCGGTGTCTGGTTTTTTGTCCTTGCGATAGTTTGCTGAGAATGATGGTTTCCAGCTTCATCCATGTCCCTACAAAGGACATGAACTCATCATTTTTTATGGCTGCATGGTATTCCATGGTGTATATGTGCCACATTTTCTTAATCCAAGAAATTTGCTAATATTTGATTAAATGATTCAGCAATGCTTTATAATTAAAATACCAATAACTGCATGATTTTATAAGTATGGATCAAATAGAGGACCAAAATATCAATGTCACATTAAAATATGAGTATAGAGCAAAATTCAATACAATTGGGTTTAAATCATTTAAATTATTGGAAGTATAAGCACCATAAAATAAATAAATTATAAGATAATCCTACAATAATACAATTCCAAGAAAAAAGGCCATTCTACATTATACCAAAATATCATAGTTTTTTAAAAAATAAATTATCCATCAGTTAGGTACATGACTGATGTACCATCTTCCAATTATTTGGAATAACAGATATAGGTTCTGAAATATTTTCTAGCGGGTTACTAAATTGTTAATAACTATCATGTTTTGAATTGTTAGTACATTTTAGGTCTCTTACACATGAAATGAGTAAATTTTCAAAAAACAACTTCGAGATATAATTCACATACCATATAATTTACACATTTAAGGTATACAATTCAATATTTTTTAGTATATTCACAAGGTTGTGCAACTATCACTACAATTTAATTGTAGAACATTTTCTTCTCCCCTGAAAGAAACCTGGTCACTCTTCATTCTCCTCCCTCTCTCCCCTAGCCCTAGGCGCCATCTTCTACTTTGTGTCTTTATAGTTTTGCCTGTTCTGGACATTTCATACAAATGGAGTCATATAATATGTTGCCTTTTGTGTCTGGCTTCTTTTACTTCACATGCTGCTTTTTTCCCAAAGTTTTTCCATGCTACAGCATGCATCAGTACTTTGCTATTTTTTATCCCCAAATAATATTTCATTGGTTATACCACATTTTATTTATTTATTCATCAGTTGTTGGACTGAATAAACTTTTTTTTCTACCAAGACTTTGCTGGGGAATGAATAAACTTTTTAAAGCACGTTTGAGTAACTTACCCTAATCCTTAGCTATAAAAGAGTTTACTGTAGAAGCAGACTCATCTACAATACGAAATTAAAATAAGGCCGGGCACGGTGGCTCACGCATGTAATCCCAGCACTTTGGGAGGCTGAGGTGGGCAGATCACCTGAGGTCAGGAGATCGAGCCCAGACTGGCCAACATGGTGAAACCCCATCTCTACTAAAAATACAAAAATTAGCTGGGTGTGGTGGTGGATGCCTGTAATCCCAGCTACTCAGGAGGCTGAGACAGGAGAATCACTTGAACCCAGGAGGTGGAGGTTGTAGTGAGCTGAGATCATGCCACTGCACACCAGCCTGGGCGACAGAGTGAGACTCTGTCTCAAAAAAGAAAAAAAAAATTAAAATAAAATCAGTTAATTACCAAAATATCTTTTAATTTGAATTGGTTCAAAAGAGCTTATGTAATAAAAATTTCTGGAAGAATATTTTCTGTACAAGATCTGGGATGCTGTGGCTTCTAAAATATGTCACTTCATCTCAGAGGGTTGATGTGAGGATTAAGTGATTTAATATAATGAATGAGCTGTTTAATAGTTTAGGTTCAGATTAGGAGCTAGGGCTGTCCTATCTTTCCAGCTATTTTAGGCTGTCCCATTATTCCTACTATTAATTGCACAGAGCTCTCCATTCCTTTGATTCCTCTTCAGATTTGTGTCTTTTTAGTCCACTCCAGGTCTCACATCTTTACTCCTCCATAATCTGCCTTCTCCACTCCACACAATGGCTTTTTGGCCCTGCTAGGGAAGGTTCCAATGTGGAACCTGATTCGTGCCTCCAGAAATATTATCTCTACAATACATGGTGGGGATCAGTGCCAATGGAAAGTGCTTTTACAGTCTTTGGACACTGTTCTTTTCATTCCTGTTTTCTTTGGCAACTATTTCAAACATTTATAGCCAATATTCAAAAGCTCTAATTACTATATGAATCACACTTGGCAGAGGACATCATTATTGGGAAAATTCTACAGATTAGGGAGGAATTTCCCTATCACTTTACATTTAAATTCACGTTTGTATTTCAGAGCTGCTTTTTATTATTTATTTATTTATTTTACTTTTTATTTTTATTTATTTATTTATTTTTGAGATGGAATCTCGTTCTGTCACCCAAGCTGGAGTGCAATGGCACAATCTCTGCTCACTGCAACCTCTGCCTACTGGGTTCAAGAGATTCTCCTGCCTCAGCCACCTGAGTAGCTGAGATTACAGGCACCCACCACCACACCCGGCTAATTTTTGTGTTTTTTGTAAAGATGGGGTTCCAGCATGTTGGCCAGGCTGCTCACGAACTCCTGACCTCAAGTGATCCACCTGCTTCGGCCTCCCAAAGTGCATAAGCCACCGTGCCCGGCCTGTATCTCAGTGTTCTTAATTTGTGCTCTTGATTTCTGTCCCTTTAAGGATCTTGTTCATCTCTTGTCTATACCTTCATCGCCTTCCTGTCTACTCACTCCATTAAACTCTTTTAAGAAAAGTCTACATAGATACCCTTTCTTTTACTCTTCAGGTTCATTCTTCAAACCACATAAAATCATTTAGGGATCATTCCTCCAAAAGCCATACATAATCCACCTTCATTACCTTTCCTTTTCTCACTCTACTCACTACTCCGAGTTTGGGCACAGAGTGGCTAGTCTGTGCTTCTTGTAACTCCTATTACTGTATTTTCCCCACTACACTGTGAGACAAAGATCTCTGGAGAAAGGAATTGTGTCTTGTTCACCTTTGAGTCCCTAGATCCCTTATTCATTCTTGGTCCATAGTTGCTAAATGGAACTTGGGGTGGGGCAATTGTTAAGTAGGAAGTTATGATTAGTCTTCCCTAGATTAAATGGTAAAATGTTATTAATACAAATATTTCAGAAATTATAAGCTGTATGGGAAGTTGCTGGAGAATTGTCAGTACATTTGCTGCCATGATATGTTTCTATTTATCAGAGTCCTGGTGCTGCTTTGCCTTATATTAAAAAAGCAACAGTATAGTGTTATTAGTCATAATTTCGGTTATTTAAAAAATATTGGCTACGGGCCGGGCGCGGTGGCTCACGCCTGTAATCCCAGCACTTTGGGAGGCCGAGGCGGGCAGATCACGAGGTCAGGAGATCGAGACCATCCTGGCTAACACGGTGAAACCCCGTCTCTACTAAAAATACAAAAAGTTAGCCGGGCGCCGTGGCAGGTGCCTGTAGTCCCAGCTACTCGGGAGGCTGAGGCAGGAGAATGGCGTGAACCCAGGAGGCGGAGCTTGCAGTGAGCCGAGATAGCGCCACTGCACTCCGGCCTGGGGCAAAAGAGCGAGACTCCGTCTCAAAATAAATAAATAAATAAATAAATAAAATAAAAATAAAAAATATTGGCTACAACTGTACTTCTTTAATTTGAATCTAGCATCTGATTAGGACATACTCCAGACTTACAGAATCCTTTTACTTGATATTCTTGATATATTCTAAATATGTGCTTGGCATATAGTCATGGTATAGTATATGTCAGGATTATTATATCTGGAGTTTTTTCTTCATAAAGATCATGCATATCCATATGTATAAATTAAATGTAATAGCCACTCTTTTTGGAAAGTAGGCTTCATCAGTATGCTTATATTTTGTCTAAAACACTTTTTTGGATTGACTTTATTATCTTGTTTTATATAACACAGAAATACCCAAATGTTCTTCTCAGTTGCACTATTCTTGTTAAAAACACTCATCATCAGACCTTCCACTTTTGAAAATTATCAGTAATAATTTAACCACGATCATTTTTAATCTTTGGACATCAATAGACAGTTTTTTGGTTTTTCTCTAATGCTGCTCTGAAAGCTCTTATAATTAACTGCAGGCCTGAATACTTCATCTTCAGCAAAGAAGGACTGTCTCATGTGCTGTGGAAAAGGATGATGCCAAATGTTTTAAGGTACAGACTTTTGATGGCATCACTTAAACAACTTTCAGACCATACCAGTAAACTGAGTCAGGTATGTTCATGTATTTCCAGAAGCCACTCAAGAAGCAGGTGGACTCATAAGGCTACTAATCTAAGATTGGGCATTAATTCTTACACTGGAATTAATTACACTGGAATGAATGAATTACACTGAAAGGAATGAACTGATGAGAGATGATTATGATTTTTGTTTGTAGTATTGTTGATGCTTTAATGTTCTAGTTTTTGGAAATATAAGAAACCAGTTGCTCTTTTCTCTTAAGCTATCTATAACTCATAACAATTTAATAGACTCTGCTTTTTAAAACAATATAAAACATTTATAAATGATCTTTTTTTCCATTTCAATCACTCCAAAATTCAGAAACTATTACTGAGTATTCTTATTCTAATGGCAATACAGTTATCTGGATATGTTGAAAATGAGTCTGTCCTCCTTGTTACCAGGACATAACTAGAAGCATTGGTTATGCAACCAAGATCTTGGCCTGGAACATCATATTTGAGAATGATGCTATTTTTATTAATATCACTAGGCACTTTTAAGGAACTAAGGTTGACTTTGTGGACCCAGTGCTTACACAGCCCTCTTGGGAAACTGGCCTGGTTCGTGGCTTATAGTGATTCTAGCCTTACAGATGAGAGAGAAAAGTTATTTCCTAGCAAGCCAAGGAGCCTGAAGATAATTTGGGAACCCCAAGAAGAGAAGAGTTCTCCCAAATTTATAGCCTCTGCAGGTGAAATCTAGCTTCTTGGCTTAGCTTTCTAGCTTCAATAAGCTTTTAAAAGTCTAACCTAATTCTTAAATCCTTATTGAAAACATTCAGTAAAGCAAATTTAGAAAGGTCTTAATGGTAAGTTATTATTATGACTACACCTATATAAATAATCAAGTCAAATCTAGTTAGACCAGTTTTATTTTGTAATCAAGAATAATCTTATTATTTTCAGGGACTGAGGCAGGTGGATTGCTTGAGCCCAGGAGTTCGAGACTGGCCTGGCAACATGGTGAAACCTGTCTCTATAAAAAACGTAAAAATTAGCTGGGCATGGTGGTGCATGCCTGTAGTCTCAGCTACTTAGGAAGCTGAGGTGGGAGGCTCACTTGATCCCAAGAGGCAGAGGCTGCAGTGAGCCAAGATCGTGCCTTGGTACTCTAGCCTGGGTGTAAAAGCCTGTCTCAAAAAATAAAAATAAATAAAAATAAAAATAAAAATAATAATCTAGAATCTTAGCAGGCACAGTGGTGGTGCATGCCTGTAGTCCTCACTACTCAGGAGGCTGAACTGGGAAGATCACTTAAGTCCAAGAATTTGAGACCAGCCTGGGCAATATAGTGAGGCCCTGTCTCAAAAAAAAAATGGTGAGGGAGTCAGATGTGGTGGCTCGTGCCTGTAATCCCAGCACTTTGGGAGGCTGAATTGGGCAGATCACTTGAGGCCAGGAGTTTGAGACTAGCCTAGCCAACATGGCGAAACTCCATCTCTACTAAAAATATAAAAATTAGCTGGGCATGGTGGCGTGTGCCTGTACTCCCAGCTACTGGGGAGGCTGAAGCATGAGAATTGCTTGAACCTGTGAGGCGGAGGTTGTAGTGAGCCAAGATTGTGCCACTGCACTCCAGCCTGGGCAACAGCGAGACTCTTTCTCAAAAAAAAAAAAAAAAAGAAAAATCTTCTTTTTGGGAATATTTTTGATCAAAAGATGGGTGACTATAGAGACAAATTTTGTGTTTCAATGGAAAACTATGCATCATTTACAGCACATCCTTCCTGGTTATTAGATTCCAGCCCAGTTCATGATCTTTGAAGTCTTTTTCATGTCTCTTTGTAAATTTCAGATAACTGATAGACATGCAAACTCTGTCTTGTCTGTCAGAGATTTAAGTGACTTCCAACCCTCACCCTGTGAAAAAAACAGTTCTAGTACCTACCCACAAATTGGATTGAATTTGGTTACCTTGCTCAAACAGTTAATCCTTACCAAATTTTTAATTCTTCTGGTTTCCTTCAATATCTGGCTACAGTATTCCAAACTAATGTTTCCAATTTTTCTTCCTTTTGCCTGACTCAGAGTCATGGAGAACTAAACCTGACTGCCCAATCTCTGGGACTTTAGGCCGCCTTGCAGCTGACCCTTTCCACAGAATCTGAAGAAGTCCCTCAAGTTAAACAATGATCTGATATAAACTTGGAAGAACCCACCACTGCAGCAACCCATGAGTGAGCTGGATTTCTCCCTGGACAAGCCATTGTCTGGACCACTAAGGAATTCCAGTGAATTCCAGGAATTCCTGGGTCAAGCATACCCTTAGATGAGATGCAACCAAGACTGTGGACAACATCAATAGCACTGACAAGCTATCTTAAGAGCATGAAATGCAACAAGCAATGCTATATACCCAGAAGATTTTTGACAACCTCTTAGAATCCACTGAACTAGTACCCTCAGAGTTCAACTCCTAGCTCTTCACTATAATACAACTTTTTATACTAATATTTCCTTTTAGGCATCTCTCTCTTGCAATACCCAAGCCTTTAGGGTCTCCAGGATCCTAAAACAATCAACATTTTTTCCACCTCTTAATAGATAATTTAACTGATTTTCTAGGAAAAATACCAACAATAATCCTTGAGAGACTTCTTAGACCCTTCGTCAACATTTGGGAAGTTTATAATCAGCTCCAAGTTGTACAGCAATGAGTGATATTCATTTATCTTGAACAAAAGGACAATTGACAATGTTGAATTTTATCTGAACCCTGTGTACCTGGATCCCTCCTCCGACTCTTTTGTGCTCCAAGAAATGGCTAACCACAAACAACTACCCTGCTGTCTGTCGTGTGCTCTCAGATAAGACCCATTTTGGCAAGGGGTGGTGGCCAGTGGATCACTTGAGGTCAGGAATTCGAGATCAGTCTGGCCAACATGGTGGAACCCTGTCTCCACTGAAAATACACAAATTAGGAAGGCATGGTGGCACGTGCCTGTAATCCCAGCTACTCGGGAGGCTGAGGCATGAGAATCACTTGAACCTGGGAGGCAGAGGTTGCAGTGAGCCGAGATCACGACCCTGCACTCCAGCCTGGGCGACAGAGTGAGACTCTGTCTCAAACAAACAAACAAACAAACAAACAAACAAAAAACAGAGCAAGCAAGCAAACAAAAAACCCATCTCCATCCTTCCTCAATGACTTCCCTGTTTATCCACCTCTTTAAAACCCTACCTCCTCTTTTCCTTGAGATGTTCCTCATCAATGAATAATCTCCCAATACAGCCCAAATAATAATAATCTCTTTAATTGTCAGATGCCTTTTGTCTTTCATGATAGGGTTGATTGTATGCATTTGCGATCAAAATTGTGGTAGACAGAGTCTTGCTCTGTGGCCAGGCTGGAGGGCAGTGGCACAATCTCAGTTTACTACAACCTTTGCCTCCCGGGTTCAAGCGATTCTCTTGCCTCAGCCTCTGGAGTAGTTAGGACTACAGGCACGCACCACTATGCCTGGCTAGTTTTTTGTGTTTTTTGTAGAGACAGGGTTTCTCCATGTTGGCCAGGCTGGTCTTGAATTCCTGAGCTCAAGTGATCTGCCTGCCTCGGCTTCTCAAGGTGCTGGGATACAGATGTGAGCCACTGCACCCCACTGCGGCTTTAAAGAATAGGAAAATTATAGCTCTGCTTCACCAGAAAGACAGGCCACTAGCTTAGAAAATGTTAATTCACCTGTATTAAATTCACATTTTTGAACACTTTTTGGGTTATAGGATCTGTACCAAACAAGGAGGAGTGGCAGTAAGAACACAATATTGTGTTTCTAAAATTAAAGTAGACCCTGAGCATCTAAAATGCTGCATATATTCCCTGAGATTAACAAACAAACAATAACGACAAAAAACCCAAGCACAAACTGGGTGCCAGTGTGTCCCAACTAATTCTGTGCTATGTTGGATAATTGCCCGCTATAAAGTGTTATATTAGACACTATAATTGAAGTTGAATTAATCAATTTTGAGATGTTCAACTTAAATTCCACTAAAAGTCCACTTTGAAGTGGAGTGTTTTGAAGAACCACGAACGGAGGTAAACAAGTATAGCTAGAACCTCTACATGCACTTGATCACCCCAAGAGCTGCCACACAGACCTTCTTGCCTCACCATAGTAATAAATCAATAAAATAATTCATGCCGCCTGCTTTTATGTGGATTTCTGATCACGTGACCATGAACAAAAAAAAACTTGTATGATTTTGAACCAGATAGTAGACAGCAGATGTGAATCAGAGCCAGGTGCAGGTGCTGAGTCTGTGGTTCTAAGGACTGGCACTATTTAATGTCTGATTCCAGCAAGACAGACAACCCAATCCAAACTCCAGTAGATGTCCTCTAAGCATTAAGTAAGAAATTGAGGAGCCGTGATAGCTTTACCAAGCTGTAGGAAACCCAGAAATAGGGTGAGCTTGGTGGTATGCATGTGTCCCAGACAAGGGACATGAAATACTGAAATCTGGAAGGCACCAAATGTTATCACCAGCTGATAGTCACTACTGCCACTGTCTTCGAAAACAAGATTAAGGAATGATTTGATAAGTGGGAGGCAGCCTGCAGGTTGTAGAGCCAGTGAGGAGGCAACCAGTAAGCATTTCAGCTCCACAGAAACTAAATTAGATCTTTGGATTTGAATGAAACAATAAGATTATTTGAGAGGCATCTAAAAGGTAAGCACAAATTTTTAATGTGCCCATTTTTGAACAAGGGCTGGGGTCAAAATTTATGACAAAATCATTTCTATTGCTTGAACAAAGTAAAAGGAAATGT
This sequence comes from Symphalangus syndactylus, assembly GCF_028878055.3. Lineage (NCBI taxonomy): Eukaryota > Metazoa > Chordata > Mammalia > Primates > Hylobatidae > Symphalangus > Symphalangus syndactylus. The sequence goes on from NC_072432.2 coordinate 44,054,178, forward strand.
ATAGCACAGTATGAGAAACACTAAACCATAATGTCAAAAGATGTAAATTGGTCAGTACAACTTCAGCGTGCTAAGAGGCCAGAGAAGTAATCAGACAAGAATGAAGAAATCAGATAGGACTCAAAGACTGAGAAAGTGCAATGTTAGCTTGTTTGTTCTTATAGAAAGAGAGTAGACTTAGCCTTTTGTGCTCACCTTCTGAATTTTGTGTTTTGTGTAGGAATGCTTCTGACCAATTCTTGCAGGCAAGACCTAAATCTAAATTATACTTTTCAGTTCATGGAAATGGATGAAACACTTAGAAAAGAACAAGTGTATCAAGTGGTTTTTAAAATTAAAATATATTCTCAAGAGCCAGCAAAATTCATATTGAGATGGCTTTCTTATTTGCATTTATTTCCTATAAAATCTTATAGACTATAGGAGATTTTTTTTAATTATAAAGAGATTTTCTTAATTAACTTGAATTTCAATGATTCCTGTCTGTTACATAATTCCTTTAGAAGGCATTTCAAAATTGTATTAATAGGCTAAAAATAATTTCAGACTTAATTTCCATGGATTAGAAGTAAAGATTTTTGTTGTAAGGGATTGTCTAAGCTTATAAAACAATTAATATACTATACTAATTGTGGCTTTTTTTGAGACAGAGTCTAGCTCTGTCACCCAGGCTGGGGGGCAATGGTGTGATCTCGGCTCACTGCAACCTCTGCCTCTTGGGTTCAAGCGATTCTCCTGCCTCTCAGCTTCCCAAGTAGCTGGGACTATAGGTACATGCCACCACACCCAGCTAATTTTGTATTTTTTAGTAGAGACAAGGTTTCACCATGTTGGCCAGGCTGGTCTTGAACTCCTGACCTCAGGTGATCCACCCACCTCAGCCTCCCAAAGTGAAAGTGCTGGGATTACAGGCATGAGCCACCATGCCCAGCCAATTGTGACCATTTTTATTTTTTATTTTTTTATTATTATTTTTTTTGAGACGGAGTCTGGCTCTGTTGCCCAGGCTGGAGTGCAGAGGCGCAATCTCGGCTCACTGCAGGCTTTGCCTCCCGGGTTCATGCCATTCTCCTGCCTCAGCCTCCCGAGTAGCTGGGACTACAGGCGCCCGCCACTATGCCCGGCTAAATTTTTGTGTTTTTAGTAGAGACGGGGTTCCACTGTGTTAGCCAGGATGGTCTCGATCTCCTGACCTCGGCCTCCGAAAGTGCTGGAATTACAGGCTTGAGCCACCGCGCCCAGCCTCAATTGTGACCATTTTTGAAACCATTGCCCCAAACAGCATAATTAGTCTGTTATATTTGTCCCTTGCTTAATAACAATAACTAGTTTGAAAGACTGAAATATGAAAATATTTATCTTAAAAATCCACCTACGGGGCATTTGGTGTAATAGAACATTTTTTTTCCACATCTACCCTTTAAATTCAATATATCTATTATTATAGTAAATATTGATAAAGTGATGAATTAAAATATGCTTTAGAGATATTTCAAGTTAATTAGAAAATTAAAATCTACTTGTCTTTTGTAGTTTTTTAGTCTATTCTATTGTACCTTATGAAGTTCTGTTTAAATTCTGCACAGGTATGGGCCATGCCTGTATTACTCAGGAGTGCATCTTTAGCATCTAACACAGGATGTGGCACTTGGGCACCTGAAAAATATTTGGTGAATGACTGAATATTTCCAAAAGAGAAAAGAGTAAAAGGATTACATTTTGAATACCTCTGTGTCTTAGATTATTTGCGCTGCTCAAACAAAATACCCCAGATGGTAATTTATATATAATAGAAATTTATTTCTTACAGTTCTGGAGGCTGGGGAGTACAAGATCAAGGTGCTGGCAGGTTTGGTGCCTGGTGAGGGCTGCTCTCTGCTTCCATGATGGCAACTTGTTGCTCCATTCTCACATGGAGAAGGGGTTAAAAAAAAAAAGGGGTGGAAGGGATGAATAGCTCCCTCACAGCTCTTTTATAGGTCACTAATCATTTATGAGGGCTCTGCCCTCTTAACTTATTCACCTCCTAAAGACCTCACCTCTTAACACTATCACATTGTTAATTAAGTTTCAATACAAAACTCTGGGGGGACACATTCAGATCATAGCACTCTGAAACGTAGGAATTTTGCCTTTTTCCCTTCCTCCCTCCCTCCCAACCTTTCCTCCCTCCCTCCCTCCCTCCCTCCCTCCCTTCCTTCCTTCCTCCCTTCTTTCCTTCTTTTATCCTTTCCCTCCCTCCTTCCTCCCTGCTTCCTTCCTTCCTTTTTTTTTCTTTTAAAGGAATATAAGGTGATCAGGAATAAAATTAAAATAATTTCGTGAATGAAATTTGTGTTCACCTAATTATAAATTTTGATTAAATTTGCACATCAGGCCGGGCGTGGTGGCTCAAGCCTGTAATCACAGCACTTTGGGAGGCCGAGGCGGGCGGATCACAAGGTCAGGAGATCCGGACCATCCTGGCTAACACGGTGAAACCCCGTCTCTACTAAAAATACAAAAAAATTAGCCAGGTGTGGTGGTGGGCACTTGTAGTCCCAGCTACTCTGGAGGCTGAGGCAGGAGAATGGCGTGAACCCAGGAGGAGGAGCTTGCAGTGAGCTGAGATCGCGCCATTGCACTACAGCCTGGGCAACAGAGTGAGACTCCGTCTCAAAAAACAAACAAACAAAAAATTTGTACATCATCTGACAAAAATCAGAAACATTTTAGGTATTCCACTCAATGTTTTTGTTTTCTTGTTGTTGTTGTTGTTTTGAGACAGAATCTTGCTCTGTGGCCCAGGCTGGAGTGCAGTGGTGCAATCTCAGCTCACTGCAACCTTTGCCTCCCGGGTTCAAGCAATTCTCCTGCCTCAGCCTCCAGAGTAGCTGGGACTACAGGCGCCTGCCACCACGCCTGGCTACTTTTTTGTATTTTTTTTTAGTAGAGACGGGGTTTCACCATGGTCTTGATCTCCTGACCTTGTGATCTGCCCGCCTCGGCCTCCCAAAGTGCTAGGATTACAGGCATGAGCCACTGCGCCTGGCCTAGCACTTTTTTTAAAAATGGAAAATGAAGTAGAATGCCTTGTCCTCAAAGAGCTTACAGTTTTGTGAAATGCCAATGTAAGGAATTATTTATATAATATTAAAGTGTGATGAAGACTATGAAAGAGGCAAGTTTCAGCTAAAGCAGCAGTAGGGAGAGGAAATAGTCATCTCTGCCTGGGAAGAGTGAAGGTGTGGGAAAGTTTCACAGAAGATGAGAATGATAGAAGTATGTACAGAGGGAAGGATGTATGAGCCAGCACAGCATACTGAAAGAATGCAAAGAATTCAGTATGGCTGTTGGGGAGGGCATTCAGGAAAGCATGGGCTTTGGAATCTGATAAACACAGTTTTAGATTCTGGATCCGCTACTTACTAGCTAAGTTACCTTGAGCGATTTCACTTAGCTTCCTTGAATCTTAGATTTCTCAGCTAGGATAACAAAGCCTTTCTACCTATCAGAGTATTTGTCAAGGTTAATGGAAACTCTTATTATAAATTAAAACGTATTAATTTATTTTCATTAGAATATTCTACTACTATTACTATTATTGCAAGTCTTTTGGAAAGCATTTGGGCATTATTACGTTAGTTAGCTTTGGGGATGCCATTAAAATAAGAGAAGGGTGTGAATGCATTTGCCTTCTACCAATAATACTTTGTCAGCAAGACAAGGATGAATCCGAGGACATTGGAGGCAAAGAGATCACTTCCTGGACTAATTCTCATTCTAGATGATGCATAATAAGAATATTAGTACTGGCTGGGCGAGGTGGTTCATGCCTGTAATCCCAGTACTTTGGGAGGCTGAGGCAGGTGGGTCACTTGAGGTCAGGGGTGCGAGACCAGCCTGACCAACATGGTGAAACCCCCTCTCTACTAAAAAATACAATATTAGTCCGGCATGGTGGTGCATGTCTGTAATCCCAGCTACTTGGGAGGCTGAGGCAGGAGAATCGCTTGAACCCAAGAGGCAGAGGTTGCAGTGAGCTGACATAGCGTGATTGCGCTCCAGTCTGGGCAACGAGAATGAAACTCTGTCTCAAAAAAAAAAAAAAAAAAGAATATTAGTGGGGATGGGGAGAAAAAGATGGATTCAGAGATATTTAGGAGATAGTTTAACGTATCATATACAATTATGTTTAAAGACAAAACTAAGCATGAGGCAAAATTAACAAAGTCTATTTATTCATAAACTTGTAGCAAGAAAGCCCTTGGCAATGTTTTATTTCAGCAGGTTTTCAATGGTATTGGACAAGTATGAGTTTATGGTGTGTAAAGAAAATACTAAGCCTCTGATTGGCAAGCATTTATTAAGGTAGGAATTTTAGAAGCAAGGGAGAATTTTATTGAGTGGTCATTGGGTTCATCTGGCAATAGCTGGTAGGCCATAAAGGGGCAAGCAGTTGGGATCATTTCAAAACAGGAAGAATTGTTCAATGTTAGAGGTGGAAAGTTTTCCATGGTGACTGTCAGGCCTCTGAGCCCAAGCCAAGCCATCACATCCCCTGTGACTTGCACATATACGCCCAGATGGCCTGAAGTAACTGAAGAATCACAAAAGAAGTGAAAATGCCCTGCCCCGCCTTAACTGATGACATTCCACCACAAAAGAAGTGAAAATGGCTGGTTCTTGCCTCAAGTGATGACATTACCTTGTGAAAGTCCTTTTCCTGGCTCATCCTGGCTCAAAAAGCGCCCCCACTGAGCACCTTGCAACTCCTGCCCGCCAGAGAACAAACCCCCTTTGACTGTAATTTTCGTTTGCCTACCCAAATCGTATAAAATGGCCCCATCCCTATCTCCCTTCGCTGACTCTCTTTTCAGACTCAGCCAGCCTGCACCCAGGTGATTAAAAGCTTTATTGCTCACATAAAGCCTGTTTGGTGGTCTCTTCACACGGACGCGCATGAAAGTGACCATTTCAGGGAACAGGTGGGGAACAAGTGGGGTACAAGTGGGGTTGATGGGGTACTCTTTTGAGGTGAAATTATCATCACAGTCCTTATTGGGAGTAGCTGCCATGGTAGGCAGTTTTTCTCAACTATTTAATATGAAGATCAGATAAAAGTTTGTTTATTCATTTTGCCCTGGTGGAAATATTCTAAATAATTTTAGTGGATGAAAGAACCTGGTAAGTATTATTGGGCATCATGGTATCTATCACTGTACGTGCTAACTCAGGGCATATTTCTTTTTTTTTTTTTTTTTTTTTGAGACGGAGTCTTGCTCTGTCACCCAGGCTGGAGTGCAGTGGCGCAATCTCGGCTCACTGCAAGCTCCGCCTCCCGGGTTCACGCTATTCTCCTGCCTCAGCCTCTCCGAGTAGCTGGGACTACAGGCGCCCGCCATCGCGCCCGGCTAATTTTTTGTATTTTTTAGTAGAGACGGGGTTTCACCGTGGTCTCGATCTCCTGACCTCGTGATCCACCTGCCTTGGCCTCCCAAAGTGCTGGGATTACAAGCGTGAGCCACCGCGCCCGGCAGGGCATATTTCTTTTAGGGAAGATTTTAAGATAGCCACCATTTTCATTTGCATACTGATGTGCATGGGCTTATCTATTGCTGCAGAGTTAATTCTACAAATTACAAATAAGACCAATATCAGTCTTAAAAAATTCATCATATTTGCTCTGGAGTTTTACACTGAAGTTTACGAGCAGAAATATTTTCATATTCATGTTAGTAAACATAGCTGGTGCACAAAGCTTCTGAATAGAAAAGACCAGGATAATTTAAGAATATGCTTTGAGGCCGGGCGTGGTGGCTCACGCCTGTAATCCCAGCACTTTGGGAGGCCGAGGCAGGCGGATCACGAGGTCGGGAGATCGGGACCATCCTGGCTAACATGGTGAAACCCCGTCTCTACTAAAAATACAGAAAAATTAGCCGGGCGTGGTGGCGGGCGCCTGTAGTCTCAGCTACTGGGGAGGCTGAGGCGGGAGAATGGCGTGAACCCGGGAGGCGGAGCTTGCAGTGAGCCGAATCGTGCCACTGCACTCCAGCCTGGGCGACAGAGCGAGACTCCGTCTCAAAAAAAAAAAAAAAAAAAAAAGAATATGCTCTGAAAGCAAACAAGAGCCTCCTTAATCTTACATGTGCTTTGATTTGCTTTCATGTGCTTTGTCTAGGTAAAGCAAATTTTTCCATGAAAGAAAGCTTGGACAGAAAATACGCTTGGTAAATCAGTCTTCTAAAAGCTGCTGGAGGTAAGGAAAAAAATTAGTAATGTAATGCTGTTGCTAAACTGCCCATCTAATTAATTCTGGGTAATATATTAACAATAATTTTTTGCTTTTTTTGGCAGAAAATTTGCCTTTTTTCACTAATCCTATCTCAATTTACTTCAAGAAGATTCCTTTAGTTGGCTAGGCAAGAAAATGTTCCTTGCCTCTCTTATGTAACTTAGTGTCTCCACTTAAATAAAATGCCTTAAGGAAAAAGCAGTTGCAAAGGAGGTAGGAAGAAAGACAAGAACAAGGCTAGAAGAACTTGGTTTTAACAGGCATATACATGAGAACCTTTATAGACTAAGAACTTCTGGAGGGTGGGGTGGGGTCATCCTGGGATTAATGATGAAAGGAATCTGTCACCTTTGAGCATGAGTACTTTTTACCTGTGGCTCCGCAACAAAGAGGCTATTGTGCTTCAAAGCAGAAGCTCCAAACAATGACAAAGAAACCAGGCAAAGGGGGCCAGAGGGGTTGTTGCTTACTGAACATTTTGGTAGCATTTTCAAAATAATTGGCTTAACTACACTATCAAACTAGTTGTAATTTCAAGGGCACCACAATTAACAGGGATTTATGTTAAAGTTCTGTTAGGCAGTCCTTTGTTCTTTCTTTCTTGTAAACAGATCTCTAAGGGACACACCCAGGGCCTGCCATATTATGGGTCAATACTTGATGAAACAGAAGGTACTCTTGATGCAAGGATGGTAAGGGATATTTGGAATCAGAAACATATAGTCACTCTGAGTATGATAGGAGAGATGAAGATATGATATGAAGAACTAAATAAAAATAAATTCTAAGAATATTAAGTTCACACTTTATATACTGCTCCAGTTAAAGGCAATTTAGTGAGTTGTTAAAAGCCAGGCATCTGGAGCCAGACTGTCTGGGTTTATCGCTCAGCTTTGCCACTTGGGTAAACAAACAAAACCACCTGTAATCTTACTACTTAAAAAAATACAAAGTATTTACAGTAAAGTATGAAAGCAAACCCATACTCCATTAACCATTCTACATTTAGTATGTATCCTTCTCAACTTTTCCCCAAAAGTTATACACATCAGTATATAATGGACACATGCATAATGCCAATAATACTGGTTTGGAATTCAAAACATCATTCAGTGATCTAACATGAGCCATGTAGTACATACATATTCATCTTGTATGTACTAATCATCTTGTGTTACTGGATAGGGGTCCCAATCCAGACCCCAAGAGAGGGTTCTTGGATCTCATGCAAGAAAGAATTCAGGAAGAGTCCCTAAAGTGAAAGCAAGTTCATTAGGAAAGTAAAGTAATAAAGAAAGGCTACTCCATAGGCAGAGAAACCCTGAAGCCTGCTGGTTGTCTATTTTTATGGTTATTTCTTTATCATATGCTAAACGAGGGGTGGGTTATTCAAGCTTCCCCTTTTTAAACCATATAGGGTAACTTCTTGACGTTGCCATGGCATTTGTCCTTTTTTTTTTATTAGTTTTTTTTGCACACGAAACAATAAACATTTTCTAAAAATACATACAAACAAAAAGATGCGTATCAAACATATTAGGAAGATTGCACATGGGAAGACAGGGAATAGAAATGGGGAGTGGGAATTAAAGAAAATGAATGAGAGAGGGATTTTGTATGGATCAATGATAATAACTCAATCCTCTATTTGATAAAGAAGAAGGAGAAGGAAGAGGAAGAAAAAGAAAGTGGGATAAAGGATCAGAAAGGGAGGAAAATAGAAAAAATTAGAGTATGACTCCAGGGTAGACCTGTTTTGTTGTCACTGGGTTGGTTGGTTGGTTTGTCTGTTGTATTTTTCATATGTTTCGCCATGTTGGCCAGGCTGGTCTCGAACTCCTGGCCTGAAGTGATCAACCCGCCTCGGCCTCCCAGAGCGCCGGGACTACAGGTGTGAGCCACCACGTCCAGCCCCCACATTGCTTCTGGCCTCCGTGGTAGACCTCCCAGATGGGGCGGTCGGGCAGAGGCGCTCCCCACATCCCAGACGGGGCAGCCGGGCAGAGGCGCTCCTCACTTCCCAGACGGGGTGGCCGGGCAGAGACGATCCTCACTTCTTCCCAGACGGGGCGGCCGGGCAGAGGTGCTCCTCACTTCTTCCCAGAAGGGGCGGCCGGGCAGAGGTGCTCCTCATGCCATGGCATTTGTAAAGTGTCACGGCACTGGTGGGAGTGTAGCAGTGAGGATGAACACAGTCACTCTCAACCTTTGTTTTGGTGGGTTTTAGCCAGCTTATTTACTGCAACTGTTTAATCAGCAGTGTCTTTTTGACCTGCATCTTGTGCCAACCTCCTATCTCATCCTGTGACTTAGAACGCCTTAACCGTCTGAGAATGCAGCCCAGGAAGTCTCAGCCTCATTTTACCAAGCCCCTATTCAAGGTGGAGTTGCTGTAGTTCAAACGCCCCTGACACTTGTATGTACTAAGATGACTATAGTATTTTTTTTGTCTTATTAACTATTGGTCTATTTAATAAACATTTATGTGTCTATTATTTTGCTATTATGATAGCAAAGTGAATGTCCTTGTACGTAAATATTAATGTTATTATTTCTATAGGTTAAATTTCAACTGGAATGATAAATCAAAAGGTATGCACATTTTAAATTCCAATAGATACTTCCACATTACTTTTTAAAAGACTGTGCAAGGCTGGGCATAGTGGCTCACGCCTGTAATCCTAGCACTTCAGGAGGCTGAGGCAGGCAGATTGCTTGAGTTGATGAGTTTGAGACCAGCCTGGGCAACATGGTGAAACCCTGTCTCTAAAAAATATACAAAAATTAGCAGGGTGTGGTGTTACATGACTGTTTTCTCAGCTACTTGAGAGGCTGAGGCGGGACCATTGCTTGAACTCGGGAGGTCGAGGTTGCAGTGAGCCGAGATTGCTCCACTGCACTCCAGCCTGGGTGACAAAGTAAGACACTGTATCAAAAAAAAAAAAAGGTTGTACTAATTTATGCTCTCAGTAATATATCAGAGAATGTCTTCTTCCTCACTTCTTCAATCCATATGAATTCTTTTTCGCCCTTTATTGTTACGAAAAATTTTATTTTATTTTATTTTTTTTTTTTGAGACAGAGTCTTGCTGTTGCCCAGGCTGTAGTGCAGTGGCACGATCTCGGCTCGCTGCAGACTCCGCCCCCGGCGGTTCACGCCATTCTCCTGCCTCAGCCTCCCGAGTAGCTGGGAGTACAGGCGCCCGCCACCTCGCCTGGCTAATTTTTTGTATTTTTAGTAGGGGCAGGGTTTCACTGTGTTAGCCGGGATGGTCTTGATCTCCTGACCTCGTGATCCGCCCGCCTCGGCCTCTCAAAGTGCTGGGATTACAGGCGTGAGCCACCGCGCCTGGCGGAAAAATTTTAAATACAGCAAAAATAGGAAATAGTCTAATGAGCTCCCATAAACCCAACATCCCATTTCAATAATTATCAACTTTATTTTTATTCCTTCTTGTTGAATTATTTTAAAGCAGATATTAGACATGACATTTTCCCAAGCAAAGTAGATATTTTATATCTTCAATTATTCTAATTCTGCTTTCTTCTAACAATATATAAACATGATGATTGTTCTTCTCCCGTTCTTATCTCTCAGTGTGAGAAAATGAAAAACAGAACACTGCCAGGCGCGGTGGCTCACGCTTGTAATCCCAGCATTTTGGGAGGCCGAGGCGGGCGGATCACGAGGTCAGGAGATCGAGACCAGGGTGAAACCTCGTCTCTACTAAAAATACAAAAAATTAGCCGGGCGTGGTAGCGGGCGCCTGTAGTCCCAGCTACTCGGAGAGGCTGAGGCAGGAGAATGGCGTGAACCCGGGAGGCGGAGCTTGCAGTGAGCCGAGATTGCGCCACTGCACTCCAGCCTGGGAGACAGAGCGAGACTCCGTCTCAAAAAAAAAAAAAGAAAGAAGAAAAACAGAACACCAAAAGCGTCCTGTAAGACTTCAGGGAAGATATGAAAGGTTGAACACATTTTACTTTTACTCCCAGGATTATTTTGAAGTATTAGTAATCACTGGCTTTCAACACATACTAGTTTCTGATGTGGCTCTTTATTTATGCTGCTGTTCTCGTTAATGTAGAAACTGTTTATTGAATGAGAAATAAGCTCCCACTCTAGGATGAGATGCATCACTGAGGAGCAGCCCCCTGGTTTTGGTGACAGAACTCCTACTGAAGGACAGTGCCCTGAGGATGCTGTGGTGAGGTATGCATCCTGCTAGCTTGTTGATACTGCTCCATGCTCATAAAACCATCTGGGGTCCACGAGTAACAAAACCATGATCCATAATAACAAACAAACAAAACGTTTGTTAGCATGACAGCCATCACAGGTCATCCCATCCCGAGGGAAGTGATCCAGAGATTACTTGTTTTTCCATCAGGTGGGAGATAGTAGAGGGCACCAGAAATTTGGAAGAAAGAAAGATGTTACCAGACCCCAGCACCTACCCAGAGTTAATATTGTCCCTTCAGTGGTTCAACAGAAAGATGTTAATGGAAAAGCGTCCCGATCCAGACCGCCCCTGTTTTTTTTTTTTTTAAATAGAGATGGGGTCTCACTATGTTGACCAGGCTGGTCTCGAATTCCTGAGCTCAAGTGATTCTCTCATTTCTCACGAGGCTGTGGAGAAACAGGAATGCTTTTACACTGTTGGGAGTGTAAATTAGTTCAACCATTGTGGAAGACAGTGTGGTGATTCCTCAAGGATGTAGAACCAGAAACACCATTTGACCCAGTGATCCCATTACTGGGTATTTACCCAAAGGATTATAAATCATTCTACTATAAAGACACATGCACATGTATGCTTATTGCAGCACTGTTTACAATAGCAAAGACTTGGAACCAACCCAAATGCACATCAATGTTAGACTGGATAAAGAAAATGTGGCACATACACACCGTGGAATACTTTGCAGCCATAAAAAAGGATGAGTTCATGTCCTTTGCAGGGACATAGATGAAGCTGGAAACCATCATTCTCAGCAAAGTAACACAGGAACAGAAAACCAAACACTGTATGTTCTCACTCATAAGTGGGAGTTGAACAGTGAGAACACATGGACACAGGGAGGAGAACAACACACAGTGGGACCTGTCTGGGGATCGGGGGCAAGGGGAGGGAGAGCATTAGGACAAAAACCTCATGCATGTGGGGCTTAAAACCTTGATGGTGGGTTAATAGGTACAGCAAACCACCATGGCACATGTATACCTATGTAACAAACCTTCACATTCTGCACTTGTATCCTGGAACTTAAAGTAAAAAAAAAAAAAAAAAAAGAATCTGGGGATTAAACATTCTGAATTTAATTGGCCTAATCCAATCTTCACACAATAGCAGTAGAGATCTTTTTGAAATGTTAATCAGATTTTGTTATTTATCAGTTTGAAACCAGTCACAGTCTTACCATTGTACTAAAATAAAATTTAAATATCCTCAAGGAGGCCTACAAGCCTGGTCTATCTTTTCACTTTTATTTATTTATTTATTTATTTATTTATTTATTTGAGACAGAGTCTCGCTCTGTCACCCAGGCTGAACTGCAATGGTGCGATCTGAACTCACTGCAACTTCCACCTCCCAGGTTCAAGTGATTCTCCTGCCTCAGCCTCCGAGTAGCTGGGATTACAGGTGCCCGCCAGCATGCCCGGCTAATTTTTTTGTATTTTTAGTAGTTACGGGGTTTCGCCATGTTGATCAGGCTGGTCTCGAACTCCTGACCTCAAGTGATTCACCCCCCTCAGCCTTACAAAGTGTTGAGATTACAAGTGTGAGCCACCGAGCACCTGGCCTATCTTTTCACTGTCATGCATGCCTTTCTCCATTTTGCTCACTGTCCTAGAGTCACATTAGGCTGCTTTCAGGCCCTCCCAAGCTTTAGTGTCTCCTCACTTTTTTGGTTTAGTCAACACTTCTCCTCACCCTTCACAATAATTATTCTTTATATTTCAGGCTTCAGTTTAAATGTCACTTACCAAGAGGACTTCAGAGACATCTCATTTTAAATTAGATTCCCTAGTTTTACTTTCTCTTTGTAACCTGAACCTTTCCTTCATAGCACTTATCCTTTAGTGATTGTATCATTATAAATAGGTTTTAAATTGTAATGTTTCTCTGTCCCTGCCCCCAACTTCCCGGAAGCTTTCAAAGCATAGATACCCATGCTTGTTCCCTCACCCCTCAAAATCCAGCACAACGCAGTGCCTTGCCTTTAGTATGCACATGGTACTTAAAAACAAAAACAAAAACCCAAAAAACCCGACTATATAAATAAAGTAACATTATATCCATGCTTGTTCTCTCACCCCTCAAAATCCAGCACAAAGCAGTGCCTTGCCTCTAGTATGCACATGGTACTTATACTTAAAAACCAAATAAAACAAAACCCCCCCCCAAAAAAATCTGGATATATAAATAAAGTAACATTTAAACTAAGACCAGAAGGGTGATGGCTAGGACTTAGCTAGGCAAAGGTTGTGTGTAGGAGGGAAGCATTGGGAAGACTTTTCTGCAAGGAACTTTTGGAAGTTTTTAAAGGAGGGAAAGGCCATCTGGAATGAGTGTCACAATTGTGAGATTAGAAATTTGCTTTGCTCTGCTTTGTGAAATACAGGAAACTTTTGTGTGTTTTTTTGTAAAGGAATTGTGTTTTTCTGATATATTACTGTGTTTAGTTATTAAGCCAGGATCATTAGAGGTGTAGAAAAATGTGCTAGATAAAAATCTCAGTGGAATTAGTATTGAGGTGATCCTGTTACATGCAGGTGTTGGATAAGGTGACTCACTTTTCAGCCTGTGATGTTCGGGCTCTGAGAAGTTTTAGACAATATAGAGGGTAGAAATCAGGATGACTAGGCTGCTGATATAATCTGTTACTTTTGTTGAATAAAAGAAAACCTGTCACTTTAAAATGTGTTATGTTTCGAATTTAAAATTTTTTAAATGACTTTCTGTTAGTAAAGTTAGCAAATAAAGGATAATAACCTGCAAGTAATCATTGACTAATCACAATTTTAAAGAAAAATACTTGGGCAAGAAAATGTGAAAAAAGCCTCACAAAGTAATTGTGTTGGAGGGTACCTTTTGCTAAAATATTTACCTTTCAGCTACCTCCAAATCCAAAAGGTCTATTTTTAGGCAATTAAGTCATCATAAAGGAGAACACATATTTGAAGGCAAGTGGGCCTGAATTTAAATGCCAGGTCCATCACTTACTGTGAAATCATTAAGATTTTTTCTTAGTACAGGCATATATACCTGTACTTAGATATTTCCTTAGTATAGGTATATATACACAAGCATATTTTTAATGAAATAAGGAGGAAATACTCTCGACAGTCAGTCCTCATGTCTGTAACTGGTTACATGGCCATAGTTGGGATTGATAACTACCTTCTACTACCCATTCTGTATTCCCTTTCCCTTTAGCAAGCATCTCAGCTGGTCATGGTTTTTTACCTGATGGAGTGACCCAAACTTTCATTCCTGAAGTGTCTGGGCCATTTGTAGGCCTGCCTGTTGTAGTTTTCTTTTCTTTTTTTTTTTTTTTTGAGACGGAGTCTTGCTCTATCACCCAGGCTGGAGTGCAGTGGCGCGATCTCGGCTCACTGCAGGCTCCGCCCCCTGGGGTTCACGCCATTCTCCTGCCTCAGCCTCCCTTGTAGCTGGGACTACAGGCGCCTGCCACCTCGCCCGGCTAATTTTTTGTATTTTTAGTAGAGACGGGGTTTCACTGTGGTCTCGATCTCCTGACCTTGTGATCCGCCCGCCTCGGCCTCCCAAAGTGCTGGGATTACAGGCGTGAGCCACTGCGCCCGGCCTGTAGTTTTCTATTGATCTTAGTTACAGGGCAGGGTAATAGTAAGAGATGCCCTAAGTAATCGCCTGTATTCCAGACATACTCTGTATTCCTTATCTGCACTGTGGAGTAGTAGACTGATTTCATCTGGATAGTCTGGGTCAATCACCTCAATTAACATTGTACTTCCCTGCTTAACCTGTATACTTAGAGGTAGGAGGAGCATGGCCAGAGGGCAATTTTAACTTCCCAGTTCCGTAGAGTCATTGTTGTGTCCCCTGGTGGCAGCATTCCTCCCTCTGGAAATAAGACTTCTGGGCCAGCAGAACATAATGTGGCAGGAACAGGAAGCAAAAATTTTGCTAACCAGGTCACTAGGGGTAATTGTGAGTGGTGCCACTTCCACTTCCACCCCTTGATTCCTGGACGCATGAATACTGGCTCTGAAAGAAACAGTACTGTGATGGTTAATATTAGTTGTCAACTTGATTGGATGAAGGGGTGCCCAGATGGCTGGTAAAGTATTGTTCCTGGGTGTATCTGTGTGGGTGTTGCCAGAGGAGACTGACATTTGAGTCAGTGGGCTGGGAGAGGAAGACCCGTCCTCAGTGTGGGTGGACACCATCCAATCAGCTGCCAGCATAGCAAAGACAAAGCAGGAAGAAGAAGCTGGGATAAGTTTACCTGCTGGATGCTTCTTCCTGCTCCTCCTGCCCTTGGACGTCAGACTCCAGGTTCTTTGGCCTTTGAACTCTTGGACTTACACCAGTGGTTTGCCAGGGGGTCTTGGGCCTTCAGCCACAGACTAAAGGCTGCACTGTCAGCTTCCCTGGTTTTGAGGCTTTTGGACTCAGACTGAGCCACTACTGGCTTCTTTCTTCCCCAGCATGCAGATGACCTGTTGTGGGACTTTGCCTTGTGATTTTGTGAACCAATTCTCCCTAATAAACTCCCTTTCGTATATACACAGCCTTTGGGAAAACTTTGCCCCAGCCCTGCAAAGTATTGTCACCAAGTTGGTATTGTAACTGAAACGCCAAAAGGCCATTCCACCGTTCTATATCAAGCCAGCTGCTTCAGGATAATGGGGAACATAGTAAGACCAGTGAATTCCATGAGCATAAGCCCACTGCCATATTTCTTTGGCTGTGAAGTGCTTTGGTCAGAGGCAATGCTGTGTGGAATACCATGGAGGTGGATAAGGCATTCAATGAGCCCATGAATTTTAGTCTTGGCAGAAGCATTGGGTGCAGGAAAGGGAAATCCATATCTGGAGTAAGTGTCTATTCCAGTAAGGACAAACTGCTGCCCCTTCCATGATGGAAGAGGTCCCATGTAATCAAACTGCCACCAGATAGCTGGCTGACCACCCCGAGGAATGGTGCCGCATCAAGGGCTCAGTGCCAGTCCCTGCTGCTAGCAGATTGGGCACTCAATGGTGGCCATAGCCAGGTCAGCCTTGGTGAGTGGAAGTCCATGTTTCTCACTCATGCATAACCTCCATCCCTGCCACCATGGCCACTTTGTTCATGAGCCCATTGGGCAATGATAGGGATGGCTGGGGAAAGAGGCTGAGTGGTGTTCACAGAGCAGGTCATCCTATCCTCCTGATTATTAAAATCCTCCTTTGCTGAGGTCACCCTTTGGTGAGCATTCACATGGGACACAAATGTCTTCAAAGTTTTTGACCACTCAGAGAGGCCCATTTACATACCTCTTCCCCAAATTTCTTTGTCATCAATTTCCAATCATGCTCCTTCCAGGTTCCTGATCATTCAGCCAAACCATTGGCTACAGCACATGAGTTTATATAAATGCATGTCTGGCCATTTCTCCTTCCAAGAAAAGTGCACAACCACGTGTACTGCTCAAAGTTCTGTCCACTGGGAAGAGTTCCCTTCATCACTGTCTTTTAGGGACATCTCAGAAAGGGGCTGTAGTGCTGCAGCTGTCCACTTTTGGGTGGTGCCTGCATATCATGCTGAACCATCTGTAAACCAGGCCCTAGTCTTCTCTTCCTCTGTCAAGAGGCCATAGGGAATTCTCCATAAGGCCATCAGCACAGGCTGGCGGAGAGAAGGCAGGGTGGCAGGAGTGGGGACCAAGGGAATTTGAGCCACTTCTTCATGTAACTTACTTATGCCTTCGGGACCTGCTTGAGCCCAATCACGTGTATACCACTTCCATTTGATGATGGAATGCTGCTGTGATAGACAGTTAAGGTCGCATGGTGACTTGATGACCCATAGTCAAATGTTCAGTTTCCACTAAAGCCCAGTAACAGGCCAAGAGCTGTCTCTCAAAAGGAGAGTAGTTATCTGCAGAAGATGACAGGGCCTTGCTCCAACATCCTAGAGGCCTCCACTGTGATTCACCTATTGAGGCCTGCCAAACACTGCAAACAGCATCCTTATCTGCCACTGACATCTCAAGCACCATTGGATCTGCTGAGTCATATGGCCCAAGAGGCAGAGCAGCTTGCACTGCAGCCTGGACCTGTTGCAGAGCCTTCTCCTGTTTTGGACCCCACTCAAAACTAGCAGCCTTTCATGTCACTTGATAAATGGAATGGAGTAACACACCCAAATGAGGAATGTGTTGTCTCCAAAATCCTAACAGGGCCACTAGGCATTGTGCCTCTTTCTTGGTTGTAGGAAGGGCCAAATGCAACAACTTATCCTTCACCTTGGAAGGACTATCTCAACATGCCCCACATCACTGGAACCCTTGAAATTTCACAGAGGTAGAAGCCCCCTGAATTCTAGTCGGATTTACTTCTCATCCCCTGACATGCAAATGTCTGCCCAGTTGCTACTTTGTTTTTGGGTTTTTTTTTTTTTTTTTTTTGAGATGGAGTCTTGCTCTGTCGCCCAGGCTGGAGTGCAGTGGTGTGTTCTCGACTCACTGCAAGCTCTGCCTCCCAGGTTCATGCCATTCTCCTGCCTCAGCCTCCCAAGTAGCTGGGACTACAGGCACCCACCACCATGCCCAGCTAATTTTTTGTGTATTTTGTTCAGTAGAGATGGGGTTTCACTGTGTTAGCCAGAATGGTCTTGATCTCCTGACCTCGTGATCCACCCACCTCTGCCTCCCAAATCGCTGGAATTACAGGCATGAGCCACTGTGCCCGGCCAGGAATGGAGAAAAAGGCATTTGCCGAATCAATAGCTACATACCAGGTACCAGGAGATGTGTAAATTTGCTCAAGCAATGAAACCACATCTGGTACAGCAGTTGCAATTGTAGTCACCACTTGGTTAAGCTTACAATAATCCACTATCATTCTCCAAGATCCATCTGTCTTCTGAATAGGCCAAATAGGAGAGTTGACCGGGGATGTGGTAGGGATCATCACCCCTGCACCTTTCAGGTCCTTGATGGTGGCACTAGTCTCTGCAATCCTTCCAGGGATGCAATATTGCTTTTTTATTTACTATTTTTTTAGGTAGAGGCAGCTATAATGGTTTCCCTTTGGCCTTTCTCACCATAATAGCTGTCACTCCACAGATCAGGGAACCAATGTGGGAATTCTGCCACCTGGTAAGTATGTCTATTTATTTATGACCACAGGACAGGTCCTGGACCCACTGTAAGTCAGATCTGAGCCAAAATGCCATTAATTACCTGACCTCCATAAGCCCCTACTGTAACTGGAAGGCCAAGGATCCCCTGGAATCAATGTCTGTTCAGAGCATGTCTAGTAATTCCCAAAGGTCTGATTATTCCCCTTTTCCCAGTTCACAGTTACCCTGGTGAAAGGCCAGAGGTCTCTTTGGGAAAGGATGGAAGAAAGATTAACAGTATAAATTTTTAGTAGTATAGTGGGGTCCTTCCTCAAAGGGACCTAGCCTCCTCTTCATTCAAGGGGTTCTGGGTGTGTAAACTGGCTCAAGTCTGGAAACTGATTGAAGGCCACGATTATCTGCTTTTATAATTGAAATTAGACTTTTGTCTACTTGACCTGGAAGTTTTCCTTTTACAGATCAAGTAAAAACATAGTAGGCTTCCTATCAATTCAACTTCTAGGAATGCCATGATTAATTAGCCAATACCAGAGCTCTACATGGGTCAGAATATTCTGATTGTGGCTTTGCCTGTGCTGTCCATTATGGTAACTACTCCCATGTTGCCTTGATGATTGAGTTCTACCACTTGGTTCCTGCCACTTGGGATCTGATTATTCCCATTGTGTTTAAGTTTTCCAGTTGAGTGACTATGGTTTCTACTGTAAGATCTAGCATACAGAGAAGAGCAATCACAGAACTCTTTAAAGATGCTGGTGCTCCCCTCACAAATCTATTTCACAAGGTATTGGTGAAGGGTATGTCTTCTGAACCCTCCCGTTTGGGGTGAGTAGGTCCAAAGTGAAAAAATCCACTCTAGCATTCCAGTCTCCCAAGGCCTTTGAATCCCTTCCTCTCCATTAAACCAAGGGAGATCAGGCATTTACAGCTCACTCACAGTTGGCCATCTTTTGATCCATGTTTCAACTAACTGAGAAATAAATTATTAGAATCTTATAAAACTCCCTTAGCTGGCTGTGCTAAGTGGCTCAAGCCTGTAATCCCAGCACTTTGGGAGGCTGAGGTGAGTGGATCGTTTGAGGTCAGGAGTTTGAGACCAGCCTGGCCAACATGGTGAAACCCCGTCTCTACTAAAAAATTAAAAAAAAAAAAAATAGCTCAGCGTTGTGGCAGGTACCTGTAACCCCAACTACTTAGGAGGCTGAGGCAGGAGAATTGCTTGATCCTGGGTGATGGAGGTTGCAATCAGCTGAGATCACACCACTGCACTTTAACCTGGGCATCCGAGTGAGACACCATTTCAAAAACAAAAACAAAAACACAACTCCCTGAGCTGCAACATTAAATGCAGAATCTCTGCCTAGTAGGTCCATATCAATAGATTTAGCCTGATCCAACTTTATGCTCCTACTACCGTTATTTCACACCCTTAATATCCATTCCCATACCTGTTCTCCAGGCTTCTGCTTATATAAATTAGAAAACTCAAGTAGTTCTTTTGGAGTATAGTGCACCTCCTCATGGGTCACACTTTGTACTTCACGTTTAAGTGTCTGCTGGGACTTGAGTCTAGCTACAGGTCTAGACGCAAAGAGAGGTGTTAGGGGTGGGTCCTGAGGAGAATCAGCATTGTCTTGCCTGGCAACTGCCTCGGGGGAGGCCATCACTGTTGCCTCAGCCAGTGCAGGGTTAATCTCAGACAAAGGTGAAAAGGCTGACAGCAGCTTGGGTGAGAGAGGGGATGTTGCCCCCACAGGGGAGTGGGTTGTGAGGGAGGTGAAGGCCATTTCCTCTGGAAAAAAAACTCATTGGAATTCAGGAACTTCGTGTCTCCAGCTTCATCAGGGTCCTTCCACACATCCCCATCTCAGGTTGTAGAGTTCCATTATTTCCCAATCAATGGTCTCACTTTATCAGTAGATACTTGGTGAGGCTGAACATGCACCTTTCATTGTATGCCAGTCACTCACATGATAAGAGCTTGGTCTTATTTTCAGCAATTTCAGCCTTTGTCTACAGAAGATAAGACAAACAAACCTTACAAAAACCCAGGGCAATCTTAGAAGATTTGAGGCTAAGTGTGCAATTCTGGAGCTGGGATATATAATCTCTGAGCTTATCTTTTTATTTCATCACTTTGTCCAGCAAACTTAGGAGCAGCCAACCAACTTCACTATGTTCCTTGGTTCTCTGTAAACATTCAAAGGTATCATGTATAGAGTCGCTAAACTCCTTCCCTCTCAGTAGTGGTGAATCAGGAGTATCAAATGCATTTATTTTGCATAACTCTCTAAACAATGCATGCCATGGGCTATCGGTGTTCTACGTACTGTTAGAGTCCTTTTTTTCCATCTGTTTGTGTCCTCTCTTATTTTCTTGAGCAGTGGTTTGTAGTTCTCCTTGAAGAGGTCCTTCGCATCCCTTGTAAGTTGGATTCCTAGGTATTTTATTCTCTTTGTAGCAGTTATGAATGGGGATTCACTCATGATTTGGCTCTCTGCTTATGTATTATTGATGTATAGGAATGCTTGTGATTTTTGCACATTGATTTTGTACCCTGAGACTTTGCTGAAGTTGCTTATCAGCTTAACGAGTTTTTGGGCTGAGACAATGGGGTTTTCTAAATATACAATCATGTCATCTGCAAACAGAGACAATTTGACTTCCTCTCTTCCTATTTGAATACCCTTCATTTCTTTCTCTTGCCTGATTGCCTTGGCCAGAACCTCCAATACCATGTTGAATAGGAGTGGTGAGAGAGGGCATCTTTGTCTTGTGCCGGTTTTCAAAGGGAATGCTTCCAGCTTTTGTGCATTCAGTATGATATTGGCTATGGGTTTGTCATAAACAACTCTTATTATTTTGAGATATGTTCCATCAATACCTAGTTTATTGAGAGTTTTTAACATGAAGGGATGTTGACTTTCGTCAAAGGCCTTTTCCGCATCTATTGAGATATTCATGTGGTTTTTGTCATTGGTTCTGTTTATGTGATGGATTACATTCATTGATTTGTGAATGTTGAACCAGACTTGCATCCCAGGGATGAAGCCAACTTGATTGTGGTGGATACTTGATGTGATTTTGATTTTTAAAAATTTATTGAAACTTTTTTGTGGCCTAACATATATAGTCTTCTTGGAGAATGTTTAGTGTACTGATGAGAAGAATTTATATTCTGCAGTTGTTAGATAGAATGCTCTGTAAATGTCTGTTGGGTCCATTTGGTCTAAAGTACAATAGTCTAGTAATATTTGTTTTATGAATCTGGGTGCTCCAGTGTTGGCTAAATATACACTTAGGATTATTATGTCTTCGTGTCATTATATAATGACCTTCTTTGTCTTTTTTTTGTTTTTTTTTTACTGTTTCTGATTTAAAATCTGTTTTATCTAATATAAGTATAGCTACTTTTGCTTACTTTTGGTTTCCATTTGTGTGGAATATCTTTTCCCATCCCATTACCTTCAGTCTGTAAGTGTCTTTACGAGTAAGGTGAGTTTCTTACAAGCCACATATAGTTGATTCATGTTTTTATATCCATTCTGCCAAACTGAATGCTTTAAATAGAGCGGTTAATCCATTTAAATTCAAGGTTAATATTGGTATGTGAAGTTTTGTCCCTGTCATAATGTTAATTGTTATCTAGTTGCTTTGCAGATTCTTTATTTACTTTTCCTCTGTTTGTCTTGTCTTTGTGGTCTGGTGTTCTGTCATATTGCCATTTGATTTCTTTCTTTTCTTCATTTGTGTAATTGCTCTATAAGACATATGAGTTTTATACTTTCATATGTTTTTATGATGGTGATTATTGACCTTTTGTTTCCATGTTTAGAACTTTTTGAGCCTTTCTTGTAGGACTGGTGTAGTGGTGACAAATTCCCTCAGTATTTGCTTGTTTGGAAAAGACTATTTCTCCTTCTCTTATGAAGCTTATTCTAGCAGTATATAAAATTTGGGCTTGACAATTTTTTTCTTTAAGTATTTTGAAAATAGAATCTCAATCTTTTCTGGCTTGTAGGGTTTCTGCTGGGAAGTCTGCTGTTAGTCTGATAGGGTTTCCTTTATAGGTGATTAGATGCTTTTCTTTTGCTGATATGAAAAATTTTTCCTTCATGTTGAACTTAGTCTGATGACTAAATGTCATGGTGAAGTCCTTCTTGCAATGTATTTTC
The DNA here is from genome assembly GCF_028878055.3 of Symphalangus syndactylus. Classification (NCBI taxonomy): domain Eukaryota; kingdom Metazoa; phylum Chordata; class Mammalia; order Primates; family Hylobatidae; genus Symphalangus; species Symphalangus syndactylus. Next base: position 44,075,963 of record NC_072432.2, read on the forward strand.
CTGGAGTTCTCTGAGGCTTTTATATCTCCGTGTCTAGATCTCTTGCTAGACTAGGGAAGTTTTCCTCAATTATATCCTCAAATAGATTTTCCAAACTTCTGGCTTTTTCTTCTCTCTCAGGAATACCTTTGATTTGTAGGTTCAGATGTTTTACATAGTCTCGTTGTTCCTGGAAGCCTTGTTCATTTTTAAAAATCCTCTTTTGCTTTATTTTTGTCTGACTGAATTAATTTGAAAGATCTGTTTTAGAGTTCTGAAATTCTTTCTTCCACTTGGTCTAGTCTACTGTTGAAGGTTTTTGTGTTTGTTTTTTTTTTGAGATGGAGTCTTGCTCTGTCACCCAAGCTGCAGTGCAGCAACATGATCTTGGCTTGCTGCAACTCCTTTCTCCTGGGTTCAAGTGATTCTCCTGCCTTAGCCTCCCAAGTAGCTGGGACTACAGGCATGTGCCACCATGCTCGGCTTATTTTTGTATTTTTAGTAGAGATGGGGTTTCGCCGTGTTGGCCAGGCTGGTCTTGAACACCTGGCCTCAAGTGATCCATCTGCCTCAGCCTCCCAAAGAGTTGGGATTACAGGCGTGAGTCACTGCACCTGGCTTATTGTTGAAGTTTTCAACTATATTTTGTTATTCCTTCTATGAATTTTTCATTTCCAGAAGTTCTTTTCTTTTAATCTATCACTTCGGTAAATTTCTCATTCATATCCTGAATTGATTTTATGATTTTTTTTGTATTGGTTTTCAGATTTCTCTTGGATCTCACTGATCATCTTTAAAATAAGTATTTTGAAGTCCTTATTTTGTATTTCCAAAATTTCATTTGGAAAAATAAAAAATGAAAAAGTATAAAACAAAACAAAAAATTTTCATTTTGGTTAGAGTATACTGTTGGAGAGTTATTGTGATACTTTGTGGGTGCTGTAACATCCTGTTTTTTCATACTTCCAGAATTGTTATGCTGGTTGCTTCTCAGCTGAAGAAATTCATTTCTTGTTATTTTTGAATTTACTGTCGTTTGGACATGACTCCTTTTTATTCCCCTTGAGTACATGACTGCAATGTACATTGAGTAGGGTTGTTCGGCTTTGCTTCTGGGTGCTTTCAGTGGCAAAAATGCTGTATAAATTCCTTCTTTATAGATAGCCTCAGTGTGGTGACTTTATCACATGTTGGTTGTAGTAGTTGTGTACTGGGCATGTGAGCAGGCTCATGACCTCCTGAAGAACTGGAGTTGCAGAGGTCTTGAGAAGCTTATCTCATTCCCAAGCACTGTGCACTTGTGTCAGCGTATTTTGTATTGGATTGTGTAGTTCAACCTCCAGGTCAGTTACTGATACCTGCAGGTAACAGCTAGCTGCAGCAGTAGCAGTAGGAATTATGCTTTGTTAACGGGAAGATCTTTATTTACTGGGAGAAGCTCTCTGATGCTTCTGGTAATGGACTGGTCTGTGAAAGCACAGTGGCCTGGGCTCCATGCTCATCCTCATGGAGGTGACGGTGAAGCTGGATAGAGCTGGACCAGGCAGGCCTGCCCTCTGGTCCTCCAATGGTGGGTGCAAGCAGCAGCCCTGACAAAGGTGGCAGAGGAGTCATCGGACCCCTGGTGAAACACTGAGCTCTCTGCAGGGCAGATAGGGGCTGTCCCAGTACCATGGCCTCAGCATGCATTAATGTGATTTATTTCTCTGTCATGTTTCCATCCAGATGCTCTGGATATTCAGTTTGGTCAGACACAGCTGTTTATTACTAGGCTGCAATGTAGCCCAGAACTGTAGGAGATGCCTACCTTGTGGCTCAACACTAAGCCTCTGTGCTGTCTGGAAATGGTTGCAGTGCAGTCTTCCCCCAGAGTCCCAAACACATAGCACCTTGGCCCTCCTGTTGTCCTTCACAGTTCTGTGCAGAGAGAGGAAGGGGTTCTGCCTTTCTTGCTAATCTGGGCCCAGAGGTCACATTGCCCGTGGGGATGCAGTCTCCCCTCACAGGCCCAGGCAGGCTGCCCCCTCTGCTTGCTTGTGCTAACTTCTTGTTGGCAGCGACAGTCGTATCAGCAGTTGTGAGCAGAGAGAGAGGAGAAATCTCCTTCTCTATGTCAGGCTCAAGTACTGAGGCTGCTCAGCTGGTGAAATGGGATTTCATTCCTCACTTGCAGAGCCCAGCATAGAGTGTGTCTGTTGGAAGGAGGGCTGCCAATCACAGCCCCAAGCAGAGAGCTTTTGGGTACTGGGAAACATATACTTTGGTTTCCTTTGTCCCAAGAGCTGTCCCATTGGTGTGGTGTACTTTCCCTTCCATTAAGAGCAGCGCTCCACGGAGGGTTAGATTGTGTTCGGAATTGGTGGGTTCTTGGTCTCATTGACTTCAAGAATGAAGCCACGGACCCTCGCGGTGAGTGTTACAGTTCTTAAGGTGGCGCGTCTGGAGTTGTTCGTTCCTTCTGATGTTCGGATGTGTTGGGAGTTTCTTCCTTCTGGTGGGTTCGTGGTCTCGCTGGCTCAGGAGTGAAGTTGCAGACCTTCGCAGCGAGTGTTACAGCTCTTAAGGTGGCACGTCTGGGGTTGTTCGTTCCTCCTGGTGGGCTTGTGGTCTCGCTGGCTTCAGGAGTGAAGCTGCAGACCTTCGCGGTGAGTGTTACAGCTCATAAAAGCAGCATGGACCCAAAGAGTGAGGAGTAGCAAGATTTATTGCAAACAGCGAAAGAACAAAGCTTCCACACTGCGGAAGGGGACCCGAGCAGGTTGCCACTGCTGGCTGGGGCAGCCTGCTTTTATTCTCTTATCTGGCCCCACCCACGTCCTGCTGATTGGTAGAGCGGAGTGGTCTGTTTTGATCGGTGCATTTACCATCCCTGAGCTAGACATAAAAGTCCTCCACGTCCCCATCAGATCAGTTAGATACAGAGTATCGACACACCCGAGGTTCTCCAAGGCCCCACTGGAGCAACCAGACACAGAGTGTCGATTGGTGCATCCACAAACCTCGAGCTAGACACGGTGCTGATTGGTGTATTTACAATCCTTGAGCTAGACATAAAGGTTCTCCACATCTCCACCAGACTCAGGAGCCTAGCTGGCTTCACCCAGTGGATCCCGCACCGGGGCTGCAGGTGGAGCTGCCCACCAGTCCCGCGCCGTGCGCTCGCACTCCTCAGCCCTTGGGTGGTTGATGGGACTGGGCGCCGTGGAGCAGAGGGTGGCGCTTGTCGGGGAGGCTTGGGCCGCACAGGAGCCCATGGAGGGGGTGGGAGGCTCAAGCATGGCGGGCTGCAGGTCCTGAGCCCTGCCCTGCAGGAAGGCAGCTAAGGTCCGGTGAGAAATCCAGCGCAGTGCCAGTGGGTCGGCACTGCTGGGGGACCCAGTACACCTTCCACAGCCGCTGGCCTGGGTGCTAAGCCCCTCATTGCCCAGGGCCGGCAGGGCCGGCCGGCTGCTCCGAGTGGGGGGGCCCGCCAAGCCCACGCCCACCCGGAACTCCAGCCGGCCCGCAAGCGCCGCGCGCAGCCCCAGTTCGGGCTCGCGCCTCTCCCGCCACACTCCCTGCAAGCTGAGGGAGCCGGCTTCCCCCTTGGCCAGCCCAGAAAGGGGCTCCCACAGGGCAGCGGTGGGCTGAAGGGCCCTCAAGTGCCACCAAAGTGAGAGCCCAGGCAGAGGAGGCACCGAGAGTGAGTGAGGGCTGTGAGGACTGCCAGCATGCTGTCACCTCTCGAGCTGACTGGGAACTCTGAAGCTCCCTTGGGTCCAGACACTACTGTGCCATTATCACCCTCCTAGCGAGTGCTAGCGAATGTCTATGGGAGCTTCCAGGACATGGAAACACAAGGGCTGAGGTTTCTTGGGCAGAATTCAGTCCCCCAACAGCTGCGCCCCTACAATGGCGCCTCGCTGCAGATACTCGAGTCTGGGCAAAAGGCAAGTGCCCCTGCAAAAGATAACTGTCTAGTGTAATGCCCTCAAGAAGTCTCCAAATCACCGCCCTGACTAGTGTCTGGGATCATGAGTGCAGAGGAGCTCTCCTGTTTATATACCAGCAGTCTGCCATAGAGGTGAGGGGAGCCCAAACCCTCCCACTTACCCTTTCCACCCAATGCCAGGTCCCTCAGGGATTCCAGACAATGTCTGATGGCCCAACTTGGCCCCTTCCTTCCTTCTTTTTTTTGTGCCTCAGTTTATTTTTCCCCATGAGCTCTCCATTGGGTTCTAGTACTCTCTCCTTGATATTCTATTCAAGTTATGGTAATCTGTTTGTAATTTTGGTTCTTATTTCTGAGGAGAACTGGCAAATAATATTTCTAGTCAGTCATCTTGAATCTGTCTCCAGTTTTTTTTCTTATGGATCATGCTCTTGATGTAGCTTAAAAAGTTTGAATAGCTCAAAGCCATGCAAATTTTCTTAAAATATTTTATTCCAAGAATTTTTAGTTTATGTTTAATTAGTCTTGTGTTGAGGGCTAAGATAAGTTTTGAGTTAATTTTTGTGTTATTGTGTGAGCTAACAGTCTAAATTCACTGTTTTGTATGTACATTTCAATTGTTAAAAAGATTATCCTTTCCCTATTGAATTGTCTTGGCACCTTTGTCTTAGTTTTAACCAATAAAACAAAAATATTTATGGTTGGACTCTCAACTTAGTTTAATTGACCTAAATGTCTCTCTGCATGCCACCCACACTGCCTGGATTACAGTAGTTTTATAGAGAGTTTTGGAATGGGGTAGTATGAGCTTTGCTTTGTTTTCAAGATTATTTTGCTATACTGAATCCTTTGCATTTTTGCATACATTTTGGGATCAGCTTGTCAACATCTGTGAAATAGCTTGCTGGAATTTTGATAGGGATTGTGTTGAATATTTAGATCAATTTGAGGAGAATAGCCATGTTGATAATCTTGTCTTCCAATTGATAAACATGGCATATCTCTCCATTTATGTAGATATTTAATTTTTCTCAGCAATGTTTTACATTTTGTATGTACAAGTCTTGCACATCTTTTGTTAAATGTATTCTTTTTTTGTTTGTTTTTGAGACAGAGCCTCACTCTGTCACCCAGGCTGGAGTGCAGTAGCACAATCTCAGCTCACTGCCACAATCTCAGCTCACTGCAACCTCTGCCTCTTGGGTTCAAGCAATTCTCCCCCCTCAGCCTCCCGAGTTGCTGGGATTCCAGGTGGGCACCATCACGCCCGGCTAATTTTTGTATTTTTAGTAGGAATGGGGTTTCACCATGTTGGTCAGGCTGGCCTCGAACTCCTGGCCTCAAGTGATCTACCCACCTTGGCCTCCCAAAGTGCTGGGATTACAGGCATGAGCCACCATGCCTGGCCAAATGTATTCTTATTTGTTTTTTTATGCCACTGTGAATGGAATTTTTTTAAAAAATTTATTTTTGGGTTTATAACTAATATTTGGAAGTACAATTAATTTTTGTATATTGAAATTTTGTCCTGCAACTTTGCTGAACTTATTGGTTTTGTTAAATAAAGATTTAACCCAATCTTTATGTATTTTATTTATTCATTCATTCATTTATTTATTTTTTTCTTGCCAGATTACCTGGGCTAGAATTTCCAGTACAATGATAAATAGGAGTGATGAGAGCAGACATCTTTGCCTTATTCCCTATAGTTCAGTAGGGGGAAAGCTTTAGGTTTTTCGTGGATTTCTTTTATCAGAGCAAGGAAGTTTCTTTTTATTTCTTATTTGTTGATAGTTTTCTTTTAAAATCACGGATGGATCTTGGATTTTGCCAAGTGATTTTCATGCATTTATTAAGAGGATTGTGTGAGTGCATTTTTAATTCTAATTAGTAAGGTATCATACGAGTTAATATTTGGATGTTAAACCAATCTTGCATTTGGGTTTAAATACCACTTGGTCATGGTACATTCTCTTTTTTTTGTGTTCTTGGATTTGACTTACTAATATTTTGTTGAAGATTTTGTATGTATATTCATGAAGAATATTGGTCTGTAGTGTTCTCGTGATATTTTTGTCTGGCTTTGCTATGAAAGTAGTATTGACTTCATACAATATGTTGGAAAGTTTCTCCTCTATCTTGAGAAAGAGTTTATGAGGGATTGATATGCTTTCTTCTTTAAATGTCTGGTAGAATTCACCGGTGAGGTTATCTATGCTTGAGCTTTATTTTTGTGGGAAGGTTTTAAACTACAAATTCAGTTTCTTTTTTACTGTGGGTATATTCATATTTTCTATTGAGTCAATTTTAGTAATATTTTTCTTTTTTCAAAAATTTTTTTTCCTCTAAGTTATTTCTTTTCTTTTCTTTTTCTTTTTCTTATTTTTATTTTGAGACAGCGTGTTAGTCTGTCTCCTAGACTGGAGTGCAGTGGTGCAATCCCAGCTCACTGCAACCTCCACCTCCCAGGCTCAAGCAATTCTCATGCCTCAGCCTCCTGAGGAGCTGGGATTACAGGCATGCACCACCACACCCAGCTAATTTTTGTATTTTTAGTGGAGACAGGGTTTCACCATGTTGCCCAGCCTGGTCTTGAACTCGTGGCCTCAAATGATCTACCCACCTTGAATTCCCAAAGTGCTGGGATTACAGTTGTGAGCCACTGCACCTGGTCTAAGTTAATTTGTTGCCATAAAATCATTCACAGTATTTCCCTATCATCATTAGTGATGTCTCCTCTTTCTTTTCTGATTTGGTCATTTGTATCTTCCTTTTTCTTGGTCACTTTTTCTTCTCTTTGAATATGAAGATAGTACCTCACAGATTGAACTGTTTGACCTCCTTTTTTATTTTCTAGAAGAATTTTGTTAAGAATTGATGTTGTATTTTATTTTATTTTATTTTATTTTATTTTATTTTATTTTATTTTATTTTATTTTTTTTTGAGACGGAGTCTCGCTCTGTTGCCCAGGCTGGAGTGTAGTAGTGCAATCTCGGCTCACTGCAAGCTCCACCTCCCGGGTTCGTGCCATTCTCCTGCCTCAGCCTCCCGAGTAGCTGGGACTACAGGCGCCCGCCACGATGCCTGGCTAATTTTTTGTATTTTTTAGTAGAGATGGGGTTTCACCGTGTTAGGATGGTCTTGATCTCCTGACCTCGTGATCCACCCGCCTCGGCCTCCCAAAGTGCTGGGATTACAAGCGTGAGCCACTGCGCCTGGCCCTTGATGTCATATTTTAAACGTTTGGTAGAATTTATCAGTGAGGCCTCTTGGACCTGGGCTTTTCATTGTGTAAAGATTTTTAATTACTAGTTCAATTTCCTTACTTCTTAGGTTTATTTAGCTTTTCTACACATTTTAGTTATTCCTGATTTAAGCTGTGATAAATTAAATTATTGTCTCATAAATTGTGATATATAATGCTTGCTTTCCTTCCCTCCTTCCTTTCTTTCCTTATTTTCCTTTCCTCCCCCGCTCCCCTCCCTCCCCCCTCCCCCTCCTCCCCCTCTTTCCCTCCATCCCTACTTCCTTTCTTCCATTCTTTCTTTCTCTCTTTCTCTCTTTCCTTTCTTTCTCTCTTTCTTTCCTTTTATTTCTTTTGATTTCTTTCTTTCTTCTCGCTCTGTTGCTCAGGCTAGAGTGCAGTCATGTGATCATGGCTCACTGCAGCCTCACCTTCCCAGGCTCAATCTTCCCACCTCAGCCTCCTGAGCTGCTGGGACTGCAGGTGTGAGCCACCATGCCTGGCTAATTTTTTAATTTTTTGTGGAGTTGGAGTCTCACTGCGTTGCCAGGGCTGGTCTCAAACTCCTGGGCTCTAGTGATTCTCCCACCTCAGCCTCTCAAAGTGCTGGGATTACAGGCAAGAGCCACCATGCCTGCCCAGGTTTTCATTTTTATTTAGCTCAAAATATTTTCTTTTTTTTTTTTTTTTTTTTTTTTGAGACGGAGTCTCGCTCTGTCGCCCAGGCTGAAGTGCAGTGGCGCAATCTCGGCTCACTGCAAGCTCCGCCTCCCGGGTTCACGCTATTCTCCTGCCTCAGCCTCTCCAAGTAGCTGGGACTACAGGCACCCGCCACCATGCCCGGCTAATTTTTTTGTATTTTAGTAGAGACAGGGTTTCACCGTGGTCTCGATCTCCTGACCTCGTGATCCGCCCGCCTCGGCCTCCCAAAGTGCTGGGATTACAAGCGTGAGCCACCGCGCCCGGCAGCTCAAAATATTTTCTAATTTCTCTTGTGGTTTCTTCTTTGATTCATAGGTTATTCAGAGGTACATTTTAAAATTTCTAAATATCTGTAGATTTCCCATATTTTCTCCTGTTTTTGACTTACTTAACTCCCTTATGGTCAGATAATATATTTTGTATGATATCAATTTTTTCTATTCTTATTTTTATTTTTACAGATGATGTCTTGCTGAATTGCCCAGGCTGGAGTGCAATGGCTGTTCATAGGTACGATCATCATAGTGCACTACAGCCTTGAACTTCTGGTCTCAAGTGATCCTGCCACATCAGTCTCTTGAGTAGCTGGGACTACAGGTGTGTGCCACTGTGCCTGGCTGATATCAATTCTTTTAAATTAACTGAGACTTGCTTTGTGAACTAACATATGGTCTGTCCTGGGAAATGTTCCTTGTGCGCTTGAGCATTATTCTGCTGTTGTTGGCTGGAGTTTGCTGTAAATGTCAGGTCAAGATTGTTGGCAGTATTATCCTGATCTTCTATATTCATGTTGATTTTTCTATCTAGTTGCTCTATCCATTTTTGAATGGGATTTTGAGTCCTCCATTATTACTTTTGAAGTGTCTCTTTCTCCCTTTAATTCTTTAAATTCATATACTTTGGGGCTAAGTTGTTAGATGTGTATGTTTATAATCGTTATATCTTTCTGATGAATTCATGCTTTTATCATTATAAAATGCGACTCTTTGTCTTTAGTAATACCTTTTGTCTTAAATTCTGTTCTGTGTGGTATTAGCATACCCACTCCACTTCTCTTGTGGCTATTAATCGTATAGCATGTCTAGCATCTTTTTCATCCTTTTACTTTTTTTTTTTGAGATGGAGTTTGACTCTGTTGTCCAGGCTGGAGTGCAGTGGCACAGTCTCCACTCACTGCAACCTCCACCTCCTGGGTTAAATCATTTCTCCTGCCTCAGCCTCCCGAGCAACTGGGATTACCAGTATGCGCCACCACACCCAACTATTTTTTTTTTTTTTTTTGGTATTTTTAATAGAGATGGGGTTTCACCAGGTTGGCCAGACTGGTCTCGAATTCCTGGCCTCAGGTGATCCACCCGCCTAGGCCACCCAAAGTGCTGGAATTACAGGCATGAGCCACTTTGCCAGGTCCATCCTTTTACTTTTAACCTGTTTGTGTCTTTAAATCTAAAATGTGTCCCTTATAGGCAGCATACAATTGGATCTCTCTCTCTCTGTCATTTTGTACCATTGCAATGTTGGTTAACTTTTGTTTATAAAGTGCAGAAATTATTAATTTCGAAGAGTCATTGTGAAGACTAAATTGAATTGTTTTCTAGAAGGCTTGTTAAAACAGTGATTGCTGGGCTTCACCTCCAGCATTTCAGATTGAGTAAGTCTGAGAATTTTCATTTCTAACAAGTAGCCTGCTGATTATGTAGGTGCACTAGTAGCCACACTTTGAGGATCATGGAAATAAGATGATACATTAAAATATCTAATGCAGTTCTAGGTACCTCATAATTGTTGCTTCTATTCTATTGCTTCTATTCTATTACTCAAAAGTCATTCATTCTTTGAAAAACATACTCTGTTGTCATAGTTTTGGTGTTGGCTCTAATGTTTATATTAATATTTTTGAGGTTTATTAAAAACAAGCCTGTGTATAAAGAAATTAGAAACACAACAATTGCAAAAGATAAAATTTATAAAAGATCAATTTTTGTCCTTTCTGGTATAAGACATTCATGTAACTTGAGCTCTATATAAGAACATATAACTAAAATTAATGTTCTTATAGTAGATAAATCTAAATCAATTAATCATAAAATAGGGAAACATTTTAATTGAAGGGAAAATATTGATAGCAAATACAACATAGATTGGTGCTAAATTGTTTCAATGGTGTTAATATGCAGATTTGATACTTTTACTTTGAAAATACATTGAAATTCATATTATTTAATGTTTGATATAATTAATTCACATTCATAGGATGATACATTTATATAAACTTGAACTTTTATCACCCAGAGCTGGGGAATTTCCACACTTTTACATGCAAGCTGTTTTTAAAGAAAAAGATAAATCTCCCTTTAATCCAATGTCTTTGAAAGGTTATAAGGGGTTCACGACTTAAAAAAACCAGTTTAAAAAATAAATAAATGAAGATCTTGGATTAAATACATTATTTTCTTGTTACAAGTTGGTGCAGAGCCTTTTCATATTTTTTGTGATTCTGCAAGAGGGCATTTTTTTGCTGGTTGGTTTCTCAAATGTGAAAATGAATCTAAAACATAATATCAGTGTCTACAATGTATGTTAGTGATATTTGTTATTTTAAAGTAGAATTTATCCAAAATTGGGTTATAATAATTAGTTCTACTGTATACACTTAATAAGCAGTCATGTGTTGCTGAATGACAGGGATACATCCTGAGAATTGTGTTGTTAGGTGATTTTGTCATGTGGACATCAATCATAGGGTGTACTTACACGAACTTAGATTGCATAGTCCATTACACACCTAGGCTACATGGCATAGCCTATTGCTCCTAGGCTACAAATCTGTACAGTATGTCACTGAACTGAATACTATAGGCAATGATAACATAATGGTAAGTATTTGTGTATCTAAACACAGAAAGGGTACAATAAAAATATGATATAAAAGTTTAAAGATGGTAGAACTGTATAGGGCACTTACCATAAATGGAGCTTACTAGACTGGAAGTTGCTGGGTGTGTTAGGCCATTATTGCATTGCCATAAAGAAATACCTGAGGCAGGGCGCAGTGGCTTATGGCTGTAATCTCAGCACTTTGGGAGGCCAAGGCAGGTAGATCACCTGACGTCGGGAATTCGAGACCAGCTTGGCCAATATGGTGAAACCCTGTCTCTACTAAAAATACAAAAAATTGGCTGGGTGCGGTGGCTCACGCCTGTAATCCCAGCACTTTGGGGGGCTGAGGCAGGCGGATCACGAGGTCAGGAGATCGAGACCATCCTGGCTAACACAGTGAAACCCTGTCTCTACTAAAAGTACAAAAAAATTAGCTGGGTGTGGTGGCAGGCGCCTGTAGTCCCAGCTACTCAGGAGGCTGAGGTAGGAGAATGGCATGAACCTGGGAGGCAGAGCTTACAGTGAGCCAAGATTGCACCATTGCACTCCAGCCTGGGCGACAGAGCAAGACTCCATCCCCCCCCAAAAAAATACAAAAAGTTAACTGGATGTGGTGGCATGTGTCTGTAATCCCAGCTACTCGGGAGGCTGAGGCAGGTGAATTGCTGGAACCTGGAAGGCTGAGGTTGCAGTGAGCTGAGATCACGCCACTGCACTCCAGCCTGGGCGACAGAGGGAAACTCCATCTCAAAACAAAACAAAACAAAACAAAATAAAACAAAACAACCCCCAAAATCTGAGACTGGGTAATTTATAAAGAAAAGAGGTTTAATTGGCTCTCAGTTCTGCAGGCTATACAGGAAGCATGGTGCCGGGCATCTGCTTGGCTTTGGGTGAGGCCTCAGGAAGCTTACAATCATGGTGGAAGGCAAAGAGGGAGCCAGTGTATTATATGGCAAGAGTGGGAGCAAGAGACAGTGGTGGGGGGTGGGGGGAAAATGTGCCACACACTTTTTATGTTTTTTACATTTTATTTATTTATTTATTTTGAGACAGGGTCTTGCTTGGTTGCCCAGGCTGAAGTGCAGTGGGATGATCTTGGCTCACTGAAGTCATGAACTTCCAGGCTCAAATAATCTTCCCACCTCAGCCTCCTGAGTAGCTGGGATTACAGGTGTGCAGCACCAAGACCGGCTATTTTGTTTTATTTTTGTAGAAACAAGGTATTGCATGTTGCTCAGGCTGGTATCAAACTCCTGAGCTCAAGCCATCTGCCCAACTCAGCCTCCCAAAGTGTTGCAATTACAGGCGTCAACCATAGCTCCCTGCAGCCACACACTTTTCAACAACCAGATCTCATGAAAACTCACTCACTATTGTGAGGACAGCACCACATCATGAGAGATCTGCCTCCAAGATCCAATCACTTCCTACCAGGCCTCACCTCCAACATTGGGGATTACAATTCAACATGAGATTTAGAGGGGAAAACATCCAGATTGTATCACTGGGTGAGTCAGTGAGTGAGTGGTGTGTGAATGTAAGGGCCTAGGACATCACTGTACATTAGCATAGACTTTAGAAACACTGTACACCTAAGCTACGCTAAATTTGTAAAACTAGTAACTGTGCTACAACTTTATGACAGCTAGACGTCACTAGGTGATAGGAATTTTTCAGCTCCGTTATAATCTTATGAGACCACTGTCGTATATGCGGTTCATCATTGACTGAAATGTCATTCTGTAGCCAGTGACTGCATTTCTGTATCAGATTCTTATTACTATTCCTGTATTACTAATATTATTTTCAAGAGACTCAGAGGTGAAGCACACAGATTTATGAGTTAGGATTACTGGCTAAAACCTTACTCTACCATTTCCTAATTGTGTGGCTTTGGGCAGTTAACCTCTCTCTGTGCCTCATTTTCCTATGTGTAAAATAAGGATAAAATAGAACCCACGTTGTAAGGTTGTTGTAAGGATTAAATGAACTAATTTAGGTATGTATACCACTTAAAAATTTTTTTGCAAGCACTCTCTAAGTCCCAGCTATTATTGCTGCTGCAAAAACAGCAATACGGTAGTTCCCCCTCTGTGCGGTTTTGCTTTCTGCTGTTTGTTATCTGTGATCAATTGCAGTCTGAAAATATTAAATGAAAAATTGTAGAAATAATAAATTCTTTGGTCTTCAATTGCACACTGTTCTGAATAGTGTGATGAAATCTTTTGCTATCCTGCTGTCTCCCTCCCAGGACGTGAATCATTCCTTTCTCCAGCATATCCACACTGCAGATGTGATCGGCTGCCTGCCTGTTATTTGCTTTAGCCCTCTCAGTTAGCAGATTGACTGACACAGTATCACAGTTGTATTCAAGCAACTCTTATTTTGCTTAATAATGGCCCTGCAGTGCAGGAGAAGTGATGCTGGAATATTATTAGAATTGTTCTATTTTATTATTAGTTATTGTTAATCTCTTACTGTGTCTAATTTAGATATTAAACTTTTTCATAGGTATGTATGCATAGGAAAAACATGGTCTATATAGGATTCAGTACTATCTATGGTTTCAGGCATCCACCGGGAGTCTTGGAATATATCCTCCACGAAGAAGCGGGTACTACTCTACTAATACTGCTACCATGTTTGTGTAGTGCTTTAGACATTGCATAAGGCTCTCATACTTGAGGCCTAAAGAAATCCTGTGGTGTAGGGGCCCCAATGTGGGACACCTTTCCTAATTCACCATAAGGGTAACAGCTGAAACTCCTATAACAAAAGACAGGTTAACAAGGGAAAAGCATAACACATTTACTTTATCAAAGTTTTATGTGACACAGGAGACTTCAGAAATGAAGACCCGAAGACCCAAAGACCCAGGGAAAACTGTTTATTTCTATGGTTAGGTTTGATGAAGAATAAACAGCAGTGTAGAAATGTGATTGGATATAAGGGTATGATTTAATGGTAATAGATTGAGCACGGGAAACCCAGGAAGGCCTGTCTGTTCAGAATCTTCTTGGCCTCTCTGTGTAGGATTCCTTTCCCTAAAGTATGGGGCAGGCAGGTCGAGGCTGCAGTGAGCTGTGATGGCACCATTGCACTCTAGAGTGAGACCCTGTCTTAAAAAAAAAAAAAGTATGGGGCAGGACCTCCCTGGAATGAGGGTCTTATGACCTACTTTCACAGAAGGTAGGTCAGAGAATTTCTTTTCTTTTCTTTTCTTTATGGCCAGCTCTCACACTGAAAGGTAGGGGAAGGTCAGGGTGACCATCTTGCTTCTGAGGCCCTCCCAATCTCTTTCAGCTCAAAGTTGTTGGGGTAGTATTTTCTGATCCCCAGCTAATACTAAATACTAAAATAATTTGTAGCTATGTGTATAAAATGCATTTGTGTTACGTTACAGCATTTTGCCATGGCTGCTTGCATAGGAGAGTGCTGAAATGGCCAAAGTAGAGCAATCCCTCCCATTCCCAACGTCACAGAGCAACTCCATTCACTCCTTCCCACCCTCCCTTCTTCTTTCCTTCTCTTTTCATCCTTCAACATCTTATATACTTGGGGGATCTCATCGTGAACTAAGGGTATGCAGGCCTTGAACTCATGAGCATAGTCTAGCTATATGACAACCATGTGCTGTGTGCTCACTTTTCTTTTTTCTTTTCTTTCCTTTTTTTTTTTTTTTTTGAGATGTTGTCTTACTCTGTCACCCAGGCTGGAGTGCAGTAGTGCCATCTGGGCTCACTGTAACCTCTGCCTCCCGGGTTCAAGGGATTCTCCTGCCTCAGCCTCCCTAGTAGCTGAGACTACAGGAAAAAAAGACTATAAAATACTTAGGTTAAGTAGGGTTTTTGTAGGTAGAAGGAAAAAAGTGATGAACTGCCAGAGCTTGTGTTTTCTTCAGCATCCAAGAAACATCCTCTACACCAGAAAGTCAATGTTTCTGTAGCTGATGTGCATCACCATGCACAGCTAATTTTTGTATTTTTTGGTAGAGAGGGGGTTTCACCACGTTGGCCAGGCTGGTCTCAAACTCCTGACCTCAAGTGATCTGCCCGCCTCAGCCTCCCAAAGTGGTGGGATTACAGGCATGAGCCACTGCACCTGGCCCTGTGTGCTCATTTTCATTATCACTCCATCAGCTACAGAAACATTGACTTTCTGGTGCAGAGGATGTTTTTTGGATGCTGAAGAAAACACAAGCTCTGGCAGTTCATCACTTTTTTCCTTCTACCTACAAAAACCCTACTTAACCTAAGTATTTTATAGTCTTTTTTTCCTGCTTTTTTTTTAACTTTTTCTTTCTGAAGCTGAAAGAAATGAAAAAAAAAAATTCTAAAATTAATTCCCAAGAAATTGCCTAATTTTATTTTTAATGTGTTTATTTATAATGCTATTTAGTTTTCGTAATAATAGATATTTTAGTAAATTTCACCTAGTTTCATAATCACATAATCATTCTTCTTTTGTTGTTTAGGTTGTTTCTAATTTCTTACTTTATAATGCTGTGAGCAATATTTTGATGTTTACAGCATTCTCTCTAATTTTCTTTCTGTTGGGACAAATTTCCAAGACAACAATTCTTAAGAAAAAGTGTATGAATATTTTCATAGCTTGAGACCATCACCTTTTTTCAAAGTATACCTTTGCTAACATTATAGTCATTATAACTAAATTTTGCTAATTTTAATTGTCCTAAAGTCTTGTTTCTAGGAATTCTTTTGCTCTATGAAGATGACCTTTCTAAGATCCTAATGTGCAGGCTTACCACTGTAAACTTTTTGACTATTTTTATTGTCTTTTCTTTTTTTTTTTTGAGACGGAGTCTCGGTCTGTCACCCAGGCTGGAGTGCAGTGGCGCGATCTCAGCTCACTGCAAGCTCCGCCTCCTGGGTTCACGCCATTTCCATTCTCCTGCCTCAGCCTCTCCGAGTAGCTGGGACTACAGGCACCCGCCACCGCGCCCAGCTAATTTTTTGTATTTTTAGTAGAGACGAGGTTTCACCGTGGTCTTGATCTCCTGACCTCGTGATCTGCCCGCTTCGGCCTCCCAAAGTGCTGGGATTACAGGCGTGAGCCACCGCGCCCGGCCCTTTTATTGTCTTTTCTAAGGTAAATTGAATATTCAGAAAGTTTGAAATCATTAAAAAACCTATTTCTGCTTTTTTTTTTTGGTAAGGAGTTGTGAAAATTAGCTAGAATGTTTGCTAAATTTAATTTTTTTTTTTTTTTTTTTTTTTTGAGATGTAGTCTTGCTCTGTCACCCAGGCTGGAGTGCAGTGGAGCAATCTCGGCTTACTGCAACCTCTGCCTTCTGGGTTCAAGCGATTCTCCTGCCTCAGCCTCCCAAGTAGCTGGGATTACAGGCGCCTGCCACCACACCTAGCTAATTTTTGTATTTTTAGTAGAGACAGTGTTTCACCATGTTGGTTAAGCTAGTCTCCAACTCCTGACCTCAGGCAATCTGCCCTCCTTGGCCTCCCAAAGTGCTGGGATTACAGGCATGAGCCACCGTGCCTGGCTGCTAAATTTAAAGACATAAAATTACTATTCGTTTAGTTTACTGTATGTCCCTAAGGTCAGGAATAACGTGTTTTTTTAGAAATGGTAGATTAACAGCAAATTTTGTTAAACACAAATATTACCTTAAACATTCACTGAGTCTTTCCATTAAATTTTCTCATTTATTCATTTATTTCAGAAAGATGTGGAAGATTATGTGCAAAGAGATATTATTATAAGGGAACAAAGAGCTTTCCCTTTAAGAAATACTATTGTGCACTTAAAAGCCATTGCAAAATTTTTAGAGTGAGGTGTCTTTTAGGAAGTAGAAGAGAGATTTCCAAATTTACGAAAGTCTCATGGAACAACGTATAGGTGATTATTTATCTACCTTGGAAATAAACAAGAGGGTTTCAAAATAAATAAGTGTCTTATTTCAAATTTTCTCAAGTCATTAAGACATTAACTTTGGGAGTATATAATTTTCTTCATGGATTTACAGATTATTTAAGGGTCTTTCCTCCACATTTTGAACAATAAATGGTTAGATACTAAGTTATGTGTGAATTGTAAAATTCACACGTATCACAGGTACGTGACCATTTTAGTTCCTCAGTTTAACCTACAACTAGTCTCTATTACTTTGACCACTGGATTATTATGTAAGAATTTTAATTTACAGTGTTACTTGATGTCCACTAGGGGGGACCAAACCACGAACAGAATATATGCTTCTATTATTCCTCTAGGTGGTGAAAAACCCAAGCCATTTCAGATGGCCCACTTGAAATCGCAAGTTAGTCTTCAGTGTTTCCTATTTCTAAAAGGCTAACTCTATCAGGATATACAAGCAAATATATGAAAACATTGGGGAGTCAATATTAGACATATAATATTTTAGAGTAAAGCTAAAGCTTGCCAAGAGTCTTTGATCACTTGAAAGTTTATCAATTCTTACAAAAACAATAAACTATTTTGAGATTTCTCAACTTTTAATAAATACCACATTTATATGCTTTTAAAAAACACTTGACTTATTTGACAAGAAGATGAAGGTGAATTTTGAAATATGACTCCATAATGTAGTATATGAATGTATTTGGGGTCATGATAACTATACATGAGATTTTATTGGAACAGTGTTGTTTATTGGGACAATTTTATCAGTGAATAACTTAAAATTAATAAAGCCTACAACATTTTTGTAATTCTGTAATTTAAAATGCCATGGTTTGAAAATATTGTTTTCCAAAATAAAGTTCATGTGTATCTTAGGACTCTGAATTTCAAGTTCACTATCTCTGTTATTACTTGAAATCTCTGATTTGTAAGATTTTCATGATATGAAGCAGTACATTTTGTGTAGTTCACAAAATGTTCTAACAAATGTGAAAGCATTTTCATATTTTGTGAAAATATTCTAAGAAAAATAAAAAGATTTTATGTCATGTAAGTATAATTTAAGAAACTTAGATTGCAATAATTTTCAAAATAAAAAGTAAGCACACAGAAAAGTATCACTGTGTAGAACTATAGGTCCTAAACAATTTATTTTTATATGAGCAGCTTGAATTTTACTGCCAAATTAGTTTAAAAATATCAGACTTAATGTGGAAAATAAAAACATGACTTGTTTAAAACAACAAAAACAATCACAACAAAACCATTAAACCACAAAGATCTATCATGTGTCCGATCTATTTCTCTGCAAAATACAGAAAAATATTGCAGAAACTAAATGTCCACTAGATGCCACACTTCCTTTGCAGAGTTAAGCAGTACTTTGACTCCTGACAAGCTTTATGCAGATGCTACTGTATCTGGTAACAGGACCCCAACTCAATTGTCTTTTCCCTTACATTCTTTTGCTCCTACTATGATATGCCTAATCATCCAAAATTTGCTTAGTAGTGGTACGTTATAAAGTTCTGCTGAGATTCTTAGGCACAAGTACAGAGAGTTATATTTGCTGACTTTAAAGATCAAGTCAGAGTTAACATCCCTCATTTTGGAGCACTGTGTGTGTGTGTGTGTGTGTGTGTGTGTGTGTGTGTGTGTTGTGATGACAGCTAAAGACTTTTTTCTTCCCACCATTTCATTTTTAAATTTACATTTTTTTTCATTTTGTATATATATTCTCTATTTCCTCTCTCAAGAAAAACATAGAAAGGCCAATTTTTAAAAAATATAATAAGGAGAAGTAACTTAACTTTTTGGAAAACTACGTTGAATGAAACTGACTAAATTATCTTTAGAGACACTGACATTTATTTTTTCAGATTAATGTCAGTGGCTAATTTTTTTGTATTTTTAGTAGAGATGGGGTTTCACCATGTTAGCTAGGATGGTCTCGATCTCCTGACCTCGTGATCCACCTGCTTTGGCCTCCCAAAGTGCTGAGATTACAGCACTTGTAACCTGAAGTTTTCAGAGATCATTAAAATGGAAAAAAAATGACAGAAATAGGAGAAGTACAAGGCATTATCCCACAAGCTCCCACTCCATGTTATGAAACAAGGCTAACAGGACTACTAAGTATTGAGAATATTTACACTGAACTTGAACCACAAGTATTTGATGTAGCTGTGAATTGTCATTTATGACATCTCCATGGAAATGTAATCTGAGATTAGCATTTGATGATATAAAATAAATAATGTATCTTAATCATGTGATAGTGTGAGGCCAGTTCTCTGTCTTCCTCCAGATTACCAGTCACCTAAGCAATTTTTCCCTAGAAGAATTACAACTTTATGGCACTGTGTTTTCCCTACTTCCAAAATCTTTTGAGGATTTGATCACTATATCTAATCACTAAGAAATCTGCAGTGAATTTAAAAAACTGCACCTAATCTGATTTCAGTTGTTGAAGTAGCTAGTGAATTTTACCTATTAGTGTATATTTTTTTCTTTTTCTTTTTTTTTTTTTTTTGAGGCGGAGTCTCGCGCTCTCACCCAGTCTGGAGTGCAGTGGCGCGATCTCGGCTCACTGCAAGCTCTGCCTCCCGGGTTCACCCCATTCTCCTGCCTCAGCCTCTCCGAGTAGCTGGGACTACAGGCGCCCGCCACCACGCCCAGCTAATTTTTTGTATTTTTAGTAGAGACGGGGTTTCACTGTGGTCTCGATCTCCTGACCTCGTGATCCGCCCGCCTCGGCCTCCCAAAGTGCTGGGATTACAAGCGTGAGCCACCTCGCCCGGCCAGTGTGTATTTTTTTCTAAATTAATGTTTTGAAAATTAATTTTCAGATCAATCGCTTTCTTTGTAACCTGTATGGAAGACTCTTCTTCACCCCTGTTTCTCTCTGTAACTGACATAAACTAAACTAAACTATTGGCCAGTCAATTCTAGAGAGGAGGAAAATGCCAAACAGATCTTCAATCTAAAACAACAATGACAACAGCAAACAAAAAACAAACAAATCAATGCAATTACTTTGATTGGTAAATCTAGATAATCTGTATATATACAACAGGAGGTTATCAAAATAAATTACCGTTTTTCATTCCTAGTAATTTTTTTCCCACAAATGTAGCATCTATTGTTAAATACTTCATTAAGTGGGAAACTTAAACAATTTGTGATAATTTTCCCAAGGAAACTTGAAGAAATATATTAATCCAAACATGGCTCTGTTTAAAGGGCTCAAATAAACAAAGCGAGATAATTCTGACACCTCCTAAAAGCTGATCTAAGAACAGATTTTGTCTGTAAATTCTAGTGTCTCTATAAGTATCTTTAATAGTATATACTATTAACTACTTAATAGTATACACTATTAACTATTTAATAGTATACACTAAAAAGCCCAAAGGGCCATTTAGAAATGAAGAAATCTTGGGGACTTGGAGTCCTCAAAAAACACTTTTTCCCCTCATCTGAAAGATGAAAGTGTGGTAGAGATACTATAATTTGTCCTATAACTTATTTCCATTGAATTCTAAGAGTTAAGTGGATTCTGCCTTAATGATACACTTTACCTTTAACCCTCTCATTTTCTAGGAAATGTATCTGTATCAGAAATCATCCAGAAAAAAAATTGCTGGCAGTCAATGTAACTGAGCAGCAACAATATGGTTTGCATCATTCTAGGCATTGAGGAGAATAATAAATGAAGTCCTCAGAATTCTTTTTAAAAGTTAGAGGTAAGATACACTGCTGCACGTTGATGAAAGTTAGAATGTGTTTAGATCTGGATCCTGCTAAAAAATTAGGTCAAGGGTGCAGGGCAGCAGCCTGGTGTATGTCTTGTCGGGGGGGATGCTCTCCTTAAGCAATCAGTAATATCTTAAAAATTTAAAACCCTGGCCGGGCGCAGTGGCTCACGCCTGTAATCCCAGCACTTTGGGAGGCCGAGGCGGGTGGATCACGAGGTCAGGAGTTCCAGATCAGCTGGGCGTAGTGGCGGGTGCCTGTAATCCCAGCTACTTGGGAGGCTGAGGCAGAGAATTGCTTGAACTTGGGAGGCGGAGGTTGCAGTGAGCCGAGATGGCGCCACTGCACTCCAGCCTGGGCTACAGAGCAAAACTCCGTCTCAAAAAAAAAAAAAAAAAAAATCGAAAACCCTAATAGTAGAACACTTCACTGTTCAACTCTTCTAACAATACAGAAGTATTAATAGGATATTTAAGTAAGGTCTCAAGTTGGAGTACAGTAAGTTAGTGTTGATACTTTTTCTATAGGTATGTGTATATTATAGAAGAGTGATTTGAATAATTATATTTTTTATAATAATAATATTCATTACCTCCTTACTATGTATACACATCTCCTCCAGGTCTTTGAGTACAAAAGGAGGACTTAGAAAGTCATAAAGTTCTTTATATCTTTCTTAAAGACAAGAAGGGCCTAGATCTTGGGCACTCAAATTGCCTTTTTGGTTTCCCTGGGTCAGGAAATATTATTATCTGTATTTGCTCTTCTGTGCCTATTGTCCCTAGCCACTACCCTGCCCAACAGTCAGCAGACTCAACCAACTATCTATAAAAATGGTGAGAAAATAGAAGTTAAATCTTTAGCAGGTTACCTGTTAGGTTTAAGATTTGGCTGGTCCTCAAAATTACCCTAAAGGAAAAATTACTCTTCCTTTCAAGATCATCACTAAACTGATGGCAAACAAGTTTGAGCTTAGTTGTTTCCCAGAACATATTTGTCCCAAACAATGTCTTGTTGTGAGTTGGCATTCTCACCGGGTTCTCCAAGAAGTATATAGATGAACCCAAATTTGTGTGAAATGCTCCACTTTCATTATGGGATCACCATTAATTCCTTCAAGTCCATTCTGTCTCTCTCCATCCCAGTTCTAATGCTTAAATTCTTCTGAGACCTTGTATGAGGTGAACAGTTCACATATAATAAAAGGCTGGAGTCTGATGCCAAATGAATATGGTAATATAAGTGCAAGGTAGAAATAGTCTGAAAAAGATATAAGCTCTGTGGATTTAAAATTGGCCTAATGCATCTAGAGACATATGAATGTAGCAAGGACAGGATCATACCTCCAAAATTTTGGCCAAGTCACATCTATAAGGCATCAGACCCAATATATTCAAAAGAGTACAAAATTGATTGAGAGCTCAAAGTAAAAATAATTTATTAGTGAATATTAAATGCTAAAATTAATATTTACAGTCATTGATTATTGTTGATTTTATCACTGATTTTTTTTTTGTGAAAAATTTTGCAATGTGAAAACAAGGCCCTCTAGACAATAAAGTCTTATAGCACTATGAAAATAAAATGGTGGGATATTGGTACAAGGACAGGTATACACATTTATGGAATTGAATAAGTAGCCTATAAAATGGGAAGAATACATGATCATTACTTTCTCTCTTTCTCTTATCACTACTTACTTATTTCATTTATCTTTATTATTTTTCTATCCCTCTTTTATCTATCTAATCTATATATTTGTCATGTTTCTTCTTTTTTATTTGAGATGAGCACAGAGAAAACATATATATAAAATCAAGAACTAAAGCCAGCACTATAAAAATATGAATAAGAATTTAAGAATAGAGAGGAATTTTCTTCCACTGTATACAGACAAAAAAGGTCCATTTAGATTGGCTTTGAGCTTCAAGGGAGCCAAAGGGAAAAGAGATAAAGTCCATTATATATTTCTAGTGTAAGAGAGAAAAAAAATCTTATTTTTTCAGGAAAAGCAAGACATCTCCTAGTAAGCTTTACAAGAAATATCTCACATAGAGCTCCATAAAGGGACAACAGAATATAGTTTGGGCAATCTTTTTCTTATTGCAACAAAACATAAAGAAACAGTGTTTTTTTTTTTTTTTTTTTGAGATGGAGTCTTACTCTGCCAGGCTGGAGTGCAGTGGCACCATCTCAGCTCACTGCAACCCTTGCCTCCCAGGTTCAAGCAATTTTCCTGCCTCAGCCTCCTGAATAGCTGGGACTACAGGCATGTGCCACCACACTTGGCTAATTTTTTTGTATTTTTAGTAGAGATGGGGTTTCACCATGTTACCCAGGATGGTCTCGATCTACTAACCTCGTGATGCACCTGCTTCGGCCTCCCAAAGTGCTGAGATTACAGGCGTAAGCCACTGCGCCTGTCCCAAGAAACAGTTTTTTTTTTTTTTTTTTTTTTTTTTTGAGACGGAGTCTCGCTCTGTCGCCCGGGCTGGAGTGCAGTGGCGCGATCTCGGCTCACTGCAAGCTCCGCCTCCCGGGTTCACGCCATTCTCCCGCCTCAGCCTCCGGAGTAGCTGGGACTACAGGCGCCCGCCACCACGCCCAGCTAATTTTTTGTATTTTTAGTAGAGACGGAGTTTCACTGTGGTCTCAATCTCCTGACCTCGTGATCCACCCGCCTCGGCCTCCCAAAGTGCTGGGATTACAGGCGTGAGCCACCGTGCCCGGCCAAGAAACAGTTTTTTAAAAGACTGTATCTTAGATTAGGCCAGGCATGGTGGCTCATGCCTGTAATCCCAGCACTTTGGGAGGCCAAGGCAGGTGGATCACCTGAGGTCAGGAGTTCGAGACCAGCCTGACCAACATGGTGAGACCCCATCTCTATTAAAAATACAAAAATTAGCCAGATGTGGTGGCACGTGCCTGTATCCCAGCTACTCGGGAGGCTGAGGCAGGAGAATTGCTTGAACCAGGGAGGTTGCAGTTAGCAGAGATCGTGCCATTGCACTCCAGCCTGGGCGATAAGAGTGAAACTCCATCTCAAGGGGGAAAAAAAAGACTGTATCTTTTTTAGACTGTATCTTAGATCATTTTTCACTAAAAGCTAATGACAAAACAGAAGAATAGAAATTCTTATACAAGAGAATTATAAACTAGTGTTTGCCATATGTGGTAGGCAGGATTCTAAGATGTCCTTCAAGATTCCCATCCTCTGGTGCACACGTTCTGAATAATCCCTCTGCTTGCCTGAGGCTGGGACTTGTGGATATAATGGGATGTCACTCCTTGATTATGTTTCGTTACCCGGCAAAAGGGATTTTGCAGATGTAATCAATGTCCCTAGTCAGTTGATTGAGGGTAGGCCTGACCTAATGAAGTTAAGTGCTTAAATAAGGTGGAGAGATTTTTCTCCTGGCCTTACAGGAGCATGCTGTCATGGTGTGGAGAGGGCCACATGACAGGCAACTGTGGGATGCCTCTGAAAGCTGAGAAGGAGGCCGGGCGTGGTGGCTCGTGCCTGCAATCCCAGCACTTTGGGAGGCTGAGGCGGGTGGATCACGAGGTCAGGAGTTCAAGACCAGCCTGGCCAAGATGGTGAAACCCCATCTCTACTAAAAATACAAAATTTAGCCAGGTGTGGTGGTAGGCACCTGTAATCCCAGCTATTTGGGAGGCTAAGGCAGGAGAATCACTTGAACCTCAGAGGAGGAGGTTACAGTGAGCTGAGATCGTGCTGCTGCACTCCAGCCTGGGTGACAGCTGAGAAGGGCCACCACTTGGTAGCCTCCAAGAAAGGAGGACCTCAGGCTTACAACTGCAAGGAACTGAATTCTGCTAGTAACCAGTGAGCTTAGTAAAGGAGCCCGAAACTTGGGTAAGATTGCAGTCCAATTAATGCCTTGACTTCAGCCTTGTAGGACACTGAACAGACAACCAGCAGTGCCATGCTGGACTTCTAAACTACGGATTCAGGTAAGAAAAATGGGTGTTTTAAGTTGTTAAATTTGTAGTAATACATAACATAGCAAGAGATAACAAATTTACTGTGCTTGGAAAACCCACACAGACCAATAAATCTCCTCAAAATATTTGTCCCAACTTTCTACATTGACAAGTAAGGAAATAATCCACAGTAACAACTATTATAGAAGTTGAAAACTGGTGCCCGTGGCCTGAATTCAGCACTAGATGTATACTGTTCAGCTTGCACTGTTAAAAACATGTTTAAAAAATTCAGTTTTCAGTATCTTAAAATTGAGAAATTATTCCCGGCACAAAAAATGTCTACTTCTGGTTTCTCTTTTTTTTTTTTTGAGATGGAGTTTCGCTCTTGTTGCCCAGGCTGGAGTGCGACGGCAGGATCTCGTCTCGTTGCAACCTCTGCCTCCCAGGTTCAAGCGATTCTCCTGCCTCAGCCTCCCGAGTAGCTGGGATTACAGGTGTGTACCACCACGCCCGGCTAATTTTGTATTTTTAGTAGAGATGGGGTTTCTCCAAGTTGGTCAGGCTGGTCTCCAACTCCCAACCACAGGTGATCCACCTGCTTCGGCCTCCCAAAGTTCTGGGATTACAGGTGTGAGTCACCGTGCCCAGCTCTGGCTCTCTTTAAAAGGAACAATGAGCCTTGATTCTATTTGGAAATAATTACCTAGACCAAGAACTTAGTTTCTTCCTTTAAATGAAACCTCTGCTTCCATTTTGCTATATCCCCCGACGCTGTTTTTAAAAATTGCACCAAGATACTTCTCTCATTTCACTCATTTGCATTATCTGCCTGACGGCTGTATAACAAGTGAGATAAATTATAAGTACTATATAAAAAGAAACATATGTTATATATGCAATATACATAAATTTTTGTATGTGTAGATATATGGTACTTGTATCCTTATACATTATTTATAAATATAATCCAATCCATTTCACTGTATGAAAAACTCCCTTTTTAGCATTTTTTTCCTTTCATGTTGCAAAGAACTTTCTAATTGGGGAAGCAATTATTGTTGTGTTGCCCTCATTTATGAGCCTGGGGTCCCTGAGCCTTTTGGGGCCCCTTTAGATCACACTGTAAACTACATAAAAAATGCTACTCAGTGTACATATCCTGGTTTTGAATATATTTTCATACTTAATCTTAACAGAAGTTAAAAGAAAGATGATGTTAAGATCATAACTGCAAACTTAACCCTTGTCCACTTCCCACATAAGGGGTCCAAACAAACTCATCAAATGGAATAACCAGTTTTGGGACAAGTTAACTAGCCTCATTGTTTACTTATTATTTAGAGCAGTATAGCCACAGACAGATTATGTTATGGACTGAATGTTTGTGTTTCTCTTAAACTCGTACGTTGAAATATGTGGAAATCACCCACAATGTGATGGAATGAGGAGGTGGGGCCTTTGGAAGGTGAGTACATCAGGAGGATAGAGGCCTTATGAATGGGATTAGTGCCGTCACAAGAAGAAACAGGAGAGCTTCCCCCCTCTCTCTGTTCCCCACTGTGTGAGAATACAACAAAAAGAAGGCCATTTGCAAATCAGAAAAGGGCCCCCCACCAGAATCTGACCATACTGGCACCATGATCTTGGACTTTCCAGCCTCCAGAACTGTGATAAATTAATTTCTGTTGTCTGAACTAGCCAATCTGTGGTATTCCATTATAGCAGCTGGAACTGGCTGAAGTAAACTATAATTGCTGTTATTTAAATTCTGTTACATGGGTGTTTTGACATAGAGCTTGTAGATGAACATAGAAATCCTGATTTTAGGGCAGGAAATGATCTTGTAGTAGATTACAAAAATGGCTACAAATTCTTTCCATCCATTTATATACTCTCCCCCGCTTTTTTTTATACTCTCCCCCCACCTTTTTTTGTAGAGTGTAACGTTGCATTTCCTCCCACAAAGAGTGGAATCTATTTCTTAATGACTTGAATCTGGGCCATGTGACTTGCTTTGAACTGTAGGAGAGTAGCAAATGTAATAGAGATAGGGAACTTGGCTTTTGGGGGCTTGCCTCTCTTGCTGGTCTTGTGAATCCTATATCTACTACAATATCAATGAGCCTGGCAAGCCTGGCAGGGTGATCAGGTTCATGGCTCACTTACCATGTTGTTTCAGTAGACAACCAACTGATCTCCCTACGTGAGAGTAAAACTTTGAATACCAGCTGATCAGAGACACATGTAGGGTGTCCAACTCATCTTCATTTGGCAGGAAAACTGAGATGGTCAATTACCCCAGACACATGATTGAGCCCAGCCAAGACTAGCACAAGAGCCATTGTCTGAGTTCAACCCAGTTTTCTTTCCCCCAAATCATGAGTGAATACATACATAAGTTTTTTTTTTTTTTCTAGCATAGTTTGTTATGATGTAGAAGCTAACTGATACAGACTTTTAGAGACCTATCCAGTTCATTTACCTTGTTTTGGAGATCAGAGAGATATTGAAATTCAGAGATAAAATGATACCCAAGGTCACTTATCAGGTAAGTATTAAGTTTGTCAAGTAAATCAAAGCCAATGTTAACAAATGCCAGGGGAAATCTTCCAAGGGAAAATATTTGGATAGTAGTATATAAAAAATCCACAGGTGATGACTATCCAATTATGTACATATGGAGAAGCTGTATAATACAGCATACAAAAGCAAGGGTTTTGAAGTTAGGAGGATGTGAATTCAAATTCTACTTGATCATTTCAGATCTTAGACAATTTACCCAGCCTGCTTAATCAATAGTTTCCTCAGTGTGAAATGGGCATATTTATATATACACCAATAGGTTTTATAATGTGTGAATTAATTTAATACAATAATCTAAAGTATTATATATAATGCCCGGCACATAGGAAAAACTTCATAAATGGTAGCGATTGTTTTTATGAATATGCATGTTATAGAGTCATTAAAACACTTGTTTATGGTGTTTTAGTATTTGGTTTTGGACAATCCTAGTAGTGACCTTGGACTGTCATTTGCATCGCTAGTCCCAGATAGAATATAGACTAAGAAGCAGAGAGCCTAATTTTAGTTATTTTATGCCTCGTTTTTTTTCCAATTTCTGTAACTATCAAAAACATTTACAGCTGCAATATTAGGAAGCTATCTGTGGTTAATTCTGTTTTTAATAATCTCTTTTCTGTTTATAGTCAATTTGAAAAGAAAAATTTCCTACACATAGACCCTAGTTAAAATTTACTCAATCATTTTTGTTTGCAAGTATTAGTTATTATATGGGTTTCAGATAATTATAAAGGAATATTACTAAGACATTAAAGAACAAAATATTCACATTAGCAAAACTAGCCTTAAAACTGTTTGAAGAGTAAAAGGTAACTCAGAAGCCAGAAGACACTGAAATATTCTGATTGGACTTATTGCCGCAATGAATGGCAAGCTGGTACAGTTAAACGGAAAGCCATTCAGGTAACCAAAACACAAACAAAAAAAAGACACCAGCTGTAAATCTCCAGCTGCAGATGGAAGAAAGAAACATTACAGAAAAAGCATCTTAAACTTCTCCGTACTGTAGTTTTTGTGAGTGACCATTGTAATGTCTCTGGTATGGGAGCACATTAAGAAGAAAAGGCAAGATCAACACCGTGACCACACCACAAGCCTCAGGAAAGGCATTGTCAGTTTATTGTTGAAGGCACATTGTTTAACATTTCACCGAGGAAAATATCCCTTGGTATTTCAGGGGTAAAGTTGCATCTGCAAAGCTTTCTCTGTTTACAGTTGTCTTCTCATAAATTCCATGGTAAACAACCTACTCTCCATAAGGTGATTTCTCTATAGGCATCTAATTTAAATAATAATTATAGTCTCTGAATTTGACATTAGCATATTTTTATACTGTGGAATAAGATTGTATTAAAAAATTCTAGATGTGAGGTCAATCTCAGGAAATAAAATTTTACTGGATGATACTGTGATTATGTTTTAGAGTACAAATTAAGGTCTTCATTATATAATTAATATCTTAAAAAATTGTTACCAAGCAGATTAAAAAAAATAAAGGAGCTCACATACATTTTTATTTAGGCAACCATAAAATAATATTGCTTTAAGCCTATGTATGCAGAGCGAATTATTTGGTATTTTAAAGGTGCTTAAGTGTGTACTTGTACAGAGGAAGCTCTCTATCTATAGGACAGGTTTAAGGCACAATAGCAGCATTACTAGCTTCTCCAAGTATTCCCACCAGGGAGCCTTCATCTATCCCTGGTGAGACCAGAATGAGTTGGTAGTTCAAATTCCATAGCCCATTCAGTCTCCTGAGACTTCAAACGAGGGAGCCAATTATGATGGTGGGTGCTGGGTTGTAGACTTGTGTCCATGATTAATCAGACTGGGTCTGCCTCCAGTTCACATTATAAACTCCAGCGAGTGACACTCAGGTGATGTAGCTTTCACTCAGGCCCACATGGACTGGGTTTAAACTGATGAACTGACATTCTGCAAGAGAAGGCTTCTTATTAGTCCCTTGAGTTTATCAAAAGCCATCAATTACTTCCTTGGTGGACTACCTTATGCAGCAGCTAGCATTCACTTTTATATCACCTTTTAAAGAGCAGGGCCTGATATTTATAAAAAATAATATGAAATTTGGCATGACACCTAAGAAATTTAACATAGACGGCTAAATAATAGCATGTTTTCTTCTGTAAGAGATAATACTATTTGATTAGATAAGATGAATAAATAAAAACTCTCTGAAGTTTTAATTTTTAACAGTTTTACTTTAAAAAACATATTTATTTGGTTTATCCAGGTGAAGTGTTAATGTTTAGAAATGACTGCACATTTAGAAATACGTATCCAAGCAAAGGAAAATTGTAAATTTAGGGACATAAGAGAAATTACATTTCAATAAAGGATAATGTATATGATAAACACTGTTATTATAATGCTTCTTGGTGTTGCTGAACAAACAATTTTATGAATTAGGTTTTACCCAGAGATACTGGGTACCATAGAGGAGCATTATTAAGTATCGAGTCAATAACTTTCCTTTTAGAAGGACTAGAATAAGAAGAGGATCTCATTCTAAACTCCTCCAATAGTTTGTATGAAAACTTTTTAACTTTAAATTGATTTTAAATGGGAAAAAAGGAAATACTTGAGCTCACAGTCTAAATTATACAAATAGCTATTTATAATTTTTAACATGTTATTCTTTAAAGGCCTAATCAGTGATCAAAAGGTTGCGATGGTTTGTTTTACTTCTGCTCCTAGAGTATGTATATGCATTTTATGTACTGATGACTCTTTTAATCTTGTAAGAACCAGATCCAGCAATGAATCACATTCTTTGAGTGAATAATTCAGTCCTTGACGCCAACCTCTGAGGGGGAATATTGTGGTCATGCTGTCTGAACAGTGTGGTAGCTATGGCTACCTATATAATTCTTCCCAATGAAAAAAAGTGACAATGACATTAAATTTAATCAGGTTCCCCTTTTCTGTGGTTCCCACTGGGATGAGCCACTAGTGTCTTGCCTTAAATATTCAAAGGCCTTCCTGAGTAGTTTGCATGTGTTCATATACTGGGACAATGTCCTGCTAATACAGAACAATAGATCTGTCATGTATTTCTCCTGCAAGTGGATGTGAGTCTAAAGTTACTGAGTATAAGGTTTAAGGGCTGTTTTCCCCTCAGTGACTGTCTTTACTTAAGTCTAAACAAATGGGAGTAAGGAAATGTACATAGACACTAAAGTGTAGTGAACTTGATTATCTGAATTGGAAACTCAAGTAGGATAAAGAATTCTGATTGCTAAATAATCATAAAGCTGCCCAGCATTTTCAGTCACAGTTCATCCGATATGGAAGACACAGTACAGAATATCACATGGTTGAAAACATTTGCAAAACATACTCAACAAATATTTAGGGACAGTAACCTATATCCATACCCTTGTACTTCTGCAGAATATTCAGGTGGATATAACTTCTTAAAAAATCATAGTTGAGAAATTATAAGATATGTTTTGTGTCCATTGTACATACCTGGGAGGATGGTAAGCTAACTTTTAGCCTTCAGAGGATGAAAAACACAAAAGGATGGTCATTATAATAATCTGTAAATGTCTGTAACAGATCTGTGCTATTCATTTAAAATCTCTGCTCATGACTTTGATATTTGGAGAAACTGAAGAAAGGGAAATACAAATTAATTCCTTTTGTCTGTTTTTTTTTTTTTTTTTTTTTTTTTTTTTTTTTCAGAAAGGCAAAACCAAACAGGCAAATAAACAAAAAACTAGCAAACAAAACTCATTATTTCTAGGAAAGAAGTGCATTTTGAAAGTAATTAAGGATTGTACATGATACTTTCTACTATCTAAACAGAGTAAGCCTGTCTTGGGTTACATTTAATTCCCTAATATCTGATATTAAAAACTGATCCTGAAAATCTTTGAATGGCATTAATTAATCTATTTGTGTGATATATTATAAACCTAAGAACAATATTTAAATGGTATATAATAGACATAATATCATAAATAGTAAACTTCACAATTCTTTCAGACTTTTGAAGATGCTTGCATAACCTGCTAACTTTCTTCTATCATGCATAAATAAAATAGAAGCGAAATGTCGGACATTCTTTATTTTTCTTCTACTTTATTGCCTCTCTTATTGGGTCTGAACTTCTATTGAAATCTTAGTGTTCTTTGTGTAGTAGATATGCATGTTTAACTCCTACTAACATCAATTTCATTGCATGAAAATTGTTAGTTCATTACACAATTGAAAGGAAGATTGATCCCTTTATAGGTTTATGTTTTAATTTACTAGGTAGGTGTTTAAAGATGGACAACTTAAAATTGTTTCTAATGTCAAGATCTTAGTTTAAGAAATGAGCTTATCACAAACCTATAAGAAATTTCTTCTTTAATGGCATATTACTGACCTCCGAGTCATGGAGGAGTTCAAGGTCAACCAGTGAGACACTCACAGTGGTCAACTATTTTTGACTGACTGACACTTGTTTTTTAGACTTTGAAAATGTGATTTCATGTTTATCAAACTTTGACATAAAGCATTGTGTGCAATATAAAAATAAGGACCTTATGCTATGGCTTTCTAATATAAATTTGACAGGCAATATATTGCCATCCTTTTTAGGACAGATCAGTGTCAAGGGGCCAGGAGGTCAGGAATGAACAGTCTTACTGAATAGGTTTCAGTCAGAGAAGACAGGTTCCACAGGAAAAATGCCTTTCCAAATGGTCCCATCTGTAGACCTAAGACATTGCAACTCAACTCTCTACTCTTCCTATTGTCTGGCAACAGGGAGATAGAACAAATCAGTAACTTATGCACATATACCAAAGATAACATGAGATCATCGTTAAGTGTACAGTGGGAAGGAGTTTAGGGAGGGTTTTATGTAAATACCAGGACTGAACCTAGGAAAAAAGCGTGGTAGGTAAAGTTTATCTTTATGACTTTTTATGCCTCAGCACTCTTCCATATGGTTTCCCTTCTTGAATATTTCTTGCCCTTTAGAAGTAAAATGTTAGCTGATAAATGGTTAGTGTCTGACCTATTCCAAAATATCTTAAAGGGTTTTAAATCTATGATTTCAGCCATCCTAACCTGCATAGTACATAACTGGCTGTTCACTCTCTCATTTCTGTCTTTCCTACTTAGTTCTTGTTTGGACTACAGAAACCAAAGTTAGAAGAAACCATATAAGTTTTGAAAATCACATTCTTGCCAATGGATTTGTTTGTATGCAATCCTTAAATCTGAAAGAATTGATGAATAAAATATTGGAATGCTACTTCAAAAATGTATTATTCTTTGCATTAGGCTTGGTGATTCTTTTGTGCTTATTGTATTTCAAAGAAATCACATTAAAAATATTTCCTTTTGAAAAAGCAACCTTTTGTAAAAGATCCCCTTAAATAATACATTTTATTTGGAGGCAAAATAACCAAAATCATAAAACTATTTTAATGTCTATAATCTCATTACATAGACATTTCCACTAACGACATTTGGACTGTAACCATTATTTTTGTATTATAAGTATTAATGTGATTAATGCCTTGTATTGGAATCTCATGTTGTTGCTTTTGCTGCTGAACCTTTTGAAAGTAAGTTGCAGATATCATGATATTTCATTCTCAACTATTTTGGCCTGTGTCTCCTAAAAGCAAAGAAACTCTTCTACAAAATCTTAATGCTATTTTTAAAAGAATTCAACAGTAACATAATAATAGTTATAGATATATAGTCCATATTCAGATTTCTTTAGTTGTCCCCCAAATGCCTTTTATGTAGCTATAACTTCCTTTCTTCCCTCTTTCTTTCTTCCCTCCCCCTCCCTCTTTTCCATCCTTTCTTTCCTCTTTTCCTTCTCCCTTTTTCCTCTCCCCTCCCTTTCTCCCTCCTTTCCTTCCTTCTCCTTCCTTCCTTCCCCTCCTTCCCTCCCTCTCTTCCTCCCTTCCTTCTTTCCTTCCTTCCTTCCTCCCTTCCTTCCTTTCTTCCCTCCTTCCTTCTTTCCTATCCAAGGTCCAATCAAGGATAGTGCATTGCATATAGTTAGGTTAAAGGACACTACTTGGTCTCCTCTAGTCTAGAATATTTCTGCTCCCACTATTTATTGTTTTATCATGATCTTTGTGTTTATGAAGAGTCCAGTCAATTGTCTTATGTAAAGTTACACAATCTGGATTTTTTCTGATTATCTCATAATTAAATTCAGGTTAATTATTTTTGGTAATAATACTACATAAATGATTTGGAGAGATTCACATTGAATTTATTCTTTTTGAGTTATATATAACAGGCACATATTCACCTATTTTGAATTACTTATTCAGAGCTAAAAATATACTTTGCCAGTTAGAAATATTTTAATTTATATTTCATGATTATTGATAAAGTCAAATATAATTAATTTTTTATTAGGTTTTTTTTTTTTTTTTTTGAGACAGAGTCTTGCTCTGTCACCCAGGCTGGAGTGCAGTGGTGTGATCTTTGCTCACTGCAACCTCTGCTTCCCGAGTTCAAGCAATTCTCCTGTCTCAGCCTCTCGAGTAGCTGGGATTACAGGCATGTGCAACCACGCCTGGCTAGTTTTTGTATTTTTAGTAGAGCCAGGGTTTCACCATATTGGCCAGGCTTGTCTCAAACTCCTGAGCTCAGGTGATCCGCCCACTTCGGCCTCCCAAAGTGCTGGGATTACAGGCATGAGCCACCGTGCCCAGCCTGTTAGTATATTTAAATAGATTTGTTGGTTATTTATTTTGCCCATCAAATAAGTTAGTTTAATAATGTACTTACACCAATGACACTGTGGAAACTGAAGGGGTCAGTTTTCCCTCTCTTTGGTGCAGTCAAGGGATAGCCATGTGATTTAGACCTGACCAATTACAGACTTTCTCTCAGGACTTTTGAATATTGAGTGAAAGATACAACGGATTGCAGAAGTTTATTCATTACATCTGTGGCAATATGCTGGTCACATTCTCCTTGCTTAAGGGTTCTTGTGGCTTTACTCTTAGGAGTCCTTGCCCCTCTTTTTAAGAAAACTAATTCTCCAGCCTTCTGTCACTTCTGTGACCCTTATGATATGCTTTCAATATGTTATCTTCTGCTAAAGTTAATCACAGTTGCTTTCTAAGGCATGTAGCAAAGAATCTTCATTGTGATTTCTATAAAATTATAACTTTATGCTAGATCAAGAGCTAGTCTCTGAAAACATTTCTACTGGAGAAAATGGAAAAAGTTAAAGCTTTAAGTTCATATGACGATCTGAGGATGTAATGCTCAACTTTAAGGTTTTAGTTGATTTTAAATGAAGAGGGTTAAAGCAAGAAAGAGATATCAAATTTTAGCCTATCAAATTAGCAAGGATGAAAAAGATGAAACTTACATGGAGAGAAGGGCAATCTCTCTTATGAACTGTTGATGGGATATAAACTGATAATAGTAATTTATACTGCAGTTTGGTAGTGTAAATCAACATTTAAAATGAGCATATCCTTTGATTTAGTAATCCTACTTCAAGCACTGACTTCTGAAAAGATAATTACACTTGTTAGAAAAGGTGTATGTACAAGGATGTTCACTGAAGCAGTTTAAAGAGCACAACATTGGCGAACACCCAATTCCATCAATAAAAAATTGTGTAAATAGTGCATATGTACAATAGTGCGTTTTGTAGTTGTTAAAAGAAATAGCAATATCTATTTGTTGACAGAAAAAACATTAATAATAAATTATTTAACAAATAATAATAAAATATTTTACAAATAATAAATTATTTTACAAATAAAACTTTTGTTTTAAAATACTTTTAGATTTATAAAAAATTCTGCTAAAATTCTTATGGAATTTCAGGGACTCTGAATAATCAAAAAATTCTTGAAAAAAAAAGAACAAAATTAGATGTCTCACATTTCCTGATTTGAAAACTTATTACAAAGCAAAAGTAATCAAAACAGTGTGGTACTGGCATAAAGACAAGGCATATAGACCAATGGAATAGAATAGAGAGCCCAGAAATACACCCTCGCATGTATGATCAAATGATTTTTAACCCAGATACCAAGACCGTTCAAGCAGGAAAGGACAGTCTCCTCAACAAATGGATCCCTGGCTCCTTTTATTGACAAGTAGTAGTAGAAACCAAATTCTGGGTACTGGATATGTTTGTTGCAACTGGGGCATCATTGTTTCTAGGCCCTCTTCAGTGAACAGAACTGGAAAATGTGTATATGTAATCTGTGTATACATACATATCTATAATTATTTATCCTGTTAACTTAAGACGAGTTCATACTGATGTCTTCAAATCTAACCTAGTACCACATAGTTCATTCTTGCCTCTGCCTCTTGCGTTTTTATTTCCTTCTTTTCTAACAAGCAGAAGCTTGGCTTCTACTGTCAGCTACTTTTTACTTATTTGTTCAACCAGTATACATATGGAGCAGTTTCAGAATTATTAACCTGTATTCCCGTGAGAAATGACTTTACCATCTAGGTGTAATGTTTATGTACGGTTCTTTTGACTTTAGATTTACAGTATCCAGTCAATCTAGTCAACAATATATAAAATTGTTTAAAAAGTTTCAAGAAAATACTTTTATTTTTAAAGTTATATGAATATTTTTACGGCTACATTATTTATTTCTTTATTTATGTGAGACAGAGTCTCACCCAGTCATCCAGGCTAGAGTGAAGTGGTGTGATCTCAGCTCACCGCAGCCTCTGCCTCCTGGGCTCAAGTGATTCTCAAGCCTCAGCTTCTCAAGTAGCTGGGACTACAGACGTGCGCCAGCATGCTCAGCTATTTTTTTTTTTTTTTTTGTATTTTTAATAGAGACAGGGTTTCACCATGTTGGCCAGGCTGGTCTCGAAATCCTGACTCTCAGTAATCTGCCCACCTTGGTCTCCCAAACTGCTGGGATTACAGGTGTGAGCCACTGCACCCAGCTCAACTACATTATTATTGTTAAAGTTTGAAACAATGTAGATGATAGCATGAAACACAGTTAAAAATTTGGTTTAGATCCTTCTAATCCACTTACAAATATACGTATGTGTGTGTATGTGTGTGTGTGTATGCATGTGTGTGCATGTTTGTGTATAATCCGTATATATGAATAGGTATATATATATATATATATACACACACACACGCACACACAGATATATGCAAGTAGTGTATATATATTTGTCTGATTTATATGTGTTTTTCAGTGGCTTTCCTTTTTTGAAAATAATTAAGTGCTATGATTGCTGTGCCTGCATGTTGGTCTACCTTTAAGGGTGTTATTTTTTGGTATAATTGTACCATTGTGTATTTACTTGTTTCCTTATACAGTAAGCGACTGTATTCATTTTCTAGGGTTGTTGTAACAAAATACCGTACACTGAATCACTTCAAACAGAGAAATTTGTCACGTACTCTGGAGGCTAGAAGCCTGAAATCCTGGTGCCCAATGGATCATGCTCTCTCTGACAGGTCTAGGGGAGAATTCTTCCTTGTCTCTTCTAGCTTCTGGTGTTTGCCAGTAATCTTTTGTTTTCCTTGGGTTGTAGATGCATCACTCTAGTCACATGACCATCTTCTCAGTCTGTATCTTCACATTGTCATCCCTCTGTGCATGCCTGTGTTTACAAGGTATTCTCTTTTATAAGGATACCAGCCATATTGGATTAAGGACCCATCCTACTCTAGTATGACCTTATCTGAACTACTCTGCAATGAGCCTATTTCCAACCAAGGACCCATTTTGAAGTACTATGGGTTAGGGTTTTGACACATCTTTTTTGGGGGACACACATTAGCCTATAACAGTGCCTTTCTCAGTTTTTGCTACTTTAGGCATCAACACAATGAAAATACTTATGTGTACATCTTTGTGTATGGGTATGACAGTCTTCAGGTAGAGGCTCCTAGGAGGAATTGTTCGGTCAGACAGTAAGTACCTTAAATGTTTTAGAATATTCTGCTAAATGGTCTTCCCAAAAACATTCATTTACCATCTTCCCAACATTGCATGAGAGTTTGTTTCCTTACATTCCTGTGAACACTTACTGTTACAATTGTTAAAAATTGTCCTTCTGTTGGAAAAAGAGTCAGATTGAATATATTTCTTTTTGCCTTAAAGTAGCTTTCATTGTATTCTAAATCTTTTAAAGCAAATTTTGATAATTTCTTTCTGGAAGCCCTCTCCACAGAGGGCAAAAACACCTAGCCTTTGAGTCTCAGTAGGAGACAGACTGAACCCTTCCTTTTTGTCTCCTCATCTGTTCCCTGGGCTTTGCTCCAATATCAAACTCTATGTTTCTATTAACAACAACAACAACAACAACAACAACCAAAAAGGAAATAACCTCCTAGACACATCAATTGATTTAAGTAGGTTTTGGGGATGGAGGTTGAAAAATACTATTTTTACTAATAATCCCTGGTGTCAGTTAATCTGGTAAAAGGTCCATTGTGCACCTCCTACTTTTCTATTTAAATTTTTGTGGACTCCTGTAGAAGTGTCCACTATAGTCAAAGAATTCATCTTCAGAGTTTGGGGCTGCATGGCGGGGTAACAGGGCATGTGTGTGCTGTGACACTTTGTCAAAGGGCAGTGACTCCCACATATGATTTACCATCTCTTCTGAGGCTTCATGGTTCCTGTACCTGCACTTAGTATCTAGAACTCCAGACACATGTGATCAGAGCATGAATAAAGGGAACTTTTAACATCTCAGTCACCCACATTAATTCCTTCTCCTCTTGTAACAGGTGAATATTTCCTCCTGTTTTAGAGGTGGGATATCCCTTTCTTCCCCCTGGGTGGCTTAGCCTTTATAAAGGTGGTAATAGAGTGTTTCAGAGATGTGAATGGTTCGGGATATCCCTGGTTGCTGGGTTGTCTGGTCCTTACTCTCTGAGTCAGTTTCAAAGAAGGTCAGGAATAAAGCCTTGGATTCTGTCCCGGAATTCTTTCTCTTCATCTAGCTATGATACCTATGCACTGGACTAAGGAATGGAGAGGGAGCTTTTTTCAACAGGTAACTTCTGGCTTTAATTATTTCAGCCAGTTGCCTTGATTTGTTTTGTTCACTTTTGGCCTGTGTTTTATATACATGTAGTGACCATTTTCAGTCATCAGTGCCCTTACTGCAACCCTAGAAAATTGCCTTCCAGACTGCCTTAATGCCCGCTGCCTTAGTGGTTATAATTTATTTCTTAGAAGGTTATCCAAATGTTCACATTCCTCATTTACTCCAATGGGACATTTGTGTTTTCCTTATAAATTTTTAAAAATAGAGGCCAAATCCAGTGGGATCATTTATCATTGTGTTATAGATTTGTATCTGAAATATTAATGCTGATTCCATTGAATCTTCCCTCAATTTTTCTAATAAAGTTTGTTCTTGACTATCTGTTTATAAAGAAAATAAAACTATGGGCACAGTAACTCAGGGAATGCACTGCATGGAATGCTGATATGCAATAATGAAGAAAACAATAACCTCTTCATAATCAAAAGAATTATGTTAAGTATTGTTGAGGGTTGGATTTTGTCCTCTAAAAAGACATGTTGATGTCCTAACATGTTTTCTCTGTGACTGTGACTTTGTTTGGAAATAGCATCTTTGAGATGTAAGCGAGGCCATCCTCAATTAGAGTGGGCCCTAATCCAGTATAACTGGGGTGCTTATTACAAAAAGAAAACAGGCTGGGCACCGTGGCTCACTCTTGTAATCCCAGTACTTTGGGAGGTTGAGACAGGTGAATCACTTGAGGTCAGGAGTTCGAGACCAGCCTGGCCAGCACAGTGAAACCCCGTCTCTACTAAGAATACAAAATGTAGTTGGGTGTGGTTGTAGGCACCTGTAATCCCAGTTACTTGGTGGGAGGCTGAGGCAGGAGAATTGCTTGAACTGGGAGGTGGAGGTTGCAGTGAGCTGAGATCGTGCCACTGAACTCTGGCCTGGGTGACAGAGCAAGACCCTGTTTCAAAAAACAAAACAAAACAAAACAAAACAAAAACCAAAGAGATTACAGACACACTGGAAGGAGAAGAACACCGTGTGAGGACAGAGACACAGGGAATATGGCCATGTGAAGATGGAGGCTGAGAGTGGGGCTCTGCTGCTGCAAGGAAAGAAATACCTGAAGCTATCAGAAGATGAGAGTCAGGGAAGACTCCTTCCCTAGAGCATTTAGAAGAAGCTTGGTCCTGCCAACATGATGATTTTGATCAAGCCTCCAGAACAGTGGGAGAATGAACTTCTTTGGTTTTAAACCACTCAGTCTGTGGTACTTTGTTACAGCAGCCATAAGAAATTACCAGAGGTATTCTTAAAAAGTAGATTTTAATAACCAAAGGAATCTATAATATATATTATACTTCCATGAACAAATCTCTTGAATCCTTTAGATATTTTCAATATCTTCTAAACAAATACTGCAAATCCTGTATGTTTTTTCATATGAATATCTGAATCTATATTCAGATGTGTATTTTCCCTTTTGAAAGCAAACTCTTCTTGCTTTCAAAATATATTCTTCATCAGTTTTCAAACATGTATTATCAATCTTCTGAAGTTTGTTTACACCGTGAGTACAAGAGCCTTTCTCTCCTGTGGGTTCCAAAACAAACAATTCTTGGAAATCTATATGTGGGGGATGTAGGGTTGTACTCAGTATAAAAGAAAACCCGTGAAACTGCTGTGTTAGAACTAAGTGCCATAGTCACCAACTTCTACTTGGTAGTCAAGCCCTCTCATTTCTTCCTGCATGGAAGACTTAAGTAAACAACAAAAAGTATGTGCCAAAATTTCTGGAATTTTGGTCTTATTTCAACAATAGTTACTTGATGATTTTGTTATTGACTTAAAAAAATAAAGCAGGAACAAGTTTTTCATTTGCTATGACATTGCTGGCTATCCTAGCCAGCTGCTTCCTTCAAAAAAAATTCTGCTAAAAACAATAAGTCTTATATTAGGTTTACTGTTCTTTCTCCGGATGTTACAATTCTCAGAAAAATGAGACAGTAGTCTTGTGGCAAAGCTAGTTGTTTCCATTGCCCTTGCATAGGAAAAGTATCTCATAAATCATTAGTAGTTTATGCCAGCCTGGAAACAGAATCCTAGTTTCCCTTGAGAGGAGATTTTAGAAACTACAGGAACCTTTGCATGTTGTCATATGGTCCTTGGCAAGGGGCAAGTCCTTTAAGTGACAAACTGCTATGGGGTACTAGTCATCTAGGTAGAGAGGGTATGTGATATTACCAAACAAATACCTACATGTATCTCACATATTTATCCTTAAGCTTATTAAATCTCAATATTTTCAGTTTGAAAACCTTAATATGTATCTTATTATTAAGAAAACTGAAAGAGATCTCTTTTGATCTTATCTACCATTATCATAAGCAGCAGGCATTCATTACCACCTTTCATGTGTAGGAGCTAAAGAGTAGCAATATATTCTTCCTCTCACTAGTAAGCCATACAACTTGAGATGATGCAATTATCTTTCCATACAATTAAAATAGACATTTTTTTCCTTTTCCTAATTATAGCACTATATGGGGGTTTGGGTACTCCTTCCTAGAGATTCATTTCTTTGCTTCTGGATGGGTAATAGATGGTATCTTTAAAATCCCATTAGTAAGAATAAACATAAAATTATATCATTTTGAAATAAACTCTATAGTTTATTTTACAACACTGTATAGTGTTTTTCCCACTTTTGATCAAGATGTATAAATAGGGACTGGATAATTCCTTCTGCTGGAAGTAATTAAAATAAAAATCCGAAATAGACAAATACATGAAACGATGATTTGCAAGACATTGGACATAAGGCCGCAAAAGACAATAATACCTGAGGGAACAAGAGGTAAGCCCTAGGACTGCTTCAGCTTATTGCTGTGAGAGAATTGCCAGGCTGTGGCACAGGATGGGAGAACTCAGGTGGTACCTAGCATGTTCCTAGAGTTAAGGAAATGGAATTAAAAGGTCAGAGAGATCGAAGTGTCTAGTTTGCAGGAGAGAAATCTGACTAGATTAAAGCTGCACAGTGACCTCCAGATATCTGCAGAGGGTCATTCTAAAATCCTCGGCTGAGTATTGGTCAGCACAGGCAGGTGAGGAAACTGCCTGAAGCTGGGGAAATAATCTATCAAAAGGATTAGAGGTAACAATACCCAGGGCTCACATAAGGGTAGGAATAGGGCCTGCTACCTCAGTGAGACTAGGAAAGCTCCTAATTTATAGGGTCTTGGATAAAGTAGTTTAGTTCTAGATTACACACAGCTCTAGCCCCACCTAACAAATTTGAAAGCAAGACCCAAAAGTTTAAATAAAACTAAAAATGTTTATAAGAACACAAAAAATATCGAGTGACCAATAAGATAAATTTCACAGTGCTGGGGCTGAATAAAAAATTACCAGGCACACCAAGAAGCAAGAAAATATCATGCATAATGAGGAGAAAGATCAATCAAAACTCATCCAGAATGACACAGCTATTAGCATTAGCAGCTAAGGACAGTTATTAGAACTATATGCCATAAATTAAAAAAGCTAAAGGAAAGATAGAATGTGTTGTGACATAAAAGAGATGAAAATTTCTCCAAATTTTGAGAGAAGAAAATTATAATTTCTAAGACAAAAAATACACCGGAAGCAGCAAGTGGTGGGAAGAGGGGGCAGAGTTGGGAATAATGGAAGACTGAGTGTTGTAGAAGAGCTTCAAACAGAAGTGATGTTAATCACTATAAAATCATATAAAAGTATAAAACTCAGTGGTAGAGGTAAACTCATAATCAAGTTCAGAATAATCCATTACTTTAATGATAGTATATAATCTTTCAAATCTCTAGAGTGAAGGTTAAGTGTTAAAGTGGTCATTGATAACCATAGCTACAACAAATTGTTAAGGAATATACAATATGAGAAGATATAAACTAAGATAACAAAATTACAAATTGTGGGGAAGAGAGTAAAAGTCTAGAATATTTGTATGTGACCAAAGTTCAATTGTTATCAGCTTAAAGTAGTCTTTTATTACTATAAGATTTTTTTGTAAACCCCAGAGTACCCACAAGGAAAAAATTTACAGCAGATACACAAATGAGAAAGAGAAAGGAATCAAAGCTTATCACTATAGAAACAAACCAAACCACAAAGGTAAACAACAAGAGAGGAAGAAAGAAACAAAAGATCTACAAAATAACCAGAAAAAAATTAACAGAATTGTAGGAATAAGTCTGTCTTTATCAATAATAGCCTTAAATGTAAATGAATTAAATTCTGCAGTTAAAATAGAGTGGCTGAATGGATTTACAAAAAAAAAAAAAAAACCCACCCAAGTATATGTTGCCTACAAGAGACTTACTTCACCTGTAAGGACATACATAGACTGAAAGTAAAGGGATGGAAAATAATATTCTATGAAGATGGAAGCCAAAAGGAGCAGGAGTAGCTATATTTATGTTACATAAAATAAACCTTAAGTCAAAAACTGTAAAAAGCCTGGGCAATGGAGTGAGACCTTGTCTCAAAAAAATAAAAAAATTAAAAAATTTAAAAAAAGTAAAGAAAGAAAAAAAAGAAAAAAGAAACAAATAAGCTGCACCCAACACCAGAGCACTAAAATATGTAAAGTAAATATCATTAGCTCTAAAGAGAGACATAGACTTCAATCTAATAGTAGGGAAATTCACCACCTCACTTTCAGCAATGGACAGATCAGTCAGACAGAAAATCACCAAACAAACAGTGGATTTA
Organism: Symphalangus syndactylus; assembly: GCF_028878055.3. NCBI lineage: Eukaryota > Metazoa > Chordata > Mammalia > Primates > Hylobatidae > Symphalangus > Symphalangus syndactylus. The sequence goes on from NC_072432.2 coordinate 44,118,635, forward strand.
AATTTCACTCTAGCAGGAGAATCACTGGAACCCAGGAGGCGGAGGCTACAGTGAGCTGAGATCATGCCACTGCACTCCCGTCTGTGTGACAGAGCAAGACTCTGTCTCAAAAAAAAAAAAAAAATTGCATTTTAGATAAAATGGTTCTAACAGTCATTTACAGAACATTCCATCCAACAGCTGCACAATACACATTCCACTCATCAACACATTAAACTTTCTCTAAGATAGATAACATGTTAGGTACAAAACAAGTCTCAACAAATTTACAAAAATAGAAATTATGTCAAGCATCTTTTCTGGCCATAATGGACTGAAAGTAGAAATCAATAGCAGAAATAACTTTGGAAACTCTACTCCTATTAAACATAGTATTGGAAATCCTGGTCAGGGCAGTCAGGCAAGAGAAAGAAATAAAGGGCATCCAAATAGGAAGAGAGGACATCAAACTATCCCTGTTTGCAGACGACATGATCTTATATCTAGAAAACCCCATAGTCTAAGCCCAAAAGATCCTTAAGTTGATAAACAACTTGAGAAAAGTCTCAGGATACAAAATCAATGGCAAAAATCACTAACGTTCCTATACACCAGCAACAATCAAGCTGAAAGCCAAATCAGGGACACTATCCCATTTGCAACTGCCATAAAAAGAATAAAATACTTAGGAACACAGCTAACCAAGGAGGTGAAAGATCTCTACAAAGAGAACTACAAAACATTGCTCAAAGAAATCAGAGATGACATAAACAAATGGAAAAACTTTCTATGCTCTTAGAGAGGAAGAATCAATATCATTAAGATGGTTGTACTGCCCTAAGCAATTTATAGATTCAATGGTGTTCCTATTAAACTACCAATGACATTCTTCACAGAACTAGAATAAAACTACTTTAAAATTATATGAAAGAGCCTTCCTTCCTTCCCTTCCTTCCTTCCTTCCTTCCTTCCTTCCTTCCTTCCTTCCTTTCTTTCTTTCTTTCTTTCTTTCCTTCCTTCCCTCCCTCTCTGGCCCAGCCTACAACCTACTCCGCTGCCCGCGCCGCAAACTGCCTGGGACTGCCGGCGCGCGCCACCGCTACCTGCCTTTGGATGCAGGCACGCGTTCGCCATCTTGGACACGCTGGTCGCCAGCTCCTGACGCCGACTGCTCTGCCCGCCTCAGCCTCCCGAGGTACTGCGACTACAGACGGAGTCTCGCTCACCCAGTGCTCGGTGTTGCCCGGGCTGGAGTGCAGTGGCGTGGTCTGGCCTCGCGGCAGCCTCTACCCCCCGGCCGCCTGCCTTGGCCTGCCAGGATGCTGGGATTGCAGCCCCTGCCCGGCCGCCGCCCCATCTGGAAGGTGGGGAGCGCCTCTGCCCGGCTGCCCCGTCTGGGAAGTGAGGAGCGCCTCTGCCCGGCCACCCACCGTCTGGGAAGTGAGGAGCGCCTCTGCCCGGCCACCCACCGTCTGGGAAGTGAGGAGCGCCTCTGCCTGGCCACCCACCGTCTGGGAAGTGAGGAGCGCCTCTGCCCGGCCACCCACCGTCTGGGAAGTGAGGAGCGCCTCTGCCCGGCCGCCCCGTCTGGGAAGTGAGGAGCGCCTCTGCCCGGCCACCCATCGTCTGGGAAGTGAGGAGCGCCTCTGCCCGGCCTCCCATCGTCTGGGAGGTGAGGAGCGCCTCTGCCCGGCCGCCCCGTCCGGGAGGAAGTGAGAAGCGCCTCTGCCCGGCCGCCCCGTCCGGGAAGAGGTGAGGAGCGCCTCTGCCCGGCCGCCCCCGTCTGGGAAGAAGTGAGGAGCGCCTCTACCCGGCCACCCCGTCTGGGAAGTGAGGAGCGCCTCTGCCCGGCCGCCCCGTCTGGGAAGAAATGAGGAGTGCCTCTGCCCGGGCGCCCCATCCGGGAAGAAGTGAGGAGCGCCTCTGCCCGGCCGCCCCATCCGGGAAGAAGTGAGGAGCGCCTCTGCCCGGCCACCCACCGTCTGGGAAGTGAGGAGCCCCTCTGCCTGGCCGCCCCGTCTGGGAAGTGAGGAGCGCCTCTGCCCGGCCGCCCCGTCTGGGAGGTGAGGAGCGCCTCTGCCCGGCCGCCCCGTCTGGGAAGTGAGCAGCGCCTCTGCCCGGCCGCCCCGTCCGGGAAGAAGTGAGGAGCGCCTCTGCCCGGCCGCCCCGTCCGGGAAGAAGTGAGGAGCGCCTCTGCCCGGCCGCCCCGTCCGGGAAGAAGTGAGGAGCGCCTCTGCCCGGCCGCCCCGTCCGGGAAGAAGTGAGGAGCGCCTCTGCCCGGCCGCCCCATCCGGGAAGAAGTGAGGAGCGCCTCTGCCCGGCCGCCCCGTCCCGGAAGAAGTGAGGAGCGCCTCTGCCCGGCCACCCCGTCTGGGAAGTGAGGAGCGCCTCTGCCCGGCCGCCCCATCCGGGAAGAAATGAGGAGCGCCTCTGCCCAGGCGCCCCGTCCGGGAAGAAGTGAGGAGCGCCTCTGCCCGGCCGCCCCGTCCCGGAAGAAATGAGGAGCGCCTCTGCCCGGGCGCCCCATCCGGGAAGAAGTGAGGAGTGCCTCTGCCCGGCCGCCCCATCCGGGAAGAAGTGAGGAGCGCCTCTGCCCGGCCACCCATCGTCTGGGAAGTGAGGAGCGCCTCTGCCCGGCCGCCCTGTCTGGGAAGTGAGGAGCGCCTCTGCCCGGCCACCCACCGTCCAGGAAGTGAGGAGCGCCTCTGCCCGGCAACCCACCGTCCGGGAAGTGAGGAGCGCCTCTGCCCGGCCACCCACCGTCCGGGAAGTGAGGAGCGCCTCTGCCCGGCCACCCACCGTCCGGGAAGTGAGGAGCGCCTCTGCCCGGCCACCCACCGTCCGGGAAGTGAGGAGCGCCTCTGCCCGGCCACCCACCGTCTGGGAAGTGAGGAGCGCCTCTGCCTGGCCGCCCCGTCTGGGAAGTGAGGAGCACCTCTGCCCGGCCACCCATCGTCTGGGAAGTGAGGAGCGCCTCTGCCCGGCCACCCATCGTCTGGGAAGTGAGGAGCGCCTCTGCCCGGCCGCCCCGTCTGGGAAGTGAGGAGCGCCTCTGCCCGGCTGCCCCGTCTGGGAAGTGAGGAGCGCCTCTGCCCGGCCACCCATCGTCTGGGAAGTGAGGAGCGCCTCTGCCCGGCCTCCCATCGTCTGGGAGGTGAGGAGCGCCTCTGCCCGGCCGCCCCGTCCGGGAGGAAGTGAGGAGCGCCTCTGCCCGGCCGCCCCGTCCGGGAGGAAGTGAGGAGCGCCTCTGCCCGGCCGCCCCGTCCGGGAGGAAGTGAGGAGCGCCTCTGCCCGGCCGCCCCGTCCGGGAGGAAGTGAGGAGCGCCTCTGCCCGGCCACCCATCGTCTGGGAAGTGAGGAGCGCCTCTGCCCGGCCACCCCGTCTGGGAAGTGAGGAGCGCCTCTGCCCGGCCACCCCGTCTGGGAAATGAGGAGCGCCTCTGCCCGGCCACCCATCGTCTGGGAAGTGAGGAGCGCCTCTGCCCGGCCTCCCATCGTCTGGGAGGTGAGGAGCGCCTCTGCCCGGCCGCCCCGTCCGGGAGGAAGTGAGGAGCGCCTCTGCCCGGCCGCCCCGTCCGGGAGGAAGTGAGGAGCGCCTCTGCCCGGCCGCCCCGTCCGGGAGGAAGTGAGGAGCGCCTCTGCCCGGCCGCCCCGTCTGGGAAGTGAGGAGCCCCTCTGCCCGGCCGCCCTGTGTCTGGGTAGAAGTGAGGAGCTCCTCTGCCTGGCCGCTCCGTCAGGGAGGTCTACCACGGAGGCCAGAAGCAATGTGGGGGCTGGACGTGGTGGCTCACGCCTGTGGTCCTGGCACTCTGGGGGGTGAGGCGGGTTGATCACTTCGGGCTAGGAGTTCGAGACCAGTCTGGCCAACTTGGCGAAACATGAAGTATACAACAGACAAACCAACCAACCAACTCAATGACAACAAAACAGGTCTACCCTGGAGTCATACTCTAATTTTTTCTATTTTCCTCCCTTTCTGATCCTTTATCCCACTTTCTTTTTCTTCCTCTTCCTTCTCCCTCTTCTTTGTCAAATAGAGGATTGAGTTATTATCACTGATCCATATAAAGTCCCTCTCTCATTTATTTTAACTCCCACCCCCATTTCTATTCCCCGACTTCCCATGTGCAACCTTCCTAATATGTTTGATACGCATCTTTTTTTTGTATGTATTTTTAGAAAATCTTTATTGTTTTTGTATGCAAAAAAAATTAAAAAAAAAAAAAAATTATATGAAAGAACAACCAAAAAATCCTGAATAGCCAAGGAAATCCTAAGCAAAAAGAACAAAGCTGGGGCATCACACTACCCAATTTTAAACTATACTACAGCTACAGTAACCAAAACACCATGGTACCAGTACAAAAACAGACATACAGACGGATGGAACAGAATAGAGGGCCCAGAAATAAGGCCACACACCTACAACTATATGATCTTCCACAGAGCTGACAAAAACAAGCAACAGGGAAAGGACTCCCTATTCAATAAATGGTGCTGGGATAACTGGCTAGCCATACGCAGAAGATTGAAACGGTACCTCTTTCTTACACCATCTACAAAAATTAACTTAAAATGGATTAAAGACTTAAATGTAAAACTAAAAACCTGGAAGACAATGTAGGCAATACCATTCTGGACATAGGAATAGGCCAAGATTTCATGATGAAAATGCCAAAAGCAATCACAATAAAAGCAAAAGTTGACAAACGGGATTTAATGAAACTGAAGAGTTTCTGCACAGCAAAAGAAACTATCGACAGAGTAAACAGACAACCTATAGAATAGGAGAAAACATTTGCAAACTATGCATTTGACAAAGGTCTAATATCCAGCATTTATAAGGAACTTAAACAAATTTATAGGAAAAATCCCACAACCCCATTAAAAAGTGGGAAAAATACATGAACAGACACTTTTCAGAAGAAGACATATGTGTGGCCAACAATCATATGAAAAAAGCTCAACCTCACTGATCAGTAGAGAAATTCAAATGAAAACTGCAATGAGATACCATCTCACACCATTCAGAATGGCTATTAATAAAAAGCCAAAAAGTAACTTGCTGGTGAGGTTGTAGAGAAAAAGAAATGCTTATATGCTGTTGGTTGGAGTATAAATTAGTTCAACCATTGTGGAAGACACTGTGGCAATTCCTCAAAGACTAAAAACAGAACTACTATTCAATCCAGCAGTCCTATTACTGGGTATATACTCAAAGGAATAGAAATCAATCTATCATAAAGACACACACATGTGTATGTTTATTGCAGCACTATTCACAATGGCAAAGACATGGAATCAACCTAAATGCCCATCAATAGTAAACTGGATAAAGAAAATGGGGTACATATACACCATGGAATACTATGTTGCCATAAAAAAGAACAAGATCATGTCCTTTGCAGAAACATGGATATAGTTGTAGGTCATTATCTTTAGCAAACTAACGCAGGAACAGAAAACCAAATACTGCATGTTCTCACTTATAAGTGGGAGCAAAAAAAAGAGAACGTATGTACACATAGAGGGAAATGAAACACCGGTTTATTGGAGGGTAAAGGGTGGGAGGAGGGAGAGGATCAGGAAAAATAACTAATGGGTACTAGGCTTAATACTTGGGTGATGAAATAATCTGTACAACAAACCCCCATGATGTAAGTTTACCTATACAACAAACCTGCACATGTACCCCTAAACTTAAAATAAAAGTTAAACAAATGTTTATAATCTTGAAGATATACCATATTCTTTAAAGATTTCTGAGATTAAAAGCAATGTCTTGAGACAAATGAAAGTGAAAAAAACAACATACCAAAATTTATGGGATACAGCAAAAGTCATCTTAAGAGGAGAGTTTATAACAATAAATGCCTCCTTCAAAGAATTAGAAAGATCTCAGCCTAATATTGCACCTTAAGAAATTAGAGAAATGAGAATAAACGAAACCCAAAAGTAGTAGAAGGAAATAAAAATGATCAGAGCAGAAAAAAACCAAAATAGAGATTAAAGAAACAGTATAAAAGGCCAAAGAAACAGAGTTGAGTTTTTGAAATGATAAATAAACCTGACAAACCCTTAGCTAGATTAAGAAAAAAGAAAGAGGATCCAAATAAATAAAATCAGAGATGAAAAAGGCAACATTACAACTAATACCACAAAAATCAAAAGGATCATTATGATAGACTATTTTGAACAACTGTACACCAATAAATTGGAAAACCTAGAAGAAATGGATAAGTTCCTGGACACATATCACCTACAAAAATTGAATCATGAAGTACTAGAAAATTTAAACAGACCAATAATGACTAATAAGATTGAATCAGTAATAAGAAGTCTCCCACCGAAGAAAAGCCCAGGACCTGATGGCTTCATTGCTGAATTCTAACAAACATTTAATGAAAAGCTAATATGAATCTTTTGCAAACTATTCTAAAAATTGGAGAGGAGGGAATTTTTCCAAATTCATTCTACAAGGCCAACATTACCCTTATACCAAAACCAGACAGGGACACAACAAAAAAATCTACAGGTCAATATCTGTGGTGAACATGGATATAAAATACTAGCAAAACAAATTCAACAGCATATTAAAAAGATCATTCACCATGATCAAATGGGATTCATCCCAAGTAGGCAAGGATGGTTCAACATATGCAAATTAATGTATATGATACATTACATTAACAGAATTTAGGGCAAAAACCATATTACCATTTGAATAGATACAGAAAAAGCATTTGATAAAATTCAACATCTCTCCATGATAAAAGCTTAACAAATTAGGCATAGAAGGAAGGCATCTCCACACAATAAAGGTCATATATGACAAACCCATAGCTAAAATGATACTGAATGGGAGAAAATGGAAAGATTTTCCTCCAAGATCTAAGTCCTAGCCAAAGCAATAAGGCAAGAGAAAGAAATAGAGCATCCAAATTGGAAAGGACAAGGTCAAATTGTCCCTGTTTGCAGATGGTGTGATGTCTATGTGTAAAACCCTATTGATTCCACCAAAAAACCTGTTAGTACTAATAAACAAATTTAGTCAAGTTTTAGGATACAAAATCAACATACAAGCAATCAGTGGCATTTCTTTAACAAATTTAAAAAGAAATTTCAATAGCTTTATGGGTACAAGTGTTTTTTGGTTACAGGGATGAATTATATAATGGCAAATTCTGGGATTTTAGTGTACCTGTCACCTGAGTAGTGTACATTATACATTAATAGATTGTTTTTCATTCTTCAACACCCTCCTACCCTCCCTCCTTCTGAGTCTCCAATGTCCAATATACCTGTCTTAGCTTAGTTCTCACTTATGAGTGAGAACATGTGGTATTTGGTTTTCCATTCCTGAGTTACTTTACTTAGAATAATGAGCTCCAGTTCCATTGACGTTTCTGCAAAATACATTATTTTATTCTTTTTTATGGCTGAGTAGTGTGTGTATGTAAATGTGGTGTATATATATCTATATATCTCTATATATACTAATACAAATATATAAAATGTAATGTGTGTATATATGTATATATATGTGTGTATATTTTATATATATATATAACTTTTTAAAAATCCACTCAATAGTTGATGGGCACTAAAGTTGATTCCTCATCTTTGCAATTGGGAGTTTTGTTGCAGTGAACATATGTGAGTAGGTGTCTTTTTGATATAATTATTTCTTTTTCTTTGGGTAGATACCCAACAGTGGGATTGCTGGATCAAGTGGTAGATCCACTTTTAGTTCTTTGAGAAATCTTTATACTGTTTTCCATAGAGGTTGTACTAATTTACGTTCCCACCAAAAGTGTATAAATGTACCATTTTGACCACGTCTGTGCCAACGTCTATTGGTTTTTGACTTTTTACTAATAGCCAGTCTGGCTGGGGTAAGGTGGTATCTCATTGTGCTTTTAATGAGCATTTCCCTGATGATCAGTGATGTTGAGCATTTTTTTCATACGTTTATTGGCAATCTGTAAAGTTTCTTTTGAGAAATGTCTACTCATGTCACCTGCCTACTTTTTAATGGGATTATTTGTTTTTTTCTTGCTGATTTATTTGAGTTCCTTTTAGATCCTGGATATTAGTCCTTTGTTGATGCATAGTTTGCAAACAGTTTCTCCTACTCTGTAGGTTGTCTGTTCACTCTGATGATAATTTCTTTTGCTATGCAGTAGCTTTTTAATTTAATTATACCTCATTTATTTATTTTGGTTGTTGTTGCATTTGCTTTTGAGGTTTTTGTCATAAATTCTTTGCCTAGGCCAATGTCCAGAAGAGTTTTTCCTAAGTTTTCTTCTAGAATTGTTATGGTTTCAGGTCTTAGATTTATGTCTTTAGTCCATCTTAATTTTTGTATATGGTAGAGATAGGGATCCAGTTTCATTATTCTACATATGGCTGTCCAATTTTCCCAGCACCATTTATTAAATAGGGGAAATAGGGTGTCCTTTCCCCAGTTAATGTTTTTGTATGCTTTGTCAAAGATCAGTTGGTTGTAAGTACTTGGCTTTATTTCTGCGTTCTTTTTCTGTTCCATTGGTCTATGTATGTTTTTATGCCAGTACGCCGCTGTTGTGGTTGCTATAGCCTTGTAGAATAATTTGAAGTCAGGTCATGTGATGCCTCCAGATTAATTCTTTTTCTTTAGGATTGCTTTGGCCATTCGAGCTCTTTTTTGATTCCATATGAAGCTTAGTTTTTTTTCTAATTCTGTAAAGAATGTCAGTGGTATTTTCACAGGAATTTCATTGATTCTATAGATTGCTTTAAGTAGCATGGTCATTTTTGCAATATTGATTCTTCTAGTTAATGAACCTGAGACATATTTCCATTTGTTTGTGTCATCTATGATTTCTTTTAACAGTGTGTTATAGTTCTCCTTGTAGAGATATTTTACCTCCTTGGTTAAGTGTATTTGTAAGTATTTTATTTTTTTTTGGCGCTATTGTAAAAGGGATTGAGTTATTGATTTGATTCACAGATCGGTCATTGTTGTATAGCAGTGCTACTTATTTGTGTACATTGATTTTATAACCTGATACTGTACTGAATTCATTCACAAAATCTAGGAGTCTTTAGGGTTTTCTAGGTATAAGGTCATATCATCAACAGACAGAGGTAGTTTGACTTCCTTTTTTCCAATATGGATGCTGATATGGTTTGGCAATGACCCACCCAAATCTCATCTTGAATTCCCATGTGTTGTGGGAGGCACCTGGTGGGAGGTAATTGAATCATGGGGGCAGGTCTTTCCTGTGCTGTTCTTGTGAGAGTAAGTCTCATGAGATCTGATGGTTATTATAAGGGGGTGTTTTCCTGCACAAGCTCTCTTGTCTTGTCTGCTGCCATGTGAGATGGGCCTTTCACCTTCTGCCATGACTGTGAGGCCTCCCCGGCCAAGTGAAACTGTGAGTCTAGTAATCCTCTTTCTTTTGTAAATTGCCCAGTCTTGGGTATGTCTTTATCGGCAGCATGAAAATGGACTAATACAGTAAATTGATACCACTAGAGTGCGGTGTTCCTGAAAAGATAGCTGAAAATGTGAAAGTGACTTTGGAAATGGGTAACAGGGAGATGTTGGAACAGTTTGGAGGGCTCAGAGGAAGAGAGAAAAATGTGGGAAACTTTGGAACTCAATAGATACTTGTTGAATGACTTTGATCAAAAGCCTGGTAGTGATATGGACAATAAGGTCCAGGCTGAAGTGGTCCCAGATGGAGATGAGGAACTTGTTGGGAACTGGAGCAAAGGTGACTCATGGTATGTTTTAGCAAAGAGACTGGTGGCATTTTGCCCCTGCCCTAGAGATTTGTGGAACTTTGAACTGAGAGAGGTGATTTAGGGTAACTGGTGGAAGGAATTTCTGAGCAGCAAAACATTCAAGAGGTGACCTGGGTGCTGTTAAAGGCATTCAGTTTTATAAGGGAAGAAGAGAATAAAAGTTCAAAAAATTTGCAGGCTGACACTGTGACAGAAAAGAAAAAATAATTTTCTAAGGAGAAATTCAAGCTGGCTGCAGAAATTTGCATAAGTAACAAGGAGCTGAATGTTCATCCCCAAGACAATGGGGAAATGTCTCCAGGGCATGTCAGAGGTCTTCACGGTAGCCCCTCCCATCACAGACCCAGAGGCCTAGGAGAAAATGGTTTTGTGGGAAGGGCCCAGAGTCCCCATGCTGTTTGCAGTCTAGGGACTTGTACCCTGCATCTCAGCCACTCCAGTCGTGACTAAAAGGGGCCAAGGTACAGCTCAGTCTGTTGCTTCAGTGGGTGCAATCCTCAAGCCTTGGCAGCTTCCAAGTGGTGTTGAGCATGCAGGTGCATAGAAGTCAAGAATTGGGGTTTGGGAACCTCTGCCTAGATTTCAGAAGATGTATGAAAACACCTGGATGCCTAGATAAAAGTTTGCTGCAGGGGTGGGGTCCTCATGGAGAACCTCTGCTAGAGCAGTGTGGAAGGAAAATGTGGGCTCAGAGCCCCTACACAGAGTCCTTATGGGTGCACCACCTAGTGGAGCTGTGAGAAGAGGGCCACCATCCTTCAGACCCCAGAATGGTAGATCCACTGACAGTTTGCACCATTCATCTGGAAAAACCACAGACACTCAATGCCAGGCTGTGAAAGCAGCCAGATGGAGGCTATACCCTGCAAAGCCACAGGGGCAGAGCTGCCCAAGACCATGGGAAGCCACCACTTGCATCAGCCTGACGTGGATGACAGACATGGACTCAAAGGAGATCATTTTGGAGTTTTAAGATTTGACTGCCCCACTGGGTTTTGGACTTGCAAGGGGCCTGTAGCCCCTTTGTTTTGGCCAATGTCTCCCATTTGGAATAGCTGTATTTATTCAATGCCTGTACGCCTATTGTATCTAGGAAGTAACTAACTTGCTTGGAATTTACAGGCTCCTAGGGAGAAGGGACTTGCTTTGTCTCAGATGAGACTTTGGACTGTGGACTTTTGAGCTAATGCTGGAATGTGTTAAGACTTTGGGGGATGGTTGGGAAGTCATGATTGGTTTTGAAATGTGAGGACATGTGATTTGGGAGGGTCCAGGAGTGGAATTATGTAGTTTGGCTATGTCCCCACCCAAATCTCATTTTGAATTCCCATGTGTTGTGGGAGGGACCTGGTGGGAGGTAATTGAATCATGGGGGCAGGTCTTTCTTATGTTGTTCTCGTGATAGTGAGTAAGTCTCACAAGATCTGATGGTTATTTTAAGGGGGAGTTTTCCTGCACAAGCTCTCTCTCTCTCATTTTTTTTTTTTTTTGAGATGGAGTCTTGCTTGCTCTGTCACCCAGGCTGGAGTGCAGTGGCGTGGTCTCAGCTCACTGCAACCTCTGCCTCCTGGGTTCAGGTGATTCTTTTACCTCAGCCTCCCAAGTAACTGGGACTACAAGTACGTGCCACCATGCCTGTCTAATTTTTGTATTTTCAGTAGAGATGGGGTGTCACTTATGTTGGCCAGGCTGGAGAAGCTGTCTTCTCTTGTCTGCTGCCATGTGAGACATGCCTTTCACCTTCTGTCATGACGAAGGCCTTCCCAGCCACATGGAACTGAGTCCAATAAACCTCTTTATTTTGTAAATTGCTCAGTCTAGGGTATGTCTTTATCAGCAGCATGAAAATGGTCTAATACAGATGCTCTTTATTTCTTTCTCTTGCCTGATTGTTCTGGCTAGGACTTCCAGTACTGTAATGAATAGAAGTGGTATTCTATTGTTCCAGTTTTTAGGGGAAATGCTTTCAACTTTTTCTTATTCAGTATGACATTGGCTGTGGGTTTGTCATATATGGCTTCTATAATTTTGAGGTAGTTTCTTCTATGCCTAGCTTGTATAAGGTTTTTATTGTGAAGGGATGCTGGATTTTATCAAATGCTTTTCTGCATCTATTGAGATTATGGATATGGTTTGGCTGTGTCCCTACCCAAATTTTGTCTTTAATTGTGGTTCCCATAAACTCCACATGTTGTGGGAGGGACCTGGTGAGAGGTAATTGAATCATGGGGTGGGCTTTTTCCCACACTGTTCTGATGATAGTGAGTAAGTCTCATGAGGTTTGATGGTTTTATAAAAGGGCAGTTCCCCTGCAAAAGCTCTCTTGCCTGCCACCACGTAAGATGTGCCTTTGCTCCTTCTTTGCTTTCCTCTATGATTGTGAGGCCTCCTCAGCCATGTGGAACTGTGAGTCTATTAAACCTCTTTTCTTTATAAATTACCCAGACTTGGGTATGTCCTTATAGTAGCATGAGAACGAACTAATACAGTACATTGGTACTGGTAAAGGGTAGAGTGGAGTGCTGCTGTAAAGATACTCAAAAATGTGGAAATGACTTTGGAACTGGGTGATAGGCAGAGGTTTGAACAACTTGGAGGGTTCAGAAAAAGAGAAAAATGTGGGAAAGATTAGAACTTCCTAGAAACTTGTTGAACAGCTTTGACCAAAGTGCTGATAATGATATGAACAATAAGGTCCAGGCTGAGGTGGTTTCAGATGGAGATGAGGAACTTTTTGGGAACTGGAGTAAATGTCACTCTTGCTATGCAAAGAGACTGGCAGCATTTTGCCCCAGCCCTAGACATTTGTTGAACTTTGACTTCAGAGAGATGATTTAGGGTATCTGGGGAAGAAATTTCTAAGTGGTGAAGTGTTCAAGAGGAAGCAGTACATATAAGTTTGGAAAATATGCAGCCTGACAATGCAATAGAAATGAAAACCCCATTTTCTGGGGAGAAATTCAAGCTGGCTGCATAAATTTACATAAGTAATGAGGAGCCAAATGTTAATCACCAAGACAATGGGGAAAATGTCTCCAGGGCATGTCAGGGACCTTCACAGCAGCCCCTCCCATTACAGGTCTGGAGGCCTAGGAGGGAAAAATTCCTGGGCATGGCCCAGGGACCCCCTGCTCTATGCAGCCTCAGGACATGGTGCCCGGCATCCCAGCTGCTTCAGCTTCAGCTCCAGCTGTGGCTAAAAGGGGCCAATGTACAGCTCAGGCTATTGCTTCAGAGGGTGCAAGCCCCAAGCCTTGATGGCTTACATGTGATGTTGGACCTGTGGGTGCACAGAAGTCAAAAATTAAAGTTTGGGAACCTCCACCTACATTTTAGATAATGTAGGGAAATGCCTGGATGTCCAGGCAGAAGTTTGCTGCAGGGGTGGAGCCTTCAAGGAGAACCTCTACTAGGGCAGCGTGGAAGGGAAATGTGGGGTTGGAGCCCTCACACAGAGCCCCAAATGGGACTCCACCTAGTGGAGCTGTGAGAAGAGGGCCATCGTCCTCCAGACCCCAGAATGGTAGATACACTGACAGCTTGCACGGTGCTCCTGGATAATCTGAAGACACTCAATGCCAGTCTGTGAAAGCAGCCAGGAGGAGGGGTGTGTTCTGCAAAGCCACAGAGGCAGAGCTGCTCAAAACCATGGGAACCCACCTCTTGTATCAGCATGACCATGATGTGAGACATGGAGTCAAAGGAGATTATTTTGAAGCTTTAAAATTTTACTACCCCACTGGATTTTGGACTTGCATGGGGCCTGTAGCCCCTTTGTTTTGGTAATTTCTCTCATTTGGAATGGCTGTATTTACACAATGCCTCTACCCTCATTGTATCTAGGAAGTAACTAACTTGTTTTTGATTTTATAGGCTCATAGGTGGAAGGGACTTGCCTTGTCTCAGATAAGACGTTGGACTGTGGACTTTTGAGTTAATACTGGAATGAGTTAAGACTTTGGGGGGCTGTTGGGAAGGCATGATTTTTTTGAAATGTGAGGATTTGAGATTTGGTAGGGGCTAGGGGTGGAATCATATGGTTTGGTTATGTCCCCACCCAGATAATGGGCAAAAATAATGGAAAAATATTCTTTGTTCATGTATTAGTAGAATTAATATTGTTAAAATGTCCATACTACCCAAAATAACTACAGATTCAATGTAATCTCTATCAAAATACCAATGACATTCTTCACAGAAATAGAGAAAACAATCCTAAATTTTGTATGAAACCATAAAAATAGCTAAAGCAATTTTCAGCAAATGGAATAAAGTTGGAAGCATCACACTACCTGACTTCAAAATATATTACAAAACAATAGCAACCAAAACAGCATAGTATTGACATAAAAATAGACATGTAGACCAATGGAACAGAATAGAGAACACAAGAATAAATCCATGCACTTATAGCCAACTTATTAGTAAGAAAGGCACCTAGAATACACATGAGGAAAAGGACTGCCTCCTTAATAAATGGTGCTGGGGAAACTAGATATTCACATGTAGAAGGATGAAACTAGATCCCTATCTCTCACCATATTTAAAAATCAACTCAAAATGAATTAAAGACTTAAATGTAAAAGCCCAAACTGTAAAACTATTAGAAGAAAACATAGGGGAAGTACTTAATGGCATTTGTTTGAGCAAGGATTTTTTGTATATGAACTCTAAAGCACAGACAACAAAGGCAAAAATAACCAAATGGAACTACATCAAACTAAAATGCTTCTGCATAAGAAAGGAAACAATCAACAGAATGATGAGAAAACCTATAGTATGGGAGAAAATATTTGCAAACTGTGCATTTGCCAAGGGGTTAATATCTAGAATATGTAAGAACAAACAACTTTATTCTGTTATACAGAAGAAAAAAATCAATAGCAAAAAAAATATCAATAATCTGATTTAAAAATGGGCAAAAGACCTAAATAAACATTTCTCCAAAAAGGACACACAAATGGCTAACAGATATATTAGACAATGCCAAACATTACTAATCATCAGGGTAATACAATTCAAAACCACAATGATGTATCACCCCTTACCCCAATTGGAATGGTTATTATCAAAAAGACAAAAAATAACAAATGCTGGTGTGGATGTGGAGAAATCTGAACCTTTATATACTGTTGGTGGGAATGTAAACTAGTATAGCCATTATGGAAAACTATGATAGTTCCTCAAAAAATTAAAAATAGAATGGCCATATGATCTAGCAATCTCACTACTGGGTATTTATTCAAAGAAAATGAAATCCATCTGTCAAAGAGATATCTGCTTTCTCCTGTTTACAGTGGCACTATTTGCAATAACCAAGGTATGGAACCAACCTAAGTGTCCATCAACAGGTGAATGGATAAAAATAATTGATATATATCCACAGTAGAATATTATTCAGCCATAAAATAATAAAATCTTGTTATTTGTGGCAATGTGGATAAACCTACAGGACATTTTGATAAGTAGAATAAACCAGACACAGAAAGACAAATATTGCACGATCTCACTCATTTGTGGAATCTACAAAAGCTGATTTCATGGAAGTACAGAGTAGAATAGTGTTTACCAGAGGCTAAGGAGGATAGTGGGGAGGAGAGGATGGGAAGAAATTGGTTAATGGGTCCAAATTACAGTTAGATAGGACAAATAAGTTCTGGTGTGGTAGTGCCTAGTAGGGTGACTATAATTAACAATATAGTATACTTCAAAATAACTACAAGAAAAAATTTTGAATGTTCTCACTACGAAGAAATGATAAATATTTCAGATGATGAATATGCTAAACACTTTTGTTTGATCATTATACAATGCATACATATTTTAAAACATCACACTGTATCCCATAAGTTTGTACAATTACTATATGTCAATTAAAGATAAAATACAACTTTAAAAAATTGTCCAAAATGAAACATACAGAAAATACTTTAAGAAAAAGTAAAAGAGCATCAATGAGTCAGTGAGTTATGGGACAACTTCAAGACACCTAATATACACGTAATTTAAGTCCCTGAAGAAAAGGGGTGTATAAAAATATTTGAAAAAATAATGGATGAAATTTTAAATATTTGATAAAAACCATAAAACTGTAGATCTAAGAAGCTCAATAATCCTAATCACAAGAAACATGAAGAAAATGACTCAAAGGCGCATTATCGAATTGCTGAAAACCAGTGATAAAATCTTAAAAGCAGCCAGAATAAAAAGACATTATAGACAGAGAAAAAAAATGAGTGATAGCAGATTTCTTTTCAAAAAACAATGCCAGGAAGAATACAGTTAAGAACACTTTTGAGGTACTGGAAGACAAAATTAGAATTCTGTACCTACCAAAAATGTCTTTCAAACATGACAGTGAGTTAGTTTTTCAGATACACAAAAGCTGAAACTATTTATTATCACTAGATTGCAGTGCAAGAAATGCTAAAGGAGTACTTTATAAAGAAGGAAAATGTGGTAAAACCACAAGATTAACAAGAAATAGCAAAAAGAATGTAAATTATGAGAATAGAAATGTAAAAAATAAAAAACAAAAAAGAAGGAAAATGACACTAGACAGAAATGTGGAATGGAAATGCCAATCGCAGAGGTAAATATATAAGACTTTTTTCTTGTTACTTAAATTTTAAAAACATAATCGTCTAAACAAAAAATACTAATGTAGTGTGGGGATTATATGTCTATAGAATTAATGTGTATACCAAAAATAGCACAAAGGCTGGAAGGGGAGAAATGGTAGTACACTGTATGTCAAGTGGCATAATATTGCTTGAGGGCAAAATGTGGTAAGTTTAAGATAGATTCTATAAGCCCTTATGCTACTACTAAAATAATAAGACAAGGATGTATAGCTAATAAGCTCACAAAACAAAAAAGAAAAAAATGGAATCATAGAAAATAATTATCCAAAAGAAGTCAGAGAAAAAGAGAACAAAGAATAAAGGGGACAAATAGAAAACAAACTTAAAGTTGGTAATTTAAACCTAATCCTACCAATAATCACATGAAATATAAATGGTCTAAGGTAATACAGGGCATTATACAGGTGCAGGTATTTGTCACTGATATCCTTTATCCCTTTCTTACAAAATAGAACTAACTTTTACCTGTGTACATGATTGCCAAACAGAGACTCCATTTCCCAGCCGCCCTTGTAGCCAAGTGTAGCCATGTGATTAGGTCCTTACCAAAGATCCAGAAGTGTTATGTACCATTTCTAGGATGGGCTGTGCCCTTAAAAGAAATTGTCTTGGGCGCTCTGCTTTTCTTCCTTTTCCACAGTTTGGCAGCTGGTGAGAAGTGGACCGGTCAACTTGGGCCATCCTGTAATTGGGTACAGAAGCTACAGGTCAAGAATGGCAGAGCCACCCTATTAGCCTTTGACTATATGCCTCTGAACTGTTCAAAGAATGAGTAATCTGCTTCTATCACATTTAAGCTGTTTTTCTTGATTTGGGTTACCTGTAAAGCATACTTTGAGGCAAGGACTTGGATGCAGTTAGTTTTTGGGGGAAGTCATCTTACGAAGCAAAGGCAGGAGAGATAAGGTAATAAAGAATGCAGTAACGTGTGGGTAACTGCTATGGTCACATCCCATTGTGGATCCTCCAAGAAGCTCCTCTTAAAATCGCCCATCAGTAGGCGGGGATGTGGAGACATTTATCATCTGACTCTTACCCACTGGATGAGGGTGTCTCCTCCTCCGGGTATTTGCTACCTAAAATTGTCAGCATTCTGGAAACTATCATCATGTGCTGCTGCAGGTGAAGTAGTCAGTGTTATGGGTGGCATAAATGGTGCTTTAGTAATAGCATATTATTCTTGGAAGTATGTTTTCTCAAGTAAAAATAGCGCCACTATTGTAATTAAAATTGACTGCTTCTAATAAGGAAATTATAATTTTTATTGTTTTGTTCCTGAGATATGCGACTCCATCTTTTTTTTTTTATTTTTTTTTATTTTGAGACGGAGTTTCGCTGTAGCCCAGGCTGGAGTGCAGTGGCGCGATCTCGGCTCACTGCAGGCTCCGCCCCCCGGGGTTCACACCATTCTCCTGCCTCAGCCTTCCGAGTAGCTGGGACTACAGGCGCCCGCCACGGGACTCCATCTTTTTAAGGTATGTACAGAATGAAGAATACTACTTTATGGAATAAGAATAAGCATAGTAGTTTTTTAGCCACAAAGTCTTGATTTATTTACATTAACTTCAAAAATTTAATGTGAAAACTTTGACTCATGGCTGTAATTAAGTAATTAACAATTGTTTCATTGTTTGGTTAAATTTTCAAGGTCTAGTTGATGATTTCTTCCACTGTTTATTTTGGACATTCTGGCCTCATGGATTAGCTAATTGTACCATAAATTCTGTGTTTTATTTTTTTAAATTTTTTGTTTTTTTGGTCATACTGCAAATTCCCAGGCATCATACCTCAAATATTTGTCCTAGTAAACATAAAATCTGTTTCATGTTGGAGTAAAAGTTATGTGCTCAGTATGTGGCCTTTGACTTCTCATTTAAGGGCACAGTAGGTGTAAATTAATATATCACAGCACAGCTTTTCTGAGGGCTATAACTAGACTGTGCCCACTGCTGGTTTGCAGTGGAGAAAATCGTCTTCTAAAAGAGCAACAACTTTGTGCTTGCATCCAAAATTTAGAGATGTCTTTCTCGGACGTAGCGTATGTTTAACAGCTTCTACTCTGTAGAGCTTTTAAGAGAGGTATTGGAGAAGTTCAAGAATTTCAGGTAAGAAATTATTTATCCTTACATTGCTAACAATTAGGAGGCTAATTTTTTCTTACTAACATTTGAAAAATACACATTTTGGGAGATATTAGTAAAAGATCTGGTAAACATCGCAAAGTTATTTCAGAGGGACATGAGGAAATGCCAAAAATATTTTGAAATTATTTTTAGAAAAAAGGATATAAATGGAAACCAAAGAATCCCATTAAAAATGAATGACCGCTTTCTTATTTTTTTGAAAATAATTCTCTGATTACTACATTTGGAAGTACCATCAAAACTAGTTTTAACATACCACCTAAGATTCTGGAAACTAGATTATATAGTTATTTCCTCCATTACAATGGGAGTGACAAAATCCGTTACTACTAGATTTTGTAGCTAATGCCCAAGCCATGCCTTAATGCCCATTATTCCTCAAATATTGAACATTTAAATATCAACTATATAACAAAGCTAAACACTTCTAATGGCAAGAATAACATGGAAGAATACATGATCAAAGTGTGATAGCTAACTCTGAATAAAATGATGTTGGTGTTTGCTTTCAGGGTAAATACTTTACAACTATAGAATATCCTGCAAGATAAAGTTGTGGGAAGAGTTATTTCTATACACTGTTTATGGGAGTATCAGTTGGTGTAAATTTACATATAGAGTAATTTGGTAATATCTCTCAAAATTAAAATGTATTTGGCCCATCAATCTGCAACTTTATCCTACTTGAATCAATAATACAAAATATTACAAAACATTGTATTACAAAAAAGTACAAAAATGTTTGTACATGGATGCTCATTTCAGCAAATTATAATGTGAAAACTTGAAGCAACTTAAGTATACATCAGTAGGAAACTGTTGAGTAAATTATGGTAAAACCATACGTGCAATAACATTTCACCATTGCAAAGAATGAAGTCTAGTTTTTTGTGCCAACATGAAAGGCTTTCCAATATGTATTTTTAAGGGAGAAAAGATGATGCAGAACAACAAGCACGTTATATTTCCACATGTATAAAATAAGTATATGTGTGTTTGTGAGTCTGCATATTTGTAATTTGTATATGTACCCAACATTTCTGTAATGAGACCCAAGAAACTATTAATATATTAATATTCAGAGACTGAGACTGGAGGTTGAAGTAGAGTGAGCTCTTTATTTTTATTTTGCTGCCTTCAGTCTATTTGAATTTATTTTTAAAAAATCATGTGCATTAAAAAAATAAACAGTTACATGTTTTGAAAAACAGCTATTTTTATAGACCACCAACTTATTAATAAAGGGAATATGGAGAAACACAGAAACAGAAGCTCATTGATGCACTAATATTATTTAACTTCCCTAAGAAAAGACTTAGGTAAACCTATACTTGATAATTTTCTATTCTTTCTAATTTTATTTCTTTTCATTCGGTTTGGTTTGATTATTTAGTTTTGTTTTGTAGAGATTGGTCCTGATCCTTTCTTTATAAAATTATACTATTTTACTAAAGAAGTCTTATATAAAATATAACCAAATTTAGCAGAAATGTGTTAGCATTTTTCCATTATGTTAAGTTGTTATAAAACAGTAAATAACAAAAAAAAGCCACAGGCAAATTCCATTCTGGCATATTCTCCATTGTGAGTACAACGATAAGGGGGCCATGGAGTTACCTTGCGATTTGTTGACAGTGGTCTTGGTGGGCATGATGGGCTTCTGTCTTTCCTTATTGTACTTAGGCTCTGAAGATGTAGCCTAACAATAATGTAAGTAAACTGTCTCAGAAAATTCCTCACCAAGAAGGGTCCTGCTTTGCCATCCAAGTTACATGGGTCCTTTGAAAACCACTTCTAGTCTAGAAGAAGCTTATGTGTTTTATGAAATTTCTATTAGAGAAATATTTTAAAATACTTCTATTGTAATTTATATTTTGGAAAGTGCTGAAAAGCATAAAGGGGCAAAAGGCAATCCTGTTCATCAATCTTAGTCAAATACAATCCTACCATCCAGAGGCAAGTGTTACTATTTCATGATATAACCATTCAGTATTTTAGTGCATTTTTAAAAATCCTATATTACATGCATCATCTTAGTGCTTAAATTATCATGTGCATTCCTATTATTGTTAAAATCTTTTTCCTATACATTTTTCATGGATTTTTACTATTTCACTATGAATTTATCATAATTTGGGTAATCATTCATCTAAATTTGGATATGTAAGTCAATTTCATTTAAAACAATTTAGCCATTATAAAGAATGCCACCACAAGCCCTTTTTATTAATAATTTTTGTTTATAGTCCTGATTATCATTTTTATTTATTTTGTTTACCTTTTTTAATTTTGAAAAGAATGTTTAGTAGTTTTAGTTTTAGAATAACTAGGGTTAAAGTGCATGAGCATTTGAAATGATCTGAATATATATATATATGTATATATTTATACATTATGTATCTATATCAGTGGTTCTCAACCAGGAACAATTTTGCTCCTCTGTCCTCCCCTCCTCCCCAAGAGGCATGTGGCATTACCTGGAGACATTTTTGATTGTCATGACTTGGGGGTTCTACTGCTGCTCCTGCCTAATGGGTAGAAGCCAGGGAAGCTACTAACCACTCAGCTTCCCACAGCAAAGAATTATCCACTCCAGAAATAGCAATGGTGCTGAGTTTGAGAAACTCTAAGATAAATACCTATATATCTGTATATATCTGTCTCTATATACACACCTCAATATCAAAATATATAAATCAAATAAATAAACAGCATCTGCCTCTGTATATGTATCTGTCTTCTGTCTACAAATTCACTCCCAATATAAATGTATTAATGTATTAATTTACCAATGAAATTATCAATAATGGTTTTGTTAAATGTATAAGCAGAAATGTTATTTTTCATTTTAATAAGATTAATCTTTAAAAAAACAATTAATTTTTAAATTATATTTATTCTTTTAATCTAGTCTTTCTGATTTCCTCCCCTGATGAATGTAGGGAAATCAGTTGTTCTTTTTTAGTCACCGGTGACTTATAAAAGGCAGAGTTGGAAGAACAGTGGTATCTTCAGCTTTTAAATTCCTGGGTCACACAATCTTTCCCTCGGATGGAAAATGAACAAATAAGAGGAAAAGTCATAACACCACCTCAAGTGGTGTTATGTCATTTAGAGCTAGTATAATTAGATATTAAGAGCCATTAAAAATTATATTGGGACTAATATATAAAGAGCAAATTTGGAATCAATTTTAAGTTAAATGGATGGTCCTTTGAGTTACACAGATGACTGTCACACCCTCAACAAAAGAGAGAGAGGCCATCTATACTTTTATTTTTTATTTTCTTTTTAATTTTTATTTGTTTTTTTTTGAGATGGAGTCTCATTCTATCGCCCAGGCTGGAGAGCAGTGGCGCTATCTCTGTCTCCTGGATTCAAGCGATTCTCCTGCCTCAGCTTCCCACCTAGCTGGGAATACGGGTGTGTGCCACCATGCCCAGCTAATTTTTGTGTTTTTAGTAGAGATGGGGTTTCACCACGTTGGCCAGGCTGGTCTTGAGCTCCTGACCTCAGGTGATCCGCCCACTTCGGGTTCCCAAAGTGCTGGGATTACAGGCATGAGCCACCGCACCCAGCCTATACTTTTATTAAAACCAGTATTAGCAGCTCTTTGGCTTTTTAGGAAGCTTATATTTTAAAATTGGCACTTCTGTAATACTCAAAATTTGGCAAGCCTTGTGACATTATCTTTAATTTCTGTTGTTAGTGTTTTACTCACTTTTTTTCTTTCTTTCTTTTTTTTTTTTGTTTTACTCACTTTAAAAAAGAGTTTGATACTAACAGTCTTAGTCCTACCCATTTTGGAATTAAACCTTCATTTATTTATTGTTCATTGAACATCTAAAGTATAATATTACATCTTACCTTTCAAATGTCATTCCCATGAGAGTTGGCCGGTATTTTAAAGACATATTAGAATCACCACACATCTTTAAACCGAACTGCACAATTTCCTGCTTTCCCCTTACCCTCAGTCATATCTCCTGTGGATAATGAGATTATGTAGAACAGGGCTCGGTTCTGCCTATATAGAGTTACTGCTATTTCCTTTAGTTTTCTTTTTCATTAAAAACAAATGAACAAACAAATCCATTTATTACTTATTTTAAACACAATTTTAACACAATATGTTCTAGTTTTCTACAGAAAAATATAAAATATAGACAGGCAGAAAGAAAAATCGTTCATTATTGCATCACCTGCAGGTAAATACACTTAAAGTTTAATACTACTTATCATTCTGTTTTTATATGATGGTATATATATTTTGTGAACATCTGTTCTTATCAATATACCATTCCGTTGTATATAAATGCCATGGCTTAGTTAAACAGTTCCTTAATATTAGGTAATTTAGGTAGTGACCGATTTTTATAAATTATTTCACAACAATGAACCTTATATGTCCATGTCTTTACATATATCAGATTCTTTCCTCAGGATAAATGCCTCATGCTAACATTGGTCATTGGACTGAAGATTTTAAAGACCTTAGATTCATGTTGTCAAACTGCTTCTGGAACAGTTACACAAATTTACTTTCCTTATAACATAGCTTCTTTATAATATTTTCTTTAATTTTAATAATTGAATCTCAAATTATATACTTAAAAATAGTTTAATAATGAATTATATGTAGATCCTCTAAAAACAAACCGTGATTTCTTTCACAGCAAGGTGAAACCAGTTTCTCCTTGACGGCTAGATATTATGTAGTCAACCAGAAATGAATAACATTGCAATACAGGGATTGAAGCTTGTGAAAGAAGTATCAAGTGAAATAAAAATTAAGAATACTTCTTTACCATTATGTAAAAATTTACTTTTGACACCAACTGCATTTATCAGAGGTATGCATAATGAATTCTGAATTTTGTTCCATAAAGTTCCTCAATGCTCCAGCAGTTCTTAGAATGTTTTCTTTTAACAACATTTTTTAGCTTACTTAAAAATTATAAAAGAGACACAAATTCATGTATGCTATAAATTGTTTAACACTAATAGCTACAATGTGTGAATTGTGCTGCTAAGTTAACTTTTTTGTGCATATTATGGATTAAAGCTGCCAGGGAAGATTTTATTATGATTATGATTATGAAAAGTTTCATACATGTGCTCAGATAGGTAGACTAGCCATCTCAGCTTAATTGAGTACTCAGAGATTTCAAGGGTAACTTGAACTGGTAGCATTTGCAGCTGTGCCTATATGGCTTTAAATAATGAAGATAAAATGCAGGGAAAAAATGGATGCTGATGACTATACGTGAGAAATGGACTACAGTACTCATGTATAGTCATCAGTTCATCAAAATTCTCATTAATTAGCTTCATAAACCAAAAACCTTAAGTATAATCCAATAAATTCTTCCGCTTCAGGTTTCGCTTGATATAAGGGCTCTATTCCTTAAAATATTTGAAGGACCATTAAAAAGGGGATATGACTGGCAAATGACACCATCAAGGGTTAATATAGAAGCATAAGTAGGTCCTATTTGTGTTACTTTCCTCACAAGTCAGAAAGAAAATATGTTTTTAAAAAGGAGAAGGGATTCCTTACTCAGTTTTTGCACAACTAGATTCTCCCCTTTGTATACAGGCAGCCTTGTTTTACACAGGAGTATGGGGGCAATAAAAATAACTGTGCAAAATGATTTTAATAATCAATAGGAAAAATGAAAATTGTTCTGTCATCTTTATTTTCCTCAAAACATTAAAAACTGTCTTACTATTGGTTATATATGTGTATATAGGGTTATGATGCATAAAGTTACATATATACATGGTTATACATGTATAGGGAAATTAAAAAAGAGTAAAACTAATATTTTGTGCACTGTAGCTTAAAACATTAAAAATACTGAGAATCAATGTGTTTTATTTGTTTGTAAAAGCTTCTCATGTGTTTGTAGTTGACCAGTGCTTGTCCTCTTGTTGCATAACTTACAGTTGCCTTGGCAAATTTCCAAACACCCTTTTTAAGTAGATGGTTCAGCTTCCAACATTTTATTCTATTCACTTTTGATGTCGTAAATTATCTCTGAGAATTCCTTTTAT
The DNA here is from genome assembly GCF_028878055.3 of Symphalangus syndactylus. NCBI lineage: Eukaryota > Metazoa > Chordata > Mammalia > Primates > Hylobatidae > Symphalangus > Symphalangus syndactylus. Next base: position 44,143,251 of record NC_072432.2, read on the forward strand.
GTGAAACTTTTTGCTGGAGTGACTTCCTCTGGGATATGAACATCTTCATCCTTTTCACTACAATCGTTTTTCTCATTTGTTTGCCTTCACTAAGGCCTCTTGCTAGAGTCTCTCTAATGGCAACTGTCTACACACACAATTAACTATTTCTTCTATAACTCCATTTATGTGTGATTCTAATTTCACTTCCAGCTTTATGGTTTTGTTTTTTAAATAATTCCAGCACTTGCATCTTTGTTGGCTAATTCCTTCTTTTGATTATCCATTTTTGTAAAGAGTCACCTGTTTGTCGCTGTGAGACAAGGACACGACATGATTGTGTGTGACCTGAATAACAAATGCTCAGTGATCGATCACCAACGGACTTTGAAAGAAGTGATGTGATTGTTCACTGATCATGGTACACATCTGTTATTTATGTAGTGATTTGTGGACTGAAGAGCTGGCAGCGAAGTTTATACTTTATGCAATTACTCACATTTAATATACCGTGGTAACTGAAATTTGAATCATGTTGTTGGGGGACAGTTGTTATTTAACTAATCCATGGTAACTGAAGTTCATGTATATGGGAACCATGCTGAGTCAGGAATGCCTGTATTCCCTGCTTAAACTGGAATACCACAATTCCCTCTGAGTTTGAGACTGGAGTGAAATGAATGAAGAATGATCACAAAACAAAGAGAATGTCTAAATATGTGTTTAATTTGTACATGCATGCAATTTTTGACACAATATCAGGGCCCAACATTTTTGTTTGTAAGCTATTTACAGTTTCTATTTCCTGCATCACTGCTGTTATTATTTTGTAAATTTTAAGTATCAAACACATAACTTTCAGAAATATTCAAACAATACCAAGACATTTTAATACTTTCACTACATACATCTTTAGTTAAAGCAACATAGAGTATTTAAAAAAACATTTGTTTTGAAATAATTATAGATTCACAATCTACAGGAAATTGAAAAGGATAGAACAGAGAGGGCTTGTGTACCTTTCACCCAGTTTCCTCTATCGTTTACTTCTTATATACTTATAATACAATATAAAAACTGGGAAAATGGCATTGGTACTACATATGTGTATAGTTCTGTTACTTTAATCGCATGTGTAGATTTGTGCAAGCAATCAAGGTGCAGAACTATTCCATCATCACAGAGATCTCCTTCTTGCTACTCCTTTACAGCTTCACCCTTTATCCTTTATCCCTAGCCCTTGGCAACTGCTAATCTGTAGTTTTATCTTTTCAAAAATGACCAGAAGTTTGTTCCTTTTGATGGCCGAATAATATTATGTGGTTAGTGTTGCTTTTATGTGCGTATTAAAAGTTTGTATCTCTCCTGGAGTCTCCCTTCTAAGAAAGAAAAAGTTTATATAAATTGTATTATACTATTTTATTCTCTTGCAACTTTTAGAAAACTCAATGTTAAGTTTTTTATAGTTGTTACCTATTTCATAAATAGCATCTAGTTGTAAACATTCAATCTGAGAATTCTTTAGCTCCTTATTTAAGTCTTATTACCATAACTGAAGTATTTTTATTAATTTATACTATTTTATATTTAATTTTTCATTTACTTTTTTCTTGCTTGTTTCTTTCCTCCTGCTTTGGATTTTTGAATAATTGGATATTTTTATTTCCTTTTTTCTCCTTTATTTTGAGGTTATATTTTTTTCATTCTAATGAATACCTCAACTTTTAAATATTCATACATGTTTAAAAAATCTTTAAGTTAATAAGCATCTTTACATTTCTTGTAAGAAACTTTCAGAATTTTAGCATACATTATTTGCGTCACCCCTCAAACTTCCAAGTGAATGTTTTATTTCCATCTTTGTTTTCCCTACTACCTTCTAGTAGTCATTACTGTCATTGCTGATATTTTACATTTACTAATTTTTTTGTTCTGCATTGTTTCCTGAGTTCAGTTTCCTTCTTACCAAAGTTCACTTATTAATAAATCTATTGGTGCAGTTTGTAACTGGCAAAAAGCTATCTCAGTCTTTGAATGAGAATATCTTTACATCACACTTTCTCTTACATTTTTTTTATTATGAGGATGTTCAAACATATAGAAGAGTAGAAAAAAATAGAACCATGTACACCCGTGGTTGTATTATCTAGATTCAGACTGTTGAGTCTAGATTTTAACAACAATTTGAGTCTAGATAATAGACTCAGATTACTTGACTTTTTGCCATGCATGCATTCTCTATAGACACAAACACACACACCCTTTAACTAAAACACTTAAAAATAGGCCGGGCACGGTGGGTCATGCCTGTAATCCCAGCACTTTGAGAGGCTGAGGCGGGTGGGTCACCTGAGGTCAGGAGTTTGAGACTAGCCTAGCTAGCATGCTGAAACCCCATCTCTACCAAAAAACCCCCACAAAAATTAGCTGGGCATGATGGCACATGTCTGTAACCCAGAAACTGGGGAGGCTGAGGCAGGAGAATGGCTTGAACCTGGGAGACAGAGGTTGCAGTGAGCCGAGATCACACCACTGCACTCCAGCCTGGGAGACAGTGTGAGACTGTCTCATAATAAATAAAGAAATAAATAAATGTACAGCTATCATGCTGCCTTACCCTGAAATGAAAACAGTTCAATGTGCCTCTATAAACTTGGGATAGTTCTAATTTTATTATAAAATATAAGCAACAATTCTCTAATATCAACTAACACTCACTATATATTCATATTTTAAATTGTTCCAAAATAGTTTTTTAACCTCTTTTTTAAAACCGGGATCCAACCAAAAACTACACACTATCTTTATTTGTTATATATCAGAAATTTTTTAAATCCAGCAAAAGATCTTCCCTCTATTATTTTCATGACATTGAGTTCTTGAAGATATCAGACCAGTTGTTTTGAAAATGATCCATTTACTGGATTTGTTTGATTACTTCTTCATAGAATCTTTTAAGCTATTCTTTGTGTTTCCTGTAACTTTTTCATCTTACCTTTGAATGATATTTTAACTGGTTACAGAATTCTAAGTTGACAGTGTTTTTTCTTGAGCATTATTCTCTGACCTCTATTTTTGACTGATTATGAGTCTATTGAGAGACTAATTATTGTTCCTTTGCAGACTATCTTTTCACTCTGATTGTTTTTAATATTTTATTTCTAGTCTTGGTATTTTGTAGTTGCAGCAAAAGGTGTTTGGAGTAGATTTATGTTTGTTAGTATGCCTTGGGCTTTTCCAAAGAGAAGATAACAATAATAAACTTTAAACCAGGATTCTTATGATTCATCAATTATAAAAATTATCAAACATTGTCACATTGAATATGTTTCTACTCTATTCTTTCTATTATTTCCTTTCGGAGCTCCTATATTCTATATGTTGGACATTTTCATTTTCCGTGATTCTTTTCTTCCAAATTTCCCATCCCTTCACTTCTCTCACTACATTTTTCCTGGATAATTTCCTCAGAACTATCTTCCAATTCTTTAATGTAAACCCCCTAGAGCTCCATCCACTCTGCTATTTAACTCATCCTTTATGTTTTTAATTTGAATATTGAATCCTCACATTTTTCTTTTTCCTGAAGTTCAGTTTTCTGTCTTGATTTTAAAAATAATATCTGTTCTTTCCTTATAGTTTTTGTCTCAGTAGTTTAAAATTTACCTGTTTTATAGTTTCTTTCATATTGTCCTATTATCTGAAGCTTTTGGGTTCTAATTACCCTGTTGTTATATTGCTTATTATCATTCATTCATTTTGGAGTATTTCCTCTTTTGATTTGCACTTTTTGAAGATCAGATCAGCTTTATTGATGACTATATGTGTGTGTGTATGTGTGTGTGTGTGTGTGTGTGTCTAAATCCAGATAATAATGCTGAAGGAAAATAATTGTCAATTTAGACCTCTATATACGAATGCAGGGTAGTCCTACATTTTCTTCTACCATGTATTTCAAAAATTGAATAGTTGGGAATGAATTTTTGTGCTAACTTTCTGGCTTAGGGATTTGTATGCCATAAAACAACACAGGCTGAATCTTTACTAAAATTTTTGTTTTTTAAAAACCTTGGAAAGTGTTCTTGGAAAGACAATTTCCTTTTGTGTCTTTTGAACTGGTGGATGGAGTCCTTATCTCTCCCTAAGAGGCAGCCTGTTTAGGATCTTAACTTCATGAAAGGGTCTCATTTCTACCCCTTTAGGGTGCATGAGGTCAAGGCCACATCTCTTGTCTCTGTATGGAAATTAAAACCTTGGCCTCTGGCCTCTATCTAGGTCATATAACTTGCCCACATTTCTCTGACTGATTCAGGTTATCTTGTAAGCTGCCTACTTTGGCTCCTCTTTGACCCCTGAATGTTTTTCTTTCTTTCACTGGACATCAGCTATATATTGTCTTCCTGCTATATTTGTTCTTAGCATTTAATATATTTTTAAGTTATATTTTATTTTAGAAAAAGTTTCCCGGCTAATTTTTTGTATTTTTAGTAGAGACAGGGTTTCACCGTGGTCTCGATCTCCTGACCTCATGATCCGCCTGCCTCGGCCTCCCAAAGTGCTGGGATTACAAGCGTGAGCCACCGCGCCCGGCCTTAGAAAAAGTTTTTGTATAGGTCACTATGTAGCAAAATCAGCGGAATGTCAGTTCTAAATATATGAAAACTTTGACATTGTCAAAATGTTTATTTTTCATTAACATACTTGGCATTTCAGAATAAAAAATTCAAGGAATGATACAAAACACTGTTTCATAAATACTGTAAAGTGAGCAAAGAAGGGAATACAAAAAATGGGGAAAACAAGGGCCATGGATATTAAAACCAAGATGCTGAGTTCACCGACACATGATTCTTGATATTGTATAATAATTCCAATATATTAAAAAATGATTAAATAATACATTCCCACTGTAAATCAATCCTAATTTGTATAATCGAAGGTTGTTTTGGAAGGTGGAAGGGAATGATGGGGAGGAAGTTAGTTATAGGTAGCTTGTCAAAACTTTGAATTTGAGTTAGATTTCTTCCAGCAACAATGAAGACAATACTTTTTCTTTGGTGCTAGAGATGCATGTCCAGTGGAAAGATATTTTTCTACTTCTCCCTTCCTGTGGAGGCCCAGGTGCATAAGGAAGGGGCAAGAGCACAATGTATGTGAAAAACCTTATTTCTAAAGAGAAGTGAGTTCAGATTAAAGAAGTGGCTTCATCAACAAGGACAATTTTTTAGCCTTGTCATTACATAATAGGATGGGTCTAGAGAAACAAGAGATAAACTCAATCTCTTAAGAATCCTGTTGAAAAAATTGTGTGATTTTTTTCAAAGAAAATACGGTAAGAAAATATTTACTGGTGCTAAAATACCTACAAACTTTTAACTTCAAAATATGGTGTAGCTAAGAACTTAACAGCATTTGTTTTTATATTACAATCACTCGGTTTGAATCTGAGCTCTACTGCCTATTACCTCTGTTGCCTTTGAGCAAATCATTTAAATTCACTTACCCTCAGTTCGCTTACTCATAAAATGATAATAATAAAAAAATTCCATGAGTCTAGTGAGAATAAAAATGAAACAACCATATATACTCTATAAAGCACTTAGCATGGTGCCTGCATATAATGATCACTAATATGTAATAGCTACTATTATGAAATCAACACAGAGATTTATAGAAATCACTTGAAGAGAAAAAGGCTTCAAAAGACTGGAAATGTAAAAAATTCATCTCTTTGAACTAACTAGTCCAAATTCTGGGATTTCTAAAGTACAAAAAAAAAATGGAGGAAATAATATTATCCTTATAGCTTAAAAATATTGTGGTAGGTGTTTTTATATTATGTGATCCTCAATTTACAGAAAACTAAGCATTGTTTGAAAAGGAAAGAGAAACATTACTTTTAATGAATTAGTCTCCATGATTGCCTTGTTAATGTGTTTGCCCTAGTAAAAATACTTTTAATACAGAAATACTTTTACCTTTTCACAAAAAAGATTGCAATAGGAGAAAGTTTTCAGGCAATGATATATCTTCTTTCTTTCCTTTGGACAGAATTTACAGGTCCAGATAATTTTTGTAATGATTAAAAGTATATTTCTTATGAATAAACATTTATATTTTTTGCTATTAATTTGCCTATCCATTTTTTTCTAAGCGAATTTACATCTGTGGTAGGAAGAAAATTATAATGATTATTCTATCCTTTTGAAAAGGCAATGGTTACACTGAATCACCTGAGTTCCATCTCTGGGCAACAGTGACAAATGGTCATTTGCAGTGCAAAGATCAAGTACTGAGAGTGTGAGGTCAGCTGCTTTACATGACACCTAATGGGACTGTCATTTCTCAGGGTCCCCAGCCAAAGGCAGGGTGGCGACATGGTGTACCCATCACTAAGGTGCCATGTCTGGCATTTAAATGGGGCTCAGTAATTCCAGCGGAGCTGAGTTATTAGAGATCTAATTGCCATTGTCTAATAAATTCTTTTGAGGTCTTTGTGTATTGGTTCACTTAAGTATTCAATGTGTGAAGGCTAGAAGCAGTTATTAAAAATGTAATTGTTTTGTAAATTTTTATTTTTCAATTCCAAAACACTCTCATGAATTAATAAACAGCATTCAGATAAAATAAGAATATTCATTAATAATGCAAGATTTTCTGTGTCATTGTGGGGTGGGGATATAACCTTACTGCATTGTCGATCAGAAACTCTGAGGAAATAACATTTCTTCTGTAATACACTTCCATGTTGGATATTCTAGACCATGTTTAGCTGGATAATTTTTATTTTGAACAAAATGTTTTTATTTTTATGTTCTTTCCAATAGAGATTATTTGAACTCATCATCATCCTAAGTTTATTTCAAGTTATTACTTTCTGGATTGACTTTCCAAAGCTAGCTATGAATACATAGTGGACTTTAAAATAGCAAGGCTATTTTTGTTTAAAGTGAGCAAGGATGGTGTTGTCCCCAACTACCGAAATATAACAGAGCTTTCCTAAGGCATTTAGATGTTCCTCAAAACACTGACGCATAGTCAACAAATGGCAAAATATAAAAACTCCAAAGGGGTTAGTGCTTCCTTAGATGACCTGATTGACAGCTCTAGGCTTGCCCAGTGACACTGTCATTTGAAGGAACCTACACTTTTTTTTTCCCAGGTTTTCTGAAGTCTCTTTGGTGTCACAAGGGGACAAACCCCTGTGGTACTGCCAGGCCCTTCTCTGTCAGAGGGCTAAGACCTGGACTAATTCATTGCACTGCAGTTTAATTAAACTGCACTGGAGTTGTTTCCCTGGTAAAATAAGTGTGGGAAGAGAATGTGTGTCAAAAGGGACATGCCCCTTACTGTGTGTACTTTATTGTTACACCACAGCTAATATATTGTGGGAATTCCATGGAGTCAATGATAAACTGTATTATCGAGCTCCATAAAATAGGCATTCTACTAGTGCAGGTTACTGTAGCTCACAATTCTATTAATCCTTCTAATTTATTATATTATGGCTGTATGTGAGGTCTCATAAATTTATTATACCCCTTTCATCTAAAAAAATCCCCACATGCTTGTTTCTCCTTTCAAATAAAACCTCTTATTATTTGTTGTGTCTGTCTCTAAAAATGTAATAGCCACTCGTAAGAAAATATAATTACTGGCTGAGAAATGTAAACTGATTTGACATGTCTTCTACCCTAAAATAAAAAAAATTCTATTAAACCTTGCTGTATGAGTACAAATACTAGTGTATGAAGACCCATTGGATTTTTATTTCCAGTTTTCTGGCAAGAAGTTCACATCTTTATGATTATCATTCTTTTCATCATTTTTATTATGACAAAAGAATTTACTTATAGTACCCTTTCTCTTTTATCATTCAGAGAAGAGGCCAATAGGAGGGCAGAGATAACATCAGCTTTGTTCGTTTCTGTATCTTTAGTGCCAAGTTCAATGCCTGACACATATTAGAGGCTCTATAAATATGTGTCAAATAAATAGGAAGGCAAATGCAATAAAATATTTTGATATTTGCTTGTATAAACTTTGATATAATTTTTTTCTTCATAGGCATTAACATGTTTATTAATACAGCTTTATTTTTTTATCAGCTATAATTGCATAAACATTTAGTTTATTGTTTAAAAAGATGACACCTAAACACATGCAGGAATAATTGAATTAAGTTATGAAATTTTGGTTGCTGTTTGTAGGTTGCAATTCCACTTAGTTTTAGAAACCAAGACACTTCAAAGTAAATGACACTTTGGAGATTAAGAATAAGCTGAAGATTCTGTGGGCTGGCCCTCATGTGATTAAGAGGAAATGTAAATTGAGTTGCACTTCTTAACTGTTTTGGATCAGAATGATAACTGTGTTATTTGTAAATGAGTTGAGACAAGCTTTGACATTTTTGAATTTCAATGAGGCACCCTAGTTCTGTTTATCCTGAAGTATACAGGCAAGTGGTGAATGATACAGGAAGACTGGACACAGACTAGGAATCTATCTACTTTATTATCTCAAATGCCAGTAAATAGTAAAAATGACCAGTCTTTTTAGTAACTCTTGCTTTAGAGCACTTTGTTTGAAGGAAATTATTTGTTATAGTACATGTGGTGAGGAATGACAAGATAGATGAAGACAATTGATATTGTAAACATAGTAGAAACTTGAGAGAGTAAGTCAAGCTTGGAAACAAAATTTCTGTTTCATTTAAAAATCATTTCTGTCTTCACAATTGGGGTGAAAAGAATGAAGCTGACTAATTTTCTGGTATTAGCTAAATTTCCCTTGTTTCTGTTTTGTAAATGAAGACAGATCTTCCCTTTGATGTAATTTTTTTCTCCATCATAAGAAAGAAAAAATAAAAGTCTTAAAATAGCTTCCATAAATGTGTCCAGAACTGACAACATTGGCAGTCCCAATGCCACCTCCTGTCTCATTTGGTCTTCAATGCCGTGATAGTATCTTGTCATGTGACAGATGCAAGTTGTTCAGTTATTACTGGGGAGTTAAGTGGCATAGTGGAAAAAGCCTGGTTTTGGAATTCATCACATCTGAATTTGAATCCCAGTTCTACCTTTTAATAACTGCGAATTAAAAAAAAATTACTTAGTTTTTCTGAGCCTTCATCGTAGGATTTTAATGAAAATTGTACTAGATAATGTATGCCAAGTGATTAACATAGTTCCTGAGACATAGTAACTTCACAATAAATAGTTGCAATTATTTACCATTACTATCTTCACTCCCAAGTATAAAGAATAAAATGCCAAATCCTCCCACAGAAACGAAATTTGAATAAAACAAGTTTCCTACTCTTGGGTTATTATTTGTTTACTTGAATTTATATAGTATATCTCCAAAGAACAGTGTAGTAATTGTAGAGTACTAGGGGAGCAGTCTTGCCATTAATCTGCTGAGATTTTGACTACTTTCTTTCTCTCTTCACTTGCTACATTATTGAAGTGGGTCAGCTCTATTTCTCCATAAAGCAATAGAGAAAAGCATGTTTTGATTACAACTAGACTTTTAATTTGCATGTATATATTCAGATGCTGCACTAAGGACAGTATGCACTACTAATTTTATGCCTACAGAATTAATATTCCCTGAAAGATAAAAGTGAGTAGCTTTCAGAACTTTACAGCCACAAAGGACTTTGGACTTCATGTTTAATTAGCATCTTCCCTACTTGGGCTATTTATAATTTGTGCTAAGCACTATACCAAGTGTGTGGCACATGGATTATCTTATTAAATCTTTACAATAAGCCTAAGACGAAAGTGCAATGATTAACTCTGACTGATGGTTGAGGGCACTGAATGTTAGAGAGGTTAGGTAACATGCTGTAGATCATATGTATGGCAAACGGTAGAGCAGCGATAGAAAAGGTGGTAGTCACTTCAGGTCTGTGCTTCTGACTACTTTATAGTATCTGCACCCCTCCACCCACCTCAGTACAGGCTCTGTATAGTGTTCTGGACAGTGTCTAGTCAATACCAGCAGGTCGACTCACAGTAGTATAAAGCTTAGGGGAGGCTGATCAGCCTTGGGCATACTGCAGGGGCATCAACTTCTTTAGAACCACTGTTCTAATAGTAACTTGAAGATGAGATTCCTTACTCTTGAAAACACATACATATTTAAATTTTGATTGTAATATGAAATACTATAGATAAAATATATAACATGAGTTATTTCTTATATCTTTTGAAGTGTGGTTTTAACTTTTTTAAAAAGAATAGAGTGAAGACTAATAATACATAAATAAGTAAACACTTAAATGGCTTTATAGACTTAATTAAAAAGTCAGGGATGACACTTACTCTCATAATTTGAAAGCACAAAGACTGTTTCTGTACTGGCAAAACTAACATAGTGTTTATAAAATATCTAGTGTTTTCAGTTTTGGCATAAAAATATAATAAAATAAAAATAAAAGTTTAATGCTATGTTTCATTTTGATGATAGAAAAATAGAATCCATATGAACATATATTTAAGAATTTTAAAACATTTTTATGAGCAAACTATGCTGATTATTTAGGAACATAAGTAAGATAAACTTACTTCCTCCCAAAATGAGATAAAGGAGCAATTTTTGGCCCTGTTTGATGCAGTGTCACTGAGAAGTGAACAAAGCATTCTTTGTATTTCGGAGGTATATGAGATTCAGTAGGTATATGTGAAGTGTTACCTGGAATAATTCAAGGACTTTTTTTTCCAATGTGTATGACCAAAATAGCTGCTATTAGAACTATATTGAAAATAGTTCACCAAAATAGTTTCAAAATAGGACACTTTTTTAAACTTTGAAATGACATAAGATGAGTAAATGTCAAATTATTATTTTTCAATTTCAAAACACTTTATGTAACATCAAGGCATAAACTTTGATATGGGAGTGCTTTAAATCATATGGAATTGTTAGGAGGGAAACAGCATATTATATCACAGTAAAATGGCGCACCATAGAAAGAGTATTAATTCTTAGAAATGAAGGAAAGTTTATATTAGCAGTATTTTCTCATTTGATAAAATAACTATTTTGCTTTCTTTAAATAATGAGTCAATTTAAAAGCACTTATCACTTTGCTGAATCAAGGAGGCCCACCTTGTTTAATATTTGCCATTCCATTATTTTATGTCTTAGTTTGCCTTTGACTTGCTGTATGTTGCTAGGTTCGTAGGGAACATTACAATTGCAATCTAGTTGCCTGCATTCTTAGGACTTTTCCTGTTACTTGTATGAAACCTTTGTAAACCCTCCTGCCTTCTTCTGGTACATAACTCAGAGTGAGAGTGAGCATCTATAGAAGGAGGTCTCAGCAGAAGAGTGACATGATCTTTGACCTGCTTGTGACATACTGTATAAAGATTTTGGGAAATGCTGTCTAGGATAATCCATCATCAAGCAATTTGGTATAACCTTGATGACCCTGCTCTTCCAGAGCAAGTATAAACCTGGTACAGCTACTGTTTTGAAAAATTTGTATTTACTGCGTAAAGACTTATACCCTAAAGAGCAATAAAAATGCAAAATATAAGTTTGTCATATAAATGAAGGAGGATTTATATGAAAATGTTGCTTTGGGCAAAATTTGCATAATAACTGTTGAAGTGTACAGACATTGAGAACAACTTTTCTAAGCTAATCAACCAGATATTGCAACTTGCAAGTGGGGGCATATGCTGTATATTTCTCTTGGTTGCCAATACACTTTTATATATTTCTGAATATACTTGTAGCTGCACAATACTTATAATCATTTTCCACTTTAATGTGAAAGACTTTTAAGGAAAATAAAAAAATGAATCTAGGTTGAATTAAGTAAAGGAAAGAAACAAGAATCAAGCCAAGGAATAAATAAAAAGTTTACTATGTGATAAGTAAACAATGAGACGAGGTAGTTATAATTAAAATTACAGAACAAACGAGAAAGAAAAAAGAGGGAGGGGAGGAAAGGAGGGAGAGAGAGAGAGAGAAAGAGAGAGAGAAAGAGATAGAAATAGAAGGGAGAGTGATCAAGAGTAAAAGTTTTAATTATACAATAAACCCATGTCCTACTCCTGGTCCTTAGAATATTGGTGGTTTAAAATATTTTAGCAGTTTATTTCTACTTGCAAAGAATCCACTAGGAGCAGAAAAATATAATGAAGTGCTACAAAATAGAAAAGAGATAGCTGAAAAGTGTCTGCCTTTGTAGTGTTCAAATCTTATTGAAAAGACATCATGAGGACTGGAAAAAGATTTCATAATAGATAAAATCTATAATATTATAAAGGAGTGCATATAGAATCTACTATTAGAAATCACACTTTTGTAGTTTTGTACTGATGGCTAAACCTTTAAACATTGTTGATAATAATGAAACTATTTATTAGTTTTTACTATTGTATTTTAGTCCAACTTATGAGGGATGCTTGGGATGTAAGTGACAGGTCAAGATATTAGGAAAGAAAAGTCATATTCAGAGGAACGAATATGTTAAGGAGAGAAAGTCACAAAGAGAAAGTCAAGAAACCAATTTCCAGTAGACATAATGCAATGTTCCAGAATGGTATGGCAAACTCAGAAATGAACCATGATCCAACGGAGTCACATTCCATTAGAAAGCCAAAATTTCCCTCTCACCAATTTGGAACATCGTTATTTTTAGTGACATAATAAATCTATCAATCAATCAACCAACATATATTTGCTGAGCTTTTGTTTTATGGTTAGAATTATAGGAGGCGGAGAAGGAAGACATATACTTACACATATAGAAGTGTTTGGTCTAGGCTGGGCACGGTGACTCACGCCTGTAATCCCAGCACTTTGGGAGGCTGAGGCAGGTGGATCAGTTGAGGTCAAGAGTTCGAGAAAAGCCCGACCAACATGGGGAAACCCCATCTCTACTAAAAATACAAAATTACCTGGGTGTGGTGGCGCCTGTAATCCCAGCTACTTGGGAGGCTGAGGCAGGAGAATTGCTTGAATCCAGGAGGTGGAGGTTGCAGTGAGCCGAGATCACGCCATTGCACTCTAGCCTGGGCATCAAGAGCAAAACTCTATCTCAGAAAAAAAAAAAAAAGGAAATGTATGGTCTAGTTAGTGAGACCTGAGTAGCACACATGAAAGAGCAAGAGCACAAGATCAAGTTACATGGTTTAGATAAAGGTAAATTTTTGAAAATATTCTTTTCTTTATTATGAATATTTTCAAATATTGTAGACATTTTTGAGACAAGATATCAATCACACTCTGGTTGCCAGGGAAAGTCTTTCTAAATAAGGTGGAAGTTAAACCGGATCTGGAAGGATGAGAATAGGGAAAGGCCTTCAAGATGGTGAGCGTGACTACAGGAGCAGAGGTAAGACTGAGCAAGACCCAATTACAATAACAGATAGGGACCTGTACAGAATAGAGTAAAGGATCTTTATCTGGAACCAGTGGGAAATAATTTTGAATGAGTATGGTGTTTAACAAGCAGAGGCTTTAGGTTGGATTCTATAAGTTGGGAAGTGCTAATGATTGACTAGGGAGTGTCACGTAAATAGTGTTAAATTTATTAGTCTAATAGTAGCATGCACCGTGATTGGAGAAGGGGGAACCTAGTAAGCTGGGACAGAACACAGGCTGTTATGGGTTTGAAGACCAGTTGGCCTGGTTGATGATGCTGACTAGGTTGTTTAGGTTATTTTATTTAAAACCAGCTGGTGGGAAGTATAAAGGAGATACACAAGATTAAGAATATAAAGTGAGTGAATTCAGTTCCAAGGCCAGAGAAGGATGCACTCACAGGAACTGAGGAGCCCAGAACTCTAAAACTTGAGACATTATATCAGTATTGATGTGTTCTCTATATTAATGCTTAAAAAAACGGTTGTTGTATTGCAGTTCCATGTTCCACATCCATTTGTTAGTACTTTCAAGGGCCTGCAGTAAGCCTGTCCATGACAAACCACATTTCAGAGAGGCCAGGTGGAAGGCATGCTGCTTCTTTCATATCCTCCTCGATAACTGTATATGAGTGATACTCATAGATAACGAGTCACCATACTCTGAGAATTCAATCATCCTTCTTTTTTTTTTTTTTTTTTTCGAGACAGAGTTTCACTCTGTCACCCAGGCTGGAGTGCAGTCGTGTGATCTCGGCTCACTGCAACCTCCGCCTCCCTGGTTCAAGTGATTCTCCTGCCTCAGCCTCCTGAATAGCTGGGACTACAGGCGTGCACCACCACTCCCAACTAATTTTTTGTATTTTTAGTAGAGACGGGGTTTCACCATGTTGACCAGGCTGGTCTTGAATTCCTGACCTCAGGTGATCCATCTGCCTCAGCCTTCAAGCCTTCTAAATTTTGCACACTTTAGTCTTTTCCTTTACATTTCCAGTGCAACCACCCAGGCCTAACACATTTTTACATCATATTTTTATCATTTAAAATGCTTCTTACTGTACTTTTTCCTTCTATGGTAGTTGTGAGAGAATTTCATTTGTCTACTTTTTCTAATGACAGGAATATCCTGCATTTGTTACTAGAACTCCAAAAATCATTAATTTTAAGTAGGGATTTGGGTTTAACTTTCTGCAGACAGCAAGCAGAGTGTGAGTGCAGTTCACCAATAGGAAATAAACATTTCTTTACATTCTCCAGTGATATGTTCAGTGATATCTCCAGTGATATGTCCAGGTCTACTGCTCAAAATCAGTGATTTAGATGAAATCATTAATGTTGAGTTTATCAAGTCTGGAGAAACCTCAAACTTATCATAGCAGGTTGCCAACAAATGAGATCCAGCTACAGGATTAAAAAGGTTAGAACACTTTGTACTAATAGAAATCAACAAGATTTCTCTAAAAAGAGGAAAATAAGATGTTCTTTTTTATGTTAAAGAAAATACAGATGGTCTGAATCAGGCAGGGCCTTTAAATTCGTGTAAGATACAAGTTTCTGAGATTAGAAAGCTGCTCTGAACCAAATTTGTCTTTTGTAAAAATCATAAATCTACTAGTAATTCCTCTGGACTCTCGCCTTTTAAACTTTCCAAAGATGGGGATAAATGCAGATAGGCTTGGGTGAGCTTGGTTAGTAGTGGCTAAATAAAAAAAGCTTTCTCTCAGTTGGAGTTATTATTTTTATTGCCCGTATTCTCAAGATTCTACCTGTGTTCTAAGTTTTATAAAAAATTTCTCATGTATTGGAAGTGTTTATGCATGTTTGTCTCTCAAACTAGAGTCTTAGCTCGTTCATTTGTGGAAGGTAGATAATATGTCTCATTTATCTCAAAGCTGGGAGGATATTTATTATGAATTCATTTTTAAAAATAGGTAAAGCATTATTCAGGTCTGCAGGTGATGAATTGTTTCAGTTTTTGTATATCTGAAAACATTTATATTTGCCTTCAGTTTTGAAACATAATTTTGCTGGATATGATATGATATGATATTCTAGGCTGACTTTTTTTTCAGTTCTTTAAAGACGTTCTTCTTCCCAGCACTTTGACAGGCCAAGGCAGGCAGATCACGAGGTCAGGAGATCGAGACCATCCTGGTGAACACGGTGAAATCCCGTCTCTACTAAAAATACAAAAAAAAAAAAAAAAAAAAAAAATTAGCCGGGCGTGGTGGCAGGCACCTGTAGTCCCAGCTAACTGGGAGGCTGAGGCAGGAGAATGGCGTGAACTCGGGGGGCGGAGCTTGCAGTGAGCCGAGATCACGCTACTGCACTCCAGCCTGGGTGACAGCGAAACTCCATCTCGAAAAAAAAAAAGACGTTCTTCCGTCTTCTGACTTGCATCCTTTAAGGCAAGAAGTTCATTCCTTCTCTACTTTGTTCCCTTGTATGCAATGTGTATTTTCTAGCTACTTAAAAAATTTTTCTTTTAATCACTAATTTTAAGCAATATGACAAAAAAGTGTTTTGGTGTAGCTTTGTTCATGTCTATTGTATCACAGCCACTGCATTTTTCATTTCTAGAAGTTCAGTTTGGGTCTTTTTAACATTTTTCATATCTCTTTTTAATATGCTCATTGTTTTTCTACCTTTTTGAACAGATGGAATATAGTTATCATAAGTGTGCTCATCTATTAAAGTTGGTTAATCTGTGTTACAAGCTTTGTTTCTATTTATTGACGTTTTTTCACCATTATGGGTTGTACTTTTCTGCTTATTTACATGCCTGATAATTTTTTTTATTGTGGTAAGAAACGTCTCATAAAAATTTGCCATTTTTCTCATTTTAATTGTATAATTCAATTGTGTTAAGTATATTTATATTGCTGTGGAATAGATCTCCAGAACTTTTTAATCTTACAGAACTGAAACTCAATATCCATTAGAAAGCAGCTCTCTTTTGTCCTGCCTCCTCCAATCCCTGGTAACCACTACTGGTTACCTTCCACATTTAAGCATATACCTACTTTAGATACTCATATAAGTGGAATTATATAGTATTTGTCTTTTTGTTACTGGCTTATTTTATGTAATGTAATGTCCTCAAAATTCATCCATGTTGCAGTACATGACAGGATCTCTGTCCTTGTTAAAGCTGCATAGAATTCCGTTGTATGTATGTACCACATTTTCTTTATTCATTTATCATTTGATGGACATTTGAGTTGCTTCCACCTTTTGGTTGTTGTGAATAATGCTGTTATGAACATAGGTTTACAGATGTCCTTTTGAGATACTGCTTTAAATTGTTTTGAATACATACCCAGAAGTGGGATTGCTGAATCATATGGTAGTTAGTTCTATTTTTAATTTTTTTAAAGAGCTGTCATACCATTTTCCATAGTGGCTGCACAATTTTATGATCCCACCAATACTGAACAAGGATTCCAATCTTTTTCTACTTCTCACATAACATTTGTTATTTTTTGTTTTTTTGATGGTAACCATCCTAATGGGTGTGAGGTACTACCTCATTGTGATTTTTATTTGCATATCTGTAATGATTAGTGATGGTGACCATCTTTCCATATGCTTGTTGGTCATTTCTATATCTTGTTTTTTGTTTTTTTGAGACAGGGTCTCACTCTGTCACCCAGGCTGAAGTGCAGTGGCACAATCTTGGCTTACTGCAATCTGCACCTCTCGAGTTCAAGCAATTCTCCCACCTCAGCCTCCCAAGTAGCTGGGAATACAGGCGTGTGCCACCATGCCTAGCTAATTTTTGTATTTTTTTGGTAGAGACAGGGTTTCACCTTGTTGGACAGACTGGGTCTTGAACTCCTGACCTCAAGTGATCTGCCCGCCTCAGCTTCCCAAAGAGCTGGGATTATGGGCATGAGCCACAATGCCTATCTGGTCATTCGTATGTCTTCTTTGGAGAAATGTCTATTTGAGTCTTTTGCCTATTTCTTAACCAGGTTATTTGATCTTCTGTTATTGAGTTGTAGGAGTTCTTTATATATTTTAGATATTAACTCCTTATGAGATACATAATTTGGAAATATATTCTTGCCTTCTGCAGATTGTCTTTTCACTCTGTTGATTGCATTCTTTGATAAATAAAAGTTTTTAAGTTTTATGTAGTTCTATTTATCTATTTTTGCTTTTGTTTTCTGTGCTTTTGGTGTCATACCCAAGAAATATTGTCAAATACAA
Source organism: Symphalangus syndactylus (assembly GCF_028878055.3). NCBI lineage: Eukaryota > Metazoa > Chordata > Mammalia > Primates > Hylobatidae > Symphalangus > Symphalangus syndactylus. The sequence goes on from NC_072432.2 coordinate 44,160,827, forward strand.
TGTCATGGACCTAATTATCTATGTTTTCTTCTAAGAGTTTTATAGTTTTTGGCCTTATATTTAGATCTTTAATCCATTTCAAGTTAATTTTTGTATATGGTGTTATATAAGGGTCCAACTTTTTTCTTTTGCATGTGGGTATCTAATTTTCCTCTCACCATTTATTGAAGAGACCGTCCTTTCTCCATTGAGTGATGTTAGGATCTTTCTTGAAGATCATCTGGCTGTACATGTGAGAATTTATTTTTGGGCTTTCTGTTCTATTCCAGTGGTTGATATGTCTGTGTTTGTTCCACTATCACACTGTTCTGATTACTGTAACTTTGAAATATGTTTTGAAATCAGGAAGTGTGTGATCTCCAACTTTTTAATTTTTTCAAAATTTTTTGGTTATTCAGGGTCTCTTGAGATTCCATGAATTTTAGGGGTTTTTTTTTTTCTATTTCGGTGAAAAAATTGGGATTTCAAGAAGAATTGTATGAAATCTGTAGATTGGTTTGGATAGTATTGACATCTTAATAATATTAAGTCTTCCAATCTACAAACTTGGAATATCTTCCCATTTATTTGTGTTTTCTTTAATTACTTTCAACAATGTTTTGTCATTTTCAGTATACAAGTCTTTCACCTACTTAGGTTTATTTGTAAGTATTTTGTTCTTTTTAATGTCATTATAGATATAATTATTTTCCTAATTTTTTAATGATTGTTCATTGTTAGTGTATAGAAATACAACTGAGTTTTGTGTTGATTTTGTACCTTTAACTTTACTGAATTTGTTTATTAGTTCTAACAGGTTTTGTTGTTGTTGTTGTTGTAAAATCCTTAAGAGTTTTCTGCATTTAAGATCATGTCATCTGTGAACAGAGATAATTTTACTTTTTCTTTTTCAGTTTGGATGCCTTTTATTTCTTTTTCTTGCGTAATTGCTTTGACTAGGACTTCCAATACTATGTTGTGTAGAAGTATGCCTGGAAATTTCTGACTGGGTGCTAGCCATTATTAGTTTCACCCTGTTGGGTGCTAGGAATATTTTTATATTTCTTAAATATTGTTGAGCTTTGTTTTGAAATGCAATTAAGTTATTTGGAAACTGTTTGATCATGTTGAGGCTTACTTTGAAACTTTATCATGTTGTCTCAGAGCTGACTTCAGTCTAGGGCTAATTTTTCCCTCCATTGAGGCACTATTCTACTAAGCACTCTGCCTAGTGCTCCATGTATTATAAGGTTTGTTCTAACTTTATCTGGTGGAACATGAGCTATTCCTGGTTCTTAGTGAGCACAGTGACAGTTCCTTTGATCTTCTTTGAAGGTTTTACACTGGTCTTAGGTTTTATATCTGTTAATTAGCACTCAGCTGAAGATTCAAGGGAATTCTGCAGATCTCATATCTGTACTGTGAATTCTAGCTGTCCTGACTTCCCTCAATTCTCAACTCTTTCTCTTCATCTTAGGGAGACAATTGAGTCTATTTGGTTTTCTCCTCCTTGTGTTGTGGCCTGGAAGTTTTCTCCAGCCAGTAAGCTAGTGTAATTGCCAAGCTAATCTTATTTGCTTCACTTTTCTCAGGGATTAACTATCTGGTGCTGTCTTTGGTCCAGTGTCTGAAAATGTTCTTTGTGTTTTATATAGATTTTTAGTTGTTTCAGTTGTTTCTGGTCTCTGTTATTCCATCATGGTTGGAAAAAGAAGTTTCTCATTTATTTCTATATGCTCTATATACCCCTTAGCAATTTTCATATGAAACAAATACTTGTCGAAATGAATTTTTTTAACAAATGAAATTTGGGCTTATGATTTTTTGTTGATTATTAATTAAATGTTATGAAAAAGTACAAAAGATTGATTACAAAAATGAGTACAACCCAAGGCAATGTGAGCTCTACAAAGTGGATTATATTGTACGCACACACACACACACACACATTTCAATGGCTGTCTAAAATATATGGGGCTAACTTTATTCCTTATGGTTCCTTATGTTGCTAGGAGAAAAACCAATGAAATACCATTATAGAGAAGTAGATTTATGATCACTATATGGAAGAATTTTTTTGCAATTTAAAGATATCCCCTCCAAAAATGGGAGGAGTATGAGAGTTGCCCCATACTGAAAGTGTTCAAGGAGAAGTTTAGCAGACACAAAGTGCAGATCAATTACACTTTGGGAGTGCAGGTGATCATGGTATGCAGGGAAGGAGGGAGAAAGAAGAGCCTTGGTTGGAGTATGTGAATGAAATTTTTTCTTAAGCTTTTGTGATTTTACCACTTGAAAATCTTTAGAAAGAATAAATGTTACAGTAGTAATATGAATTTTCAAGATAAAGAAATGCATAAACCAAGTTACTTCACAACAACAAACAGGAAAATTTTAACCCAGAATTTAGAGGTAAGAATATTAGACTAACTATAGCTGTACTTAATTAAAGTCTGGCTTCTATATTCTATTTACATGGAGACCTTGACCTTTTATTTTGAGGAAAATATGATGTAAAGTTAGATGTTTAATATTTAAGAAGCCTATATTATGTTTTAAAAGTAAATAATGATGAACAATAGATAAATGACTCAAAATGTGTGGCCCCAATACTTCAAGGAGGTAAAGATTATTTTGTATTGTAATTGTACTCTAAAGCTGTAAAGGATACTTAAGGGCACAAATCCTTGTATGACTCCATATATATATAAAAATATAAATATATATAAAAGTATAAATATATGTATAGAGTCATACAAGGATTTGTGCCCTTAGATATCCTTATATATTTCTTTTATATATATCATATGTAATTATATATATATTTTTATATATGGGTCATATATATAAATACAAATATATATATTTAATAGGTTTTGAACATTTACATTCAACTTAGATCCCTCTGCTGGGTTCAGACTTATATATTCAATTGCCCCCTGGATAGTGCTACTTGGAAGTCCTACAGATATGTCATACTCAATATGTTTGAAATGGAACTCTTCATTTTCCTTTCCTAACTGGCTCTTCCTCCGGCTTTCCATTTCTTAGGTAGTAAATGGCATACTATCCGTCCACCTGCCTAAGCCCAGAGAACTGATTTTCATCCTTAGTTTCTCTCTTTCCCTCACACTTGCCTTTAACAAATTATCAAGGTTTTCTAAATTCTTTTCAAATTCCTTTAGTTTTCTCCACTCACGTCTCCATTTCTGCTACTTTAGTTTAATCTAACTTCAAGTCTTACCTGGTTGACTGAAACTATGCTGTCATTGGTATGTTGGACTCCAGTGTGATTCTCCTCCAATTAATTCTCCAGCCTATGAGAAAATTCCTTTTTAAAGGGATAATCTTTTATTATTATTATTATTATTATACTTTAAGTTCTAGGGTACATGTGCACAACGTGCAGATTTGTTACATAGGTATACATTTGTCATGTTGGTTTGCTGCACCCATTAACTCGTCATTTACATTAGCTATTTCTCCTAATGCTATCCCTCCCCCAGCCCTCCACCCCCTGAGAGGCCCTGGTGTGAGATGTTCCCACCCTGTGTCCAAGTGTTCTCATTGTTCAATTCCCATCTATGAGTGAGAACATGCAGTGTTTGGTTTTCTGTCCTTGTGTTAGTTTGCTCAGAATGATGGTTTATGGCTTCATCCATGTCCCTGCAAAAGACATGAACTCATCCTTTTTTATGGCTGCATAGTATTCCATGGTGTATATGTGCCACATTTTCTTAATCCAGTCTATCATTGATGGGCATTTGGGTTGGTTCCAAGTCTTTGCTATTGTGAACAGTGCTACAATAAACATATGTGTGAATGTGTCTTTATAGTAGCATGATTTATAATCCTTTAGGTGTATACCCAGTAATGGGATGGCTGGGTCAAATGGTATTTCTAGTTCTAGATCCTTGAGGAATTGCCACACTGTCTTCCACAATGATTGAACTAGTTTGTACTCCCACCAACAGTGTAAAAGTGCTCCTATTTCTCCACATCCTCTCCAGCATCTGTTGTTTCCTGACTTCTTAATGATTGCCATTCTACCTGATGTGAGATGGTATCTCATTGTAGTTTTGGTTTGCATTTCTCTGATGGCCAGTGATGATGAGCATTTTTTCATGTGTCTGTTGGCTGCATAAATGTCTTCTTTTGAGAAGTGTCTGTGTGTGGGAGTCTAGGTCTCTTTGCAGGTCTCTAAGGACTTGCTATTATAAATCTGTGTGCTCCTGTATTGGGTGCATATACATTTAGGGTAGTTTGCTCTTCTTGTTGAATTGATCCCTTTACCATTATGTAGTGGCCTTCTTTGTCTTTTGATCTTTGTTGATTTAAAGTCTGTTTTATCAGAGACTAGGATTGCAACCCCTGCTTTTTTTTTTTTTTGCTTTCCATTTGCTTGGTAGATCTTCCTCCATCCCTTTATTTTGAGCCTATATGTGTCTCTGCATGTGAAATGGGTCTCCTGAATACAGCACACTGATGGGTCTTGACTCTTTACCCAATTTGCCAGTCTATTCTTTTAATTGGGGCATTTAGCCTATTTACATTTAAGGTTAATATTGTTATGTGTGGATTTGATCCTGTCATTATGATGTTAGCTGGTTATTTTGCTTGTTAGTTGATGCAGTTTCTTTCTAGCATTGATGGTCTTTACAATTTGGCATGTTTTTGCAGTGGCTGGTACTGGTTGTTCCTTTCCATGTTTAGTGCTTCCTTCAGGAGCTCTTGTAAGACAGGCCTGGTGGTTACAAAATCTCTCAGCATTTGCTTGTCTGTAAAGGATTTTATTTCTCCTTCACTTATGAAGCTTAGTTTAGCTGGATATGAAATTCTGCGTTGAAAATTCTTTTCTTTAAGAATGTTGAATATTGGCCCCCGCTCTCTTCTGGCTTGTAGAGTTTCTGCTGAGAGATCCTCTGTTAGTCTGATGGGCTTCCCTTTGTGAGTATTGACCTTTCTCTCTGACTACCCTTAACATTTTTTCCTTCGTTTCAACCTTGGTGAATCTGACAATTATGTGTCTTGGGGGTTGCTCTTCTCAAGGAGTATCTTTGTGGTGTTCTCTGTATTTCCTGAATTTGAATGTTGGCCTGCCTTGCTATGTTGGGGAAGTTCTGAATAATATCCTGAAGAGTGTTTCTAACTTGGTTCCATTCTCCCCATCACTTTCAGGTACACCAATCACATGTAGATTTGGTATTTTCACATAGTCCCATATTTCTTGGAGGCATTGTTTGTTTCTTTTTACTCTTTTTTCTCTAAACTTATCTCTTTATTTCATTAATTTTTTTTTTTTGAGATGGAGTCTCGCTCTGTTGCCCAGGCTGGAGTGCATTGGTGCGATATTGGCTCACTGCAAGCTCCGCCTCCCAGGTTCACGCCATTCTCCTGCCTCAGCCTCCCGAGTAGCTGGGACTACAGGTGCTCGCCACCACGCCTGGCTAATTTTTGTATTTTTAGTAGAGATGGGGTTTCACCATGTTAGCCAGGATTGTCTCAATATCCTGACCTTGTGATCCGCCCACCTTGGCCTCTGAAAGTGATGGGATTACAGACGTGAGCGACTGCGCCGAGACTATTTCATTAATTTTATCTTCAATCACTGATACTCTTTCTTCCACTTGATTGAATCAGCTACTGAAGCTTGTGCATGCATCATGTAGTTCTCGTGCCATGGTTTTCAGCTCCATCAGGTCATTTAAGGTCTTCTCTACACTGTTTATTCTAGTTAGTTATTCATCTAATCTTTTTTCAAGGTTCTTAGCCTCCTTGCGATGGGTTTGAACATCCTCTTTTAGCTCGGAGAAGTTTGTTATTATCAATCTTCTGAAGCCTACTTCTGTCACCTTGTCAAAGTCATTCTCCATCCATCTTTCTTCTGTTGCTGGTGAGGAGCTGTGATACTTTGGAGGAGAAGAGGCACACTAGTTTTTAGAATTTTCAGCTTTCTGCTCTGGTTTCTCCCCATCTTTGTGGTTTTATCTACCTTTGGTCTTTGATGGTGACCTACAGATCGGGTTTTGGTGTGGATGTCCTTTTTGTTGATGTTGACGCTATTCCTTTCTGTTTGTTAGTTTTCCTTCTAACAGTCAGGTCCCTCAGTTGCAGGTCTTTTGGAGTTTGCTGGAGGTCCATTCCAGACCCTGTTTGCCTGGGTATCACTAGCGGAGGCTGCAGAACAGCAAATATTGCTGCCTGATCCTTCCTCTGGAAGCTTCATCCCAGAGGGGCACCCACCTGTATGAGGTGTCAGTCGGCCCCTACTGGGTGGTTCTCCCAGTTAGGCTACATGGGGGGTGAGGGACCCACTTGAGGAGGCAGTCTGTCCATTTTCAGAGCTCAAATGCCTTGGTGGGAGAACCACTGCTCACTTCAGAGCTGTCAGACAGGGACGTTTAAGTCTGCAGAAGTTTCTGCTGCCTTTTGTTCAGCTAAGCCCAGCTCCCAGAGTTGGAGTCAACAGAGGCAGTAGGCCTTGCTGACCTGCAGTGGGCTCTGCCCAGTTCCCCAGTTTAAGCTTCCCTGGCTACTTTGTTTACCTACTCAAGCCTCAGCAATGGAGGATGCCCCTCCCCCAGCCAGGCTGCTGCCTCGCAGGTTGATCTCAGACTGCTGCGCTAGCAGTGAGCAAGGCTCCATGGGAGTGGGACCCGCTGAGCAAGGCACGGGATATAATCTCCTGGTGTGCCGTTTGCTAACACCGTTGGAAAAGCTCAGTATTTAGGCAGGAGTGTCCCGTTTTTTCCAGGTACAGTAAGTCCCCTGACCCTCATGCTTCCTGGGTGAAGTGATGCCCTGCCCTGCTTCGTCTCGGCCTCCATGGGCTGCACCCACTGTCCAACCAGTCCCAGTGAGATGAACCAGGTACCTCAGTTGGAAATGCAGAAATCACCCGTCTTCTGCATGGATCACGCTGGGAGCTGCAGACTGGAGCTGTTCCTATTCGGCCATCTTGGAACCTGTCGGCCTTAAAGGGATCATCTTATTCAATCACTTTCCTGCTGTAAAGTCAAAGCAAAACATAACCAAACAAAACTAAACAAACAAAAAAATCTTCAGTACTTTACCACTAGCCTATTGATTGAAGTCCCAACTCATGGTTTTCCATGTTAACCACTACAGCTTCAATTTTCACTATTGCTACTTCATGCTCCAGGCATATCAAACTTATTTATTTTATTTTATTTTATTTTTTTTTTGAGACAGAGTCTCACTCTGTCACCCAGGTGTGATCTTGGCTCACTGCAACCTCTGCCTCCTGGGTTCAAGTGATTTTCCTGCCTCAGCCCCCTGAGTAGCTGTGATTACAGGCACCCAGCACCACACCCAGCTAATTTTTGTATTTTTAGTAGAGATGGGGTTTCACCAGGTTGGCCAGGCTGGTCTCAAACTCCTGACCTCAGGTGATCCACCCTCCTTGGCCTCCCAAAGTGCTGAGATTACAGGTGTGAACCACTGTACCCAGCCATATTAAACTTTTAACCCTTTGAAAGTGCCATGTTTTCTATTTCACTTCTCAGCTTTGCCTTATGTCTCAGCCTCAACATTTTATCCCACCTTCTCATCCTTCTGGTCTCAGACTCACACACTTCCCCAAAAGGTACCCTTGCCTAAAATTCAATTGAGTAGCCCATATTTACTTCCTTATGTCTTGTGCAGGAATTATTGTCTCCACAACAGAGAAAACAGAAACTCTGAGAGACTGACTTGCCCAATGGCTCACAGCTACAAAGTAGCAGAGCTAATTCCTAAATCCCAAACTTCTAGGGCTTATTTCACTATTCTACAACATCCTGTAGTATGCTTAGTTTCATCTGGTCAAATACATGCTCAGATATTATAGAAGTATTTTCTGTTCCTTGAAAGTTCCATGTGGGTTCATTTCTCTGTTTTTCTACATATTCTCTGTTTCTAGATTAACTTTGTCTTCCTGTCTACCTGGGAAACATTTATCAAGACCTAGTCTTAGAATGTGAAGCATTCTCTGGTCCAGCCTCCCTCTTCAGGGTCATTATGCAGTATTTTGGTACTTAGTTCTTGCCACTTTTATGAGGTTAATGCTATCTATTGAAACGTCCTATTATATTTTTACCTTTCCTGTTATACAGTAAGCTTCTTGAACGCAGGTATTTGTCTCCATCACTTCTGGATCCCTGGCACTCAGTGCAATGACCGACACATAATAGGTTCTGTATATTTTAAACCAAATCATGGAAGCACGTGTAAATTATAGTTGCATGTTCATTTTTCACATTTCTTTTCTCCATGACAGCATGGACATTGTCCACCTTCTCATCAGGATAAGGTATGTAACCTATCTGTGCAAAAAAGGGCCTTGCATGACTTTTCAAAGTTTCCAGTTCCAAGACCTTGTTACTAGAGCTAGGTATTTATATATGTACTAACTGCTGCATGGGAGTTTAATTTCAGACTTTTCTATTTTCATGTATTCTTGATATGAGATTGTGGAAATTAATGGAGGCTTCTTGTGTTTTTATTACACACACATACACAAACACACACACACACTTATTCACAGCCTTTCCAATATCTCCTTCAAGCTGGAGAATTAAGAGCTGTATGAACAGGGGAGAGTGGTGAAGAATGAGGAAAAGCAATCAAGGTTTTGTGGTTGAGTGACATGACACGAGAACTTCCTTCTCTGTCTGGTACTCCCAATCTCCAGTCTCTGTCTCCATCTAGGCAGTGGGGTGAGAGGGAGCTGCACTGATGGAGAGGCTGCTGTAGGAGCTTTTGTATCAGGTGAAGCACCCATTCTTTGTGTTGTCTGAACACAGACACACACAACTCCCTCATGCTCCATGGTTTGCGTTGTGCTGCAGCAGCTTACCTTTTGCACAAATGTAAAATCAAGCAGTCATTGTGTGTTGTGGTATAAAGATTTGATGGCTTCCAATCCCCAAGTACAGGCATAACTCATTTTATGGTGCTTTGCTTTATTGAATTTGGCAGATACTGACCTTTTTACAAATTGAGGATTCGTGGCAACCCTGTGTTGAGCAAGTCTATTGGCACCATTTTTCCAACAGCTTATCTCACATTGTGTCTGTGTCACATTTTGGTAATTCTTACACTATTTCAAACTTTTTCACTATTATATATCTGTTATGGCTATCTGTAATCAGTGATATGTGATGTTACTATTGTAATTGTTTTGGAGCACCATGAATTCTGTCCATACAGGACAGCAAACTTAATTGATAAATGTGTGTACTCTGACTGCTCCACCAATCAGCTATACCCCAGTTTCTCTCCCTCTTTTGGGGCCTCCATATTCCCTGAGACATAATACTGAAATTAGGCCACTTAATAACTCTATAATGGCCTCTAAGTATTCAAGTGAAAAAAAGACTCACGCACCTCTCACCTGAAATCAAAAGCTGAGAATGATTTAGCTTAGTGAGGAAGGCATGTTGAAAACTAGGTAGGACCAAAGCTAGGCCCCTTGCACCAAACAAATAGCCATGTTGTAAATGTAAAAGAAGAGTTCTTGAAAGAAATTTAAAGTGCTACTCCAATGAACACACGAATGATAAGAAAATAAAACAGTTTTATTGCTGATATGAAGAAAGTTTGAGTGGTCTGGATAGATGATCTAACCAGCCACAGCATTCCCTTAAGTCAAAATCTAATCCAGAGTAAAGACTGAATTCTTTTCAATTCTAGGAAGGCTGACAGAGATGAGGAAGCTGCAGAAGAAAAGTTAGAAGCTAGCAGAGGTTAGTTCATGAGGTTGAAGGAAAGAAGCTGTCTCCATAACATAAAAGTACAAGGTGAAACAGCAAGAGCTGATGCAGAAGCCATTGCAAGTTATCCAGAAGGTCTAGCTAAGATAATGGATAAAGGTGGTTACACTAAACAAAGAATATCTATGTAAACAATATAGCCTTCTATCAAAATAAGATGTCATCCATTAGCTTTTATAGCTAGAAAGAGGTCAACATTTAGCTTAAAATCTTCAAAGGATAGGCTGACTCTCTTGTCAGGGGTTAATGTAACTGGTGACTTTCAGTTGAAGCCAGTGTTCATTTACCATTCTGAAAATCCCAAAACCCATACATATTAAGCTAAATCTACTCTAGTTATGCTCTATAAAGGAAAACAAAGCCTGGGGGGGACAGCAAATCTGTTCATGGCTTGGCTTACTAAACATTTTAAGCCCGCTCTTGAGCCACACTCCTCAAAAAAAGATTCTTTTAAAAATATTACTACTCATTGACAATGCACCTAGTCACCCAAGAGCTCTGATGAAAATATACAGGGTGAGTAATGCTGTTTTCATGCTTGATAACACAGCATCCATTCTGCAGCCCATGATCAAAGAATAATTTTGATTTTCAACTCTTACTTTTTAAGAAATACATTTCTTTAGGCTATAGCTGCCATTGATAGTGATTTCTGTTATGGATCTGGGAAAAGTAAATCGAAAACTTTTTGGAAAGGATTTACCATTAAAAACATTCGTGATTTATGGGAGGAGGTCAAAATGTCAACATTAGCAGAGGTTTGGACAAAGTTGATTCCAACCCCCATGAATGATTTGGAGGGATTCAGTACTTCAGTGGAGGAAGTAACTGAGATGTGGTGAAATAGCAAGAGAACTAAAATTAGAAGTAGAACCTGAAGATGTAACTGAATCGCTGCAATCTCATGATCAACTTGAATGGATGAGAAATTGCTTCTTATAGATGAGCAAAGAAAGTGGTGTCTTGGGATGGAATCTATTCCTGGTGAAGATGCTGTAAACATTGTTGAAATGACAACAAAGGATTTAGAACATTACATCAACTTAGTTGATAAGGCAGTGGCAGAATTTGAGAGGGTTGACTCCAGTTTTCAAAGAAGTCCTACTGTGGGTAAAATGCTATCAAACAGTATCACATGCTGCAGAGAAATCATTTGTTCAAAGAAGAGTCAATGGATGGCACAGACTTCACTGCCTTATTTCAAGAAGCTGCCATAGCCAGCAACCACCACCCTGATTGATTAGCTGCCATCATCATCAAGGCAAGATCCTCCATAAGCAAAAACTTTATGACTCGCTGAAGGCTCAATGATCATTATCATTTTCTATCAAAACTGTTTTTAAATTAAGTTATGTACAGACTGGTTTTTTAGACATAATATTATTGTACACTTAATAGACTACAGTATAGTGTAAACGTAACTTTTATATGCACCAACTGAGAAACCAAAAAAATCAGTGTGACTAATTTTTATCACTTTATTGCAATATTTACTTTACTGTGGGGGTCTGGAACTGAATCTTCAATATCTTCAAAGTATACCTATAATCACGAAACTTCTGCTGAAGATTTCTTTTAGTTCTCTCTCCTCTGTCTTCTTCTTTCCCCATTAACCACTGCCAGCGAAGAATAACATACAAATATTTGATCTTTCCTTGGGGTTGCTGGAAATAACATGAATTGGGAGCCAGAGAATCTTAGGTTGGAATTCTTCCTTCATCATTTATTAGTGATGTAAACTTGAATAAACTGCACAATCATTCTGAAGCAGTTTTCTCACCCATAAAATGGACTTAACAGCATGCACCTCGCAGTGGTTCAAAGGACTAAAGGAAACAAAGAAGAGGACAATACTCATGCCTGGTAGGTCTAGCTCAGCAAGTGTTAGTTCCCTTCTCCTTTTCCCTTACTTTGTCCATTCTTCTCTATCTGTTGGTTCAATTGTTAGTGGGCTATGAAATTCTCCAAATATCAGGAGTAAAGGAGAGAAGAAATACAAGGGAGCATAATAGCTCCATTGCTCACTGGGAGTAGAAAGCATATACTTAAAGTACTGAGGAGTATGTTTTGAAATTCTTTATGAAGCTTGTCATCAAATCTTATAATAGGATTTTTCTTTCTGAAAGCTTGTGAAGCTTCGTTGTTCCAGTTTGCTCTCTGTCCTTTGGAAATCATTAACTCCAAGAAAGGCATCCAAGCTCCTCTTTAGGTTCTGATATGGTTTGGCTGTGTCTCCACTCAAATCTCATCTTTAATTGTAATTCCCATAATCCCCATGTGTCATGGGAGGAACCCGGTGGGAGATAATTTAATCATAGGGGTGATTACTCTCATGCTATTCTCCTGATAGTGAGTTCTCAGATGGTTTTATAAGGAGTTTTTACCCCTTTTGCTTGGCACTTCTCCTGCCTGCTGCCATGTGAGACATGTCTTTGCTTCTCCTTCGTCTTCTGCGATGATTGTGAAGCCTCTCCAGTGATGTGGAACTGTAAGTCCATTAAACCTCTTTCCTTTATAAATTACCCAGTCTCGGGTATGTCTTTATTAGCAGTGTGAGAACACACTACCACAGATCCTAAATCAGTAGTTCTTAACCCTGGCTGCACGTTTGAATTACCTGGGGCACTTACTGCCATTATTTTTAAAGTTTCTAAAAACATGCAAATGCTGGGGCCCCAGCTTAGACTTATTGAATCAGGATCCCTAGGGATGAGGCCTTGACATTGGTATTAAAACAAAATTCTCTAAGTTATTGCAGTAATGATTGCAAAGTTTGGTCTAAATAATAACGTCACTATGATGTTCATGCAATGTCTGATTGATAGTAATAGTTGTGTAATAACTTTGAAAAGGACATGAACCAGGGGAAAACTAAATGGACAAAATGTAGAAAGAGTATATTATTTTAAAATATTATTTGTAGGCTTTATGGCAAAGCAGAATCCCCAAGGCCAAAAACAATCTGTAAATATGATAAATTCCAATGTGAAGAAGAAAACCACTTTTTTTTTTTTTTTTTTTAATGAACCAGATGGAGCAGCATTGGGGAGGTTGCTAATTGGATTCAATGAAGGGTTGAAAAATCCGCATTTTCTTTTTTAATTAGAGAAATCAGGTATAGAGTCAACATTTCCAAGAATAAGAAACTAAAAATAATAAAAATATGGCATACTAAATTCAAGGCAGCAGGTAAAGAGGTGTATTTATTGGTATAACTTGAAATATTAACCCCTTGGAAACAGCAGATATCTCTTTGGTCAGAAATGGAAAAGAGCTATTATCAGATAACAGGGCCAATTCTCCTGGGAGCCTCCTGGATTGTGTCTAGTCCCCAGATAGGGGATAAGACACTCCTCCCAGCCTGAAGGCCATCCTCCTAAGTACTCCCTTGGCAGGCATCCTGGAAAATGGCTGTGTTGTAAGGGCTAAGTTACTCTTCTCAGAGATCTCTATTAGACATGATAAAGAAAAAAAAAGCTCAAAGCACAAACTGTATACAATCCAATGTACATTTTAGAAGATGTACTAGTGAGTATTTTATATAGTGGGTCAGATTTTCATTCTGTGAGATTCAAAAGAAGAAAAGAACTCTTTGAGTTGAGAACCTCGCTTATTGTTTTTAGTGATGGAGTTTAGAGACAAGCGATCCAAGAGGCAATGCATTTGAAGATCGTGATTTTATAAGCAGTGGAAGTTTCAGGTGTCAGTAACCCATGTTGCACTGGCTTCAGGTGATTGTTGACAGTTATTTCAAAGTACTTTAGCACTGTTATTTGTAGAAAATAAATCCAGTATAAACTTTTGCTGAAAATGGGCCTTCCTTTTTCTTAATTGCAGCAAGCAAACATCTACTGTCAATACACTGACAACAAAAGGAAAACATAAAAAAAAAATCAACCCTTTTTCTGGGACCAAGCTGACTGATTTATATCTTCCGAATAAGACTTGCCAAGTAAATATAATTATTAACTTAAAGCTTATTGCAGTTTCTCAAAAAATAATTCCAAATTGTCTCAACAATGAAAACCTTGCTAGATCACAAATCTTGATCAATTTATTTTGGATTATTCTTTTCTTTTTCTTTTTGTATCTTTTTTTTTTTTTTTTCCTGCATAGAAACACCATCATGACTACCGGTTAGGAAAAAAAAAAAGGCATATTTCCTCAAAGGCTTATTATTTTCCAAATTGGCATTGTTAAGGAAGATTTCAACAATCTTCCGATGGTGTACAAAATAAAGTATATCCTTTCTAAGACTAGTTGCTTCTGAAGCAAGGTTTATCTATTTTTGTTTTAGAAAGCTACCTGATCCTCAGTCACAACTATTTACTTATAGCAGAGTAAGCTTTAAAATCTCCTCATTTTATGTGCTCAAAAGTTCTAGTAACTTTAAATATTTTTTCTCATTAACTTTTGCTCAATATATGCCTTAAATTTGATGGCCAAATGTTATTGTTAGCTCAAAAGGGTGTGACTGCTGCTTGTCCTTGGGACATCTCTTGGTTGTTTTGAGCCGTGACTCAGAGCAAGAGGTCACTTGGTGGAGACTATGCTGTCTTCCCTGTGGGGGTGGTGGACGCAGAAGCATCTGCTCTGAAGGGCAGGTTCCCTGCCTGCCTGCTGTGTCAGGATTCAGAAATATAGTGGCTGTAACTTATGATCCAACTGAGGATGCCTAGAACTGAACTTCACACACAATTAGTAGTGGGCCAAGCTTCCTTATCACAGCCCTGGGTTTTAGTTTGGGTGAGGGTTGTCACTGCATAGCCAGAATCTGAACAATTTAAGAGCCCTCTAAAGGGAAACAACCCATTTTATAAAACACAGACATAAATTCCAACCAAAAAGGTGATGTACTTCTTTTATAAGCTATAGTTCATAACTTTATTACAGCATTGCTCTAAGTTCATAACTTTATTAATTTTCCACTTGAGAAGTGATTATTTATTTCAGAAGTGATTATTTATTTTACTTTAACTTGTTACTACCATCCTTTGTTTCAGAAAGAATTCAATTTATTTGGCTTAATGGAAATGCAACAAGACAAATCAAATGTAAGCATGAATGGGTGAAGAAAAGAAGATATAATGCACATAGGATAATTATCTATATATAAATTCATGGTAGCACTTTATTTAATTGTGAGTAAAATTAGAAAATTGTAGCACATATTGTTTGAGAAACAAAAATGATTCAGGACTATTTTATTATAATGTACTAATTTTTGAAATTAGATATTACTGTTGCCATATATTTAATAATAGCACATACAATTAGAGTGATCTTTAGTTCATCTTTCTTTTCCAGGAGATGGAGAAAGTCGTAGCATAAAGAAAGCATGATATTGGCCTAAGTTTCCCAGAATTTTCTTAAGGAGTATGTTAACTACAGTTATAGTAAGAAATATTTGACAGCATGGGACTATCTTATAATATAAATACTTTCAATATTTGTATGCATTTTTCACGTTAAAATACATGGACTCAACATACATAACATACATGGAATCAACATGTGTGTGGTTTTATATTTCATATTAAATATTATACATATGCACATATTTTGAATAACAAAATTCTATTGGCATCAAAGAACTAAGGAGAAAATGTGACACCACTACAGAGAAAATGTTTTTGGGAGCACTTTTCAAATCTGAATGCTGTTCACAGCTAAAGACAAAAACAAAACCAAAAAACAAAATTAGAACATAACAAATACAGTGTTTATAGATATACATGCTACTTTGGTATATTAAAATTTATAGAAATAAACAATTCTACTCCCCACTAATACAAAGAAACAAGATTAAAAACTCTCCTCCAATGGAAAATTTTAACAGGAAGAAAGACAGTGGAATGAGGATTTAATTTTTGTTTTTGCCAGATAGAAAATTTACTTCTCTAAGTTTTAAATTTATGTAATCACACACTTTGTTATATTAAATAAAAAATTATTTAAAGTAGGCACAGTAACAGTGACTGAGATAAATATGTAGGTATTGAATTTTGCCAGGTAGAGTTATTTTGTTATTACTGGTTATCAGAATAGCAATAAATTCTTAGGCACAAAACTTCCACCGATATCAGAGAAGACTGTGAAATACAAAACATTTAAGTATTGCAGTGGATAAACTGCCTTTAAAAAATAAAAGAAGAGCATAGAGGTTAGAGAACTGTTGATTAACGAAACCCAAACCAACAGTATATATTTCTACAAGAATAGTCCTTCTGGGAGAAATATTGTTTTAGGTCTCAAAGGAAGCCATGCAAAATTAGTGAATTATTGTGGGGGAAAGAAAGTGAAAAACCTGTATGAAATAAGCACTTAAGCGAAAATGTAAAACACGATTCCAGGCAGCTCTAACTACCACAGGGACTACTAAGATTAGCACTGGCCCTGACACTTTGTGATCCGTTGGGCTTGGAAATAAGAATTTATCTTAAATAATCACCTTCAGCTTCAGTTATCTTACTTCTATGATTTGTACATCAAAATAAACAGATCCTATGTAGGCACATGGGACTCAGTATGAACTATTTTCAAGTCAGCCAACAACTGAGCAACTTTGATTTCTGTTTTACAGAAGGCTCTGATGGGAAGTTTGTGCTTTTTTTTTTTTTTTTTAAACCAGCCATTCATTATTAGGCACAGACATGATATCAAAGTCAATTCTCTCTGCAGTGTTGAATAAAGAATAGCAGCAGTTGGAGTGAAAAAAGTGCAAGATTCCCATGAAGATTTGGCTTATGATTGAGAAGAAAATGAATTCATTAATTTTCTTAAGCAAATGTCTTTTAAAAGTGTAATTAGTGTTGTATTCAAGAGGTAAGATGAGAAAATGTTGATTTTCTCATCAACTAGCTACTTATTTCACAAAGACTAAGCCTAAATAGCAGACATTTAAAAAGATGGGTTCAGAACATTACATTGTACTACAGATGTTGTATGTCATAGGAAAAACCTGGTATCACTAACCACATTCACTTTAAACATAGATGGAAAACATCAAGGTCAATTCACAAAAAACTTACTTGTAAAATCTCTTGGATTCTACTTTCTAAGCAAAAACAAAAAACGGAAATTATAGAAGCATTAACAAGGAGAGAAAACTTGAAAAAACACCACTATGCTGGCAAATGTTTTAACAATTGTAAAGTGTCCTTAGACCTATGGGCTTTCCAGTTGATCAGGTGAGCAGAAATAGGCCACTACTCTATTTTCTAAGATGATAAATAGAGAGAAAAGTAGTGGCAGGGAGATAACGACCTAGAAGGAAGAACTCTTTTAAACATTGTCTTACCTGCTTGATGTCTTATTTGTGCAAACAGTATGTTTATCCCATGAGAGATAGTACTAACTGAGGAACACAAGGGTAATAGCATCGTTAGTTAACATGAGGCCTTACTTACTAGCTTTATTACTATAAATACTAATGATTCCTGAATAGGCTTTTTGTCTTTTACTTGAGCTTCGTTCCTTCATAATAGCTATATGACGACAGAGCAAGTTAGGAGGAGTAAGAGCTGAGAGGCTGGAGAAAAAAAATCAATAAAACTAATTTGAGAACTCATCTGAGGTAAATACAAAGTCATAAGCAAAGTTTTTTAAAAATATATTTATTTAGGAATTCATATTGTGCCTTCACAGTGTCTACAAACTAAAGAATAATATGTTGGAAAAATTTTCATTTACAATATTATTAATTGTAACAGGTAACACTTGTAAAAACCTAAATCCATGAAAGATAATGTTTCACATGTTTTGCATGTGTTAACTTATTGAATTCTCATTGTAGGAAGCAGTGGGACGTGGGTACTAATATTATCTCCATTTTAGAGAATGAAGAAATAAGCATAGCTAGTTTAAGTAACTTGCTCAATGTCTTATAGCCAGTCATTAGAGTCCAAGGAAGGTTTTGAACTCAGGCAGCCTGTCTCCAAAGTTCATGCTTAATTGCTATATGACAGGTAAGTGCATAGTTTATTCTTTTTTTTTTTTTTGAGATGGAGTCTTGCCCTGTTGCCCAGGCTGGAGTGCAATGGCATGATCTTGGCTCACTGCAACCTCTGCCTCCTGGATTCAAACCATTTTCCTGCCTCAGTCTCCCAAGGAGCTGGGATTACATGTGCCTGCTGCCCACCCAGCTAATTTTTGTATTTTTAGTAGAGATGGGGTTTCACCATGTTGGCCAGGCTAATCTCAAACTCCTGACCTCGTGATCCACCCGGCTCGGCCTCCCAAAGTGCTGGGATTACATGCATGAGCCACTGCACCCAGCTGTGCATAGTTTATTCTAACGAGAAAAAAAAAATAAAACCACTGGATCTTGATTTTTCATTTAATATATCTTCAGAGGTGTTGATTTCGGTTAACTATTGTCTTACGTGACAAACACTTCCTGATGAAAATGAAGGAAAATGGTTTGTGACATTCAAAACCCTATCTGCATGTTTAGTAAACTCGGGAAATCAGAAAAAAAAAATACAGAAGGCTTAGCTTTGAGGAATGTTTTAGGTTTCTGCATTTTCAACTAAAAGCTATAACTTGCTTCTTAGCTATCATACACCCATAGGAACACAAGAAAACACAATCAGCAAAACAGGCTACCAGATGTAGATATTCTCACACTGTCTCCACCCTGCCGCCAGAGCCGGTTAGTTTTCTAGCAGGAGGGGTGGTGGTTGTGGTAACAGCTCTCAAGGAAAAAGCTACCTATGAAATGACTGCATGAAAGGGGAATCTCGCTGTCACGGTCCTTAGCAGCATGGGGTGGTTTGAGGGAATGGTTCAGACACTAAGCATAGTAGACAGGGGTACTAGGACAGGCTACAATTATTCTCATGGTCATTATCCTTTTAAGCAGCATGGAATGGTTTGAGGAAATGGTTCAGGCATTGAGTACAGTAGGCAGGGGTCCTAGGACAGGCTACATTAATTCTCACCAGCAGACATCCTCTCTCCACTGTGGATCTGAACAGCAATGAAATATGAGATATATATTCAATTATCAGGATGTGAGGGGAATTAAGGGAGCAAAAGAACTTAGTAGTAATTCAGTTAAAGTGAGGTAGCCTGGTGAGGTAAGAGGGGAAGTGAATATTTTACTTGATTCTAACACATTTAATTTGTCTTTCAACTAATACAGAGATAACAATTTCAGACACTAGAACATTCTATTTCAGTCTCTGATTAGACCTTGCCACTGGATTTTTCCCCTCCAGGGTTAAAAAGAATCAGTCATAGCAGTAATTTCCTATGAAAAAGAAATCCTATCAGGCTCATGTCTGGGTCTGTGGAGCTGATGGACTGCTTCTTTTTTTACAGAGCCAAATCATTTTTGTAGGAATCAGCTTTCAAGTATATAAATTTCAGTTTGGAAATTATTTCTTGCAATATTGCTTTCAGTAATTCTTTTTAAAACATTAATTAGCTGAATAAATCCACCAAGGAACAGAGTATTTCTGCAAAATAATACGATAATTTGTATTGAAAATGTGATTGAATACTTGGAAGAAATAAAAGAAACAAAAAGATCACAAAGTTATAGCTATTCAAAATATGGGCTGAAAATATACCTTCTTTTGTTTGATCTAATATATCTAATTTTTCATCCCACTTTCTATTCCTTTATTCTTTCTCAATTTAGACAGTGTCTCCTCTGTGTATTTATTACCAAGATTCTAGTTGTGACTCACAATTCAGAATTCATGCTGATAGCCTACAGAAAAAATTCTCAATTACTGAGATAAATTTCAACATTAACAAAAAGTAAGCCTTTTCCTGCTATTACATTTTTTTTTTTTTTTTTTTTTGAGACAGGGTCTCACTGTTTTCCAAGCTGGAATGCAGGGGCGCAATCTCGACTCACTGAAATCTCCGTCTCCTGGGTTCAAGTGATCCTCCCACCTCAGTCCACCAAATAGCTGGGACTGCAGGAGCATGCCACCATGCCAGGCTAATCTTTGTATATATATATATATTTTTTTTAGTAGAGACGAGGTTTTGCCATGTTGCCCAGGTTGTCTGAAACTCCGGAGCTCAAGCGATCTGACTGCCTCGGCCTCCCAAAGTGCTAGGATTACAGGCGTGAGCCATTGCTATTACATTTTTTATCAATATTAAGGTGCAGTCAAGCCTCTTTCTTACAGGCCAACAGGTTTTTATTGCTGTGATACTTACATTTTAAACATTTTTATATATATAGATGTGTGTGTATATATGTATACATATATGCATGTGTATATTTATATGTGTGTGTGTATGTGTATGTGTATATATATAAAATATATATATGATTTTTAGAGACAGGGTCTGGCTATGTTAACGAGGCTGGCCTCGAACTCCTGGGCTCAAGGTATTCTCTCACCTCAGCCCTCAGCTTCCCAAGTAGCTGGGACTACAAGCATGCGCCAGTGTGCTGGCTTGATCAGTTATATTTTATTATTTTTTTGATCAGTTATATTTTCATCAAGCACTTATGAGCACAAAAGTTAAATCCAATTGACACAAGATGAATGTAAATATAGTCAACTAGGCTATGAAAAATGGCTTTTGCCATATATCGAAGGAAAGTTCAATAATATTTTATATAAAAATTAAATTTAGGGCATTTAGCAATCAGGCATATTCTTTGAGATTTTTGTTGTTGTTGTTATGGTAACAGATTTGCAATGAAGCAAATGCCTTAGTTATAACATTCAATGATAAAATGCCTTGATAATGCAGAAAACAGAAGAGCTATGATGAAGTGGAGAAAGCACTGTAATAGAAATTCTCTGATCTAGGTTTAGGTCCTGGCTTGCCACTTACTACTAGTAAAGTCTTGCTGGAGTAAGCCAACTTGTCTGTCTGGGGTCCATTTTTCTTACCTGTTCAATGGGGTAGTAATTTATAGCTCATAAGTTTTTGCTTGTTTGTATGTTTTAGTGTGGAGTAAATATCACAATGCCCATTAAAGGATTATTAGAAATTTTAACATGTGATAGTTGAATCTATGCTTGGCACCCATATACCCACAAGAACACTTCCCAAGTCAAATAAGAACACATTAAGACTGTGAGTGAACTCTGGTGTTGAAAGTGAATTATCAGAATGAAAATGTAAAGCTTTAAAATGTAGCTATTGGAGATTTTTCTCTAAGCTTAGCAGTAATGACATATGTGATAGTAATGAAGAAATACCGAAAAAATTTTAAGAACGAATAATATCCAAATTTAAAATAAATGACTGCCTTTGTTTATGAGAAGGAAGAAAGAGAAGGAAAGAGAGGCCAATTTTGTTGTCCTCACATATCCGCAAACAAAAGCTGGTGAAGAACGTCTATCTGGACTAAACTTTTCTTCATTTCCTCCTGTAGGAAATTATGTTTAAATTTGTTATAGAAGGAAAACACAACTCTAAGTTTACATAGAAAACACACCAAAAACTTCTATAAAACTAACTCTCTCTCTTCTTTTAGCAATTATTAAATTGTTTTATAATTATTTTTCACATGCGTGGCACTTCTACCAGACTATGAATTGTATTCTCCAGAGACATGAATGGAAGAAAAGAGAGTGAGAGAGAGAGACAGAGAGAGAGAGAGAGAGAAGAAAGTTGCCTCTGCCTCATTCATTTGTAAGCATTTATTGAGTACCTTTTATTTTATTACTTTTTAACTTTTAGTTTCGGGGGTATATGTGCAGGTTTCTTACATAGGTAAATTATGTGTCATGGGGGTTTGTCATATAGATTATTTCATTACTTTGGGTTGAAATTGCTTGGTTATATGTCAACTTTATGTTTATCTTTTTTTTTTTTTTTTTTTTTGGAGACAGAGTCTCGCTCTGTCACCCAGGCTGGAGTGCAGTGGCGCAGTCTCGGCTCACTGCAAGCTCCGCCTCCCGGGTTCACGCCATTCTCCTGTCTCAGCCTCTCCGAGTAGCTGGGACTACAGGCGCCCGCCACCACGCCCGGCTAATTTTTTTGTATTTTTAGTAGAGACGGGGTTTCACCGTGGTCTCGATCTCCTGACCTTGTGATCCGCCCGCCTCGGCCTCCCAAAGTGCTGGGATTACAAGCGTGAGCCACCGCGCCCGGCATGTTTATCTTTTTAAGGAACTGCTAAACCATTTTCCACAGTGGCTAAAATATTTCACATTCCCACCAGCAAAATGCAAAGTGTTTCGATATCTTCATATCCTCACTAACGCTTGCTATTGTCTGCTTTTTTTGATTCTAATCATCCTAATGGGTGTAAAGTTATATCTCATTCTGCTTTTGATTTGCATTTCCCTGATGACTAATGGTATTGAACATCTTTTCCTGTGCTTGTTGTCATTCGTATATCTTCTTTGAAGAACTGTCTGCTCAAGTTCTTGGCTTATTTTTCAGTTGGGTTTTTTGTCTTTTTGTTGAGTCTTTTTTTTTTTTTTTTTTTTTGAGATGGAGTCTTGCTCTGTCGCCCAGGCTGGAGTGCAGTGGCGCGATCTCGGCTCACTGCAAGCTCCGCCTCCCGGGTTCACGCCATTCTCCTGCCTCAGCCTCTCTGAGTAGCTGGGACTACAGGCACCTGCCACCACGCCCGGCTAATTTTTTGTATTTTTTAGTAGAGACGGGGTTTCACCATGGTCTCGATCTCCTGACCTCGTGATCCACCCTCCTCGGCCTCCCAAAGTGCTGGGATTACAAGCGTGAGCCACCACGCCCAGCCTTTTGTTGAGTCTTAAGTGTTCTTACATATTTGGATACAAAACACTTATTAGGTGTATGATTGTAAATATTTTCTCCCATTCTGTAGGTTGTTTTTTCACTTTCTTGATAATGTCATTTGATGAATGAGTTTTTAATTTTGATGAAATCCAATGTATCTATTTTTAATTTGTTGCTCAGGCATTAGGTGTCAAATCTAAGAATTCTCACTAAATCTGAGCTCATGAAAATTTATCCCTAT
This sequence comes from Symphalangus syndactylus, assembly GCF_028878055.3. Taxonomy (NCBI): domain Eukaryota; kingdom Metazoa; phylum Chordata; class Mammalia; order Primates; family Hylobatidae; genus Symphalangus; species Symphalangus syndactylus. The sequence goes on from NC_072432.2 coordinate 44,183,510, forward strand.
GTTTTCTTCTAGGAATTTTATAGCTTTATCTCTTATATTTTGGCTCTTGTTCCATTTTGAGCTAATTTTTGTATATGGAGCAAGGTAAGAAGTTTAGCTTCATTCTTTTCTATGTAGTTAGCCAGTAGTCCCAGAAACGTATGTTGAAGACACTATTCTTTCCCCACTGAATGGTCTTGGCACCATTGTAAAAAATCAAATGGCCGCTTCCTTCCTTCCTTCCTTCCTTCCTTCCTTCCTTCCTTCCTTCCTTCCTTCCTTCCTTCCTTCCTTTCTTTCTTTCTTTCTTTCGCCCAGGCTACAATCTACTCCACTTGCTGCTGCCCGCGCCGCGGACTGCCTGGGACTGCCGGCGCGCGCGACCACTCCCTGCCTTTTCTCCTTTCGCTGCAGGCACGCGTTCGCCATCTTGGCCACGCTGGTCGCCAGCTCCTGACGCCGAGTGCTCTGCCCGCCTCAGCCTCCCGAGGTACTGGGACTACAGACGGAGTCTCGCTCACCCAGTGCTCGGTGTTGCCCGGGCTGGAGTGCGGTGGCGTGGTCTGGCCTCGCGGCAGCCTCTGCCCCCCAGCCGCCTGCCTTGGCCTACCAGGGTGCTGGGATTGCAGCCCCTGCCCGGCCGCCGCCCCATCTGGGAGGTGGGGAGCGCCTCTGCCGGGCCGCCCCGTCTGGGAAGTGAGGAGCGCCTCTGCCCGGCCGCCCCGTCTGGGAAGTGAGGAGCGCCTCTGCCCGGCCACCCACCGTCTGGGAAGTGAGGAGCGCCTCTGCCCGGCCACCCACCGTCTGGGAAGTGAGGAGCGCCTCTGCCCGGCCACCCACCGTCTGGGAAGTGAGGAGCGCCTCTGCCCGGCCGCCCCGTCTGGGAAGTGAGGAGCACCTCTGCCCAGCCGCCCCGTCTGGGAAGTGAGGAGCGCCTCTGCCCGGCCACCCATCATCTGGGAAGTGAGGAGTGCCTCTGCCCGGCCGCCCCGTCCGGGAAGAAGTGAGGAGCGCCTCTGCCCGGCCGCCCCGTCCGGGAAGAAGTGAGGAGCGCCTCTGCCCGGCCGCCCCGTCCGGGAAGAAGTGAGGAGCGCCTCTGCCCGGCCGCCCCATCTGGGAGGTGAGGAGCGCCTCTGCCCGGCCACCCATCGTCTGGGAAGTGAGGAGCGCCTCTGCCCGGCCACCCACCGTCTGGGAAGTGAGGAGCGCCTCTGCCCGGCCGCCCCGTCTGGGAAGTGAGGAGCGCCTCTGCCCGGCCACCCATCGTCTGGGAAGTGAGGAGCGCCTCTGCCCGGCCGCCCCGTCCGGGAAGAAGTGAGGAGTGCCTCTGCCCGGCCACCCATCGTCTGGGAAGTGAGGAGCGCCTCTGCCCGGCCACCTATCGTCTGGGAAGAAGTGAGGAGCATCTCTGCCTGGCCGCCCCGTCTGGGAAGTGAGGAGTTCCTCTGCCCGGCCGCCCCGTGTCTGGGTAGAAGTGAGGAGCTCCTCTGCCTGGCCGCTCCGTCTGGGAGGTCTACCACGGAGGCCAGAAGCAATGTGGGGGCTGGACGTGGTGGCTCACGCCTGTGGTCCCGGCACTCTGGGGGGCGACGGGTTGATCACTTCGGGCTAGGAGTTCAAGACCAGTCTGGCCAACTTGGCGAAACATGAAGAATACAACAGACAAACCAACCAACCAACTCAGTGACAACAAAACAGGTCTACCCTGGAGTCATACTCTAATTTTTTCTATTTTCCTCCCTTTCTGATCCTTTATCCCACTTTCTTTTTCTTCCTCTTCCTTCTCCCTCTTCTTTGTCAAATAGAGGATTGAGTTATTATCACTCATCCATATAAAGTCCCTCTCTCATTTATTTTAACTCCCACCCCCATTTCTATTCCCCAACTTCCCATGTGCAACCTTCCTAATATGTTTGATACGCATCTTTTTGTTTGTATGTATTTTTAGAAAATGTTTATTGTTTTTGTATGCAAAAAAAAATTAATAAAAAAAAAAAAAAAGAAAAAGAAAAAAAAAAAAAAAGAAAAATCAAATGGCCATAGATGTTTGGGTTTGTTTCTGAACTTTTGTTGGTTTTTATGTCCATCTTCATGTCAGTGCCACACTGTTTTGGCTTCTGCAGCTTTATAATAAGTTTTGAAATGGGGAGGTGTGAGTCCTCCAACTTTGTTCTTCTTTTTTAAGATTTTTTGGCTATTTGGGGCCTCTTGCTTTTCTATACGAATTTGAGAATAGGCTTTTCCATTTCTACAACAAACAAAAAAGCAAGTAAAGTTGCTGGGATTTTGATAGGCATTGCATTGAATCTGTGAATCAATGTAAGGAGTATTGTCATCTCAAAAAATATAAAATCTTCCAATCTAAGAACACAGATTTTGTTTATATATTTGGTTTTTAAAAATTACCTTCAATAATATTTTGTAGTTTTTAGTGCATAAGACTTGCACTTCCTTGATTAAATGTATTTTCCTGTATTAGGTTCTTTTTGATGACAGTATAAATAAAATTATTTTCTTGTTTTCATTTTCAGATTAATCATGGCTAGTGTACAGAAATATGACTGATTTTTGTATACTGTTCTTGAATCTTGCAACTTTACTGAATTTGCTTATGAATTCTAATAGTTATTTTTTAGACTTAAAAAAAGATTTTCATATATAAGATCATGTCTTCTGTGAATAGAGAGAGTTTTACTTCTTCCTTTTCAACCTGGGTCCTTTTTATTTCTTTTTATTGCCTAATTGCTCTGGCTAGAACCTCTACTACAGTGTTGAACAGAAGTTGCAAAAGTGGACATCCTTTGCTTCATTCTGCTCTGAATGGGAAAGCATCCAGTCTTTCACCATTTGGTGTGCTGTTAACTGTGGGTATTTCTGTAGACTGTCTTTTTTTTTTTTTTTTTTTTTCACATTGAGGAAGTTCCTTTCAATTCCTAGTTTGTTTAATGTTTTTATCATGAAAAGGTGTTGGATTTTGTCAAATGCTTTTACTGCATCCTTTGAAATGACCATGTACTTTTTATTCCTTCATTCTAATAATATAGTATATTACAGAGATTCATTTTTATGTGTTGAACCAACCTTGTATTTCTGGGGTAAATCCTACTTAGTACTGGTGTGTGATCCTTTTGTTATGCTGCTGGATTTGATTTTTCAGTATTTTGAGAATTTTTGGGTTGTATTCACAAGGCCTATACATCTGTAGTTTCTTTTCTTGTGATGTCTTTGTTTAGCTTTGGTGTCAGGGTAACACTCACGGCTTCCTGGCATGAGTTAGAAAGTGCTCCCTCCTCTATTATCTTTCAGACAAGTTTAAGCAGGATTGATGTTAACTGGTGTTAATTTTTCTTAAAGTGGTAGAATTTACCAGTAAAGCTATCTGTTCCTAGGCTTTTCTTTGTTGGTAGTTTTTTGATTACTGTTTCAATTTCTATACTTGTTATAGGTCTATGCATAGTTTCCATTTTTTCTTGCTTCAGTGTTGGCAGTTTGTATGTTTTTAGGGATTTGTCCATTTCACCTAGGTTATCTAATTTATTGGCATACAATTATTCATAGTATTTTTTTCTAATTCTCTTATTTCTATAAGGTCCGTATTAATGACCTCAGTTCTTTTTTTTTTTTTTGAGATTGAGTCTTGCTCTGTCTCCCAGGCTGGAATGCAGTGATGCTATCACAGCTCACTGTAGCCTGCATCTTCCGGGCTCAAGCAATCCTCTCATCTCAGACTCCCAAGTAGCTGGGACTACAACCTTGTGTCACCATGTCCAGCTGATTTTTTAAAAAAAATTTATTTTAAGATCTGGAGTACATGTGCAGGATGGACAGGTTTGTTACACAGGTAAATGTGTGCCATGGTAATTTGCTGCACTTATCAACCCAGTACCTTCGTATTAAGCCCAGCATGCATTAGTTATTTTTCCTGATGCTCTCCCTCGCCCTGCCCCCGATGACAGGCCCCAGTGTATCTTGTTCCCTCTCTCTGTTTATGTGTTCACATCGTTCACCTCCTATAAGTGAGAATATGCGGTGTTTGGTTTTCTGTTCCTGTGTTAGTTTGCTGAGGATAATGGCTTCCAGCTCCATCCATGTCTCTGCAAAGGACATGATCTCATCCCTTTTTATGGCCACATAGTATTCCATGGTGTATATGTACCCTTTTTTCTTTTCAGTCTACCATTGATGAATGACCCCACTTTCATTTTTGATTTTGAGACTTCTTTCCTCTTTACCCATCCAGCTGAAGTTTTGTTAATTTTTCTTTTCTTTTTTAAGAGACAGGGTCTTGCTCTAATCACCCAGGCTGGAGTGCAGTGGTGTGATTATAGCTCACTATAACCTCAAAATCCTGGTTGATCCTCCTGCCTCAGCCTACTGAGTAGCTGGGAATACAGGTGCATGCCACCATGCTAGGATACTTCTTAAATTATCTGTAGAGATGGGGTCTTGCTATGTTGACCAGACTGATCTTGAACTCCCGGTTTCAAGGGATCTTCCCTTCTACCTTGGCTTCCCAAAGTGATGGGATTGCAGGTAGGAGCCACTGTGCCCAGTCTGGTTTGTCAATTTTGTTCAATTACTCAAATAATCAACTTTTGATTTCATTAATTTTCTGTATTATTTTTCTATTCTCAATTTCTTCATAGGGAAAATTGTTCCATAGTCTTCTTTTCTTCTAATGTTTTCGTTTGATTCTGATATCAGGGTAATTCTTGGGTTGATAAATCATTTGGGAAATGTTTCTCCTTTTACTTTTAAGGAGACTGGAATGTAGGCAGTTGTCTACTCTGTAGTTCATTTCTCAAAGCCTTTGATATTCTGTTTAGGATCAGATATATATGTACAGCTCATGATGAAGTCCAGGAGTTCATAAATAAATATGTTGGATTGCTTTCTTGAGCTCCTTCCTCTTCTCAATCTCTTTGACACATCTGGTGCCTGGAGTTTCCCATCTTGGTCATCTTGCTAGCACACTGGGTCTTAGTTATGTGCTTTGCTGCATATTTTTCATAACTGTGCCTGCCCCTTAGACCACGAAAATAAGTGGGAAAAGAATACCAGGGTATTTCCTTCAGTTTGTTATCAGTAGAGATTCCCCTTTCATTTCCTTGGACTGGAAGTTCAAGGACTAGAGCTTCCTTTGGAACTCTTTTTATTGCATCCAGGAGATGGTTCTGTGTTTCTGGCTGCAAATGCAGGATGGGAGATATCAAGGGAAAAAAGAAATATTAAACTCAAATCTGGTTCAGTGGTCCTTTGAGTTCTCTTTAGCTGTTCTATGCATTCATCCAGGGGTTTTAGTTGCTTTTAGTGGGTGGGACATGATGGAGTGCACTCAGTCCATCTTGAATAAAAGCAGATTTATCCTTTTCATTTATTACTCTTGTTTTGTTCCTGAGAATTCTTTGAAATGGTGATGATGAAGGAGATGGGTATAGGGTTAAGGGGAAATAGATGTGGGAAAAGAAAACAAAGAATGTTTATTCCCCATTCCTCCCTATCCAAATACTATACAATTGGCTTTTATTCTGCAGTTATCAGAGAAGTCTTTACAAAGTAATCATGGGCCTAAGAAACAACCTAATTTACATTTTTCTCTTTTTTTGTGACAGAATCTCACTCTGTTGCCCAGGCTGGAGTGCAGTGGCGTGATCTCAGCCCACCGCAGCCTCTGCCTTCCAGGTTCAAGCAATTCTTCTGCCTCAGCCTCCTGAGTAGTTGGGACTACAGGTACATACCACCATGCCCGGCTAATTTTTGTATTTTTTTAGTAGAGGCCATATTGGTCAGGCTGGTCTTGAACTACTGACCTCGGGTGATCCACCTGCCTTGGCCTCCCATAGTGCTGGGATTACAGGCATGAGCCACCGTGTCTGACCCTAATTTACATTTTAGAAATATCTTTTATGTTGCTGTATTGAGAATCTATTACTAATGGGAGGGAACCCTAAAATCAAAAGCAGATGAGTTCTTCCCTGGGTCTTGCCTGAGAAACAAGTTATATTTGGATAGTGGACTATTTTATCTCTTTGTTTTAACCCGATCATTCTGACTCTAAGAATGTTTGGCTTTGTATTTAATCAAAAGCCAAGACATAAGTAAAATTGCAATGTAAATATTTTCTGAGGCAAACTTCAGTAAGCCTGTGTAAGTCTCTTTTGTGTTGCTGTGACAGAATCCCACAGACTGAGTAATTTATATAAAAAAAGGAAATTTATAATTTTGGAGAATGGAAAGTCCAAGGCTGAGGTGCTTGCCTCAGGCAAAGGCCTTTTTGGTACGTGATCCGGGTGCAGAAGGCAGAAGGGCACTAGTACTTGAGAAAGCAAGAACGAGAGAAGGCTGAGCCCACTCCTGAGGTAACATCAATCCATTTATGAAGACTGAGTCCTCATTACCTAATTATGGCATAAAGTTCCCACATCTCAACACTGTTGCATTGGAGATTTAGTTTCCAACATATAAACTTTGGGGGATACATTTATTTTTTTTTTATTTAATTTTAGAGACAGTCTTGCTTTGTTGCGCAGGTTGGAGTGCAGTGGTATGATCATAGCTTACTGCAGTCTCAAACTCCTGGGCTCAAGTAATCTTCCTGCCCTCAGCCTCCTGGGTGGCTGGGACTACAGGCATATGCCACCATAGCCAGCTAATTAAAAAAAATTTTTTTGTAGAGATGTGGTCTCGCTATGTTGCCCAGGCTGGTTTCAAACTCCTGGCCTCAAGCAATCCTCCCACCTTGGCCTCCCAAAGTGCTGGGATTATAGACATGAGCCACCATATCTGGCTAGGGGATGCATTCAGACTATGGCAAAACAAAATTATTTATTTGTTAATTTTTTTTACAGAGAAGTTAAATTATGTCCTGTATTTTACATTTGAATTTTATTATACTGAAATAAGTTTCACCAGTGTAAATACTTCTTACATAAATTTTACAGAGAAGAATTGTTTTTCTTTTTGCATTTTGATATCAGTTTAAAAAAGAAATCAATGTTGATTTTGTTAGAAATAATCTTGGAACAGAAGACCAGTTAATTTAATTATTTCAAGTCACAGCTGAAATAATTTCTGTATAATTTAAAAATTTGCTATCACTTATACTATTTACTTTGTGTTACATAGTAGAGTACTTTACAATGTTGTGACATTTAGTATGTTCACAATATTGTGAACCTTTACAATTGGTATCAATTTTAATAATAAACTTTCTATCTCTATTTAATAACTATACCAGAATATTAAAAGTAAGATATGTAGGTCAGACTTTTATTATCTATAGATTTGGTCAGTTTTGGTCTTATTTTTATTGTCATTTTCTAGAGTATATTTAAAAAATGAACTAAAGATAATTTGTAGTTATTTTTAGCTAACCCGTGAAAAATTGTGAGCAATTCTCTTTTTTTCTATTTCCATTATTTGGAATATTACAATGTTATACTAATTCTTCAATATGCTTCTGACTATTGATTGCAGAGAATCCTAAAGTGGTCGTGGTGTTAGTGGTGCATATAGCAAATACTGGGGTTGAATATGAGAGTAAAAGAGATTATTCGAGATCTACATTTAAGCTTATATGTATTCTAGAAGGAGGGGGACAGACAGTAAACTAAAGCTGTAATATAATTTCAGATAGTAATATATGCTATGAGAAAAATAAAACATAGTCATTTGATAATAGTGACTTACGAGGAGGTTCATGTTATGGGGCCTGGGGATGACATCTCCTGATTGAGCTGAGATCTGAATGATTAGAAGGAGCCTATTGTGGAAGATTTGGGTGGAAGATTATGCTAGGCAGAAAGAAAAGCAATTTCAAAGACTCTGAGTTTTGAAGGAGTTTGGTGGACTTGAAGAGTATAAAAAAGACCAGGCAGTGCGGCCAAAATAGGGGTGGCAGGATATAGTGAGGTTAGAGAACTAGCTTGGGATAGATCATAGAAGGCCATTTAGGAAAGAAAAAGATGTTTGCAATTGATTCCAAGTGCAAAGAGAAGCCACTGGTAAGTTTCAAGAAGGAGCTCAACATTATCTTATTTACATTGTAGAAAGTTTACTCAGATTGCTGAATGAAGAATAGATTTTAGGGGCTCCAAAAGAAAAGCAAGGAGAATGTTTAGAAGCTATTGCCGTACTATCAACAAAAAGATGTCAGTGGCATAGACAAGGATGGTAGCAGCAAAGCTGAAGAGATGTGGACAGATAAATTTGTGGGCAGGGATATTTTTTGAGACAGAGCTGATCAGGCTTGATCCTTGATTAGTAAGTATGTGTGTAGGTGATAGAGGAGGTGTCAGAGGTAGGAGTAAGTCAAGGATGACTTCAAGAAATTTTACCTGAAGAAGTGAATTGAAGAATCTAATAAAGGCGATGCCCTTTATTAGCTAGGGAAGACAGAGAGAGAAACACGTTTAGGAGCTCAGAGGGAGAGGTCATGGCTAGAGTTCAAAATGGAGAGTCTACAGCACACACATAATCAAGCCATGGGATTGGAAGCCATCTCAGCAGAGAGTCTAGATCAAGCTTGTTGAACCCACGCCGCATGAGCCACATGTGGCCCAGGACAACTTTGAATGCAGCCCAACACAAATTCTTCCTTAAAACATTATGAGACTTTTTTTTTGCACTTTTTTTGTTTTTAGCTCACCAGCTATTGTTAGTGTATTTTATGTTTGATCCAAGACAGTCTTCTTTCAGTGTGGCCCAGGGAAGCCAAAAGATTGGACGCCCCTGGTCTAGATAATAAAGAAGTGAAAGAGGCCCAGCACAGCTAGAAAAAGAGGCTAAGTAGAGAGTCCCTTTTGATGGAAGGAGAAAGAGACAATATTGTGACATGGAATTCAAGAGAATAAAGCATTTCTAGAAAGAGGAAAATTGCTGCAAGGTCAAGTCAGATGAGGACAGACAAGTGACCATTTGTTTTACACTGTGGACATTATTGTGACCTTGACAAATACCATTTCAGTGGATTATAATGAAAGGGGAGAAAAACTTTACTGGAGTGGATTGAAAATAAAAGAGATGATAAAAGGACTCACTAAATATAGGCATCTTTTGATAAGTTTTGCTTTGAAGGGGTTAGAAAAATTTAGTAATAACTGGAGTATAATATGAGGTCAAAGGAGATTTTTAAAAAATGGACAGTTTGTGTCTTTATGCTTATTGAAATGATCCAGTAGACAAAGGGAGTCTAATGATACCGGGGAGTCATAGGATAATTACAGGCTTGAATTTCTTGAACATGGGAAGAGAAGATGATATTTAGAAAGAAAGGGAGAGGGGTTGGCATTTTTTGGCACACGGAAAACTTTTTTTAATTCATTGTAGTAAAAGGAAGGCAGAGAATGTGAATGTAGATGCAGATAAGTTAATAAAGTTGGGGTGGAAAGTTGAAGGAGCTCCCATCTGATTGCTACTTTATTCTCAGGGAAGAATGAGATGAGTTCATGAGCTGTGGAAGGGAGGGGTTTTTGGAGGTATGAAGAGAAAGGAGATCTGAAACTTGAACCAAAGAATGGAAAGTATAGAAGGATTCCTGGGCACTGGTGAGTGCTTCTCTAAGACTAGTGGTCAGAAATTTAGAGAAAGGTCAGCCTACAAGGTTATTGGTTTTCTCCAGGAAAATTCAACTTCTGAAGCAGGGGGGAAGAGTACAAGGACAGTTGAGTTTAACTATGGTTGGGCTTTACTTAAATAGGAATAATGTAGAGTAAGAGAGAGAGAGAGAAGGACAAAGAAGTTAAAATGAATTGATTATAATGATTATCCATAGACCGTAGACTGGGAGAGGTAATTAATGAGTGAGTTAATGGGAATGGAAAATATTTCACTTCTCTCCTGCTAGTTGGATAATTGCTGACCCTGGAAGTGGGAAAGGGGAGGAATACGAAAGAATGCATCTCAAAAAGGTGGAAACTTGACATTAAGACTTTTTTTTCTACTCTGGTATATTTACTAGTGGTGTCAGGGTCCAAGGTTATGGCATTAAACATGAATGAATGAGGTTGGATTTGAGGAAAAATCTAAGAACTGAGAAGACAAGGGATTAAGAAAACCAGTTCTTTTCATAAAATGCTTGCTGGGGAAAATATTTACAAACTGTCCATCTGACAAGGGATTAATAACGAGCATATATAGGAGGTGAAACAACTCTACAAGAAAAAATCTAGTAATCCAGCTGAAAATGGACAAATGATATCAATAGACATTCCTCAAAAGAAGACATACAAATGGCAAGCAGGCATATGAAAAGGTGACTAACATCACTGATCTCCAAAGAAAGGCAAATCAAAGCTACAATGACATATCATCTCATTCCAGTTAAGCTGGCTTGTATTCAAAAGACAAGTGATAACAAATGCCGGTGAGGGTGTGAAGAAAAGGTTACCCTGGAACACTGTTGATGGGAATGTAAATTGGTACAACCACTATGGAGGACAGCTTGAAAGTTGCTCAAAAAAACAAACAAACAAAAAAATAGAGCTACCATATGATCCAGCAATCCCACTTCTAAATACATACCCAAAAGAAAGAAAATCAGTATATTGAAGAGACATCTGTGCTTTCATGTTTGTTGCAGTACTATTCACAAGAGCCAAGATTTGTAAGCAATCCAAGTGTTTGTCAGCAGGTGAATGGATAAAGAAAATGTGGTACATATACACAATGGAGTACTATTCAGCCCTAAACAAAGAATGAGATCCTATCATTTGCAAAAACACGGATTGAACTGGATGTGATTTTATTAAGCGACATAAACCAGGCACAGAAAGGCAAACTTATCATGTTCTCACTTATCTGTGGAAGCTAAAAATTAAAATAATTGAACCCATGGAGATAAGAGAGTGGAATGATGGTTACCAGAGGCTGGGAAGGTAGTGCAAGGGGAGTTGGGGAGGAAGTGGGGGATGATTAATAGGTATAAAATATAGTTTGAATGAATAAATCTAGTATTTGATAGCACAACAGCATGACTACAGTCAATAATAATTTACTGTACATTGAAAAATAGCTAAAAGAGTATTATGGGATTGTAACACAAAGGGTAAATGCTTCAGATGATGGATACTTCATTTACCTTGATGTGATTATTACATATTGTATCAAAATAAACCATATACCCCAAAAATATATACACGTACTATGTACCCATAAAAATAAAAAAATAAAATGTTCCCCGGGGAAAGTAATAACCTGGGCAATTCTGTCTAAAAATGAAAACAGTCACTATGGTCACAGAACACAATCATCTTCTCTCTATCATTCCTATCACTGCAATCAGTGCTCAGGGCATTCATCTTATCTTGGAGCAGTGGTATTTGAAGCACAGTCATGTTCAGAGAATATTACTTCCTCATGCCCATCTCACCATGACAGCATTCCTGGTTAAAAGTTTACCCTCCAGTCTAACCATAAAAGAGATAATTTTAAAATTCCAAATTCTGAAAGTCATAAGATGTGCTGTATAAAAATAAGGAATTGAGGGCCTATCTCAGCTTTTCTTTAGCATAATAATTTAACTTATTACATCCTTATTTTGAGTACCTGCCATATTATGTTAGGTTATAGCAAGAGGTATTTATGAGAACAGACCTTGAATTAGTACTGGAAAAAAAGGTTTTATCTAAATAACGGTGTGCAAAGGTCAGCAAATTTATCTGACATTTTTGAAAGCTTTGGATATTTCTTTTTCTGTCTTCCAGTATAATTTGGAGAAATAAAACAATTACAGTCATACACTGCATAATGATATTTTGGTCAATAATGGACTGGGTATATGTCCGTGGTCCCATAAGATTATAATGGAACTGAAAAATTCCTATTTCTTAGTGACATCTAGCTGTCATAAAGTCATAGCCTAATTACTTTATTTAAAAAACAAGGCTGTGTGCAGTGGCTTATGCCTGTAATCCCAGCACTTTGGGAGGCTGAGATGGGTGGATCATGAGGTCAGGAGTTCAAGACCAGCCTGGGCAAGATGGTGAAACCCCGTTTCTATTAAACATACAAAAATTAGCCGGGCATGGTGGTGGGCACCTGTAATCCCAGGTACTGGGGAGGCTGAGGCAGAGAATTGCTTGAACCCAGGAGGCAGAGGTTGCAGTGAGCTGAGATGGCACCACTTCACTCTAGCCAGGGCGACAGAGTGAGACTCCGTCTCAAAAAAAAAAAAAAAAAGTTTAGTGTAGCCTAAGTGTATAGTGTTTATAAAGTGTGCAGTAGTACAGTGATGTCCTAGACCTTCACATTCACTCACTAACTCACCCAGAGCAACTTCCAATCCTGTAAGCTCCATTCATGCTAGGTGCCTTATACAGGTCTACCATTTTTTAAGTTCTATATCATTTTTTTACTGTACTTTTTCTGTTTAGATACACAAATATTTACCATGGTGTTACTATTGCCTAAAGTGTTCAGTACAGTAGCATGCCATACAGGTTTGTAGCTTAGGAGCAATAGATTATTCCATATAGCCTGGGTATGTGGTAAGTACACTCTATGATGTGTGCACAATGATGAAATCGCCTAACGACACATTTCTCAGAGCATATCCCTATCATTAAGACTGTTAGAATGTGTGGAATTAGAAAGTAGTGTAAACTTTATAGCAGTTGTTGGAAATCTATAAATTAGGATTAGAATGGTCACCTGTTTACCTGAAAGAGTTAATCCATCCTTTTACGGTACTTTTTATTCCTACAAGGAGGTCCTCAGACACTGATAAAACTTTGCTTTGTGTATTTATTCACTCAACAAGTATTTATTTCGAGCTACCTGTTGGCCAGACATGAACAAAGCTGAAGTCCCTGCCCTTAGGGCTATATCTTCTGGTGGCAGGAGGAAGACAATTAAAAAAAAAACAACAACAACAAATACACATTTGTTATATGAAAGCTGATAACTGTTGTGGAAAAAAAGGTGGGATCGGAGAGTTTAGCATGTTTATGTCCACTTCTACCATCTTGTGGCTGAACTTCTTGCTTTTCTCACATGTCATGCTGTTCCACCTAAAATTTTCCAGCTTGTCTCACAGTGTCTGCCTTGGCTCTTGCTGCTCTCTCAGCTCAAACACCAAATCGTGTAGGGAGTCATTCCTGACTCTTCTGTAAGTGGAGTACGATGAAATTCTCCTCACTTTGTGCTTTTTTTTTTAACCCCTATAGACTTCTATTATAATACCTATAAAATGTTATTACTTTTTTTTTGATTTATGGTTCATTCAAACTGCTATGGTTTGAACGTGTCCCCCAAATTTCATGTGTTGGAAACTTAATCACAAAACTTATATGTTGATTGGAGGTAGAGCCTTTGAGAAGTAATTAGGACTAGATAAGGTCATCACATGCCCCCAGGATGGGACTGGTAGTTTTACAAGACGAGAAAGAGAAGCCTGAGTCAGTAGGCATGATCATGTCCTCTTGCCAAGTGATGCCCTCAGCCATGTTCTGACACAGCAAGAAGGCCCTCACTGCTGCTGGACCCTCAGTCTTGAACTTCCCAGCCTCCAGAACTGAGAAATTAATTTATTTTCTCTATAAATTACCCAGTCTGTGGTATTTTGTTATAGCAACACAAAAAGAACTAAGACATGTTCCTTTCTCCTAGTGCTAAACAGTAAGATCTGCAAGGTAGGAATTGTGTCCTATTAATCTTTGTATCCTTAGCAGTCATTGCAGAGTGTGATGTATTGTGTCAAAATATTTTTTTGAAGAAACAAAATTTAGAGCAATAAAAAGAAATAAGCCATCAAGGCATGAAAAGCTATGAAGGAACCTTCAATGCGTATTGCTAGGTGGAAGAAGCCAGTATAAGAAGGCTGCATACTGTGTGATTCCAAGTTTATGAGATTTTAGAAAAGGCAAAATTGTAGAGATAGTAAAAAGATCAGTGGTTGCAGGTGATTTGAGAAAGGAAAGATGATATGAGTAGGTGAAGCACAGGGGATTTTTAGGGCAGTGAAACTATTCTGTATGAGACTGATTGTGAATACATGTCAGTATGCATTTATCAAACCAATGGATATTCAGCACAAAGAGTGAACCCTAATGTTAACTATGGAGTGTAGTTAATAATAATGTATCAACACTGGTTCATCAATTGTAACAGATGAACCACTCGAATGCAAGATGGTAAGAATAGGGGAAATTGTGTATGGTGGCGTTGGAGGTTGGTTTATGAAATGTTGTGTATTATCTGCTCAATTTTTCTGTGAATCTAAAACTATACTAAAAAAAGTCAACAACTGTATTAGTTCATTCCCATGTTGCTAGTAAAGACATACCTGAGACTGGGTAATTTATAAAGTAAAGAGATTTAATGGACTCACCGTTCCACATGGCTGGGGAGTCCTCACAGTTATGGTGGAAGATGAAGGAAGAGCAAAGGCACGTCTTACATGGTGGCAGGCAAGAGAGCTTGCATAAAGGGGAACTCCCCTTTATGAAACTATCAGATCTCCTGAGACTTATGCACTATCATGAGAACAGCACAGGAAAAATCTGCTCCCATGATTTAATTACCTCCCACTGGGTCCCTCCCATGACATGTGAGAATTACGGAAGCTACAATTCAAGATGAGATTTGTGTGGGGACACAGCCAAACCATATCAATAACATTTTAAAAATAAAATTTGGCAGCAAAAGCAAGGTTTGAGGTAAGATAGTGGACTAATAGGGCAAAGTGCTATTCTTTTTAATAAAAGAAATGCTTGAGCATGTGTTCATGAGAAAGGTGTGAAATACTTCATAAGCAGCTACGATCCTTCCTGATTCCTTTTTTTATACTATGTAAAATGGAAGGAACCAGCTTTACAAAGAGTTTTGGTGTGCTGGATAAAGAACATAATATTTAGACTGATATGCATTTGAATCCTACTAGCTGTGAGACCATGCTGAGCCTGTGTCCTCATCTGTGCAGATCATAATACTGAACTCAGAGGGTTGCAGTGAGGATTAAATGAGACACAATGTCTGAAATGTTAGCACAGTACCTGGCATACAGAATGTGAATAGTTTTCTTCATTTTTCCTTTTAAGAGAGCATAAAAATGAAACAAAGTCTGAATTATCGATGGGCAAAAATAGAGAGATGACATGTTGGTATAGCACCCACATTTTTTACCCTTAAATCTGAGGACTAGCTCTGTGTTCCATATGGTTCTGTTGGGTTCCATTTGACCAGGCACCTATGCCATTTTTATCCTTTTTAAACTCCTATATAATGACAGGTGAAGTGCCTTTTCTCATGTTAGGGTTTCTCAGGTAAGAGATGATGTTTTGTGTCATAAGCGAGAAGGTATGAGATGGAATTGGCAAGTTAAGAAATACAAGAAAATTCTGGAAATGACTGGATAGAAAATGTGCCATTGGTAATAATAATATTGTAATAATAGCACACCTTATAATTATTTGGCTACACATCTCAGTTTCCTTACCAGAGAACAAGTTGCTATACCATGTGTTGATCATCTTTACATCTGTCTCTCCCATCAGGTTGCAGTGTAATATTGAGTAGTAGGTGCTCAACAAATGTTTACTAAATTGAGAGTTTATATGGCTCTTGATTTTAAAAAGCACTCTTTTTTTTTTTTTTAAATAAGATAGAAAGGAAGCTTACCTATTAAACCCTCACTTATATATAGCAAAGACCGGGCCTGTAGAACATATTTAACACACACACTCACTCCATATATGTAAAAACAAATTATTAACCTGGGAGCATATCTTCCATTTTTCTCTTTTTCAGCTTCTTAGTGTGGACAGCTCTGCCAAATATCTGTAGGTTTAAAAGAAGTTCAAAGCAAGGTAGAAAGAAAAGAAATCCACTTAAAGTATCTCAGCTTGACTCCTGTCACTCTGTACAAGGTTTGAATGTGATTTGGACACCAACACACCAAGCTAAGCTTTGTGTGAGGAAGTAAATGTTAGACTGAAATGGGAAACTGAAGCAGGTCATTCTTCCTTTGTTGAGCTTCTCCTCCTTGTCAAACCCCTGGGCTGCATGTTGTCGTTCCTGTTTGTCACTGATAGCCTATCACAAAGCCCCTTCTGTTACGGTGGCTTACCTGAAACTCCCACTAGCCAGCACAGCATAAACACCAAGGTGGAGCCACCTTCTAAAAACCTCTCACACACAATAGCTACTGCTGTCACAGCAGGACAATTGAGTGGATCTTATGGTGGTATATTTTTTCCCATCATATGCATGACAGAAAGTCTAATGGACCTTGTTAGTTTCTTGAGTAGCTTTTAGGGCCCTGTAAAATGGCCTATCAGTTTCATCAGTGTTCCCAAGATGTCTACCTGGATGTCAGAGATCCCTGGAAGTAGCTGTATTTTCAGTCCTCCAGTGAACAAGGAGCGGGTAGTAATTAGCTTAAAAATTGGAGAAGAAAACTTTTTGCACCCAAGAAGGAAAAGCCAAATACTAAGAACACTTTGTGATGAATAAATATTTCTCTAATTCTTTTTGGTTAAGTTTTACTTCACAGCCTTTAAAACTTGAAAGATTAAATGGGCAAAGTTATATTGTACAAGACTTTGCTGTGTACTTGGATTTGGATCACTGCTCTTTACAGTAAAAATGTTAAAAACTTGATATGATTTTATACCCAATTTTGGGATCTCTAATTCCCTAAGTGTAGTGCTAACTATACTCTGGTATTGTCTGGGAGAAGAATATAGAAAATGGAGAAGAATAGTGAAATAACATCAGAAAGAAACTATTTTAAAAATTACCATTTAGAATTTTAGGTATGTCTCTGTCATTTTTGAAGACTTAAATGTTGATGTAAAATGGAAAAAACTTTAGGACATACAGAAAGAAAAACTGTATCTGACCCAAATAATGCAAGCCATCTAGTAGGAGTTCCCGTAAGAACCTAAACTATATTTCATATGTTGATGCATACTAATATTTCCTAGAATTCCCAAAACCTTTGTGTTTCCTCCTGAAATGATAAATGCCATTTAGGTTTCCGTACTAAGTATGTAGGCTTAGGGCTCTCCTGTTTTAGGTTGTGATTGAATATAATTCTCCATCCAAAAATTCAACTGTACAAACTAATTTCTAGTGTGGTAGACAATTATTCTCCGTCAATCTGGAGTCTCCTATAATATAGCATGGGATTTGTTTAACTTGGATGGGGTCACATAGTCCGAGGCATTGGAGTGGGGTGCACATGATCAAGGCATCATTTGTGGAGTGATGGCCTCTTCTCATTCACCCATGCAAGTTACTAACCATGAACTTGGTTAGCATGTTACATAATGCAAGTTTCTCATCCATGAACACTGTCAGACTGGCCAGCACTCCTATCACTTTCCACTATGATTTGCTGTGTGCGCAAATCTCTCGGCTGCTTCTAAGCACCATGAAAGTGTGGAAATCTATGTATGAGACTGTGGCTTATCTTCTTAAAAGTTCTGTGCAGCATTTCTTCTCTGACTCCAAAGAAATCTGCCCGGGAATAGAATGCAGGGTTCTTCCCTCCACAACCCACAGATCGCTGCTCTTATTACCTTCTCTTGATGTGTCATCCTCCCATGCCAAAACTCAAGGAATCACAAAGGATCATAGTACAGGACTGTGGGTTGAGCTTTGCGCTGGAACAGTGCTCCAGCCCAGTATAATCACCATAATCTGATAATTTACTAGAAGTTCAAATACCCCAGACAAACTGAATAAGAAACTCTGACGTTGGGGTCTTCATGTCTGTGTTTTAACAAGCCTTCTGTGTAATTCTCATACATATTAAAATTTGAGAACCTCTGGACCAGAGGATGGTTAACTTGAAGCAAGTGAATAATATTAGATAAATGGCTTCATTCTTGGGACTCAGTTTTCTCATTTAAGATTAATAATTGCTCTCTACTTAATCTAATGGGAATAGAACCCTTTTGTTTTATTCTTCTGAGACCAAGGTATACCTATATGCCCCAGCTAGTTTCACTTGGTTTGTTGATTATAACATATATTCTTGGTCTTATCCTTTGCCCCTGCAGGACAAGGGCATGTCCAAGTGTTTATTTATGTTGCATTTCCATAGAAGGCAATGTAACAACATGGATAAGGGTGAAAGGTTTCAGGAAAAACAGCCTGGAGTCAAATCACCAGCTGTACCTCTTACTACGTGACCTTCATCAAGTTTTCAACTTCCCTGTGTCTCAGTTTCTCAGCTGCAAAATTAAGATGATGCTATAATAATCCCTACCTCCCTGTAATAGAGGTTGAATGAGATAACATTCACGCAAGAATGAAATTACACAGATTGGATATATATATAGCAGGGCTTAGCGTTTGTTAGTGCCTAATTAATATTAACAAGTTTTGAGTTGAATGCAGGCTAGGCACTTTGCTAAGGGTGAGAGATGAAACAGACATCCTTCCTTCCTTGGAGGAACTTGTTCTACAAGTAAGAAGAACCAGACATATAAATATATAATCCCCAAAGGTATTTGAGACTCTCTAATAGCACCTGGGAAAAAGAAGGACACAATAATGGGACAAGGAGTCTTGAAAGGACAGTTCAAGTAGAGTGAGCAGACTCATCACTATAACCGATGGAAGACCAACAAACGACCTTAATATAATGAAAACACCAATAATATCAGTTGACACTATTATCCAGATCCTTTTCATGATCTAATTAGTCTTCTCAGAAAACCTATGAGATAGATATTTGTATGATCTCCATTTGATAAACGAGGAAACTGGAACTTATTGAGGCAAAATAACTTGCTTAGAGAAACTTAACTAAAAATGTGGGAGTTTTGACTCGAATCTATATGCCTCAGAATTTGCTTATTATTTAAATAAAACTCATGTAAAATGTTTTAATCATTTCAACAGTTATATTCTTTAGGTTTCACATGTTAAATGTGAATAAACAATCCTAAAGAAATAAAGTGACTTGTCATAGGGAAAAAATATTTTTAAAACATTTTTAAGAGAGAGAGGATTGCAATTTAAGGCCCTGACTTTTCTTTCTTTCTTTTTTTTTTCTTTTCTTCCAACTTTTATCTTAAATTCTGGGGTACGTGTTTGTTACCTATATAACAAACCTCCAGGATGTGCAGGTTTGTTACATAGGTAAACGTGTGTCATGGTGGTTTGACACACAGATCAACCCATCACCTAGGTATTAAGCCTAGCATCCATTAGCTATTCTTCCTGATGCTCTCCCCTGTCCCACAACAGGCCCCAGTGTGTGTTGTTCCCCACCCCGTGTCCATGTGTTCTAATCGTTCTGTTCCCACTTATAAGTGAGAACATGCAGTGATTGGTTTTCTGTTCTTGTGTTAGTTTGCTGAGGCTAACGAAGGCCCTGACTTTTCTTTCATCTCCATTCCACCTCCGCTTCATTGAATTAACCAAACTGCCATCTTCCCACCTCTCAAAACAACCCAAGAGATCAGAAGGTGACAAAGAAACAAGTTCACTGTTTTGAACAAATAACTTTATAAAGCGGGAGAGTATTGTGGAACTGGCTCTCGGGGATACCTAAGATTGTGTGGTGGTGCCCAGTCACCTGATCCAAGCAGGTGAGTGTTGGTATTCTTTATCTCCTTTCTCTTATGACGATTTCAGCTGTCAGTCATTTAAAACTTCTCCCTGTTACTTCCACTTGAGCTTGAACAGCTTCTTGATCTCATCCAAAGATGCTCAATTTATTGAGAAAAAAATATAATTATTCATCATTGTATAATAAATAACTAATTTACAAATAATTCTAGTTAAATTATTTTATTTGTAAAGGAAATATACTTTTAAAAGATGGAAGAAAAAGACCAAAGGGTAAAATTACCTTGTCAGAAAGAAAAAAATACCCAACAATTTTTTGTGACATCACGTCTTTTTAAAGAAAATAAATCCTTTACCAGCCTTTCATAAAAGCCTGTATTTGGGAGCACATGGAAGTTTGTTAGATGCTAGATGCTACTTTTGAAAATGAAGAAAATGAAGACTAACACTGATTGGCTTTCCTGTTGTGCCCCTAGAGGATAAATATGTAAACACTTTGTGTATTTTCCCTTGGCTTTGAGAGGAACACAATACATAGGTCAATAAAGTCAACAACATTTAAATTGTTAAAAGATTTTCCTGGGTCTTTTGGGAATGGTAAAGCAGGATACAGTCTTTTATTCTCATTTCCCTTCATGAAATGTACGCTCTCTCTTTTTTTTTTGGAACACATGATAGTTGCTATGCATACAGATAGCTCCTAACAATGCTGCTCTGACATTTAAGCATTTCACCTTCTATGCAGTACAGCCTGTTTGTCCTTTTAAACTTGGCTACCGGGCCAAATGCAAAGGAACCACTGTGTGACTTTTCACTTATCTTCTGTACTCAAGCCTACAAAGTTAGTGCTTCAGTGTGTCAGGTATCACCTAGGGACTTAAGAACGAGACTTTTTACAGTTAACCCAATCCCATGACCTGTACTACATTGCCTTTTATTTGAAGGCAGTTTAGTTAACTACCAAGGCTGCCTACTACATTATTCGGAATCAAATTCACCTGAAATGTAGGCACACAATAATTCCTAGTTTTCTGCAGGATGGATTTAGGTATACTTCATTACATGCTGGAGAGTGTGCCAGTGGGAAACAGTAATGATGTTTTCTTCTTGTACATACTGTTTCAGCAGAGCTGCTTTAAAAAAAAAAATTTCAGAAAAGTTGCAAGAATAAGTATAGTTCAAATATTATCTTTATACTATACTGTTTATTTACCCAGATTCATTTATTTTTTTATCTAATTTACTTTCTCATTGGCTCATTTTTTTGTCTCTCTTATTTCTGCTCTTGCACACACACTTACACATATATTTTGAACCATTTTAGGTAGGTTACATGTATTATGGTCCTTTAACTTTTTTTTTTTTTTGTTTGTTTGTTTGTTTTGAGACGGTCTCACTCTATTGCCCAGCTTGTAGTGCAGTAGCTGGTGCTATCTTGGCTCACTGCAATCTCTGCCTCCTAGGTTCAAGCGATTCTCCTGCCTCTGCCTCCCGAGTAGCTGGGACTACAGGCATGCACCACCACACCTGGCTAACTTTTGCATTTTTAAAAGTAGAGATGGGGTTTCACCATGTTGGCCAGGCTGGTCTCAAACTCCTGACCTCAAGTGATCCACCCGACTAGGCTTCCCAAAGTGCTGGGGATAGAAGCATGAGCCACCACACCCGGCCACCTTTTAATTTAAACAGTCTTTTAAAACTTCTCCCTGTTTATTTATGTTGCATGTTCCCTAGAAGGCAATATAACAACATGGATAAGGGTACAAGTTTTCTGGAAAACCAGCCTGGAGTCAAATCACCAGCTCTACCTCTTACTACGTGACCTTCATCAAGTTTTCAATTTCCCTGTGCCTCAGTTTCTCAGCTGCAAAATTAAGATGATGCTGTAATAATCCCTACTTCATAGAGGTAGAATGAGATAACATTCATGCAAGAATGAAGTTACACAGTGCTGGGATTACAGGCGTGAGCCACCGCACCCGGCCACCTTTTAATACTTCAGGAGATATTTTTTAAGAATAAGATATTCACTTACATAACTACACTTCATTTAACAGCTTCAGTAATTTTAACATTGATAGAATATCTTTATTAAATCTACCATCCATATAATTTCAATTTTGGCAACTGACCCAATACATTTTCTTTCACTTCTAGAGTCTAGTATTACATTTAGTTGTCATATCCATTTATGCAGCCAAAAAACACATGAAAAAATACTCATCATCACTGGCCATCAGAGAAATGCAAATCAAAACCACAATGAGATACCATCTCACACCTGTTAGAATGGCCATCATTAAAAAGTCAGGAAACAACAGGTGCTGGAAAGGATGTGGAGAAATAGGAACACTTTTACACTGTTGGTGGGACTGTAAACTAGTTCAACCATTGTGGAAGTCAGTGTGGCGATTCCTCAGGGATCTAGAACTAGAAATACCATTTGACCCAGCCATCTCATTACTGGGTATATACTCAAAGGACTATAAATCATGCTGCTATAAAGACACATGCACACGTATGTTTATTGCGGCACTATTCACAATAGCAAAGACTTGGAACCAACCCAAATGTCCAACAATAATAGACTGGATTAAGAAAATGTGGCACATATACAGCATGGAATACTATGCAGCCATAAAAAATGATGAGTTCATGTCCTTTGTAGGGACATGGATGAAACTGGAAACCATCATTCTCAGTAAACTATTGCAAGGACAAAAAACCAAACACTGCATGTACTCACTCATAGGTGGGAATTGAACAATGAGAACACATGGACACAGGAAGGGGAACATCACACTCTGGGGACTGTTGTGGGGTGGGGGGAAGGGGGAGGGACAGCGTTAGGTGATATACCTAATGCTAAATGACGAGTTAATGGGTGCAGCACACCAACATGGCACATGTACACATATGTAACAAACCTGCACATTGTGCACATGTACCCTAAAACTTAAAGTATAATAATAACAATAATAATAATAATAAAAAGAAAAAAATATATAATCATTGTAAAATCCAGAACAATTCCACACCTTTCTTTGCCTTTTATGACAGACATTTTTGAAGCATACAATCTCTTATCTTTTTGTTTTTAAAGATATTTGTTTCTCATTTGACATTTATCTGATATTAACTTATGATTAGATTCTCGTTAGGTGTTCTTGCTCAGAATACCACGTAAGTGAAATCGTGGCCTTCTCAGGATATGTCATCGAAGGCACACCATGTCCATATACTCCTCATTGGTAATGTTAGTATTGATCACCCTGTTAGTATATTGCCTGATATTACCACTGCATAATATCCAGTTTCCCTTGTAACTAATAAACAATCTGAAGGGAGATGATTTAAGATCATACAAATAATCTGTTCCTTACAAACATTTCTCCCCAGATATGTTACCTATTGATCATTCCTGAATAATCCAACCTTTACTATGATGATGATTACAAGTGCTGATTTTTCAGCTTCTACACTTCTTCCTCATTTATGAGTCAGTATTGCAATGTACATTAGAGTACTCAGCACTCCTTTCTCTTCTATTTATTTTCTTTTCTATTTATTATAGGTGTGAACTACTGAATTCCAACTTTTTAGAATTGTTCGTAATTCATTAGAGTATGTAATTATTTTTTGCTCCAGTTGTCCCAGATTTGACCTGTGGAATGCCTTCAAGCATCACCCAAGTGTTTGTAACATGCTCCATTATTATATTTAGCACTTCCTTAGTTCATGGCGTAACAAGATATTTTAGCTCATTTTGTCCATTTCCTGTTCCACTTGTGGACTCTGTCATTTTTTTCAAGGGGAACTTATTCCTTTTAGTGAGAAACAGTAGTAGAGACCAAGATCTGGCACTAGGAATGCCAAGAGGGCTATTTTTAAGACTAATAAGAAGAAAGATATCCTGAGATTTCACTTAAGATATTATTCAATTATTTAAACTTGACTATTCTGAATGTTTACAATAATTAAAGTATTGAGGCAGGCAGAAATGACAGTTAATTAGAATGTTTTTGATTGCTTCGTTTAATCTTTGTAAAGCGAGATGGACAAGAAGAAGAGTTCAGCTCTAGCAGCCTAGGTTTCCTTTACTGTTATGGTATAGTCATCACTAAGAAGCTTGGTTTTCAAGTAGTATTGTCAAATTATTGATTAGGTTTTGGCAATGTCCATTAATGTTGGCACACAGGAAACATGAGTACATTTAGAAGTGACGTCATTCTCATCACAGGGTTCTGTCTTCAGTGGGTCCCAGCAGTGGAATGAATATCAGCAGCATAGGACTCCTGTGGCCCATCCTACAGTGCTGCAAATGTACAGAGAGTGAACAGGATTCTTGCTTTCAAGGTAATTTCCTCAACTCCTTAGATCCAGTTTGACTTTAAAATATACATTTCCTTTTTCTGGCCAAAGCTCTTAATTTGATTCTTAAAAAAGTCTGCTTCAGTAGTAGATTTTCCTCTCTAGAGAGATATTCCAGTACCTTCCTAAGGAAATTTGGCTTATTTTCAATTAGAATGTTTTATTGAGAATTATAAATGAAGGTCCTTTTCAACCTCAGGCAATAACCCAGAGTTATTAGGCATTATGATAATGCGTTTCCTGATATGAATACTGTTAGTCACGTAACTAATAGTAAGCTTCTAATGTTAAGATAATAAATTCATACTAATTCAGATTATAACAAAGTTATAAATGCCACCCTGGATTACTAAAAGCAAATAGATATTGACTTTAAATGTACAGTATCAATTAATCTTATATGCACCATAACATGATTAGAGTACAAACAGCAATGAACAATTTGCCATACAATCATAATGTGAAGTTGATGAGCTAAATTAAAACACCATAAATATAAATACATTCACAAAACCACAGTTGAATATACGTAACCCTCATTTCCTGGGAAACACAATCTTTAATAAATAGTTGAGTTCCCCAATAGACTATAAATCAGGGGGAGAAATCAAGACACATAACATACCATGTTATAAAAAGAGTCTAGAAAATAAGATGACCTGTGCATGGGCTTCTTATTCCTGTTGGGATTGATTTGGGGAAGTTTCTCAAATCAGTCCAAGAATCAAGGAAAGTCTTAACCAATAACTGTACAGTTGTATTAAACGTGAATAAGAAATACATGTTAGATAAATCAAAATTGTGTAGGTTTTAGAATAGACACTATTTAGACGTCAAAGATTTTAAGTTTTAAAAATGTGATAAATGCCTTCTAATAATTTAGATGTGTGTCTTTAAAAATATTGATATTAGAAGTTTTCAGATTCTTGCTTGCTCATTGTTTTTAATCATCACCCATTTAGCATTTTGAAATCAAATCTTGAAGTAGGAGAGGTTTCTTGTTTAATAACAATTTAAATTGCACTTCAGTGCAGATGTGCTTCCTCTAAACACACTATGACTAATTAAATATATAACCAAGCTATCATATATTATGGCAGAGACTATTTTTCAAAGATGGTACTATGGTTTGAATGCATGTATCCCTCCAAAATTCATATATTGAATGCTGATCACCAAGGTGATGATATAAGAAGGTGGGACCTTTGGGAGGTGATTAGGATACGAAGGCTCTGCCCTCAAGAATAGCAAGAAAACCCTTATGCAAGGGCTGGAAGGAACTAACGAGGCTCTTTTGCACTTCCATGCCTTCTACCATGGGAGGACACAGTGCTTGTTTCCTCTGGAGGACGCAGCCAGCAATAAGGCACCATCTTGGAGGTAGCGTGAGTCCTCACCAGATGCTGAATCTGCCATCACCTTGATCTTGGACTTCCCAGCCTCCAGAACTGTGAGAAACACATTTCTATTATTTATAAATTACCCAGTCTCAGGTATTTTGTGATAGCAGCACAAGTGGACAAAGACAGATGGCCGCAAGGATATTACTCATTCCACTGTCCTGCTGAACAACCTGACACTCCCCTATCAAGAGGTGGTATCTGTTTCTCTACCTCCTTAAATATGGCAGTGTTCACGACTGCTTTGGGCATTAGAGTAGGGGAGAAATGATGCTATGCCATTTCTGGTATAGCCTTTGAGTGGCCTAGCAGTTTCTCCCTCTTAAAAAACCATCTACCATGTAAAAAGTGACTACCCTGAGACTATTGTGTTGTGGAAGCCCAAATCACATGGAGAGGCTCTGCAGGATGAAAACTTATGTGAAGAGAGAGACCATGTTGCTACAAGGTACAAAAAAATTTAAATAAAGATGCCATCTTGTGGCAACAATAGGTACTAGGGACTACTAGAGGGGAGAGGGAGGGAGAGAGAAAGGGTTGAAAAGTAATTATTGAGTACTGTTCTCGGTACCTGGGTTATGGGATCAATCAACCTTACCCCAAGCCTCAGCCTCACACAATGTACCCAAATAACAAACCTGCACATATACCCCCTCAAATCTAAAATAAAGATTGAAATTATTAGAAAAAATAGATGCCATCTTGGAAGAGGATTCTCCATCCCCAACTACCATAGCTATAACAGAAGCCATATAGATCAGATATAAACTGCCCTGCAGAGCCCTTTCCAAATTTCTGTTCCATAAAATTATGAGCAAAATAAAAGTGTTGCTTCAAGTGACTAAGTTTTGAGCTAGTTTCCTTTCCTTTTCTTTTCTTTTCTTTTCCTTTCCTTTCTTTTCTTTCCTTTTCTTTTCTCTTCTCTCTTCTTTTCTCCCCTCCCTTCCCTTCCCTCTCTTCCTTCCCTTCCTTTCCACAGGGTCTCACTCTGCCACCCAGGCTGGAGTACAGTGGTGTGATTAGAGCTCACTGTAGCCTTGAATGTCTGGGTTCAAGTGATCCTCGTCTCACTCTCCCACCCAGGCTGGAGTACAGTGTTGTGATCAGAGCTCACTGTAGCCTTGAATGTCTGGGTTCCAGTGATCCTCCTATCTTAGCTTCCTTAATAGCTAGAACTCCAGGTGCATGTCACCTGGCTTTTTTTTTTTTTTTTAATTTTTTGTACAGTTGGGTCTTGCTACGTTGCCCAGGCTGGTCTCAAACTCCTGGCCTCAAGCAATCTTCCTGCCTTGGGCTCCCAAATTGCTGGATTACAGGAGTGAGCTACCACATCTGGCCTTGGGCTAGTTTCTTAAGCCATAGGATATAACCAAAACAAATATTGACCAAATATAAATTTAATAGAGGGGCTCCAAACTGTATGTTTTGGTTCTTCCCTATGTGACGGTGCCAGGCGATGCCCTGAGTGCTGGTGATAAAGACCGAAAAGATAAACGTTATCTGGTCCTTGCTACCCAGCAAGCAAGACACATAAACAACTATCTGTGATAAACATGACAAGTGCAATAATAAACTAATATGAGACCATAAAAATAATGATTAATTTTTCTTCCATTAGAAATTAGGCACTACAAAGACAGAGGTATTTTATCTGTTTGGTTCACACCAAATGCCAAGAACAGTGCCTGGTATGTAGCAGATGATTAATAAATATTTGTTGGATGAACAAATGGCTGAATGAATGAGGGAGATGATGGGCATGTGAACTGCAATGTTTGGAAATAACTCCTGAAATAATTGAGAAAAGAGGTGATATTTTAACGAGATTTGGAAGAATGCCTAGATTTTCATTAGGAGGGATAGAAAGAGGAGAGAGCAGATAAAACATGGGTGGAAAATGGGATAGTCAATCATCTGCCATTTAATGCCACTTCATGGTCAGCAACTGAGACTGTTAGAGCAGTAAGGGTGGACTGAGATTCACTAGTCAGTCAGCCTCTAATTTGAAAAAATTTTGGCATCCCACCCAAACCTACATCAAATGATTAATATGATCCTGATGAATGTTAGGGCTTTAGATGGATGAATCTGGTGATTGAAGTAATCCTCTAACACATCCAGGATCTCAGGAATCTCTCAGATCCAATGATAATAGATCCAGAATTATTTGAAGCCACTGGCTACATTTCACTGAAGTTTTAAATCCTTGTGCTTGTTTTATGATCAACATAGTCTCTACATTGGCGGTAAATGGGAATCTCATCCTGTTTATCAGCTACCATTTAGATACAAAGTAAGGTAATGCTTACATTTTGTTTTATATTTGAGAAGGACAAAAAGACCATTAGTTTTGTTTTATTTTGTTTTAGATTGGGTTTCCCTATGTTGCCCAGGCTGGTCCTGAATTCCTGGGCGCAAGCTGTCCTGCCCTCTCAGCTTCATGAGTAGCTGGGATTATAGGCGTGTGCTGCCATTACCATTAGTCTTAATGACTAAACATATTAGTTTGCAATAATTGCCTGTGATTTTTTAGAAGGACGCTGAAAATCTCGTACCTGTTCTCAATCATTAATTTATTGATTTACTTATTCATATTTGCTGTGCAATATTTGAAAACATGTCAGCATAGTAATAATTTTTAAAGGTTTTGATCTTTATTAAAATTTAAAAAAGGTAAAAATATGAACCTCTTCAGTTATTAAAGATACATTGATCTTTGAATGCATTTTAGACAGTTCTATCCTTTGTTATTCACCAGTACTTAAGTGCTTTTGAAGAGTACTATGCCAAATACCCAGGAAATAAGAGGAAAAAAGTAGAAAATATAGATTCTGTCTATAGAGAATTTGAAGTAAAAAAACAGACTCAGACTAAGTCCAAATAAATGCATGCAATCACGAATGAGCACAATAGATATACATTAAATAAACTCTGAGTGTACCAGTATAGTTATTTCTGTGCCACTGACAGGATTAGAATTGTTCTAGGAGGGAACATTGCTTCTAGGCCCACTTGAAAATAATGAAAGGATGATCTATTTCTGCCACTTTATGGTAAGTGGTTAAGGACATTAGGGACTTACGAGTACAGGAGCCGCAGTATTCTCAAATAGAACTCAAGAGTAAAGTTAGCCATTTACTACTAAATGTTGAAACAAATTAATAAAACGTTTATTTATTTATTTTTCTTTTAAGCTTCCTTAGTGAAGGAGTATAATCTATTTTTAAGAAATTTCTGGGCCGGGCGCAGTGGCTCATGCCTGTAATCCCAGCACTTTGGGAGGCTGAGGCAGGCGGATCACGAGGTCAGGAGATCAAGACCATCCTGGCTAACACGGTGAAACCCCATCTCTACTAAAAATACAAAAAAAAATTAGCCGGGCGTGGTGGCGGGCACCTGTAGTCCCAGCTACTCGGGAGGCTGAGGCAGGAGATTGGCGTGAACCTGGGAGGCAGAGCTTGCAGTGAGCCGAGATCGCGCCACTGCGCTCCAGCCTGGGCGACAGAGTGAGACTCCGTCTCAAAAAAAAAAAAAAAAGAAATTTCTAGTAAACATTTTTGCATAAATCATCTCTCTTTCTGATAATAGCCATATTCTCTTCTGCAACTTAATTAAAAGTACTAATGAGCTAGGTATCATTGATAAGTAGTTTTTTTTTACAGGCCAAGATTTAAATAGTCAAAATTGATGGCGCTTGACCCCTGCGATGGTTAATTTCATGAGTCAAAATGACTGGGCTATGGGATATCCACATATCTGGTAAAACATTGTGTCTGAGTGGGTCTAGAAGAATGTTTCTGGAAGATATTAGCATTTGAATTGGTGAACTGAGTAAGGCTGATGGCCCCCCACCAATGTAGGTGGGCACCATTGAATCTGTTCAGAACCTGAATAGAACAAAAAGGTAGAAGAAGCTTCAATTCTTTCTCTGCCTAACTACTTGAGCTGGAACATCGCTCTTCTGCTTTCAGTGCTCATGGCTCTCAGGCCTTTGGACTACATCACCAGCTTTCCTGGGTCTCTAGCTTGCACACAGCAGATTATAAGACTTTTCATTATCCATATTTGTGTGAGCCAATTCCTTATAATACATTTCATTTTCTTTGTTATCTATCTTCTATCTATCCCCTCCACTCTCTTTCTCTCTCTCTCTCTGTCTCTCCTATTGGTTGTGTTTCTCTGGAGCACCCTAATACAATCCCTAACTCTGAATCACTCCCAGGTATCATTGCTAAAATGTCCTTCAAGCAAGAACTTGGAATGCAATATATATATCACGTCATGCTATAACAGATAATCACTAAGATAAAATTTTGTATTACTCTCCTGATGGCTATTATAGTCAGCAGGTGACTTGATTCAACTCTTAAACAGGTCTAGACTGTAGAACCAACTGCCTTATGGCTGTGATAGCTGTTTAGGGCAGTTACTCATTCATTGATATTTGGTATGAGTCCCACTACTGTTAGGCAACAGGTGTTGGTTCCATAATCTCTGCACAAGAGTCAACAAACTTATTTTATCACAGCCAGTGGATTCTGTGGTTGGGTAAAACTTTATAATGTTCATGACACTGATTAGAAGCCATCAGAGCATTTCTGAACATATTTTTTCAATGAGAACAGCCAACATTTCTTGAATACTATGTGCCATAGTGCTAGAAATTTTATAAGTAATATCTAATTTAATCCCTACAGCAATCCTATAATTATCATTGCTATCTCTGTTTCATAAAAGAAAAACTGAGGCATAATCATACAATTGTTATAGTTGAATAGTAATTCAAATCCAGGTTTGCCTACAACATATGTATTTTTTTAATCACTGTTAGAATATGTAAACTTGTTCACATCAGGCATTAAGCAAACATCAGTATAGTGTTTTTATGAGATTAGAGCTGCACATGATATACAGCTTATTGTTGAGCATTAGATATTAGTGATAGATTAACTTAAGTTGAATGAAAAGGAAACAAAATTACAATTCTCAGTTGTGATTTGCATGAACTACTTATGACAATTATAAACAAGCAAACCTTGATATATTTGTCAACATATGTTGTCGACACATATTTTAATCACATAATATTAAACATAAAAATTCTATCATATTCACAGCAATGTTTCAAATAATGGAACTCCAGAGAAACTTACCCAAAGTATGTAATAACTGATGAAATTAGTTTTCTATTGCCCAGCCAAGATTATAAAAAATATGAATCAGAATGCTGCCTTTAAAATCACAATATTAGCATGAAGAAGTTGAATGGACTTAAAAAAAAGAGTAGGCTTTAAAAAAAAAAAACAAAAATACAGTTCAAATATCTGAAAAAAATTATCTGGTAATGGGCAATTTCAAATAAAATAGACGACATAAAGGTCAATTGTAAAGAAATTTCGGAAGCTGGTTATAAAATTAAAAGCCTTATAAACATGAATTAAATATTTTCTAACATCAGATACAAAAGTATAAATCCATGTACAATCTGATTTATTATAAAATCTTACTGTATGACACCAATAAAACCATTCTATATCAAAAGGGACAAACCCTAGTACTTCCCCCATTTGCCATGTGTTGCAGGCGGTTTCACGCACCTGTTGTGGGTGTGTTTTCATCACTAAAGCAGAAAATTCATGTTCAGAAAAGCCATTATAAATACAATTTATCTAGAATTTAAAACCTTTTGCGTACATTTCTGGTATTAGGATAGCTAAGCCAAAACAAAAATGCTACACAAAAGTGAAAAAGAGTGTAACTTTGCAAATAATTGGAGGAGTGGTTCTATAAGTATCATATAGAAATTTATCACTATGTGTACAAATATCAGATGTTAATAGATGATGAATAATTTAGTAATGTTCAATAGTTCTACTTCACAAGAAATGCAAACACATGAATTTAGACTAAAATTTATAACAACAAAATCTTTGCTATGTATGTAGAAGCGTAACATCTTGTCTCAACACTTAATTAAACTAAACACTCTTAAATATTAAATAAATTAAAAATGAAAATGTATGGGGAAATAGTAAAATGCTAAGAAAATGTCTAAGAGTTGCCAACAATGAACAGTACCATCCCAAAATAAATGCTACTACCATTTCTGACACAGCCTGGATAAGAATCTCAACCTCTCAAAGGTTCATTTTAATCATAAAAAGGTGGAATAAAATTGTTTACTTTTCTATGGAAGGTACTAAGAGACTTTCTTACCATTTTTTCTAAAATTTTATGATGTCTTGCTCTTTTTAACAGGATTTTAATATTGATTAATTTTTTATTTTGACATTATTCTTCCAGGTACATATTTGAAGAATTTTATTGAAATTGGGGAAGGGGAGATCTTTGCTGAAATCAGGAAAGGAGAGCCTTTTCAGTTGTGGGAGAATTATTTGAAGTGTCAGCCCCCAAAGAATAAAACTATTGTCATTTTTGTTCCTCCCAGTCTCTTGCTCTTTGGGGATTGTTTCTCTTTTAATTTATTGCTCTGTGTTCTAAAAAGTGAAGAGAGATTACAAACTACATTTTAAAAGTGTATTAAATATAACTTATGGTAAATTAGTAATACCTCTTGAAAAATCCTGCTATGAGCTCTCTCATGGTGCTTCCTTTGGGGGAAGATAACTCAATTGTGTTGATTTAAAGGTTCTGTCTAGTTCTTTTAAGCATTCCTTTGATGTTGTATTGCTCAGCTTGTAATAGACTGTTATTGCCCTATATTGAGTTTGCAGAGTGAAGGTAAATCTTTCGTGATGTGATTGTGCTACTGCAAACTCAATATTGTTCACAGGGCCTTTATAACTCTCAGTTACATTGCAGCAGAATAGCACACATTTTCATTTTTACCTTTTTATATTTTTATTCTTTGTTCTGAAACTGTAAGTATGTATGCTTACATACACTCTATAGAGCTTGTTCTGTGAAGCGTTAACTCATAAGCAAAGAGAACATTGTCGGGTGGGTATTTTTTCTGAAACCGTCGGTTTTATTGTTAATCTTTTTCTTTATATTCCATTAGATACTCTACTATGTTATTGAAAAGGCATCACTACTGGGAAAACCTCAACTCAAAAATCTACCCAAGTTCTAGTTTGAACTGTTTACTAAGACTACATAACAACAGTATTAAAAGAGTCTCCTGAGGAGCCCTGGCCTGCCCTGAAACTCAGATAAGTGTCATTTCCCCTGGTGGTAGATCACGAGGTAAGACCTAGGTGACCAGAAGTATTAGCATAGATGATTGGGCTGTTTCACTGAAAATGGAAACGTTCTTTATGTAATGGCTTAAGTTATTATTTGCTTCTTTTGCTAAATTTCTTGGAAAAAAATCTAGTATTTTTCACTGGAGCAGCATTCAACTCATAGTTTAAAACTGCTTGTGAAACAAAGTAGCCCTAAAGCTATGTTTTATGCGTTCGTTTTCCTTCTTGGTATATGCCCTCTGATTATTCTTTTTTTCCTGTTATTTTAAAGGGTATGATCACAGTTTTGGAACAATTACTAGTTGGTCAAAAATTTTGAGATAAAGAATATCCATAATGTAAGGAGGTATTTACTATGCTACAGTAGACTGGATTTTAAATAACCACATGCATTAAGTATATTCTTCTTCTTTTTTTTTTTTTTGAGACAGAGTCTCACTCTGTCGCCCAGGCTGGAGTGCAGTGGCGTGATTTAGGTTCGCTGCAACCTCCACATCTGGATTGGGTTCAAGCAATTCTCCTGCCTCAGCCACTTGAGTAGCTGGAACTACAGGCGTGTGCCACCATGCCCAGCTAATTTTTTTGTATTATTATTATTATTATTTTTTGTATATATTTTTTTGAGAAGGAGTCCTGCTCTGTCGCCCAGGCTGGAGTGCAGTGGCGCCATCTTGGCTCACTGCAAGCTCCGCCTCCTGGGTTCACGCCATTCTCCTGCCTCAGCCTCCCGAGTAGCTGGGACTACAGGTGCCCGCCACCATGCCCGGCTAATTTTTTTGTATTTTTATTAGAGATGGGGTTTCACCGTGTTAGTCAGGATGGTCTAGATCTCCTGACCCCATGATCCGCCTGCCTCGGTCTCCCAAAGTGCTGGGATTACAGGCGTGAGCCACTGTGCCCGGCCATTTTTTTGTATTTTTAGTAGAGACAGGGTTTCATCATGTTGGCCAGGCTGGTCTCGAACTCCTCACCTCAGGTGATCTGCCTGTCTCAGCCTCCCAAAGTACTGGGATTACAGGTGTGAGCCACCGTGCCCGGCTATCATTGAGAATATTCTTCTAAGGTAGCCTAAAAATTATTGTTCTGGAAAGGTCAACATTTGCTCTGCTACAAAAACTTTTTTATTATTTTCTCCCCAGCTAGTAAAAACAAACAAAAGCAGCAGTCTTCAATCCTCAGAGATTGATAAATGTTAGTTATACTGGCAAATGTCTGTTGTATTTGCATGTCTGATTATCTTCTTTCCATTTTCCCCTTCTTGTTATTTCCTCTCTTCAATCTAGGCATTTTACAAGTGAAAGACCTAAGAGCTCTACAATAATTTATGAAGAAAATCAAAGACACAATTTATTGAAAGAAACTTTCTGTGGTTTTGCTTAATATGTATAATTTTTAAAGATGAATGTATATTGCTCAATGAGAACGAGGTTCATGTTTAAAACTAGAACTCCTTAGTTGGATGGAATCTTAGAGCACATCAGACACGGAGGTTGCAAATGGATAGCCACTGGGCCATATATGGGCATATATGTCTTTTATTTGATCCATACAAAGCTTAAGTTTTCTTTTTCTTAAATCGGGTGCTAGCATTTAAAAATTGAAGTTTTATCTTAGAATATGGATTTCCACCTTCTTTAGGGAGCTCTGGATAACACTGAGCCAGCATTCTCACAAAGTATGTCTCCTTAGATGGCTTGTGCACTCTTCTGTTGGCCACAGTCCTCACGTGGGCGACTTCATTCCTTTTCATTACTGTTGGAATCTGAGATCGTGGCATCAGTTTCTAGTCTAATTCCTTCAAGTTCTTCAACCTCTTCACTTTGTTCACACTGGCCCCACTTTTGGTCATGCCTGTTGCTTAAATCCTTAAACCTCAAATAGCACTTTCCCTCCACAGGTTTTTTTAGTCACTCATCAACTCGTAGGAATCTCTCCTGCTCTAATTTTTCCTCTACCTCTTGTTAGTTGCACACAATGTGCCTTGAGTTATACTGATTGTTATTTTCATCTTGCTGCCCCAAAAGTTATGAATGCTTGGAGGGCGGGGCCCATTCTGGCAACTCACACAGTGACTCCAGCACAATACCCTGAACTTAGTAAGTTCTCAAAACATGTTTGTGGAGTTAAATTTAATGAATTAATTTGGCCTTCATCACGAGGGGAAAGAGGACAAGAATCCTGGAGGCTTTAACCCCTGGTTTATGTCTTTCCATGTTTTGTTTAACATATTCTGCCAAACATTGCATTCTTTTTTTTTTTTTTTTTTTTTTTTTTTTTTTTTTTTTTTTTTTTTTTGAGAAAGAGTCTCTCTGTGCCAAGGCTAGAGTGTAGTGGCACAATCTTGGCTCACTGCAACTTCCGCCTCCTGGGTTCAAGGATTCTCCTGCCTCAGCCTCTCAAGTAGCTGGGATTACAGGCACATGCCACCACACCTGGCTAATTTTTGTGTTTTTAGTAGAGACGGGCTTTCACCATGTTGGCCAGGCTGGTCTTGAACTCCTGACCTCAAGTGATCTGCTGCCTCAGCCTCCCAAAATGCTGGGTTTACAGGCATGAGCTACCGTGCCCAGCTCAAACATGTATTAGTAAAACACGAGAAAGTTCCTCCCCTACCCTTGACATCCTGAGGCTTTCATCAATAGTCTATAATGCATCCTTCATTCATGTGCTTTAGGTGCTCAGAAGCTCACACACAGGTTTTGTGATTACTTGGGATACTTTCCTGAATCTGGGTTTCTGATCTAATAATTCTTGTCTTTCTTT
This sequence comes from Symphalangus syndactylus, assembly GCF_028878055.3. Classification (NCBI taxonomy): domain Eukaryota; kingdom Metazoa; phylum Chordata; class Mammalia; order Primates; family Hylobatidae; genus Symphalangus; species Symphalangus syndactylus. The sequence goes on from NC_072432.2 coordinate 44,218,749, forward strand.
ATTATTTGATTTTTATCTATACCTTGTTAATTTTTGAGTCTATTTATTTAGGAAGCAAAACCCACAGAGGTGTTGTGAAGACTGAGTGAAATACAAGTAAAGCTCCTTTTATGGCTCACAATAGCTGCTGGGCCTGACTTAATTGCATTTTGTTCTGTATTTTTAATTTTAAACCAGTTATATCTCCTTTTCCTCTCCCCCTCTTATTTGGAAAGAAGATAAATACATGTAATAGGAAAGAAATTATAAAAGATAAAGAAAGGAAATCTGACCAGCTGTTACTTGTATGAAGATGGGGCTAAATCTTGAGCAATTAAATCCACAGCATGTGTGTATATATATAAAAAAGTAATCTCATATATGGTTTAAAGTATGGTTTTTACTGTTAAGTTATTGAAATTTAAACTTTCTATCCAAGTGGTCAAGGAAATAAAATGGGAGGATCAAAGTGCAAAATCCCTTAAATGGATAACTGAGGGTAGATTATAACTATCATGCACCTCAGTAATTGTAAAATGAGCTGTTAAATCACAGCTTAAAACTCTTCGGCCAATACCACTGAAAAAGAATTTTCATCATTCCCACATTCTCTCTCTACACATTATCTGTTCACAATCTGGCATCATTTCCCCTCTTTTATCTTCACCTTTGTATGAGGGTGACAGGACCTTTGGGAAGTACATTCCCAGAATCCCTGCCAGTTATGCTCTGGGTCCGATTCTGCTAGGGGATGCATTCATGTCAAGATCTGCAAAGTGAAAGGGAAGTGGAAGCTGTGTTTTTCTTTCTCTGGCAGCAGCAGGCAGACATGTGTGCTTCCATAGATATGAGGTTTTGCAGCAGCCTCTGAACTATTTTTTCTAAAAGTTACTTGACTTTTCTGATTGAAATATCTAGAGCAGTTTCTGCTTTCCTAGATATTTACCTGATTGATTGAACTTCTACTGACACACTTTAAGAAGAAAATAGCCAGCAGAGTACCATTTAGTAAATTTACTTGTGACTTTGACACAGTCAAATACTTAAGATCAGACGACCAACTAGAACATGGTATGAATGAATATCTCCAGAATAGAAAAAGTGTATCTTCTCCAAAAGTTTTTCTTTAGGAGAAAGGAAAAGATATCACAGGTTTTCATTAGATCAGTTACAAGAAGAATATATTTTCTTTTTATATAAGAAACTGTTTACAAGATAAATAATGTTTTGAAAAAATGACAGGCTATGTTTAACTGACAAAAATATTCATGATAAAATATTTTAAAGGTACAATGAAAAACTATAAATATTTCCTACCTCTAATTTAAATTCAACAGTTACCAAAATGTTCTCTACATCATAGGTATTTAGTAAATATTTACTGATTTAGATGTGAAGAAAAAAAAACTGCCTTATTTCTTTTCAATGAAATCTGGTGCATATGAACAATATTTCTTATGTGGAATAATTTAAAAGATATTTGGTATTTGGCTTTGTGGAGTATAATCAATGCACTGAACACTATGACAAATCTATAATTGGCCTTGGTTCCTGCTCAGTAGTTAAGGTAAATGGCAAATTAGAATTTTCCTTTTGCTTTAGGCTAGCTAGAATTTCAGGAAAATTGCTCCTGCCAACTTATTTTAACCAACCTGAAACACAGTAAGTAAATTTACTACAACTTAGAGCCGTGTATTATGAAGGGTTAGCACATTGAGGTCTGCTATTGTGAGTTAGAGAATTAGTAATACTCCTATGAGCCCACCCTTCAAAGTTGCTCCCCGTCTGTAAGACAGAGCTGTCTTGATTGGAATTCAAAGTAATTCTTCTATAGAAAGATGGTAAGTTACAGCCAATTGCATGCTCTTTCTCTGCTGTATTTTTAATTGTGCTAGATTCTTGTTGCCTGCTAGATTTCTTGCATCTGGTACTTTGACTGTCTCTCTTCTTTCAGATGAATGGATTCAGGTTGGTTTTGTGCAGGTTTGTGTGTCTTTTGTGAGATGCTGCTTTGTGCTGGTTAACATGATTTGTCTGTCATTTCATCTTACTTTTTAAACAACAATTTTATCAAGGTAAACTAAAAAAGTTAAGAAAATAGCATCATATAGAATAGTAAAAATAAGTTGTTTTAAAAAAGGAATGAACTGATAATACATAATAAACCAATTTGGATGTATGGTGAAAGCCACTGGTAAATTGAAGTAATTTATGAATACCTCATAAAATTGACATAAATTTTATTGGCATAAAATTTATGCCAATTTTTCTAAAAAATTTTTTAGATTGAAAAATTGGCATAAGGCATAAAATCTTTTCCTTTCCCATTCATCTGTACTACACCATATTGAAAACTAAGTACATAGAACTAAAAGCAGAAGAATAACATCTTGAATTACCTTAATCTAACTAATAAGAAATCTGAAAAGTACAATTGACTAAAAATCTTAGAAAATCAAAGTTGCTGCAACTAGATTTTTCTTCCAATTTTCAGAAAAATCACAAAATATTATTTCATAATAACATTTTAAATGAAGACATAAAATGTAGATTAAATATGAAAAACTAATTAAAGTAGTATACTCCTTTTAGTAGTGCCTTGCTCCACCCCACCCTTTGAAGAAAATCTCCTAAAGCAGTAACAAAAAAATCTACATTTAAATCTTTAGACTTAATTATATTTAAATCCTAAAAATTAAATAAGCATGAAAAATTAATAGAAGCATAATAACAGACAAACAAAAAGGTAAGGAAAGAAAATTAGAAAAAAATAGTCTATAAAAGTCTTATTACAAAGATAAAATCCTAAAATATAAGTAAAAGTCAATCTCACAATGTCTCTTGGTGAAAATAAATAATAAAAAGAAACCAGACAAATGGTTAATTTTATTGGCCAGAACAAAATATCAGATTTTGTGGTTAAATTAATGCATTGCTACATTAATGTAATATGTAATTTTATTATGTGCAAGATTCTGTGTTATGAACTTCAAGGAAGCCTCAAATGAATTGAAAAGGTCAAGAAGTTTACAGTTCAGTTTGGGCATGGTGGCTATGCCAATAGTCCCAGTACTTTAAGAGGCCTAGACTGGAGAATTACTTGAGGCCAGGAGTTCTAGACCAGCCTGTGCAACATAATGAGACTCCATCTCTATCAAAAACAAACAAAAACAATTGTCAGATGTGGTGGTGCCTGTAGTCCCAGCTACTCAGTAGTCTGAGGTAGGAGGATCCCTTGAGCCCAGGAGTTCGACGTTGCAGTGAGCCATGATCGTACCACTGCACTACAGCCTGGTGACACAGCAAGACCCTGTCTTTAAAAAAAAAAAAAAAGTTTACAGTTTAATATAAAATGAAAAACATGTTCAAAAGTGAGTTAGATTATAACATTAAGCATAATTTTTTAATGATAAATTTTGTTATAGGATAAAAGTAATGAAGAAAAGTTTTAATTCTTCAGAAGTTTTTAATTACATTGATATATGTTTCAAATGTAGACAAACATAAGCCTTGGCAATGGCATCTATTCATATATCTCTATTCAATTCAACTCAATCCAATTCAATCAAATCATTCATTCATTTACTTAGTTAAGTAATCATTTCATTATGCACAAAATATATGTTGAATATTTACTATGGCCAGTTGCCTTGTGGGTGCTGAGAATAAACGGGTTGAGTAAAACAGACCTAACTGCTCATCATGGAACTTATAATCTAATGATAGAGAGAAGATAGTAATCAAATAGTGATATAGATAAACATATACTTTCAAACCTTGATCGAGCTCTGAATTAGCTGCATAGATGCTGTGAAGTATATGTCAGGAGGATCTGACGTGCATAGAAGTGAGGGTAAAGGAAAAGGTCATAAAGGATGGAGAAGTTGAGGGACTGAGAGGTCCAGGTATTGAATTTACCTTGTATATCGGAAAGGATTAGAGTGAGGAAGACAATAGCCAGCTATCAAAGTATTCAGTGGATGAGGAGTGCTCAGACGACAGACAGGCTGAATGGCATGAACCTGAAAGCTACTGGGTTTTGTTTGCTTTTATTAGCTCATGGGTTTTATATTGTTCTTAAAAAGAAAATAGAGTAGTGATGGTCTAAAATTTGTATCAGGGAAGTAGGGGACACTAGTCCTAGTTATGAGGTATGAGGGATGTAAGAGATTAAAAAGCCACAATCAGAGCTGGGGTGGCTATGAGAATGCGCCTTGTAGACCCCAACTGCTGGCAGATTAATTAACCAACGGTCTGAGCTACTGAGCTCTGGCATCAAGGCCAGGCTTCCTATAGGCTGCCACCAGCGCTGATGGAGTGCAGCAGAAATACTAAGGTAAGACAACTTTAGAGAGACATGGGCCTACCATGATGGCTATTTTGGTTCAAGGACTTGCTGATGGCCTTGTTAACCCCACCTTGGTCTGTACAATAGTCTAGTATGCTTCCATTCCAACCCTCCCCTTCTCTCTCCTCCACTCTGTGTCAGACTTGCGGCACAGTATCATGGCTCTCCTAGCCTTTGCTGGATCCCTCTTCATTTTCTCTCACACAGCTATTTAGGTCTGTTTTCTATTGCTATAATAAAATATCTGAGACTGGATAATTTATAAAGAAAAGAAGTTTATTTAGTTTAGGGTTGCGGAGGCTGGGAAGTTCAAGACCAGGCAGCATCTAGTGAGGACCTTGTGCTGCTTCATATCATGGCAGAAAAAATGGACATGGAAGTTGGTATATGCAGAAAGGGTAAAACATGAGAGGCAAGCTTGCTTTATAACAACTTTTGAGAACCAACCCAGATTCTTGAGAAATACATTAATTCATCTTAATGACCTGGTCTCCTAATGGCACCACCTCCCAACACTGCCACATTGGGGACCAAGCCTCAACATGAGTTTTGGTGGAGACATACCATATTCAAACCATAGTACAAGCATTATCCCTAAGAAAATCTTTGGTTTTTAACCACATCTTAAAATATGTTTTCAAGAAAAAAAAAACAGACTAACACAAGAATATGTTAAAGGGGAAGTGCTTCAGTTCAAGCAAAGAAGTTCAGAAAATGCACAGACAGTAAGGCTAGAGAGGACTTGCTGATTATGGATGAACAATTCTTAAAGGTGGTGGGTGTAGGGTTGAGAAGTACATATTTTCTAAAACTAGCATCTTTTGAGTCATTTTTTAAAAGGTAGTTTGTGTACATATTGACATTTATGAAGTCTATAGCTTCCTTTTACTTTCTCCCTCACTGACAAGTGGGGAAGGTCCTCCCATTCTTTACCAGGCACTACTTCTAAATTCATTCTTCCCTTTCCTTTATGTATAGCAGAGAGAAATCTTACCACCACCCGCTTCTGTTTGTCTTTCAAAGTTATTAGTGTATGGACTAATTTATTATTGTAGGGCCAGGAGTAGGATGAAGCAAACAAGGCATCTAGAGTGTACAACTTAAGGAAGCACGGCCTCACAAGTGCCAGCCTTGCACCAGAAGGACCAGGAGAGTGAGTGTCCCTTTTAACATGGGGCCATACAGCATTTGCCTCATCTTAGCCCTGGCCCTGTTTAAGGTATCCAAGGACTCAGAGAAGAATACAGAATATATTTGTAAGAGCATCCAGTCCAAATAATTAACCCAGTCCAAAGTCTTTACTCCTCTGTTTAGGTGCTAGCAGATCGACTCTCAGACTAGAGCTTCTTGCATTTCTCTTCATTCCGCAATAATTTTATATTAATGAATATCAGTGTTTATGTAAAAAGGCTAAAGCTTATTTTTTGTTAAGCAGATTGGGAAATTGGAGATAATTCTTTATATTCAGCTTCAGTTCTTTTTTCCCCTAATAATTGGCAAAGCTATTTTCTTGTCTCATACATTTGCTTCCCTGAGTTGTTAACTTCTCCCATTGGTTTTAATTCTGTCATGCAAGAGATTTGGGGATAACCATTTAAAGTTGTCAAGCATTGTTCTGTTGAGTAGTATAAATACAATCAATGTGTACTGATTTGAAATCATTTGGAAAAATTCAATTTCAATATTTGCTGGAAAAGACAGCTGAGAGGGCTTGTTGAGGAATAAAGAGAAAGTTAACAAAGGTAATGAAATAAGAGTGAGAACAATGAGGAAAATTCAGCTAGGTATGAGTATTTTTTTCATATGAGTATTTTTAAACAGAATTAAAAGTTGTAATTCACTTTTGGGTTGGTAGGAACTGGTATCCTCTTGTTGGCTACAGTATTTGGAATTCATAATAATAGTTGTGACAAATCAGATTAAGAATAATTCAGTTTCATTTTACTGTCTAGCACTTCTGCAGAGCTGGCTTCCACATCATGGAGCTCGTAAGAACCTTCCTACATGTCTTAGCTTGGGCTGCTACAACAAATACCTTAGACTGGGTGGCTTAACAGCAGACATTTATTTCCTATAGTTCTTGAGGCTGGGAAGCCCAAGATCAAGGTGCTAGTACACTCTGTCTGGTGAGGCTTCTCTTCTTGGCTTGTTAATGGCTGCCTTCTTGCTGTGCCTTCACATGGGAGGGATCACCTGTTTCACATCTTTTCTTTCTTTTCTTTCTTTCTTTCTTTCTTTCTTTCTTTCTTTCTTTCTTTCTTTCTTTCTTTCTTTCTCTCTCTCTCTCTCTCTCTTTCTTTCTTTCTTTCTTTCTTTCTTTCTTTCTTTCTTTCTTTCTTTCTTCTTCTTTCTCTTTCTTTCTTTTCTTTCTCTCTCTCTCTCCTTCCTTCCTTCTTTCTTTTTTTTTTTTTTTGACAGGGTCTCACTCTGTCCACCAGGCTGAAGTGCAGTGGCGTGATCTTGGCTCATGACAACCTTCTCCTGCCTCAGCCTCCCCAGTAGCTGGGATTACAGGCCTGTGCCACCACACTCAGCTGATTTTTTTTTTTTTGTATTTTTAGTAGATGTGGGGTTTCACCATGTAGGTCAGGCTGGTCTCAAAATCCTGACCTCAGGTGATCCCCCCACCTTGGCCTCCCAAAGTGCTGGGATTACAGGCTTGAGCCATCGTGCCCGGCCTCACATCCCTTCTTATAAGGGAACTAATCCCTTTTATGAGGGCTGTATTCTCATGAACTAATGACTTCCCAAAGGCATTACTTCCAAATACCATTGTATTTGGAGATTAGGGCTTCAACATATGAATTTGGGGAGCTCACAGACTTTCAGTTCATGACACCAGATGTGTACATTTCACAGATCAGTAAACTAAATTTAAAAAAATTAGGAGGGTACTGACATGGCTTTTGCTGAGTACTTTCTGTTAAGTAAGGACATTAAAACAGTTAGCTATTATTTATTACTATAATCTTTTAATTCCCCAAGAGTAAGAATGGCAAAATTCCAGAGGAAATTAGGGCCATCCCCATGAAAGAACAGTTGACAATTTTACAGATACCTCTCTCCGTCTCTCAAACACACACACACACACACATACACACACACACGCACTCACACACCCAAACATACCCTTTACATTGTTCTCAATATTATTTTTTGCTTTTCAATATAGGCTGGCTAAATCTTTGCCACAGACTGACATTAAGTCCACAGATAAGCATTTGGGATCTACAGATTTTCCAACCTTCTATCTTATAAAAAGCAAAAAGTTATTATAGTCTAGAAAGATGTATGTATATTTCACTCTTAAAATCTTTATGGATTTTATAGGTATTTTCAAAAATGTAATATTTTTGTAAACGTAATATTAACAACAGATATGTTTATTTAACTACATGCCAAACTTTCCCTGCTTTAATACATATTAATTTATCTTAATTTTATAATCTCCTATAGTAGAAAACTAAAACTTTCCAAGATTTTATTACCAGAGGCCAAATAGCGATATTCTTTAAATCATTGTTTTATTAATAAAATGTGCAAATCTTTATTTTGAGAGTACTGGAAACAGAACAATTGGTGATCTTCTGTCCTAAGATCAATGCCGCTTCTAGTGGAACATTAGACATGGGAGGTTTCCATGACCATTTTTGTACAGTTCAGATGTCAATAACATGACCCATTTGGTGAACAGCAAGGATAAAGCATAGAGAAGCATCAACAGCCATCATTCAAACCAAGTCATTTATAGTTCTGCAACACATCTGCTACTCCAGATGAAATTCTGCGGCTCAGCAAAGTGCCCTAATTTGCATGGACTTTCAGTGACCTATCTGTAAGCACACAGCAAGCATACACCTGCCTGAAAGATTGGGCCCTCTGTTTATACTTTCTTGTTCCTTGCTTACTGCAAGGAAGTATAATAAAGTAAGATAGCATGGATTAAAAACTGCAGACATTTTTTAAAAGGAAATAGGAATAGTGATTGATAAGATTAAGTGAAAGGATGACAGTGAAAGGATAAGACAGAATCAAAGGTCAAATAAGTTGATTTACATTCAGGAAACTCCCTATGAATCCTGAAAATTTCTTTCAGATGTTGAAAAAAAAAACACATCTATGTAAATTTTTTTGTAGGTTTTTCAAAATAAACTGAGTTCGTAGGAGAAAACTTGAGGCCAAGAGAGCCTGAAGGCCTGAATGCACAGTTGGCCAATGGGCTTTGATCCAAGGGTTCTCATCCACAGAGAGATGCTGAGTACAGGCAGTCCAAGAGCTTCTGACATGTCCATGAGGGCGCTGCTTTCTATCCCATACAGTGTCTTTCAACCTTAGTTGAGAAATATTACAGTGATTGTTAATAGCTTTTCAGTACACTTTTGTACTGGCAGTTTTAGAAGGGAATTTATTATTTCCTTGAAACATAATTGGTACTTCTATATAATAGGAATGTAAGTGGGAACTACACCACTGAAAGGTGGGAAACCAGATGGAGAGTAAGGAAACCCAAGTTCTGGTCTTAACTTTGCTCTAAACCAGCAATGTGTTGCTACGGGAAAACTACAACTATCTCTAAGTTTTTGTCCTCATTTGTAAAATAAAGGTTTTAGAATTGATCTTTAAAGTCCCTTTCAGCTCTAAAGTGTTATAATGCATGATTTATGTTCTTTACCCTAGGGAAGCATTTCACATAAATGTTAATTTCATTGCAATGTGTTCTGCCCTGCTAAGAGATTTTCAGATTAAAATCAATATATAACGCTCTCCAGTTTTGAAACATTCCAAGGAGTAGATAAAAGTGATTTTGAAGAAAATACATCATACTATCTCATACAGATATAATAAAATAAATACAGTACCTCATATAGATATACCAAATAAAAATAAGAATCAGTGTGGTTAAATAAAATAAAACAGTTTATACCTGTCACTGTTGTGGGTCAAGTAGTCCATAAATAAAATCTTAAATTTCTTTTTTTTTTTTGCATTCCCTTTCTAAAACATTTTTCGTAATGGTGAATTGTATTAAACCTGTGATCCATCACAGTTAAGAGAGCATTACTGAGGCTACGGTCAGGAATAAAATCTTAGTTACAGGAAATTGACTCCTCATACATTCACGAATTGAAGTCTAGGACTCAGGCAGCTGCATTTTTCTTCTTCTCCTCCTCTAGATAGGAAATTATTTATCTTTCACTGTTTTGGTTGGATGTTCTGAGTTTGGAAACTCCATCATTAATTTTCTTTCTGTCTTTGCTCTGATCTGTGCCTTAGGCCTGTGAAAGAGACAGCGCCTATTTGTGAAGACAGCGTAAGTTTATTCTGACTTTTGGTAGGGTTTGGCTCTGGGAGGCATGGCAGGAAATAAGCAGATGGGAGGAGAAAGAGGTATTCCTTTCTGATGTTTCTTCCCTGTTTCCTCTGCCTTTAGCTCTGTAGCTGTGCCTTCTCACATGGTGGAGCTCTCACTTGGTCCAGAAACACTGCTTCCTCCACTTGCCCAGTAGCCTTAGGGGTAATCGTATTCCTGCTCCAGCTAGTCTCTCCTTGATTCATCTCTTTGTGTTCCTTAAATCTTGCCCACAGCTCTGAGAATAGTACTTGCATTCCACTCTTTTCAAGATCCCAGAGCTGGGTGTCTGACTAGGGAGGCCTGGACGAGTACATTATCTTTCCAGAGTTTCTAAAGTCTTTCCATTAGGCATTTAGCCCCCAAAAGGTGGTTTACTTTGATTTTAAAATGAGACTTATTTTTTATGGTTCCTATGAATTTTTAAAAACAAAAATATTACATAAAGAGAAACTGATTTCCTTGTAGTGGTAGTAAGTTTTTTATTTATTTGTTTTTGGTCATTAACTTGGACAACATATACACAGCCAATACTAAAGAGCTGATCATGGAAAAGTCTGCAGGATACGTTTTCCTTCTCTTACAGCTTCCTTCTCACCCTCCTAAAAAAAAATCCAATCAATCCCTTCTCCACTCTCTTCCCCCAAAAGGAAAAAGAAACCCACCCAAATCTTTTTGGATACATTAATTCTTATCAGTGCCACTTTATACCCGAGGGAGTAACAATTTCTATTTTGTGATTTTTTTTTTTGGATTCCTTAACGTTTATGTGGCAATCGCTGGTATAAGATTGACTTTCCAGTGTTACCACACAACACATCATAAGGTATCCACAAAAGACTAAAGATACTAGAATAAGCCAACTGATAACTGAGCTTTGATATACTGAGCTGCCATCATCTCTCTTTTCACTTAACGAATTCTTTGAAAGGAAGTTGGAAATCAAAGGCAAGGAGCAAAATGCCCAGTTGCCCAACAGAGATTTCTTTAGACTAAAGATCACCTAACACATTTGTTTCTCCTTTCTTTTTTCTTGTTAACTATGTCTGATCCTGCTGTACAGGTGCTGGTTGATGCATTTTTCCTGTGCTGCTCCTCCTTTTTCTCCTGCCATTAACTCTTCCTAAATTCCTAATATTTTTGAAAAGATTTTATCAAAGGACTGCATCCTTAGATTGAGTTTTAGACTCTCCCGTCATAGAACAAAACTAAAAGCAAAACTAAAAGGTAACTTGATTTTATAAATTCTTTATGAAAGCTGTCGCATGGTGGTAGCTGGTATAGATGATTATTTTAGCAGGAAAACTGTTTTATTTGTGATCGACAAATTTTGGTCATGCGTATATACTCAAATCTGTGAAACTTGCTACAGGGATAACAGCACATCTCAAAAATCAATGAAATCAATGCCATCAATGCCTGTGGTATACTACCTGAGTTGTTTTCCCTCCCCCGTCCTACCCCTTTCTCTCTCTTCATTTTTAAAGGGTTAAACTAGGTGTTTTTCAGAGTTTTACAAGAGAACTATTAGTGAAAAACAATCTGATACATTCAAGTTACTAAGGCCCTACTCTTTCCCTCTAATCTTTCAGCAGGACCCGAGGGAGGCTAAAGTTTAGATCAGTCTATTCTCCACAAGAACTTTGATTCACTATTAAATTCCGTCTAATGAAGATGACTTTGCCATCCCACGGCCATCAGCAGGCTATGTGTGGGACAATGCAAAACCCACCTTGTATAGAGGGACATTGTTCTTCTTAGTTACTCCAGTTGAATAGAATCTCATAGAAATTCACATGCACAAGAGACCTGTGAAATCAGTAACAGTACTAATCTCTAGGGTGCCATGGTGAGTCAACTTAAGGAAATAACTATTTTACCTAAGTACACACTTGTTCATGTCTTACATCATGTCATGTTTATGATAAGAGAGAACAGCTCTCTGTCACGCGCACACACACACACACACACACAGACTTTTCTTAATCATAAAGGTGAAGTTATAACATAAAATATAATGTAACTAGTTGAGGAGTATGCAATAATTCTTGACTTGCAGATAAGAAATTTAAAAGAATGTACAAGCCTGAGATTTCTGGAGCTTACTTTAATGCAGAAAGGATTTCTAATATGCCAATCATAGATACTAAAAACATCACAAATTATGAAATAAACTGATTCTGAAATCAAGTATTGTGTTGAATAAAAAAAGTTTATTTGCTTCTATTTACTTTTTATTTACCTCACACATGTTAAAAAATTAGGAAAAAATGCAGCCTTACAAATACTTTTTCTATGGCCAATAATGATTTAAGGTAGTACGAGAGATAGAAAGATTTGTGTTCTTAGGAAGCAGTACACATAGTGGTTATATTCATGGACTCTTTCATTCTACCGTATACTAACAGTGTAGCTTTAACAATTACTTAACCTCTGGTCCTCAGTTTAGTCATTTGTAAAATGAGATTTACTCATCTATAAAACTTCTGCTTAAGTTGTGGTGTTGATGTGAAGATTTACTGAGATAATATACATAAAAAAGCTCTTAGAAGAGCAATTGAAACATTAAATAATACACGTGTTACTATTATTGATCTTTTATTAATCACACAACCATGCCCGCTGTTAGCAAAGTATTTGGCTGTATAATGTGGAAAAACAATTTAATGTATTAGAGTCAAAATAATGGTTTTGAAATGTAACATAACTCATATTGATTAACATGCAGCAAAATGTTAATTCTTCATATCATTTTTTCCCCTATTCAATTAGTTAGAGAAACAGTTAAATCTATTTTGGTGTATTAGTCTGTTTTCACTTTGCTGATAAAGACATATCTGAGACTGGGCAACTTACAAAAGTAAGAGGTTTATTGGACTTACAGTTCCATGTGGCTGGTAAGACCTCATAATCATGGCAGAAGGTGAAAGGCATGTCTCACGTGGCAGCAGACAAGAGAAGAGAGCTTCTGCAGGGAAACTCCCCTTTTTGAAACCATCAAATCTCATGAGACTCATTCACTATCATGAGAACAGTACAGGAGAGACCGGCTGCCATAATTCAATGACCTCCCACCAGGTTCCTCCCAAAACATGTGGGGATTGTGGGAGTTATAATTCAAGATGAGATTTGGGTAGGGACACAGCCAAACTATATCATTCTGCCCCTGGTCTCTCCCAAATCTCATGTCCTCACATTTCAAAACCAATTATGGCTTTCCAACAGTCCCCCAAACTCTTAACTCATTTCAGCATTAATTCAAAAGTCCACAGTCAACATCTCATCTGAGACAAGGCAAGTCCCTTCTGCCTATGAGCCTGTAAAATCAAAAGCAAGTTCGTTACTTTCTAAATACAGTGGAGGTGCAGGCATTGGGTAAATACAGCCACTCCAAATGAGAGAAATTGGCCAAAACAAAGGGGCTACCGGCCCCATGCAAATCCAAAATCCAGCAGGGCAGACAAATCTTAAAGCTCCAAAATGATCTCCTTTGAATCCATGTCTCACATCTAGGTCATGCTGATGCAAGAGGTGGGTTCCCATGGTCTTGGGCAGCTCCTCCCCTGTGGCTTTGCAACGTCCAGCCTCCCTCCCAGCTACTTTCATGGGCTGGCATTGAATGTCTGCAGCTTTTCCAGGTACACGGTGCAAGCTGTCAGTGGATCTACCATTCTGGGGTCTGGAGGATGGTGGCCCTCTTCTCACAGCTCTACTAGGCAGTGTCCTAGTAGGGACTGTGTGTGGGGTCTCCAACCCCACATTTCCCTTCTGCACTGCCCTAGCAGATGTTCTCCACGAGAACCCTGCCCCTGCAGCAAACTTCTGCCTGGACATCCAAATGTTTCCGTACATCTTCTGAAATTTAGGCAGAGGTTCCCAAACCCTAATTTTTGACTTCTGTGCACTTGCAGGCTCGACATTATATGGAAGCTGCCAAGGTTGGGGCTTGCATCCTCTGAAACCATGGCCTGAGCTCTTCATTGGCCCCTTTTGACCGTTGCTGGAGTGGCTGGGATACAGGGCACCAAGTCCCTAGGCTGCACACAGTACAAGGACCCTGAGCCTGGCCCATGAAACCACTTTTTTCTCCTAGGCTTCTGGGCCTGTGACAGGAGGGATGCTGTGAAGACCTCTGACATATCCTGGAAACATTTTCCCCATTGTCTTGAAGATCAAAATTTGGCTCCTCGTTATTTATGCAAATTTCTGCAGCCAGCTTGAGTTTCACCTCAGAAAATAGGATTTTCTTTTCTATCATATTGTCAGGCTGCAAATTTTCCAAACTTTTATGCTCTGCTTCCCTTTTAAAACTGAATGCCTTTAACAGCACCCAAGTCACCTCTTGAATGCATTGCTGCTTAGAAATGTCTTCCACCTGATACCCTAAATCATCTCTCTCAAGTTCAAATTCCACAAATCTCTAGAGCAGGGGCAAAATGCCACCAGGCTTTTTGCTAAAACATAACAAGAGTCACCTTTGCTCCAGTTTCCGAGAAGTTCCTCATATCCATCTGAGACCACCTCAGCCTGGACCTTATTGTTATGTCACTATCAACATTTTTGTTAAAGCCATTCAACAAGCCTCTAGGAAATTCCAAACTTTCCCATATTTTTCTGTCTTTTTCTGAGCCCTCCAAACTGTTCCAACCTCTGCACTGTTACCTAGTTCCAAAGTCACTTCCACATTTTGGGGTATCTTTTCAGCAACACCCCACTCTACTAGTACCAATTTACTGTGTTTGTCTGTTTCATGTTGCTGATAAAGACATATCTGAGACTGGACAATTTTCAAAATAAAGAGGTTTATTGGACTTATAGTTCCAAGTGGCTGAGGAGGCCTCATAATCATGGCGGAAGGTGAAGGCATGTCTCACATGATGGCAGACAAGAGAAGAGAGCCTGTGCAGGGAAACTCCCTTTTTAAAACCGTTAGATCTGATGAGACTCATTCACTATCACGAGAACAGTACAGGAGAGACCTGCCTCCATAATTCAATTACCTCCCACTGGGTTCCTCCCACAACATGTGGGAATTGTGGGAGTTACAATTCAAGATGAGATTTGGGTGGGGACACAAATCTCCAAACTATATCATCTGGTTATGATGAAGTAATTCCTATTAGACCAACCCTCCCACCAAGAGTAACTATTAACTATAAAAAACAAGATTCAAAAAGACAATTACCAGAGACATGGTAGAGTGAATACAAGCAGAAAAATCTGAAGAGAGCTTGGTTTTTGGAGGAAGGGAACAGCCATGAGTTTCTGGTTTATGTTTTTTTTTTTTTTTTTTTTTCCCCGAGGGCAAGCTCACTCAGTGATGCAAGGAACAGCTAAAATTTGGATGGAAATCTGCAATCTTAATGGCTCGAAGACTCAGGACAGAATTTGAGGCTGCCACGGCCACTGGGAAGTGAGGTAACATACTGGGTTAATAGTGTCCACTGAAAATTCATGTCTACTCCGAATCTGTGAATGTGACCTTATTTGAAAATAGAACTTTGCAGATGTAGTAAAGTTAAAATGAGGTCATACTAGATTAGGATTGGCCCTAATCTAGCCTTATAAGAAGAAGAAAATGTGGACACAGATACACAGAGGGAAGATGGCTATGTGAAGAAGGGGGCAGAGATTGGAGTATGCAGCTATAAACCAAGGAATGCCAACTATTGCTGACAATGGCCAGAAACTGGGAGAGCACTGTAGAACTGAATCTCCTTCAGATCATCTAGAAGAAATCAAGCTTACTAGTACCTTCATTTTGGATTTCTAGCTTCCAGAATTACAAGAGAATAAATTTCTTGTTTTAAGGCACCCAGCTTATTATACTTTGTTATGGCAGCTCTAAAAAACGAATACAGGGAGAAAACACAGGAAAGGAGAGGGGCATCCCAAATTCTGAGTGTAAAATATGCTACTATTTCTGGCTGACCCATGAATTGCATATGCATGGAGTAGCTAAGGCTAAATAATTTAACAGGATTTCAGCTGCATCACTCCACAAGGGATAGAGAGTTTAAAGTTTGAGTTCAGCCAAATTAACTGCCAGCTAATATAACAACAAACTCATCAAAACCCCCCACAATATTATCTGGAGGAATATAAGAGAATCCCGAGTCTTTACAATATTTCACTGAAAAGATACAATAAATATTTATAATATATCACTCACAGGATGCAATTCCAAATTACTAGACACATGAAACAACAGGAAAATGCAATCCTTATTTATGAGAAAAGGTAATAATAATTTGTCTCTTAGGTGATTCAGATATTGAAATTATCGAATAAGGATTTTTTTTTTTGAGGCAGGGTCTTGCTCTGTTGCCCATGCTGGGGTGTAGCGTCACAATCTTGGCTCACTGCAACCTCTGCCTCCTAGGCAACCTCCACGTCCTGGGCTCAAGCGATCCTCCCACCTCAGCCTCCCAAGTAGCTGGGACCACAGGTGTGCACCACCAAGCATGGTTAATTTATTTTTTATTTTTTGTAGAAATGGGGTTTCATCATGTTGCTCAGGCTGGCCTCAAACTCCTGGGCTCAAGCAGTTCATTGCCTTGGCCTCCCAAAGTGCTGGGATTACAGGTGTGAGCCACTGCAGCCAGCCATATAAGGATTTTAAAGCAATTATTAAGGATTTTAAAGCAATTATTAAGCTATATTCAAGGATGTAATGAGCTAACAAATAGGAAATTTCAGCCAAGAAATAGAAACTATGAAAAAAACCAATTGGAAATTATTAAACTGAAATAAACATATCTAAAGAAATACTGAGAGTTTGAAAGAAGATCAGAGATGATAAATTATCATTGAATTTGAAAGTAGAGCAATAGAAATTATTCAATCTGAAGATCAGAAAGAATAAAGATTAAAAAATAGAGTGTCAATATCTGTGGAACAATATCAAACAGTCTAACAGATAGTTAATTAGAGTGTAAAATATATTACAAATAATGGCTCAAAAGATCTTAATTTATAGATTTAAAAGTCTATAAATCTTATAAATCTAAAGATCTTATGTATAGACTTAAAAGTCTCACTGATGAAAAAACATAAAACCACACCTAGATACATTATACTTAAACTGCTAAAAATTAAAGATAAAGAGAAAATATTAACAGAGTCAAAAGACATATGGCATACAGGGGAACAAGAATATAAATGATTTATTATCAAAAACAATGGTATACAAAAAACAGCAGTATACCATCTTTAAGACACTGAAAGAAAACTGTCAACTCAGACTTCTATTTTCAGTGAAAATATCAGGTATTTAGAAAATTCCTCAAATGTTGGAAAGTAAATAATATACTTCTAAATTACCATGACTGAAGGAACTCACTAGTGAATTTAGATATGTTAACTAACAATGAAAACACAAAATTATAAAAATCTGTGTAATGCAGCTAAAGCAGTGCTTAGAGGGAAATGTATAGCTTTTAAATGCCTGTATTAGAAAAGCAGAAAGATGTGATACCAATGAAAAGCAGAAAATCACTTGAGAAATTTAACAAAAGCAAAAGCTAGTTGTTTTAAAAGATCAACAAAATTGATAACTCCTAGTTAGAATGATTAAGAAATAAAGAGAAGGGACATAAATTATACCTATATCAGGAATTAAGAGGGAATATCACTAGAGATGTTGTAACTATTAAACGGATAATAAGAGAAAATGTGGACAACTTTATGCCAATAAATCTAACAAGTTAGATGAAACAGATAAATTATTTGAAAAATACAACATACCCAAATTGACACAAGATACAATAGAAAATCTGAAGAGTCCTATATTGTTATACATTTATCAATTGATTACAAAATTAACATTTCCCTCTTTTTAAAATCTTATACCTGGTTTTATACAACAGGGTGTCAATGTATTTTGTATCTGCCATTGACCCTTTCTTTAATAGTCAAGTGATTACTCTCAAAATAATGCATGAAAATTTATTTATGCATAATAAAAATACACATGATTACAAAATAAAATTATTACATTAAAATACAGTTACCAAAAATATATGATACTTTATTTGCTTCTTTAGTAACACATGAAGTAATAAGATCTATTGATGGATCTAATAACTATCATTGTTTCAGAGTAGTAATGAGTGTAAATGCTATTTTGAGACATCTGCAATAACAGTAATAAAATATCAAAACACCTGGGATTTCTGTTGGTATTTTATACCCTATTTTAATTTGTTTTTATCATTATTACCTGTTACAGATGTTCTTTGTGACAGTTCCGTGTATGCAAATTATATGAACAAATGTCTCCTACTTACAAAGGTGCTTAATTATAATAATAATAATAATTTTTCTTTTACCATAGCTTTTTGGTGTACTCTAAAAATAGTCATAGAAACCAGGTCTGCCTAAGAATACAAACTTTTTGTGAGAGTTCCAGAACCTTGTATCTAGAGGTTACATTTTATTTCACATAAAGACTTGAGGCCTGTCTTTAGCGGGAACAGAGTTTGGTTCTGGAAGAAGAAATTTGGGTTGATGAAGTGTATCTCATGGCTATTATATGAATTTTGCAAAGAGATATTTGTAGTTTCTTTTTTTTTTTTTTTGAGACAGGGTCTCACTCTGTTGCCTGGGCTGGAGTGCAGTGGCACAATTGTAGCTCACTGTAACCCCAAACTCCTAGGCTCAAGCAATCCTCCCACCCCAGCATCCTGGCTAATTTTATTTTTATTTTGTAGAGACAGGGTCTCACTATGCTGCCCAGGCTAGTCTTGAACTTCTGGCTTCAAGCAATCCTCCTGCTTCTGCCTCCCAAAGCACTAGGATTACAGGTATGAGCCACCACCACCAGCCTGCAAAGAAATATTTGAATGAGGGATGATGGAGGATATGATAAAATTGCCCTAAAAAGAAGGCAAAATGTAAAAGAATGATTCAGATTTAAAAATGGCACAAGACAAAAAAATACAAAGCTTGGATAAATTAGAACTTTCTTTCTCTAACACCTTATCCCATATGAAATAAGAGCTAAGATGTGTTTTTCAGAATATACCAAAGCAAATTTGTTTCTTTTGCTATAGTTGTTTTTATTGTTTATTTAACACTTTACATGGGTTTCCTATATACGGATATTTGGGGACTTTGTGTCCCTCAGATAGCCCTCTTTTGAACGAAGTCAGTTTTTGTCTTTTTCAGACTGTTGATAAGTTAAAGTCTGCCCTGGGCCTGGACCTGGATGCTTGTAGGACAGTCAGAAAAAAAAAGATGCAAGACTGATAGACTATATTTTAAAACTAGGAGACTAAGCAATAAGATCAAAGATATAGCTGAAAAAAGGTTCAGTTAAAGATACAAGATTCTAGGTAATTTTCTATTAGCATAGGCTAAAAGGAAGCTATTAGATGGAATCAGATTAGAATGTCCTACCAGGTTTTGACATTCTCTGGCTCAGCATTAAATTGTGCAGAACAATAGCTATATGGCCCTCTCCATTGAATTGGGTTTATAGATACCTTTATACCTATAGAATTGTCTTAGGTCAAGAAATACATGTTAATAAAATATTATACAACACTTTTCCTATTTAAAGACAGAGAGTTTGGGGGCTGCCATTGAATGTAAGGATGAGAAGAGAAAAAATGAAGAACCTAAGCTCTGTAATTTAGAGAAGGCAAATTAAAGTGTTTAAGTGAGGGCAAAATAAATAGCAAATGAATAGTAAAACTTTCTGAAGTTATATTTTTTTCTTAAATTAGTTTTATTTAACACAGGGAGGAAATCTGAAAGTGAAGACATTCCTCCTTCGCTTTCTTTTCCCCTGTCATCTTTGTCATATTCTACAGGTCCCATCCACACTCTAGGAGAGGTAATTTGTGGGGTTTCAACATGGGGATCACCTTAGGATCTGTATGCTATAATGGTCCTCTGGCCCCCAGTGATTCATATTCCTCCCGGATTCAAAATACATTTGTTCCCTTCCAATATTCCCAAGAATCCCATCCCATTGTAGTATCAGCTTAAGGTCCAAGGGTTACCATTTATACCAGACCCAAGTGTAGATGAGGCTCCTGGATGTAATCCAATAAGTATACTTCTTAGGGCATAATTCTTCTCTATCTGTGATCTTTGAAACTACTATCTGCTTCTAACACACCTAACATTAGATGGTGGGGTGGACATAGGATAACAGCAAAAGACATTCTAGTTCAAAACATGGGGGAGTAGAAGATAAAAAGGATCACTGGTACAAAGTAGTCATCAAATCCAGCTGGTAAAACTCCAGCCAGAGTTCCGTTACTAGGTTTCGAGGGTCTTGATTTAATTCTTCATGGGTCTGTCTCCATCCTCTCGTCTCTTGGTCCTGCCCTTGAGTAATCCTCTTCTTATGTAAGGCAGCACAGGTATGCCACTGAGTACTTTCATCATCCTACTTTGTGGCAGTAGAATTTTGGGAGTCCAACAGCCTCCTTTTCTTTTGTGTTCTCTGTCCTTAGGGGAAAAGAAAGAGAGAGTGAAATGTCCTCACTTTCAGATTTCTTCTCTGTGTTTAATAAAACAAATTTGAGAAAAAAATATAACTTCAGAAACACTTCCAGGCTGAAAACGTTTCTGCTTAAATAATCTTCTCAAGAACTTCATGGGTTTCCTCTGAATCTCAAAGGTGTTCTCTCCATTAAACAAAAGTTATACTTACAGATATTTTGGAGATAATCTCTTTCTACCCTTGCTACCTGCTGCTGATGGGGCCAAAGGACAATGTCCTTAAGCTTCCTAGGGGCCCTATGGTCACATTGAGAGAATCTGTACGGAAGACCCTTAATTTCTTGAAATAGTCTTTTGTGTGACTGAATATGCTGATTTTTAAAAATTCTGTGGTTTAAGCAAAGAGTATTACAGTCACATTAGCCATTTTTTTCCCTAGAGTACACTTTCCTGACTGTAAATCTCTTAATTATAGCATCTTTTGCCATGTGAAGAGATGAAGAATTTCTGAAATCATTCAGTCCTGGTTGCTTTTTGTTTTATGCTTTATCTCTCAATCTTTCTCTTTCCTCTTGAAATTTACTATACTTTGTTTGGAGATCTCTCTAGCAATATAACCAAATTTATAACTTAAAAGTTCTACTTTCCACATAAGTGCAGAGATAATATCACTAAACATCCCACCACTACATAGCACTGATCCCCCTTTCTCTAGTTCCTAATAATATGTTTTGCATTTCCACTGGGCCTTCTGTGGCAGCATCCTTGAAGTTCATATTTCTTTTTTTGTTTGTTTGTTTTTTGAGGCAGTGTCTTGCCCCAGGCTGGAGTGCAATGGCGGTATCTTGGCTTACTGCAAACTCCGCCTCCTGGGCTCAAGTGATCCTCCCACCTCAGCCTCTGAGTAGCTGGGATTACAGGCATACGCCACCACACCTGGCTAATTTTTTTTAATTTCTGTAGAGACAGTATCACCATGTTGTCCAGGTTGGTCTTGAACTCCTGGCCTCAAGGGATTCACCCACCTTGGCCTCCCAAAGTGCTGGGATTACAGGCGTGAACCACTGCACCTGGCCTCCTTGAAGTCCATATTTCTATTAACAGTCTGTTCAAGGTGAGGTAGGCTTTTTCTATCATGCTCCTCTAAATTCCTCCAGCCTCTACCCACTGCTAAGTTCTAAAGCTGCTCTGCCATTTTAGGTACTTGTTACAGCAGCATCATACTTCCAGATATCAGTTCTCTATATTGCATAATAAATTGCCACAAATTTACAGTCTGAAACAACATATCAGGTATCTTACAGCCAGCGTCCATGAGTTAGGAGTCCAGGTGCAGCATAGCTGAATTCTCTGCTCCAGGGTCTCACCAGGCTGAAATCCTGGTGTTAGCCAGTGCTGCAGTCTCACCAGAGGCTCAACTAAAAAAAGATCTACTTCCAACCTCCCTCAGGTTGTTGGCAGAGTTCCTGTCCTCGTGTTCGTAGGACTGATATTCCTGTTTTCCTGGTGTCTGTTGGCTGGGGGGCTTCTCTAAGTGTCTACAGACTGCCTGTAGTTCTTGGCCCTCTGGCTATCTCTGTAGGCCCTTCCACAACATGGCGGTTTACTTCTCAAGGCTAACAGGATGGTTTCTCTACTCTGTCTCTTTTACAAATAATGTTATGTTTTCCATGACCAGATTTAGGTGAAAAATACATTTAACATTGCCAGAATATCATAAAAAAGAACGGATTGCTTTCTTTTTGCCGCCAATTTGTATTTTGCAAAACCAAAATGGATATACAATCATTAACTATCAGAAAATCAATTTGTAACGTAAGCGCAGTTTCTTGACAAGCAATAGCAACAATAACTAAAACCACCTTACATTAGTTATGTTAGCTGACAACATTATTCAATACAAATAATCTGTTAAAATTGAGAGGTGATTTGGAGATTATGGCTAATTATATGACTCCTCCTAACTGGTGTGACTATCCTTGCTTACCTATCTGCATGATATATTTGATGCAATGGGTCAATTACTATCACTGTGTTGGTTATGAAAAAATTGAGCTCTGTCTGTAAAGAGTCTGTCTTTGAATGGTCCTCACTAACACAGAAACTCACGTACATTTTTGTTGATATTTATTCTTTCCTGAATTTCCAATTTCTATCTGACTATGTCAGTTCTTGGAAGCAATTTATCCAAATAATTCAGTTTTTAGGAACTGAGATGATTTTAAATTGAGCACCAATGCCTTTGGAAAAATTCTCTCTTTATAGTTTTGCCTTAAATTACAGTGTACTTCTCTTTCGGGTTGAAACTTCTTTATCTTTAACTTGGACCATTACAATCAGTCCACACTTCAGAAGTTCTCAAATATTCATTTGTCTCCACCATAGTATATTTTCTCCATTGCCAGCATAATTGCCTTTCCTATGTGTGTGTGTGTGTGACAAAGAGACAACATTTTGTTCTCTGCCGTGGAAATCCTTTCATGGGTCCACATAGCATCTATGTGGTAAACTCCAAATTGATAATCATGACAAAATACCCTCCATATCTCGGCCTCACTCTATCTTGTTTTTAGTTGCTCTCCCACATGCACTTGTTACATTGAACTTCTCATTATTTCTTTATTACACCAACTGTTTTCATGCTTACCTTGCTTGGTTCTTGCTTATCAAAGCTCATAAAGTCCTATTCCCTCCTCAATAAGGCAAAAGCTTATTCGTTTCTTCAAGGCCCAACTTAGATTATCAATGCTTTTTGTGATGTACTGCTTCATCATCATCCCTCTCAAGGTACGAATAGTTACTTTTACTTCTATATTACTTGTAGATACTTGTCTTGCACTTTTCACAGCCTGCTGCAAATACTTATGAGTCTATCACCACATGGTAAGCACTATGTCTTTATTTATTCTGATATTCCCTAAAGCCAAACACAGGACTTTGAGGGTTTGTTGAAGAATCTGAAAAATTAATTAAGCATAGTATGCCTCTAGACCTAGGTAAGAAAGACTCTCCAATGTTGCTAGAATAATATTTAAAAGTAGCTGTTATCTACTTTCACCAAGGGATCAAAGTTAATATCAGCCATGATGGGACAAATTAGCATTGTGCACCTCCTCATATGATGCGCTGAGAAGGATACAACATCACCACCGTGGTATTCTTCCTAGTAATGAATGACATAAATTTGATCACAAGGAAACATTAGATAAACCCCAATTAAGCAACATTTTAAAAAATAGCGGGCTAGTATTCTTAAAAGTGTCAAGGTCTTAAAAGACAATGAAAGATTAAGGAACTGTTCCAGATTACGAGAATAAAGAGATATGACAACTACATGCAATACATGATAGTGGACTAGATCCTGAACCAGAAAAATGACATTAGTGTGTAAATTGACAGAATTTGAATAAGGTCTGTAAATTAGATAAAAGTATTATTTACTGTTAAGGCTAATTTCTAATATTAATTTCTTGATTTTGGTGATGGCACTGAGGTTAGGTAAGATAATGTGTGGAGTGTGGGTGAAGATGTATGGTAATTCTTTGTACTATTTTTGCAACTTTTTTGTACATCTGATATTATTTCAAAATAAAATGTTTAAAAATTTCAAACTGAGAAATTAAATGGTTTAAGCAAAAAAGTAGCTCTTGTGCTTGACTTACTCCAGCCTGCAATTGTTATGGGATGTTTGCTATCTACCAGTTATTATGCTGAGTTGGAAGCAGACACAGTTCTTTGCTCCTGGAGCATTTATTCTGAAGGGGGAAAACATTAATTAAAAAGAATTACAAAAGTGTAGATTTCTTTTTTGCCATTAAGGTTCTTTACCACAGACTAAGATGCTGGGGCAAGGTTTAAAAGCACCTGGGGCTGGGCAAGATGGCTAACACCTGTAATCTGAGTGCTTTGGGAAGCCAAGGATTGCTTGACGTCAGTAGTTTGAGACCAGCCTGAGCAACACAGTGAGACCTTGACTCTATAAAAAATTTTTAAAAATATTAGGTGGGCGTGGTGGCAGTCACCTGTAGTCCTAGCTATTCGGGAAGCTGAGGTGGGAGGATTGCTTAAACTTAGGAGTCTGAGGCTGCAGTGAACTATGATTGTACCACTGCACTCCAGCCTGGGTGACAGGGCCAGACTCTGTCTCTGAAAAAAGAAAAAAATATGTACATTAAAAAATAAATAAAAGCACCATAACTTTGATTCTAAAGTTGTAAATTAAATTCTAATACTCTGATTTTAAGTCCTAAGTCTACCTACCCGATTCAATCTATACTCAGCACTTCTTCATTCATCATCCCCATTATTCACCTTATTTTTCTGGGGCAAAGGCATCTCCCCAAACAGGCAATAAGAGATGAAATTAACTTGCTCTATTGCCTCTGCATCTTCCCGGGTCTTTGTGTCCAGTATTCAATAAATGTTAAATAAATACTTGTTTCTTAAGTTTCATTTAACTCTGTTTGAAATTTGTACATGAATTTTGAAATTCACAAAATGGTGAAACAGAGTCCTAAAGTCTCCACAAAATAAATACACATCTTTCAAAATAAGAAACACAAATCACAAATTTGCATGTGTGTGTGTACATTGCTGGGGACATCAGACAATATTAGATGTTGATTGCATATATATATCTATATTCCATCTATTTTACATTATGAGTAAAAAAATTGAATAATCAGTGAGTATGCTATCTGTATTATTCTTTACAGAAACTACTGTACTCTTATACTACCATATAATCCAGCAATTCCACTATTGGACATATATCCAGAAAAAAGAAAACAAGTATATCAAAGAGATATCTGGCTGGACGAGATGGCTCATGCCTGTAATCCCAGAACCTTGGAAGGTTGAAGTGGGCAGATCACTTGAGGTGAGGAGTTCGAGACCATCCTGGCCAACACGATGAAACCCCATCTCTACTAAAAATACAAAAAATTAGCGGAGTGTGGTGGTGAGTGCCTGTAGTCCCAGCTACTTGGGAGGCTGAGGCTGGAGAATTGCTGGAACCTGGGAAGCGGAGGTTGCAGTCAGCCGAGATGGCTCCACTGCACTCCAGCCTGGGTGACACAGTGAGATTCTGTCTCAAAAAAAAAAAAAAAAAAAAAAAAAAGAGATATCTGCACTATCATTGCATTATTGGAGCACTATTCACAATAACCAAGAAATGGAATCAACATAAGTATTTATCAATGGATTAGTGGCTAAAGAAAAATATTAGTCAGCCATTAAAAAAAGAATGCAATTATATCATTTGCAGCAACATAGATGGAACTGTAGGAGATTATTTTAAGTGAAATAAACTAGGCACAGAAAGACAAATATTGCATATTTTCATTCATGTGTGGGAGCTAAAAAAAAATGGTCTTATGGAGGTAGAGGGCAGAATGGTGGTTACCAGAAGGTGGGGAAGACAGGGGGAAGGGGATCTTGGGGGAGATTGGTTAGTGGGTACAATCATACTTTTGGATAGAAGGAATAAATTCCAGTGTTCGATAGCATAGCAGGGCCAGCTGTAGTTAGGAATAATTTGTTGTATATTTCAAAATAGCTAGAAGAGAAAATTTGGAATATTCTCAACATAAAAAAATGATAAATGAAGTGATAGATATCTCAATTACTCTGATTTGATCATGGCATATTGTATGCTTGTCTCGAAATATCACACATACCCCATAAACGTGTACAACTATTATGTATCAATAAAAATTATTGTTATCTCTGAAGGGGATAGACTGGCAAAACAAATAATCACATAACACAAGTCAAATTCCCTAATAAAACTAAGTCCAAATAGGTAATGTACACTTGATTATATTTAATCTTTATGATAGCTTAAATAATCAGTTATGAAGTTGCAGTTTTGGAGTTTTGCTGCCTGATCCGATATTTCTTGTGATTCATGGAGAACTTTTGTTACTATCTGTGGTCATAACACTTAATATAGAATTTAATTCTATGCCTTTAGTCTTATTAGAATATTCTCTGATCAACAACATCCAACAAAATTAAAGTAGACTGTTTCATAGCATAGAGATGTGGGAAGCAAGTGAACTAGGAATACAAATATTGGATTGACAATTCTGCACTACCTCTGTGTCTCACTGGGGACTCTGCCATTGTTTGCCCACCAGTAAGTTAGTACAGTGGTTTTGGAGAAAGTGCTCTAACATTAAAAGTTCAAAGAACTTAATGAAGTATTTGTAGTCATATTTTACTTTCTACCTCAAGTAATAAATGACATTATAAATATCAGATTTTTTCAATCTTAATGGGTAATTTTTTTTTTGCTCTTCTTAGGCCTCAAACTACAAACTCTTAAAGATGAACATTTGAGTCTCTAATGATGATTTAAATCTTCAATTGGTTCTTTGGATCAATTGTTCACTGTGCAAAAATGTCAAAGATTGCAGTCCTATCATGTTTTCTTTCACCTTTCATTAAGCTTTCAAAATCCTGGATATGAATAGACTTTTTCTCTCTCCCAGGGCCTTTTAATTTTTAATCACTTCTTTCTCAAATGCTGATCATATTTCTGAGAAATTACTTCATGTAAAAGATGGAGGAAGATAGAGTTGCCACATACCTTTTTATCTTTTCTGTAAAATTATTTGGACCTAAATTTGTGGTGACAAGGCTGCTTCTCTCTAATAGGCCTTGTTGCCATGGAAGCAGGCTGTTGAAAGGGCAATACCCAAAGCCTCCAAGTCTTTGCGTGTTTATGTCCAGATTCAAAAATACACAAACCGTGGTTTCAGCTGGGAAGATGTGTACAGTGACACTAGCTGAAATGCAATATTTTTCAAAAACAAAAGTCACAGATGTCAATAGAGCAGAGTTGAGCCAATCACATACAATCAGGATTTTTTACACAATAACCTAAGAGTTGAAGTAAGTTTTTTAAAAAACCTTTTTAGGAACCAGAGAGAAGTCATCATTCAAGATCTGAAATGAAGAAAAAGAAAGGAAGAAAAAGGAAAGAAAACAGAGCCAACTATTTATTCACCAAGCTCTGTAAGTATAAGATCCATGTCTATCATGTCTACTTTCTGTGTTCTCATTGTTTTGTCAGTGCATGACATATAATATTATAGGTGTTCAATAAATATATGTTAAATGATTGAAGACATAGGGGTAGCAAATAACAATGTTATAGCATAGAGATTTGACTAATCATGGTGTGGAGAATCCAAGAGGGAAAGTATTAGCCCTCAGAATGTTATGTATGTGAAATCAGACTAGCTACTCCTATTAGGGTGAGAGAAGTGCTTAGGGACTGATCTACTGCCGGAGTTAGAGTAGAATACACAATTACAGTGTTCAAGAGCTATTATTGCCCATGTCTGGACCTGATCCAGGCCAACAATCAATAAGAGCAGACTAAAATGGAGTAATACAGCCACTCTCCATGTGGGTAGGCTATAGGGCTATTTGAAACTCCAGGCAGACAGTCAAGTCATGGGCAGTCTAAAACTGTTAACAACGTGCCTGCTGTGGAAATGGTATGTGACATCACAGAAGTATTTCTACAGGTATTTTTTCCCTAGCCATTGCAGTGTTATTTAGGGATTAGTATTTGGCATATTCACTCTTTTCCAGATGATAATTTTTTTAAACAAATATATGCATCGCAGTCTGGGTAACATAGCGCAACCCTGTCTCTACAAAATATAAAAAATTAGCCAGGTGTGGTGGCACACACCTATAGTCCTAGCTACTCAGGAGGCTGAGGCAGGAGGATTGTTTGAACCCAGGAGTTTGACGTTAGAATGAGCTATGATCATGCCACTGCACTCCAGCCTGGCCAACAGAGCAAGACCCTGTCTCAAAAATAAATTTTTTAAAAATAAAAAATATGCATAAAAATAAAAATAATCTCTTTTAAATTTAAAACATTGTATTTTGAAATAATTTTAGGCAAAATTATAAAAGTAGTACAGAGTCCCTGTATCATTTTTGCTCAGCTTTCCCTAACATGTGAACATCTTACATAACTGTAGTGCAATGATTAAACCCAAGAAAGTAATATCAGTACAATACTGTTAATTGAACTAAAAGCCTTATTCAAATGTCCTCAGTTTTTTTCACCAACAAACTTTCTTGGTTCCTATATCTATTCCAGGATCCCACATTGTGTTTAGTTTTCAGATAATCCTTAGTCTCTTCTAATCTGAAGTCACACCTCTTAAAGAATATAACTTTTTTTTTTAACTTCTTATCAGAATAATATGTTTTATTCACTGAGGAATCCCTAGTGTCTGGCATGTTGAAGTGCTCCATAGGTATTTGTTTTCAATGAGATAATCTGAGTTCTCACTAGCTGAATACTGATGGTGTGTCAGGATACCACTAGTCTGTTCAGCCACAGGGACCATTGTGCTAACAATGATGACTTGAAATGTGATGTGATGAGGGCAACCACAATGGCGCTTATGAACTTCAGCCCGTAACAACAGAGCAGAGGAAAGGAGGAGCATAACATAAGATTCCTTAACTATTTCATCCATTTTGAAGAGGTTTTTTGTTTGTTTTGTTTTGAGACAGGGTCTTGCTATGTAGCCCAGCCATTTTGAAGAAGTTTTAATTTTTTTTTATTATTTTTTATTTTTTTGGAGACGTAGTCTCTCTCTACTGCCCAGGCTGGAGTGCAATGGTGCAATCTCGGCACACTGCAACCTCCACGTCCTGGGTTCAAGCTGGAGAAGTTTTGTATTTTAAAATATACTGGTGCTGGGCATACTGGCTTGGGCCTATAATTTCAGCTACTTGGGAGGCTAACACAGGAACATCACTTGAGGCCAGGAGTTCCAGACCAGCCTGGGCAACATAGCCAGACTAGGCTGGGCAACATAGTGAGACTCCCACTTCTAAAAAAAAAGTGAAAACAAAAACATACTGGGTAATATATAGTAACTTTACTTATTTTATTGACAATAGAAACAAATGATACGAACCATTCTTAACCAACTTTGAGTCTGTGATGGTAAATCCGTAAATTTAGACAAGAAAGATTGCAATACCATATGGTTGCCATATGAAGAACAAGTTCTTGATAGATGTTTTTGAAGTTTCCATGGCTTTGGATAAAAGTGCCAAAGAAGTGTATAAACATGAAAGTGCATAAAGGTCACCAAAGGAGCTTGTTTAAAATGCTGATTCCAGGGCTTGGTGCCTAAAGGTTCTGATTTAGTAGTTATAGGGTGAAATCCAGATATTTTAATTTTTTAAGCTAATAATTTTATAGTCCTTGCTATATGCCAGGCAGTAATTTACAGATAGTTACTAATTTAATCTTAGTACAAAGAGGAGAAGGAAACAGACACAGAGAGGTCTAAGAGCTAGTGAGTGGTAATGCCAGGCTTTTAAACCAGGCAGACCAGGCCTGGAGTCTGTTGTCTCAACCACTCTGTATACCACCTCACTTTTAACCATCAATCCAAGTGATGTTTTACAAAAGTGGTCCTTAGTCCAAATTTTGAGGAGCCTTTTTCTATGTGATCAATATATGGCCTTCAGGGAATCCATGAAATCCTTAAATTACATGCAAAATTGGTATATATGCCATCTGTAGGCACACTTTTGTGTAGAAGTCCATAGTTTTCTTAAGATTTGTAAAGGGCTCTACGACACAACTATCCTCAATGTAAGAATCACCCAGGTAAATAAATTAAAAATGTATTTTGCTCCTGAGAAAACTTATTTACTGAAGGCTTACAAGTACTATTTATAAAGTATTTATTGAATCATAATTGGGATATTTTTATATGTGGAAGCACTTCAAAATATGTATGTCTTAAACTTGAGTAGAATAATTTCACATTGCTTTTTCTTTTATTTTTTTCAATAAACTGTATTGGCACCTACTTATTATCAGGCAGTTTATATTCTCTTGAAACTCCATTAATTTTTCAATTGTTCAACCATTCCAAGGCCTTTTACAATCAATCAGGGGTTAGTCTTTTTCCAAATGCTATGGAAAGAAAAAAAATATGTGGAACCTCTTCAGTCTACTATTGCTTTTGCTGCTCCCTGCCAAGGAGTGGCTATGGGTTAGAATAGGGGTTGGTCCACTGCTGTTAAGTGGTCCTTCTGATCCAGGTCTTATTCAGGCTGCGGTTGCCTCATTGAGCTCCAGTGTTACAGCTCTCCCTGTTTCAAGTTCCCACAGTCAGCCATTGCTCTGCACTGCCCAGCAGCCATGCTAGACGGATGCTATCCAGTGAAACTTCTGGTACCATGACAGCCTTCCTTGGCAAAACCTTTGGTCCTGTTGCTGAACTCCAGTTTTTAGCCCAGAATCTTCATTTTCTACTGGCAATTTTAATTTACTTGATTACTTAATCTATCCTACACTTGGGCCTTACTCCTGCCACTGTGGTCTCCTCTATATCAACAAGACTTCCTAATGCTGAATTTTGAGAAGTAGGAACAGTAGGGATGGGAACTTTCACTTTTTTTCTTCCAAAAAAGATGAAGTTTTCTCATACAAGTTTATCTGCCTTTCCCCAGTAACTAGTTCTACTGAGGTAGTTTTTGCTAATCCATGAAACAAACGAACAAACAAATAAATAAATAGTCTGGTTACAACTTCCTTGATGACAAAGTGCAGCTCACATTAACTCAGTAGGGGCATTCAAGTGACTCAACCCAGAACAAAGACAGTCTGGTCAAATGCAACCTGCAGTTCTCATCCTTAGGCACAGGAGAATGTACCTTAAGTTTTAAATTTTTCTGTCAACTGGTACTTGATATAACCTTCACCTTAACAGACATCCTGTTACTCAAATTTAAACAGTATTATAAACTTGAGGCAATTTCTGATAGTCAATATGGAAGTAAAAGTAGAGAAATACAGAATTACTATTTAAATATAATAATTTGACAGAAAAATCTTACTTTCCCACTTTGAAATTAACATTGGAATTGGAATTGAAAATATGCAAATTTATAACAAATTTATAACAAGTTTATGCTAGGTAGAAAGTGCAACTCATATCACGGTTTTATGTATATATTAAAATATGTATATGCAAGAAAACTTCAGCAAGCACTTATATTCTGTGGTTAAATATAGTTTCTTACTGGTTAGATTGTTCTTTTAAGCTTCTGAATGGAGTTCAGAATAGTCAAAGGATGCTTCAGCCCTTGGCGAATCTGCAGTGATTTGCCCTCTGTGGATGGGTTTTTAGCAAGAATTAGACTGTATGCCATTTATAGCAAGGTTAGAAGTGGTTGTGTTTGTGGGAGTCTGTGTTTCCAAAGATTTTTTTGTACTAAATTTCCTCCTGGGTGGGGAACAAGACTTTATTTTGCTTTTCGTCTCTTCTGCTTTTTCCCAAAGTACCTAAGAATTGTTTCAAACATGTACAGTGCATGAACTTCCTGGATAGAAGGTAGCAGGTTTGTGAGTTTTAAGAGAAACAGCTCTTGGTAACGAAAAGCTCCCAGACCAGTTATACTCAGGGAGCAAGATTTTTTTTTTTTTTTTTGAGACGGAGTCTCGCTCTGTCGCCCAGGCTGGAGTGCAGTGGCGCCATCTCGGCTCACTGCAAGCCCCGCCTCCCGGGTTCACGCCATTCTCCTGCCTCAGCCTCCTGAGTAGCTGGGACTACAGGCGCCCGCCACTGCGCCCGGCTAATTTTTTGTATTTTTAGTAGAGACGGGGTTTCACCATGTTAGCCAGGATGGTCTCGATCTCCTGACCTCGTGATCCGCCCTCCTCGGCCTCCCAAAGTGCTGGGATTACAAGCGTGAGCCACCGCGCCCGGCCAGGGAGCAAGATTTTGTTTTTTGTTGTTTTTTGTTTTTTTTTTTTTTTTTTTTTGAGATGGAGTCTCGCTCTGTCGCCCAGGCTGGAGTGCAGTGGCGCAATCTCGGCTCACTGCAAGCTCCGCTTCCCGGGTTCACGCCATTCTCCTGCCTCAGCCTCTCCGAGTAGCTGGGACTACAGGCGCCCGCCACCACGCCCGGCTAATTTTTTTGTATTTTTAGTAGAGACGGGGTTTCACCGTGGTCTCGATCTCCTGACCTCGTGATCCGCCCGCCTCGGCCTCCCAAAGTGCTGGGATTACAAGCGTGAGCCACCGCGCCCGGCCCAGGGAGCAAGATTTTATCTTCTCAACATTGAGAGACTCCACTTCCTCACTGGTAAGATGGGGAAAATATTGGCTCTCACTACCTTACAAGGCTGTGTGAGAAATAAATGAGATAAAAGATAGCAACCATTTAAAAATTCTAAAGAGCACAAATATAAATTATTAATCCAGGTTAGAAAACCTTAAGTTTCAAAGTTAAAAGGATAGTGCCAATTTAATGAAAAAGTCAATATGATATTTTGTTTACTAGTGTGCTTATAATTTTATCAATAATAGAAAAATAATCATATATAATATGGTTAAATTGTTCATATTGATGACCTACCTCTCTTGTACATACTCCAAGAAAACCATAAAATACTGTTCTTTAATGTGGTAAACATGGGCTCAAAATGTTAATACTAGGCATCTTTATTATTATTATTTCTTTCTTCAGAATAAGAACTCTTTGAAAAATACTTGCAACTTCAAACATTACCTTTTAAAACAATCCTGTGGATGAAATAAGTCCTGGACATGAAGTTCAGTTCACAGTTTATAGTCCCTAAATCCTGTGCCTCATTTTGCACGTGACATTCTGTAGTTGTCTCTTTTCCTTTGGAGGACCACATTTCCAAGTGTATGCAGATGTTTTGAGAATCTAGTATTTTTGCAAAGTTGACTTGTGGAGTGGATTTCAAAAGATCATGAAGGATCAGTGATCCATTAAGAAAAAAACAAATTTTACCAGCCACATAATGTTGGCCCAACCTTGTTAATGGAAAAGAAATAAATATTCTGAGCAAATTAATTCAGAGCCTCTCCAAGATTTTTTAATGTAGTTCAACTCCTTTAAGATATGCTTGGAATTTTTGTTTTGATTGATATTTCATATTAACAAGCTGACCTCCATTAAAGCCTTGAAGTCAGAGCCATTTGACTGTGTTCAGTCACCCGTGAGAACTAATATTAAAGATTTAATAAAGTACGTTAGGAAGGATAGGCCAAGGTGATTTCCATGATGAAAGTCAGTATGACACTCGGGGCAAATCATACAGACCAAACATGGATTTAGACACGTTAGTGGATTTCCAGATCAATATTACCACATCCTAAAAGAGCTAATTGCCAAAGTTTTACTGATGACCGATAATTAATACTATCAGTTTTTGGAATATGTGGTTTACCGATTGAAATAATTGTATAGAAATGTGGAATGTAAAAAAGGACTCCTTTTTAAATGAATTAAGACATTTTACAGGTCAAATCATGTTTAACAAAGCCTGCCCCCTCTAACATAAAGATATATATGGCTCTGAAGTGAGATTTAGTTGTGTACAAAAGCAATAGTACAAAACAGATAATATCACAAACTAAGCAAGGCCTTATGTACCCACAGAAAGACACACAGTCAGAAGTGCATACAGATACTTTCATTTGCAGATACTTTCATAGCTCCTGGCACGCCATGTCCACACTGCCTTTGCAAGATTTTTGTTTTAAAGGACATATAATTGAGGAATGACTCAAGGTAAGAAGTAGAAATCCAGAGGCAAATAAACTTGAAAGTGTTTTTCTTCTTTTAGTAGATTAGTTTAGACTTTTGTTGAAATGACAGATATTTTGAGGTCGTACTTTTATAATCCATTATGCCTTAAAATGTTTTTTGTGGCTTTAAAGTTTTTTGGTGTGTTTTCGTTCTTTTGATTATGTGTGTGTGCGTTTGCAAGGTTTGTATTTGTGTTCTGTTTGTGACATTGATAGCTGTAACTTTACATAATGCTCTAACCCCCTACTTCTTTAAACAGTATCTATGAATAGTAAATAAAATTATTTCTTCTTTCTTTCCATTCTTTTACCCATTCCTTTTTCTTTTCAATTTTTATAGGTTATAATATCTTTCTTGGTGTTTAACTTTTACTGTTGCAAGTTCTTTGTTACTCTATGATATTATTATATTATTTTATTATTTGTTATTTTACTTTAAGTTCTGGGGCACATGTGCAGAACGTGCAGGTTTGTTACATAGGTATACACGTGTCGTGGTGGTTCGCTGCACCCATCAACCCGTCATCTACATTAGGTATTTCTCCTAATGCTATCCCTCACCTAGACCCCACCCCCCTACAGGCTCCAGTGGGTGATGTTCCACTTCCTGTGTCCACGTTTCTCATTGTTCAGCTCCCACTTACGAGTGAGAGCATGCAGTGTTTGATTTTCTGTTCTTCTGTTAGTTTGCTGAGAATGATGGTTTCCAGCTTCATCCATTTTCCTACAAAGGACATAAACTCATCCTTTTTTATGGTTGCATAGTATTCCATGGTGTATATGTGCCACATTTTCTTTATGGAGTCTATCATTGATGGACTTTTGGGTTGGTTCCAAGTCTTTGCTATTGTGAACAGTGCTGCAATAAACATACATGTGCATGTGTCTTTATAGTAGAATGATTTATAATCCTTTGGGTATATACCCAGTAATAGGATTGTTGGGTCAAATGGTATTTCTAGTTCTAGATCCTGGAGGAATTGCTGCACTGTCTTCCACAATGGTTGAACTAATTTACACTCCCACCAACAGTGTAAAAGTGTTTCTGTTTCTCCACATCCTCTCCAGCATCTGTTGTTTCCTGACTTTTAATGATCGCCATTCTAACTGGCGTGAGATGGTATCTCCTTGTGGTTTTGATTTGCATTTCTCTAATGTAATATATCTTAAATTCCAGCTAAATAAGATGAAGTTATCAGTATGCTTCCATTTTTTTCTCCAAATTTTCAACCAATTCACTTCTCAATTTTAGTGAGAGATCTCATTCCAATATTGTGAAGAGTTATAGCCTTTTCACGTGATTCTGTAACCATAACCGCACATTTGTGTTAGTCTCAAGCCTATGGTTACATTCAATCAATATTCCCCACCATATTTTTCCCACTCTTACTTGGATAAAGTCTTAATCTAATTGTTTCTTCTTTTTCAAAAATGGTTATACGAACAACATTTTTGTTTAAAAATGTCTATTGGAGAATGGCCAGGTATAATTTTTTCTTAAGTGGCACTTTCTTTCCTTTCATAATTTATAGGCAATGGCCAATTACTTTCTTGTACTAAGTGTTGACTCAGAAGGTTTGGGACTAGTCTAATCTTGAATCTCTCCTTTAATGGCTTTTGTAGGGTAGTCTCAATTTATGCCTGTTGTTTAGGCATAATGATCTATAACATCTATTCTCAAAAGGTTGGAAGTTACATGATATATTCAGCCTATATTTGAGTGATTTGATGTTATTTCTTGGCTATCACAATAAAATTTATGTTTCAAGTCCAGTAATTTTGCTAGAATATGTCCCAATTTGACCATTTTGTATAATTTTTCCCCTTGAGATATGATGTGCCCTTTCAATCAGTAAAGTGTCTTCTCCTCCTCTTCCTCTCCTCCTCTTCCTCTTTCTTCATCACTTTTTTACTAGTTAAATTTAGTTTCTCACCTTTCTCATTTTGGTTCATTATATCCCTTACTGAAATTTTAGGTGTGTCTATTCTTAGTGATGTTTCCAGTTTTATCTTTGTTTCTGTGATTTTCTTTCACTTTATTTCTGGGTTCTGCCAGCTCTTGTTTTATCATCTCTTTCCTAAGCTTTTGCACCTCTGCGTTGTGCTATATAAATAGATGTTTTTAAAAATTATTATTTACTATTTTAATTCATGCAAAATTATGGGTCACAATATTTCATCTGTGGCCTTTTTTTTTTTTTAGCTTTATCTGACATTTTTTTCCCTTTTCTTTTTCTCTCCTTCATCCCCATATTTTATTATCTTAACATTAATCCTGATTTTTCTTGGATCTCTTGGATTATCTTTTGTGGAAATTTTGTGTATGGGAAAATAAATAAAGAGCTGCGTTATAAACTGAAAGAAATTTTCATTATAAGCTAAAGTTCCGAATTTGAGTTCTTTTGTCCATTTCCTTCCTAGCCAGCAAATTAAGAGAAAGGGATATAAAAGGCTATGAGACTGTGAGATGGTTTGGCTCTGTGTCCCCACCCAAATCTCATGTTGAATTGTAATCCCCAATGTTGGGGGAGGGACTGGGTGGGAGGTGATTGGCTCATGGGGGCAGATTTTCCCCTTGCTGTTCTCTTGATAGTGAGTGAGTTCCTATGAGATCTGGGGTTATTTGAAAGTGTGTCACACTTACCCCTTATCTCTCTCTCTGTCTCCTGCCAGCGGTGTGAAGATGTGCCTGCTTCCCCTTCACCTTTTGTCATGATTGTAAGTTTCCTCAGGCCTCCACAGAAGCAGAAGCCTGTACAGCCCACAGAACCATAGGCTGATTAAACCTCCTTTCTTTATAAATTACCCAGTCTCATGTAGTTCCTTATAGAAATGTGAGAATAGACTAATACAGACTGCTTCCTATAAATTTGGCTTATCTAACAGATCATTTATTCAGCCTTACCTCCTCCACTTCTTGGTAGTAAATCAGGTCCAGGGATGCTCCTGTCATGATCCCATAGACCTGTTTCCTTCTATTACAAGAAACTGGATTCTGCTTTTGCAGCTTAGAGAGTATATATTCCAGCTTGGAGAAATGTCCTTTGGGACCAGCCCTTCTGAGAGTTATAGCACAGGCATCCTCTCTCCTCAAGCTCCTGCACTCTTCCTTGGTTGTCACTGCTTTTGGTAGTCTTTACATTGGTATTATCATTTGAGTTTCCACTGTCTATTAGGTTCACAAAAAATGGGATCCCTCTTTCATATACTCTTTATCACTTTTTGAGTGCTTTAAGAGAGCAGGTAGAGAAAATCATGCTATCGTCTTCAAACAGAAATTCCTTTTCCGTAGGTTTGATATGAAGTATTTTAATTCCAATTTTGCCATAATTATTTTATAAATTTTATTTTAATTTTCTCTTTAGTTGATTTTTAGAAGTGAATTTTAAAATTTCAAGGTATAAGGGCTCCCCCAGTGGTATGTGCAAATGTGCATGTGTTAGTAGGGGATGGACTTTTGTTTTCATTTCTAATTGCAGTAGATTTTGTATCAGTACAATGCGCTTACTGACTGCCCCACTGGAGCTCCTAATTGTATTAGATTTTGGATTTGCTGAGACTTCCTTTCTAGTCTAGCACATGATGAAATTTACATGAGTGATTGAAAAAATACTGCATGTACATTAGTTAAGCTTAACAACGATCTTATTACGATCGTTGATTTTAAAATTCAAGTTTCCTACCAGAATTGTGGACTCAACAATTTCTCCTTGATGTTCTATAGGTTTTTCTTGTTTTATATATTTTGAAGATCTATTATTGGGTAAATAAATGTTAATAACTATCAAATCTTCTGGTACTTTTCCTTTTGTCATTAAATAGCCTTTTAATTTCTATTAAATTCCATTTGAATTCTATTTTTTCTTATGCTAACGTGGCAACAATAGCTTTCTCTTGTTTGGTATATTTATCTGATCTTTATCTTTATTCATCTCATGTCTTTTTTTTTTTAGTTTAGTACAAGAATCAGTGAAAAATACATGAAAATGATGAAACTTTTATATTATAGTGTATGTTTTACAAAGCAATATGGGAGAAAAAAATAATAAGTGAAAGTACTTTTATACTCCAGTGGATAATATACAAAACAACAAATTATGGTCTCTTTCTAGCGTTAAAATTATAAGAACATTTAAAAATCCCAAGACATGGATATTATTGCAAAGAAAGGGCTGAATAAGCACTCATAGTCATTTGGCACAACACTTCCTGCATACACCTCCCAGCTAAGTCTATTGTCCAAATTCATATTTTTTTAATACATTTAGATTCTTACAGGTCTAAAATTAAAAATTCAGTGTTAATCTTACTTTACTTTTCCAATTAAGAGAACTACTATGTGTCAGATTAGCATTAAGTGTAATTGTACTTGAAATCAATAGAATTGTGGAAAATAGGCAAATTACAAATTCCTTGTAAGAGAAGTTTTTCACTTGGAGAGAAATTTGATGCCACAGTTTTGTAATTAAACTAATTCAAGTTTAAATAGTTCAAACTTACATTATAAGTTTTAAACTTTCAGAAAAAAGGATAGTCAGATTAGCAAGTGAAGGCAAAAGAGCATCTGCTGAATTACATCCAGAAACGCTTATATGATAGGACAAGAAGCATGAGCTAAGTAGTCTTAGATGAAGGTAATTAGCAATTAATAACAAAAAATAGTGAAAATAGCAGATCAAATGACTTCAAAAGGTCTACTTTTGTTTAAATTTGTTTTTATTTCTATACCACTTTTGTATCACATGTATCTATTACTATTGCTATAATTTGGATATATAATCCCTCCAAGCCTTATGCTGAAATTTCATCCCCAATGTTGGAGGTGGGGTCTACTGAGAAGTGTTTGGGTAATGGGAGCAGATTCCATAAGGGTATGAATAGTTTGGTGCCATCCTCACTTTAATAAGTGAGTTTTGGCCGGGTGCGGTAGCTCACGCTTGTAATCCCAGCGCTTTGGGAGGCCGAGGTGGGCGGATCACGAGGTCAGGAGATCGAGACCATGGTGAAACCCCGTCTCTACTAAAAATACAAAAAAATTAGCCGGGCATGGTGGCGGGCGCCTGTAGTCCCAGCTACTCGGAGAGGCTGAGGCGGGAGAATGGCGTGAACCCGGGAGGCGGAGCTTGCAGTGAGCCAGTGAGCCGAGATTGCGCCACTGCACTCCAGCCTGGGCGACAGAGCGAGACTCCGTCTCAAAAAAAAAAAAAAAGTAAGTGAGTTTTTACTTTAATAGTTTCTGTTAGAGCTGATTATATAAAACATCCCAGTGCCTCCCTCCTTTCTCTTTCTCTTTCTTCCTCTCTTGCTATGTGATCTCTGCACATTGACTCTTCTCCTTCACCTTCCACCATGTGTAGAAGTAGCCTGAAGCCCTCACCAGATGTAGATGCTGGTGCCATGATCCTTGTACAGCCTAAAGCACTGTGAACCAAACAAATCTTTTTTCTTTCTAAATTACCCAGCCCCAGGTATTTCTTTATAGTAACACAGACTAAGACAATTATTCATACCAATAGTTTATTCTTAAGAACAACATTTATTTCAGTGAAATGGCATTACTTTTCAACTATTGAAAAGTAGTCTTAAGAGAATATGACATACACTTTCCAGAATTGACAATCCCAAGTCATAGAAACAAAATTCTGGAGAGAAATCATTAAGCTCTGTAGTAAATGTAACTACAGGAATATGTATTTAAAAAATATATATTCATTGTATGATCCCATTCATTTAAAAAGTAGATGGATTGTTTCTTTAAAACTATTTGGCCAGGTATGGCTCATGCCTATAATGCCAGCACTTTGGAGGGCTGAGGCAGGTGAGTTGCTTGTGATCAGAGGTTTGAGACCAGCCTGGGCAACATGGTGAGACCCTGTCTCTACTAAAAATACAAAAAAAAAAAAAAAGCCAGGCATGGTGGTGCACACCTATGGTCACAGCTACTCAGGAAGCTAAGGTGGAAGGATCGCTTGAGCCCAGGGGCAGAGGTTGCAGTGAGCTGAGATTGCAAAACCACTGCACTCCAGCCTGGGTGACAGAGCAAGACCCTGTCTCAAAAAAAAAAATTATTTGAAAATTTAGTAACGTGTAAGTTTAAAAATAGTCACTAATAATCCTGTCATCCAGGGATAACTATTAAGTTTTTTTGTCTATATTCTCACAATTCTTTATATATATATATTTGGCTTTTCACTACTATAAATAATTCTTAAATGAATATATTTTGAATTCATTCTTTTTCCCATAGGTCTAAATTCTTAAGATTGATATTATTGACCCAAATGACATGATAATATTTACAGCTTCAATAAGTATTATCAAATTGCTTTTTAGAAAGTTACTCTACTTGGCTGGGCGCGGTGGCTCACTCCTGTAATCCCAGCACTTTGGGAGGCCGAGGCAGGTGGATCACGAGGTCAAGAGATGGAGACCATCCTGGCCAACATGGTGAAAACCTGTTTCTACTAAAAATACAAAAATAACTGAGTGTGATGGCATGTGCCTGTAGTCCTAGCTACTGGAGAGGCTGAGGCAGGAGTATCGCTTGAACCCGCGATGCGGATCCTGCTGTGAGCTGA
This sequence comes from Symphalangus syndactylus, assembly GCF_028878055.3. Classification (NCBI taxonomy): domain Eukaryota; kingdom Metazoa; phylum Chordata; class Mammalia; order Primates; family Hylobatidae; genus Symphalangus; species Symphalangus syndactylus. The sequence continues at coordinate 44,259,087 of NC_072432.2, forward strand.
GATTGTGCCACTGCACTCCAGCCTGGCAACAGAGCGAGACTTTGTCTCAAAAAAAAAAAAAAAGAGAAAGTTACTTGACTTAATCTTCCACCATAAAGGTATGCATTTGCTCCTTTCAGCTTATATTTGATAGCTTTAAATGCTGTCATTTGGAGATATTTGTTTATTTGAATCATGAAATGTAGTATATTGTGTCAGAGGCAGCCAGTCACCATTAAAATATATTCTTCCCATCTTCTGCAGCAAAAATTCATACTTCCCTTCTTGTACATATGGCTGCTCAGCTACTGGCTTCTTTTCCCAACCACCATGCAGCTACGTTTCACTTTGTGCATAGTATGCAATGCAAGCAAAATGTGCCTCTTAACAGATTTTGGCCTTAAAACATGGAATGCCTGCTTTCTCATTTTTTTTCACCTGTCTGAGAACTGGAACATAGATTATCCTTGATGATGTGTTGGAAGAACTACAAGGTGGAAGGAAATGTGGTCCCTGAATGATAGTGAGAAGTAAAACCACTCAGCTGGCTTGGACTGCTCACTCATGACTGTTACATGGGATAAAAATACATGTCTATGTTTTTTAAGCCACTATATTTTGGAGACTGTTTATTTCTGTAGCCTAGCTTTTGCTCTAAATTATAAACTCATTTATTAATATTTTGTTTTGAGTTGTTTGCTGGATTTATTTTGTCAGATTCTTTCTTGTGCTAAATGGGTTTGAAATGACTTTGTACATTAAGGCAAATAATCTTCTTGTACATAACTTCATTTGCCTTCAAATTCAATTTAGACAATTATATTTCTCATATTGGCATAATGAGCAATGCATTTCTTCATTTTACTTAGTGAAATTTTCTGTGCTAATATACATAATACTGTTAACTAGAATACTGAAGTAAATATTCTCTTTCTGCTTCTGCCATTAACTCATCTGTAAAATTAATTTCCAAGCCCTCTTCTAATCCTATAAGTCCATGATTCATAATAGTTTTCATCATTGGAAAATTATAGGAATACGAAATCTAAGAGTTGCAATCTTAAACTACAAGAAGAAATAGGTAAGTACAAGCTGAGCACCCATAATCTAAAAATTTGAAATCTGAAATGCTCCAAAATCTGAAACATTTTGAGAGGGGACAAGATGCCACAAATGGAAAATTCTATACCTGACCTCATGTGATGAGTGGTAGTCACAACTTTGTTTCATGTACAAAATTATTTAAAATATTGCATAAAATTATCTTCAGCTATATGAATAGGATGTATAAAAAATAAATTTCATGTTTACAATTGGGTAATCCCAAGATGTCTCATTATGTGTATGCAAATATTCCCAAATCTGAAATACTTCTGGTCCCAGGCATTTTGGATAAAAAATATTCAGTCTGTATTATAGATTACCTAACTATTTTTGAAATTTCTGTATTTTTTGCTACATTTCTTAAGAGATTGACCATCTCTTCCTCTCTCTTTTAAAACTGTCAAATAGGATCAAAGGTCAGAAAAATATTAAAAATCAAGGACAAAAGAATTAGAAATGAGACTACAGCATACGGAAGATCTCAGTAAATGTCTGGAAGCTGTAAATTCGATGGAAGAAAGGTAACTGAATAAGTTGAATTACCATCTAAATGCTTATAGTTGGGGGCCTACTGATGTAAGCCAATCACTGTGCAGAGCCTATAAGAGACTCATCAATTGGAAGGCCTAGGTGTTATGGATAATGTCATGCTTTCTTTAGCTTGCTGCAACAAACTTCCATAGGCTTGTGTTTTGTAAACACGGAAATTTATTTCTCACAGTTCTAGAGGCTGGGAATTCCAAGATCAGGACACAGGCAGATTCAGTGTCTGATAAGGGCCCACTTCCTCGTTCATCTTGATGTGTTCTCAAGTGAATGGGGTGAGGAAGCTCTCTAGGGTCCTTTTATAAGGGCATCAATATCATTTATGAAGGCTTTTCCCTCATGATCTAATTATCTACCAAAGGTCCTACCTCCTACTACATCACATTGGGGGTTAGGATTCCAACATCAAAATTTGGGGGGAACACATACATTCAGTTTATAGCAGAGAGCAATGATAGATCTTCCTCAACTCTCTAGAGACTATTGTTTTATTCAGGAGAAGGGGACACTAGGCATTTAGGAACACAGGAATGAGGTAAGCAGCTGAAAACATGGTTTTTGGTGAAAGCCTTTATACCCCACTGTGAGATCCTTAATCACCTCTTTCATTTCTGGAATTTCTGAAGTAATGTATCTAGGCAGGAAGTTCTGAATGACCCTAGAGAAAATACCAAGTATTCAAATTTGAATTTCTTTCCATGAAAAGTGCCATACATAATGAAAACCCATTTCATGGCCTACCATCATAAACTTTCAGAACAATAGGAATAAAGAAAAAAATTCTAAAGTTTTCGTAAAGATAAAACAGGTCACAGTTTATGGGCCAGGCACGGTGGCTCATGCCTGTAATCCCAGCACTTTGGGAGGCTGAGGCGGGCGGATCATGGGGTCAGGAGATCGAGACCATCCTGGCTAATACAGTGAAACCCCGTCTCTACTAAAAATACAAAAAAATTAGCCAGGTATTGTAGCGGGCACCTGTAGTCCCAGCTACTCAGGAAGCTGAGGCAGGAGAATGGCGTGAACCCCGGAGGTGGAGCTTGCAGTCAGCCGAGATTGAGCCACTGCACTCCAGCCTGGGCGACAGAGTGGGACTCCATCTCAAGCAAACAAACAAACAAACAAACAAAAAACAAAAAAGTCACGGTTTATGTTATTGTATATTGCAGAATTTCCTTCTTTTTCTAAGGCTTAATAGTATTCCAGTGTGTCACATCTTCATTATCTATTTACCTTACAATGAAAATATATGTTGTTTCCACATCTTGGCTATTGTGAATAATGCTATAATGAATATAGGAATGCTAATATATCCTCAACATTCTGACTTCAATTCTTTTGAATAAATATCCAGAAGCTGAGTTAGATGGTAGTGATCTTTGTAAGTTTTTGAGGTACCCCTATACTGTTTTCTATAGTGGCTGCACCACTTTGCATTTCCCCCAACGGCGTGCGAGGGTTCCAGTATCTCCCTATCCTTGACAATATTTATTGTCTTTTTTTTTTTAAACCACGAACTTGATAGGTGTGGGGTGACATCTTACTGTGGTTTTGACTTGCATTTCCCTAATGTTTAGTGATGTTGGGCATTTTTTCATATATCTGTTGGCCATTTGTCTGTCTTCTTCGGAGAAATATCTATTCAAGTCCTTAGCCCAATTTTTAATAGAGTTATTCATTTTTTAACTATTGAGTCATATTTATTCCTCATATATTTTGGTGTTTAACTCTTTATCAAGTACATGGCCTGTAAATATTTTCTCCAATTCTATAGGTTATCTTTTTAGTCTCTTAATTGTTTCCTTTGCTGTGCAAGAGTGTTTTGCTTTAATTTAGTCCCACTTGTTTATTTTTGTTTCTGTTGACTGTGCTTTTGGTATAATATCCATTAAATCATTGCCAAGACCAATGTTATAAAGGTTTTCTGCCTCATTTTCTTAAGTTTTCAGTCTTTTGTTAAAGTCTTTAGTCCATTGTGAGTTAATTATTTTGTTAATTTTTTGATGAAGGTGTTCTGCTACATTTTCTCAAGTTTTCAGTCCTTTGTTAAAGTCTTTAATCCATTGTGAGTTAATTTTTTTGTAATTTTTGTCATGAAGTTATTCTGCTAAATTTTCTTAAGTTTTCAGTCTTTTGTTAAAGTCTTTAATCCATTTGGAGTTAATTTTTTTTGGTATGGTGTAAGAATCCAATTTCATTCTTTTGCATGAGGATATCTGGTTTTCCCAACACCACTTGTTGATGAGATGATTCTTTCCCCATTGTTCATTATTGGCATCACTGTTGAAGATCAGTTGCATATATGCATGGATTTAATTCTAGGCTCTCCATTCGGTTCCATTGGTCTATATGTCAATCTTTATGCCAATATTATACTGTTTTGATTTTTGTAGTTTTGTAAAATATTTTGAAATCAGAAAGTATTGCCTCAAGCTTTGTTCTTCTTTCTCAAGATTTATCCAGCCATTTGTGAACTTTTTGTGTGTGGGTTCCATATAAATTTTGAATTGTTTTTTCCATTTCTGTAAAAAGTCATTGGAATTTTGATAATGATTGCACAAAATCTGTAAATAACTCTGGGAAGAATGGACATTTTAACAATATTAAGTGTTCCAATAGATAATCATGACCTGTCTTTCCATTTGGTTACATTTTGTTTAATTTCTTTCATTAATGTCTTGTAGGTTGCAGCACACGTCTTTTATCTCCTTAGTTAAGTTTATTCCTAGATATTTTATTATTTTGATGCTATTGTAAATGTAATTTTTCCTAGTTTTGTTTTCAGAAATTTTGTTATTAGTGTATAGAAATGCAACTCATTTTTGTATGTCCATTTTGTATCCTACAACTTTACTGAATTCGTTTATTAGTTCTAAGAATTTTTATGGAGTCCTTAGGATTTTCTACATATAGAATCATGTAATCTACCAACAGGGATAATTTTACTTCTTTATTTCAGATTTCAATGTCTTTTATTCCTTTTTCTTGCCTAATTGTTCTGGCTAGGACTTCTAGTACTATATCAAAAAGAAGTAGGAAAAGTGGACACCTTTGCTTTATTTCTGATCTTAGAGAAAACACTCTCTGTTTTTTACCATTAAGTATAATGTTAGCTTGTCATTAAGTATAATGTATGCTTGTCATGTATGGCCTTTATTATGTTGAGGTAATTTCCTCCTATTCTTAGTTTATTAAGAGTTTTTATCATTAAGTGTGCTTAATTTTGGCTGATGCTTTTTCTGCATCTATTAAGACAATTGTGATATTCATTTTTTTTCTGTTAATGTTGTGTAATGCATTAATTGATTTTCATATGTTGAATCTCCCTTGCATCCTAGAGATAAGTCTCAATTGATCACGGTGTGTGATCCTTTTAATGTGCTCTTGGATTCCATTTGCTAGTAGTTTTTAAAGGATTTTTGCATCTATATTCATCAGGGATATTGGTCTGTAGTTTTCTTATGGTGTCTTTGTTGGGCTTTGGTGTCAGGGCAATGCTGGTCTCATAAAATTAGTTTGGAAGTGTTCCCTCCTCTTCAATTTTTAAGAAGAGCTTAAGAAATATTTGTGCTAATTCTTTAAATGATTGGTAGAATTCACCAATTAATCCATCAGGTCTTGGGCTTTCGTTTTTTCGATTGGGAGGATTATCAATTCAATCTCCATACTAGTTATAGGTCTGCTCAGATTTTGTTTCTTTATGATTTAGTCTTGGTAGGTTGTATGTTTCTAGGAATTTATTCATTTCTTTTTGGCTCTCCACTGTGCTGGCATGTAATTGTTCAGAATAGTATCTTATGCTTCTTTTATATCTATGATATTGATTGTAATGTTTCTTCTTTCATTGATGATTTTATTTATGAGTCCTCTCTTTTTTTTCTTAGTTTGGATAACAGGTTATTAATTTTCTCTCTTCAAAAAACCAAGTCTTAGTTTCATTGCTTATTTTTCTGTTTTCTCTACTCCAATTTTTGTTATTTCCTTCCTTTTATTAACTTTTGACTTAGTTTGTTCTTTTTCTATTTCCTTAAGGTGTAAAGTTAGGTTACACATTTGAGATCTTTCTTTTTTAAAAATGCAGGCATTTATAACTATGAACTTCCTTCTTAGCACTGATTTTGCATCCCATAAGTTTTGGTATGCTGTGTTTTGTTTTCATTTGTCTTGAAGTATGTTCAAATTTTCTTTTGATTTCCTTTTTGACTCAATGGTCATTCATGAGTGTGTTGTTAATCTCCGCATATTTGTGAATTTTTCAGTTTTCCTCCTGTTATTGATCTCTAGTTTTATTTCATTGTGGTCAGAAAAGATACTTGATATAATTTCAATCTTTTAAAAATTTTGAAGTCTTGTTTTGTGAACTAACATGTAATCCACCTTGGAAATAAATTTATGTGTGCTTGAAAAGAATGTGTATTATGCTGCTGTTGAATGAAATGTTCTGTATAGGTCTACTATGTCCATTTGGTCTATGGTGTTATTCAAGACCTCTGTTTTCTTATTGATCTTCTAACTGGATGTTATGTCCATTATTGAAAGTGGGATATTGAACTCTCCTACTGTTATTTTATTGCTGTCTATTTCTGTCTTCAATTCTGTCAATGTTTGATTTATATATTTGACTGCTCTGATGTGAACCAGTCCCTTACCTTCCCTAGGTGAAACTGGGAGCTGAGAGTCTCTTCCCAATTGAAAGGTGCTTGATTCGGGGCAGGATCTGTAGTGAGAGGGTGTCCTGGATCTCCCTACTGGTTTTGGCAAATCTGGTTTTACATTCTCCTGGGGTACAAAAACCTTTAAATTAATTCTTGATTTCTCACAAAGGAAATTTGTCCATGAATTGTTGCTCAATTGGTGTATTTGGAGGAGAGTTCAGGCTTCCTACTCCACCACGTTGCTGATGTCACTCCTCAATAACTCCAATACAGCTTTATTTTTAAACTATGAATGTGGATTTCTGTAATAAAATAAAGTTAATTATAGACATGGATATACCAATATTTTGTATTTAGTTTCCAAAAATTCTTTTGAAGTCATCTTTTTAGCTTAAAATCATTGCCTATCCATTCAAAAGTTATTGCAATGTAACAGCAAGAGCAATGGAGCTATATTTTAAAATGTCTGTTTTAGTCCATTTTGTGCTACTATAACAGAATATCTGAGACTGGGTAATTTATAATGAACAGAAATGTATTGATTCTTAGTTCTGGAGGCTGGGAAGCCCATGATCAGGGGGATGGCATCTTGTGAGGGCCTTCTTGCTGTGTCATTCCATGGCACAAAGGCAAGGAGAGGGCAAGAGGGAGCAAGAGAATAAACTCACTCTTGAGACCTTTCATAATTGACATTAATTTTTTCATGAAGGGGGTTCTGTCATGACCCAGACATCTCCCATTAGGCCCCACTTCCCAATACTGTTGCAATGGAGATTACTTTTCCAACACATGTTTTTTTGAAGACACACTCAAACCATAGCAATATCTTAGGTAGACTTCAAACTTTTAAAAATATTCATCTTAGGTCAAACACTATTTTTTTTGTTTTTTTCTAAAACTTTATCAATATTTCACTATTGCTTCACCACTGGTTTTCAGTGAATGTTGAAACAACAACTCAAGTTCATAAAGTTCTTGGTAACTTGTCTCCTTATTCCATGTAAAGTGGTAAATAAATGTTTTTCTTCTTTTCTTTTTTTTTGAGATGGAGTCTTGCCCAGGCTGGAGGGCAATCACACAATCTTGGCTCCCTGCAACCTCCGCCTCCTGGGTTCAAGCGATTCTCCCGCCTCATCCTCCTGAGTAGCTGGGATTACAGGCATGCACCACCATGCCCGGCTGATTTTTGTATTTTTAGTAGAGACGGGGTTTCACCATGTTGGCTAGGCTGGTCTCAAACTCCTGACCTCAAGTGATCCACCTGCCTCAGCCTCCTAAAGTGCTGGGATTACAGGCATGAGCCACTGCACCCAGCTGTAAATAAATGTTTTAACGAATAAAGGTTCACTCTAAACAGAATCAAAGGGAGTTGTGTATCTGATTTTTTTTGAAATTTTAATGTAATTATTTTATTTTATTTATAATTTTAATTTTAGATTAATGGAGTACGTATGCAGGCATTTTACATGGGTATATTGCATGATGCTAAGGTTTGGGGAACTATTGATCCTGTCGCTTAGTTAGTGAACATAGTACCCAGCAGTTAGGCTTTCAACCGTTGTCCCCTTTCCTCCCTCCTCCTCTCTAGTAGTCCAGTGTCTATTGTTGCCATCTTTATGTCCATGAGTACCCAATGTTTAGCTACCACTTATAAGTGAGAACATGTGGTATTTGATTTTCTGTTCCTGTGTTAATTCACTTAGGATAATGGCCTCTAGCTCCATATATGTTGTGCAAAGGACTTGATTTTATACTTTTTTATGGCTATGTAGTATTCCATGGTGTGTATATATATCACATTTTCTTTATCTCATCCATCATTGATGGGCATGTAGGTTGATTCCATGTCTTTGCTATTGTGAATAGTGCTGCCATGAATATGTAAGTGTGTGTGTCTTTTTGGTAGAACAATTCATTTTACTTTAGGTAGATACCCAGTAATGGGATTGCTGGTTTGAATGATGGTTCTGTTTTAAGTTCTTTGAGAAATCTCCAGTCTGCTTTCCATAGTGGCTGAACTAATTTACATTCCCATCAACAGTGTGTAAGCATTCTCTTTTTTCTGCAGCCTTGCCAGCATCTGTTATTTGGCTTTTTAATAATAGCCATTGTGATTGGTGTGAGATGGTATCTCATTGTGGTTTTGATTTGCATTTCTCTGATGATTAGCAATGTTGAACATTTTTTCATATGTTTGTTGGCTTCTTGAATGTCTTTTTTTGAGAAATGAAAAGAATTTTTTTCGCCCTTTGCCCTTGCCCTTGTTAACAGAGTTATTTGTTTTTGCTTATTGAATTGTTTCTTATAGATTCTGAATATTAGACTATTTTTAGGTGCATAGTTTGCAAATATTTTCTCCCATTCTGTAGGTTTTCTGTTTACTCTGTTGATAGTTCCTTTTACTGTGCAGTAGCTCTTTAGTTTGATTAGGTGCCACTTGTCAATTTTTCTTTTTGTTGCAATTGCTCTTGAGGACTTAGTCATAAACTATTTCCCAAAGCTGATGTCCAGAATGGTGTTTCCCAGATTTTCTTCTAAGATTGTTATAGTTTGAGGTCTTACATTTAAATATTTAATCCATCTCAAGTTAATTCTTGTATGTGGTGGAAGGCAGTGGTCCAGTTTCATTCTTCTGCTTATGGCTAGCCAGTTATTCCTTGTCATTTATTGAATAGGGAGCCCTTTCCCGATTGCTTATTTTTGTTGATTTTGTTGGTTATAGGTATGCAGCTTTATTTATGGTTTCTCTATTCTGTTCCATTGGTCTATGTATCTGTTTTTATACCAATACCAAACTGTTTTGTTTACTGTTGCCTTATAGTATAGTTTGAAGTCAGGTAATTGAATGCCTATAGCTTTGTTCTTTTTGCTTAGGATTGCTTTGGCTGTTTGGGCTCTTTTTCGGTTCCATATGAATTTTAAAATAGTTTTTTCTAATTCTGTGAAAAATTACATAGTAGTAAATCTGTAGCTTGCTTTGGGCAGTATGTGCATTTTAATTATATTGATTCTTCCAACCCATGAGCATGGAATGTTTCCCATTTGTTTGTATCATCTATAATTTCTTTCAGCAGTGTTAGAGATCTTTCACCTCTTTGGTTAGATGTATTCCTTGGTATTTTATTTTCTTGTGTGACTATTATAAATGTCATTGCGTTCTTGACTTGACTTTCAACTTGAATATTAGTATATAAAAATGCTACTGATTTTTGTACATTGATTTTGTACCCTGAAAATTACCGAAGTTGTTTATCAGTTCCAGGAGCCTTTGGGCAGAGTCTTTAGGGTTTTCTGGATATAGAATCATATCAGTGAAGAGAGGTAGCTTGACTTCTTCTTTTCTTATTTTGGTGCCTTTCATTTCATTCTCTTTCCTGATTGCTCTGGGTTGCACTTTCAGTACTATTTTGAACAAAAGTGTTGAGAGTTACCATCCTTGTCTTGTTCTAGTTCTCAAGGGAAATGTTTCCAGTATTTACCTTTTCAATATGATGTTGGCTTTGGATTTGTGATAGATGGCTCTTATTATTTTGAGGTATGTTCTTCAATGCCTAGTTTATTGAGGGTTTTTATCATGATAGGACATTCGATTTTATTACAAGCTTTTTCTGTGTCTATTGAGATGCTGTATCTCATTCTTATTATTTGGGCATAACTTTCATAACTTTTAACAATTGTTAAATTACTTGCTCTTTCTTCCAATCCTTTGTTCTCTAGAATCTTGCTATGCTTCCTGAATAGAATATCTTTTCCACTATTTCCCTCTTGATCCATATTTATGCCTCTCTTAAACATCCATTTAAATAAATTTTCTTCATCAAGTTCACTTGAATAGCTCTACTCCACACTGATCATTCCATTATTCCATTTCTCTTAGCACTGATGTTCTGTATTACATTAATTTGTATCTGTTTTCATGTCATCTTTGCATGTGTTGTTATGTCTTTTCATCTGCATTTTGTTCCCCTATTATATTGTAAATTCCCTGAGAATGAAGACAATGTCTTTAACTTCGTTTGCATATCTCCATGGCATCCAGTAGAGAATGTCATCAGAAAGCAGCACTCATTAAATCAAATTTTCACTGACAAAAATCATGCCTAGGCTGAAAAAATATGGCTTGTGCACACTCAGTATAGTTGTTACACATGTTTTCTCTTAAGAGGTCTTTGAGAAATATACATACACAATATTATGTAGAAAATACATGGCTAATGGCTTCATTAAATGCTTGCAAGCCAGTGTACTACAATATGAAAATTTTTAAGTGGCTTGTAACAAAATATCATTGATTTATATATATATAAATGCAAAGTTTAGAGAAATAATATTAATTTATTCTTTTCAATAATATTCAAAATAAACAACAAAATTTTGTATTATATTCTTTCCCCCATCTTAAAAAGTTATGTTAGCCTGACTTTATATATTTATACAAAAATGTATATTAGAAATTATGGAATTACTAACAGACTTGGCTTTCTGTGGTTTCCAGAATATATAGATAACCTCTTTAATTTTATTTTTTAGAAACTTGCCTAAACTTTCCTTTTTAATCTCATCAAAATTATGTAAAATTCTGAGCTCCAGAATTTTTCTTATTATTTTCTAAACATAGAGATTTTAAAATATTAAAGCTGGAAGAGTTTATTAAGTTCAAACAATTTCCAAATATGGTAGAGTAAAAGAATCAAGAAGGAATTAAAACTGAAAATCTCAATCCCCATTCCTAGCAATTATCACTTACGAGGCAGGGCCTAGAAGTCTATAATTTAACAAGCACCCTATGTGTTTCTAATGTGTTAGGAAATCCATGATTTAGTTCAGTCTCTTCATTGTAGATATAAATAAATGACAGTATACATGCACATGTATATTGTGTGTGTATATGTATGGATGCATTGTTAATGTCATGCTGGTGCTCTAAAATTCTAACTTCTGAGCCCCTTCCTCCCACATCCTCCATATTTGTGACGTAGTGCCAACTGTATCTTTAGGCAGTCCCATTTTCAAGGCTTTGCATACATTCTTTCCCACCTGGAATGTCCTCTCTTCCTCTCTGCCAAATCAAAGTCTTTAAGATACATATCTACTATGATGCTTTCTCTGATCTTTTGTTCATACAGCCATCGTTCTTCACTAAATTCCTTGTTGAACCATTTATCTGACACTATTCATGTTTCCTTGGCATGAAAATTATTTGTGGATAATATTGAATTCTACTCTGGCCTGTTACCATCAAGCTTATTAGAAATTCTACCATTGAGAAAATACACCTAGTAATGGCAAATAAGTCCCTACTTATTTTAGGTGTTTTAACGATCAGACAATTGCATTAATAAACTGATGTAATCTGAAAGTACCCTGAGGTCTCAGTTTCTTAGAAAAGTAATTCTCAAACTTTAACGCACGGGCAAATCACCTATAGTTGGAATCTTAGTCTGGTCTGATGGTAGTTTAATATACACTCATATTGCATTATTATTATTTAGCTTTTGTTTTGATTTTTTTCTCTCATTAAATCTAACAAGGAGTTTTATCTTTTCCATATCCTCCATAGCAGCTAGTGTATCATATACATAATAAATTATTTATGAATAAATTCATCAAAAACTACTACATAACTTTCTGATTTTAAATTTTTTTGTTAAAGAACACTTTTTTTTTTTTTTTCAACTTTTATATTAAGTTCAGGTGTCCATATGCAGGATGTGTTACACAGGTAAATGTGTGCCATGGTGGTTTGCTGCACAGATCATCCCAATTCATAGGTATCAAGCCCAGCATCCATTAGCTATTCTTCCTGATGCTCTCCCTCCTCCTACCCCCTACCCTCTGACAGGCCCTGGTGTGTGTTGTTTCCCCCCACCACGTGTCCATGTGTTCTCATCATTCAGCTCCCAATTATAAATGAGAACACCCAGTATTTAGTTTCCTGTTCCTGTGTTAGTTTGCTGAGGATAATGGCCTCCAGCTTCATCCATGTCCCTGCAAAGGACATGATCTTGTTCCTTTTTATGGGTGCATAGTATTCCATGATGTATATGTACCACATTTTCTTTATCCAGTCTATCATTGATGGGCATTTAGGTTGATTCCATGTCTTCGTTACTGTGAATAGTGCTGCAATGAACATATCATGTATCTTTGTAAAAGAATGACTCATATTCCTTTGGGTATATACCCAGTAATGGGACTGCTGGGTCAAATGATATTTCTGCCTCTAGGTCTTTGAGGAATTGCCACACTGTTTTCCACAATGGTTGAATTATTTTACACTCCCACCAACAGTGTAAAAGCGTTCCTTTTTCTTCACAACCTTGCCAGCATCTGTTATTTTTTGACTTTTTAATAATAGCCATTCTGAAGGGCATGAAAGAACACTTAAAGCCTAAGAGTTTGATTAGGAGAAATCTGAAATGCACCATTCTTACTCTTTTGTTTAAGCCAACAATAAAAGGTAAGAAAAGGTAAAATATATCATTCTTATAAAATGGAATACCACAATGTGTGAAGAATGGGTTTTCTTTTGTTACAACAACTTCAGTTCATTTAACTATTTCTATGAAACTTGCCAATTAAATTACCAGAGACTTTACAAAATCAACCACTGTAGGTTTTGGAATTTAGAGTAATATTCATTCATGAAGTATTAATGAGTGAATATTAGAATAAATACTCCTATCTTAACTGGTTTTAGACTTTAACTAAACTATTAGTACATCAGATAGTCCTGTTTCTTAAAAAAAGCTTTGATGGAATCAGTGGTAGAAGACATTCCTCCCTATTGAATGTTGCTGATCAACTTGCATTTTTATAAAAGCATCTTAATGCCATGTTTGACTGTCTGAAGGTTAATTAATCACCAAAGTAGTAGATTATGTTCTATCTGACAAATATGCAAGGTTTTTAAACTATTATAGTAGAAGACACTTAGAGTAGAACTTCCCTTGCCTAATTTCTATGCCTTTCCTTGGCAATAAATTAGATACTTTTGGAGATCCACCAGCTTTTTCGGATTTTTAGGACTCAGCCGTGGACTGTCATAGTTTTCACCAAGAATTTTTTTTTGGATTAGGGCTCGTAATTTTATTTGCTATAATTACAAACATTATTCTTCTTAGTTAATGAACATATGGCTACATCAGTGTAACTTGAATCCATTTATAAATATTCTTTATATAATGTGAAATGTGTAGAGAATAAACAACCAATAAAATTACAGTCATGTATTTTTAAAATTTGCTTTAGCTGCTCACTAAAATGATAAAGCATTAGTTTTGTTTTTAGATTTTATTTTTATTGGGAAACAGTTTTCAATTTACTAGGTAACTTTTTCCCTTGCTTATAATCGTTTTATTAGCTACAATGGACAACATCCCTGAGATACAAGTTTGTATTGTTATCTGATGGTTACTACAGTTAATTTATTTTATGTTTATCTCTGAGCTCAAGTTTAGAGCAATATGCATGCTGGTATAAGTGTCTACAAATTTTCTATATTCTCATGCTATTACCCAAGCACTCTGTTCTATATTTGACAACAGCTTCCTCTAAATCATACTTACATGCTGATTTCTGTATGCCTTCTAGGTGTGAAGTTATAGCACATATTTATTTCTTTCATTAAACACGTGTCCCAAGATAATTTCGTTCTTAACATTCAATGACAAGGAGAGTCCTTGCTCATATGCCTGATTCTACCAGAGTTTTAATCTTGTGCACTTTCCACCTATCCTATTTTCTTTCTTCCCCTGACACAGAAATTCTCTCTTGTTCATAAATGAATTTCATGTTCTCAGGTACAAGGAGGAGTATTAGAAGAAAAATAAAGAACCTGAGAGAGAGGCAACATGGGAGAGGGCTCAGGGCACAAACCCTGCAGTTGTGTGGCCTAAGTAGTAACAGGCTCTGCCATTAATAGTTGCATACCTTAGGAAGTTACTTTCCTTTTTGTGTCTCAGTTGCTCCATCTGTAAAATGGGAATAAAAACAGAATTTACTTCATATGTGTGTTCTACTAATAAAATGAATTGGCATTTGTTAACGCCCTTAGAAGTATGACTGGCATAGAGTGACATATAAATAGATAAACATCAGATATTATGAGTTATTAAAATGAACGATGGAGAAATGACTGATTATGGTTTTAAGACGTCACACCATCTTAAGAATTTGAATCATTTTAATATGGAAACTTGTACAGACAATCAAGGCCCCTATATTTAATACACTTCTTTCCTTTGTTGCTTTAAGTTCTTTATTATACAGTGGTAAACAGATTGCAACAGTTAATTTTGGTACCTCGGAATGGTGGCTAAGAGAGACAAATACTCTTCTCATTGGAAGTCACTAGTCCATCTTGTAAATAAATATGGAAATAATATCTATTACTTTGAGGAATCTCTTGGACAATTCTACAAGATTCTTGGCCTGAAAATTCCTATAAATAACTAACAATTTGCTAATAACTGAGTCATTATGTCAATGTATATCATTATGTGTATCAATGGTTAGCCAACAGTTTGCTAATGAGTGAGTCATTATATCCGGTTATTACTGACACAGGTGAACACCCTTTTCCAAAACCATGCCTTTCTCTCAGGTATGGCAAAGTCTGCAACATTCATGCAAGCATTTTAATACCAGTCCCTGTCTTTTAGACATTTTGCAATCATTTGAAGTAGGTTTCCAAACCAGTGATTCTCTAGAAAAGCATTTTATGAAATGCCAATATGAGTGTCAAAAGTTACAGAGACAGTATAACAAATTTAGGCTGCTTGTTTTCATCTTTTGATTACAGCATTGTATATTCTTTGCCCCCAAAATATATTTTTGTATATAGAAAACAAAAACTATAGCGAAATTTAAATCTCCAATGAGAAAAGCATGACAGCTAAAAAAGACAGTTTAAATTTTTTTTTGGTGAGAGGTAGAGGTCCAGCTTCAGCCTTCTGCATATGGCTAGCCAGTTTTCCCAGCACCATTTATTGAATAGGGAGTCCTTTCCCCATCCCTTGTTTTTGTCAGCCTTGTTGAAGATCAGATAGTTGTAAGTAGGTGGCTTTATTTCTGAGTTTTCTATTCTGTTCCATTGATCTGTGTGTCTGTTTTGTACCATGCTGTTTTGGTTACTGTGGCTTTATAGTAAACTTTGAAGTCCAGTAGTGTGATGCCTCCAGCTTTGTTCTTTTTGCTTAGGATTGCTTTGGTTATTTGGGCTCTTTCTTGGGCCCATATGAATTTTAGAATAGTTTTTCTGATTCTGTGAGAATGATATTATTAGGTTGGTAGGAATAGCATTGAATCTGTATTTTCCTTTAGGCAAAGCAGTTTCTCAAAGAACTTAAAACAGAGCTATGATTTGATACCACAATGCCATTTTATAATATTGATTCTTCCAATCTATAAGCATGGAATGTTTTTTCATTTATTTGCATAATCTCTGATATTTTTCAGCAGTGTTTTATAGCTCTCCTGTAGAGATGTTTCACCTCCTTGGTTAGCTGTATTTCTAGATATTTCATTTTCTTTGTGGTTATTGTAAGTGGGATTGTGTTCTTAATTTCACTCTCAGTCTGGATATTGTTGCTGTATAGAAATGCCACTGATTTTTGTACATTCATTTCATATCCTGAAATTTTGCTAAAGTTGTTTATCAATTCTGGGAGCCTTTTAGCAAAGTCTTTAGGATTTTCTAAGTATAGAATCATCTTGTCAGCGGAGATGGTTTGACTTCTTTTTTTTCTATTTGGGTGTCTTTTATTTCTTTCTCTTGACTCATTGGTCTGGCTAAGACTTCCAGTACTATGTTGAATAGGAATGGTAAGAATGGATATTCTTGTCTTGTTCCAGTTGTCAAGGTTCCAGAATGGTTAGAGATTTTGCCCATTCAGTATAATTTGGCTGTGGGTTTGTGATAGAGGGCCCTTATTATTATGAGGTATGTTTCTTCAATGCCTGGTCCATTGAGGATTTTTATCATGGAGGATGTTGGATTTTATGGAAAGATTTTTCTGTGTCTGTTGAGATGATCACATGGCTTTTGCTTTTGATTCTGTTTATGTGGTGAATCACATTTATTGGTTTGTGTAACTCAAAATGGATTAAAACTTTAAATGTAAGATCTCAAACTATAAAAATCCTGGAAGAAAACCTAGGAATACTCTGCTCAACATTGGCCTTGGCAAGGAATTTTTGGCTAAGTCCCCAAAAGCAATTACAATAAAACCAAAAATAGATGAGTGGGACCTAATTAAACTAAAGAGCTTCTGCACAGCAAAAGAAACTATAAACAGAGCAAACAGACAACCTACAGAATGGCAAAAAATATTTGCAAACTATGCATCCAATAAAGGCCTAATATATAGAATCTATAGGTAACTTACACAAATGAACAAGCTAAAAACAACCACAGTAAAAATGGGCAAAGGACATGAACAGTCACACAGATGCTTCTCAAAAGAAGACATACAAGTGGTCAAGAAACATATGAAAAAAGGCTCATCATCACTAATCATCAGAGAAATGCAAATCAAAACCACAACGAGATATCTTCTTACACCAGTTAGAATGGCTGCTATTAAAAAGTCAAAAAATAACAGATGCTGGTGAGGCTTCAGAGCAAATAGAATGCTTATCCATTGTTGGTGGGAACGTAAATTAGTCTAGCTGCTGTGGAAAGCAGTCTGGAGATTTCTCAAAGAACTTAAAACAGAGCTATGGTTCAACCCCACAATGCCATTACTAAGTATGTATGCCAAAGAAAAATAAATAATTCTACCAAAAAACACATGCACTTGTATGTTCATCACTGTACTACTCACAATAGCAGAGACATGGACTTAATCCAGGTGCCCATCAGTGGTAGACTGGATAAAGAAAATGTGGTACACAGACGCCATGGAATACTATGAAGCCATAAAAATGAATGAAATCATATCCTTTGCAGCAACATGGATGGAGCTGGAGGCCATAATCCTAAACAAATTAACACAGGAACAGAAAACCACATATTCTCACTTCTAAGTGGGAGCTAAACATTAAGCACCCATGGACATAAATATTGGAACAATACACACTGTGGGCTACTAGAGGGTGAAGGAAGGTGGGATGGGTTAAAAAAACTACCTATCAGATACTACGCTCACTATCTGGGTGATGAGATCCATTCTCCAACCTCAGCATCACACAATATTTCCATGTAACAAATCTGCACATGTACCTCCTATATCTAAAATAAAAGTTGAAATTAAAAAAAATTAAGTCAAGAGCAAAAATATACTCTGACTCATAGAAAAATATGCCTTGGATGTGTAAATTTCCGTTTCTTCTCTTGGCAAATTCTATGTTATCCCTACCACTTTATTTTCCTTATGAATGGTCCTATGAATACTAGAAATGCTAAAGGCACACAAATATTTTTCTGTAATTAAAATGTGCAAGACTGTTGTACTGTTGTAATGAAATCCTTTTCAATGATAGGCTTACATACTTATGTTCAATGAAGAGAATGACAACTAATATAAGCTAATTTATACCTTAAATATGTTTGTGGTGCTTTTTGAAAGAAAGAATATGTGTGTATGATATACGAACATCCTCATCAATTTAGTATAAATCCCATAAGCTTGAGGATGAAATCATTTAGCTAGTCCAATAAAGATATTATAATAATACACTGTAACAGTGAACAGTACCTGACTCTACATGCCTTAGTTCATCCCTTAAAGATTAGAAGCTTGAGGATCCATCTGTTAAAAACATATGTATGAAAAGGGATCATGAATGATTAGACTGCTGCCACAAAGCAGGTTAAGGAAATTCTGTAATGACAGGGCCTTAGGCTGAATTTCCAGGGATATGAAGCCACTGATGCTTTTTGACCCTAGTCTATGGGGAACTAAACCTATGCCAGGTATCCCAAGACCATGAGGTAAAGGACTCCTAACTAGGAATGAATCTAATTTTGGTTATAGAAAATCAGTATACTCAAAGAAGCATGAAAGAGACTGCTGCTTCTGTGAAAGAAGCTTGGGAGAAGCCTGATTTCCAGGTGGCTATTTTTTTAAATGCTTAGATGTATCCCAAGTTTATATTTAAAAGGCTCAACCTTGTATTTAAACAAAGTATAAAGAACCTGTAGTAAAACCTCATAAATAATAAGCAAGTAATGTTCTATCAAAATATAATTTTGTATGTAAATGATACAATATATAGATAATACAAAATATAATTAAAGGTCCTCAGAAACCTCAGTAGATAGTTGTACTTTGGAATGCACTATAAAAAGGTAATTTATACCCGATAATAGAGTTCAGTGTAGGTATTTGTTAAATTTTGTGGTATGTGGGACAATTGGGATGATTTTTCTACGGCTGATTTGCTGGTAAGAAAGATGATCTATGAATGTCTGAAATGCTTATCTTCTCATCTAAATAAACAATTTTAATCTAAACCCATGTGAATGTGTGTCTTCATTTTAACAGTATATTATGAAATGTCCGTATATTTCTTTAATCACAATAGTGTAATTTTAGGCTGGTGAATAGTAATTAAATCTTCCCCCAATTGAAGATACAGTAATTACAACCGTTAAGGTAACTTGCTGTTTTATTTAACTACCTGTGTCACAAAACCAAATGTTATCAGGTTATAAAAATTATTCAAAAGAAAATCATCTCTGTTACTATAAGATTTAACTACTGAATAAGAAGCCAAATCACTAGGTGTGTTTTATATCACCAAACTGCAGATGCTCTCCTTGTTATACCCTGAAGCAATTTTTTAGGCATTCCATATGGCTAGCAGAACTATAGCAAAACATGCAAAAAATTCTTGTATGAAGAAAAACTGAGTAACTCAGGTAGCTAATTTACATGTCTCAAGTGTCACTCAAATAAGAAATTTTATGATATGATTTCAATTAAATAATTGTATGGTGAATTTTAATTCCGGCTACAAAATTCATTTAATTTTGAAATTAGATTAAGAAACATAAAAACTCAGTCTTCCAGAGATAATTTTTTTAGATCTTAGGCTGGTGAATAAGCTATAATTTTCATAGTTATGCAGGTAGATACTTGTTAATATAAATAGAAAATTATATTAACCTATAATTCTATTCAATGAGGAGTTATATATATTCAGATAATTATGCTAGCTTTATTAAATAAATAAAATCTGATAAATGAGAAATCTGATTGGATTGACATATATATAATCTACACACAATCAGAAGTTCTACTAATAGTATATTTGGAAAAGAGCACAGGACTTAGAATGCAGATAAATTGAGGACTTAACATGAGCTCATTTACTTGGAATTAAACCTGGAGCCAATTATTCAGCTTATTAAAGCTTAAATTTCTTCATTGTGGAAATTTGGTAAATAGGTTACATGATCTTTAAAATTCTATCCAGCTCTAAAATTTTATAATTCTGTTTATCTCACATTTTATATTTGTATTTTTTAAATATTTAAATATTTAATTTTGGAGGGTACATAGTAGGTATATATATTCATGGTGTACATGAGATGTTTTGATATAGGCATGCAACATATAGTAATTACATCATGGAGAATTGGAGTATCCACCCCTTCAAGCATTTATCCTTTGTGTTACAAACAATCCAATTATACTCTTTTAGTTATTTGAAAATGTACAATTATTATTGACTATAGTTACTTGTTGTGCTATCGAATAGTAGGTCTTATTCATTCTTTCTATTTTTATTTGTACCCATTAACATCTCCACTTCTCCCCCTACCCCCACTACTACCCATCTCAACCTCTGGTAACCATGCTTTTGCTCTTGATGTTAATGCATTCAACTGTTTTGATTTTTAGATCCCACAAATAAGTGAGAACATGTTATGATTGTCCTTCTGTGCCTGGCTTATTTCATCTAACATAAAAATCTCCAGTTCCATCATGTTGTTGCAAATGACAGGATCTCATTCTTTTTTATGGCTGAACAGTACTCCACTGTGTATAAGTACCACATTTTCTTTATAGGTTCATCTATTGATGAACACATAGGTGGCTTCCAAATCTTGGCTATTGTGAACAGTGCTGCAGTAAACATGGGAGTGAAGATATCTCTTCGATATACTGGAAAAGAACACAGGACTTTTCTTTCTTTTGGGTGTCTACCCAGAAGTGAAATTACTGGATCATATGATAGCTCTATTTTTAGCTTTTTGAGGACCCTCCAAACTGTTCTCTATAGTGGCTGTACTAATTTATATTCCCACCAATAGTGTTTGAGGGTTCCCTTTTCTCCACACCCTTTCCAGCACTGGTTATTGCCTGTCTTTTGAATATAAGCCATTTTAACTGAGGTGAGATGATGTCTCATTGTAGTTTTGATGTGCATTTCTCTGATGATCAATGATGTTAAGGACCTTTCATATGCCTGTTTGTCATTTGTATGTCTTCTTTTGAGAAATGTCTATTCAAATAGTTTGCCCACTTAAAAAATCAGATTCTTAGACTCTTTTTTGCCTATAGAGTTGTTTGAGCTCCCTATACATTCTGGCTTTTTATTCTTCTTTAGATTGGTAGGTTGAAAATATTTTCTCCCATTTTGAGGGTTGTCTATTCACTTTGTTTATTTGTTTCCTTTGCTGTGTAGTTTTTTCACTTGATGTGATCCCATTTTTCCATTTTTGTTTTGGTTGCCTGTGCTTGTGGGGTGTTACTCAAGAAATTTTTGCCCAGACCAATGTCCTGGAGAGTTTCCCCAACATTTTCTTGAAGTAGTTTCATAGTTTAAAGTCTTAGATTTAAATCTGTAATCAATTTTGATTTGATTTTTGCATATGGTGAGAGACAGCAGTCTAATTTCATTCGTCTACATATGGATATCCAGTTTTACCAGCACCATTTATTGAAGAGACTATCTTTTCCCCAGTGTATGTTGTGTCACCTTTGTAAAAAATGAATTCACTGTAGTTATGTGGATTTGTTTCTGGGTTCTCTACTGTGTTCCATTGACCTATGTGTATTTTTTTGCTAGTACCATGCTGTTTTGTTTACTATAGCTCTGTAGCATAATTTGAAATCAGGTAATGTGATTCCTCCAGTTTTATTCTTTTTGCCTAAAATAGTTCTTTGGCTATTTTGGGTCTTTTGTGGTTCCATATAAATTTTAAGATTTTTTTTTTATATTTCTGTGAAGAATGTCATTGGTGTTTTCATAGAGATTGCCTTGAATCTGTAAATTGCTCTGGGTAGTATGAACATTTAAAAAATATTGATTCTTCCAGTCCATGAACATGGAATATCTTGCCATTTGTTAGTGTCCTCTTCAATTTCTTTCATCAGTGTTTTATAGTTTTCATTATAAATATCTTTCACTTCTTTGGTTAATTCCTAGGTATTTAATTCTATTTGTGGCTATTGCAAATGGAATTAGTTTTTAATTTCTTTTTCACATTGTTCACTGTTGGCATATGGAAATGCTAATGATTTTTGTATGTTGGCTTTGTTTCCTGCAACTTTACTGAATTTATGTATGAGTTCTAATAGTTTTTCATAGAGTCTTTAGGTTTTTCTAAATAAAAGATTATATAATCTGCAAAGAAAGAATAATTTGTCTTCTTCCTTTCCAATTTGGATGCTCGTTATTTGTTTCTCTTGTCTGATTGCTCTGGCTAGAACCTCCAGTACTATGTTGAGTAACAGTGATGAAAGTGGACATCCTTGTTGTGTTCCAGATCTTAGAGGAAAGACTTTCAGTTTTTCTCCATTCAGTATAATACTGTGAGTCTGTTGTATATTGCTTTTATTATGTTGAGTTATATTCCTTCTATACCCAATTTTTTCAGGGCTTTCATCACAAAGAATGTTGAATTTTATCAAATTATTTTTCAGTATCAATTGAAATGATCTTATGGTTTTTATCCTCCATTATGTTGATATGATGTGTCATATTGATTGATTTGCGTACATTGAATCATCCTTGCATCCCAGGGATAAATCCCACCTGGTCATGATGAATTATATTTTTAATGTGTTGTTGAATTTGGTTTGATGTGCTAGTGTTTTGTTGAGGATTTTTGCATCAACATTCATCAGAGATATTGGTCTTTAATTTTTTTTTTTGGTATGGCTTTGTCTGGTTTTGGTATCAGGGTAATACTGGCCTCATAGAATAAGTTTGGAAGTATCCATCCTCCTCTATTTTTTGGAATAGTTTAAGTAGGATTGTATTAGTTCTTCTTTAAATGTTTGGTAGAATTCAGCAGCAAAGCCATTAGGTCCTTGACTTTTCTTTACTGGAAGACTTTTTATTATGGCTTCGAGTGTCTTACTTGTTATGGGTCTGCTCAGATTTTGGATTTCTTCATGGTTGAATCTTGATTGCATGTGTTCAGAAATTTATTCACTTCTTCTAGATTTTCTAATTTATTGGTATATAGTTGCTCATAATGGCCATTAAGGGTACTTTAGATTTCTATAGTATCTGCTGTAATGTCTCCTTTTTCATCTCTGATTTTATTTATTTGGATCTTCTCTCTTTTTTCTTAGTTGGTCTGAATAATGGTCTGTCAATTTTGTTTAACTTTTCAAAAACCAACTTTTTGTTTTATTGATCTTTTGTATTGTTTTCTTCATTTCCATTTTGTTTATTACTGCTCTGATCTTTATTATTTCTTTTCTTCTAATTTGGAGTTTGGTTTGCTCTTGATTTTCTAGTACTTTAAGATGCATCATTAGGTAAGTTTTTCTTCTTTTTTGATGTAGACACTTACAGCTATAAACTTCTGCTTAGAACTAATTTTGCTGTATCCCATAGGTTTTGGCATGTTGTGTTTCTGTTATCACTTGTTTCAAGAAGTTTTTCAACTTCCTTCTTAATTTCTTCATTGACCCACTGGTCATTCAGGAGCATATTGTTCAATTTCCATGTATTCGTATAGTTTCCAAGATTCATCCTTTTATTGATTTCTAGTTTTATTCCATTGTGGTCAGAGATGATCCTTGATATTATTTCAATTTTTTGAATGTTTTAAAACTTGTTTTGTGTCTTGAAATCTCATTTTCCTAATATAAGTATAGTGACTTCTGCTCTTTTTTAGTTTCCATTGGCATGGATTTTACCCATCCCTTTATGTTCAGTCTATGTGTGTCTTTATAGGTGAAGTGTGTTTCTTGTAGGCAACAAATCAATGGACCTTGTTTTTTACCCATACAGCCACCTTATGTCTTTCGATTGGAGAGTTTAGTCTGTTTACATTCAATGTTATTTAATAAGTAAAGACTTACTTTTGCTATTTTGCTATTTGTTTTCAGGTACTTTTGTGATCTTCTCTTCCTTCTTTTTTTCTTTCCTGTCTTTCTTTAAGTGAAGATGATTTTCTCTGGTGATTTGATTTAGTTTCTTTCTTTTTATTTTTTGTGTATTTATTGCATGATTTTTTGGTTTGAAATTACCATGATTCTTGCAAATACTATATTATAACCCATCATTTTAATCTGATAACAACTTAACACTGTTTGCATAAACAAGCAAATAAACAAGCAAAAAAAAAAAAAACTAATAAAAATTCTATGCCAAGCTTGTCCAACCTGTGACCTGCAGGTTGCATGTGGCCCAGGATGGCTTTGAATGTGGCCCAACCCAAATTTGTAAACTTTCTTAACATGATATGAGATTTTTTTTTTTTTTTTTTTGCTTATCAGCTATTGTTAGTGTTAATGTATTTTTATGTATCACCCAATACACAAACTTCTTCAAATGTAGCCCAGGGTAGCCAAAAGATGGATTACCCCTCATCTATGCCTTAACTTTACCTCCCCATTTTTTTTGAACTTTGTGTTGTTTATATTTATATATTTATATCTTATTATACTCTCTGTGTCTTGAAAAGTTGTTTTCGTATTCCCAGGCAAGGCAAGATGGGCAAATAGGAACACCTCTGATCTGCAGATTCCAGTGAAACCAATGCAGAAGGTGGGTGATTTCTGGATTTCCAATTGAGGTACCTGGCTCATCTCATTGGGACTGGTTAGACCGTGGGTGCAGTCATTGAAGGGTGAGCAGAAGCAGGGTGAGATGTCACCTCACCCAGGATGTGCAAGGGGTCAAGGAACTCCCTTCCTTAGCTGAGGAAGCTGTGAGAGACCATGCCATGAAGGACAGTGCTATCCAGCCCAGATACTATGCTTTTCCCATGGTCTTCACAACCCACAGACGAGATTCCCTCGGGTGCCTACACCACAAGGGCCCTGGGTTTCAAGTACAAAACTAGGCAGTCATTGGGCAGTCACTGAGCTAGCTGCAGGAGTTTTCTTTCGTACCCCAGTGGCACCTGGAATGCCAGCAAGACAGAACCATTCACTCCCCTGGAAAGGGGACTGAAGCCAGGGATCCAAGTGGTCTTGCTCAGCAGATCCCACCCCTACAGAGCCCAGCAAGCTAAGATCCACCGGCTTGAAATTCTCACTGCCAGCACAACAGTCTGAAGTCGACCTGGGACACTTGAGCTTGGTGGGGGGAGGGACATCTACTATTACTGAGGCTTGAGTAGGCGGTTTTCCCCTCACAGTGTAAACAAAGCCACCAGGAAGTTCAGACTGGGTGGAGCCCACCACAGCACCGCAAAGCCACTGTAGCCAGCCTGTCTCTCTAGATTCCTCCTCTCTGGGCAGGGCATCTCTGAAAGAAAGGTAGCAGCCCCAGTAAGGGGCTTACAGATAAAACTCCCATCTCCCTTCGACAGAACACCTGGGGGAACAGGTGGCTCTGGGCGCAGCTTCAGCAGACTTAATTGTTCCTGCCTGCCAGCTCTGAAGAGAACAGCAGATCTCCCAGCACAGTGCTTGAGCTCTGCAAAGGGTCAGACTGCCTCCTCCCATGCCTCCTGACTGGGAGACACCTCCCAGCAGGGATTGACAGATACCCATACAGGAGAGCTCTGGCTGGCATCTGGGATGAAGCTTCCAGAGGAAGAAGCAGGCAGCAATCTTTGCTGTTTTGCAGCCTCTGCTGGTGAAACCCAGGCAATCAGGGTCTGGAGTGGACCCCTAGCAAACTCCAGCAGACCTGCAGAAGAGGGGCCTGTTAGAAGGAAAAGTAACAAACATTAAGCAATAGCATCAACATCAGTAAAAAGGATGACCACAAAAAAACTCCATCCGAAGGTCACCAACAGCAACAACCAAAGGTAGATAAATCCAAGAAGATGAAGAAATACCAGTGCAAAAAGGCAGAATATTCCAAAAACCAGTATGCCTCTTCTCCAAAGGATCACAAATCCTTGCCAGCAAATGAAAAAAGTTGGGCGGAGAACGAGTTTGATGAATTGATAGAAGTAGGCTTCAGCAGGTGGATAATAACAAGCTCCTTAGCACTAAAGGAGCATATTCTAACCCAATGCAAGGAAGCTAAGAACCTTGATAAAAGGTTAGAAGTATTGCTAACTAGAAAAACTAGTTTAGAGAACATAAATGACCTCATGGAGCTGAAAAACACAGCACAAGAACTTCATCAAGTGTACACAAGTATCAATAGCCAAATTATCAAGTGGAAGAAAAGATATCAGAGATTGAAGATCAATTTAATGAAATAAAGCATGAAGACAAGATTAGAGAAAAATAAATAAAAAGGAATGAACAAATCCTCCTAGAAATATGAGACTATGTGAAAAGACTAAACCTACATTTGATCGGTGTACCTGAAAGTGATGGGGGAAGGGAACCAAGTAGGAAAACACACTTCAGGATATTATCCAGGAGTACTTATCCAACCTAACAAGACAGGCCAACATTCAAATTCAGAAAATACAGAGACCACCACAAAGATACTTGTTGAGAAGAGCAACCCCAAGACACATAATTTTCAGATTCACCAAGATTGAAATGAAGGAAAAAATGTTAAGGGCAGCTAGAGAGAAATGTCAGGTTACCCACAAAGGGAAGCCCATTAGACAAACAGTGGACCTCTCTGCAGAAACCCTACAAGCCAGAAGAGAGTGGGGGCCAATATTCAACATTCTTAAACAAAAGAATTTTCAACCCAGAATTTCATATCCAGCCAAACTAAGCTTCATAAGTGAAGGAGAAATAAAATCAAAGGATTTCTCAGACAAGCACATGTTGAAGGATTTTGTCACCACCAGGCCTGCCTTACAAAGGCTCCTGAAGGAAGCACTAAATATGGAAAGGAAAACCCAGTACCAGCCACTGCAAAACAAACCAAAATGTAAAAATCATGAAACTATGAAGAAACTGCACCAACTAATGGGCAAAATAACCAGCTAGCATCATAATGACAGGATCAAATTCACACATAACAGTATTAACCTTAAATGTAAATGGGCTAAGTGCCCCAATTAAAAGGCACAGACCAGCAAATTGGACAAAGAGTCAAGACCCATCAGTGTGCTGTTTTCAGTAGACCCATCTCATGTTCAAAGACACACATAGGCTCAAAATAAAGGGATGGAAGAATATTTACCAAGCAAATGTAATCATAATGGTAAAAGGATCAATTCAATAAGAAGAGCTAACTATCCTAAATATATATGCACCCAATACAGGACCAGCCAGATTCATAAAGCAAGTTCTTAGAGACCTAGAAAGAGACTTAGACTCCCACCCAATAATGGTGGGAGACTTTAACATCCCCACTGTCAATATTAGATAAATCATTGAGACAGAAAATTAACAAGGATATCCAGGACTTGAACTCAGCTCTGGACCAAGTGGACCTGGTAGACATCTACAGAACTCTCCACCCCAGATCAACAGAATATACATTCTTTTCAGCACCACATCACACTTATTCTAAAACTGACCACATAATTGGAAGTAAAACACTCCTCAGCAAATGGAAAAGAATGAAAATCATAACAAACAGCCTCTCAGACCACAGTGCAATCAAATTAGATCTCAGGATTGAGAAACTCACTCAAAACTGCACAACTACATGGAAACTAAACAACTGGCTCCTGAATGACTACTGGGTAAATAGTGAAATTAAGGCAGAAATAAATAAGTTGTTTGAAACCAATAAGAACAAAGACACAACCTACCAGAATCTCTGGGACACAGCTAAAGCAGTGTTTAGAGGGAAACTTATAGCACTACATGCCCACAGGAGAAAGCAGGAAAGATCTAAAATTAACACCCTAACATCACAATTAAAAGAACTAGAAAAGGAAGAGCAAACAAATTCAAAAGCTAGCAGAAGACAATAAATAACTAAGATCAAAGCAGAAGTGAAGGAGATAGAGACATGAAAAACCCTTCAAAAAGTCAATGAATCCAGGAGCTGTTTTTTTGAAAAGATTAACAAAATAGGCCGCTATCCAGACTAATAAAGAAGAAAAGAGAGAGGAATGAAATAAACACAATAAAAAATGATAAAGGGCAGATCACCACTGATCCCACAGAAATACAAACTACCATCAGAGAGTACTGTAAACACCTCTATGCAAATAAACTAGAAAATCTAGAAGAAATGGATAAAGTCCTGGACACATACACCCTCCCAAGACTAAACCAGCAAGATGTCGAATCCCTGAATAGACCAATAACAAGCTCCAAAATTGAGGCAGTAATTAATAGCCTATCAACCAAAAAAAGCCCAGGACTAGACAGATTCACAGCCAAATTCTACCAGAGGTACAAAGAGGAGCTGTTACCATTCCTTCTGAAACTATTCTAAACAATAGAAAAAGAAGAACTCCTCCTTAACTCATTTTATGAGGCCAGGCCAGCATCATGCTGATACCAAAACCTGGCAGAGACAAAAACAAAAAAGGAAATTTAGGCCAATATCCCTGATGAACATTAATGAGAAAATTTACAATAAAATACTGACAAACCGAATCCAGCAGCACTTTAAAAAGCTTATCCACCACGATTAAGTTGGCTTTATCCCTGGGATGCAAGGCTGGTTCAACATAAGCAAATCAGTAAAAGTAATCCATCACATAAACAGAACCAATGACAAAAACCATGTGATTATCGCAATAGATGCCAAAAAGACCTTAGATAAAATTCAACACCCCTTCATGCTAAAAACACTCAATAAATTAGGTATTGGTGGAACATATCTCAAAATAATAAGAGCTATTTATGACAAACCCACAGCCAACATCATACTGAATGGGCAAAAACTGGAAGCATTCCCCTTGAAAACTGGCACAAGACAAGGATGCCCTCTGTCACCACTCCTATTCAACATAGTATTGGAAGTTCTGGTCAGGTCAATCAGGCAAGAGAAAGCAATAAAGTGTATTCAAATAGGAAGAGAGGAAGTCAAATTGTCTCTGTTTGCAGATGACATGATTGTATATTTAGAAAGCCCCCTTGTCTCAGCCCAAAATCTCCTTAAGCTGATAGGCAACTTCAGCAAAGTCTCAGGGTACAAAATCAATGTGCAAAAATCATAAGCATTCCTATAAACTGCTAATAGAGAGCCAAATAATGAGCAAACTCCCATTCACAATTGCTACAAAGAGAATAAAATACCTAGGAATACAGCTTACAAGGGATGTGAAGGAGTCTTCAGGGAGAACTACTAGGAGAACTACAAACTGCTGCTCAAGGAAATAAGAGAGGACACAAACAAATGGAAAAATATTACATGCTCATGGATAGGAAGAATCAATATCATGAAAATGGCCATACTGCCCAAAGTAATTTACAGATTCAATGCTATTCCCATCAAGCTTTCTTCATAGGAGAAATTGACTTTCTTCATAGAATTAGAAAAAACTACTTTAAATTTCATATGAAACCAAAAAAGAGCCTGTATCACCAAGGTAATCCTAAGCTAAGAGAACAAAGCTGGAGGCATCATGCTACCAGACTTCAAACTATACTACAAGGCTACAGTAACCAAAACACCATGGTACTGGTACCAAAACAGATATATAGACCAATAGAACAGAACAGAGACTTCAGGAAGTAACACCACACATCTACAACAATTTGATCTTTGACAAACTTGACAAAAACAAGCAATGGGGAAAGGATTCCCTATTTAAAAATGATGTTGGGAAAATTGGGTAGCCATATGCAGAAAACTGAAACTGGACTCCTTCCTTACTCCTTATATAAATCAACTCAAGATGGATTAAAGATTTAAATGTAAGACCTAACACCATAAAAACCCTAGAAGAAAACCTAGGCAATACCATTCAGGACATAGGCATCAGCAAAGACTTCATGACTAAAACACCAAAAGCAATGGCAACAAAAGCCAAAATTGACAAATGGGATCTAATTAAAATAAGAGCTTCTGCACAGCAAAAACAAACAAACAAACAAACAAACAAACAAACACTATCATCAGAGTCAACAGGAAACCTAAAGAATGGGAGAAAATTTTTGCAATGCATCCATCTGACAAAAGGCTAATGTCCAGAATCTATAAAGAACATAAACACATTTACAAGAAAAAAACAACCCCATCCAAAAGTGGGTGAAAGATATGAACAGACACTTCTCAAAAGAAGACATTTATGTGGCCAGCAAACATATGAAAAAAAGCTCATCATCACTGGTCATTAGAGAAATGCAAATCAAAACCACAATGAGATACTATCTCATGCCAATGAGAATGGCAATCATTAAAAAGTCAGGAAACAACAGATGCTGGAGAGGATGTGGAGAAATAGGAACACTTTTACACTGTTGGTGGGAGTGTAAATTAGTTCAACCATTGTGGAAGACAGTGTGGTGATTCCTCAAGGACCTAGAACCAGAAATACCATTTGACCCAGCAATCCCATTACTGGGCATATACCCAAAGGATTATAAATCATTCTACTATGAAGACACATGAACATGTTATTTTTATTGCAGCACTATTCACAATAGCAAAGACTTGGAATCAACCTGAATGCCCATCAATGTTAGACTGCATAAAGAATATGTGGCACATATACACCATGGGATACTATGCAGCCATAAAAAGAATGAGTTAATGTCCTTTGCAGGGATATAGGTGAATCTGGAAACCATCATTCTCAGCAAACTAACACAGGAACAGAAAACCAAACACCGCATGTTCTCACTCATAAGTGGGAGTTGAACAATGAGAACATATGGGCACAGGGAGGGGAACATCACATACTGGGGCCTGTTGGGGGATGGGAGGCAAGGGGAGGGATAGCATTAGGAGAAATACTTAGTGTAAATGATGGGTTGATGGGTGCAGCAAACCACCATGGCACATGTACGCCTATGTAACAAACCTGTACGTTCTTCACATGCATCCCAGAACTTACGGTATGTTAAAAAAAAAAGTTGTTGTAGTTAGTAGTTTTGATTGGGTCATCATTTAGTCTTTCTACTTAGGATAAGAGTAGTTTACACACTACAGTTCCATGTTATAATATTCTGTGGTTTTCTGTGTACTATTACCAGTGAGTTTTGTACCTTCAGGTGATTACTTATTGCTTATTAATATCATTTTCTTTCTGACTGAAGTGCTGTCTTTACCATTTCTTGTAGGGTAGGTCTGGTGTTGGTGAAATCCCTCAGCTTTAGTTTGTCTTGGAAAGTCTTTATTTCTCCTTTTTGTTTGAAGGACATTTTCACTGGATATACTATTCTATGGTAAGTATTTTTTCCTTCAGCACTTTGAATATGTCATGCCACTTTCTCTTGGCCTGTAAAGTTTCCACTGAAAAGTCTGCAGCCAGATGTATTGGAGCTCCATTGTATGGTATTTATTTCTTTTCTTTTGCTGATATTAGGGTGCTTTCTTTATCCTTAATCTTTGGGAGTGTGATTATTATAATGCCTTGAGGTAGTCATTTTTGGGTTAAATTTGACTGGTATTCTATCACGTTCTTGTACTTTGATATTGATATCTTTCTTTACATTTGTGAAGTTCTCTGTTATTATCTCTTTGAATAAACCTTCTACCTCTATCTCTTTCTCTGCCTCCTCTTTAAGGCCAATAACTCTTAGATTTGCCCTTTTGAGACTACTTTCCAGGTCTTGTAGGCATGCTTCATTGTCTTTTTATTCTTTTATATTTTGTCTTTTCTGACTGTGTATTTTCAAATAGGTTGTCTTTGAACTCACTAATTCTTTTTTCTGCTTCACCAATTCTGCTATTAAGAGTCTGATACATTCTTCAGTATGCCAATTGCATTTTTCAGCTCCAGAATTTCTGCTTGATTCCTTTTAATTATTGCAATATCTTTGTTAAATATTTTTTTTTTTTTTTTTTTTTGAGACGGAGTCTCGCTCTGTCGCCCAGGCTGGAGTGCAGTGGCGTGATCTTGGCTCACTGCAAGCCCCACCTCCCGGGTTCACGCCATTCTCCTGCCTCAGCCTCTCCGAGTAGCTGGGACTACAGGCGCCCGCCACCACGCCCGGCTAATTTTTTTGTATTTTTTTTAGTAGAGACGGGGTTTCACCGTGGTCTTGATCTCCTGACCTCGTGATCCGCCTGCCTCGGCCTCCCAAAGTGCTGGGATTACAAGCGTGAGCCACCGCGCCCGGCCAATATCTTTGTTAAATTTATCTGATAGAATTCTGAATTTCTTCTCTGTGTTCTCTTGAATTTCTTTGAGTTTCCTTAACACAGCTGTTTTGAATACTCTGTCTGAAAGGTCACATATCTCCATTTCTTCAGGATTGGTTTCTGGTACCTTATTTAGTTCATTTGGTGGGGTCGTTTTCCTGGATTGTCTTCATACTTGTAAATGTTCATCTGGTCTGGGTATTGAAGAGTTAGGTATTTAATGTCGTCTTCTCAGTCTGGGCTTGTTTGTACCTGTCCTTCTTGGGAAGGCTTTCCAGATATCCAAAAAGACTTGAGTGGTGTGATCTAAGCTGTATTTACTTTAGGGGATACCCTAAGCCCAGTAATGCTGTGGGTCCTACAGACTCATAGAAGTACCACCTTGATGGTCTTCAACAGGTTCCAGGAGAATTTTCTGGATTACCAGGCAGAGACTCTTGTTCTTTTCCCTTGCTTTCTCCCAGAGTCTTTCTCTCTCTGTTCTGAGCCACCTGAAGCTGGGGGTGGAGTGAGAAACCCTGTGGCCACCACCTCTATAACTGTTCTGGGTCAGACCTGAAGCCAGCATAATACTGGGTCTCACCAAAGGCTTGCTGTAACTGCATCCTGGCTACTGACTATGCTTGCTTAATGCCCTGGGGCTCTACAATCAGCAGGTGGCTAAGTCAGCCAGGTTTCTGTCCTTCCCTTCAAGGTGGTGAGATCCCCCAGAGGTGCCATCCAAAAGCCAGGGACTAAAGTCAAAAGCCTTAGAAGTCTATTTGGTGTTCTATGACCAAGTTGGAACTCAAACCACAGGATGCAGTTCTTCCCACTCTTTCTTCTCCTTCCCAAAGGCAGAGGAGTTAGAAAAAGAATAAAAGAAACCCTCACCCAATATTTAAGAAGGAAATGAATTCCAAATAAAATTTTAATGAGATTTTATTTTTGGGCTTTAATGATGTCCTTCAACAACTTATCTAATAAAATAATTGGGTGATAATAGCTATGAAATTTTGGAAGTAGATTAATTGGCATATGTGTGTGTGTGAGAGAGAGAGAGGTAGGAGGAAAGTTTTACCCCATTATAATATATTATCAATTTGAAGTAATCTATGTGTTATACTGCCAGAAGAATGAATGGAGAGGTCAATGGAACAAAATAGTAGAAGAACTGTGAGCCAGTGGGGGAAAGAAAGGCAATAAATGAAGCTGAGATGACTGGCTAGTGATTTGGAAAGTTCCATATTAAATTTTCCTGTTATACTCTCAACAAATTTCAGGCCAATCAAATGTTAAATGCAAAAATATGTCCAAAATATCTCATAAAAACTAGAATAAATATACTCGTCTATTCCCTGGATAGACAAGATTTTCCTAAGCTCAAAGGAAGAAAAGACTTTAGGAGGGCAGAAAAATGATAAATTTCACTATAGTAATTTAATATATTTGAATTTGAAAATAAAAGTAAATGCAAAAACAAAATATAAATTATTTGTAATAAAAGTAATAGAGTTACCAGAAACCTAATAAGTAAATAAGAAGAATGATTTATAATCCTTTGGGCATATACCCAGTAATGGGATCGCTGGGTCAAATGGTATTTCTGGTTCTAGAGCCTTGAGGAATCACCAGACTGTCTTCCACAATGGTTGAACTAATTTACACTCCCACCAACAGTGTAAAAGCATTCCTATTTCTCCATATCCTCTCCAGCATCTGTTGTTTCCTGACTTTTTAATGATTGCCATTCTAACAGGCATGAAATAGTATCTCATTGTGGTTTTTATTTGAATTTCTCTAATGATGAGCATTTTTTTCATGTTTGCTGGCTGCATAAATGTCTTCTTTTGAGAAGTGTCTGTTCATATCCTTCACCCACTTTTGGATGGAGTTGTTTGTTTTTTTCTTGTAAATGTGTTTAAGTTCTTTGTAGATTCTGGATATTAGCCCTTTGTCAGATGGATAGATTGCAAAAATTTTCTCCCATTCTTTAGATTGCCAGTTCACTCTGATGATAATTTCTTTTGCTGTGAAGAAGCTCTTTAGTTTAGTTAGATCCCATTTGTCAATTTTTGCTTTTGTTGCCATTGCTTTTGGTGTTTTAGACATGAAGTCTTTGCCCATGCCTATGTCCTGAATGGTATTTCCCAGGTTATCTTCTAGGATTTTTATGGGGTTAGGTCTTACGTTTAATTCTTTAATCCATCTTGAGTTGATGTTTGTATAAGGCGTAAGGAAGGGGTCTGGTTTCAGTCTTCTGCATATGGCTAGCAAAGACTTGGAACCAACCCAAATGTCCACCATTGATAGACTGGATTAAGAAAATGTGGCACATACACATTATGGAATACTATGCAGCCATAAAAAAGGATGAGTTCATGTCCTTGACAAGGACATGGATGAAGCTGGAAACCATCATTCTCAGCCAACTATCACAAGAACAGAAAACCAAACACCACATGTTCTCACTCATAAGTGGAAGTTGAACAATGAGAACACATGGGCATAGGGAGGGGAACATCACACACCAGGGCCTTTTGCGGGGTGGGGGCTAGGAGAGGGATAGCATTTGAAGAAATACCTAATGCAGATGACGGGTTAACGGTTGCAGCAAACCACTATGGCATCTTTATACCTATGTAACAAAACTGCGCATTCTGTACTTGTACCTCAGAACTTAAAGTAAAATAAATAAATAAATAAATAAATAAAAAAGTAAATAAGCAAAGACATCAAAATAGCTTACAAAAGAATAAATTAAAATGGCTACTAAATATATGAAAAAAGTATTTGATTTCACCAATAACCAAAGGTATACAAATTAAAACAGATACTTTTTTATTTGTTTATAAATTATCAAAAGTAAAGAATAATCAACATTGGCAATATGGGGTGATATACACTCTCATACAACAATTAGGGAAATGTGAATTGCCACAAACTTTCTGGAAAAATCTTCAGCAATATGAATCAGGATTTCCTGTATTCCACATGTTTACAGGTTACTTTTAGTAATATTTCCTTAACATTGTTCTTTAAATAAATATATAAATTTTTAAAATAAATTATAAAGATATTACCTTTATAATGGCATATTATTATCATTATAATAAACATATTAACATTGTCAAAGCACATTCAAATGATATAGAAAGGCAGAAGTCCTTCTGTGCTACTTTACCTTTTGTGAGTAAAGTACAACTATAATTGGTGTGTTTTCTTACAAGTCTCTTTTGCTGAATTTCCTATGTAAATCCAGAAATATTTTATTTGCTTTGAGCACTTTTTTTTGTTCAATGGGATATTTACATTAGTCAAGTTAGACAATCTTATTCTGTGGTAATCAACCACCACCAAAATTCTGTGGCTTCAAATATAAAAGTACATTCTTCACTGTGCGTTGCCATTCTTTAAAGCAATGAGGTTGCTATCTGCACCTGCATATTGTAGCTATGTCACTTGGAACATATGTTTTCCAGGTTTCTAATGTAGGGGAAGGAGATAGTCATGCACTGATTCTGAAATGTTTTGGCTCATAAATGGCAAATGTTAATTCTACTCACAGCTCATTGGTTAAAACTAGCCATGTACATGCTAAATGACTGAGAAATATGGTGAAATGTATAGATATTTGGTATGCAGTAAATATCTCTGCTATAATAGCGTGTGTATTGTTTCTCTTTATTTTCCTTCACTTAAATTGTGTATGGCAGGCAGAAATGATGAGCTCAGGCAAGAATTGACTTTATTTCAAGCAAAGATAGAAGCAAATAGAGATTATCTAGTGATTTAGGGACAGATAGTTTGAAACACTCAACTGTTTCTGGATACTAAATTAAGAGATAAACCTGAAAAGGGTTTTGAGGGGAAAAAAATCCTTGAGTCCTAATGTGAATGTATTTAATGTCACTGAACTATACATTTAAAAATGATTCGAATGGTAAATTTTATGTCATGTTATTTATATTTTATAACCATAGAATGTCTATAGGAATGCTTAGTTAAACAAAGTAAATCAGACTTGAAACAAAGATTAGATTGAGGTTATTGATTTTCCACTCAAGCCTATTATATCAATGGCCTCAAAGTAACCATCACCACATTGAGAGTGAGGAGAGGCATGAGGATTAAAGAGCAAGAAAATAAAGTAGGCTTGAACATAGGTGATGGTTACTGGCACATGAAACTGGCTGGAAGCACATAGATCAAAGTGTTTGAGGGAATTGTATTACCAAAGAAAAGTTAAGTCTGGCCTAAAAAAAATCCTGTTTCTGTAAAACAACCATGGATTCCTAAAGTTTCATGAGCTGAATAAGCACTGCAAAAGCTGTGTAGTTCTTATGGAGAGCATTCACTCCAGTGTCACTTTATGTATAGCCATAGGGGTAAAGACAAGAAAGAAAGTCACACTTGAGAACAGAATCAGATCAGAATCAAGGAACTTCCATATCTATGGAAATGAGACATCAGAGTGCTTGCCTGGTAGGATTTTATAATTTCTATGGACCAATGACTGCTGTATGACACCTATCCTTCCCTTTTTCATACGGGAGTGGTCAGAGAGGTGGACTGGGACAGAAACAGCTAGCTACCCACCAAAATTTTTGCTCCTTCTTTAACATGGTAAGTTGTTATCTAGCCAAGGATAGCCCCCTCTTCGATTTACACGTGAGCACTTCTCAGGAAGGAATGTGAGCAGAATTGATCAGGGTAACTTCTATGCTTGAATTTTTAAGAAGCAGATTCACCTTTTCTTTGTACTCATTGGCTAATTGGATGTAAAGAACTTCTACCCTAAGGCATGGTGGAGTTACAAGCTGGAAGGATCTGAGTCTCTGAATCATTGCATGGTAGAAAACCATCTGTTGATTAGAACTACACATAATGGAGTGTTATAGGAATGAAAAATAGACTCATTGAGGTAAGCCACTCAGATTCTATACTTTATTCATTTCAGCTCTTGGGGTTACCCTAAACCAGGAGTTGTTAAGCCCCAGCCCATGATCAAATCTGTCCTGCTGCCTACTTTTGTATGGCCCATGAGTACAGAATAATTTTTATAATTTTGTCATTAAAAAGATAGAAGTAAAAGTAATCTTTCCTAATACATGAAGATTATTTGAAACTTTAATTTTAGTGTCCATAAATAAAAAGATTTTTCTTTAAACATAGTCATACTCAGTCATTTATGTGTTTCCTAGGGCTGGCTTTTTTTGTGGCTGTGTCAGAGTCCAGTAGTTACCACGAGATCATTACATCAGGAACCAGAAAGCTTAAGTATTTACTCTCTGACACCTTACACAAAGTTTCATCACCCTTGTTCTAAACAAGAACAACAAAAAAGTTGGAACTTGTTCCATATCAGTACATCAGCTCTTGTAGTGTACTTTTCCACCAATCCTAGGGGTCCTTGCCAGGCAACTATTTCCCACTGTATGATTTGTCTTTTCACTTTCTTGATAGTGTCCTTTGAAATACAAAAGGTTTTACTTTTGATGATGTTGAGTTTATCTTTCTTTGTTGCTTGTGCTTTTGGTGTCGTATCTAAGAATCCTTTGCCAAATCCAAGGTTATGATTTATTCCTATCTTTTCTTCTAAGAGTTTTGTAGTTTTAACTCTTGAATTTAGGTCTTTGGTTTATGTTAGTTAATTTTTGTACTTGGTGTGAGGCAAGGGTCTAGTTTTATTCTTTTGCATATGGCTGTCTTGTTGTTCTAGCATTATTTGTTGAAAAGACCATACTTTCCCCATTGCATGGTCTTGACACCATTGTTGAAATCAATTGACTATAGATGTATGAATTTATTTCTGAACTCTTGTATGTGTTTTATCAAGTGTTCCAGCTCTCTGATAGCACATACAAAACTATAAAATTTATGCTTTTAAACAATATTTTTTGCTTTCGCAATTAGGTTGACTGGAGCCTACTGAAAGGTTCTTGCTTGGGGTTTCTTATGTGGGTGCAGCTAGATGTTGATTTGGTTTGATGTCCAAGATAGCTTCTTCTTCTTCTTCTTTTTTTTTTTTTTTTTTACATGTTTTGTGTCTAAGTTTGAATAGATGGAATATGAGGAGATAGATGGTCATGTCACTCTTCACACAGCCTTTCCTTTACTTAGCTTGTGCTTTCTCACAGCAGGGCAGTTTTAGGGTAGTTGGACTGATGGCTGGCTTCCTATAGACCAAGGTAGAGGTTGCAAGCTCCTTTGACCTAGCTAGCATGTCAATACGGCATCATTACACGGTGCTTCAGTAATGTTCAGTGGTATGATCAGATGATCAAGTTCTCTTTTTTCCAAGAATCTGGAGAATTGATAAAGGCAGGAATAAGACAATTAAAATGTACTACCACTGATGTCAGGTGAAAGCAAATTGCTTCTGGTTTTCTCTGTTCATTGGATAATGAAAAAAGCTAGTATTTCCTGATTAATAGTGAAATTATCAGTTGCCTATCAGGTGCCAAAAGATGTGCTTATATGCTCAATTGAAGAGCTTACATTTGGAATAGCAGCTAAAATGGGGAGGGAATATGATTAGTAATAATTCATTGTCATTCTCCAAAACCCTTGCCTTCTTCACAGGTGAAGCAGGAGAGTTAAATGGAGAGAGTGAGAAGAATCACCATGCCTATATTTTTCAATTTTTTTGCATGGTGACACTGCTGCCTGCAATTCCCCAGGGATAAGATATTGCTTTTCAATTTCTATTTTCATATAAATATGTAAGTATAGAGGCTTCTAATTGGACATCCTATTATATTTGTTCACATTCCATAAGTCTGATAGTCAATGTAGATTCTATAAGTTGCTCAGTAACTTGGAAAATATTCCCTAGAAAACAGAACCTGACTAGTATTAAAAAGTCAAAAATAACAGATGCTGGCAAGGTTGTAGAGAAGGGAGAATGCTTATACACTGCTGATGGGAATGTAAACTAGTTAAGCCATTGTGGAAAGCAGTTTGGTGATTTCTCAGAGAACTTAAAACAGAATTACCATTTGACACAGCAGCCTTATTATTGGGTATATATTCAAAGAAATAGAAACAATTCTACCAAAAAGACACATGCAAACATATGTTCATTGCAGCACAATTCACAGCAACAAAGAAATAGAATCAACCTAAATGTCCAACAACAGTAGACTGGATTAAAAAAATATGGTACATATCCGCAATGGAATACTATGCAGCCATAAAAAAGAATGAGACCGTGTCTTTTGCAGCAACATGGATGGAGCTAGAGGTCATTATCCTAAGCAAACTAACATGAGAACAGAAAACTAAATACCGTATGTCCTCACTTGAAGTGGGGAGTTAAGCTTTGGTTACATATGGACACAAAGAAGAGCACAATAGACACCAGTGCCTACTTAAGGGTGAACAGTAGTAGGATCAAAAACCTACCTATTCAGTACTCTGCTTATTATCTGGGTGACCAAATAATCAGTACACCAAACTCCCGCAGCATGCAATTTACCTATATAGCAAACCTGCATGTGTACCCCTGAACTTAATATAGAGTTTTTTTTAAAAACCTAAACAGAGCCTGAACAAAGCAGGAAAAGGGAACAGGAGTGAGCTGGAGAGGAAGGGGGAGTAAATGCAAAGGAAGTTTTTATCATTCTGGCACAGCTGCTCCTTCTGGTGCTTCTGCTCTTTTGCTTCTTCTTAATTCTTAATCAGTTTTAAACTTAAAGAAAAACTGCAAGCTCAGAGCAAGGATTTTTTTTCCTGAATTTTCTAAGAGTAAATTTCCAATATAATGCTCCATTACTCTTGAATACTTTCATGTACATTTCCAACGAACAAGGACAGTCTGCTACATAACCATAATATAACCATCAAAATAAAAATCAAGAAAATTCATTACAGATACATTATTGCCATCTAATCTTGAGACTGTATTCAATTTTTCCAGTTGTACCAATAATATCCTTGTAGCAAAAGGATCCATTCCACTTTGTCATATTGCTTTTTTTTTCTTTTTTTTCTTTTTTAGATATGGGAGTCTCAGTATGTTGTCCAGACTGGTCTTGAACTCCTGGGCTCAAGCAATCCTCCTGCCTCAGCCTCTGAGTAGCTGGGAACTACAGGCACGTGCTATCGCAGCTGGCTTTACATTGCTTTTAGTTGTCATGTCCTTCTATTCTGTCAGTCTGAAGTCTCAGTCTTTCCTTGATTTTCATGGCTATGACACTTTTGAAGATTACAGACCAGTTATCTCACAGAATATTCCTTAATCTGTGTCTGATGTTTCATTACTATATTCAGGTTATGCATCTTTGACAGAAATATCACAGAAGCGGTACTGTATTCTTCCCACTGCATCCTATCAAGTGGTGAACAATTTTGATTTGTTTCATAGTGGGTGAGGTTACGTTTGATCAGTTGATTAAGGTGGTGCTTATCAGGCTTCTACACTGTAAAGTTACAGTTTTACACTATGTAATTTCTAAAATATTTTATGGTTACTTTGAGATAATGTAAATATTCTGTTCCTATGAAATTTTAAATTTTTTCATGTATGTATTATATCATTTGGGGCTCACAAATTTGTTTTATTCAATGGGTTATAATTCATTACTTTAATTATTTTGCTGATAAAATTGTGCCAGGCTTGGCCAGTGTTATATGCCTTCAAGCTGGCTTGTGTGTCTTGGTAACATGTCACCAATTTTAGCAAACTTACTTTTTGGCACAACAAGATGTTCTAGGTTCATTTTGTATTTTCTATGCACCAGCCTTGAATCAGCCATTCTTCCAAAGAGACCTGGCTCCTTTAAGTGGAGAATAATATTTAAAAACCAGTATCTGGGCACTACTAAGTATGTGCATTGCTTTTGTGGAGTTGTAGCCCTTAGACTCTCTCAGTGCCCAGAGCTAGAGAACATACACACACACACACACACACATACACACACACACACGTACATACACATATACCCATAAGTTCAAATCTGTACTTCTTTCTATCTATATAGCTTTAGGACCATGATTTCAGCCCTATATTTCCCATTTCAATCTAACACCACAGGGTTCAATCTAGTTTTCTCTCTTTCTCTTTTTGTAACTCCCACCTCTAACAGTGAGAAATCTGCTCCTATTATCTTTTATATATTTATTTGATCAGTCTCCCTGAGTGTAACCAATCTCATGTTGTTGCTGCTTCCCCCCGCCCCCTCGCCCCCTCATGAATGCCCCCTCACTTCGTTTGGCTCCAGCACTCCATTGAGGCCACCACAGATCCCTTCCTTCTCCTCAACCTCTCTCCCTACCTCCCCTAAGGTGGGTGAATATTTTGCTCAGCCACAGTTCTTGGATTTTGGATTGAATTGTTCAGAAAATGAAGAGAAAGAAAAGGAAGAGAAAAGAAAAATGAAAGGAAAGAGGAGTGGGAGAGATAGGAAATAAAAGGAGAGGGGTAAAATGCCAGAAAAGAGAAAAGGACAGAAAAAGAGGAAAAAAGAAAAGGAAACTGCATGCTACAACTTATTTTTAAAGAAATTCTTATTTTTTTTTTTTTTTTAGAGATGGGGTCTTGTCGTGTTGCCCAGGCTGGTCTCAAACTCATGGGCTCAAGTGATCCTCCCACCTTGGCCTCTCAAAGTGCTGAGATTATAGGCATGAGCCACCATGCCCGGTTGCTACAACTTCTTAATAAGCCCAGTGATTGCTTTATCCCACTGAATGCCATCTGGGAGCTGTAGAAAACTATTGTAAGTCTGAACACTCAGTTCAAAGACAGGAAGAACTCATTCCTATCCCCTATTTCCCACTGGGCAAGTACTCCGCATGGGACATTAACTGCCCTGTCCTTCTGGTTACATCACTCTGCCTCAGCACTCTCTAGGGAAGCTAGAGGCTCCTTAGGCCTGGTCACACAGCAATGGTTGTTTCTCTTGGTTAGAAGACCCTGCATCTTAATCTGAAGCAGTGGCAATAGCAACAGCAGCAAATGGGCTCCGTGACACACAAGCCACCGCTATGGCCATTCTGACAAGTAAACGAGGCAAATCTGTGAATCTGGGGTAGTTATTAAACAGAATTGGTGTAGTCCATCTCTCCTGAGAGGAAAAATATAACTCTAATTCTTCAAGTTGATGGCCAGTTTCAGAATAATAGCAAACCAAGCTCCAGTTCATCTCTTGCAGTTTGTCCCAGAATTAAAATTATTATCCAGTATCTTCTTCCACTACCCATTCTAGATTGGTCTCTTTCTCAGACAGCACTTCAGCAGCTGGATTGCTTGCAGTGGAATGACCAAGCTCTCCATTCTCAAGTCGTGTGAGCTTTTAGCTTACCTTTCCTTGAGGACCAAGGATTCTGTTCTTGCCCACTTACTGTTATGTGGTCATGGGAATATCAAGAGATCCCACAGAACCTTCACTGGATTCCTCCTGGCAATCAAGATTCGTTACTCCAGTCTCTACTTGCTGATTTTCTGGCAGGAGGGGTCTGCTATTGCCCACTTGCAGCAGTCTTTGAGCATAAAAATCTCAACAGGTAACATGGTAAATCCTCTTGGTTCCTCATGACAATCAAGGTATGTTACTCCAGCCTTGGCCTATTGGTTTACTGGCCTGAGGAGCCCAGAGTGTCCAGAGAAAGTAAGATCTTACCATGTCCTGTTGTGGAAGAATTCCCCTAGTGGGAACCATGACCTCTAAATGGGACAGAGCCAAAGGTCAGGGATAGAAGGAACAAATTCTGCAAGCAGATTATTGATAGCCATGGCAGGAGAGACTGCTCCTAATTCTATATCTTGGTATCCACATTTGTGTATTCTAACTCTTGGGGACACAACACCGTTTATTAGCCACTGGTTCAGTGCATACAGGCATCCTGGAGGACAGAGCCCAAATCCCACAAGGTATGTTCCTTAAGCTGGAAACTTAGCTAAGTCTTCAAGCACCATTCCTTGATTTTATAAGGCTGGCCCATAAAAAGTGACCCGTGAGATTTTCCATGTTCTTTCTTCTGCTCACTTGATACAAAACACCATGGTGACCTTAGAAGCATATATTAAATATGGCAGAGCTACATGATGGAAGGAACTAAAATAACAAATGAAGACCACTCATCAATTAGGAATATTCATTTCAGATTTTATCCGCGCAAAATGTAAATTTTATTGTGTTTTAGTTATTATAGATTTAGGAAATTATTTGTTAAATTAGCTAGAGTAACCCTAGTAATGCAATACTTCATTTAGAGCAAAGCCAGAGTGAAACTCCCACCATTACAGAAACTCAAAATAATAATTACATGAAAATTAAGCCACAGTGTATCTTTGTTGATACCTACCTCTTGTCATACTATTCACAACTGACTCTAAATTTGTAAGACCTGGTTAAATGGCATAATAATATTAATGATTTTTAATCATCTAGACTTTTATTAGTCCATTTTCGTACTGCTATCAAGAAATACCTAAGACTGAGTAATGTATAAAGAAAAAGAAGTTTAATGGATTCACAGTTCCACATGGCTGGGGAGGCCTCACAATCATGGTGGAAGGCGAAGGAGGAATAAAGGCACGTCTTAACATGGTGGCAGGCAAGAGAGCACATGCAGGCCTTTATAAAACCATCAGGTCTCGTGGGACTTACTCGCTATCATGAGAACAGGATGAGAAAAACCTGCCTCATGATTCAATTACCTCCCACCGTGTCCCTCCCGCAAGACATGGAGTTTATGGGAGCTACAATTCAAGATGAGATTTGGGTGGGGATATAGCCAAACTATATCAAGACTATTCTATTTTATTCTGAATTTGCCAAACTCATCTTTACTCTCATCAGCAATGACAGTCATATTCTGTGCTCCAACTTAGACTGCTCAGCTGCAACCTGTGCAAAGTGAAATAAAAAATGCTCCTGTCTTTCAGGAGACGAGGAATGCAATTCAAGCAGCTCATATTGACAGAGAGAGAGCACAGTTCAACTTCATTTTTAATGGTGATACTGTACATACGAAATAAGAGGAACTGTATACTGCACATGCTGAGTTACTTTCTTAAATGATTTTCAGTAGCAACATGAAAAGAAAGTGGTTATACTTATTCTTTAACACCATATGCTTTCTCTATGCGTTAGATCAGTGGTTTTCAACTGGTGTGATTTTTGTCCTCCGGGGACATAGGGAAATGCCTGGAGACATTTTTTGATTGTCATGACTCTTGAGGTTGCTACCGGCATCTAGCAGGTAAAGTACAAAAATGCTGCTAAGGCCGGGCACGGTGGCTCACGCCTGTAATCCCAGCACTTTGGGAGGCCGAGGGGGGGGGATCACGAGGTCAGGAGATGGAGACCATCCTGGCTAACACAGTGAAACCCCGCCTCTACTAAAAATACAAAAAAAAAATTAGCCAGGCATGGTGGCGGGTGCCTGTAGTCCCAGCTACTCGGGAGGCTGAGGCAGGAGAATGGCATGAACCTGGGAGGCAGAGCTTGCAGTGAGCCCAGATGGCGCCACTGCAATCTGGCCTGGGCGAAAGAGAAAGACTCTGTCTCAAAAAAAAAAAAAAAAAAAAAAAATGCTGCTAAACATCCTACCACAAAGAATTATACAGTCCAAAATGTCAACAGTGTGGAGGAACTCTGTCTTAGATTATGATGTTTCAAGTGCCTTCTTTAATGTCATTTAATTTCTAGTTAAATCCCAAACCACACCAAAATAAAATAACTGAAACCACTACCAGGTGGGGGAAATAGAATAAATCTCATTGTCAATTTGCAGTTACAGTATTTCTGATATAAAATGCCACCAAAAAGTTGTATTAGCCTGCTACTTATATATTATATTTATTATATCATCTGTCAAAACAGTAAGGCCAACCTCATTTTTACAGTTTGTTCTCCGTTGTGCTCCTATTCTTCTTTTTTAGAATGGAGCATCACATACCAGATGTTCTAGGTTTGCAAGTGGAT
This sequence comes from Symphalangus syndactylus, assembly GCF_028878055.3. Classification (NCBI taxonomy): domain Eukaryota; kingdom Metazoa; phylum Chordata; class Mammalia; order Primates; family Hylobatidae; genus Symphalangus; species Symphalangus syndactylus. The sequence continues at coordinate 44,303,782 of NC_072432.2, forward strand.
CATCAAAAGTGAGGTAAATGCAGAAATTTGCTTCAGCAAATGAAAATCCCCCAAACATAGGCATGGGTAGAGAGTGAAGAACAGTGATTGGGGGTGCTCATAGTCACACATGAAAACAGACACCTGGTAGGGAGAAAGCCCAGATTTCTTGGTTTCTTGCCAAACATTCACAGCTGTTTTAGAGGGGATAGAGAACACCTAGAGGTCTCACACTTCTCTAATTTTCCTTGTAGCTGCTCTGTGATTAGGGAGTAGAATTGTGGGATAGTATAAATGTATGATGTAAATGAAGGGGCAACATGTAGCTTCTTGCTACTTTAATATAAACTCTATTGACTTTACTGAACTTCACCTTATCTCACAAACCTGACAAACATAAAAAACCAAACACCCTAGCTCATCTGGGCTTTTTTTTTCTTTTACTTTATCCAAGTATATTCAAGTTTGAGAGGTGGTTCAAACTTGTTAGTTAGGAAAAAAGTTGGTTCTCACTTTCCTGTTCAGAGCAATATAACTGACACTACAAAAAACACAGTCATATCTGGGGGACATGTATGTGTTTTTTGTAGTGTCAATTATATATGGCTAGTCATATATATAAAAGATATATATAAATAATGGTAGATATAGATGTGTGTGTATACACACACACACACACACACAAACACATACCCTTCTGAAAAATGTCACTATTTTTCGCCATGGAAATTAAAGTATTGCCTGTTTAGGTTGAAAACCATATAATCACAACAATAAAAAAGAATCAATGATAAGAAATTTAAAAATAAATAAAATTATATTATATTACCACATCTGGGACCTGTATCCACCAAGACAAACACCTGACTCACACTTCGTTTTGATCTGTTCATTTCCACAATCTTCTAGATGCATCTAGTTAGTTGTTTTCTTTCTTTTAAGCATGCTATAGGAGATGACCCTCGTTTCAGTCACATTGCCTTTCAATGGTCAGCAGTGGACGCTGGTCCTGTCTTCTCAGAACCAGTTTTCATACATCAAATTAGACAGCTGCATTACTCTTTCAAAAAGGCAGTTAATTGCTCAAACTCCAAATGTTAAATTCACTTGTACTACAACCATGTGCTGCATAATTATGTTTCAGTCAGTGATGAACTGAATATACAATGGCATTCCTGTAAGATTAGAATACCATATTTTTATTGTATCTTTTGATTGTATTACAGTTGCCTACAGATTCAGCACAGCAACATGCTGTGCAGGTTTGTGGCCTAGGAGTAATAGGATCAACCATACAGTATAGATGTGTAATAGGCTATAGCATCTAGATTTGTGTAAGTATACTCTATGATGTTTGTACAATGACATAATCACCCAACACATGTCTCAGAAGGTATCCCTGTCATTAGGAATGCATGAGTGTATTAGTTTGTTCTTGCAGTACCATAAAGAAATACCTGAAACTAGCTAATTTATAAAGAAAAGAGGTTTAATTAGCTCATCATTCCACAGGCTATACAGGAAGCATGGCTGGAGAGGACTTAGGAAATGTTTAATCATGGTGGAAGTGGAAGCAGGTACATCTTACATGTCCAGAGCAGGAAGAAGAGAGCAAAGAGGGAGGTGCTACACACTTTTAAGCAACCAGATCTAATGAGAACTCAGTCACTATCATGAGAACAGCAAGCGGGAAGTCTGGCCCCATGATCCAATCACCTCCCAGCAGGCCCCTCCTCCAGTATCGAGGATTACAATTTGACATGAGATTTGGTTGGGGATACAAATCCAAACCATATTAATGACTGTATTAACTTTTTTCTTTTAGACAATCACAATATTTGGAGGAGAAAGAATGAAAATAAAAGGAGGAAAATACAGCTATAGAATTAACTAGGCAATGTGCTTTGTGTTGAAATAATTATCTTAATCCAATCTTAGTCAAAGAGCCATTGTTTCCTTCAATAATTTAACTGCTCATTTAAAATAAGCTTTGTTGGTCAGCAACCTCAAAGATTGAAGGTAGACAATCCCACATAGATTAGAAAGAAGCAACACAAAAATGCCAAAAACTCAAAAAGCCAGAGAGACCCTTTTCCTTTGAATGACCACAACATCTCTTCATCAAGGGCTTAGAACTGTGCTGAGGCTGAGATGGCTGAAATGACAGAAGTGGGCTTCAGAATGTGGATAATAACAAACCTCTCTGAGCTAAAGGAGCATGTTGTAGCCCAATGCAAAGAGGCTAAGAATCATGACAAAACAATACAGGACCTGACAGACAACCAGTTTAGAGAGGAACATACCATCCTGTTAGAGCTGAAAAACACACTACAAGAACTTCACAATGCAATCACAAGTATTAATAGCAGAATAGACCAAGCAGAGGAAAGAATCTCAGAGCTTGAAGTCTGGCTTTCTGAATTAAGACAAGCAGACAAGAATAGAAAAAAAAAAAAAAAGAATGAAAAAGAATGAACAAAACCTCTGAGAAATATGGGGTTATGTAAAAAGACCAAATGTACAACTGATTGGGGTACCTGAAAGAGACAAGGAGAATGGAACCAATTTGGAAAACATCCTTCAGGTTATTATTCAGGAGAACTTCTCCAACCTAGCAAGATAGGCCAACATTCAAATTCAGGAAATGCAGAGAACCCCAGTAAGATACTCCACAAGAAGATTAACCCCAAAACACATAATCATTAGATTCTCCAAGGTCAAAATGAAATAAAAAATGTTAAGGGCAGCCAGAGAGAAAGGTCAGGTTACCTGCAAAGGGAAGCCCACCAGACTAACAGCAGACCTCTCAGTGGAAACCTCACAAGCCAGAAGAGATTGGTGGCTAATATTCAACATTCTTTATATATATATATATAAAATATATATATATTTTAATCTGCAAAATGATGTTATTACAACCACCATTATTATTTTCATCCATTCCAATAAGTAAAATTTGAAACACCTAACTTGTTTTGAAAGGAACATTTTGAAAACAAAATCAAAACTAAGTTTGAATGCCCTCAGACATGCTTGTATTCCTCAGTGTTCTCAATTCCCACTATTCTTAAGTCTCTAATTCATTCTACTGAATAAAAATGGAAAAAACTAACAATTTAATCAGAATTTAAATTGACTATGTTAGCTCTGGCAACATATAAATCATAAATTTAATAATGTATGTTTGAAACAGATAGAGGGAAATAAACACCACATGTTTTATGACCTTTCAAATGTACATATCTCTGCAGCCATAGGAAATACAAATTTAAAAGAAATAATGATAATAACTACTGGAACTCACCAAGAATGGGCTACATGATATTTATGGTACTAAAGGGTTAATTTGAAATATTTTGTTTAATTCACAGAAATCTAGATAGGTAGTTATTATTATTCCTACTTCATGGCTGAGTAAATTGAGCCGCAGAGATGATAGGTAGATTTTCTTTTTTTTTTTTTCCTCAACTTTTATTTTAAGTACAGGGGTACATGTGCAGGATGTGCAGATTTGTTACATATGTAAACATGTGCCATGGGAGATTGCTGCACAGATCATGTCTTAGGTATTAAGCCCAGCATCCATTAGCCATCTTTCCTGATGCTCTCCTTCCCTCCATCTCCCCCTGACAGACCCCAGTGTGTGTTGTTTCCCATCATGTGTCCGTGTGTTCTCATCATTCAGCTCCCGCTTATAAATGAGAACATGCAGTGTTTTTTTTTCTGTTCCTGCATTAGTTTGCTAAGGATAACAGCTTCCAGCCCCATCCATGTCCCTGTAAAGGGTATGATCTTGTTTCTTTTTATGGCTACATAATGTTCCATGATGTATATATACCAAAGAACTTCTAACCCAGAATTTCATATCTGGCCAAACTAAGTTTTCTAAGTGAAGGAGAAATAAGATCCTTTTCAGATAAGCAAATGCTGAGGGAACTCAGTACCACCAAACCTGTCTTGCAAGAACTCCTGAAAGAAGCACAAAATATGGAAAGAAAAAAAATCCATTACCAGCCATTACAAAAACACACTGAAGTACACAGACCAGTGACACTATGAAGCAACCAATTAAACACATCTGTGAAATAACCAGCTGTCATCATGATGACAGGATTAAATTCATACATAAAAGTACTAACCTTTAATGTAAATGCAATTAAAAGACTCAGAGTAGCAAGCTAAAGAACCAAGACCCATCTGTATGCTGTCTTCAAGAGACCCATCTCACATGCAAAGACACACACAGGCTCAAAATAAAGGGATGGAGGAAAATTTACCAAACAAATGGAAAACAGAAAAAAACAGGGGTTGCAATTCTAGCTTCTGACAAAAAAGACAAAGAAGGACATTACATAATGATAAAGGATTTAATTCAACAAAAAGAGCTAACTATCCTAAATATATTAATATATGTACCCAATACAGGAGCATCCAGATTTATAAAGCAAGGCAGAGACTTAGACTCCCACTAAGTATCCTACCAATAATAGTGGTAGACTTTAATACCCCACTGACAATATTAGACAGATCATCAAAACAGAAAATTAACAAATATATTAGGGACTTAAACTCAGCTCTAGATCAAGCAGGCCTGATAGGTATCTACAGAACTCTCCACCCCAAAACAACAGAATATTCATTCTCTCATTGACACATGGCACCTACTCTAAAACTGGTCACATGATCAGAAGTAAAATACTCCTCAGCAAATGCAATAGAACCGAAATAATAAAAAACAGTCTCTCGGACCACAGAGCAATCAAATTAGAATTAAAGGTTAAGAAATTCACTCAAAACCACAAAACTACATGAAGATTGAACAACCTACTACTGAATGACTCTTGGGTAAATAATAAAATTAAGGCGGAAATCAAGAAGTTCTTTGAAATTAATGAGAACAAAGAGACAAAGTACCAGAATCTCTGGGTTGCAGCCAAAGCAGTGTTAAGAAGGAAATTTATAACACTAAATGCCCACATCAAAAAGCTAGAAAGAACTCATTAACAACTTAACATCACAATGAAAAGAACTAGAGAACCAAGAGCAAACAAACCAAAGCTAGCAGAAGACAAGAAATAACCAAGATCAGAGCTGCACTAAGGAAATAGAGACATGAAAAACCCTTAAAAATATCAATGAATCCAGGAGCTGTTTTTTTGAAAAAAATTAATAAAATAGATAGACTGCTAGCCAAACTAATAATGAAGAAAAGAGAGAAGAATTAAATAGAGGCAATCAGAAATGATAAGGGAGATACCGCCACTGACCCCACAGAAATAAAAACAACCATCAGAGAATACTGTAAACACCTCTATGCACATAAACTAGAAAATCTACAAGAAATGGATAAATTCCTGGATGCATACAACCTCCCAAGACTGAACCAGGAAGAAATGGAATCCCTGAATAGACCAATAATGAGTTCTGAAATTAAGGCAGTAATAAATAACCTACCAACAAAAAAAAGCCCAGGATCAGACAGATTCACAGCTGAATTCTACCAGAGGCACAAAGACGAACTCATGCCTTAAAGACCTAGAGGCTGAAATTATTCCAAACAATTGAAAATGAGGAATTCCTCCCTAACTCATTTTATGAGGCCAACATCATCCTAATACCAAAACCTGGCAGAGATACAACAAAAAAAGAAAACTTCAGGCCAATATCCATGATGAACATCAATGCAAAAATCCTCAGTAAAATACTGGCAAACCGAATCCAGCAGTACATCAGAGAGCTTATCCACCACGATCAAGTGGGCTTCATCCCCAGGATGCAAGGTTGGTTCAATATATACTAATCAATAACTGTGATTCATTACATAAACACAACTGAAGACAAAAACCGCATGATTATCTCAATAGATGCAGAAAAGACCTTTGATAAAAGTCAATATCTCTTCATGTTAAAAACTCTTAATAAACTAGCTACTGAAGAAACATACCTGAAAATAATAAGAACCATATATGACAAATTCACACCCAATATTATAATGAATGGACAAAAGCTGGAAGCATTCTCTTTGAAACTGGCACAAGACAAGGATGACTTCTTTCACCAATCCTATTTAACATAGCATTGGAAGTTCTAGCCAGGGCAATCAGGCAAGTGAAAGAAATAAAGGTATTCAAATAGGAAGAGAGGAAGTCAAGCTATCTTGGCAAATGACATGATTCTGTATCTAGAAAACCCAAAAGCTTCTTATGCTGATAAGTAACTTCAGCAAAGTCTCAGGATGCAAAATCAGTGTGCAAAAATTGCTCACATTCCTATACACCAACAACAGGCAAGCAAAGAGCCAAATCATGAATGAATTCCCATTCACAATTGCCACAAAAAGAATAAAATATGAAGAAATACAACTAACAAGGGAAGTGAAAGACCTCTTCAAGGAGAACTACAAACCACTGCTCAAAGAAATCAGAGATGACACAAACAAATGAAAAAACATTCTGTGCTCATGGATGGGAAGAATCAATATCATTAAGATGGCCATACTGCCCAAAGCAATTTATAGATTCAATGTTATTCTCATTAAACTACCATTGACAATCCTCACAGAATTAGAAAAAAACTATTTTAAAGTTCATATGGAATGAAAAAGAGCCCGAATAGCCAAGGCAATCCTAAGCAAAAAGAACAAAGCTAGAGGCATCATGTTACCTGACTTCAAACTATATTACAAGTCAACAGTATCCAAAACAATATGGTACTAGTGAAAGAACAGAAACATAGACCAATGGAACATAATAGAGAACCTAGAAATAAGACCACACACACCTACAACTTTCTGATTTTCAACAAATCTGACAAAAACAAACAATGGGGAAAAGATTCCCCATTTAACAAATGGTGCTGGGAGAACTAGCTAGTCACATGCAGAAAATTAAAACTGGATCCCTTCCTTACACCGTATACAAAAATCAACTCAAGATGGATTAAAAACTTAAATGTAAAACCCAAAGCTATAAAAACCTTAGAAGAAAACCTAGGCAATACCATTCAGGACATAAACATGTGAACATATTTCATGACAAAGATGCCAAAAGCAATTGCAACTAAAGTAAAAATTGACAAATATGATTTAATTAAACTAAGGAGCTTCTGCACAGCAAAAGAATCAACAGCGTGAACAGACAGCCTACAGAATGGGAGAAAATTTTTGCAATCTATTCACCTGACAAAAGTCGAATATCCAGAGTCTACAAGAAACTTAAACATATTTATAAGAAAAAAACCAACCACATTAAAAAGTGGGCAAAAGACAAGAAGAGACACTTCTCAAAAGAAGACAAACATGCACCCAACAAACATATGAAAAAAACCTCAACATCACCGGTCATTACAGAAATGCAAATCAAAACCACAATGAGATACCATCTTACACCAATCAGAATGGCTATTATTAAAAAGATATTTAAACCCAAAAAACAACAGATGCTGTTGAGTTTGTGGAGAAAAAGGAATGCTTTTATACTGTTGGTGGGAGTGTAAATTGTTCAACCATTGTGGAAGACAGTGTGGCCATTCCTTAAAGACCTAGAGGCAGAAATACCATTTGACCCAGCAATCCCATTACTGGGAATATACCCAAAGGAATATAAATCATTCTATTATAAAGATACATGCATATGTATGTTCACTGCAGCACTATTCACAATAGCAAAGACATGGAATCGACCTAAATGCCCATCAGTGATAGACTGGGTGAAGAAAATGTGGTATAGATACACCATGGAATACTGTGCGGCCATAAAAATGAACAAGATCATGTCCTTTGCAGGGACATGGATGGAGCTGGAGGCCATTATCCTCACACACTAACACAGGAACAGAAAACCAAATACTACATGTTCTGACTTAGAAGTGGGAGCTGACTGATGAGAACACATGGACACATGGTATGTAGGGAACAATATACACTGGGGCCTGTCAGAGGGTGGGGGTTGGGAGGAGGGAGAGAATCAGGAAGAATAGCTAATGGATCCTGGGCTTAATACCTAGGTGATGGGATGATCTGTGCAGCAAACCACCATGGCACACACTTACCTATGTAACAAATCTGTACATCCTGCACATGTACTCCTGAACTTAAAATAAACGTTGGAAATAAAAATAAAGTAGAAAATAAATACAAATTTGTTGATTCAGGATCCATTAATTGGTAATAGTCAGGTGGTCCTGGGTTTAAATATCTTTAAGATGTTAATGAAGAAAGGTTATGCTAAGCAAGTCACCATTATGAACAAGATTAAAAAAGGAACATTAGGCTACCAATGAAAATAAAATATTTTAAGTCATCTTCAAGAATTCCATAGTCATTTAAAACATAGAAAATTGATAGGCTAATGTAAAATAATCCAACAGTCTTGTCACTCAGAAGTCCCGTATTTAACTGATGATGAAAATGCATCTTGTCGGTTTCATCTACTCCAATGTGTCTTAGGCACTAAACATATTGACTCAAGAGTGTAGAGATTCTTAACTATGAGGCTTATTGGTATCACCTGGATTGCTTTTAAAATGTTATTCTCCAGACATTCTAATTTAAGTATTAGCAGTGGAGCTCAAAGATTCCTTAGTTTTAAAATCTTCCTATTTGATTTCAATGGCTAGCCAGGTATGAGAACCACTGTGTTAGTACATTGTGAAAGCAAATATCTTGGTCATAAGCAGCATTTAAAAAATGAAATACAATATAATAGAATATACTTGAAAATAGACAATGCAGTAAGGGTAGTCTTATTTTGTGAATTTTTGTGTTGACTATGTTTGTGAGTGTTGGTGTGTGGATGTAAGTATTTACTGGGTTGCAATATAAAATATATTTTGACTCTAAATTGCAATAATCTATCTTAATAATTTGAACTGATCTACCTGCAAATGGAGTCAATGAGGTATATATGAAACTATTTTTCTATTAATAAGAACCTTTCTATAAAATTAATTGGCTTTAGTGTACTGAATAGAGGTTAAGAAAACAGATTCTGGAGTTAAATTACCTGAGTGTGAATCCCAGGTCTGCCACTAACTAGTGTCATTGACTATGAGGAAATTACTCAATCTCTACCTCAATTTCTTCAATTGTAAAATAGAGAAAATAACAATTGTCATTTTATAGGATTATTGTAAAGATTAAATGAGTTAATGTTTGTGTGGCATTATGACAGCACAATATAATAATATGTAATATGCAAATATTTAAATACATTTTTATTAAATAAATAAGATGTTAAAAATTCATTTGGACCTCCATTCACAGAAATAGCAAAATTTTATCCTAAAACACAATATATTTCACTACCAAAAGAACATAGCCTTGTTATTTGTCAATTAAAATACTGTAAATAAATACATAAGTAAATAAATAAATTGGCCGGGCGTGGTGGCTCACGCTTGTAATCCCAGCACTTTGGGGGGCCGAGGCGGGTGGATCACGAGGTCAGGAGATCGAGACCATGGTGAAACCCCGTCTCTACTAAAAATACAAAAAATTAGCCGGGCGTGGTGGCGGGCGCCTGTAGTCCCAGCTACTTGGAGAGGCTGAGGCAGGAGAATGGCATGAACCCGGGAGGCGGAGCTTGCAGTGAGCCGAGATTGCGCCACTGCACTCCAGCCTGGGTGACAGAGCAAGACTCCGTCTCAAGAAAAAAAAAAAAAAAAAAAAAAAAAAAAAAAAAAAATAAATAAATAAATAAATTTAAAATATCAAGAAGAAGAAGAAGATAGCCAAAGCATAAGATTTATAATGATAATTCACTACAGAAAGAGGTGTAAAAATCAACTATAGAGAGTTGGAAAGATGATTCTTCAAACTCACCCAATATTACATATTTAATACAAATACGTAATTTGTATTAAACTGATTGGGAGAGTAAGTTCTAGAATGTTGACTGAAAGTATTCTTTTTTGACACCTCTGTATAAAAACCTTTGAATTTATTTGTATCTTTTATTTTAGCACATTAAGTGCTTTAATATTTGATCATTAAATTATTTCTATCCCTATTTCAGCCATAATTTGATGTGACACACTGCCTTTTGAATGTAGGGTGAACGTCTTTTAATGTTTTAATGCACCAATTCACTTAACCAAATGAAGCTTCTGTGAAAGATATTTTGTTCAGCACCTTTGATGTTGCAAATAAAGCATAGAAGTAAGAAGGGTTAGTAAAATTTCAGTTCCTATAGTCACTTGAGTAGTTGTCAGTTTTGGATTTGGAAAATTATAGGCTCCATGATAAATATTTCAGGCTGCTGACTACAATGAAAAGTAATTAAACCAGCTATGACAACAGGTGCTGTATGGGGGGAATGCTGCCTTTTATCATGAGGTTGTGGGTGTATGTGCTAAATGTGCTCATCATTTTCTCTTTCCTATTATTCACTGAATACCCTGGGGAGATTATTCTATGCCAGCATTTATAAGATATAATGAAACCACATTAAATATGTATCTGATTGCTACCAACTGTGTAGAAAGCTTATGCTAACTATGGTTGTGTACAGCGAGTTAAACTCTGAGACCAGAGATGTTCAACTTCATTGTGGCTTCTTTGTGCTGGACCCATGGGTCTTTACTGTTTCATTGACCTTTAATTCAAGCATCAGGTATCTTTTTATTTGTTTGTTTGTTAAATAAAAATGTTCAGAGGGTTATAATAAGATAAATATTTCTCTTAGACCTAAGTGTTTCCATAAAGGGAACTCTTTAACATATGGCATATGAAACAGCATGATGGAAAATGATTTTAATCTTACCAGTTTTAGTTACATATTTCTTCGAAATATTTGTGTTATTTCACAACACATCTCATTTAGCTTCACCCAACTCCTAGACTTCTCCTTAAAAACAAAAAGAAAATGTGTTTTCAATAATATAATTGTTCAATTGGTTACAAGGAATTATGTCTGTATTAAATGTTTAACATGATGCAATAAATGTGAGAGTGTTTTGTAAAATAAAATGCTATACAAATGACTTATGATTTTTTTCAAAAAAACTTTCTTTTATAAAGGTTCAAACTGCTGTTTTAAATGTTGAAGTAACTCTTATGTACATATTACTACTTTGTTATAACATTTCCTTTATAGAAGGATACACATTTTGCCAATATGACAAAGGCTCAGAAATCTCCTCTGTGTATATGTAGATCAATACTTGTTCATTGTTGGCAAATTTATGGTGTACAGTTATATTTACTGACCTCAAGATTAAAAAAATTTGATAATGCATAGCAATCTTTTTCTACAAGTTGGATGCAATAAATTTAAAATTAAATGGCTTAAATTTACATATACTATTGACATCCCTATAATGTTTCAAGTAAATATGCTATCAAAGTACCTGAGAGCTTTGGTAATGCCACATAAAATTGATGAGAAAACATATCTTCTATACATTGTAGCTTTGAGAATATAGAAAAATAAGAAATATCTCCAAATTTTTATGAAAAAAGTTGAATATTTTCAAATTTTAAGTCATTTATTTAAACAAATGTCGACTGTTGAGTGCTTACTACATGCCCAGTACTGGGCCAAGCATTTAAGACAACCAGACTGAATAACGGTGTTATTGTAGATCCAAACACTTAAAAACATGTATTTTTCTTTTTAATCAGGGTGAGTTTGAAGAACCATCTTTCCAACTCTCTATAGTGTTTAGAATTATGGGCTGGACGCAGTGGCTCATGCCTGTAATCCCAGCACTTTAGGAGGCCAAGGCGGGCAGATCACCTGAGGTTGGGAGTTCGAGACCAGCCTGACCAAATTGGAGAAACCCTGTCTCTACTAAAAATACAAAATTAGCTGGATGTGGTGGCACGTGCCTGTAATCCCAGCTACTTGGTAGGCTGAGGCAGGAGAATCGCTTGAACCCAGGAAGCAGAGGTTGTGGTGAGCCAAGATTGTGCCATTGCACTCTAGCCTGGGCGACAAGAGCGGAACTGTCTCAAAAAAAAATAAGAATAATAATAATTATTAATCTGAAAAGCAGAAATTTTTCTATAGCTGTAGCTGTACTTCCTAGATAGTTGTCTGGGCTCCATGTGCCCCACAATTAGATAGGAATGGAGTCACTGAGAAGGAAGTTGATTTTAACTTTATATTCGTGCATTTATGTGCTGGGCAGTAGGGTTATGTGTCAACAAGATAGGCACTACTCCTGCCCCCACAGAACTTACTTGCGTCGAGTTGGGACAACAGATAAGAGAACAGCAGTTACAATACAGTGTGGCAAGAAATGTGGGAACAGAAAACCAGGGAACACAGTAGAGAAGTTGAATTTATGTTGTTGGTTGGGAAATAGTGAGCTTGAAGTGCTTCTGGAACATACAAGAAATACTCGGACTAGAGGTATCAGTGGTAAATGTAGCAATGAGAATGAGTACAGGAGATTGCTTGGGAAGAGTATGCAGAGTGGGGAGAAGAAAAGGTCCTGAACTACAACAACATATAAACCATGTATAAATACAGAGTCACCTAAGACTTTTAAGAACAGTCAGAGAACTAGAAAGAAAACTCTTAGAAGTTTAGTATTATGGAAGCCAGCAGCAGAGTTTCAAAAGCAAAGTGGTAGATAGCGTCCAGTGTTACTGAGAGGGCAAGTTGGTTGAGTATTTTTAAATGTTCATTAGATTTAGACGTAGGGAATTTTGTTGATTTGCCAAGGGTATAGATAATTTGTATGTTATGTGTTAGGTGCAGCAACTTTGTTGCTGTTCCAGTATTATGATGTTCTAAGTACCCTGGTAGGCATTTTAGATACATTACCTTGGTGATCTTTACAGTATCCCTATGATCTGGTATTATTATGTGGATTTTACTGACAAGAAAGTCAAGGTTATATAACTTGTTTGGGGCCACAGAGCTAGTAATTGGGAGACCTAGAGTTGAATGTAGATTTGTTTTCTTCACCTATAACACAATGCCTCATAGCAGTTCTGGCCCAATACATGGGAATGTAGTGTCAACTCATACCTGTTGCGAGGCTGGGCCTGATCTCTTTTGAGTTTACTTCATGCTGACACCTGGTTCCCACCTTATAATCTATTTTGGACTTCAGTGCTATTCTCTGTTCAAGTTTTTTTTTTTTTTTTTGAGACGGGTCTCACCCTGTCGCCTAGGCTGGAGTGCAGTGGCACAATCTCAGTTCACTGCAACCTCTGCTTCCTGGGTTCAAGCGATTCTCCTACCTTAGGTTCCGAGTAGCTGGGATTACAGGCACAAGCCACCATGCCTGGTTAATTTTTGTATTTTCAGTAGAGACGGGGTTTCACCATGTAGTCCAGGCTGGTCTCAAATTCCTGACCTCAGGTGATCCACCCACCTCAGCCTCCCAAAGTGCTGGGATTACAGGCGTGAGCCACCGTGCCCAGCCTGTTCAAGTTTCATCTTGGAAATCTACCTAGAGTATCAGTCCTATTGTGATTTTTGGGCCAGATAACCATTTGTTGTGAAGGGGTTGCCAAGTGTGTTGTAGGATATTTTGCATCCCTGGCTTTTACCCACTGGATGCTAGAAGCACCCACCACCCACAGCTGTGACAATAAAAATATCTTCATATATTTCCAAATGTCTCTGCAGGGCGAGGGTTGGGGATGGGGCAAAATCACTCCCAGCTGAGAACCACTAGCCTATAGCTGCAATCCACTTAAGACTGAGGCTCTTCCTAATTCTTAATAGTCTTTTGTCTTCCATACCACTGAAAAACTGGAATCCTGTGTCTGACCGCCAGGCAAGTTGTTACAATGCTCCTCTCCAATCACCTCTGGCTCTCTGACTTGGATTCTAAGTAGGCTTCTCCTGGATGTAGTGCTGCAGGGCTCAACCTGCCTACAGGGAAAAGTGCGTTGCGCCACCTAAGACCCCCCACCTGGTGGCCTTTGCCACAGCCTGTGCCTACCCCAGTCTGTTGCTGAACGACATTTTTTCTTCATATCTGCAGCCAAGTGATCGTGTCTCTAAAGTTTAATTTAAGTTCTAAATACCTGCCTTCTGTCTCTTCTATATAGTTAACTAAGAAATTTCTGCCTGTATCCCAAGACAGGATTACTCTTTGTAACACTAATAATGGCACGAGAGCATGTTTAAGATGAAGGGTATAGCAGCCCTCATGACATAATTTCTAGAGCATCTCTACTTTCCTTTAAAAATATACTGTTTTAGCTTCAGCATCTATCAGTTAGTTTAAACCCCTGCATATTAAACCATTTTCTATATTACTTCTTGGGATGCTGTCTCAAGTTAAGTACCCAGAGTATTTAATACACATTAAGTTGCCTCTTTCAAATTTCTAGAATTGCCTACTAGTTTTAGAATTAAAGACTTTAGTAAATAAGATGATGTCCTTCATCATAATCGAACCTGTGCCTTCAATCCTTAATTATCACCCTTAGAGGTGGTAACTACGTTGAGTTTTCCTTTTCCCCATACTTGGGTTTTTTCTCTTTTTGTAATTATTCAGAAACATTTTGTTCTTCTTGATTATTTTATTTGCTATGAGCTTAATAATACCTCATTTTATTATGTATGCTTTAGGCTTGGCAAACAAATTCCAAGCAGTGTTCCAAATGCAGAGCCACCATAGTTTTGTTTATATGAGTAAAGTAATATTTTATATTATAAACATTGTTTCTGCTGATTCTAATTTTGAATACTGGATTATATTAGACAATTCCATTAAAAAAAAAAGCAAGGCAGTTTATTCAGTGAAATATTTAGTCACATTAGTTGATGACATTTTATGTCAAATTTCTTCTTCAATATTGTATGATTTATGTTGTTAAATTTATGTAATAAGCAAACTGTCCTATATTTACATGTACATTTCTAATTTGAGCATTGTTCACCTAGCTATGTCTTGTAAGTAGGCTACATCCAGATGATTAGGCTTGACCTTTTTTGAAAAGTTATTATCCTGTGTGTCAGCCATTGTATTAGTCTGTTCTCACACTGCTATAAATAAATACCTGAGACCAGGTAATTTATAAAGAAAAGAGGTTTAACTGGCTCATGTTTCTGCAGGCTGTATGAGAAGCATAGCAGCTTCTGCTCGGCTTCTGGGGTGGCCTCAGGGAACTTTCAATCAAGGTGTAAGGCAAAGTGGGAATGAGCACTTCACATGACTGAAGCAGGAGGAAGAGGGGTGAGGGCGAAGCCACACACTTTTAAACAACCAGATCTCATGAGAATTCACTCACTATTATGATACAGTGCAAAGGGGGAAATCGGCATCCATGATCCAGTCATCTCCCTAAGGCTCCACCTCTAAAATGGAGATTACAATTCGATTTGAGATTTGGGTAGGGACACAGATCCAAACTATATCAGCCATCCAGTAAAAATAAGACATGTTTTATTCACAGAGGGAAGGGAATAATATTGAGTGTGCTTGAGGTTTTACTCTCTTAAGTCTAGACATGATGAATCTAGGAACATTAAGAAGAGTCCCTGGATAGCAGGAATATACATTATGAAGAGCATAGTTATAACTGAGTAATTCTTATGTTTGAAGAAAATAAGAAATTTAAAGTTTTAATTTAATCTTCACAGTAACCTTATGATGTAGGTGGGCAATATATTATTATCTCTATTGTATAGCTGGGGAAATTGAGGCATAAAGTTTAAGTAATATGTCCAAAGTCACTCAGCTATTAAGTGGAGAATTGGAATATAAATTCGGGTCTGCTTAAGTCCAGAATCTTCAATCTAAGCCAATACATTTCTAAAAGTTTCTATGAGGGGGACAGGCTGAGGAAAAGGCAAGAACATTACTGAAGCATTGCTTTAGAGCACTTTCCAATAGAAATATAGTAAAAATCATATATGTAATTTAAATTTTTCTGGTAAACACTTTATGAACTAAAAATAAACAGAAAACATAATTTTCATTTTATATTGTATTTAACCACGTATGTCTAAAATGTTAGCATTTCAATATGTATTTAGTATAAAAATTATTAATGAGCTCTCACATTCTTTTTTGTACTAAGTCTTTGAAATCCAGTGTGCATTTTATACTTTCAGCACATTTCAACTTGGACTAGGCATATCTCAAGTGCTTAATAGTCACTTGTGGCTAATGGCTAGTGTATTAGACAGCAGAGCTCAGGATACCTTGAAACTGGATTTAGATAATTTAGATTTTGAAGATTACTTTGCATTATGTCATTTTATCTCACATTAAAGATTTTTCTAGCCTTCAGCAATTTCGTATTTGAACACTCCAGCCTTCGATCAGTTGTGTTGTGAGGAATTAATGGGTAGATGAGAACTCGTGGCCTCCTACCTCTACTAGCGGGCGTCATCATGGGAGCAGGTTAGTTAGGAATTCCCAAGGAAAAAGTAAATCTCAAAGGTCAAAACTCAGGATTTTAGATCTAGCTTCTTCTCCTCCATTGTAAATCCTGGAATTTTTTTTTTTCTTAGGTAGTTAGCAGTTGCCTTAAATTTATTCCAACAGTTTGGAACTTGAGCACTAGTGATTTTCAGCATATTCATTTTGACTTTCCTTTCTTGCTGGATGTCCTTTTATTCATCTGGTAAATTTGCAAGCAGGCTGCATCTTGGAAAGTGCAGGCACAGGCTTCTTTTTTAATAAGAAAGTTAATCTAATGAGTTATCTCATTAGATAATTCGTTAGACAACGACGTAGATAGCAACAAACTCCCAACCAGATTGCTATGGAATAGTCCCTTCTATTTATAATTTCTAGCACCACTATCGTTTAAGTCCTTCTTTGAAGTGAAATTGAGAGGTTAGAAACAGACAATGGGGCAAGAAAAGCAGTCTCCCACAGCAGCTTACATGACTTATAAGCAAAAACTGGTTCACAAAATGGACAACAGAGTGTGTTGAAAAGAAACTAGATATTTACAATGAAGAACTTAGGCAAGGGATAGTTTTACTGTAAGATATTTCAGGACAGTTGTGATGTAATCATGAGCTTACATGAAAATAAGTAAAGGATGATAATTGTCAATTGTGTGATAAATAAAATTTTCTAAATCTTACACTTGCTTAAATTCCGTTACAAATGGAATATGTGGAAAACCTAACTCCACTAATTAAGACAATTCACAGCAATGTTATCTACATGAAAATGTGTACAGCAAAATAACATCAATATTCATTGTCATCCTTGGATGAAATATTTAAGGTTTTCTTTTCGAAAAAAATTCTTTGTCTATATATATGTAAAACTCACAGGTAGATATGAGTTAAAAGATATAAGCAGATGTGGAGGTGGAGAATAGGGCTCTGCTGATGGTCTTTGAGGTAATCAGGGCTCATATTATGACCTAAAGAATAATGCAAAGACAGCAAAGACAGCTAAGAGGAACTAAGAAGATAAAATAAGAATGATTTCATGATTAGGCACTCATTTGACTTTGCGCTTTGTATCAAGCAAGCTAACAACTAGAATTTGGAGCCCTATCTCCACACTATTTCTTGGCCATACAAAAATGGAAAGAAGTTGGCTATAAAGTGATAAAGTTTCTTGACTCTCTTTTCTCTCTCGGCATGTAGCCTTATCTTGTAAGAGCAAAGCACATGTTAATCTGGGAAGCCTTTTAGCTTAATTTCTAAGCATGTAAGGTGCTCTGTTCTGGCAAACCTTCCTAATTTGTCTCAATTATTATTGTTGAGATTAGCCCCTGAACAAAACAGAAGCAACAACAAAAAGGACAATGGGAAATGCAAGTAGAGACTGGAGATTTTTTTTCTTCATCAGGTTGAACGGAACTACTCTTCCTTCCTCTCCCTCCCAGTGTGAAAAGACTGAGGCCCGGGCACGGTGGCTCACGCTTGTATTCCCAGCACTTTGGGAGGCCGAGGTGGGCGGATCACGAGGTCAGGAGATAGAGACCACGGTGAAACCCCGTCTCTACTGAAAAAAAAAAAAAAAAAAAAAAATTAGCCGGGCGTGGTGGCGGGCGCCTGTAGTCCTAGCTACTTGGAGAGGCTGAGGCAGGAGAATGGCGTGAACCCGGGAGGCGGAGCTTGCAGTGAGCCGAGATTGTGCCACTGCACTCCAGCCTGGGCGACAGAGCCAGACTCCGTCTCAAAAAAAAAAAAAAAAAAAAAAAAAAAAAGACTGAAGCCCCAAGAAGTAGATGTAAGCGTTAAACTTTTCCAAATAGGCCAATATTTTGAAGCTAGTCCAGTCCCTGAGTACTGAATTTTTTTAACATTGTTTGGGAAATTTAAGCATAACAGGCTTGGAACTGAAAGTCTTTGCAGAAAAGCAAAAAATGAGAAGCTCGGGTGATTGATTCTTTCCACTCTTGACTGCCTTTATTATCTTTAAATAGAAAGGGCTAGAATGGGAGATTTTTACTGACATCCCACATGTTAACAGTTCTAAGATAATCATATGTCAACCTACCCCTGTTTTTTTTTTTTACTACTGTTAAAACTTATAAAAAAATTACATTTAACAATGTCAGCCTGGTCATCCAACAGCTTTTTGCCTAGACTATTAGGCATCTCATTGGGAAAATATTTTGTATCTATTGAAGAAGAAACTTGATTTTACTTGGATGGTTCATCCCTTGCCCTGGGCTGACAGCAAAAGGGCCAAGCTCTCCATATGTTAACAACATTCCACAATGGCGTAAATACACCAGGCAGGTTTTGTGGCTGTCACTACTTGTTTCTATGTCAGATAGGGACGTTTTCACCTCTCAAAACTTTCCTGCAGTTTTTCTTTCCTTTTCTTTATGAATTTTGCTGATCTATGGCAACATACCAACATAAATTCAGTAGCATTAAAATGGTACCTATAAACTCATGAAATCCCTTACCATCTACCTGTATGGTCTCTTCTTTTAAAAAAATCAGCTCCTAAAAATAGTACTGCATTTGAGGTCCTGCAAGATCTTTAGTTCAATCAGTCAACCTGGTTCAGCATGTATCACAACACAGTCACATCATTAGATAAGGTTCTATTTGTAGATGGTGTAAATTCTCCCCTAAAGGGTGTAAATTGCCAGATGTCCTAAACCCTAGCATGCCCCAAAATCTCTCTCATTAATCTGCTTCCTAGACAGAAGTTCTCATCATTAAATCTTTTGTTTCACTTAGACCAAATAGAAATGTGGTCTGCGTGAGGCTACTACATAAAGAAACACATAGCTTATATATAAAATACATAGAATAGATAAAATTTTATTCAAATTTTAGGCGGGGCGTGATGGCTTACACCTGTAATCCCCGCACTTTGGGAGGCTGAGGGGGGCAGATCACGAGATCAGGAGTTCAAGACCAGCCTGGTCAACATGGCGAAACCCTGCCTCTACTAAAAATACAAAAAGTTAGCTGGACATGGTGGAGCGTGCCTGCAATTCCAGCTACTCGGGAAGCTGAAGCAGGAGAATTGCTTGAACTGGGACCTGGGAGGTGGAGGTTGCAGTGAGCCGAGATCGTGCCACTGCACTCCAGCCTGGGCTACAGAGTGACACTCCGTCTCAAAAAAAAAGAAGAAAAAATTTTGCTCAAATTTTATTAATTCATCTCAGATCTCCTGTGTAACAATGAGTTTTGTGGGATGTGGAACATATACTCAATTACGTGCCAAACCAGTCATCTTTCCCACTTTATGTTGCAAGGAAGAGCTAGGTTTCAAAATAGAGGCAAAGGCAGAAAGGTCGCTAAGCTCAGCCCCCTCTACCAAATACTTGATCCTGTTGAAATAAGAAAATCACAGGACTGGGTGTGGTGGTGGGCACCTGTAGTCCCCGCTACTCGGGAGGCCGAGGCAGGAGAATGGCATGAACCTAGAAGGTGGAGCTTGCAGTGAGCCGAGATCGCACCACTGCACTCCAGCCTGGGCGACACAGCAAGACTCTGTCTCAAAAAAAAAAAAAAAAAAAAAAGAAAATCACAGGTCTGGAGAATTATTTGTGCACCTTTGCACCAATCCACCTTTACACCTTTCTAAAGGAGTAAGAAATTGTTCTATTTGTATATAAAGCCTTTCAAAACAAAACTTCTGATAGCAACTCACTCATGTGTAATAAACCTTCCTGTTGAGAAAATGTTTCCTATTCCCTAAGAGCCACTGTAAAAGTAATCAAAATAATTATAGAGAAGCTAAGACCCTTGGGGGAAATAATTTCTACAAATTAATAAAGCTCAATCACACTATTTCCATGCTGGCAAAATTATAACCCCAAATTGCTTTAAACTGACTGATGAAAAGCTCACATATTTTCAGATTAGCATATACTTGAACATAATCTGTAACAGTGACATCTGGTGGCTTTTATTATAATGCCGTGGCGTGCTTTCTACAAAGCCATGCCCTAATTAAACAGAATTGTACCATAGCTTTGTGTTTTATGCATGACAAAAGAAACATAGATGCACACTTGCTTTCACCAAAGCATTCCTTATAAATTTGGTACAGCAAAATGTCAAATTTTTACGTGAGTTCGTAAGTTTGAAAGTTTCAGATAAGTGTATACAAATTAATATTTGAACCTTCAACTTTTTAGTCACACTGCCATGAACTTAGTGGCTTGAAATTTATGTGTTTAACTTTCATTCATTTTCCTTGTATTGATGGGGTGTAACCTCAGGTTGGCATACTCTTTCATAGCTTCTTCCAACACCAGTCTGTCACTCACAGTAGCTAAAACCCCAGGCCGTCTGGAATAAATTTAATTCATTGCCCTCTTGAGCTCTACCAGGGCTAAATGGAGAGAGAAGGGTGAATAGGTGAATCTCAATCTTTCTCTGAGTGTTAAATTTTAATGATGACCTTGATTTGTCCATGTGCACTTCTCCCCGCCCCCCAGTCCTGAGATCTAGCAACACATATGCTGAAAAACTTTTTGAACATGATGAAAAAAAATAGTGGGAAATATACTAACAACAAAAATTCTTTAAAAAATTACGTCTTAGCTGCTAGTTTTAAAATACCACCCTTCAGTTTGCTCTTTATTTACTGCATGTAAATCAGTCAAGAGGCTGATCTTTTTGGCATTTCCATCTCTTAAACTTCTTTGACAGTCTCTTTGTAAACATTGGCTGATGCAGAACTTCTAAGCTGAAGTTCTACTGTAAAGGGACTTTTAAGTTTGTATTTTTAGTAGGTTGGTAACTCAGATTATTTATATTGGGTAATCTGGTTTAATTCACTCTGTTGAATATAGAAAAGAAATTGTGACTAACAACACTTGCACTTGTGTGTGCAAGTTGAAAGTGATCTAAGCATCAGGCCAAACTGTGGTAATTTTGATTGTAATGTGATGTATTTAAGTAGATCCAAATGAGCAAATCCATTGGCTTACTTCAATAATCTGCAATTTTTGCTTTCTTTCTGTCTGGGCATGTCATTTGTGGTAGATAACAGCACTTATCAAGAGAAACACTTCATTAGGAAGTTAGGCAGAGAAACAAACCATATACTCAAGCAAGATTTTCTTCAAATAACTGAATTGAAGTAACGAACAATTTAATGTTTCCACAACAGTAAGTTGTGAATATATTCAGGCAAAGAGAAACAGATGTCATTTAGCAAAATGCTATGCTATGGAATTACCAATTCAAGGAATAATTCAATACTCTTAAGTCGGTTTTATTATCTCTTAATCCTTCATGGGGATAAGAAATATTTTTCCAGTATACGCAATCTATGAAATCATGGGTCAGAACTATCATCAGACTGCCCTTTATGAGTGTTCATGTTAGTCGCCATAAAAAATACGACTCCTTGATGAAATTTTCCAGGCTTATGGACCATCTAGACACTGAAAAACTCCCAAATTTATCATTGATAATGTTTCTACTAAATCCCAGACTGTAATGATCATTGTTTAGTTGAATGTCTAGTAGATATCTCAAACTTAACATGTCAGCAGTATTCTTGATCTACCCAGCAAAGTATCTTCTCCCATTGTACTCACCATCTAAATAAGTGGTATCTTCATTCTTCTAGTAGCTCAACCTAAAAAACCTTGAGTCATCTTTGACTTTTTTCTTTCTCTCATATGCCATATCCTATCCAATCCATCAGGAAATCCTATTCGTTTTCTAACGTCAAAATATTTCCTGATTCAATCATTTCTTACGACTCTATCGTTACTATTTCTGTCCAAGCCACTATTTTCATTTGCCTGGTTATTCTACTTTTAGTGCTACTTAAAATAAGGATGATGCCTGTTAATTAATACTGTAATATTAATTAGTTAATGTTGTATATTTTGTAATATACAGAATACTGTATTTCTCACTCTGGCAGTCCAAAGAATCCTTTTAAATCTGTTATATTATGTCGTCCTTTTGCTCAAACCTTTCCAAAAGATTTACTTCTCATGCAAAGTAAAATTCTAAATTGCTGTCTTTGCTTAGAAGGCTCCATAGTCTGATTCCTTGTCTACTTCCATTATCTCCAGGATTGTCTCCTTTGCTTAAGCAGCAACAACCTGGCCTTCTTGCTTTTATTAGAATATACCCTTGTGCCTCTGCTTCAGAGCCTCTGTGCTTTCTGTTCTGGGGAACATCTTTTCCCCAGATAACTTGTTTGCTGGTTCTTTCATTGCCTTCAGAGTTTTGTTTAACTCTCATCATCTCAATGAGGCTTTCCATACCCTCACATCTCCTTCCGTCCTTCCACTTGCTCCCTATCTTCTTCCTTGGGTATTTCTTTTGTTTATCCCCAGCTGATATTTTGTATATTTTACTTACGTATTTGTACACTGTTTCTTTGTCTCTACTCATTCAAGAATATAAACTCCATAAAGTGATGAAAGTTTGACTTGATCACTGCTGTATTTGCAGCACCCACAACAGTGCCAGGAACATAATAAAAACTTGATAAATGTTTATCGAGTGAATGAATAGATTAGTTATCTGTAACTGCATCTTGTGCACACACTTCCTCAAAGAAAAGACATCTCTCTTAAGTCAACCATATGGATGGCATAATGTTTCTGATTAATCTGGTCGAAGATGCTGTTGTTGATGTCATAGAACTTTAAAATTACTAAATTCGCCACACTAGATCTCTTTGATAGTTGATATGCTCTTGGAGATCTATGAATTGATATTCATTCTGACCTGACTTTATTTTGTTAGATTCCAAGAAATATCTGAAATGCATTTTCTACCTTATTCTTGAAGACAATGATTAATTTGAAAATTAGATATCTCTTTTTTTATTTCAAATGCAACACTGCCTAGCAAGTTAGACAACAGCCACTTATTCTGGTTATCTTTTGCTGTAAAACAAACCACTCCAAAACATAATGACTTAAAACAACAAAAACGGTAATTTGCCATAAGTCTTATTGGAGAAAGGCTTGGCAGGAGATAGCTTGTCTCTGCTACACTCAGCATCATCTGGGGGTGACGTAAAGCCTGGGGGCTGAAGTCACTTGAAGGCTTGCAACTAATGCTGCCTGTCAGCTGAGACCTTAGCTGGGGCGTTGGCTGGAACATTTTGACATGCCTCTGCGTATAGTTTGGGCTTCCTCACCACATGGTGACTGTTTTTCAAAACGAGCATTCCCAAGAGAGATGCTCAGGTGGAAGCCATATCCCCTTTTAGGAACCAGTCTTGGGAGTCATGCAAGGCCACTTCTGTTGCATTTTGTTTGTCAAGACCATCACAAAGTTCTGTCTGATTTCAAGGCTAGGAGACAGAGATTTTACCTCTTGGAAGGGAAGTGGCTGAAAGAGCATGTAAGGAAGATTCTGAAAGAGCATGTGAGAGTAGAAATATTGTTATGGCAATTTTTGAATAATGCGAACTGCCACATCTGCTACAAGGTATTTGAGGTGCTTTGAGCTCTACATTGACTTCAGTGATACTCTATTAAAAGAGCTCATAATAAAGATCTAGAATTTCCATATTGTCTCTCAAATAATCTATGTACTGCTATCACACAGAGGGTAGTGTCGCAGTTTTAAAATGTGTCTACAAATCTTTTACAATCTTCCTCTCACAAAGTGGCTACTTTATTTCTTCCTCGTGAATCTGTGCTGACCTTACAGACTTGCTTATTACCAATGCAATGCTGCAGATGCAGCATTGTGTGAATTCCAAGACAGCTTTAACCTTCATCAGTGGAATACTTGTGTTTGGAACTGTGAGCTACCATGTACGAACTCCATTTATCCTTGGGCCTCCACGTTATGAGGAGGCCTAGGCAATGCTCAAAAGGCCATGGATAGGTATTCTGGTTGATGGTGTTTCCAGTTGACAACCAGCATTGAGTGCCAGCGGTGGCAGTGAGCCATTTTAGATGCACAGCCAAGGTGAGACTTGATGGCTGCAGCTCCATCTACATCTGATTGTAACCACATGAGAGACCCCCAGGTGAGAACTGACCAACCAAACCCTTCAGAATTTCTGATCCACAAAATCATGAGCAAAATAAAATGATTGTTTTAAATTGCTAAGTTTGGGGGTGGTTTATTATTTAGCAAAGATAACAAATAGGTAGAGATAATAGCCAAAAGTATATACTTTTTTGTGTGCACTAAAACTGTAATTTTGATTCTCCGTTTTCTCAGAAAGCCATATTATGAAGATCTAAGTTAATATGAAATTTGATTTTGGAAAGTTGTATCTAAATAACATGTGACGTTTTTCAAAGTTTAATTTTTTAGTACTTGCTTTTGGGTAATGGTCATCAGAATGTAAGAGTTTGTTTACAGATACCAATTTGACCTAAATTGCTACCTTATTTTCATAAGAAGAAATTATAAACTGCATTCAGTGCCCAGTGAAGTTGTAGCTGCCTCAGGGACTTCACACTTGCTCTTTCCTCTGCTTGGAATTTTCTTCCCCAGACTTTCACATGGCTCTCTCCTTCCCGTCAATCATATCTCCACTCAAATATCACCTTCTCTGGGGGGAGTCTTCCTTGGTCATGCTGTGCATAATAATCTTTCCTCCCAATCATTCTATATTCCTTTCTCCTCATTCTGATTTACATAGCATTAATGAAAAACTGCTATTATCTTAGATAATTTTTAATTGTTTCTTCTCTAACTAAAAGGTAAAGATTATGAAGGCATGGAATTCCCATGGTTGCTCCTCTTTGTATATTCTCAGCATTTAGAATAACATCTGGCACATCATTGCCCTTTAAAAATAATTGTTAAGTGATTACATAAAATATAATTTGGGAAAAGTCATAAGAAAAAATTTATATGTGTTCTCAAATCTACATGTGAATATTTTCATATAAAATAGTTCCCCTTTTAGCTTGAAGCAAAAAAAAATTTTGGAAGTTGAAGATAGAATAAAATTTTTATACTTTGTCCTTTCACTTCTAGAACACAAGAAAATATATTCTCTTCTAGAAAACATGTTCGTTTCTAGAATATAAGAAACATATTCTCTAATCTATAATGAGGGGAAGGAGGGACAGGAGGTATGCTAGTGATCCAGGTACATGTCAGACACTTGCCTAGCCTCTGAGCTCTGTATCTCATTCATTTCCAGTGACAATGCTGTGTCATAGATATTATATCATCACCTCCATTTTGCAGATGAGGAAACTAAAGTTCTGAGAATCTGAAAAACGTCTCCAAGATGATAAAACTATTAAGGGGTAGACTGCACTTTGGAACTCAAGCCTGTTCCTGAAGTCCTTTTTGGAGAGAAGACTATGTCCAAACAACCATAATACAGAAGGTAATAATAACCAGTGTATGAGAGATACAAAGTGCTGTGATGGTTCAGAGAATGGAGAGACTCTATATCCTGCACATCTCAGGCAGAGCTTTATTGGGTTTTATACGGCAAATATTCAGGGACAGATATTTGCTAGCTGAGTACACGCCATACCAAAAAAAATAGGTTGGCTGCCATGATTAAACCTGTTATTATTTCTTTGCAGTAAAATAATGGGAAAACTCTTCAAATTATTTCAAATTATTGAGTCATCGACTGTAATTCTTTTATAAGCTTATTAACAGGTTGGTCTGTGCAAAGTAAACATGAGAACACTCTTATGTAGGTTTCATCTAAGTCAGTCAGATTATCACTAAAGTGTATTGAGTTATTGAGTTCATGATTGTATTAATAGTTAAAGTTAATTGCTTAACATTTAAACTGTTGTGCTGTAAAAAATCTGTACAACGGTTTGGTTACTGTCATTTTGCTGTAAATGTATACCTTGTTATACTGTTTTAATACAATTTTTATACTGAAAGTCAACCTTCTGGTAGATCTTTTAAAAATTAGAACATTAGTTAATGAGCTTTTAAAATTAACAGCCCCTCCCAAAGCAACAATGAAATGTATCTCGAAGTCAGGGGACCATATATTTAAGTGGCAGATTGAAAACAGACAATTCAAGAAGAAAATAAAAGTAAGAATTAGTTTTATAAATTGGTCTAGTTCTTTCCACTGATGGAAAATTACAAAACATTATAATAGAAACATACATAGTCTCTCTTTTTTGTTTTTTCTCACTCAGTGCTGGAGTAATTTTGTAACTCTACAAAATTATTTTTTTCAAGTACAAACTAAGAATTATTTACTTAACTTCTTTCTTGGCAGAACAGAGACAAAGGGTGAGACAATAGAACAGTGCAATTAAGCGAACGCCTTCCTGGTTCTAAGAATTGCAGTTTGGGTGTGTGTAGAGCGATTCCCAATTGTTACAGTTACTAAAAATAAAATCAAGTATATAGTGATTCAACTTCCCACAAATAGGAAGGCAACTAAACATTTTAGTAAAAAGTGATAGAACCATAAGATCTCAAAAAGGTAAATGCTCATTTTTTTCTTTTAAAAAAAACACTATTCATAATTTCTGACTTTTCTCATATAAACATATTTGGGTCTCCCACCCCCACAACTCTCTCTTTTTGATTTTCAGATATAAATTACAGCATTTGTGAGAACCTTCGGATCATTTTGTTACCTTTGGGAAGTAGCATAAATGGTTTACAATTTCAAACAGTTCTGAAACTGCACTGTGTGTGTCCGTGTGTGTGCCTGCACGTGTACGCCTGCCTCTGTGGGTAAATAAGAAGCATGCCAGGCAGAATAATATAGTCACTGAAGAGAGGTCCTGAATCTGGTTTGGCGAATCAGGATGCCACTGTGTATGAGGGTATTACTTACACGAGCGGCAGCTGTTCTTGTGACTATAAAGTTAAACACATTGACTAAGTATATTCTGAAGCCAGTGATAAACAAGTGTCTCAAAGATATATCCACACAACAGCACATGTTTAGCCTTTTATGCACGACAATGGGTGTCCCACATCAGCTTTCTCCTTCTTCAGGTTTCCTGCAGCCCCCCTGACTGTCCCTGTCACCCAGTGCCAGATGGGAAGTGAGAGCTCAGCTGATCCACCTCTTTGTGGTGGAAACCCCCAGAGCTTCAACTCCAGGCTACAGGTTACCGAAGCCGTCATGAAAAATTCAGAGCTGATATTAACAAGTCTGCTGAAAGTAAAGCGCGTGTCACATTATCCACCCTGCCTTTCAGTTAATACTAAAGCTACTGTCGCTAAAGGAAGAAATGCATACTTGCTGTCAAAACTATTTGGGTCGTGCTATGTAGATTCAGAACTAAAAAGAAAGATGTAAAAATAGAAGAGAGAAAGATCAGACGGTTGAATTACTGAAAGTCCTAGAGAATAACTGGAAAGCTGGAAAGTGAATTGGAAGGAAGTGACCTCCTAATACCTGGAATGAAAAAAATGGAAATATTTTACTGAAGTTGCAGTTTTGTAGCTTCATTAAATGATTAAACATGTTTTAATTGTTTCATGTATACATTGCTTTTGTATGTTTTCAGTAACATCTATTTTGGAGAAGTTATTTTAATTAAAGACACACTCCTCTCGAAAAATTTTTGAGGTATTTATAAAATTAATTACGCATTATAATTTCTTGACTACTTGCTCCGTTCTAAGCACTTTCTATGTTTTAAGCACTTTTCATGCATTATCCCATTTACGTCTCACAACAAGCCAATGAGGCGGGTACTAGTTATTATAAACACCATTTTGCAGATTAGGAAGACGAGGTAGTATCGGATGGTTAGGTAACTTGCTCATGGTCATGTAGTAAGTGGCAGATTTAAATCCACATAGCGTCTCTCCAGATTCTGTATATTTAGCCACTACTCTATCATATTTCAAAGACTACAGAGAAGTTCAAAGGATACTAAATACACTGCACGTTTCCCAAATCCATAGAGATTTCATGCATTAAAAAGAATAAATATTTTACACATGAAGTTAAAGTTCCCTTTGACAACCAACCTCAGTCCCATCTTCCCCCGAGACCACTATTATAAGTGTTGTGTGTATTTAAAAATATAATTTTATTTAAATATGTACAGTGTTATATCACACTGTAAATATCTTTCTATAGCTTTATTTTACCCCAGCATTTTGATTTTTGAAATCTATCCATATTACATGTGAAACTTTAAAAGGAAAGCCTAGAGGACTATGAGTTTGTATGAATTCAATAGGAAAGAAAAAAGCGGTAACCCAGCCATAGGCTACAGTACATATATTACCTCATGAGCTGGATGGGATTTAATGGGAGCACATGGGAGGTCTTAGCATGAATGCAATGATTTAGTAGCTAGACATACACATCAACCAACTGTCAACCTCCTTTGCTTCCCATCCCCCTTTTTAATGAAATGTGGGAGCCATACCTCATCAGAAACTTTAAAGAAAATATGTTTCATCTCTTTATGATTAAGACATTTTAATTTTTCTTTCTTTTCAAAATGTGTTCATTTATGTTACTGTCAGATCACAAAGTCATACCTGAAATTTCATGAGTATAAAATGTTTCTCAACTCTAATGTTATAGTACATACAATTTAAATAAAAAAATAAATAAGCTATTGTGAAACTTTCTTAGTGAAGTTTCTAAATAGCTGAGAACACAGGCAAGTTTCTATTTTGCTTCCAACAGATAGAAGTTAATCTATATCAAGGAAGAAAAATATTAAGTGAATTGACTATACAT
Source organism: Symphalangus syndactylus (assembly GCF_028878055.3). NCBI lineage: Eukaryota > Metazoa > Chordata > Mammalia > Primates > Hylobatidae > Symphalangus > Symphalangus syndactylus. Next base: position 44,332,729 of record NC_072432.2, read on the forward strand.
GATTTGACCACAACCAGACCCTCTTGGTAATCTAAGCAAGAGCTATTTAGTTATAAAAACCTGGAATATTAGCTTGGATGTGTCATTCTTAGTCTAACCCTGTCTCAGCTCTAAACAACAGTTTTTTAAAAAATAGGAAGGGGCAGAGGAGGGAGGAGTGAGCAGTAAGATTAAAAATATCATTAGATAATATAATTACTATTCTCTAGCACTTGTGAGTTTTATCAGTGTTAACAAGTGGTAGGACACAAGTAAACTATTCTATGTAGTAAAATATTTCCCCAGGAAATCATTTCAAAATCTAACATGTGCTAGTCGTTGCCATTCACTCAAAATTCACAATTTGAAGGCCAAGAATGAGAGCTACCTATATTAACTAAATTAGAGTTTCACATTCATTTATCTACTCCCCAATTTCAATCTCAAAATCAAAGTAATTGTAATTTGTTCAATTTTAAGAGGATAATTTCATCTGTGAGAAATGCAGAATTTCAGGTTAGCTGCAAGAGCCATATAAAATTGCTTAGTAGTCATAAATCTTAACATAGTTTGCAAAGAATCAAACAATGGTGTCAAAATTACAGTTGAATGAAAAAAGAAATTCTAATATTGTTTTATTGTCACCATGTGGGTTTTTACTCTGATTTATCTGTCAAACTTTGTACTTTTTGACAGTGTCCTGGTGTGAGATGGCCATTTGAGTGCCATCTAAAATGGTAGAAATAAGAACTTCTTTGTTATTTTTTCATTTATGATATGGACAGTTTTTAGTTACTCTAATACTGAGCAAGGTTGGCAGGATAGACATTTTAAATGTCACTTGAAAATATGTTAAGCAGAATATAACATCTTATCACTGAATCTATCAGCTGAATATTTCTGGGCAGTATCTAACTTCTAGAAGGATAACCTTAAAAACACAAATAATCTGTTTCCAACATTGAAAACATTAAGATAATTCTGATCCATATACAGGGCCATTTATGAGAATCATTATTTAATCTTTCTTCTCATGATAGCCAACATGAGGGCTCACTGTTCAAATAACTGCTACCCCCTTTAAAGTGTTTGATACTCTCTTTCATCCAACTAGACTGTGAGGTACCTAAGGACAGCCCACAACAGTACTTCTTTGCTTATAGTAGATGCTCAATAATTTGTAGGTCTCAGGAAATTTAATCAAGAATTTAAAGTTACAGTTTATATTATCTTTATATTTTCAAATTAGCACTAATAGCCATGTAATTTACAAACCAAAGTTTCTCTGATTGGCTTGCAGACTTGGAAGTTTTTCTAGCTTTCACATAACCAACTTAGAATAGGTAGGCAATAGTGGCAATGTTATGTGATAAATAAATTGTAGAATTTGGCCTTTTACATATCAATTCCTATTACCCTAATTGCAGCTCTATGAAAAACAGTCACAACTTTACCCTTTGAGAATGAGATAAATTCAGCAACTTGTTTAATATCGCATGTTCATTTCCCCTGTCACCTATATCTTCACCTCCAACATACATAAAAATGGAAACATAAGAAAAACATGGTCTTATTTAGTAGTTTTGCTACCAATAAAATAGCCAGATTTCTATCACTAAAATAAATGTTTGAAATAATTGTTTATCAGAATAATTCATACATTATTAACTCAACTTTTTTTTTCTGCAAAGGTAGATTTTTGTTATAATTCCTATGCTTTGAAAGTGACCTTTAGAGGTCAGGCGCAGTGGCTCACGCCTGTAATCCCAGCACTTTGGGAGGCCGAGGTGAGTGGATCTTCTGAGGTCAGGAGTTCAAGACCAGCCTGACCAACATGGTGAAACCCCATCTCTACTTAAAAAAAAAAAAAAAAAAAAAAAGGACAAAAAGTTAGCTGTGCATGGTGGCACATGCCTGTAATACCAGCTACTCGGGAGTCTGAGGCAGGAGAATTGCTTGAACCCGGAAGGTGGCGGTTGCAGTGAGCCAAGATTGCGCCATTGCACTCCAGCCTGGGCAACAAGAGCGAAACTATGTCTCAAAAAGAAAAAAAGCGAACTTTAGAGATAAGGTATGGAATGTGGTTGTGCCAAAATGTTTGCCACATGTAGTGCAGTTTGGTAGAGGAAAAGGCAAATTCTGACCCATACTTTGAAGAAAAGCAAGATGAAATGTTGGTTTGTTTAGGAATAACTTGGCACTGGGTGACCAGTTTCAGATCAGGTTTTCTGAAGCATGTCATTCAAATAGAAGTTGAAATCACATGTTTTCTTATAGGTCTAGCCCCACATTTTTTTTTTTAAGAGCCAGGGTCTCATTCTGTCATCTAGGCTGGAGTGCAGTGGTGCACTCATAACTCACTGCAGCCTCAACTTCGTGGACTCAAGTGATCCTTCCATCTCAGCTTTCTGAGTAGTGGGGACTACAGGTGTGCGCAATTGTGCCTGGCTAATTATTATTATTATATTATTATTATTTTTGTAGAAATGAGGTCTCACTATGTTGTTAATACCTAGGCTTAGCCTCACAGTTTTACACATGGTATCAGTAAAAAATCTACATGTATACAAGATTGCATTATTCTCCATATTATTGTCATAACTCTAGTAGAACTCAATAGCTACTGAGAATTTACAGATACACTTTCTTGTCTATCTTTGTGAAAAGTGAGCTAGTTGGTTGACTTAAAAAGAATCTATATATGTACTGCATACAACCTGATATACAAGTCATCATGAAAATCACTAAAGCAAAGAAGTTTACCAAAAATATTGACACTGTCTCTACTACTACATTCACAGTTACATTTATTAAACGCATTTTAAGGACATGTAATTCATGGCAGAGGTCGTTATTTCTATCATAATGAAAATAAAATAAGATAAAAACTTCCTATTGGAGTTTTGCACTTTAAAATAATCATGCAACTTTATTTTATTTTAAACTACATGTCTAGTTTTTAAAAAGAGCATTTAAAATATTACCTTGGAATAATCTCTTCGATAATGAGAGTATTGAGTCCAAATGCAATGGATGTGCTACAAAAGGTTATTAGAGTTTTGTTTTTCTAAAACTTTCCATGATTCATTTCACACTGCTGTCAAATATTGGCACAATTAACTTAATGACATTAATTAATAATTCACTAACTTTTTAACTTAAGTCTGTGATGGCTGTGAATGACATTCATTTTTGCTTTTTTAAAATTTTCCAGGTCTTTATTTCCTACTGCCTCATCTTTTGCTAACATAGTCCTGGCTGCTTTTATACTTTTTTATTGTTTACTGAATAAATAATTGAAAAGTGAGCTGTAGAACTTCCTTTCCCATTTTTATTGCCTTTGTAGCAATAATACATGGCCACTGTGCATTTATATTACTTTTCAAATTGTCCCAGAGCACAGTTACAAAAAATTAGCTTGCTAAAAATAAATAAAATATTAACAGTTTAAAACTAACAGCTTAAAATAATCTTAAAATACTTTGGTGCTATTTGAGAAGGTCAAATGTAGGTACACAACCTATATATGGAATAGAAAGAAGAAACTCTACAATCCAAATTGGAGATTCTTTTGGTGATAATGATTGTGCTTTAAATAATCTTTTATCGTCTCTACAATCCCTGACACATAAGTATTTGTTTAGTAAACATTGGCTAAATGAAAGAATGGATGAATTAAAATTTAATCCTCAAAGGAACATTTCAGAAAGAGATGATTTATTTTTTATTAATTGCAAAGTAAATAACTCCTCAGGGAAAAGCATGCTTCTCCTTTAATGAAACCCTTGTAATGTGCAACTGTTTGAGAACTTCTGTGCATGAGGGGATTCTAAGGATTTGTTTTATGATTAGCTAAGTAATAACCCCAATATTCTCTCTTTGCTTGATCAAAGATTTAAAGAATCAACTTCCACCATGAGAAATACAGCTTTGCCAACAGGCTGATGAGACTTGCTATGCTTCTCTACTAAACAGTCAAACAATAATGTTCGGGCTTTTCAGCCACTAAACTTAATTTTGAGAGCTTGATTTGGGTACTTCTCAAGACTTAGAAATCAAAATACTATATTAGAGTAAAGAAGAGCCAGGCAGCATCCAGTCCCATCTATTAGCTGTCTTATCTGGAAATTTCTTCGCATATTTTTGAGTTTTGTTTGTAACTTCATTTCAACTAAAAAGATTTTTGGGGAGGGAAACTTTGCAGGGGCACTCTGTTCCATCTCATTATTCTATCTATTCCTATGCCAGTGCTATACCCCTTTAATTACTGTACTTTTTTGGTGTGTTTTACTATCTGGTGGGACTAGTTCCTTATCCTTACTCACTAAAAGGTTTTTAAGCAAGGGAATAAAATGCTCAAATTTGATTTTGAGATACTTCATTTGGTAATTTTTAGGATGGATTTAGAGGGGATGAAATTAGAGATAGAGAAACTAGTTAGAATGCTATTGCAGTAATCTAAGTGAAAAACATTAAGGCTGGAGCCAAAGTAGAGATGGTTAGAAATAAGGGGAGAGATTTACGAAGTAATAACTAAAATCAGCAGCATTAGATAACTTATTAAATAGCGTGATTTTTCCATCACCTGAAATAGAGAACACGAGGTCAGATTGTGTAGGTGGAAGAGCAGGTAAAGGTGAGTTCAGTTTGAACACGGTGAATTTGTAGCACCTTTTTGAAAACTAAATGGAAATGTCCACCAGACCACTGGAAACATGTCTGAAAACTTGGGAGAAGATTGAACTAGCCATATAGATTTGGAATAAATAGAATTAATTGTAGCCATACTATCACTTACAAGAATATGCAGACTGAAAAAGGATGGGCCCAAGAATGGAAGCTTATAGAATACCATTAATAAAGAGGCTGGTGGAGATAAAGGCTCAACAAATGGGAGAGGTTGGGAGTGATCAGAGAGGTACAAAGATCACAAAAGTATGAGCTGCCATAGAAATCAGTAGGAAGAAATAATCAGCAGTGTCAAATGATGGTGCTCAATAGCATTAAATGAAGTTAAAAAAAGGACTGAAATGTTCTTTGGATTTGGCATTTAGTCAGACAGTAATGACTTTATTTAGAATTGTAAGGACTGAGGCTGGTTTGCAATGAGTTGAAAAGTAAATGATTGTAGAAGAAATTAAAAATCAAATTGTAGACTACTCTTTGAAAAATCTGGGTGAGGAGAGGAGGACAGTGAAAGGGATATCAAGAGGTAAATTCAGGATAAGATAAAAATGTGTTATAATAGCAGAAACTTAATTATATTTATAGGCTAAAGGAAGGAAAAAGAGAGAAGGGATAATTGATGGAAACAAATCTGACAGAGGTAGGGAGGGATGAGATCAAGATACAAGTGAAGACTTGACTTTTAAAGGACTTTCTATAAAATTGGACAAATTGAAGAAAGATGGGTATGAATATAGACATGTTTCCAGATAGGAGGTCAGAATGTTCAGAGAGATTATAGCTGATGAGATTACCTTCCTCAATTGAGTAGGAGTCAAGATAATGATGAGAAGGAGGAGAGCACTGGGGGAGGTGAGCTGGAGCTTAGAAAATTCGTTGAGATAAGTGACAGAGATGCTATCTAAATAATAGAAAAGTTGACTGGCAAAGTTAAGAACCATGAATCATCAATAGTCAAAATTTAGAAACAAATGAGCTGGATCCATACAGTAAAAAATTAAAGTTTCTAGCAGATCAGTGTGACCAGTAGAAAAAAAAATATATATTTCTTCAAACAGAAGTTTCCAACCATGTGAGTGGGCATGGATGAGAAAGTAGGAAGGGATTTAAAGATTGGAAGAAAATCATAATAACAAAAGGACTGGAGATATTTAATTATTAGAAAACATATAGGTATAAAAAATTTTTTTGAAGAGGAGCAAAACTGACAAGATTTAAGGTTAGTACTAGGAGTAAGTGGAAATTAAGGTAACTGAAATCGAGGAGATGCAGGCACATTCTGGGTGTTTGGATGAGTCATTGCCATAGATGTATAGATCTTTTTTTTTTTTTTTTTTTTAAGATAGTGTCTCACTCTGCCACCCAGGCTGGAGTGCAGTGGCATGATCTCTGCAACCGTCATCTCCTGGGTTCAAGTGATTGTCATGCCTCAGCCTTCCAAGTAGCTGAGACTACAGATGCACACCACCACACCCAGCTAAAGATGTATAGATCTTATCACTTGCTTGAAGTTACACAGCTAGTAAGTGCCAGAGTTAGGATTTAGATTTAGGAAATTTGGCTCTAGAGCCTTCGGTTTCAACCACCACGGTGTCTTGAATCTTTGCATAAGGATGACACGGTAATAATATGATATAGGCAACATGGAATATAGAGAAGGAAAAACATTTCTTGGTCCTGTTGCTCATGGGAGATGAGAAAATGAGCTGCTTCAATCGGAGGAAGATGCAACGGAAGAGGTGTCCTCAATGCAGAGTTATAATGCAGTTAAGTCTGCCTGCAAAAAATATTAAGGAACCATGGGGGGAATTTATCTGCAATGAAAAAGTGTTCAAAAAAATGTTCTAAAAAGAATTAGAAAGAGAGATTTGACAATTACAAGAAAATCTAGGGTAGATTGCACACTTCAATTTCCCATGACATTGAAAAATGCAAAAAGAAGAGGAACAAAAGAACAAATAAGAGAAATGGAGAAAATAATAGAAAGGCAGGTACAAAGAGACAAAGAGTAATGGGGAACAAGGTACATAAGTTGTGTTTTCATAGGAACACAGATTTTTAATTAATTAAAATACAATTTTTTTTTTTTTGAGACAGGGTCTCACTCTGTTGCCCAGGCTGGAGTGCAGTGGCATGATCTCAGCTCACTGCAACATTCACCTCCCAGGCTCAAGCAACTCTCCCACCTCAGCCTCCTGAGTAGCTGGGATTATAGGCGTGCGCCACAATGGCCAGCCAATTTTTTGTATTTTCGGTGGAGATAGGATTTCGCCATGTTGCCCAGGCTGGTCTCAAATGCCTGGACTCAAGGAATCCACCTGCATCAGCCTCTCAAAGTGCTAGCATTACAGGTATGAGCCACTGCACCCGGCCCAAATGTATTTTATTTATCTGAATATCGTGAACATCTATTTTGTCACTTCTGAGCCACCAGCACACATCTCAGAACTCTTCGTTTTTCTGGCTTCTTATTAACTGGCATATCATCTGGACAACATTTGTGTTTCGACACTAATACGCAACTCATATTTTTGGGATTTTTGCATATGGTACATGGTAAGCACTCAATAATATTTGTCGAATCTGAATCTACAACCTGATATAGGCCTTTGCTTATTTTGTTGTTTGGGGCACTGGAATCAGGGGTAATAGTGAAGAAGCAGGTAGAAAGTTGGAGATGAGTAGGAAAAGTAAATGTGAAGCTCAAACCTGATTGTGATCAGATTCTACCTGACTCTGAAGTGCACTCAATTTCCACCTAAAGCATGGAACAATTAGACTGAAATAAAACATCTGAAAATTGAGACAGAACTATGCAATAGAGTCCCAGTCACCACAATATTCCTTAGGTAGAGACACTAATTTTGATAAAGAAAATAATTTGCTAAGATTGGAATTTGCTCCCTATTCTTAGTTGAACGCCCACTTACATGAGGTGGAGAGGTGAATGGAGGTGTGATGCCAAGAAACTATCATGTGCTTCCTGAAAGTACACGTTGGGGACACCCTGTTCTTTCCCTTTCTTTGTGGCAGCTCCTTTTCAACCGTTTTCTTCCCCTGCTTCTGGTAACAGGACTCCTCTTTATTATGGGAGAGCTACTCTATGAAACTTAGGTGGAGCAGACTTTTCCCCACAAAGGTGGACACATGGCCCAGTCTATGTAATCAGAGTAGTGCATTTCCTTGGCCACAGAGATTGGTTCAACAGTCAAGTCACCCACGCAGAGCCACTCAGAACCTCCCCAGGGCCCTGCTGGGGAAATAATGAAAAAGAGGGACTTTCTTTTATCTGGGGTTGCACCTTATGACGAATATAAATCTAGAACTGCTTGTGGTCATTTAGAGAATGGAAGATATTTTGGAATGGTAAAAGAATAGGGTGGAAAGGGAGAGAGATGGAAAATGAGGCTAGAGAAATGGGCAAGGATCTGATTGATTGTATTTATGTGACAAGCAAAAGCACTGAATGTCCTCCTGCAGGCAAGAGCATATCAACAATGGTTTAAGCTTATTTGATGGCATGGTGTCTGAAACTGAGGTCTGTCCACCGTTTTGTTGTTGTTGTTGTTGTTGCTGTTGTTGTTGTTTTTGAGACAGAGTTTTGCTCCATCGTCCAGGCTGGAGTGCAGTGGCGCAATCTTGGCTCACTGCAACCTCTGACTCCCAGGTTCAAGTGATTCTCATGCCTCAGCCTTCTGAGCAGCTGGGATTACAGGCACCTGCCAACACGCCTGGCTAATTTTTGTATTTTAGTAGAGACGAGTTTTCACCATGTTGGCCAGGCTGGTCTCAAACTCCTAGCCTCAGGTGATCTGCCCGCCTTGGCCTCTCAAAGTGCGGGGATTACAGGGATGAGCCACCGCGCCCAGACCTCCTTTTGTTTTTCTAGAAAATAACTGTGTCCTTAGTGTGGAGATGGGAGCATGAAATAATTCAAGAAACAGACCAAGTCTGTAGCTATAGCAATTTTTTCTGCAACAAGTGAATAAATAACAGTACAGGCTGTGGCATTGACAATGGGGCTGGGCAAAGACTCTATAGTTGTGATAAAATTAATAGGGTTTTAGTGATCTAATGAATATTAAGTTTGAGGGAGAGAAAAGAATCAAGGATCTCTCACAATTTTCCAGTTTAGAACATTGTAAAGATGCAACTCATTAATATTGTACAGGGATAAAAGTAAAGAAGCCAGTGAGGGGGAGCTGAGGACAAAAAATGAATTTGGATGAGTTAAGTTAGGGAAGTCTGTAATATCCACATGAAGAAATCTTGAGAGTATTATGAAATATAAGCCTGAAGCCCAGGAGAAAGGTTAGTGTGGAGTTATGGAAGCGAGAGTGATAAGCATATGAATTGTAAAGTCACTGATATAAATGGGATTACCCACGTAGAATGAATTATGTGAGAAGACTGACAGAGGAATGAGGAAAAGTTGCCACAGAGAATGAAGAAAATCAAGGAAAAGGTGTTGGTGAAATGAAAACCTAGAAAGAAAGAGTTGCAACAGCAGTCAGGAGGTCAGTGTTTAAGGATTAAACAGCGTCCATTAGCTCTGTCACTTAGGAGGTTAACTTGTCCTTACAGTGAACTTTCAGTGCAGTGATAGGGTGAAAGTCAAATTACATTGAGTTGAGAAGTGAGTTAGAGGTGGAGGAAAGTTAAAGAGTAGAGATCATTTAAAAGAAATTTAGATCTGGACAAAAATTGAAAACCAGGGTAGTATATACAGAAGAAGAAGAAGGTGGAAAGCTTTTTTGTCTGTTTGTTCAGTTTTTTAGATTTGTAATTTGAGGGAAGAGGGGATAACGGATGATCTCTGTAAAATTGAGATGTGATTGTGAAAACAAGTAGATTCTTAAATTAACTTTTTTCCCTAACAAAATTCAATTTTCTTCTCCTAAAGCTTCTTTTAATGTAACCAAGTCATTATCTAACTATAACTTTTAAAACAGATAATTTTTAGAAGATCTTTACATGAAAATCTAATCTTGGAATGGCACTTTTCTAATGTTTACACTTTTCTAACGTTAGATGAAAAGAATTATGTGCATTCCCAAACACCCCATACATACAATGCAATATTAGAGAAAGCATAAGCAACTATTGTAGCATATCATTTTAAACTCTAAATTGTAGGTTGTTTACAACTCAGACGATACTCCATTTTCAGTTTGATTTATGTTTCGCCTACATTTTACATGTCTTTTAAAACCAGATCTGCCTAGGAGTATTCGTAGCCTCCATCTTTAATCTTAAGATTTGGGTTTTAATGAACACTTACTACATTCTGGTCATTTTTGTCTGCATAATTAAAACCTACAAAGAATCAAAGTGCTTCACTCCTGAAATCTATAGTAGATATTCAGTTCTATTAAGAGGTAGTATTTTTTACTGGGCTTCATTGCCCAGTTGAGGTCACAAGCAAAACCTGTTTTTGTTACTAGTCTTTGGTTTTAAAAGTTTTTTAGCTTAATTTTTATAAATGTGTATTTAATGATATGCATGCTTTCTTTTTCGGGTATACTATATGTGACGAAATGAATAGTAGATGAAGTAACCTTTACACAATGTAAAGAGACATTATTTTTGACATTTCCTTTCAACTGAAATGGAATTTATCTTTGTAGCTACTTACGTACTGAGTTACACTACACTGACATATAATGACAATCCAGTAAATTATATTGTTTAAAGTTGATATAAATTTAAGAAAAAATAGAAATTAATATGAAATTAACTCATATATATATCTATCTATCTTTAAAGACAGCTTGCACACATCACATGTGTTCAGTTAGGATTTTATTAACCAACTCAAAGAATATTGCTGCACTCAGTTTGTTGATGTTCAGAAAAGTCAACAGACCCACCTTTAAAGTTCATCGCCTGATATAAACACAAATAATGTTTTCCTCCTGGCATGAAAGCACAAGATGTAATTCAGATATGGTAACTTTATGTCAAATGACAGTCACATAGATCATTGGCCAGAAAGAACATCAGTACAAGAAAGAGAGAAAATCCAATACTGAAACTGACGTCTATTGAAATAATCTTATCTAAATTGCAGAAACAAAGATTAGTTTACAGTGTGCACTTTACATAAGAAGTCATTCCTAATCTAACCCACAATGAAAGAGCTCTTGACAGAGGGTGTGCTTTGTTCCTACTCTCCCTTCCTTCTTAGCTCTCTTGGTGCCTGAACATAGATGAAATCATTATTAGAAAGAAAGAGAAAAAGCATAGAACATTTAACATTAAGGAGATTGAAATGATGGTTAAACACTGGAGGGCTCTCTTTAAAATTTTCCTGATGCCGGTTGTTTAATCTCAGAATAGTTCCCACAAGGACAGGATTAAACAGAAGCACAAATGGTTACAAAATGTAAGAAATAACTACATGCTTTTATAATTGTGCACTTAAAAGCACAAAAACACCATATTAATCACATTTTATTTGAATAAAGAAGAAATATATAAGGAGATAGATTTTGAAATATATATGAGAATTCTGGAACAACTTGGACTGGTGATCTTAAAATCTAAGTTTTCTTTGTTCTTTAATTGAATCCTTCACGGATGAGGGAAAACTCAGCCCCTCATCCCTGCTGTCTGACACCTCTGTGAGCTTTTGTGCTGTTTTAGCAATGTTCAGACAACGCTGGCACAAAAACTGAGCAACACACAGTTAAGGAAGAAGAAACTAAATTCTGCATCCACACTATCCCACAGATAGCAGTAGATGCATGCACATGAATGTGCCTTGGGGTCTAAATCAGTGATGTTGTTTCCAACTAATATCTCTCACTCTTAACAGTGGTCTTCATTGAACAACAGGTTTGACTTCCTTTTCTTTATTTCAGTCCTTACATTTTAGTGTGGGTTCAAGGTAGAGATTTTGAGAAATAGCAGAAAAAAAGAGAGTGAGTTGTCAAAGCAGTGATGTGGTTTTTACCTTACAGTGAAGACAGAGAAGCCCAGAATTCAGGTTTTCACTTGCATAAAGCCTTATTTTCCTCTACAGGCCGTAACGTCCTTGTCCTTTTCTTGCCTTAAACTTTTATTTGCCTCCAATGTAAAATGGAACTATGACTTATGGTTCTGGTAAAGAATAATTTAATTTAAGTTCTTTAAAGATGAAAATAGAATAGTATTATTATTAAGCAGTATAAATTTCTTGTGAAGAATAAAAAGGTTTCCTCCTCAAAGAAATCATCCTGTAGATAAGAGAAAATTCTAATTTGATTGAAAGACAATATAACTGAAGTAGATACAAAGCCTTATAGTTTATAAAGTATTTTATATCACAATCCTATTTAATTTTTACAATAATGTTATAATATAAGTAAGGCTAACATTATTATTTCTATTTTACAAAAGAGAAAACTGAGGTCTAGGGAGAACTAAGTAATTTGTCAGAGACCAACCAGCTATGAAATGTGTAGCATGGACTCAAATTCAGTTCTTCTGTCTCCAAATCAATGTTCTTCCACTATATTATAATCTCTCCAAAAATGACCTGCTTTGTCCCACTTTAATTAATATGATTTTGTTAATATGATTCTCGGCTGGGCGCGGTGGCTCACGCTTGTAATCCCAGCACTTTGGGAGGCCGAGGCGGGCGGATCACAAGGTCAGGAGATCGAGACCATGGTGAAACCCCGTCTCTACTAAAAATACAAAAAATTAGCCGGGCGCGGTGGCGGGCGCCTGTAGTCCCAGCTACTCGGAGAGGCTGAGGCAGGAGAACGGCGTGAACCCGGGAGGCGGAGCTTGCAGTGAGCCGAGATCGCGCCACTGCACTCCAGCCTGGGTGACAGAGCGAGACTCCGTTTCAAAAAAAAAAAAAAAAAAAAAAATACGATTCCCTTTTTCCACAAGTGGAAAATACAGCAGTTCCTTTTAAGGGAAGCAAAGCTCTAGTCTACGTTTTAGAAAAAGAGTTCTCATGTGGAGCTTTATACTAGGGGCACTGAGGGACGGAGTATACAGTGTCCTCAGCTATCTCAGTATCGTGAATGTTTTATCCGTGTTTGAAAGTTGTACATTGCTTTAGACACTTGATTAAATATAAGAGCTTGTCATTAAAGCGCAACTCAAGAAAAATAAGTTTGAAGAGGAGTGAAGGCAATTTTATTCATGAAGGCAGCTTTCTACTCACATTTAGTCCACCGCAAGGCCCTAGATTAGCCCAAGAATATGACTATCTTACTCTACTGATATTTGTAGTAAGACTGATTCAACTGTAAGAGATAAAAATTAAACTCAAATAGCTTAGGCAAAAAGGGAAATTGCTGGCCTGTGGAGGCAAACTATAAAGGCAGGAACATCTGGAACTGAGGATTTGAACGTCATAATGACTCTTTTCATTTTGGTCTTTGCATCTTTTCACACATTGGCTTCACTCTCTGAGACTAATTTTCTTCTCATAAGTGGGGCATAGCTACAAACAACTTTAAAGCTCATATTCTTGAATGCTTCCTCCTGGGAGAAGAGAGAACTCCAAGCAATACTTACTACTCTATTTTTCTAGAGTAGAGAAAAATCTAGATTTGGCCAAGCTTCTGTTATGTGCCCATCTCTGAGATAAATCATTGTTTAAAGACATTTAACTGTCACAATTGATCCAATGTGGGTCAGGTGCTCACTCCTAAACCAGTAGTTAAAGCTGGAGAGGAGATGTGATGGCAATTCCTATTGGAAACATAGGTTTCTGGTGGTGGGGTTGGGGGAGACTAAGTGATGAGCGCCAGTCTCCCTTAACCTCCAAATGGAAGAAGCAATTGCAGGCAAAGAAACAATGGAGGTCAGATGTTTCGCTACAAGCTTTATACTGCAATACTTCCAAATGATTTTTCCTCAGCTATGTTCACATGAAACAAACACGTTACTTGCTCCACCTTATTTTAGTTTTCTTACCTTAGCAATACTTATTTATTAATGTATTCCTTTTACTATTCCCCAAAAGATCTAGGGTGTTATCAAAGATCAATTACCCTCAAAAAACCAGGATAATCTAACATATAAATCAGTTTATTTTAGTAGTTAAAAGAATAAGTTCCAAAGTGAGATTTCCAGAGTTCAAATCCTGGGTGATCACTTGCCAGCTATATGACCTTGAACAAGCTTCTCCCTGGGCAGAAGATGGAGCTTTAACTTTCATCATTGAAAGTTTTAACATTCATGGCATTGAAAGCTTTAACTTTCAATGCTAATTAATTTAGCATTGATGAAGATCTTTTCTTCTTGTCGATGCCAGGCTTTCTGGGTCATGATATCTAAGTCCCAGTGGCTTCTGAGATTCTGCATAGCATGAAAATCATGCTGTGTGCTCAAGCCTTCACCCCACCCTCAATAGCATTAGGTAGTTATGTTAAAGTTGAAAGAGACAAAAGAGATACGATTCCAACTTCATTCTCACTGACAGCAAATAAAGGTTGTAAATGTGTTGGTTATAGGCACATAAGTTCTGAAAAAAATACTTTTGCCCTTACTGGGTGCCTCCCTTTGATCAGGTGTGTTCAGTGTGGTTAGCAAGCCTGTGTGGCCACCAGCCACACTTCTCAATAACAGAAAGGTGGACTCTCAGTAATCAACTTCAAATATAGTTTTTATTTTGTTGTTAAACTCAGAATCCAGTAGTTTTAACTGCTCATTCCATAGAAACAAAATGGCTGCTCATGAACTTTAACATATGTCAACAATTAGTCAATATTAGTCAATATCCTCTGCCTTCATTTCCAAGTGCTTCCAAATTCTGTCCTGCAGATAAACACATTTGCTTCTTCAACTATTACTACTCTGGTTTCTATCTCCACTCCACTGCTACAGGAGATAATTATATGTATAAATCTGTGTGTGTGTGTGTGCATGTATGTGTGTGTATGTATATATGTATATATATGTATGTACATATGTGTGTATATATATTTAATACATATGTATAAACCATTGTCCTCAGCGTTTTACATACAACATCTCATTTAAATCTCAGTATAACTTCATAAAGTAAGCATTACTTTTCCCATTTTATGGAAGTTCAAAGAAGTTAAGTGATTTCTCAGAAGTCATAGACAGTAAGTGGCCAACACAGAATTAAAATGCAAGTCAGTGTGTTTCTATAGTCCATGTTCGATACATGCACACATCTGATCACATGAAAGACAGGCCTATCACGTTTGCAACAGACATCAATCTATGTGGTCTGGCTAATCAGCTGATCACTAAATCAAAAATTTTATGGGCTACAATAAAGGGATGAAATAAATAGATGCAACAAAACTGGCTTAAATGTAGTCTTACAGTGAAGTTCGAAATAATCAATTACACATTAATGAGATTAAGAAGACTTAACTTAGTACAAAATGTTTCTTAAAAATACCCTGATCATTTTATCTGACAGAAAGCTCAATTTAAGTCAACACTGTAACTAATATCTTAAGAAAGCCAATGTAAATGTTGACTACATTAATAGCATATTATTTAGGTCAATAAAGTCAACAAAAGTAAAACTTCGTTGTGCCATGCAGAATTATGGCTGCTCCACTTTAACAAGTAAATAATTTAAAAGACACATAAAGAATATAGTGCAGAATCTAGAAACGATGTCACATGAGAAATTATTCAGCATATAGGGATTTGTATGTTTAGGGAAGAGAAGATTGGGGAAGGAAGGATTTAGAGATGTTTGTTAGGTGTCTTCAAACCCTTGGAAGGGTAGACTCTGTATTGTTTTATAGCAGGGGTCCCTAACACCCGGGGCCACGGACCAGTACTGGTCAGTGGCCTGTTAGGAACTGGACTGCACAGAAGGAGGTGAGCCACGGGCGAGTGAGCATTACCACCTGAGCTCGGCCTCCTGTCAGATCAGCAGCAGCATTAGATTCTGATAGGAGCGCAAGCCCTCTTGTGACCTGCGCTAGCAAAGGATCTAGGTTGCACATTCCTTATGAGAATCTAACTAATGCCTGATGATTTGAGATGGAAGTTTCATCCACCACCCTGTCTCCCATCTCCAGCCCTGGAAAAATTGTCTTCGATGAAACTGGTCCCTAATGCAAAAAAGGTTGAGGACCACTGTTTTACAGAACAGAAGAAAGACTGATCGGCACAAATTATAGAAGAATACGTTTCAGCACGTGGTGAAGACTGACTTAGTTGCTCAACAGGAGAGAGGGACACCACACAAAATAATGAGATTTATTTATTTGTTTTCATAATACATGTTCATGGGAAGGCCAGATGACTATTTTTAAAGATTCTATCAAAGATATAAAAAACTACCCACCAGATTGTCTTATACAAGGAAATTGAACTAAATGTAGCCTTTAAAACTAAAAATAGTATAAAAAATTTTTCTTGCCCAATTATATTCCTTATGATAGAATTTATTAAGAATGTTGTATCATCCTTATATAACATGCTTTCCCTCCGTCAATACTCCCCCCAGAATAGCATAGTTTCTGTAAAATTGTTCTAGTGTCTGTATCTGGATTTATCCACTACAATCGCTGCCTGATATCCCATCAATATCACCAAGTCTTTGTGTTATAATGTCAACTCCAGGTTTTATCTCTCATTTAAAATGTAATTTGTTGCACACGTTTCTGAAACTTGAATTGAAAAAGGCCTGAGAATGAGTGTTGTCATGTAAACTTTAAAGCTTATGCCAACTGCTGATTGCTAATATTAATGTTTTCATGTATTTGCATTTATTATCCCTCAATTATTAAGTGCTAGGTTTGTGGCAAGTAAGGTTTTCATTTTAAAATGAGTCAAACAATTTATAAAAATATTTTATTCATTTTAAAAAAATTTTAATAAATAAAAGTTGCTAATATATATATCATGGAAACATGACAGGAAAAGTCTAAGTTTATAGAAAATATTTACTCTTGGAAATACCCCTGTCAGATTTGTTTTGCCAGTTAAAAAAAAAATACATATTCTTGAAAAGTTCTTCTACACATTTTTCTTGCAAATTCTTGTATATTTTAAAGTTAAGATTTGTAATAGATGTAAAGTTGGCATGTGAGGAGGAATTAGTTGTTAATGAACTACATCTTGTTCATGGGAAACATAGAGTTGAACCATCTTGAGTACTTCTGAAAGCTGGAGGTTAATGTTTAAAATTACTGAAGGGAAGGTGGAGCTTTTTTTTTCCAAAGTCATAAAAAGGAATAATTGCGATGACACACCACAGTATGCATTTTATACTGTTGAATGATGGCAGCTTCACATTTGGCTCCATGCCTCAGAGGCCTAGCACACCCAGGGAGCATTGTAAAAGCTGCCTAACGCACACCCTGGCGTGTGTGTGCCCACTTTTACAGCGAGCAATAATTTTAAAGGAACATACAGTACCTACCAAGAAGCTTGTTCAGAAGGCACAACGTAAATCAGTAGGAACACAGAACTTATGTACAATATTTTTACTAAAAAGTAAACAAATAACAATCCTGGTTTGACACGTTTAAACAAATAGTGGTTATATACCATTTTAAATGTTTTAGTGAAGTATTTAGACTCTATTTTCTAATGATGATAAGATGATAAAGATTTCAGAATCCAGTATCTGGATGAATAAGCCTACAGTCTTGAAAATGGTTTTCTGATGCTTTTCAGTTGTACCACATTTTCCAAGTAAGAACAAGTTGCTTTCTTTTGGCGGTATAATGTTATACCAACTGTAGCGGAATTGTAAAACTTCTTAAAGTTAATATTTTTTCCAAATCAGGATGCTGAAAACATGTTAAAATCCATAAATTATACCAAAGTAATCATTTAAATACTTGTGGTAGTTATGAACTAGGTTCATAAATAAAGGACAAGAACTCTGATTATCCTGGATAAGTTTTTACTCTTTATAATCTGAGTGGACCATCTACAGCATTCATAAGAATGAACCATCCATCAGAGGCAGATCCAGGTTTGGCACAGATTTTAGTTTGCATAATCTGTTGGGATTAGGGGCTGCCTCTTTAAAAACATAAATACATATATAAGAAGTGAATAATTAGAATGAAAAAAAAATCACAGTGAATCACTGGAAACTTAAAAATTCAGCCTAGTGTCTTCTAAGATGCCTTTAGGCAGTTTGTAGGAAAAGTTTGTATTATCCTGGTTGCAATTTGGCTTCCCTTCCACGCTTGGAACTCTACAATTCCCAGCATCTCCAAGTGCTCAAAGTTCCCATGCAAATGAAGGCCCTAATGCTTACGTTTTATTTGTTTCGGATAACTTTACCTCTGCTGGCCATATATAATATTGGTGGGGAAAAAATAGTGGCAAGAAGTATTGTTTCTGACCCTGCCTCCTTCAGAGTTCATAGTTCTAGAATGAATTTAAGATTGTGGGCAAGAGTCAGATCAAGGTTTAGAGCTCACCCTTAAAAGAAAATTATTTAAAAGTTGTATTTTAAATTTTTAGCTTTATATTTTGCTTTCTTATGTACTATCAACTGGGAGAGATTAATGTGCAGATATGGGAACAATCCACATTTTCAAGGGCTCTGATTCTAAAGCAAAATGGGGACTAGGAATTTTGGAAGTGTTGTTTTTATTCTCAGCAATCTGCAATGTACACATAAATATATGGCTTTGTAATTATAATAGCAACACAGTACACATAATCAGTAGTTTGTAATTCCTGTCAATGAATCCTCTAGGAAACAGATGCCATTTTGGTGCTGTGGACACAAGAAGGGAGTAAACCTCTGAAGGTTCTTAATTTGTCTTATTTTATTTTTAGAGCTACATCTTGCTCTGTCACCCAGGATGAATAATAAGACAATCACAGGACTGGGGCCTACCCTAAAGAGCTAGATGACTCAGTTCTTTACTGCTAGGCAGGTTTGTACCTTCAGAATCCAAGAAGAATGGCTGTCATCTCACCCTGAATATGATTTGCCCCAAATGATCAGACCTTCAGAAATATGTTAAATCTATGAAATTCTTTTTCTTTTTCATTTTTCTCATTGTTATTACAATGACTTTTGCTGATTCATTTCCATGTCTTTTTATTCCCCACTATTCTTTACAGTAGAATAATTTAAGCAATTACCCGAAAGAGGTGAGTTTTTATAGGCGAGGTTTATAATTGACAAGAAAAATGTCATATCTGAAATCATATTCTTTTCTAGAACAAATACTTGGTATGAATTTTTATTCTAAATTTGAGGCATTTTTTCAGATATGCAACTTACCATTCTCAACACTAATAATTTTCTCTTTTCTGTCACATGCACGCCAAGGCTGTATCATTCTCATTCTTAGTGCTCAGATGTCCTTTCCACGTATTCAGAATTTCCCTGCTAGCTTGTTAAATCAACAGTGCATTCCTCTTCCGATGATTACAGCCACTCGAGGGTGGAGGATGAGGAAAGTGAGCAGAGAGAGAAAAAGCAGAAGACGTCCTGGGAGAGAAAAGGAAAACACAATTTGGAGTGGCGAGTAAGGATATCCCTTTTTCTATCTAGTAAAATAGAAGTCCCTAAATTCTCAAGTTTAATATAAGCTGGAGCTACAGAAAGGCCATTCATTCATTTATCTGACAATTTTTTTTTTTTAGTGCATACTGAGAACCATGTCTAGGCAATATGGATACATTAGTGAACGAAACTATAAAATTCTTCCCCTCCTGAAGTTTATATTTTAGATGGGATGGTTGGGTGATAGAGAGAAAACTAAGTAAATTATTTAGTATATTAAAAGATAATAAATGCTTTGAAGAGAACTAAGATAGGCCATCAAGGTAGGAAGTGCTTCAGGGCAGGGGTGGAGAGTAAAAATTTGAATCAGACACTGAACAGGTGACATTTATGCAAAAAACTCAAAAAGGTGAGAGAATAAGGCATGCAGTTATTGAAGAAAAGAGAATCCAGAGAAAAGGAAAATCAAATGTAATTGCCTAAGGAGGAGTACGTTCAGGATGTCCAAAGAAGGGCAAGGAATTAGTGTGGCAGGAATTGAGGGGAGATGGGATCATAAGGATAACAAGAAGTCAGAGTGTGATCCATTATAGTAACTTCAGTTTTACTCTGAGTTAAAAAAAAAAAGCCCCAACTTATTACATGTTTTTAAGCAGTGGGGTGGTATAATCTGACATTTTTCAAGAAGAAACACTCTGCTACTGTGTTGAGAATAGGATATGGGAGGCCTGGGAAAAGCCGGGGAGAGGTTATTACTATATTTCAGGAGAGAAGTGATGGTGGCATACAACAGGGTGGAACCAGTCGAGGAGCAGGGGTTGTATTGCAGACATATTTTGAAAGGTGAGCAAACAGGATTTGTTTGATGGATTGCCTGTAAAAGAAAAAGAGGAGTCATCGATGACTGCAAGATTTTTAATCTGAACAATTGAAAAAGTTGCCTGAAATAGGGAAGACTGTGTGTGTGTTTAGGCAAAGACAGACAATCAGGAAGTCAGTTTTGTTTAAGCAAGGACAATCAGGAAGTAAGTTTTGTACATAACTTTGAGATGTTTATTGGCCATCCAAGTGGAGATGTCAAAATAGAAAGTTTGTGGATGAGGCTTGAGTTTGGGAAGCAGGTCCAGACTGGAGGTATCAGATTATGGATAGTGTTTAAAGCCATGTGATTGAAAGAGTTCGTCAAGCGAGCAAGCATAGACAGAGCAGTCCAACGATTGAGAAGATTGAACCCTGGGACACTCTAGTGTTCAGAAATCAGGTGAATAATTAAAATCTAGCAAAGAAGATTAAAATAGAGTTGGCAGTAAGGTAGGAGGCAAAGCAGGAAAGTGCGTATCAAGCAAGTAAGAGTGGGATGACTTAATCACACATCAGCCTTGAAAAGCATTTACTGGACGGGAATCTAGAAGGAGATGCAGTGGCAGATTCCCACCACACTTTGGGGCAGTGCACAGGGATCCAGGAGGGCTGACTCTTGTATTCCAATCGAGGAACCCCAGCCCTTGAGCTGGTAGGCCTGAAAAGCTGCATGACTGAGAAGCCCAGATTTTCCCCTGAAGTGTGTAGTTCTATTTGTAAAATGGGGCACAGGCTCCCAGCTCTTTTCTGTGTGTGATTAACCAGGGAGAATTCTCAGGGAGAAAAGGAGTAGGTGGGCCACAGAGAAATGGAAGGAAAGCACCATTTACACGGCACTGCAGACAAAAAAGCAAAGTGTGTGTGTGTGTGTGTGTTAAAACAAGGGACAGAGAGGAACAAAAAGAAATGTAAACTGATGAAGAGACAATGTAACAAAAAGATATAACCATCATGAACACACATGCCCCTCTCCCCTAACACTCCATTCCCCCTGGCGGTTTTAATTCTCAAGTACATTGAGATGGTTTGGCCTTCATTCATGCCATTTGAGGTCCATGCGCACCTCACATTCAGTATGCTCAGAATTGAGCTCATTCTCATTCGATCGCATTATAACAAACCCCCCCCGCCCCCCCCCCACACACACCAAATGTATTTGTCTTTCTGTATTCCCTTAGTGTATGATACCTGTTTTAGTTTTTCTGGGTGAAAAACAACCACAAAGTCTCAGTGGCATACGACAATATGCATTTATTTCTCACTTAATGGGTCTGTGGGTTTAGCAGGCAGTTTCTCCTTCAAGGTTGTGGGTTACTTTCAGGTCTGTTTCATGAGTTTAATTCTGAGACCCACATTGAAGGGGTCAGTGGCTACCTCAGGCATGTTCTTCTTTTGACGGAGGTAAGAAGCTTTCAGAGGCATGAGCGGATACATGTGAGGTCTCTGAACTCCTAACTCGAATGAGCACACCCTGTCGTTTTGCCCACATGCCATTGGCCAAGACAAGCCACCGGTTAAGGCCAACATTGCCTGGGGGAGGAGGGATGTGTGGAGGGGGTGAATATTTCCTGAATGTTATCTAATTTTTCACAGCACCACTCTCCACCCACGATCTACGTTACTTTTCTTGATTCCTTTTTCTTCCCCCTGTCCATCAGCAAATCTGAAATGCATTCCTAGCAGCACCGCTTATCTGTCCAGACTCATCTATTATTTTTATCCTCCAAGTTAAACTGAACTGCTGATTGTTCCCTGCACTCTCTTTTGCTCAAATTTTTTTAACCTACCTCAGAAGCAAGAATAGAGCGTCTCTACCTTCAGATCCCCAAAACATATTTGGGGATTCTATTATCCATCCATCAGCCTCTTGAATGTTCACCTCTAGTGGGCATTCAACAATGCTGCACCGTTACATCATATCATTATTACCACCATCTTAGTTTATGTTAATTGAATATTTATTAGGCATTATGCCCTGAGCTAACTGCTTGACATATAAATCTATTATGCCCCATTTAATCCTTACAACTTCCTTAGGAAGAAGATACTATTAATTCTCCCAATTATTTTGGTGGCGAAATTAAGATTAGATATAATGTATCTTCCCTAAAGTTACAGTGACAATTTGTGGAGGAGACTCAATAAGGTTTTTTAAATTAACAAATAATTGGCCGGGCGCAGTGGCTCACGCCTGTAATCCCAGCACTTTGGGAGGCCGAGGCGGGCAGATCACTAGGTCAGGAGATCGAGACCATCCTGGCTAACACGGTGAAACCCCGTCTCTACTAAAAATACAAAAAATTAGCCAGGCGTGGTGACAGGCGCCTGTAGTCCCAGCTACTCGGGAGGCTGAGGCAGGAGAATGGCATGAATCCGGGAGGTGGAGGTTGCAGTGAGCAGAGATTGTGCCACTGCACTCCAGCCTGGGCAACAGAGCGAGACTCTGTCTCAATAAATTAATTAATTAATTAATTAACAAATAATTGTACATATTTTGTGGGATACATAGTGATGTTTTGATACATGTAGTGCATAGTGATCAGATCAGGGTAATTAGCATATGTATTATCTCAAACATTTATCATTCCTTTGTATTGGGAACATTCAATATCCTCCTTCTGGCTATTCGAAACTATATATTTTTGCTAACAATAGTCACCCTACAGTAGTATAGAACACTAGAATTTATTCCTCGTATCTAACTGTAACTTTGTGTCCTTTAACAGATCTTTTCTTATCCCTCTTTTTCCCCTACCCTTCCCAGCCTCGTGTATTCTCTAATTTATTTTTTACTTCTATAAGATCAACATTTTTTAGCTTCCTTATATGAGAGAGAATATTTGGTGTTTAACCGTCTATTTCTGGCTTATTTCACTCAACATAATGTCCTCCTGTTGCATCCCTGTGGCCACAAATGACAGGATTTCATTCTTTTTTATGGATGAATAGTATTCAATTGTGTATATATACCACATTTTCTTTATCTTTTCATCTGTTATTGGATACCTAGGTTGATTTCCATATTTTGGATAATGTAAATAATACTGCAGTAAACATGAGAGTGCAGATGTCTTTTTGATATAATGATTTCTTTTCCTTTGGATAAATTCCCAGTAGTGGGGTTGCTGGATCATATGGTAGTTCTACTTGTAGTTTTTTTTTTTTGTTTTTTTTCCAACAGATTTTGGAGTATAGGTGGTTTTTAGTTACAGAGATGAGTTCTTTAGTGGTGAATTCTAAGATTTCAGTGCACCCATCACCTGAACAGTGTACACTGTACCCAGTATGTACTGTTTTATCCCTCCCTGCCTCAATCTATCCCTCTAAGTCCTTGAAGTCCATTGTATCACTCTGTATGTTTTTGCATCATCATAGCATAGCCCCCATTTAAAAGTGAGAACGTTCGGTATTTGGTTTTCCATTCCTGAGTTACTTCGCTTACAATAATGGCCTCCAGCTCCATCCAAGTTGCTGCAAAAGACATTATTTCTTTTTTTTTTTTTTTGAGACGGAGTCTCGCTCTGTCACCCAGGCTGGAGTGCAGTGGCGCAATCTCGGCTCACTGCAAGCTCCGCCTCCCGGGTTCACGCCATTCTCCTGCCTCAGCCTCTCACAGTAGCTGGGACTACAGGCGCCCGCCACCACGCCCGGCTAATTTTTTGTATTTTTAGTAGAGACGGGGTTTCACCGTGGTCTTGATCTCCTGACCTCGTGATCCGCCCGCCTCGGCCTCCCAAAGTGCTGGGATTACAAGCGTGAGCCACCACGCCCGGCCCGCAAAAGACATTATTTCATTCCTTTTTATGGCTGAGTAGTATTCCATGGTGCATATATACCACATTTTCCTTATCCACTTCTTGGTCGGTGGGCACTGAGGTTGTTTCCATATTTTTGCAATTGTGAATTGTGCTGCTATAAATATGCATGTGCATGTGTCTTTTTCCTATAATGACTTCTTTTCCTTCGGGTAGACACCCAGTAGTGTGATTACTGGATCAAATGGTAGAACTGCTTTTGGTTCTTTCAGGAGTCTCTATACTATTTTCCGTAGTGGTTGTACTAATTTACATTCCCATCAGCAGTGTAAAAGTGTTCCCTTTTCACCACATCCATGCCAACATCTGGCCATTCTTGCGGGACTAAGGTGGTATCTCATTGTGGTTTTAATTTGCATTTCCCTGATAATTAGTGAGGTTGCGCATTTTTTCATTTGTTTGTTGGAAGCTTACCTTCTTTTGAGAAATGTCTATTCATGTCCTTTTCCCACTTTTTGATGAGATTATTTGTTTTCTCTTGCTGATTTGTTTGAGTTCTCTGTAGATTCTGGATACTAGTCTTTTGTCAAATGCATAGTTTGTGAATATTTTCTCCCACTCTGTGGGTTATTTGTTTACTCTGTTGCTTATTTCTTTTGCGGTGCAGAAGCTTTTTAGTTTAGTTAGTTCCCATTTATTTATTTTTGTTTCTGTTGCATTTGCTTATAGGGTGTTAGTCATGCATTCTTTGCCTAAGCCAGTGTCCAGAAGTTTTTCCAATGATTCCTTCCAGAATTCTTATAGTTTCACATCTTAGATTTAAGTCTTTGATCCATCTTGTGTTAATTTTTGTATAAGGTGAGAGGTGGGGATCCTGTTTCATTCTTCTGCATGTGGCTTGCCAGTTTTCTCAGCACCATTTATTAAATAGGGTGTCCTTTCCCCAATTTATGTTTTTGTGTGCTTTGTTGAAAACCAGTTGGCTGTAAGTACTATTTGTAGTTTTTTTGAGGAACCTCCAAATTGTTCTTCATGGTAGTTGTATTAATTTACATTGCCACAAACAGTGTATAAGAGCTCCCTTTTTTCCACGTTCTTGCCAGCATTTGTTATTTTTTGCCTTTTTGATAATAGCCATCTAATTGGGATGAAATGGTACTTTATTGTGGTTTTGATTTGCATTTTTCTGATGATTAGTGATGTTGAGTATTTTTTTCACATATTTTTGGCCGTTTTATGTCTTTTGTGGAGTATCTGTTCAGATCATTTGCCCATGTTGAAGTCTTTTTTTTTTTTTTTTTTTTTTTTTGCTGTTGACATGTTTGAGTTCCTTATATATTCTGAATATTGATTCCCTCTTAGATGAGTAGCTTGCAAACATTTTCTCCCATTCTGTAAGTTGTCTTTTCACTCTGTTGATTGTCTACTTTGCTGTGAAAAAACTTTTTATCTTGATATAATCCCACATATTTATTTTTGCTTTTATTTCTTGTGCTTTTGAGGTCTTATTAATAAAGACTTCTTCCAGACTAATGTCCTAGAGCATTTCCCTAGTCATTTTATACTTTTTGGTGTTACATTTAGGTTTTTGATCCATTTTGAGTTGATTTTTTTCTTTTTTCTTTTATTTTTATTTTTTGTGTGTAAATTGATCTTTTTTACAAAGTGAGAGGTGGGGGGTCTAGTTTTATTCTTCTGCATATGGATATCCAGTTTTTGCAGAACCATTTATTGAAGAGACTCTCCTTTCCCTGTTGAGTGTTCTTGGCACCTTTGTCAAAATAAGTTGGCTGTAGATAGGTGGATTAATTTCTGGGTTCTCTATTCTCTTCCATTGGTTTATGTGTCTGCTTTTACGCCAGTACTACACTGTTTTAGTTACTACAACGTTGTAGTATATTTTGAGGTTTGGTACTGTGATGCCTCCAGTTTTATTCTTTTTGCTCAGAATTACTTTGGCTATTTGGGGTCTTTGTGCTTCCATACAAATTTTAGAATTTTTCTTCTATTTCTGTGAAGAATGTCATTGGTGTTTTGATAAGGATAGCATTGAATCTGTAGATTACTTTGAGTAGTATTGTAATTTTAACAATATTAATTCTTTCAATCCATAAGCATGAACGTCTTTCCATTTCTTTGTATTCCCTATAATTTCTTTCATCAATGTTTTGTAGGCTTTTTTGCAGAGATTTTTCATCTCCTTGGTTAAATTTATTCCTGAGTATTTTTTTGTAGCTATTGTAAATGGGATTGCCTTCTTGAGTTTTTTTTTTTCTGTTAGTTTGTTATTTGTATGTAGACATGCTACTAATTTTTATATATTAATTTTATATCTTGCAACTGTACTGAATTCATTCATCAGCTCCAAAAGTTTTGGTACAGCCTTCAGGTTTGTCTGTATATAAAATCATGTCATCTGCAAACAGGGGCAATTTGACTTCCTTCTTTCCAATTTGAATGCCTTTTCTTTTTCTTGCCTAAGCACCCTGGCTAGGACTTTCAGTACTATGTTACGTAAGAGTGGGCATCTTTGTCTTGTTTCAGTTCTTAGAGGAAAAGTTTTCAATTGTTCCCCACCCAGTATAATGTTGGCTGTGAGTCTGTCACATATGACCTTTATTTTGCTGAAGTTTGTTCCTTCTATGTATAGTTTGTTGAAGGTTTTCATCATGAAAGGATGCTAAATTTATCAAATGCTTTTTGCAAGTCTATTGAGATAAGTATATGGTTTCTGTCTTACTTTCTATTGTTGCAATATATCACATTTATTGATTTACATGAATCCTTGCATCCCTAGTATAAATCCCACTTGATCATGATGTATTATCTTCTTGAAGTACTGTTGAAATTAGTTTGTTAGTATTTTGCTGAGAATTTTTATCTGTATTTTCATTAGGGATATTGGCTGGTGGTTTTTTTGTTGTTGTGTCCTTCTCTGGCTTTAGTATCAGAGTTATGCTGGCCTCATAGAATAAGTTCAGAAAAATTCTCTCCCCTTTAATTGTGTGGAATACTTTGAGAAGAATTGGTATTAATTCTTCTTTTTTTTTTTTTTTTTTTTTGAGACAGAGTCTCTCTCTGTCACCCAGGCTGGAGTGCAGTGGCGCAATCTCGGCTCACTGCAAGCTCCACCTCCCGGGTTCACGCCATTCTCCTGCCTCAAGCCTCCCGAGTAGCTGGGACTACAGGCGCCCGCCACCATGCCCGGCTAATTTTTTGTATTTTTAGTAGAGACGGGGTTTCACCGTGGTCTCGATCTCCTGACCTCGTGATCTGAGAGAATTTGTGGCAGAGGTGGTATAGCATTGCTGGGTGTGGGCTCACCAGGCTGTTTCTCAAGTTGGGGGCACCTGTGTGCCCATGGGTTGGCCAACTTGGGGTCTGTCTCACTGGGATTGGGACCATGGGGCTGTTACTCTGACCAGGAGCACGGGCACACGTTTGCTCAGCCAGCCTGGGGCATGTCTGCCAGAAGCAGTCTGTGGGGTTGTTTCTCAGGCCCAGGACATGGGCATGCAGCTGCTCAGCCAGCCTGGGGATATGTCTACCAGGAGTGGCCCACAGGGCTGTTTCTCTGGCTTGGGACATGGGCGCAAGGATGCTTGGCTGAGCAGGGAGTATGCTAGCGAAGGGTCTCTAGTGGGGCTGTTTCTCCAGCCTGGGACAAAGCTGCATGGCTGCTAAGTTGGCCTAGGGGTATGTTGCAGGGGAAGACCCAGAGGTCTATTTCTCAGCCCTGGGGAATGGGCAAAAGGTTACTTGGCTGACCTGGGGGGAGTATGTCTGCTGAGGTGGCCTACAGGGCTGTTTCTCAAGTCTGGAACATAGGCACATGGCTACTTGGCCAGCCTGGGGGTGTGCCTACCAGAGGCAGGCCATGGAGCTGTTTCTTAGGCCCAGAATATGAGCTCTTGGCTGCTCTGGTGGCCATGGGATGAGTGCTCACGAGGGGTGGCTTGTGGGATTGTTTCTCAGGCCCTTAATGGGGATGGAGGGCTATTGAGGAGACCAGAGGCATGTCTGTGGGGGTGGCAGTGCAGCAGGGCTGTTTCTCAGGTCTTCAGCATGGGCATGCAGTCGCTCCACTAGCCCAGGAGTGTATTAGCTGCTCAGAGGCTCATGGGGGGTTGAGGGGGGTAATACAGCGGTTCTGCTTGGCACAATGAAGATGGAGCCCTGGGTCTGGAGAGGTGTAGTGGCTACTGGCCCCCAGAGCAGGGCTCACTCTAGAGGTGTCTCTGATCTCAAGATGGCACTGTGCTGCAGAAGCTGGGCTTACAGGTAGTGGGCAGTGCACACTTGCGCTTTTAATCCAGGGCAATGCAGCTGCATGCATTCCCAGCTGCTCTCCAAAATGAACTCAGGGCTTGCAAAGGCTATGGGATTCTACTGTAGTAAGGGCTGTAGGTGTTTGCTGTGGGAATGGGTGCTGGTGTGACTGTTCCACCTACCTTCTCCTTACAATGGGAAGTCCCTCTTGGCTCCAGGCACATCCAATCTGGGTGAGGAAGATGGGGCTGCAGAGGCAGCGTGCCTCCGTGCTGTCCTCCTGGACTTCCAATCAGCACTATTGTGTCTCCACTCCCCCACTTCACGTGATCCAGTGCCCTTTGGCACTCCAGTCAAATCTTAGCAGTTTATCCATTGCCTTGGACCTGTCTCGGGTGGGGAGATAAACTTCAGGCATCTCCAGGCAGCCATCTTGCTGACATCTCTCCTCCTGATAAGGTTTTTCTGACTCCAGAATTCTCTCTCCTAACCACTACCTTCTATGTTGCTTTTCCTTCTATTACTTTTCCATACCAACACTAAGAATAGTATTTGGTTAGTTGGATCTTATTAGTTGGCAACGCAGTCTAAATTCACTAAATTGTTGGACAAATTTCCATTTACTTTAATATGATTCAGAAGCTACCATTGTAATCACCTTTTTCCTTTATTGCAGTTTAAGTAACTTTTTATAGTAAATATTTCATATCAAACTTTTCTGATTATAAATGTTTTCTGTAAACCAAATTTACTTGAGAATGATCAATATCTCTTTCAAAGCAAATGACAACACCACTGTGAAATATATATCTGCAATGCTTCTCAATCTTTTATATCAAAGGTAGAAAAGAATGCATAGGGATTAGATTAATATTGGATATTTTCAGTTACTTATCACTGAAATGTTGTTTGAATGCTTTATTTCTCCAATAAAGGAGAGCCAGAGGTGTTGATCAATAAGTTGCTAAGTTGATTTTTTTAAAGAGAGACAGAAAGAGAGAAAACCTTATTCTGGTTTTACTTTCTATTTCAAATGCATACAAAGTAACTCTTTACAGGAAGAGTACCCATTTTGTGATTTTTTTCTAAGATTATTAAAGAATTTTCTGTTTTCTCACAGACTTGGAGTACCAGTTAAGTTAAATTAGAGAATTTAATAGGTAAAATATATAATTTACCTCTGTACGTGCCACTCAGTTTTACTGTGAACATAAAACTTCTCTAAACGTAGCCTATTAGTTTTTTAAAATTCACATAATTTGAGAATTTTTAATGATAATTTTAAACGTATAGTTCTGCTGATTATTAGATTGACTCAAAGTCTAACAATTTGCTTTAATTCAGTTGTTCTCAACCCTACGTATCTGTATGTTAGAATTCTCAGGGAGCATTAAAAATGTGGGTACACTAACTCTGTGAATATACTAAATATCATTGAATTTTACATTTATGTGTGTGAATTTTACATGAATTGTATGTCAATGGAGATTTTTTAAAAATATGGGTGCCCAGGTCTCACTCGGGACTAATTAAACTTGAATCATACTAGGAAAGGTCAAGGCACCCAGGTGACTCTAATGTGCAGTCAGGGGCTAAAATCAGATTCAGCTTGTCCCTCTTAGTTAAAAAAAAAAAAGCAAAATCCTTTTAATCTCCCAACTATGTAAGTTGATTAAGTCTTCAAGATTTTGTTTATAAGGACAAAATTCATTAGAAATAACTGAAAGCAACCTAGCTGTTTTTAACTAACTTTAATGTTAGTTTAAAAAAATGCAAGAATTATGTCATTTGAGAGCAGAGGAAAGACAAAAATTCCGGCAGAATTATATCTAGAACCAAAGTGACCTATTCTGGAGACAGGTTTAGGGGTTGTGGTGATTTTTCCACTGCAGTGCAGAGGTTCACCAGAACCTACCATAAGGGTCTGGACTGGACTGGCAGGTTAAACTTTTCTGTAGAAATAGATGAAGATGACACAGCTTTTCCCTGACTAAATACAATCACCCTGGTCATCACTCTGAGAATGTGGCAGTTTGTGTCTATGACATGATTTTCCTGTTGGAAATGGAAGCGTCCTGTGGTAAAATAGTGAACCCTCTAGTTACCTCCCCTACATTCAACCTCTTTCCATGATTGCAGAGATGGGCTCTGTGATTTAAGTCAACCAAGAAAATGCCATGTCTCTAGACACAATGATTGCTTCAAGGGTAGATGCATTACCTAATTTAGTTGAATCAGGGTGGAGCTCAGGACTTCTGTTTCACTATTGGGAAAATTACATACTTTCTTCCTCTGGCTGTGAAAGAGGAAACATATAGGGCTATGGACTACTGAAAGCTAGCATTAGGGAAGCCACACTGAGAACAAATTCGGCCCATGGAGGCAGACAGAGCTAAGATTGTAGAGAAATAGACCAAGAGCCCTGATAACATTGTGAAAATGTGGATCAAACTGTGCCTAAACCCTCACTGATCCAAGAGCTTCTTTGTTACTTGAGCCAATCCCTTTATTATATAATTCAGTTTGCGAGGGGGAGGGAGGCTTTCTGTTTCTTGCATACAAAAGCGTCTTAATTGATTCAGTGATTACATGTGGAACTTCCTTTAATGAATTAATTCACAAATTGGAATTAAGAACCAATAAGCTATTTTGAAATAACAGTAACCTTCTCAGGTATTTGAATTTAAATAGAGAAATGGTCTAAAACCAATGTTCCAAACCAAAGTTTCTTTTAAAAATGAAGAAGTGAATGGTCTTCAGTTTATTAGGGTTGGGATTTAGGATAGAAGCCTTCTCCAAGCAAAACATTCTTAAGGAGGGTTATCTTGCTTCTATTTTGTGTCCAGCAGGATCTATCTTCCTTTTGATAATTCTTTCTGCTACTTCTTTACTGGTGCCTTTTCCTCCAACCACCAATATTACTCTGATTACCACTAAATCAGTCTCTTTCTCTCTTCTTCTCTCTCTTTCCCTGTCTTCACTTTTCTTTCCCCCCATTATGATGTTGCTCTTTTTCATTCTGACTCCCACTGTTTCTCCAAGAACAAGATTAATTTGAGCCTATCCTTTTGGTTCAAGAGGGTCCTGAAAGTAGTCCCTGCAGGACACTAAATAACTAATAAATTAATCCAAGTCAATACTCTAATGGCTACATAAACTTTTTTGGATTATACATTAATTTTTAAACCTGCTTCGATTCATTCTTGTTTAAAGATTATATTTGATGATCTAAATTTTTCTGGAGAAAAGACCTAGAGAAGAAAGGGGGCAGCTTTCAAGGAGATCTTCAGACCATTTTGCAGAAGCTGATGTGATCAGGGGACTGGAGAAGGAAATTCTGGAAGAATGAATGTAGAAGGCTTCCATTCTGGAGGGAACTTGGAACTTAAGTGGTTGAAGGTGAGCTAATGAAAGAAAGGGAGAATCTATTTCTAAATTGAGAATGGGAGCAGGACACATTGTGTTTATTAGCAAAAAAGGCATTTCATAAAAGAAAATATGGCCATAAAGAAGTGGATTATTGTTATGATCTCAGAAAATCAGCAGTCAGACTTAAGCTCTACAGAAATTCAACGAAAAGTTTATGTATAATTTTTACATATCATAAAAAGAATGAAATCCATGTAAAAACTAGGGTGTGGCAGGTGGATCATGAGGTCAGGAGTTTGAGACCAGCCTGGCCAACATTGGAGAAACTCTGTCTCTACTAAAGATACATAAAATTAGCTGGCATGGTGGCATGCGCCTGTAATCTCAGCTACTCGGGAGGTTGAGGCAGGAGAATTGCTTGAAGCTGGGCGGCGAAGGTTGCAATGAGCCAAGATCATGCCATTGCACTCAAACCTGGGTGACAGGGCGAGACTCCATCTCAACAACAACAATAAAACAAACAAACAAAAAAACAACTAGGGTGTTAGCAGAGGTCATCACTGGTTATGATATATGAAAGACAAGTATTAAAATGAAGAGCAACAAATAAATTTAGAATGGGCATGTTATTACCAATTTTACCTTTCAAGTTCTGCATTCTTGACTTGTTCTTTGCATAGACATCTTTTTCCCTTTCAGACACTAGAATGAGGCAGTTTTATGTTTATACTTTTTATGATGATTTTTAAAACTGTTTAGATTTCACTGCATGGAAAGGCCACATCCTTGAGAACACCTGCCCTTGCTGTTAACCGATTATTATTAAGCAAGAACAAATGTCATGAAGTCAGTTACAATAAAGTGTAAATAAAAAAGTTTATGGCAGGGTGTGTAAAGCAAAAAAATTGAAATTAATCACCCAGGCAAAGCAATGACAGATCCAAAGGTCATTGTTTTGTTCACTCAAATACTTTATTAGATACCTTGATCAAAAATTACGTTCATGTTTCAAAATCTTTAACTTGTTGGTACCATAATTGATTAACTTTTGCATAAATTCTAGTGAAACAATTACATTCAATTTCAAAATAAAAAGTGTTTACTAATATAATGAGCTGTTCTCCGTGAAGAGTCTGAGCAGTGACTATCAATCCACACATTTTAATTTCTTAAGATATTGTGCTTCTTTTACAGTTGGAATTTA
This sequence comes from Symphalangus syndactylus, assembly GCF_028878055.3. Taxonomy (NCBI): domain Eukaryota; kingdom Metazoa; phylum Chordata; class Mammalia; order Primates; family Hylobatidae; genus Symphalangus; species Symphalangus syndactylus. The sequence goes on from NC_072432.2 coordinate 44,365,280, forward strand.
TTCCAACTTACTCAGCTTTCTGTACTCACCTTAAACAATAACTTTGTTTAATTGAGAACCAGAATTATCCTAAGAATTTAGCACAAGAGATATAATTATTCTTCAAGTGGCCTCTTAACATCTTTTGCGTCCTATCTTATGCGGACTGATCTCGGAGAACTTAAGAGATGACTTAGAATTGGAGGAAATGCCCTACTCAATTTCATTAGAACAATTGTTTATTAAGCATTTACTACGTGCCAGTGCCAGTCAGTAGGCTAAGTGTTGCAGGGAGTACAAACAGAAACAATATAGCTCTTGTCATTGGCAGTGTTAATAGATGGTTGGGGAGTGGTTAGATCCACTATGATCTTTATTGTTCACCATCATCTAACCCAAAACAGCACACAATCTAAGTACAAGCACAGTGCCCAATATTTCAAATTACCTTCTGGACACATATGCTACTAGGAGCACTCCACCCCCACTTCACACCCTTAACAAGATTAGCACTTCTAAGTCTCTTCTACCTTGGCTCTTGTACTGAAGAAACATGGTCTGATAAGGAAAAAAAGTGAGTACATACACACACACACACACGTGCGTGCGCGCACACACATACGCATGCTTCAAAACCTTTGATATAAAGGATTACAATATACAAAGTGACTTTTCACCTTTCTCGTTTTCTATTACCTGAATGTCTTTCTTTTGAACTGCCCCTTTGTTCTCTACATGCTTTTAATCAGAGGATTCTTGGCAAAATCTATTTTCTTAGTGTTTGTGTGTTAAATCACAGTGGTAGATGTTCTGGGCAAACTATTATTAAAACATAGGACCTTCAATTGTATGTTGAAAATCACCCAGTTCCCCCCAAGGTCAACCTCAAGGTTAAAAGGCATAATTTTAACCCTAACTCCAATCTATGTCATCTCTCATTGAGTCTTAAATATGCCAAATTTCGTTGTATGTGATTTATAATTTCTCTTTAATATTCGTAATATATGCATTCTGGACCACCAAAATAAGTTGACCTTCATCTTTCTTCACTTGCTTTCTCTAGTAGCAATTTTATTTCTCTAGAGTCATAATTATTATTTTATTTTAAATACTGTTTTTACTGTATCCTTTAAATTAACAAATATCAAGATTGACTTGAAAAATTCGGGGGGAGCATGCATTTCTATGAATTTTAACCTATGTATGAATTCCTATAACAACCACCACAGTCAGGAAACAGGCCTGTGTGGGTCTGTTTCTGGATGCTCTATTCTGTTTTATTGATCTATGTGGCTATTCTTTTGCCAAAACCACAATTTGTTGATTAATGTAGCTTAACAGCTATTCTTAAAATTGGAAAATATAAGTATTTCTATTTTATTCTTCTTTATAAAATCATTTTGTGTATCCAAGCTCCCATTCCTTTTCATATAAATTCTAGAATCCATTGTCTAGATCTATAAAAATTCCCACTTGAATTTTGATTAATATTGTGTTAAATCTGTAGAACAATTTAATGAAAAGTGTCATGTCAACAGACTGAGTTTTCCAATCCATGAGCAGGGTGTGTTTCTATTTATTTAGGCTTTCTTTGAGTTCTTTAATCAGTGTTTTGTAGTCACTAGGTTGCTGCAAGAGTAATTGCAGGCTTTGCTATTACTTTCAATGGCAAAACCCACAGTTACTTTTGTAGCAACCTAATAGATATTCTAAGTATTTTCATTTTTGGAACAATTATAAATCTTTTTTTAACTGGAGTTTGCAATTGTTCATTGCTAGTATATACAAATATGATTGAATTTTGTGTATTGAACTTGTAATGTTCAACCTTGCTAAATTTACTTAGTAGTTCTAAGAGGTTTCTGTTGATTTCATAAGATTTTCTACATATTCAGGAATATCATCTATAAATAGAAACAGATTAATTCTTATTTTCCAAATTGTCTTGCGTTTTTGTGCTGGCTAGGACTTTCAGTACACTATTGTATAAGAGTCATGAGAATGGATAGCCTTGCCTTATTCTCAGTGGGAAAACTTTCATTCTTATATCATGAAGCATGATGTTGGCTGTAGGTTTTATATAGATGTCTTTTATCAGGTTAAGAAAGCTCCCCACTTTTCTCAGTTTAATGTGTATTTTTTATTATGAAAAGATGTGGAATTTTATCAAATCTTTTTTCTGCATCAATTGATAGTCATGTTTTTTCTTCTTTTGTCAGTTAATATGGTAGATTACATTGATTGATTTTCAAATATTGAACTAGCTCTAAGTTCTTAGACAAACTTTTCTTCGTCATAGTCATATATTCTTTGTCTTATATTGTTTTTATATGTTTATGAGTTTGGTTTGCTAGCGTTTTGTTGATTATTTTTCTGTCTGTATTCTGAGGGATATTATTCTTTAGTATTATTCTCTGGTACTGTTTCTGTCTGGTTTTGGTATAAAGCTGATGCTGAATATAGTCTATCCTGGTGAGTATGTAATCTGCTTTTGTTGGGTTGGATGTTCTATAAATGTTAACTAGACGTAGTTGGTTAATAGTGCTATGCAATACTTTTATATTTTTGCTATTTTTCTGTGTACTTGTTCTATCAATTATTGAAAAAGGAATGTTGACTTTTCTAAGTATGTTCGTAGACTTAGATATTTCTCTTTTCAGTTCTATCAGTTTTGGCTTTATATATTTTGAAGCTCTGTTGTTAAGTGTATACACATTTAGAATAATTTTATGTTTTCTTGTAAACTTATTCTTTTTAAGTATGCAATCTCTCTCTTAAACCAGTGATTTTCCTTTTTTTATAGTTTACTGTATCTGATATTAACTACACCAGGTTTCTTTTGACTGATGTTTGCATAGTATTTTGCTTTTCATCTTTTAAATTTAACCTCCTAATAAAATTATATTTGAAGGAGATTTCTTATAAACAGTATATAGTTAAGTTTTAAAAAAAGTTATTCTGACAACCTCTGTCATTTACTTTGCGTTCTTGGACTATGTATATTTAATAAATTCATTAATATGTTTGAAATTAGGTCTATGGTTTCATTTGTTTTCTTTTTATTCTCTATTTTGTGTCTGTTTCCTCTTCATTGCTTTATTTGGATTATTTAACTATTTTTTATTATTCTAATTTATCTATTGAGTTTTTGGCTATGTCGCTTGATATGGTTTTTAAAAACAGTTTCTTTGTAGTTTATAATAATACATATTTAACTTGTCACTGTCTACCTAGAATTAATATTTTACCAACTGAAGGAGTGTAGAAAACTCCCATAGGTTTTCTTTTAACTTCCCTGTTTATGTTGCAGTTGTCAAATGGGTTGGTTCTTACTTTGAAAATCCTATCAAGACAATGTTTTTTGAAATTTTTTTTTGCTTTGATTGGTATGCATATTTGAAAGAACTTAGAGGAGAAGAATAATCTAATATGTTTATCCAGCTTTTACAATTTCTGCTACTCTTCTTTTATTCCAAATGTTCTAAGTTTTCTTTTAATATCATGTCCCTTTTGCATGGAAAATTGCCTTTGACTTTTTTTTTTTTAGAACAGGTATTTGGTGATAAATTCTTATTTTTCCTCTATCTTAGAATTTCTTTATTTTTCCTTCATTCCTACAGGATATTTTTACTAGATATAGAGTTCTAGGGTAACAGTTCTTTCCTTTCAGCACTTTGAAAATGTTATTCCACCTTATTCTACTTCTATGGTTTCTAATAACAAATCCAGTCATTCAAATTATTACCATCCTGTAAGTAATGTATTATTTTTCTCTAGTTGCCTTCAGAACTTTGTCTTTGTCTTCAGTGTTCAATAGTTTGATTATAATATATTTGGACATTGATTTCTTTACATGTATACTGTTAGGACTTTACTAAGCTTCTAGAATGTATAACTACATGACTGTTGCCAAATTTGGGAAGTTTTCAGCCACTATTTCTTTAAATATTTTTTATGCCTCTTGCTCTTTTTCTTCTCCTTCTGGGACTCTGATGACTTAGACCTTTTGGAATTGTTCCATAGGCCCCTAAGTCTTTGCTCATTTCTTTATAATCTTTTTAAATTTTGTCTGTGTTGTTTAAGATTATTTTTATTTACCTATTTTTAAGTTTACCTATTACATTTTGTCATCTCCATTCTGCTGTTGATCCCATCTAGTAAATATTTTTTATGTTATTGGATACTTTATACAATTTTTATCGTTTTTCTTTGTGTCTTCTATTTCTTTGATGAGACTCCTCATTCATTTTAAAAGTGTTCCCTCCATGCATGCACAGCTCTTAAGTCAGCCCAGGAGTGCACGTATGTTTTTATGAGTTTGACTTCCGATTTTCCCCTTCACCATGACCTCCCCAATACCTCTGGCTCCCACAGGCCTTACTTCCTGGCCCTCTGTACAGAAAACTAGGGGTTAAATTCCCTTTGTCTGCCATGATATTCTTGTGACTGGGTCTGCATATACTGCCAAAATTGCGGAAGGACAGAGAACGAAAAAAACCAATGGGGATTAACTTTATACCCTTGGGACTACTTTAGTCATAGAGAGGGATTCTTCTTCAGATTTTTAGGTACCTCCTTGGCCACTACCACCACAATAGTATTGCCTGGGGGCTAAGGCAAGAGAGAAGGGAAAAATAACGATTAAAAAATAAGGATATTCCCCTCTCTCTGTGATCCATGGGATTCCCCTCTTCCACAATTTCTTTACAAAGAAAGGGATCTTCTTGAAGCTTTCTGCTGTTTACTCATGTGTGCTTCTGGATTTAGAACTTTCCTTGAGCCTATGTCAAGTGATACTGGAAGGGAAAAATGGAAAATTCACCACTGGTTTGGTGCAACTTCAAATTCTGGGCTCTTTCTCCAATCTTCCTGCTAAAATTTACTTTTCAGCATCTTCATATAGTTGCATCAACATTTATACCTGCATTAAGTGGGAGAGACAGAACTGTGCTTCCTCTATCTTCCCTAGCACTGCAACCTTTCTCAGGTACCCTTAATGTACAACTTACTGCACAGATTTTGGGATTTACATTGTACTCTAATAGTTCTTTGAAGTTTATAAGTAGATTTATACATTTATTAGTAAATTTCACATGTATGATCTCATTTTATCCTCACAAGTCTATCAGTTTGTATAAATATAGGAACTAAATTTCAAGGAGTCTGTGCTCACACTGGTTAACATTTAGCAGAGAAATGCATAGAAGTCTATTCTCCCAGTTTCAAAGAGAAGTGGAACCTGAGTAGAGGGAATACAATTCATCTTTCCTTTTCTCTACCTTCCTTTGGCCTCTTCCTTTTACCTAACATAGCCTCCCTCACATCTCTAAACTCAAAGATCTATTCATTCTTTACTACTTGTACAGAACTGTTCTTGCCATTACCATCTGGATTTAGAAATGATGACTAAATTGCCAGTTCTATGGGAAAGTTAATGTACCAACCTTTCTCAATTATACTTAGCTGTATGCACTTATTAATTTAACAGTTACTGTATTTCAAATGCTTTGCTAGGGGCAGCAAATAAAACAAGAATAAGATGGATCCCCAAATTTAATGAGCTCTCAGTCTAACAAGAAAGACAAATGTATTATTCTGTTCTCGCACTACTGTAAATAAATACCTGAGACAGGGTAATTTATAAAGAAAAGGTCATGGTTCCACAGGTTGTATAAGAGGCATGGCTGGGAAGTTTTGGAAACTTACAATCATGGCAGAAGGCAAATGGCAAGCAGGCACCTCTTACATGGATGGAGCAGGAAGAAGAGAAAGAAGAGGGAGGTGCTCCACACTTTTAAATGACCAAATCTCATGAGAACTCTGTCACAAATACAGCATCAAAGGGGGAAATTTGCCCCCATGATCCAGTCACCTCCCACCAGGTCCCACCTCCAACATTGGGGATTACAATTCGACATGAGATTTGGGCAGGAACACAAATCCAAGCCATATCAACAAACCATATTGATAACTACTGGCGAATATTTATTGCCTACTCACTATGTGCAGTCCACTGTATTAGTGGACTGTATTCATAGATAGGTAAATCTATAAAATAGTAAGATTATTATACCCAACTGAAAAATGAAGAAACAAAGTAAGCAAGTTACTTGAAGTCACACCATATGGTAAGTGGTGATGCCAGGATTTGAGCCCAGGCACTCTGACACTAGAGTTCAGATGCCTAAGCATTAAGTGATTAAAACTCAGTTTGCCTAATGATACATAAAATTCCCTCCACTACTACTTCTTTGAAATTAATAAAACTTCATTTTTTTTCTTCACGCAGATTCATCCTTCTTGATATTTGGCAGAGAAGTCATTAGTAGCTCGTTAAAGAAGACTTAACTTGTCCAAAACTGGGCTTCCCTCCCACCTGTTTTTTGTCTTTCTCATCTCATTTACTAGCAACACTGTTCTTCCAGTTGCTCAGAACAAAAACTTCAGTGTGATCCTAGTCCCCTCTGTGTCTCTCATATCTCATTTCCAGTGTCAGCCTATCCTATTATGTTGGTGCAAATATAATTGCGGTTTTTGCCATTACTTTCAATAGCAAATAACGCAGTTATATTTGCACCAACCTAGTATTATCTATACATTTAAATTATGTCCAGAGTTTAACAAGTTCTCACCATTCACATTATTTACCTGACCCAAACCAGCATCCCCTCTCGTCTGGATTAACTCCTGCTACTCTCACCCTTCTACAGTCTATTCTCAATACAACACCCAGCGAGGGGCTATTAAACCATGTCGTATAGTGTCAGTCTTCCATTCAAAACCCAGAGATGGCTTCTCTTTTCACTCAGAGTAAAAATCAAGTTCCTTCTCTAACCTACAAGGCCATAGATGATTCTGCTCTTGATAGAACCTTCTTCACAACTCTTTATTTCTCTAACTTCTCTCTCTCTCTCTTCTCACTCCACATCAGCTGTGCTGGACTCTTGGCTGGTCCTTAGACACACTAGGCACATTTCCATCTTAGGGCCTTTGCACTTACTGTTGCCTACCTAAAATATTCCCCTTCTCATCTTCCCCCAACCCCCACCCCCACCCTCATGACCAGTTATCCACAGGGCTCACTAGTTTCATCACTTTTCTGGTCTTTTGTCCTAAGTCACCTCAGCAAGGTTTGCCTTGGCCACTCAGAATAAAATTTCAACCTCTTCCCCAACCCTGCATGACTTTAATTTCCTTTTCTTTAACTTTCCCATTTAATGATGATCACTACGTAAACCACTACTTACTATGCTTATTATCTTGTTGCTGTCTCTCTTTCTCCTCAGTAGAGCACAGAGTCCATGAAGGCAATGATCTGTCTTCTCAGCATCTAGAAAGCAATCGGCCCACACACATTTTATTTATGCTTTAAAATAAACCCAAACCTACCCTCACCCAAAAACCTTCTGTAATTTAGAATTTAATGCAATGCTGCTCATAGCAAGTACTCAATAAAAATTGAAAAAATTCTTAGATGAACTGATGACCAAAGATGAACATTGTATAGAACACTTTAAATTGATTTTTCTTTATGGAAAGGTAGTTGCCTTTGCTTCAGAGGTTAAATAGGGATAGGATTCTGCTCACCACCTTTGTTAGTTTAGCACAATTGGCGAAAAGACCACCTTGACTTAGCCTAGGCCAAAACTTAGAAACGGAGCAAACATTTTTATCAAAGTGACCCAAATAATAGAGAATAAACTATGGATACATTAGTAAAGCATATATTCTGATTCTAAATTTGATTTTATTCTTAGGATATAATTTGAGATTCTCATCCTTTTAGCAGTTGACTGAGTCTAGCACAGTAACAAATACACTAAATTTCTGTATTAACCAGGATACTTTTAGATTTAATTGGCAGAAACCTGATTCAAATTGATTTAAAGAAAAAAATGAGGAGAGAGGGACTTATTGGCTCAAAAAATTGGGAAGCTAGAGAGTATAACTAATTTTAGGCATGCTGAATTTAAAAACATTAAGTGATTAGATTGAGACACACACACACACACACACACACACACACACACACATCCCCTCACCCTTTTTTCTCTTTCCATCTTTGCTTTGCTTTCTGCTGGATTGGTGATCTTCTTAGGCAACTTGTATCCATGTAATGATAGAAATAACCACTCATGACACCAGGGTTACATCTTGTAGTTTCTCAGATCTGATGAAACAGAACTTATTTTCCCTGTAATTGTCCCAAAAGTCTTTCAATGACTTCTGACTGTCTCATCTTGGCAATAATTGGTTTATTCATAAGTGATGAATACAGCATCGTTATTGTTATTGCTATTTTTGCATCAAGATCTATGTGTTATTGCTTTTGTTTTTAAAATACTGTATCTTAGTGAATGGATAAGGACTTCTATTTTAGGAAAACTGTTATCTGGTTGAAGCCAAGTGGAATGTCAGGCTTCATTTTAGTAACCTCTAGGTCAATGTTTTCTGTAATTCCAAGCAAATGTATCCAAACTGTTAAATTTAAAGACCTCTAAGTAAGTTCATTTTAGAAAGTTAAATCACAAAAAGTACTATGATTTTTGCAAATTCATGTCTGCTTTAACTCCTGGAAATCCCCAGTTTACTTTTGGTAAATAATATTCACCTGTAAAGCAATTTGACATTGGAGATTTCCTACTACAAATTATGGTGGTCATTAATGCTATTTATAGTCTGGTAAGATTGTACTTAATGAACTTTTTGTGGTAGGATGAGGCCTTCTAAGGAGTTCTTGCCAATAAATTGTGAGCAGAAGTGATATGTGTCAGTTCCAAGCAGATAATATAATTGCCTCCAGAGCTTTCTTTCCCTCTGTATTTGGTAACTAGCAATGCTTGAGGTGGTGGCTGTGGCTGCTGTGTCATTCTGGGTGCCTAAGTAATAAGAGACCAGCTGATCTGTGGTCACAGTTAAGTCCCAGTTGACCTCCTCTGATTGTTTTGTACTATGAACAAGAAATATACTTTTGTTGCTTATGTCACTCACATTTTGGTCTTGTTTGTTGCTACAGCATATTGGCCTAACCTGGTATATATATATGTGATCTTATATGATTCTTTTATGTTATATGATTTTCAAAACAAGTCTCTGATGTGGGTGGCTCAAGTTTAATTGTTCTTCCCTCTTTTATAAATAATAAAACTAAAATTCAGAAAAGCTGCATACTTTGCCCTAGGTACACAGAATTAATAAGTGAGAAAACTGGGAATAAAACAGAATTACTGACTTGGAGTCTACTACTCTTTTAAAAAGATAAAACTATAAACACAGAATCTTCTAATTATTGACAAAAATGTTTTCAATTTAAAAATGTTCAAAGTTGAACATTATGTGTCATAATTTATATTTGAAAATACTGTGATTCATGACAATATTTTGTGTTATCCCACATCTATGATCACTGGCCTTGGTCTTTTATTTTATCAGAGCAGCCACTAGATAGAGAATATAGGAACATGATAAAAGTTACTTTTGAAAGTACATGCTTTGAACTAAAGGCTATGTTTCATTTGCATAAACTTTTAAAATATATTTATTCTTACAAAGTAGAGCCTTGAAACACTAACCCTGTTTTCATAATAAATCCCTGTGACAGTTCTATGTTGTGAAGCTCCATTCTGTTAAACATAGAGATTATACATCAATTCATCTCTTTCAGGAAAATTTCCTTCAGAGATTTCTCAAAGCTAAAAAATCAAAATGGCTGACATGAAGATAAAATGGTTAAAAATCAACAACAACAACAACAACACACACACACACACACACACACACAACCCCATACCTAATGTCTAGGATTTCATGTCTGAACAGAACTGAAAAAAGTTTTCAAACCTGGGTCTTTCAGTAATCCTTGTTTCGGAAAGCCTACACCCTGTAAAACTATTCTAGAGCAATGATTAACCACACAATGAGCCTGTGAGACAGCAGATGCTTGGCTCCCCTTTCCCTCCCTTCTTACCTCCTCATCAAACATATTTGTAGAGTACATATTTATCTACTTAAAAAAAGAGAGAGAAAACCCTGTTACCTCCCTTCTAACAGGAAGTAAGCAGGACTTCTCCTCACAGGCTATAAAAATATTGACAGTAGATAATGCGCCTGTACAAGATACTGGTGGGAAGGGAGTTAATAATCACAGGATCGAAATGCAGGGAGCTTCAGATGCTGCCTAAGACCAGAAAGGCAATGAATACTGTTTTTGTTAATAACTAGCTGGTGACAGAAAGCTCTTTCAATCTTGCCTTCCTGGAACTGGAAAATACAATACCAGAGAGATATATAGTAATAAGATATACCTATCTTATCTACATCCATGAAGTAATTTTCCACCAATATAAGAAAGAATTAAGCATACTGTCTATTAGGAAAAAAAGGCCAACTCATAAATTTTTCTAAATTAAAATGCGGTTAGCAGTAATTAAAAATATTGCAGGATAAAACTATCTTTTTGAAAAATACTGCAAGAAAGTGGAAACTAATGTAGACAAACAGTATTACCTAATTTAATAAAATGTCTAAGAAATCTTCTGTTTTTAAAACGTTACTATAGCTCAATATTCTTATAAGCCTTAGGTGTTAGAACATTTCAGAAACCCAAGACGTTTTCGCATAGCCTAATACATCCAGATGATTAAAGTACCAGAGAGTTCTTTTAGGGAGCACTAGGATTGTTCTATAACATAGACTAGCTATATCTACATTGCCTCAGAAAATAAATGTTCAAAGGAGACAACCACACTCTGAAAATAACAGTTTTATCCTCCTGAAGCATAAATCTTTACTGCCCTTCAGTATAAACCAAACTGAAAAGATATGATGCATCATTTTCTGTAATGATTAACCCCCTATTTGCCAGCTGTCTTGGTGAGTACTTCTAGATTTCAAGAGACATTAAGTAACCACAAGTTGTACAGGTGCAAATCCCTCATGCAGGTTTTGCACTAGCAATCTCTCTCTCTCTCTCTCTCATCTTTCTTTCTCTGATTACTAGAAGTGTTATTATTTTAACCAAATGTCTTATTCATTTAACTTATGGGGTAAATGTTGAAATCATTTAAAGCATCTGCTGTTTGTGAAACATATAATAATGGCGAAATCTACAGTTGAAGATGAATTAGTTTACTGTTGAAAAATTCAGGAGGATCCAGTGGAAGGATCAATTACCTTGGTAAACTTCAGGGCACAGTTCTGAATGGTTTATTTCATTTCCCTTATTGTTCTTTGTAAGTATCCTGCAAACCAGTTTACAGCATGTTGGACAAAAATTGTTCCCATTGATAAAAGATAGCCTCCTTGAGGGAATTTTGTTTATCATCTAGATGAAGATAAACTGAAAAGGGTACATGATGGAAAGAAATGGAGAAAATTGAAGATTGTTTTTAGAGAGAAATGATCTTGAAATGTTTATTGCTTGGTGGTTATTTGTTGCTGAAAGCAGTAGCACTTCCTTCAGATTGCAGTCAAGGTGAACTCCAATAAGGTATTCCTTGAAGATACTGGAGTCCTCTAGGCTGGAGCAGGGATCCCCTGTGGAAAGGCGTGTCGATGAGCTCTGATGCTAATGATAACGGGGGTATTAAATGAAGGTTACTATAGCAGGGTGCCTGCCCCAGGGAGGAATTCTGACCGCAAAGAAATAGAGATCTCTGACTCTTGATCAAACAGATGGGCTGATGCTGACCTGCATTAATGATCTCGAGTTGATTAACTGAGATTAGGAGGCGAAAGTTGGCAGCACAGCCACCAAAACACTGCTGGGTGTTTCTGTCAGGAGAGAGAGGGGAGGGAAGCAAGAATAGGGGAGAAAAACCTTCAGTTCACACTGACAGGAGATCCAGTTTCCCTAGCTCTCTGATGCCCACCTGCACCTCCCTGCCTCTGCTGTGCTCCCTGTCCAGGATGAAGGGGTGAGGCCTGCGCTGCTACTGCAGGAAGCACTGCAGATTTTTCAAAAGTGCAAGGCATTAATTTGTACCAGTGCCTGCCTGGGCTGCTGAGAAAAAGTGCTGTTGCCTTGCTTGCCACGCAGTGAAGTGGCTGCTCAAGTCTTGTCTTGACTGTGTCATGCTAGAGGTGAACCAGAAGGACAGATCCAAAGAATGGGGACTGGTGAGGTTAGGGTGTTGGTAAAGGAGAAAATACATGAAATAAAACCACTGCCTAAGGTGGCCCAGTGCTGGGAAATAAAGGTCAAGGGAATGGGGGAAGAAAAGGTGGCAACTGGACCAAGAGACATCAGAAGGACTGGGGGGAAATGATAGGGAAGTGGAAACTGCTAGAAAAGAATGAGTGAAAAGCATGTGAGAGCTCATGAAAGGGAAGGAAAGATGGTGGTAGAAAGGAATAATGTGGTAGAAAATGCAGCCAGGCGACACAGGTAGTGAGAAAGTGCAAGGGGAAGAGATGCTAGAATCGTGCTTCTGCCTTCTGGGGATCATGCAGGGTAACCCCTTGAGTCACACTCCGCCACGGCAGTGCAGGCAGTGCACTGTAAGAGGGCACAGGGCCAGAGAAGGAAGCAACTTCCCAAGACTGGCCTGAGAGCATCAGCCTGTCCAACTAAATCCTGGAAAGGCGTATTGGGGTTTCTGATAACCCGCATCCAACGGTGGATAAGACCTTGCCCTGACTCCAGAAATGCGCTTTTAAAAAAGTGTCAGTTGTTAGAAGGACCACTGGAGCACAGTGGATGGAATATTTCACTCTGTCTAGGGGTTTCAGAGATTAGGCAAAAAGTTAAAGAAGGGAGGGGAAACCCTGTTAGAAAGGCTTTGTAGTTTTCAAGACAGAAAGAAGTCCCAGTGTTGACTGTAATCAGTTTAAAGCATCTGATCTAAAGAGAAAGCAAGACAAGGAATTCTGTGGCCAGGCAGAACACATACAGGCCTAAGTGAGCTTGAATCTCACTTATCTCTTCCATGGGCAGTATCTGCCTGTCACTGGGTCAGTGGCAAACTCAAATTAGACACAGGTTCCTGCCTTCAAGGGGCTGGCGCTTAAAAACAAATTTGAAATTCCAGTGGAATGTGAGAGAACTTTGTATGGGTTTCCAGGAGAAAAAAGAATCTTCACCAGACCTTGAAGTGTTGGGGAGAAACCCAGAAGGAGGTGATCTCAGAGGTGAAAGAGTTCTGAGGACGACCGTTAGCCCACAAGATGAATTATTTTCTTTATTTCTCAGTAGTGTGGGGATGAGGAGGCTCCCTCAAGAAGGACCTTCATATAAAATGCCTGGTACCTGGAACAGTACTTTGGAGGGTCTCCCAGATAGACCTTACCAAATTACTCCTCGTCTTCCACAGGCCCGGAGAAGGCTCAGCTCCCCTCATTAATATAGTCTTTGGCTGAATAACCATGCCTCCTTGTCCCCATCTCTCTAGTCCTTGGGCCAACTGGCTTGTGTAGGGTGAGCACCTATGAGAAAACATTAAACCCAAGCCAATACCCTTGGTCTGGGTAAATCTACACCTTTCTGTGGCAGAATGGAGAAGGTGGAGGAAAAAGAAGAGATGTTGAACAAAATGTCGGGAAAGTAGCCTTCTTGCCTACAGTGAACACATTTGGGATCATTCTCAGAGAAAGCAGGAAAGGTCTACATGATAGCTTCACACTCCTTTTCTAGAAATAGGAGCCATGTAGATGTCCCAAAATAGTGGGGAATGTTCGTCCAGGTGAATTATCTGGTACCACAAGGCAGGACATGTTAGGAAGCAATCTGGGCAGGGCATGGTGGCTCACGTCTGTAATCCTAGCACTTTGGGAGGCCAAGGTGGATCACAAGGTCAGGAGTTTGAGATGAGCATGGCCAACACGGTGAAACCCTGTCTCTACTAAAAATACAAAAACTAGCCAAGTGTGATGGCGAGCACCTGTAGTCCCAGCTACTCCAGCTACTCTGGAGGCTGAGGCAAGAGAATCGCTTGAACCCGGGAGGTGGAGGTTGCAGTGAGATCACGCCACTGCACTCCAGCGTGGGTGACAGAGCAAGACTCCATTCCCCCTTGTACCCCCCCTCCCCACCCCACAAACAAGCAATATGGGTTTAGGTTGTGGTAAAAAGTGCTCTGACCTAAATCCCTAGGAGCTGTCCTGGTGTGCAGGTGGGGAGAGGGAGTAATAGGGGCTAAATAACCTGTGGAAAAACTTCTAGATAGCACTGCAAGTACAATGTTTATCCCTTGATCCTAAGATCTGACCTTTGTGGCTGCTTATGAACTTTGCTTTTTTGAATAGGAATATATCCTGCTTTTCAAGTCTTCTCTACTCCCTGCTTCACTCCTTGGGGGGTTGAATACTTCTAGGTTACAAGTCATACAAAAGAAATTGCCTTAAACCAATGAATCTGGAGGTGTTATAAAATGGAGTACTGACTCATGACAGGTCAATATCAGAATTTTTCAAAACAAAGAAATATTTTTTAGAATTGAACCACTCAGGACAGTGGTATTTCCTTGTAGGAAGCTTTAGGGGAAAAAGCCAACAGCTCCAATGACCAGGTGAATAAAACATGTATGTTGTCACTGAATGAATCCACAGCTACAAAGTAACAGGTAAATTTACTTCTCCTTCCAATAAGATTTATTTTCCCTGCCATTTTTTGCAAGCATAGATCAGGCAATAATTTTGGGAAATACCTGCTTTCAGGCCATTACTCTTCAGGACACATTTTCATATAACACTCTTTAGCCTCATTTCCTATTTTGTGTTTAGCATTGGGATGGATTTTTCTAGATAAAAGTGGAAATGAATGTCAATATGCCATAAATGGCAATCATGTCCAGTATCAATCACATCAGAGGAGCAAAGCTGGCATTCTAAATGAAAATTACTCTATCCAGTATGTCTGTTGAATCTATCATGTGGAAATGGAGCCTGCTCCACAACCATCTCCAAAGAACTATCTTATCTCCCTCTGGAGCAAATGTAAAACAGAAGAGTTCAGAGATCTCTACTATTTCCACATTTGACAAGAACTGGAGAAGCAAGTACAAGGTGGCTGGTTCAAAATATGAACCCAAGGCAGGTGAAATGTGGTGAAAAAAACACTGATCCTAGGCTGAGAAAAGACTTGAGTTTCTGTGGCCATGAATCTACTGAGACTATGTTACCTTCTGCAAGATATTCAAATCTCTCTCAGAACCTCATTTTTTTTTTCTGGTACGAAATTATGACTACACCCTAACAACCTCATAAAAAAACAAACAAAGGTATTCTCTGAGGTCAAAAGTGGTTACCTTAAAAGATTAGCTGTATGGTTTCAGGTCATTCAAAATCTCTACTATTTTTGAGGGTAACGAAGGTTATGCACAGGATACACCTGGAACTGTGAATGAAATAATGTGATGGCAAACATAAGGCGACAATGCTGTGGCTCATTTGTAGCTATAATGCTACCCTCATCTAGGAGATGAAGCTTTTTTTCTATGTTTGTTCTGAGATTCCAACTGTTCTAAGTCATTTTTTCTTTCTTTCTTTCTTTCTTTCTTTTTTTTTTTTTTTTTTCTGAGACCGAGTTTCACTCTTCTTGCCCAGGCTGGAGTACAATGGTGCGATCTTGGCTCACCACAACCTCCGCCTCCCAGGTTTAAGCGATTCTCCTGCCTCAGCCTCCCTGGTAGCTGGGATTACAGGCATGCACCACCACCCCTGGCTAATTTTTTTTTGTATTTTTAGTAGAGACAGGGTTTCACCATGTTGTCCAGACTGGTCTCGAACTCCTGACCTCAAGCAATCCACCTGCCTCAGCCTCCCAAAGTGCTGGGATTATAGGCATGGGCCACCATACTTGGCCCCCGTTCTAAGTCCTTTAAGAGAGGGAGCTCTATTTTATTCTTTGGCATCTCCTAGGGTGGTTAACTCCCCTGATATAGATTGGTGTTCAGTAAGTGCCCATTCATTGATGAAAACAAGAGGGATGTGGGTTATATGAGACAGTGAGGAAGAGTTTGAAAGAAATAAAAGAATTAGTCACCAAAGGAAGTTACACTGTTTCCTGGGCTCATTGCCTTTCTACATCATGAAAATGGTTTTCTCTGTATTCTCGGATTGCCATTACCAGCACAGCAGAATAGCTATTTCTTCAGTCAATTGATAGGTGCCTAATGTTTCCATCAAATTTGACGACCCTCCAAATTCAGGCTAGAGTTATTACAGAGTGATGTGACTTGGTCTACCTACCTTAAACCAAGGGCTTTCTGACAATCTTCCCCCATCCTTCTATTTCTTTTAGAGTTTGTTTGGCCTGAGCAAATTCTTGCTCCTTGCTTTTCATAAACACTCACTGGTTGTCATTTTGGCTTCTCCCACTGAGTCACTTATGTTGGACAGTCAGAGGGTGAATGTGTTTTACCTCCTGGAATGATGCCCTTATGCCTCCAAAGGCAGCTGGTATCACATTTGAAATTGAGACATCTTAGGCCTGGATCACATTGTCCCAGGCCAAATAGCCTGAAAACAACAAAGTCAAGTCATGGGATCCAAGAAACTATGTTGTCTGCTTCTCTTTTTTCAGAAGCAAAACAAAACAAAAAAATACCAATACTGCATAAGGAGGTGGGGGGAATTATTAGCTAGTTTCCATTTTCGTAGGCAATCTCAAGAAGGCATCTGACAGAAACTCCCTTACGTTAGTGTCTCAGGAATCCTCTGCTCTACTAGTATCTGCATTGCCTGGAAACCCTGTATGCAAATTCCTGGGATTTTTCATTGACTGACTGAGTCAACATCCCTTGGGTTGGAAGAAAACTTAAAGAAAATAAATAATCCTGTACATTTCTGCTAGGTTGTTTCCAGAAGCAGATGCGTAATTGAAAATAAAAAGAACTGGCCTCCCATCTTCCTGGTCAACTGGTGGCCCAGTGATTTCAGATCTCTCCTAGTTTTGTGGCCCCTAAGGTACAAAGAATGATGCCTACTCCTCCCTCGAATGCTACTTCACCCCTGCCCCAGATCATTGAAGATCCTTTCCAATCCTAGCCCCTCCCTTACCAGCACCCCATCTTTAAGAGTTCGTAGGGACAGGAAGGTGGGAGGGATTGTGGGGAACTGTTTCTAGAAATGACAAACAAGTGGCCAGTGGTCCAAAAGAGTAATGACATCTCTTGGCTTGAGAAATCCCAAGACCCCAAATCCTAGCTCACACCTTCTTCATCAACCTAACAGTATCTAGGCCTTGCAGCTGTGGTGAACCTGCTGGACATCCAAACAGCGTTTTCTTTATCATGTCTCTTAACTCACTAATCAGAATTGTTGAAAACAATAGTGAAAAATACTTATATTGAAGAGCACCTTGTTTTTCAGCTCTATGGAGGAGCCTTCTTGTCTCCCTGGGGAAAAGTATGAACTTGCAGAATGGGCCCGACCTACTTGTAGATTAGGCAGCAAAAGCCTAATTTGTTTGTCTGGGACCAGAGAAAGCAGAGCTGAAAAGGGAGAGGCACCCTGAGAAGAGAAAGGCCTACAATCTTTGTACTGAATTGCTTAACTTTTCTTAAGGAGCCAAGGAAAGAAGAGTCACGTGGATCGACACGTGGAAGACAATGCCCATATGTTGGCTTCTCGTTTAAACTCTGAGAATTTTACTAGCATTAAAAAAGAAAAAAAGTCTTTAGAATAACAGAGTGAGTGAAGAAATGCATCTCTGGCTGGAAAAGAGAAGCAGATCTTCAAATACCGGCGCTGGGCCGGGCGGTTGCATGGGTTCCGGAGCGAGTTTGCATCCCCGCTTGCGCAGGAGGATGCGCTTGCTTCCTAGTCCTGGTTCACTGCTTCAGGTGCCTCAGCCCCCAGCCCAACTTTTCCTGAACAACCCCACAGCTCTCCCGCCGCCGCCTCTGCCTCCTCCAGCTTCCCCTCCCCTTGGCATTGCTTGGCTTTAACTTTGCGCAGCTTCTTTGCGTGCTGGGCTGGTTGCTGGGAGGTGCAGTGGGCAGTGGCGGCTCCCGCTGCGCAGCTGGGGGAGGAGAGGGGCCCCGGCCGAGTGCGGGAGACGGCGAGAGACGCTCGCTACTGTGAGCTCTGCCGGTGGGGGGCCGAGGAAGGCTGTCGACGAGGAGGAGGCCGAGGTTGAGGAGGCCGGGGAGGGGTGATGATGGTGTTAAATGTGGCCGCACAGCTCCCCGGGGAGCTGCCTGAAAGGAGAGTGCGCTCACCAGCTGACAGCGCGTGCTCCGCTCCAGACGCTCCGCACCGCGGCCAGGAGCCTCTGCCAGACCCTCTATTGTCAACCGTTCTCTAATTAAGAAACACTCACATTACGGCAAACCACCCCCACGCTTCTTGGTTCCTGTCCTTTTCTTTATACTCCTCCGACTTCTCTCCTCCCCTGCCTCTCCCCTGCTTCCAAGGATTTAACCCATTCTCCGCTCAGTTTCCCCTTTCTCCTTGGGGGCCTAGTAGGAAAAGGGGAGGAACCTTAGCTGTCGGCGTCTGGGACTCTGCTTGGCCTAGGGGCGAGGGCGGTTAGTGAATGTAGAGTCAATAACATCGAGAAAAACTTATGCCTTTATTATATCCTTCTCCCTCCATCTCCTAACCCTTCTCACAAAAATAACTGCAAGCAATTCAACTACGATTGGTTATCTGTAACGCTGGCCGGCTCTTGCTGGTTTTTCTAGATTGCAACTGACAAGTCTAGATTATAATTGATAAGCGCATCTGCTACTTGTACTTTCCAATTCTAATTCGGGTTTGTAACTGGCAAGACAAATTTGATAATATTTTTCTTGAACTTTCAAATGGGCAAAGGAGAGAAATATTACAAGCTATATTTTGACAAAAGACCTCTTACTTGGTTCAAGCACTCTGCTTACTTGGTTCAATACTCTAAAATCAATAGAAAGGCCTTATGAAAATATTGGTCATTCATTGGTTAAGATTAAGGAAATTAACTTCCCCCTTTTTTTTCTGGTCAAGTTGGACCCCCAGTTAGCAATGTCCCATAGAAGTCGTGTTTAAACTTGTCTGTTGCCAAAAATGATCTTCCTTCAGCTCTCCGTGAAATCAAATAAGTTTCCCAAAGTGTGGCGAGCCAAAACCCTCCACAAATAAAAGTGCTGGTGGGGTGGGAGGCAAAGACAGAATATAAAGCAAGCTGCTTAAAATATATAAAACTCTAGAAAGCACCAGCAGTGTCGCAAAGGACTAACCCGATTTATCTATCTTCATTACTTTAAGAAATGCTGCCTCTTTGTTTGTTTGGGTGATATTAAGCATGCTTAACTTGCACACATAGTTGATTCCTTTGCTAGTATCTTGGATACTTGGATCTGACTTTGGAAGGTAGAAGCTAATTGCTAATAATGGAGAGAAAGGAACCAGTCAGCATGGCAGAAGTGGTCTGGCATATGGGGAATGAGCACTCAGAAATACTCAATATTCAAGTTTCCAAAATATTAATGAGATTATAGCAACCTGCAGCTATATGTTACAGCTTGTTAATGGAGTGTAAGAGAGCGAGCTGCCAAACGTTTGTTATGCAAACTCCATAGCAGAACCTTAAAATGGAAATGTGATTGTACATCTCTTTCAAAGAAATGCCAGCATTAAAAAAAGAAAGAAAGAAATAGAATGGAGAGAAAAGGGGTTAAAGCTCTCATTTGAACTTTGAGCACTCAATTTACCACAGTGATTTGACTTTTCGTGCATGTCTTAATGGGTTAGTAAAATTTATCCTCCCTTTTCAATCAACTGTGTTATAGTATTTCCAATTCTATATTGTTATAAAGACTATATCAGTATAGTATTTCGGATATTCCGTTATGGTTGTTTTTCTCTTGAGGAGAAATGTAAAGAATGTCCTTAAACGAAGCTGAGGTTATCTTCAATTCCTATATAATGCCACTAATATTTGAAAGTATAAATATCCACCTATTGTGGTGGTACAACGCCTCCCCGCCAACATTTAGATAGCTGTAGCTCTTATCTATTGATTTCCTCAGAGAAAAAATTATGAGAACATTGACCTAGTGGCCAGGAGTACTAAGATCAGTTGTGGATATTGACACTTTCTAGCTGTGTGATTTTG
This sequence comes from Symphalangus syndactylus, assembly GCF_028878055.3. Lineage (NCBI taxonomy): Eukaryota > Metazoa > Chordata > Mammalia > Primates > Hylobatidae > Symphalangus > Symphalangus syndactylus. The sequence goes on from NC_072432.2 coordinate 44,385,291, forward strand.
CGGGCAAATTAGGGACAGCAGTTTCCTCATTTATAAAAGATGTGAAGGAAGATGTTCCTGATGTCCTTTCTGTTTTTGCAATATCTATGAGCCAATGAAAAATATTAACATTGAACAAGGTCTTTCTCCTCTTTGATTGACACACAATGAACAGAAATGGTTTTGAAAAATGAAACATAGATTTTCTTTGAGGAAAAAAGAAATCACCGTTTCCTTCCTCCTGTCCTTTTCTGAGTCAGATTCATAACAGGTAAAATGAGTCTAGGTCCTTGTCACATGCATGCGAACACACTAAGCAAATAACTATAAAAATATGCGTGCTCTCATCCCGCAAGTTTGCTGTATGTCCATACCTGTTGGGTCTGCTTATTGAGAGCGAAATGGAAATGTGTTAGAAGCAATCGCTTGATTTATTCAGCAGCCCGAAGATTCCTGATGTTTATCGTGAGCACGGCAAATTCGGTAGGTGCAAAAGGTTATCTAAGGGACAGGTGCATTACTTCTGCCCTGGAAAGTGTCACCAGCCGCCTGCTTGCTTCTCCCAGAGAGCTGGCGGACGTTCTCTGCATCGCCTGGTCGGCTTCCGCTGAAAGCCACAGATACCCAGGTGGTCAGTAAAAACCTGGTTCCGCAGTTTCTTACTTAAGGAGACCAGAACCTGCGCTCCCTCGTGCATTACTCTTTCTGCAAACCCAGTTTGTGGCGCTTTCCTTTTTCTTTTTGGCGCTTTTCTCTTTTCAAGGTGCTAGGAGGAGAAGAGGATGCAGGAGTGATTACACTAACCTTCCCTGGCTCTTTCTGGTGCTTCATTTCCCAGCAATTTGTTATCCCAGTGAGGCCACAAAAGATAAAAGACTTGGCTTAAAATCAGCGTCTCAAATTCAACGATGTTTATCCAGTGGAATGTTGCCGAATATTTAGTTTAATAAGTAGTCCTACTCTCATGTTTGCCAAATTTATTTTTTTAATTCCACTTTCTTCTCTCTCTCTCTCTGTCTACACACACACGCACACACACGCACACACACGACTATTAGCTTTTCCGAAACCTATGATCCTGAGATCCAGAATAGGTTTTTCCTTAGTGAGAATACCTGAGGTGAGAGTGACAGCACCGTTTAGTTTCTGCAATTGACTCAAAAACGTAGTTGAATATTTTCTACATAGAAGCTAATTTAGAAAGACAAAATAAAGGCAGACATTAGCTTCTACATTGGGAGAAGCAGAATTGTGTGAAAAGAAAAATATGAGTGGAGGTCAACAAATTCCCAGGGCAACTACACACTTCTAATTTTTGAATCAATGAATCCCGTTTCTTTTTTTCTCTCAAGTTTTTTCTGTTATCATCTTTGTCTCTTCTGGTCTTCCTCTCCCAGAAGAGAGAAAGAAAGAGAGAGAGAGGCAGAGAAAGTGTGCACTGCGCTTGACCTACGTGAAAAAGTTTCAGCTTGAGTAGGTTTTATGAGTGGACATAGCTAACCCTGGTAAAGTTAACTACTCCAGGCTAGGTTCTAGCAAACCTAAAACTCATGGCCTCCCCCCTTGCAGATGTTGTTGGGGCAAGGAGTAAAGAAGTCTGGGAAGATCCTGGCCATCAAAGAGGCAAAACTGTACTGCAAATTTGGAAGAAGTTCTATCTCACAATTTAATTATTGACCTGAGTGCTTTTCTTTGAAGGGGTTTTGATACTACCTGAAGGCACCAAGTTTACAACATTTTTCTTCAAAACTGTAAGATCGCATAAATGGCATTGAATAGAAGACCTAACTCAATTCTTCAAAGTCATTCATTTGAAAATTGTTTTCAGTAGTTATACTCATGGAATAAGTGACAAAAAAGCTTCTTTTCACGTTTATTTTAATCAATTGCAAAAGAAAATACATTAAACAATGGCAGTTGGCTTTGCTAAATTAAAATAAAATGATCTCGGGTAGAAAAAGTAAAAAATGAATCAAGATAAGTAGAAATGGTAGCAAACAATAATAAATAAGTTTTCTAATATTAACAAAGCAAAATAAAATTGACCAAATGCTTTTGACACTACTAGATGTTTTTTAAAATTTTTCATTTTTTAAACAAACATTTGCAAAGAGCTTAAGAATTATAAGTGGCTGTGTTTAAAAAAAAAAAAAACTGGTCTGCAATTGGCAGTTGAATTTCTCCTGGAGCCACCACCGCAGCAGCGGCTGATAAAGTGCGTGCGCCAAGTTTCCTAAAAGACGCCAACGTTCTCGCGATCGGATGCACATACTGGGTACGTTTATACAATATATAAACCTTAAAGTTCCATGTTTTCTAACAATTCCATAGTCAAAAGTTATCCACTTTGGAAGCACTAATTTTGCCTTTCATTGTGCATTTTGGAAAACAACTTCGGAAGACTAAATCTCCCACACTTGAGTGCGCAACACACAAGGATGGATGCCCAGGGCGTAAATAAATTAAACCCAAACCAGTGACAGAGAAGATGCGACGTTTTAGCAGCGTATTGGCAGCAGGGAACTAGAATAATGATGCCATATACGGGTACATACAATTATACCGTATCTATCTACAGGGGGAGCAGAAGGTGGGTGGAAAGGACACAATTTTAACAGAAAGTTTTCATCAAACAATATGGACCGCAGGAAGTTTGGAACAGCGGCGGCATTTGCAAACCATCAAATGTAGCTGCCATCTGAAGCCAAGTCGTTGCTAAACAACGACCGTCGCAGAGCAAAAATTAAAGGGTGCGGGGATCTTTAACCGCGGGGCTTCCCGCGCACTGGGAAAGGGCAGTTTTGTTTCTGTCTCAGTTTTCAGACTTCTGTCACCTTCCTAACTTGCCTCATCCGAGTCACTGTAATGGGAATGTGGGGAAAATTCCCCGTCGCTTCTGTGGGACCGAGGCGAAGTTTTGCTGTTTTCCTCCTGCACTGGCTGCAAGATGCTCCCGGGGAGCGAAGGAGACAAATTCTTTTGCGCCATCATCGCTGTCAGGGCGCTGTCCTCGAAAGTCGAGAAGTGCAGAGCATCCAGCTGCACCGAGTACCCTCCCGCAGGGGCCGGGGCTGAGAAGCGAGTCCGGCAACTCCCGGGCGGGGTCGGCCGCTGGCTCCCTCCAGAAGCCTGCTGAGCCCCAGCTGCGGTCGCGTTGCCCCCGCCCCCTTCATAGGAGGCGGCGGTGCGAAGGTGGTGGTGGTCGCTTTTGCAGGAGGCTGGAGGCGGCGGTGGCTGTTCCCCTCCGCTGGGCGTTTGTAGCAGCTCGGACAAGGCGTTGATGTAGATTTGGGCCATCTGCAGGGTCTCATATTTGGACAGCTTCTTGTCGTTGTTGAACGACGGGATAACATTGCGCAGCTGGTCGAAGGCGTGGTTCAGCCCATGCATCCTGCGCCGCTCCCTGGCGTTGGCTGCTAGCCTTCTCTGCTTCTGCACCCCATTCACCTGTTTGCTGGAAGGGGCCCGTTGGCGGCTGCAGCCCAGCTCGTCTACCACCACCCCGCCTTTCAGCTTGCACAGCTGTTCCCGCACTTTCACTGGCCCGGGGCACTTGCTGCTGCTGGCACCGCCGCTGCTCCTCCTTACCAGCTCCCCCCGGCCGTCCGCCTCGTCCCGGGGCGCAGCGGCCTCCGAGGCACCCAGCTCCGGGGAATGTAGCAAATACTGGGCGGCGCGTGCCGTGCAGATGCCCTGCAAAGTGGGAGCCAGCCAGGCGCGTGGGTCGGTGCTGTCCAGGAGGGACAGCTCAGGCGGGTAGACGGGATGCTCTCTCGCCTGCAAAGTTGCAGGTGGCTGCGGCGGCGGCGGCGGTTGCGGGAGATGATGCGGCTGGGGCTGGCGATGGTGGTCTCCCAACTCCTTCACTTCAGCCCACTCTTCTGCATGCAGCAGGCGGGACATTGCACTGCAAAGGCTCGGAGGCTCAGGATCGGAGGCAGCACTGGGACACCAGCTCAACCAAAAAAAAGGCCCTTTCCGGGTCTCTTCTGCAACGTCTTATTTTTTTTTTCCTCCTCGACCCTCCCCCACCCCCTCGGAGATCACACACCAGGTCGCGTGCAACGAAGCTTCTCCGGTTGCTGAAGGCGCTGCGCCCCTTTAAAAAGCGGCACGCGCCACTCAGTCTCCCCCCGCTCCTCTCCCAACCCCCTCCTCGCGCCGGTCGCGTGTCTTCTCAGCCAATGGAGGGCGCGGGCAGGCGCGTGCGAGCAGCCAATCAAAGAGTTTTTACACCCCGAGAAAAGTTCTTGTGTGCAGAGGACTCCCGAGCCTGCTCAGGTTTTTTTTTTTCCTTCTTTTAAATTCGTCAGATTCATATGTTAATTGCAGGGCTGTAATTCGACTCCGGTGTGTGTCATCACCCCGGCGGGTGGGGTGCGGGAGCCGGTGCGGAGCCGGCTCGGCTGGTGCCCAAGCGGACTCGGGTCAGACGTGCGCGACCGCGGGCGGCTCTGGGCGAGGCTGGACGCGCCGGGCGCCCAGAAGGCATTCATAGCAGAGAGAAGCCCGCCTACCCGGTGCTGCCCCCAAGCTAGGATCACAGCTCCCACTTTTGATGCCCAAGCATTTACGATTTCTCATGTGTAATAGGATGTTTGTATTTATGTATGCAGGTATTTATAAATCTCTCATACATGCTCATAGATATATAACTGCTACATGACGTCCATCATTTAAGATTGCTGTTGGAATAAAGGAGGAAAAACCCACTCGTCTCAGAGTGTGTTTCTTACTTTTACTCCATCTTTTTATTTTTTACTTCAGATCTCTTAGTTCGACTTCGTCATGTGATCTTTTTCTTAATGGAAAATAGAGCTGCGGTGTAGTGATAGTACACCAAATTCCCAGATCCCCCAATTCTCTCAGTCTCCTTTCCCCAGCACCCTGCGGCCAATTAGGATTGCAATCTGCCTAAATCTCTCCGCTGAGTGTAATTTAGGGCCGGAATATTTTACGGTATTATGCAGAGTTTCAACACACACAGTAAGACTCCTCATTAAATGCCCAGCCAGGGGAGAGTGCTCAACGTAAAATGAAAGGCGCCTGCATTCCCTGCAATCCTCAACACTTTCAAGGCACCAGAAACCCCAAGTTACCTACCCTTATTGCCTCGATCGCCCTTTCTTTACTATGGGCTCGTGGCTTCCTCAGTTTAACCTCCTCCCGCCCCTCCGTTTAGTTAGGGTGTGCTTTCCCTTTCCCGCCCCCACCCCCACCCCCCTCCGCCCCATACAATCAGGGAGGTCCTTGGCAAGGCGGGGAGGCCAATTCCCAGGTGAACACCCCCCTCGAGTCCTATTAGCCTCGGCCTGGTCTATTCACAGCAAAGAGCCAATCAGAAGCTCCTTGGCCCTGGGCGCGCCCCAGCTTGCGCCCAGCGCGCCCTGGCTCTGGCCCCGGGCGCTCTCCTGCACCGCCCCTGGGGCGCGGGAGTGCGATGCAACCAGCTGGTGCTACTGCTGCTTTTACTTTCCCAGTGGCTGTCATCCCGAAAGGAGTCTCATCCTCTAGGAGAGATGTTAAAAAAAGAGCCCAAGAGATAGCTCCCTGGAATATGTCTTTGCAATGTCCAGAGGCAGTTGAATGTTGTTTTCGCAAATATTTGCCGGGGCTTGATCTAACCTGTCATCTAGAACACCTTGGGCAGTAGATTTTCTGGGAATGGACTGGATATATCCTATAAAGATACAGAATGGTAGAACAGGGTGCTAAAATGATGTTTAAGACATTATTCTTCACCTGTTTCTTCTTCAACCTCGTCTATTTGCTGGTGTCTAGGAATAGTCTTGGGCCTATCTTACGTGCCGGAAACTTCAGAGCTTTATTCTTGAGTGGATGTTTGGGCTCTGCTGAAATAAATGTTAAAGACATATAAAAGCAACAACAAAAAACAAACCTAATCTGAAAACCATCCATGAGAACAAAGAAAAAGAAAAGGCCATCTAATGTATTTTTTTGGGGAAGAAAATTCTCCATTTGGTGATTGAACTGGGTGTTATTGAAATCAACTAATAATGCTGTTAGTATAAATAGTGCTACCATATAAAATGTGCTTCTTGAGAAAATAATTGCTACTAGCTGTAGATGCTTAAACAGAACTGTCAGAGAGACAATTAACTGTCATCTATATATGTATGGCAGTGTAAGCAGCTAGTGCCTGGGAGTATCGGTTGTCTATACTGCATTTTTTTTCCCCATACGTCCACTTTTTTTTCCAACTCTATCAGCTGAAAATTAATCCCGAAATTCTTTCACATAACGTCACTACCAAATGTGTAGGATGCCCAAATTTTCCTTGAGCTTGCATCATCAAATTTTGTGCTTTAAATTTGATTGTATAACTACACAATATTCACTTTCCTTTGAGTTTCAACAGTTTTATCAGCTGTAGTGAAATATTTGCTGAATATATAGAATATTGATCCTAATATGCCAGGGTTACATATAACCTTTAGTATTATTACTTTTTTGAAGCAAAGACAATTTTTAGGTGAGTAAATTAGAATGTTCCAGTAATGTGAGGGACAGTAAGAGTTTTTGTAGTTTATGGTGAAATATACTTATTTGGCCCTTAAAATAAGTAGGGACCTATTCTTCTCCTCCTTCCCTCCCTTTTTCTTCTCTTCTTTCTCCCCCATTAGGCAGGGCTGAGGAAGCTTGTCATCTGAGCTGGGGAAGGGGGCACAGGGCCTTGAGCATGGGGTTGGAGTCTGAATAGTGTGATCAGGACATCCTTAAGGACAGTATGTGTCAAAGGATGTCAAAACACCTGTATTAGTTCCTTCTTACACTGCTTTGAAGAAATACCTGAGTCTGGGTAATTAATAAAGGAAAGAGGTTTAAATGACTCACAGTTTCACATTGCTGGGGAGGCCTCAGGAAACCTACAATCATGGTGGAAGGCAAGGGCGAAGCAGGCACCTTCTTCACAGGGGGGCAGGATAGAGTAAGTGCAAGCAGGGGAAATGCCAGGCACTTATAAAACTATCAGATCTCATGAGACTCATTCATTATCACAAGAACAGCACGGGGGAAACTGTCCCCATGATCCAATTACCTCCACCTGGGGCTGCCCTTGACACGTGGGGATTATGGGGATTACAATTCAAGGTGAGATTTGGATGGGGACATAGGGCCAAATCATATCAACAACAAATTGAGTATCTGTGGGAGCTGGATGATGGCAGCAGCTGCACAGCCTGAGGTATCACAGTTTAAGCAGAGAGAGCTTCCAGTGTGTGTGGGTAGCCAGATTAGTTACATACAGAAGGATGAATGCAAAAAAGTAAATATTTGAAGAGAACAAGAATAGATTTCTCACTGTCAGAGAAGGGAGTTGCAAATATGGAAATGGAGGAAGCTGTGATGATAGATTTGAATTGGAGGTTTGAATATGAGTTTCTAGTTTTTAATATATATGAATAGATGATATAGAAATAAACATATATAAATGTTATGCCTGTGTGTGTGTGTCTGTGTGTGTGTGTGTGTGTGTGTACCTATGTATTTCCTAGTTCTTTTCACTCTCAGGGCCTGAGATTAGCAATTGAACATATCTAGCTCCCAGATTTCAGTTTCTCAATAATGTTGTGCACTAAAAAGAGCCAGGGTTCTTGGAAAAATCATTTGATTTCAGGGATGGAGCAGAAAAAACACAAGATAAGCCGAAAACCTCTTGTTTTCTCAGAAATAAGGAAGTGTTCGAAGACTGATGGAGACATATCAAAAGACTATAGAAGCTTGCCCGAAGCAGCTTCCACTGACAACCTGTAGGACAATTTGAGTATCAAAATAAGTAATGATAGTGACAGATTATCTTCCTGAGAAATAAAGAAATCCATGAATCTTAGACAGAATAAATAAATGCTCTGAAGGTTTGAGAAATAATTATTAGTTACAAAATATTTATTGATTGCAAGTAAAATAAAATTGACTCTACCATGGAGATGTATAGCAGACACCAACTTTATCAAGTGATCAAAGTTAACATCACCAGTGATGAGACAGAACAAATTTAATTTATATGCCTTCTGTTAGGATGCAGAGAATGTATTATTACTTCTATGATATTCCTGCCAAAGATGCATATCCTGAAGCCAATTGAGAGAAAACACCAAACCAATCCATAAAGAAAGACAGTCTAGAAAATAACCAGCCTGTAATCTTTAAAAGTGTCAAGATTGCGAAAGACAAGTCAAGTCTCTATTCCAAGGCTAACCAAGAAACTATTACAGGGTAGAGGTGGATAAAGAGAATGATAACACATCTGATGCCTGATTCTAAACTAGGTCCTTTTCTAATAAAGAACATCATTGAAACAAGTGACAAAATTGGTTTCTGGGAAATAGATGGTAACAAGTTAATTTCCTCATTTTGATTGTTATATTTTGGTTACATCAGAGAATGTCCTCCTTTTCAGGGAATACTCAAAAGTATTCAGAAAAAATGGGTGGCTTACTCTATAATGATTTTGTGAAAAAGGTCCTTTGTACTGTACTTACAACTTTTTTGTTAGTATGAGATTGTCTCAGAATAAAAAGTGAAAACACTAGAAACCAAACAGGCATATTTACTTTGCTCTTTAGATGCTAGAGTTACTACTTCAAGTCAATCCAAGTATTATCCCTAGTGTTTTGAGGCCTGTAGTTACTGATGAAACTTTAAGTTAAATTTTGCTCCACCCAGCTATGATACAGTATAAATCCAATAGCTTTAAGAAATCTCAGATTTTAAGGACTATTGCAATTAAAGAACTGCAATATTTCTCAAGAGGTGTAAATAAATTGAAAATTAATTTGAAATGTGTTCTCTCATAGGTTATTTTAAATAAGAATTTCCAAGTCAAGATGAATTATCCTAAGTAGTTTCTGATCGTGTCACAGATATTAACAAACAAGCAAAAACCAAAAAAAGTGGTTTTTTTAAACCATTTGTTGTAGCCTTAACAGTGGGAAATAATTAAGCATTTATCCTATCATTCCTATATGAAGTATTTCAGAGTAATCAAGTAGCTTTAGTAATGACAGAAGAATACTTTACAGTAATTCCATATAATAAAAGTATAAGAAATAAGAGCTTTAGAAAAATCAACATTTTGCATCTCCTAATGAAAATTTTATTGAGGCAATGATTAAGAATAAATGAAACAACAGATCAAAGTATTTTGAGGAATTTTATAATGAAATCAATCTGTCACTCCTTGAAATCAAGGATCAATTTTAGCATCGTTTGGAGTGGGAGACCCTGATATGACGTGCTTCTTGCTTTCATGCATTATACACTACATAGTCCCCTATGAAGTATTCCTTAAAAAAAGAAAGTAAATCTGAATTTTATTAAGACTTTGAGATAACCTCCTGCTTACAGGAAATATGGAGGACATCATATTAAGTTAGATGATACCACAAGAATACAAAAAACAAACCTATATTGTAAAACATTCTGTAGAACAAGTGTTCAGTATCAATAAGGCTGTGCCATGAAGAAAAATGGAGGGAAATGAGGAGGGACCCATCTTGATTAGGATAATCTTTAGATACAGCATCTAATGCAATGTGTGGACCTTGTTTGGATTTGGGTTCAAAGAAGCCAACAATAAAAGAAATTTTAAAAAAATTATAAAAGATAAATTTGAACTCAGTATTAGATGATACCAATGAGTTATTATTAATTCTTTTAGGTACTATAAAAACAATGTGATTGTCTAGCAAGCTAGAGATACATACAGAAGCAAATAGAGGTGAAATAACATGAAGTCTACGATTTGCTTTAAAGTACTTTATCAGCAATATTAATAATATGAAAAAGGAATAGTAAGGCAAATATAGAAAAATCTTGATAATTGATGGATATGGTGATGTAAAGATTCATTACTGTTAGTACTACTTGTACGTGAAAATTTTCACAATAAAAACTAGTCAAAAATCCTGTAGCATCTCACTGTTTTTCATTTCAACCACGTAGCTTAGTTCAACATTTAAACCCCTGTGACATGGTCCTAACTTATGTTTCTAGACTGAAATTGTGTTATTCCATTAACACAGTGGTTCTTAAATTGTGATGCAATGACCATCTACCTACATGAAAATCACTTGGGATTTTCACTAAGAAGGTAAATTCCTGGGCCCCTACAATTCCACCAAGTCAACTTTGTGAATGAGGCCCAGATATGTATTTTAAATAAGCACCCCAAGGGATTGCTAGGCATGTCCCAGTTTGTGAACCATTGCTCTGAAAATTTCCCTGTGCTCTATTCAGCTACTTTATAGTTCTTAAAACATGTGTTTTCTGTCACCACCAGTACACGAATCCAAATACCTATTACCGAGTCCTGTCTGCTAAAATGTAATTGAAATTTCAAGATCTAGGTCAAATGCTACCTCCTCTAGTAATTCTTCCCATGTATCCTTCTCTGGGAGGGATTCATGAAATTACCATCTATCCTTCAGCAAGGAGGTGAAGACAAGGTGTTTGAGTCTATTACTACATTAACAACTTGTTAGAGAAGTTCAAAGTCACATTTATTATAGTTCCTAAACTTATCTAAGATTAATTGACCCCCAGGAAACATAAATATCGTCATAATTTTATACTATAGGTATTAGTTATCTATCGTTACATAAAAAATTTCCTCCATAGTCCTTAAAACAATAAATAATTATTATATCACAGTTCATGAGGATCAGAGATTCGGAAGCTGCTTGGCTCGGTGGCCACTGTTTAGGATCTCTCATGAGGTTGCCGTCAAGATGTTAGCTGGGGCTATAGTCATCTGAAGGCTTGGCTGGGACTGGAGGATCAACTTTCACAATGGTTCATTCACCTGGATTGGAAAGTTAGTGCTGCCTATTGGTAGGAGGCCTCAGTTTCTCTCCATGTGAATCTCTACCCCAGAGCAAGTGACTCAAGGGAGAAGGACACAAGTCACAATATCATTTAGATCTATACTTGGAAGTTACACTCTATCATTTCTGCCATATTCTAATCATTAGAGGTGAGTTACTAAGTCAAGTCCACACTCAGAGAGGATGATTAGACCCAGAAGGGAAGGAAAGAATATAAAACCGTTTGTGGACATAGGTTAAAACTACCAAAATATCCCTTTGTTTTACATCGATTTCTCTGTTCCTTTTGCAAAATTTAATTGCTCTTTATTTTACTGAGGTGGGGAAACATGTTCAATAAAGTAAGATAAATGTAGCAGAATTTGGTGAACCACAAGTGAAGAAAAAATTCAGACTTTTCTGTTCCTGCAAGAACTTCAAATGACATGTGTTCCAAAACTTTATTCATAAGTCTCCCATTTACACTCTCCACAGAAACCATATTATGGTAGTTAATTTCCATTGTATTTTCTTTCCTTCCATTTTTGTGATATCTCTTTATTTCAAAGTCATATTTGTGAATTTATTGTAAATTTATATAAGTATATCCTGAGTATTTATCTAATGGTCATTACTGATGGCTAAGGATAGTGATATGCCGGTAAATGCATAATAATTTACTCTTTGGAAAAAGTGCACACATATTGTAACTATATAAATCTATTAAGCATTTTACTGATATAAAGAATGCATGGCAGTTTGTAAATAACAATAAAATATTCAAAATTTGTCGTTGGAAATCCTCTAGATCTAACAGATTCTCACAGAATCCTTGATTTCATTGATTTTTGCCATTCTTGTATCCCTAACTAATCAATGATTGCAACTGATAAACAAATGTAGTTCCCACGTGAATGTTGGTTGGTATTTTTCATTTGTGGTTAATGAGTAAGATGAAAGTGAAATGACAATGAAGCCTGTTTGTCAGAATTCATTTGAGAATCAATGACGTGTGCAACTTCTTTGCTGAGTAGGATAATAGTTTTCAAATACTGGAAGAATACGTGCTCAATCTTTTGTGCTATTCATGTAATGGCTACACACTTTGATATACTTTTCAGTTTAGTCTGCATTATTAGTATTGTCTCTATCACTTTCTTAAGACTAGACAATCAATAAAACAATAAATCAAGCCAGGATTTGTGGCATTTGCTAATTTCTGTTGGTGTAAACATGAATGTTGCTAAATCAAATGGACATTTTCTCAGGCTATATATTAATTGACCTCCTCTTCAACTTTTGACGTAGTTGAACACATTCTTTTCAAATCTATCTTTTCTCTTGACTTGGAAATACCATATTCTTTGTTATTTCTCCCTACTTCTCAGGTTGTTCCTTCTTGATGTCTCTTAAGGAGACTTTTCCCTTACTAGGCTTGGTACCATGCTCTAATTTCCTCTTAATCCGTGTATGTCATCTATATTCCAATCAATACCAAATTCTTATCTCTAGCCCAGTCCTTTTTCAATGATTTTCACTGCTCTTAAAATAAGCACAAACATCAATAAACAACACTAATTTGGAGCATCACGAATGTTTCCTTGAGGAAGTAAGAACTGAAAGTTGAAAAAGGGGTAGCTCAGGAAAGGTGGGCCCACAAACAACAATTAGAACAGCAGCAGCAACAGCAAGAACAGCAATGGCAACAAAGGATCCCTTCACGTGGACTGAAACTTTTGCTTTATGTGGTCCTTATATCTTCTGTCTCCCATTCAAGTACCAACCAGGCCCAAACCTGCTTAGCTTCTGAGATCAGACAAGATCAGGCATGTTCATTTATCTCTTCTGTCTCACCTCCACCACTCTTCCACTCTTTCATGGTCTTCTAGGCACATTAGTCTTCTTTACTTGCTCATATTACCAAGCATCTTCCCACCTCAGGGCTTTCACACAAATGCTATAGTTTTTTTGGTTTTGCCTGTCCCTTTCTTATCTAGTTATCATCTGCTCAACTTTAAAGTTGTATTTCCTCAGGAAAGCATTCCCTGGTTTCCCAGAGTAGGATTGTTCCATGTTTTACACATTTTATGATACAGATTGAGCATCCTAAATCCAAAAATTCCAAAATCTTCCAAAGTTGCAAATTTCTTGGGAGCTAAGATGACACCATAAGTGCAAAGTTCCACACCTGGCCTCATGTGATGGGTTGCAGTCAAAATGCAGTCAAAACTTTCCTTTATGTGCAAAATTATTTAAAATACTGTATAAAATTACTTTCAGGCTATGTGTGTAGGTGCATTTGAAACGAATGAATTTTGTGTTTGGACTTGGATCTCATCCCCAAGATATCTCATTATATGCAAATATTCCAAAATCAGAAAAAAATCAAAATCCAAAACACTTTTGCTCCCAACCATTTTGGAATACTCACCCTAGACCTTATCTTTATTTCCTTAGTATTGAAAATCATTATCAACAATTATCTGTGTGATTATTTATTTAATATTTATTTCTCCTCTGTCTCCCTCCCCCTCTGCCAGTGAGGCTATTCTGTTTATGGGCCCCTTGTGCAAGCACTGGGGCTGCTGAGGAAAGAAACTCGCTGATTTTCACTGGCTGAATCCTCTTTACCACTTGGCTGTTCAGTGCCTCCTCTGTGGTAGATGGTCTCCAGGGGATATTGATAGGAGACATAAAGATCTGCACATTTTATATTCACTTCTATGGATCCCTCTACATGATTCTTCCTTATATCTTCTAGACCCCACTCTTCCAGTCTTGCTCCTTACAAGTCCATGATTAACCAGTCACTGCCCAGGAATTTATTTTGTTCTTACCTCAGACCACTTCTGTTTTCATACAGAGCTGATGACAGAGTGAACCATGCAGGACTTCCCCTTAACACTGTTTTCCAAGGCCTCCTCTGAGACAGGCTGTAGTGCAACAGAGGCTTATTTTCATCTTGCAAACATATTAAGTCACCCTATCCATGAACCAAGCCTGAGATTTTCCTTCTCCATTCGCTATTTCTTCTCTACTAGCTCACTAAATATGAGGCATTGATGTAACTAAGTAAGTAATGTAAGGATCTGGGACACTAGCATATGTAACTTGCTTATGTTCTCTGAACCTGCTCCGATCTGATCCAGAATGTACCATTTTCACAATATGATGAATTCCTATTGTGCCTACCTCCACAAAGTTATGACTTGGTGTAATATCAGGATAAAAGTAACCAGCCTCAGTTTCACAGTCACTTAATATTCCTTGGTTGGGAGTTCAGTCTCCATTTAGGTCCAGTAGCGTGACAGAATCTACTTTTGGAATGCTGAATAGTTCTCTGCTACAGATAGTTCAGCTTGCTCCATGCCCTTAGTGGTCTTTGCTGTGATTCTTCTATGGGGGCTTTCAGAAGATTGTACATGGCATTCTTATGTACCATCTCAAGTGCTTCTAGCATCATAGAATTTACTGAATCATATGATCTAAGCGACAGGGATGCTTGTTCCACAGCTTAAATCTGTTGCAAAGCCCCACTCAAAGCTATTTGCCATCTAAGTCAACTGATAAAGGAGTCAGAGCTGTATTTCTAAATATGGCATGTGTTATTTCCAAAATCCAAAGAGGATTACCAGGCATTATACCTTTCTTCATGGTATAGATGCAAGGAGTAATAAGTTGCCCGTTTCTTTTGGTGTGTTTTAGCATTTCACAAACTCATGGAATTCTTGAAACATCACCAATTTGGCTGAATCTTGGTCTTTGTAAGGTAAATCCCTGACCCTGTTCCATGAGAGGGCTGTATAGGCAAAGCAGCCCCCAAATGCTGAAGGAGCTGGGAAATTGAACAAGGAGGCAGATGAATGTAGTTTGTTGGTAAGGAATGCTTTGCTGGGGGACTTACAGACAGAAGCATGGTATTGGGTGGTCACTAGACAGGTAGATTACACATTTACTCTCCAGACTCAGGGCTTATATACCATGTGGAAGGGGTATAGGTGCTCCAGCAAGACAACCAAAGGCAGAACAAGCAAGAATACTATGTGGGTCATAGCCCATAATTTGTGTAATAACATCAATGTTGACATGTTCTTACACTAGGAACAGTAAATACAGTAGGAATTGGGATGCATCAGGGTGTCTGGGGCTAATGAGAAATCAGCATGGTGGATTTGCATTCAAGATGGAGCCACTTTGTCTCCACACACCCCCTGGGCCCACATATGCCTCACAAGGGCATTTCTTATAAAGCTTCTTTCTCCTCCCTAGGTCTAATCGAAATGATGTTCTGCAGATGTTCTGCAGAAGGTCCAGATGGCAAAGGTCCCTTTATAACAAGAACAATATTGTGAAGGAATGTTAGCATACCCCTTTTCAAGATCATGAATGTATGCTGTTGCTCATTCCAAGTGAATGTGAACTGCTTCTAATCAGCCTTTCTGATAAACTCACCAGATCAGTAACTACATAATAAATGTAGCAGTAGCCCAGCAGCCAAGATTGGGTAGCCAAAATATGCGCTGAGAAAGAATTCAGGGAATAGTTTAACCAAAATTTCAGCTTTGGGTATTGACACTGAAGCGGGATGATTTTTTCCCTGAGTTGCCCTGGGAAGACGATTCTCCATTTCTGGTTTACAAGACCAGAGTATTGGATTATACTACAGGGGCACTTTCATTTAAGTAGCTTATTTACAATTAGACTAGTGAGAGGTATAAGAGTGAGGCCACTTAGTTCAGTTCCCAGTAGTCTATTGTCATCTGCCATGATCCAACTGATGTTTTGCAGGTGTCAGACTAGCAAATTAAATGGGCACATAATGGAGATCACACTATTCCTGTATCTTTTACTGGCACACATACTTTGAGAATGATGCTCTGTAGTTTCATCTAGTATGTGATATTTTTCTGATATAGTATCTTGGAGGAGGTACACTTTCAGACACTTTCACTTGGCTTTTTCTGCCACTATAGTTTTTAATTCAAGGGTTAGGGAGCAAATGTGAGGTTTCTGACAACTGCTAAGCATATCCATCTAAGTGATACACTTAAGGACTGGAAAAGTGACAATTACCTTTGTGCCCATTGGACTCCTGTCAGATGAACTTAGGCAGGAGCCTATTTATCACCTGATCTTCACATGCTCTCATTGTAGCAAAAGATCCATGATAGTATTTTGCTTCTTATGCTATCAGTGTCAGCTCATACCCTGTATTTTAAAAAATTAATTTGTGGAGTTTTTTAATTTCCCAAGTATATTCTGACAACTATTTGTAGGTCATTCGCCAAAGGATTGGAGGAGTCCTCAAGGTAACCTGGCATCCCTTGCATTAATTGGTTCAAACTTGCTCAGGTGCAGAAACTAGAAAAAAAGATTAGTTAATAGTTTTTGTGATGGCTATTTGTCCTACCTGCTTTTGGTGCTTTCTGGTTACATAGATCATTCAATACCTTGGTTAGCTACCTGCATTTGCTTCCTATTGGTACTGAAACAAATGTTTTGGTCAGAGTTATCCAGGAAAAGAGAACTAATAGGAGATTTTTAATATATTTATTTGTTTTAAGGAATTGGCCCATGTGATTGTGGAGGCTAGTGAATCTGAAATCCATAGGGTGGGCCACCAGTCTGGAAACTCAGGCAGAAGTTAATGCTACAGGTTTGAGGCAAAATGTCTTCTCTGGGAAACCTCAATTTTTGCTCTTCAGGCCTTCAACTCATGTGA
Source organism: Symphalangus syndactylus (assembly GCF_028878055.3). Classification (NCBI taxonomy): domain Eukaryota; kingdom Metazoa; phylum Chordata; class Mammalia; order Primates; family Hylobatidae; genus Symphalangus; species Symphalangus syndactylus. The sequence goes on from NC_072432.2 coordinate 44,401,818, forward strand.
CGTGGTCCACCTACATTATTGCGGGTAACCTTTCTTACTTAAAGTCAACTGATCGATTGTAGTTATTAACCACACCTATAAAATACTTTCACAGTAACACCTGGATTAATGTATGATTGAATAACTGAGTGTTATAGCCTAGCCAAGATGACAAATAAAATAAACCATCACCACAAACTATTACAAACATAGTTGCTCAAAAACACACAAAGTTTATTACCTTAGTGTTCTGGGAAGTTAGAGGTTTGAAATCAGTTTCCCTAGACCAAAATCAAGGGGTCAGCAGGGCAGCCTCCAGGGAGAATCCATTTCCTTGCCTTTGCCAGCTTCCACAGGTTGCTTGCATTTCTTGACTCATCCTCTTTCTCTATCTTCAACGCCAGCAGGTTAGCATCTTCAGATCTCTCTCTCTCTCTCTCAGCTCTGTTTCTGTTGCCATAGCTCCTTCTCTGACTCCTGCCTCCTTCTCTCCCTTACAAAGATCTTTGTGATTATCTGAGCACACCCAGCTAATCCAGGATAATCTCCTCATCTCAAGATTCTTAATTTAATCACATCTACAAGACCCCTTGGCCATGTAAAGTAACATATTCACACGTTCTAGAGGATTAAAGTGTGGACATCTTTGGAGGAGTTCCGTTATTCAGAATACCATATACCTATCTATTGTGCCCCTGGAAACTATTGCCACAGATCCTTGGGAGTTAGGGTCTCTGATTTCCATTCTGGCTTTGCTTCCCAATACAGTAATTACATTCACTTTGCTGCTGACAGTAAAGTGACACCACCTGGCTTCTACTATCCCAGAATCCTATCATCTCAGTGACATTGATTGGCTTATTTCATGGCAGCTTTCGTGATGATACACCTCAGCCTAACAAGGACAGATTCACTGAGTCTCTCAACAAGGCCAGTGTCCTCATACTATCACTCTCTCTTTCAAATTAGTGAAGGGAATGCCCTCTGGGATCTCCTGGGAAATGGTCAGCCAGCTGATGGAGTCTCTGGTCTTAAGCATGAAATCCAGTCAAGCATATCTCCTGCCTAAGCCTTTCCCCACTTTTCTCAAAAATTTGATAAGGCTGTTCTGGCATTCCTACTTCATTTACTATAGGTTAATACTTCTCCCAAATTTAGGAAATCCATTGGAGTATAATATTAGGACTTCTTGAACATGAGATCCTGAGTTATGGGTGAGTTCCTCTACACTATTGTCTTAGTCTGTTTGTATTGCCATAAAGGAATGTCTGAGGCTGGGTAATTTATAAAGAAAAGAGGTTTATTTGGCTCACAGTTCTGCAGGCTGTACAAGAGGCCTGGTGCCAACATCAGCTTCTGGTGAGAGCTTTAGGCTGCTTCCTCTCTTGCTGGAAAGGGAAGAGGAGCCAGCATTCAGAGGTCACATGATGGGAAAGGAAGTGGGGGTGGGGAGGTGCCAAGTTCCTTTTAACAGCTAGCTCTAAGGGAAATCTCCAGAACTGAGAGAGCAAGAACTCACTCTTTACTACGAGGTTGGTAACAAACGATTCATGGGGGATCTGCTCCCATGATACAAACGCCTCCCATTAGGCCCAACCTCCAATACTGAGGGTCAAATTTCAATGTGAAATTAGGAAGGGTCAAATATCCAAACCATAGCAACTAGTAAACTGCTTTTTCCAGTCTTAACTGATATCGTTTTCCCCAGTCACCCACCTCAAGATCCATTCTAAGGCATCGACACTCTAGGTTCCTCTCAGAATATAACAGCTAAATGTTGCAGAATTTTTGGTGAATAATGGCTTTGCTTCCAAAATAGAATGGCACTTCTGCAGGCGGGCCATGCTAAGATTGGAGCTAGCATTATGCCTATAAACTATCAGAAAGGTGAGGTGAATCTTGATGAAGACAACGATTATCTTGTGAGGCATCTTACTCACACGAATTCTCTGCATGGTCTCTAGGCAAGGGAAATTTGCTAATCTTGAATACCAAAGAGTGCGTCGCTTTAGGAGTCCTAGACAGTTCAGCAGAATATAGAGATTCAGGAACATCCACTCAGATGTTTCCATTTTGGTCCTCATGTTCCCATTTCTTCTCTATATGGGTCTTGAGTTTAGCACAATACATTTGCCAAGGCTGTGTAGTAAATCTTCTTTGCAATTTTGCTACTCTCACAATCAGGCTTTGTTTTCAGTCTGTGCCGCCCTCTGATTGTGGTAGATACAGGTGTCACAGAGATTTTCTGAGTTTAACATCATGTCCTGAGTTGTGATTGGCTGATTTGAGTCCACCATTTTCCCTCAGTGGTGTATCCATGATACTCAAAAGCAATCTATCATTTCTGCAGTCTTTTATGACAACTGTTATTGTCATATGTCTGAAATAGTAGAGATATTGCATAAACCCTTTACATCCCCTTCCTTCTGCATTCTGTCTCAATTCATCACAGATGAGACTCTTAGTAATACTGACCCTACCAGGGGTTGTCACAGCCCACTTACCACTAACAATGCAGTCTTCGTTGCTATGGATGGATTTCCAGGGCTATTTCCAGGGCTAAGGATGGATGGATTTCCTGAGCTATCTCCAGTACAAATTATTTTATTTTGGGTTCTCCTAAAAGTAGATACTTAGATAACGATTTAGGTTGCGGTAGAATGAATAGTTGCTTTTAAATGGTATGTTAAATTGTACATAATTGTATTCTATATTTAAATATTTGATGGTATACATGCTAATAATTAGTTTTTTATATTACTTTTAATGGCAAACAGTTATTTATATTACTTTTGCACCAACCTAATAGTTTCCCTTACATACTACATGAAAAATTAAATTCCAGATGAATTAAAAAGTAAATCTAAAAACACGAAATTATAAATATATCTAGAATATAAGGTAGGTAATCATTGAATTGATATCAGGCTGATTAAGGGAATTCTATGCCTAAACTTGCTGGAAGATTTGGTAATTCAGTAATTAATTTAATAAATTAAATGACAATATTTATCATTAATAATACTTTTAATAATAAAAAACCACAAACTATAGTAAATTATAACAAAATAATATTTTTTCATGCATGAAAATCACAAAAATTAAAAGTAAATGACAAACTGGAAAAATATTTGCAATTAATCTGACACACAGTGAGTTAATATGCATCACATAAATGGAACTATTAAGTTTGATAAGAAAATGAATAGTTTCTGATAGAAAAACAGCCAAAACATAAGAGCACGTAATTCACGAAGGGACAGTAAACATGGTTCATAAAGATGAAAAAAGTATTCAATCAGGAAATGCAAATTAAAACAATAAGAAAGTTTCAGTTAATCATTTTAGATTGAACACAGAGATGTCCTTCTCAAACACCATTAAAAAGGACACAAAAGGCATAAATGCAGAATACAAAGGGAATGGCTGAAGAGACAGTAACAAATCAAAGATGTCAACAAATTTTTACAGACTGGAACCAGATGGACAAGGGATAATTGACTTAGCAGAGCTGAGAAAGCCTACAGCTTAGTCTATAGAGAAAGCCAGAGAGGAAAAGATCAGTTCCTGCCCTAGCTCGCTGAAGATGCTCAGATGTTGGAGGCACCAGGCATTTCTGAAGGCAGGGGTGAGGGAAGAGTTGATGGAGGACAGACTGCAACCTAATGTTGCTATTGCTGTGCATACAAATTGGGACATCTCTATTTCTGTTTCCTTTGTTATGTATCTCCATCTAAGTTGAGCCCTGGTCCTTTGTAGAGTAGTAAACAGTAATGATTCCTTCATTTACTCTCATCAAAACTTCCAAAATATTTTCATATGTATTGTTGCAATTGAGACAATTTTAAAAAACCTGTTTTGAAGATGGAATCCTTGTTTTGAAGACAGAATCCATACACACTATGGCCATGATAAACCTACAGTAGCTATATTCTTGTCATCATTTGAATGTACATCACAGAATGCCTCTTTGGGTGGAAGTTGCTAAGTCATAATTCTGATAATCAACTTAGGAGAATATTGTATCAGTTCTCTGGAATATATTGTGGAAAACAAATCCAGAATGTATTAAATGCATGTATATTAAGCACTCTATATGTGTACAACAGAACACAACCAGGCAAACAAATTTAAGACTTAACTCTTAGTAAAAGCTGAGACGCTTCTAATTCTGTTAGGCTGAAGATGAGGTTTCTTAGTGTGGTCTCTGACAGCATAGCTTCGTTGCTACCCACCTGTATATTTCACCTCTTACCATTCTGACTTTTGCTTTCAGGGCTGTAATCACTTGAACCTGCTTTCAGGTCTTATTAGCATTTCAGTTCTCAGATGAGAACTGGGTCCCTCTGTCTGAAATGTTTTATACTCCCTACTTCTATTTTCCCAACTTCTGCTCACTGGTCTTTAGCTCAAGCTTTACTTCTTCCAGCAAGTCTTCTAAACTTGGTTAGGTTTCTTTGTCATACACACTCCCGGTGGCTTATTCCTTTCCTCAGGAATTTTTCTCAGTTGGTAACTACACATTCATTGGTATGATTATTGAATGTCTTTCTCTGAGCCCAGAATGTGAACTCCATGACTTTGCTCACCGTGTTATGTCCATTGCTTAATTCAGCGTCTGGGACATGGTTGGCATTCAATACAAGTTGAAAGAAAGAATGCTTTCAAGAAGTTTAGCCTTTTCTTAGTAGTTGCTTCAAATAATAGTTTACTTACTACCAGAGTTTGACCTATTAAAAAAATTCTCTGTGTTGATTTTCAGCTTACAGATATTTAGTTTTGTTTGTGGGCAGTGAAAGATGGGGAATTTGGGATTATATTTAGAGTAGGTGCTGCTGTAACAGATGATATTATATCTTGCTGGTATAAATTATATATATTCAGTTCAAAATAAATTTTATTAAGTGAAGAATTGCTTGACCATTCTGGAATATTGATTGTAATTATCAGTTACCATCTATCTGATTCACATATCAACAGATACTCTGTTAACATTGAAGAGTTCTCTATAAATTCTGGGTTTTATAAAGACAATGCAATAATTCAATAGACAAGAACCGAATCCACACGAAAGATTAAAAACCAGTTGTAATTTACCAAGCAGTCAGTTTAAGCCTAACTATGTATATGGCATACTGGAAAAGACACACAGCAGTATTCCTCTGTTAGTAACTTCCAGTCTCTCCTGCTGTAGAGCTTATGGAACTGTCTCTCCTGGTGCCATTCAGATTATTTTCTTCACTCTTAACCCAAAGCCTGTACTCCACTGACTTCCTTTATTTTCCACAGTGATTCATGCCTTACCAGGTTCAGTTAGAACAATCACTTAAAGAAAGTCCTTGTTGCCAATAGTAGAGAGCTTAGTCTGTTTGAAAGTGTGCAGAGTTCAGACTTTAATTACAAAAACTTCCCCACTCTCCCCACCAGTGTGTCTATTGGCCCAGTTCCATCTACTGCTGAAACTTCTAATGTGAGTTCTCTGAAAAGCCTGGCAGTCTCCCCAGCTATGGGGAGTGGCTGGTCTGCATTCAGATACCTCTTTCTGCAAAATGCTGCCTGCATTATTCCTTTCCATCCTGAGTGTCTGTCTCTCACTGGGCAGTCTCTGCATTCTGATGCGGCAGTGGCCGAGTTGATTGCCTCTGACTTTTGAAAGAGAGGTACAATTTGTAGATTGAAGCTAACTTGGAATGTTCACTGTGTGTCATTATCAAACGTCGCCTTGGCTACCCCTAGCTGGTGTTTTACTCTAATCGTTTCGAGCTCACTCACATGTTATCTGTGTTAGAACATCGTCTCCCTCTCATACAGCCTTGGGAAAGCAAGTACAGACAAACTATTAATTAAAGTCATTTATTTTTATTACCAACTTTAATCACCAAAAAAGGACTTGGAGTTCAATCAGGAAAATTATTTATTGACAAAATTTTTATTGATAAAATAATCTATCAAAGATTCATGAAAAAAATTAAAAATCTCTGAAAAAGAAAATTATATCAACCAAGATAGTAAAAAGTATGTCTGTGGGAAAGGAAGAGTTTTCTACTTGGGGCTGGCTATGTAAGCTGCATCAGTAATACCAAGGATTTTACTTCTGAAAAAGAAACTAGGATGTAGTATCACAACTTACAAGAAAGGCTACTGTACGACAAACATGTGGCTGTAGGTGACTCCATCCCCTGCCCAGTCTTATTCACTCTGGTACCTGTTCCAACATCTTAATTTGGTTCCCAGCTTGGATCTGTCTATTCTCCTTTCTCAGCTACCATGACCTGGAGATCATCTTGTTTCATATGCTTCGTCTGACATTTCAGCAACAGCTTTTCTTCCTGGCTTGGGCCTGCTCTTTGCTGGATCCTTTGGCTCAGTGCCTTTGACCTTGGGTGGCGGGTACTCTGAGTCTCTCTGGCTCCCTTCCCACAGCAAGTGGTGGTTGTAAACTATGATATAAGACACTGTTTTTAATTGTTAATGTTTTTTAGGTATTAAAATTAACTTTTAATATTATAGCCATAGGAAAAAGTCTTGGAATTTCTCAGTTCACTGAATTGGTGTCTCAAGTCAGCCATTCTGACTTATAGCAAGAGGATATTGTGAATTCTTTTCCATTCCGTTTGAAAATATTTTGGAAACTGATATAAACAATGAATCGATTTTTCCCTGTGATCTGCCTTCCTCGCTCTAGGAAGCTGAAGAATGAATTGTAGCTGAAATGTTCTATTTTAGGCTTAAGACCTTATTACAAAGTTTCCTGGATTCCAATTCTATCAGATCTTTTGTACATAGTCACCATTCTATTCACTCAGGAGAACTTTTATAGAAACTTTATGTTATTCCTGGAGATACATGCTAATATGGCCTTAGTTTTGGATAAGCATGTGTATTCTAAGTTGAAAGACCTCCCTTTGTTTAAAGGATTGCTGGGTATCGGTATCGTGGCTTCATGGGCACTCTAAGCTTCTACACAGGACTGAAAGAGAGTCAGGGTTTCGGCCTGGAATACATTACGACTGGTCCAGTGAGACTGAACTCAAATTGGATCAGCCAATCAGAATGCATACGAAATAATCAGAAATGGAAGGCCAGGCTAAGCTTGGTCAAGTGGGTAAGATAGGAAAAATGGTGGCATTCCCCATTGTGTGGATGTTTGTGTGTTTGTGTGTATGTAAGGGGAGCATATGGGATTTTAAAGCCAGAAACACATCTTATCATAGGTCTGTTAAACAGACAGGGAGTCGACAAATCAAAAATCAGAGAAGTAAGAGTCAAGTTGGCATCAGGGATAAACTGCTAAATGAAGAAATGTGTCACCGAATCCTTGCTTTAGATAAGTATCTAGGTATCTCCCTTGGCAGCCCAATTATCACAGGTCAGGCAGTCAGGGATGGCTTGTATTTTGTTTAATGGGGTCAGTGTCTCCTTTAACCAATCTTCTTGCTTTATTTTCGGAAGCATGCTCTTTCCTGGCATGGCTGGTGACGCCCCTGGCAGCCAGAAAGAACCCAGATGATTCCCTGAACCACTGCAGTAGTTCTCTGGGGCCAAGAATGGGTTCTCTGTGGACAACTGTCCATCAAGAGGGCTGGCTGATATCCAGGTCCAGTGGTATGTTAATGGCGGATTGTCTCTATGGCAGTAGAGCCCCAGTTTTGGTCCTCTGGGCTACTTCTTTGTCATTCTGTGCGGTATCAGAGTTTCCATCTGAAACTAGATATCCACGAAGGCATGTACTTCATCTTCTTTGTACCATTCACTTGCGTAGGGGTGGGAGGTAGGAACAGAGTGGGTAAGAGTACATCTTTCAGTTGAATTATAGTACTGTATTAGGTAGGGAAGATGAAGAACCCATGGAAATGGGGTGATTAAAAATAACAAAGTTTACAAAGTGCTTTCACATACATTTCACTTGATTCTCACAACAACCCTGTGAGGTAGGTACAGTATATAATGTTTTTACTTTTATTTTGCAAAGAATGACACCAAAGACTAGAAAGTAGGTGATTTGCCCACAGTCATGGTAAGCACCAAGACCCAAACTTGAAGTCCTGTCTTTTGACTTTATAGCCTGATTTTCACCCGTGAGCAGCTACAACTTGAGGGTTATCAGTTTGATGACATAATGAGGAAGGTGCTCAGTAAGTGAACACCTAACTTGTTTAAAAGTCGGATTATTTAGAAATAATATATTAGTAAAAGAACCCCTGGGATCACTACTTGTAGGGGCTCCTCCTGGACTGCTGCTTGTTGGCTTTAATCTTTTAGGTTGCTTTGGCATAATAGATCATCTGTGCATCAGCTTGGGCAACTGGGAGCTCCCTGGGTGGTTAAGGAACAGAGATGAGGGAATTCTTATGGCCATTGTTAGCCTGTTCTAGCACTCTTCATGCTGTTTAATCATCTGGATTCCCCACTGGAATGCAAACTTCTTAGGGAAAGGATTCTGACTCATTCATCATTGTATTCCCAAAATGTAATACAGTGCTTGGCACATAGTGGTCCTCAATAAAAATTGATTGAGTTCATGAGGGGCTGGGATGTTTCATATGATGCTTCCCTATTTTACTTGTAAAATACGTTTTGCATTGAAGAGGTATTATAAATGAATGTGGAAGTGGGTATAAGGAAAACAAACTTATCTTAGTGGTGGGTAGGATCTACAGGCACTGCAATTCCAGGGTGTATTCTTAAGATCCAAGGGATCTTTGTTTACAATGACACATGTACTAAGTGTGGATTCAAACTGGAGGCTCTACATTAGCCAGGAATCCATGCAAAATGTAGACGTTTGATGGCCATTGGGGATAAAGGTAATGTCCCTTGGTGTGGAGGAAAGTAGCCCATTTTGGTAAGTATGAAAATAATGTTGTTCTAGAAATATGGAGAGAATTCTGTGATAAAAACCTCCAAAGATGTTTAACCACAATTACCAGTGACTCAATAAGCATTGGAAGAGCCCTCTGTCTTTTCTGCCAAGGCACATTCTCCTTGGTCCTTCCTGTCTCCCTGGATCTTTGGCTATGAGAAGTCCTAAGACCCAAAGTTTAAAATCGTGCACAGATAGAAGCTGAGGACAAAGCTACTGTGGTACAGACTTGGACCTCGATGTGAGTGCTCTTGACTGGGACACCTAGGCAAGAAGTCCACTGCATAGAAGCATCCTTCTAAGGCTAACGGGCTGGCGCAGGCAAGATCCATGACCTGTGGCTGAAGGCAGCAGTCCTGTTGTTACTCTTCTATGAGTGGATTACAGCAAGGATTTCTGTGTGTCACAACCTGGTGAGGTCAGCTTCCTTGAACTGGATAGGAGTTTTTAATTTAGGAGATAACATATTAGCTCACCAGTTTTCAGTACAGGATCTAATGGGTCCTGAAATCAATAAGGTGGAAAACAGATCAGCAGTTCTTGTGCTGGTAGAGGTTATGGGTCATCCAGGGGTCCTCCCATTTGTGATGATTGGTGCAGGCCATGGCTGGATGCCTGGCTTCTCCAGGTATTGCTGCCAAGTTTCAAACATGGCCTTAATGGCCAAGCATTCCTTCTTTCAGATATTGTAGTTTCATTCTGCAGGGATGAAGCCTGTGGAGAAATAAAGCATAAGGTCACATCAAGGTTGATTTTAGACAAAGTTTGGCTTTCCCTGGTCCTATCACTACTTATAAGGCATTGGCTCCACCTTCAATGTCCATCGTAAACAAAGTGGAGCATGATGATAGCTGATGCATACCTCCCTCCCATGTAGGGCTTCACAGGTTTTCAGGACTCCAGGCAACCGTCAAAAACCAGAGCATATTGGCTGCTAGTTCACTAGAACCTGTTTCAGGGAAGGCTTTGGAGTTCATCCAGGTCTGGATTAGGATACTTTGGTAGTTTAGACTGGATAAGGCCTTCAATATCTTCACAGAAAATAAAGGCAGTATCGCTCTCACATGGAGAGTCAACAGAGAGTTCTATCAAATTTGGTGTCGATATATAGTCACACATGAAATCCTGGAGCCTGTTTCCTCAGATCTTGAATCTTACATCTTGACTTTTAGTTATTGGTTCCAGACCATGCATAAACTTAAAAACACTAACAATTAATAATAAATATATAAATTGTACTATGTTTATAATCTCAAATCAAATTTGATTTTGTCAAATGCATTTTAGCCTACCCATATGAATATATGCCTTTTTTTTTTTTCCTCTGGAGTCTTGCTCTCTTGCCCAGGCTGGAGTGCTGTGGTGCTATCTCAGCTCACTGCAACCTCCACCTCTGGTGTTCAAGCAATTCTTATGTCTCAGCTTCCCGAGTAGCTGGGACCACAGGCGCATGCCACCACACCCGGCTAATTTTTGTATTTTTAGCAGAGATGGGGTTTCACCATATTGGTCAAGCTAGTCTCAAACTCTAGACCTCAGGTGATCCACTTGCCTCGGCCTCCCAGAATGCTGGGATAACAGGTGTGAGCCACCACGCCCAGCAGAATATATGCTCTTAAATAAGAAACTTCCCCTTTTCTTGAAACCTGAGGAGTAGATGGCATATTTCAGCCATTAAATAACAGAATCAAAAACTGTAAATCAACAGCAGGAACCTTGAATGTGGACACAAACTGTGAATCTTAACTTAGGCCTGCGTCGGAAGGGATCAGTGTGATCCTTACCTCTATGCTCTTGTTAGGAGAACTTGTGCCTAGGTTTCAGGTTTATCAAAATCTTTGCTAATGTTACAGGATTTAGAGAAGACCGAGTGTTTCTAATTGTGTTAGTGGATTGATAGCACTTACCAGTTAAATTGAATCAACCAACCGGTTATTTCAGCAAGTAATTTGACTGAACTAAGTGTAGAAATCAGCTCTAAAGACCTTGGAAGACACCAGAATTCCCAAAGTAAGGTCTGTGAACACTAATTTCAAAAACAGTTTTCTCATTAGGCACATTTGGGAAACACTGCATTTTATCTACCTTTCTTGAAGATTTAATTATACAAGTTTTAAACGTTTTGAGAAGTCCAGTACAAAATAATTTATTTAACTATGTTTAAATCAATATGTCCCGAACATTTCAACATGAAGTTAAGTTTTTGAGTCATGTTTATTAGCATCTTTAGAACTGGTGCTACATAAAAAAACATTTAGGGAATTTTGGACTAGCATGTAGTGTGAAGAAATACTCATTTGCAAAATTTACACATTTCTCCACCAAAAAGTACATTAAGCTATTACTAATTATCTATTACTGTAATTGTGTTAAAATTAAGCTAGGTACTTTGGAAAATAAAAAATGCACTGGTATACAACATAAAGTCGCCCTTGATAGGCTCATAATCTGGTTGGGAGATACATCTATCATATTACATAAAACAATATCAACCACCTAAAGATTCCACATAACCAAGTACTAAGCTAAATAATGAAGACTAATAGGTACAGTAGTTGCGGAGAGGAAGATAAAGTTTTAGAATAATAGAAGAAGAAATCATGGAGGAGGTAGGACTGGTTTTATTGGATGGCTAGGCTTTTGAAAGGTTGAGGGCATTTTTACTTGAGGGGCCCTATGACTTCAAAGAACAAAAAGTTGTGCAGCAAACAACTCTCTGCTGTATTAAAATCATTAAATTCTAATATTTCTTAAGGACTTCTTACCCAAGAACAGAATGTTACAGAGTATGGATCTCTTTTATTTGTCCCATACAGTCACATGATGCATAAGGATGTCTTGGTTAATGACAGACTGCATATATAATAATGGTGTCATAAGATTATAACATCATATTTTTTTTTTTTTTTTTGAGATGGAGTCTCGCTCTGTCGCCCAAGCTGGGGTGCAGTGGCGCAATCTCAGCTCACTGCAAGCTCCGCCTCCCGGATTCACGCCATTCTCCTGCCTCAGCCTCTCCAAATAGCTGGGACTACAGGCGCCCGCCACCCCGCCCGGCTAATTTTTTGTATTTTTAGTAGAGACGGGGTTTCACCGTGGTCTCGATCCCCTGACCTCGTGATCCGCCCGCCTCGGCCTCCCAAAGTGCTGGGATTACAAGCGTGAGCCACCGCGCCCGGCCTATAACATCATATTTTTACTGTACCTTTCCTATGTTTAGACATGTGTAGATATACAAATACTTACCGTTGTGTTACAGTTGCCTGCAGTATTCTGTACAGCAGCATGCTGTACCAGTTTGTAGCCTCAGAGCAAAAGGCTATATTATATAACCTAGGTGTGTAGTAGGCTATACCATCTAGGTTTATGTGAGGATACTCACTCTGTGATGTTCACATTTTGACAAAAATCACCTAATGATGCATTTTTTCTGAATGGATCTCCATTGTTAAGCAACACATGACTACACTTCTATTAGCGTTCTTACCTGGTATATTATAATGAGTTGTTTAATTGTCTGTTGTCTGTGATAGTCTCATGGATGGTGGGGACAATTTTTAATGTATTTTTCCATCCTAGTGTTAGATCCTAAGGAACACCTTGACACTGACCTTCAGGCTGGCTTGTAAAACCTGCGAAGTGAAGGACCCTTGGGATTCTGAGGGTCACATAAAGGGTATGCTGTGCTTTTTTTCCTTTTCTCCCTAACATTGAAGATATAGGAACTGCACAGCCAGGAAACACCACACACCTGGCAATTGGATGCAGTGTGATGATGGTTGTAGTTTTTTACATTTTTGTTTTTAATCTTTAGGAAAGTCTTTTGCCTGCTTTTTCAATTGTTGCATTCACACTTTGCAGTGGCGTAAATGCTAATCAGAAAAAGGTAAGCAATTTTAAAAGAAGAACCACAAAAATCATATGGTAAATTTGTGTGGTATATTTGAGAAACGTGTTTTTTTTTTTTTGAGATGAAGTCTCACACTGTTGCCCAGGCTGGTATGCATCGGGGCAATCTCGGCTCACTGCAGCTTCCATCTCCCAGGTTCACGCCATTCTTCTGCCTCAGCCTCCCAAGTGGCTGGGACTACAGGCGCGCGCCACCACGCCCAGCCAATTTTTGTATTTTTAGTAGAGACAGGGGTTTCACTATTTTGGCCAGGCTGGTCTTGAACTCCTGACCTCATGATCTGCCCACCTTGGCCTCCCAAAGTGCTGGGATTACAGGTGTGAGCCACCGCACCCGGCCAAAAAAGGTGTGGTTGTGAAGGGAGAAAAAACTTGGACCACGACTTGCAACATTCAGAATTGGTACTCGTGCTTAATTTTTCTTTATCAATTCTACTTTTTTCTCTCTTTCTCTCAAGACAGGTTTTTGGGATAGTTGCTTATATAAATGATATTGAAATGATATAATTTTATTTTGATAATTACTGACATGTCACAGTATCGGAGTTTGTCACAGTATCAGAGTTGAGTGTGATTGCCCCCAAATTGTAAATTATTTGTAAATTTTAATTCTTTCATTTGCTTAAGAAAATGGAAGAAAATCAAAACAGAGGAAAAGCCTGTAAATGAGTTTAAAGATCACTGTAGTTCCTTCAGGCTACAAAATTCCACGGCATGTCCATAGGATGTGAGGATTCTACCTTTCATTCCAGACTGCCGGCCAACTGAAACACTTTGTATGTTCAAACAAGGCCATTGGAGCAGAGCTTGGCTTAGTCCGCTAAGAAAACCTGACACAGTCACCTAAATGCGCTTATGACCTTTTGAACAAGGGGTTTATCAACTGCATTATGCTTTTAAACAGGACACTGGGTCAGAATTTGGGGGTCTTACTTTCAAAGACGGAATTAGCACAGATTTAGAAAACATTTCCATTATTCCTTCAGTTATTTGGACCCTTGACCCTTAATTATGGTTTTTATTTATCATAGAGAATTTATCTTGTTGCAGAGATGTTGACTATGGGTTTTTGCTGTGAAATATAAAACATGCACAAAATATTGCAAGTAGAAATTAAAAATCTTACATGCTTTATGATAACAAGTACAGAAGGTGCAATATAGATACGGCAGTAAAGATGTTAAAGCAATGCACAATTCGAAGATTCTGATGTAAACACTACAGAGGAGTTACACAAAAACCATGCTAAATTTATTTTCTTGGGACTTTGGTCATTTGTGTTGTAAAATGTTTCTTTTGTAATTCTTGTGAGGTACTAGTAACACCTCATGAAGTCTGCTCCTTTTTATGTTCAACACATCTCTCTCTCTCTTTCTCTCTCTCTGTCACACACACACACTCACACACACACACACTCACTCTCACACATAGAGTCAAAGTCAATGGCAGTGGGTGGTTTGTGTCAGGGCTGGTTTTGACGCCCCCCTCACAGAATAAGATAAATGTAAGTGATGAAGAGCTCCTGGGGTTGCCTGAACTCATTTTGTATTCAACACTTTGCCTGGCCCCTTTCTCATCTCTTTCTCCCTCTCTTTGTATGTTCAAGCCTACTTGAGTTTCTTTTTTCTTTTGTAGAACTTGGTTCTTTTGATGTGTTTCAGGGCACGCCCTGCAGCAAAAAGAACTTCCCAGGAATCGGAAACATAAGCACACAGGTCTGAAACAGCTACTGTACAATAGACAGAAAGCTCCAGGCCTGGATGCGGGATTTTCTGTCTCCCCCAAAACACCAAAACATGTAGCAGGGGGCACACATGCAGTATATTCTACATACAGGATTTTAAAGGGATATATGCTATATCATTTAATTGCAGAGTAGGGATTGGGTAAGATTTTTAACATGGGTTGAACTCCTTATAGTAATTTAACCTGAGATGTGTCTGTATGCATTTTTATATTGATTAGTTTAACCAAATTTCCCCTATAATTATTAGTGAATTTGTCATCAACATATTTGAGATTTTCAATAATGCATGGTCCTTAGCTATTTTATTTCTCATCATTACTTTCCATTAAAAATGTGAGAAAGTGCAGTGCTTTAACTATTTACTTTTTTATGAAGTTGAAAGAAATGCTGTTGTATTGTAAAACTACTGTTAGAAGGCGCTATCTACATTATTAATAGAAAGTCTACATAGAAGAAGTTAATTATTTTATACCCAATATCAGTAAATCCATTTGCATAAATTAAAAATATTTAATAAAATAGTGTTATATTTTATTTAGAAGTCTCTGTTTACTCACATATCATACTTTATGTGACAAATCTTTCAGGGTTATGTCATTGAATTAGAACTTGGAACTGAAAATAAAAAAAAGAAAATAAGAAAAAACAGTGCAGTTTGTTTACACATACACAAACTTATTCACCTTAAAACTTTCAAATTAAACTAAATTTTAAATAATAGTTAAATTTAACTTTTGCTCATGTCTCTAAAATACACCTTTTATTTTAAAAACTAAAACAACCGAAACGGGAAACTTAACTAGAAATTTGGTAATTATCTGGTTTGTTTAATTGGTTGGGAAAATCAATCTATATAAATTAGAATAATTGCTTACTTTCATATAAACAATTGAGTTCACTCTCATGCAAGTGTATTACCAAGCTTACTGAAAAAATTATTTGTTACTAGCTAAGTAGTAGATCTGGGAAAAAATAGAAATTTGACCAACAAACAATTGATTATTTTCAATTAAATTTGATTCAGTTTAATAGGTGTATTGAGCACTAATTATGTGTTTGTGCTAATGGCATTACCTATTAACTGCTAGGAAAATAATTAGCAGTAAGATTGAATTCATTCAGTGTTTTCCAGCATATTTTATGCTTAGGTGCAAATAAGCCAGCTAATTGCCACAATCCCTTTTAATGTTGGTGTCTAGATCTACAACTTAAAATAAAGAAAATTGATTCAATTATTCAAATGTTGGCTAAATACATGTCTTAACAGTAATAGTAATTATTTTAACAAACTGAGAATAATTATAAAATAACTTTTATCACTACAATGTCTCTTAAATTTCTCCTATATGTTTCCAGGTTACGATTTATAAATACTCATGCAAATATGTAAGAAAAACATAAAAACTACTTTGATAACAGTGAAAGTTAAGGATTCACGATACCCATTAAAATGCTATCTGGAACATTTAATGGGGGCTTTTTTATTTAAATAAGAACCAAATCTTTAATACACTACAAATACACGAGTAGAAAAGGAGTATTTCTGTCTCTCTGATGCAACATAAACTAATCCTGTTTCTTTCCTCAGTGCTACTTACATCTCTAGAAATTGGGTGTTTCCAAATTGTTTGATCCAAATTCGATAAGATACGTGTCAGACACTGCAACACTTTTCAGCTTTATGGCAGTGGCTGCCCAGAAAGGGTCATATCATTTTCCCATCCTCATTTGTAAATGTCAGTGAAAGCCACAGTTCTGAAGAAGCAATAAACAGAATCTCTTCGTTTACACAGGATTGCTGCTATCACACTACATCGTGCTGATTGTCGTATCATATATTTTACTTGTGCTAGAAAACTTCTCTTGCTATGGTTACCATTGTTTCCTACCTCTTTCCTGTGAGGCGTTATCGTCAACCTGTAACATTACATAGGAATTTGGTATGTTACGTATTAGACCAACTCCTACTCTACATATTAATCTGAGCCCAGGAAACATAGGAGCTTTCATTTTTAAAAATATGCATCATTTAAGAGAAATTCAGCCTTTTAAATGTTTTGATACATTCTAGACCTAGTGATGTTTTCATTTATTTGATTCAGGAATAAACTTAGATTTCCTTAGTATCTCACTGAGAATTATTATAGTCATGTTTACAGAAATCAGTAAGGAAAACAGACACCTATGAATTAATTCAAATATGTTTCCTTTTAAACAAAAACAAAACATAGCAATTTGATTAGAAATTAGTTGAGTGAATTCAATTGGATTTTGAATTAAACTTTTAATTACATAAAGAAACAAAGGATATACTTGAGATATCACATCTAGCTAAATCATACTTATTGATTAAATATACCAGATAACCCCATAGTCTCTATTTCACTGATTGGAATTGTTCAATAATGTAATTATTCAAATTTTAGTTATTAGCTAGCTTCCAAAAGTTTTATTTCTATTTAATTAATAAATCAGTAGTCACTTGGCTCAGTTTAACATTTTCTGTTCTTTTCTTTTGATTCCCTCCCCTCAAATATGCCTATGTAGATACAAAGATTTTTGTTAAAAAAAAAGGGAAGGCTGTAGTTCTATAGTTTCCCCTCGAGCATACGACCAAGTTTTAGGGACTTTAGGGATTATCTATTCCAAATCTCTCATTTTACAAAGGAAGCAGTCTTGGAGAGTTTATAACTTTTGTCACTCAAATCTAGGAACATAGTAGGCCCTCAGTAAAGATGTGTTGACTGAAGGAATCAACTTAGAGTCACATAAATAAATATAATACCCATGGTACTTAACACAGTGCATTGCAATGACTTACTTATAGTAAACTTTTATAAATACAATTTCTAGCCACAATAATACTGAGGCAGAAATTATTAATAGATCCTATTAACTGTAGAAGCTATTTAACCTGTGAAGTAACTGAGGTTGAGGATCTTTAAATGGTTTGCCCAAGATCAGACAGCTAAGCAGTGGAAGAGCTGAGATCGGAACTCCTGTTCTCTGAGCCTCAGTGAGTAACCACTCTGCCACGCAGCCTACCCCTTGCTTTTTTCTCTGTATTGTTTTTCTCCATTCTTAGAACGTAAAAGACAGGAACTGGTGTTATGTATCTTTGTAAGCCCAGCATGCTGTATAATAAGAGCATTCAACCAATGGTTGCCACATAACAAACCCAGGGCTCTGGCTTCCTGGTCCAGTTCTCTTTCAGCCACACCATGATCCATTCTGAGGGTGGGGAGTGGCATCGGAAAGGTAGAGAAAGACTGAAATCTCTAAAGCGTAGAACTGCTTTAAATCATTTAAACTAGTAAAGTTTATTCTGTATTGTCAATAACACATAAGAGCACTTCTGCTTCTTAGATATGAATTAAAAAGACAGATTTTTTAAGCAGTTTCTGGATGCACCTGGTACATACGTATTTAGTATGATGTGCATAAACGCATGCTCTACTCACTTACGCGGATTTAAACATGACTTGGGGAATCCGATCATAGTCATTCCTGAGGTTTTCATTCACCTTTCCCTCCAACCAGGTTTGTGCCAAGATCCTGGGTTCCTAAACACAGTCATCTTGTCTAGGAGGCCCCTCAGGACATGGGTCCACATTGGTTATCTAGTAAGATGCTTATTGTCCCAGGCTGAAGGAAGAGTCTCTTCAGGTCTAATGGCTTTGCTATTTCTGGTCATGTTTTGGAAATAAGATTATTTGGAAAGACTGTGATCCCACACCGCAGAGCCTCCCCTCCCCTCTGAGCTCCTGTGACATTTGCAAGTTTCCCTTTTATCTCCACAACCCATTGACCCCTGCCCCTCTTTTTTTTTTTTTTTTTTTCTTTTTGAGAAGGAATTTCACTCCTGTCACCCAGGCTGGAGTGCAATGGTGCGATCTCGGCTCACTGCAACATCCGCCTCCCAAGTTCAAGCGATTCTCCTGCCTCAGCCTCCCAAGTAGCTGGAATTACAGGTGCATGCCACCACGCCTGGCTAATTTTTGTATTTTTAGTAAAGACGGGGTTTTGCCATGTTGGTCAGGCTGGTCTTGAACTCCTGAGCTCAGGTGATCCACCTGGCTCGGCCTCCCAAAGTACTGGGATTACAGGCATGAGCCACTGCACCCGGCCTTGCTCCTCTTTTTTTTTTTTTTTTTGCATTCTGGGGAAAACTTTTCTCCTTCTCTCTTAATGTCTTTCGAATAAGTCTCTGGTATCTCTGCCTCTCCAGAGCTAACATTATCTCTCTGATTAAGTTTTTACCAAAGGCAGGAAAAGTAGCTGATGACTCTGCTTTCCCCTTTGCAAAATCTCCCAGGCAAAGAGACACACAGGGCCTTGACTCTAAGCTTGGAGGAGGGGAGGAAAGGAGGGAAAATGCTGAAGTAGAACACAAATTGATATTTTAAAATTATCCCACCACAAATGCTTTTTGAGTAAATGCATGAGTGGTTCTGACACCAGCCACCATCATGATGAAATTATAATTGTAAATTTGCGGGGACCTTCCTCTGTATCTTTCCAAGGGCAAATCACTTCAGCATCTCTCCATTAATAGCTATTCAGACACATTTTTCTGCTGAACCTCTAGAAAGTTAGCTTACAGTTAGAAGCTCAAGCACACTGCAGGTTCTCTGTACTGCAGGAACTCATTTGAGCTTCTAGAAAAAGAAGTTTTATTTAAAAGCATGCATTAGAAATAGGAATTTCCTTATAAAACCTCAAAAATAGCATCTATTTTGACACGTAAGTGGAATTTTAACACTATTACAGTAATACAGTCATGTTTCACATAATGACATTTTGGTCAATGATGGACCGCATATACAATGGTGGTCCTGTAAGATTATAATACCACATTTTTGCTGTGCCTCTTCTATGTTTAGATTCACAAATACTTGCCATTGTGTCAACGTTCAATCAGTAACATGCTGTAGGGTTTGTAGCCTAGAGCAATCGGCTATACCACACAGCCTAGGTGTGTAGTAGGCTATACCATCTAGGTTTGGGTAAGTACACCCCATGATGTTTACACAACTGTGAAATGACCTACAATGCATTTCTGAGAATGTACCCCATTGTTAAATGATGCATGACTGCACATTAAATTGGATAGCTAAACACTCTTTACAAGTACAGTCCCATGACTGGCCAGGTGCAGTGCCTTACTTGATCCCAGCACTTTGGGAGACCAAGGCAGGTGGATCACTTGAGGTCAGCAGTTCGAGACCATCCTGGTCAACATGGTGAAACCCATCTCTACTAAAAATAATAATAATTAAAAATATCCAGGTGTGGTGGCACATGCCCATAATCCCAGTTACTCGGGAGGCTGAGGCAGGAGAATCACTTGAACTTGGGAGGCAGAGGTTGCAGTGAGCCGAGATAGCACCACCGCACTCCATCCTGGGCGACAGAGCAAGACTCCATCTCAACAAACAAACAAACAAACATCAAACAAAAGAAGTACATTTCCATGACTGATTCCTTCTGTGCCCTGTAATCTCAGATAAAGTATTACTGCTCCAGAGACTCCTTTTCTGACCACTCTACATAGATTCCCCTCTCCTTGTCTCCAACTTCATTTCCTTTGCAACCATTTCACTATCTGGAATTAGCTTCTGTGGTAGGCAGAATTCTAAGATGGCTTTCAAAATTCCTCCTGTGCTATATGAGTTCTATATAATCCTCCTTCTTTGAGTGTAGGGAAGACTTGTGACTCTAGCTGAGTATCAATCTTTGATTAGGTCACTAATCAGTCAACTTTGAGTTAATCAGAAGCCAGATGATGGTGGTGGGTCTGACCTAATCAGGTAGTCCCTTCAAAGGGACTGGGCCCTTCCAGAAGTCAAAGAGATTTAAAGCCTGGGAGGGCGTCTAGAAATGGCCACCTGGAAGGGAGCTATGAGTGGGCTTCAGGTCAATAGCCAGTAAGAGAACAGGGGCCTCTGTCCTATCAGTGTAAGGGACTGAATTCTTCCAACAACCGTGTGAACTTGGAAGAGAACTCTGGGCTCCAGAAAGGCGGCTCAGCCAACACCTTGCCTTAAGCCTTGAGGGTTGCTGAGTAGAGAAGAAATTTGGATTCTTCCACACACTCCTGAATGCTTTCCCCAACTAGCTGCAGTACATTTACTGCCTCATACTAAGCTTAGAAAGTCAAAACAATCTACATGTGGTTTTCACATGAACCACTGCTGATAATATACTTACATTTAAGACTTTTAACATTATACACATATTCCTGTGGAAATAACATTGGGATTAATCCCATAACTTGGGATTAATAACATTTACAGAAGTTAAGAAGAATCCTATACTTGCTCACCTGTTTACAAGAGTGATAATAAAATAATCTATTAAAGAAATACAATAATTTTAATTAAAAAATTATACCAAGTAATAAAGGTAAATTTGAAATGTTGTATTTCAATAAATTTATTGATACTTATTTTAAAAAGTACCAAGCTTAAGTTTAAATTGAAGGACCATGTTCTTTAGCAAAATATACACTACTGCCTTTCTGTTTATTGATTCTTTCTCTTGTATTTTTTCACCTAATGGAAACCTGTCATTAGGTGGAAATAAAGTAAAGGTATATGATTCCTTTTTAAAATAATATATACCCTATATATAATACACACGTACATAGTCTTTTTCTTCATGATGCTTCTGTAAGTCTTTTTGCCTTATTGTGATTTCCGAAAGTATTTTCCTTTAAAGATTTCTGTTGGTTTTGAATTTTTTCTACCTGTTATAGTCACACTACTATATACTATAGTAATAATATTTTATGAAAAGAAATTATTTTTGTGATACTGTTCAAAATATTATATCTGAGATTAAATATATCATAACTACAATTCTGTTCATTGTATCTCTTAGTTTTTTGTCTTTATGCTAAAATATCTTATGTGAAAAAGTAGGTTATTGATATTTTAAACTCAATATGAAACTTAGTTATCAACTTTGATTTACCAGACCATTACAGTTTGTTTTCTAAAGTAAATAAGGTTACAATAGTAAGTACTTCATAGGAGCACTTAAAGATGATACATTGGGGAATGTAAAATTAATAGCTCTTCTCATCTGCCTCCCACAATCTTTTCATCCTGAAGCTTTCTCCTGAGTCTTCCATTCATGAAGAATATCCTAGTAGAACAACAGATGCAAGGAATTGTGAGGAAAGAAGGGGGGTGGGGAGAAAAATGAAAGAAGAAACTGGCTAAGCACAATTTATTTCTGAGGGGAATGATGTTCCTTAATTTAAGCTGCATTATGCAAAACAAAACAAAAATTATCTGCAAGTTGGCAAACCCTGCCAAAGTGCAACAGAAGTGAGAAACTGAGTTAGCAGGCATCAGATTTGAGAAAGGCTCGCTGACATGCTTTGAAGAAAGCAAGCTGCACGACCCCCATTCTCGGGCATAAATAAACTCCAAACAGACTCATTTGCCATGAAGGATGAGATGTGGAGGTGCCGTGGCGCCTGGGTCTCTGCCTTTCCACGGCTCCTTTCCCTAAGTCGTTCTGGTGGGTTTTTGTGTCCCAAAGTTGTCCCTATGCAAACAACAGGTTGAATATTGTAGGTGTGGGTTATTAAAGTGTCCCTCGGACAATGGCAGTCTGTGTCCCATTTGTAACGCTTGGATTAATCTTTGGAAAGTGCACACAAAATGTGACATGATGTTGGCTTCAAACATTATTCAGTCTGCATAGCAGCAAATCCTGCCCTGTCTCCCTGGAAATAAAACTCCACAGACGTATCACTGCCATCTAAAAGGAACCTATCATTTATGCTCAAGATTAGGGACACCCTGATAGAATTGTTAGGAGTTTGATTTTATAGTTTGGAGAAACACTCACAATGGAAACAAATTATACTCTGTCATCTCATTCACAGATTCCCTAAAGAAAGTCAGTAATCAGGTAAATCATATTCTTTTTTTTTTTCTGCAGATGGGAGAAATAAGAAAGGCTTTATGTTTTTAAGACAATTCCACATTAGTTTAGGATTATAACCCAGAACTGACCCCTGAAATGAGGGAAGATTCTTGGCATTTCACCCTTTTTAATCTCATTTTTCCCTTTTGATTTTAAAGATTCTGGAGGAGCACTAAGAAGTGAAAACTGGATGAGAAAAGCATGCCAAGAAGAGAGGGCGTTCATCATATTTTCTGTTTGCATATGTCCTTGGCGCTTCTGAAGCTTTGAGGCTTAGCTTCCTCTCATTGTACATATGAAATTCTTCTTGACTTATGTCTGTTGTTCACGAAAGTACTAAGTAGCATCATGGAATTTGAGAAGGTGTTTTCTCAGATCATTTGTTTTTGAGTGTATCTCAATATTACAATTTCAGAAGACAATTAGAACTAGGATAATAGAAATATAGAGAGAACGCATGTTAAATTACAGACAAGCATCAATGATGGTTGAGATTCCCATAGAACCAAGCTGGAAAATATGATCTGTCATTTAAGACCAATTCCACACATAGTAGGAATTGGAAGTTGCCTAACAAAACAGAGTTAGGCACAAAAGTCAGGGCATTGTTCTAGAACAATGGTCTTTAAAGTGTGCTATAGATCAATGTTTCTACATTCATTATCAGAATCTAATTACTCTGAATGTGATGATTTCTTTAATCTCTCAGGGAAGGAGGGCGTCATCAAAGCCTGCTAGGCATGGCGTCTTTCAAATTCTGTAGTATAGACATTTTCTTACACAGCTTTTGTATGTGGATCCATCAAAACACCAAAAATAAACTGAATGCTTAGTCTTTGCTCTGAAACAGTCATCCATTTTTCTAATTTCTTGCCTTTTAATAAGTCAATTTTATGAATTTTAAGTTATACAATACATTCATATTTCAAATACTGCTTTAATTTGTTTGGCATAGTGGGATCGAGCATAAGGTTTTATTTAGAAAAGAACGCAGTTTCCATTGAAAAATAGGTTAAAAAGATAACTTATAAAGGACTATGGCTAAATTGCATGTACACTGTTTCACAGTTTAACTAGAAAAGGTGGGAAAATCTGTGGAACCTGACGTCCTACCTGGAGCAGTGGATATGGCGGTGGGCAGAGGAATAGGTGGGACCTCCAGCTGGCACTCACAAAAGACCGTGAATCATCCTCTCCTCCCCTCCATCATCCATCAGGACAACCCGGGTGAGACTGAGGTTTCACTGTGGATCACAAATGCCCCTGTTGTATAGACACTAAAATTGCACGTGGCCTCTTTCTGATGTGTTCTCTTTCTTGGACTTCATTTTTCACCTGCCATATGTCTATTTGGACCTGATGTTCCAATAGTTAGTTGCATTGATTTGTGTTATCCTGACATTCACTTTATTCAGAATTAAAAGTGGGGTGAAAGGGGTGTGGTAGGGTTCCCAGCATGACTTTTGTTCTGGGTCAGCCAAAGGTGAAGGAGAAGCAAAACTGAGTTAGGCCAATGCAAAATTGGCCTAATGTACATGAGTAAGAAAATGGTCAATTCATAATTTTGCATTGGCCTAACTCAGTTTTCAGTTTTCATTTTGGGGGTGTAGGTCAGGTAAAACCCAGGCTTCCAAGAAGAAAGTGGCTTAGTGAGATGAACAGAGCACATAAGAGAGGGCTAGGTGTGGGGGACAATTAAAGGTACAGATGTGTGTGTTGCCAAACTAGCCTCATAGCACCACTTTCAGTAGGAACAGGCATTCTCACCAAAACTGGTGAAAGGGTTAGAGAAGGAAGTGAGATTAGAATTGAGTTAACTTTTGCTGACAAAAGTCTTTGTTTTCTGATGATTTGGGCAGTAGGTTGGGGCTTGGAGGTGTCATAAGACTTTATTTAGAAATTATGAATATATGAAAATAATATGGACAAAATATTTCCATTTCTTTTCATTTTTATTTTTATGAACTAAGAAAACAACAGACACAAAATACCACCACCCACACTCAACCCTTTTGAAAGTACACTGTAAATCATCTCTATTTACAAGTTTCAGATACATTCTTTTACAAATAGTAAACATTAAAACAACCTAAAGGGCTTAAATGATGGGCTTATTCATCGTTAAAGGGAAGAATAAAGTCTATTTAAAATACTTTCTTTTTCAAAAGAGGGCTGAGACTTTTCACACAGTGCTGTTTGCTCCCAGAAAACAGAATTTAAAGCTAAACTCTCAACAAATGATACCACAGCGCCACCATCTGGCTTTACAAAAGACAGCAGGGAGTCAGTCTGTACTAGAGGAGGCGGCCCACGAATGTTTTCGCTTTCCTGGTGAGCATTTGGAGAAAAAAGAAGGGACTCTCAGTGTGACTCTGTAATTGTCACTACTTTGGCTAACATTCAGGGTGCAAGGAATTGCCTCTATTTCTTTTTCTGTTTCTATTTTAATTTGAAAAACAAACACATTTTTAGTGGATAAAACTTTTAAAAATGAAAATCTCCTTAAAGTTAGCAGTCTTTCTTTTTTTTTGGACAACAAATATAAAGACCGTTTTTAGTCTGAAGAGTCTGTAATTTTAGTGGTGGTTTGGTAGAGCTTCTATAAACAAACCTGCCTTACTAATTTTCAACTTGCCTTGGATATGATCGTATTATAATGTTGCTGAAGCTTCCTTAAGTTCTTAAAGTTCTAGACATATTTAAGATAAAAACATATTCCAATACATAATCAGAACAATTTTGGCCCTGACACGAGGTGGTGCATACTCAAAAGTCTGCTTTTAAATGCAATGGAATACAATGTATACTTCCAAAATCTGAATCTTAAAGTTTTTTTTATTCTATATTGCAGGTTTACAAGATTGCACAAAATTGCTAAATAATAGGGTGACTAACGCATATGTTTTCATTTGCACATCTCTCTAAGAAAGATCTTTTAGAACTGGATTGGAAGGTAAAATGTTAGCTTTTATTGTATTTTACACTCTTACAGCATCAATCTTTAATTACCACTTGCATTATATCAAACAGAAATTTGTCCAGAATAACAGTAGAACACTATTTTGAGCCTACTGTGAACAAAGAACTGTGCTAAGTGTTTTACATCTATTAAAGCGTTAAATCCTTTCAGATATGATGAGAAACGTTCTATTGTTATTTTTATTTTATGGGAGAGGAGAATGAAACACAGAGACATTCAGTAACTTGCCTAGGGTAACGCAGCTGACAAATGGCAGATGTGAACTCTGGCTTTTAGACTCTAATTTCTTTAGGATGGCACTAGATCTGTTCTCTCAGGATCTTCTAAAAACATTTAACATTGTATGTTCTTTCATATTATTATGTTTTCTCTTTTTACATGAACATGTTTAATGTCAAAAGATTAGTTTTTAAAAATGTTATTTTAAATATTTCAATAATTTTATAGTTAAGATCATGCCACTGCACTGCAGCCTGGCAACAGAGCAAGACTCTGTCTCAAAAAAAAAAAAATTATAGTTAAATAACATTTTTTGAGGGCTAACCTAAAGAAGCAACCATTAGGTAGACCTTTTCCCTTCCTTTGGAATAATGCATTATGTGTTTAAAATAAATGACTTGGAAGTGAACTTCTGGAAATGAACATTTTGTAAATCCAGGACTGCTTTTACTTTACGCTATTTTCTATTTTAGATTCTAAGTAATCATTGTAGATAATTATATAGAATTAGTCATACTCATTTTATTGTAATGTGTCCTAAAAAGTAATTAAGAAAAATTATATATTATATTTTGGCTATGTACAGAGAAACTGTTCCGTTTTTTTTATTGCATCTGTTAGAATGCTTGGAATTTTCTGAAATTCTCTCTAGGGCAGTGGTCCCTGGCCTTTTTGGCACCAGGGACAGGTTTTGTGGAAGACAATTTTTCCTCTACGGATGGGCACGGGGTAGGGGTGGGGTGGGGTCGGGGTGAGAAATAGGGTGGGAGGAGATGAGGTGGGGGGAGGGGGATGATTTTGGGATGAAACTCTTCCACCTCAGATCATCAGACATGAGATTCTCCTACGGAGTGCCCAGCCTAGATCCCTCACATGTGCAGTTCACAATAGGGTCACACTCCTATGAGAATCTAATGCTGATCTCACAAAAGGCGGAGCTCAGGCAGTGCTCACTCACCCCCATTCACTTCCTGCTGTGCAGCCCAGTTCGTAACAGGCCATGGATTGGTACTGGCCCATGGCCTCGGGATTGGGGACCCCTGCTCTAGAGGTTCAAATATTTCTTAAATTTATACTCTATCAATTTTAGGGAGTATGTGAATATTTGAATCTTATATAACAACTAGCTTCCGAAACTACTCATAAACTGATCTTGAATTTTCTTTCAAAATTGAAAAATGTTTGATATGTCCCATATTATTCTGATGAGAATAGAAAAATATGAGGCCATTTGGATGTCTTACTGTAAGTTGGGTCAAATGCTTTACGGGGAAAACAAGGAAAAGTGAGACACCAAAAATATTAGAAGAATGTACTGGCCGGGCTCGGTGGCTCACGCTTGTAATCCCAGCACTTTGGGAGGCGGAGGCGGGCGGATCACGAGGTCAGGAGATCGAGACCACGGTGAAACCCCGTCTCTACTAAAAAATACAAAAAATTAGCTGGGCGTGGTGGCGGGCGCCTGTAGTCCCAGCTACTCGGAGAGGCTGAGGCAGGAGAATGGCATGAACCCGGGAGGCGGAGCTTGCAGTGAGCCGAGATTGCGCCACTGCACTCCAGCCTGGGCGACAGAGCGAGACTCCGTCTCAAAAAAAAAAAAAAAAAAAAAAGAATGTACTTTTTTGTGCCGTGTGCTGGATTGGAAAATCGATTTTGACCAAGATTATGCTGGAGTCACTGGCTAAGTTACCATTTGGCATATTAGGTAATAACAAGTATCTATGAATTGAAGTTGTCACTGGGATATTAACAATTGCTTTACTTAAACAAAAACACCTAATTAGTAACTGATAAGCTCAGACATTGTCTTCAATATTTCTAAGTATTTTTAGACATAGATATGACATTTGTAACAGTTCTACTTATTTCTATACCTTTTAAATTTCACAATTGCTAATTTAGGTGCAATTCAAATGTTTAATATAGCAGTTAAAATAATTTATATGGCTATCTGATGAAAATGTGAATTATAAAACACATAATATCACTATGTGTTTAGGTCATTTATCTAAGCTTTTGTGTTTGTTGACTCTGATTTTCACCAGTATTACTATTATTCACGTGTTTTAGCTATCACTTTGCAGCTGGGATGGGTATGAAGAAAAGAGAGATTGTGAGGAGAAAAGAGATTATTTCTCTGTTCCTTAAAGACACAGATACAGGATAATAAAAAAAATGATTTGTTGTTCCATGGTGTTGTCAAGGAGTAGTTTGCTTCAGGACTCCTGGAGATGCAGGACTGTTTCTACGCCGAGCCACCACAAGAGGGCTTAAATGTGATCACTTTTCAACAGAAGAACCAACAGAAAACAAAATTTGGTTTTGTGCTGTATATGTGGTGCACTTTATGTGGGTACACTGATATTGATTAAGAGATGCAATAAAGATATTCCTTACGGAAATATTTTTTGACAGGTTAAGTTGTGATAGTTATTCTACCCCATAGGAGACCCTTGGATTAATTACCATTGAACGTCCTTTAGATCATATAATTTGGTTACTCAACATTATATTGCCCATTGAATAACTTTCCATCTTGTTATCCTGAGATTTTTGTTATCTTTTTTCTTCCAGTTTTGTTAAGGTTTAATTTACAAAAATTGCATTACACATATGCATATGGTATACGATGTCATGTTTATATATATGTACATATGTGTGTGTATATATATATACTCACATTGTGAAACGATTAGATTAAGCTAATTAAGATATTCATACTTATCTTTTTTGTATGTGTTGAGAACTGAAACTCTGATTATCTTCTGATCCTGAGACTCCAGTTCTCAATGTTTTGCCTAAACCTAGGCTTTACATTTTCTTTTTTTTTTTTTTTTTCAGCAGAGTCTCACTCTGTCACCCAGGCTGGAGTGCAGTGGCGTGATCTCGGCTCACTGCAATCTCTGCCTCCCGGGTTCAAGCGATTCTCCTATCTCAGCCTCCCGAGTAGCTGGGATTACAGGTGACTTGCCACCGTGTCCGGCTAATTTTTTGTATTTTTAGTAGAGACGGGGTTTCGCCATGTTGAGCAGGCTGGTCTTGAACTCCTGACCCCAGGTGATCCACCCACCTCAGCCTCCTAAAGTGCTGGGATTACAGACGTGGGCCACTGCGCCCAGCCTTAGGCTTTACATTGTCAATGTCTTGCTTAGTATGTCTACCTGGATATTTTACCTTCATCTCAATTATGATGTTTCCAAAGTCAAATACCATTTTTCACTCCACATACAAAATATTTTCCCTGAGTCTACTATTCGTCCAGACATCCTACCTTGAATCTCTGTTATGATGTCAGAGTCTTCTTTTCCTTTCTATTGCTAAGCCAGTAATTAGTAAATACATGCATGTATTTCCACTTGAACTTGACCTCACCATAATGGTCATTGTTAATTAATCATGCCATTCAATAATTCAACAAGTAATTCAATGACCCTCATATACCAGACACTGTCTTAAGCACTGAGGAAAGAGTAATGAACAAGACAGTGAAACTCCTCCCCTCAATTTTCTTTCATTATGGTGGAAGGAGAAAGACAATGACCAGTAGGTAAATTATATAGTATGGTAGAAGGTGTCATGTGCTATGAAAGGTAACGGAGCCATGCAAGGGTAAATGGGGATGTTAGGGGGAAAGGATCTCAACTTTAAACAGGGTGGTTAGTGTGGGCCTCATATCCTAAATTTTGATCTCATAGTTCTTTTCAATGCTGTGCTTTAGACAGAACCTTGCTTATTATCCTTGATCTAAGCAATCACCAAATCTGTTGATTTTCTCCCAATGTGCTTTTTATTTCATTTCTACTGCTATTGGCCTTATTCAGCCTGTATTTCTTCATGCTTAGATTATTACAAAGCCTGCTAACTTGACTCTATGCCTCTATGGTAGTCAAGTCAGATGCTTAACAAAACTGTTTTGATGTGGCCATGTGACAACCAATGGATGGGTGCAGAAGTGATGTGCACTACTTCCGAGTCAGGTTCATTAAAACTCCCACAATCCTCCATGTTCTCTCTTTACCTCATCTGCCAACTGGATGCAGGAGACCCAGTGGAGGACTCCAAAGTCCTAGGGAATAACAGAGCAAGTAGATACAAGGAACCTGGGTTCTGAATCTATTAGATCAAGCCACTGAGATTTGTGGGGATGAGATGAAGCATAGTTTTCACACTCTAATCAAAATGGCCTGTCACTGTACTTCATACACCAGTGGGACACCCCATTAAAATTGACTTTTGTTTAGTACCACTTTGAGTAGTCAATTTACTGCTTACTCTACAACTCTGTGTTAAATCCAAGTCTGTCTGCTCTTGGCTAACTAGAAGCTGCTGAGGATATTTGAAAAAAATGTGCAACTGTACAGATCGGGCCAAAATAATGTAATGACCTCTAACCTCAGCTGAGCCCTCAAAGCTGTACATCACTTCTGCTGTGTTGCTCTAGATAGCTCTTCTATTCTTTATTCTTCTTAAATTTCTGACCTCTCACTCTCACCAGTGATTTGCTTCCTCCATCTTGTAGAAAATAGAACCCAACATAATTCTCACTAAACATTGGGCAATTGAACCTAGAAATTTATTTGCATTCACATCCATACTTTTGCCTTTCATGCAGTTACAAAAAAAATGTATCTCTTCTCTTATTGCAGAGGAATTGTACCCTGGATCTCATTCCTTTTTACCTTTCCAAAGCCCTGCTTGTTACTGTATTCTCAAGCTTTGCCCTCTACTGGCTCCTTCATACTTGCATTTAAATGTGCTCAAGTGTCTCCTACCTTGGAAACAAACACACACCCTCCTGGGATCCCATTTTTTCTTCTAGGTTGAGCTCCTTTCCTGGCCTTCTCCTCTCCTTCATCACCATATTCCTTGGGAGAGCAGTGTATGTGTCCTTCCACTTATTCTTCCAACAGCTGCAGTCTGGCTTTAGTCCACCATTCTGAACACTGTTCTCACCCGGGGCCTGAGGATCTATCTGTTGCTGGTTCTCATGGATATGCTTATTCCCTGAGTAACACTTGACAATATTGACCACTCCCTATTGAAATACTCTCTTCTCTTCACATCTGAGACCATTCACTCTTATAGTTTTCTTTCCAGATTTCTTTTAGCTAGTAAGTTTTTTCCATTTAACACACTCTTTTGTCCTTTGATCAAATGTTGATCCTCCACAGTGTTGGATGTCCAGAACTTACTTTGTGCTAAATAGACCCATATATTCCTTGGATGATTTTATTACCTTCCATGATGTCAATTACAAGCCCAGACCCAGACCCCATTCCCACTACAGCTCTCTCTAGTACCTTTCCACCTCCTTCCTTCCTTTCCACCTCTTTACTACTGGACTGGACTATTTCCTCTAGGTGGATTGCCACACGAGTTTCTGACTGGTCTGCCTCTCTTAGATCTTTTCCCATTCCCAAAGTTTCTCCTAGGGCAGTGAGAGTGATTCTTTAAAATAGGAACACGATCAGGTCACCGCTTTAAAGTCTTCAGTGGCTTCTTGGTGATGCCTGGAACATTACTTCTTAAAGAATTTGTATTAAATTCTTTATCATGGTTAATGAAGTATTACAAGGCCTGCTCCGTATGTTTTTAAAAATTTTCTTGATATTTTCCTTTTATCAGCTTGACTTCTTTCAGTCCCTGGAACAAATTTTGCCCTCTGGCTTTAGGTCTTTTCATATGCTGGTCACATGGTCTGAACAACCTCTATTTCCTTGGCCTGGCTATTGGTCAATTCTCCCTCAGTTCTAACTTGGAATCCCATTCTCTAGGGAGCTTTTCCTAGCCCTGGTCTGAGTGGCAAATCACCTTGCATTTTCATTACTACTTATTCCAATTTATTGTCATTGCCTATTAAATTGTCTTTCTTCCCCAGTAGATTGCAAACACCGTCACATTTCCAATATTCACAGCTGTTCAAAAACAGAATAGATTGTAAAAGGTATGAAACTCAAACATTAGGTAGGTGGCTGGATTTCATTTTATAGTTTGGTTGTCTTCTTTCCTGCTTTTCCTGGCCCATGTGTTCCAGCCAAACTATCTGATCTTTCTCAATACGTTTTGTGTTACCCTCCACGGTGACTTGGGTGAGATCTTTCTCTTTGCCTAAAAAAAGTCTTTCTCTGGTCTATACCTGTGAAAATTGTACATTCTATTTCAAGGCTCAATTCCAAAACTGTCTTCTCTATGAAGATACTCTATCGCCTGTGAGAAGAGATCTTTCTTTTCTCTGAATTTTCAAAATACTCTGGACTATTTTAAGTACTTACATATAATTTTCAATTGTAGTTATAGCTGTATTTCTGTAAAAGGATACCTAGAAGAGCATCATCTCTCCCTTCTTTCAGTTTCTGTAATACATTGTATCACTTTTATGGAACATATCATACTTTGCCTTATGTCACAGTTAGGCATATACAGGATATCTCTTCTATACTAGCTTTGAGAGTCTTGCATGTCTGTATGTTCTGCGATACCGTGGTGTGTGTGTGTGCGTGTGTGTGTGTGTGTGTATAAAAAGGACTCTGAAAATATAAAATACAATTGTTGAATGAATCAACAGATGGGTTTTTTTTTTCATCTTCTGTCTGTCCCCACGGGACTTCCTGATTCAAGTCAAAAGTCTTATTCTCTGGCTCCTACTTGTCAATGATACTTTCCTATTTCCTTTTTGTGCATTGCTTTTACAGTCTACATTCACATTTCCAATTGTCAAAATCCTTCCTCCTTGGCTCAAACACTGCTTCTCTGTGAAGGGTGCCTTAGTGCTTCCTGCCAGAAGGAATCTCAGCTGAGGCGCTTGATCATTAATTAGTGGGCCATAGAAATACCACAGAAAAAAATTAAATCATGGAGCAGCATGACCTGATAAGTAATTTAATAAGATCATCTAGTAAGATGTGTAGGTGGAATGTGAGCTAAAAAAGAGTGAAGCTTGGGAGACTTACTACAAGGCTTCCAGGTAGAGGCTAGCATGTGCTTAAACTTGTCTTGTAGCATTAGGGCTGGAAAAAGAGGACTGGGTACTAAAGCTTTATGCGAGTGGACTCAATAAGGGTTGGTTTTTCTAATGTTTTCATTAGAGGGACTCTAAGCAAGAGGGGAGAAGACCGGAAAGGTCACTAACACCACCATTAGCATAAATAAAGAATACAAGAGGGGCATGAGCAGGTGTGCTGGTATTTGAGCAGTCTCTTCTGTAGACGCTAATCTGGCAGAGTATTTTTCTGAATCTGTTTGTGTTTTCTAAGCTCCTACGATGCTTCATCTGTATTCATCTTTTGTGAGTTTTTATTTACCATTTGTAGTTTCTATATTACAAATATACGTAGCTACTGAGGACTAGTCGAATTTTATGGATCTCATAGTGTACAAAGCCTCTTACATCAGTAAGGAATATAGAAGGACCCTTTACCTCCATCTCGCCTTGATTCTGAAATAGCCCGTTGAGGTGGAAAGCACGTGGATTTCTGAGTTAGAGAGATGTGAGTTTGAATTCTGGTTTGCTCGCTTACTAATTGTGTGAACTCAACCAAATTACTTAACTTTCCAGAGTCTTACTTTTGTTTTAATCTGCTAAATTAGTATCAACAGTAGCAAACTGACAGTGTTATTACGAGACTCAAGTGAAACACCTACATAGTGCCTAGCACTGAGCCTGGCACCTGGTCAGCATGCCTTCCCTCCCGCGAGGACAAACATTGAAGCAGAAATTAGCAACTTGCTTGTTCAGATGAGAAGGGGTTAAACTTCCCTACATATGAAATAATTCTTATTGAGGATATATGCCATGTATTTTATTAATTGCAGTCCAGAAACACGTGCCTCTGCAAACTACTTTGAAAGTCTTACATTGTGTTAATATTTAGTGCAACAGGTGTACATAATTAGTGTGATGATTCTCTTTTATCAGATAGATTAGTTGTGTGTGTGTGTGTGTGTGTGTGTGTGTATGATTCATGGTTTATATTTTAAAAGCAAGGCTGTGAGGCAAGAGTACATAGCAAAGAATTATAATCTCAAATAATTGGGAAATCAGGTTTTAACAAAGTTATTTTAAATTTATAAAAACCCATACTACTTATTTCTTGTTTTATATTTGATATATGATTTTTTT
Source organism: Symphalangus syndactylus (assembly GCF_028878055.3). Lineage (NCBI taxonomy): Eukaryota > Metazoa > Chordata > Mammalia > Primates > Hylobatidae > Symphalangus > Symphalangus syndactylus. Next base: position 44,435,575 of record NC_072432.2, read on the forward strand.
TCTTAGAATTAGGATTGACCTCTGAAAAGCAAACCATGATTATGGCCTCAGTGTTGAAAGGTGGTTAGAGCCGGTAGACAAGATCCAGGACAAAATCTAAGTCATCTTTCTGATGGCATCTGCTTGGTGAAAGCTAACCTTTTAAAGTGTTAGTGGAATTGGTGTTGCAGGATTTGTGATGATGAGTATTTCAGACCTACCTCTCAGTCTTTTAGAGTACTCTTAACTGTGTTAGTGGATGCTTTCTGAACTCTCATGTTGAAACAGACTCGGAACTAAAAGCACACAATTACAGGCAAACAAACACAGTTCATTCCATGGTTCTTTCATTTGATTTGTAGTGTCGTTATTGGCTTGAACATAGCAGGTATTTTTAATGTTTGGGCTAATTTTAGTTTGTTCCTTTTCTAAGACAAGCCTGTGTTTAGAAACATTTATTTTGGATTTCTATTCAGGTACATCTGCCTGCTCCCTGGTTCTAGTGAGTCTAAATCACTAGAAGCCAAGGTCCTTAAGGACCTTGGAGACACTGGACCTATTTCAAGATAGCGATCTGAGTCACTGTCACCACATTGAAGGGCAGTTTGGTCAATTCTGAGTATTCACCATGTGGGAAACATGATAAATTCTATGTGGGATAAAGGGATGAGGCTTCTTCTGTACTATTTTGAAGAACCAGCAGAGAACTACTTTTAATACAATCCAAAGTCAATGGAAGGAAGAGTAATCTAACAATTAAAGTTTGAATGGTATGATAGGCCTCAGAAAACATTTGACTTGAGATTTTGTTCATTTGTCTGTAATGTATTATCCAGAGGGTGAAAGAAATCTTAACTGGAAGTCGAATGCAGTCAGACCTCTGGATCTGTGGGTTTCACATCTATGGATTCAACCAACCTCAGATTGAAAATATTCAGAAAAACACTCTGTACTAAACATGTACAGACATTTTTCTTGTCATTATTCCCTAAACTGTACAGTATAACAACTGTTTACACAGCATTTACATTGTATTAGATGTTAGAAATAATCTAGAGGTGATTTAAATTATACAGAATAATTTGCATATGTTATATGCATATATTATAAGCAAACACTATACCATTTTATATAAGGGTCTGGGCATCCTTGGATTCTGGTATCTGAGGGGGGTCCTGGAACCAACCCCCCACTGACACTGAGGGAACCAACCCCCCACTGACACTGAGGGACCAACTGCAAATAAAGAAATCAAAGCAGAGGTGCTGTAAGGGAAGCCCAGTGGGTCTCACCGCAGCCCCTCACTGCAGCCCAGCAGGCCTCACTGCAGCCCCTCACCGCAGCCCAGTGGGTCTCACCACAGCCCAGCAGGCCTCACCGCAGCCCAGTGGCATCCCCATAAATCTTGAGTAAAACCCTTGGGAATCTGGAGAGCACAGTTTAAAAATTATGGACTCTAGATGATCCCTCAGTTCCCCATCACTTGTTAAAAATTCATCATTCATGCTCCCAATGAAAGAAAACAAACGATTCTTAATTCTATCCTTTCTCCCCCTAAGCCCTTTAATTCAAGGAAAAAGTAAAATTAACAAACTAGATATTCTGACTTTGCCACTTTTTGGTAAAATTATATCCATCTTTCTGGCATCTGAATTTGAGAAATCGATCATCTTTGACTTGCTTTTCTCTTTTACACTCTATATTCAGTTAACCTTCAAGTTCTCTTGATTCTTCCTTCAGCACATATCTATGCTCTGTATCTTCTTTCTTTTCTAGACTACTTCAGAAGTTCAGCACATACCAAAATTATTGTCCAGCCCTTTTAATTGGCCTCTTTTTCTTCTTCATTTCATTTGATGAATCGCTACCAGTTTACTTTTTCTAAACTGCCCCTTTAAGAGCCTGTTTCTCCCTTGGTTGAAACTCTTCAGTGGTTTCCCCACTGCCACTGATGGAGGTTTTCACACATTCCATGGTTGTGAGCCTCTATGAGCACCAGCCCAGCTTCAGTACCTCTCTGTTGGTTCAAGGACCAGCAACTGGCACTTCCATACCACTTTCCTATTGCACCCTACTTGAAATGGTAGCAAATATTTAGGACCAAAGGAGGGTGGGAAGGTGTCGGCAGTTATGATTCCAAGACTGATTTATATCTGACTTTGTGATCAACCTGCTGGAACTAGTAAATGTCATTCTACTTTGTTCAAAACACTCCAGTGGTTTCCCAACTCATGCAGAATAAAAGCCCAAATTTTCAGTGTCCTACAAAGCCTTGTAATGTGAGTCATTTGTTACTTCTTCTTCTTTTTTTTTTTTTTTTTTTGAGACGGAGTCTTTCTCTGTCCCCCAGGCTGGAGTGCAGTGGCGCGATCTCGGCTCACTGCAAGCTCCGCCTCCCGGGTTCACGCCATTCTCCTGCCTCAGCCTCCCGAGTAGCTGGGACTACAGGCGCCCGCCAACACGCCCAGCTAATTTTTTGTATTTTTAGTAGAGACGGGGTTTCACCGTGTTAGCCAGGATGGTCTCGATCTCCTAACCTCGTGATCCGCCCGCCTCGGCCTCCCAAAGTGCTGGGATTACAGGCTTGAGCCACCGCGCCCGGCCATTTGTTACTTCTTAGCGCCCTTCTCGTATCACCCATTCCAATCCAGCTGAATTGATCATCTCGCTATTCTTTAGACATGCCCAGGACATTCTCACCTCAGAGCCTTCGTACTGGCTGTTCCCAAAGACTGGAATGCCTTTTCCCCAGACAGCAACATGGCTAACTCCCTCACTCCATTTAAAGCTTCATTCAAATGCCAGCTAATCAGTCAGGCCTCCTTTGACCACCTTACTTAAAATAGCAGATCCCCACTTCTGCTCTGGCCTTCCTGCTCCTTGTTCTTCTTTTGCTTTGTTTTCCTCTACAGCACTTACCACCTTCCAATAGACTAATCCTTCACTTACTTACTTTCTGGCTTATTATCTGTCTGCCTCAGTTAACTGTGAACTCCATGAGGGCACGAATTTCTGTCTTGCTTACCGGTGTATCCCCAACACACAGAATAGTGTCTTGCACACAGCAGGACCTGGGTAAACATATGTTGAATACGTGAATAAACAGGATGTAGTGTTCTCTCTTGAGCTCAGCCTCCAGGCATCCCGCAATCTCACCCACGCTTTGCCTTTTGCTGCTCTCTGACACAAAGCCCATATTCCAGACATCGTGGTCTACTGTGCCTCTGAACATTCTTCCCAACGCTTGTCCTATGGTTGCACTGTAACCTCTGGTACAAAAGCATCCTTCTGACCTTTCCACATTCTTGGTGATTAGGCTAATTTTCCACTTGTTCCATGAAACCATTCCAAACCATGCAGCCTATGTTATTCTTTTCCTCTTTTCATATTTTTTCTATACCACTAATTTGACAAATATACTCTGCAACATGGTGTAATTTATATTCATGTCTTCTGATGTTATTTATACGATGAGTTTTTACTTCACTTTTCAAATGTTTATATTTTATTTCTCCAACTTTGGAAGCTCTCTCAGGAGAAGCTGAGTGGCAGAGCTGCTCACAGGAAGAATTTCAGCCCAGTCACCCCCTCTCCCCGGCCACCATGAGGAAATGAGGGGATCAAAGCTTCAGTACACCGGAAGCACAGCTGGCCCAGGCACTTGCCTTGGTACATGAGTTAGGAGAACTCTGCCCTAGAGTACTGTGCTAATAGTAGGTGCTCAGAAAGTATTTGTTGGTGGACTGATTGATCTTATGTGATTGTATTTTTCCCAATATTCTCCCTGAAGCCTTGCTAAAGTTTCTGTATAGGTACTAAACTCATTAAAAAAAAAAAGGGAAAGAGACACAAAATGATGATTATGAAGTAGGAATCTAAAACTTCATTTAATGATGATGAGAGAGACCTAATTAAAAATATTCATGATTGGTGATTGAGCCATTGGACACATCAAAAACTTTGGAGGCTGTACATGTGAGACGGGTTTTCATACATATGGTACTCAGTTTATGGTCATTTTTACTATGATCTTTCCATAGAGAAATCTGAGTGAGTGAGAAATAAGTTTAAAAATGTTTAGTCATGCAGAATTACAATCTGAGAGTCCCAATTATGTGTATAGATTGCTGCAATTATGTGTATACTGTCTCAATTATGTGTATATATTGCTTATTTTTAATTTTAACTCCTAATATGTTGATTTGAAAAGAATTGTACTCATTAAAAAACATCATGTGTGAATAGAGTTTTGTATTACATACCTCATGTCAACTATGTCAATCAGGTATGTTCAAAGCGTTTTTAAAAAACAGTGTCTAGAGAAGTACTTGAGCATGTTAATTATTCAGTTACTATTTCTAGCACTAAAGAGTCAAATGATATAAGACTGGGCGTGGTGGCTCACGCTTGTAATCTCAGCACTTTGGGAGACTGAGACGGGCAGATCATGTGAGGTCCGGGGTTCAAGACCAGCCTGCCCAACATGGTGAAACCCCGTCTCTATTAAAAATACCAAAAATCAGCTGAGCGTGGTGGCACATGCCTGTAGTCCTAGCTACTTGGGAGGCTGAGGCACGAGAATTGCCTGAGCCTAGGAGGCGAAGGTTCCAGGGAACCGAGATCGTACCACTGCATTCCAGCCTGGGCGACAGAGTGAGGCTCTGTCTCAAAAAAAAAAAAAAAAAAAAAGCCAAATGAGATAAGCTGAACATATGGAACTTCTATTTTTCAGCTTAATTTTAGTGTGCTTTTATTTCTAGCAATAAATCTTATAGACAACTTTTGTAAACAGATATTAATAGACGGTTAGCATTTAATTTTAAAGTCAACCTAATTTTGGAAAGGCATTAAATATTAACTATCAGATACTTTTTTACATAGTATGAAATAGATACCGATACCTTGCCTCCAGGAAATAGCTGTAATCCTGAAAGCTTTAGATAACTTCAATTTTTGCAAATTGAATCTTATTTTATTACATATCAGAAGAACTAATTCTTAAAGGCCTCCTACTATGAATCTTTTGTGTAGCGAATATGCAAGCTGTATTTATTTTTCAAATTCAGGAAGTTATGGGTTATCTTTGCATATATGTATCTATGTGTGTTTAAAAAATAATACTGATGTCCAATTTTTAAAAATTAAAAACAGCCACTTAAGTAGGCTACTTAATTCCTAAACTTTTTCAGTAGCAGCAATTTAATAATAAAATATAACAACTTAAAGTTTGCCTTCTACTCATATTTCAAATCTTGTAACTGGCAAAATATTTGTTAAAAGCAATGTTTGTCATCCCTTCTCTGGTTCTGACACTGTATCATTCTTTGTTTTTGTGACATATGTTTCTCCTTGTAAAGCAACTGTTAGGAAAGCTTAATTAGTTTTTAATTAATGAGAATTAATGTGCTGAAAATTTTGTGAGTTTTCAACCACATCATGAATAGTTCGAGACTATTGAAATGTGTTGCTTACCCCAAGGTAGGAATGTATGGGGTTTCTCCAAAAGAAAACCGGGTCCTCCTTCCTCATGAAGACTAGACAAGCTATGTCTATACTATGAGGTGGGTAATATGTTCAAATAGCACAGCTAGTTTCTCTTCTTCATTCTGAAGAAATTCTAGGAACTATGATACAAAATTAGTCAAAAGATGTCACTGAGTCCTAAATTGTAGCAAGTCAAGATAGAGCCCTTAGGTATGAAAAAAATTCTCAAATTTGAATGATTTTTGTTTTTTCATCAATGTTACATGGAAACAAAGCAAATGAATACTATTGAAAAAACAGGAATTTGAAAAATTCAGGTGAAGAAATGAGAGCTAGTTCCTTGATCTGTTTCTATCCCAGTAGTAGGCTGAATCATTATATGCTTTAACTGTTCCATGCCTCTGTGCAGCTCTATAAAATGAAGCAAAACCATGAGGTTTCTAGTCTCCTGGAGGTATGTGTGGGTTGGAGGCTATCATCATGGTGGGCAGCCTGAAGGATACTTTACATTCACTGGGTTTGTGGGCCACACTGCCTCCTGTGTCTTAGATGACAGGAAAGGTAGACGGAGTTTTAGTTGCAGTATGAAAAAGAGCCTGAATAAGATTTACTATGTTTTGTCCTGTTGAGGCAAGTTGAAACATTGCAGAGCTTGAACTATCATGACTCATTAGATTTGCAGGGATAGAAAAGGAGTTGTTATGGTCTACATTATGCTGATGAGGACGCCTAAGTGTAGGAGTCAGTCTCTGAATGGTATGCAGGTATCAATAAGCATGAAGGGTTAGATAGTAATTTTCTGTGACTTACAGGAATTTTCACATTTTTGAAAATTTGACTTCAGGATCTGGCATGTTGGTACATTTCCAAGTCTTCTCTGAGGAGGTGGTCTGAACCAAGAAGACAGTTTCAATTGGTGCTTGAGAGCTACTAAGATGAATTGCTCCATTCAGTCACCCAACCAAGAAGACTGTACTGGTTTGGGGTGACTCATTCTGTAACGTGGCCTCCATATCCTGCATGTTGATGTGGAGCCAGGAAAGAGATGAGTGTTGGAACACACCCAGACCCATTTCTAAACATTCATTTCTGCCATGCCCAGCTGCTTAGCACAGTGGCTTTCAAAATAATAGGTTCTCTGTTAACACTAGTAGAATTGAATTACATCTATCAAATCTTCTATAAATTATAGCTTTATTCTCTGAATTTTCAGTGTCAGATAAGTAACTTCTAGCTAGGGAAGCTCACATATGCTGCCTTATAAGAGGGTGTCTTCTAAAATATTTGTTGACAGAGTGTCTACCAAATTTCATTGAACTGATAATTATGGCCATAGTTGTTAATCATTTATTAATATTTGGTCATGAGGGTTGGCTATAAGATTTGTTTTTTGAAAGAAAATTACTCTGGAAGGAAGCCAAATTTTAGTGAGTCCATTGTACTTTATCAGTCATCATGACATTTATATTTAAGGATAAAACCTATGTTTACCAGCACATAATCTCTTCTCTGCATGATTTACTATATTCATAATCTAGAATGCGTTTCACCATTGGGAAATTCTGATTATAAAATAGTAATAACTTGTTATTCAATTGTGTGTCTTAGAAGTATCATGCAGGGTAAATGGATCTTCCCATTTTTTATTTAAATTGATGAAGCAAAGTACCATTCGGTAAAGTCTATTTTAAAAAAGTATTTATTCAGTTGACAGCCAATCCCAAACTAAAAGAGGTGAAAAATAACTTGATCATGAACATGACGAATTGCCTGTAGTTTAATGGTATGAGGAAGAAGGCAGTCTTACAACTTTAAGTACGTATGATTAAACCAAAACCTGTGCATAAGTTCGGATGTGGTACAGTGATACCAGATATCTTAATGATTTACCAGTGGGGTAAATTGGACATTTGAATAGAATAAAAGTACTTGGATATAAGGTATTTTGTCTTGTAGTGAAATAGCCAGGTTGGTCTAAGTGTTGCAAACCAGGACAAACAGTGGGCCAAAAAACCAAGCATAGACAGAAACAGGAACTGACCTTAGTTTTGCCACTAGCTACGGCCCTGGGTAAATAACCTGAGGTACTCACTTTCCCATGTGTAAAAGTGGAATCAGATGATCTATGTGTCCCAAACAAGGAAGGAAGGATCCTAGAGATTTGTAGCCTAGGCTTGGTGAGAGGAGAAGGTGGAGCCTATATTTACAATCCATGAGGACCTATGTTGGTGTGATTGAAGGGTGGCAGAGTTTTAAAAAAGAAGACCCAGTTTACATTTTAGGTTGTCAAACATTTGGGCATATCACAGCATCTTAGCATCTTATTTTCCCTGATTTGTAAAATGAGGTCAATAGTCTAGATCTCTAAAGTTCCTCTTAGTTCCAATATTCAAAGAATTATTCTGGATGGAACTTTAGAACAATAGAGAACTATTTTTTTTTTACTGAATTATGTTTTCAAAATACATTTTCAGATACATATTCCTTAGGTGTGTTAAATGCTGGAAGAATTAAATATTATTGTTCAAATGCAGGAAAACTATTAGAAATAATCTTAGAGGCTAAATTCCCAGATTAATAGGTTCAGCATGACAAATAGTTCTCTAGCAAAAGTAATTTTTAAGAAATAAATCCTAAGTTCAGTTATTACCCTTAATTTTCTTGTCTTTCTTATTTTTTTTGATGTAACACCCCCTCATCCTGATGTTATCATAATGGTTGCATTGCTTACATGAAACAGGATAAATCTTTCCCAAAAAAGTGCTCACAGAGATATCCACAGAGAAAAACAAATATATTATTGGTTCAAATAGTCTCAAATAGCAGAAAGGCAGTCTCTCATTGATTTAAGACATCACTTAGTAATGTTTTAGAGAGCCATTCATTTTGGCATAGTTCTGCCAGTGAAACTTAATGTGATTTATGCTTTAATTAACTCAGGATAAATTTTTAGAAAAATTTAGTTCAATCTGTGAGAGAGTAAACATTTTCAAATCTTACAGTTAAGACTTCAATAGTATGAGAGCAAGTTTAGAAAACATTTTTATTAGACAAATTATTTAGACAAATTATACACAGAAAGCTCTGTCACTCATAACTGAGGCTTTCAAAAATGTTTTGTGTGTTTGTATAATAGGCGATACATCAAAATAAGCCTATTTTAAATATTGTACATGGTTAACAGTTTGTTGATAGCTAAAATCACTGCAACATCTGGTATGTCCCTATATAGCTTGTTGTAAAGATTTTTTTGTTTTAAAATGAGAGTTGTAAATGAGATCATGAATGTTACAAGGGAAAACAAGTTGTGCATGCACTTATTTACTTGTTACCCTGGAAACAAAATGGTTTTTGCATGATAAGAAATTTTTCTGCCTTACACAGTAGACAATATTTGAAGATTTAGTACAAAACAGTGACAATACAAGATGCTCCCCAGAACAGAATTAGCATCAAAATATAATATATCTTAAGAATATACCTTTTAATTTCTCCTAAAGCAAATCACATAGGTTGATTCCTATATCAATCCTAGCCACAGAATGAGTTAGATTAAAGTAAATGTATGGCTGCGTAAAAACACAGAATAAGTTCTTGCTTCCTACTTACCACATTTTAATTTAAGGATTACAAACAAGGTTCATTCTACGTTTCTAACAAGTAAGAATGCTACTTTAAAAGGGTTGTGCACAAAGAGGCACTGTTTTTGCTGTCATCCTTCTATATACTTGGCACTAATGTAAAAAATACATAACTCCTCCAAATAGAACTAAATAAAAAAGGGGGTTGAGTTGAGAGCCCATTATGGTTATTATGTTTTCTTCTTTAGGATAATAAATGACAGTAATTTAAGGCCACATCAATAGTTCTTAAGGGCTCCCACCCCTCCCCAAATATCATTATTGTATTGATTGACTTGCTGCTTTGGAAGAGGATTTTTAACCTTCAATGATCTATGTTTCAACTCTTCTAGAGCTCTATGTGCTGCTGTGGATGTGGTTCAGCTAATAGCATTTTTCATTTAGATAATTAATTAAAAGTAAAATTATCAAGGTTAGCTTTATACACTGCTGAATAACAAATGCAAAACCTATTCAAATGAGTTACATCTAGGAACAAATATTAAATTGCCCTGGATGTTTTAATAACAAAAGTATAAAATATTTTCTGTTGGCAAACAATGCGAGTCAGAATAACATTAAAGCAACCTGCCTTTTCTAACTGAAAAGAACCCCTGCACTATACATAGTTCCTGTATACAATACTTTTGTTCAAACTAAAGCTTTATTAAATGAATTGCAATAGCAATGGCTGCCTTTTTATATATATACACATTATATAGGTGCATATATATGTATATATATGAAATACTAATTTATTTAACACAATAGAGGCTTCTGCCATATGATAAAGTTTACTGTACATAAGAAAAAACTTCTAATACTGTACAATCACATAAAGGTCATATGCACTGTTGCAGTGCAAGAGTAGTTTTAACTGTAGTCTTGACTGGCATATTAATGGCTTTTTTGTAATCCTACAAAATTGCATTCTCATCTTATGTGGCCTGAATGGTCTTAAAATTGTTTTATAAACACTGCAGGGGTTGCCTTTGGTCCACAGTTAAAGGACACTCAACAGCAGTGGAGCATTGTATGGATGCAGCAGAAGAATGTAAAAAGACTGAAGTTATTGCAATTGTATTTCTAAAAATAGAGAAATGTTACAGAAGAGGCCTTTATGTAAAATTAATCCTGCATATACTTTTAGTATACTCAGTGCACATTTCCTATACTTGATGTACAGTATATGAAAAGCAGACTAATAGGATCCTAGTACACTACCTTCTTGGGGAACAAGTTGAGTAATGATAAAAAGTGGAGGAAAATGTACAGGAAGGGAGGGGGAAAGAGAGAAAATAATACAGGAGAGAGGAGAGGGAGAAGGTGGGAGGAAAAAACTAGAATTGTTACTAATAATCGTGATCTTTTTTTTTTAACGTTACATCCATGTTAGTCCCACAATATTACAGTTGCTCCTTGCAAAGGGAGTCCTAAAAAAGAAACAGTGAAGAGATTTGTTTGATGCTCATATGGAGGTGCCTCGGTCTGGATCATTACCCAGATTGAGCCCCAGGGTAGGAGTTGGTTGATAAGGAATAGATGACATTGTTTTTATAGGACTCCTGAAAAAGCCCCCATTAGGTGCCCTGTGCCTAAAAGGGCCAGTTCGGTGCTCAGGCACGTTGCCAAAAGTGAAACCAGAAGCAGCTTTAGCTGACAGTGTGCGGCTAAGAGTCTGGATCTGCTCTGGGATAAAGGTTGTTGTGGTAATATGAGTGTTCCTGAAATCACTGATTTGCTCCAGTGCTTGTCGTGTTGGCAAAGTGTCAATGTCCAGAGGGGTCAAATCAATTGACGAGGTGGAAAACTGTTTATGGGGGCTGTCGTCATCTGTGCACAAGCTATTTACACGTCTATGGAGGTGCTCCAGGTCAATTTCCTTGTCATCCTGGAGATGAAGAAAAAGAAAATAAGGTTCTCATCAGTACTAGCTTTGATGGTTAAAAAAAAAAAAAGTAGTTCAGCAAACATGTAATTAACTGAACTTTGGGGTTTATTCATTTAACAAATATTTATTGAGCACCTAGAATGAGCCAGGCACTGTGCTAGGTTCTGGGGGGTTCCAATTCTGAGATAAGATTATCTACAATAAATATTTTTCTTGCAGTAAAGGTTTTAAGGTGATCATATGCCACATGCAACTACAAAGATATGGAAGCAGTCGATGGGTGATTGCCATTCTATAAAAGACCCAGCAAAATTGTACCAATAGAAAGTATGGTTTTGGCAACTCTACCCCCCACCTTTTCTTTATACATGCTTCCTCCCTTTTCAGGGTGTCTCATTCCAAGTTAAATTTTTGTTCCTTTCAACCACTTACTCCTAACCTTAAGTTTCCATTCTTGAAAAAAAAATGATATAGTAAGCTATTTCATACTAAAGCGTTAGTGACTGTTAAAGTGTTATTTCTTGTAAGCCAAGCATATGTGAGATTGTTTAGAGAGAGCAATACTCAACACAAAATAATTTCTAATTGAGGGATTTTATGCACTTAAGGTATCTAGCACCTGAATCAGTCAATATTGTGAGGTCAGTGAGATATTTAGGGACCCCTTCAAGTCAGGGCACGTGAGTGATAGCTTTAGTTTAGGGCCACCTTTATGCTAACTGACCTCAAAACCAAAGACGCTTTAAGCTATGCTAATGGCGTCTTGGTAAGAAGGCAGTTAATAAACAAAAACATAAGTAAAATCTCAGATTTTTGGAATTGAAACCAATTTATAAGTTCCTTATGTTTTTCACTAAAAGTGAGTATTAAAGCCCAATATTTGAGAAATAAAACTGGAAGGAAATAAAATTATTCTTGTTATTAGTCTTGTTTATAGTCAAACTCAATAAATTAAATTTATGAGAATTTAAGATATCTATTAATCATAAGAGGAGAAAATATTTTTTCATAGGATCTGGATTAGTTGTCACAAGTTAGAATGGAGTATGTATTTTTTTCATTGTGCTATTATAGTGTTCCTCAGTGAAAAACATTTTGATGTGCATCACTGTTTTTCCTTCTCCCTTCTCATTTCAAAATTCAATAAAAAATATCCATTAATGTAATATTATCACTGAGACTTTAGAGGATTGAGACATATAATTTTATGGTTTCCACAGCAACTGTAATGTAGTCATCCATGAACAGATATAATAATGCAAAATTTTAATATCATATATAGTAATTCAAAATATAAGGAGTTTGGGGAGTCCTTACTTTCCAGATTTTTAAAAATATGAAGTCTCAGCTATAATGTTGCATTAATGTGGTCTTTTGCATTGAATCAATGTCAACAGAGATACCAGAAGCTTATTCCACAAAGAAAACGCTACAATAAGACTTGATTAATTTATAATTCATTCTTCACGTATTTAGAATGTATGCTCATTCACACAGGTAGGAAGCTAAAGTTCATCTTTGCTAAAGCCAAGCTTTTCCTTATAAATGATGCTGATCAATTTTGCATATAAGGTGATAAGAAGGAATTCTTACACTACTTTTGAAATCACCCTGTTTGAAAAAATACATTAACATGCAACAATTCATATGCAAATGAGAAGCCGTATTTATTGTGCATTAAAGCAGATCCTTTCAGGAGTTGCCTCAGGCATCAGTTAGTCAGCCAAGTTCTAGTTATAGAAACTTTAAAACTTTCTTTGAAGCTATCCATCAAATAAAATCGTTTAGCAAATTCAGATTGGTTTTTGTTTCAATTTGTGAAACTTTAGTGAATGTGACTTCATTAGTTAAAACATTTTCACTCCTTTGGGCCAATGGAAATGAGATAAATTAATCAAGATTTAACTTCAGATTTTCTTTAATTTATAAGTCTCATACTTCATGATGAAAACAACGCTCAGGCCACTATAAAAGACATATGTGTAATTCTGTAATTATTCTTTCACATATCGAGATAAAATTTAATATGGCCCTGAAGTTAAGCTGACTCCAGAGTAAAGGAGAAAAATTGAAATTTGGATGTTTTCATGATGTGGATTTTGGATTTGATAAGCTTGGGGCCATCGACAAGCTTCTATAGATCTACATGAGTAGAGACGGAGGCAGTCACTAGTGGTGAAGAGAAAATTCTGATCATTTTTATTACAGTATTGTATTTTTGGGGGGCTAGTCTTAGAGATATGAAGAATTTACTTGCAAGTTAAACAACTAAGTGAAACAAAATGTTAAGTATCTCTGTGAACTGGTCAAAGGAATCATGGCCTTTAAAAATCATTGAATTAAAATATTTTCTGAGATTTGAGAGAATTTCAAAGCCCATTATGGTATATGAAATTCTAAGTCTTTCAAACACTACAGTCTCCTCTTCATTGATCTGTGGATATCCTAAAATGGAAATCGATATTGATCTTACCAATTTTTATATTTTACAACTTTACTGTTAATCTTCAAAGAATGAAGAAACAAGGACCACCCCCAACCCATTATCCTCCCTGGGATCGTCCTCCCTGGAAATACAGCCTGCTTGTTGATTCAATTTAGAGCCAAATCTCTCAATCAAGTACCTCTTTTGATGGAACCCGGGAGCCTTTCCTCTTGTTCCACCACGTCTCCAGCATGGCTATGAAGCAGGAGAGGACAATTCCAGCAGCCAGGATACAAAAGACCCCTGCAAAGCTCTTTATGTCCAGGGCGCCTCCTTTCTGCTTTGTGTCCACTGAGGAGTACAGGTCACACTGGCCATTCTTAGGCCACCATTTGTGCTTCAGGATTTCCATGTCACCATTCTGCTGAAGCTCCAGGATCCTTGGGATAAAGAACATAAGCCTGTGTTATTACAGACATAGTCATCGCCCTGGTTCACAACACATCCATTTATAATCCCACCTCTGTAGGATGGTGGCTGTCAAGGGGAAATGAATATGTAGATCTGCTTGTAGATGGAATGCTAGGACACAGAAAGTCATCATTGCTTTGATTCTACAGACAGCATTGCACCACACTGCTTTCCTCTCTCTCTTCACCCATCCCGCCCTCCCATCTTCCTCTCTCCTTTTCTTCCAATTCTTCTTCTTCTGGTTTCACCCTATAATTCTAAATATTTTCCTCCTGGTTTGCTGCAGTGTGTTTTTACAATCATATTTCAGAGGCACTGTTTTTATATGCTTTCAAGTTGTTGCAGTTCTGTGTCCCTTTTCTACATTCAGAATGATACTCTGGATCTTAATGCTTTTATGAAGAACGTTTTGCTGCTTAGAGCAAGATGCTGGCATAATGTCACCCAGCATATGCTACACACAAAGAAATTCAATTAAGAAGACCTATTATTTAACACAGTGTGAGAGAAAGCCTTGGGACAAGTTTCAAGTTGATAAAATACATCTTTTTTGGTTTTTCGCACAACTGATCTAGTTTCCCTTTTAATGCCAAAGGGGAAGTAATCTTACCTTAGAAAACAAGAAGAAAAGCTGACCAGAGGCTTTCAGAAGTAGTTAAATTCAAATAGGAAAAACCCTCTTCTTTTTCTGCTGCTGCTTCTTTTTCCCCTCCCCAGAGTCTGAGGGTAGCTGCAGACTGCAGCTTTTTAAAGTGTGTTTTTCATAGAGGAATTATTCTCAATTCCCAGTGCTTCTTAGGCTCTACCTGAGGCCAGCCTAGATGTGGCCCTCCTCCAGCTATGCCCTTTTTCACAGGGCAAGGAAGATCATACCAAGGCTGTGTGCCCATACAGAGTGTGCATCGTCCTCTGGGTTCCCTGGAATTTCCTGGCCAAACAGCTTAGTGCTCTTCCAGGGCCTGCCAGGCCTATTCCCAGGGTTGTCCTCCTGGCAGAAGATCTTACAGCCACGGGTGCACCATAGCTCTATAGCGTGGAGTTTGTAGAGAGTGTGGACAGAGCTCAGATGAGTGAGCTCAGGTGTATACAGCCTTGTGTAGGAGACACTTCAGTGTGCAAGATGGAGCTGCAGGTGGAAAGAAAGGGCCCCAGAGCCCTGTGCTCCTGGGTCAGTGCAGACCTCCTGGCTAGTCACACAGAAACTTGAACCTGGCCTCCTAGGGGTCATGAAGGTATATTTGTCCAGATAAGAACATAGAATATATTATATCAAACAGGTTTTAGTTAAATGCATAATTTTTACATAATTAGACTTGGGGTATGTGAACCTATATTTGTACTCTTGCCCAAGGTCTTGGATTATTTGGGATGCGACTGCTTAAAATTTAAAAGAGTTCGGAGAATGGAGTTTCAGTGACCTTTTTACCTGTTTCATGTCATCCACATGGCTAGAAGAACAAGCAACACGATAAAGGGAAGAAGATTTTGTGCATTGGAAGTTGGGTCAGTGTTTAATCTGAGGTAAACTAGAGTGAGACCAGTCCTTGAGGCTCTGGTAGAGGGTTGGTCTCAGGTCCCTGTCATCTCTCCCAAACGTTCCCACAGCCTCAGCTCTGGTGCCTCGTGCCGGCACTCCAGGACTGAGACTGTACTGAAACCTCCCCCACAACCTGGACCTTTTCTGCTTGCTTCCTATGAAATGTATCTGTCTAGAGTGCTGCTCTAGAAGAGCAATTAATTTGATTAATTGAATTTACTAAAATGATTATGAATATTAATGGGTTATATGTCACCCTTATTCCAGCTTCCATTCCAGAAAAAGCCATTTGCATTTCCAGAATTTCCAAAAGTGCGTTTCATAGCAAACCGATACCTACAAGGCCTCTGTGTGATTATTAATTCTGAGAAACACACTCTTGGGAATTACAAAGATGTCAGCCTATTGAAGACTCTCAGAAGACCAGCAGAAAAGAAAACTGCATGATTTTGTTTAACTGAGCATTTCCCAAACTTATGACCTTCATTCCCCTTCTCTCATTTTGCTCTCCAACTAACAGGTTTAAGAAATATACATGGGAAATAATCTCTTGATCCAAAGAAGCAACTACTTGTAGAAATTTCCAGCACTGTGTTAGGCAACACACAAAGATGTAATCATGGTATCAAAATTACTTTCCTGGCCTCTTCATGAATATCATTTAAGTGATGTTGGTATTGCTAGTCGATAGGTATAAAGCTTCAGTTATGCAAGAGGGAAAAGTTCTTGAAGACTACTGCACAACACTGTACCTACAGTCAACAATACTGTATTGTACGTTAAAAATTTTAATAGAATAGCACCCATGTTAAGCATTATTACCATAATAAAAAAAATAATGGCACATCCCTTAGGTATTTGCCCACCTAAAGGCTCTAGGTAGTCAGAGCACCACTGATTACCTTGGAGAAAAAATTTAGTCATCTTTGAACAAATAATTCTTTTTAAATTTGAGTTTATAAGTACTTGCAGATATAAAAGGCAACTACAGCAACATTTGCTTAATGAGAATACATCTGGGCACAAAATGAGATCCTGTTTCCCTGCTCTCCTATTTGCATCACGCCATATTGGTCAGTAGCCAAGTGATATGATTTGGCTCTGTGTCCCCACACAAATCTCACCTTGTAATAATCTCCACGTGTCAAGTGCAGGACCAGGTGGAGATAATTGAATCATGGGGGTGGTTCCCCTCATGCCGTTCTTGTGATAGTGAGTGAGTCTCACGAGATCTGATGGTTTCATAAAGGGCTTCCCCTTTGCTCAGCACCCATTCTCTCTCTTGCTGCCTTGTGAAGAAGTGCCTTCCACCATGATTGTAAGTTTCCTGAGGCCTCCCCAGCCATGGGGAACTGTGAGCCAATTAAACTTCTGTCTTTATAAACTACCCAGTCTTGGGTATTTCTTCACAGCAGTGCGAGAACAAACTAATACACTGTAAAAGTGTAAGAATTTTCCTTCATGGCACTTATCATCATTTATAATTACTTGATTAGTCTGTTCCATTTTTGAGAGTGTGTACTCATCATCCTCCATATTGCCTACTACAGAGCAGGTGCATATTTATTGATGGAATATACTCAACACAGTTTTTGGTAAATGAATCCTAAACTCTGATCTCAGATCCTAGTCTTTTTTCTTACGATTGATGCTGTTTTCTAATTTATTCCATTCCTGTTTTATTCATCTATCCATTTAATAAACAGTTGAAGAACGACTTCATTCCAGATATTTCCTTGGGTACAAAATTTATTCTAAACCATGACTGCACATTCCACCAGAGTGGCTTGAGTGACACTGTGAAGCTATTTTTTTAATGCCCTCAATTCATGTTCATTCATTCCTTCCTTCATTCAGGAACTTAATTACTGCCTACACTTTCTTCTCAGTGGTATTTGGGGCCCTTGCATTTCATTTATTTAATTTTGTCTCCTTATTCTTTCTAAACTTGGAAAATATTATGACTTTAGAAATAATTATTGAAATATATATATATGCCTCATATATATATTATACTTCACCTATTTAAATTCTAAAAGGAATTAAAAGCCTTAAACCAAAAAGAAAATCATTTAATTGCAGAATTTTTAGGTTCAGCCAGCTGAGCGATAGGAGATCACCGAGGGGAAAGAAGGAAGCACCCTCTCTAGGTGCTTCAAGTACCAATATGCCACAAAAATCTCTTTGTATGGTTTATTTTATGCTCACGGCAGCACAAGTGGCTAGGGCATTGCAGGGAGATTTCATCTTTGGGGATGTACAGAGAAATTGGACCATCTGACCCCTCAGTACAACAGATTCCAGGAATACAGGCTGGCATGGGCTACAAGTGTTGGAAGGGAATGAAAGTGTTCTCTAAGTCCAGAGTTCTGTCATAACACTTTGCTACAAAATCTAGTGCTCTTGGAAATTCCATCAGAATGGTCTCACCATGGCCTCCTTTTTATGATTTAACAAAAATCCAATTTAAAGATTACATAAAGCAAGTGTGGTAAAATATAATGCACTGCCTGGAAGATGAACAGGATGAATTCTTATAATAAACAAAGAGATATGTTCTCTTCAATCTTCCCAAAGCACTGGCCCTTTTAAATTGAACTTGAAAAATCACCTAAAGGAGAATTGTACCTTGTAATTATAAGCAACAATAATGTGTATGTATATGTGTGTGCATGTGTGCCTGTGTGTGTGTGTGTGTGCATATGTATGACAATGCAAAAACTGAGTTGCAAAACTCTTAATAAATACAAGACAAACTTTTGAGTTTATGGAATAATAATGTACTGTTTGGTGTGCAATTTCCACAAGATGGCAGTATTTGCTCACAGAGAGCAAAGAGTTACTGTGGTTATCGTTAATCTATGGGATTGAAGTGCTGAAGTATAGACTTTGTGGGGCTGTAAATACTTAAACTATAAGAAATAAGTTTAGCTATTAGACTGTGATGAACTAATGGCTAAAATCTCTTTTTGGAGTATAGTCAGAAAAATTCCTGCTATTTTTATCCCATGGTGATGCATAACAACACTTACTTTTGAGGGTTATTGTGGTGTGAATTAATGAGACCACACATGACGGTCTCAATGAACAAGATGCATGAAAAGCTCATTACTTGGCACGTGGAAGGCTACTGCAACTCTAAAGCTAGACTTATTATTGTCACATGTATCACTATTGTTCTTTCTTTGGACCTGTTCCGGTACATACTTCTTAATGGAGAATTACATGCCCATGTGATCAATGAATGATTGATTCGCTGACAAGGACATCTCATTTCCCTTTTTTCATCCAAAATATTAAAACATTTGTGATCCCATTGAACAGAAAAATTTTAGAAGTCCATAAAACTTAATTGCAATTTGAAAATGGCAGATAGATAATCCTGCATGCACTGAATTCTTTATTGGTATAAATGAGCAAATTTCAGGGGAAGGGAGTGGAGGAATCAAAAGATCCTCCTTTCATATTAAAATTAAAGAAATCCAACAGGTTTAGGCATTCATCTTGAAGAGCCTTTTACTTACTTTGAAGATAATAGCCTCATTTGTGTTTGACACTCACACTAATTTTTGATCCCTTACCATTTTTAATCGCTACTCTAGGAAATGATTTTCAAATTAATTTATTTGTTACAAAACAGGTTGCTGAAAGTTGGTTGCAAATTTCTAATCCCACATAGGTCACTCTGATTTTGTCCTTAAATACCATAGCTGTCAATAAGTTCCTCTCAAACTTTTCTGAAATCATGGCCCATAGGTGAATTCCTACTGAACCAAACTAAAAAAGTTACTGGTTACTGGTTATCCAAGAAAAATGACACCTGCCTTTTTAGTCATTTCTACTAGGAAATTAGAATGGAAAATGTTGCAGACATTATTTCTTCCCTGTCTGTTTCTCCTCCCCAATTTTATAGATGAAGACGCTAAGTAATCTAGCATAATGATTCCTTAGATTTTTCACATGGAACACACAATCTCACTGCTGTACAGTTTAAATGACTTTTTAAGTGGCTCACACAGATAGTAAATAGTTGAGTTGGGCTTAGAACTCAGGTCTGCCTTCCAGCACATTTCTCTCCATTATCTCACACAGCTTCTAACATGTAAGTATGCAGAGAAAAGCTATCTTCTTTAGTTTCAGAGATTTCTTAAACCCTGAGTAAACCCCTCATCAATATGTTTCCTGTAAACCAAACAATATAATTATAGTGTGATAGCAAATTTATTCATGCTACAATTTGGGTATGCAAAGAAAATGTAGCTTTTCTCTATAACTTAATTGATCTTACTCAGGAGGTCTGTGCCTACTGAGCGGTGGGAAAAAAACTAAATTTAGCCCAATATGATTTAAAATTTAATCTCATCTAACAATTTAACATGTCTCTAGCTTTAGCTCAATCTACTTGAGAGAATTACTCAATTCTTCCCATTTCTTCTCTTTTCCCTTACTCTTTTTTCAAGATGGCATCAAGATTTACGGAGGACAGCATTATATCCCTGAAATTGGGGATTTAGGGGAAAGGTGGCCGGTCTGTTGCAGGTCCTTGAATTCGCCTTGGCAGCTCTCCTTTGAGGTGGGATGGGCTTGGGTTCAGTTTTAGAGATTAATAGGTGACTGCTGCTAAAGTCTGCAAAGGCTATAGGTGCTAAAAGTTGGCTAATGTAGGGCTTATGGGCTCCTCCCTGCTGACTCAGCCTCCTTTGGGTTGTTGGGGTGCTCTACATCCTTCTGAGCCTCTGCCATTTTCTTTATCCAGCTCCTGATGATCCTGTAGCCCTCCAGACGGTACGATGACCTCACCTTCTTATTCACTGTGGAGGGCCCCAAGGCAGGTCCATATGCTCTAACTCAGCGTGCGAGGCACAGGAAAGAAAGGGAGGCCTGGGAATGATGATTGAACCTACGCTTTTTCCTGACCCTGCTGCTCTGCGTGCTTAATGATCTGAGGTCTTCTCTGTTGTTAAAGAGCCTGGTGTGCCCTGGGAACTCTCCCAGAGACCCTGATGGGTAGAGAAGCATTAGGTCTTCTACCCTCGTTGTGCCTTTCAATCTATCTAATGCCTTCTTCTTGACTTTCTCTTCTCCTGACCTCTGTTAGAATCCTCTGGTCAGAAGAAGTAAGGCTTCCTTTCCTCTCCTGAATATCCTTCTTACATCCTAGGTCTTCAAGCTTCTTGTCCTGTCACAGTGAAAGATAATTATAGCTATGTAATGCCAGAAACTCTATGATACGAGACCTTTTGGTACTTCTTCAATTTGGAAGTATTGAGGCAACTTGGAGGTAGAAATTCGTGAGAATAAAATAACCATTTTAATATTTCAAAAATATTTTATCGGTACATACTTATGAGTTTTATGTAACCAAAATTAAAAAGATATTTAGGAGAGAGTCCCATTACTCAATACTGTTTAATGTCAGTTATCACTGAGAAAGAAATTTTGAAATTTCTGAAAAAAATTATTTTTTTCACACACTGAATAGATCTATTTTGGCTCAGAATATCCACAGTATTAAATTCATTTTCTGGGTTTTCACAAAATTTTCCTCTCCATGGTTACTGAGAAAGTATTAATAATAGCATGCAGATGATTTTCAGAAAAAACTTTAGCTCAACAGGTTTTTCATTCATTCATCAATGTTTTCATCCTAGCTTTGGAAAATCTGGGTAAACTTGCATCGAAGCAAAAGCACTTCTCAAAGACTAAGATTTAAACAACCATAGTGGCACTTTGATTGGCATATCTAATATTACAATTTGCATATCAGAGTTGTAAAAACCAGTTCTATCAACTTCCTGTGAATCAATCATCAATCGATTATTTTTCTTAAGCAAAATCTCTTAGTGATCAGTTGGTAACATTAAATGCAACAAATATTTATTGATAGCATCTAATACCTCAGTAATATCAAACAGTGTAAGGGAAACTATTAGAGCTATTTCCTTTGTTTAAATTGAACTTTTAACCATTTCTTCTAGCTAGTTGAGCCAAATGGCAGTTGCTTAATTCCAATCCACCAAGAATTTCTATCATATAGGTTAATAGCACTTCATGGTATTTCAAATAAATTCATAACTAGTCATCTTTTAGATTAGAGGTCAGCAAGCTGTTCTTGTTAAGGGTCAGATAGCCAATATTTTAGACTTTGTGGCCCATATGGTGTCCATCACAACTACTCAACTCTGCCTTTGTAGTGTGAAAGCAGCCGTAGAAAGTAAGTGAACAAGTGGGCTTTATTTGTAAAAACAGGCAAGCTGCCAGAATGGCCTTCTGGCTATAGTTTCTGACCTATTTTGGAAACCTCAGAGAAAATTATAAGCCAACAAGTTCTCATTTCACTGATGAAGATATTGAAGTTGAGACAGCTTAAGTGATCTAGCAAGTCCCATCACTGGAAAGTATGAGTCTGTTTTAGAACCAGAGATGGTGACTCCTATTCCAGTGCTCTTTCAATAGTGTATTAATATATATTAACATTTAGTAACGTCTCTTATTATGTGTGCATCTTTAAATGCGTATAGAGTGATGATGTGTTGAGTCCACATTTCACCATGCTGAGAGAGAATTTCACATACGCACTGTATATGAACAATGGCAGCATAATCCTTCAAGTGAATTTTGAATTTCTTTGGTTTTCTGATTATATTGTAATATATATCTGAGCATTTATTCTGAGATTGGAAGTGCCCATGTTCCAAAAGATGACTGCCTCACTTATTCGAGATGAGGTAGTATCTGTCTTCTGAGGGTTGTATTTGCTGAATCATTTTCTAGGCAAGGGAGCTTGAGCCTGAAGTCAAGGCGATATGAGCAGATATTACACTCCTAAAAAAAATAAATTCCAGGGAAGTGATTATGATTTACTAAGAATGGGTAAGACAGTGAACTGAGGCAGAAAAGGTTGTGTCTCTTTTAATCAAAGATATAAAAATGTTTTTTAATTATGTGTGACCAGAAGTACTGCAAATTAATTAGTAGTTTTTTAGAATTGGTAAAGAATTACTACACATGCATAATGAGAATGACGGTGTGTTAGTACTGGACCTGGGAGATGGGATCACATTTAACTCCTGCCGGTGAGGTGAAGTGGTCTGCCCGGCTCCCCACTGCAGGGCTGAATACACAGGCTAGATTTAATTATAAACTCAGTTATTGCTGAAGGTTACTGCATAGCAGAGATCTGTTTAAAAAGAGAAGTTTCCGGTGTTGCTTCAAACCTGATATGTTACTTTCAAATTTGAAAAAGGTAATTTGATAAAGTACTTAATTGGTCAGATCTGGTTTATTCACAAAACAATGTCTATGTCCTTATGTAGTCACTAGTGTCTTCCTAAGGCAGCCATTCTGTGTATGGGGAAAAAAAAAACAACTGTGAACTTTATTCAGAGTACCTATTTTCCAAAAGAATAGCAAAAATAAACACATGCATGATGCTGCAGTTTATAAAGGACTTTTCAAAACAGTGCATATTATTTGATTTACTTCTTAACCTTGTGAGGGAGGAATGACATTGATTGACTGATTGATCACTTCAAACCCCTCCTCCCTTCGACCCTGTACCTCTTACTCTTGTAAAAGGCTTTAGGAAGTCTGATATTACTAATTCTCCTTTTACAGGTGAGGAGATTGAGGCTCAGAGGTGAAGAAAAGTTTCCCCAGGCCACATGGCTGGAAAGTGATGCATTCTGCTTTCAAACTCAGGTCTTCTGGCTTCTGTGCTTTTTTTGAATACACCATCAAGATCTTTATTATCTCTAAAGAAAATCTGTATAAATGGAAGCACCTCTTTATTTCCTGCTTCTTTATAAACTGAGAGTCTGCTACTCAAGTCCCTTGGCTAACACGTGTTCCACTGTATGCATTTACAAACATTACACTTCGTATGACACATCTTTTATGTCCCCAGAGAGCCACATGAGTATCTCGTGAGTTCATTAATCACTTTGTGATTAAACATCAGATGAATTCATTATTATGAAGCACTTAGGGTGCTTTGCCAATGTTATCAAAACAAGGAAGTATGTTCAAAATAAGGAAGTGGTGTTCTGGAACCTTGTCCTTACTCAGTGTAAGTCAACACATTGTGAAGTTTCCAATCTGTGTTATGTAGGCTTGTGTAGTTATTCCAATTAACTTTTTCCTTAGAGTTTAAACAATTCTCCATAAAAGCTACACAATTAAATAGCATTTAACTGTTTTGAAAAGCACATTGTTTAATCTTTAACATTTAGAACAACATTTATGTTCAAATATTGATGAAATTTTTGTTGGCTCTAAGAACCATAATTTATAGACATGGTATTTGGTGGAAAACGAACCTTAAATTTGAAATATATGGTGCCCATTCAAATTGATCTCTCTAGATTAGAGTCATCTCTTTCAACCATAAGTCTTGCACTGCCTAAGGGGGCAAAATCAGCCCTGTTCACATAGAAGCAATTGCTTGAAAAATCAAATTAGCAACATGACGGATCTCAAGACTTTGCTGACTAGTGAACTTTAATTATTATATATTTTATGTGTTTATGCTGGCAGTAAAAGTCAAGCACTCATTATAGAAATGGCAGACATGATCTTTCATAAAATGAGTACTGGGTGGCAAATGAATAGATAATCAGGGTAATGAAAGCAAGCCAGAAAGATGCTAGAGAGCTGAGAAGACCCAGACAATGGCTCCCACTGAGATAGAGGGCATAATTGCAATTGGAAAGAGAACACTTTTGGTGATCTTTTAAAATGTCAGATTCATCCTTAAGCTCCGTGTGATATTTGGGTTATAGGGTAAAGGAGAAAAAATATTTCATTCTGCAGTGAGAAACTGGCAATGATCATCTTTGTTTAGAGTCACTTCATTTTTCTTATGCAAAACTTTCAAATGCATGTTTATGAAAAGGTGTCATAAAGTCAAACTTATTTTGCTTAGTGTATTGTATATATGTTATGCATATTTATGTATATTTTCATATCCTTGAGTCTGACAATTAAACTTTAAAATAAGTGAGATCCTGAGGTGTATGCTGTTTGTAAAATGGATAAAGATTGTGATATGCAGCTTTGACATAGCCTTAGGAAAGAGAAGATTAAGAAGGATACTTTTTGAAGAGACAAACATTTTCCTTAGTATTTGCACAAATTCTAAACTTTTAAAAAGTTGAATAATAATTTAAATATAAGGAAGGAATTCATTATTCTGAGAACTACTCTAGTAGGCTTTGATAGTGGAAGAATTATTTTGTGATGCCAACAACATCTAAGTTAGAGGTTGTACACTGATACATATTTTAAAAAACTCAGAGTATATTTGTATTATAGTTTGTGGATAAATTCAGTGCACATAATAAAAACTCTCAGCCAAGAGTGAGTTAGATCATCAATAATAGTAGAACTGTGGGATAATAACGTTACTGTTTTACCCACATTTCCATAGACGGGAAGTCTAAACTATTTTTTAAAATTATATTTTAATTTTTAGATGTATTATATTTAGCATTATTACAGCTCTGAAATAACGTGTTTTGATTTTGTTTTTAGTAGAGTGTTTAGATAGTAACATAACCTTTTCTTGAGGTGGCCTAGAACCACAGGAGAACAGTTTCTCTTCATCTTAGACATTTTAAAAAGCGAATTCTACTTGCAAACTTCTTTCCATCACGAATCCGAATACACTGTGAGGTTCCCTTTTCTTTTTCTTACTTTCTTTTTTTTTTTTTTGAGATGGAGTCTCGCCCTGTTGCCCAGGCTAGAGTACAATGGTGCGATCTCAGCTCACTGCAACCTCTGTCCCTTCGATTCAAGCAATTCTCCTGCCTCAGCCTTCCAAGTAACTGGGATTACAGGCGCCCACTACTATGTCCAGCTAATTTTTGCCTTTTTTAGTAGAGACGGGGTTTCACCACATTGGCCAGGATTGTCTTGAACTCCTGACCTCAGGTGATTCACCCGCCTCTGCCTCCCAAAGTGCTGGGATTATAGGTGTGAGCCACTGCAACTGGCTAAGGTTTTTATGAATGGAGGAAAAAAATCCCAAAACTGTTCCTTGGATGTTAACCTCCAATTACAGTACTGTATAGTTCCACTGCAGGGTGGTCACATGCCTGGAATGGGGCAGCACAAGAGAAGGCACCGTGCAAAGGTCACCAGACCTTGGTTTTAGAAGGATGGTCAGTTTAGGAACATTTTGGAATAAGTGTTGTCTTAGATGAGAAATTAGGAATTAGTAGAACAAGTGATGGCATGGAGATTGGGAAAAGAGTACTCTAGGTAGAGGAAACAGTTTGAGCAAAGGTCTAGCAGGAAGAAAGTACAGGCATTCTGAAAAGATGAACGGAGTTCCCTGAGACTAAGCATGAATATGGGAAGAACCAGAACCACGCTGGAGAAGCAAGGCCTGTAAGTTATTTGAGGAGCTGAGACTTGATCTTGAATTTAGTGGTGTTTTTCTTTCTTTTTTTTAGATGCTAGCCTCCTTGAGGGCAGATACTAAACTTTGCACTATTAATTTTGTATTTCTAACCCCGACACACAATATCCTTTAGTAAATATGAGTGAATAAGTGAATGACAAGAGGGCATTCTTTTCTCATGCTTCTATGAAGACCATCTCTCAGGACTCAGATTCCATCTCCTCTGCAAAAATGTTCCTGAGAACTGCCCATTTAGTATTGAACCATACACTGCCTTGAGACATCTCCATTTTCACTCTGAATTATTATTTATATTTGATGCATGTTTTTCTTCTTGTGTACTTCTTATATTCTCAATCAGGCTATAAACTCCTTGAGGACAGGAATCTTAAAATATGTATATCATCCCATTCATTACACCACAAGCATTGTGACTTTCCTTCTGTATTCACTCAATAAATATTTGTTAACTTGATTTGTCATGGATGTAAAAAACAAAAGCACTCAATCTCATGTTATTGTGGACTGAATGTTTATGCCCCTCCAAAGTATATATGATGAAGCGCTAAGGCCCATTGTAATGATATTTGGAGACGGGGCCTTTGGGGGGTAATTAGGGTTAGATGAAGTCAGCAGAATGAGGACCTGATTTGAAGGGACTAGTGCTCTTATAAGAAGAGACACCGTCACGTTTGCTCCCTCTTTACATGAAGAAGAGATCCTGTGAGCACACAGCAAGATGGCAGCTTCCCTACAAGCCAAGAGAGGAGGCTTCAGAATGAAATCTACCTTGCTGAAACCTTGCTTGATCTTGGACTTCTAGCCTCAAGAACTGTGAGAAATAAATTTCCATTGTTTAAGCCACCCAGTCTGTGGCATTTTGTTAGGAAAGCCTGGGCAGACTAAGAAACATAGATTGTGAAATACACAGCACAGCAGCAATGTCACGATTGCAGTTATGGGTGTCACTTAGGGGCCACTTTCCCTTTTAGCACTTTTCCAATTTTGGAATGTTCCTTCTGACTTTCTTCCTTCTCCCTCTGTATCATATCTGGGGTGAAACTAATCTTAGACCCAGAACCTTTAGAATGTATGCTTCTTCCCCCTGTTAATAAGTAAGATGTTTTTAAAAACTAGGATACATATAAATGTTATATCCTTTTTAAAAATATCACTTCATAATTTGCAAAGCATTTCTAGTGTCATTATGGTGTTCCATTTTTTACCACACAGTCAATAAATTAAAACAGATAATTTTATTATTTACTTTAGCAAGCAAATTCTTCATATACAAGCTTTCATTAACTTAACTCCTGTGTTGTGAAAATAATAAGTTAATAAAGATTAACTGTGTAGACAAAAAGCAAGAGAGATTTAAACTACTGAAGAAACTGAATTATTTTCTAGCACTTCACATATGATAACTTGATGTGACAAACCTGATCAACTACTTAAACTGATTATAAGTCATTATTTAACACAAGATCTTCAAAAACTTTATTCTAAATGGTGATAGCTAGCTTCACTTTAGTTGGTAGAAGCTGATCTTCATTAAAATTGTAACATCATTAAATGTATAGCATTTTATTTTTAGGTTAATATAAAACATCACCTCTTTGGGTATATGTTAACACTGCTTCCTTAGTAGGAATAAGGATTCCTTAAGTACACATGTAAATTTTAAATAGACTACCTGGATTCCTAAGTAGTTTCAGGAATAAATCTGATTAGTAAGCTAGAAGTGTTAGCTATCTTTTTTTAATGAGGCAGCAAACTGAGGTGATCTGACATAAATGGTTATTTATAAAAAATTACATAATGTGATATAAAGTAGCAGTGAGACTCATCTAATTCCATGCAGAAAGGATAATTGATGTGTTACTGCTCTACTTCACAATTTAGTTTTCCCACGCATGGGAGATATGCTGGGAATTAGTCTATTCCATCTTCTTAATGAGACTTATCTATTACTTTAGATAATGTATCTATTTTCTTCAACCAGCAGGACTAACTGCTTATAGGAGTGAAGTTCTCAGCAGTTATTCGAAAGAAAATTTACCAATAGATATAAAAGGAATAGCCTATCTTTCTATGTATCTATGTGGCTAGATAAATGAAATGGTGTGGATACATTGCTGTTATGAAAGGGATGTTACTTGCACCATTCCTGTGTAAGTTCATGAGAACTACTTGCTATTTTCCATGATAATGGCAAGAGCTATATGCATGACAATGTTTACTTACTTGATGATATTATGGGATGCTTCAATAACTCAGAGAAGAGGCTTGATAAAAATTGAGTGCCATTCAGTCCTGATAACAATTGTCAGAGGGACTAAGAGGCTGGTCTCTTTATTCAGAAATAGGTCTGGTAATACTGTATATGTGTATGTACAAAATGCAGGCAGTTGCAAAGCCTTCTATTTCTCCACTTTAACCCAACCCTTGCATAATCAGCCTCTCAAATCTGTTTTAAACCTTTATGAATTAGAAATGAAAGCAACCCAGTTAAGTAGGGATCTGAAATACTTATTATAGGAGCCCTAATGAATAATTGTAGAAGTGCAATTTACCATGTTTGAATAGCCAGTTATATTTGTCAGCAACTAAATTGCTCAGAGTATTGGTAAATTGTGGTGAATCTTTACCTTGTATATGGTGGTAAGCAATACTGGATACTACACTCTATTTGTTTCTAGATGAGAACAAAAAGATATATTCTTTGATAAAAGTATACTGATTTAAAACTCAAGCTATATAGATCACTGCAAATAATGGCATTCCATATACAAGAAATGGACATGCTGTCGTAGAAAGAAGGGTAACGTGAGAAACAGATCCACTTTGTAGATATTATTGCTCTTACGGTCTTTCTATGAGGGGCTACACTCTATGAGATAATAGTTGATGCATTTTGAAGTAATTTTTCTGTGGTCGTGATGAAAAAAGAGGACTTGTACTGTGATCCAATATTCCCAGTAGTGCCTGAGCTGCAACACACATTACAGAAAATTACAGTCACTTACCTCATAATGACATTTTGGTCACTGACAGACCATATATATAACAGTGGTCCCATAAGATTATAATACCATATTTTTACTTTATCTTTTTATGTTTAAATATGTTTACATAAATAAATACTTACCATTGTGCTACAATTACCTACAGTCTTCAGTGCAGGTTTGTAGCCTAGAAGCAATACACCTATACCATACAACCTAGGTTTCATAGGCTATACCATCTAGATTTGTGTAAGTACACTCTGCGATGTTCATAAAACAATGAAATCACCTAACAATGCATTTCTCAGAATGTATCCCCATCACTAAGTGATCCATGACTGTATAAAAATTGATTCCAAATTCCTTATGGCATTAAGCACTAAGTTACAGCTCAGTGAGTCTTGATGCTGGCCCAAAGGGCTCTCAAGATTCCCCAGGGACTTTCATATATTGGCACTATTCACAATAGCAAAGACTTGGAACCAACCCAAATGTCCATCAATGATAGACTGGATTAAGAAAATGTGACACATGTACACCATGGAATACTATGTAGCCATAAAAAGGATGACTTCATGTCCTTTGTAGGGACATGGATGAAGCTGGAAACCATCATTCTGAGCAAACTATCGCAAGGACCGAAAACCAAACACCGCATGTTCTCACTCATAGGTGGGAAATGAACAATGAGAACACTTGGACACAGGGTGGGGAACATCACACACTGGGGCCTGTCATGGGGTAGGGGGAGGGGGGAGGGATAGCATTAGAAGAGATACCTAATATAAATGACGAGTTAATGGGCGCAGCACACCAACATGGCACATGTATAAATATGTAACAAACCTGCATGTTGTGCACATGTACCCTAGAACTTAAAGTATAATAATAATAAAAAAACAAATTGGTCTAAGATGCATAACAAGATAAGCTGGTACTGGGGAGAACATCTCAGAACATGGAAGAAAGAGAAGAGTGGACATTACAACCTAATGTTACTAATCCTAGCCTGAGAATTTTGGGTAGAGTTCTTAAGCTTCTAAATAAATATTTTTTAAACATTTGGATTCCACTTTCTTTTAGCTCTGGGTGAAGGCTGCCTGTAGGCATGTAGATAGGAGGTATAGCAAACAGCATTCAAGAAGATCATATCTAACGATATGATGGTAGGGTCTGTTTAGTCTCGGCATCCCTCTGAGAATCAGTGGTAACTATTTAGTTTCTCTCCCTTCTTGTCCTACCCCCAGGCCATTCTTATCACTTGCACTTATGATAAATCAGGATATGATCTATATGGAAAACTAACGGTTCCAAAGACTCCAAAAGCATAACACTGATATACCAGGTGTTGAGTGAGCACAAAATAAATGGACAATATGGATTTTACAGACAAAACAATGTGCAAGTACACAGATAGATGGAAGGATACACATAATAAATAATTTATGACCAAAGAGAAGTCAAAGAATGATAATGAGGTATGGATAAGGTTTAGGAAATTTTAAGCAGGGGAAATAATTTAAGGACTGAGATTTTTGGAAAAGGAGAATATAACAGTTAAGAGTATGAGTATTGGCCAGGTGCGGTGGCTCATGTCTGCAATCCCAGCACTTTGGGAGGCCGAGGTGGGCAGATGACGAGGTCAGGTGATCGCGACCATCCTGGCTAACACAGTGAAACCCTGTCTCTACTAACATACAAAAAATCAGCCGGGCGTGGTGGCAGGTGCCTGTAGTCCCAGCTACTTGGGAGGCTGAGGCAGGAGAATGGTGTGAACCCAGGAGACGGAGCTTGCAGTGAGCCAAGATTGTGCCAGGGCACTCCAGCCTGGGCGACAGAGCAAGACTCTGTCTCAAAAAAAAAAAAAAAAAAAAAAAAGAGTATGAGTATTAGTTAGGAAAACGTGGGTGAAATTCTGTTATCATTACTTCCTGACTACTGGCAAGACAACATGATCCCTCTGAGCTTCAGTTCCCTTAATCCCTGGAATGCAATATTTATCTTAAATTGTATTGTATATGCAAAGTGTTCATCACATTATGTGACATATATTAAGTTCTCCATACCAGGCAGCTGTTGTTACAATCTTTATAAAGACTAATGTGGTACATCCACAGTAATACAGTGGAGTCCATTTGCACTAGGTTTTCAGTTTTTCCTTTTAGAACCAAACATCGACATGAACAATGCAGAAGTCCAAACATGGTGCTGCCTAAGGTCAAGTGCCCATTCTGATACTCTAGCCAAAAAAAAAAAAAAAAAAAAAGAATATAATGTTCAGGTGTGCAATGGCCTGAATGTGTCCTCCCCAAAATCATAGCGTGCAGTATTGGGAGTATGGGTAAGAAAGCAGGCAGCTGTGGAAAGCCTAGGAAAATAAGGAGGTAGCAAGGAATGACAGCATGAAGCTTTTAGGAGGGCAAGCCGGGTTAGAGGCCTTGAGAAGACAGTGGGGACAGCCTCAATTTCAGTATCACCCTTTAGTACATTCTTAACCATGTTTTCGCTAACCTCTCACTGACCTGGGTTTAGTTTGAGGGACAGAATGTGATTTGGGGTGAGGACACTTTCATTTCAATACAACTAGCTCACTCTCCAGATCTCCTGTCAAGTTGAGACAGAGGATGCCACGGAAGGCCCTGTCAGAGTACAGCAAATTCACAGCTGTACAGGAAGCAACACAGTAAATCATTGTCCTTCTCAAGAAGGCTGCAATCAATAATGCCACAGGAGCATTTCCCCCCAAGAACCAGAAACTGCCTGGAACTGTGGGAGACCCATTGCAATACTGAGAATTTGATGTGGAAAAATGAGAGGAATAAAAGAGTTCACTCACCAAGAAGAAAAATAGATAAAAAGCAACACCAACTAACTTTAATTATAGAGTCTTATTCTCACCCTAGGGGAATTCATATATTCAGATGCCAGCTACAGATCAACAAAGAGCAAATGGATAGATCTGTTGTTATTTATGAGAATCTGACTCCTAGACTTTTCATGAGATCAAATTTGAAATTTTATACTTGGCAAAAGAAACAAGGTTGTTAATAGACATGAAGAATTCACAAAAGTTAATGATCCTATTGTCAGTGACATTAAAAATTCACTTTTATTGACAACGTCAGTGCATTTTCATTTATATAAGCTTCTGGGGATTTAAGAAGAATGACCCTAGCCTAGGTATAAACTGGCCTTGGAAATTGCAGTGAGAGATATTGTAGCATAATGGACCCTCAGTTTAATTCACCTCTAGTTAGCCCTGTAAAACATGTTACAACTCTTGCAACTTTCTCCACATTTCCCAAACCTTGAACTGTACTTTCACCTGTTTGATTCTTAGCAGAAGATAATATTTCATCCTTATTGAGAAGATCACTGGCTAGGAACTACCTCATCTCTTTTAAGTGACACCACTCTTTCTTCCTTCTATTCTAACTCTTATAAAATGTGTCTTGATACCTGGTCAAGACAATCTTTTTGTTTTTTTTGAGATGGAGTCTCGCACTGTCGCCCAGTCTGGAGTGCAGTGGCACAATCCCAGCTCACTGCAAGCTCTCCCTCCCGGGTTCATGCCATTCTCCTGCCTCAGCCTCCGGAGTAGCTGGGACTAAAGGCGCCTGCCACCATGACCTGCTAATTTTTTGTATTTTTAGTGGAGACGGGGTTTCACGTGGTCTTGATCTCCTGACCTCATGATCCGCCCGCCTTGGCCTCCCAAAGTGCTGGGATTACAGATGTGAGCCACCGCGCCTGGCCAAGACCACCTTTTAACAGAACGCCTTTTATTTCCAATTGTACGTGACTATTCTAGGGATTTCCTGCTGGGTGATCATTGGAATCACTTGAATTACCTTGGCTACAAGTCAGAGCTTCTTATTTACTATTTTTGGGTTGGTGTCTGGGAATCTATATTTTTAAACAGCACTTTCCCAAGGGGGTTCTGATAATAAAGCAGGTTTGGAGAAACCACTAATTGATCCATCTTTTGAACTTTCCGTGGAAGTTTTCTTATAATTTTGTGCTTTATTCCAACACTAAAGTAATGTGTTTTATCTCTTTGAAAGCATTACAAGCTCCTTAGGCCAGGTAATGGTGTCTTACAGATTTTGTGTGTTCTGTAGCACCAACTACAGTTGTTTGCACAGAGGATGGGTTCGATCAATCTGCTGAATAAAAAGCAAAGCTCAAGAAAGGGAACAATATAATATGTGCTCACCAATGGCAGTAGTAGTCATGATAGTTAATACTTCTCATATTTATTGAGCACCTATCTCTTCACCTGCATTGTTCACTCTGTAGCAATTCAGTTATATAATTCTCGAAATCACCTTGTGAGGTAGTTACTGACTTTATCTCTGTTTTTCTGTATTTAGAAACTCAGGCACAAGGGAGCGAAGTAATTTGTGTTAGCTTAAACAACTAAAGACTTTTTTGTTTTGTTTTGTTTTTGGCTAGGAGATGGAGAGCAAAAAGCCTACCCAAAGAAAGCATTGTGAGGGTTTCTTAAAGAATCATTACTTAGCTCTGTAGAGGGGGATGACGCCACTTTGGCAAAAGTGGTCAAAGAAAGTGTTATAGCAGAGGTGGCTATTTGACTAAGCCTTTATGTTTATAACATGTAGATAGTGGGTGTATGAGCATTTCAGGAGAGGGCATGGTATGAATAGCATTGTGGTAGACTAACAGCCTCGGTTTGCCTCTCTGGTCCTTTGTCAGCTGGAGGAGGCTCAATGCCACTTTCTCCCTCCTGTGCATACTTGAATCAAAGAGTGTAAAAGGGGCAGTGAGTGGCAGGCCAGCTCTATGAAGCACAGAAACTATGATTGTTTTCCTGTCAGTCACTTAAACTTTCACTTTCCTCTTGAAGAGTCATCCCAGCAAAACTTCTGTCTCCTTCCTCATCAATGCCTTATTTTGTAAACAATCACTTCCCTATATCTTGCAACTTTTATAAACTGTCTTTTAATTCAGTCATTCCTCTAAAAGCCCTTGTGTCATAAAGGAAATGAGGACATTTTGAACAATACCTAAGAGCAAATTTAAACTAAAAAAATAAAACAAAACTTACATGTTTTAAAAAATCCCCCAACCTCCGTCATATTCTCTCTCTTCTTTCCCCCACCTCAGCCACACATGCATGCATTTGCTCACACACAGTGAAGGAGGAATAAAGCAGGGATCCCCACCCCCACCCACTTTCACTAACTTACTAATGCAATGAAGAAAATCAAGACAAAGGCAGTAGTTTGAGCTGAGGCCAAATGATGTGACTGTAGTGGAAGAATACCCCTACCTATGCAATGGTGGCTCTGGTTTACTTAATACTTATTACTTTGCAGGAGTTCTTGCCAACTACAATGAAATATAAAGATACAATGCATTTGTCACAATGATCTATGTTTTTCTTTGGGCTTGTTCCTTAACATAAAAAAAAAAAGCAAGAAAAGTAATTCAGTGCTCCTCCTTGCTTTGTCCCCTTATTGTCCCTGTCAGACTTCACATCATGCCAGAC
This sequence comes from Symphalangus syndactylus, assembly GCF_028878055.3. Lineage (NCBI taxonomy): Eukaryota > Metazoa > Chordata > Mammalia > Primates > Hylobatidae > Symphalangus > Symphalangus syndactylus. Next base: position 44,469,901 of record NC_072432.2, read on the forward strand.
CTGGCAAGAAGTAGAATGGATCATTTGGCACACATTAAAGTTATCTTTTGGGGGAGCCTAAATTAAAGAAAAGAAAAAAAATCCATAGGGCATTTTGAGGAGAGTACGCATGATATGTTACACACATGCCTTTAAGTAAAATCTTGGTTTCGATTCCTGTAATCACTTAGAGCCTTCAGGCATTTTTCTTACTAGCAGAAATAGCTCTAGACTCCTGTTCAAAGACAAGTTTCAACTAATTACAACTGGCCTTCCTAAAACTCTCCAAGGAGTCGTCTGAGTGATGCAGAGAGGTTCTTGTTCCAAAATTCTATTATTTCAGTTTGTGGAGTCTTATGAATCTTTCTGAATGAAAAACATTCTATTGATATTACTGTCTACTGGGGTAACTTACCCTTAGAAAAACCAAAGAAATTAACTGTTGGCCATATTTATAATTTATTATAATGTATATATAATTCAGATGGATCAAATATATAATTCAGATGGATCATTTGCAAGGTTCTTAGATGATGGCTTACTTGAGATATCGACCCATACAGTGTCTCTCTGTATAATGTCTCAACTTGGTTAGCCTTCCAAACAAATACTCTTTTCTCTGAAATTATGGTTAATTTTATAGCTCATTTTTACTTGATAGTATATAAATGATGCTTTGGGTCATAACACTTTTTATACTTATTAATTTTCTAAATGTTTATCAAATTTCCTTAAGTTGTTAGATGTTATATATCCAAAGGCATTTATTAATCTAGAAACCAATATAACCAAATAGTCTTCTTTCTTTGAGTAGAAGACATTTCCTCTGCAAGTTGAAAAATAGTACTTATCTCATGGTGACGATGTGAGAACGAATAAGATGTCATAATTTTTTGAATGTCTTTAAAGGAAATGATTTCAAATAACAGGTAGTATTTAACAAATTTTTGACTTGAAAAATTTCTGTCCACTGGGAGGAAAAACAAATCAACATTAATTTTTCTGTCAAATCAACAATGACAGAAAAAAAAAACCACATCGACATTGATTTTTAGTATACGATTTTACTGAATGACTAAAAACATTTTACATATTACTCTCTACTTGAACAATAGATATGTACAACAGTTTTTGTGTATATATGATTAGACTTTCTAAAAAGAGTGAAACTAAGTCAAGGAGTGATTACTGACTTTTCACAAAGTGTCCTCCATTACATAAAGTTCATTTAACAAATAAGTATTGAACAATTGTTACATGCAACTACAGGCACTGAAATGGTGCTAGAGAGCAATAACAAGCAATGGGAGACGGTCTTTCTCTCCGCAAGCATAGCAGAGGGGACACTGGCATTTGTTAGATAATCACACGAATGTAACATTATGGCTGAGATAAGAGCTACACAAGAGAGTTATCTGCAGAGTCTATTAGGTATTTGGTTCACTCAGGAAAATTTTAGGGATCAGCAGAGATAAATGTATTTTGGAACAGTCTTTCAACTCTTTAAAAATTAATTGCTTTCACAATTGAACTAAGCAAAGCAGTATGGAAGAAAAAAGCTATTTATATACAGAGGCATTTTTTTTAAAACCTGCAGATAAATTACGTGTGGTTTTAAATAATTGCTTCCAACTGTGTTTCAGTGGAGTAAGAGGACTTTGGCTAAATATTTCAAAAGTGTCATGATCAGATCTAACGACTGTCATGGCATAGATTTTTTTTAAAAACACTAAAACATAAATTTTGCTAGATGTAGCTTTGGAATACACCCTTGTCTTATATAAAACACATACATACCAAAAAGGCAAAAGTGAAAAAAATTCTCTCATCCTTTTGTAAAAAATCTGTGACATTTGCCATTACTTGAAAACACTTACATCTATAAAAAAGAGTTAATTTCTTAGGGAATTTTCAAGACAATCAGAGTGGACCAATTAGAATACTCACAATAGACATAATCACCAGAAAAGTTTATTTTAATCATTAGAATGAGCAAATTAAATAGCCTGACTACATAACAGGAAATCTCTGAAAAGAATATGCTACTTTAAAATATTGTATTGCAATATATTGTATTTTATTGGTTTCAATAATGTTCACATCAAACATAAAAATATGACTACCAAAATGCTTTGAGGTTTTCTTTTTTAACATTTTGTACTTTCTTGCATTTTGGTAGTCCTACTAATATCAAATCCAGGAATAAAAACATGCTGCAAAATGATTGTTCTTGAGAAAGACTGTAATCCAAATGTAAAATCTGAAGTTCAAGAATTTGTAGGAAAAAAAAATCTGTATTAGCCTATATGTGTTGGAAGAATTGACCATCCTGCTTTGAAACTAGTACTTAACCAAGTTACTAGAGTAACCCAGCTAGGGTACCATGAAATAAGATACAAAATAAAGCATTCTTATTATGTCACGGCTTCATGTGACTCTGATTACAGTAGAACTACTCATTAAGAGCAGTTTTATTGTATGTATTGTATTGTATTATGGTATTTACTTTTGTAGCTATTTCCTAGTACAATGATTAGATGAATGGTTACACAACACCTATTTGTTAATGAATACTTAGTGACTTAGCCTTTCTGCCACAAAATAATTTTTATGACACATGAACTTCAGGATACCACTTGTCCTTTTATCTTTCTCAACTTAAAAATTAACTTTTAGAATATACCAAAGACTTACACACTTACAAGGACAATTTCTGGTCCTTTGACGCGAAACTATCTGTTGCTGATGGTTACACTATCTGCAGTAGTTCCATTTACCTTGGGGTTTCTTTTAGAGCTCACGGAATCAGACAAGCCCCTGCTACCTAACTGGGATCACTCCAGGAAATTCACTCATAATCATTGTTTAATGTTTTTCTTTTCCTTTGCTGAAAGAGTTAACTCTGTCTGCAGTACAAAGTCAAAATAAAACAAACAAAAAAGAAATAAAAGAAAATATGCCATAGCTAAAGTAATTGCATTTTTCATCTTCCTGTTAATTGAAAATATAATTGTTTTCATTTGTAAACAGTACATTTAACTGGATCGTTAAACTTGGCTCCATATTTAGCTTCTGAGTCCTTATGAAAGAGAAGCTCACACTGGCTTCAACTATGTTTTGCATGTTTCAAAATCAAGTACAAATGTAAAAAGAAGTTCACTTTCAGAGCTTCATTAACTGTGGTTTTAACTCATGGGAGGGGAGTATCTGCTATTAGGATTAAGGGACCACTCGCTGCCCTTTGGTACTCTTATCTCCAAAAAAAAAAAAAAAAAGATTCCTCATCCTCACTGACATAAACAAAATGTCATGTATTTTTATAAATGTGCATCAGCCTCTGCTGTGTAATCTACTTTGTTAAACCAAGGAAATAAAAATTCTGTGGCTAAGGGATGTATTAAATAAATAGAAGGCAACATTTTCCTCTCATTGAATTGATTTCTACTCTTTTTTTCTAAGTCTGCTGTGATTCAGTAAAGGAAATGTAGCTCACATTGTTTACAAGGTCAGCAATAATGTTCTTGAGACGAAATTTATTTTTTCCCCGGAAAACCTACACTGGATCGAGCAGTTGGTCATGAAAAAAATGGTGATGATGACAGCAATAACAATTACAGGCATACATCAGAGATATTGCAGGTTCAGTTCAGGACCACTGTAATAAAGCAAGTCATGTTTTTGTTTTCCCAGCACATACAAAATTTATGTTTACACTATATCACAGTCTATTAAATATATAATAGCATTATTCCTAAAAAAGTACATACTTTAATTAAAAATGTTTTTGCTAAAAATGCTAATAATCTGAGCTTTCTGTGAGTCACAGTTGTTTTGCTAGTGGAGAGTCTTGCCCAAGCGTTGACAGCTGGTAACTGATCAGCAGGGTGGTTGCTGAAAGTTGGAGTGGCTGTAGCCATTCTTGAAGTAAGATAACAATGAAGTTTGCTCTATCAATTCTTATTCCTTTCACAAAAGATTTCTCTATAGCATGCAAAGCTGTTTGATAGCATTTTATCCACAGTAGAATGTCGTTTGAAATGGAGTCAGCCCTCTCAAACCCTGCCTCTGTCTTATCAACTAAATTTGTGAAATATTCAAAATCCTTTGTTATTTCAACAGTGTTCACAGCACCTTCACCAGGAGTAGCTTCTATCTCAAGAAACCACTTTCTTTGCTCATCCATTCAAGTTTTATCATGAGATTTCAGCAATTCAGTCACATCTTCAGGCTCCACTTCCATTCTATTTCTCTTTCTATGTCCACCACATCTGCAGTTACTTCCTCCAATAAAGTCTTAAACTCCCTCAAAGTTATCCATGAGGATTGGAATCAACTTCCTCCCAACTCTTGTTGATGTTGATATTTTGCCCTCTTTCCATGAATTCTGAAGATTATGGTGTATAGAATGGTGAATCCTTTCCAGAAGGCTTTTCAATTTACTTTGCCCAGATTGTCTGTCTATGGTAGCTACAGCCAAAATATATTTCTTTTTTTTTTTTTTTTTTTTTATTTTGAGACGGAGTCTCGCTCTGTCACCCAGGCTGGAGTGCAGTGGCGCAATCTCGGCTCACTGCAAGCTCTGCCTCCCGGATTCACGCCATTCTCCTGCCTCAGCCTCTCCAAGTAGCTGGGACTACAGGTGCCCGCCACCACGCCCGGCTAATTTTTTGTATTTTTAGTAGAGACGGGGTTTCACCGTGGTCTCGATCTCCTGACCTCGTGATCCGCCCGCCTCGGCCTCCCAAAGTGCTGGGATTACAAGCGTGAGCCACCGCGTTAAATAATAAGATTTGGAAGTCAAAACTACTCCTTGATTCATGGGCCACAGAATAAATGTGTTAGCAGGCATGAAAACAACATTATCTCCTTGTTCATTACTATTAGAGTTCGTGGGTGACCAGGTGCATTGCCAATGAGCAGTAATATTTTGAAAGGAAAATTGTTTTCTGAGCAGTGTCTCCACATTGGGCTTAAAATGTGTAATAAACCAAGCTATAAACAGATGTGCTGTCACCCAGGCTTTATTGTTCCATTTATAGAGCATAAGCAGAGTAGAAGATTTGGCATAATTATTAAGGACTTTTGGAATGGTAAATGAGCATTGAAAGTCACCAATTGTATTCAGCCTTAACAAGATAGACTGTCCTTTGAAGCTTTGAAGTCAAGCATTGACTTCTACTCTCTAGCTATGAAAGTGATAGACGGCATCTTCCTCCAATAGAAGGCAATTGCTATAGTTTGGATGTTGGTCCCTTCCAAACCTCATGCTGAAACTTGATTCCCATTAGGTGGCGCCTAATGGGAAATATTTGCGTTATCTTGACAAATTCCTCATGAATAAGTTAATGCCCTTCCTTGGGGACGAGTGAGTTATTACTTTATTGATTCCACAAAAGCTGGTTGTCAAAAAGAGTCTGGCACATTCCCTCTCTCTCTCGCTTCCTCTGTCACCGTGGAATTTCTGCACACAGCAGCTCCTCTTCACCTTCCACCATGAGGGGAAGCAGCCTGAGGCTTCCACCAGATGCCCAGTCTTCCAGTGAGCAGAATCATGAACCAAAAAACCTTTATTCTTTATAAATTACTCAGTCTCAGGTATTTCTTTATAGCAAAGCAAAACAGACTAAGCTGTTTCATCTACATTGAAAATCTGTTGTTTAGTGTAGCCACCTTCATCTATTATCTTAGCTAGAATTTCTAGAGAACTTGCTGTAGCTTCCATGTTAGCACCCGCGGCTTTACCCTGCACTTTTATGTTATGGAGATGGCTTCTTTTCTTTAACTTTATGAACCAATCTCTGATAGCTTCCACTTTTCTTCTGCAGCTTCCTCTTTTCTCTCAGCCTCCGCAGAGTTGAAGAGCATTAGGATCTTGCTCTGGATTAGGCTTTGGCCTAAGGGAATATTACGGCTGGTATGATCTTCTATCCAGACCAATTAAACTTTCTCCATTTTCAGTAATAAGGCTGTTTGATTTCTTATCATTCATGTGTTCACTGGGGTAGCACTTTTAATTTCCTTCATGAACTTTCCCTTTGCATTCACAACTGGGCTAACTGGCACAAGACAACTAACTTTTGGCCTATCTCAGCTTTCAACATGCCTTCCTCATTATTATTTCTAGTTTTCCACTTCAAGAGACAGACATGTGTTCAAATGAAAGAGACTTTTTTTTTCATTTGAACACTTAGAAGCTATTGTAGGGTTATTATTTGGCCAAATTTCAATGTTGTGTCTCGGCAAACAGGAGGGCCGGAGGAGAAGGAGAGATATGAGGGGAATGGTCTGTGAGAGGGGCAGTCAGAACCCACATAACACTTATTGACTGAGGTTGCCATCTTCTCTGGGTTCGGTTTATTGTGCCCCAAAACAATTATGATAGTAACATCAAGATCACTGATCACATATCAGCCTAACAAATACAATAATAATGAAAAAGTCTGAACTACTGTGAGAATTATTAAAATGTGATGCAGAGATACAGTGAGCACATGCTTTTGGAAAATGGCTCTGATAGACTTGCAGGGTTGACATAAACCTTCAATTTGTAAACACAATAAAGCAAAGTGCAATAAAACCACATATGCTTGTATTGTAGCTTACAATAACCGAGCACATCTATGGTGCTATATTCCATGTTAGGTACTTTACACACATCATTTAATTTCATCCTCAGAATACTCTATGAGAAAGTTACTAGTAATATATCAGTCTCACAGATGGAAGGACTTAGGCTCAGAAAAGTTAGGATGCTTAATCCATGAGGACAAATCTTGTAGTCTGGCTTGTTGCTAGTGCCTGGAACAGCGCTTGGCACTTATTGGGCATAACTACTCATATTTATTCATAGGCTAAATGAATGAAGAAATTAGTGTTCAGGGTATATTTGGGGGCTATTTAAGGAAGGTGCTAAGTGATGACATTGACAATAAAAATGTAGAGGATTGTGAATCATAACTGTAAGAAAAAAGTTTAATTGTATTGATTAAAAAGTAAAATCTCACATTTCCCTTGCTCTATTTCTCAAACCTATTTCCTAGATTTGGCCATAGTTAGTGGTTCAATGTGTGTCTGTTATACACCCACACATGAACATACACACCACAAACACTTTTTTTTTTTTCTGAGACACAGTCTCGCTCGTGTCACCCAGGCTGGAGTGCAATGGCACTATCTCGGCTCACTACCACCTCTGCCTCCTGGGTTCAAGTGATTCTGCTGCTTCAGCCTTCCAAGTAGCTGGGATTACAGGCGTGTACCACCATGCCCAGCTAATTTTTGTATTTTTAGTAGTGATGGGGTTTCACCATGTTGGCCAGGCTGGTCTCGAACTCCTGACCTCAGGAGGCCCGCCTCGGCCTCCCAAAGTATTGGGATTACAGGCGTGAGCCACTGTGACCAGCCAACACTTTTTATATTTCATCAAAAAGATCATAAAACTGTTGTTTAATTTGCTTTTTAAAATACATACATATATATATATATATATATAAATAAAGTTTCTCAGGTGAAATCAGTTAGTTATGGGAACCACTAATCTTGATTATTCTCTTCTTTGTGGGCAAAATGAGATTGAGACAGGAACTGAAACCAGTCTTAATATATAGAAGAATTTTGTTGAAACTATGTAGTCATTAAATTATCATCAACCAGATATGAAAAATACTCTTTATTGCTTTCAAATGTATTATCTTAATTCAGCTTCATAAAACTCCTTGCAGGTAAGTAGGACAGAAGAGGAAAAAACGAACTGAAGCTCAAAAAAGTTAAGATCACTAAAAAAAAAAAAAAAAAAAATAGTAGAACCAAGACTGGAATTCGGGCCATTGAAATTTAAATATCCTTGCCCCTCCCCATTAGACTATAGAGAGAGGTGAATTATCACTGTATTGTACTATCCTATTAGAAATATATGTGTGATGACTATGTGAGAAATGTGGTTTTAGATTTTAAGAAGTAAGTTCAAGCATCATTTTAGGTTATGTCTTATGGTTCTGAAGATGATGAGACAACCACTTGACTGATAGAAACGTAAGTAATGCACATATGTATGTATACACTTTATGTCTCAAAAGATCTGAGGCTGGGGCTACAGCAACTCCAGCAGCCTGGTTAGCACTTCCTGATTAACATCTCTAAAAGACTTTCTTTAACGTAAGTGATTGAGACAATAGAAATGGCCAAAGAAAATAGCTGGTCTAGATGGATTAGAGAGCTAAGTCTAACCAGATTGTAGAGGATGGATAAGTCAGTTCCCAAAAACTACCCAGGGTTCTGCCTAGCTTATTGGAACGTGAGGTTGCTGCCATGAGCTCTGAAATACAGTCATGGGTTGCTTGGCAGAGATATGTTCTGAGAAATGCATCACTAGCTAATTTTGTCATTGTGTGAACATTAGAGGGTAAACTTAACACAAATCTAGCTGGTATAGACTATTACACACATAGGCTATACAGTATAGCCTATTGCTCCTCGGCTACACACTTGCACAGCATGTTACTATCCTGAATAGGCAATTATTTGTGTATCTAAATATATCCAAACATAGAAAAGGCTCGGTAAAAATACAGTATTATAATCTCATGGGACCACCGTCTTCTATATGGCCCTTTATTGACTGAAATGTCATTACGTGGTGCATGACTATTGTTTCTAAAGCCTCAATCAAGGATAACTTAAAATCTGTCTTTCAAGAAAATTCCTGCCTTAACAAGAGGCAGGGTGGCATTTTTATGAAGATGAATTTTATAGGGTTATTGTTACTATTAAATGAAACAGTAGTTATGAGACTGGCTTTTACTGTTAGCATTGATAAAGGGCCTAGAATTCAGGAAAGTAATCAGGTCAACCGGAAGCTGAGACCTAAGCTTGCATGAGGCAGAAAATGAGAAAACTAGTATTTGTTAAGCTCTTGGAATTTATTAGGCAAATTTCTCTGAAGAATAAATGTACTGAAAGAAGTTGGTTACCAGGTGCTCTCACCTTAGCCGGGTGGGGTGAGAGAAACGGTATCATTTTTTGGATAGTGGCAACTTTTCCTTCAGATTAGGAGTCCTTTAAAATAGCTAATATCAAGTCAGGGACAGTTGAGTGATTAGACCAAGGACAATATGTCTAAATAGTTATCTCTTTAAAAATGGGATAATCCCATGTTTTTTCTCCCCTTTGGGAATTTTTACATCCCTGTTGGGTGGGCCAATCTGCAACTATAAGTAGCATGGGCCCTGCAGTTTGAGAAAGGTGAAGGCACCTGAATCTATGTGGCATGATGAGGGGGTGCAAAAACAATGATTTTTACATGGAAATGGCTTCTTGTACCACTAGGCTATAGTTGAAGAAATTGTACCTAGTTTGTGGTGGGACCCAAATTGTTTATATAGCTTCTAGAAGACTATAAACAGAGTTTAAACATACTAGTGTGTTAAATGCAAACATACAGAGTGACAATAGTGTCTTTTTTTAGAGGAAACACTGTAGCAAACAAAGAAATGGTTTGGCCTTAAATAAAACTGTGAAGTAGCTGAAGTTTCACCAACGCTTAGTAAAGAAGCTGTGCCCCTTCCCTCTTCTATCATCCCCTGAGGTCAGTCAGTAGCTCCTGACTGACCCAGATTCAGAACCTACTGATGGCTGCTCTCTTTTAGGAAAATATACCCATCCTATATCTTCAAGCTAAAGAATCAATTAAGTGCTTTCCAGTGGGAATCAATTTATTAAAACTCTGTTTTTCTCAGTCTTCCTATCACATTTCTCTTCCTCTCTCCAATTGAATGTTAGAGTTACTCAGACCTGGGTAGCAGGGACTCTTCTATTCTCTTCTCCTTTTCTACTCTCTTTCTAAATAATTCCATCATAATAATCATATTATAATAATCTTTCTAATAATCTAATAATCTGTTACCTGTCCAGATTACTTCTCCAAGCATCACCTGCTCAGTGGGATCTCCATATTATGTTCTCAGGTTAAATATATCTGCTCTCCTTCTCCAAGTGTGCACATCTGCAAGTTTTCCTTGTCATCATAAATGGAGTCTCCTTCCACCTAGTCACTTAATTTAGAGCCCCAAAGTCATCCTTCTGACTCCTTATTATTCTATTTCTATATTCTATCTATCATTAAGTCTATTAGGCATTTATTAAGTCTCCCCCTAGTTATATTTAAAATCTACCCTCTTGTTGCACCTCCACAGCCATTGCTCTGGGTCAAGCCACTATCAATTCCAGCCTGGATAATCATGTTAGTCTTTTATGTGGTTAAGCGATTCCATTATCTCTCTCTCCAATTTGTTCTGTGTACAAAACCCTGAGATCTCCTTAAAAAACTAAATTGGATCATGTCACTTCCATGCTTATAACCCTTATATGGATTCCTACTGCACTTGCTATAAAATACAAATTCCTTGATATGATGAACAAATTTTTACCATCTGACCTCTTTCTTACCACTGCAATCCAGCAGTCTCTCTAATTACACTAACCTAAAGGCTTGGATTTGCCAATCTCTTCCAGGTTTAACACATGCTATTTCCTCTGTCTAGAATAGCTTTTCTCTTCTCTTTACCTGGCTAATATTTACTAATCCTTCAGGTCTCAGCTCTAGACTACTCTGAAAACTTTCACCTGGAATTAACATATTCCAATCGGTTCATATCTTGGCCAAAGCAAGTCATATGGCCACACCTGAATTTAATAGGACTGGGAAATACAATCTTCCATCATGAATATGAACTAATTATTGATGAATAGTTATATAGTCTACAACAATTAGCTTGCAATAAGACAATAAAGATGAGTGAATATGTTAAGTTTCTTTGCTTTTGGTTGGAATTTTATCAACTAGGTGTGAGCACGCTAGTGGTTTTATGCTGATAAGAAACTTGACTATATCTGTATATATGATTTCAATGAAAATGGGAGTTAAATTAAGTATTACTACATAAACTCAATTTTCTTGAGAGATGGAATCTTTCAATATGAGGGTCAATGTGGGAAACAAGTGTCTTTGCAGGGGGAAATGTACTATTTACTGACCTAAATAATCTGAAATATTTAATTAATGTTTGAAATGCTAACAGACACTCATTTTATTTTTTAATTTTTTATAGAGACAGGGTCTTGCTATGTTGTCTATGCTTGTCTAGAACTCCTTGCTTCAAGTGACCCTGCTGTCTCATCCTCTCCAAATGCTGGAACTACAGGTGTGAGTAATGATGCCTAGCTGAAACCCAAACATTTAAAATGTAGACTTCTAGTGATAATGTCCTCTGTATTTTGTTTAAGTCAAATCTAGTGGTGGAAATTTGAGGTGTAGAAGGTAGGATCATGACAATCTACTTTATCCTCTCTCCCTCTCTCTCACAGATGTTCAATTTCATGAAATCTTTGATATCTTAAAGTTATTTGCAGAAATTTGCAGACAGAGATAACTTGTTGTGAAATACCCATTTTACTTGAAAATATAATTATAGTCACGATATTGTCAATAAAAAGGAAAGGAACTAACACTCTTTGAGCTTTTACTATGGCACCATATGTAAATTCTCCAAGCAACTCCAAGAAACTACACTATTAGTTCCATTTTACAACTAAAAATCCTCAGCTGCTGAGAGATTAAGAATGTGCCTAAGGATATAAAGATAGTACATGGTAAGGTAAGAATGAAACCTCAAATTTGTCTGTCTCCAAAGCTCAACCTGTTACCTCAATGATGGTGATCTGGAGACCCTTTCAAGTCCCTTAAATCAAAGGTCAACCACAGCCTCAGGTTTTGGGCTCATTGACTGATTTTTTTTTTTTTTTTTTTGAGCAAGTCTGTAAGGTAACAACCTGTAGGATTACCATAAATACAATAAAAAATCGGAGCCATGCTTTTACTTCAGGCTTTTATCTCTTAGATTTAATGCCAATATCCTAAACTACGAAAAAAACTCAAATATTCCTTCTAAAATAATAATGGATCACTATTGCTTCTAAAATAATAATTGACTTAATTATTATTAGCAATTATTAATGAATAGTAAACCATTATTATTTTAGAAGCCCCAATACACTATCTGAAATGTTGAGTGACTACCAATACAACTTTAAAGAGCCGAATATAGGTACATCAACCTGGCAATGTAAGCAGGCTTACCTCCTGCTAAACAGTACATTGAGGCAGCATGGTTAATGGGGATTAAGGCATAGTCTCAGGAGCCAGAATGCTTGACTTAAAGTTTGACTATATTATTGTTAGCTATGTAGCCTTGGACAAACAACTTCTATTTGGTCCAATTTCTTGTCTTGTAAGATTGGATAATAATAGAATGCATCTCCTGGGGTTGTTACAAGTATGATACGAATTAAAATTTGTAGGATGCTTAGAGGAGTGCCTAACAGTAGAGTAAGTGCTATAATGGGTGTTAAAATATAAGGACATTTCTATTAAGTCATATTCACTGATTTCTTCATTATTTATTATCTATTGTGTGCTAATCATCATCATCATGTATAACTTTGGCCAAAATAGGGAATCTCAGAAATCTCTTAGGAAGGGAATTTTTGTGTTTAATAAACTTAGAATTTTCCAGTAGACAGACAATGCCTTTCACCTTTTTTGTTGTTCGTTTTGAACAGAAATACAGTCTTGGTACTTAGATTATACTAAATTACAAAGTGACTTTTCCTCCTTTCCTCTTTCCCAGTATCCTCTTTCTCATTCTTTTCTGAATTAGTTCTCTCCATAGTACACTGAATTAGTTTCCCTGCATAGTACACAGAATGCTAGGCATATGTCAGTGGATGTCATCATGAAGAACAGCAATAACAACATCAACAATAACAAAACAGAAAAAGAAAAATTTCCTGCTTCTCAATACTTACCTGAGAAAACAATAACACATTTCAGGATTTCACTATAGTGGTCATGTAGGCTGGCCAACCCTGAACTTGTTTCCACTAAATGAGTTAATATAGAAGAAAACATTATTTTATTGACTAGCCAATTTCAACATTGCCCTAAAGAAAATGTGCTCACATTTTCTAAGGGAATCTATCATTTAATGCCTGAAATTATAATTTGAGCTGGGAACATTTCCATCATTTTTGTAAAGAACCAGAGTTACATTGATCAATGTAGGTAAAATTATACTTCTCAAAGAGGCAATATCAGTTTTTCTATATAATATGGAGGCTTAGATAGAAAATGAAAGAACTTAAAGAGTTGGTGATTTTTTTTTATTCCAATGGAAGATTTGGTCTTTGAAAGAAAAAAATAAAATTACATGTGGAAAATGAATTGTTGGTTATATACATAAAACTTTCTTTAGGTTGTATACAGCACAGAAGGTAGGGGTAGTGACAAAAAAGAAAAAGTCCTTTCTGAATAACCAAGGCCTATGACTATTGGGACACATTGGATGAACACAGTGGCTCCTTTGTGTAGTCAAATGTGTACTTAGAGAAATAGTGACTTTTTACTGATTCCATTTGTTTAGTTATAGAACAACATTTTTTCTCCCTTTGGTCTTTTTTACTTAACAACTTCTCATTCAGCTTCTCACTGAGCCAACAGCCCTGGGTTTTGATTTCACAATGTTTGCTTGCAATTTGACGATGCATCTTGGTCTCAAGATGACAGGCAAGAGCATTTCATGAACTCAGACTTTATTAGTATTAATATTTCCAAAAGTTACATTTACACAATGCATATTGCACTCAGATGACTACACTTCAAAATGAATTTGTAGCAAAGACTTATTTATTAATGTTTAATGTTGCTTTTGTCACCACATGAAATATTTTATTAAAAGCTTCAAATTTATTCTGGTTCCTTCTAAAGATGAAAGTTTGTGTGTCAGGGCAAAAATTAATGGTTTGCAATGTTCCCTTTTGAAACTTTCTCTAAAATTTGCCTTAAAAAAATTTAAAATAAACTTTTTCTGTAGACCACCCTGACATTTTTATTTGTTGCTGTTGTTTTCCTACTAACCTCATACACTCCCACCACTAAGATAAGTAATATCAGGCCACAGTCTGTTGTCTGGGCTGTCGGTGATAGAATTCTCCAAGTTCACTCTTCTTCATGAACTTCATGAACTAGTTCAAAAGGGAAACATCATGTTTTGATATGCTAACAGACACTCATTTTATTTTTAATTTAATTTTATGTTGGGAAAGATGGATTTTTGTGGTGGTGATTTTACATATGTTATGAAATTTTGTAACTTTTGATTTCAATAAGGAAAACCAAACATTCACTACTGACAATCTTGCAGTCAACAGTTCAACTTGTTTTATCTTACCAGATTGCAAATAATTTTATGCTCTTATAAAAATGACTTATAAAATGGATGAGCAAATCAGAAAGATGAGCCTAATCTCATGACTACTTATTCTAAGGAAAAGGAGAGAGTGAGAATTAGGAATGATGGGGAAGAAAAAATGGGGGAAAATATTCCTGGAGAATTTAGTTTCTTCTAATTAGAGAGCTCCGTGTTTTCATATGTATTAAGCCAACTATTGTTCTCAGCTATCCTCTGAGGGAGAACTTTTATCATTCTGGTTTTACAAATAAATGCTTTGAGATTAAGTGAGTTTGAGTAACTTGCCCAGTTTACCAGCAGAAAGAAGCAGAGTTTCAATGCAAATCTAAGGAGGTCTTAACTATAAAGCCTATTTACCATGATTAAAGGACCTTTATAGAGAAAGGATACATTTAAGAAGAGTTTTAAAAAAGAAGGTTTTGGGCAAGGTAAAAATCAAATTGTAATTAAGGTTAATAAAATAGCTTTGCTGCTTGCTCTGTGGCCTGGGGCATTCCTACTCTTAGGTCTGTCCTACATAGACCATTTAATTCTGAAAACCTTAGAGGGAGAGAATTATTTACATTTATGAAATGTACCTAATATTAGTGTCATTAGCATCAACAGATCCTGCAGATTTGGAAATCTGACACTGAGTTCTAATCTGTGGTTACTTTTTGATCACGATTGATATTTGAAAGCAAATTGGGGGAAAATAAAACAAAACAAAACTCAAGCACTGAAATGTTTGGGATTTGAGGAAGTCTCTTTCCTTCGGTTGGTATTTATAGACAGGTAGGTAGGTAGACAGATAGAGTGACAGACAGATGGAGATAGAGAACTCTATCTGAATGCCTATTATTTCCATTCAGACAGATACATCATTTTAACAAGAAGTTAATGTGGAAAACATCCTCCTTTGTTTTAACAGGCAGGCCATTTCAGAAGCAGGCACCTGGGGAAAATTTCTATGTTAGAAACTAGTTTTGATCTACTTTGTAAATAAGGAAGCCAGAGCACTTTTGAGTGTCTAAGAGCAGAGCTCAGACAGGAATTTCTGTTGTGACCCTGTGTGAGGCAGGCTGAAAAGCCCATATGCTAATTCTGCTATGGGGTTTTTTCAAGGCTATATAAAAGCACATGAAAGTCTCAGACAGAAAAGAAGATATATCAGTGTGTACATATAGCTGCATTTCCCACAAGTGACCAATTGTTCAGAGACAATTCATATGAAACCTAAAATAAGCATTTTAGAAAGCCTCCCTAATTTGATGGTAGGGTGAAGTAACAGCAATAAAAATTATCGAATTCTTAAGAAGCAATAACTGCATTGATTTCAGTTGTAAAAATGATACAAATATGTTGTTAATGCTGCTAAGCCATCAGTATCATTTCCTACTTTAGTGCTATGCTTTCAAATAATCTTTCTCTTTTATTACTTGTAGTTTCTCTTCTTTTTTTTTATTTTTTAAAGTGACCCCACATATGCGCAACAAAGCAAATGTTTGCTTGGGATGTGTTGTTTTCTTGGAATCACTATGGAGAGAAGGTAAGGAAAGGACATTTGTACTAAAGCAGTGTGAGAAGCTGCCTTTTTCAAAAGCATTTTTGTAATGTGACCATTAGCTGCTGATGGAGTTGCCATGGTTATAAGAGGTCCACTGTGGGAGAAATCTTCATTTATTATCAGATTTTGACAGCAGCAGTCAGAATGCTTGATGGGGGAAAAAACATAAGAACAACATAAAAGAGCCTCAGCCATTTTAACCACACAAAGAGTTGAGTTATAACATTAAAAAAATATTCAACAATAAAGTCATGGATGAGTTGAGTGCCAAGAAAAATCTTGCTTTTGAAATAAAATATATTCCTGTAAACAGCAGAGGCAGAAAATGATAGTCTACTAAAGAAACAGGAGAGAAATGGCAGCAGGCATAAACCTGCTGAGTTGTATATGATTAAATTATTTTATGTAATACTTTACATTGATTGTGCTGCTTTCTATGCTTTCTTTCTCATGCAAAAATCTGGGTGATTTAAGCTACAACTTTAAGAGTTACTGAGCTTCATGTGTCTCTCGTGGCATTTTAGTACAAGGAAAAGCCTTTGTACTAGGTGTACCTGAAAGCCCTGGAAATATTATTGTCACATAAAAAGTATAATAAATCTTCTTATATAGGCCTCACTATGCTATGGATTCACATCCTCCATGGAAAATCTATGATATGCATGTTAGCTTTCTCCTATAGTCTTAGTACTGTAATGGTATTCTGATGGGGGTTTTATGTTTTTGCCTCTTTAGAATAGCTGCTGATTTTTCTTGATGCTTCAGTCTTTACAGAGGAACCACGGTCTGTCCTCAGTTTCAAAAATATTAATATGTAATAAATTATGTAAATTTATTTCTGGTTGAGTCAGGAGAAGAGATCCTATCCTTGCTGGATTCTGTGTGAAGACGGGTCTGTGATGTTTCTCAGTCTGCTGAACAGAAGCAAAACTTGGCTTACAGAAACAGTGAGCAACAGGGATGAGGACGGTCAAGGCCCAGGCTTCCTGGGGATAAAAGCTGACAGATGTACAGAAAGAGGGCTAGTAGTGGTGGAAAGTGTCTAGTCTTTTAGAGAGGAGAAGGGATAAGTGAGGGATCCTGAAGGAAAGCCTGCCCATCTGGAATGAGTCTGCATACCGCAAGCTCTGTGGTGACATCAGAGTCTTCTGCATGACTCAGCTGTCACTGACTCTGCTTAGAAGGCCTCACCCCAGGTCCTGGGCCTTTTTCTCTTCCCTGCCCTGCTGTAGTCTCCATCTTCTCTAAAACAATGTACTCAGCTTTTAAAACCATACTAATGATTTTATTGTGGTTTAAGGGCATTCAAGGGACAAACTCCTTACAAATCAGATGACAGCTGTACAGTCTCATGTATCTTCATCAGCTGCACACAGGTTCTCACTGTCACCAACATCTTCATAGACTAGTGGATGATTCCTGTCCCCTCTCCCTTGCCTTCCATTTGCTGATAACCTATTGCGCTCTAATTTTCATTGTCTTTGCTCCACTGAATCCATTCTCCCAAGGTCACTAATGACTCAGTTGTCGACTGCAACAGATGATTTCCAGTCATGACCTTCTTGGCCTCTGTTCTCTTAGTCTTAGTGGTGCCCCTGCCCCCCAACCTGCTCCTGTGGGTTCTTATTTATGGAGCACTGCATATACGCCAAGAATTTAGCAAAGCTTTTTTTTACAAATCACGAGATAGGCATAGATCAGGACATTGAGATTTAGAGAGTTCAAGTAACTTCCTGAGCAGTCTGCTTCCTGGCCAAAAACCTATGAGTGATTTTCAGGGCCAACTATAGTCAGTGACGAAGGCTTTGCCCAGCAGGTGTCACGGGGGAAAGCTGCCCTCACCACGCCAGGCTTGGTGTGCAGCCAGCGCGGCACAGTTTCTAAAGTGAGTTGCAGTCAAGGCCTCAGGCCTCCCTGGCAGACCATAGTTTAGGCATATTTGCATTCCTACCCCCAGTGCCATCATTCAGAGCTCTCTTTGTCTGGAGCCTTTGGCAGGGGCCACCTTCAGGTGCCTCTGCTGAAACCACCTTATGGGGAAGAAAGGGAAAAACTTGACACTTGTCCCTACTCTGACTCAGTACTCAGTAGTTTTCCACTCCTGGCTCTTTTTCGTTGTTTTCTGTCAACCCCCTGCCCTGCTTAAGCCTTTTCTTTGGGGCTCCCTCAGCAATAAAATGACCCCAATATCTGTGCTGATCCACCTCATCTTGACCAATGTGATCTTCCGTGGGCAAGTGGAATGGGGTTGGGGGGAGCCAGCGCTCTCTCAGCTCTCCAGTTCAGCCTGTTGATTGTATTACTGCAGGAAGAGACTAAAGGCTTGACTGTCACTTTCATTTTTTGGCTTGTTGTTTTAATCAGCTGCTCTGAGACCTGGCAGCTTAGCTGTCTCCAGCACAACTGAGCTCCACACTTACCTAGTTCACACCATATGACCTGGAGATGGGATTAAAAAGTCAGTGTGACTAAAACAATCTGAGTTCTTAACTACTATCTAGGCTGCACTCATATTTTCTGAGAAAGTTTTCTGAATTGTTTCCATGAGATCCACATCATTTGTTTGTCTTCAGTCTTCTGTAATTTTACTCTTCCTAAGAGATTTATTCTCTCCTATGAATTTCACCACCACTTGTAACCTGATGACTCTTCAATCTTTATTGCCATCCCTAATCTCTCTTTTGCACTCAGAATGATAATTCCAGTGATCTACTAAATATATCTGCTTGGATGGTCCAGAGACAACTCATTTATGTATTCATGCATTCATTCATTCACTCATTCATCATTCATATACTTAATATATTTATTGAGTATTGCCTAATGTGCCAGGCTCTGTATTAGGCCCTAGAGATACAGGGATGAAAAGAAAGCACAGTCTCTCTGCTGTCCTGGAAATTGCACATCCACAATTTCAGAGATAAATGTTGAAGCTGAACCATTTAATTATACATGCATTGGGTGCCATAAATCAAAGTGCAGAGTGTTACCCAGTAAGTACAAAAGAAGCTCCTAACTTAGCTTTGGTGTTTCAGAAAATGATTCTCTGTGCCGGGCATGGTGGCTCATGCCTATAAACTCCATCTCTACTAAAAATATATCTCTACTAAAAATATAAAAATTAGCTGGGTGTGGTGGTGGGCACCTGTAATCCTAGCTACTCGGGAGGCTGAGGCAGGAGAATCGCTTGAACCTGGGAGGTGGAGGTTGCAGTGAGCCAAGATTGTGCCACTGCACTCCAGCCTGGGCAACAAAGTGAGACTCTGTCTCAAAAAAAAAAAAAAAAAAAGAAAATGATTATCTGGATTATCTGAGGAAGTGGTATTAGTAGAGTTAGCAAGAAAGGGGAGGGGTGGAAGAAAGAGTGTCACAGGTAGCAGAAATAGTATTGAAGAAGAAATACAACACAGTTGGAGTATAGAGGTGGTGTGATTCCAGTAATACCTGGAAATCCAGAGATTTTCTTTTCTAAACTGTAATCTGAATTTAGAGGTTTTTCAGTCATGTCTCATCCTGGATCTCCTGTCTATAGACTGAAATTTACTAGAACTTGATATTTTATTCAGCAGATCTGTAAGTGGGTTGCTGACTAAATGCCCTCTTCTTTAGCTCCCAGATATTCTTATTAAAAACTCTGGAACAGGCCAGGCATGGTGGCTCACATGAATAATACCAGCACTTTGGGAGGCCAAGGTGGGCGCGGCTCATGAGGTCAGGAGTTCGAGACCAGCCTGACCAACATAGTTAAACCTCGTCTCTATTAAAAAAAATACAAAAATTAGCTGGGCATGGTGGCACACACTTGTAATCCCAGCTACTCGGGAGGCTGAGGCAGGAGAATCCCTTGAACTCAGGAGGTGAAGGTTGCAGTGAGCCAAGATCATGCCACTGCACTCCAGCTTGGGCGACAGAGTGAGACTTTGTCTCAAAACAACAACAACAACAAAAATAAGCTCTGGAACATGGTGCAGTGAGGACTTCTCTCTCCCCTACTGGACAACTAGTAGGGGACACCATCAACTGTCCCTCCTCTTCTCTCCCCACTCATTCCTCTCTCAGTCTCTTATTTTCTCCCTTTAATCACCTTCATATGGGCACTCATGCAGCGTCTCTTCTGGTAATTACAAGGCTTTGATTAAAGGATCAACAGGTAACCCAATGAAGGACATAGTGAAGAGAAATTACATGTAATTTGGTAATGTTTTGATGACTTCCTAATAGTATATTCCACAAGTTAGCTGCATATTTTTTTAAAAATTAATAAAATATTACATACCTACAAAAGAATATGTGTGACATATATTTAAGTTAAAAGCATAATAAGTAACTACCTATGAAGCTACGATGCAATATAAAATTATAGGCCATTAAATTATGATCTTAGTTCTGTAATGGAGGTTGGCTGCCTAGTCTATCTTCCTTCCCATTGCAAGGATTGGCTCTACTCCACCTCAGGAAGATGACAATCCCGCAAGTGCTTGAACATTTTACCCAGCAGACATGGCTCGCATGGTGGGTTTAAAATCAGGAGTATTTGTCCTTTTTGAATATTACAGAAGTTTGAGGAAACAGTGAATCCGGATGGTAGCCAAACTTCTGTAGGACTCATTTTGTGTCTTTTAAATATGTTTAATGTCTTCATCATTCACATTTCAACAGTAACTCATTTTATTGCCTGAAACCACCCTCATCAAGGAGGATCATTCTAATGGAAAGAATGTTTGTCTGTTGACAGAGAGCCTTGGAAGTGGTGATAGTATGTTCTTTAGAATGGACTCTCCCTTTAAAGAAACAAATCAAATCACATATTGTGAAGAACAAATCAAATCAGATATTGGTTACCAGTTTGTTATTTTACCAAATGATAGAATTAAAATCGAGAAGATTCTGTAGTATATGATTCCCAGAAGACAGGGTTTATGTCTTACTCAACTAAGAATGTTTGGTTACCTCAAAGTGTGCTTGATGCACAGAGGGCAGGTAATAAATATTTGCTATTACATTAATCCATTAGTCAAACTACTGAATTTACTCAAATTATACATGTTGATGGTATCTTTATATCCCCTGGGGGAAATACTAAGTTCATAAAAGCCATTGAAAAATTATCTTAAATAGAATTAAAAGTTCATAAAAGCCATTGAAAAAATTATATTGAGTAGAATTAAATGACATGAACTTCACCTGGTGCAAGCATATAGTCACTATGGTCAGTCCAAGCTGGTTGTGTGTAGCTAACATCAATTCTGATTGGTCCATACCCTAATCTCCTGGTCTGTGCCCATTTTTGTTGATCTGTGCTTTCATTCCGATTTGCCTGTGTCTGTAAAATATAGCTGCCTAATATTTGCAATATAATTCTTGGCTTCACCATTTATGTATTTAAGATGTAATTTATTCATTTATTTCTCAAAAATTATTAAGTATCTCCCATGTGATATTTTGTAATACTAATATTCTTAAATGATGGTCCCTGCTCAAGCGTTACCCACATGGTAATGACTGACTGTAATACCATGATGAATGAAGTTCTATCAGCAACAGGTATAAAACACTATGGAAAAACACATGACTCATTCCGGTAGGGGCTAAGTGGAGGATGGCTTGGTCTTTGAATAATGTGTTGAAGCTTACCCTATCCAATCGATGAAAGTCATATCAGACAAAGAGAAAATCATAAAAACAGTGAGTAGATGTAAATATGTTTGAGAAACACCACTTACCGGTGTACCCAGAACACAGAGAAGTTGGAGTGGGATAACCTGGGGTGGTTACATGGTTTTCAGTATCCGTTTAGAAGAAGTTTAGAATTTTCTTTGAAGGCAATGAAGAGACATTGAAAACTTTTTAGTAGGGGAAACAAATAGATCTATGTATTAGAAAGATAGGTATGGCTACTTTGTTTGTAAAGGTATTCAATTCTCCAGAATAAGAAACTAGTGTATGGTAAAATATGAGGCAGAGATGATGAGTACCTTGGGTTATAACAGTGGAGATGGAGAGCAGGAGACACAGCTGCAAGTTCGTCTGGAGAGAACTCTCAGGAAGTGGTCCATAAGGTGAGAAAGTGGGAGGCCAAGGCCAACTGGCAGTTTTCAGTTTGAGTGATCGGGTGGATTGTAAAACCATTAATATAGATGAAGAATCTAGGAGATAATTTCTTTTTTGGGGAGACACAAGGATTAGAAGGTGTGAAGAGTATGAACTTGATTCTAGATATGTGTTTGAAGTGACACTGATGTGTTGATTTGTGATAAGGCTATATTTATTAGAAAGAACATAGAATATGTTTTTAAGTTTAGAAATTTGTGTTAAAGTTCCTGGTCTGTAACTCACTAGTGGTATGATTCTGAATAATTTCCTTGATTCTCTCATCTGTAATTCATGAATAATAACTAGCATATAACCTTGGGGTGGGGTTAAATGTGATAAGGGTTATAAAGTATATAGTAAATAAATAAATGGTACTTAGTAGAATATTAACAACTTATTGGCCAGGCGTGGTGGCTCACGCCTGTAATCCTAGCACTCTGGGAGGCTGAGGTGGGTAGATCACTTTCAGGAGTTTGAAACCAGCCTGGCCAACATGGTGAAATCCCATCTCTACTAAAAATACAAAACATTAGCCTGGCGTGGTGGTGGATGCCTGTAATCCCAGCTACTTGGGAGACTGAGAAAGGAGAATCACTTTAACCCGGGAAGCGGAGGTTGCAGTGAGCTGAGATCACGCCATTGCACTCCAGCCTGGGCGGCTGAGCAAGATTCCGTCTCAAAAAAAACAAAAAAAAGAAAGAAATTACTTTCTCCTGTTTTTCTTGATTTTGAGTTTCTTCAACTATAGAATTAGAAATTAGAAAGATAATTTACTCTTCTCACTTAATCCTGTTATTATGAAGATTAAATAAAACAATCTCTGAACAAGAAAAATGGAGACAGATTTTAGCAATTAAATAAATGATTAAATTATAGGTCTTTTAAAGGCAAACATGCTAAAAGTATACAGTTACAACAGCAGCTAACTTTCATTGCATTTTTATGATTTGACAGACACTATGCTAAGTATCTTACATACATTATCTCCAATACTCGAAGCAATCATAGAGAGTAGATACCATTATTATAACAATTTGACAGAAAAAGAAGCTGAGGCATAAAAGGTTTGATAAGATCAACAGCCCATCGGTGGTGGAGTTGGGATTTGAATTAATGCTTTTTCACTTTAGACACCAGGACTAAACACTGTCTCCTTTATTACGTCTGAATATTTAGCTTTTGTTAACCCAGACATTCCTGAAATATAAAAATTCTTCCTGCACACATAGTTAGCCTGGTGAACAAATTCTAACCACCCAATTCAAAGTATTTAAGCTGCTAAGAATGTCTTCAATTTTATTGACACTTTGATCCATCCATGACCTAACTTACATTTTTTAATATTCTATCCCTTTTTGACTATTTAATATTCTATCGCTTTTTAAGAGCTACATTAATCCCTTTGTTAGGTTAATAAATACACCACAACCTAAAAATTTATTGAGAAAGACCTTTGAAATACACATCACAAAGTTTCAGACTCAACCAAGTTTAATTATCTTCAGTCATTGAAAACAAATTCTTTGATTTCCTGTAAGACTTCGTTGAGTAATGGAGTATAACCAGAATGATCTAAATTTTTAAAAATGGGGATTAATAAAGGACTTGAGAATGTTTTACTGGCAAATCTCAGGATGCAAACATATCTTGTGTTCATCCTGTAAATTCCACAGCCAAACTGTTCACTGGGAGGAGAAAACAGCAGCAACAACAACAACAACAACAACAACAATAAATATGTTGTTCTTGCTATGCTCTGTAACACAAAGCACTGGAGGAGGTTTATAAACTCATCAAAGGTATCAAGTAGCCCCATCATAGAGATTTTTTAGGTGACTTATGTTTACACAGAACTCTACATTTTATGAGATTACTATGTAGTGGTTAAACTTTCCTCCTTTTGCCCTTTTGACTTGATGGAAAAAAGAAAGTTCATGTTCGCTGATTTTTATATGACTAACCAATAACCTGAAAGAAGGTGTTTGGAGTTTGCTTCTTGCAAGCAGGGTCCATTTAATGATATCAGTTTGTGAAGCATACAGATGCATCATTCCAATATGTGCAAAATTCTCAGTACAGTACCTGGTGTATAGAAAATGCCCAGCAGGTGTCTGTGACCATTTTCTTTTCTATTATTCTGTATTTACTTCCTGACTGTTCCATGAAATATTATCATTTTATTCAAAGAATGAACAGAGAAAATAAAATGAGGTAAAATTAAATGAGCAAACTCTATAGGCTTTAGCATGTTTGGCCTCAAATTTTGGTAGGGGAAGAGATTAATATAAGGTTTCTGGACCATTTAAGACCTTGGTTGCTGCATAATCATTGTTTCCTATTCTTTTTAATATTGCACCCAAAGTTGATTGAGGCTGCCTATCATTTAAAATGAGATAGAGAGCTACAACTATCGGGAATGAATGGCCTGCAATGGAAATTTCTTAATATATACTCATTTGTTCTCTTCTTGTAGTCATTTTTTTTTTTTTTTTGGGATCTCACTCTCCAAACCAACTATTGGACTTTGTTCTTTCATATCATTAAAATCTAATGTTATACACAGGAGCAGGGTAGACTCTTTTCTATGAGATTTTTTCTTTAATGATTCTGTGATGAAACAGACTTCATCAAAAAATAAGGTGGGGTGGTAGGAAGTCGAGCATATAGTTTAAGAATAGAGACAGCAGCTTGAGACCAGGGAGAGAAATCTGCAATTTTGAATGGAGGAGGGAAAAAGCAGCTTGGAGTGAATGGGAAACATCAGGCAGTCAATCAGACTGCACAGGAAATGTCCAGGAAAAGATGCTTGTTCTATCTGCTGGAACTAACTGCCCATGCCATACTGCACGATGTATTTGCTTAGTGACCTGCCTTTTGTGAGTCTTGCTCAGACTATTGGAATCATGTGGAGGATACTGCAGCAAACATTTAGGTCTAGTGATGAGTGGGTATGAGATCATCATTAGTATTAAGTATTTATTAAGTGTGTAGTAAAACTATAGGTTTCATCATAGAAACTCAATTTCTCTATGGATCTGATTGATGCCTTGTAATTTTTCATTGTTTGAAAATGTATAACACTGCCTTGTGAGCGGAAGTAGCCCTTCTGTGAATTGAAAATGAAAATCCAAAATACCATAAAAGCTATGATGTGGGCAAGAAAAAAAATCACTTTATCTATAAAAAGATGAGCCTTTGGAGCATTTAGCAGTTTTCTCCTTAAAGAAAAAAGTCCCTTGGATTGAAATAAATTCTACCATAGTCTTCTGGTTTTATTCTAACCCAAGATTAGAAAAAATAACTTTTCACAAATTTGCAGTTGCTTGATCTACATAAGTTTGTATCAGATTCTTCTGTTTATCTTGTCAAACTTGTAAAATTGAGTTAGATTCAACTTAATATATATAGATAGCTAGACCTATAGGGAAGAAAATAAATCTTAAGTGTTTTTTCTCTTTTAAGTGTTTATGTTAATCTGAAATATTTGCAATATATTATCAAAGTTAAAATGTTATTACATAACTGAATGGAATTGTCACATTTTCTTCACACAGATATACTTAATATATATAACATATTTATATTTCATATAATATATAAATATTATCATCCAAAAGTTTTCAAAGAATTTTTATATTTCCTTATTTAATCATCCATCATCAGCTATGATTTATCTTTATCACAAGGACAATTTGATGCATGAAAAGCTTGGATAACCTTCTATGAGATTTTAAGAGTTATAAGTGGGGCTGAAAATTGACTCATAGAGTTTGAGAAGAGAAAGAATGTTCTTGGATGGAAGATTAAATGATTTGACCATCATCTTACAACTAGTTATTAGCAGTGGAACTCAAATGTCTTGACTTTCAGTTTTGTGTTTTATCCTCTGTACTGCATTGATTCCTATGGATTTTTTTTTTTTTTAAAGAATTCAGTCCATGATTCTGCCCAGTTGTCTGGCCATCAGGAACAGATTGAAACCAAAATATGTGCCAAGAGTTTCATTCAACATTTGTTCAATAAGTATTTACCTTGTATCTACTGTGTAAAAGCTATTGTTCTAGGTGCTTTGGATGAATCATCAAACAAAAAAGATAAAATTCCTACCTTCATGGAACTTAAAATAAAATTAAAGCAAACTATATCTTCAAAGAAGGTATCCTTGGCTTTTCCTAAAATGCATCAACTTAAGATTTCTGACCATTACGTCATTGGAACTTTCCCTGAATATGGAGTATTTCTTAAAAGTTGTTATTTTATTTAAAATGACTATTCTCAGAGGTATGACTGAGCAGTTGCTCAAGCAATGTCAATCTTCTGATAGAATTCTAGAATATGTCTCTTCTTTCCTCATGTCCAAACATAAATGAAAATAATTTTTTTGTATCCAAATCTTTATGATTCCATTTTCCTGGAAATGCATATAGGGGTACATACACAAGTACACATCCATAAGTACCTTATTTTGAAATCTTCTGTAAGTATTTCGTTGATCAGCTACAAAGCACTGTGCCTCTAAAATACTTTGTACTACTTTTTTTTTGTATTTTTAGTAGAGACTGGGTTTCACCGTGTTAGCCAGGATGGTCTCGATCTCCTGACCTCGTGATCTGCCTGCCTCGGCCTCCCAAAGTGCTGGGCTTACAGGCGTGAGTCACCACACCCAGCCCACTTTGTACTACATTTTAGCAACATCATATTCTTTCCTATATTACACTCACTTGCATGAATATGTTTCTTACTCTATTATAACTCTCTCAAGATAGTAAGTAGTAAGGGCCAGAATGTTCTCACTGAATTATGGTTGACTTGTTTTAACCCTTCAACTGCCTATATTCTAACAGTAAAAAGTAAGCTTTTAAGATTCTTTATCTTAGCACTTGATTCTATAAAAGGCATATCACCTTTATGGAGACACTTACTGGCTAGAGTTTATAATTAGAATAAGGAAAAGAAAAACCTTGTAAGCCATATACAGCATGTAATTATTATGATCTTAATTGTATGGTTATAAATATAGATGAAAATAAACACAAAAAAGAAAACAACTGTATCTGGGAAGTAGAAAATGGCTTTTTTTCCATTCAAATTTCTTTGAACACTACAGCAAATATATTTTTAAAAGATAGTTAGCAGTGCTTAAGTAATGCTCAAGCAATACAACAAGGGGAATATAAGGGCTCTGAAGTGTTCAGTTTCAATTCTTCACTAGTCAGTTATTCTAAAAAAAAAACACCTATTACAGCATCAATACAGGCATCAGGGAGAAAGTTATCCATATTACATCCATTAACCCAAAAGATATTTAATATTGAGAGAGTGACAATAAAAAACCAACTTTAAAAACTAAAACTGAGAAAATACTTCTCCTTCCACTCTCATACCCCATAAAGTTCCAACAAGACAAAAATTTAAAAAGAGCCAATATAGTCTTTAATTAGTTATTTTAGTATCTATGTCTAATATGGCAAACACGGAATGAATAAAGCTTTCCACTTTAATTAGACTTTTCAAAGGAAGTGATAGAAAGAACTGACTGCAAAGCAGAGCTACAAAGAAGACTCTCATTGAATAGTTAGCAGGAAATCTTTTAATTATTGAAGCTGATAAAGCACTTTGTAAGGCTTCTTTATCTAGTTGAGCCTGAATACTTTTCACTGCATACTTTTTAAATATAGGTAAAAAGAATTCCAGCTCTATTTTGACCCTGACTATATGTTTTTAGTAATGATCTAAAGAAAAAAATTTGCATTGATCTAGCAACCCTTTCTTTGAATACATTTATAAAGTTCTGTTGTGTATATTAAATTCCTTAGATTTAAGCAATAACTTTTAAATTCATGTTGAAATTGAAAAGAAATTGAGTAGATATAAGGCATGCTAGAATGACTAGTATTAGTGAAGGAGGGGAGAGCTAACTTAGTATTTAAGTATGTACTTGATTTTAAAAGGTATATCATATGTATACTTTCATTATAAATGTATATATAGCACACATATTTACATACATATTAAATATATTTATACTTACATATATATTGTAAGTAATAACTGTCCATTTTAAATAGATAACATTTAAATACTGAATTGAATATTACTGGTATAAAGTGGATTCCACTATTATAATTATTGTCTTTTTAAGGAGTTAAGTGCTTAATATATTCAGTTGACAATAGTGTTGAAGTATTTAATTATGTCCCTGCTATATTTTGAGTAATTTGCCCACAGATTACAGAACTGGCACAGCTGACCTAGAGGAACATTTCTGAACTCTGCCCCCTGCTGTGTTTTGGCTCTGCAATGATAATTCCATTTTAATAAGTAATTATTTTGGAAATGTCTAGCAATGCTCAGGATAGTTGTTTCCCTCATCTTTTCTATATCTTTTATCCTTAATTCATCTGTGTATGTGCATATGTAAACAGAGTTCTGACTGTCCTGCCTACAGGTTTATATATGCATATTTACTCATATACCCAAGTACATGCATACTTAAATGGTTCCAGGTATACAGAATTATATGTGGCATGTAAGTGGGCACATATTTAGGAAATAAGAAGGTTGAAAAGATGGCAAAGTATCAATATGATACTGAATGGGCAAAAGCTGGAAGCATTCCCCTTGATAACTGGCACAAGACAAGGATACCCTTTTCCACTACTCCTGTTCAACATAGTATTGGAAGTTCTGGCCAGGGCAATTGAGCAAGAGAGAGAAATAAAGGTATTCAAATACAAAGAGAGGAAGTCAAGCTAGCTTTGTTTGAAGATGACATGATTCTATATCTAGAAAACCCCACTGTCTCAGCTCAAAAGCTTCTCCAGCTGATATACAACTTCAGCAGTCTCAGGATACAAAATCAATGTTAAAAAATCACTAGCATTCCTATACGCCAGCAACAGGCAAGTTGAGAGCCAAATCATGAATGAACTCCCATTCACAGCTGCCACAAAAAGAATACAATACCTAGGAATATTGCTAACTAGTGAAGTGAAAGATCTCTACAAGGAGAACTACAAACCACTACTCAAATAAATCAGAGATGATACAAACAAATAGAAAAACATTCCATGATTATGGATAGGAAGAATCAATATTGTGAAAATGGCCACATTGCCCAAAGCAATTTTTAGATTTGATGCTATTCTCATTGAACTACCACTGACATTCTTCACAGAATTAGAAAAACCTACTTCAAAATTCATATGGAATGACAAAAGAGCTTGAACAGTCAAGACAATCCTAAGCAAAAAGAACAAAGCTGGAGGCATCATGTTACTGGACTTCAAATTATAGTATAAAGCTACAGTAACCAAAACGGCATGGTACTGGTACAAGAACAGACACATAGACCAATGGAACAAAATAGAGAACCCAGAGGTAAGACTGCACACCTACAACCATCTGATCTTCAACAAACCTGGCAAAAACAGGCAATGGGGAAAGGATTCCCTATTTAATAAATGGTGTGAGAGAACTGGCTAGCCATAGGCAGAAAATTGAAACTGGACCCCTTCCTTACAACATATACAAAAATCAACTCAAGATGGATTAAAAATTTAAATGTAAAATCCAAAACTATAAAAACCCTAGAAGAAAATCTAGGCAATACCATTCAGGACATAGGCATGGGAAATGATTTCATGACGAAGACACCTAAAGCAATTGAAACGAAAGCAAAAATTGACAAATGAGATCTAATTAAACTGAAGGGCTTCTGCACAGCAAAAGAAATTATCGTCAGAGTGAACAGACAACCTAAAGAATGGGAGAAAATTTTTGCAATCTATCCATTGGAGAAAGGTCTAATATCCAGAGTCTACAAGGAACTTAAACACATTTACAAGAAAAATACCAACAACTCCATTAAAAAGTGGGCAAAGGACATGACAGACACTTCTCAAAAGCAGACATACATGTGGCCAATGATCATATGAAAAAAAGCTCAACATCACTGTTCATTAGAGAAATGCAAATCAAAACCACAATGAGATACCAACTCACACCAGTCAGAATGGCTATTATTAAAAAGTCAAAAAACAACAGATGCTGGTGAGGTTGTGGAGAAAAAGGAACTGTTGGTGGGAGTGTAAATTAGTTCAACCATTGTGGAAGACAGTGTGGCGATTCCTTAAAGACCTAGAGGCAGAAATACCATTTGACCTAGCAATCCCACTGCTGGGTATATGCCCAAAGGAATGTAAGTCATTCTGTTATGAAGATACATGCACACATATGTTTGCTGCAACACTATTCACAATAGCAAAGACATGGAGTCAACCTAAATGTCCATCGATGATAGACTGGATAAAGAAAATGTGGCCCATACAAACCATGGAATACTATGCAGCCATAAAAAGGAATGAGAATCATGGCTTTTGCAGGAACATGAATGGACCTGGGGGACATTATCCTCAGCAAACTAACACAGGAAAAGAAAACCAAACACCACATGTTCTCACTTATATATGGGAACTGAACAATGAGAACCCATGGACACAGGGAAGGGAACAACACACACTGGGGCCTGTTGGGGGTGGGGGAGGAAGGAGAGCATCAGGAAGAATAGCTAATGGATGCTAGGCTTAATACGTAGGTGATGGGATGATCTGTGTAGCAAACCACCATGGCATATGTTTACCTATGTAACAAACCTGCACATCCTGCACATATACCCCTGAACTTACAATAAAAAAAAAAATGAAAAGATGGCAAAGTATAAGAAAAAACATATGAATACCAACATAGATTGAGGATGCAGTATTAACTTTTATAAATATATAGATGGAGAAAATGGAAATATATGAAGAGTTTCGGGAAAGAACAGGTGTGAATTAGTTAAGCTGGAGTTTTGAGTGAAAAACTTTGATGCTAGTAAATTAGGACATTCACCAGATTTGCTCTTGAGGATTGTAAAGTAAAACAAGTAAAACTCTTGTTTTAGGGTTTATCTATTCCTTTCCTTGATAACCCTATCTAAAAAAGCACCCTTCTTGTCACTCTCTATCCCAATAATCTATTCTATTTTTCTTACCACCTAACATTATATAATCTTTTTTTTTGTAATATACCTCCCTAGAACAACATAAGTGCAATCAGTGCAGGAATTTTGCACATCTTTTTCACCATTGTATCTTCTCCATTTAGAATAATCAATGGGAAATAGTAAGCACTCATTAAATATTTGAATGCATAAATAAATAAATGAATAAATTCCACATTTAAGATCTCTGTCAAAGTTATGAAGTCCACCTGAACTCCCCAACTATTTTTTTAAAAGGCAGAAAATGAACAACAACAACAAACAAACTGTCAGGATAAGACTTTTTAAAATGTCA
This sequence comes from Symphalangus syndactylus, assembly GCF_028878055.3. NCBI lineage: Eukaryota > Metazoa > Chordata > Mammalia > Primates > Hylobatidae > Symphalangus > Symphalangus syndactylus. Next base: position 44,501,160 of record NC_072432.2, read on the forward strand.
AAAACTGACAGCCCAGAATTCTGGAAACATTGAAGGTACTCTAGGCTAGAGGTGAGCAACTGGTTGTAAAATGAACTTATATTATTTACTGAAAAAGAAAAGATTATTGTACATTCTATTCCAACTTTAAAGAAGTAATACCTTGGGAATCATTAGAAATTCATTGTCTAACATCTAAATTATTTGGAAAGAATTTCCCAAATTTTAATAAGTTGAACTCGTTTCAAGAACGTAAAAGGTAAAAACAAAACATAACAAAAAACTCTTACATTCAGGAAAATGGCTCATATACAGTTCGATGTAATTGTAGATTACATACAATTGTAATTGTAGATTACATAATTGGCCAGGTGGGAGGTAGGATGTGATGTCACAGATTTTACATGTCTTACTGACTTGCATACTGGATATCTATTGTATGTCTTATCCCCTTACAAATTGGAGGGAAGAAGCCAGCTGTGTAAGTGGAAGCCTTTTAGAAACAAATCAAAAACTTACAATAAGAGTTCAAGCAGCAGTGTTTACTCAGTATCACATAAATCATGGAAAATTTAAGGTTATTTTCAGCCTTGTTAAAAACTCAAGGCATCATAAATCAATGTATTTTCATCTCACACATTATGGAAATAAAATAATTTGTTTATGTATTAATCGAATACTTTTACAGGCATTTATTCTGAATTACGTACCACGTCAGGACCAAGGTTATAGATTTAAGTGAGAGATGGTTTATGTCCTCATGAAATTTATAATTTTGGGGAGGAGAAGGGGTGAAACCAGAAATTAATAAATAATTACATGAATAATCAATTATTTAAAATGATTTTGATTTTTAAGAAGGAGAATTATAAAACATTATAGCACATATAAAAGTGGGATATAACTCAATGGGAATGGTTAAGCCATTCTTTCTGCAAATTACATTTAAGCGGAGATACAATCTGTACATTAAAAATATAACTATGATGATAGTGTAATTTGTTATCTACATGGAAGAAAATCCTATAATTGGATCACTATTTCACAGCACACTAAAAGATAGAGTCCAAGTAGATTAAAGATAAAATGTGAAAAAGAACAAAAATAAGAATATTTGGAGAAAAATATATAAGATAGGGATTGATTTCTTAAATAAGAAAGAAGTATAAACCATTATGAAAAGATTGGCAAATTCAATAAAAGTAATAATAAAATTTGAACTTCTCTGTGTGAAAAGATATTATAAATGTGTAAAAAGTTAAGCCACAAATGGTGGAAGATATTTGCAACACATGAAAACAACAAAGGAATCTTATCCCTAATGTATTAAAAAAAAAAAAAAAAAAACTTCTCAGAGCAGAGGCAGAGCAAGACGGCTGAATAGAACCCTCCAGCAATTGTCCCCACCATAGGAACACCAAATGGTACAACTATCCCCACAAGAAAACAGCTTCATAACATTAAAACATCAGGTGAGCACTTAAGAGTACCTGATTTTAACATCATATTGAGGAAAAAGGCACTGAGGAGGGTAGGAAAGACAGTCTTGAATTGCCTACACCACCCCTCCCCTATGCCCCAGCAGCAGCCATGTGGTGCAGACAGAGAATCTGTGTGCTTACAGGATGGAAACAGCACTGATTGTGGGACTTTGCACTGGAACTCAGTGCTACCCTGTCACAGTGGAAAGCAATATGGGGCAGAATTCAGCTGGCGCAAACAGAGGTAGCATTTAGACCATCCCTAGCCAGAGGGGAATCATCCATCCCAGTGGTCAGAACTTGAGTTTTATCAAGCTCCACCACCGTAGGCTGAAGTGCTCTGGGGTTCTAAATAAGGTAGAAAGGCAGTCTAAACCAAAAGAACAGCAATTCCTGGGCAAAGACTTTGTCTTGCAACGTGGATACCAGCTCAATCTCAGTAAAATAAAGCATAAGCAGCAGTGAGCCGAGATTGCGCCACTGCACTCCAGCCTGGGCGAAAGAGCAAGACTCCGTCTCAAAAAAAAAAAAAAAAAAAAAAAAAAAAAAAAAAAAAAAAAATAAATAAATAAATAAATAAAGCATAAGCAGAGTCTTGAAGTCCCTATTCCAGAACCTAGCTCCCAGACAACATTTCTAGACATACCCTGAGACAGAAGGGAACCCTCTGCCTTTAGGAGAAGGACTTCCTCCTGGAAGGATTCATCGCTTGCTGACTAAGAAGCCCTTGGACTTTGAATAAACATCAGCAGTAGCCAGGCAGTACTTGGCACAGGTGTTGGGCAAGACCCAGTACTGTGCTGGCTTTAGGTCTGACCCAGTGCATTCCCAGGTGGGAAAGCCATGAAAACAGACTCCTTCTACCTGACAAAAAAGGAAGAAGGAGTATAAAGGACTTTGTCTTGCAACTTGGGCACCACCTTTAGTAAATTAAAGCACTAAATTCCTGATTCCAGACCTTAGCTCCTGGACAGCATTTCTACAACTGCCCTGGGTGAGAAGGGAACCTGCTTCTCTGAAGGGAGACATTCAGTCCTGGCAAGATTCAACACCAGCTGACTAAAGAGCCCTTAGGCCTTGAATAAACATCAGTGGTAGCCAGGCAGTACTCACCATGGGCCTGGGGCAGTGGTGGCCATGGGAGAGATTCTTTTTGCTTGAGGAAAGGAGAGGGATGAGTAACAAGGACTTTGTCTTGCAACTTGGGTACCAGCTCAGCCACAGTAAAATAAAGCACCAAATAGATTTCTAAAGTTCTCAACTCCAGGTCCTGGCTCCCAGACAGCACTTCAAGACCCACCCTGGGCCAGAAAGGAATTTGCTGTCCTGAAGGAAAAGATACAAGCCTGGCTGTACTTACCACCTGTTGACCAAAGAGCCCTTGGGCCTTGAATAAACATTAGTTGTAGCCAGGCAATAGTTGTCATAGGCCTTGGGCAAGACCCAGTACTATGCTGGCTTTAGGTCTGGCTCAGCGCAGTCCCAGTGGTGGTGGCTACAGCAGTGCTGTGTCACCCATCCCTCAACATCAAGCAGCTCAATGTTGAAAGAGATACTCCATTCATTTAGCAAAAAGTAAAGGAAGAGAACAAGAGTCTCTGTCTTGTAATACAAGGAAATTTCCTGGATCTTACCCAAGGCCACCAAGGCAGTACCTCTACCAGGCTGCAAGAGTCACAGCATTACTGGGCTTGGGGTGCCCCCTAATGTATATATGGCTGCATTGACCAAAGATTTAAATCACAACATTCAATTCCTTTGAATACTTGGAAAACTTTTCCAGGAAAGCGGGGTACAAACAAGCCCAGACCATGAAGACTACAATAAGTACCTAACTGTTCAATGCCTAAACATTGACAAATATCCACAAGTATTAAGACTATCCAGGAAAACATGACCTCACCAGAGAGACTAAAGGGCACCAGTGACCAATCCTGGAGTGACAGAGCTTTGTAACTTTTCAGACAGAGAATTCAAAATGGCTATTTTAAGGAAGTTCAATGAAATTCAAGATAACAGAGAAAGAAATTCAGAATTCTATCAGATAAATTTAATAAAGAGATCAAAATAATTAACAAAAATTAAGGAATTCTGGTGCTAAAAAATTCAACTGACACACTGACACACATCAGTCTCTTAACAGTAGAATTGGTCAAGAAGAAAAAAGAATGAATGAGCTTGAAGATAGACTATTTAAAATTATAGTCAGAAGAGATAAAAGAAAAAAGAATGAAGCACATCTAAGGGATACAGAAAATAGCCTTAAAGGGGCAAATCTAAGTTATTGGCCTTAAAGAGGAGACACGGAGTAAGACTAGGGTAGAAAGTTTATTCAAAGGGACAACAACACAGATCTTTCCAAACCTAGAGGAAGATATCAATATTCAAGTACAAGAAGATTATAGAACATCAAACAGATTTAACCCAAAGAATACTACCTCAAGGCATTTAATAATCAAACTCCCAAAGGTCAAGGACAAAGAAAGGATTCTAAAAGCAGCAAGAGAAAAGGAACAAATAACATACAAATGACCTCCAATACATCTGGTTTCACGGTGGAAAACTTACAAGCCAGGAGAGAGTGGCATGACATATTTAAAGTGCTAAGGAAAAAAGCCTTTTATCCTAGAATAGTATATCCCACAAAAATATCCTTCAGACACAAAGAAGCAATAAAGACTTTTCAAGAGAAATAAAAGCTGAGGAATTTTGACAGCACCAGACCTGTCCTACAAGAGATGCTAAAGGGTGTTTTACAATCTGAAAGAAAAGGAGGTAAACAAGCAATAATAAATCATCTGAATGTACAAAACTCCCTAGTAATAGTAAGTACACAAACACAGAATATTATAACACTGTATTTGTGGTGTATAAACTATTTGTATCTTGAGCAGAAAGATGAAAAGATGAATCTGTCAAACATAACAACTACAACAACTTTTCAAGACTTAGACAATATAATAAGATATAAATAGAAACTACTGAAAGCTTAAAAGAAGGGATGAAGTTAAAGTGTAGTTTTTATTAGTTTCTTCTTTGCTTGTTTGTTTTTGCAATAAGTGTTATCATCAGTTTAAAATAATGGTTTATAAGATGTTATTTGCAAGCCTCATGATAACCTTAAATCAAAAACTCTATAACAGATACAGAAAAAATAAAAAGCAAGAAATTAAAATATACCATCAAAGAAAAATCATTTCCACAAAAAGAAGACAGGAAAGAAGGAAGGAAGAAGGAAAGACGGAAAGAAGAAAGAAAGGAAAGAAGGGAAGACCACAAAACAGTCTGAAAACAAATAACGAATTGGCAGTAGTAAGTCCTTACTTATGAATAATAACATGGAATGTAAATGGACTAAACTTTCCAATAAAAAGACATAGAGTGGTTAAATAGATAAAAAAAAAACAACATTCAACAATCTCTCGTGTACAAGAAACACACTTCGCCTATAGAGACACATAGACTGCAAATAAAAAGATGGAAAAATATATCCCATGCAGATGGGAATCAGAAAAGATCAGAAGTAGCTATATTTATATCAGACAAAATAAACTTCAAGGCAAACCCTATGAAAAGAGATAAAGAAGGTCATTATACAATGGTAAAGGGGTCAATTCAGTACCCAACACTGGAGCATACAGGTAAATAAAATAAGTATTATTAGATCTAAAGAGAGACATAAACCTCTGATACAATAATAGCTGGAGACTTCAACAGCCCACTTACAGCACTGGAAAGATTATTCACGTAGAAAATCAACAAAGAAACACTGGACTAGTGTTTCACACTAGTCTGCGCTATGACCAAACGGACCTAAGAGATATTCATAGAACATTTCATCCAATGGCTAAAGAATACACATTCTTCTCTTCAGCACATGGTTCATTCAGTAGACCATAAGTTAGGCTACAAAACAAGTCTTAAAAAATTAAAGTAATTGAAATCATATCAAGTATCTTTTCTGACTGGGATAGAATCAAACTGGAAATCAATAACAAAAGAAAATTTGAAAATTACACAAACATATGGAAATTAGACAATATGCTCCTGAATGATCAGTGGGGTCAATGAAGACATTAAGAAGGAAATCAAAAAATGTCTTGAAACAAATGAAAATGGAAACAAAATATACCAAAACCTTTGGAATACAGCAAAAGTAGTACTAAGAGGAAAATTTATAGCAATAAACACCTAAATCAAAAAAGTATATAAACTTCAAATAAACAACCTAATGATATACTTTAAAGAACCAGAAAAGAAAGAACAAACCAAACCCAAAGTTAGTAAGAGGAAAGAAATAATAAAGATCAGAGTAAAAACACATGAAATTGGAACAAAAAATACAAAAGATCAATAAAAGAAAAAGATAATTTCTTGAAAACATAAAATCAACAAACTTTTAGCCAAACTAAGAAAAAAGAGAGAAGAGCCAAATAAATAAAATCAGAGGTGGAAAAGATGTTACAACTGATATTGTAGAAATTCAAAAGATTATTAGAGACTACTATGAGCAACTATATGCCAACAAATTGGAAAATCTGGAAGAAATAGATAAATTTCTAGATACATATAACCTACCAAGTTGAAGCAGGGAGAAATTCAAAACCTGAATAGATCAATAACAAGTAATTAGTTCAAAGCTGTAATAAAGTCTTCCAGCAAAGAAAAGCCTAGAACCTGATGATTTCACAGCTGAATTTTATCAGACACTTAAAGAAAAACTAATAACAATTGTTCTCAAACTACTCCAAAAAACAGAGTAGGAGGGAATACATCCCAACTTATTCTATGAGACCAGTATTATCCTGCAACTAAAACTAGACAAAAGACACAACAAAAAGGGAAAACTACTGGCCAATATCCCTGATGAATGCTGATGAAAAATGCTTAACAATACACCAGCAAACTGAGTTCAACAACACATTAAAAAGATGATTCATCATGACCAAGTGGGATATATTCCGGGGATGCAAGGATGGATCAACACACATAAACCAATCAATGTGATACATCACATTAACAGAATGAAGGACAAAAACCATATGATATTCCAATTGATGATAAAAAGGCATTTGACCAAATTCAATATTCCTTCATAATAAAACTCCCACAAAACTGAGTATAGAAAGAACATACCTCAATACAATAAAAGCTATACATGACAAACCTGCAGCTAGTATTATACTGAATGGGAAAAACTGAAAGCCTTTCCGCTAAGATCTGGATCAAGGCAAGGATGCCTGGTTCTACCACTGTTACTCAACGGAGTACTGGAAGTCCTTGCTAGAGCAATCAGGCAACAGAAAGAAATACAAGGCATCCAAATTGCAAAGGAAGAAATCAAATTATCCTTTTTTTTGCAGATGATATGGTCTTATAATTGGAAAAACCTAGACTCCACAAAAAACTATTAGAGGTGATACACAAATTTGGTAAAGTTGCAGGATACAAAATCAACATACAAAAATCAGTAGCATTTCTATATGCCAACAGTGAACAATCTGAAAAAGAAATCAAGAACATAATCTTGTTTACAATAAGTACAAATAAGATGCAATATCTAGGAATAAACTTAATCAAAGAGGTGAAAGATCTATAAAACAACTATAAAACAGTGATGAAGGAAATTGAGGAGGACATAAAAAGTAGTACACAAATAAGGAAATTGAAGAGGACATAAAAATATGGAAAGACATTTCATGTTCATGAATTGGAAGTATCAATATTGTTAAAATGTCGATTCTGTCCAAAGCAATCTATAAATTTAATGCAATCCATATCAAAATGCCAAGATATTCTTCACAGAAATAGAAGAAACAATGTTAAAATTTATGTGGAACCACAAAAGACCTAGAATAGCTAAAGTCAGCTGGAGCAAAATGAACAAAACTAGAGAAATCTCATTAACTGACTTGCAATTACACTACAGAGCTATAGTGATCAAAACAACATGGTACTAGCATAAAAACAGACACATAGACTAATGGTACAGAATAGGGAACCCAGAAATAAATACATACATCCACAGTGAGCTCACTTCCAACATAGGTGCCAAGAACATACATTGAGGAAAGGGCAGTCTCTTCAATAAATGGTTATGGGAAAACTGGATATCCATATGCAGAAAAATGAAAGTAGACCCCTATCTCTGACCATATGCAAAAATAAATCAAAATAGTTTAGAGACTTAAATATAAGACCTCAACTATGAAACTCCTAACAGAAAACAGTGGAAAAACTCTATGACATTGGTCTGCACAAAGATTTTATGACTAATACCCCAAAAGCACAGGCAACCAAAGCAAAAATGAACAAAAGGGATTGCATCAAGTTAAAAAGTTTCTGCACGGCAAAGTAAACAATCAACAAAGTGAAGAAATAACCCACAAAATGGGGAAAAATATTTGCAAACTATCCATCTGACAAGGGATTAATAACTAGAATATATAGGGAGCTCAAACAATTCTATAGGAAAATATCTATTAATCAGATTTAAAAACTGGGCAATACAAAAATTAGCTGAGCGTGGTGGTGGGCTCCTATAATCCCAGCTGCTAGGGAGGCTGAGGCAGGGAGAATTGCTGGAACCTGGGAGGTGGAAGTTGCAGTGAGCGGACATCAAGCCAGTGCACTCCAGCCTGAGCAACACAGCGAGACTCTGTTTTGGGAAGAAGAAAAAAAAAAAAAGAAAAAAGAAACAAAACAACAACAACAAAAACAAAACAAAAACTAGGCAAAAGATCTGAATAGACATTTCTCAAAATAAGACATACAAATGGTAAACAGGTATGTGAAAGGTGCTCAACATCATTGATCATCAGAGAACTGCAAATTAAAACTCCAGTGAGATACCATCCCACCCCCAGTTAAAATGGCTTTTATCCAAAACATAGGCAATAACCAATGCTGGTAAGGATGTGGAGCAAAAGGAATCTTTGCACACTGTTAGCGGGAATGTAAATTAGTAAAGGCATTATGGAGAATAGTATAGAGGCTCCTCAAAAACTGAAAATAGAGCTACCATGTGATCCAGCCACCCCACTCCTAGGTACATACTCAAAGGAGAGGAAAACAGTATATCAAAAAGATGTCGCACTCCTATGTATATTGCAGCACTAGTCACAATAGCGAAGATTTGGAAGCAACCTAAGTGTCCATCAACAGATGAATTGATAAAGAAAATGTGGTACATATACACAATGGAGTACTATTTGACCATAAAAAATGAGATCCTGTCATTTGAAACAACATGGATGGAACTGAAGGTCATTATGTTAGGTGAAAAAAATCCAGGCACAGAAAGAGAAACTTCACATGTTCTCACTTATTAGTGGGAGCTAAAAATGAAAATGATTGAACTCATAAAGAGCAGGATGATGGTTACCACAGGCTGGGGAGGGTAGTGGTGGGAAGAGGGGAAGTGGGGATAATTAATGAGTTCAAAAATATAGTTAGAAAGAATAAATAAGATCTAGTATTTGCTACCACAACAGGGTGACTACAGTCAACAATAACTTGTTGTACATTAAAAATAACTCAAAGAGTATAATTGGAATGGTTATAATACAAAGAAATAATAAATGCTTGAGGTGATAGATACTTCATTTCCCCGATGTGATTATTACATATTGGATGCCCGTAACAAAACATCTCATGTACCTCGTAAATATATTCACCTACTACATACTCCCCAAAATTTAATAATGGATCTTTCCTATTCAATAAGAAATAGGAAAGTAACACTTTAGAAAAATGAGTTAAAATATTAGCAAGCAATTTACAATAGGGAAATCCCAAATGGAAATTTAACATGAATACATGCTTGATGTCAGAAAAAAAAATTAAAAATTCCAATGAGACAAATTTTCACCTCTATTTATCTAACACAAGTTAAACAGTACGATAATATCAACTAAGAGTGAAAATGTATAGCTTTTTCCTTCACCTCTTTCAGTTATTTGCTCAAATATCACCTCCTAGTGCAGTTTTCCTTGATCTGTGTATTTAAAATTGCATCTCCTATTCTAGCACTCTTTGTTCCTCTCCTTGCTTCATTTTTATCCACAGCACTTCTCCCAATTGAGATATTATGTATTTATATTTATTTTCTGTCTCCCCACATTAGAATGCAAACTGCATTTAGGCAGAGAGTTTTATATACTTGGTTTACTGCTATATATCCTCCTCTAGAACACAGTCTGTCACATGAATGTGCAATAAATATTTATTAAATGAACAAATGAATGAGCAGGGGAAACTTCCATAAATTGCTGAGGTAGTATCTATTGATACAAACACTTTCGGAAGCTATTTGCCATTAATGTTGAAGATGTGCCATAAATTCCATGTTTCCAATTCAGGTATATTCTCTCAGATAAACTCTTGCATACATGCCAAAGGAGATATGTATAATAATTTTTATTTTAGCATTATGGTAACAGCAAATAGATGAAAGCAATACAAGTGCCCATGAATAAAATAATAAGCATATCTTAATGCATTCCTACGATGGAATACTGTGAAGCATTTAAAGTGAATGAACTAGAGCTACCTGTATATAAACATGGATAAATTTCAAAAACACAATGTTTAGAGAAAAAGACGAATAGCAGAACTGTGAGCAAATACGATGCCAATTTGCAAACAGATATCCAAAGTTATGATTAATAAGCAAAACAATTATTTGTTTTACAGAAGGACTGAATGCAGAATGCATTGAAATCTAGACATTCTTGGTGTATAGAATCTATTTACAAAAAGACAATTTATATATAACAGGTTCAATTATATTGAGAATATATCTAGGGTTAAAACTTTTTGAAATGTTTGCATTTTCAGTTATTATTTGGAGACACAAGTGTCGATTTCATAATAAAAGTCTAATCAAGCATCACCAAACCAATGTGGCACAGAGTAACTATTTTCTGGAAACACTGTAATAAAGTTAGTTAATGAATTCCTTTTAAAGTTGCTCACAGCTGGAAATATAAGACAAAACTTCATGTCAGACTGATTATATTATATTATAATTACTGATTATATTATCCTAAATATGTAGGTTGCTTTTGTAGATATAAATTAATAAACTGTCTTAAATTTGTAGCATATCTATATGTTAAAAATATATATGTATTTTTAGAGATGGGGTTTTACTATTCTGCTTAGGATAGACTTGAACTCCTGAGCTCAAGCAATTCGCCCACCTCAGCCTCCCCAGTATCTGGGACTACAGGTACATGCCACCACACCTGCCTTTTATATATTTTTAAAGCAACATCCATTGAGGAGTTTTTATGCAGGACTTGTAAAGAGAAAAAAAGTTAATGTTCTTGAACTTATCAAAATGGTGTGTTTCTTCTGTGTTCAAGATAATGTAAATTGTAATAATCATCATAGAGCTAATTCCCATATTCTTTTTTTCCAAACTGAGTTATCAAGCATAAAAGTGTTTTTTAAGCATTTGCTCACATTAATTTAGAAAGTAGGCACCCTAGGATATACTAATTTTTAGAAGAGAAATTAGCCTGAAATAACCAGCTTAGAACATTTTAGTGATTGTTTTTATAGCATGTGTTCTATAGAATTTACTAATTTGTTTTTCTCAGACACAACTGATTTTGAAGTTTTCAAGGAAGTCAGATTTTAAATCTCCTCCAGATAGCACTGGAAGCGTTAGCTCTAAACTCGTTGCAACTTTTTTAGAAATAAAGTTCTTGATTTGAAATCATTCCTTTTCCAATTTTCCTGTAAGATGGAAGTGGACAAGTCATGTGATATGATTGCTCAATATAGGAAGGAATAAAACATATTTAATACCAATCAAATTACTTTTTATTTTTTATTCCTCTTAGCATGCATGGGCTGAACAAAGCTTCCTTCACTGGGGGATAAGTCTATATCTAAATGTCAAAAACTGTAACTCTCTGTGAAGCTTGCTTATTAAGAATTTGCTATGGTTCATTTTACAATGACACCTTCATATTCACTGGTGTCAGCATTTGGAGCAGCAATCTAGGATCCATTTATCTTTGCATTAAAAGGAGAAAAAAAAGGAAAAGAAAGAATTGGTAGCTTCACAAGAGCATATGGAATTGTTCAAAGATAAAACAGATTCATTATGGCACACACGTGCAACCCCCTTCCAAACCATCCTTCCTACCCCCATCTCAAGCAGCAGGTACCACTGCATTGTCAGTACAGACAGTGATAGCCCGCAGGAATACAAAACAGCCTTAATGCCTCATTTGCTTAAGCAGCAAGACTACTTTATATCCTTAGATGATGTGCTGAACCCTCAGATAAAATTGCCTTAGGGGAAAGAGCTTGTAGTGAGAAAAAGAGAGAGGAACAGCTTCAAAAATATTTTCTTTCTAGAGTTACCTCATTTTAGAAGTATAATCAAAACTTTGTAAAGACATTGTTAATATACCCTGAAAAATGAGTGATGAAGTGTGGAATGAGCTACTCTTTGCAACTCTAGCTGCATCATTCACAAATTATAATAGCTATCTCTCTTATTTAGAAGTTCTCTGACTTAAAAAGTGACAATTAATTGAGTCAATCGAAATGTTCAAGAGTGAATCCTTCACAGTGAGACTGAAGCTGCCCAAGAAATTATTAATGAAAATTATTTAAAAATTCATACAGGGTTGAGACAGGTTTTATTTATATATAGCAATGAAACCATGAATAAGATGGTTTATATGTAGAAATCTCTCCACTTGACCGTCTAGGAAAGTTCAGGAAAAACCTGCTCTGTATTAGAGTCATTTGTAATGTCAATCCACTTAGAAGGAGATTTGAAAGTATCCAAATGTAAAGTGAGACAAAAGGGAATTATACTAAGAGCACAGACCTTAAACTATCTTTGGGTAATTTTTTAAAAATAGCATATTTGATCCTGTGGGTTTTTAGGGACCTGCTGCTGTAAAAACCTCTGGCCTCCACTGTGTCATACATTTCTGGCTCACACATTGTCTAGTTGAATGAGAACCCACATCTCAGAAGTCATTGAATTTCAGTTGGTTAGAAGTCTAGTTTAGAGCAAATACGTCACACTTTAAAATAAATTCCCAGCTTATGTCAATAATTTTGGAGTCCCAGTTCACAAGGTTTTATAACATCAAAACAGAGAAAGTTTGAATATCATCTAATATTTTAAACTTTATATCATAACTTATAACCAATTTTAAAGAGAAAAATCTGAATAAAACATAAAAGCCTTCTTCAGTTCTTTAACTTTTCCTATTTCAGGACTCTCCCTTTCACACTCAGGGTTCCACCTTTGGATTCATAATCTCACACAACTCAAGACAGAACTATAAAGGGCTTTTGGCTTAGAAAAACCTGGGTTTTAATTCCAGCTTCTTCAATTAGCTAGCTATGTGACCTTTGGACAAGCTACTTGGCTATTTTGAACCTCAGATTCTTTATTTGCAAAATACAGATATTAATATCTTATGGAAGTATTCTGAGGAAAGTACATCCAGCATAGTTCTTGCATAACAACTGCTCAGCACCTGTATCCTTTCTATCCTTTAAGTGTCTTAATACTCCTCACCTATAGTTCTCCCTCCTTAAAGAGAGTAAATACCTTAATTAACTTTTATGGCTATTTATATTTTTAAAAAGGTTAATTGGGGTTACATTAATATTAACAATTTTGACATGGTCTAATTGTGCCTTATCTGTTCAATTGTCTTTATTTCACCAAACTTACGGAACTCATTCCAAATGATTTAACTGCTTCTTCTTTCACCTCAACTTGCCTTTTAAAAAATTGATAATTCTCTTCACAATTTCTCAAATACTTTTTGCAATAACAGTATTTCTTCATTGGTGTTACAATAGTAATAAATAACAATTATAACAGCAACAGATGTTGAGGAGGTGCAAGAATTGAAGCTAATTATAGGACATTATAGGATGGGCACAGTACTTAGCACTTTACCTACTTTCTCATGTAATTTTCATAACAGCCATTGAAAACAGAAACTGTCATGGTCACCAATTTGCAAGTTAGGGAATTAAGCCTAAGGAAGATAGAGGAATTATCTCAAGGCCACTTAATTAATAATTGGAAGAACTGGGGCTTAAGCCCCGGCTTGCCTAATATCAAAATATTTGCTTTTAACCTATCATATCATATTACTTCTGTTAAACAGGATTCTTCTAGTGGAAAATCATTAAGTGTGATCCTTAAATAACGTGGTTATTTGAAGTTAAATGGACTAACACAAATTTACAGAGAAAATGTAAAAATAAAATATTCAAAACTTATTCCTAATAAAATCGATATTTATAATTTAACATTGCAACACTTTATAATGCCAGCCAATTATTAATTAATCTTTAAGCATAATTTTTCTTTATCAAGAAGTCTATTTTAGAACATAAAAGACAAAGTGCTTTTCCCCTTAATGAAACCTCAGTTAGTACATTCTACTCTCACGAATAGAAATAGAAACCACATTTACTTTTACATATTTATTTTCATGTACTTATAAAAAGAACATAACATATATCAGAGTGTCTTCTGTTTTTCTCAGATGCTGTGGATAAATATGGTTTATTAAACCCTGCAGAGACAAGCTGTTGTGTTTGTTGATCTGTTAAATGTTGTTATACATCAGTTAAACTTGTACAACATGCTTGTACATGTTGTTATACATCAGTTAAACTTGTACAAGCATGTAGTTACATGTACTAATTTAGTGTATTGATAGGTTGTCAGTATAAGTATCTGATTTAACAGAATAAAACAGACATGCATTTGGAATTCACAGCGATTTCTATAATTTTTTGAAGGAGGAGAGAAAAAATGATCCAAATGATAGCTTATAAAAGTGTTTGACAGAGTTGAAAAGTGAACCTGAAAACATTTGACTAATTACTCTTATCAGCATATGTACAAGAGAGTTATAATTAAGAGTTTTGAAAGTGTAGTTACCAAAAATATCCTGTAAAATTTTATAGTAAGCATAGATCAAATATAAGCAGAACCCAGTAATTTTAAAAATAGAAAATAGAAGAAAGGTGTTAAAATTTTTCTTTTTTAAAAAAATTGACAAAATTGTATCATGTACAATGTATTGTTTTGAAATATATATATACATTGTGGAATGACTAAATTGAGCCAGTTATCATATGCATTATCTCACATACGTTTTCTGTGGTGAGAATATTTCAAATCTATTCTCTTAGCAATTTTAAAGAATATAATATATTGTTATTAACTATAGTCACTTTGTTATAAAATAGATCTCCTGAACTTGTTCCACTTATCTAATTGAAATTTTGAAATTTTGTATTCTTTGACCAACATCTTTCCCCCTCCCCTGTCTTTCATTTTGAAATAAGAAAGTGACTAATATTCGGTAGCATCGGGCACTGCATCTTCTTCTGGACAGTAAATTAAAATATGGATGATAATTGATTTTTGGCATGGAACAATTCCACCTTGGCTTCCAACAAAAGTACTTATATACAAAATAAACTAAATAGACTAAATTCCTGAAGTCTCAAGTGAAAGTGACCGTCATCTGCTATGTCTGCCTTTTGGAACTAGATTATAACCTGGGTTCTTAAACTTGATGTGTAGCCCAAAAACTCTCTGTCACTTGTTCACAAGAATTGGAAATGATAAGCCAATCAACTTCAACCATAGTGTGTGAAGGATTCTAAGAGCCCACAAACTAGTCTACTTCTTTTCAGAGAAGAATTATTTCCCATTACTTATGGAAATAATTATTTACTTCAATTCAGTTGTGAAATAAATAAAAATATTAGCACTTGTGTTGCTTCATTAAAATAGTCACATTAAAATCCTTGTCTCTAAATTCCATAAACCCAGTGTTTATCAAATATCCAAATTTGAATTGCATAATATTTGTAAAACCATTGAATAATCTTAAGATACATGTCTTCGATTTTATATTAATTTTGGTATTTTTTTGCATAATAGCATGTTTCAGGAAAATAATATAGAGTGGGTTAATGCATTATGACATTAGTTTTTTCTTCAAAAATCCATTGTTGAATATCTATAATGTGGAACGAATTGCATGTTTGCACAGTCTCTGTAGAAGCCTGTAAAGGTAGATTAATACGTGTAAAATACTACAATTCTGGGTCTGATATATGCTGTATTACAAGCCAAAATTTGGGATTATAGAGGAGGGAGTGATTAAAAGGGCAGGAAAAGCTCAAACTGATATTTGAGCAGGATGTTGGAAGTTATTGAGAATTGTGACAGTGGTTATGGCAGAGTATTGCACTTCTAGTTTCAAATTTGAGGTGAAAAGTGGACCTGAAATTTGGCAATTATTTGAGTTTTCGCTAACACTTTAAAACAATACATATGTAACTAACCTGCACGTTGTGCACATGTACCCTAAAACTCAAAGTATACTAAAAAAAAGATTTT
Source organism: Symphalangus syndactylus (assembly GCF_028878055.3). Taxonomy (NCBI): domain Eukaryota; kingdom Metazoa; phylum Chordata; class Mammalia; order Primates; family Hylobatidae; genus Symphalangus; species Symphalangus syndactylus. The sequence goes on from NC_072432.2 coordinate 44,517,045, forward strand.
AGTTTCTTTCATTTTTCTATGTGAATGTCAACTCAGTTTTCATTGCTGTAAACACCAAAGGAGGAGACGTTTTAAGAAATATCAAATCCTGCAGCAACGTCTTATAGCCTGAGTGCTGGAAAGAGAGTATTGAGTGAGATAATTAGGAGGTTATTCTTATTTTTGCAGAGATAAGTTTTAAAAGTGTTAAATTGAGCAGTTGATTATTGGCAGTGGAAGAAACTGAATGCAAAGTGAGGAAATGCTGACAGCTGATGTGGAAGCAGACAGTTTGAGAGAGAAGCCAAGCTAAGTAAAGGGAAGAAATCAAGAAGGTCAAGTTTGGAAGATGACAAAGATCAGCCAGCTGAGGCAAAGAATGGATGATGTAGAGGGATGGAACATGGTCAGTATATAGATATAGGTATATAGATCTTAGGTTATACTTCATCAGCTGAGAAAAACATGTGGAACATGTTGCCTTTGGAAATAGAATTTCATAAGCTTTAATATGGAATGGTTATGGTTATTTACATATAAGAAATCCATCTTAAGCAGTGTGTAAATATGTTCTTTGTGAAGTTATAGTGTGGTTTTACCAAGGAATCTCAGTATGTTGCTTGGGTTGGCATGTTTGTTAAAACAGATATTCATATATCCATTTTATAAAATTTTGCAAATTACAGAGCATTTCAAATACATTATCTCATTAAGTGGCCACATAGCCAATAAGAGGAAGATAGCATTGTCTTTTTACATTTAAGAAGTTGAGTGGCTTAGAGAGGCTAAGTGACTTGTAGAAGCCACAGGGCTAAGAAAACGGCATAGTGGACACTGTTCTGGTCCCATGCTCTCTGGCTGTCTCCTAATCAACTGGTTTGATCCCTTTCTCTAGTAACTGTCTGTTGAAGGACTAATATATACACATAGAGAAAATAGAGCCAAACAATGACAAGGTGTTGGTGATTTTTCAGCACCGTCTAACACAGGCATCATCCTGACCATAGCGCATGGCAGGAGATGGGTGTACCAAGCTATCCTAATTCACTTATGGTATTCATTATTGTTCATTTCCTTTTGATGATCCCTCTGGTATTTACTAAAGCAAACTTGCAGTAATTATTTTATGTGTACAGAAGAAACGTGCACTGACAAATAGACATAGGCATTCTAGTCTGTTGGTTCTACACGTCTCAACGTAAATTACTCTTATTACAATTTGATTTAATGCATTTCGATTGTGCCATTATAGCCCAGTCCTACAATAAATGAGTATTAGGTAAATTCTGGATGAATTAAAAAAATACACGAGGTTGAGGCTAAAAGTCTTACCTATGAAAAATACGACACAGTCTTTCCAGCCTCCAGTGCCCTTCCATGGTGCTCTGTAACCATTTTTTTTTTTTTTTCAAGACGGAGTCTCAGTCGGTTGCCCAGGCTGGAGTGCAGTGGCGCGATCTCGGCTCACTGCGACTTCCGTCTCTCGGGTTCAAGCAGTTCTCCTGCCTCAGCCTCCCAGGTAGCTGGGACTACAGGCGCCCGCCCACCATGCCAGGCTAATTTTCGTATTTTAGTAGAGACGGGGTTTCACTGTGTTGCCCAGGCTGGTCTCGAACTCCTGAGCTCAGGCAATCCGCCCGCTTCGACCTCCCAAAGTGCTAGGATTACAAGCGTGAGCCACCGCCCTGGCCACCATTTTGAACATTTCTTTGATACAAATATATGGAGTTTAAGATCTTCGAGGTGAGCATTTCCGGGTAATTATAAATTCACAATACTGTCATGTGTGTGCGAGTGCCTGAGGTCAAATGAAAAGCAAGTTCATCAAATATCATAAGTAACTCTAAGACAGTTAAACGGGTCGTCAACGTTGATGCCCTGTAAGAAAATGGACGAGGAGAAAGAAAAATTTTGATTCCATAATACAATCATGAACTTTAGAATATGGAGGAATGTTTGTAAAGTGATAAGGACTGGGAGGTGTGGCAAGATGTTTGTATTTTAAAATCATGGGTTTCAAAAAGTGTTAAAACAAAAGTGATAAGTCAATGCATTGGAAAGAGACATGAGTGGTAGAGGACTGAAACTGCATCATGTATGAATCGCAAGACCCAGAGGCCTATACATGAGAGTAGCCAAAGCAAGAGGTGTCATGCATAGCAAGTAAGCTGTAAATCAACATGAGGATGCGGAAGACCTACTGAATGGAAACAGTAAGGCTAAATGAGACCTTGATAACAACAAAATAGTAGGTTCTGAGGGCTTTGCGGAAGACGCAGTGAGGAGGTTGGTGGGGTACACGGCCAGGCAATAGGGCAGAGTTAAGTGGGGAGGAGACAGCAGTGTTTGGGAGAGCAGGATCACAGAAATGAAAGTGCAATTCAGACGGAGGACAATGGGCTGAATATGAAGATGAGAAACGTGTAGTGATTACTGAGTTCAAACCACACGTCTTATAAACAGTTTCTTCCCTATCTGATATTTAAATTTTAGCCCTATTCTTTTCCACCATGGTACAAACTCTCCTACCTTTTGACTAAAATCCTTCTAGTGTTTCATGTGTCTCTCTTAGGGCATATCCGGCCTTGATTTTACAGTTCTTTGCTCTTTGTTTTCCAATCACATTTCCTGTCTTGATTTATATTTCTTGGGTCCTCTGGGACTCATTATCTCTTAAAGTCTGATTTATAGTAGTTTTCTCCTCAACATACTTATTTAAGAAGTTTTGCTCTACAGTAAATAATTATTTCTATAATATATATTTTTTTCAGATTTTTATGGTCCCAAATTACTGGTGCTGTGGTGGTTTTATTGTGTTCTCACACAACGAAATTACTGTGGTCCTCGACTAACGGCAAAAATTAAATCTCTTAGTTTGTTTCATAGAACAATAGAGTATTAATAATAATTTACCAGAGCACTTCAATTTTTTAGTGTGAACTTTTAGGTGCAGAAAAGTTATATGCTACCATTCAACCATGCTCAGAGCAGTAACATTAAAAATGAATATGTTCTCCTAAAAACTACTTAGACTAGTTTCTCATATTTCTGCTATATAAAATGTAGTCTTTTCTGATGTCAAACACACTTTAAATAGAAAACAAAACAGCTTGGTAATTTTATAAAACTACCCTCAGGGGATATCTAGTTTTCAGGTCATAATTCTTCAACTAATTTTCATTTGAGTCAAACAGATGTATATTTGTGTTTGTGGATTCCAGTATTAAGAGGTTCTAGTACGGTGAAGCAGATGTCAAAGTTGTCAAACAAATGTTCATGGTACTTCACCCAGATAATACTGTGACTTATACAGTTTCTAAATGCAACACTAGTCTTGACCTTATGAGTTATTACCCTTTGCTTCTGGAAGCTAATATAAATAAACTGATTCAAAATGTTAGACATATTCAAGCCTTTACTTTTATAATTTCTTGTTAATGCAAAATCTACCTTTAGCAAATAGATAAAAGAAATAGTAAAACTCAAGGCCAGATGGATTTATTTTCTGAAATGTAGTAAAACATAGCAGATCTTAATTCAACTGGCAATCACTAACGAGCTGTCTGATTTATAACAGCTCTCCCCACATGAATAGCATCCTTTCACCATATTTATATTGTACTAAGTAATGATACTTGTAGACAATCATAAAAATTAATGAATGAGCTAATGAGAGCATTCCAACTTATAATCTGCATGAGAAAGCACAGTTAAACTATCGTGTAGTGAATGAGGACAATCTGCAAAAACTGTAAGTAGTTACCGAAAAATAACACATTCATTCCTTCAGTCAATGAAGAAAACTTTATAAACATGTATAAAGTGTACGTCATTGCTGTGCTAGATACAGGAGAAATCAAGAACCTTAAATGTAGTAGGAGAGGAGAGATAGAACCTGTCTTATCTTAGAATATGTCATTATATTACATATGATTAAAACTAGAAATTATTTACACAATGGCTTAAATGATATGAGGCTAAGTATACATAATTCCAAATACCTGGATAGAAACTGAAAATTTTGAAACAAATATAAAAATATTACTTAATGATTTTTAAATAAAATGACTAATGCTAAGAACTGCAAATAACAACTAAAATTTATGGAGCTCTTTCTATGTAGCAGATACATTCTTGGTGTTTTACATGTGCTGAATTCATTTAATCCTTATAATACCCCCATGAGGGAGTTTATAGGGCTTTTCCAGGCATGTCCCCACCTCAGTACTTTTGCACTTGCTGTTCGCTCTGCCTGGAAAGCTTTTACTTCATATCCATGTGGCTGGCTTCCTCACTTTCTTCAGGTTATTATTCAAATGGCATATCAGTAAGGCCTTCTTTTCTAAACTCTATTCTAAATTTGCAACCCCCCCAATTTTTATCTCACTTTCTTGACCATTTTTCTCCTTAGCACCTATCACTTTTTAATATGAGCTATATTTTTTACTTATTTGCCTTTTCACTGCTTCCCCCCCATTTGCATACACGTTCTATGTAGGTAAGAATTGTTGTCACTTTTTTGACTTTTTTGACTTCTTGATTTCCATGATTCCTAGAACAATACTGAGCAGATGTAAAAGTCTTCAATGAATATTTGTTGAATGAATGAGTATGGTTAGGACTATTATAGTAACACATACATACGCACACACACATTGTTTACATGTTAATTAAAAACTTCATATTTAAATATACTTATATTTGCAATCAGTATATAAAATTATATGTCAGATCTCAGAGAATGAAAATGAGAAAATATCTATATATATGTAAATTCTTATGTGCAGATGGAAATAAAATAGTCTCTAGTATGTGAGCATAGCTATCGAATTCAGGTAATGGATACTATAATTTATTTTCTATTTAAAAAATGTGAAATAGCACACATCTTTCTTGTCTTCAGCATGATAAAAATAGCTACAATTTATTAAGCATCAATTAAGTTACAGTGTTAAAAGCCATTGCAGTTGTTTTCCTCTTCTATTCTATAAATGAAAAATACTAAAACTAAGCAAAGTTTAATAACTTCTAGTAACTTTTAGGTCACAAAGCTAATAAGCAGCAAAGTTGAGATTTTAACTCAGGTCTGCCCCGTAACAAAACCCTGGACACTTTTCACTATACCTTGCTACTCTCCTTAGTTTTATGCTTAAAATACAACCAACTATTTGAACTTTTCGTACTGTTTTTTAACTTCTGTGTCCAGACCTATTGACCACTTTAAAGCAAAAATAACACATCCATAAAACGCTTTGAATAATCTGATAATTATCTTTCAAGAAAATAGGAAACCAACCTAATTATTTCATGCTCTGAATAAAATTTGTTCTAATCAATCTATCATTTGAAACATCCAAAGATCTTCATTAAGTTTATTTTAGAATTTTAAAGTAATCAAATTAACTATGGAAATAGATATTTTGTAACAAAGATGACATCTATTTGTGTTTCACGTTTTAAATCAATAAAATAACCTGATATTAAAAGCTACTGCAGTTTTTTTATAATCAGAAAGATTTTCAAGTGTTTATTAAAAGCCAAGCAGACTAAACACATATATAATATTTTATAAGTATACTTTTTTAGTGATATTAAAATGGAAGACTTATTTATATGTATTATGTATGTTATATTATAGTATATGTAAAATAGACTAATATAAAGCTATATAACATAAAGTGTTATAATATTACATGAAAATGTTATAACAGATTATATATAAAATAACATATTATATATAAAATAAGCCTTTCATTTCATTATATTGGAATGATTATCTAGCTCAAAGTTCAAACCAGATAATCATTCCAGTATAATGCACTATGTATATGTACGTTATATTGAAATGATTATCTAGTTCCGCTTTCTCAGTGAGAGAAAATAGTGAAAAGGGGTAAGGGTATGTATTTAGAATTAAACTGTGGTGAGCCAAGCTCATTTAAATTTGTAATGAGAATATTTCTTTCTGGTTCAATTGTTTACTATTTTCCTCAAGAACATACTCATGACAACTCATTAGGAAAGCAATTTGCCAGTTTTTATCAAAAGGCTTCAAAATGTTCAGACCCTCTGATTTAATAATACACTTCTGGGAATTTATACCAAGACCATAATTTGAAATTTAGGAAGAGTTTTATATACAAATGTGTTCACAGCAGTGTTATTTTAAATTATTTAAATTACAAAAATAATGAATGCTCCTTAAATAACACAGAAGTACATGCAGTAGAGAGTGACAGTGCTTCTTCTCAGAAGCCCCTTCCTCCACACCTGCCTCGGAAGTTATCTTATTGTGCGTTTTTTATAGCCTAGCATTTGTTTGAAGAAAGCATATTTTATATATATATACCCCCACAAGGTTGTTTCACACATATAGGATCATGTGATGAGATCAATTATTTTTATCAAAGCTAAAAGAAGAATGTTTACATAAAGTTTGGTATAGCTACTGTGCAAATTGTATATAGATTTTAAAAGATTTGCAAAGAACTTAAGTTTATCCTATAGCATTAAAAGGAAGATATAAAATTATACATGGAATTATAGTTATGTATACACACCTATTCACACACATTCCAGAATAAAATAAATTCAAATGTTATTAGTTATCTTTGAGTGATGGGATATTAGATGATTTTTTTTGTCTCTCTGACTTTTCTGTATTTTCCACATTTGTAGTAGTAAATGTAATACTTAGTTAGATTTTTGGAGGATGTTTTCTTTATCCAGAATCAGGAATTCTGAATTTGAATATTTTAAATGAAATCCAAGTGTTCTGCTTTGAAGATTACATTATTAATCATTTAAAATATCTTAGTTTGAAAAGAAAAATCAGAATATCCTTCACCGACATAATGTAATGATGCCGAAAGACTGTTTTCTTCATGTTGGTAAAGTGCCCTTTTTGTTACCAGTGCTTGAGTCTCAGTATTTACATAGGATAATTTTTTTTTTAGTTTCTTTTGGGATGGAACAAAGAGAAAATGCTAAATTAATGAGTTTGACTCAGGCGTTCTCAAGGTCAGTTCACTGATGGGCGGAGTCACTCATTTCTCAAGTTCATGGAGCAATTAGAGGCTTATCTTTGTTATGCACATTTATTTGTTAAAGATTTATTTATCCAAAACTATTTATTAAGTGATTATGATTGCTGGGGACTTCGGCACAACTGAATTATTTCTCAGAAGGCCATATAGTTCAACATATTGAGTTAGTAATTCAACATCTTGACACCCTGAGTAAAAGAAGTGAAATGCTTTGTTTCTACAATAGTGGGAGAGATGTTATATTAGTTTGTTAGGACTGCCATAACAAAGTACCACAGACTGGGTGGCTTAAACCACAGAAATTAACTTTCTTACAGTTTTGGAGGCTAGAAGACTGAGATCAAGGTGTCAGCAGGGTTGGTTTCTCCCGAAACCTCTCTCCTTCCTTGGTAGATGGTCACCTCCTCCCCATTGTCTTCACATCGTCTTCTCTCTGCGTGTGTTTGTGTCCTAATTTCATCTTCATATAAGGACAACAGTCATCTTTTTTTTTTTTTTTTTTGAGACAGAGTCTCGCTCTGTGGCCCAGGCTGGAGTGCAGTGGCGCAATCTCGGCTCACTGCAAGCTCCGCCTCCCGGGTTCACGCCATTCTCCTGCCTCAGCCTCTCCGAGTAGCTGGGACTACAGGCACCTGCCACCACGCCCGGCTAATTTTTTTTGTATTTTTAGTAGAGACGGGGTTTCACCGTGGTCTTGATCTCCTGACCTCGTGATCCGCCCGCCTCGGCCTCCCAAAGTGCTGGGATTACAAGCGTGAGCCACCGCGCCCGGCCATCTTTTTTAAGGGTCATCCTATGGACCTCATTTTCACTTAATTACCTCTTTAAAAACCCCATCTTTAAACACAGTCATATTCTGAAGTACTAAGGCTCAGGACTTCAATATATGAATTTTGTAGGGACACAATTTTGCCTGCAACAAGTAATGAGAACATAGGAGTTAGACGATCTGAGTTAGTGTTAGAAACTTGGTCACTTATTCTAACTTGCTATAAGATCATGAGTGAGTTATTCAGCCTTAGTTCTCATCTGTGTAAATGGACAGTATAATGTTATTGTGATGGTTAAGCAAAAAACATTCTGTCTTTTACAAGTACTTATCAGAGGACCACTCTTTTACAGGCATTATGCTAGACATCCATAGACGCAAATATTTTGTACTTGCCTTTCATCCTTAAAGGAAGAAATATAATGTCTTTCTATATAGAGGTATATTTACAAAGCATAGAAATAACACTTTGAATCACACAGATCTGGGTTGAAATCCAGATATTGTGAATTATTACTCTTATGTTTTGGGCAAGTTATCCAACCTCTCCAAAATGGTTTTACCATTTGAAAAATAAGGACAAAATACTCTACCTTTCAAGGTTATTATAAAGATCCAGTTATATAACATATATAAAATTCCTTTTAGATACCAAGAATATAGCATTGTTAATTCTAGCAAGCATCAAGTAGCGATGAGGCTATAATAGGAACAAGTAGAAGAAAATGTTCAGGTGTACAGGTGCTAAACACCTGAAGATGAGTGCCTCATCTTCCTATCGGATTTGGAGATTTACACTGTAACTTCAGAGAGAAAGAAAAAAAATACTGTTTTTCTAGTAGCCTTGCTTTTATTTTCTGAGACAGCAATTTCATAATCAAACTTCTGAGACTGCCTCTATCCCCTCATTCTCAGCTGTTGATCTCACTTTATATTCCATTGATAAACAGAAACTATCAGATGTGAACTACTTTATCTTCCTACCATCCAACCCAGTTGCACCTGCATAAGTGGCTCTTCTTCCCTCATTTTATAATGGAGAAAGTGTCAGTCCTCCCATCAAGGGACAATTCCTCATGTCATTCTGAAGGACTTTTCTCCTTGGCTGATTATTTTTCTCCTATATCCGTCTTTGCCTCTCTACTAGATCATTTCCATTAGAATTCATACATAATATACTTTTATAATCTTAAACCTTAGCTTTGATTCCAGTTCTCCTTTCAATTACCGCCCCATTTCTTTATTCCTTTATAACAGAAATACTTGAAAAAGCTGTCTGTACTTATTAGTTCCATTTTCTCTTCTACAATTCTCCTAAACTCATTTTAATCAGACTAATTGGATTTTTATCCTCACTATTTTTAGCCTCACTATTCTCCCCAAACTTCTCTCCTCATTATGAATCCAGTGGTCAATTCTAAATCTTACTTCTTAAATCAATCCTTCCTTGAATTTCTTTCTTCAAGTGCCCTCTGGGTGCTATACCACTGTTTTCCTTCTGCTTCCCTGGCTGTTCCTTCTTGGTGTTCTTTGTTTGTACTGCCTTTTGATCTCACCTCTTAACATGTGAATGCCTTAAAGCTCAGCCTTCAGCCTTCTTCTCTTCTGCTGACAACTCCTACATTTATATTTCCAGCCAGGACCTCTCCCCAGAACTCCGGGCTTATAAAATAAACTGGCTAAGATCTCCCACTGGGATGTCCAATAGGCATCTCAAACTTAATATGCCCCAAACTGAACTACCAATCATTTCCCTTCCACCCACATTGCAACCTAGGATTTCTGCAATTTTCCGTATCTACTGATGGCACTCCATCTTTCTGGTGCAAAGGCCAAACATTTGAGAGACATCCTTTATTTTTCTCTTATTTTATAAACCTCTGTCTCTCAGATTCCACTTCCAATCCATCAGCTATCAATTTTCAGATATATCCAGACTCTGAACACTTCTCACTGTCTCCTCTGGTAACACTCTGTCCAAGATAATAGCATCTACCATCTGGATTTCCATAGTAGCCTCCTAACTGTTCTCCCAGCTTCTATCTTTCCCACTTTCGGTCTGTTTTCAGTGCAGCAGTCAGATCATGTTTCTTCTGTGCTCAAAATGCTACAATAGCTTCCGTTTCACTCAGAGTAAAACCAGTATCCTTATACTGGCCTCCAGAGCTTCATGTGTCTGGCCCATAATTGCCACTCTTACCTCATCCTCTACCTCTTTCCTTCCTTGGCCTCTATTCAAAATGTACTGTCCTTTTTACTATTTCTTCAGCAACTAGGTGTTCTCCCACCTCACTAGGTGAGCTCTCTTTCTGGAACACACTTCTCTCGGATATCTCCAAGGCTCATCCCTATACTTTCTTCATTTTCAGTCATATGCCACTTTATCAAAAAGATCTGTCCTAACTGTCCTTTTTAAAATTGCAAACATCCCACCCCACTCCACAACTCTCTACCTTGTATTTTTTATGAGACGTACTAACTTTTAATGTTATATAATTTACCACTGAAATGCAAGTTCCATGAAGGTGGGAATTTCTTTTTCTATTTGTCTGTTTACTTCTATATCTTAAGCCTGTAAGCAATATCTGGCACATAGTAGCTGATGAACATTTGCTGAGGGAACAGTTGGACTGCAGAGGTAGGAGACTGAAAGCAGTAAGACTGGTAAAGAAGCTAGTGGTGATGGGACCTGAAAAAGAGCCATGTGGATGGAGAGAAGGAGGTACGTATGAGATGTTGATAAGACCTCATGAGCAGGGTTTAGGGATTCACTGGATGGTACAGAGTGGAAGCTGGGGGTGGGAGAGAAGGTGAGTGTGACTCAAAGGCATCTCCTAGATAATTGGGTGGATGGTGATAAGATGAATTCGGTGAATTAAGAAAGAGAATATGAGACATAGAGACAGTTTTGGCAATGGAGAGACAGAGAGTTCATTTTTAGATAGTTTCTATTAGAAATAGGGTGAAATAGCTGAGAATAATAATAATAATAGAATAATAACTGCATCTGCAACAGCAGCAGCAGCAGTAGTAGTGGTAGTACTAATGGCAAGAGCTAGCATTTATTGAAGACTAACTTATGTCAGACACTGTATCTCACAGCCTCTCTCCCCTATGTTTTAGAGAAAAGGAGACTGAGAACATACAGAAATTAAGGACAATTTGTTCAAAGTGATTTGGCTTCTCTGAATAGAATTTGTATACAGAATGTAATGAATGGAAATAGTTAGGGGCAGAGTCAAAAATAGAAACCCAAGTAGTCTGGTTCTGGTGTCTGCTCCCTTATCACATGGATATAAGTGTCTAAAACTTGGTAGAGAAAAGTTGGTGGGAAACAGAGAACTGGAAGTGCCTAATATATAGGTGATAATCTAAATCCATGAAGGGAGATGAGATTATCCAGGCAGAGTTTGGACGGCTAATATCACCATTGCTACTAACTACTGGTGTCATTTAGTGAGCACCTACTATAGGTCAGACATTAAACTATGATGGTGAACAAGATAGATCTGATCTCTACTCCTATGGAAATTACCAAGAGTTAACAATAGTAACACTTGTTTTAGTTGTGACATTAAAACGAGAGGAGATCTACTTTGGGGAAATTCAAAGAGTTGGCGACGAACCTGGCTCAGTTCTAGGAGTCAAGGAACACCTCTTTGAGGATGTGACGTCTGAGCTAGAAGGGAAGAGACAGGTAAGAGCACATGACTTTGATAAGACAAGTCCTAAGATCAAAGAATAAGCTAGTGAAAGCAAGGGAGTAAAAATCGGTAAGGTTTTGAGATAGTCCTCAGAACAGGGATACAAAGCATTCACTCACTACTTGGTACACACACCAGTACTTAACAATTTCTAACTTTTCTTCTTTACATGATAAAGTGTGTGAATGAGATTGGATTATTTGGGCAGAGTCCTTATAGTCATAAGCCAGGAGAGGCATTTTGCCTTTTTTTCCTTTTTATCAAACCATAAACTATTATTTGTTATTCTGTTTGCAAATAGCCTGGACTAATATGGAAGATACTCCCACAGATTTGCCATTTTCAGCAATGGTTATTTACCCCTTGAACAAGACAGCCTTTTACCACCCCTACTCACCTATTTCATATTATGTCCTACAGACTTTAAATCTATTTCTAAATATGTTATGATAAAGAGTTTTGCTTGACCAAACTTTAATCATGGTCCTGAGTCTTCACAGAGCCCCATTTGTGTACTTCATGTAGAATCCAATTTTGGGAACTCTGCTAAGTCAGTTTAGCAAGAACCCTCCCCCTATACAATAGATACTGTGTTCCTCATCCTCTACCAACCCCCACATGATCTCTGATCACCCTGGTCTGTTTGTGGCAAGAATCCTGTAAGGTTGGTTTAGCCAGCATCCCGTTTACCCCCGATGTTTCTTAGTCATTTTCCATCCATTGAGCCCCACTCTGCTTCTTGGCTATAAATGCCTGCTTGCCCACCTGTCAATGAACTGGCCTTGAGAACACCTGAATCAAACTCATTAATTTAGCATTCTCTTTGTTTCACCCCAAAAGAAACTCAAAACAAAATTATCTCATGGAAATATTGAGACTCAAGCATTTGTAGTCAATGGAAACAAAAAGAACACTTTTCCAACATGAAGAAAACATAGTCCTTCAGCATCAATATATTATGTCAATAAGCATATTCTGATTTTTCTCTTCAAACTAAGGTCTTTTAAGTGATTAATAATGTAATCTTCAAAAGCAGAACACAGGGATTTTATTTAAAATATTGAAATTCAGAATTTCTGATTCTGGATAAAGAAAACATCCTCCAAAAATCTAACTAAACATTACATTTACTACTACAAATTTGGAAAATACAGAAAAGTCAGAAAGACAAAAATAATCATCTAATATACTATTACCCAAAGATAACTAATAACATTTGAATTTATTTTATTCTGGAGTGTGTATGAATAGGTGTGTATACATAACTATAATTCCATATATAATTTTATATCTTCCTTTTCTCTTAATGCTATAGGATAAACAAGCCATAGAATTTCAATTGAAAATAACCTTATCTTATGTCTCTCCTCTACTGCAAAATCCCATTGCAGTGGTCCCTATACCTTTTGCAATGTTCCTGAATAAAGTCTTCCTTGTTCCTGAATAAAGTCTTCCTTACCATGCTTTAAAAAGTGTCATTGAATAATTTTTACTTTAACAGTTAATACACCACAACTGTGTTGGTTTTATAATAATATGGGACAATCCTATGTGTTGTAACCTCCTGAAACACAGAAAGATTGTGGATAGCTTATACTTTTAAATAAAATAAATGATTTTCCGTACACAAAAATTCGTAAGTACAAAAACATGTATCTTGGCACATTTAATGAAGAGAACTGTAACAAAACTATTATTTATAAATCATAAAACACTGGAATGCTAATTGCCAAGTTTCAGTAGTTAGGAAAAGGGCAGTAATGCTGTCAATTGTTTAGCTAAAGAAAATAAAAATTTTCTCCTAAAATAACTCCTCACTTTACCACTCAGAATCTCTTAAGCAAATACCAGAACACCAATTTCAAGAAAGAACCAAAATCACATGCATTTATAGTAAGCAGAGTATAGGAATATTTTGGCTAAGTCTGTCTTCCTAGGCTCATAGGATCATGTTTTAAAACTTGCTTTTCTTATCTTAAGGTGAATTCCGGTCAAAGACTGAAACTGCCGTTTAACCTTGCATCTGCTGTGTTGTATTTAAAGATACTAAGCCTCAATTATCATGATTAAAATTCAGTGCATTATTCTTCCAGAACACAGACTCTTGTGATGTAACTTGAGGTCTGAGCAGGGTTAGAGTATAGTTTAGAAGCAGGCCTATAGGTGGAAATGGTGGACAACTCAAATGCCAAGGAGAAGCCAAGGGAGAGAGGCTATGCTGATGAGAATGGCAATTAGAGAGTTTTTTTTTTTCCCCAAAGGTAACATCTTAAAAAGGTTAGAAATGTATGACCTTAAAAATGTTAGCAATTTAAATTTTCTCTATTAATGGGAAACATGTTGGATCATATTTCCCTCAGTTTTTAACCTAGGGTTTTTTTTTTCTTCTGAAACAGATACGGGTGTTTCCATTTTCAAAGTAGAAAGCTAAACTTAAGTTATTGTTGTATTATGTTACACAATCCCACAATTTGTAACCATAACAAGGGGGTGGAGGTTACAGCCATTTATGTGTGAGCAGAAGCCACGGAAAATGGGTAAAGCTAGATTGCCATGTCTTTGTCATTCAAATTTCAATAAAGTCCCAGGACTTTCTTCTTTATGCACATAAAATTATCTAAGCTATGCTACTCTATCTTCCTATGTAGGATGATCTAGAATTTTTAGAAAGATCATTGCTTTGGGGCCTAATTTGGTTCCTGAAGCTAATAAATTTTTTCACATTTCCATTTAGCATACATTTAAGAATTTTAAATCTTTCAACAATAATTTACCCAACACATTTCTCCACATTAAATGGATAATGAACATAGAGGATTAGTTTGTTCAAAGTTACAGGTCTTTAAGAACCATTTTCATTCCACAAGTGTGAAAGTTCCATTGGTCTATCTAACTGTTCTAGCATTAGTGGCAATCAATACAGATGAACTGTTTTGTGCAACATACTGAACACTTTATTTTGAAATATGGCAACTCTTCGTGGGTGTATTCATATTCTGCTTACCTCAAATTACTCTTGAATTTCAAAATACTGTCCTATCTAAGGCTATTAAGTGCCAATAAACATTAACATTATTCAGTTGAAGGAAGCTATCTTTCAGTGATGCATGAAAAATGTTTCCAACCTCTGCTTAGGAAATTCTTTGGAGTGGAAAGTATAAGCCATTATTATTCCTTATACTATAATGCTTTTACTTTGCAATTTAACCTTGAAAAAATAGCATATATATTCTATGATCAAAAATAAAACAGAAGCTTAGTAAGTAAATAATGCATAATATAAAGTTAGAGAAAGAGGCCATTTTCCCCTTTCTCTCCTAAATCTTTCACTGCTCTTCAGAGATAGTAGAGCAAAGTGGTTAGATGTGTGAGCTCAGGATCCACTCCCAACCTTGCTTGCATTACCTTGACTCATTTAGTGTGTGACCTCAGGCAAGTTACTCAACTTCTCTTAGTTTCCTTTCCACAATAGTACTTATTTCAGAGAATGGCTGTGAACATTATACAAAATCCTACATGATAAGCACTTAGAAGAATGTTTAATATGCAGTAGGTGTTTAATAAATCTTAGCTATCAATATAATTACAAGAACCAGATACCTTTTCTTATTAAACACTTATAGAAAATGCACTATCAAAGTATCAGGTACTTTTAACTACTACTCACAAATTACTATTATGTTATAAATGATTTTATGTGATAGTCTATCTATTAAAAAACTGTTAGATAATGTGGATATAATTTTAGTTATTTAAGTCAAGGTCTTTGGCAAGTTACTCCAGACTTCATTTCTCTTCTTTTTCTAACCGATTTATTACCTTTGAGACGTAAGGGAGAAATGCACACACACACGCACACACACACGCAATATATGACAGGTTCACGTTATTTGTGAGATGTTTTAAAGAGCTGATGAATTAGTCATAAATTTATTTGACTTTGTTAGTTATATTTTACATATATAGGACCCTTTTTTGTTGGTCATAATTGGCTTATAATCAAGACTTATCAAAGATAACCAAAGAATATCTTTGATAAGTCTTATGTGAAATAATAAACATACTCATAAATTGATAGAAATATACCCCTCTCTTCCATCCATTTACTTATTTATCTGTATTTCTGGAACACATTTTTTAAGAATCTTTGGGGAGGAAAAAAGCTTTCATTATATAGCATATATACTTAATGTACAGTTGAAAAATCAAACAAATTTCAAACTCTTTTTTTTTTTTTTTTTTTTTTGAGATGGACTCTTGCTCAGTCGCCCAGGCTGGAGTGCAGTGGTGCGATCTCGGCTCACTGCAAGCTCCGCCTCCCGGGTTCACGCCATTCTCCTGCCTCAGCCTCTCCAAGTAGCTGGGACTACAGGTGCCCGCCACCACGGCTGGCTAATTTTTGTATTTTTAGTAGAGACAGGGTTTCACCGTGGTCTCGATCTCCTGACCTCGTGATCTGCCCGCCTTGGCCTCCCAAAGTGCTGGGATTACAGGCATGAGCCACCGCGCCCGGCCTCAAACTCATTTTTTTAATGTCCACTTTTTAGATGTTCTGTTGGCAATAAAGAAAATATATTTATTTCTTAAAAGATTACTGAGATATTATTTGGATTTTTTTCTTAAAATAATTAAATTTCTTATGTAAGAAAAGTTAACAGGGAAGTGACCTATTGGGCCTTATGATATTTAAAGAAATAAAAAAAATGCACCGTTATGCCTCAAAAGGTCAAATGTGATCAGACACTGTTTATTATTCATAATGGGAGAGTTGAAATTTAAATCAAAACAGGGAATGAAATGTTAATGAATGCTTATACATTCACACTGATCATTGATTACAGAAGGAGGGTTTGAAGTCTGAAACACAAATTTAGGGCCCATTATTTTTATTTATTTTAAAGAAAATAGATTAATTCTAGAGACTGTACAGCATTGTACCTGAGAACTATACATTAAAATACAGCACTCAAACATGGACTGGCACTTCAGTATAATTCACCAAAAATGAACTTGAATACTTATACTAGTGATGGATTTTTAACTAGAATGATGATCTTATCTCATGCTCACGATTATTAGTGAACAGGAACCTGGGGCACAGGGCAGACCGACCAGAAGTGCCCAGAGTTAAGATAGATATGATTTGTTTTGACTTCATACTTCAGAGTATAACACCTAGCAGCAATGACAGGATATAGCCAGAGGGCACTTGCAAACTGTCTGAAAGATAGAGCCAAAGCGTCAAAACAGAAGAAGCCATATATGCCACAAGTCAAAAGAGCAATGTGGGGGTCAAAGGAAAGAAGATAAAGCCAAAAGTCATGAGTCTGAAAAAAAAAAGCAGGGTTGAAGAAGGAGGTGAAAGAGAAAAGAGGGAACTAGAGAGGGCGGGGTCACTAGCTGGTGCTCTGAGAGGAACATACTACCCAGAGAGTTTGAAAATCAATATAACTAACCGAGCAAATGTGAAGTATGATCACACATCAAGTTTGATTTATGGTGCCCATCGTAAGTTTTGTTAACTGTCACTCCTTGAAGGCATTTGAGTTTGCAACCCCTGGGGACAGTGCTTAATAAAAGATTAGAATGTCTAAGGTTATTTTCAATCGAAAGTCAATGGCTTGTTTCATGTATGTCTGGCTCTTGTTTAAAGGACAGCTTAGGGATTAGGACAAGGAAAGATCTGTCTATATTCATTAGAATCATTTGGAATGGTTCAATTGTCAATAAATGATGAATAAAAGAAAAATAATGTCTTGTGAAAAAAAGTGATTGTAAGATGTTTGTGTTATATTTCTGTAAGATTGTCATGATGCAAAAATGAGAAAACAGATATAAAAGGAAAATATTGGAAGAAAAAGGCCCTGTACAAATGTAGGCCATGGCAATAATTGTCTTTTTTTTTGCATTATTTTGCATTGAGATGGGAAGATATTTAAAGTTTTGATGCAATCTTTTAAATCAAAGATGAAAAATTAAAAATTTTTTTAAACCATAAAATGTTTACAGTAGATTTTTCCACTTTCTTTAGACGCTTGTAATACATAAAGTGCTTCCTGATTTAGGGAAGCAGTGAAGAATAAAAAGGGTAGTCTCAATTTTTATAAAGAAGCTGATTACCTGACTTGCCTGCTCTGTTTAATCTCTACTGTAATAACCTAGATAATTAATACAAGTAGGTGGATGTTGCTATTTGCCCAGCTGCCAACTGTACAAATGCCAATGTGTAGTGTACTTCAGTCTCTTCCCATTTCTCATCAGGGCTGAAAGTAATTTAAATTGGTTCTACTGCTGATAAATAGTATTCTATGCTATTTAAAGATATTACAAAAAATCATTACAGAAATTCAATATAAAATGATTTTGAGTATAAAGCTTAAACTATGTAATCTCCTTATCATCCTTTTACATTCAACATTTTTAAAGGGCTTATCTTTGGATACCAAAGGAAAAAAAGAGATTATAATGTTTTTATTTTCCAAACTGATGTGAGAAGAGGATTGTGCCCATCGGGCAACACTGTCCTGGTATAAAAGATAGGATATCTACAAATTGGTTAGATGGCTGTGGTGTAAGCAAAAACACAGCAGGTGGCATAATCATGAAGAAATGGTTGGGATTTTGCTCAGACAAAAGTATATTTTCCTCTCTAGGGTAAAATATTTAAGAACAATTAGTCCTAAAATTAGAAAATAATTGTGGGAATAAATTATAATTGCACAGAATGATCAATGATGGGAAATGTGAAACAGTTAATATTTGTGTAGCACAGGATGAAAGTACAAACGGAAGCCGGCATGCCACGTTTCTAAATATTTAAGTTATAAGTCGAACTATCAAATTTTACAGTAAAATACATTTTTGAATTGTAGCTGCATGATATCCTTTTCTTTCCACTTTTAGCTCTTTTCTGCCCATGGGGGTTCTTGCCCACATGCACGTGACATGCAGTACATGTCCACACTCCATCGACACCCCCACAAACAGCTATCCCTTGGCCACCCTTGGACGTATGGAGTTACATCTGTGGTGGGGGTTCCCCCTTGGAGAATGTAATGGGGACAAGTGATCCATTGGCCCAGAAAATGGGGTCAGGGGAGTTTGAGCAGGGAATTATGGGGTCTGGACACCTGGGGAATGATCTAGAAGAGGGGCACAGGCTCCTGCTGGATCTATCCCCTTGACTCTATAAACTCCTCAATTGGTAGTGAGGGGAGAAGCAAAAAGAAGGTCAGAAAGGGGACTTGAAAGAGCAGGATGCAGAACAGGTGTCTTCGTTGCTTGTGTTTAAGAATGCTCTGGTTTATTATATTTTTTATTTTTTTATTATTATTTTTTGAGACAGAGTCTTGCTCTGTCACCCAGGCTAGAGTGCAGTGGCGGGATGTTGGCTCACTGCAACCTCTGCCTCCTGGGTTCAGGCAATTCTCCTGCCTCAGCCTCCAAGTATCTGGGACTACAGGCATGTGCCACCATGCCTGGCAAAATTTATTTTTGTATTTTTGGTAGAGACGGGGTTTCAGCATGTTGGTCAGGCCAGTCTCGAACTCCTGACCTCAAATGATCCACCCACCTCAGTCTCCCAAAGTTTTGGGATTACAAGTGTGAGCCACTGCGCCCAGCCTGGTTCATTTTAATAAGCGATAATATATATAGTGTTGTTCTACTTACATTTAACTTTCATGTTTCTAATCTCATTGACTTTTGACAAACATCCCTGTGAGGTAGACAGAAGTTATCACCATAATTTTATAGACGGGGAAACTGAGTTGTAGAGGGGCTAAATGATGCACCAACGCCTCACAATTAGTATAAAGCAGTGGCAGAGCTCACACCCAGGTACTCCCAGTGTGGGATCCCTTCCATTGTACCTGGGCAGGGGCTGATCAAGTTTGCAATAGGCTTCTATACCAGACAGTCAATGCAGTGCTCATGTCCCAAGACTTTTGAATGCTCAAAATGGGGAAAAAACCCTTTTGGGTAACACTTACTTAACTTTCTCAGGCTGAAATGATTAAGGGAAATCCCTCCATATACACCAAGGGCCTAGGTCTAAAGTTTGCATCAAACCCTTCTCTTTAGTGTATAGTATTTTAGGACGTCACTCTGCTCAGAGTGCTTTCTGCCACAGTGAAACATGACGAGGCACTCTGAACCTGGTTCTGTCAGACCCTTTTCCAGTAGTCTTAGGATCTTCTCTATTAAAATAAGACAGTTTCAAATTTGGGGTGTATTGCTTAGCTACTTTGATTCCCCCTCCCCACGTTTCTATGGCAAAAGTAGAAACAAACCCAAACTAACTATTCCTGTCTTATTGACCCATCTCAGAACCTGATACTGATAATAGTCCAATGTACACATATAGAATGTTTGATCATAAAGCAAACGCACACTGGGCTGCCTTCATCGAAGTCTGGTCTTCCGGAAAGAATCAGATTCGTGCTAATTTGTTTACAGTGTTTGCTCTTGTGGCATGGTCCCACTGGATGGACTCAGTGATTTTCAAGTAAGATTAGTAGTGGGTTCTTTTTAAAAATAAATCTATGTGGAAAACAAGCATGTCACTAATAAAGACAACTAGATTTGTTTTGGAAGAAACAAGGGGATGAAATGCCTAGGCTACTTGCCTAGAACTCAAAGTAGTCAGCCTTCCCCTTACCTCTAGGGGCAGACACTGATGCACCCTAGAATCCCTCTAAACATTGTGTGAAAGTATCAATGTAGCCCATTTATTCAATAGGCAAGTAATTCAGCTTCGAGACATTCAAAGTTTTGTTTTGATAAATCATTGATGTAGGTATATCTAAATCTAGGCTTATAAATCCAAGTTAAAATGTCAAGATCTTGTATGAGATGTGAATAGGCTTTGGTGATGATTTCTATTTGGTCATGGTTGCTATTCTCTTTATCAGTGTATTGGAAAAAAATATAACTTTTGCTTCTTTCTCTTGGGTCTTTGTTATTGGATAGGAAGCAATTGTATCCCAAGAGATATAAATTTATTACAGGATTTCAGTTTTCTTAAGTTTAGCTTACTGCACCTTGAGTTTCAGGGTTCATAGAAATGATCTTTGACATGAACAGATACCAATGAAAAGATGTAAAAATCCATATCATCATTGGTTCCAATAAACAATTGCTATAAACTGTACCTAGTGCAAAGAAAGAATCCTTTAAGATATAACTGCTGCAAAAGTGAAAAATTATCATTTTTGCCATACTTTACTAGTTTCTATGTGTAGACTTTATATGCCCGTACACATACGTAATCCCTAGGGTCACATTTTGCCACTAATTTAACCTGGGAAGTTCATCAAGAAGTTATACTGTTACAAGTTAGGTATTTCAAGGGTATAGCATTGGAATTTTAAAACAGCCACAAAAGCTGATTAGCAAGTGGTGCTCTGAAAAATGTCCAGGTCCAGATCATCTTCAAATTTTGTACTTGTGATTTTTCTTGTATTCATGTGTGAGAGAGAAGGTGCAGGGTGGGTTGGAGCCCAGTGAGAGGAATGTAGAGTAGAAAGAAAAATTTTGAGGACTGACTTTTTCAAACTGTACATATATACTATCTGGAGAAACTGATGTGCAGTTCCCCCATCCATCTCTTTGAAAATTGCTACATGAAATAAAAGATATGTGTTTGGAGTGTGTTATGTGAATATTATGCAAGGGAATGGGGAGACACATACAAAGTCTAATCTTGAGGTTAAATTGAAATTCAGATAGTTCAAAGACTGAATATATTACAGTGTTTCATTATTTTTTCACTTTACTGACATTAGTTAACTTCAGTATATCACTAAATTTTTTTTCTATACATGTCGGAATTTCAGCAGGGTTCCAAAATAAGTCTGGTAGCATATCATTTTAAATGATAATAATAACAAAATGGCCAATATATATTTTTGTACTGTGCATTATGCTAAGAATGCTATTTTAAATATGAAAAGGCAACACATATGTTTGCCACCAGAAATTTCTTGTAGGTTGATTATTTAATGCCTAGGGACATATTTTCTATGCATGATTATAAGGTACGGACATGCAATTCCATCATAAACACAAATTGTCTCATATAGAAAGTATATTTAGAAACATGATTCCACATTAACTCAGAGGCTTTCTGTATGTCTAATACTATTTTTGAATTATTTTCTCGTTAGAAAATACTGATAGTGGAAAAGTAGTGTCAATAAAACCTGATGTACTATAATAAAATGCAGTCTCATATTACAAATTCTCATAGTAAATGCATCAACATTTCACTCATGAGATATCACTTACTGAGCATGCCAAACTATTTTGTACCTGCTATAAAACATAACATTAGCAAAATAAAACCCCAAATGGTCAAAACTGATGCCACGAAGTAAATATCCAAAGCTCATAACTGGGATAGTATCTTCAGTCTAACTGTGAGTAATTTGTTCTTATTTTAGACAACTTTTTTACAAAATATTTGTTAAATTTTATAGCACATATCTTTCTCCACAGGAAATTCACTCCCATGCACTCTTAAGATCTACTTCAAAACTCTCTGCTTTAAATTCTCCCTTTATATATCGATGCTGAGCCCTTTAAATCCTGTCCTGGCCCATCCTACCTTGCCAAAATCCAGGAACACAAGCCACATTTTCCGGAGAATAAAATTCTAATAATTGCAATTAGCACACACAAATTGTAATTACTTGTTTATATCTCTACTTCTTTCTCACCTGACAACTCTTTGAAGGCTAAGACCATGTTTTATTTATCTCTGAATCCCTAGCATTTAGTACAGTGACTAATACATTGTATAACCTCAATGCATATTTGTTGAAATAAATTGCATTTGAAATAGCATATTACAGATGGAAATGTTGAAAGGGGAGGTGGCAATAGGAATCCCAAAAAGTAAGGGCAAACAGTCTGAATGCAAAAAAAAAAAGAGAAACAAAAACTATGAAAATCAGATAACAGAACTCAAAGTTCATTGAGTGTAGGAGAAAATAATTACGTACATTTCAGTAATCCCTCATGGTATCATAGTCTTAAAGCACATTAAAATAATGCTTTTTCATAGTGATTATTTAGGATTAAAATACTGTTTATAAAGACAGAGAAATGTGTAATGCTTGAGTGAAAAGCTTTAGGTATATAAAAAATTATAAAAATTATCTGACAGTAACAGAAAACTAAAACATTACTAAGCTATTGTTGGCCATAGCTAATGCATAACAAGTCATTGTGACTCAGGTTTGTATAAAGATAAGGAGAAAAATGCCAGTCTTTTAATCACTCAAAGTTTACAGAAACATCTTAAATATAGTAAAGGTGAAAAACATCATTACATTTGATAATCTTGAAAAGAAATACTAGTTCCATAATATGCCACTTCTTTTAAATTTCTTATTAGAAATATTTGGAGTCCATCTCAAGGCACTATGCTGATCCTACACTGCATTATGTTACATCTTGTTTCACATGGCGAATTTGAACAAAAGAAAAAATAGTTATGTGGCTTAATAAATCCAGTTCCTTGATCTCATCTTTTTCACAGAATAAAAGCTATTATAATATTTATATGGGGATGTTACTTTATAAATCTTATGGCTAAAATATTAAGCAGTATGTTCACCTAAACTCTGGTAAAGAGTGCTACTTTCATTTTCAGCAAATGGAAGTAACAGTGATTTATTTTTAGCATCTTGGTGACAGACGGGATGGTTTATCCTGGGACTCTTGACAACTGAAGCCACTGCTCTCCATGAAACCCATCTGCAGACCTCTCTTTTGATAATTTAAGCCCTAAATGACACTTCATGGTAGAATTATGCTTCTTCAAAGGCAGTAAAGATAAGTCTTCTCCATAGGTGGTACCTCCTGGTTATCACTAAGGCCATGAAGAGCACAGATTTTTGAAAAAAAAAAAAAAAAAAGAGAGAGAATCTAACAGATATATTGGATACCTGGATGTACTTGGCTAGAGGATTCTTCTACCTCGTAGTTATGCCATGCTAGTCTGTCTTTGTCCTTTAAAATCACCCCATTTAAGCACACCATTTCTTTCAAAAAGCCTTCCCTTTTGTTTCCCAGTCTAGTTTAGATCCTCTTTTCTGTTCTCAAAAATCCATGCACACCTCTGACTTAACTCTGTGATATACTGAATTGTCTTATTTATTTCTCTTTTCAATCAGTTGGAATATGCTAAGTGAAGGCAAAAGCCAATTTATTTGTCTTTTTATCTCTAGATCCTAGTAAAGAAATCATCACATAATAGGTTTTCAATAGATGTTTGTACAATTAATAATTACTGACTGGTAAATAAAAAGTTTCTATTTCATTACAAATAAAATTAGAGCACCTGATACCAACCCGAAATTTGACAATCATTTGAAGGGGTGTTGTAATATTTAAAAAATTTTATAAAGATTTTGTTTTTTCCTTCTTTCTTACATTAATGTTGTAGGTTCATTTTCTAAAGTAGTTGTGTCTTTCTTAAGGAAGATTCTGGGAACTGTTGTTATGAATTCATCCTAATTATCTGAGAAGCTACTTAAGTCTTTTTTTTTCATTTTCATATTCATATAAGATCCAGGGACTTCTCAAATGAGGATATAAGTGACTGAAAGCTTAGGTCAACAATAAAGCAGAAAAACCATAACAACACCATGATCAACTTAAAGTGCCTTACCTTTAGCTATATCCTCTTACTGTCCTCTGAACCGACATTCTAGCTGCCGCCATGTAATTAATTCAACAGTGTTTATCGAATGGCTTCCATAGGGAGGCACTGTTCCAGGTGCTTATGATAATTATTGCACTCTTCAAATCGCCCAAATCTAACATAATGACACGCCAAACCCCCTCTTCCTCTGAAACTCTTTAGATGCTTAAATAACTCTCTGAAAAATATCACAACCATAGCATTTATCATATAGAATATTAATTATTTACTTGCCAGTTTTTTCTTTCATTTTGTGAGTTCCTCTAGGGAAGGGATTATGCATACGCTGCATTCTCAAGACCAAATTCAATAAAAGGTGCTTATATATAATATATAAGGTGCTCAAATTTGTTGAATTAATAAAATTGTGTTTAGCACCATAAAACTAGCATGGATTGTTATGCCAGAACAGTGCTGACAATGAAGACATAGCAGATAAAAAGTAAAAGATGATACTTTTAAAAGAAACATATTATTTCAATAGACATTTACTGATCGTCTATTACATTCAAGACATTTTGGGAAATAAAACCTAAACCAGTTATTGTACTGTTCCTTCAGGGGCTTGTGGTCAGTTGAAGATATGCATATAAGTGCTCTACTACTCAATCCATTCTGATAAGAAAAGTGGGGATGAATAAATGCAGAATGAAGTGACTTCCAGGAAGATGTAATATTAGAACCAAATCTTGAAAACTAAGTAAGGTTTCACATGGGTGAGGGAAAGAGATATTTCAGGAAGGAAGTATAAATAGTAAAACACACAGTGACATGTCAGGGTTTTTCTGTTCAGGAACATAGAATGTACCCCAAACAAAGGGTGTTAGGTAGAACAAATGTAACCATCATGGCAAATGAAGCCGGAAATTTAAGAGGAGAGACTTCTAAGAAGATATAGAAAATATTTAAGAAGATACAGAAGATACAGAAAATTTCATATATCCAAGTAACTTAATGAATGTCAACTTACAGCATTTACAGCAATCAAAATTGGCTTTTAAAGTACATCAGCACCTAACTCAGGTGCGAAGTGTACAAACAAAATAGCAGATTTTGAGGTGATGGAGCACACTGGAAGTGAAGCAGTTTTGACTGTTAATGTGTGAACCAGCTTTGTAAAGAGAATGGAAGACAAATGCATATAAAAGACACATCTTAAAATGAGCTGAAGGGTGTCACTTTCAACAAGTAGGCAGGATGAATGAAATAAAAACACTACCCCACACAAAACAAAACTTTATTTAACAGTAAACAAGAGGTTTGAGGAAGGAGAGTATGAATTAGTAATTTTGGACAACAACATGAGACAAATACATCAGAATAATATCTTGATGACTTGACGATCTGAGGGACTATATAAATAGAGCCAAGAGTGCATTTATTGATTTGTACAGAAATCTCTACCAAACTGACTGAAGATTTAGCTTTCTTGCCAAGTGAGGAGAAAACAACTGACACATCTATGGAAGAGCAGAGAATACTGATCATAGTAAACCCAGAAAAGGAATTAAAAATAAAAGACAAGTTGAAACTGGATGGTATGCAATGGGGATCCCCTTTCTTAAGTGTTTAATTAGAATTCATTTCATTAAAACACAGTCATAGAAATGTTCCTAAAAGTAATTCTTCTACTGTTATAAGAAACCCCACACCTACTGTCACGCTGATTTTGATAAACACAAATTCTTAATCACTTATTTATACTTGATTTTGTTTCATTTTACTTTCTCTTAAAATCTGTGTTTTAGGTACATTATACCTCTTCTTTTGCTGAATCCTCACAACTCTAACTTACGCATTAGGTTCTATCATCCTCATAACACAGATAAGAAAGTTGAGTCTCAGAGGTGCTGAGTTAATGCCCAAGATCTCATTGCTAATAAGCTGCAAAGCAGAGGCAAGTCCAGCTGAAATTATGTATACTCCACAGCTTCAAAGGTCCCACGTCCAGAATTGATCTCCCAATTTTCATGCCCCTACCCACCCCAAAATATTCTTCCTGTAGGCCTCTTATTTCATTAGATGACAACTCTACCCTTCTAGTTGTTCAGACCAACAAACTTGGAGTCATACTTGGCTCTTCTCTTTCTCTCAAACTCCGCATCCAACATGTTAGCAAATTCTGTCTCAACTATTCAGAATCAGACCACTTCACATACTTCACATTGCTGCCCTTATGGTCCAAGTCATTGCCATATATCACATGAAACTGCCTGCTTCCACTTTGTCCACTACAGTTTACTCATAACAGAGCGTCTGCTGTGATCCTTTTAAACCATCATTCAGATAGCACCATTTCTCTGCTAAAAACTTTGTAGTGCCTTCCTACTCACTCCAAAGCAAAGCCCTGGCACTGGCTATTGAAGTTGTACATGATCTGGCCCTGGGCCACCTCTTTTGACTTCTACTCCTGTGACCCTCCCACTCTGCTCTCTGCCTGCTTACTGTTCCTTGAGTATGAAATCGTGCTTCTACCTCAGGGCCTTTGCACTGC
The DNA here is from genome assembly GCF_028878055.3 of Symphalangus syndactylus. NCBI lineage: Eukaryota > Metazoa > Chordata > Mammalia > Primates > Hylobatidae > Symphalangus > Symphalangus syndactylus. The sequence goes on from NC_072432.2 coordinate 44,543,746, forward strand.
TGTTCCCTTTGTGTGAAATGCTCTTTTGCAGACATCTGCATGGCTTGCTCCTTCACCTGTTCAGGTTTCTGCTCACATATTAGAGAGTTTATCCTTGACCACTGTATATATACATTATTAAGTCCTGATCCACAACTCATCCCATTCATTTTCTCCCTTACCTTATATTGTCCTTTGTAGAACTAGAATCCAGGTTCCATAAAAGCGGAATATGTTTGAAAAAAAATAATGTTTAAGCCAGGTGATGTATGAGAAAGATGATCCCACATAGCATACACTAAAGCAATCTCCCACATTTTCTCAGTGAGATACCCTGGGTAACTACTTTTTATATGATAAGTTTTTCATGTGAATTCACTAATACACTCAGAGTTTTAGAGATTGCCTTCTTGAAATACAGGAATCAGAAAAACTGGAAGAAACGTTTTTCTAGCCATAGATTCCATAATAAGACTGATGATATGTATATCCGGCCCATAGACCGAGGTTGACATAAATGCTCCTTCCATCATGAAGCACTGCCTGATCCTTACAGCCTACAGTGTCTGCTACCTCCTTCATATTACAGTAACCCTCTTACTCTGGGGTCATATTCTATTTATACACAAACACACACACATACATACACATAATACATACATATGTATTTTGGACACACAGTGAGTACTGTGGGGAAACTGGCTCTGTTTCAGCTCCCAAAGGTTCGCACCGTTGGTGTGGGTGTGCATTGTTATGGTTGAGCCTGGGCAGCCAAAATGTGACTCTCAGATGGTTTTGGGGGACACATTAGTAGATGAGAAATCTTAAGAGGACTCTTCATGAGCACTCAAAAAACCTCCATAACTGTATGAATCACTGAAGGGAGGCTGTAGGCACTATGGTTCTGCTGTGGGACATGAAGCGGTGAATTTGAAGTTCTCATTGATGATGATATGGCCTTGTTTGCATTCCTCAATTGGCGAGGCCTAGAGAAATTTGCGTTATGATAGCATGAGAGAACCACTGATGGTAAAACTCAGAATTAGAGTTAACATCAAATCAAACCATTTCGAAGTTTGCCTGGCATTTGTTCCATTTATCTGTGTCTCTCTGTGGTAACATGAGGAAGCACAGTGAGTTCACTTGATACCTGTTTAGGTGCAGAGAGAAACATGCTTGTAAGGGACCTGCCTTCCATTAATGGATACTGCTTCTTTATTTAGGATTTAAACAAGCTATGTCTTCTCACTTAGTTAAATGAAACATTTCATGTTTTGTGGGCAGTTTAGCTAGAATCTAACTGTTTTGTTTTCTCAAGGAAAAGCACTCTTCTTCCTTCATGAGGGATTAGTTTGATCTGGTACTATTAGACAAAGAAATTATGGAGACAACATTTTTCTGAGTTAATAGGGTTTAAGTCATTTTTTTATTTTGATAGCCTAATATAAACGCTCATGCTACTACAAACATTGCTCCCAATTTAAAAATGAAGAGATTCACCACTCATCTCTTTTCAAGACAGCTTGAAAACACCCTGCTACCTTTTTCCAATTAGCTTTCTAGCTTTACTGAGTCCGATCAAGAGTTTTGAGCTGTGTCTCTATGTTTATTTACATGTTTCAGAGAAATGTTCTCAGGTGCTGTCTTTAGAAGCAGATCAAGATAGAGCTTACTCTATTACAAAACAAAGTCACTGAAAATTTCAAAATCTTTTAGGCACTGTTTTAGGTACTGGGCATACCACCATGAATAAAACAGACTATTGTTTGCATAATATTTGCATAATATTTCTGCATATTATGGGAAGGACACAGGTAAACATAATATTTATAGTGTGCCAGGTGGTGGTGGTGCTATGGAGAACAACAAAGCAGGAAGAGGGATGAAGAGAACCAGAGTTGGCAGGGATGGGCCTGTGCCTTTAAGTAGGTTGGTCAGTGATGGCCTCAGTGAGAAGGTGACATTTTAGCAAACACCTGAAAGCAATGCAGGAGTAAGCCATTTAGATATTTGGAAAAAAAAAAACCAAAACCCAAGAGCTTTTTAGGTAGAAGTAAGTAAGGAGGTCTTGAGGCAGGAAGCTGCCTGGGATGTTCCATAAACATCAAGGAAGCCAGGTAGCTGGAACAGAATGAGCAAGGGTTGGGGGGAATGGAAGAAGTGATGTCAGGAGCCACAGGGAAAGAGCTGGCAAGGCGGGGAGCCCACATGCTGTAGGACCATTGGGATAACTTTGCCTTTGATTCAGAGTTAGAGGGAAAGTCACTGGAGAGCTCTGAGGAGAACTGAGCCATGATCTCACTTAGAGTTTATATAATAAGAACCACTCTTGTTGTTTTGTTGATGATAGACTGTAAGAGAGCCAGGGTGGAAGCAAGGATGCTGCCATTTGTGCTGACTACACAGCTGATTATCATTATTCATGGTAGTGATATTCCATAAAATCACTGCAAACACTGAATTCACTGATATTCAATCATTGTTCCTACAAGAAATTCAGGGTTATGGGAGGCGGCGCTTGCAGTGAGCCGAGATCGCACCACTGCACTCCAGCCTGGGTGACAGAGCAAGACTCCATCTCAAAAAAAAAAAAAAAAAAAGGAAATTCAGGGTTAGGTGTCTGTGAGGCTTCGGTCACTACATTTTCATCAACAGATTAACCCGTAAACTTGTTTTATGCATGTTTCTGTTTATAGAAGGCTTATTTAATATATATTGTGGATGCACAAACATTAAGCTCATGGCAACAGCACTATAACTCAAGTGTGAATGAGCTTATTGAACACACATATTTTCTCCATAAGACACACCACAGCCTTCTTGCACTTAGGAATATCAGACAGCACTTCAGCACTATTCAGTGTCATTTTAAAAAGCAAAGTCACCAACTAAAGAAAGCACGAAAATGCAAAAAACATGACACTGAAAAAAGGATACTTGTTTACTGCATGAGAGCTAAAACAAGATGGTAGAATATCACCTTGTTTGACCTCAGCTGGAAACTTAAGCATCAAGCAACTCAAATTTTCACCACTGTGCATTTCTGCAAATGACCATGAAAACAATGCAAGAACTGATTTGGAGGTTATGAATTACTTTTAGTGAGTAAGCAAATTCTCAGATGCAGAATTGTGAATAATGAGGATTGACTACTACATTTTGTTGGGATGCAATTCTCCATTTCATTTCTGCATATCTAGGGACAACTTTCATCCTGGACTCTTTTCAAGGATGTTTGTATAGCCAACACACTTGGGAGATAGTAGTACCTTTCTTCAGGTGTGAGGTCAGTTTTTTTTTTTTTTTTCCCCTGTGGATAAGAGAGATAATATCTCCCTCTGGGGCAGTGTTTGGGCAGGTTTTCTAACAGTCTCAATGTAAGATTGGGGGCTTTCTAAATGCCCTCTGTGAGCAGGATCCATCTGCGCCTGCCTTTGTATTATCTGCATGGGCTCTGGAGGCAAGGGGAACTGGTGAAAACATAAGGCTCATGCTGCCTGTGCTATGCATAATAAACTCTTGTTTCTGACCCAGGAGTCTTGAGTCTTCTGTTAGCATCTATGAAACTGTGGCAGGCTAACTTGGTAGCTTGCAAGTCATATAAGATCTCAGAATGTCACAATTTTTGTCATATTTATAATTTTAAACTTTGATTCTTAAAAATATTTTTAAACTTTTACTCACATGTTGTGGGGGAGGGAGGCAGATACATGACTACTGCTCCATTTGATAGAGAGTATTTCTCATATTTCTTGATAGAAGATTCAATCAAAATAATAAGATAAGGCATTTACTCCATAATCATTTCTAAGACACAAATGTATATTTGAATTAAATCATACCTCTCTGACTTCCTTTTTTTCTCACTATGAAATTATAAAAAAGGCTCCTTTTTCTGACTTCAAGCACCTGTAATATAAAACTTCTTTGGGTGACTACATGTATCTACTGGCATATCAAAATAATATCATTTCAATGTGGTTTCATTTTAAAATGGTATAATTTGAGAACTAACTATAATTTTACATGTATAGGAGCTGTTTTGACTGAGTTAGCATTTTAACTGACATTAAAACACTGAGTAAATGTAGCTAGAAATACAGGATACCCCCCACTTTTCACATGCGGATATTCTTTGTTAGAAATAATTCATATGGATAATGTTCTTAAATTCAACTCTAATTATTTAAGTCTTCTTTTATAAAAAAAAATTTTTTTAGAAAAGCCTCCAACCCTGGATCAGAAAAAAAAAATCACTAATAGTGCTTTATTTTTGACACTATTATCATACCAATGCTGGTATTCATGTAAAATAATGAGTCACATGAAAGCAATTTTTAAAAGTAAATTAGAGATTCCATTATGAAAAGAGGGCATTAAAACCTTAATTGAAAATGATATAATACAAAAGGGTCAGATCTTACATCTTCATGAGATTTTCACTTTAAGAACTAGGACTCCCATCTTCAGTACAGAGTCCTCTTAACAGTGAAGCTTAATTTAATATTTAAAAGAGACTGAGAAACCAATGGAAATTCCCACTGATGACTCAGCTATGTTTGGGTCTGCAATCTGCCTATTAAACCTTCATTATATCTCTTCTTCCTGATGTCTTATTCTAGTCTGCCAATCATTCACTGCAGGGAAATTTATGGCAGAATGCAAAATCTAAAAAGTCTGAAAAAGGGAATATAACCTTCCATTCATCATCCCTTCTTAAGACCTGACATCTATCAAATTAAAATTTTCTCTTTTAATTTCAGAACTTTTTATTTGTCAAATTGAGTTTTAACACTTATATTTTTTAAGTTGAATATGATATGACGAACATAACCAAAAGACGTATGGGAAAGAATACTGGTAATTCGTTGGTGAATATAAAATCTGTGTCTCTCAGCCTATACCCACAACAGAGCCAGGTGTGACGACAGCTTTATAAACAAGCAGTATTCATCTGGTCCATATGTGCCCATAAGTGTGAGACCTCCAGCCTCTGTAAATTTCCTTTTAATTAATTCTGGGAATCACCTGTGCACATTTTACACGCACTTCTGGACTTTGAGATGTCATATGGCCCTTTTACTTCCAGTTTTTGGCACTTTTTTTTTTTTTTGCCTGATTCTAAGACCTTTCAAAACTTGGAAGCCTGGTAAACATGCCTCCTTAACTTAGCTGTTGCTGCCACTGCTGCTAAATTGCTACGCTAGACTGTCTTCCTGGTGATAGGGCTGCTGGCTGCTATTGGGCTGGCTCTGCCCTTAAGTCCATTAAGGCCTCCATTCAAATGCTTGCTCCAGGGCCCTGGAGTCTCCCCAGAAGTGTGGAGAAAAACTTATACTCTGGGCCATGCTCTGCTAACTGATTACAAAGGTTTGTTAACATGTGCTCTCAAGTTCTTGCACAAATTTTGAGTAAAAATAGTTTTTTTCAGTTGCTTTGTTCAGTTTCCCTATATAAAAACTATTCGCTGGAGATTGAACACTGTGAAATTCTAAAATTGCTCTTACCCTCTAATAATGGGGGCAAAACTATTCAGCCAAGCATCCTCATCCCTTATGACTCATTCATTCTCTAGAGAACTACTCAGAATCTGAAGGCAATATAATGCTGATGGCTTATTTTGCCAGTCATTGAGACTGGTAATAGTAGAGTGGATAAGAGCACGGACTCAGTAGCCAGACTATAAGGGTTTGAATACTAACTCCATTATATACTGCTCTTGTGATCTTGGGTAAGCTACTTAAGTCACTTAACCTCCGTAATCTCCAGTTTTTTTAATTTGTAAAACACGGTAGTTGCAAGTAACAAGAGGTATATAAAGCTCTTAGAATAGTGCTTGGTGATAGCATGCCTTATATTGGCCTTTGCTATTAAAATTATTTAAATCGTATTATTTCAATATTAAATAAGACCTCTTTATTAATTTCTAAAATTCCTGTAATTTTCTACTAACTTCTGTTGATGCTCCAAATATGTCTGTTTAATTGTTATCTTTGTCTATTTTTGAAACCTCTTATTCACCCCAATGTACTGTCATCCTATTTCAATTACCTACCAGCTAAAGTCATTGAAATTAGTCCAACAGTTCAGTCTAAAATGATAGGGTTTATTTGATGCTCTAAGACTGATTAAAAATACCATTATTACAAATGTTGCCCTAAGATACAAGTGGCAAACATAAAACCTTGTTATTTGCTTCTGAAAATTCCTATCACTGTTGTTGGAAGAAGGTAAGAGCAATAACCTTTTTGAACAGGATCCCAGTGGAAGTAGAAATGAATGGTCCATTTCAGCTCAACACTCATTCTGAAAACGATCCAGGTCACTGACTCAGTACAAATGAAGTTCCTCTCTGCTTCAACTCAATTACTAATGAACATCTTGATTGCCCTCAAAAGTAAATTGGCAGCTGTATTGGGTTCTACAAGAAATTTGTACCTTAGGCAATCCAGCTATAGACTCTGTCCTCAATGTAGCTTGGAGACAGTCCCCCAAGGAGATGCTTAAGTAGAACATTTTGAGTAAGAACTCAACCACAGAAAAGAAACGAACAAATAGAACTAGTGGTCTGAGTCTGAGTTCTTTGAAGTTGGGGCAGAAGTGACTGGAAGTAGAGGGATCTGTTTTGTTTTTTTTTTTTTTCCCCTAAATCTACGCTTGAGCCTTTGGTGCACAGGTATGAATCAAAGAGTGTAGTATTACTTGGTTTTTTGTTTGCATGTTTTTATGTGTGTGCATGTGTGCATGTTTTTACCCAGGATGACATTATGATAGAAAGATTTATGTCCCATCAAATAGAATAGTTCCATGATAGAGTATTTAAAGTAGAGAAAAATTTTAGGATTTGGTGAGAGCTCTTCTATAACTCCAGAGCTCTGTAACAGTGGTTCAAAGTCGTTTAGTCAATCTACAGTTTAATTTCAGTATTCACTCCTTATTTGTTAAAATATGTACAGTATCCTAAGTATTACATATGATATACAATATTCTAAAGATATTAAAGTATTATAATTATTAAGATAAATTAAAGTGAGTTTCTACCAATATACAAATACCTAAGAATTAGAAGCAGAGATTTATAAGGAAATACTGTGTGAAAAGAAATAAGAATATGAATAAAATATCATCTGAAGGTAGGGCTAGCTAATGAATTTCTTATTCTTAAATAGATGTTATCAATGCATATTATCCTAGGTAGAGTTACTAAAATGCCAGACTTTCTATACATACCACAGGCCCAGAACATACCAACTGATAACACATTGACACCTTTTCCCCCTAGGGCAGTAAACCATCTTATCACACTGTTAAAACTACCTGAAAAAACAAACTCATGTGAACTTGTCTGAAATTGTGGATACTGTTAAAAAGTCCCAAGAAAAAAATTGAACCTCTTATGGAAAATGCAATTGAAATGACAGCTGGAATTATTTGCCTTTTTTTTTTTTTTTTTTTCTTTTTTTGAGGCAGAGTCTTGCTCTGTCCCCCAGGCTGGAGTGCAGTGGTGCGATCTTGGCTCACTGCAAGCTCCACCTCCCGGGTTCACTCCATTCTCCTGCCTCAGCCTCCCAAGTAGCTGGGACTACAGGTGCCCGCCACCACGCCCGGCTAATTTTTTGTATTTTTAGTAGAGACAGGGTTTCACCGCGTTAGCCAGGATGGTCTCGATCTCCTGATCTCGTGATCCGTCTGCCTCGGCCTCCCACTGTAATCAGTGGATTACAGACGTGAGCCACCGCGCCCGGCCTATTTGTCTTATTTGATGTAGGTATTTGCATGTTGATGAATAGGCTAAATTTACTTTATTTAGTAACAGACATAATCATCTGTAGTAGATCTAAGCTGACAATAATTTTTCAAAAATAGCAAATAGGTTAATTAATACAAACAAATTACCTAATATATTTTAGAGCTTTTCTTGACCCCCAATCTTCACACTTTATGGTACTTATTATTTTCAATGCCCCCATAGACTGTGGAATATAATTAAGGTTGAAAATATTTATTTCTTCAATGCAAAATGAATTTAAATAGTTCCCACTTAGACAAAATACATTCATCTGTTCTAATACATTAAATAGAAACACTTTACTAGAATGACTACTGACTCCAGTAAACAATTATTTTTTTCTCAGAAAAAATAATTGACTCCTAGAATTATTTTTATTATTATCAAATAAAATGGATATTTTAATAAAATTGTTAATGTTTTAAATTTGCTTTGATGTACTGAAGATACATTTATATATATATAAAATGTTTTTATGATATATATTCCATAACTTTTGAGTTCTTTTAAGTATCTCAGCATTTTAATATTCAACAAGGTATGGCTTTTAATATAAAACTTGTTTATGAATTTGAAAACTATGCTAATGAAGGTATTTTTTAAATTAAAAAATGCTTTCTGAATCCCATTGGTGTGTATATCACTATAATGACTTTTCTGAGTGTACATCTAGAGTTATGCTATTAGTCATATGGTACATAAAGAATCAGTATGCATCAAAAAGCCATTAATATTTGTAAGAAGTTCCAAGACAATGAGTAGGTGGGACAACGAGGGATTTAGAACAATTTAAACTGCCTAAAGTTTTCCAAATGTAATTTTAATATTTTGTTATAAAGATTCAAACAGAAATAAAAGAGTCAGCCTTAATTTGAGGACTTAATAACATTCAGATTAAACACAACATCTTTAGAAAGAATTAAATCTTATGTCTAGAAATAGAGTAAGCAAGTAGATGACCTATCTTTTGGCTTTTACAGTTTTCTTACTTTATAATTTCTTCCAGTTTTGATAATTACTCTTCATCATAACTTTCTTTTTTTTTTAAAAAAGAAACTGATTTTCTAAACAGTGGATCTGTTAGAGATATTTCATGTCCAGCATAATTTCTTGAATATTACTTTAGGAAAATGTGTTGAGAAACATATGAAGTGAAGCAAATTCATAAAGTTATATAATTGCCCCAAAGACAAGAGCAACACAGCTTAGATTTTTCTGTTCTACTGATCTGTGGCATTAGTAAAAATGTTTTAGATTTTTGTATTTTATTAATTTACTTTTGGTAAGAGGTTTGAAAACTAATTATTATGGCTTATTTAATTTTCTTATCTTATGCTTTATGCAAGTCTTGAAATTTGAGGAATTCTAAGGAAGGGCCATCCCTATCGGCAGAGAAGTTCCCTGATTCCCAAGTGGATTTCTATGGTACTTATCTGGTGTTCAGTTCTGAAGTATGGGTAAGATCAAAAGGTAGAGAAAAGAGCAGCCAAATGGGGCACAGGTCTTCTTTCAGATGACATGCTCAGTAGTTTAACAAGAATGATAAAGGATCTGGATTTCTAATTAGTTTCTCATAGTTTTTATTATTTTTGGTCAAAGCATGTGTTTTTATTGTTGTTCAGTAGGGGATTTCATGCTAAAATTTCTCTCAGTGACAGCATCCATTAGCAGAGTCTACTTAAATCCCCGGTTACTGGAAAGGAAGTATGTGATACTCACTTATTCACTGACATTGGGGCAGTGGAATTTTCTCATTCGGCTCCTTATCATTGTCAAAAACTTTCCAATCCTTTTTTCCAATGGGTTTTTGAGTTCTATATGTCTATTTTGTAATCCTACATTTTGTTGGCCTTTTAAAGCATCCATTTATATGCATTTATTCTATTTTTATTCTCTTGTATCTATTGTTTTACTAGGCAGTTTCAATATTCTGGTAGTACATAAGTTTTTTTTCTCCTTACTCAGGCACTGTAGTCTGTAATAATAGCAATCAAGGCAGTTCATTCTGACAAATGTGTGTCAGAAAAAGCCTGCTGTGACTTTGAAATATTGCAAGTGACTGATAACATAATGTGTGAAGCAGAATAAATGCATACAAATGGAAGTTTTAGCTGAGCAGTCAAAGTATGAACTAAATACAGCATCAGAACTCGGCCCTGAAAGCTCTCAGTGCCAGTGGTTACAATGGTGAATTACTAAATGCACTCTGTAAAGTGTTTTATGAATAAAGCAGGGGCCAGAGTTTTATCATTTCTCTTTGTGCATGGGCTTCTACTGGAAGCAAAATGAAGTGACATTCTCTTAAAAATTTTCTGGTATAGAAAGTCACACATGGTTTAAGAAGAAACTAAATGCAGTAAAGGGTAGTTGGGAAATATGATGAGAGAGAGAAAATGATCGTGGATATGAAAAGGCTGGCCACTAGACAGACAGACATCTGGGCTATAGTAAGTCCACTTATTAAGAAACACCCAGGAAATAAAAGAAAAACCTTGACTGGCAATTTGCTGAAACCTATCTTTATTGTTGAAAAGCTTACTGACATTTAAAATGGAGTGCTTTGAAGAAAAGGATAATAAAATAAATCCTTCTAATATTTGAACATTGCGTAGATGGCAAATAAAGTTTTCCCATGTGTGAGACTCACTGACTTTATATACTTCTTGCTAACTCCTACTTGTCCAAAGATAGAGCTCCTAAGAAAATCAGACATACTGACTATGTATATTTTCCAGCAGAGATTATACTCTCATCTCAGAGAGTAACCACATCTTTCATGCACTAAAAGTAGGTTGTTGAGACAAAGAGATTGACTAAGCAGTCAAACTAGTGGGTGGTAAAAATCTCTTTTCTTTCCCCCCATTTCCACTCATTCTTCTGCTCCTCCGTTCCTAGTCCTTTCTCTTAGCTAACTATATTTAGAAGGCAGTTTATTCTTCTTCAGGAATGTCAAGGCTGGAGATGCAAGTTAAGAGGGTTTGTGAGTATTGTGTTGGCAATTTTCACACATACAAAATAGTACACTGCTGGTAAGTGTTTAAATATAGGTATTATAGAATGTGCCTCAATCCATGTTCTTCTTAGAAGTGTGAATTAATTTAGCGTTCTCAGGTTTCAGAGTTCAAGAGTAAAAGCCTGAGATACACTGGAGTTGGCAGGTGCCTTAGGAGAAGTTGCCAAATATATTAACTAATAAAAACGGAATTTGCCTTCTCTTACAAATATGGCTATTATGAGAAGACTAAGCACTGGGGTGGAAATGTGACAGCGTGGAGGAGGCTCAGAGATTGTTCTAACAACTTTGTTCTCACATTGTTCTTTTATTATAACTCAAATTTACTTTTCCAAACTTTTTTCCCCCATTTTCACTGTATTTTAGGTTGGTATCATCTCTCATCTAGATTAAATTTCTAACTGGTCTCCCAGTTTCTAAGAGTCTTGCTCTCAGACAACTAACAATCAACAGTGCAGCCAGAGTGACTTTTATAAAATGTAAGCTTTTTATATTCAATCTCACTTAAAAACCTCTGGTGGCATCCCTTCATGCTCAGGATCGAGTCTGAACTCTGGCCAGGCATCTCAGGCCCTTCTCAATGAAGCCAAGGAGTCCCCATGTCCTTTGTGTATCTTCCCAGGCTCATTTGCTGCCACTTCCTGATTAATACTCCATTCGAAGTGGTGCCTCTTGTTCCGGTACTTTTTTTTTTTCTTTTTTTTAGCATTTACTGTCATTCATCGACTGTATTAATTTGCCAGGGCTGCCATAACCAAGTACCATGGACTGGTTGGCTTGAACAAGAGACATAGTCATGTGTTGCTTAATGACAAGGATGTGTTCTGAGAAATGTATCTTTAGGTGATTTTTGCCATGGTATGAACATTATGGAGTGTAGTTACACAAACCTAGACCGTATAGCCTACTACACACCTAGGCTATATGATATAGCCTATTGCTCCTGGGTTCAAACCTGTACTGCATGTTACTATACAGAATACTATGGGCAATTGTAACACAATGATAGGTATTTGTGTGTCTAAACATAGAAAAGTTACAAGAAAAATGCAGTATTATAATCTTATGGAACCATTGTTTTATATGCAGTCTGTCATCGACCAAAACGTCACTATGTGGTACATGACTGTATTCATTTTCTCACAGTGCTGGAAGCTGAAGTCTGAGATCAAGGTGCTGGCAGCATTGATTTCTTCTGAGATATCTTGTTTACTTTATAGATGGCTGTCTTCTCCTTGTGTCTTCACGTGGTCTTCCCTCTGTGCATGTCTGTATTCTAACCTCTTCTTATAAAGACACAAGTCATATTAGATAGGGCATGCCCCGGTGACTTTTTTAAACCTTAATTACATTTTAAGACGCTGTATTCAAACATAGTAACATTCTGAGGTACTGGAGGTTAGGACTTCAAAATTTAGCCCATAACATTAACCAACATCAATTGTTCTTTAAATAATCTTTCCAGTATCAATTCCACTAGGAAGCTTTCCTGATACTTTTCACCTGAGGTCTACACTGCTTCCCTGTGGTCCCAAAACACCTATCACACCAAACAGAAAATAGCTCATTCACTTGTTCACCTTTCCTTCTAGAGAGCAAGAGGTTTGGAGGCTGGGGTTGTGTATAGTTCAAAGCTATAGCTCCACAGCCTACCATAGTGTCTGGCATTTAGTAGGTGGTTAACAAATACTCGTTAAATGGGATGAAACACTGCTAGTTTGTATATATATTTTTCTATCTCTTTTCAAACAAGTTCATATTAACTTGAAACATATTAAGCATAATGCATGGCTGAATCTACCAGTTTCAGCATATATGTTCTTTTTAGGTTGACTTAAATTTTCATTGCCTTTTAAAAGTTATTTTTCATATTAGGCTCATAGTGTGACTGCATCAAAATAGGCATACAAGTGGGAATATTGAGGTGATGCAAGGTCCCCATTAAATGCTCTGCCTAACAGCAGCTTCATGGATTTCCAAAGTGTAAAGATGCAGAAGAAAGGGAAGCTTAAGGATTCAAAGATGCGCTTTACCAGGTGTTTCATTGTGAAGCCTATCAGCTGTGTACAGTATATGCTCCACCAAGTGACCACATCCTTTTGGAGCTCTTCCTGTGAAATTTGGCAGTCCTGAATTTTAAATCCTATGTTATCGAAAGAATAACTCTCTTGTGCTGCCTACAAAACTGGTCCTGTACACAAGGTCATCTTTGGTGGAAAGGAAATGGAACAGTCTAACCCGTAGGAAACACATGAAGTGGTTGTTTGCTGTGAGGGATAAGATGGATTTTCAATGTTGGCAAAAGATATGAGAAACTCTGAATGGAGTATGAATTGGCTCATTATTTAAATATTTCCTAAAGGGATTTCCCTACCATCTTTTGTGAGGTGATGCAGAATCTGTGTGCTAGAGGTAGCCAGTTTTCAGAGAAATGAATTTGTGCAGGGTGGTTACAATGGCTATTTGAGACCTCAAAAGGTCACCTTCACATCTGAGTAAGACAAGTCTGATCATTTTGCATTCAGTAAACTGACTCTAGAAGCCTTTGTTTTCAGAATGAGTATTTTTTTGCAGTATGTATATAAAATATTTTAAGGGACAACTCCTTTTAAACCTTTCAGTTTGTTCCCCTTCTTATTTTAATCAATGATAACAGGGAGAAGCTTTGCTTGAAGAATTTTTTTAAAGCTTTTCTTTGAACAGGCTACTTTTCTCATTTATTTTTTACATTTTTCTGCATGAACTGAAGGTCAAAAGAGTTCTTAGATTTAAACTAGGACATAGCATTCTGCATAAAACATCCCAAAGGACTTTTTTAAGTGTAAGGAATCTAAAAAGCATTTGCTTAGAAACTCCTGTGTTTCACACACCACTATACAAGCACTGGGTTGCTTTAGAAAGGAATTAAAGCAGAGGGTCTTGTACAGCAAGTTGGTTGCACATTTCTCATTTTTGTGCCCCTTTTTCTAGACTGAATCTTTGCACAGTAATTTTGAGTAAGGGATATGCATTCCAAGACTTTCAAATTTCAGGAAAAAAAGTTGGAGGATTGATAGAGGTTGCTCGATTTTTATTTTGTTGAGGTATTTTTTAAAAAAATCTATGCTTTTTCATAAATAAAATAACATATAATTCCCCAAATATAAAAAGGATATAATCTCAGAAAAAAATCACAGTTCTTTTCATTGAGGTAATTGAGTTAACATCTGATGATTTTGTCCTTATTTTTTTTTCCCACTTTCCAGTGAATTTTGGAACATATCCTTAGGGCTACTTTCTGTCTGTGGAAAGGCATTGGAAGTTGGCAATAAAGGTAGCTGGATTTCACCTCAGGGACAGGCTATTTAAAGTGAGATAGGAAATTGAGTAGGAGTTAACCAGAGGAAGTGTGAGCCTAGGAATCAAGGCCCTCACAGAAGCAGGCACCAAGAGTACCCTAGTGCCTTGGAATGCAGATGGCGAGCTGGGTCAGGGAGGTGGTGGTGGGGGAAGGCATATACAAAGTGAGCTGGGGAAAGAACCTTGTAGGATTCTTTTTATCTATTCTGTTTTTCTTTTTTTATCTTCAAAGTGCCTGATTCAAAACCTATGTAGCTAGTCACATTCTGAACATCATAATGTTTTGGAGATGGACTAGGATTTTGGAGTTTTAAAGGTATGCGACAGAAAGAATTACACAAGACTGGTAATAGGGAAGTCTGGGATTTTCTGTAATTCTAACTCTGTCAGGCTGTACCTGAATGACTCTGGCCCATTCATCTCTCCTCTCGGAGACTTCATTTCCTCACAGTGACCTGGATAAAGACGGCTTTGAAACAGATGATAAATTATCACTCTTAGTTTTGAGTTCATGGTTCTGTGATTTTAAGTTATCAAGAGACCTATAGACTTTATGGTGTGATGCAGGGAGAAAATACTAGGAGGATAGCCTTGGGAATATAGCAGGAGACTTGTTTTCCTTCTTTAAGTGAAAAAAACTTTTCTTAGTAAGTTCTTCTTCACCGTCCAAGAAAACCAAACAAGCTTTAATGACTATAAAAGGCGAAGTTTTTATTGTCAAAGAATTATTATGTTAATAAAAGAAAAAAATAAATGAAACTTTACTGGGATAAGGAGAGTGGCCAAGTAGGATATTGGCTTAGGTGAAAGTCTGAAAGACTGCTACCCAATGCATTAGTTAACATCATGTTGTTGATTTCCTATAGGCAAAGCACTGTTTGAGACATTAGGCCAAGTTAGAGAAATGAGTTGATAAATAAGAAGGATTCTATACAGGCAAAAGGAACAACAAGCACAGAACGATTTTAAAAATTATGTGATATGGTCAAAATAGCCGTTAAAAAATGATTTTGGTTGTTGAAGATGATATCATGGTTGATCAAGTAGAAGAAAGGAAATAAGTGGAATTGGGGAATATTAGTTCAAAAAGAAATTAGAATGTTAGTCTGTTGTATAATTTAGGTTTATTGATTCAGTGCTAAAGTATTTATCCTTTGTGCTAAGCTTTGCTTTATAATCTATAAGACAGGCACAATAATCATTCTCTCAGTGATGTTTTGCAAGAATTAAATAAAACAATGTAGAGTAGTAGCAATTGTATGTGTTTGCATATGAAATCCAAAAAACATGGTAAAAAAAAAGAGAATAAAGAAGCAAGAAAAAGATGCAAGGGAGAGAATAAGAGCAAAGAAGTCAAAGACCGTGTATTACAAGAGTGGTTCTCAAAATGTGGACTAGATCTAGATCAGCAGCACAGCATCACCTGGAACTTGTTAGAAATAAAAATTATACATGCCTACTAAACCAGAACCTCTGGGGCTGGAGCCTAGAAATGTGTTTTAACAGACCATTCAGGTGATCCTGATGCTTGGCTAAAAATGGAGAACCATTGTGTTACAGAGAAAACCACAGGATGAGCTGAAGCAGTCTATAGCAGCTGTTTATTCTCTCATTTAAGAAATAGCCCTTCAACAATGGCTTTGTACAGAAATTGCTCGAGGTCTTGAGTATGTACAGATTTCATAGTTTGCTGTCATTACTTATAAGGCATGCTTCTAGTCATTTCTTTACTAAAGACTCTTCCTCTTTTTTCCTCTAATATCAGTCCTTGGGGGCTTTGTTCCTTTTTCTCTGCACACAGTTTCTCTTGATTTTTCCTCGTTTTACTTTTTACTGATAAATCCTAAATCTATACTTCTCTTCTCCATCTTACCCAACCTTCTGTCTCATACGTTCCACAGTTTTCAGACTTCTTGATGTCATTACAAATTCAACATAGCTAAACCAATATTATACTCTTCCTTCCCATACAATCCCCCTTCTCATGTTCCTGTTTATAATTTTCCAACTGAGTTTATGGTATCATCGCTCTTTCTATTTTCATTTAACTAGAGCAAACTGGTTAAGGACATGACAGCTGAACTCAGATTTCTCTGGATTCAAATCCTAGCTCAGCCATTTATTAACTATAACTTGACTCTATGTGTCAGTGTCCTTGACTATAAAGTGAAATGATAATAGCAGCTCTCCTGGGGTGTTATAAGGACTAAAGCAGTCCATGTAAAAACTTTAGAAGAGTAGCTGGCACTTAATAAATGTGCAATAAATGATAGCTATTTTATTATGGGTGTTCTTTTTCATTTGTTCCTTATATTCTCTATTATCTGTCAATCCTTTCTTTAGAGTAGTTGTAGGGAATGTTATAGTATAGGTATGGTATAGTATAGTATACCTTCCAACGTTTCTTCCATCCCATTAGGTACACAGTCTAAGCCATCAGTATATATTCTTGTGTGGATCTGCTCAGTCTGTGGTAAACCTGTGACCTAAGAAGATGAACTGATTTGGGTAAACGTATGACCTAAGATGAACTAATTAAGCTGAAGAGACGGAGTTATATTAATCTGTTTCTGCTTGAGAGGAGAGATTTCCCCTGAATGAGAACAAGGAACTATATTATCTCTGTCCCTGTGGTCAGGATACTTCTGTCACAAGGCGGGTCTGCCTGAGGACAGTTTTGTCTCACTCACCATGGATGGATGGGTATAGAGGTGAAAAGAACTTCGGTTCTTGAGAACATTGTTCTGTTGAACCTCCGAATTGAGCAATCATGGAGCTCATTCTATCATTAAATACGTTGCTATGTGAGATAAATTTCTTAGGAACATTTGATTTCAGATTTCCTTTCTTACAGTCAAAAGCATGTAATGAAGTCATTTGCCATACTCATTCCTAGAATTTAGGAACTTTATAAAAAGGTGCCTATTTTTTTCTGCTTCAATTCTCTTCCCACCCACTTCAGTGTATCTCTCAGATCATTTAAGCATCCCTTAATAACTACTAATCTCTAACATCATCAAGCTCAAAGTCCTTCATCGAACACAGAAATCTTTCATAAGTACCTTCTACCTTTCAAATTGTAATTTTTATTTTTTTGTTTTCTCCTGAATTTCACATTTATACATCTGTTATAACTTAGATTAATCCGTCTAATAAAAATCTCAAGCTTACTAAACCCAAAGCTGAGGTATTAATTTCCCTTGTTTGTTAACCTACTTTGGGTTCATGCTTGACCAGCTCAGTTAATGATACCATCACCCATTTATTTGTTCAGAAAATAAGCTTATCCTGATTTCTCTCTTTACCTCACCCATCATATCACACCCAAACAGTTTCCAGTCCTATCAGTTTCACAGCTATGATAGACCTGTAGCTGCCACTTTCACATCTCAATTACACCACCCTAGACTAAGCCATCACCCTCTCTCTCCTGGATTACTGCACTGGCTTCCTAACTTCTCTTACTACATTCACTCTTGCTCACTGCCTCTGCTGCACTCTCTCCTTCTCACTATATATCGTTCTCTACTTTAAGAGCCAGAGGTAATAAATGCTTCTTTAAAAATTTCCAATGGCTTGTCTTTGCTATTAGAACAAAGTCTTAAGTCTTTACAATGTTTTCCAAGGTTCTATTGTATATCTGGGCCCAACTAACTCTTTAATCTCCTTTTATGTGACTGCCTTGTTTGTTCCCTCTCTTTGAGTCAGCATTGGCCTCCTAGTCCTTCCTTAAACACTCCCAGCTTGTTCCCAATGCATGGCTTTTACATCTGTTGCTTCTTATGCATTGGATATTCTTCCTCCAAAATTTCCATTTGAGATTGTAATAAAATGTTCCTTCCTTTGGACAGTCTTCTGTGTCCCACCCCCACGCTGATCTATCTTTATTCTCTGTCCCAGTTATATTTTCTTTAAGGCAAATTTTCCAATATAAAATTATCCCATTTATTTTGTTTTCTTATTTATTGTCTGCATCTTCCTCTGACTTTCTAGTAAAATGTAAGCTTCAGGAAAGCAATAATCTTGCCAGTCTTGTTCACTGTTTTATCTCTAGGTAAATCAAAGAGTTTCAAGCACTAAGTAATTGCTCAATAAATATTTACTGATTGAATGAATAAACATGAATCCTAATCTCTAGTAAGCTGCTTGCCTTAGTAGTTACAGTGAGGATAGGATTGTCTTCTTTCCCCCTCAAACATTATTAACAAAAATTCATTGAACACCTACTTTATTATGGAAGATGAAAAAGGAAGTGTTAAGATAGATTTTGTAATTCTTTGCAAGCTAAGAATTTAGAACATATTTGGAATGTCAAGTATGAACACAAGAAATGATTAATTAACAAAAATATGACATCAGTGGTACAGGGAAGATAAAATATGGAAACATAATAAAGAGCTGAATTTTCTATAGAAGCTGGTCATGAGGTGAGGTCCACAGAATATATTAGATGTGAATAGTCTGGAGAGAAAGGGATGACCCAGGTATCCAGGAGACAGGCAACATGATGTGCTAAGAGATTTAATTAGGTTTGTGACCGTGGAATGGAAAGAATAGGAATGCAAAAAAGAGACATTTGAAAACAAATTTTTGCCTCAACCTTTTTCTTTTTATCTCTATGCCTTTTCCATGGGCTGTCTTTGGCTTTTACTATTTTAATGGAGAGTTTCCTCAAGTCAATAACCATCGCTCCAGCCTCTCTTTCAAATTCCCACCCTACTTTGTCATTTCTTTGTCATATTCCCTACATTTCCTTATATGGGTATATCATCCTCTAGTGCCCCAAGTTCAACATACCTAGACCAAAATTAGCACTTTCACTCTCAAACCAGTTTCCTCTTCTGGCTTCTCTTTTGTTAATGACTTCTCGATCTCTCAGCCAGTGAGGCTAAGGATTTCAAAATGATTTTGCCCACCCCGCCCCCCCCCGCCGCTTTCCCTTGATTTCTGTGTCCATTTGATGCCCAACACTAAGTTCACAATATTTTTCCTTCCCTTTCATTTCTTTTGCCTTCACTCCAGGTCAGGCCTTTGACTTTGCCTGGGTCATTCATTCATGAATTTTTTCACTCAGCTAATATTTATCAAACAGCTATTATGTATTAGGCTTTCTTCCAGGTGCTTTGGAATATATCTCTGAATAAAACAGACACAAATCTCTGCCTTGTTGGAGACATTATAGATACAGCATGGCCTCCTATCTGGTACTCTCTCATCTAGTCAATTCCTTTTATTTCATTGCATATATATTTTTTTCAAACTGATCAAAAAGCATGCTTCTGATTACGGCTAGGCTTTACTAAACCCTTCAATGATTCCCCTTGTCCTAAATTGAGTCAGGCTGGTCTGATATTTACAGCCTCTGAGTCTCAGTCTATTTTCTCATCTACCTTAATGAATGATTTTGGGTCACTTTACTGAATACATTCTGGTTAAGAAGTAATTTGTCTGGCAAATTTCTGCACTTGCTAAAAACATGCAGAAAAGAGGAAATTAAACTAGTAAAATTCATGCTGATTAGCACAAAGAATGTAAGAGGCTCCCTAAAAGGGCCATGGTGGTTTTCTTAGGGAGTACTAAAGGGATCTTGGTTCATTAATGGAAAATACACAGAAAATTGAGAAAAATAATCAGAACAAAAATTTTGCTATCAAAACCACCATTTTGGATAAAGATCAAAAACCGTACAGAGTAGAAATGTCACGATTTTTTTTAGTGTGCCAGCTCCTTTCTGTCATGCCATATCTCATTCTCGTGGAACATTGGTAACTGCATGTTCTCACTCATAGGTGGGAATTGAACAATGAGAACACATGGACACAGGAAGGGGAACATCACAATCTGGGGACTGTGGTGGGGTCGGGGGAGGGGGAGGGATAGCATTAGGAGATCCACCTAATGCTAAATGATGAGTTAATGGGTGCAGCACACCAACATGGCACATGGATACATATGTAACAAACCTGCACATTGTGCACATGTACCCTAAAACTTAAAGTACAATAAAAAAAAATCTCCCTTAAACAAAGAGTAGAAAAAAAAGTGCTTTAACAAATTTGAATCAATATATGTTTCACCTGTGCAAGATCTATAAGAATAGAGACTGAAAATTTTTTCATTATATTAATAAATCACTAGTGCTTAGCATGTAATAGTTTCTTAATTCTTTTCAACAGATAAACAAATATGTAGATTTTGAAAACATATTTTAAATTCCTATTAAATATATTGTTTAAAAAAATATCATTAAGATGCAAGTTTTAAATATGTTTCCTTAGGCAGTAATATACAAAATAAAAACATGTTGGATTTTGATCATTTTCATTAGTTACTAACATTTCAAAAATAAAGAGCTTTATAAAATGACAGAAGCAGAATGGATTATTATGAAAAAAAGTAAATGAACACATTGAGGTACATATTTCTCTAGTTGAAATTGGTATTAAAACAGAGAACTACGTTCACAAAGAGAAATTGTTAGAGCTTATGTTAGACTTATCTGGGCTATATGGAATAACGGCTCTTATTCCATATAAAAATTCTTATATTTTTATCTTAGCAATAATTCATGTCTAGAAGTATCAGATTCTGTTTCATATTAGTAAACGTTTAACATGTGAGTAGACAGTCTGACCAATTATGATGTTAGTTTATTTCAGCTGCTCAAAGAACTATGAAATGAGATAGATAAGAGGCAATTATGAATTCCACCAATTAAAATGTAATGATGAATTAAAACTTCCATGAAGGAAGAATTAAAGTTTTGATTAAGTAGAGTCTTAAACTAACTTGTAGCAAAAGAAGATGAGAGGAAGGGAAAATATTTCAGTATCCTCCCATAGCTTTCAATTTTCAGTATATTTACTTCTGGTCAGCTGATGCAAGACAGCTCCAATTTCAGATGGATCTCTCCCTCCCTGTAATGGAGGACCCTTTGTTATTGGCATGCCATTTAAGTTTCTGAAAATATTCTGCATTTCATTTAAACTAAAATGCCCAACAGCATTTTAATATGAAGGAAGGCAGCCATGCTGGCAGTCATGAAAACAATTTAGATCCTTATTATCCTTTTCCAGCACTGGTGCATGTTCTTGGACTTGTGGGAATATGAGCCAGGATAGTATTTTCTTTGACAGCATGGGTTCAAAGCCTGGCTTTGTCACTTATCAGTTTTATGATTTTGGAAAATTTCAAATCATTTCTGTGATTTAGTTTCCTCTTCTATAAAATAAAGCTAATAATAATATTTACCTCACAAGCTTATTGTAGAGAATTAAATTATTTAACATAGTTAGGGCCTTTATAGTGATACTTGGCACCTGGTGAGTTTTCAATGAATGTTAACTACTATTTTAGGCTACAGCATAGTTTCTTTATAAGTTAGAGAACACAATCCAAAGCACTCTATTCATCTTTGTGCTACATTTTCTTGTGTCTATGAAGTAATGACAATTTTTAAACAGATGTTCTAGTTATGTTTGTGACCCTGTTGAAAGTATTTCCTAATGAATATTCCTGCTCCTTTATGTAATATATTGACATGACTATGTTTGTGAAAACATATATTTTACTGGTAAATTTTAGGGATAAAAACTGACTTTTTTAAACAAAAGGAACTGGCAGAACAGGGCAGGGGATGGGACACTGGACTGGGAGCCTGGACTAGTGGTCTCCAGGGCATGGGTTTAACCAAGGGTTACACTCTGGGCAGGACATCCCGCTTCCCTTCTTGGTTTCACATTTGAAAAATTAGAGAGTTATCTAAATGCATGCCAAAGGCTCACTCATTGCTCAAAATCTATGATTGTTTCCTCTATAGACATAATTATTATGTAAGCCCACACATTTATTCCCATGATGTCACTGTGCTTACAATATTTTAAGGGCCTATGAAAAAGTAGCATGTTCTTTGATTATTTTTGATGACATCAAATTTTCCTTTTAAAAGTAGACTGAATTTTTCAAACAGTAAAAAGTGTCTTGAGGTTATGTTTGTTGAGTAGAATGAGTGTTTTGAATGTTAAAAATGTGATTTAACTATAAGGGAATAAAAGAGTTTTCGAGAGAGTCTTATAATTACTCTGGAGAGTATGTGTGTGTGTGTGCGTGCGTGTGTCTGTATTTTCAAGTGCAATGCAAATTTGTGGTTTTAAGTTCTGGAATATTGTGTTAAAAAGCCTTTAGTAACACCTAGATTATATCAGTAAAATAACTACGCTTTTTGTAAACCAGCGGGTTTTTGAATAAACAATATTTACTGAGATCTAGAAACAGCACAAATCTTATTTGTAAAAAGGCTAATCAGACTTGCTGCTTGAAAAGCAGCTTGGTCCAGCGTCATGGGCTTATTATCCAGCTGAAATACTGCCTTGCACCTTGCACTAGTCATTTATCTTCCCTGTAGCTGAGGACTTATCCCAGAAAAATCTAATAAAGATGCTTGTTCATTAAGGGTACTGTTGCATCTTGAATATAGTGTTCCCCGAATGCTGTATGATGTAGTGCAAGAAGAATGGAAATTTGTATCACTTAAAAATCTACCACATGGGGTTGCTGTTTGATGTCTAGGTTTGTGCTTAGCAGTGAGAATGCTATATGCTTCTTAAGAGTAAAGGTTTATAATTGTTTAAAATTTGGTTACAGCTTGGCAAGACTAATAAAACTAAAATCATATGGAACCCATAAATATTTTAGAAAAATTCACGTACTGGAAATATCACTAACTATACTTATTCTGTAATCGATTTAGACTAAACTCTAAAATAAATGTAAATTATTTGGATTCTTCACTAGAAGTAGCAGTCAGGGTGCTTGCTAAAACTCATAGGATATTTGTCATAAAAGTAGCTCCACAAGGATTCAGGAAACTGAAAAAGAATGATAGACAAAAGCTTACTCATTTCTCTTGTTTATTGAAGTTCTTTAAATGAAAAATTCTAAATTTAAAACAGATGTTTTAAAGAGGAGGTTGCTCTGAAATAGGAATAGCATATTCCTTTGTATGGATTCCAGAGGCTAGCCCTTATCTAAATAAATGTGTATTATATGGGAAAAGAAAATAATTTCCTTTCACATCTTATAGGATAAAATGTTATCCTTTTAAAGCAAAAATATATGTATTAATATATATAATAAATACATTATTATAGCATCCTACTCCTGTCTCCTTTTGAGAGTGAACCTTCAGTGTCCTCTTTCTTGCTTTTGTTTTGAGACTCTTCAAATGTTCTCCTTTCTTAATTATCTGCCCATCTTAATTATCCTGTTTTCTTGATCTGGAACAGAAAATGTGGATACAATGAAACCAGCTGATGTTAGTGGTATATATATACACACATAAAATTAAATAAAACATATATATATAAATTAAAAAAATAATGTCTGATGTATTGTTTGAGAGAAGAACAATACCAATAGGAATATGTGACTGTGATGTGAGCAACAACAGAATAGAAATCTGTAGGTTGTATGGTTTTTAGAAATAATTATTTATTTACCGGTTAGTAAATGATCATAATTAAAATAAATAATCACTGCCTTTCTAAAAATGATGAAATACAGCTGATGCAAACTTGTAATAGATGACCAAGGAGGAGAAATAAGACAGCTGGAAGAAGTAGGAGAAAAGAGGGGGCTGTTTGTGGCCATTTAAATCTGCACAGCCTTTCTTGTTCAGGTTCCTGGATTTTATGCACTTTGATTTTTCACCAAGTTCTCCCTATCCCTTCTCCAAACTTATCTTTTTTTCTAATCTTTTTGCCTAATTCTTTTGTAGTATTCTTACTGCTTCCTAGCTAGAATACTTGCAAATGGCCTTCTTCAATTAAAAGCTAACCTAAGACCTTAGACTCCTCAAATCCTCCTCTGTACAGCTATTTCTTTTCTCAGAGCCCCACAAAGCTGGTGGAGGGTGCTGAATAAGGACACGAGCTTCAACCTGAGTCCTAGATCTGTTTGTTATTAGTTGTGTGAATTTGGCAAGATATTTAAGACTGAGGCTCAGTTTCCTCAAATTTATGAAATGCAATGCACAGAGTTGTGGCAAACATTATATGAAACATATCGAGTGTTTAGTATAGTAGATGCTTTATAACTAGCAGCTGTTGATAGACTATCACATTCAATTTTAGTTTCTCTACCTAAATCCCTCGACTAATATTATCTCCAGTCAAGTTGTTCCTTCTCATCATCCTTTCAACACACGATGACTGTTTTTATTTATGTGAATTTCTCATGTTTTCCTGAGTATTTTACCTGCACCTGTTCTCATATCCGAATTTGATTTATTTTTGAATTCTCCCGGCTCAAGTCTAGTAACCTGTTTTATTCTACCCTTCACTGATATCGTTTTCCTTAAAATTTTTCCTGCAAATATTGTCTATACTATATAGTTTAATGTATACTTTGATATTGCTTAGTGTTTACAAATATGCCTCAATAATGTCACTTCTGCTCTCAGAGCTTGGGGCTAGTTTATATTTTGCATCTGTAAAGGGAAGCCAGTTAACTGTTTAACTTCTGGTTTTATGTACCTTTATGAGAGATTCTTTTAACCAGCTGAATACAGAGCTTAAGCCATTTGTTGACCAATCCTGGAGCCACTAAGTGGGCAATCAATGGGGGATGCTTTTTCCCCCTTGCTGAACGGTGAACAGAATGCTTGAAAGCACCCCATTCCAATTGGGGTACTAAAGGATTAGGATTATGCTTTCAAGTTAAAGGAATGTTTTTTACTTTCCTTGTGGGAATGAAAGCATACAAATTATTACAGCAGGGAGTTGGAAAGAAGGGTAGGCAGGTGCTGTGTTTGTTTTCTTTTTCTTCTTAGATTTTTTTCTTAGCTTTTTTATTGGTTGGATGAAAAATTATAGAAACCAAGAAAGAAAAAATAATTATGATAAAAAGGAAGATTTTAGAAATTATCAAGCAAGCAAAACGCACAGAGGTTTATCTGGCTGTAAGTAAATGGGCTGATCTTTAGCCAAAAAGTTAAGTAGATCTTTTATTCATGTATGAAATAATTATTGAATGCTTACTGCATGCTAAACAAGAAAGTAGGCACTAGAGATGTACAAACACATGTGTGAACTCAAGGAGCTCAGGAGCTTTCCAACAGGAGGTAGGAAACAAGAGGTAAAGTGTAAGAAGTATCAAGATAGAGGGAGGTAAAAAGATCTAATGTTCTCTTTTTGAATACAAGTAAAAATACAAAATAAAGCACCAAATATTCTAATAGTTAATAGGAAAAAAATTCTAATAGTTATAATATTAAATTAAATATTCTAATAGTTTATAGGAAAAAAAGACTACAACTAAGGAGTTTAAAACTAATCAAATAAATGAATAGAAGTAGCTATTTATGGACCAATTATGAGAGGATTGTGAAGTACCAAGGATTGTGATTTATTCTACTCTTTGTGTGTCTATGTGTGTGCATGCATGCATGTGGAGAGACAGAGAGATAGAAAGAGATCTTATACACCAATAAAAGACAAACAGAGAGCCAAATCATGAGTGAACTCCCATTCACAATTGCTTCAAAGAGAATAAAATACCCAAGAATCCAACTTACAAGGGATGTGAAGGACCTCTTCAAGGAGAACTATAAACTACTGCTCAACGAAATAAAAGAGGACACAAACAAATGGAAGAACATTCCATGCTCATGGATAGGAAGAATCAATATTGTGAAAATGGCCATACTGCCCAAGGTAATTTATAGATTCAATGCCATCCCCATCAAGCTACCAATGACCTTATTCACAGAATTGGAAAAAACTACTTTAAAGTTCATATGGAACCAAAAAAGAGCCCACATTGCCAAGACAATCTTAAGCAAAAAGAACAAAGCTGGAGGCATCACGCTACCTGACTTCAAACTATACTACAAGGCTACAGTAACCAAAACAGCATGGTACTGGTACCAAAACAGAGATATAGACCAACGGAACAGAACAGAGCCCTCAGAAATAATCCCACACTTCTACAACCATCTGATCTTTGACAAGCCTGACAAAAACGAGAAATGGGGAAAGGATTCCCTATTTAATAAATGGTGCTGGGAAAACTGGCTAGCCATACGTAGAAAGCTGAAACTGGATCCCTTCCTTACACCTTACACAAAAATTAATTCAAGATGGATTAAAGACTTAAATGTTAGACCTAAAACCATAAAAACCCTAGAAGAAAACCTAGGCAACACCATTCAGGACATAGGCATGGGCAAGGACTTCATGTCTAAAACACCAAAAACAATGGCAACAAAAGCCAAAATTGACAAATGAGATCTAATTAAACTAAAGAGCTTCTGCACAGTAAAAGAAACTACCATCAGAGTGAACAGGCAACCTACAGAATGGGAGAAAATTTTTGCAATCTATTCATCTGACAAAGGGCTAATATCCATAATCTACAAAGAACTCAAACAAATTTACAAGAAAGAAACAACCCCATCAACAAGTGGGCGAAGGATATGAACAGACACTTCTCAAAAGAAGGCATTTATGCAGCCAACAGACACATGAAAAAATGCTCATCATCACTGGCCATCAGAGAAATGCAAATCAAAACCACAATGAGGTACCATCTCACACCAGTTAGAATGGCAATCATTCAAAAGTCAGGAAACAACAGGTACTGGAGAGGATGTGGAGAAATAGGAACACTTTTACACTGTTGGTGGGACTGTAAACTAGTTCAACCATTGTGGAAGACAGTGTGGTGATTCCTCAAGGATCTAGAACTAGAAATACCGTTTGACCCAGCCATCCCATTACTAGGTATATACCCAAAGGATTGTAAATCATGCTGCTATAAAGACACATGCACATGTATGTTTATTGTGGCACTATTCACAATACCAAAGACTTGGAACCAACCCAAATGTCCATCAATGATAGACTGGATTAAGAAAATGTGGCACATATACACCATGGAATACTATGCAGCCATAAAAAAGGATGAGTTCATGTTGTTTATAGGGACATGGATGAAGGTGGAAACCATCATTCTTAGCAAACTATTGCAAGGAGAAAAAACCAAACACTGCATGTTCTCACTCATAGGTGGGAACTGAACAATGAGAACACTTGGACACAGGAAGGGGAACATCACACACCCTGGCCTGTCATGGGGTGGGGGGAGGGGAGAGGGATAGCATTAGGAGATATACCTAATGTAAATGACGAGTTAATGGGTGCAGCACACCAACATGGCACATGTATACATATGTAACAAACCTGAACGTTGTGCACATGTACCCTAGAACTTAAAGTATAATTAAAAAAAAAAAGAAAGAGTATCCCTAAGTGTTTAGCTGAAACACACTTGTTAAAAGTGTGTGTCATTTTTGTGAAAAGCAGTATAGCAGAATAGTTAAGAGACCCAATTTTTGGAGCCAGACTCTGGGTTTGAATCTCAGCTCTAATAATCGACAGCTTCCTGAACTTGCACAAGTTACTTTATTTCATGATGTCCCAGTTTCTGTATCTGTACAATTAGGACAGCAACAGTATTTACCTCACAGGTTATTATGTGTAGTAGCTGAGAGTCTAGCATATAGTAAGGACAATATAAGAATATAAGCTTGCCATTATTCTTACATGCTTTTAGAAGAAATATAAGGGAAGATAGAATGTACAGTGACCAGAAAACTGGATATGAAATCAGAAATTTTGAATTTTTTGCACCTTTATTGCTTTTTTTTTGTGATTCTAAGCAAATTGTTTATTCCTGTGGACTACTTTCATCCCTGTCAGAAAGGGGATAGCTACTGTTAATTCCATTTCTAAAAATTCTCAAATTCTGCAATTAGTTTGAACAACTGTTTATATATGTGTCACTATCATGAATCTAAGAAAAATTATTCTCTATGCAACTTGGAACACGTAATTGTTTTTGTGACTTTGGGTAGTTCTATATCCCAAGTTTAGGGACTAGAAGCCAATAAGCAAAATGTGACCTCTTTATGGATGAACTATAAAATTAAACTAATGAATTTTTCCCAGTATCCACTTAAGATTTGAGAATAGACTTGAGCTCATACTTTTTGGTTACCTTTTTAGCTTTCTGCATTGTTAACATTCTGAAGTTAACACTGGAGTTAACTTTATTTATTGCACAATAAAGTCAACCTGAAAAATTCAGTTTTCTTCTTTCTTGAATGCCTTTAATGAGACAACATATAACTAAATGTTTTTAAACTAAGAAGTTACAAGATGAGAACCACATAAAACATCTGATGACAAATCGTGTCAGGTAGAGAATTCATTGCAAGCCATAGTTACCACACTCACACACACATCTGATGACCAAAAAAAAAAAAAAGACTGACTTTAACTTCTGCTGCCAAGTTATCTAGTTATGTGCACAAAGGACACAAAAGGAAGCAAAACTCTTCTAGCCATTTCTATGGTTATATAAATTGTAGCGCTTACTGGTTCCTTGAAGCCATTGCAATGTGTGTTCGCTCACATACAATCGTACATGTGAGTGTATCAATATAACCCATGTCTCCTAAGCTGAATTCGATGCTTGTCCAGATGCAGACTCATCCACTCAGTGTATGTACTTGTAGCATAGCAGTCATGCACTAATAAGCAATGCTATAATGAACAAATGTGCAACACCTCATATGATTGTTCTAAAGTGCCTATCAAATATATAAACATATAAGATGTCTGGCAGGTAGCAGGTAATAAATGTAGTTACCGTATCACTATATATTTTTTATTTTACATACTAATATTTGTTACATATTAAAGTAACTTAATATTTTAGAAGTTGTGTTATAAAAATATAGTCACCTGAAAAGTAATATTGAATTATTAAAAATCACCTAGTATACTATATTTTCAGTGAAAATAATCACAATAGTAATATGTAATATCAATGGCCCCAGATGCTGATGTGTAAAACATATTGACCAGAGTGTACTAAAATGGTTAAATTTGATGATCTTTATAATTTTTAAAATCAGTTAACAAAAAGGGAAGGTCTCTTTTTCCTTATGGCTATAAAAAAATGGAACAAATGCAAATATTTTCTGAATTTAGCGAGAGGTTTTGGGCGATAAATTAATGTGGCACATGTGTATAAAGAGAGGAGCTGGCACACTGATGGTCACCAGCTCCTGCTTCTTTCCTGGCTCTCCTTTTCTCCATATGTCCAGGGAATGAGGATGCAGGGTGCCATTACCAAGAAACTCCACAGAAAGAAACAATTTAAACTGCCAACATCTATACTGCATATCAAACAAAGGAAAAATAATGCTCAATGCTTAATATTACTTTTGAGCAGTTCACTAGAGTACATTTTCTGAGAATTAAAATCTCTGATAGGTAAAGCACCACAGGGCTAATAAGAAATGCAACACTTGGTGTGATTTATTAAACATTTCTTTAATTACTATTATGTTCATGCATTATTTTTTACATAAAAGATCCAGAAAATCGCCGGGCGCGGTGGCTCATGCCTGTAATCCCAACATTTTGGGAAGCTGAGGCAGGTGGATCACCTGCTATCAGGAGTTCAAGACCAGCCTGCCCGATATGGCAAAACCCCATCTCTACTAAAAATACAAAAAATTAGCCGGGTGTGGTGGCGTGCACGTGTAATCCCAGCTACTTGGGATGTTGAGACAGGAGAATCGCTTGAACCCGGGATGGGGAGGTTGCAGTGAGCCGAGATCACACCACTGCACCCCAGCCTGGGTGACAAGAGCGAAACAATGTCTCAAAAAAAAAAAAGCCAGAAAATCAAGTCTGAAAAGCAAGAACATCTTTAGTAATGAAAAAGCCAATTAACCATAACTAATCAATAATCAATAATCAATAACCCTTTTCTCAACTAGCTCTGTAATGTTAAGGATGCATTAAACATTTCTGCTGGTCTTTTACCATGAAACCCTGGATCCCTTTTCATTCTATTATGCTTTTCCATCCTCACATCTAAACTAAAAGCAGTGGTGTGTTTCTTCCCTTAGAAGGGTCTCTTTTATTTGTTCCTTCTCCTTATTTCCCCTTGCCCCATCAAGGTCAAGTTCCAGGATTACCTTCTCTGGAGAGCTTTCACTCATTTTCCTTTGCTTAACTACTCTGTATGCTGTTGAATTATTTCAATACCTTAACTACATAATTTCAAATAATATAAATAAACAATACTGATATTATATACATATATATCAACACACATTTATACAAATGTCTGTATTGTTCTTTGTTTCTTGTGCATGGGTCTTATATCTCCAACTAGATGCCAAGTGCTTTACAGACAGATTCCCTGTGGCATAATTGATTTTTGTAGTTTGTTCCTCTTAGAATTTGCTCATCAATAAATGTATTTTGATTGATTATTATTTAGTATTTTGCTTCCCAGTTAATCCATATGTATGTCACTTTCGGCTCACTGCAACCTCCACCTCCCAGGCTCAAGCGAGTCTCATGCCTCAGCCACCCAAGTAGCTGGGATTATAGGCATGCACCACCACACCTGGATAATTTTTGTGTTTTTAGTAGAGATGGGGTTTCTCCATGTTGGCCAGGCTGGTCTCAAACTCCCGGCCTCAAGTGATCCGCCTGCCTTGGCCTCCCAAAGTGCTGGGATTACAGGTGTGAACCACTGCGTCCAGCCTATTCATAATCCTTTACTCCTTCCTTCCCTGTATGTGGGGTACATTTACCCACTCCATTGATTTTGGGCTTGGCCATGAGACTTGCTTTGGTTTGTGATCTGTGGGCAGATGGAACATATGCCACATCCAAGCAAGAAGCACAGGAGGCACTGCAGGTTTCTGCCAGCCTCTTTTGCAAATGCTCTTTGCAATGAGAACAGCATGCCCCTGTTAGGTCGGCTTCTTCAGCCAGGCCTTGGAATGATAAGCTTGCACAGCATAGGCCCGTAGTTGACCCACAGCTTGAAGCAGAACACAACCAAATTACAGCCTTGTTTCACGAATGAGAAGTAACTTTTCTAAATCACTTATACTTTAGAGTTGTTTGCTACACAGAAAAGCTGAATAGTACAGGATCTTAGAATTAATCTAACTTCATTTTGCATGTCATGAGAGAGGTTTAGATTTTTATGGTTTGCTAATGGAAGAGTTATGACATAAATTGTGAACTACTGATTTTTAGTTCTTCTAAAAAAACATACACACAAAATGCCTGGCTTTTTTGTTATCCTAAAATTTGGAGAAATATAACTCAAATTGCTTGAAATTTAGGGCCTTAGTACTATCTGGAACTGCCCTCTTGGACTGTCATTAGATTCTAGAGAATAGGTAGAAGAAAATCTAGAAAATAAACAAAATGTACTTTCAGTATAAAATAGGATTTACTTCTATATGGAAGATATTAATCTGTCTTAGGTCCAAGCTTGTTTGGTAGGAGATATAATGAAATGCAGTAATCTTTGTGCATTCCTTTCAGGCCCAAGTCTTTCATATGCATTGTTAATCTAAAATATTCATTTAAAAATCTTCCATTGTAAACAACTCCTTTATCATAGAACATTCTGATTTGAAAATGGATATAATGTCTTAATAAGTTATCTCCTTGATTTCCATGACAAAATCTCACATATACTTTAATGCTAAGCGGGGAACTCCAAAATCTTAACCATTTCTTTTGAAAAATTCAGGTGGCAACATCCCTGTCATTATCTGCTTCAGTCCATCAGAACTTTAACTTGGTCCTGAAGTTTATGTTATGCTTTTGTATTCTTAGAATGAATTCATTTTCTTAACTCCTGTGACATTTGTTGCTAAAAATTCAGACTAGACTACTAGTTTAATTCTGATAGAAATTACTAACACACGTACTTTCTTTTCCATGTCATTTTTTTTTAGAGTAAAACCAGTTATATGTAGCATTATTTTTCCCACTACTTATGGAAAAAATAATACTTCATGTTTTAGGTAATGAGTGTCTTATTGAACAACCACTTATAACCATCTTTTTTGTTGTTCTTGTTTATTGTGCTTCTCCTAACAAAGGAAACAAAATGTAATAAACCAGATCGGGTAACCAAATGGATATTCTTTGTCTAAATTTCATCTCTCCCCTTATTTGGTCATACACAAATCTTACCTTTGTGAAAAAACATCTCGGTAAGGACTGCCATGTTGTAATGCAATTCCATATCCCCGATCAGCAACAGTATTTCCAATGGTGTAAAAGGAACAATCTGGGTCATTGATAGCCACATATTCCAATACAGCTGCATCCCATACGAAAGCATAATTTCCATATTTTACCTGTGAAAAAATGAAGAACAAAAGAAGAAATAGGGTTTAAAGTTGGAATTTTAATCTACATAGACAGGATGAAAAACATTACATTGGTATATATTTAATTATGCTAAAAATAATAGAACATATAATCGTCCTTCAGTATCTGTTGGGGATTGATTTCAGAACCCCTGTGGATACCAAAATCCAGGGATGCTCAAGTCCTTATATAAAATGGCATTGTATTTGCATATAATCTCTATGCATCCTCCAGTATACTTAAATCATGTCTAGATTACTTATGATACCTAATACAATGTACATATGCTGTGTAAACAGTTGTTGCACTGTATTGTTTGTTTTGTTTTGTTTTGTTTTTTTCTGAAATGGAGTCTCACTCTGTTGCCCAGGCTGGAGTGCAATGGCACGATCTCCGCTCACTGCAAGCTCCACCTCCCAGGTTCACGCCATTCTCCTGCCTCAGCCTCCTGAGTAGCTGGGACTACAGGCGCCCACCACTGTGCCTGGCTAATTTTTTGTATTTTTAGTAGAGATGGGGTTTCATCGTGTTAGCCAGGATGGTCTCAATCTCCTGACCTTGTGATCTGCCCGCCTCAGCCTCCCAAAGTGCTGGGATTACAGGTGTGAGCCACTGCGCCCGGCCCACTGTATTGTTTTTAATTTGTATTTTTATTATATTACTCTATTGTGTTTTAAAAATATTTTCAGTTCATGGCTAGTTGAATCTGCACATGCAGACCTGCAGATATGGAGGGCTGACTGTATTTCTAAGTAAGCTTTTATTCTGAATGAGAATTTGTACTTTGGTTAATTTATATCTCTGTTCTGAAAACATGGGAAAGGTCGAATGTTTACTACAGTTTTAGGCCACATTGCTCGTAGTAAAATGACCCCTGAGTGGAAAATGTCATTTGGATTCAGAGAACAAAAAAATGCATGAAAGGAAGCCATGTCTTTGAGCTTCTACCAGTTCAGTGACTCGTGTGACTGAGACTGTCCTTTCTGGGGACCCTGAAAGCTATGCCTTTGGAGTTAATGACAAGAGCTAGCTGATGCCTTGGGTTACTAGGCTTCTAAGCCAGGTGGGCTTCTGCACTCACTCAGTATAGGTATCATCTTGCATGTCATCCCTATTCTAAATGAAAGCTGCAAGTACAGCTCACATTGAAGAAAAATGAAAATGCTGCCCTGCTGATGAGCTATATCTCCTGTCCTGTGTCCTTCTAAATTAATCTATTGTCACATGTGGCCTATGGATATCTTGCAGCTGAACTTAGAAGAAAACTCCCTGGTGGGCATTGCAGTGAGGAAAATAAAACGATTCCACAACCTCCTCTATCATCATTTAAGGAACATAACTTTACTCTGGTTCACTTACAATGTCTTTAGTGATTATTTTTTTTCCCCTCAGTAATCACTTATACACTAAGTCACAAATTTACCCAAAAAAAGCCCAACCTACTATCCTAAACATCTCAATAAAGTATATTTTCAACTTTTTCACATATAAAAATGGACTTAAGGAATTCATAAAATAAATAGAAGTAATAGTTAAACTCCAAGGTTAGTTTGCTTATATTAGAATAATGTAACATTATTAAACAAGGAAAAGCAACACTGGTTCAGTATTAGAAATGTTACTGGGTGACAATACATCTTACAAATGAGGCTTTACAAAATTTTTAAATGCTCTTTCAATAGACACAAGAAAGATACTTGGAAAAATTATAAACAGTTATCTACCTGTTATCTATCTATTGGTAAACCAGGAAGAAAAAAAATCCATAATGAGATACAGAATACTTCAAACAACAGCAAGCCTATTACAAGCTTAAACTCTCATTGCATTACCATTAAAGAAAATTATGCTTACTATTAGTCCAAAATTAACATTATTGTAACAACTTTATCCTATGCAAAAAAGGATGGAAACAAAACTATGAGTTCAATCTATCAGGAAAAAATTATCATCCAGTAGAGACAAAATTATCATTATTTGATGATATATTTAAGAAGCCCACCAGAATCAAGTGAAAAAGTATTTTAAAAATTCAGATTAAAAAAATAGATTGATCATAAATGGATATATACAAATGATTTGCTTTTCTATTAATATATTAATGAGATGATAGTTTGAGTAAAAATATCTATGTACATTAAATATAAATACATAGAGAGAAATTTAACAATAAATTAGTAGGAGCTATATGAAGAATACCTTAACACCTGACTGAAGACAACTTGAACAAGTTTCTGTATAGACATAACATATTCCTAAGAATGCAGATGCATAACTATAAAAGACATTTAAATTTTCCTCAGATTCTCCAATACAAAATGTAATTCTAAATAAAATGCTAAAGGTTATTTTAGAACTTCTTAAGATCTTTGCAAATTTAATTAGGAGAAAACAGACAAGAATAGTAAAGAAATTTTGAAAATTAAAAAATTAATAATTATCAGAGACTTAGAATACCAAGTAATGAGACATGTTATAAAGCTTAAAAATAAAACAGCACAAAATGTATATAAGAATAGAAAATCAGTGGAACAGAACAAAAGTTTACTGTTTTTAAAAGTATGTAAATGTCATATAAAGACTGTATTGGACTGCATAGTATTCCATAGTGTATATGTGCCACATTTTCTTTATCCAGTCTATCAGTGATGGGCATTTGGGTTGGTTCCAAGTCTTTGCTATTGTGAATAGTGCTGCAATAAACATACATGTGCATGTGTCTTTATAGTAGAATGATTTATAATCCCTTGGGTATATACCCAATAATGGAATTGCTGGCAGTTCGTGTCCTTTGCAGGGACATGGATGAAGCTGGAAACCATCATTCTCAGCAAAATAACACAGGAACAGAAAACCAAACACCACATGAACAATGAGAACACATGGACACAGAGAAGGGAACATCACACACCAGGGCCTGTTGGGGGGTCAGGGGGCTAGGGGAGGGATAGCATTAGGAGAAATACCTAATGTAGGTGACGGGTTGATGGGTGCAGCAAACCACCATGGCACATGTATACCTATGTAACAAATCTGCACATCTGCACATATATCCCAGAACTTAAAGTATAATAATAATAATAATAATAATAATAATAAAAAGAATCAGCTGCCATCATAAAACTTTTACTTCTCTTTAAAAAAAGACTGTATTAGCAAGTCGATAAATCAAATCAGTGTGGCAAATATGAAATATTCAAAAAACATGAGAAAGGTGATTATTGCAAAAATGTCAATATTAGAGCACTATGTCACATCACACAAAACAAATTTCTGTAGTGTAATAAATTAAATATAATTTTTTAGAAACCAAGTTTTAAGAAAAGAAAAACTAGAAGAACATGTGAGAATTTTTTTGGTACTGAAAAAAGAATGGAATATCAAAACATAAAAGTAAAGGAAGCAAATATAGAAGAAACATTTAATTGTTTCCTTTTAATGTATTTGCTTAGATCCCACCAATATTGGATACCCAATAAAAAGTTTTGTATGAAACAATGAATGGCCTAAAATCTTCAGTCCAGTTAACTGTGCTCAGTGGATATTTACTGTCTTTTGTTGAGGTGAACCCCAACCAGAACATGAGGTATTGAAACAGACAAAAGTTTTTTCCCTAAAGAAAGCATTTAATGCAAGTATTACTCATGGAGTGTCTGTGGTACCCTAGACCCTCGTTTAGGTACTATCGGTCAGTGTTTCTCACAATGTGATGCTAAGACTACCCCTAGAATTACTAGGGGATTTTTGTGTTAGAAATGTAGATTCTAGATCTAATCCCAAACTTACTGCATGATGATGTTTGATGTTTAAGGCCTGGGAGTATGCATTTTAACAATCCTGACAGCTTATGCACACTTTTTTATTACTAATGATGCTGATGATAAAAAAAATGAGTAATATCATCGGAAACAATTTTATATACGTGGGGCTTGATATAATTATAAAACTAGGAGATGCTTGGAGTGTTGGTGTGAGAGAAGGAAAAACACTTGGTTAGGTTTCCTCTACATTGATTTCTCACCCACAGAGTTATCCCATAGTTTCCTTCTTTTCTCTGATCCTTTGCAACCAACTTGCAGATCTGCTTTTAGCTCCCTAGGTCTAAATTTACAGTGATTGGGAGTAGCAGTGTCCTTGAAGCTTCCTCTAACAACCTACTTTGATTTTTGTGATTATCTTCTGTTTTAAACTGTTAGTCTGGCCTCCTGGATCCGCTGGCAGCTTCTTTACAAGAAGGGACCTCCCCAGTAGGGGACATATTGCTTTGCTGTTAGAAAAGTTTTCTAGCATTGTTGTCAATGCTTTGTGAACCGTAGAGCTCTACTTAAATGTATAGTAACATTATCCTTGCCATTATATATGCTGTCTCTTGCAATACTAATGTTCCAAAGCATTATGAATGGATTTTTAAAAAGAGAATCATTAAAACAGTGTGATTATAGCCTGTAGCAATGGCAATGAAATGTTGCATAGTAATGCAAACTATTTTAGCTTTTAAAAATGGCCCTGGCCTTTTTCCTCAATTAAAACATATAATCACTGCCTCTTGAATGGTTTTTAACCATCAGATTAAAACTCTATAAAATACTCATCAACAAAGCTAAAGTCACTTTTCAACAGAATAATAATTGAAGGACTGGCCTAAAAATTTTCAATCCATCTGACTAGGTAATGGAGTTTTCTTAAAATTTTTCAACTAGCCCTGTTCTTGATGCCATGTTTAGATAGGCAACTGAATCACATGCCATTGATTTATTTACTAATGGATTCCACACCAGCAGAGTCCTTCACACTAGGTTAAACAGAAGAAAGCAAAAGTGAATCTGGGAGCTTCATGTCAGCATATTCCAGGTCTCATTATGAGGAAGAAAAATAATCCAAAGTGATATCTACCTCTAGTGTTTTCAATCTCCAGACCCCAAAGTAGAGATGCTAGGATGCTATGGTTATTGATTGACATTGGTAACTATTGAGACTCAGCACCTGTGTCCTCGTAATAATAGTGCCTGAGATACCAATAGCCTCCCTGTGATAAATTTCTCACTTCCCAGATAACACTAGGAGCTAGGTTTTGTTCCCATTTCTATATTATTTCGATAACAGTTGTTCTTTAAATTCAATTTTACTGACAATCATTACACATTAACTCTAAAATCCTGAAGGTTAAGTCTATAAGGAATATAAAGGTAAGACTTGGGCCCCCATCATCAAGCTGCTTACAACTCAGTAGTGGAGATAAGTCAAGTACTAAATTGTTGTAACACGAATCACATTACGGTAAGGATCATGCGAACAGATTTTGTTTAAAATTGTAAAAGAAAAGGGAAATTAATTTTTATTGGAAGGAATCAGGACAAGTCTCAAATATTCTGGTAACTGAAATAGCTGTATAAGAAAACCCCAAATATTTAAATTCCTTATCAATAGTACCTAACCAATTAAAAACATAGATATGCTTTGGAGACAATTTCTCATTTATGCACATTCCTCTAACCTAAAAGTTTTTGAAATTTTCCATTTGTCAGGTGAAGAACTGTAAATATTCAATGTTATTTTCTCAAATATTTGCATTTCTTGCGAAGTAAAGTGAAGGACGGGAAAGTGCATTTTCAAAACCTGCACCTGTGTTCCTCAACATGTTAGGGATTATGACACATTTCTATTTGTTTATAGATTACTCGTGTCCTGTATGCTCCTGTTCTGACATCTCCATCATGAGCTGATGCTGAAAGCACTTTGCTTTTTAATTCATTAGGTAGCAGCCTCCTGTACTAACTACAGAAGTCCATGCCACAAACAGACTTATCGCTACCTGTTATCTCACCAATCTTGATTTGAATTGGGAGGACAATATTCTTTCTCACATGAATTTTTAATTCAGTAAATTTCTTAAAAGCTCACTCTAAAATCTATAGCTTCAGGGAGACTGAAATGATGATCTTTTCTTATTAAAAAACATTCAATGGGAACAATTACGGAAAACTGACATTTAAACCAAAAGGGTTAGATAGGAATTTCCTTTGCTAAAGAAAGAATATCCTCCCTCTGTCTTCCATTTATTTATGATAATAGATAACATTTACCAAACATTTGTCAACTGCTAAAAATGCCATTTACATACACATTTATTCTTTACAACACTGTGAGACAGCTGATACGCTATCTAATTCACAGGTGAGGTAATTGTAACTTGCTCTAAGTCATACCAATGATTTGCGGTAGATGTGGAATGTGAGATCAAGGCTATCTTCCTATGCTCTTTGCAGTACATTAAATATAAATTTCTGGGAGATTCTCCATAGGAATGCAAAAGCATGTGACATAGAATAGCCTTTGTCTGTAAGGTATAGGCTATGGAGTTTGAGAAACAACAGTTATGTAAAGAAACATAATGCTATGTAGTTTATGGCAAGGGCCACAGAAAGCATGCAATTTCCTCAGTTCTATATGATCACGCTATTAAGGTAAAAAAAATTGGGCTTTTAAGAAAAAGGTTGCTTACTTCTCAAGACCATTGGAAAAATGAATATTTGGTTTATATGATTCTGGACCCTCAAGGCCTGTTGGTTTTGTAGCCATTGCTCTCTAAGCATTTCTGATTCTTAGGAATGAAACAAAGCAGAGCTTTTGAAAATTAAAATAAAGGTTGAAGAATGAAAATCTATTATTTTTCCTCATCAAATAAAAATGAAAAGGCCTGAGAATAATGTGAGGGAAATAAATTCTAGCCTTGCCCACTAAGCTACAAACTTCTTTCCAATTTTAACTAATGGTCAGTGGGGGATAATGTGATTGTGAATCACAGGCGCAAAGAGTTATGACTAACCCAGAATTGATTTACAGTGGTCCTTATAATTCATTACCCACATAAGTCCTAAAGATGGGATGGCTTTAATATTTATAACACATGGTTCTGGGTGGTAGCCTCTCACACTTTGGGCAAATTAATAATTTAGCAGCATTCATCAATTCTTCTGAATTTATACAGCACAATAAATCATGATCAAACTCAAGTTTAAGTACTTAAGAGTGACTTTAAAATATATACGGTTTTGTTTACTGCTACCTTAATTGTTGGCCTATGATAATTTATCTGCTATTTTGTCGAAATTTTAATTTGTGCTCTCACATATTTATCATAGGGCACAAACTTTCAAAAAGAATATATGAATGTATTTAAAATAAACCAACTTTTTTTAAAAAATCAATTTTTTAATCTAGAAAAGAAGTGTTATGCCCACCCCTAAATCTTATTTCTTGCCTGTTCTTTTTGAGATTATCAGGAATACTAAATGTATTTTTTAAAGTTTTTAAAAGCATTCTAGGAAAATAGAAAACTAAATGTAGCTTCCTTCCCCTCCGCTGCCGACTTTTTCTTGAAACAAATGGCTACTGGGCTCTGGAAGACAGAAGGTTAGAAAGGTTGAGGCTCTAGGTAACTGCGTGTGGGAAAAGAACTGGTGATTCTCTCCTTCAGGCTGGGTGTGTCTGTGAAAACAAGTGCAACCTGCAGGGAACGCAAGGAAGAAAGTAAGTTTGAGGAAAGCTTGGTTCACAGAGATCTGTGGCTCCCAAGTCCTCCGGACTTCCTTCCTTAGATATTTGTTCCCATGAATATACATGTTCTGTTGCCTTTAAACTGGCCAGGAAGGAGTTGAATGGATGGACAGAGACCTCCCTGTCCTGGAGTCCTGTGGCTTGGGACAGATCAGAAGACTGGAGAGCCCTTAGCTGCTTCTGTGTGTCTCAGGAGGGGAATGGAGTCACCTTGTTTGTTCTTGTTGAAATTATAGGCGAGAGGATATTTTACCTTCTACAATTAGCAAGACTGTCAGTCCCTAGGCTACTTCAACAACTAGACCTGAATCCTCATGAGCTGACAAAGAAAAAGAATAATCCATGTAGTGAGTTCCACAGTCGGAAAGGGAAAAATGAATTAGAACAAGTAGAATACACTCCAGGGAAACAGCAGTGCGGAAGATTACAATTCTAACAGAAAAGTAAAAAGAGCACTTAACTGGATTCAAGTGAGACCAAAAAAATATTTGAGGCTACAAACAAATAATCCAGCCCCAATTTCTCAACCAAAGTATTGAATAGATGAATTGAAGGAAATGCTCATAAATCTAAGCTTAATAGGAAGAGCTAGGGTGACAATTGCCCAGGTTTGCCTCCAATGCCCAGTCATAGCACAAAAGCCCCATGTCATGAGTAACCTTTCAAGGAGGCGACAAATCCAGGTTTTTGGCAATGGGTACAGAAGTTTAGGGAGGGGTAGTATCAAACCCATACCGTGGCT
Source organism: Symphalangus syndactylus (assembly GCF_028878055.3). NCBI lineage: Eukaryota > Metazoa > Chordata > Mammalia > Primates > Hylobatidae > Symphalangus > Symphalangus syndactylus. The sequence continues at coordinate 44,584,431 of NC_072432.2, forward strand.
CAAAAAATAGCTGAAAGCAACACTGTTTTTGCAGCAGATGGATATGGCATAGATTATCTGTTTCCTACAGTTGCTGCCACTGTTTTTCCTCCTGACTGCTGATGTTGGCAACTGTGATTTGCTCTTCACAATAATGAATCATCCCTTGTTGCACTGCTGCGAGCGCTGAGGCTTAAGTATGCTACTTAAGCACATTGTATTCATGAGTATTAACAGTCCTTTGTCTGTGGATTAACGGTTTTCTTGGTATCATCTTGATACCAAGATAATGTTAATTTAACTTTCGATACTGGTTTTTTCTGAGAGTTCAGATAATAAAAATGAGAATGATTATAATACCAATGCCAGCATGACCCTAATATCGCTGAAAAATAAGGCTAAATGACAATGTTATCTTATTACAGATGGAAGGACAGAAATAACTGGATCAGAGAGGCAAATAACCAAAACAAACTACCGCGTAATCTGCAGAAAAGAAATTTGCAATTGGGTATGATGGAGGAAAAGGATGTAAAAACACATATGTAGACTGAATCTCATAGTTTGGAATAAGACAGGGAATATTTCTAAATCAATCAGAAGATTCTGTGTCTCCCAAAAGACACCAATCAATGCAGTTAAAAACAGTGGCTATGAGTTAGTTTGGGCATACCACATGAAGAAACATACATTATTGTACGGTTCCCCTGATAGCTCTATAAAATGGAATGAAGCTACTTTTCCTCATTACTAGGTTTCAAATAAAATGTGCTGTGGGAAAACAAAAGGACAAAATGTTGCTAACAGATGTGTTGGCCTCTTACTGTATAGAGCTGATTCTTTCAGATCTTACTTGAATGTTTTCTACAGTAAAGTTTTGTGTCAAATAATGGCAACAAAAAACTGGTTCATCTAGCTTTTAGGTACTTTTATTTTAAAAATGGAGCTTCAAATCATCTTCTTGATTTTTATGAATTTTTTTTTTTTTTGAGACAGAGTCTCGCTCTGTCACCCAGGCTGGAGTGCAGTGGCGTGATCTTAACTCACAGCAACCTCCGCCTCCCGGGTTCACGACATTCTCCTGCCTTAGCCTCCCGAGTAGCTGGGACTACAGGTACCCACCACCATGCCTGGCTAATTTTTTGTATTTTGTTTAGTAGAGATGGAGTTTCACTATGTTAGCCAGGATGGTCTTGATCGCCTCACTGATTTTTATGAATATTTTAATAAAACTGCCGAAAACATAAAGCAGAAGTTGACTGATATTTTGTCCAGATACTTGCCCTCTACCTGCATATTCTATAGACATCGCAAGTGTAAATTTAAGCAAGTTTTGTTTAGTCTATAAACTTTCTTTTTTTCGAGACAGAGTCTTATTCTGTTGCCCAGGCTGTAGTGCAGTAGCTTGTCTGAGACCACTGCAGCCTCCACCTCCGGGGTTCAAGCCATTTTCCTGCCTCAACCTCCTGAGTAGCTGGGACTACAGGTGTGTGCCATCACACTGGTCTAATTTTTGTATTATTTTTGGTAGAGACAGGGTTTCGCCATGTTGGACAGGCTGGTCTTGAACTCCTGGCTTCAAGTGATCTGCGTGCCTTGGCTTCCCAAAGTGCTGAAATTATAGGCGAGAGCCACTGTGCCCGGCCTTAGTCTATAAACCTCTTATCTAAGAAAATTAAAAGATCTTACCTGCAAAATGAACTGCACAGTTTGTGTACAACACTGCTTACCTGTGATATTAAAGCTTTCATAATTAAAATTTTTGATCACTCTTCAGTTACCTCAAAATGTGCAGAAAAACTTGAGGGTTTTTACTTAATAGAGATGGAAGGAGATAACTAGCTCCTTTAGACATATGACTACAAGATGACTATTAGTGGCTAAAATGTTGGACCGTCATAAAGTCATTTTCAAAGTGTGAGACAAGAAGAAATGTCCTTCTCTAATTTGGAAATACATTAGCTGACAATGCAGAAAAGAATACAGTAAAATAAAAATTTATATGCTATATTTCCAAACTTGTTTGATGATTTTTGAAAAAAACCATAGGAGTATAAAAAAGGATGAACTGACTGCACCTGTGTTGTTTGATGGTATGTGTAGATTGTAACAAAAACTCAGAGTGAAACAATGACACATTAAAAAAATAAAACTACTTCAAAACTTTTTTACTACGAAATAATAAAAATAAAAAATAAAACAGTAAGTCACCACAACAAGGTAGCCAAGTTACACAGGACTTCCTCAATTTCCTTTTTTTTTTTTTTGAGTGAAGACCTTTTATTATTAGCATATAATAATTGTACATATTTATGGGAGTGTAAATTAGTTCAACCATTGTGGAAGACAGTGTGGTGATTCCTCCAGCATCTAGAGCTAAAAATACCATTTGACCCAGCGATCCCATTACTGGGTATATACCCAAAGCATTATAAATCATGCTACTATAAAGACTTTTTCTATTTCTTTACTAAAACTGTAACTTTAGAATCTAGCACCAATTTCACAAAATTCAAATTACCTTTGTGCTTTAAAATCATTTTCCTAGAGAGTTTTCACTTATAATAACATCCAAAGTGCTTCAGAGTGTTTAAAAATGATGGACACCTTAGATATGTTTAGCTTATACGATGAATTTATAGATGCAAAGATGATTGACAAAAATCTGGCCTTTAAAAGAAAGCTTGTAGAATCAAAGTGTATGGACATCGTTTTGGAGAGATGGAACTAATTTCTACGAGTTCAAAAACATTATTGCTAATAATTGAACTCTCATTTTATAGTCAAATGCTTGTTAAGAGTATATTTAGCTTGGTGTCATCACATTGGAATGACACCAGAATCAATGTAATGCAGGCTTGATAAGAGCAGCATTGCACACCAAAGTGCATTTTATGTTTGACTATATTCAGTTCTACAACTGAATAAAAGAAAAGGAAGCCCCCAAAATTACAGGCAATTCATCGAAGTATTATTGGAGAAGAAAGAGTAAAATTGTCCTACTATATTTGGGGACAGAAAGGAACATGTCATTGCTGTTGTTATTTAATTCAGTTAATATCTGTTAAATTAGTCCTGTAGTATTTATGTTCCCCTTTTAAAAAGTTTCACACTTATATGTCTTAAATACACACTACAAATGTAAATATCCAACACAGAGTCAGCAAAGAGTTAAAAATAACTGCTGTATCAGAGGACAGAAAATAAAACCTTATCAAAATATTGTTATACTTTTGTCACATCTATTATTTAATTAGTACTACTATCAGTTACTACTTATTGACCCTGTTAACTAGTCCTGTTGTTTATATAGCATTTTGTAATAAAAATAAACAATACAGAATAATATATAATTTTAAATAAATGCCTATTTCATGTTTTTATATTAAAGTAATAAAACATATATAATTATTATTACACATTATATTTTATGGGATTTGGTCTGATGCATTTGTGTTCTGGGTTGTCTATCTAAAAAGCTGGTCACTTTTTAATGAATGCTGTTGGCATAATTTACAGAAAGAAAATCAAATCAAATCATTTTGTACTCTAAATAATAATTTTCAGTTGGACTAAATAGTTTAAAATAAAATAATAAAATCCCTATAAGAAAAACCAGGGGAGCATATGCAATACATATAAGGAAGGAATTTTTAACCAACTTATTAAATCCAGAATATATATGTAAAATTAGACATTTGGTTTACATGAAGCATTTAAAAGTAGCTTTGTATGAGAAAAAATACCATTCACAAAGCCAAGAAAAGACTGACAAATTTGGAAAAAATTGGAACATGGGGGACAAACAGTTAATGTTTAAAATCATACAGATGCTTCTCTAATGATTTAACTAGCAAAGAATAGCGTATGCAAGATAAAAATAGATGGCATCTGAAGAGGCAATTCAAAATGGTACAAATATATATGTTCAACGCATATGACAAATACCCAAACTCATTAGTGGTGAGTACAAAATAAAATGAGTGGGATACTGCTTTATATCTATTAAATGTCTGGCAATACTTAATATCTATTGCTGGTGGAGATGTATGGAGAAGTGTACTCTCACATATTGTTAGTGGAAATGGGAAAATGTTATAGCCTTTTTCAAAAGCAACATTTATTCAAATTAAAAAATACATAGATGTCTTCTGGCCCAGCAATTCCATTCCCAGGAATCTATCCAAGAGAAATAAAAATTTCGGATTAAAGTACAAGAATACTCAGTGCATCATTGTTTATTGTGACACCAAATTGGAAATAGTGGTAATGCTCATCAGTCATAGAATGATGATGTGTTCCTGCCAGGAAACATTATGGAACCATTAAAATGAATCTACTAGAGCTATACAAGGTGCTATGGGAGGATTTCTATGATGTGTTTGCAGAATATTAAAAAGCAAGGCACAGAAAGTATTTATAATGTAATCCTATTTTTTAAACCAACAATGACCAGGACTTATATAAATACATGGGTATATGTGTAAACATGTTAGTACATTATTAAAAATGCTTAGAGAAAAATATGGAATAATACTATGTATTCCATTTGTTATCTTTTGAAGGTAGAAAAATATGGCTGGAGGCATGAAAAAAGAGAAGAATGGGTAAAAGCCAAGCAGAACAGTAAAAATAATGCTTTAAAAGACATGTGTAGTTACATTTATGCATTTATGAAAATTACATGTGTGTAAATATGTAATTGAAGGTTTTTGTTTTTTAATAAGATTTTTTGAAAGTCAAGTTTATTAAGGCCTAATTTATACATAGTCAAATTCATAATTTTTAGGTATACAGTAAAGAATACTGAATAAAAGCCCAAATATTTTTGTTTTATGTTTAGAATTTTTAAATAGCATCAGTAACATATACAGTAAAATAATAGTAAGCTTTTGGGTCCTATGATTTATGAGGGTATAAGTCCTAGGGTATTCGTTATTACATGCTTATAGTTGCTTTGCTCTAATAACTGATTTATTCCTAGTCAGGCTAGGAGGGCCATTGACACAGCTTAACTTTAAACTGAACAATGTGTTAACATAAAATTATAATGGAAGAGGATTGGAAAAAACCCAATACACATAAAATTTATGATAAAATTGCTAGATCTTGTCATCTGTCCATCTATATTTCCCTTTCCCAACCACTCTGTTAATAGGTATGTGCGTATGGATTCTGAAAAAATACTAGGGAGAAAGTTTGCTTTTGAAATTATATTGTAAAACAAACTAAATCCTAAAATAAGTGAGACATTTCTACTTTTATAACAGAAATCAATTTTATCTCTAGTTGGGCTCACCTTCATGAACAGCATTTGCTCTCATTTCTCATACTTAAAATTCCCTAAATGGCTGTATTATTTCTTGCCCTTGGTTCTTAGATATTCATTTTCTTTTGCTTGGAGTGTTTTCCTGTTCACCTTCCCCTCTCAGTTCTACATTTTTTTATTTGTATTTTTTTTTTTTTTGAGTCAGAGTCTCGCTTTGTCACCCAGGCTGGAGTGCAGAGGCGTGATCTCAGCTCACTGCAGTCTCTGTCTCCCGGGTAAAAGCGATTCTCCAGCCTCAGCCTCCCAAGTAGCTGGGACTATAGGCACATGCCACCACGCCCAGCTAATTTTTGTATTTTTAGTAGACATGGGGTATCACCATGTTGGCCAGGCTGGTCTCAAACTCCTGACCCGAAGTGATCTAGCTACCTCTGCCTCCCAAAGAGCTGGGGTTACAGGTGCGAGCCACCGCAGCCAGCCTCAATTCTACTTTCTACTATCCTCTCTAACTTCTATTAATCTTTTCATAACTGGGATCAGCTTAGATGTCACTTATTCCTAAGTTCTCTAGGACCCCAGGCTTTGGTTAGTGTCCCCTTATATGATCCTATTGCACCTTGTATTTACTCCTAAAACAGCACTTTAGCACATTGCATTATACTTCCATCTTTTGACTTTGTTCTATGCCATGTAACTGTAAACTTCTGGTAGGCTGGAACTGCATGCTTTTCATGCTAGTATCATCACCTCGCCTATGTCTAGCACAAGGCCCAATATTATCAGGAGTAGGCAAGTGATAAATACTTTTTGTTGAATAATTATTCACTTTCTTTCTCATGGTCACAAGACCACCATACCTTGAACTCCCTATTCATTCAACTATTACTATATTCCAATTCTCAAACATTGGTAATAAGGACCAAGTAATAACAGAATGTTGTGACAGATCAATGATATTTCTGCTATATACAGACTATACATAGCGTTCCATCAGAATAAAGGTATTTAAGTTACCATTATTAAGGTAAACCAATGTGGTTTAAGTAGCATAGATACCAAAAGATTCAAAAAGTGTAGGTATGACTCAGCACGGTTTCATAGAATGTTTTGAAATGTTGGCAGTGTTCTATGTCTATGCTGTCCAATATATACCAACAAACCACATATGGCTACTGAGCACTTGAAATGTGGCTAACGTGATTGAGGAACTGAATTTTTAAATTTTATTTAATTTTAACACATTTAAATTTAAATTAGTCACATGGGGCTAGTGGGTTATCAAATTGGACATTGCAAATTTGAAGATATTTGTTCTTATGGAAAAATATTCTTTTCACCCCCTAGAACTACTCAAGAACAGTCATTTTTGGCATATAATCATAAATGGGCTTGCATTTCAATTAGCTCCTTCATATCTATACATTACTATTCCCAATTATAGGCATACCTCAGAGACACTGCAGGTTCAGTTCCAGACCACAGCATTAAAGCAAATATTGCAATAAAGTGAATCACATGACTTTTTGGTTTCCCAGTACATATAAAGGTTATGCCTACACTATATTGAAGTCTATTAAGTGTGCAATGGCATTATGTTTATAAAAGCTAATGTACATACCCGAATTAAAAATATTTTATTGCTAAAAACTGCTAACAATCATCTCAGCCTTTAGCAAGTTGTAATCTTTTTGCTGATGGAGTGTCTTGCTTCCATGTTGATGGCTACTGACTGATCAGGGTGGTAACTGCTGAAGCTTGGAGTGTCTGTGGTAGTTTTTAAAAATAAGACAATTAAATCTGCCACATTCATCAAATTTTTCTTTCACAAAAGATTTATCTGTAGCATGTGATGCTTTTAGACAGTATTTTACCCAGAGTAGAACTTCTTTCAAAATTGGAGTCAGTCCTCTCAAACCCTGCTGCTGCTTTACCAACTAAGTTTATGTCATATTCTAAATCCTTTGTTGTCATGTTAACAATGTTTATAACATCGTCACCAAGAGTAGATTCCATCTCAAGCAACCATTTCCTTTGCTCTTCCATAAGAAGTGACTCCTTATTCATTCAAATTTCATCACAAGATTGCAGCAATTCAGCTACGTTGTCAGGCTCCATGTCTAATTACAGTTCTCTTACCATTTCTATCACATTTGTAGTTACTTCCTCTACTAAAGTGTTAAGCCTGTGAAAGTCATCTATGGGGGTTGGAATAGACTTCCTCCAAATTCCTATTAATGTTGACATTTTGACTTCTTCCCATGAATTGTGAATGTTCTTACTGGCATCTAGAAAGGTGAATCCTTTCCAGAAGGTTTTCAATTTACTTTGTCCAAATTCATCATAGAAATCACTTACATGGCAGCTATGGCCTTATAAAATATATTTCTCAAATAATAAGATTTAAAAGTCAAAACTACTTCTTGATCCATGGGCTGCAGAATGGATCTTGTGTTAGCAGGCATGAAAACATTGATCTCCTTGTACATCCCCATAGGAGCTCTTGAGTGACCAGGTGCATTGTCAATGGGCAGTCATATTTTGAAATATATATTTTTTTTCTGAGCAGTAGATCTCAACAGTGGGCTTAAAATATTCAGTGAATCATGCTGTAACCAGATGTGGTGCCATTCAGACTTTGTTGTTGCATTTATAGAACACAGGCAGAGTAGATTTAGCATAATTTTTAAGGTCCATAGTATCTTCAGAATGGTAAGTGAGCACTGGCTTCAACTTCAAATCACCAGCTGCATTAGGCCCTAACAAGAGTCAGACAGTCCTTTGAAGCTCTGAAGCCAGGCATTGACTTCTCTCTAGCTCTGAAAATCCTAGATGGAACTTTCTTTCAATATACGCCTGTTTTATCTACATTGAAAATCTGTTGTTTAGTGTAGCCACCTCCATCAGTGGATCTTCACTAGATCTTCTGGATCACCTGCTGCAGCACCTGCATCAGCAACTGTTGCTTCATTTTGCACTTTCATTTTATGGAGACGGCTTCTTTCCTTAAATCATAAGAACCAAGCTCTTATCTTCTAAGTTTTCCTCTGCAGCTTTCTCATGTCTCTCATAGAGGTGAATAGAACTGAAAAAGGTTAGGGCCTTGCTCTGGCTTAGGCTTTTGCTTAAGGGAATGTTGTTGTAGCTTGTTTGATCTTCTAACGACACCACTACAACTTTCTCCATATCAGCAATGATGCTGTTTCATGTTCTTTTTTTTCTTTTCTCCTTTCTCTTTTTTTTTTTTTTTTTTTTTTGAGATGAAGTCTTGCTCTTGTCCCCTAGGCTGGAGTGCAATGGCGCAATCTTGGCTAACTGCAACCTCCGCCTCCTGAGTTCAAGGGATTCTCCTGCCTCAGCCTCCTGAGTAGCTGAGATTACAGGCGCCTGCCACCACGTCTGGCTAATTTTTGTATTTTTAGTAGAGACAGGGTTTCACCATATTGGCCAGGCTGGTCTCGAATTCCTGACCTCAGGTGATTTGCCCGCCTCGGCCTCCCAAAGTGCTGGGATTACAGGCGTGAGCCACCACGCCCCACCTGTTTGCCTTTCTTATCATTCATGCATTCATTGGAGTAGCACATTTAATTTCCTTCAAGAATTTTTCCTTTGCATTTAACTTGGCTAATCATCTGACAGAAGAGGCCTAGCTTTTAGCCTGTCTTGGCTTTCAACATGTCTTCCTCACATGTGACTCTTCCTTTCACTCGAACACTTAGAGACCATTGTAGGTTATTAATTGGCCTAATTTCAAAATTGCTATGTCTCAGGGATTAAGGAGGCCTGAGCAGAGGAAGAGAAATGAGTAAACTGTCTCTGCTTCTGGTGAAGCTGCCAGAACAAACGCATTTACTGATTAAGTTAGCCATCACGTAGGTACAGTTCACAGTGCCTCATAACAATTGCAGTAGTAGTATCAAATATCACTGGTAACAGATCACTTCTGCAGATATAATAACAATGAAAAAGTTAGAAACTTTGTGATAATTACCAAAATGTGACAGACACTGTTGGGAAGAATGTCATCAATAGACTTGCTTGATGCAGGGCTGCTGCAAACCTTTTATTTACTAAACACACAATCTCTGTGGAGTACAATAAGCCCCATAAAACAAGGTATGCTCATGCATCAAAAGCAGCTTTAGGGCAGACAATTTTTTTTAGACTGACTATACAGGTAATACTTAACTAAATTAATTGCCTTGGGCAAGAGCAACTATATAAGAGATAAGGGAAAAACTCAGCATTTGATTATTGCTTACTAGTGAAAAAGAATTGCCTGTATAATAACACAATCCTCTCTGAAAAGCAAAATGGGAAGATTTTCTTATAAAATGAAGTGGAAAATGAGTAAACAAACTCTTAAATTAGGACTTGGTGTTGGCAATATCACTCACTGAGCATGGCAGCTTTTCAATTACTAAATTCAGCATTTTTACATTATTACTTTGTCATGTTATGAAAACATGATGACATTTTAAGGTGATGATAGTTCACAGTCTATTACACATTACACAAGGGCATTAAAAAGAAATTATATGGTGATTAGTTGTCACAATTCAGTATCTCACTAACTTCTTGGCCCAGCAATGAGAAAATAAAGGTGTAATATAATAGTGTTATTCATAATAACATGGTTACTCCAAATAAGGATAGAATGACTTCCAAAGTAGCCAGAGAATCAGTATTTTGTTTTCATCAATTTGGAAAAAATTCTATAAAGTGGCTTGATGAAAAAAATTATCATTATCAAAGTTTAAAGACAGAGGAACAAAGGAAGAATAGAAATTTTGGTCAGAGATTAAACAGGACTAATCTCATTAAACATTTTACAAGTAATATTTTAGAAGCTTCAGTGAAACCTGTGTCTTGGTTGGCTTAATCTTGCATAGATTCAATTACTAATTTTTTTTCATAGCTGAACTTTTGGAAATTACTAGCTAGCAAGAATAACTCAGCTGTTGGTGTTATCAGGATTCCTTAGTTAAAATGCCCCTCATTGAATGCAGCAGTTCCCAATTTATTAAAAGAGTAAACCCCAGGAAAAGGAAATAATCCTAAAGAATAGAAGTGAAGAATAAGCATGAAAATGGACATGTTCCAGGACACCCATGTATTTATGTTAGGGTAGGATATGATGTATAGGAAAGAAGTGAGTCAGGAACTTCCTTGAGTAGGCATATACTCTACTTTCAAGTCTTATCATCTGGTTATGCTGTATTTAATCCAGTCCAACTGTCCATCCAATCCAAACCACAATCATGCTATATTTAATCCAAATCCAATTCAAATCACACAGTACAACCATTTGTAGCATGCAAATTTACTTATCATGAAAAGCACAGATTTTGAGTCTTAAATTCAATGAATTTTCAATAAAAAATATACCTGTGAATCTACTGCCTCAGTTAAGATACAGAACATTTCCATCACTCCAGAAATTTTCCTTGCCCTCTTCCTCACCCTCTGGTCACTATTGCTCTGATTTCTCTCACCATGACAGATTTGTTTTGCTGGCTCTTGAGCTTCATAGAAATGATATCAAATGGTATGTACTCTTCTGACTCTGGCTAGTTTTGAACAGCACAATGCTTTTGAGATACAGCCAACTGGTTTGTGTATCAGTAGCTCATTATTATTTCTTGCAGTATTGTGGTCTGAGTAGACCACTATGCTTTTCCATTTCCCCATTGTTGGACATTTGGGTTGCTTCCAATATGAGTCTTTTATGGATGGAAGTTTTCCTCTCTTTTAGGTAAATATCTGAGATTGGAACTGCTAAGTCGTAGGCTATATATATATGCCTTTAGTTTGGTAAGAAACTGCTAAACAGATTTCCAAAGTAGTTACACATTTTACATCATCAATATATGTAGGTTCTAGTCACTCCACATTTTTGCCAATATTTGGTGCTATTAGTCTTTCTAATTCTAGCTATTATGGTGGATGTGAAATGTTTATCATTGTGGTTTCAATTTATATTTTCTTGATGGCTAATGATGTTAATTAAATAATTTTGAGTTTATTGGTAATTTGTATATCTTCTTTTATGAAACCACTGTTCCAATCTTTTGCTTATTTTTTATTATATTATTTGTCTTTTCATTATTGATTTTAGTTCTTTATATATGATACAAGGTCTTTGTCAGAGATATGTATGCATAGTAAATATTTTCTCCCATTGTATGGCTTACCTTTTTAATTTTCTTAATAGCATATTTGATAAGTAGAAATTTTTTTGTTTTTGTAAAATCCAATGTATCAAGTTTGTGTTTTTGTTTAAGGAACCTGTATTTGTACTGAGACATAGTTTTAATCCTACAAATTCATTCTGGAATTTTAATGGAATACCTGATGAGTTTACTCAGCCCTTTTAATTTGGCAGGGCTTGAATTCCAAACTTTGTCTACTCTGGTATATGGCAGCTAAGTTACGCTTAAATCTTGGGCCTTCTAGCCATTGCTTTTTCCAGCATGGTTTCTCCCCTGTGCATACACAGTTCAGGGTTATCCAAGAATTTGAAGGCAGTTTGAATGCCAGTTTTAGGACTCTTACTGTTCTGATTCTCATCTTTCTGATATTCTTTCTTAATTTTCAGATGTTTTAGCAACCCTAACTCCATCCTGTGACACTCCAAGCCTGTAAAACTGCAACTTTATTGTTGAATTCTAGCTGCCTTGATCTGTGTGTGGACTAGGAAGTGTGCTCAGGGGAAAAGCCATATAACTGTGACTCTTCTTTTGTGCAGTTTCTTCTCGCAAGGGTCATATCTCTTCCAGTTTCTGGCTGCTTTTGTGAAAGGGTTAGTTTGGTATAAGATACTAAGCCAATACTGGAATCAGAACATAACATTTTTTGTATGTATATAATCACATTGTTTTCCAGTAGATTGATGGAAGCAAATGGAAGCCATAGTTTTAGGATTATTTTATCTCAAACTGAAATGATGCATTTGGAAGTGAAATTTACTTAGGATAAAATTACAGAAAGTTTCAACGATGATAAAATTTATTTTAGTGAGACTTTCTGTAATCATCTAAAAGCTTTTTTCACTTAAAGAAATGCCTGCAATTTACTTGCAATCTATTTACCTGAAGTACACCTGAAGAGGCTGGTCTAACTCTAAATTGTAGGTGAAACACTTTTAAGTTTCTTTGTGCTTAGAAGTGTCCACTAATGACAGTGCTATAAAATTTTTCTCTTCTCCAGATCTGCTTCTTTTGCATTCTCTAGTGGAATAGATGCTGAATCATTAAACAGAGTGCCGCAGGTGATTCACATTCAAGTCCATCCAACAACATTTGTTGGGTATGGACTGTGCACCAGCACTCTATTTGGTGTCAGACCAGAAGTGAAAGGAGAAAGTATCATTTCTTGGTTTTAAATATCCTAGAATTGAATTGGAAGTAAAATTTTGTGGCAATGTTTAATTCAGTATATGATTTTCTTAGTCTAGATTATATATGTAATTACTGAAAAGCTCAAAAAGAAAAATTATCATAAACAGCATTATTTAGTGACAGATTAGAGTGGGTTTTGTTCTATGCCTTGAAGAAATTATAAATAAAAAGTAATTATAGCATATACTCAATATGAAGCCACACTTTATACAATTCTTGCTTCAGTCTCTTCTCTGCACACACATATGCACAAATTTGCATTATTTTGTCTGAATAAAACATAGAAACAGAAACAGAAAGCTATGAAAGAGGATAAAGAAAGAGGCAAAAGATAGTTTTAGTTTGCATCTAGAGGTGCATTCTCCTTCAAGAAGATGCATTTTGGTAGATGCAAAATCTGTAAATATAAAACATACTAAAATGTAAATATAAATAGTATTATAACTTGCTCGTATGGAAATCTTCTTAAAACTGGGTTAAATCTTAGAAAAATAAGTAAGATTAATCAGAATAAATTTGGTTGAAAAGAAACCAGAGAAACAACCTAAGACAGGGAAAAGTTAACATTTATTCTTTTTGTCAGCAAGAAACCTATTAGAAACCTCTTAGAGTCAGTGATTCAAAGCAAAATTCATTGGTGCTTAGCACAGTAAAAAAACTTTAAAAGACAGTAAGCGAGAAAGGAAGCGTGAGAAGGAATGAGTGAACGAGGGAGAGAGAGATAAAGAACGAAAAGAAAGAGACAGTGGACTATGGGGGGAGGGACAGCAGCTGGAAGAAATGGAATAATTTTATGAAGTTGTAAGATTCCCTATGTGGAATGGAAGCTATAACAATAAGTGATATCATTTGGATCTAAGAACACAGAGTCTAGAGTCAGACCGCCCGGGCGTGAAATGTGAAATCTGACATTCCTCTTATTAGACTATGTTAACTTCAACGAGCTTAAGTTTCCACATCCCTAACTTGAAGAGTTGCCATGTATGTTGTACCAGAGAATGTATAGAGCATGTGATAGTCCATTGTTCATTCACAGCAAACTGTCTATATTTTTAGTCTTTCCTATTGATATTATTAAGGAATAAGGTTGCAATCCTGTAAGTCAGGGCTAGCTAACAGAAAGCTTTCAATGCAACAGTTTATATTTGATGCAGAGGTATCAAATATAGAGTAGCAAAAAATGAAATTCAGTAGATGGAAGTTCAAGTGTGAAACACAGCTAGGGAACAGAATATAACAGGAACTAAGTGACTAACATTTGGTCGTAAGATAAGTATGTAGGCAAGGATTTTCGCTGAGGCAGAAAGAAATATTTGGATTCAAAAGAAGTAGAAAGAAGCAGCTGAACCTGCAAGCTAACAAATTTGAGAGGCAAAAGAGGATAGGCAATGAAGAGTGTCTTGGGATTTCTGGGTTGTGAGATAGGGAGATTCGCTGGAGTGACTGGTCTGATAAGGATGATGAACAATAGGGACAGGGATGGTTCTGAGGGAATTATAGGAACTTCTCTCCTAGGAAAGAGAAATCACAAATGAGCAGGTGAGCATTAAAATTCATTCTATTGGTAAGTCAGGCAAAACAACCTTATACATAAGCTAAAAAGTATACTGACTCCTAAGGCATCCTAGGAGAAGCTGGTAAGTCTCTTGCATTCTGTTTCCCTGTGAACTAGAAGATTGTAAAACATTCATCATGATGTTTTGGAGCTGTAGATTTTCAAAACAGAAACACACAAAAACTACAAGTAGAAATATATTTACTTCAAGTAACAGCTTATCAAAATATATAAAATAGTTACTATCACATGAGGAAAGACTCAACAAAGTAAATTAATTTTCAATTTGTTAAAAAAAGTAGCTGACTTTAGGAGGTCTTATATACTTATTGTTTGTTGTTATTGTTTGTTTAATTGAATGAAGCTGAGAATCCAATGTTTACCTAAACAAAACTAACACATCTCTTTGAAACATATTTTCACTTTAGATTTCTGCTCTAAAAATGTGATTAATTTCTGCATAATTACACATCTGTTCACCGTCTACTGATAATTTCCTTTTACAATTTTCTTCATGCCCTTGAGCAATATATTTCTTATCAAATCATACACTTGAACATTGCATCAAAGTGCCGAATATCAAAACAAATACATTAAGTATTAAGCCAGATATATTTTAAAATTAAATACACCAGCCATAAACCAGATCCGTACTAAATCAATTATATTGTATGTAGAAGAGCCTCATAAATGTCCATGTAATACATTAAATCTGATCTATCAAAAACCAATATCCAAGAACGAGACAGATCGTGTTTTCACCAGTAATATCCAACTGATATATCAAATCAGACACTTATTAATCAAAACATTGAGCACTGTTAATGCTACAACACAAAACAATGTAACGTAATTTTTACTTGCATCTGGAAAAAGTCTTAATATAATAACTTGGTCATTCTCAAGTAGCCTTTATTTTCTTTTTTTGTTTTTCCTTTTTTTTTTGAGACCGAGTCTTGCTCTGTCGCCCAGGCTGGAGTGCAGTGGCGCGATCTTGGCTCACCGCAAGCTCTACCTCCCGGGTTCACCGCATTCTCCTGCCTCAGCCTCCCGAGTAGCTGGGACTACAGGCGCCCGCCACCATGCCCGGCTAATTTTTTGTATTTTTAGTAGAGACGGGGTTTCACCATGTCAGCCAGGATGGTCTTGATCTTCTGACCTTGTGATTACCCTCCTCGGCCTCCCAAAGTGCTGGGATTACAGGCGTGAGCCACTGCGCCCAGCCCTCAAGTAGCCTTTATTTTCTAAGAGAGCCATATTGGGGTATTAGAAATATTATTAGCGATAGCCTAAGAAGAATTTATTGTGTATTAAACATATACAATTGCAATATTTCTAGAAATTACAAAGATTTACTAGGGCTAATTTGTATCTGAATGGCTCAATGGCAAACTAGATAATAAACACAAAGCAATAGGAAATTAGCAAAAAGTGCATAGCCTTTACATATAGATCTCATTTCAAACGCAGTTCTGCCACACAGATGTAGAATAAACATAAATAGTTTACTTAACTACTCGGGACCTCAGTTTTCTCAGCCGTAAAATTCGTGTCAAAATACTTTCCTTGTGGAGTTTTGAACACTAGCGACAAGGCAAGAAAAATAAATATTTAGCACAGTGCCTGCCACATAATAGGCGATCAATACATGGTAGGTAGAAATTGTTATTAACGTGGTACCTGAAGAGCAAATAATGATCTCATTTTATTTGTATTCTATATGATCTTTACACAGAAATTAAAGTAATATAATGATGAGGGAATCTTAAAATATTGGGAGAATATTTTCACGGTAATATTATTACCAGGAAGAACTGTGGAAAGTTAGTTGTGCAAACTTCTAGGGCAGTAAAAGGCCTATAGGTAGGAAGAAATCAGGGATAAGTCATTTAATAGCTCTCAAGAGAGTGACAGTGGTAGAGAAATTATAATAACACAAACATTTTTATTGAGTTCTTACTGCATCCCTGACACTGTGCAAAATGCTTTTCATGCAGTGTTTCATTAAGTTTTACAATAACTTTATGAGTAGGTATTATTCCCATTTTACAAATATTGCGACTGAGTGAAGATTAGAGGGGATCAATAATTTGCGCAAGTTCCCACAGCAAGTAAATACAGGGCTGGGTTTGGCTCCTAATAACAGATATCAGAACTTGGTCTAGTTGTGAAAAGATTATGTAATGTATGAAAAGAAGGCATACACACACAATTATGAAATGTTAAATACTAATAAAATTAAATCTCAATGTACCCACAATAAGATGTCATAAGAGAGGCCACAACTAAATGCTAAGGAATTTCATGGACAATCGACATTGAAGGAAGGGATACTACAGGAGGCTTCCTAAAAAGATGAAAGCCAAGTTGGATCCTACAAGATAGAGGCCTGGAGGTCACCATTGTCTGAGGAGAGTAGGCAGCATGTCTTAAAAAGCAGGGGAGTGCAGAATCATGAATGTTGTTGAATTCTAGGCTGAAAAGCTAGGACTTCATTCTGGGTATAATGTATATGATGAACCTGCTGGAGAGTTCATGCCCCATTGAACTTGATGGGGCAAAATGGCAAAATCAGGAACCCGCTGATTGTTGTGTAGCTGGAAAGCAGGTCCAGTGTTGTCAAATGTTCTGATTTGTTCAGAGAAATAAAAAAAATCCACATTACAAATTTATCTTGTTGTCAGGGAATGCAAGTATTTTTAAACATTTCTCAGGCCTTGGCCTTCAGGTGACCAGTACTGGGAGGGGGGCAGGGCTCAGACTTAGTGTACCCATCTGCTGTAGGCAATTGTGAGTGTGACTCAGCAGCCTTTAAAGGGAGTTTCTCATTGATTTCAGTGGAGAAGCTGGGTGGGTATGAATCAGAATGAGAGCATTAGCTGATGGCAACAGAAAAACATGGACAATAATACTGAGATTTGATGCATTTTCTGTTTGCCTTCTCCCTTAAATAGTTACTGCAAAGTACAAGGCTGTAAAGAATAAACATTCTTACAGAAACACTGGTGATTGACTGTTTGCATTGGCTTATAGGTTATCTATACTCTGAACCCTAATTTTTTGTAGTCCTGTATGATATTAATGTAAATTAATGGAGAGGAAAACATTTACAACATAATGAATGTGTATAAAAAACCTATTATTCCAACTGCAAAAAAAATTTTGATTGTTTTATAAATGTTCTTTAGCTTATTCATTTAAAAATAGTGTCTGTCTCTCCCTCCTTCCCTCCCCCTTTCTTCTTTTTTATATTCTTTAGGTGGTAGTTTCTATTTGGAAAAATCACCTCTTAACATTTACCATATAACATGTAAGTACAACTTTATAAGTTCTTGACCATATTTTTTATTTGTTCATACTTTTCATGAAGGTATTTTCATGCTACCTTACATGTTAACATTTTCATTTCCAAATTGAAAGACCACTGCATTGTTTCTAGACTAACCATAAAGTAATAGCAAGGTTAATATAGGATTATTATCTCTGGATTCTTGGATCATCCCTGGGTTTATCTAATTTTGCAGAAAGAATGATTATCTGATAACCACTTTTAATAATACGCAAAATGTTTCTTAATATTATTCCTTTCAAGAAATCCACATCAACCTTACTTCAATTTCTCTTTGCTTTGGAAGCTTTTCTTTGAGTGATTGAATGCATTTATGTGTAATTTAGTCATAAAATTATAACAGGGCTAGGTAGAAAACAATGATTACAATGTAATATAATAAATTTTCTTTATCAATGGAGTAAAATATCTAAATAGAAAGTTAACCTTAGAACACAGTGTAAAAGACTAGAAAATATTAGAGAAAGTACAATAAATATTGAGGATAGTAGAAATCCTAAAAGCTCAGTAATACTAAAATGAGGCCATGGATAGATTTCAAGGAGCCTTTGGATAGAAAAAAGAAATTACATGTTTTAAAATACACTCTAATTAAAATTTAATAACTCCCCCAAATATGGATGTAGGCAAAAATCACAGTAGTATTAGCAGTATATGTCACTTTGCCATCAGCAAAAATTACAGATATTTTCATGATAGTATTATTGCTGCAAGTATCTCAAAATACAATCTGTGCTCATCAGTAGTGCAGAATTAACATATCTATCAAATACATTGCTAGATTTTGTTATTGATGCATTCATAATTTTATTCCTATATTATACTTTTTAATATTTAGATAACTGCATTTTAATAAAATCGGTTTCCTTTGTAATCCTGTGCATCTTATTTTATACAATTTTAAATATAGTTATATAGGCTGTGCTCAGTATCTAGAGCAGTCTGTGGCACAAAGAGTGCTGGGTAGAAGTTTCAGAGGCAGAGAACAGAGGGAATAAAGAGAAATGATAGAAGGAAACTTCACAGAGGAGAAGAGATCTAAGTCTTTAGATTAAATGAATTCAGTCAACATCAGTGTCTGAAAGTGATCAGCTCTCTTGGGAGGAGATTGGGGCTGCGTGGAGGATGGATAATTTACTCTAATTACTTTTGCTTTATTTGAATTTTTTAACAACCTGAATGTATTCTTCCATGAATTTTTTAAAAGGGTACATATGTATGAGGTTAAAAAAGAGAGAAGAAAGAGAAGGTAATACTTTGGTATTACTGAAGCAACTGCCCATGCTAGGGAATATTAGCATCTGAGCATTCCAGATCATCAACAGCCTTTGTGTCCTGATTTCACAAGTTTCAATTTAGCAACAGGTCCAGTGGAACAGAAGGTTTTGCATCCAGACCATCATCCTAGGATTGAACCCTAGCTTTATCATGAACTGGCTCAGTAGTCTTGGCTAAATCATCTAAGCTTTCTGACATTCAGTTTCTTCATTTATAAAATTAGGGTAATATCTATCTTACCAGACTGATATCAGATGAGAGCTAATGCAAAGATATGTATGTCAAGTGTCTAGAATAGTGTTTCACATATAACAGGCACAAAAATGGCAATCACCATTATTATTGATCTTGGGCTGAAAGCTAGGGCAAGCTATTTAAGGATTTATAAAACTACTTAATGGCAGAGGGGTACTCATTTGAATGGAGTCAAGAATCTAGGGATAGAGACAGATTAGGTCTTACTGTAATGTAGATGAGCAGAAGAAATGGAGATAAGGTGAAGGATATGAGAAGAGTTTAGGAGACAGGTATCTCCAGATTTGGTGGCCAGATAAGTCCTGAGTATGAGGGAAACATCTGGTGACCCCAGATATCTGAACTGGTTGAATGAAAGGCTGGTGGTACATCTATAGAAATGCCAGGTTTGGGGCAAAGGATGATACGATTAGTTTGGAATATGTGGAAATTAAGATCTCTAGGATCACTCAAGTAGTTTAAGTAGTCAAGTGTAAAATGTGCTTGGATATAGAGGTCAGACACTCAGGAGTAGAATCTCTGCTGGAGCCATAGGTTTGGCTATCATCAGTTTAACAGATATTAACAAACTCATGGGTTTATGTAAAGTCACCAAGGGAAAGTGCAAAACGTGAGAATGAAAGGCTCGGGATAGAGTTCTAGCACACATGAACAATTTAAGCAAGAGCATCTTTTATTTATTTATTCAGTAACTGAAGGTGGATATGCCATGTACGAGAAAGTCTTCAAAAAGTTCATGGAAAATGTGTATTATGGGCCGGGTGCGGTGGCTCACTGCTTGTAATCCCAGCACTTTGGGAGGCTGAGGGGGGCAGATCACGAGGTCAGGAGATCGAGACCACGGTGAAACCCCGTCTCTACTAAAAAAAAAATACAAAAAATTAGCCGGGCGTGGTGGCGGGCGCCTGTAGTCCCAGCTACTCGGAGAGGCCGAGGCAGGAGAATGGCGTGAACCTGGGAGGCGGAGCTTGCAGTCAGCCGAGATGGCGCCACTGCAGTCCAGCCTGGGCGACAGAGCGAGACTCTGTCTCAAAAAAAAAAAAAAAAAAAAGAAAATGTGTATTATGAAAAAAGTATGCACAGATTTCATTTTTTTTTGCACCAAAATAACTTGTATTAACTTGTTATAACATGTCTGGGCAGGATCTAGTTTGAAGCGTGAGGAAGGATAAGATACCAGTTTGAAAGGTGCCTCTATTAGCAACATGAACTCTCCTAAAATTGAGGCAAGAGCAAACATCAAATTTATGGAGAAGCTGGGGTGGAAGAATAATGAAATGATTAATGCTTTGCACAAATTTTATGAGGACAATGCCCCCCAAGAAAGCAGTTTACAAATGACCTCATTTTAAGAAAGGATGAGATCATGTTGTGGGATGAAGCTCTCAGCAGCAGACCATCCACATCACTTTGTGGGAAAAAAAGTTAACCTTATTGATGCTCTAATTGAAAAAGACCAGCGAAACAATAGTCAACACCATAGACATCTTAATTGACTCAGCTTACATAATTCTAACTGCAAAATTAAAGTTGAGCAAACTTTCCACTTGCTGGGTACCAAAATCACTGTGGCCAGATCACTCACAGACAAAAACGGAGCTTTCAATGAAAATATTAAACAAATGAGATCAAGATCCTGAGGGATTTCTTTGAAGAATCGTAACAAGAGGTGAAACACAGGTTTGCCAGTATGATCCTGAAGACAAACTCAATCAAAGCAATTGCTACTAAGAGGTGAACTTGATCCATGCAAAGCAAAAGTGGACTGGTAATAGCAAAGGCCAAGGTAACAGTTTTTTGGGATGCTCAAGGTATTTTGCTTGCTGACTTTCTGGAGGGCCAAAGAATGATAACCTCTGCTTATTATGAAAGTGTTTTGAGAAAGTTAGCCAAAGTTCTAGCAGAAAAACATCCAGGGAAGCTTCACCAAAGAGTCCTTCTCCACCATGACAATGCTCCCACTCATTCCTCTCATCAATCAAGGGCAATTTTATGAGACATTTGATGGGAAATCATTAGGCATCCACTTTATAGTCCTGATTTAGCTCCTTTTGACTGATTTTTGTTTCATAATCTTAAAAAATCTGTAAAGGATACCCATTTTCTTCAGTTAATTATGCAGAAAAGACAGCATAAACATGGTTAAATTCCCAGGACCCTCAGTTCTTTAGGAATGGAGCAAATGGATGGTATCATCATTTACAAAAATGTCTTGAACTTGATGGAGCTTATATTAAGAGCTTATGTTAAATTCCATTTCTCATGAATTTTCTGAAATCCCCAATATATTCTTTGACTCATAATCTTATTGTATCCTCTTACAAAAAGAGAATAAATTTAAGACTAGAACACAATAGTTCAATCAATAAGAGAAAGGAAGTACCCCTCATGTCAAAAAATAAAATTTTCAACCATTAAGGGATAGTATAATAAAGAAAGGAAGAAAATTTTTTTCAAAAGCTCTACTTAAATGTTTATCAAAAAGAATTGTTAATGTATTTACTGATTCTGTCAACATCCTCAAATGCTTATCCTATTTAAGGACCAGTATTCAAAATGTTCATATTATTTTTTCCTAGTTTTATTTATTAACCAATATGGTGACAATATTGCTTTCTAGTTTGTTTGTTGGCTTATGTTTACTTTCAAAGTTATGTTATAAGAGAGCCTTTAGAGGGATAGCCCTTCTATTTAAAATATTTTTCAAGAAATATGTTTTTTCCCAAGGTAAATTCATTTAGTAAGTCAAGGAACTTCTAGATATATTTTACTCACAAACAGTTGTGTCTTTATGAAACTGTTTTTATTTTATTTGTGATCTAAGACCGGAATCCTAAAATTCTTTCTAATTTAATAGAAGTCATTTTTCAATGACTCTAGAGAAATGTTTCAGCATTTTCCATCTGCTTCCTGTGGTTCCCAAATCCAATAGGACTGCTTAGTGATGTCTTGTTCATTGGTTTGTTTTCTCTTTTTTCACTACTCTTCAAACTTTTGAAGTTCTAGTTGTTGTTGTGCTATTGTTGTAGTTTGCTTGCAAAAGGCTTGAAGGCTATGTATTAGCTGTCAATTGCTAGTAAGCTTGGAGGTGAATTCAAAAGTGAGAACTGAAGGAGAATGGATGTGTCTGAGGAACAGCCTGGGACAGAATGGACCTTAAGATGAGAATACTGGAAAATTGGAAGAGAGAGGAATTTTGTTATATCTGATTCTGACCCCTGCCACTTCCTAGGTATATAATGCTGGCCAAGTTACTGAGCCTTTATGAACTTCAGTTTTTTATGTATACTATAATAATAGAACTACTTGCCAGGATTGTTATGGGGACTGGATGATTGTAAAGTATCCAGCACTATGCCAAGAACATAGCAAAAAACATTTCAATGAAAATCACTGTTATCTTTCTTCCTCTCATTATCATTTAGCATTGAGACAATTCCCAAGAACTGGATCAATATTAATAATAACAGAAGAAAAAAGGTCCACAACACCGAAGAAGAAAGCAGCTAATGATTTGCTGTTATTTATTTTTTAAGCAAAGAGAAGTATAACACAAACTAGAAAGTTAATTATAAAGAATAATTCCTTCATACATATTTATACCTGTAGCGAGTTAAATAGTGCCCCCCTCAAAATTCATGTCCATCTGGAACCTCAGAATGTGACCTTGTTTGGAAATAGGTTTTTGAAGACATAACTAAGGTAAGGATCTGGATGAGGATTAGGATGATTCTAACTTTAATGAAAGTATATCTGTGAGAGAAAGAAAAGGACACATGGAGACGTAGAGACGAACATGATATGAAGATGGAGGCAGAGATGGGAGTGATGCTCCCACAAGCCAAGGAATGCCTGGAGCCACCAGAAGCTGGAAGAGGCAGGACAGGATGGATGCTTTCTTAGAGACTTCAGAGAGAGTGGGGCCCTGTCAACACCTTGATTTCAAATTTCTAGCCTCCAGAACTTTGAGAGAAATTCCTGTTATTTTGAGCCAGGAAGCTTGTGGTGACTTGTTATGGCAGTCCTAGGAAATTAATACAATGTCATATAAAATAGTTTCTATTGAAGGGGTTTTGTTCTCTCACCCTTTAAAGAACCTAAGGAATTATTTATTTTCCCAATCTAAATATAATCTCACAATTCCATTTCTTTTTTTCTCCTTATTTTATTATTAAAAAAACACAAATACCTAACAAGTAAGGTCTCCATTATTAAATTGGAATATGAGAGAGGTAAATACATTTTGTAAGTGTCAGAAATTATATTTATTTTAGGCAAATGTCTGAGATGATCGCTACTTCTCATTCTATTTCTGATAAACCTGAAGAAACTGTAAAACTAAAGCAACGTTTAGTGAGAAACAAGTTGAAATAATTCTTAGGTATATCTCCTAATGCTATACCTAATGCTAAATGACAAGTTAATGGGTGCAGCACACCAACATGGCACATGTATACATATGTAACAAACCTGCACATTGTGCACATGTACCCTAAAACTTAAAGGTATAATAATAACAAAATAAAATAAAATAAAATAAAGTAAAAAAAATAATAATTCTTTTAAGTTAAGTGGGCAGTGTGGTGGGCGGAATAATGCTTTACCCCACTCCAATATGTCTACCTTCCAATCCCTAGAATCTGTCCATGTGATACCATACATGACAAAAGAGACTTTGCCAATATGATTAAGGTGAGAAGTTTGAGATGGGGAGATTCTCTGGGATGACCCAGTTGGGCCTAATCTTAAAGGACAAGGGTCCTTTTAAGAGGGAGTCAGGAGGATCAGAGACAGAGGGAGATTGGATGATACGATGCTGCTGGCTTTGAAAATGGAGGAAAAGGCTTTGAGTTAAGAAATGTAGGTGACTTGTAGGGGCTGAAAAAGACAAGGGAATGGGTTCTCTCCTAAAACCTCCAGGAAGAAAACAGACCTGCTGACACTTTAATTTTAGCCAGTAAGATCCATTTTGAACATGCGGCCCAGAGAAGTATAAAATAGCAAATTTGTGTTGTTTTAAGCCATGTTTGTAATAATTTGTTACAGGAGCAATAGGAAATCAATGCATAGAGCACAAAATATGCAGAGACTTTCTATAAAATATTAGGAAAAATTTCCACCACAAAATCTTATGTTTTTAAGAGTTGACATTTCCATCTTCAATGATAATGAACAAAAGAGAACATGGCATCTCTTTAAAAACAGGAGTTCCTGAAGACCCAAAGTACTGCTCAGTCTAATTTGCAAACTGAGTGTCACATCACATAAAATTATTCAATAATGCAGGACTGATAGAGAAAGAGTTCTCCATCAGGATAGAGATATCCTGACAGAGATATGCAGGATATTTCAGTGAAAGAGTTCTGAGTTAATTAGCAGACATAGAATTTAGCCCTGACTATCTCTAGCAGGTTGTAGGTTTAGGGTAAGTTATTATTTCCTTGGATATCAATTTTCTCATCTGTACATGAGTAGGTTGGGCATTTGGTCCTTTCTAGTTTAAACAAGCTATAAGACAGAAACAAAAACAAAAACAGTTCAGAGCAGCCCTCTTAACTCTGTGACACTTGGCTTCCCTAACATTATCAATTTAAAATATTTTGTATTTCCAGATTTACTATAACATATTTATGGATATAAATGCTGTGTAGTTTAGGGATTAATTGATGAATATGGAGGCCCTGGATATACCTTGAGTTCTGTTTTATTCTACAAATAACTCTTTCTACTTTTTTCACTTTGATTTTTGGATAATTAATCATTTATAATAAGCCCCATTTCAGTGAGACTTACGAATAAGAAAATATTCTCCTTTCACCTCCATCACTCAGGAAATTCCAAAAATCTAAACTAACACAAGAACAGAAAACCAAGCACTGCATGTTCTTGCTCATAAGCGGGAGTTGAACAATGAGAACACATGGACACGGGGCAGGGGAACATTACACACTGGGGGCTGTTGGGAGTTGGGGGGCTAGGGGAGGGATAGCATTAGGAGAAATACCTAATGCAGATGACGGGTTGATGGGTGCGGCAAACCACCATGGCACGTGTATACCTATGTAATAAACCTGCATGTTCTGCATATGTATCCCAGAACTTATATATATAATATATATAAAATGACAATTTGCAAATGCTGTACATCTGCACATGTATCCCAGAACTTAAATTATATATATATATATATATAAAATGACAATTTGCAAATGCTATACATCAGGTATCGTTATTTTGTGGTATGGGGGTTACTGGGGGGGTGTTTTGAGAACTGGATATTAAACGCTTACCAATACCAAAAAAAACCCCAAAAAAACAAAAAAGCTCTTTGCCAGGGACTGGGGAAGAGGATCTCACTTTCCACTTTCCTCACTGACAGTTTTCTGACAATTAACCACGTAATGCTTTGCAGAGTGTTTTAAAAATATGCCAAGGGAAGTGGTGATGCTCATTTAGAATATGGCATTATGACATACGAAAGAAAAAAATGCCTAAGACATTCATGCCTGGTGCAACAAAACAGTTATCAAGTCTCTTGATGACAAAACAGTCAACTTTCATAGCTACCTTGTAAGTTTTATTCCATACTGCAGTCAATTATGGATACATGTGGCTGAACTACAAGCCTGAAAACACAGGAGCTCTTTCTCGAAATATTCAGAAAGAAACAATTTTTGTGCGTCAGTGGGTGCTATTGCATCAACACATCAGTATTTCTCCCCACTTCCCTACTTTTATGGTAGGAAACAGGGGGAAGAATAAGATAATAGGTCATCTGTCACAGTTTAACGAAAGCTTCCTATCACCTTCTGCATGTTCAACTGATCTGTTGATATGGCTGCATAATGTCTCATTCTAGAAGTTCTAGAGACTGTGCCGAGCAAATGCTGGCAGCACTTCACTGAAAAATCTTACCCCTACACACCAGAGAAGAAATGTTTTCATCAATATTCACTGAAGTCACTGGCACTCATTCTTTTTTATATTCACTGTACATCTCAGTTATGTGTCTTCTACAAAAATGAAAAGGAAGAATACAGATGAAATATCAGAGACGTAAACTCAGTCCATTCTTCAAAATAATTTTTGGAGAGCCTTAATAACAAAGAACATAGATCAGAGCACTGGAGATGATGCAAATGACAGATGCGTGCACATCTTCTCTGCCAGTCAGTCTTATTTTCCTCATGATCACTCAGTCTTTGGTTGGATAAAGAAGTGACAGGGCCAAAGAAAATGAAAGCAAGAGGGAGTTGGAAAGCCTCAGAGGAATGTTAAGCAAACCTTAAGACATGTGGACTCTCTTTAGGGCCAGAAGTAGGCTAAGGGAGATTGGTGTGGGCAAGGGTTGCCTCAGTGCATCCTAAACAAATGCAGGCTCACTGAGAAGCCACTAGAGCTCAAGGTCAGTGTCCCTCAGTTGTCTGGCAAAGTTAACATACCTTAATTGCAATCAGTCAAGACCACTGTCCCTTTCAACACCAACTACCCCTCTATCATACTTCCCATTGGTCAGGTGGCGATGGAATAGCCTTAGGTATTTTTTTTGCATGAGGGTAAGAGGAATTTCACTTGGGTATATTTTAAATAAGTTTAGGAAGGAAAACTTTAGGTGATTTGGGGTCATTTCCCTATATGGTTAATTGTGTGGAAATGACCGCAAATCATCTAAAGTTTTGCAGTTACAGCTGTCAGGACTGGAATATTCCTATCACCTATTGGGCTGTCAGTATTGAGCTTCCCGATGAAAAGGTACCAGAGTTGGATTTTGTACTGTGATATGAATGTGTCCTCTGGTGCTTGACACTGGAACTGTGTGGGTAGTGGAGGAGAAAAACAGCTTGGAATGTTCAGAGCCAAAAGCTAGTCTGTGAAATATTCTTCCAAATCTGACAGTTCACATACAAAATAAACTTGATAGGGGATCTCCTAAATTTTGCAACAATTCTAAAAATGTACATGTCATAACCAATAATGAGCTGTGAAGCTGAAAGAAGTTATTTCAGACTGTCAAGAATAAAAAAAATTGATTTGGATCACTATGCTAGTGGAAAGACATTTTCTAATTGCTCTCCAGAAATGCTCTTACAAAGTCCTTCATGAAGAGGAAATCAATGAGTATACAGATATAAAATTATAGGAAAAACTATTATAGAAGAATGTCTGACAGTTAATGAAAGCAAGGCAGCCAGGCGCAGTGGCTCACGCCTGTAATCCCAGCACTCTGGGAGACTGAGGCGGGCGGATCACGAGGTCAGGAGATCAAGACCAACCTGGCTAACATGGTGAAACCCTGTCTCTACTAAAAATACAAAAAATTAGCTGGGCGTGGTGGTGGAGGCCTGTAGTCCCAGCTACTTGGGAGGCTGAGGCAGGAGAATGGCGTGAACCTGGGAGGCAGAGCTTGCAGTGACCCAAGATCGCACCACTGTACTCCAGCCTGGGCTACAGAGTGAGACTCCATCTCAAAAAAAAAAAAAAAAAAAAAAACAAGGCAAGGTTATTTTTATTTTTGTGGAGTTTGTGATACCTATATATCAGCTTTCTGAGCTTTGTAATGTGATGTGATTGCTTTTCTCATCCTAAGTAAATATTCATTTTTGTATCTAATTTTGAATTTGTAAATTTGTATTCTTTTCAAAAAACAGTACTTCCACCATCAACCCCTCCTCGCTTTTAACAGTATAATCTTTAGAACCCACAGAACCTGGATCTGTGCCTATGATAAGGCTATCAAAATTGCTCAGTGGGCTAAAAATATCATAACCATCTCTCAAAATACATGTTTTTCTCCTCAGGAAACCGTTTCTAAAAGATATATATCTGATGAATTGGGAATGTTCTCTAAGTGGATGTAAGCGCAATCCCGTGCAGACAAGAGAAGCCTTCTCCTGAATGTTGATGGGAGGGTGGAATAGCACTGTTAGTGTTGCTATGGTAGTTAAGATGAAACCACAGAAGAGCAGATAAAACATTAGGTGTAGCGGCACTTTGCTGTGAAAGAAGCTGTCAACAGTGGCCACCCTCAAATGAAACCTGCTGCACACACATCCAGAGAACAATTATGAGAAAAATGCCATCTCCTTGCAAATCTTACTCTGCCTCTGTAATTTTCTTGGCACAAACACGCCTCTTCTAAATAATTGTGCCCATTTTATTGTTATTACCGATCACATTTTCTTCCTAAAGTCAAAACAGAAAACAATATGACCTGAGTTAAGTAGATATTAAATGCAAATTTGCTTCCTAATAATATTAGGCGTTTTCCAGAAAGCTGACAAAACTACTTGCACTCTGTATAAAGCACAGAACACTTCACGGCCTGTGCCATTTCACTTTGTAAAGGGGAGTACAGAAGACTTGAGGGAAACATTTGGTTCATGTTCACTTTCAGTTCCATGAAGGCAAGGACTAGTTTTTTCCCTACCATTTTATTCCCAGTAACTCCTGTGGTCTGGCACATAGTATTTGTCCCATGAATAAATATGCACCAAAATATGTAATCTTTACCTCCAAAAAATTGGCAAACATTTACTGATAGAATTTCAAATAGAATTTAACACATGCACGACAATGTATTTTCAATACTCTTTCTTCATAGCCTAAATCTTGACTGAATTTGGGGAAAATTATCATCTTGTTTCTTTTGTTTACTTACCCTTTCCCTTTTATTTTTTATATTTTTGAATTAAAAGGGTCCTTCAATCACTGTGGTTTTTTAGTGGCTGCCTTTGCATTTAAAAGTGTTTTCTCGTCTATAAGTGTTTCCATGACAACTCCCTGATGCCCACCCCCTCCTCTTACAAAGCACAGACATTTATTAGGAAATCCATAATTGTACTTTGACCTTATTCATTCATATTTCTGTCTGCCACACCGGACTTTAAGATATTTGAGGGCTTTGTATGACACTTGAGTGTAAACACTTAATACATGCTTAATTAAGGAAGAAATAGCAGACTCTTTGTCTATATTAAACCAAATGGGTAAAAAAACACATATTTTGGGGGAAAGGCAAATGATTTTTTGATTTGCATAATTTTCCTGTTATATTAAAAACATGGACCTAGGCAATTTGAATATACTTCTAAACTATTTTTCCTGGATCAATGAGAAAACAGAAACAATATTTGTTAAAGCATTTTTCTTTTTCGTCCCTCCATTTCCAGGAAAACTGTGTCCTCTTTCTTTTCTTCACCCTTTTCTACCTGATCTCCTGCCCCTCCCAACCAATATGAATCACCTGAATATACTCTGAACACTAAAACACATATGTACTTTTATGTTCCTTTTCTTCTGGAAAACATATCTCTTTAAAGAAAATTCTTGGATCAAGAGAAAAAAAAAAAAGGAAATGCACACTTATCAAAGAACCAGCAACACAGACTCACTAAAACGTCAAAAAAAAAAAAGTGTTGTGAACTACATATGGGCAATATGTACCTCATGTGGGCAATATTCTCTATATTTGAAAAATATATAGATAATTTAATAGCTTCTAATGCAAAAAAGCAAAGTGATACTTATCAGGTTTTTAAATATGTATGAAGTTATTGTTAAAATGACCAAAAGTTAATTAAAATAGTGTTTGCGAAATAAATATATTGAATATTTCAACTTCTCACTTGTCCTGACCCCCAAAAAGTAGCATTTTGTGTTATAATCCCTTCAATCTCTTCCCAAAGCAAAGCTATTTTCTTTTGTCAGCGGATTTTGTTTTGGATGTGAAGAGGAGAGTAGTGGAGTGAATTAGAGGGTACAACTGTTGCTGCCCATAAGGCAGTAAAATTCATTGGGTGGAAAAGAGAGAATGTGTGTAGAAAATTGATTGCTATTGATGCTGCCAGAACCATTCCTTGCTCATAAGGAAGTCTTAAATTCTAGAGGGTAGCATAGCGGCAGGGATAACTTGACTATCATTGAGTGCCTGTGTCCACTTTTAACATTTTCACATGTAAGCAATACCAAAATATTCTTGTATCACAGGATGTTACAGGTAAGTGAATTCTATATAGAAGTTTCAATAAATATCACAAGCTTCTCAATTAACATATCTTAGCATAACTATTTTAAAAAGTATTTAACTCAGATTACCAAATAAGACTGCCCAAACTCAAAAAGGTTAGGAATACAACCAGAATAGTTTCCACCTTTTAGAATTAAAAACACCGATGCACAAAAGTATCAAGGCCTTCACTAACTTGTCAGAATTCAGTGCTAAAATATAGAATTTATTTTATATATAAATACTTCTCCAAATTTTGAGGCTATAAAATATTTCTGTATGAATTACTCAAGAAATCTATTCCTTTATGAAGTATTAAAGTGGGGCCTATGGATGAGAGATCAGACACAAATTAAACAAGTACACCAGGCTATCTTTATATCAGTAAAATATAACACTAACATTTAAAATTTATTCTAGACCAGCACTATTCTTTTCTCATATTATTAACTAATTTAATTTTTGTAACGATCATGTGAAGGAAGAAACCATTATTACCCTCATTTTGCAAATGGGAAAACTGAGGCTCAAAGAGGTCAAATACTTGCTCAGGGCCACAATGGCTGTTAAGTGGCAGATATGGGAAGGATTTGGCTTCTACAAAACCATCAAAGCCTACATATTCCAATATATCATTAAACATTAGCTTTGATGTTAGAATCAAGGTAACATGATGTTAGAATAGAGTCCTTGCCACTAGAAAATTTATCATCTTAAAATAAGGAGTACACACGTGAACCAATGAAGAAGACTACAAAGGCAAAACAAATGCCAAAATATGTGGTATAGCAAAGTAATCGAAATGAAATGAAATGGGAATGTCAATTGCTGCTTACATTTGTGTGTATACTATTAACACTGGTGGCCCCAAATGAACTACACCTCCTGGGATCCATGTCACTGTGTTGTCACCTCACACATTGGCTGTGGGATAAGTCCTGTGATTCGCTTTGGCCAATAAAACATTAACAAGCATAACACAAGACAAGACTTGAGTTTCTCTTGGAATAGGCTCTCCTAAGATCCCTGAGATCCCTGAACCACTATGTAAAATGGTCTGGCTATGCTGCCAGAGAAAACATGTGGTAATAGAAATGCCCAGCCAGAATCAGTTATTCTAGCCAGGTCAGTTAAGGCACCAGACAAGCAAGTGAAGAAGCCATCCTTGGACACCCTTTTGAGCAGAAGAGCTACCCAGCTGATCCTAGACTTTATAGAGTTGAGAAATAACCTTTATTGTGTTAGCTCACCAATTTTTTGTGATTTATTACACAGCCACAGATAACTGAGACATCTTATAAAGCATTATAAAGTTTTTGAATATCTTTTGTTATCTTATTTAATATTTGATATGGTTTGGCTGTGTCCCCACCAAAATCTTATCTTGAATTCCCACATGTTGTGGGAGGGACCTGGTGGGAGGTAATTGAATTATGGGGGCAAGTCTTTCCTGTGCTGTTCTTGTGACAGTGAATAAGTCTCACGAGAGCTGACGGTTTTAAAAAGAGGAGTTCCCCTGCACAAACTCTCTCTTTGCCTGCTGCCAACCAGGTAAGACATGAGTTGCTTCTCCTTGCCTTCTGCCATGATTGTGAGGCTTCCGCAGCCACATGGAACTGTGAGTCCAATTAAACCTCTTGTCAATTGCCCAGTCTTGGTTATGTCTTTATCAGTAGTGTGAAAACAGACTAATACAATATTCAATACAATTCCACAGCCATTTTAATAAGATGGAAATTGAACCTTGGAAATGTAAACTGACTTGCCCAAAGTCATATAATGAAGGAAGCAAAAAATTCATATTTAACACAGGCTTTCTGGCATGTGTTTGCAAGCAATTTTCACTACAGGAAGGATAAATGATACTGAAAGAGATCAATGTGAGATGGGCATAGCTGGAGGAAGTACAATTCAATTTGTGCCTTGGAGGAAGGATGAGCATTTAGTAGGGACTGTGAATTTAAGTCACAATCCCAAACCTTTATTCTGAACATATGTTGAAATGGAAAATACAAATGTAAAGGTAAAATATTACTATTTCCTATCTCTACCCTCTACCAATGATTATAGCATCCTTATCGAGTATCTACCCTTCAGTATCTATTATTGCCCACGATTTCTCTAATTCTTACAACAGTGCTGAAATAATTTCCTGTTTTACAAATCAACTAAGTCTCAGGAATCTAAGTTTAGCTAATAAGTTGTGGAGTTGGAATTCAAATCCATTTGTATTAGGTTCCAACTCAAAAATTATTTCAACAATGTTTTATCTACATGTGGAACTCTATTTGCAGTGGTCCAGGGTTACATGAAGGTTGCAAAGCTCCCAAAAGAACATAATTTTATTAAGAAGGATATCTATGATTCCCAATTAGCATACTAGAGATATACGAAAATGTTAGCACCATAGCCGTTAAAAATTATGTAAAGGGGGATCTGGATATACTTCATAGAATTAAAAAGTCCAGCAGCAGCAATATTAATAGATAGTCCATGCTTTACTAAGGAGGATCTGGCAGAAAAAATCCCATAGATGTCTCTCTCGTGTTTCAAGTTAGTCTGCATTCTTAAATTGATTCACAGCTATCTGGTAGCAATCTCATTTGCAGCTGTCCAAATTATTGAAAGCACCCTGATGAAGATAAGGCAGGATACAGTCATGTTGCATTAGACCAATTTCAGTCTTTGTTTAATAAGATGATATACATTAACATGTATAGCACTGTGCCAGACACATAATGGACACTCCATAAGTGCTAGTTTTCCATCTCTTGTTTTAAATAGTAGGGAAATAAGAAAAGGTACCTCAAAATTCTAATCTTACTCAAAATACTTTAAAAGAGTTGTACAATAGGGGCCTACTGATGAAAGATAATGGGATATGTGCAAAGTCTGACAGGTAGCAAAGAACAATAAAAACTCAAAGTTAACTGAACACATTCCTGCCTTGGAATAGCAGGTCAGCCTGATACGTAATTTATATATTCTCTCTTTCTCTCTATCTCTCTCCTGTGTATTCCATGAGGTGCTAAGCACTGATCTAGGTACATGATATACTTCAGGGAACAAAACTGATAAAGATCTGGGCCCTGGTGGAGCTTACATTCTAGGGGGAAATAATGTACTACTTATATATTTTACAGTTAAATTTTGCCTTAGGACTCACACTTCTTTAAAATGTGTACAATAATACAGACCTGAGAAAATAAGTGAAAGGCTGCAATTTAGTAAAAACATGTGCTGCAGGTTGCTGTATCTTAGGACCCAATATGGCAACCCCTTTCTCCATACTCTGACCAGGAAAGGGATGATATAAATGGGAATAAATGCTACTGTGGGTGTGGTAGTGTGCCTGAGATGTAGCCATGGAAACACAGGCAATGAGTAAATAAATTCTATTTTCAAGTTTCCTTTGATGCAGTAAGTCTATCTATCATATTTACCATACATATTTTATTAGAATTGTTTCATTTTTTCGACCTAGCTAAAATAAGACATTCTATATATGTCAATCATAAGACTGACAAGCTCATTATTATTTTAATATACTGTAATCAAATAGGAACGATGTAACATTTAAAAAGTGGAGAAGAGAGGACAAAATTATAATATAATGAGGTCTCTAAAATTATATTAAATTATATATGTGTCTAAAAAGAGAAGAAAATGATTGAAAAATGAATTTCTACCTGAAATGTTCATAATGGAACTCAAAGCATATCATGAAAAATACTAGAGCATATGCTTACACATCAAAACTAACTATCTTAGGTCACCTTGATAGGCTAGATGAAATGCTCCTCATACTGCCTTCTAAATGATTATGGTTCTTTGAAAGGGTGAATTACACAATTTTTTGCATTTTATATGAAATAGACGTATCAGATAGTTCAAGAGTTTTGCTGATGTCTTTATACCATTCTCTAAAATTTGACACATGAATAAGTTCTAAATAAAATGAACACATTCCATTTCATAGGCCAAGTCAGATGATCTTTCAAGCAATCACTTGACCTTTTACCGCAGAGGAAGGCCAACCAGCAACCATCAGTTTCTCATTTGCTTCGGACGTTTAATTCATTTAAAATTAGCTTTAAAAAACCTTTCTGTATCCAAATATCATGAAACCTTTTCTGCTATTAAGCCTGATCCATCCACTATCCTTTTGTCCATTTGCCAGTGATCTAGAAGGTTAACAGAGCTAGGGAGTACAATTCTTAGCCTCTGTTTCCGAAACTTTGGTTCTGCCTCCACATTATCACAAACTTATCTTCCCTTTTCTTTAACACACTGAGTCATTCCTCTTACTTTTCATTTTATACCTTTCCATGTTGAGCTATGCATTATTATGCATTACCTTTCCCATAAAATAAGCATTACTTTTATATATACATTTTCTTGACTTAAAATTTTCTTCCCTAATAGGTTTATGATAAGCAACAATTTATTACAGATGATGTGATGTTGCTAAACTTTGTTAGTCTAAATGACTAACCTGAAAGTGTCATAAATTTTTCAATTAAAGGCTTTAAAATTCTAGGTTGGAGCTAAAAAGGGCCTAACCCTTTCTATACTCTTTCTGAAATATATGTCGAAGTTCAGTTTAATGTGAAACTGCACTACTCAAGTGAAAGTTAGCTTTCAATGGCAAACATCCACAACTGTCTCTACAGATATGTTAGATATAATACATACTTACATAATTTATGTAATAATATGCACAATTATATATACTATATACATTATATGCATTTCTTCCACATACTTCTGGGGAAAAATAACCTCAAGAAAGTTACTTGTATTTATTGTTAGAGATGAGATATCAAGGTGAAACAGAGAAAGAAGGTATGTTTCATGAGCCCTACATTTTTAGGACCTTCACCCCTGCCATCTGTCCAAAACATTCCTTCTCCATTTGATTTCTATTTAGCATACTAGAGATACAGTAAATAGTAGCAATAATTAATTTCTAGTCTTCTTTCAGAGCTCAGTTTAAACTTCTTCAAAGAAACTTATCTTGACATCCCAGACAAAATAATATTCTCTCTCAGCCTCTTGCTCTCTCTCTATGTTTTATAAATAGCTGTTAAATGAATGAACAGGGATGAATAAACGGATGAATGAAAGAAAGGCAGAAGGAGAGGGAAGTAGTTTGCTTTAGGGATTTTATGCTTCCATTTACCATTTTGTAAATCCATATGAAGAGGCAATGAGAGGAATTCAGGGCCAATTTACCTGATGCCCAGCCATCTACAGCTAGACTATCAAACTAAATCCACAAGATGTCTATAATAATAAATTTTATGTAATATAGTAACCTTAGTCTTTAATTTTCTTTGTATTGTAATTAATTTTTTCAACACATACTTTATTGCTTTATTTTTAATGTATTTTTTAATTGACAAATAACAATTGTACATATTCATGGAGTTCATGGAGTACACAGTGATGTTCTGAAATGTATATAATGTAAGCGATTAGATCAGGGTAATTAGCAAGCTTTAGGCTTGCTGGGTGTTTATCTGATTACCCATAGCAGAATCATTTGCATCACTTAATAAAGCTTTTTAAAATAAATGATTGCTATCCTCTAGAGTAGTTATTTTCCCCTATAGCCCCTTAACCAACTTATTTTTTCCACCACTTTTTTCTATCTTCCTCCACTTGTTTTACTTAGCTTTGCTATTTTTCTCCTTTCCCAGTGGCAACAACCTAAGAAGTTCCATTCTAGCATTACGTGGTGTCAATACTAAGGGAAAGTCTGTGAGTCAACAGTGAGGCTGAATGAGGCTGAATTTGATCAGAGTTCTTGAGCAGAACAAACTCCAGAAACATAGGGGAAAAGTATAACAAATGACTAAGAGCTCAGCTGAGTCCCAGCTCCACCGCTGGCTACTG
Organism: Symphalangus syndactylus; assembly: GCF_028878055.3. Classification (NCBI taxonomy): domain Eukaryota; kingdom Metazoa; phylum Chordata; class Mammalia; order Primates; family Hylobatidae; genus Symphalangus; species Symphalangus syndactylus. The sequence goes on from NC_072432.2 coordinate 44,620,416, forward strand.
AGTGACCTTGTGTGAGCGTGGACAAGTAATATTTAAAGCCTTATTTTTGTCATCTCTTAAAAGAGAAATCACTTATATTTCATTTATTTAAAAAATATCAATGAAGCTTCTGTTACCGTCAGGGTACTATAGACATTGATGATACATTTCACAAGGTCCCTGGTCTCAAGAATTTATTAACATATTCTAACAACATTGAGAGCATGTCAATAAGCAAACAAGTTAATGTCACATAATAACAAATATTATGAAGAAAATAACTGCAGTAATTTATGATGGAAAGTGTTGGAGGATATGGGATTCTATGTTAGATTGGGTAGTCAGGCGGGTTTCTTTTTTTAAAGTAACATTTGAACTGAGATGAATGATGAGAAAATCTGAGAGAACAGCACAGTCAGAATCACAGTGTCTTTGAGGTGAAATACGCATGAAAGAAAAAACAAAGACCAGTGCGGCTGAAGGAAAATGAGCAAAGCTGGGATTTGTTAGCAGATGTCAGTAAAGACGGAGGCAGGGACCTGAGAATGTAAACAACTGTAGATATAGTAAGATGTCTGGAGTTTATTCTAAGAGCAAAAGGAAGTAGTGGTAAGATTTGAAGCATAAAAGTGACATAATATCATTTACTTTTCAAACGATCCCTCAGGAAAATGCAGAAAATGGATTGGGGTTGTTAAAAGGCAATTGCATGAGTCCAGGTAAAATTATGGGAGCTTTGACCTGAGTGTAGCACTGGATTTGGTGATAAATGGGTGGATTTGGGATGTAATTTGGAAGGTGAACCAAAAGGATGCGTGAGTTGAGGAAAAGAGAGAAATTGAGGATATATTAGGGTAGGCTTCTCCAGAAGCAGAAACTAAGATAATGTTTCATGTACAAGTGATTTATTGAGTAACTGTTCCCACAGGAAACTACGGTGGAAGTAATGAAAGCAGGGCAGGGAAATAGAAGGGCAAGTAAAGGTATGATTTTAGGCATAATCCGGAAGACAGTAGCTTGAACTAAATTCTGCAGGGGACTCTGGATAAGTGATGCCTCAGAGTTTGTCCTGATTTGGCAAATCATACCAGCTAGTCATTAACTCAAGTTCTCCCTAGAGAGATCTAAACTTCCAGGCATTTACAACTTTATATCGGATTTTGACAAAGCAGCTCCAGTAGCCCCAGTGCCTGTCCAGAGGAATCACAGGTACAGGTGTTGGAAGTAAATCTTGTGCAGGGTTGAGGTGGGCACAGGAAGCACAAAAATGGTAACAGGTGTCTCAGGGGGTTTGGCCACAATACCAACAGTGTTCCCTACGATTATACATAACATGCCAACTCAGTGTGGCCCGCTGATGAGTTGTTTAAAGTACAGTTATTGAATCAGATGCTTCATTTTAACAAGATCCCCATTTGGTTCTTACACACATTAAAACTGCGAAGCACAGATATATAGTGCACTCCCTGATGGTTTGTTGCAGAGGATTAAATGAAATGATGCAAATTGTCTTGTAAAGGACTATTGTCTTATTACAATGATGGTTATGATGTTGTTAATGATGTGCTTACTGCATCTATCTATTATGACATTTGTTTTGTTTTCTATCCACTATTATAGTCGATTCATTTCAGCTTCCTTTACTATGGTGTTTCTCAATCGGGTTGCTACTGGCATTTTGGGTAGGATAATTATTTTGCTGTTGCTCAGGCTGTCCCATGCATTTTAGAATCTTTAGAATCCATGAACATGAAGTATCAATAGCACCTCCAGTCTTTGTAACATCCAATAATATCCCCACACAGTTTTAGGACTTCCTAGAAAGGGATTACCAACCACTTTGAGAACCATGGAACTCCTCAGGGGGAAAATCATGTCTTATTTTAATCGTGTGCCTTCCTTTTCCTAGGGAATACAGTGCCTGAAGCAGATAAGACTCTTAAGATATGTTCATTAAACAATAAAAAATAATAATTATCTATCCTATTATCTCAGTCAATTTTCACAATGACCATGCTTGCAAGGTTATTCTAATTCCTACCTTATAGATGAGGAAACAGAACCTGGAGGAGGTTAGGTATGTTGTCCCAATGTACACAGATAGGGCAGAGCTGAGATTGTATCTATTTGTGCCTGACTGACTTTTAGGCTCATACTCTTTGTAATTCTCCAAGCTACCTGAATAAATAAAGGATTTCATAAGTGAATGACTTCATTTCTGTGAATGCCAGTCTGTTGTGAATACTGTAAGTTGGTTTAATGAAGCAGAGTAAAAGCTAACTTCCAGAAGGTAAGTGACAGACAGCCTATAAAACATTTAATTACGAATGCATTTTCACTGTTCATGGAATTAGTTTAGGCTGCCTCTGAAATCCACCAACAAGGCTGGGAGCATGGCAGTGACCCTGGTCACAAGGTTACTGTTCCATTCTCTAAGTCTCAAGAGGAGAATGGACCACTCAGCAAGCCACAGGCAAAGCTTACATTAATGTTCTGAGCAAGTCTGGCACTATACAAGTGAAAATGTATCTGTTAAATTTGTGCCTCTTATTTCCCAACATAACACACATATATCTTACATTATCTGTCTTACTTTAGCCTTCTCTTCAGAGTTGGTAATTATTTCATCTTAACCTAGATAAGGAAATTTTAAGAGATATGCCTTCGTGTTCACAAATCTAAGACCAGTTAACGTTTTATTGTTAAAATTTTAGTATTTGTAAAATTAATCTAAGGTCAGAAGATGCCTTTCTCAATCCTATGGCAGAGAAGTTGGAAATTTCCTTGCTTTGATTTGTACGAGTGTTACTAATGCATCGGTAACAAAGCACAAGCTCAGATTACAACTTAAATTGTTTAAGAGGTAGTTAATATGACAGTAGAATGTTACAATGTGAAAATGAAAAGGGTATTGTAAATAGGAATGTGGGGGAAATAACCATATCCGATTTAAATTTACTATAAGTGAAGTATATGTTTATTGCTGGAAAAAAATCATACTTTGTATTTTCTTATAAACCATCATTGCTTTTAAAACTTTGGCATGACTCAAGGAGCTTGTTAGCACACAGATTCCTAGGCCCCACAACTAGACATCCTGATTCAAAAAGTCTGCAAAGGGAAAGTGGAAAACGGGGCAAAAGAGTGTTTCTAAATAGCTCCCAGAGCTGCTGCTGCTGCTGCTGCTGCTGCTGCTGCTCTGCTGACCACCCCTTACAGTGGCACAGAAGGGAAGATACTTTTGCAGACATTTAAAAAATATGTTTCTCCTGATCTAAGCTTGAAAGTTGAGATAAAAAGTATAAAGCATGTATTAAACTTTTAAAGAGTCAGGTGTGTTAATATATAATGCATATATAAAAAATTTCATTATTTGTAATCACACAACTTGATGAGTTTTTTTTTTGACATTTGTTTGTTTTTGAGACAGTCTGGCATTGTCACTCAGGCTGAAGGGCAGAGGGGCAAGCTCAGCTCACCGCAACCCCCATCTCCCGGGTTCAGGCGATTCTCATACCTCAGCCTCCCAAGTAGCTAGGATTATAGGTGCGCACCACCATGCCTGGCTAATTTTTGAATTTTTAGTAGAGACAGGGTTTTGCCATTTTGCCCAGGCTGATCTCAAACTCCTGGCCTCAAGTGATCCACCTGCCTCAGCCTTGCAAAGTGTTGGGATTACAGGCAGGCGTGAGCCACTGCTCCCAGCCTCAACTTGATGAGTTTGGAAAAGTGTATATAATCATATAAGCATGACCATAATCAAAATATATACATCTCTAACACCTTCAAAAATCCCCTCATCTCCTTGCAGTCAATCCCTTCCCCAGCTCCTAGTCTTGGCAACTACTCATTTGTCCCTTTGGTTTTATTTTCTCTAGAATGCCCTATATAAATAAAATTATAGAGTTTGTAATCGTTTGAGTCTGGGCTTCTTGCACTTAGTTTAATCCACAATACTGCATATTGCATGCATCAATAACTTGTTTCTTTTCATTGTTGAGTAGTATTCTGTATCCTGATAGTGCCACAGTTTGCTTTTCCATTCTCTAAATAATGGGTGTTTGGGTTCTTCACTTGTGCCAGTCAGGTGTAGAAATATGGTAGAGGACATTGATGTCTTACAAAAATGATAAATCACCTGCAGAAAAAATCCTTGTTCCCTGAATGACTGTGTGGAGCAAATCCCCCACCACTACACTGAACTTTCAGACGAGTGTCAAATAAACCTTTGTTGGGTTAAGCCACTAAAGTTTTCACACTCTAATATAGTGCCTCTAAATTATACTATCAGTTCTAAAAAGGGCAAGATAATGTGCATGTGTGTGATTGTGTGAAACTGTATCTTTTACTTGATGCTATACATAACTCTTCAGAGATAAACTGATTCCTAAGAATTTTTAGACTCTAAATGCGAAGAAAGCTTAGATTTAAACCTGGAGGATGATACCAATGAAGAAAGAGGTTAGACGTATGCTAGGATTTAAAGAAGGAATAACTATTTGCTTAGAAAGATTTTTCTTCTTTTCTGCATGTGAACCATACTTTTTATGGAATAAGTTGCTTACTCATTGCATTTCTCTATTGACTTTAATTATTAGAGATTGATTTGTTCTTAAATTATGTTTGCATTTAGAATGTATTTTCTTTTATTTTTTAATAAAATAGGTTTGTTCGTGCAACAGAAATAAGATTGATTATATTCTCCTGCCTGAAAATTTAAACTTCTGTCCATAAAAATGTAGAGTTTTTCCTTTTTCATTGAAACTTTTATAGATAGTTGTAGATTCATTTGCAGTGGCAAGAAAGACACCTTGTACACTTTGCCTAGTTTCTCCAGTGGTGACATTTTGCAAAACCATAGGGCAATATTCACAATCAAGATATTGATATGAATGAAATCCACCAATGTTATTCAGATTTTCTCAGTTTTACTGGTAATCTCATGTGTGTGGTGTATTAAGTTTTATAATATTTTATTACCTGTGGTAGATTTTTAAGATGAATGACTCATTTCTTAAAGGTATTTATAATCTTTATTGCTATTGTTATACTTTAAAGAGATCATTTATGAAATAAAATCTTTTAGAAGGAAATATTTATATAAAGTTCTATAATTAAGCTAATTTGACAGTTCAATTGCAACTAGATATGTTTTATATTAAGAGTTCCTCTTTATTTCAAAAGCCATATATTTCTTTTTGTAAAATGCATTTAATAAGTGTTAGTTCTCATTCTAATTGAAAATGTAGAATATTTATTTGACTTAAGTATTTTTGTGGGATGCTAAAATCTATTATCAGGTGAGCAGTTACAAATTGTTTCAGATATAAATTGAGTAAACAGTGACGTATATTTGTAATACGGTGCTGTATTTTCCTGAAATTCTACTGTATGAATTTCACAAACCCTTCTTTATCTTTCTCTCCCTGCTTTTATTTTTGGCAAAAGCTAGCTCATCTCTGTTATGCAGAGAGATACTGATTTATAAGACCAGTATTTTCAAACCAGACAACTGTGGTGTCTACTTCTAATACATACAGTAGAGAATGGCAGGTTAAATAAAGAGAAGATGCCCCAAAAAGTACACTCATTATTCTTTAGCCTAGGGGTACCATCCACTTATTAAAAAGCAGATTTTGAGCTTTTGTGTGCTGTCGACATGTTAAGAAAATAAAGTCAGTGCTACTGTCAATTACTTTGCCAAATGTCATACTACTTTTGACAAGTATCTAAGTTGACTGCTGGAAAGTGCACTCGGTGCAACCTTAACTTCATGTCTTACCTAAGTTCTTTCTTGTCTAAAGAAGACCACTGAACCTATGGAATAAACCTTTCAAGCCAAGAACATCTGAGAAAGAGGAAAGGAAAATGAAACAAAATAAATAAATAAATAAATAAATAAATAAATAAATAAAAGGACATCCATTAGGCAGATTGCACCAGAAAACTCCCTTTGTCCCTTAAAGAATGCCAATCATGCATTCCATGCAGGGAAGTTCAGACTTTGACATATTTCTATGAAACAGTTTCAAACTTATAGATTTTTTAAAAAGCCCTTTCTCTAGCATTTATCTGACTTAATAATATCTTCTACCCTTTTTATTAATTTCTGAAAGGATAGTACTGAGGAGGCCAAGTTTCTATATATTTATTTTCCACTGTAAAATTTTATGTATAATTTATTTTCTTGGTCATAGCAGACCTCAGAAAATTTTCCTCAATTAATATTAACATCTTTTTCTTCTCATTTATTTTTTTTCATTCTTTAATTTACAGATTTGAAATCAGTGTTACTCTATTAAAATGCAGTAACATTTAGCTATGTTTGTTGATAGCATAAGAAACACTACAATAAATAGTAAATTTGATCAAACTAAATCTGATAAATAAAAATGTATTCATAGAGTCCAACAAAAACTTTTCTTCATGGCACATTTCTCTTCAAATGTTTAAGCTAATCTATGTACCAAGACACTGAAAAGATAAAATAAAACAAACCTACAGAGAACTTTGTGGCCACTTTTCCTTTTAGATCTGACTTTGCTTTGTGGGAATGAGATTTTTTTAAAAACACACTACTGTTATGCTTCATTTAATTTATAATAAATTGTAGGGTTTTTCCTGGAACTCTAATACAATCTTTAAGAAATAAAGTTACATGATACATATTTTCAACAGTGGGGCTTTTAGGCCAATTTTGTTTTTGGTACAAATCTATATGATACATTCAGAAAAGATAAGCTTATTTAGTTTGTCCTTAGGACTGAATGTTTACTTTCATAAAAGACAATAGTCACAACTCATGACCAAAATGAGAAAATGAATTGGTACAATATGTTCAACAGAAAGAAACATGTTTAAGTGAGGGGACCAGTGGTTCAGGTCAACAAGATATACACCATTTAGAGAGCTAAGAAAATATAAAGGATATTATAAATGGAAACAATGACGTTTTACAAAAATTCAACAGATATTTAGACAGATAGGGATATAAATGGTGCTTTTTAAAATATAGATTTAGAAACTTGCATGTATTTACCTAAGACTGACAGTTTGTTTTTAATGATTCAGTGTATTTCATCATAAACACCAAATTTTATTTCACTAGTCATGAACAAATGGTTGGACCTTTACATTATTTGCATTTTTCACTGCTATAAAACTATCCTGCACAATACTGAAGAAGAACAAAGTTGGAGAACTGACATTACCTGACTTGAAGGCTTACAATAAAGCTACAATATGATACAATTTGACTTTAAGACTTACCATAAAGCTACAGCAATCTAGGAAGTGTGGTACTCGCGAAAGAATGGACAAAGAGATCAATAGAACAGAATAGAGGGCCCAGATATAGACCCACATAAATATAGTAATTTGATCTTTGACAAAGGAGCAAAGGCAATACAATAGAGAAAAGATAGTCTTTTCAACAAATGGTGCTAGAACAGCTGGACATCCACAGAGAACAAGAAATCTAGGTAGTAACCTTGCTCCCTTCACAAAATTTAACTCATAATGGATCACAGACCTAAATGCAAAACACACGCTATAAAACTCCTAGAAGATGACATAGGAGAAAATCTAGATGACCTTGGCTTTTGCCACGACTTTTTAGATATGCTACCAAAAGCATAATCCAAAAAATTGATAAACTGGACTTCATTAAAATTAAAAGCTTCTGCTCTATAAAAGACACTTTTAAGAGGATAAAAATGTAAGCCACAGCCTTGGAAAAATATTTGCAAAAGACACATCTGATAAAAGACTGTTATCCAAAATATAGAAAGAACTTAAAATTCAACAATAAGAAAATTAATGACCTGATTTAAAAAAATGGGCCAAAGACCTTACCAGTTACCTCAACAAAAAAGATATATAGATAGTAAGTAGGCATATGACATATTATTATTATTATATGATGCTCCACATCATATATCATCAGGGAAATGCAAATTAAAACAATAATGAGCTGTCACTACACACTATTAGAATGGCCAAAATAAAAAAAAACTCTGACAAAACCAAATGCTGATGAGAATTTAAAGCACTAGACACTCATTCATGGCTGGTGGAAATGCAAAATAGTACAACTATGTTGGAAGGCAGTTTGGTGGTGTCTTACTAAACATATTGTTACCATATGATTCAGCAATTGCACTTCTTGATGTTTACCCAAAGGAATTGAAAACTCGTATCTATACAAAAGCTTGCACATGAATGTTTATACCAGCTTTATTCATAATTTCCAAAACTTGGAAGCAACCAAGATGTACTTCAGTAGGCTAACAGATAAATAAACTGTTGTACATCCAGATAATGGAACATTATTCAGAGCTTAAAAAATGAGCTATCAAGTTATGAAAAGACATGGAGGAAACTTAGATGCATATTACTAAGTGAAAGAAGCCAATCCCAAGAGGCTAAATTCTGTGACTCTACTTGCATGATATTCTGGGAAAGACAAAAGTATGGAGGCAGTAATAAGATCAGTGGCTGCCAGGGTTTAGGGGATAAGGAGTAAGTAGGTGAAGTGCAGAGGATTTTTAGAGCAGTGAAACAATTCTGTATGGTAGTATAACAGTGGATACATGTCATATATTTGTCCAAAGTCAGAATGTACAACACCAAGAGTGAACCCTAACATGAACTGTGGACTTTGGGTGATAATGATGTGCCATTGTAGGTTCATTAATTACAACAAATATACCATTTTGATGGGGGATGTTAATAATGAGGGAAGCTAAACATGTTTAGGGGCAAATGGTATGTGGAAAATCTCTATACTTTCCTTTCAATTTTGCTGTAAACCTAAAACTACCCTAAGAATTAAAAGCTTTTAAAATTATGATAAACACAATTTAAGAAAAATTTGTGGTTTAAATGTGTTCATTATTAGGGCTCTGTTAGTACTCTCTAAAAAGCTGGTACTAACATACAATCTCTTTTATTTTTAATATTTCATTAAGGAAAATTTCAAACTTATGTATAAATGGAGAAAGCAATATAATGAGCTAGCGTGCACTCATTATACTCATCTTCAACAATTAGCAACCGATAACCAATATTATTTTGTCCATTCCATTATCGGAATCCCCCTACTGCCTGTAGGTTATTTTGAAGTAAGTCTCAAACATCGTATCCTTTAAAAAATAAACACCGAAAAGCGTATATTTAAATGCTCAGAGAAAACCTAAGTATAAATGTAAGGTCATAACCATATGAAGGAAGCTCACTCAAGAGAAATAAATATTTATCAAATAAACATTAAATAAAAACATTTATTGCTAAAATACAAACACAAAAGCATTGAAATTAAAAATAGAAACAGTGGGTAAAATATCTAAAGAAAACAATTTTATTGCATAGAATGATCCATGATGTCTGTATAAAATATATGGGTAGGCTAGGCATCCCTATGGCTCATGCCTATAATCTCAGTACTTTGGGAGGCCAAGTTGGGAGGACTGCTTGAGGCCAGGAATCTGAGACCAGCCTGGGCAACCCAGCAAAATCCTGTCTCAACATAAATAAAAATAAAAACATTAGCCAGGTGCTAGGGTTTGGATCTGTGTCCCCACCAAATCACATTAAAATATTATCCCCAGTGTTTAAGGTGGGGCCTGGTCGGAGGTGTTTGGATCATGGGGCTTTTCCCTCATGAATGGCTTAGCTAACACCATCCTCTTGGTGATGAGTGAGTTCACATGAGATCTGGTTGTTTAAAAGTGTGTGGCAGCTCCCCACCACACTTGCTCCAGCTTCCACCATGTGATGCGCCTGCTTTCTCTTCTCCTTCTACCACGAGTAAAAGCTCCCTGAAGCTCCCCAGAAGATAAGCAGTTGTGAGTGCCATGTTTGTATAGCCTGAAGAACCATGAGCCAATTAAACCTCTTTCCTTTAAAAATCACTGTCTTAGGTATTTCTTTCTGGGTTTTTTTTTTTTTTTTTTTTTTTTACTTTAAGTTCTGGAATACATGTGCAGAACATGCAGGTTTGTTACGTAGGTATACACGTGCCATGGTGGTTTGCTGCACCGATCAACCCATCATCTGCATTAGGCATTTCTCCTAATGCTATCCATCCCCTAGCTTCCCACCCTCTGACAGGCCCCAGTGTGTGATGTTCCCCTCCCTGTGTCCATGTGTTCTCACTGTTAACTCCCACTTATGAGTGAGAACATGCGGTGTTTGGTTTTCTGTTCCTGTGTTAGTTTGCTGAGAATGATGGTTTCCATCTTCATCTATGCCCCTGCAAAGACATGAACTCATCCTTTTTATGGCTGCATAGTATTCCATGGTGTATATGTGCCACATTTTCTTTATCTAGTTTATCATTGATGCGCATTTGGGTTGGTTCCAAGTCACTGCTACTGTGAATAGTGCTGCAATAAACATACGCGTGCATGTGTCTTTATAGTAGAATAATTCATAATCCTTTGGGTATATACCCAGTAATCGGATTGCTGGGTCAAATGGTATTTATGGCTCTAGATCCTTGAGGAATCATTAGACTGTCTTCCACAATGGTTGAACGAATTTATACTCCCACCAACAGTGCAAATGCATTCCTATTTCTCCACATCCTCTCCAGCACTTGTTGTTTCCTGACTTTTTAATGATTGCCATTCTAACTAGCATGAGATGGTATCTCATTTTGGTTTTGATTTGCATTTCTCCAATGACCAGTGATGATGAGCTTTTTTTCATATTTTTGTTGGCCACATAAATGTCTTCTTTTGAGAAGTGTCTGTTCATATCCTTTACCCACTTTTTGATGGGGTTGTTATTTTCCTGTAAGTTTGTAAATTTGTTTAAGCTCCTTGTAGATTCTGTATATTAGCCCTTTGTCAGATGGATAGAGTGCAAAAATTTTCTCCCATTCTGTAGGTTGCCTGTTCACTCTGATGATAGTTTTTTTTGCTGTACAGAAGCTCTTTAGTTTAATTATATCACATTTGTCAATTTTGACTTTTGTTGCCATTGCTTTTGGTGTTTTATTCATAAAGTGTTTGCACATGCCTATGTCCTGAATGCTATTGCCTAGGTTTTATGGGTTGGTCATATGGTTTTATGGGTTGGGCCTAAACAGCTCTTATTATTTTGAGATGCATTCCATCAGTACCTAGTTTATTGAGAGTTTTTAGCATGAAGAGGTGTTGAATTTTATCAAAGGCCTTTTCTGCATCTATTGAGATAATCATGTGGTTTTTGTCATTGGTTCTCTTTATGTGATGGATTACATCTATTGATTTGCATATGCTGAACCAGCTTTGCAATCCAGGGATGAAGCTGACTTGATCGTGGTGAATAAGCTTTTTGATGTGCTGCTGGATTCGTTTTGCCAGTATTTTATCGAGGATTTTCACATCGACGTTCATTAGGCTATTGGCCTGAAATTTTCTTTTTTTGTTGTGTTTCTGCCAGGTTTTGGTATCAGGATGATGCTGCCCTCATAAAGTGAGTCAGGGAGGATTCCCTCTTTTTCTATTGTTTGGAATACTTTCAGAAGGAATGGTACCAGCTCCTCTTTGTACCTCTGGTAGAATTCGGCTGTGAGTCTTTCTGGTACTGGGCTTTTTTAGGTTGGTAGGCTATTAATTACTGCCTCAGTTTCAGAACTTACTATTGGCTTACCCAGGGATTTGAATTCTTCCTGATTTAGTCTTGGGAGGGTGTATGTGTCCAGGAATTTATCCATTTCTTCTAGATTTTCTAGTTTATTTGCAAAGAGGTGTGTGTAGTATTCTCTGATGGTAGTTTGTATTTCTGTGGGATCAGTGGTGATATCCCCTCTATCATTTTTTATTGGTCTATTTGATTCTTCTCTCTTTTCTTATTAGTCTGGCTAGTAGTCTATCTATTTTGTTAATCTTTTCAAAAAACCAGCTCCTGGATTCATTGATTTTTTGAAGGGTTTTTCATGTCTCTGTCTCCTTCAGTTGTGCTCTGATCTTAGTTATTTCTTGCCTTCTGCTAGCTTTTGAATTTGTTTGCTCTTGCCTCTCTAGTTCTTTCAATTTTGATGTTAGGGTGTCGATTTTAGATCTTTCCTGCTTTCTCCTGTGGGTGTTTGGTGCTATAAATTTCCCTCCAAACACTGCTTTAGCTGTGTCCTACATATTCTGGTATATTATGTTTTTTTCTTATTGATTTCAAAGAACTTACTTATTTCTGCCTTCATTTCATTATTTACCCAGTAGTTATTCAGGAGCAGGTTGTTCAGTTTCCATGTAGTTGTGTGGTTTTGAGTGAGTTTCTTAATCTTGAGTTCTAATTTGATTGCACTGTTGTCTGAGAGACTGTTTGTTATGATTCCCATTCTTTTGCATTTTCTGAGGAGTGTTTTACTTCTAATTATGTGGTCAATTTTAGAATAAGTGTGATGTGGTGCTGAGAAGAATGCATGTTCTGTTGATTTGGGGTGGAGAGTTCTGTAGATGTCTATCAGGTCCACTTGGTCCAGAACTGAGTTCAAGTCTTGAATATCCTTGTTAACTTTCTGTCCTGTTGATGTGTCTAATATTGACAGTGGGGTGTTAAAGTCTCCCAATATTATTGTGTGGGAGTCTAAGTCTCTTTGTAGTCTCTAAGAACTTGCTTTATGAATCTAGGTGCTCCTGTATTGGGTGCATAGATAGTTAGCTCTTGTTGCGTTGATTCCTTTACCACTATGTAATGCCCTTCTTTGTCTTTTTTGATCTTTGTTGGTTTAAAGTCTGTTTATATCAGAGGCAGGATTGCAACCCCTGCTTTTTTTTCTTTCCATTTTCTTGGTAAATATTCCTCCATCCCTTTATTTTGAGCCTATGTGTCTTTGCACGTGAGATGGATCTCCTGAATATAGCACACTGATGGGTCTTGACTCTTTATCCAATTTGCCAGGCTGTCTTTTAATTGGGGCATTTAGCCCATTTACATTTAAGGTTAATATTGTTATGTGTGAATTTGACCCTGTCATTATGATGCTAGCTGGCTACTTTGCCCGTTAGTTGATGCAGTTTCTTCATAGTGTCGATGGTCTTTACAATTGGGTATGTTTTTGCAGTGGCTGGTACCAGTTTTTCCTCTCCATATTTAGTGCTTCCTTCAGGAGCTCTTGTAAGGCAGGCCTGGCTGTGACAAAATCCCTCAGCATTTGCTTGTCTGTAAAAAATTTTATTTCTTCTTCGCTGATGAAGCTCAGTTTGGCTGGATATGAAGTTCTGGGTTGAAATTTAAGAATGTTGAATATTGGCCCCCACCCTCTTCTGGCTTGTAGAGTTTCTGCCGAGAGATCAGCTGTTAGTCTGATGGGCTTCCCTTTGTGGGCAACCCAACCTTTCTCTCTGGCTGCCCTTAACATTTTGTCCTTCAACCTTGGTGGATCTGATGATTATGTCTTGGGGTTGCTTTTCTCAAGGTGTATCTTTGTGGTGTTCTCTGTATTTCCTGAATTTGAATGTTGGCCTCTCTTGCTAGGTTGGGGAAGTTCTCCTGGATAATATCCTAAAGAGTGTTTTCCAACTTGGTTCCATTCTCCCTGTCACATTGAGGTACACCAGTCAAACGTAGGTTTGGTCTTTTCACATAGTCCTGTATTTCTTGGAGGCTTCCTTTTTATTCTTTTTTTCTCTAATCTTGTCTTCACACTTTATTTCATTAAGTTGATCTTCAATCTCTGATATCTTTTCTTCTGTTTGATTGATTCAGCTATTGATACTTGTGTATGCTGCACGAAGTTCTCATGCTGTGTTTTGCAGCTCTATCAGGTCATTTATTTTCTTCTCTAAACTGGTTATTCTAGTTAGCAATTCCTCTAGCCTTTATTCAATGTTGTTAGTTTCCTTGCATTGGGTTAGAACATGCTCCTTCAGCTCAGGTGAGTCTCTTATTACCCACTTTCTGAAGCCTACTTCTATCAATTTGTCAGACTCATTCTCCATCTAGTTTTGTTTCCTTGCTGGCAAGGAGTTGTGATCCTTTGGAGGAGAAGAGCCCTTCTGGTTTTTGAAATTTTCAGCCTTTTCGTGCTGGTTTTTCCTCATCTTAGTGGACTCATCTACCTTTGGTCTTTGATGTTGGTGACCTTCAGATGGGGTTTTTGTGTGGACATCCTTTTTGTTGATGTTGATGCTATTCTTTTCTGTTTGTTAGTTTTCCTTCTAACAGTCAGGCCCCTCTGCTGCAGGTCTGCTGGAGTTTGCTGGAGGTCCACTCCAGACTCTCTTTGCCTGGGTATCACCAGTGGAGGCTGCAGAACAGCAAAGATTGCTGCCTGTTCCTTCCTCTGGAAGCTTTGTCCCAGAGGGGCACCTGCAAGATGCCAGGTGGAGCGCTCCTGTACGAGGTGTCTGTCAATCCCTGCTGGGAGGTGTCTCCCAGGCAGGAGGCGCAAGGGTCAGGGATCCACTTGAGGAGGAAGTCTGTCCCTTAGCAGAGCTTGAGCGCTGTGCTGGGAGATCTGTTGCTCTCTTCAGAGCCAGCAGGCAGGAACATTTACATCTGCTGAAGCTGACTTCACAGCCGCCCCTTCCCCCAGGTGCTCTGTCCCAGGGAGACGGGAGTTTTATCTATAAGCCCCTGATTGGGGTTGCTGCCTTTCTTTCAGACGCCCTGCCCAAGAGGAGGAATCTGGAGAGGCAGTCTGGCTACAGTGCCTTTGCGGAGCTGTGGTGGGCTCCACCCAGTTTGAACTTCCAGGCAGCTTTGTTTACACTGTGAGGGGAAAACCCCCTACTCAAGCCTCAGTAATGGCAGACTCCCCTCCAGGCACCAAGCTCAAGCATCCCAGGTCAACTTCAGACTGCTGTGCTGGCAGCAAGAATTTCAAGTCAGTGGATCTCAGCTTGCTGGGTGCCATGGGAGTGGGATCCACTGAGCTAGACCACTTGGCTCCCTGGCTTCAGTCCCCTTTCCAGGGGATGGAAAGGTTCTGTCTCACTGGCATTCCAGTTGCCACTGGGGCATGAAAAAAAGTGCTGAAGCTAGCTTGGTATCTGCCCAAGTGGTCACCCAGTTTTGTGCTAGAAATCCAGGGCCCTGGTGGCGTAGGCACCCGAGGGAATCTCGTGGTCTGCAGGTTGCAAAGACCATGGGAAAAGCATAGTATCTGGGCCGGAGTGCACTGTTCTTCATGGCATAGTCCCTCACAGCTTCCCTTGGCTAGGTGAGGGAGTTCTCCGACCCCTTGTGTTTCCTGGGTGAGGCGATGCCCCACCCTGCTTCAGCTTGTCCTCTGTAGGCTAGACCTGCTGTCTAACCAGTCGCAATGAGATGAGCCAAGTACCTCAGTTGGAGATGCAGAAGTCACCTGCCGTCTGCGTTGATCTTGCTGGGAGCTGAAGACCAGAGCTGTTCCTATTCAGCCATCTTGCCAGCCACCTCCCATCTCAGGTATTTCTTTCTAGTAATATAAGAATGGCCTAACTCACCAGGCATGGTGTCATATACCTGCAGTCCTAACTGAGGCTGAGGCAGGAGGATTGCTTGGGCTCAGGAGTTTGAGGTTAGAGTAAGCTAGGATTGCATCACTGCACTCCAGCCTGGGTGTCAGAGTGAGACCCCTATCTCTAATTTGGAAAATATGTATGTGTGTGCGTTTGTACCAAAGAAATGATAAATGCTTGAGGTGATGGCTTCACCAATTGCCCTGATTTCATCATTACACATTGTATCTTGTATCAGAATATCACAAGTACCCCATAAACATGTACAATTATTATATATCTATAACCAAAAATTTTAAAAAATAAAAAATTTATGTGCAGAAAAAAGAGATAAATGGACAATTTAATCAAGGACAGAGGGAAAAGAAAGATTCAAGCTTCTAAGAATAGTATCAAGAGGGTTAAATCCAAAGTGTAATGAGAATTGGGATAAAAGCTAAAGAAAAAAAGGCTTTTATAACCAGGTTTGCAGTCAAGAGAACAAAAAAGGATGAGGCTCAGTTTATGGCAGATGATGTCATGATGAAAAGAAAAAGTAATTGGGTAAAGTTCCAATTTCTTTTTATTTTTTGTATATATTATCCATTCATAGTGGTAATCTTCTTCAACATAGTAATAGTAGACCAAAATGGTTTCAAGGTACTAGAGAGATAGTGCGACTGAATCTCACTACTGTAAGAGAGTTGATATCTTAGGTCCAAACACATTTTGTTTAGAGATAAAGTCACAGAATCACTGTCAGTAATATTTCAGGAATTTGTATTAATTAGTATGGGTTCCATAAGCCACAAGATAGATAAATGTTGATTCATTTTTCAAACAGATACTAACTATAATCTACAGTTGAGTAAGTATGATATCCATGGCAAAAAATTAGGACACATGATTAAGAAGATTACTTTAACATTTTAGAAACATAGATAGTAAAAATTAGTAGTCTTCCTGTGTTTGATAAATACATGCTAAACTAATTTCTGATTTTCTTTTTCTGATAAATGTACTAGGTTAGAAATTAATGTGAATTATATAGAACCTTAGACAAATTTTCCTTAATAAACTTGTGGATTAACTTTTAAAAGTTAAAAGTAGGTTCATAACTTGTACAAATGTATCTTAGAGATAATTTAATGAACTCATGCAAGCCTGCAGGTATTTTTAGCACTCAGAATAAACTATTTTATCCTCTATTCTAGTCCACTCTTTTTATTAGGATTTGAAATGAAAATGTAGAAGGCAAGTTTATCAGAATACACACAGCTGAGAGGAATAATTGAGCAAGATGAACTATAATACATATAAACCTCTTCGAAAATCAGTTACAGAAATACCAGAGGAGTTAGAACCAAGTTAGCAAGAGTTCCCATAAAAAACACAGTTAATCTAAATCAAAACCACAATGAGATACCACCTCACACTAGTTAGAATGGCGATCCTTAAAAAGTCAGGAAACCACAGATGCTGGAGAGGAGGTGGAGAATTAGGAGCGCTTTTACACTGTTGGTGGGAGTGTAAATTCATTCAACCATTGTGGAAGACAGTGTGGTGATTCCTCAAGGATCTAGAACTAGAAATACCATTTGACCCAGCAATCCCATTACTGGGTATATACCCAAAGATTATAAATCATTCTACCATAAAGACACATGCACACGCATGCTTATTGCGGCACTATTCACAATAGCAAAGACTTGGAACCAATCCAAATGTCCATCAATAATAGACTGGATAAAGAAAATGTGGCACATGTACCATGGAATACTATGCAGCCATAAAAAGGATGAGTTCATGTCCTTTGCAGGGATATAGATGAAGATGGAAACCATCATTCTCAGCAAAATATTACAAGGACAGAAAACCAAACACCACATGTTCTCACTCATAAATGAGAGTTGAACAATGAGAACACATGGACACAGGGAGGGGAACATCACACACTGGGGCCTATTGGGGGATGGGGTGCTGGGGGAGGGGTAGCATTAGGAGAAATACCTAACATAAATGACGAGTTGATGGGTGCCGCAAACCAACATGGCACATGTATACCTATGTAACAAACCTGCATGTTGTGCACATGTACCCTAGAACTTAAAGTATAATTAAATGCTCATCATCACTGGCCACCAGAGAAATGCAAATCAAAACCACAATGGGATACCATCTCACACCAGTTAGAATGGCGATCACTAAAAAGTCAAGAAACAACAGGTGCTGGAGAGGATGTGGAGAAATAGGAACACTTTTACACTGTTGGTGGGACTGTAAACTGGTTCAATCATTGTGGAAGTCAGTGTGGCAATTCCTTAGGGATGTAGAACTAGAAATACCATTTGACCCAGCCATCCCATTACTGGGTATATACCCAAAGGATTATAAAACATGCTGCTATAAAGACACATGCACATGTATGTTTATTGTGGCACTATTCACAATAGCAAAGACTTGGAACCAACCCAAATGTTCAACAATGATCGACTGGATTAAGAAAATGTGGCACATATACACCATGGAATACTATGCAGCCATAAAAAAGGATGAGTTCATGTCCTTTATAGGGACATGGATGAAGCTGGAAACCATCATTCTCAGTAAACTATCACAAGGACAAAAAACCAAACACTGCCTGTTCTCACTCATAGGTGGGAATTGAACAATGAGAACACATGGACACAGGAAGGGGAACATCACACATTGGGGCCTGTTGTGGGGTGGGGGGAGAGGGGAGGGATAGCATTAGGAGATATACCTAATGTTAAATGAAGAGTTAATGGGTGCAGCACACCAACATGGCACATGTATACATATGTAACAAACCTGCACGTGTACCCTAAAACTTAAAGTATAATAAAAAAAATTAAAAAAACATTTAAATATTTCAGCTGACAAGAGCACGATATAAGCCATCAGTGTGTCTTGACTTCCAAAAAATCTGACGGAATTTTAATATGAGTAAAGTTTAGGTTGGTGCAAAAGCAATTGCAGTTTTGGCCATTATTTTCAGTGGCAAAAACCACAATAACTTTTGCACCAATCTAATATATTGTTCATGTCAAGGGCAGCAATGTGATTAAGAGTTACAGCCTTTAGAGTCAAAGAAAATTGGTATCGGTCTGTCAACTTAGATAAGATGTTTTATCTCTATGTGCTTTCTTTCCATTACCTATGAAACACTACATCATATGGCCCCTGCTAACTTTCTGATTCACCTCCTAACTTGCTTAGTCTTCTCTAGCCACACTGGATGGCTTGCTTTCCCTAAATATCACTATCTCTGCCAAGCTCATCTCACTTCAGGGCCTTTTCTGCTAGCCTTTCTGTCTTCTGGGCAGACTGTCCCACTGGGCAGTTATTTGGCTCACTCCTTTATTTCATTCAGGTTTGTTCAAATGCTGCCTCCCTATGGCAGCCTTCTTACACCTACATATTTAACCTCCATCCCCAAAACCTTCCAGCTTAGCACTTCCTGTCCCCTTCTATGGTTTATTTTTAAATAGTACTTATTTCAATGTTGAGTTATATTATTTCTTGTTCAGTTGTCCATTTCCTCCACATGGTTACCTGGTCTCTACAGTACTAATAATGGTAACTATTAACATTCCTGACGATTGCTATGCACTAGGCACTCTTCTAAATGTTTCATATAGATAGCTTGATATTAAAACAAATCTTAAAATCCCATTTGCAATAGAAGAAACTGAGGCATAGAAAGGCTAAGTTATTTTCCCCCAGGTCACAGACTAGTAAATAGTAGAGTCTGCATTCAAATCCAGTAAGTGTGGCTCTAAAGACTGAATCCTTAACCGTTATTCTATAGTGCCTCACTGTAGGTGCCAGCTAACATTTTACTGGATGACTAAATACAAAATTTGAACAAATTACTACACTAAAAAATATATGCATCTCAAATATTCAGGGCATATAATAAGTATGCAATAAATGTTCATAATATTAGCATTATTACTATTCTGTGCTGGTAAAAACATTGCTGGAATATGATGTTCAGCTTTATTTAAGGATTATTCAACATATTGGAATATATCTTTTAAAGAGGGCTCAAAATGATGAAAATTTGAGAAATTATGTCACTTGACAGAAGGTTTGTAGTGGTTGGGAATATTAGTCTAGTGAATAGTCTTAATGCAGGCATCTAATAGTCTTCAAATCTATGAATGCCTTCAGAAGGAAGAACAGTGATGTGTGAATGCAAGTTATAAGGAAATAGATTTTTCACATCTGTAAGGATGACTTTTTCATAAATGTTGCTGATCAAAGGGTCATGGGCAGCTTTTGTAAACAGTTGTCTCTTATGTAATAGCCAAGCATTGGGTTAATATTAGTGGAAGTTCTCTGAAATTCTGCTCTAAAAATGTCTACTTTTATAGTCCTTCCCTTAGATCTACCAGATTGTTAAACTACTTTGTCACGAGAGGTGTGTTTGTATCTTTCTCTTATTTATGAAATAGAGTTTAAAAATTTAGATTTAAAAACCTCAGAAAAAGCCAGGTGTGGCCGGCATCTATAGTCCCAGCTACTTCGGAGGCTGAGACAGGAGGATCGCTTAAGCCCAGGAGTTCAGAGCCAGTCTAGGTAGGTGACCAGACTAGTGAAACTCCTGTCTCTAAAAATAAATAAAATAAAATATAATAAAAATATCAGAAAGAGTCAAGGAACTAAAGGATAAGTGAAGAGAGAAAACTACCAGGTTAGTCATTTTCTCATTGTATTCTTACAGCAATCTCTGAGGTAAGTGCTATTCTGATTTCATGCCTTTGATGCCTGACTCTATCTCACAGATGAGAAATAGATTTGAAAAAAGTAAAAAGCCTTGTTCAAAGTCAAGAAAGAAATTTACCGTTAGAATTGGGACTCAACTTCCCATGAGATGGTTCCCTGTCTGGTGCTATTTCCATTCAAGTGCCTCCAGTTTTAAAACATTTTCTAGTATGTACTTCTTGTGGGTCAGTTCATTCTTTGGATAAGACACTGTTTTCTTCAAAGAGTTTCTGCTTCACTAGTATTTTTAAGCCTTGAAATTGCTACTAAATTTCAAAATGAAGAGAGCTTTTACTTTTTTTTTTTTTTTAAATTGAGATGGTGTCTCACTCTGTCACCCAGGCTGAAGTGCAGTGGCACCATCTCGGCTCACCGCAACCTCCGTCTCCCGGGTTCAAGCGATTCTCCTGCCTCATCCTCCCGAGTAGCTGGGATTACAGGTGCGCACAACCGTGCCCAGCTAATTTTTGTATTTTTAGTAGAGACCAGGTTTCGCCATGTTGGTCAGGCTGGTCTGGAACTCCTGACCTCAGGTGATCTGGCCACCTCGGGCTCCCAAAGTGCTGAGATTACAGGCATGAGCCACTGCGCCTGGCCCTCTTTACTTAAAATAAATTTAGTAGTCTCTGTATTTAGAAAAACCATCATGTGCTAGTTATTGGTCGTATAATGGCATTTCAGACAGTTCTACTACAGCTGCCTAAAAGACAAGCTCATACATAGGTCAGGTACATGGCTGAGAGGTCAAACTGCATGGGTTTGAATCTCAGATCTACCACTTTCTGGCTGTAGGAGTCTGAGAAATTCCCATGGCTCTCACAAACTTCACGTTCATAATTGGGGGACAGAAGTACTTAATGCATAACTGTGTTTTGTGAATACTATGAAGTATAACTTAGAGATAATAATTAGCATGTGGCCCGAGAGAGAAACACAAAAAAGGGTAAATTATCACTGTTTTACATTCGTGAAGTCACATCTCACTAAGAGCATACATTTCAGAGGAATGGTCCTTCTATGAATTATACAATACTTGGCCACTTGGTGAAAGCACATCATTTAAGAACTCTAATTACATTTTTAAAAATTGGTCAAAATTTACTGGATTAAATGTAGTGCCAAGTTAAAAACACCTTTGAGTATATAATTGGGGAATATTAAGACTTTTTAGAAACTTCAGTCCTCAGGATCTTAGATGAAAGCAGGCAGATGATCCTTCCATCCCCCATTCCCCATCCCTAGGAAAAAAATATTTTTGTAATAATATTCACCCAGATTAGAAATCCCTAGTCTATTATAGGATTTTTATTTACTGTTGAAAAACTCTAAAATAGTGAACAGAGAAAATTGTATGTAATAAGCAAAAGTATTAACTTTCTCTACCAACTCTAGGAGCTGAATTTTGAGAACAGGGTTGCCTTGGCTAATGGTAGGCTGGCTGTGTGCTATGGCAAAGCACTGTGTCTTTCACCTTTGATGGGCTTTATCGATGGCAAAATTAGGAAGCCCCTAGACATCATGACTTTGAATTAATTTCTTCTTATTAGGATTATTCATCCTCCAGCTTTTTCTATGATATACCTAAAGTAAGACAAGTCCTTTAGCCAACTAGAACAGAAAAGAGTAGGTACAGAACTTCAAGATGGTTCACCAAGTATATTAATATTACTCTTTACAGAACATAAAAAAAATTAGAATAGGGCCGTTTTCAACATGGTCCTCTAAGAGTATTCTGATAGAAAAGCCAGGACATGACTCTGCTGCATCTTTAGATTACAAAGCATACCTATCTTCATAAATTCTGTGGATCCTCATGTGTATCCTATTAAATTGACTGAAAAAGAGTCATTACTTTCATTTTACAGATAGAAAAATGGTGGTTCACAGAACACTTTTATAATTTAACTAAGCAGTATCTAGGTTTCTGTTATTTTGAGTTCTTGTACCTGTTACTTTTTAGTACACCACACTAAGAGCATCACTGAGAAATGAAATATGCAACATACAGGCCCTCCTTGGTCCTGTTTGCTGGGTATCCTTCTCTATCCAGTCTGGAAACTTTGAAGTCACCTGGATCAGTCCTAAGTCCTTTTGTCTCTAGCTGCATTTTCTCCTCAGGGTATCTCATCCACAAACATGGCTGTAAATACCATCTGTATTCTGATAATTCCCAAATTCATTTCACTGCGCACACCTTGAGCTCTAGATTCTTTTATCTAATTGCCACTTTACTTTTACACTTGGTGCTCGAATAAGCATCTTAAACAACTACAACACAGGTCTTAGTTCACTCCTCCAAACCTATTTCTTTCCCATTTTTTCCCATGTCAATTAGAACCTAGAAGTAATCCTTGAGCTCTCATTTTGCATCATTCTTCATATCCAATTCACTATTAGGTCTTTCTTAGAGCAATCTCCAAATTATATCCTGAATGAAACATGAAGCACATTTGAATATGAGAATTTGTGATTTCATTCTATTTGGAAATTCGTAACCAAATCTCTTTAGGTATAGTCTGTCATATTTTCCTTTTTGCCTTTTTAAAACACTATTATTTTATATTCTCTTTCAAATTGCTGCTTTATTAAAGTCCTTGTGTTGCTAATCCTGGTTGTTGTCACTACTGACTCACTCATAGTGAATTGCTTCTTTATGTAATTTTTCACTGTAAGCTCCTCTCTCTTTTTTTTGAAAAATAATTTTTTGTGGTATAATAGCATAGGGTAAACTGTACTGATATTTGCTTTATAGTCCAATTAATTTTTACATATGCATACAGTTATGTAACCACCACCTAGATAAAGACCACCATAGCTGATTTTAAGCTACCAATGTGATGTCACTGAACATGGAGCTGGGAAGAGATGCCTAGAATCGGCTCCCATGGACAGGTGGTAACTGGTTCTAGCACATCATTAGGAAATTATTTCCAATTCCTTTGGATAAGATTCAAACTCCTAATCATGATCTGCCTCTTGCCTACCTCTTCAACTTCATTGTATACCAGTCTGCCATTACCTACACATATTATAGCAACACTGGCCTCTTCCTGCCCCCAGCATATGACAAACTCATTCCTGTCTCTGGGTCTTGAAATTGTTGGTCTCTCTGACCCAGCTCTTCCCGTAGCTACTAAATCTTATCCTCCCCAATTCAGCAGTACAATGTCATATACAGTACTTAGAAAGACTCCGCCAGGTCATCTAATCTAAATTAGTTCCTCCCAGTCTTATCTTAAAATTTCTATTTCCTTCTTCCATAGCACAAATTGGAATCTGCCATTTTCATTTTTTTTTTAGTTCTTTGTTATCTGCCTCTGCACCTGAATTTAGGCTGCAAGAAGGCAGAGACCTTGACTGTCTTATTCACCACTGTATCACAAGGCCTGGCTCAGGGTCTGACAAAGAGAAGGTGCTTAATGCACGTGCTGAGTGAATGAATGGACACATGGATGGTACAGTTATAAAGAAGTGAGTGATGAATTCACTTAGGGGGTGTAAAATGTTATCATAAAATTGAAATGCATATTTTAGATGTAAAATAGCACATTTTAAGAATGAGGCAGTCACCTCTAAAAGGGCAGCATTAGAGTAGGTGTTTTGGGGTCAGATAGCCACGAGTTTAAATACCAGGTATGCCACTTACTTAACATCTCTGAGCCTAAGTCTTTCTTAATCTATTTATTTCTTTTTTTTTCTTTTTATCTTTTCTTTCTTTTTTCTTTTTCAGAGGGAGTTTTGCTCTTGTTGCCCAGGCTGGAGTGCAATGGCGTGATCTCGACTCACTGCAGCCTCCGCCTCCCAAGCAATTATCTTGTCTCAGCCTCCCGAGTGGCTGGGATTACAGGTATGTGCCACCATGCCCAGCTAATTTTGCATTTTTAGTAGAGATGGGGTTTCTACATGTTGGTCAGGCTGGTCTTGAACTCCCAACCTCAGGTGATCCACCTGCCTCGGCCTCCAAAAGTACTGGGATTACAGGTGTGAGCCACCGTACCTGGTGTCTTTCTTAATTTCTAAAATGAGGGTAGCATTTATGGCTAAATTTTAGAATATATAAAATAGGGCTGGCAGAGCATATCTGCTCAATAATTGGTAATTATTATTATCACTATAATTATCATGATGTATAATTTGTGATGGATCAGAACATATCATAAATACAGAATAATTCTCATATTTGGTTTTATACTTGCTTATTGTAAATGCTAACCCATTTAAATTTTTACAAATTATTTCCCAGAGAGCTCAAAAGAGTTCCATATTATCTATTCCACACATTTGAGAACAAGTGTCATTAGTTTTATTTTACTAATGAGGAAAACAAAAATATTCTGTTCCCAGTGGTTACAAAGCAAATCTCTGGGAGAGCTGGTCTCAGAACTAAGGCAATCTATATCCAATTTCCTGCACTTTCCTCTGAAATGTGTCTAGCATGAAAACATCATAGTAGTATTTGATGTAATATAGAGAGTGTGCAAAAATATTAATCCAGAGCCAAATATTCAGGAGTCAGTAGATAAAAGCATTGATAATAATTGCCAAATAACATAAAAAGCAAGTTTATAGTTCTTACATTGGTTGCATTTTTGTGGTTTGTTCTTATAACAGCATCTGCACAATTTGTTCTCTTGGTAATAAGAAGCTTTCTTTTTCAAGGTCGCCCAAAGGCCATGCCAGTGCAGTTACTGTGACTTTAGGATGCTGCGCTGCCATAAGTTTCTGGGTTCCCTGTGATCCAGTGAGTGCTGCTTTTCTCTCTCTCTCTCTCTCAGTCACTCACTTTCACTCTTGCTCTTGTTTTCACTCTCTTGCTCTCACTCCCTTGCCCTTACTCCCAGGCCATTTGATATTCTCACACATTGAAGTTACTGTCTACTGAGACATTAATACATTCTATTTTATTGCCAACTGGTTTAACTGAATAAACAAATATTTCCAGCAATTTTATTTTCACTCATTCATGCTGACAATCCAGTTTATAACAGTACCTAACATAATATTTTCTTCTTGTTTCCTCAGGGCTTTGTGTATAATGTGTTAATGCATAGCAATCAGAGAGAAATAATTGAGGCATACTTCCAAAGTTTACTAATGTTTACTCTGTTGGCAACTCAGAAAAATTTATTTTTTAAAAATCAGCTTTTAAAATGTGTTTATTAAGTTTGACAATCAAGTACTTATTTTTTTTTCTCTCCTTTCTTTCCCCTTATATCAAAGCTACAGATTACTTTGCCTTCAAACTGAGAGTTGAAAAGCTTACAATCACAGACATATAGCATCCAAATTCAATTTGAGCTTTAGGAAATATTGGTAGCAAAAGTAGGGTGTTTTTCATTTTATTAAAATCATATTTCTTCTGTTCAGTTTCCAGAAGAGACCTTGGGGAAAGGATGCAGTGTGAATCAGTGACCTGTTGTTGGGAGACCACTTGCATTTTGGCAAATGCCCAATATCAAGGCTTGAAGTAGAAATGAGTGTGTAACCCCTTAAAATTGTTGGCTTGTAACCTCAGTGATGGCTTTGATGACCTGTAAGCTCATATGACCAGGATCTATGCAAGCGTGGCTTCAGGAAGAAAGATGGTTAAGACCACTGCTTCTAGGAAAGGAGAAGACGCTGGGCAGAGAGGAATTTAAATTTTACCAGAAGAAGGAAAATGGTTGGGACAGGACAGTAAGGGAATAAGATAAGGTCTTACTGCATCCCTAAGTTTTGAATAAGAAGGCAGAGGCTGGGTGCCCTGGTCTCCTCCTGCCTTCTGAGCATTGCAACCAGGCCCACCTCTTCTCAGGTAGGTGATGTTTCCAGCCCTCCTCACACTTTTTCAGCATCTTCCTTGGGGGAAAGTGAAGCTAAAAGAAATCATGGCTCCCCCTATCTTATTGACTTTATGATCCCACCCATCCTCTGCTCTTTTCTGCTCTTTTTACTTCCAGTGAAAAAAGGCAGAAGCAATGAAACTGTACTTTCTTATTCTATGATATAGTTATGTTACAAATTTGTGGTTTAATACTGGCAATCAGAATTGTTGGCTATTTGTTGGAGTTATGGCTAGCTTCAGTAATTCTTTCCACATTTTCTCTTTCAGTAGAATCCAAAAGAAAAATTATTGAAACCAAGGAGAAAAGGTACTTTTTTCTGGGGCTCAGTTCTGGCAAGTCATCAAAGGCTGGATACAGGATAGTACAATATTTTACTCAATAAATATTAATTCAGTGCCACTACGCATTATTCTAGGTGGTAGAAACACAGCAATGAATACAACAGAGGAGACAGACAAGGTCTTTGAAGATTCTCTACTGCCCACACATTGCCCCAGTCTAGTGAGAGGAAACAGACAATCGGAAGTGAAAATAAAACCAAGTTAACTTTAGGTAGTGGTATGTGAACTGAAGAAGATTAAAGAGGGCTATGTGAGGGGTAGTGACCCAAGTTGGGCAAAGTAAGAAATCATTTCAGCCTAAATGGCAAGCTGAAGTAAAATAGTTCAATTTAGGAAAATATAATATTCCCAGGAAATTCACATGAAATGGTCCTTTCAAGTCTTCCATAACTTATTGTTCATACATCTTTTGCAAAAAGAGGCCAGAATGATGAGGCTTTCCAAGTTAAGGGTAATATTGAGTAATTCATCATTACTTGCTTATTATGCATTAGTGATATCATGAAATGCAAAATTAGGATAATTTTTTCAAGTTACTATGTAAATGTCTGCTATTTGGTATTTCAGATCAAGTGTCACATTGTATAGCAACTCCTAAACAGTACTGCATAAAGTTTTCCTTCCAGTGGTTTTAGAAAAATGAGACACAGCTCACAAGGCTGCCCCAGCAAGATCATGTGTAAATGGCATGAGAGTCTGTAAATGACTACAAAATGTTTGAAATATATATTGGATATTTTTTGGCAAGATTTTTATGATTAAGCAGAACCAAGATAGAGAGAGAATTCTTATTCTCACACGGGTTGTATTTACTGTTCTTTTCCTGACAAATGGGACCCACAACTTGCATTTGAAGAGAAAAATACCCCAAGAGTCACTTAACTCTCACTCTCTCCATGACAAGAGTAGAATACACTTGTACCCTAAAAGTGTTGAATCCTTACAATTTAAGAGCTGTCTTGTGGGGTGTTTTTCTGGGAAACATTATAGTCATGTTGTTAACTTTTATAATTCTACAGCTCTCAAGAAAATTTCTGAGCACTTTGAACAAAAAGCACACTGACACTGTGGGATTTACTGTCCGCATGTACTAAGTGCCTTTTGGGAAAATGTCTCTTAGATTTCATTGTCTTCCTTCTGCCTTTATAAAATCTAATATACTTCAATTTCACTGAGTTAGGCTAAGTTTTCTCCATAGTGTCTCTCAATGACATTTCCTCCAGTTAGGTAAACACATTCTTTCTGTCGGGCTGTCATGTTCCTTTTCATTTGGGTTTTGGGAACTTTAAATGATGCTAGGAATAGCATATTTATAATCTCTCAATATAATTGTAAATTCCAATAGAGAATTTTTAGTGATAAAAATGTTAATAGGTTTAAGAAAGGGCCTCACTTTCTTCACCAGTAAAATGAGGAAGTTGATATTTAATGAACCAAAATTTCTACAGTTCAGTGGAAGACAAAGCTACATGTGACTTACAAATACAGCATTCATAAAAAAGAGCTCTTGTTGTTTTCTTGGAGTTTGCAGAAGACAGCTGTAGCTGGACTCCTGCCTGGACAGATTGTGTGCTTTCCATTTTCCAGGTGTAAATCATGAAGCTCTTTGGCCTTTGCCCTGAGCTTTTGGTCTAAGCCTCAGCCTAAAACTTTCTCTCTGGAATGCAAAATTAAGATCTCTTACATTTCTACCCTTCCTCACCATAGTCCAGCTCTTCTGTCCCATTTGTAACCCTATTTTGCCAATGAAACAAGCCCAACCCTGCCTTAGGTCTTTCACAACCTGCTTTTCTTTTTACTTGGGGTATGCTTTTCTCTCTCTTTTTATGCCTAGTTGTTTTTCAGAGCTGCCAATTAACTTCTTGGTTCTTAATTTTAAAATATGGGTTTCCATTCAAACTTTACCAGATATCAAAAGTCTCTATTGCAATAGTGACTAAAACAATTAGAAAAGAAAAAGCAGCTTGAAAGCAACAGATGATGCATGGAGAAGAAAATGTTAAAGGCCAATCCATACAACCAAGACAACAACAAAAGCACTATCCTTATATATATATTCAAAGAGTTAAGACACATCACAATAAGGAAATATTGAATTCTAAAGAAAATACAACATTTAAAGGACAATAAAAGTGCTGTTGAAGTTAAAAAATGCTAGTAGACATGAAAAACAGGAGTTTTGAAAGAATAGAAAATTTCCAAGGAAAAAATCACACAAATATTGAATAATTATATAAATAAGAAAGGATCAATCAGAAGGCTTTAAATATAAATGCTAGGAACTCCAGAAAGAAACCCAAAATAGATAATTGAAGTAAAGTATCCATCAGCAAAATAATTTTTTAAAACTTGCAGAACTGAAGAACATGAGTTTATAGATTAAATGGGCCTCTCAGGTGCCCAGCACAAATGATAGAAATGGACATATCAGTAAAATTTCAGAACACAAGGAACCAAGATACCACAAACTTCCAGAGCAAAAAAAAAAAAAAAAAAAAAAAATTAGACATATTTCTGACATCTCAGCTGAAATATTAGATACCATGGAACAATGCATTCAAACTTCTGAAGGAAGGAAGGATTCTCCCAACCAACCCTGCAAATAAAATGCAAGTAGGATACTGATGTATTCAGGCATGCAGGTCTCACAGTTTTATCTCCAACTCGTTTTTCCTAAGAAGGTTATGGGATGCTGGGTTCCCAAAACCAAAGAGTAAACCAAGGAAAAAAAGCATGAAATACATGAAAGAAGAGACCTAACACATGCTAAGGGAAAACAGAATAATGGTGAAGGAATAGTTTGTGAAGACATCTTTTACCATATCGATAGAAATAAATAGAATACTGGGCACATTTGAACATTATGAAAGGAGACTTAGACAATGGAGAAAACCTTGAGGTTGAATAAGTGCTAAGGGCATATAAATTAAACAAATGAACAAAATGAGATAATTACTAAATCCAGTTTAACAAGAGGACAGGCAACAAGGAAAAGTAATTACAGTTTGTTAAATGGGTCAGCTGTGAATAGAAATATACAACATATTGATATGAGTACAATTATACTAGGGGGTTTCGTAGATGGGAAGGTTGTACATGTATGGTAGAAGCAAGAGAGGGAAAGAAAACAAATTCTTGTCTTCCACAGTCAGAAATAACAGTTCATGCCTAAAATAGAAAAATCTAGATATGTATCAATAATTTTTAAGTAAACTATTTATTCTGGAATAACTTTAGATTCACAAGTATTGCAAAGGTAACACAGAGTTCTCTTACACTCCTTAACCCATTTTCCCCTAATATTAATATCTTACATTACTATGGTACATTTGTAAAAACTGAGAAATCATCAATGGGACATTACTATTAACTGGACCTCAGATTTTATTCGGATTTCACCAGTTTTGCTGTTAATGTCTTTTTTTTTTCTGTTCCAAACCGTATCAAACATTACATTTAGCTGTTATGTCTGGTTACTTTCCTCTAGACTGTGACAGTTTCTCTATCTTGCCTTGTTCTTTATAACCTTGACAGTGTTGAGGAGTACTGGTGTAATATTTTGGAGTATGTCCCTTAATTTTGGTTTATCTGATTTTTTTCTCAT
This sequence comes from Symphalangus syndactylus, assembly GCF_028878055.3. NCBI lineage: Eukaryota > Metazoa > Chordata > Mammalia > Primates > Hylobatidae > Symphalangus > Symphalangus syndactylus. The sequence continues at coordinate 44,650,363 of NC_072432.2, forward strand.
GATTAGACTTGGGTTATGAATTTTCTGAAAGAATACCATGGTAGTGGAATACCTTTCCCATTTATAGATCAAGATATCTATATATCACTGACATCTTGATCAAGGCAGTGTTTGTCAGATATCTCTATTTTTTCCTGTTCCATACCATTTTCTTTGGAAACCAATCACTAAGTCCAGTCCATGTTAAAGCATGAATGGAGGAGTATAAAGCTCCTGTAGGAAGGTAGCATCTACACATATTATTTAAAATTCTCTGTAAGAAATATTTGTTCTTCTCCCACTTTTTTTATTCAAAAATTTTTTCATATCACTATGAACTTGTATATTTAGAGTTTGGGTTGTAATCCAATATTAGATTCTTCATCTTTCTTGAGTTATTTCTGTTCTGGCCATGAGAAAGTGTTTCCACTTGGCCCCTTTGTCCCTCAGCATTCCCTACTTGTTCCTTTTGTTATTTGAGCACTTTCTCATTTTCTGGCATGAAAAAATTTTCCAGATTCATCTTCTATTTTTCCTGTACCAGTCTTAACATCAGCCATTTCGCTAAGGATTCCTCGTACTTTTTATTAAAGAACAGTGTTCAGAGAAAGGATTTGAATATATAATTTTTAATAAACAAAACATTTTAAAAAGAGAATACAGGTAATTCTTGAAAATTTTTATGTAACAAAAATATTTATTTGTATAGTTTCATGTTGCAGAAATATTTTAGGATAGAAAACCTTTATGTAACCTTACCTAGAAATTATTGATTTGTGATAATTTGTTTAATAACTGCATTATGGAGATAAAAATGACATAAAAAGAACCTATATGACAAAGGGAAAAAATGAACATATTCTGATATGAAGTAGAGGGGTACAACAAAGGGGGAAATATTTAGAATTAAAAGATAATTTTATGGGGTTGTTCTGCATTTTGCTTAGTCAATAGAGGTTAAGGATCAAACATTTCTTATGAGGACCACAAGGCTAATGCAGAAACAAGTTGTAATGTTGACAGAAAGCATCAACTCTCCAAATATCTTTCTGCAATTTCCTTTCAATCAAATGTAATTTGTGAATGAAGTTGTCATTTGCCTTCTAGCCAATTTTATCTCACAGGAACCAAAGGGATAATGAGAAAAACTGCTACTTTAGATTTAATTCTGAAAATAGTAAAATAAGAAAAGAATTATATCTTCTTCTGTCAATTCACATAGAACTTAATCTGTGCCTTTCTTTGATGGTAATTATCACTTTTTGCCATGTTTTATAGCCATTTGTTTTTATAAAATGGATTTGTCTTATTTACGAGAAGGCAAAATTCCTTGTAGGCAAAATCTCTGTGTCTTACTTCTCATCTTAATATATCTCTCAAAAACCTGCTTAATTCAAGGCAGAAAATAGGAGCCATGTAAACACTAAAAGAAGGCATAAAATAATAAATCAAGAGATTACTTGATGGGGTGGAAATGAAAATAGCCTTGGAGAATGAAATGTTGCCATTAGTAAGTTTAACTAACTAAGAAAAGTTATGTTAGGATGAGTTATATAAACACTTTAGCTTTCAGAAAAGCAAACTTTTTCAAGTCAGAAAATAATTATACATAATCTCATGGCCAGAGATACAACCAAAAAAGTAGAAGCTTATAAGATTTCAAGGACTTTTTTAGATATTGAGTGTTATTTATAAAGGGGAGATTGCAAAGAAGTCTAATTAAAAAAAATACAGAGACATCAAAAATTAACAATGTGAGGTAGGTCACCAACGACAAAGGAAAAAAGATATATGGAATACATCAAAATTTAAAACTTCTGTCCTTTAAAGGACAGAACATGTTTCTGTCAAAATTTTATCAAAAAACTTTGCATGACTGAATTATGTTGGAAAATTTAAATCATTTATAAGCACAAATATGTCCCTTATTTATTTGATTTATTAATCATTGTGTGGTCTCTTTTTCAGCCATGGCCACCATTAAAAACACAAGTCAAAGTAGATTGAATTTAAAAACAGACAATTGAATCTCTAAACCAACAAGTGTTAAAAAAAAAAAAAAAAAAGAAGTCAAAAATATCAAGTCACTGTCAAGACCAATGGCATGGCTCTTCCTCCACTATGTTTTCTTTCAGAAGGTTTAGAATTTCACATCTTACAATTAAGTCTTTATTGTGAATTAATTTATATAAGGATTCAGTTTCATTCTCTTGCGTGTGGATATCCAGTTCTCCTAACACTATTAAAGAGACTTTCCCTTCCCCGTTGTGTATTCTTGATGTCCGTGTCAAAAACTAGTTGACTGTATATGCATTGGTTTATTTCTGGGCTCCCTATTCTGTTCCTTTAGCCTATGTGTCTGTTTTTATGGCAGTATCATACTGTGTTGATTACCACAGCTTTGCAATACAGTTTCCAGTTAGGATGTGTGATGTCTCCAGCTTTGTGCTTCTTTGTGACAATTGCTTTGGCTATTTGTAGTCTTTCGCAGTTTCATTTGCATTTTAGGATTGTTCTATTTATGTAAAATAGTCATTGGAATTATGATAAGGATTTCATTGAATCTATAGATCCCTCTGGGTACTATGGGCATTTAAACAATATTTATTCTTCCAATCCACAAATATGGGATAACTTTTCATTTATTTGTGTCTTCTTCATTTTATCATCAATGTTTTACAGTATTCTTTGTGTAGATATATTACTGTATTAGTTAAATTTATCTTGGCATAAATTTATGTTAAGATATTTTTGGATATTACACCAAAAGTCTAGGCAACAAAAGCAAAAATAAACAAATGGGATTACATCAAAATAGAAAGCTCTGCACGTCAAAGGAAACAATCAACAGAGTGAAGCTACAGCTTATGAAATGGTAGAAAATATTTGCAAACCATACATCTGATGAAAGGTTAATATCCAAAATATATAAGGAACTCAAACAACTAAATTAAAAGAAAACAATGAACCCAAATAAAAAATGGGCAAAGGGACTGAATAGACTTTCTCAGAAGAGGGTATACAAATGGCCCACAGGTATAAGAAAAAATGCTCAACATCATTAATCAACAGGTAAATGCAAATCAAAACCACAATGAGATATTACTGCGTACCTGTGAGAATCGGTATTATTAAATAGACAAAAGATAGTAAGTGTTGGTGAGTATGTGGAGAAAAAAGAACCCTTGTTACCCTATTGGTGGGAATGTCAATTTTTACAGCCATTATGGGAAAAAGTATGGAGCTTCCACGAAAAATTAAAAATGAAACTACCATATGAGTTAGCAATCCCATTTCTGGATATATATCCAAAAGAAATGAAATCAGCATCTCAAAGATACATCTGTGTTCTTATGTTCATGGTGGCATTCTTTATAAGAGCCAAGATATAGAAACAACCAAAATGTCTGTCAGTGTGTGAATGGATAAAGAAAATGTGGTGTGTGTGTGTGTGTGTGCATGTGTATGTGTATGTGTGTGTATAAAATGGAATATATTTAACTACTAAAAAGAAGAAAATCCCACCATTTGTGACAACATGGATAGACCTAGAGGAAAGCAGCCAGACATAGAAAGACATACTGCATGATCTCATTTACATGTGGAATCTAAAACAAAATTAAACTCATAGAAGCAGTGAGTAGAATGGTGGTTACCAGAGCCTGGGGTGGAGGTGAGGAATGGGAAGATGTTGGTCAAAGGATCAGCATATTTTACTTTCAGTTAAAAGATGAGTAAGTTCTGGAAATGTAATGTACAGCATGGTGACTATGATTAATAACAACATACTGTATACTAGAAATTTGCTCAGTGAGTGGATCTTAAGTGTTCTCACCAAAAAAAAAAAAAAAAAGTAACTATGTGAGGTGATGGGTTGTGTTAATTAGCTTGGTTGTGGTAATCATTTCCCAACGTGTACATATATCAAATCATCAAACTCTAAAACTTAAGAATTGTTAATTTAATATACTTTGACTATTTTGTCCAAATAATTTCTTACTGTGGAAAAGGAAATCATAGAGGCTATTTGCGTTTTATCAATTCACTTTTGTTTAATTTTTGGGGGGTTATTTTGGGGGCCAAATTTATTTTTCAACAATTATTTATTGAGGATCTTCTATCTTTTAGGCACCTATAAGGTGCTTGGGATCTATCAGTGAGTGAAAAAGGCAAAAATTCTTGCCCTCATGAAGTTTACATTCTAGTGCAGGATATACTAGAACGGTTAATTAAGAAAATGGTATACTGAAAATTTGCTAAGAGAATAGATTTTAGGTGTTCTTACTATAAAAAAAGATGGCTATATGAGGTGATAGATATGTTAATTTCTTGACTGTAGCAACCATTTCACTGAGTATATGTATATCAAAACACCATGTTGTAAACCTTAAATACATATAATAAAAAATCAATAAGGTAATTAAAAATAAAATTGCAAGGAAATTATATATTAGTAAGTGACATATGCTATGGAAACAGAATAAAAGCAGGAAAGAAGCATAGGAAGTGCTGAGGTATCAGGGGTATTGCATTTAGAAATAGGGAAGTCAGGGAAAGTTTCTGGAAAAGGTAACATTGAACTAAGACTCAAATATGGTAAGAAAGTAGGTCACGAAGCTACCTAGGGGAAGGAAAGATAGGAAGAACAGAAAACAGCCAGTGAAAAGGGGAGTGTGGTTGGTACAACCAAGAAACAGCAAAGAAACCAGATAAGCCAAGCCAGAAAGATAATGAGGTGGGTGCACATAGATCATATTCAGCCTTGCAAGCTATCGTAAGAGTTTTTGGCCTTGAATGGAGTGGGGAGCCAGTGAACAATTTTGAGCAGAAGAATGACCTGTTCGCTTATATTGCAATATTGAAAACAGACTATGGCCAAGTAGAGTAAAATCAGGAAGACTTGGTAGAAAGCTATTGCAATAATCCAGGAAAGAGACAATGATGGCTTGGACTAGGGTAATAATGGTAGAGGTGGTGAAAATTTGTATGTTTTTAAATAAAGTACCTACAGGGGCCAGGCGTGGTTGCTGACACCTGTAATCCCAGCATTTTGGGAGGCTGAGGTGGGTGGATCACTTGAGGTCAGGAGTTCAAGACCAGCCTGGCCAACCTGGTGAAACCCCATCGCTACTAAAAATACAAAAAAAAAAAAAAAAAAAAAAAAAGCTGGGTGTGGTGGTATGCTCCTGTAGTCCCAGCTACTCAGGAGGCAGAGGTGGGAGAATCACTTGAACTCAGGAGGCAGAGGTTGCAGTGAGCTGAGATCATGCCACTGCATGGGTAACTGAGTGAGACTTTGTCAAGAAAGAAAGAAAGAAAAAGAAAAAGAAAGAAAGAAAGAAAGAAAGAGAGAGAGAGAAGGAAAGGAGGGAGCGAAGGAGGGAGGGAAAGGAAGGAAGGAAGGAAGGAAGGAAGGAAGGAAGGAAGGAAGGAAGAAAGAAAAAGAAAGAAAGAAAGAAAGAAGAAAGAAAGAAAGAAAGAAAGAAAGAAAGAAAGAAAGAAAGAAAGAAAGAAAAAAAGAAAGAAAGAGAAAGAAAGAAAGAGAGAAAGAAAGAAAGAAAGAAAGAGCGGGCCCTACAGGACTTACTGATGAATTAGACATGAGGTGTAAGAGAAAGAGAAGAGTCAATCTAAGAAAAATGAATTTGCTATCAAGTGAGAAAGAAAAACATAAAAGGTGGGACAACTGTTGGGTTTTGGATATATTAAGTTTGAAATCGCTGGATGACTAATAGAGAATATCAAACGGGTAAATATTTTTGGTCCAGTACATCATTTGGTGGCTCTCCCAGCACACACAACTTAAAAAATGTGCACATTGGTAGACAAACACCAAGACAAAACTTAAAGCAATTCTAAGACTCTGGATAAGATTCCTGATTTTCAAACAGTATATTATTAAATAATATGCAAAATACTGTGAAATGTTGTTAGGAGTGCAGGGTTAGAAAATGAGATTTGAGTCTTTTATTATTGTGTATAATATGTGGAGCAATTTCTGAAAAACAGCTAGATTGACAAACTAAATTAGATTCCCTAAAGCAGAAAGGAAATTTGTCCAAATTTGCATATAATTATTATATCCAAAGCGCCAAATGGAGAAATGGTAAGACCATCTCTGTTGCTGGAATTGCATAAATGTATTTGTGTTAACGTGGTACAGGCGAATACTGATATTTTGAGTTGATAAGCTGATAAAAGCTTCTTGGGCTTCACAATTCAAGCACAGTATTTCACTTGACTGTAATTCACAACTCTCCTGCAGGCTGAATATTTTATACACAGAGTTAAATACACAAAGTATTAAATGCAATATATTTCTGACAGTATAATTTGAGGCAGAAATCTTCCATCACATTTACATACTGCTGAGCAGATGGGGTGCTCAAGCTTAAGGTATTAGATGAGAATCACTAAACGAAGGCATATTGTTGGCCTTGTCATGGAAGGGGAAAACAATAATTTGTGAGTAGCTACTCTTTCCTGGAAGTCTCCTATGTTCTTTCAAAACAAACACTGCATCTTTACACTACAGAGAACTTAATTTTTAAATGTTAAAAAAACCCCAGACGCTCAGGAGATTAAAATACATGTATTCATTGAATTAGCCCAAGTTTATTGATCCCATTCTTTCACATTTTCCATATTTTAACACATATTATCCCTCTGTTGGGGTAAATTACAAATTATATGCAACATTTAGGGAAATTTACCTGGTAATTTCTCAGAACAATGACTAGGCCTCATAACTAGTTAGTAGGGAATTTCAGATTCAAACTCCTTTTTTATCTTCCTCTTTAGCCCAAACAACAAAAGTTTAAGTCAAATATTATCTTTGATTCTTAAAGAAATATTTAAGTATGATTTGGAAATTGTCAGAGATTAACAGGCAAATTCTTCTAAAATGTGGTAAAATTGTAACTAATTCTAATAAGGAAAAATAAACATAAATATGAAAAACAAAAATAATTCAGAATCAACCTTCCTGAAGTAATACAATGAACATAATATATTGTAATATGCAGAAAAAAATATGCAATCTGTAATATGTATATATATTGTAATCTACATCTGTCTATGGTATATACATACTGTATACAAATAAACAACATTGATTTACACCAATGTTGGCAGAATCTTTCATCATACTTGTTTTTGTTTATCTATTATCAGCTTAATATAATATTTAAACATAAAGATTAAGAGTATTTAACAAAGACTGTCTGTCTCCCTTCATGCCTTTCATCTTCTCTATTTTCCCTTTCTTTTTTCTTCCCCATTTTGTTTTCTGCTTCCTTCTCACGGCCTCGTCTAGGATAAGGTGAGTAAAGCACCTGTCCTGTGTGCATAATTGAAGGGTGCACCAAACTCAGGAATCAAATAAACAATACTCTAATGCAATATTTTAAGAAAAGAGGACAAAATTCATGCAAAAATCCATTATAAAATATCAAAATTTCAAATAAAGACTAGATTTTCCAGTACCATGTGGAGCCATATTGGTGCCTGGGGCAAAAGGGAAGATAAGCAATGCTGATCCCATCTGATTATTCTGTTTGATTAGTGCCCCCTTAATTTATGCACCCCCTTAATTTATGCCCCTTAATTTATGCAATTTGCTTGAGCATAGCCTTTGTCTTGCTCTGTCTTTCCTGCCTTATTTCCCAGCTTTCTACACAAAAAATGCGAAACAAATACATACAACTGATCATTTTGCCACACTAGAAACATAATTCTACATGGCTTCCTTCCCTAATCAAAGTGATAGGTCTCAGTTACATAAACATACAAGACTGATAGCATCTAAATTGAATTGAAAAGTACTGAAATCTGTTCTTATAAATTATTTTACTGGGAGCGTTTAAAGATAATGAATAAGTTGTACTACTCAGAACACAAGGAAAATATATAAATATCTAGTCTCTTTAAGAGGAACACTATGAGGAACCAGGCTTAGACATTTTGGGATCTAAATTCATGAATAATCTGATATTGATTTCTATTAAATATTTTAGTCACTCAAGTTGGAAAGAAAGATTAAGAATCAAGCTCCATGCTATAGAGATAGAGGGATACACTGATGAATCAGGTATGTGTTCTGGCCCAAAATAGCATACAATCTAGAACGATAGACAAGCAAAGACAATTACAGTATTAAAAGGAAACCATTTGTGGAGATGGATACATTGTTAAGAAAGTTTAATGGAGGAAGAAAATATTTTAGGAAAGACATCATAGTACAACTGAGATAGACCTTGAAAATGAAGAACGAATGGACAGAAAAAGAAGGCAGGCAGAGGAGTGCATTCCTGATGGAGGGAAAGAAATGAGCAATAACTGATAGGTAAGAACATTGCAGAGTATCAGAGAAAGCCAGCAACTTGATTTGATAGTAATGTATGGCATATGAAAGGGAAGATACTCAAATCAATACAGAATACGTGTTATTTAAGTAATGAATGAGTAAATGAATACTGAAAAACAGAATAATACCAACCTATAGAGACTTTTGAATGCTAGCATAAACAATTTGCACTAGAGATAAAGTGGAACACTTACAGGCTTTTGAGCAAAGATGGATCACTTTCAGTGCTATGCTGAGGGAAGATGAATTTGCAGGAGGGGGCCAGTTAGTTAGTTATTTCTGTAGTCCAGGAGGATGGTAATAATGACATGAATTACTAAATTGGAAGTAGAAAGTGAAAGGAGAGAATAAATTGGAGAGATGTGTCAGAGGCAGGATTGATAGTTAAAGCAATTATTTGGCTCTGGTAAGAAAGATGAAGGCAATGAAAATGACTCCTCAATTTCTAGCCTGATGATAGGGAGGGCCGTGATGCTTTTAACAGAAATAAAGAACACAGAAAGATAAGCATCAACTTGCAAAGAAAGGTAATTAGTTGAGTGTTAGACATACGGCTGGCAGGAGCACTGACAGGACATCCAGGTGAAGATTTGCAGCAAGCAGATAAGTATTGTTTTGTTCCTAAAATGTAAATGATGTCACAAGGTGGGAAGCAACATTTGCCACTTGATATGCCCCTCACTTAACCTCTACTTTTCAACCAATTGCATGTAAGGAGCAAAGACAGGGAAGGTTTTGTTCCTTAGTGTTGAAACATTCAACACACACACACACACACACACACACACACTCTCTCCTGGCAGTATCAGTTAGGGTGATCAAATATTTTAGATTACTTTGATGCACCCGAAGCCCTGGATTCCTACATCCTTTAGTTGGAAGGCAACATAATAAAATGAGTGGCTTGCTTGGACTAAAATTGAGCCTAGGCCACTGGATCTCAAATGTTAGATGCATTGGAATCACTTGAAGAGCTTATTAATCTGCAATGTTCTAGTCTCTCCCCAAGAGTCTCTGATTAGGTAGTTCTGGGGTGGGCTCTAAGACTTTACATTTCTCATAGGTTACCAAGTGGTGTTGATGCTGCTGGACCAGGGCCCATGCCTTGAAGATCACTGGCTTAAGACCAGGGCTTTTAAATAGTACCCAGAAGAGTGATTCTCAGAAGATAATCTGTGAACAATCTTTATCAGAATCATCTGTATTGCTTATTAGTTTAATTCTTGGGTCCCACCCCAGACTCCGTGAATCTTGATATCTGGGTTTGGAGGTTTAAGAATAAACATTTTGGACAGCCTCACTAGGCAATTCTTAATAGCATATAAAGTTTGAGAACCACTCAAATTGTGATGTGAATTTTAATTAGTTTTGAGAGGACATTACAGACTTAAGTTTTTTTAACTGTGATGGAAAGAGCAAGTGACCAGAATTAAGAGATGTGGGCTGGAGATATAAATATTGACACTAATTAGCTGTGCCCTTAGGTAACTCACTTAACCTTTTTAGGTATAATTTTCTCATCCATAAAACAAAATGATTAATCTAGAAGGTCCCTGCAGTCTCTTTCAGCTCCATAACTGTGATGAGTTCTAGGAATCACAATGGCAGAGATAAACATTCCCAGAGTTTAGGAAAACAAATTATTCTCAATTGGATGTGTCAGAATAACATGAGTTTTTGTTCTGCTGCACTATACATACTTCTTTCCCCCATTCTGACTTGCTTCTTTTGCTGGGGGCTGGTTGGTAGGTTATTGGTCTCTTCTGTCTTTGAGAATCACTACTGGGATGAGTCATATTTGTGAGATAGATTGAGTCTTACCTCTCAGGAATGCTGAGCTTTATATAAGCAAGCAGAATCCAATTTTTATTGGAGCATAATGTGAAGAAGATAGTCATTCAAGTTTATTAGCCAAAATAGTGCCTCTTAAAAATGCATACTAAAATAGAATTTAGATTTACATGATTTCTATCCCATACCCATTAGGATGGCTACTATCAAAAAAACAAAATAAATGTTGGTGAGAATGTAAAAAAAAAAAAAATGGAACCCTTGTGCATTATTTGTGTGAAGGCAAAATGGTGCAACCATTATGGAAAACAGTATGGCAGTTCCTTAAATAATTAAAACTAGAATTGCTATTTTGTCTAGCAGTTCCACTTCTGGATATATACCCAAGATAATTGAGAGCCATTATTCATAACAGCCAAAAGATAGAAGCAACCCAGGTCTATTGATAATGAACAGATAAACAAAATGCAGGGTATATATGTGTGTGTGTATATATGTATATACATATATATAGTATATATATATAATGCAGGATATATATACACACACATATATACACATATATACACATACACATATACACAACAGAATATTATTTAACCTTAAAATTGAAGGAAATTCTGACACATGCTGCAATGTAGATGAACCTAGAGGACATTATGCTAAGTGAAGAAAGCCAGTCAAAAAAGGACAACTACTATGTGATTACATTTATATGAGATATCTAGAATGTTCAAATTCATAGAGACAGAATTGATTGCCAAGGCCTTGGGGGGAGGAGGGAATGGGAGGAGGGAATTTTTAGTGGGTACAGAGTTTTAGTTTTGCAAGAAAAAGGGCTGTGGAGATGGATGGTGGTGATGGTTGCACAATAATGTAAATGTATTTAATGCTACTAAACTGTACACCTAAAATGGTTAAGATGGTGAATTTTATGTTACATGTATTTTATAATTTTAAAAAATAAATAAAATCTAAAATTTCAATAAAAGTTTGTATCGAAAAAATGAACTTTAAATATGAAAGCTATGAACGTGATGTGCTTAGATTATATTACAAGCCAATTTTTATCACATAAAAAGAGAAGCTTTATCTTTAGTTACGGAGTTTTTTAAAACATAGTCTGCACTTTTGGACTCCAGTATTTAATGTTATGTATAATAGGAGAAATAAAGGAATAACGGAAGAAGCCAGTTATTTTCTATAAAACATAAGCATGGTTTTATATTGTAATATATTTATTTCCCCCAAACACTATCAAGACATTCAAATTTTATTTATTTTATTATCTCCTAGGCAAAGCTGGCACCAGATAGCAGGGCCCTAAAGGATTTTGCAAGACATATTGATTTAAAATAAAAAAAATAATAGAGTTACGGATATTTAACAAGAAAGGAGGAATTTATAATCAGAAGCTTTAGTGCCTAAGATGACAATCTGAGAAACATAAAAGCAGAAAGATATGCTAATAGTCATGGCATTTATGTTTAGTCAGAGAATTGAATTTAGCAGTTGAGAAGGAGAAAATTGTAGAACGCTGAATACGTAAATCAGAATGAGAGGAGAGGGAGGGCCCTTTTGAGGATATAAAAGAACAGCCAGGGACTGCGAGCCACAGAAAGCAAATGAAACTTACATATGTATAATATACATACACACTAACCTGAAAGAGGTTTTTGACAAAGAAATTGAAAAAGACAAGGGCATGAAAACATTTTATCTTTTAAAAAGTCAAAATGGAAATTAAACAAAAATTGTATTCATATGTGTGATTACTTGCATATGTGTGATTTTTGCAGCTGTCTCCTATTTATTTTATTTTTATTTTTATTTTTTATTTTTGAGATGGAGTTTCACTCTTGTTGCCCAGGCTGGAGTACAATGGCGCATTCTCAGCTCACTGCAACCTCCGCCTCCCGGTTTCAAGCGATTCTCCTGCCTCAGCTTCCCAAGTAGCTGGGATTACAGGCATGCGCCACCATGCCTGGCTAATTTTATATTTTTAATAGAGACGGGGTTTCCCCATATTGGTCAGGCTGGTCTCAAACTCCTGACCTCAGGTGATCCGTCCGCCTCAGCCTCCCAAAGTGCTGGGATTACAGGCGTGAGCCACAGCACCTGGCCTGTTTAAATAAAGAAGGAAGTCATAAAGATGTATACTCTGCTATTAATGGAGGTAAACTCTGAGGGTAAAATTGGAGACTAAAATAATTTTTAAATTATGGTAGGTGTATTAGTTCATTTTCTCACAGCTATAAAGAAATGCCTGAGACTGGGTAATTGATAAAGAAAAGAGGTTTAACTGACTCACAGTTCTGCATGGCTGAGGAGGCCTCAGGAAACTTACAATCATGGTGGAAGGTGAAGGGGAAGCAGGTACCTTCTTCACAAGGCAGCAGAATAGAATTAGTGTGAAAACGAGGAAATGCCACTTTAAAACCACTAGCTCGGCAAGAACTCACTCACTATTGTGAGAACAGCATGGGAGAAACTATGCCCATGATCCAATCACCTCCTACCCGGTCCCTACCCTGACACATGGGGATTACAATTTGAGATGAGATTTGGATGGGAACACAGAGCCAAATGATATCAGTAGGATTATAATTTTTAATTTTTGGTATTTACCCAACAGAAAAGTTTTAAAAAATATATATGCATTTTCCAATTTGGGAAGTAACTTTGAGAGTAAGAATTAAACCAAGGCAATGCCTTGGATATTTATTGGAATAAGAAGTTTGAGAATATAATGCAACCAGCAGGAAAAAAAGATGCATCAATCTATTCTTTTTTCATCCTGGGGAACTAGAAAGCTGGAAAATCCTTTGGAGAATTTTTTCACTTGGGTATGAGGCTGTGTTTTAAGTCAGGACTAACAACATAGGCTTGATGTTAGGGTCTCTGTGTTAGGGACTCCCACTACAGTCCTCTGAAGTTTCCTAGGAAGCATTTTCTCTCATAAGCTATTAAACAGTTTGAAATTAGTGCCCAAAGACTCACTGAATATTCATTTCAGAAAAAATCTTAGAATTAACAAATTCTGTTTCCACAATTTTAAAATACAGAAGAAAACTAAGTCCAAAGTGGCTCTCTGTTCTTCACAAGCGAGAAACTGATTTCAAATACTTCTGCTATTCTTTTTACATCTTATTGCTCATCTAGTTTGAATTATTATATTAATGTCCAATTAGCAAGTTCCAATGATACATGGCCCAGTAGGTGTCTTTGTTCCATAAGCACCTTCCTCCCCCACCACTTTATTGCAGCACCTTCTCTTCTAACTGGAATTGCTTTTTGTTTCTTGCACATACTATGCTCTGCTCAACTTCATGCCTTTGCTCAGGCCCTCTCCTCCCTATCCTATTTATTGTTATTTCTGTGTTACCTAATTAAATACTACTCATTCTAAGTTTAATATCACTTCTTTTAGGAAGTCTTCACTGATTTGAAGTAGCCTCATCCTTCAGGCCATGCTAGGTTCCCTTTCCCTGTGTTCTCACAATGTCTTGTACAACTCTCTGTGGGGTACCTACTGTTCTGCATTTTACTTAGCAGCCACTGAATAAATGTTTGTTGATTAAAGGAATGAGTGAATGAATAGATGAATTAGAATTGAATGTAGCTAATTAAAAGAAGAATTGGAGCAGATCTGGCTTTCATCATGAATTAAATCACTGTGGAAAAAAGCAATTTTAAAAGAACATACTCTGTCAACAGCAGGTTGGTAGTATCATCTTTATGTACATAAGACAGCACTTCACTGTTTCATCAGCATCCAGTATAATTCACAGAATTTGTGTATATATATATATATATATATACACATACACACACATACATTTTTTCTTGGCATCTAGAAAAACATGTTTGTTTGTAGTATTTGTAGTATGATTTATCTGCTATAAAACTTGACACATTGTAACTTATGTAAAATTGCTTATGACGACCTAAGAAGTCTTCATAGGCAATTTTACATGTGTCACAATGATTCTGGGTTTCTCCTTTTCTTTTTGAGAAAACATCTAATCAAGACTGATTTTGATTTCAAATATCCATGAGGATCGTTAAAAACAAAAATAAGTCTTAATAATACTTAAAAAAACATCCAACTCTGCTATTAAAAATGCATTAGCACGGCTGCTAGAAATGATCTCTACATCTTTTTTATTCTCCCACCGTGCAGTTCTCTTCTTTCTTTGTGTGATGATTGACATGGACCTAAAAACTCTGATTTCTAGAGAGCAGAAAATATGCCAGTGGTATCTGAGCTCTCAGCTGCAGGGTGTAGTACTGAAGTGAATCATGTATTTGTTGGAATCATTTGGCAAAAGGGCAAATGTAGCAAATACACTGCTCCCTCCAAGTCCAGTGGTATGACAGCCCAGGCTTGGCGCTTATGTAGAACCAAAGCTGTTGAGTTTGTTGTCTTGTTTTTCCCCAAGCCATTTTCAGTTTGCTTATTTATTTCTGTAATAAGGGCCTAACCCAGATTTTGAGGTCTTATACCTAGTTAATATATTAGCAAGTCACTCACTAAAGCTCCAATTAGCCCTCACCCTCCTTCTGCTGCTGGCTCATTAATTGTCATCTACTTTGGCATTTTTACTCAATGACAAGTGATGCTTATAGCTCTAGGAGGAAGGGGAATGGAACAAGCAGAAAAGAGGATATGGCCAATGTGCAAGGTCAGGACAAAGTATAGATGAAGCTGTGTAGCAGTCGAAATCTGTTCTCTACTCACAGCTTTTTTTCCTTTGTGCAACATGGTGCAGAGCTGCTTCATTCTTAAGTCTGGCATGTATCAGCTGCTATCTTTCCCAGCCTCACTCAGCTGTGGGAAGCAATGCCCTCAAGACTTTCAGCTGCTGGTGAGATTGCTGTTATCCAAGCTTCCACTGCCATTGTCAGGGATGAAGAGGGGCCCCACACCTCAGTAAGCACCTGGCAATATGCTCACCCCTCCTGTCACCCCACACTCATCTTATCAACATAATTTGCCTAGAGTCTATGTTGGTCCTGGATTCCTAAATGCTGCCCTCATGGAAAGTCTGAAATTTCCAGATCACTGTTTAAATCTCACTGATATGGATCTGCACATCCCTTGATTTTGACATTTTCCTATTCCTCTACAACTCTCCAGGTTCTTCTACTCTGCTCTATGAAACTTTATTATTAGCAGGATGTGTGTATCTAGGGAGGTCATACAATTTGTTGTCATAATGATAATACTCTTGAGAATGAGTGGGAATACAGTTAATAACACTGGGACAAGTGGCAAAATCGAGACTGTCCCAAGCAAACTAGGACAAATAATCACCTTACCTATAACCTCCATTTGTTTTTTGAAATTTCCTTTTACTTTATTTTGCTAAGTAGAATGTACTTATCTTCTGGGGATACTGCATTGCCTGTGGTCTTGGGGAGATTATTTTTCTCTGCTACAACACTCATACCACTGGGACAGGATCCGGTGTTGGTATCCTCTTTGCCCCTCACACCATTTCTACACCCTTGTCCTGAAAATTCTCCAGCTTTGAAGCTTATGTTATCAGACTTTACTACCTGCCACTCAGTGTTACTGTGGTCACCTACCGACCCTGCATCACTCCTCCAACATTATTTGAATATTTTTGTCACTTGGCTTTCTGTCACTCTCCCAAATAGGAGTTCTGCGTTTCTTCTTGGCGATTTGATTATTCACATAAGCATCTCTTTCCAGTACTTTCTTTTTCACTCTCAAGACTTCCTCTTCTCCAAAGATTTTGTCTTTTCTACTACCTCAGCCACCAAATCCCATGTCATCAATTTCAATAACTGTATTCGCTTCATCATTTCAATTTCAAATGTGTCATCTCAGAACAAGCTTCATGTTACTTCCAATTTTATCCTTGTTTGCTGATTCCAAGAATTCCAGTCCCATCTAGGCCCGCAATGCATTGTTCCTGCCACCTTTTTCATATCCTCAATTCCCTTGTGTCATCACTTTCCGTTTATATATCACAGATTCCATGATTCATAATAATAATTACTTTTTTTTGCATGTGCTCTTAATTTCCTTGCTTGCTCCTATTATCTTCTATCATACTTTTCTGGGAACACTAATTCTGGTGAAATATACTCTTTATGGACTTTACACTTATACTTAGTCAGCTAAAGATGATGGCTAGAAAAATACTCACAATCATGCTGACTGGTCCCAATTTATAGTCATGACCACCGATTACAAACCACTTCAGTCTTGTCTAGAAAGTTTATTACATTTTAGTAGTCTACTATCTCTTTGATTCTCCAGGACAGCCATTCCTATTTTCTCTTTCTTCAAATCTCCAGAATCTCTGCCCTGCTGCTTACACTTTGGTGATGACTTTGGTTTAAATATAATACAAGCAGTCAAGGATGAACTTCCTTATGCTCCCACCACCACATCTTCTAACTTATGTCCTTCTCTCCTCTTACTATGGATGGACTGTGCTTCTAAGTCCAAACCGTCTACCTGTGCAGTAAGATGCCATAACTTATCTCCTAATCAACGAAAGTTCTCCAGCAATACTGCAGTCTTTTTCCTGTATCATGGGTTTCCTTCTCTTTATCGCATACTCCCATCAATACACAGATACTGTATATGTCTTCTTTTGTAAAAAATTTCCCCAAACCTGACATCCTACTCCAGAAACTCCTCTCATTACTCAGCATTTTCTTTCAGTAAAATTTCTTTAAAAAGGAGTTACTTCTTTAAAAAGAGCTATAGTATCTACTTGTCAGTTTTACTACAGTTATCAGTGTCACTCCTCCAACATGGCTTGAAGATTTTATCACTTGGCTCTCTGTCACTCTCTCAAATACTAGTTCTGTGTTTATTCTTGGTGATTCGATTATTTGTATAGGTATTTTTTTTTCCAGTACCTGGTTCTCATAATCTCTTTTTTCTAGTCTCATAATCTCCACATCCTCTCTTTTACTTCTTTTCTTTTCTCCAATCTCTCTCTAATCTCTTCTTCTACTCTACCAGGCCTGTTGTTGTCAGGTCACCAGTGACTGCCGGTTTCCAAAACTACAATTAATTTTTAGCATTCATCACCCTTTATCATGAGCATCGTTTGACAGACAGTTGATCCTCTGAACTTCTTGAAATTCTTCTTTTCTTTTGGTTTGTAAACCACCATTTACTCTCTCTTGTTTTCCATCTTACCTCACTAGCTAATAGTTTCCTGATGCTTTGTTACGCCCTCTCTGTCTCTGCCTCCTCTAAATATTAAATTGTGTTTAGATGTTTTTCTTTTCCAGATATACTCACATCCTCAGTGACCACATCCAGCCTTGTGGCCTTAAATACAAACTTTGCCTGCATAATGAGTAAGCATTTCATATTAACTACCATGCCAGAGACAAATTCTCATTTGAGTTATCAAACCTACTCTTGTCATGGTTTTCTCAATCTCAATAAATGGCAACTCCATCCCTCCACCTACGTAAGCCAAAGACATTGAAGTCATCCCTGACTCCTCTTTTTCACCCCACATTTACTCTTTTAGAAAATCTTGTCAGTGCTACCTTCAAAATATGTTTAAATTTAATCCCTTCTCATCACTTTCACCATAATCACTCTGGTCCACCCCGCCTCATGTCTCACTTGGATTATTACAGTGGCCTCCTCACTAAGCTCCCCACTCCCACCCTTGAGCCCCCGGTCTCCACACAGCATCTAGAGCGGACCTCTAAAAAGTAAGTTACATTGTGTCACTCTTCTGCTCAAAACTCTGCACTGGTTTCTCATCTCAGAGTAACTAAGGTTATTAAAATCACTCATAGAATATTATATCAGTGATTGTCAACCCTTATTGTGAATCAGAATCACTTGGAGGAATGTGAGAAATTTAGCTGCCTTCCATTTACCAATTAAGATACAATTTGGACTTTAGTGGGGCCAAAGCATCAGCCTTTTCAATGGCCTCCATCCTGCCCACCTCCCACTCTGATTGTATCCATCTGCCTCTCCATCCCCTAACCCCCTCTCTGTGCACCCTGCTCCAACCTCACTGATCTTCTTGACATTTCTCTCCAGCGTGCCAAGCTAGCTTCTGCCTCAGGAATTTTGTAATGAGCATTCCCTCTGCCTGGAGCACTTCCTGTCCCCTCTCTCCAAACTGTATGCATGGTTCACCCCCTGTCCACTTTCAGGTCTCCATTCAAACGTCAGTTTCTCAGAGAAGTATTTCCCAACCTCCCAATACGGGATGGCAACATCCTCTTCATGATCTGCTTTTTTTTCCATTCTTACCCTTCCAATTTTTCTTTAGAGCACACATTTATGCTTGTCTGTTATCTTCTCTTCACTACAATATAATCTCCATTTAGGCAGGAACTTTACCCGTTCTATTACACCTTCTAATGCCTAGAACAGAGCCTTGGAAACAATAGGTATTCACTGAATATGTATTGAATGAGTATGTAAAATAGCAGGGTCAAGTCCACTGAGTTTTTCAGCCAGAGCTGAATAAAACTGGAGTAGGCTTACTCACTAGTTCATAGGGTCTGGGATTTGTCTTCCTTCCTCAGTCTTCTAAAACCCATGACATGGCCCATATTGATATGACCAATCTTTTGCCTTGGCTTCCATTTTACTACTTCAGTTTTCCAGCTGGGATTAGAGCTAGGCCCTGAAGTCCAGGGGCTTGGTTGCAGCCCTGATGCCCACTTTGGAGCTTGTGAGTTCCCCCCAGTAATAGCACCCCTTTCCCCATATTGCTCTCAGACATCTGTGGACAGACAGCTTATACATTAATGCTATCTTTATGACTGAATACTGCTGGTGCTGGCACCACCACCGACTTCCCTGTTACTATGGTATCCATTTGAGTGTACATCCCCTTGGAATTTCATAGTCTGAAGTATTATTCACTTACAAATCCTACCAATCCTGGTTTTATTTACTTCTCTAGTGGTCTTCTATGCTGAGATTCTAGAATGATTTGTTTTTTCCCAAGAGTTATAATCGATTAATGGGAAGTGAATACTGCCCCCATAATAATCAGAGACTTCCCTATTTTAGTGCTCTACATGATCCTTAATTTCTGGTTAGATCCTTACCTGCCACCTGGAAGTTTCTACAGCTGCTCTCAGAAGCTATATCTGTTTATATCCTAGGCCCTTCTGAAATAATCTAATAGACTAAATTCCACTAAGGTGCTAATGCCAATAACTACTCAAAGTCATAGTCTTTTAAGAAGTATTTGGGTTTTAAGAGAAATGAACTTCTCATGGTGTAATTTCAGAATGTTGCTGAGTCACCATCATGGCCTCCTAACTGGCTTCCAGCTTCCCTGTTGTCATCTTCCATTTGTCTCAGCACAATAGTCCTATGATTTGCCAAAATATATTATCATGTTG
Source organism: Symphalangus syndactylus (assembly GCF_028878055.3). NCBI lineage: Eukaryota > Metazoa > Chordata > Mammalia > Primates > Hylobatidae > Symphalangus > Symphalangus syndactylus. The sequence goes on from NC_072432.2 coordinate 44,669,885, forward strand.
CTCTTCAGTTCAAAACTCTCCTGAGGTTTGATATCCCACACAGAGAAAAAGCCAACTTAGAATGTTCTAGACAGCCTGCGTTAGCACAACTCAAAATTTAACATGCCTATGAACCACCTATGGATATTGTTAAAATGAGATTCACGTTTAGAAAGGCTGGGATGGGGCATAGGAATCTATATTTTTAGGAAGCTCTCACGTGATGCAGACACTGCTAGTCCACAGGACCACACTTTGCATTGCTAGACCCTACATGATTCATCTGCTCTCTACCTCCAGACCTTTTACCTCTTGACCTTGTTGCACTTCTGATATTATCCCTTATTTCTGAATCCATACTGGCCTCCTTCATATTCTTGGAACATCTAGGCATGCTTCTATCTCAGGGCCTTTGTACTGGCTGACCCTCTTTCTAAAAACACTTTACTCAGACATACACATACTCTACCCTCTCCAACCTGCTTAAAGTTTTTATTCAAATGTTACTTTCTTAGTGAAGCCTTCCCTGGCTACCTGATTTAATAAAGCAGATTACTTGCTTCTCGGTATTTCCCATCCTCTTCTCCTACTTTATTTTTTCTCCTTAACAATTCTCACTACTGAACATACCATAGAGCTTGTTTATTTTGTTTATTGTTTATACCCACTATAATGCAAACTCCATGAAGGCATTTGTTTTCATTTCTGTCCAACTGAGTGACTAATGTACTGCTTGACAAATAGAAGGTGCTCAATAAATAATTGTTGAATGAATGCATAAAAAATTCAGCTGCATTTTAAAAATCATATTTTTTCTACTTATGCAAAAGATCTTGGTTAAAGCAAGGCAGAAAAAAAATCTGTTTTAGTTTACTTAGGGTAGTTTGATACCAAGTTTAGCAAATCAGAACTCATCGACTTAATGCTCATTTACACAGATTTCTTTGGTATAAGCAGAATCAAGATGGTAGATGAGATCGGTATCTACCTTCGAGTAAGAGAAACTTAATGAGACTAGTAGCACAATTAAGAACAAATACAGACTGAGACATTAATGGAATCTATTTAAAGTTATAGATTGTGAGGATTGTTTTTCTCAGTGATGCAGGCCTTCCTGGAAGGCAGTTACTATACATATATTCATATATAGTGTGTATATATATATGTATATACTATATACATATATACTATATGTGTATATATACATACATATACATGTATGTATATACATATATAGTACACATACACACACACACACACACACACATATATGGATTCTTGCCCAAGATATTATAGAAGAAGTGTTGCCTTTTGTGAAATGTTGACCTAAAAGACCTTTGATGTCTTATCTGCCTGTATAAATTAGAAATCAATGACAGAGAATAAAAAGCTGCTGTGTGAAATGTTCAAGACTAGTTTCTTGAAGAATAATCCGCAACCACATTTCATGTGTCATAGTTCTCAACTTCATGAAACTCCAATCAACTTTATCAGGTGAAAAGGTTATTATTTGTTTGTTGGTTGTTTTGTTTTTTAATAGAAGCTGGCCAAGACCTTGCAAGCTTGAACCAAAATACATCTTATTATTATTAGCTGCTCTCTGTCTAATCAATTGTCAGCTGTTTCTAATTTGGGTTGAAAGAAATATATAGTACAAATTTCACTTAGATATTTTCTATTATAAATTCATTCAGAAGAGCATTTTCACTAGCCCTCTAGTAAATCACAAAACTGAATCCACATGGTATAATAAATATTTGAGGACTTGATTTGCATTTTCGAACTCATTAGCCCTCCTTATCAACAGACTAACAAAGAATAGAAATTATTATCTACCTCTTTTATTGCATCTTCATTTTATTATGTCACAACTTTACATTAAGATTAGGAAATATTAAACAATAAAGCTTTATAATTACAAATCCCTCACATATAAATTATCTCAGATAATCTTCAGGGCCATCTTATGAGAAAGGTTTATGGCTCTACTCATACTAATTATTGATGCTTTATATGTATTATCTTATTTAATCTTGACAAAAACTGTGTGAGGTAGAATTCTTATCTTCATGATGCAACTCCCAAGGCCCAGAGATTTTGAGTAACTAGTTATGGATATACATTTTATTTAAAAAATCAGCTGTATTCAAACCCAGGTTGATGTGTCCATCAACACCAGGCTGGTGGGAGAAATAAAATGAAATTTCTCTGCAATAATACTGTATAGAACGAGGTTATAAGGCAGGGGGAGCTTTGGCTCCTAGAATGGAATAGAAATATGAACTATAAATTTCTATTTATATTAATCATCAAAAAACAAATTCATTTTTAACAGATGATATAAAGGAAAATAACTCATCCTCAAAGCCATAGTGTATACTTATTCTGAACACAAATTCATTAAAATGCTATGAGTACCCAGTAAGCCTTAAAATGTCCACCCTCCTCCTCCCTTCCCCCAAAATACATGTTCATTCACCCACGTGGATCCACCTGTCAACCCCCCACCCCATTAACTGGGAGAACCATGTTGAAACTCCAGGAGTCAATGGTACTTTGGAGAAAGCCAAGAAATATTTTAGAATCAATAACTGAGCCCCAGAAAATGGGGTATAATAAGAGCAAAGAGGATAGAGGCCATTGCTAACATCTCCAGGATATTCACTTCCTTCCAGACATCATTAATACTTGAAGAAAGGTTTATGTTAGCATCATCAGCTCTCAGAAGAATGATATCAATATGCTGACTGCAAGAGTTACTAGGCTGACTCTAGGGACCATAGTAGTAGCAGTGGCAGATAAAGGGTGCCAGATGAAAAAGCAGAGAATAATGCTGGAACCTGTCACAGAATAATTCTTATGGTCATCAAAATATCCTCTAGGATGATATTAGTGAGTTTGCCTTTAGAACAGGAAACACAGACTTGGTGTCCAAATTATTCTGCGGTGGAAGGTCAGAGAGAAAAAGTGTATATCACTATTGCTGCCATTATTGACATTCATTCCTGCATTCCATAATTATTTATTAAATGTCAACAATGATTTTCAGTAGGCTAGTCACTAGAGATAACTTTAAGAAAAAACAGTCAGATCTCTCATAGAGGTTGATAGGGTTTGAATTGCTTCTGTATATATGTTTATAAGCTACAGCTCAGAGTAAAAATAGCTTTAAGATTTCCACATAAAACAGTCTTTCGATGCCTTTTTAATATAGATAGTTATAGAAAAAGTAAGAGGTAAATAAAGATTTTCACATTTGGAATAGAAACAGACATCTGTAGGAACCTTATTTGTTGACAAGATTAACTTTTACTTCCAGATAGCTTCACATAATCTCAACTAAAGATAACAGTTTAATCTAAAAACAAGTGCAGTGTAGAAAATACCGTGAGTCATTTAAAAGAATCAGATAACTTGAATGATATTTGGAATGGGATGTATAAAAACTTTTTTAGACTTCATGTTTGTTAAGTCTTTAACCCCTTTCTGAACAAAATACCAGCGTGTGTATTTGATTTTGGAATTCAAATGGAAACTGATCTGTTAGACACACTACAGAGGACTTTGAATTCCCTTTCTGGTGCCATGAGTCATTTAAAAAAATCTTCTTTAAATCAATATAAGATGTAATTTAACAGGAAATTCTCTGTCAGCATTAAAGATAAAAAACAAAAAAACAAAACAAAAAAACCAAATCTCAACTTCGCAATTCCAGCATGGGACACAAAACGGTAAGGACTATTAAAGGAGAACCATGGACAGTACCTTTTGAATGCCTGCTTGGGACTCCAGAACATTGTTCTCCGATCCATTGCTTCGGTTGATCATCCGCCACATTTGGGAATACATGCTGTCCCTCTCAAAAGGATTCAGTCCTTTCATGCGGACATGCTCATATACTGCAGAGTCTAGGACTGTGCCATAAGGGATTTCTGTTTGCTTGGAAAGATCCTGGAGAGACCTTGATTATTGGGAGAGAAGAGAGACACAAGAGAGAGTACTGAGTATTTTCAAGTGGGAATAAAGTTAAAAGAAAAAAAAGGCAATATGTCTGGAAACATATATCAAATTTCTCTTCTTATTTTATTGTTTTCTGATATTACGATATAATGTGTAAGAAAAACTGCTGTTAGGGTACATGGCATTTATACAAATTATGAGAACACAAAATTATTATTGAAGGAAAAGTGAAAATGTCTAGTGGTAATGCAATGCTTTCTTTGTGAAGCTTCATGGGAGAAAAAGCTAGCAATTCCATCAAAGACAAGTTAAATTAGACTGCTAGATAATCATATGCTAATTTAGTAATTTTAAAAACATTTCAATATGTTATCAGCATTAGTTCTACATTCCTTTAGGTAGCAAGGCTTATTTGTATAAAATTATGGAATTTACATAAACAACATGCTTTGAGGTCAAATGTAGTCTTAAAAATTAGTAGTTATGATAGTCATTATTTACTGAATACACACGTCAGACAATTGATATACATTATCCTCACAGAAATGCCTCACATAAATAATTATTTGACCTGTTTTATAGATGAAGAGTCTTAGGTTGAGAGAATAAGTGACTTGATCAGTATGTCATAGTCAGTGAGTGTGAGAGCTAGAATTCAAATGTGGGTCTGTCCAGCCCCAAAGACCATAGTATTTCCAATGCAAGACGCTGGTTCTTATTTCTATATTTCGTTTGCTATATTTGCTTTAGCACTGTGGGTGTGTGTGTGTTTGTGTGTGTGTGTGTGTGTGTGTAGTGCGGAGGTGGGGGGAGCACTTTCTATTTGGATGAGAATACATTTCATGTTTCTGGAAAGCTGAAAACATATTCAGAATAATGCTTCAAGATTTTTAAGTCAATCTTTTGTGTTACAGATAGTATCTATTTGTCCCAGGTTATCTATCTCTAAATTGGTGGTCGATTTCCCTCCATTTGAGTTTCTGAGTCTCTCTATATTTTGCAGCTTAAAGAACCAGTTATCATTCCACTGGAACTCATTGAATTTGTGTAGGTGCCCAACTCTAATGACTGACATTTAAGAACAAATACTTTGCCTTTGACATACTGTTAAAATCAGATACGGGCACAGTTACAACTCACTAACTTTTGGGAATGGGAGCAGGTGCTTTGAAACACTCTACTGTACTTCAAACAAGAACGAATGCGCACAGAACTCTACAACCATAAGCCATGAATCTCATGTAATGTATATTTCTGATCTTTTGGTCTGTTTCTAGATGGAGTTTGCTAATGATTTCCTGAGGATCTTTGCAACCAACAGTAACATTGGGCAAAGGCACTGGGAATACTCTTGCAGTTCACCAATCTCCATCATGTACAAAATTGTGTTGGGAACAATACATTATGGGCCATGTTTGTCAGAAGAGTATTTGTATCAATTTCTAATAGTAACTTTCAGCAAAATTTAATCTGCATTTTATTGAGTTTTGTGTTTTTGATGTATATTATTTACTCCATGGAAACTACCATGATAATTCCTTTTTGCTCTACACATCTGTTGCATAAAATAATGCATTTAAATCATCCTATCTGAAGAGAAAGTGCAATTCTGGAATTCTCTGGAATATTCTAAAATATTGAACGAATTCTACCATTTGTAAAAGATAAACTAAAGTTATAATGTAAATGAATAATTGAGGGCAAAAGCAAGAGTAAAATGAATATGTAGCTAGGATGCAACTGAATAACAAAGTGAGTGGACATTTACTTGTAGGTCATACCATAATTATCTTGATATAGTATAACAATAAAAATTTTGTTTCAAGAGAGCAATTTACTGCTGTTTTCAGTAGTATCAGTAAAACTATATTATAAACATGAACATTTTTAACATATATCCCCCTGTTTAGTGGAGGACACCCAAAAGTGGAAACACAGGAAGAAGAAATGGAATATATCTACACAGGTTATAACAACAATACTCGTTTGTTCAGTTTCTATAAATACAAAGGTGAAGACCAGATGGTTGTACAGCACCATCTAGAACCTGCAGGTCTATGGATGGAGAAAGCCCATATTGCAGGTCACCAGACACCCTACCAGTACAAGATTGGGCCCTTGGCTGTCTGGCAGTACTAACAATCAAACTCAACTATAATGATCGGAAGGTTTTAATCTAATGGAGATGAGATCATAGTTTAGTGCAATTTTTTTCAGTGCCTTCATTTAAATATATAAATGGGTGGCCCAAATAGTCACCCTGACTAAATGCTGCTAAATAAATTGGTGCTCCTTCTTATCCTTCTATGAAAAGAAAACTGAAATCTAATGTTAAGATCTTTAATATGATCAGGTTTCTGTGGCATAGCTTCACCTTAAATGTTAGATTTACAGCCTGAAAATATAGAGTTTTAATATAGTTTAGCTGGCGAAGTTGTTTTGTACACATTGCATTTTTAGAGGAATATCTTAATATATTGCCTATGTGAAGCTCCTGGTGTTACAAAAAAGGCAGTTTATATTCAACATACTTCAAGTTTAGAATAGCAGAGCATTTTGTAATTTATAACAAAAGCATGTTCCCTCTAGTAGTTTCTGATATCAGCTGCAACTTATAAATTTGCCTTGAGACATGTTTGCGATAAAAATTACAGGTTTTCTGATTCAGCATGTTCCATCATAGCACACTAAGATAGCACCAAAGATGACAAAAATAAAAGGACTGAAGCAAAATGAAGTGAACACGAATGGCTTATTACAGAATGAAAAGGCCATTTCAGGAGCCCAACATAGAAAGGGAGTAACTATTATAAGCGGTCACTTTGTATTTTTCATACTAAGAAGAGTTTAGAATAAGATTAGCAGAAATGCTGTAGCCTATATTATGAGCCTCTAAAGGAAATATAGTAGGTTATTCAACAAATGGTAATCTTCAAAAACTTGTATCTGAAGGTCAAAATCTGAGCATATAATATTTAGACATACCCAATCATTGTTTTAAAATGTAAAACAATCATAGAATCATTAATAGGCATCTAATATATACATTAATTTACCATGTCAAATACTGACATTTCTTTTTTAACAATAGACATTTTCTCAGGTGATAGAAGGAATGGGAAAATCAGCCAGGCACGGTGGCTCACGCCTGTAATTCTAGCACTTTGGAAGGCCAAGGTGGGTGGATCACTTGAGGTCAGGAGTTTGAGACCAGCCTGGCCAACATGGCAAAACCCTGTCTCTACTAAAAAGACAAAAAAAAAAATTAGCTGGATGTGGTGGCATACACCTGTAATCCCAGCTACTCGGGAGGCTGAGGTAGGAGAATTGCTTGAACCTGAGAGATGGAGGTTGCAGTGAGCTGAGATTGCACCATTGCACTCTAGCCTGGGCAACAAGAGCAAAACTCATTTAAAAAAAAAAAAAAAAAAAGAAGGAATGGAAAAATCTAGAGTACTCCAGAGAAGTGTTATCTGTGAACATAGTATTAGTATGTATAACTCATACTATACTCTGTTTCTCTACCTAACCACATATACTCACATAAAACTCAGTGAATGCTCACTCTGAGAACCCATTAGACCTGAGGTCTCTTCTCTCAAACCCACACTCTCACTCATGCACACAGTAAAAAAATGAGTGTCTATAGCTCTAAGTGGTGGATGATGAAAGAAAGCAAATGCTTTGCTGCTCTAATCAGCCTTATCTTCTTGACACCTGACTGAGATTATTTTTTTATTCCTGCTACTGTTCTCTGTTCAGACTAGCATCAACCTGTGGGTACTGAACAATACTGAGAGCTTACAAGTAAGTTATATTTAGTTATTTGTATGAACAGTACATACACTGAGGTACTGTGTGATTTAGAGAAATTCTGTGAAAATAAATTTTTAAAATTTGAGTGGCTTTAGGTTTCTGTAAAATTCTTTCAATGAGAATAATAAACACTGAAACTCTTTTCAAGCATTTAAAATTAATTTGGGGCCAGGCGCAGTGGCTCATGCCTGTAATCCCAGCACTTTGGGAGGCTGAGGTGGGCAGATCACTTGAGGTCAGGAGATTGAGATCAGCCTGGCCAACATGGTGAAACCCCGTCTCTACTAAAAATACAAAACTTAGCTGGGCGTGGTGGTACACACCTGTAATCCCAGCTACTCACAAGGCTGAGGCAGGGGAATCACTTGAACCCAGAAGGCGGAAGTTGCAGTGAGCTGAGACTGTGCCACTGCACTCCAGTTTCGGCAACAGAGTGAGACTCCCTCTCAAAGAAAAATAAAAAATAAAAATAATACAATTAAATTTTTTAAATATTTGATAGTCTATTAGATATATCTGATAGCAATAGCTTTAACATTGAGTAGGTTAGATTTTAAAGTCAAGCATATCTGTCAAATCAGTATTTGATCAGGTTTCTAGTGTTTTTATATAAAAATTGTGATGTTGATGATTCCTCCTTCCACAATGCCTTATTTAATAATTTCTACTGGTATTTTTTGTGGAATTTTTCTCCCCTGGCAGAGTCAGGTGATTCTTCACAAATATTGTTGAAGAAGAATTCATGCACTGAAATAGAATAAATAATGCATGATTTCCCTTCCAAGTATGAGATTGTATGACTCTATGATACTAAATGGTCATAAATTTCTTCATAGCAAACTCTTTGGGACATTTATACAATTTTATATTAATGAAATAATGTTATATTAAATATGTTGCTAAAAACACATCTCTAAAACTGTCAACTATTTAAGAAATCTAATGCGTAACCCCTCTGTGGCAAACTTTCACTCATTTTTTTTTCCTATTTTCCTTTAACAAGAGAGCAGATGTTACTATCCACATAAAACTTAAATAACTCTCATAAACCTCTCTGTCCCATCTCCATCTTCTTTGTCTTCTAAGATTAAAAACTGCATTTAGCCTGATTGTGTAGAATGCTCACCAACAACTGACAAGAGTGGCCTGCCAGCTGGCTTTGGGGAATTTTAAGTCTAATCCCATTTTCTATGGGGTGGAACAAGTCAACTTAAGTTATCACATCAGAGGAGATTTTTCTTCAGGGGGAGAAAAATGGAACATGGCTGACAGGATAGGCACCAGATGCTTCAGGCAAAAGGGCTAACAGTGGAAAAGACACAAATAGGAGTACATGACAAGCATCCTCCAACTCAGTTTAGGTTCCCCCTGATTCTCTTCTCAGTTTTCTCCTTTGGATGCTGATTTCAGCAACTGTCAAAGGACAGATATTGTTACAGCCCTGAGAGCTCATTAGCAACCATGTAAAGAGCTTGCCTGTCCATTGGTTGTAGCAGCTGAGAGCTGTCCTATGAAGTGCAGTGACAAGTTTTCCAGCATAAAAAGTGATCCAAAATGTAGCATTTAAAGGAACAACTAATATGCCATGAGGGTGAGAATTAATGTTGTTCAGACTCAAGAAGCAAGTCAAAGTGTTAGAAAATGAATTGGGGTGCTTGGGTAAGGCAGGCCACCCCCAAGAGGTACTGCCAACTGACCAGCACTGAGCAAACACTTAGTTTCTAAAAGCATGAATTGTGAAAACATAAATATTTGTGTTTCAATCTTTGGGAAAATTATTTAAACTTCTCCATAATGCAATTTCTTTCTCTATTGAGCAGGGGAACTAATACTTTTATATTAAGGTATCTAGAGGTTTGAATTAGATATTGTTTATAAGACACTTTTCTTAGTAGTTAGCTCTCTATGAGCACTCAATTACCAGTAGTTACAATTATTGATGTTATTATGATGATTACTATTACTTTGTTCTCTATTATGGTTTCTGGAATTGCCGTATCCTTGTTTCCTATCAATTAGATTCATTCTCAGCTAATCCCCTTCCTTACCCGTGGATCTTTAACTTCCCCACCTCATCTACTCTGTCATCAAGTTCTGTACATTTTACCTCCTAAATTTTGTAAATCTGTCACCATCTTTGCCTTTCCATGTCTAATAGCCTTGTCATTTCTACCTGGACTATTATTTTTAAGCCTTTTCCCTATCTCTGTTCTCACTCACCACTAATCCATTCTTTAGCACAGCTAAACTGTTCTTTCTGATATGCAATCTGATCATACTTCTGCCTTGTTGCAAGTATTGCCTATGTACTTCACTGCCTTTAGAAAACAGTTTAAACTCCTTAGACTTCAAGTTCCTTCAAAAATTTGGCTTAAGCCTTTTCTATTTCCATTCTCAGAATCAACCTTTTGCCTTACTCATATTCACAGTATAAGCCAAACACCGTTTCTTCATTCCTGGCTGTATCACAGGTCCATGTCTTGGTAGATGTCTTCTTGGCATAAGATGCTTCTTTGTCTACGTGGAGAATTACTTCCTTTCAACATGAAACTTCACTGTCTCTTCAGTGCTCTTCTAACACTTGGAATATGTTCACATTTCAGCATTGTGTTTAGGAATTGTTTTTGTTTATTTACCTCATTGGAATATAGATTGCTGGTTCCCATGATTTTTAAAAAACTTCATCTTTGAAATCCAGATCTAGCCCAGGGTCTGGAAAACAGTCAGCAGTCAATGAGGCTTACTTGTTTTATGGTGGTCTTCTTCACTAGATATTTCATTTTGGGAAGTAAGCATTCCCCTGAAACTAGCATGGCATAATAATAGCATTTTAACTATATATTATTAGCCATTCTACAGCTGACTAATCATGACCAGAGTATTTGTAGTTAAAAAATCAAAAACAAGGCCAGGCATAATGGCTATGCCTGTAATCCCAGCCCTTTGGGAGGCCAAGGCAGGCAGATCACGAGGTCAGGAGATGGAGAGTATCCTGGCTAACATGGTGAAATCCTGTCTGTACTAAAATACAAAAACTTAGCTGGGCATGGTAGTGGGTGCCTGTAGTCCCAATTACTTGGGAGGCTGAGGCAGGAGAATCGCTTGAACCCGGCCGGAGGCAGAGGTTGCAGTGAGCTGAGATCACACCACTGCACTCCAGCCTGGGCGACAGACCAAGACTCTGTCAAAAAAAAAAAAAAAAAAAATCAAAAACAAAATAAAAAATCTAAAACTTTTTCATTTTATTTTATTATTATTATACTTTAAGTTTTAGGGTACATGTGCACAATGTGCAGGTTTGTTACATATGTATACATGTGCCATGTTGGTGTGCTGCACCCATTAACTCGTCATTTAGCATTAGGTATATCTGCTAATGCTATCCCTTCCCCCTCCCCCCACCCCACAACAGTCTCCGGTGTGTGATGTCCCCCCTTCTGTGTCCATGTGTTCTCATTGTTCATTTTTAAAGAAATATTTGGCAATTTCCTCTGTTACACAATCAGCTGGGCAAGCTTTATTGAACCTCCAGTGAATTGCCTGTCATAATACTTTGCCACATATGTAAAATAAATAAATTCAGAGGCAAGGCAAATAAAAAGAAAACCCAAACAATTAGGACCAAAAAACGTATTTTGAAAAGCTGAGGATGTAGTCTGTGCTTCTGGTAGACACAGGACCTGGTACAAAGTAGAACATTTGTTCTTGAAAAAGTTACTTATCTGAGCAGTGCAGACAGAGAAGATAAGGAGTACATGAACTGAGTGATTTTTTCACTGAAATATTGGAAGCAAACTGAAATGGTGAAGAAAATTGCTTAATTGAAATGCTTATAAATATATAAAAGAATTCATGATTTTAGTAGCTAAAGAATCTCGAGATAAGCAGCAGAACAAGTCGAGGACAGTCACCTTTGGCAATGCTGAGGATTACTACAGAAAATTAAATTTTAGGATTTTTTTCTTGGTTGAATATTTAGATAAAGAGGAGGAAGGAGAGTATGTATGCTCTATGTATGGACAAATGGAATAAGCCTTCCACCTTCCTATTTACGGCATAGCCAATGGCCACTTGTTCTTTGAGAAGTCACATTCCTATCTTAGTAGCTCCTTTTCCCTAGTGAAGTTTTCTTAACTACCTCAGATACAAGCTTGTAAAGTCTGATGAAATATAAAGATATCAAGAGTATACGGTGGGATAAAAATGACTCCTGATGTTTTCAAGGTGGCTTGGTCCATAATTAAGAGCTCTGTAAAAGCTATTTTTAGTGCCTGAAGGAGTGTCCTTATTTAATGAAAGTAGGCTCAGGAAAGAGTTTTTAGCTTAATAGCACTAAGTTTCTTATTTTAAAAAGGATTAATGTCAAAGTCATGTTAATGGAAGACATAGAGTTCTCTCATAGAAGATTAGATTGTATAGCCTAAAAGTATTCCTCACGGTGTGGGGTAATTCAGGAGGAACCCAGAGACAGCAATCTCTAACGAAGGAAAATGTACCAGCACCAAAGTGCTGTGTCTTCCTTCCTATTACGGTGGCAGAGTCTCTTCCTCCTCAACACAGCAGAAGCCTTTGGAAGAGCAACCTGAGGTCTGAGGCCAGCACAGTAGAATGATACCAGGCAAGGCACAGGGTTAGGACTCCATTTTGGGAAATTGAGAGAATTTCTCAGATGAAGCCTTCTAGATGGACAGGGTGCCATAAGAGGAACAAAGAGGGTTAGAGATTTACGGAGGGTCAGAAGATGGGCACCTCCATGTGGAATGCTTGAATAAGGTCTAAATGATGCAGCCTTTTCTAGTCCCTCCATTCTGTCCCTTTCTCCACTCCTGTCCTGAGTCTTTCATCTTCCCCCTAACCCTCCTCATGTGGCACAACAGAATACATTAGATAAAAGACAGCCTCAGGTCCTTCTGCTTTGAACTCCTTTAGAATGTCTATTTCATTTTAATTTTTTTAGAACTGTTTAAATAGCCACCAGCATATAAAATGTGTTTGGTCTAGAAAAAGCGTGCAGCAAGATTCATGAGAAGGGCACCTCTACCTGGCAGAACACGGTCCTCCTGTGGTAGATTAGATTACAAAGTGTAGGGATTACAGCCCAGCAGATGACACTGAAGTCTACCCTTACAGACTTGGGAATATTTTCTGCATTCTCTCCCGACGAAAGTATTCTGGGTCAGCCCTACCCACCGTGTGGTACAGTCAAGATGGCCACAGGTAAAATTGTAAGTTTATGTAAAGTAGATGCCCTTGGGAAGGCTAGATGTCATGGACTACTTAGGGGAACATCCCCTTGCATTAAAAAGATCTGCACTTTCCTTACAAACTTCGGAGTTAGTTCAGATATGTGGACATGGCAGGCCATTTTAGAGAATCTAAGGGAAGATGGAAATGCTGCACGTCTTACTGCTGTTGGCTATAACCAATAAAAATGATTGTTAAACTCTCTCCGAAATGATGGTGTTATACAGATGCAAGAGAACAGTCATCTGAAAATCTGACTGGCTTGTGTGACTTCTTGACCCACATTACAAGCTAGAAACTAATTGTGTCACATCATGAACCCGGAAATGGGGCAGACACTGTATTTTTCTACCACAAACCTCAAAACTCTGACATTGTTGACAGAAGTATCATTTATGATCCTTTTCTCTATTTTAAATGGCTATTAGTTAAATAAATATTTGGTACATATTAATATTTAATAATACATTATAAAATAAATATACATATATATCATGAAAGGCTATTTTAGATATATTATATTTAATATATGTGTATACCTAATAAAATATATAATATATAAATTATTAAGCAAATATTCATTATAAAAGGTTCTAGTATTCTGTACATTCAATTACCCTGCAGTTTTCCTGTGCATGGTACAAAGCATGTGCAGCTTCTTTTTTATATATCATGAAAAAGCTGCAATACTTATTTATCTCAAGACACTAGGAAGAAATATGAAATTATCCTAAATTTTAGGGTCAGCATTTTACTATGTTACCACTGATGATAGGATGATTGTAAAATTTATGTTAAAATGATATCTTCGAATCATGCAATAGATTTCAGTAGTGAAATAGGGGATTTTCATATTCCTATATTTAGGACTTCACTAATTCCCATTAATTTCCCTGGAAGGACCACATTTTTAAATGGTGTTAATGAAAACATACTAAAATAATCATAATACCAGAGAGTTGAAAGAGTTACCAGAGGCATTACATAATATGATTAGTTACCTTAAGGCACATAAGCCAGTCCTTAAAACTGACTTCATGTTTTTTTTAATAAGGTACTTCAGTGACTTGGAAAACTTAACACAAGGGAGTCCTCACTTGTGCATAGCCCCAAAATCTCCTGTTTCACAGAAAACACTATTTTGTTCTCAATGAAAATGGACAATACCTGCATACCACCTCTGGTACAATATTTCTCTATGTAATAAAACACTTCTTTTTCATTTTCCTCCTTTAGCCTTCTCTTTGTCGAATTAAATACTAAATTTTTTAGTTGTTATCCATAAGATATATTACTTCCGTTTTTAGACTGTTACTAACTAAACCATTTTTTTCTCTTGTATTTTAGTTTTTGCATAATTTGTGAACCTTCTAAGTAGGTCATAGTAGTCTTTACAAGGCTTGAACAACTTACATGCTGCTAGGTGACTCCGGTCATTTTAAAAATAAACACTAATGCCACATTTCAAATTTATAATTGACAGATGGTTTATACGGAAATTATCATAGGTATACACAAATATATGCATACAGTTTGTTTTTTCCATCTCTGAGTGATTATCACATATTTGTCCCTATTAAACTTCATTGTACTTCTAATCACCTTGTTTTATTTGTAAAGGTCCTTATACATTCTTACAGTGTAGTTCTAGTCAATAATCACCCCTACTCAATATAAAGTAATCTGCATATTTAATAAGCTTACTCTCTATTCCACACTTCAAATCAACATTGAAAATGTTAATTAGAATCAAGACCAATGCTGACTTATGGAAAAAAATTATTCAATATACCCTCCAAGGCTAACATTGAACTATTATTGATCACTACCTTGCATATGGCCTACTAACAAGCTCTGAAACAATAATACATAATAATACTACATTGAAACAATGATCCAAATGAAATACAGTGTGAATTCAAAAGAGGAATCAATAATAATTTGTGATTTTTTCCTCTATAAGATCTTTTGAGGAGCTCAGAAACATTAATCATACTATCAAAAATTTCATAGTGGGAAATAAAAGACTAGGAGAAATAAGTTACCATGAATAGGTGTAGCCTAGTTTAATAGCCTATTTAAAGACCCAGTGAAACATTATTGTCAAAGTAAGGTAGAAGGTCATAGTTTCAGTGAAGTATCTAATGAATATGACAAAAACCAAAAATCCTGGCTCTTCATAACACGGGAACAGGAGACCAAGTTTCTACTGATAACTCAACATCTTCCAAATGCAAAAGATACATTCCTCTTCTCAGTCCAGTAGGTCTGTGGATTTCTCAAAATAAACATTTTTTTTATTTATCTCACACCTTGTTTATTAAGATATCTCATTGCTATAGTTGATATAAAAGTTTATGCCTGAAGGGACATGGAAAATAACATCATTCAAACTGTGGAACAAATATTTGTGCAGTGAGCGAAGAATTGGATCACTTTTTTAAAAGACGAAAAACTGAAGTGCAAAGTGGTTTGAGTTCATGTCCTTTGTAGGGACATGGATGAAGCTGGAAACCATCATTCTCAGAAAACTATCGCAAGGACAAAAAACCAAACATCGCATGTTCTCACTCATAGGTGGGAATTGAACAATGAGAACACATGGACACAGGAAGGGGAACATCACACACCAGGGACTGTTGTGGGGTGGGGGGAGGGGAGAGGGATAGCATTAGGTGATATACCTAATGCTAAATGACGAGTTAATGGGTGCAGCACACCAATATGGCATATGTATACATATGTAACAAACCTGCACGTTGTGCACATGTACCCTAAAACTTAAAGTATAATAATAAAAGAAAGAATTTGCCTTATTTTTTAGTAGGAGAAAAGAGACTTGAACTTAAGTCTTCAGTCTCCTTTAATAGTATTCTTCTGCCAAACAGCCCTGGCTGCCAACTCCAGTCTTGCTGATTTTCATCACTACTCTTCCCACATTAATTTCACAAAAGGATGCTCCATACTCAAACTATGTCCTCCACAATGACTGATTCAGAATGATTCAGAGAAATTATCCTCTATTCTCAAGTAGATGATATTTCCTTTTTGAGAAATTTCAGCAAAAGTTGATATTAAATGCATATCTTGATGCCTGAGAGCCAGGTCTTATTAACTGCTATTTTGAGATTATAAATGCCCAAACTGTTTTGCAAATGTGCTCCACACTCCCAAGTCAACAGCAAATCTTGAGAACTCTGTAGCATCCCTCTCAGAAAATTACAATCGTCATCTGAATAAAAGCAGCCCACCAGCCAGCTTTAGACCTTATTCCTCGCCTTCCTCACCACTTGCTATTAGCTAGGGTATCTGGCTCTTATCTAGCATCATCCCTCCTTAGCATCTGGGCTTGAGAAATGGGGGCTGTAGCAGGGGTGTGTGTGTGTGTGTGTGTGTGTGTGGAGGAGAAAGCCATTAAAATAAATTAAATATCTTTAGATGACAGGAACTATGGAGGAATTAAGAGCATCAGAGAATTAATGGGGTCAAACAGATACTTAGTAGTAGAGTGTGGAGGTCAGCATACCAACATCACTGGCATGATGGAGCGGCTAGGGAAAGAAAAATGGGACTGGAAATAGAGAACTAGAAAAAGAAAATAAGAAGATATGACAAAAAAGGATTTTTTTTTTTTTCAGATTTGCCTTTCAACTTATCTGTTATCCAGGTTTTCATGTATCAGTTTTATCTCACACCTTGTTTATTAAGATATCTCATTGCTATAGTTGATATAAAAGTTTATGCCTGAAGGGACATGGAAAATAACATCATTCAAACTGTGGAACAAATATTTGTGCAGTGAGCGAAGAATTGGATCACTTTTTTAAAAGACGAGAAACTGAAGTGCAAAGTGGTTTTAGAATTTGCCTTACTTTTTTAGTAGGAGAAAAGAGACTTGAACATAAGTCTTCAGTCTCCTTTAATAGTATTCTTCTGCCAAACAGCCCTGGCTGCCAACTCCAGTCTTGCTGATTTTCATCACTACTCTTCCCACATTAATTTCGCAAAAGGATGCTCCATACTCAAACTATGTCCTCCACAATGACTAAGCATACTCCAAGTATAGGTTCTTTTTTTAACCATATTTGTAAGTTTGTGGTAGATTGAATTTATTTATTCAGCAGACTTCAGTAAGGGAAGAAAGTAACAGGAAATGGAGAAGAGACAGGAATTTATATTCTTGAGCACAGCATTTAATAGGTTTCTAGGCTTAAAGGAGCAAGATTGGGAAGAGAGAGAAAAAGAGAAGGATTTGATTTGTCTAGAATGATTCATCTTGTTCAGAAGAAGATTATTTTAGAAGCTGTGGAATATTATAAAATTGGCAAAGTTTTTGTCCCGGTGAGCTCAGTGTAAACAGAGTCCATGGAGATGCTAATATAGCCCTGTTCCCGGGAGCCACGGACAAACTGGGAGACAACTTTTAATTAAATGCTCATTGAAGGGTGGCTTTGAAAGACCAATATACTTCTAGGAAGTTTTAATCTTTTTTCCAAAAGGAGACAAAATTCTGTCTATGACATTGAGATGGCTGTACATTTGGGAAACATCCATCACTGTAGTACTTAAGTGCTAGGACAAGTAAGCCATTTCAACACTAACAATAGAGAGTAAGGAGATGAATGTCTTCCTCTGCTGCAGTGCTTGTGTGTTCTGGAGCTAAGCCTATACAATTCTGTACTAAAATGAAACAGAAAGGCAGTATGAGCCAGGCCTTGCTCACTTCATCCACCTTCATTTTGGCTCCTCTTAATAAAGTGTGCAATTCCCTACTGAGAGCTATAAAGAAGGCTCCTACTGGAAGACTGAAGAGTGAGTGGGTGACACAAAGGATACTTAGAAAGCATACCATTTTGGGTTTCCTCTCTTATTCTGGAATAATAGGGAAAAGAAATGGCTTTCATATTTCTATCTAATTTTTTAAATGGGGTACACATACAAGTCATGGAGTTTCATACTCTCAGGTCAGATTCTAAAAAATGTCTTTCTAGTTCACTCAGTGAGTGAATATTTACATGTAACCCACTAAGTACTCACACAATACACTACATAAGGCACTGAACTGGTACAAAGATGATAAAACAACCCTCAAGAATATGCATTTTAATAGGGAAGTAAAACAAGTAGAATAGTATTCCAATACAGGGTGTAAGTTAGGTAGACGTGAAGTGGTTCAAAAAAGGGAGACACTAAATACAGTTATGAATATGTGGCAAGGCTATATAGAATAAGTGGTATTTGAGCTGTGTATTATGAGAGGGCTAAATAAAGATGAGTTAGGAGAGAAAACTTGCCTGGCAAATATGTATCCTGACCCAGGGGTCTTCCCAGTCTTTATTAGTAGCAACCTGATCTCAGTGCTAGTTAGTCACTAGCTAAGGTGAGATAACAGAGTGAATCATTCTTCCAAGACCTTATTTATGCCTAAATTCAGATAAGGCTTGCAGATGCATCCGATTTTTGTTTGTTTATTTTGCTTTTATCTTTGGGGAAATGAGAGGATTAAGCAGCAGGGCAAAGAGACAACCCTCAGCAAGATAGACTGTAAGGTAGGATGGTGACATCTGTGTCAGAAACAGTAGCTCTATAAGCAAGAAACATTGAGATTTAGGTGAATCAGGTCAAAGGAAAAATTAATGTATAGAATTGTGGACAAAATGACAAAAATACCATCAAAATGGGGGCAGAGAGAAAGACAGTCCAAGGAATCTATATGAGTGCCTAGAGAAAATGTAGAAGAATGGAAGCAAATGTTAGGTAGGTGCTGTCCATGGACTGTGCTATATTATTCATGCCTTTTTTTCACTTAATCTTTAAACACTTTACACTAAACCTATGAAGTTAAATCTATCCATTTTTTACTCTTAGGGAAAATATGGTTTATAATAATTATGGAATCCTGACAAGGTCATTGAGCTATTAAGTGGCAAAGAATTCGAATGCAGATTTGTTTGAATCCAGTCTCCCATTACTGACTTTTGGATTCCACATAACTTAGAAATACCTGGAAGTAGCTTAGCTAAACATATTGTTGCCATTAATTCTTTTCTGCAAAGCTCTTTTCATTTCCTAAGAAATTTATAGTAACCCTTATGGATGCCATTTATTCATTTATTTATTTCATACAATAAAGGTTCAGTGTATTTGTAATTAGCAAACAATATGTTCCCCTGGTAAAAAGTTATAGTGCTAGATTGCCTGGGTTTACTACCCTAGGTTTTAGTTTCATCATCTATAAAATAGAGATGATAATAACATATCTCTCATGGGGCTATTACGAAGACTAAATGATAAAATCCATGCATAGTATCTGGAAAACTAGCTGTCACATAGCAAGCACTCAAGAAATGTTAGCTGCTATTATTCATACTATTGTCAGGTACTCTGAGAGGCACTCTAGCAGTGCCTCTCAAGATGGATATAACATAGTCTTTGCTTTTGAAGAACTTAAAATCGCAAAGAGAAGGCACATGTGTAGTAATGGCTAATTATGCCTGGGAAAATGGAAGACACCAGAAGAGAAGGGGGTTTTGAGTGATTTCAGGGAGAGAGAAGAGCATGTAAAGCTCCAGAGAGGCATGCAATGTCCCATAAGAGTCTAGCTTGACTGTAGCATGAATAAGTAAGTGAGAAGGAGTTCATTGGTGCCCCTGGACAGAAATGTGGGTGGAACAGAAGGGCTCAATATGCTTTGCTAATGGAGTTGTATTCATCTTGATTGGATGAAGTAATAATAAAGTTTTTCAAGCCAGTTTTGAGGATGGGAGAAGGTAACAGTCTGGACTCCACACTCCAGTGGATAAACTCTACTGGGAAGAGAATGGAGAGAGGAGCAATAGTTAAGGTAAGGGAAAAGAAACTAAGATGTGAAGCAGCAGGCAGGGACAGTCATGATATTTTATTGACTCAAATCAGTGAAGGGAAGAAAATCAAGTAGAAAATCAAGACTTGGAGAAAATGATGGAGAAGAAATAGAAATGGGGAATATAGCCTCTACCTTGTTTTAAAAATAGTTGTTGAAATGAATGATGTAATCCACTAAACAGGCTAATAAAGAAAAATTACCCGAGCATACCAATCAATAAAAAATGAAATCATTTGCCAAAATCCAACACCTATTCGTGACGAAAAACACATGGAAAACTAGGAATAGAAGATAACTTCCTCAATTTGAGAAAGAATATCTGCAATAAAAAACTTCACAGATCCTCATCACTGGCCATCAGAGAAATGCAAATCAAAACCACAGTGAGATACCATCTCACACCAGTTAGAATGGCCATAATTAAAAAATCAGGAAACAACAGGTGCTGGAGAGGATGTGGAGAAATAGGAACACTTTTACACTGTTGGTGGGACTGTAAACTAGTTCAACCATTGTGGAAGTCAGTGTGGCGATTCCTCAGGGATCTCGAACTAGAAATACCATTTGACCCAGCCATCCCATTACTGGGTATATACCCAAAGGACTATAAATCATGCTGCTATAAAGACACATGCACACGTATGTTTATTGCGGCACTATTCACAATAGCAAAGAGTTGGAACCAACCCAAATGTCCAACAACGATAGACTGGATTAAGAAAATGTGGCACATATACACCATGGAATACTATGCAGCCATAAAAAATGATGAGTTCGTGTCCTTTGTAGGGACATGGATGAAACTGGAAAACATCATTCTCAGTAAACTATCGCAAGGACAAAAAACCAAACACCGCATGTTCTCACTCATAGGTGGGAATTGAACAATGAGAACTCATGGACACAGGAAGGGGAACATCACGCTCCGGGGACTGTTGTGGGGTGGGGGGAGGGGGGAGGGACAGCATTAGGAGATACACCTAATGCTAAATGACGAGTTAATGGGTGCAGGAAATCAACATGGCACATGGATACATATGTAACAAACCTGCACATTGTGCACATGTACCCTAAAACCCTAAAGTATAAAAAAAAAAAAAAAAAAAAAACTTCACAGATAATGTCATACCTAACGGTCAAAGACTGCTTTTCCAGCAAGATCAGGAACAAAACAGAGATATTCACTCTCACTACTCTTAATTTGACATAGTATTGTAAATTCTATCTAGCAAAGAAAAGGCAAAATAGAAAATAAAAGGTATCTGGATGAGAAAGAAAAATGATACAACCACCAGACTTTGTAAATGGCATAAACTGTACCTAGAAAATCCAAAGAATCTACCAAATACTCCTAAAACTAATAAATGAGCTTAGTAAGTTTACAAATTATACCTAGGAAATCCTAAAGGATCTACCAAGAACTCCTAGAACTAAGATATCAGCTTAGCAAGATTACAAGATAAAATCAGCAGACAAAAAACAATTGTATTTCTATATCCTAGTAATGAATATGTGAAAATTAAAATTAAAAATTCAATTACTATGATTTTAATACTTGTGTTCCCTCCAGAGTTCATATTGAAACTTAATCCCCAGTTCAACAATATTAAGAGGGGGATCTTTAGGAGACAATCAGGCCATAAAGGCTCTGCTCTCATGACTGGGATTAGTTCTTTATAAAAAAGCTTGATGGAATGAGTTTGGCCCCTTTTGACCTTCCATCTTTTCTGTCACGTGAGGACAGAACAGTCAAGGTACCATCTTGGAAGCAGAAACCTGGCCCTCACCAGACTCTCAAGCTGCTGGCACCTTGATATTGGACTTCCCAGCATCCAGAACTGTGAGGAAGTAAATTTCTATTCTTTATAAATTACTCAGACCTAGGTATTTTGTTGTAGCAGCACAAATGGATCGAGATACCAAGAACATTTGTAATCACTGGGAAAAAGAAATACTTAGGTATAAATCTAAGAAAACATGTAAAGGACTTGTATAATGAAAATTATAAAGTGCTGATAAAATAAATCGAAGATCTAAATAAGTGGAGAGACATATGTTTATAGATCGGAAGACTCAGCATATTAAAAATGTGAATTCTCTCTCCAATTTATGTAATGCAATTACTGTCAATATTTCAGCAATATTTTTGTAGATATAGACAATATTATTCTATAACTTATAATAAAAAGACAAAGGAACTAAAACAGCTAAAATGATTCTGAAAAAATAGTATGTGGGAAGAATCACTCTACTCAATTTCAAACTACAGTAATCAAAACTGCGTTACCGGCAGAGGGACAGACAACATAGATTAATGAAACAGAATAGGAACACAGAAACAGACTCACATAGTATGGCCAACAGATTTTTTTTTTTTTTTTTTGTGCAAAGGTGCAAAACATTTAATGAATAAAGGATAGTCTTTTCAACAATGCTGCTTGAGCATTTGAATATCCATAGTGAAAAATTGAACCTAAACGTTGTACTTTATACAAAATTAACTCAAAATGCATTAAATATGTAAATGTGTAATGTAAAACTATAAAACTTTTAGAAGAAATAGGAGAAAATCTTCTTGACCTTGGACTTATTGAAGAGTGCTAGACATGAAACCAAAAGCACAATCCATAAAATGAAAAAATTGATACATTGCACTTCATCAACTTCTAAAGCTTTTGTTCTACGATGAACCCTATAAAGAGGATGAAAATACAAGCTACAGACTAGGAGAAAATATTTGCAAACCACCTATATGACAAAGCCTTTGTGTCTGGACTATATGAAGAACTCTTAATAGTAAACAACCCAATTAGAAAATAGGCAAAAAGCATGAAAACACCTTTCATGGAAGAGGATAAGGATTACAAATGAGCCCATGAATAGATGTTCAATACCACTACACAATAATAAAATACAAATTAAAACCACAATGAGACATCACCACATACCTGTCAGCAAGGCTAAAAAAAAATAGTGATACCACCAAATGCTGGCACAGATGCAGACGCCCTTGATCTCTCATACAATGCAGGTGGAAACACAAAATGGTACAGCCGCTCTGGAAATTAGTAGGGCAGTTTCTTAAAAACCAAACATATACTTACCACATGACTGAGCAATTGTATTCCTGGGCATTTATGCCAGAGAAACAAAAAAATAATCCACAGAAAACTGCCACATAAGTGTTCTTAGAAGCTTTATATGTAATAGCCCAAAACTTGAAACAATAAAAATGTCATTCAGTAAGTAAATTGCTAAACCAACTGTGGTACATCCATACCACGGATTATTACTTAGCAATAAAAAGCAATGAACTATTAGATACAACAACTTGGATAGATCTCAAGGATATTATGCTGAGTCAATAAGAAAGCCATTTTTGAAAGGACACACACTCTGTGATTCAATCCTATATTACACTCTTGAAACGCAAAACTTACAGAAATGGGGAACACAGTAAGTTACCAGAGGTTGGGGTTGGTAAGGAAGGGTGAATGTGACTATAAAGGGATAGAATGAGAGAGATCTTTGCCGTGATGGAATAGTTCTGTATCTTAATTGCAGTGGTGATTACAGGAGTCTACATATGTAATAATACGTCATAAAGCAACTTGTGCACATTGTACCAATGTCAATTTCCTGGTTTTGATTTTGTAGTATAATCAGTATGCAAAAATTGAGGGAACTGAGAGAGGAATACATGACACTGCTCTGTACTATATCTTTGAAACTTCCTGTGCATATATAATAATTGTAAAATTAAAAGTTACAAGAAAGTTTGTCCAAATATTAACAGAACTTACTGCCCCACGACAGTTTATGGATTATTAATGCTTTGTCCTTCAATATCTTTTTGTACTTTCCTATTTTCTCAAAACAGCCTGTTTTTTTTTACAATCAGGAAAAAAATGCATTCAAATGGAATAAAAATAAGTCTAACTTCTTTGTTGATGGCTCAGAGCTAAAAGTGAGAGGCAGATGGGGCCCACGAATAGTAGACCTTGAGATGCAACTTTTCTGCAAAATTGCATGTGAAATGCCGCCTAAACAGAGTCATTTCCAGAATTTCCTCATTAATCACTGTCTTCTTTTTTACTTAGTTAGCTAAAACGTAGTAAGCCACATCCTCTCTTAAAATATCTTAAACAAAATTAACTGAGGCAATATTCTTACATCCACTACAAATGTAAATGTTAGCCTAGAAATATGAGGTTTCTGAAGCCAAATTTCTAAGTTACCCTTAATCCTCTAGTATTATCAAATTAAGTAGCCCTTGAAAAAAGTAGAGACATACTAGTATCAAGTAGAGACATACTAGTTAATTGCTGTAAATATACATGCATTAGACACCTTTAACGGCCTCCCATGCACGCCTACATTTTCTTTCTCCCACATGCCCTCCTCTCCAGAGATAAAGTTGTCTTTCTACAGTAATGTCACTCTCCATTACCTCCAGGAAAAATTCCAAATTCCTTAACAAGTCTTACCATGCCCTCGACTATTTAGTCCCACCTTCCTTTTCTTTACAGAGCATCTGTCACTTGCTATCCTTCCCTCTGTCCCCAGGCTTTAGTACCAGATTTGGTGATGTTTGAATTTCTAAGCATAATTAGATCATACTCACCTGTGAACACTTAGAAAAAAATTGCTCAATAATTATTTTCTTTTCAAAATGTAGACAAAGGTGATGGCAAAAATCCTGTTATTGATATGCTAGGGAAAAGGGGTTCTTCTTTAGTAATAGAATATTTACGGATCTCTTTCTGTATTAGTTTGGAAAGCAATGCTATCCCAGATTAGTTAGATTCGGTGGCAGAATTAACTCAATATTTTGTTTAGTCCAACCTTAAGCATTATGGAGAATGAAAGCACTGAATACAAAAACATGGTGGGATGTTGGGATCCCTTTGAGTAGGTCCAAGTTTACTTGCAGCTCCTGGGAATGAAAAACTCAAGTTTCATCATCAAAGACCAGTTTGATTCTAAAGTTATTAATAACTATAACTGCGTAACCCTGATTTTTCCATAGCTATTTTCACTTCTATGTGAACTAGGTAGGTTTTGGAAGTAATATCACAATAAAGGCAAACAGAACTAATGTTGATGATACTATTATCCAGTGCTTACTCTGAAGTACCTTCAAAGCTTCACATGCTCCATTTCACCATTGCCACTATTAGTCTAGTTATCAAGAGAAAAAAAAATCATTCCAATTTCTAGGTGTTTGAAAACAATTAACTATATGTTGTTACCTCTCAATGGGAATGAAAAAGCCCAAATTGTCATTAGAGTCTTGTGGAAATGGCATTTTTTCCCCTTTAAAAACTGAACTGTGTCATACTCCGTCACGTTATGTTATATTAAACATAGGACATAGTTATGATGTGCTGCCCATATCACTTAAGGGATATGAAATTAAATTTATGGGTTATCTTTTCCAGGGAAAATTCCCTTTCAAAACTTTTATTAATAACAAGTTCCAGTTAGATTAGATGCCCATAGATATCTAATTTTAAAAACAAGGTAAAATTTTATGAAATTATTCAGCTTCCCCAAAATAAATCTATTAGATTGCTCCTAGCAAAGTGGAAGAGTTTCCGTCAACCATCAATTCAAAGAAGCTGATTTCTCTCCCTCTCTCTCTCTCTCCCCCTCACTGACATTCCTCTAACCACCTCTGCCCATTGTAGTCTGCAGAAGCAACGCTGAATTTTGGAAATGAAGCTATGGTTGGCATGTGTTTGCCAATGGCACAGCAAAATTGGGCTGGAAAAAGTACATTGACATGCACTGCAGCTTCATTTGGTGATGAGCAAATCTTATAAATGATTAAGAAGCATGACATTGAATGCTACTTTGAAAAAAAGTTTGTCTTTTCTAAGAAAAATTAGAATTTTCCCAAGAAACTTTGGCATTAGTTACAAATGAAACTTTGAATGTTTCTAAGAAACACTGCAGGCAATTATGTTTACCAACACTGTTGAGGCATGAAATTAGAAGATATCTTTAAATTTCGGGAGGGCATCTGGCTTCTTTTAACTTACTTGGCTCCGATTCTCTCCTTCCAAAATTAGTCCAGTGATAATATTACAAGGAAGTAGAGATTTATTATACCCACTGATGACTTTTAATAATGCCAGCTGGCATTGGAAAGGAATGATTTTTTAAAAAATGAATGCTTAGTTACTTTGGGCGGTAGAACTACACTTGAGGGAAACATGATGTGAAATTACAATCTTTTTCCATCAGGTTTTACTTTCAGATAAACCTATGGATGAAAAATTTGAGACAGGCTTCTCCTCCCACTGCTATTGCATGTAAGTCTAGATAAAAACTGGTGCTGGCAAAGTTAGTAATAACTAAATAACTCAGATTTACAGACGCCACAAAGTCTGCAACCTCAGAGAAATACCATATCAAGCAAACAAATTCTAGGACCCACCACTAGATAAAAAAAAAGAATAAAAAAAAGAATTTGACAGGTAAGGCCATGGATTGGTGCCTGATTGACATGGATTGGACTCTCAACTCTGACACTTACTGAGTGTGTAATCTTAAGCAATATCTTCCAAACTCTGTTTCTTCATCCATAAAATGGCAATAAGAGGAGTACTTGTATTATTAAGGTTATTTTGTGGAATAAATGAGATGATATTTGTAATATGCTTAACTTCTGGTTCATTATAAATTCTCAGTCAATGTTAACCATGATTTTTTGTTTACTGTAATGACAGTTGTTGTTTACTGCATAGGATCAGTTATTTTATTTAAAGTTTTTATGATTTATTTATTTAAAAACACTTCAAAGTCAGATGTGAACTACATAAATTTGGAGCTTTAAGGATACCCAAAATGTGACACATTCAACATAATTGATAAGAAATATGTTAATGAAATAAAATATTCAATTTTATTGATTAAAAACTATTTTGCTATTTGCCATTTGCAACAACGTGGATGAACTTGGAGGATGTTACATTAGGTGAAATAAGCCAAACACAGAAAGACAAATATTATATGATATCACTTATATGTAGAATCTAGAAAAGTCAAACTCTTAGAAGCAGGAGTAGAATGGTGGTTGCCAGGGGCTAGAGTACAGGGAAAATGTGGAGATGTCGGTCAAAGGGTACAAACTTTCAGAAGATGAACAAGTTGTAGGAATCTAATGCATAGCATGGGTGGTGCATTTGATTGTGACAATTATTTCACAATGTACACGTATATTGAATCATCACATTGTATACCTTAAATATGTCCAATTTTTATTTGACAATTAAGCTATTTTTCTTAAAATGACTTCTATTGATTGGATTTGCCAAAGTCTTACCCTGAATGGTAGATACCAATTATAGACATAATTAACTCATGCTGGGATATATGCCTACATGCCTACAACACAAAAGTCACCTAACTTTTGATACTCTATTTCCTCAGACCAATTGAGGATTTGGAGGATTTTATCCTTTACATCCCTTAGCAATGGAAAATGCTATGACAAGTTTCTTCTTGTGTTGACTCTAAAACCTAAGATCCATTCAGAAGTTCAAGTTCAAGTGTGGTGTGGGAACTAACATGATGCAGTTAGAATGTAGGCTCAGGAACCAGATTTAAGGTTTGGTCTTTACTCAGTCACTTACTAGCTGCAGGCTTTGGGTGAGTTACTCATCCTCTAGACTTTAGTTTTGTCATTTATAAAATGAGTTATTGATAGTATGTATTTTTGAAGATGATAGTAAGTTTTAAATAAGCTAATGCATCACAAAATCTGGCATTTTGTAAGTGATCAATAAATGTTTATTATTATTTTCATAATTTTACTCATTTCATTGATCTTTTGGCTGGGCTGTTGTAATCATTTTCATATTGCTTAAAGTATGATGCTTATGGGGTCACCAGTATAAGCTTTCCATCAATGGTATAAGTTTCCCTCTGTATGATTTGTAATTTATGTCACACATAGATCTGTTTACACAGACAATAAATTGGGGGAATATGAAGGTTCTGTATCAAAGGAATAATTGGAAAACAACTTGAGCAGCATGATTTCATGAGAGAAACTAGAAACATTATGGATAAAATAATTGACTACTTATTAGCATTACTAGTTGAATATGAGAGTTTCAATTTGTATAATGAGCAAATAGAAAAGGATAGCATATTTATTTATAGATAATTCTTAACTTTTTTGGTATTATGCTATAATAGTTTTGTGGCTACTAATGAATTTAATTTACATTCTTTTTAAAAGAAAATAACTACCCAGATTTTCTTTTCCAAACAAGTTACATTCCTAAGGAATTCCCTGACATATTTAATTATTCCGAATTTGAATTGCCAGCTTTTTGGGAAATGAATGTTCAACTTTAGGAAAATTCAAACTTACCTTGCTTGGGGATGAATAAAACATTTTCAGGAAAATTTTTCTTAAAACAATATATAGAACATTATGTTCTAATAAGGCAGAAATTATACTGTGGTGCTGATCTTATAGCGTGAAACCACAAAAGCAAAACTGGCTGTGGTGGATAAAAGGCCCTTGGGCTCCATGGGCTCATGGAAATGGCATTTGTGAATTGAGACACTGGCTTAGGTAACTTTTAGGATTAAATAAGTGCACCATAGTTAATCACTATTTCCCACCATTCCAACTGCAACTAGTAAATAGCAGCAATAAGGACCACATGAAGTATAAGGTAATGAAGAGAAAAACAGAATGTGGTTACTGAAATACTATAATTTTCTGTTGATTGCTATTCCCCTCCCCTTTCTTTTCTCCCCAATCCCCAATCATCCATCTATCTCTCAAACATCTGTATCTATTCAACTGTTTATTCTGACAGTACATAATGGGACAGACTCAAGGCAAAGATTTCCTTTTAAGTATGACTTTTTTTCTTCCTTTTCACAGTGTTAGTCAGATATAGTCATTCTTTGTGGACACTAAAATTCTGAAGATGTGTTATCCTTCCAGGAAAATGTGGGAAGCAACATTCAAATCGTAGCCAAATTTTTACTTTATAAAAAATGCTCTACCAATACTGCATTTCCAGGACTTGGACTAACCAGTGATACTTTGCAGTAACACAAAATTGATCCTTTCCTCAAAGGGAAGTTGTACATTTATTATGAGACACCATATACTTATTCTCAGATAGCTTTGGCCACTCTTATCATTTCTCATATTTTGTAGCTAATGGAAACATTGTCTACTTACTGGATGGAACTTTCAATGCGTGTAATAGTGAGGAAAGCAGCGAGGTTTGCTGTGTAAGATGAGATAACAATCAAAGCAAATAGCCACCAAGCCCCCATCATCATTCGGGTAGCCAGAGTCGTGTACGGGACCTCCCCACCTGTAGAAAGAAGCAAAGAGATAAAAAGAACATCAACTAGTATTAACTGAGGATCTGAAATCATCTATATTCAACACCAAATCAACTTGCAAGTAGTGAGAATTTTTTCTACTTAACATCAACATAGATCTCTATATTTTCATCACTCCATATTTAATTCTCTTTTATGAGATTATGAAAGACCCAGCCAAAAGAAGCATGATAAATATTTAGTATAACATGTTTAAATGATAGTTCTTCCCCCTTCCTGTTCAACCCTATAACTAATTACCCTTTTATTATAATCACAGGTATATGCTTTCTTTCCAAGGGCTTGATTATTCATTAGGTGATATTAATACTGCTATGCCTATATTTAATGCAAATTTTCAGATTTCCAGTTAAATAAATAATATTGAAAGGATTATTTTTTGTTACATTCTCTAGAAACATAGCTTGTTAATGATCGTGGGATCACACATATTATAGTGTTGGCTTCAGCATCATATACTTGCTTTGTTCTACTTTTAATTGACTTCGTACTCTTACAATCTTGTTGCAGAATCCTCTTCTCCATCTTTTAAATGTTGGAGTGTTCTTGGGCTCAGTCCTTAGACTGCTTCTGTTCTCTGTCCATAGTCTCACCATGGAAAATATCAATGAGTCCCCTGACTTTGACTATGATCTACAGTATACTTTGATAACACTAGAATTTATATTTCTAGCCCCCTACCCTGACTCTTTCTAGAGAGCTATAGATAAAAGCCTACATGATTCTCACTTGGATTCCAATATGCATCTCTAACTTATGACATCTAAAACAGAACTCGTTTTATTTTACTCCCAAATTAACTCTCCTTCAAGCCAGTCCACACCATGTCAGGGAATAGCACCACTATTTACTTTATTTCTCAGACCAAAAATGGGAATTTTCAAACATCTTCTTCAATAGCAAGTCCTGTCACCATTACATTCAAATTACATCCCAAATCCTACCTCATCTCATCCTGTCTACTAATGACACCCAATTCAAAGATGACATCTTTGACTCTACTACTGAACTACTTATGTGGTTTCCTTATTTATTTATATCCTAGAGAGTACCTCTCCTAAGTCTATTACCATGGTGCTTTTATAAATGAAAATCAGATCAATGGGATTCCCCTATCAAAGCTTCCAGTGGCTTCCCAGGACTCTTTAAAAAAATAAAATAAAACATCTCTACCAAGGCTTACAAGGCTCTGTGTATACTGATCTTAGGGCAATTGTCTGACTTTATTTCTTACCATTCTCTCAATGGCTTTCTTGAAATTTCCTCTATAGAGCCATGCCGATATATGTCCCAGGGCCCTTGCATTTGCAAACGGTTATGCCTAAAATTCTCTCCTCTATAATTCATAAATTCTGTCTTCCTTCAATTTTTTCAGGTTTCTGCTCAGAGGATATCTTTTTATAACAATCTTTTATCACCACTCTATCTAAAATAACTCCCCACAACCCTACACTGCCAATTCCTTTACCTTTTCAAAAATAACAATGTATTAGGCTTTAAACATTTTTGTTTATTTCTGTCCTTTATAATTTTTGATATAGGAATAGTCCTTGTCCTATATTAAGTGGGTAATGTTTTTTGAATGAATATGTGCTGTGTTATGGACTAAATTGTTTCTCTCTCAAATTCATGTCCTGAAATTCTAACCCACAGTGTGATTGTTATTTGGAGATACGATCTTTAACTAAGTAATTAAGGTAAAGTGAGATTGTAAGCATGGATTCTAATCCGATATTACTGGTGTAGAATGCAAATAAAATGTTACTTGATAATTACACTTAGGAATCAAATATTAAAAGTAATGGGAATCTTGACTTCCAATTTTCGTAATGGTTGGTAATGGTTGGTGGATGAAGCCATTCAGAACAATCCACCCACTGACAACGACTAGAAAAACTGAACATATAACGCACTTTCAGAGCTAAAGAAGAAGTAAAAATTTATAGGCCCAGAGTCCTGGAGAAGAAAATAACCGAGAAAGATAGCTTCATATTTGGAAATGGTTTTCCCTGAGAGGCATATGCCAATTTAAAAACAGAAAGCTAAGAAACTAACAAACTGAGGAATACTTTAAAAGTATTCAATGGTTAGCTGGTAACAAAATTGGGGTCCAGGGCTTGCCAAATGAGGGTGGGACTGAGACAACAAGAAAATCCCCAAATGATCATAAATGCAGCCATGGGTCAAAGAAAATCACCAGAGAAATGAAAAGTACTTTGAATAGGATGATTATAAAAATACTCCATATCAAAATTTCACAAGTTTTGAAAGTAGGTGGGATGCAGCTGAATTGTATTGAAGGAAACTGTTACGGACTTTTCTGTAGGCAAATAATACTTCACAATTAAAAACTAAATAAAAGAAGAAAATAAGGAGAGAGAATAGTGAATTTAATAATGGTATTTGTTTTCTTTCTCCTTTTTTTACCCACAATTAGAAAAAAATATGCATTTTCATACAGTCAGGATGCCAGAAGAGAGAATTAGGTAAAGGACAAAACAATTATGTGCCAAATTAAAAAAAAACCCATAATCTCACCTTGCTAAAAAAGTACTGCAAAAACTAGGCTGATACTTTATGACACTTCAGGGTGTGCAAAGGTCTGACTCCGAAGTTGGGTATTTGGATTCCTATAGCCCCTGATAAGTTTAAAGTACTCTGCTAAAGCATGAAAAATTTTTATTTTCCAAATGACCCCTGTTTTAAAGCAAATCTTCTTGACCAGATTTTCATTGTGATGTGATTGTTTTACCACATGAAAAACTACATTAACCTTGCTACTGTATACATTAGCTTACTTATAAAAGCTGTTAAAAAATAAGCAATTTCTTCAGGCAAGTTTGGGAAATTTGATAAATCCATCTGAGTCAGGCAAAAATTTGTTATTCTAAGTCTTATTCTGTGTGAGTATATATGCATCTTTGTGTTTCCACGAAATATGAAAAAGTAATTAATTGTTGAAGAGTCTCCAATTTGGTTGTTTGGTAAATCCACTTCTTACAGGTTTAAACACTCACAACATTTTTAATTTGTAACCTCGAATGGTGGGATTATTTTATAAATTATAATTAGAAAAAAATGGGAGAAAACTAATTAATACCTTTTTTTAAAAAATAAACATTCCTTTTTCAAGAGTTGGATCTTTACTGGAAACAGGTTACTAACAAACTGGCTAAAAACTCTTAGCAAACAGAAAATTTTCATTATTCAAGCTGACTGAATAGTTCATGTAAGCTGATCAATTAAAATATAAATAAATATTGGCATGTTTTACACTTACAGAATCACAATGTAGAAAAACAAAGAACGATATTGTTGGAATTTGTGTGGAAGTCATTGCCAGCATAAGCATATTCTACATTTAAAGATAGGAGGAGATAATGTATATATCATCTCTGAAATGCTTCATTTATACCAGTCACCTTTATATAAGTATTTCTTAAAGTTTATTGATAGTCAAATTGAGAGACACTGTGACAAGATCTGTAAGTGTTTTATTTTTTTGACAGAAGATGTGGGGGTAATAAGGAAGTGAACAAAAGACACAAGTGCGGTTTCCTGTTGTCCACAGGATAATGGGTTCACTATATTGAACCCATTTGCAAGCTAGGGCAGATTTTCTACAACATGACATGTCTATCATGGGTATAAGAGATGGCTTTTGGTGGTAGGGAGAGATAGCACAAAATCACATCATATTACTGTGAGTAAGTTGTTCCATTTACAATTACCTTTTAGAATTTATTATTTATTTATTTATTTAATTATAATTTAAGTTCTGGGATACACGTGCAGAACGTGCAGGCTTGTTACATAGGTATACATGTGCTATGGTGGTTTGCTGTAAACATCAACCCGTCATTTTGGTTTTAAGCCCCTCATCCATTAGGTATATGTCCTAATGCTCTCCCTTCCCTTGCCCCACAACCCTCAACGGGCCCCTCTGCGTGATGTTTCCCTCCCTGTATCCATGTATTCTCATTGTTCAACTCCCACTTATAAGTGAGAACATGCGATGTTTGGTTTTCTGTTCCTATGTTAGTTTTCTGAGAATGATGTTTTCCAGTTTCATCCATGTCCTTGCAAAGGACATGAACTCATTCTTTTCTAAGGCTGCATAGTATTCCATGGTATAAATGTGCCACATTTTCTTTATCCAGTCTATCATTGATGGGCATTTGGGTTGGTTTCAAGTCTTTGCTATTGTGAATAGTGCTGTGATAACCATATGTGTGTATGCATCTTTATAGTAAAATTATTTATAATCCTTTGGGTATATACCCAGTAATATCATGGCAAGAACAAAGCCTCAGATAATAAGGTTCTGAAATTTTGATTTTACTTTTACAAAGAAAATTCAAATCTCAAACTCCATTTGGCATTCAATGGAACCAATTTGTATTCAATGTTTCATTTACATTAAATTTATTTTATAGTTATTTTCTATTGAATGCAATGACATTCCTTTTAAGTTGCATTAGTGAATATTACCATTATTAAGAATAATATAAACCCTTCTGTAATCTGAATTTCAAGCATTCCAATCTCCTATGCTATCTTCAATCTTTTGAGCTTCCTCCCTCCATCAAGCCTGCAATCCCTCTGGGATCTAAGATGCCCCGACCCTGCTCATTTTTGCTGTCCCTCTCCACCCTCCCAGACACACTTCCTTCTTAAATTTAGTAATTGAAACAGAACCACAAAAATGAGATTCTGAGATTGGATTGCTCCCATATCTATGTAGCACATATTGATGGGAAATGGAACTGTGACAATTTACAGCCTGTGGTTACATTATAATTGTTTAAATAACCACCAGTGTTGGCATGGAATGAAGTGCAGGTGGAATGCAAGGCCATGGCAGTAATAAGTGATTTTGAAGATTATGGTTCCAGCTAACTGATCTGAAGCCTCCGAATGAATACAGAGTGCAAATGAGAAACTTAAGGCCATGAATGCCTAGCTCAGAAATAAGGTAAAATTTTAATATCTTGATGGCAGTTTTGAAGAACTCTCTTAATCCTGCAGTTTTAGGGTAGATACTGCTGAAGACAAGATTAAGGCTTGACTGTAGCACAGTTTAATTGCTGATTAAATCTTCTGCCATATAAGATATCTCAGGCATTGATAAGAAATTTGAATTTTCAAATTCTTCTGAACCTTCTTGTTATTGGAAGCAACCTCTCACCACTTCTGAGGGAAATCAGCCTTCTGCACAAATGCTTTTCAGTAACTTGACATAGGAAATTTCACAGATCTCTTCTGGACTCACCACATTACTCCTTATTGCCTCCATGCTACAAATTAGGTCCCAAAATAATTGAGTCAAAGAAGTATAAAGCCCACTTATAAAAGTTTACACCAAATAGGATGACATTAAGTATCTATTAGGGCAAATATATTGACATGGGTGGTAATGATTTCAGATTTGGGATTTAATGTGTTGACTTGATACTTGGGCAGGGGGTGGTAGTAATTCATTAGATTGGCTAATTAAAGAATGAACCAAAAATGAATGAAATTTGAAAATAACCTATATACAACCTCCCTGCAGAGATTCAGGGAGGTGGGAATGTTGGAATGAATCTGTTCCAAGAAACTTGGTCACCTCTCTTACATGAGAAGGCCACTCCCTACACAAAGACATTAAAAAATGCATGGAAGGGGGCAGAACACAAGCATCTCTGAAGAGTTCTGTGTGCTTGTCCTCTGAAGTCTCAGATAACACTGGGGAATCCTGCAACAAAGTGCATTTCTTGATCCAAAATGAAAGCAGTATCCCAGGTAAAGGCGTGGTGTGGATGACTAACTATAAGAGATGAGGTAAAATTACCACAGTGAGTCATGGCTGTTTATCAGTGGTAATTGAAGTGTATTATCTTCAGAGAACTATAGTAATAGCTTATTGATCACAGTGACCTTAAAAATAAAATAGGTGCTTCTATTTACATAGTTTACATAATATACAATCTATTAATTACAGGTTATACTTTATAAACCATTAAGGTGCTTCTTGATATGTATGGATAGAAAAATTCCACATCTGAAGGCAGAAACCTAGCCTCAGTTGCTCAGTGGGAATTTGGAACCTCTTATCTAGTTACCAGAACTAACCCAGTGTATATATTCAGAAACCCAATATTGAAGAGGGGGTCAAAGTAGCATTTTTTGATATGTCCTTTTTTGGCATTTTTAATGTGATTTTTCAGTAGTAATGGTCAGGTCAAACATACAATTTTGTATCCTATTTACTACATCTTCAATGGCTGAATGATATTTCTCAGTCAGTTCTACTATAGCTTATTTAAGTATTCTAGTTTAGAAAAGTTGGAGACTTTTATTCTATCACATATTACATTGCTATAAACATCTTCAAACACGTAATGTTTTAAATATTTTGACTTATTCTCTTTTGACAGAATCCATGAAGAAAAGTTATTTTGTGAACGAAGTTAGTTTTTTATATTTTACACAAGTAAAAAGAATTTTCAAACACATTTTATAACATGATTTATTGAAAAAATAGTGATAGGTAATGTCATTTCTCTATTTTTGCTATGGTTCATTTTAGGTGTCAGCTGGATTCAGGAACAGACAACTGGTAAAACGTTACTTCTGGCTGTATCAGTAAGGGCTTCCAGAGAAGACTGGTGTATGACTCAGTGGACTGAGTGAGGAAGATTCACCTTCAATGTAGGTGGGCACCATCCAATTAGCTGGGGTCCAGATAGAACAAAAAAGGAGAGAAAAGGATTTCTTCTCTCTATGTCTCCTGGAGCTAAAACACACCGTTTTCCTCCTGCCCCTGGACATCAGGATCCCTGGTTTTCTGGCCTAGGGACTCCAGGACTTATGCTAGTTCCCTGCCCCATCCCTACTCCCAGGTTCTCAGTCCTTTGGCCTGGGACTGAGAATTACATCATCAGCTTCCCTGGTTTTGAGGCTTTTCTTAGTGTTTCAGAATCTCTAGGTTGCAGACAGCTGTCATGAGAATTCTCAGCCTCCATAATCGTGTGAGCCAATTTCCCCAATAAATCCCCACTCAAATATCTATATCTACATCTATATGTATCTATATATAGGCATACCTCATTTTATTGAATTTCACTTTATTGCACTTCACACATTTTTTTACAAACTTATTTGTTACAAATTGAGGCTTTGTGGTAACCTTGTGTTGCAAAGCACCATTTTTCCAGCAGTATATGCTTACTTCATGTCTCTCCATCAGCATTTTTTAGCAATAAAGTATTTTTAAAATGAAGGTATGTATATTGCTTTTTAGGTATAATGCTATTGGACACTTAAAAGAATACAGTATAGTGTAAACCTAACTTTTATATGCACTGCAATATAAAAAAAAATTGTGTGACTCACTTTCTTTGGATATTTGCTTTATTGTGGTGGCAAAAACTGAACCTGCAATATCCTCGAGGCATGCCTCTATGTATCCTATTGGATCTGTCTCTCTTGATAATCTGACTAATACAATTGTTATTTCAGTTGGTTTTAAATGACTAAATATTGTTACGGACTGGCTATAGGTCTATTTGCAAATAAGCAAAAGAAGGCTACAAGGCATTAGATCATGTAATTGAAATGGAAATTTCCTGTGGACTTCTCTGACTTAATATTTACATGTCACAGGCATTATAATACACGTAAAGCTTATAAATAGCAGTTCCTTCTTTCCACCACTTTTATATTATTCGTGCTCTTCTAGTTTGAAGAGTTCCATGTTGGTTGAATAATGCATTTCAGTTTTTAATATATATCTTAATGTTAATGGTTAAAATATTAAATGTTTATACTTAACATTAACATAATGTTAATTTGATATGTAGTTAATTTAATGTTATGTAGTTAATTATATAATATTTTATCATATTTAATCTATTTTTAAAATATAATTCTTTTATACATACAAGTGCCATCTATACATATTTACTTGAAATAAGAATGTTCTGAGCAAATAAAAATATGTTATTTCAACATTAGAACTTCCTACAGAAGGAGATGATCTTTATAATTTTTGAAACTTCAGACTTAATACAAGCAGTTAAGATTATTTTACCAGACCCAATACCATAAAATATTTCTGATGAGCAGATATGAAAAATGCTAAATTTAAAATTATAATCAAATTAAATGGGTGCTAGTTACCACACATAAACCTTACATGCTGATTTTAACTTTTAAGTGCCAATTGCTATAACTCATATTAGAACTAAATTGAATTTTATTACACAAAAACATATTACTTGGCAGTTTCTTACTTTCACAATGTTTTTGTTACTCTAGCCTGTATAAAATTCCCACCATTTCTAAAGAGCTAGGGAAAAAAAGAGCCCATTGAACATCAATCACGGATTTCAGGTTTCCAGTTTGTAAGGTGGGCTACATTATAATTTGACACAGTTGTATGTTAAGTAATAGTAAAAAATATTGAGGTAAGTGCTGCATTGAAATATAAACTCTCTGAAGTGCAATGTTAAGAACATATGGGTGAGTAATACACATAATGTTTACCATAACTCCCCACCACAAATTGATTAACTTTCTTGTCTCCAAGCATATTGGCAGTGATAGCATTTAGAAACCCTTTCTGTAAATTCTATCTCTAGGTCTCATTTCATAAAGCCTTTTATTCCTCCATTGCACTAATTGCTTTGCATTCAGTTCTACTGGACAGTCTGACCATAGTATGAATGAAATGCACTACATCCATTGAAAGTAGCTTATTATACAAGAACTTTTTTGGGTCTGGCAAATAAGTTTTCCAGAACATTAATTAGCAAAGTTCTTTTTTATGGGACTGCTAAATCCATTTTGAATTGGTAAGTTTACTCTTTTATAGACTCTGAAATGACATTGAAATTAGAAGTTCTTTTATCTGTTTTAAGAGAGTGTTTCTAAACAAGCTTCTAAATATCTGAAATTGAATGTTTTGGTCGAAAGGCTTGGTAGTATTTGTGGCAGTTCATTGAAATTTCCACTAATTCATAGGTTTGCATCTCACAATATTAATGGATAATCAAAGCAGGTTTAGCACAAAGAAGAATGGGTCAGTGCTATGGCTGAATGACCATCCCAACATTCATATTGAAATTTAACTGTCATTGTGACAGTCTTAACAGATGGAATCCTTAAGGGGTGATTAGGCTGTAAGGGCAGAGCCCTCATGAATGGATTAATATCATTATTTTAGGAGTAGGTTCATTGTCACAAGTGCAGGTTTTTACAAAAGTGAGTTCAGCTTTCTATTGTTCTCTGGTTACTTCTGGAAAGTTCTCTGGCTCTCTCACATTCTCTTGCCCCTCTGCCTTCCACCATGGGATGATGCAGCATGAAGGCCCTCACCAGATACCAGCACCTTGATATTGGACTTCCCAGCCTCCAGAACTATAAAATAAATTTCATTTATTATATCATGCCCCCTCCTTGATATTTTGTTATAGTGAAACAAAATGGATTAAGACAGCCAGTCTGCCACATATCTTCCTTAAATTTCCCATTATTTTTATATGCAACAAAAACGTATTTATTTATTTCTTTTTCTGTTCTCATTTCTAGTATCTATCAAAACTACCTTTGTAAACGTTAATGATAAAAATA
This sequence comes from Symphalangus syndactylus, assembly GCF_028878055.3. Lineage (NCBI taxonomy): Eukaryota > Metazoa > Chordata > Mammalia > Primates > Hylobatidae > Symphalangus > Symphalangus syndactylus. Next base: position 44,708,751 of record NC_072432.2, read on the forward strand.
AGACTATATCTTCAGAATACTGATATAAGTTTCAAAAACAAGGGAGGAATATATCCCAAACACTTATTGATTCCCAGAATACTTCCCATCACATGTATTGTTTCCACTACGTAGCATTTTGTCAAAACCACACACATATATTTAGAAATATCTTCAGCTTTTGTATTCATGCTCTTATATCTGTTCCACTTTGATATTTTAGAAGTTTTGTTAAAAAATAAAAAGGAGAAACCAAGTAGCCTCATTCTTTCTTTCCTGGTTTCGCTTTAGATATGCTAGATATTTTATAAGGCTGTAAGGCTAAGATTCTGGAAAAGGGCTTAAATGTATAGTAAAAAGCATTTTCCTAGCTAATACTACAAAATTAAAACATTTGAAAGTTTAGAAATTTAATTGAAAAGAGGGAAAGGTATCCAAACAAATCCCTTAATATCTTCAGAAAGCTTTCAGATAGTATGATTGAGGGATACACTGCAATTTTAAAAGACAATTTATATATCCTCCCTGTGTTTTTCTCACTTCCACCATATCTAACACTTCATGTATTTTTCATTTATTTTCTGTGTATTAAATTACTTGATTTACACTGTAGGTGTTTTGTTTTCTACTTTTAACACATCATTGTATATCAATTGCCTATTTGCTCACCAATAAAGTAAACAACCAACCAAATGAAGAACACAATGCATGGTTTGAATAAGGAATATAGTATGATTCTTTACATATATACAAATGCTACTTTCCAGAAGGTCTCAAAAATTATTCTCTTTTCTTTTTATACTTTTTCTTAACCTACTGATTTTACCACAGACCTAGCAATGAAATGAGGGCTGGGAAAGGCACCAAAAGAGGAAATATTGTCTAGATGACTAGTCGTTTGTCAAACAGCATGAAGCAAGACTGCAGTTGAGTCAGAACCTGCCACTCTGTAGTGATGTATTAGCTTTTAATGTTTTAAAATAATTATAGTGAGGCCTAAGCCACTATATAAAACCACTATATAAATTCTAGTGCCATTAGCAACCCCATTTTTCAGAGATTCAATCAATCAGTAGTTCTGAGGAAAATTGCACCCATTTTGCCAGTCCCAGAAGCACGAAAGTTCAAAGGGTAAGCAGCAGTTGTCAACAGGAATCAAAGTGAAACGGATCTCAAAGTGAAGTTTTTAATTTGGAATTTCTGAGGCTGGTTACTAAACTAGGCCTTATGCATAAGTACGTCATTAGTTCTAAAAGGTCAGAGAATGCCAATACATTTTCAATCAGTTTTAATGATAAAAGGGCCCAAAGTAAGTCTAAAATACATTTTTAAGCCTCCAAAATGTCATTTAAAACCAGCAACCTGTTAACCACCACTGGAGATTAGTTTTAAATTAAAATGACTTTATTGAGCATACATTAGATTTATAATTTGATAGCGAAAAAGGGAATCATTTAACATTATGAATCTAGTCTTACAAAACAATATCAGCTTTCCTAATTTTGAATTTTCTCTTCTTCCATAATTTTCAGTTTTACAGAGCTCTTATGCTTAAGTTCTTAAGAGAGTATTTTAAAGAGTTGAAGAGAAAAATTGATTCTATTCCGATTTTTCAATATATTCTTTTGAATAAGAGATTTAAAAATGGTTAAAATAATTTTTCCAGGAAGTTCTTACACTTTCAATTTAGAGCCTCTGGAGTCACTGAGTTAGGGACTTGAATTGATGAGCAATAGGAAAATCAGGAAACAAGGTTATTGTGCTGGGGTGAAGCAGTAAATCAAAACCGTGGATGTAACAAAGAGGAAGTAGAGTCAGGAAGGAAGGGGATCAGGGTGAAGTTGCAAAACAAAACAAAAAACTTATTAAACTCAAGCCAAGATCAAAGGGTAGGAGGTTACAAAACAAAGGTCAGGAAACAAAATATGAAAGCCTCTATTTGTTAAGTATTTACTAAGGCATTATGCATTGTTTTAAGTGTTTTGGAAGTGTATTCTTATTTAATCTTCACAACAGGCTTATGGTGTGACAAGAAAAGCAATATTGGGCTTCCTAACCCAAGGTGAATATTGTAGAAGAGTGGGGAAATAATACAATATATGATCACAGACTATCATAGGGAAGGGAGAAAACTAGGCAGGGAGTGACATATGTCAGAGAATTTAGGAAGCCTCCTGGTGTCTCCGCCTCCAAGTACATGCACCATTTCTTCCACCAAGGGTTCTGATTTATTGTTTCCATTTCGTTTTCTCCCTCTATTCTCCTCAATGACTAGAATAAATAGGTTTAGATCATGGGCTTCCTACACTAAAAATTTAGGGCAGGTTCAAGCAAATAAATTTAAAACAAACAGAATAAGAGTTTGTCTATAGGACTCAGAAAAGGCCGGGCGCGGTGGCTCAAGCCTGTAATCCCAGCACTTTGGGAGGCCGAGGTGAGAGGATCACGAGGTCAGGAGATTGAGACCATCCTGGCTAACACGGTGAAACCCCCGTCTCTACTAAAAATACAAAAAATTAGCCAGGCGTGTTGGCGGGCGCCTGTAGTCCCAGCTACTCGGGAGGCTGAGGCAGGAGAATGGCGTGAACCCGGGAGGCGGAGCTTGCAGTGAGCCAAGATCGCGCCACTGCACTCCAGCCTGGGCGACAGAGCAAGACTCCGTCTCAAAAAAAAAAAAGACTCAGAAAAATTCCCCATTATTTTGAGTTGGAAATAATTTACTTAGACCAAGTTATTTAGATGATTCTAACAAGCAGTCAACTTAAAACATAACCAATATAATGAATTGATGATCCTGGAAGATGTAAAGAAAATAGATGGAAGGTGATATTGCAATGACAAGAGATTCTAATGACAAGAGAAGTAATAGGTGAATAATTCTGTCCTCAGAGTTGTTCTAGGAGGCAGGCTGTGATTCTACATATCTTAACTTCATGTTCTAGTGATAACTCAACAAATGCATTTGTCGTTTCTCTATTTTAGTAGTAGTATATAAACTTTTAATTGAATCATAAGAAGATTCTAAGCACCCAGTATTGGAATTATAAATTGCTTTTATATTTTCTTTTTTAATTACTTAGGCAAATAACTTTTTATGTAATCTTAGATATAATACATTATATGCTAGTTCGTAGCACTTTCAATGTATAAATTGTACATGCAAACAAAATGGTGAGTTACATTTTTGCTTTCCTTTTCCCAAAAGGCATTCATTCACCCTACTTCTCTGCATAAATTTATTGAAAATAGAAAAAATTATGTATTTGCTGCTTTTTCCAAGTTTCACAGAGTTAGAAATCTTTTTATGCACATATGGCAATACACAAGAGACTCTTAAACAATATTTGAAAATTCAAGCTGCTATTCAAAAAATAGACATCTCTGGTAGTTTTTATGTGAAGATATTAACTGAGGAAGCAATATGAATTAGTTATAGCCTTCTTGCATTGCATGGTATCATTTTATACCTTTATAAACACCAACAATACACATATAAAGGTTTGAGCTAAATTTCAGTCTGCCTTTTGTCTATGTTTTTAACATTTACATTATCAGAAACAAACTTCAAACATTTTTGTCCAGATGATTTAGGTAATTTTTAAGGTGTGCAGAGTTGTCATGTTTTATGTCCAAGTAGTTTCAACTGTTTGAATATACTTAAGCTTCTTCTCAATATCTAGTGGGATACAGTAATGTAAAGCTGAATTCTACATTATTTTAATTGACTATTACTTTTCTAAATAAATATTTTTAAAGTCTATTAAAACTTATGTGATTTTAATTGTTGAAATGTTCAAATATGAAGTATGGTACAATGTTTGGCTGAAAGTACCAAGTCTTAGATGCATACATATCATTTAACTCAGAAGCTGCATATCTAGGATAATTTCTTCAGAAAATGACCACGGATGTGCACAAAGATTGAACCACTAGAATGATTTTTTAAAATTGTATAAACATATAATAATAGGGAAATTGGCAAAGAAGTTATATTTATGTACACACATACAAATAATAGTCTTATATAGACAGTAAACAATGTTACAGGAAAAAATAGCTAAAGGAAAAAATAGTTGTCAAGGATGTACTAGTAATTTAATTTTAATAGCATTACATGCAGTATGAAACCACTGTTGCATACATATTAATATATTTACTGTTTTTTGACACCCCATCAGGCACTAAGTCCTGTCGTGTGTGTTTCTGGTTTATTCTCTCTTTTCTATTCCTTCTTCTGTTTTTGTTGTGGTAGTGGTGTTGGTTTTCTTTTCTTTCTTTTTTTTTTTTTTTTTTGATAAGGAGTCTCGCTCTTTCACCCAGGCTAGAGTGCAGTGGCGCGATCTCGGCTCACTGCAGGCTCCGCCCCCCGGGGTTCACGCCATTCTCCTGCCTCAGCCTCCCGAGTAGCTGGAACTACAGGCGCCCGCCACCTCGCCCGGCTAATTTTTTGTATTGTTAATAGAGACGGGGTTTCACCGTGTTAGCCTGGATGGTCTCGATCTCCTGACCTCGTGATCCGCCCGCCTCGGCCTCCCAAAGTGCTGGGATTACAGGCGTGTGGTGTTGGTTTTCTTCAGCTTTGCATTACTTCAGCTATTCTACTTCAACAGTCTCATAACCTTCAAATCATGCTTCATACTGTCCCCAAACAGCCCAGTTTTAAAACATAAATTTTACTGGGCTAGTTTTATGATGAAACCTCTTAAATGAATATCTATCTTCTGTAACATAAAGTCTGTTTTCTTTGTGTTTTACCTGAGCATCTCTGCAATCTGGCCCCTAACATTTTCTCTAGTCTTATCTCAACCTTTGTTTCATTCATATGCAAAAACAGGATCCTCACACTGTTTACCAGTTTAAACTTTGAAATGTCTGGAATATTCTTTCTCCTCATTTTTATCTGATAAGTTTATTTTTTAAACTCAGGATAAATAAGGAGAATATCCACCACATTGATCATTTAGCTATGTGAATGAAATGCTCTTGCTGTTGCTTTAAATAAAGGAACTATATATTGAGTAGTATTTCATATTTTTAATGTATATGGATAAAGTCTAATCTAACATTTCTTTAATTGTGGTTAAAAGTTATACCCTGAGAGATCATTTGCTGATAAAATTATAACTTTTTTTGAGAAGGAGCTTCGCTCTTGTTACCCAGGTTAAAGTGCAATGGCGTGATCTCGGTTCACTGCAATCTCCGCCTTCTGGGTTCAATGATTCTCCTGTCTCAGCCTCCCGTGTAGCTGGGATTACAGGCATGCACCACCATGCTCGGCTAATTTTGTATTTTTTAGTAGAGACGGCGTTTCTTCATGTCGATCAGGCTGGTCTTGAACTCCCAACCTCAGGTGATCCACCCGCCTCAGTCACCCAAAGTGCTGGGATTACAGGTGTGAGCCACCATGCCTGGCCAAAATTCTAACTTCAATCAGCATAAATAAAATTCTGAATTCAAGGCTGGGCAAGGTGGCTCACGCCTATAATCCCAGCACTTTGGGAGGTCAAGGTGGGTGGATCACCTGAGGTCGGGAGTTCAAGACCAGCCTGACCAACATGGAGAAACCCCATCTCTACTAAAAATACAAAAATTAGCTGGCGTGGTGGTGTATGCCTGTAATCCCACCTACTTTGGAGGCTAAGGAAAGAGAATCGCTTGAACCCAGGAGGCAGAGGTTGCAGTGATCCGAGATCACGCCATTGCACTCCAGCCTGGGCAACAAGAGCGAAACTCCGTCTCAAAAAAAAAAAAAAAAAAAAAAAAAATTGAATTCAGGAGAAGAAATAACAATGAATAAAGTAATGAATAAGGAATATGTCTTAAACTTAAAAAATACGTACAATCTTGAGAATTGTTTCAAGCTAAAATTTCCACATTTCTCTGTGTTAAGGGTAAATTTTCTAGTGAACACATCTTGATAACCAATTACACGCCAAATCAAAGATCAAAAGTACTAGATCACCGGGTTAGGATCTCTGTAAGCTTCATTTGAGTCTTCAAACCCCTCAGACCTATTATAGAATTCGCACTGTCACTTTTGTTTTTGGTAATTTAGTCAACTAAAAACTGAGGGATAAAAACTAGAAGGTGACTTACGGAATGCAACAGTTTTTGAAATGCTTATCTTATGAAGAGACAGTTTAAGAGTTGAAAGATAATGGGTTTCCCCTCCTTGCAGCCTATCTATAAGAAGCAGCACAGCCTCTGTTACTTTCAGAGGAAATTATCAAAATATCATCTTTACAGAAGCAAAAGAAGGAAGGAAAAGAGTTTTAATAACAAAGTTTTATCTGTGAGGTTTGTTTCATTTTATTTCACTAATGCCAGATGCTCCCATTTAAAAATTAAATCTATATTTCAATATCTTATTTATAATATCTTTATTCCACTAGGCTTTTCTCATTCCTTCACTTCCTTTGAATTCCCTGATTTCAAATATTTTTAATTATATTGCTAAAAGATTTGCAAAATAGATTAGACAAAAATGCACATCTAACAAACATTGTGTTACTTGTTTGTTTTAATATCACTAAGAATGAGCCACATTTTACAGTATTATGACAGAAAAGAAAATATAAAAATGTACTATTTTATATGAAAATGGCTCTTAAGACTGTTTAGCTAATACTTAAAATTTAAAAATAAATTAATAAGAATATATCTGTAGATTTTTGTTTTTGAAATCATACACTTTTGCTTGCTTTCTGCCATCTGTGCATTACACAATATTTGTTTTTAATTTTGTCAATTAGTGTTAGAAAGTTTATGAAACTACAATGAAAAATCAGGGAGAGATAGTCCCCTAAAGGAGAAATAAGATATATGTGTGCATATACACACACGTGTGTAATATGTTAACTTATAAACTCACAACACATGATGATAATATTTATTTGGTATATGGAATTATCTACACCTGAGCTATAAACTAGTGCAATTATTTATAATTTTCTTAGTTGATAAGCTCCCTCAATTCAATGATAGTCTCAGGGAGTCACAGATTTGAGGATTAAATTGCATTGCTGTCAAGTCTTGGAGTGAAACAAGTAAGCATAGCCAGCTTACAAGTTTGACCTCTGCAATTACTGTTCATTTTCTAAGTTTCCTGGGTGTAAATGCATGTTAAATTGCCTTTTAGTGCTGGGAATGACTTTTACTTAGCCAAATTACTCTCTTTTGGTTCATCAGTTAAATATGTACTGTATATAATTTAGTAGCAAGGAAGTTACTCATTCCGACTTAAAAGTGTCCATCCTGGACAATTTATGTGGCCAGATTCAGTATCTTACATTATTATAAAAAATGTGTTTGTGTTACTAAAGTAGGCTTTTACATGCTTATCCTTTTTAATGAATTATTCCGGTCATCAAATATAATTTTCAACTTGCTTAACCTAATTTAAGTCAGCATTTGTAGAATGTCACTTGGGTCAATACAAGCTCAGAAGAAAAAAATTAAAAATCAATGAACATCAGAGTGAACATTTTAATTTTCACTTTTTAACCTAAACCTTTTCCTGTATTTGGAGGATTGAATATTAAAGACCCATTTAAAAATATTTAGTTTTTCAGAAACGTCACTAATCTATACAACTATTTGCAATAACTACAGGCGACCGGTTGCACTATTTCCTGTGTCAACAGAAGATCTGACCTTGTTTTTCTGATAGCTTAGAGATTAAGTGCAGCCCCAATAGAAGAACTGTACATCATTTTCAAAGGAAGGTTTCTGGAGGATAATGCTGAGTTTACAGATTCCTACTGTGGTTGAAGCTAGTGTCTATTTAATCTTAATACTCCAGATGGCCTTTTGTGACCAAATGACTGCAAATTTAAAAATCAAGAAATTTTTAAATGGAAAGAGCTGGCCTTGGTAAGGAAGATTGGAGATAGAAGGTTATTCATTTTTTTTTTCCTGTGAGTGAAGCAAAAGAATGCACTGCTATTATGAATGTTAGCAGATTTTAAGATCTTATGGATAAATAGAAGGTATATATATATTTTAAATAAATAAAAATAATAAAAACATTCAATTTAATTTCTTTTCAGGAAGAATTTTCTAGAAAGAAAGCCTTATTTAATTCTACTCTGAAAGGCATTATTAGTAGATTGATTTGATGTAGCAAAGAATTTTTTACCATATATAGGTATATTTCTTACCAAATATATTTCAAGTAAACTGGTAAACTGATTTTGTGAAATAGCATTTATTCTTCCCAGAAGGAAACTAGGTTGATTGAGAAGAAAAAAATAAACTGAGAATGCCTGTACTTTTGCTTTCTCTCTGTACCTTCTCTACCAAAAGTACTAGGGAAGATTTATCAGAAAAGAATGGCCTTCTTCAGGAGTCATCACCACAAATACAGCTGGGAATGAGACGTATCTCTTGATTTACTGTTAATATGTGTTCCAAAATGGATAACCATATGTGTCTGATCTGCAGAGTAGAAAACATTATGGCTAGATCTTGGAGTTAAAGTTTTTTAAAATGTACAATGGCTGGGTATATTTTGCAACCAGCATGTATCTACCTAAATATGTATACATTTGTATACCTATAAAATATAATCATGACTCCTTTAGATACAAATCTATATTTTTTGAAACAAATATTAAATCCTCAAATATGCCAGATGTGGAAGATAGAATAGCTCTAGAAAAGTTTGTCAATGCCTTCCATTACAATTACATATATTTGTCTTAATGTTTGTCCTGTCACTTCTCTGCTTAAAGTACTCCATAATTCTCCATTCCTCTCAGAGTAAATGTGAAAGTCTACAAAGGTCAATCTCATCTGAACTCATGGACCTCTCTGACCTCACCTCCTACTAAACTATCCTTCTGGCCTCTTCAAGCAGAACCTTTGCATTTTGAACTTCCCTATACCTGATCATCTTTCCTACAGATATCTATCTATAAAGTATATTCCTTCCTATCCTTCAGGATTTTGTTCAGTATCAAATTCTCAAAGAGGCTTACTGCAACAAATTGAAAATTGTTAACAGTTCCATACATACTTCCAATTCTCCTTACTCTGAACTACTCTTTCTATAGCATTTGAGTTCTGATATATGTAGTTTGTTTGTTTGTTTATTTATTTATTATGGCTATTATTTGTTACCAGTCTCCCTCTACTAGAAGATGAGCTCCATGAAGGCATGAATATATGTGTGTTTTTCTCATGAATATAGCCCCAACAGCTTGAATAGTGCCTAACACTTGTATGTGCCTAACACATACACTAAGTGTTGAATGATCTTTAATTTGGACCCAAAACATTTGGTTCTAAGATATATAAGACATGCTTAATCTGAAAAAAATTCTTTTCTTAATTTATGAAACTGTACATAAAATTTGTTCAAATGACTGAAGGGATACGTATCACAGAGGAATTCAGACATATATTTTGGGGCTTTTATATATTCATTAAGATGTCTAATGAGTTTAGAAGAAATGATGCAATATGATTCTATAAGTACAAACTTGTTTTCTCAGCAGAATAAACTGATCTTCTGGAAAGGTAACAAAGACATTTCACTTATTTCAAAACATGTTATGACGATGCAGGTATGACAAGTTTAACACTTCCTTTGTTTAAGATAGCATTAAATAAAGGAAGTTTGTTTCCAATGTAAAAATTAGTGTAGTTAATTAAGAGAAAATGTCAATAGAACTTAACATTGTCATAGGATGATGGTTCCTGCTGCTAGCTATATGTCAAGAGAAAGATAAATAAGATGGAGTGATTTATTAAGCAGTGCCACACTGCAGGCAATGCATTTCTAGAGGATTATAGCACTCCTTGGGTGGTGATGTAAGGCAGAGGACTAAAGGCTAAGTGGCCTTAACCCTTTAATCAGTACAATAGCACAGAAGCGTGGTACTTGTAGACGGTCCCTGCTGATATAGCAAAATGACTTTTATATTTAGAAGAGACTATAATGATATCCAAGAGCATCTAAGTTAGAATAGAATGCCATCAACAATTCCTTATAGCCTTGTAGATAATTATGTGAAGAAGTCATACTATTTCAAAATTTAAAAGCCAACAAAGTTTGAATCACCTTTATATAAAATACAGACTTCTTAAAAATTACTTTAGGCAAAAATTGGTTGCTGATTTAGGAACTTGGTCATTGTTCTCAGCAAAATCGGTATTAAAACAATATTTGGAAAAAACATCTAAAGATAATTTTCCTTTTCAATAATTTTAATAATATAAATTAATTTATTTTCAGATTGTTTATATTAAATAAGGTCAAAGATGGTTTAAATCCAGAACCAACTTTTGCAATCTGGCATGGCATGTTCTTCACTTCAGACTGAACTCAGAATAATATGAACTTTGATTTTCTCAGATCAAAGTCACAAATTTCACTGGTTACTGAGAATTTGTTTTCAGATCTGGCATGGTATATTTTAGTGTTGCAATAACATAAAATAGTGGGAATAGATACTTAAGATTCTTTATAACTTTCTCATATGTTAAATTGTATTTCATAGGTATTTACAATATGTATTACATTTAAGTTTACAATGAAACCAGAGTTCAGTAATTCTGTTAAGCTTAAAGGCTTTCTTTCAATCTATATTTAACATAGGTTATGTTTATATATAATTGACAAGACTGCTTTCAGTTTTATTAACATATTAAATTATCAAATAGTTATTAACATATTTTAAAATTATAAAACATTTTAGTTTTTAGTATTGATACTGAGGTAGAAGGTGGGATTCAATTCCAGAGGCAGGGCTCAGACACTGAACCAGATTGAGGACTGGCTAAAATGGCCAGGGCAGAAGCAGCTTATAATCAGACATGCCCACCAGCCTGTCAAGTCAATTTACCATTGTCTTGGCAACACTCGGGAGTTACCGCCCCTTTCCATGGTAATGACCCAATGATCCAAAAGTTACTACCCTTTCCCTAGAAATTTCTGCATAACTGCCCCCTAATCTGCAAGCAATTAAAAGTGGGTTATAAATATGACTGCAAAACTGCCCTGAGCTTCTACTCTTTGCCCACAGGGTAGCCCTGCTCTACAGGGGCAGTCATGGAGCTGTAGCAACACTGCCTCTTCAATAAAGCTGTTTTATTCTACCTCTGTCTTGCCCTTGAATTCTTTCCTGAGCAAAGCCAAGAACCCAGCAGGCTAAGCTCCACTTTGGGGCTTGCCTGCCCTGCATCAATACTATGAGAACATCAAAATAAAAAATGAAATTTCAGCATCATCATCATCATTTTAGCCGGAAAAAGCCCATATGGTTTCATAGTGCCCTCAGTGGCAGTTTGTGAATATTGCTTAGTTTAGAAAAATTAGCCTTCCTGTAATGTTTATGCTTAATATTGTGCTATTTTAGTTGCAGATCTCGAGATATAATTCTCAAAACAAAACCCTAAGTGCACTGTTTGTATAGGATATTAATCCCCCCAAAACCTAAGTCTTCATGGGCCCCAAAGAATTTACTATATAAATTGCAAACATCTTGAATCACAACTTATAATTCCACTCAATTTGGGTTCATTAATTTGTTGTATTCCTGGCTATAGTCTATTATAAAAACATGTAGTAATGACATGCTTAAATAGGGAAAAATGTTTTTGTAGTTTTTCATATTTACTTGAATGACATAAAGTTATTGTGAGTTTATTAGCATATGGCTTTTACTATAAACATTTTCATTAGCTAAACAAGTTTCCCTAATACATTTCCTTATGCTTGATTACACTATGCTTTCTTAAACTAATGCTTATTTTCTGGAAGTTAATGATGAATATAGAAGGATTAAACAATATGGCTGATTCTATCTCTTGCTGTGGCCTTCGGAAACAGTGAGGAAATAATAACTATAATGTTCTGTGCCTATTTTGTGTCATGAATACAGTTCTAATAGTTTTATATCCATAAGTTCTTTTGATTTTCTCAAACACCTGATGAAGTCAGTAATTATTATCTGGGGAACTGAGTCACCCAGAGGTTAAAAAACTTGTCAAATGTCACATAGCTAGTAAGTGGTAAAAAACAGGATTGTAAACTGAGCTGTCTCTCAAGGAAACAGAGAGACATGAAAATAGTAGTTTAGTTAGATATTTATGTTACTGAATCTTACATTTTTATAGATAAAAGAAAATTTTAAATAATCTGACACTCTATTGAAGCAAAGATCAAGTGAGTTATTTGAGCAATTTGTTTCTTCCTTTTTGACTAGGTAAAAAATTGGCTCATGGTCTGTTTTCCTCTCTTTCAGTATCACAACTTAGTATGTATTTGACCTAGTTGCAGTGTGCTAAATAGCAGGATATCTGTGAATTCCATGCTCGTGGTGTCTTGTGTTTCCTCAGCATGATAATTGTGATTCTATGATGGAGCTGCATGCTTCCTAGTTTATGTCACTTGTGTATTCTAAGCTCCACGAAAACAGCCATCATGCTGTCTTATTCACCTCTGTGACTAGTTAAATAATTCTTGTTTAATATGCAAGTTGGTGTTTACTAGAGAATGAAGAACTTAAAATAGTAAAGGCAGAGATATATTTTTAGGACATGCTAAAGTAGAGCTTAAACAACGGATATAAACACTAACTGCTAGAAAACAACTGAAGCAGATAGAATACACTGTGCGGCAATCCTAAATGGATTGTTAATTTGGAGTCTAAGATACAGAGCTGTAAATATAAAGAGACTCTATAAATTTTGGGCACAGTCAAAATCAAAGAACAATGTTATGTGTCTACAGTGCATTGGTGGGTCATGCATTTATCTTTTGTTAAATTTTGACAAAAAAAGAAAAAAATTGCCATAAAAATGTAGTTCACTAGTGACACTGATATATATAGTGAGATACATAATGTGTATTTATACTTCTCTATTAAACATTGAATTTTTTCTGCCTCATAAATGTGAAAAACAATCAAGAAAAGTTTGTACCACTTTCAAGGGTATTTAATAAAATGTCATAAGGACTTTATGACCAATAATTTTTTAAAGTTGAAGATGGGGATTTTAAATACAGTATTATGTCCAGGATAATTGGGTTTTAAGGATGCATTTTAGAGCTAGGCTAAATGCTAACAGTCTTAATTTTCAAAACATGTTGACTTTGTTTTTGACGGCTCTGGTCAGTTTCCCATGCTTTAAAATATATAGCCATCATTATTAAACCTCTAATTACATATTCATAGACAAAGGGGGAAATGGATTCAGGTTTGGGCATGTCAAACAGAAATTGAATTTTCACATTTATATTCTAAATAATTTAAGTGATGTTCTTTACCACCACCTGCTTTCCGTTGAGCCCAGTACTTTAACTTAGACCAATCCTAAATCAGCTTTAGGATAAATTAATGTTGGGGATGTTTGTTCCCATTTTTATTACTTAAGCTGAAGAAAATTGTAATATGGTACTGTAAAAACACTGAGTTCTACTCAGATTTCAGACAATACTATTTTAAAGAATCTATAGCACCTGCTTGTTTTTGTTTTTGTTTTTGAGATGGAGTCTCATTGTGTTGCCCAGGCTGGAGTGCAGTGGCACAATCTCGGCTCACTGCAAGCTCCGCCTCCCAGGTTCACGCCATTCTCCTGCCTCAGCCTCCCAAGTAGCTGGGACTACAGGTGCCCGCCACCATGCCTGGCTAATTTTTTGTATTTTTAGTAGAGACAGGGTTTCACCGTGTTAGCCAGGATGGTCTCGATCTCCTGACCTCGTGATCCATCCACCTTGGCCTCCCAAAGTGCTGGGATTACAGGCGTGAGCCACCATGCCTGGCCAGCACCTGCTTGTTCTATCATTTAAATTTAGATTTAAAAATATTTTCTCAAAATCACCCTTCAATTTTTTAGTGTCTCTTCAGAAACAGCTTCTTTGTTTTGTTAAATACTAAAATAGTAATTTTAATTATGGAACATATTCACAGGTAGTTCAAAGGAGTCAAAGAAGATGTTGATAATACTACTTCTTGTTTTATAAATAGAAATATGATTTTTGCCTTATGTTCTTTGATTTCTTTTAACTCTTCAAAAGCCCAGTTGAGCATGAGAAAGGATTTTCTGACTCAGGTCATGAGGAGTTGGTATCAAGCTAAATAATTTTCAGGGCCATATAGTATGCATATAGTTCATAGCATAATTGCTTAGGAGTTCATCACAGTTCATTGGGAATGTAAACCAATGCATTCACAGTTTAAAATCATGGCACTGTTTTCTAGTACACAAATTACTCTTCACTATTGGTAGAATTTGAACATTCACTTTCAGCATGAAAGTTCAACTTTTTTTTATTAGTTGTGAAGAATTGTGTGATAAAAAGAAAGAAAATGGGCACCTCGTCATGTTTTAAATCAGCATGGGGAAATTCTCAAGTGGATGTGACAGCACTCAGAATGCATTTTGGTCCCTTTGTTAAGGACTGCCAATCATAATTAACAGCAACAGAGATGTTGTTTGGGCCTAAATAAAAATTATGGAGAGCTGTTTTAATTTAATACCTGTAAGAACAGAATATAGAAAAAAAACCTGTCTTTGTAGTCGAGTTAACCTGTCATGGGGAATTACTCTCATTTTTCCTCTGTTCACTAGGGTCAGTAAACAACAGAGCTAGTCAATGTCATTTTTGTTATATTCAAATTGAATGTGAAATATTAGATAACAATATAAAGAAATGGCTTTAGCTACTGCATTCCAAGGCTTGAATCCTTTGAGAGTTTGTAAATAGGACATTGGTAAGTTTCATATATTTGATATCTACACTATTAAAATTGATGTCTTTTTGAGTTATTCTTCTGTGCAAAGTTTTAAAGAGATGGTCTCTCATCAACAATCTCTTCTGTTGCCTAATTCAATAGAAAAGAATGTCTGACTCTTCTTTTTGTGGATATGAGAAAGTTGGATTCTGTATAATAGTGTGATCCATCTGACAGTAGGAAGAACTCTTTATTTTCTTCCAAAAATTGTCTTGGGATTTCAAAATCAGTGGGTTGTCTCTTATGTTAACTCTTGTGCAACAGCATCAAATTATTTTCAGTATTTCTAACACTCCTAAAGGCCTGCTTTCTATTCATCACTAGCATCTGTGGAGCTATTTGATCTTTAAGAAAACTACCAAAGGAATTTTCCTTCTTTATTCTTTTCAATAATTCTGGCTGCTCCTCTCATCAGAAATTGCTTATTTTGATCTCAATTTGGTTAAGATCCATTGGCGTGATGTTGAACACTCCTGCAAGAACTGTGTTTTTCTTATTTAGGATCATACTCAAAGCATATAGGCCAGGCATGGCACATAGTATACTCGAGAAATATTTATTAAACCCTAGTTAAGAGTTATTCCTTATTTTCCTTTTGCTACTCATGTTCCTGGCACATTGTTGGTGCTTAATAAATGCTTGCTGCTAAATAAACATACATGTGGTTGCTTCAAATATTTTACATGACTATAAATATTTCTATTTCCCATAATCAGACACAAACATCTGAAGATAACTCTAAAATTTCCCTTTGCGTGTAAACAGAAGGCAAATTACATACAACTACATTTGCAAAGTCACTGAAGTCCTCTGGAGCCCAGATGATAGAAAGAGTCACCGCCAATAAACTAAACATAAGAGACTTCTAAAAATCAAATCCAGTTTCATTTAAGAATATTAATTGAAAGGAGATGTATGTAGACATGGAGATAAGGGAGGACATAAAATGACAACAAAACTTGTATAAAATTGGTCTCTCATTCGTGCATTTTACAGCCTAATTCACAAGCTCTTAATGTTCTAGCCAAACAGATGTACTGAGTTTATCCCTATAATGGACCATACTGCTTTTGCACAGTTGGATTCCCTGAGCTATTTTTCCAGAATGCTTTGAAGTTACAGATTTTTTAAAATGTCAGGATTAGTAAACAACTCACATATATTTAACATTTTTCTGTTTTTAGCTGTCCCTGAACTCTTTTTTAGAAATCTGTCTGATAACACATAAAATGCCTCTTTATCCCTATTCAATCTGGTATAGTGGCTCAATGAAGACTGCAGTTCTGAAATAACAGCTGTACTTCCTCTTAAAAGACTATATTTTTATTGGAAATATCACCAGTTCCAACTCAATTGCCTACATATGGACATTGTCATTGATTGATTCTCTTTTTCATAGGGTTTATAAGCCTTTTCTTAATTTATTTTTAATCAGAGCATAAAGATGCTCTCAGTATCTTTTAATGAATTCACCTTTTCATTGTTAGCAAGTGGAAGAATAACAGCTTTTCAAAGATGAAGTAGCTAATCATATGTGATTCAGCATTATCTGTCATTATAAATTTGTATAAATGTACAATCAACCTACAGGCTGTGCAATTCATTTAAGGGAGCAGTGGGATAGAAAGGTATTTAACATATTTATAACTTCTGTTATCTGTTGCATGTTTATAGAACTAGAAAAGCATGTTAACCATATGGGTAATTCTATTTATCTTTTTCTCCTGGGTGTGCTCCAAAACTTACTGAAATTTGGTCACTTGGAGGAAGAATTCAGAAAGCCAATCCATAAGCATGTCAACATCTTCACAAATGAGGCTTCAACCAAGAGGATGCCTTACTAATAAACTTCTCTTAGCTTCTTACAACAACTCAGTGGGGACATTACAAATAAATTTCTTTTTGCTTTAGTGAGTTTTAAGTCATTTGTGGATAATTTTAGTGTTTTATTTGAGACTATAATTTAATAAACAAAATATTGCAGTTAACCTCCATGCTTTATTTAGTTAAGTATTTAGCATCCATTCATTAAATTTATCAGTATGAATTCATTAAATGCCTAACATGTACAAGGCACTTAACTATAAGCAAAGAGGCTACACAGAGTAAATAGTACACTATCTTATATTCAAAGGACTCAGGTGGAGGCATGTTTAAAAAAAGGAATTACACTATGGTTGATAAGTACTATGACAAATACATCTTGAGGAGTATAGAAGATGGTTCTCAATCCCAGGAAAGACTTCTTGAAAGTAGAGAAATAAAAGCAAAAAACTGTTCAATGAGAACTCATGGACACAGGAAGGGGAACATCACACTCCGGGGACTGTTGTGGGTTGAGGGGGGCGGAGGAAAAGCATTAGGAGATATACCTAATGCTAAATGACGAGTTAATAGGTGCAGCAAACCAACACAGCACATGGATACATATGTAACAAACCTGCACATTGTGCACATGTGCCATAAAACCTAAAGTATAATAATAAAATAAAATAAAAATTAAAAAAGCAGAAAATTAGAGGATGAATAGGAACTTGCTGTATAAAGAGAGTGGGAGTAGAGTCTAATCAGGTTGGTAACAAAGGCACTCCAGGAATTGGAAAGAGCAGATAAAAAGGTGAAGAGGTAGGAAAGAGTCTTGTCTTATGGTCAGGTACAAAAACCAGTTTGGAGTAACTGGGCAATTAAATGTGAGGCACGAATGGTAAGAGATGACAGGAGCCAGGTAATGGAATATTGTTTATGCTCTGAAGAACTCAGACTTCTAAACTGTGGGCATTGGGAAGCCAAGAAAATATCTGAATAATGGGAATTATGTGTTTATCTTTCCATGGCATGGATAACTTGGGTATATGCGCAAGTATGTGAATTGTATATTTGCAGGAGACAACACTGGAAGAAGAAAGACTTAAGAGACTCCTATAGTTCAGGTGAAAAATGAGGTAGCCTCAATCTAGTTGACAATCTAGGCTAATCTTTCTAGATAAGAAGAGATTTCCACTTCCAGAAATATTTAGTAGGTAAAATTGACAGGACTTGATTATGGTTGGATATGAGAAAGAGGAAGAAATGAAAAGTATTTTCAGAGTTTCTAACATGAGTCTGAATGGTTGGTGGTGGATCAGCTGGAATAGAGAATGTGAGAGTCTAAGAAGGTTCAAATTCTAAAATGAATTCCATTTTTGGCATGTTCAAATTTATGGTGCCTCTGGTATAGTCAGAGAGTTGCCTAGGTAACAGTTGAACATACAAATCTGAAGTTCAAGAATAGATGATGTAGATCTGGGAGTCATCAGCATATTGGCAGTTGTTGAAACCATGCACTGAAAAATTGAATAAACTGGAAAAGTAAGATGAAAACAGAAGTTAATTATATCTAGGTATATCACCTCCTATTTCTGGTCAGTGCTCATGTCTATCAACATCCTTGTCATCCTTCCTTATTTATTCACAATTTTGACACATGGCTCAACTTCTTTTTCTCCAGTCTAATCCAAGCCATCATTATAGCTGGTTCACCTAACCCTTTAATCTCTCAGTTCCTTGATCAGCTTTGAAGTCCTTCACCAACTCTTAACATCTGGAATTTGTATCCACATACCTACAACATGTTCTCCTCTCTTACATTTCAAAAAAAAAAAAATTAGGCTTAGATGTCCTATTTTATAAATACAGGCTCCAAACTCATTTGTAATTACGTTTTCACTCTTTATCTGTAATCTTATTGAGACCTCTACTACTCTCTCCTACTACTAACTACTCTATCTTTTTTTTTTTTTTTTTTTTTTTTTTTGAGATGGAGTTTCACTCTTGTCACCGCGGCTGGAATGCAATGGCATGATCTCGGCTCACTGCAACCTCCGCCTCCTGGGTTCAAGCAATTCTCCAGCCTCAGCCTCCTGAGTAGCTGGATTACAGGCGCCCACCACCATGCCTGGCTAATTTTTTGTATTTTTAGTAGAAATAGTGTTTCACCATGTTGGCCAGGCTGGTCTCGAACTCCTGACCTCAGGTGATCCGCCCGCCTCGGCCTCCCAAAGTGCTGGCATGTGCCACCATGCCAGGCCTACTCTATCAATTTCTACTCTTACTCTTCATTACATTCGCATTCTTGGTCCTTCTATTTATAGTTGCTCCATGTACCCCATGATCTACTATTTCAATCATTACCTACATCAAAATGATCTACAATCATTTGTCTTGTTATCTCTTTTTTACATATGCCTAACATGAGTCTGAATGGTTGGTGGTGGATCAGCTGGAATAGAGAATGTGAGAGTCTAAGAAGGTTCAAATTCTAAAATGAATTCCATTTTTGGCATGTTCAAATTTATAGTGCCTCTGGTATAGTCAGAGAGTTGCCTAGATAACAGTTGAACATACAAATCTGAAGTTCAAGAATAGATGAATTTATTTATTTAGTAAACACTTATGTGACAGTTATGTAAGTTATATCTAAGAACTTCACAATTTTAGCCATCTATTAATAAATTCTCATTAAAACCCATGAGGTGGGTACATCCAGGATGTCCTCTGCAAGAGGAATTCACACCATCACACAAGTTTATGACTCCCAACCTGGAACATAAAATTCTTCTTTACTTGGGATACTCTCTGTGGAGAAACCAACTACCATGCTGTGAGAAAGTCAAACTATCCCATGCAGAGTGACCTCATGGAGAGGCCCACGTGGAGAAAAAGCTGAGGCCACTAGCTCACAGACCGCATCAACTACCAGACATGTGAGTGAAATGAATAAGCCTTTGGATGATTTTAGCCTCTGGCCTCTGAATTGTCTAGCTGAAACCTCAGACTTCATAGGGCAAGGACAAGCCTTTTTTGCTTCAATAATAAATTTATTGTTAAATCCAACAAAAGCCTTTCAAGCCTTAATTTCATTTGATTCTTTGAAATGTTTAACACAGTCAACCAAACGTATACTACTAGCTGCTCTGATTTTCACTTGTGCATTTATAGTCACTCCTTATCAGGCACCACTGAGTGCTCCTCTACCCATTCCTCTCCTTAGAGCTCTGTCCTAGGCTTTGTATGGGCCAGTGGTCCTCAATCAGGAGTTTGCAATTAAGAGCAACTACTCTGTGTGATCTCATTAACTCCCATGTCTTCAAAATTTCCTACATTCCAATATCTCCTAAATATATATTAAGTCCAGATGTCTCTTCTGTGCATCTGACAAATATATCAAACCACTAAGCACACATTAGTAATACTCTTTTGGATGTTTCACAGATAGCTCAAACTCAATGTGCAGCAGAATGAATGTATCATCCTTCCTGTCATATCTGCTTTTTCTGTTTTATTTTTTCAGTAAATGAGATCAACATCCAATATACATAATTTCCTATTCAAAAACCTAGGATAAAACTTTATCTCCTTTTTTTCTTCAGTACTGACCCCCACACCACTCTATAGGTAATCAAAGCCTATTGATTCCGTTTCATCAATACTCTCCTCTTGACTCCCAAAGCTACCTTACCTTTGAGCAAGCCACATCAACTCTTGGCTCAGTTATTGTAATAGTCTTCTAATTTGTCTCACTTTTCACATTGCCTTTTTTCAACCTATTCTCCACATTATAACCAGAATATTTCTAGAGTAAAATTTGAATCTGTATGTTCCCGTTTATTATCTTTAAATATCTGATCATTTCAAAGATCAGTTCAAACTCCTTATAATAACAAATGCAGCTTCATCCTCATCTTTACTAGATCCTCTCTGCTTGGACTATCTTAATTTCTCTCTCACTTCTTGGTCTGAAATTCAGTCCTAACCATTTATGTCTCCTTTTCTCCATTCATCTTCTTCAAGAAGCTCTTTCCATAGTTAACTCTGTCTCTCTGTATAAAGTGTTACTTTAAAAAGCCTTCTCTGTGACATTAACATATATTAAGCGCTTCTACACCTATGATCTCCTAACAGTCTATGCTTATCCTATCACAGAACTTTCTACCCACGATTGTAATCCTGTGTTTACATGTTTGTGTCTCATTGGACTTCTGTTGTGGCACAATGATGGCAAAGACCCTCTTGCTCACCATCATACACTCAGCGCTTAGCAAAGTTCTACTTAGTGTGTATTAAATATTTACTGAGTTAATTATTAATGAATGAACTAAAAGTGTCTGTGAAAAACATACAGTAACAGGTAAGCTTAGAGCCCTGGATATGGAAAGGTGGAGGGAAAAGCATGCTTACAAAAGGTTTAAGGGCTAGATTGGAAGTTAGTAAGTCAGATGAAGGTTCTAGACTAATCTTTGATTAAATTAGAATAGAAAAATGAAGTTAAATGGAAGGTCCAACAGAAAATAGGAATAAAAAGTAAGATGTTATTGACAGTTGTAAATATTAGCAAAAAAGTATAATGTCTCCATTGTAGCAAACATCTCTCCTCTTCAATATATGTGCAGAGCTTGCAAGAGACTATCAATTTTCTTACTATTTCATTCTCTATGAGGCAATAGTCTCAAGTAAGGAATGCAATAAATATTATTCTATTTTGAAAGAGTGAGAGCCAAATAATTAATCAGATAAGTTTAAAGAGTTGGGCAGATTGGATATTAAATAACAGAGCAATGACATTCTTTAGAAAATAGTGAAATTGTAAGTTAAATCACCAGTAAAGATTACATATCAAAGTAAAAGATAAAACATAAAATTTCTCATCAGTCTCAAATTAACCAAAGTCTTTTCAATGTCAATATTTTTAATGCATGAAATAATGCCTCTGAACAAAGAACGAGTCCTAACATTCCTTACATATGTAAATAATTAAATAGTACCTTCTCTGGTAATAAGTAATTTCATCCTTGTAAGGCTATTTCTCAGAAAGTCAGAGTTTGGACAGGAAAATCTGATCTTGATGTTTTCTGTGAGCTTTACCTTTGACATTCACTTTTGCCTTTGTTGATGAAATTAAACTTACATCAAAAGACAATGAACCACTATTGCTGGAAACCTGGCGTGTCTGAGATCCACTAGGAGGGAGTAGAAAATGTTCTTTTCTGAGCATTTCTGAGGACCCTTTAGAACACTTATTGATGTCAGATACAGAACCTTATTAACTGAATACATGGCTTTGGAAACATCACATTCTATTTTTTTTTAAATACTAGAATGTACTTTTGCTCCTTACCTTGTTGTACAAAAGATCCATACACAAACCACATGGAGTTGTAGAGAGTAGTAGACGTCATTGATCCCATTTGTAATCGTGGGGGATTAAGCCAGTTCAAGAGGTAGACCAGTAGACCCACCAGAAGGACTGTGCCAGCAATGCAAGCCCATAGAGAGAGATCAAATGGTGCAAGACAGGCAAACATATCCACTGTCTTTTCAGCCCTTCGAAGTAGTACCCCCACTGAGTAGTCCATGTAACGTGTT
The DNA here is from genome assembly GCF_028878055.3 of Symphalangus syndactylus. Lineage (NCBI taxonomy): Eukaryota > Metazoa > Chordata > Mammalia > Primates > Hylobatidae > Symphalangus > Symphalangus syndactylus. The sequence continues at coordinate 44,730,872 of NC_072432.2, forward strand.
GTAAAGTCCACCACATTTTCACGATCTGGAGTGATGGTTAAAGCAGAAATCCCTATGTCGGCTCTCTGAGAAATTGAAAGAGAAAGGAATACATTAACAGTTTGAAAAACAATTTCATTTGTGCCACTTCAGCTTGCCTTGAGGAAAAAAAAATAGATGCCTCAGGCAATATAAATCTTTTTATATAAACTGAAACACTGCAAAGACTTCTTACAGAAGAGCCATGTGTGAATTTTGCATGTCTTACTGAAAATCTTGCCCCACCAGAGTCAGACAAATTACCTTGTTCATATTATCAGTGCATGTAAAATCAGTGAAGAATATTTCAGACACAGATAACACAGGGAGAAAATGGTCTTTTTTCATGGGTTATTTTATCAAAGCCATCATTAATAGTAAAGGAAAAGCTTATACTGGAGAATCCTTTCTAGGAACATGTTCCCAAGATATTCAATATGTTCTTAACATGTAAACTATTAAGTAGGCTATTTAGAAACTTCAACATGGCATTTTACCATTGGTTTATATTTCTCTTCATAGAAATTTATATTATTGGGCTCTAAACAGATTTGTTAGAGTTTTTATAGCACTAAGGTATCATATGCCAAAGGTCACTACTATGATTGTATTGTATAAACTTCAGAAATATTTTAATGAACAATTAATGCTTAAGGAAAGAGAATTCTTCTTGGAGTAATAATCCCTTTTTAAGGTATCTTCTTAGATTCTCAGTGATAGCACTCTTAACTACAGCATTTACTATTTATTTAAAACCTAATAGAATCTCAGTAAAGCAGAGGGTAGACAACTTCACATTTAAACTGCATAATATGATAATATATATTTAAATATCTAAAAGATGTGTCTTTTTGAAATAATGATCTTCAGCTGTGATTAAAGCTGCAGGATTTCCCTTCCAGACAAACACAAACACTAGTAAATTATTTTTTGAACATTTTCTTTTATTTTCTTTTTAACTGTTTCAGGAAAGAAGATAAAACTTGTGTTTATAGCTTTTGGGAACAAAAACCAAGAAAGATATGAAAAGTAACATGCCTAGTAGAATGCTAAACCAACTTGGATGAATCTAGTCTCAAAGTAATAATGCTTTTAAAAATATTCTAGCTAAAGTTAAGCAGTGTGGGTATGTGTTTGTATGTCTGTGTGTACCGAGTTCATATATATTTGTTGCTAGGCCCCGTGCTAAGTATTTAAGTATTTTTTTTTTTTTACTTAGTCCTTACAATGAACTGTGAATTATGTGTTTTCCTCTCCATTTCATAAGTGGAGAAACTAAACCTTAGAAGTTTAAGTAACTTGTTCAGATCTCGGTTAGTAAGTACAGAAGTCAGATATTAAAGCTATGTTTTTCTTATTCCGAAGCCTGTGCTCATAATCATTTTACCATATTGCAGCTATCATTCATTTTCCAAATGAACCATACAGTAGGCACTCAGGGTAATTGGTTCTAGGAAATTTTTTATATTAAAAGAGTGTAAAATTTTGCTGTTTGTACTATTTACATTATAACAAGACCATATTAGTATATGTACCATGGATCTACAATTATTAACTGAATGGTATTAAACTTAATAACACTATATGAAAATGAACTTGCAGAAAAATATTGCTTTCAAACTCATATATTTATTTAATTTTTATAGCAAGATATTGGGAATTGGGTCTTTTCAGATGGAAAATCTAACCTGGATGTTTAACTCCCTTGTCCTGTCTTTTCTGAGCTTTAGTTTAATCTATTCGTGAAATGAATGTAATTGTTCAGTTTCATTATTGTGAGCTGACTCATTTATCTTGATTTTAATGATGAATAAATAACTCTCTAAGATTCAATTAGGTGCTCAGAAGATGCATTTACTTTTTCAGACCATTAAAGTACTATGGATCAGTAATTTACTAATTGATCACCAGTGACTCAAAGCATTTAATGACTCAACCAAAGTCAGAAAATTCCACCTGAGGAGGAATTTACTGACAACATGTTGATAATATTTATAAAATGTTCATAAATATTTTTCTAATAAATAATTATATGTTTTACTTTTAAATGATTATAAATTGGAATGGTTACTGATTTTAATAATGGATACTTCTAAATATCACAAAGTGAATTTTTAAAATAGAATAAAAATATCTAAAGCTTTTTATTTATGAAAAGGGAGCTGATTATTTGTATGTGCTAAACTATTTATTAAATTTAACAATTACTTGTCATATATCTATAAACAAATTCCTAAATTCTGGTCTATTTTCAACACTTAGTTATTCTATTTTCAAGGAGAAATTTCTAGCCTCCCTATGGTAGGCATATCAGAATCATATAATGAACTTTTCCTAACAAATACATACACACACACACACACACACTCTCTCTCTCTCTCTCTCTCTCTCTCTCTCTCTTTCCTGTCTTTGAGTTTTGTATAGTCCTTCCTAAAGAGGTGCTTCACTCCATCTTGCAGAATCAATGATACGGCAGAACACTGTAATGAATAATGAGTATGTGGTAGTCCTTTCTTATATTAGAGGTGCTGCACTGAAGCAAAATTTATAAAAAGGCCAAGCAAGGACAGAAAACCAAACACCGCATGTTCTCACTCATAGGTGGGAATTGAACAACGAGAACACATGGATACAGGAAGGGGAACATCACACACTGGGGCCTGTTGTAAGGTGTGGGGAGGGGGGAGGGATAGCATTAGGAGATATACCTAATGTTAAATAACGAGTTACTGAGTGCAGCACACCAACATGGCACATGTGTACATATGTAACTAACCTGCACGTTGTGCACATGTACCCCAAAACTTAAAGTATAATAAAAAAAAGGCCAAGGACCACTAATTCAGAAAGACAGTTCTAAAACTTCCTAAATATCAATAAACAACATAACCAGAAATAATCAAAGATAATTATTTATTCTTACCCTTCCTAGGTTTTTATTTATTTGGTCAACTCATTTGTCCACTTTTTACAATGACTTGTCACATCTTTAATCCTACTGTTATTATATAGAGAACATAGAAGATGTGAGATTAAAAATCATATTTATTTCTACGTTCCAACCTATAGCCCATACCCAGTCTACTGTATTTATCTGCTTCCACAATACAGGAGCTGTCCCCTTTCCTAAGGCTAACCTTCCATCAGTAAATGTATCAGCCGCTCTCTGTTTCAGATACTTAAGTTCCTGTCTCATGCATTCAACATCATCCTATTAACTAGATTTCCCATTAAAAGATTCTTTGTTTCTTGTTAAAATGAAATCAAAGAGATTGAGCCCTTCCCTCTACCCTCTGGTTACTCCACGTTACCACATTTTCTCTCCATTTTTATATATCCCAGTCACTCTGAGAAAACTCTTTTTTCCCCATATTGTTGGATACCCTATTCCTCATGGAAAAAGTACTTCTTAATTATTGTATTGTTGAACGTAGTGGATATACTTCAAAGCTCATCTGATCAGGTCTCTTGACATTTAGCATTGATGATTTCTCCCTCCATCACAACTTTCCCTTGAATTTCATGACATAACATACACCTCTTTCTCAGTTCCTTTTTCAAGCTCATGTTAGCAGTTCTCTGGACTTGGGCCTACATCCTTTTCTCATTTGAGCTCTTCTGCCTAGGCAATTCCATCTGTGTTCATTACTGCTATTGTCCCCATCTACACACGATTAACAAATGTATTATTTCTAGATGTGTATCTGAGCTCTGGGGTCTAGACTCATTTATTCAACTACATAATTGACATTTCTACTAAATGACTTAAAAATACCTCAAATTTAACATTTAACATGGCCAACATCATGCTTATGATATTCAACCAGTCCTCTTCCAACATCTCTTGTTTAATGAATGGTGTCTTTTTATACAAGTCGTAAAACTTGCTAGCTTCATTATCTTCTCCAGCCTATGCCCCCTATCAAATCTATCACTATTGATTTTACCTCCTGAGAATCCTAATATCCATTCATTTCTCTACTATTTCCAGCTTTCATTGTTTTCCTAGGCTCCAGCTCCTTGTAAGACTACCTGAAATCTACTTTTCTTCCTCTTCGATCTCCCTATTGTAGCCAAAGTAGTCTTTCTGTAGAGCAAATCTGATCCTGTCTACTGCCACACTTTAAAAATTTTCAATGAATTTGCATGACTCTTAGGAGAAAGATTAAAAACATGGTCTACACACCTTTAGGTAGGCTATCCCCAGCCTGCTTCAACATATTCATACTGTACCATTTTCCCTTCCAGCAGTTCTTCCTGATGCATGGTCTTTGTACATGCTATTCCCACAGTCTGGATTGACCCTCCTGAAACTTCAAGTAAACACTCATTTATATCTATATGTCAGCTTGATTTTCATTTTCGCAGGGAAGCTATCCACTATCTCTTTGATTGGAACAATAATTATTGTTTACACCATCAGAAGTTTACATCCCTCTCTTTCCTAGCCATTATGGCAGCTGTAATCTTACATATGTTCATATGATCTTTTCAATAATGTTTGACTCCTCCACTAGGCCATAAGCTCCATGAAAGCAAGGATTGTGACTTTTAAAAAAATTACATATCACATTTTCTGGCATAGAATTCATGGTCAATAAATACTTGCTATGAATATATAAATAAATAAAGATGGAGCCCCTACTAAACTTACATTACCTAATTATTATAAATCTCTTCCATCTTTTTGTCCGCATTCCCAACAGAGAGAGGTATTTAAATAATAAAAAGAAAATGGCAATATGAAAATTGACTGTTTTTTAGCAATGATAAAAGATTAATATCCTGAATAATTATGTCAATAATTAAAGTAAAGTTCTTGATTTATCAGTATATTCATGCTTACATTATTTGCAAATAGCTGAGATAATTAGGCATCTACTATAGTAAATTCAATATATTACAAAATATTATATGTCAAATATTTAATGTAAAATGATTATTTAAATTTTGATTAGGACTAGCACTAAAACTGGAATATAAATACATTTTTAAAATTATTTTAATTATATAGTCATAATATTTTCCTTGAGATAAGATACAAGATTTGCATTCTCTCAAGTCATGAAAAGGAGATGGATGGATGATACAATGGAGCATGACTAATAAGCAATATAATCACTGAATCTTAGAAGCTTAGAGAAATTGAAATACATTTACTCTAAATTTAATCTGAAATAAATGATTATATGTAACAACTAAAGATCTGATTTATTCTTGAATATAATGCTAAGAACATTATATTGGTAAGATTAATAGTATGCATTTAGTTAGTGCTTACTATATACCAAGTGTCAGGTGTTTTACATACATTATTTTAACATTACACCAGTCCAATTGCTTTTCCTAAGATGAAAAATTTGCATTTGAAATATTCTAATTATTATAAAACTTTGATTTTATAATGAATTAATACCTGCTTCCCTGTACTCTTTATTAGATGTCTTAGTTTTGTCATCCATACATTATGTTATCAATCTAAATAGATCTGCCCTATGACATGGTTCAAACTTTTTCCAAAGATATGATTTTCTGTCCCTCAAAATACTTGTCATTCTCCTGTGAACACAGTCTAAATAATCAGTTTCCTCAAGTGATATAAATTATATACATTTTAAATAAAATTGGAGGCTGAATCATTTTTATTAGGTGATTTTTAATACAGTCTTATGCTAAATTTAAGGTCAAATAAAATTTGAAAAATATTTTTAAAATAAACACTATCAAACTAGTAGCCCACATAGTCTTATGCAATTGAAGCAAATGTTAGATTTTATATTTGTCTCTTTAATTTCATTCTTTGGTTCTTTTGCATTTTTCACATCTACTGTAATCTATACTTCTCATTCATTATGTCAACTTTATTTTACCAGGTTTGAGCCATTCAGAAGTTTGAGAAGCAAGCCTTTAATTCTTCATACACATTGCTAGTAAAGTATTGATGAAACATACATTGGCAAGTTCAAAGTATGGCAATATGCCTCTAAAGTTCTATGCACTTTGACGATAGCTCACTAGTTAACACTTTGGATATGGCTTTTCAATCACCTATAAATATTCCTTACCATGCTGCCATCAAGCCACGTTTGTCTATAGGGTTTAAAGTGCTTTGTAAAAGGCATTATTGAACTCAAAATACATATTTAATCAGATATTCATTTGATCCTGAATAGCTAATGCTATCAAAAACATGAACTGCTGTTTTAATCACCTAAAACACATCTGATTAATAATCCATTCTGTAATTTAATCTGAGAATAAAATCAAACTCACTGCTCTATCAGAATGAAAATTTTACTTCTGGTTTTGAATATGACAGTTCCAAACTAAATATCACCTCTGTTTTTCATGTTTTGTACATATTGCTTGTAGTAATTCACATATTACCTCAGGAAATGCTTTCATTTCAAATTTAAATATTTTCTGCAGAAAGCAGAAGGAAAATAGTTACTGAAGAGTTTTGGCACACATTTCACAAGTACTAGGTCTACTTCTGCCTATCTAACTTACTAAACTATTTGTTTCCTTCTCTTGCTCTTCAAGAGAATAAATTTTTGTAAATATTTGAAATTTCTTGACAGTTTTCTTAAATATTATTTGATTTTATTTGGCCTTTAAATAATATTACATTGTAAAGATTCCAGGTTTGCTTGGGAGAAAGTAAGGATTGAAGAAATGCTAAAGGAAGGAAGAAAGGGTGGAAGAAAAAGGGAAGGGGGAAAAATAGGAGGGAGACGGAGAAGAAGGAAGGAAAGAAGAAAAAAAGGAAGGAAGGAAGGAAGGAAGGTAGAAGGGAAAGGAAAGGGAGGGGAGGGGAGGGGAGGGGAGGGATGGGAAGGAGGGAGGGGCAAGACTACTAATTACGCCTTTAAGTATTCTTTACAGATTCTGATATATAGTATTTTTCTTACCACTAATTTTAAAGATAATTTTTGTTTCTTTTTCTCTTTTCTACAGTTGTTTAACATGATGATTTCTTCATTTCAGGTGAAAAGTCTTCTCTTACTATTCTTCTAAATTTCTAGTTTTATTGTATTTTGATGAGGGAACACTATTTGTAATAAAGTACTTAAATGGAACTTAATAGTGTTTTCTTTGAGGCCAATCAATATGTGATTGACTTTTGTCAATGTTCCATGTATGCTTGAGAAAATGGCATATTATGAGGGTGTAGTGTTTGATCCATATCCCAAAAATGTATCCTATTTAATCTATTCTTTATGTTATTTATTATTGTGTAGATTTTGTTCTATTTACTGTGTTTTTCTATGTAGCATGTTTTCTTTGGTATGTTTTTGTTTTACTATCTAGAAAGATTTGCACTTTTATTATAGTTTTTAACCTCAATATTTAAAAATTTTATAATGCCTTTACTCCTTTTTTTCCAGTTAACATTTTGAAAATTTTAAATAAAATCTGTTACTTCCACTTATTCCCTAAAGTGCATTACGATATCCTATTTTCCCCTACTTTCCCCTTTTCCTTTGATTTTTTTAATATCATTCTTTCATTTTTAGAACATATGATGATTTCATATTATTATCTAATCCATGTCTCCAACTTTGCTTACTATTAGATATTTTGCCAAAGACTCTCCTTTTATCTTTTGGTTGAATGAAGCTCATTCTGTAATAAACCCTGTTTGGTAATACTTTACTATATTCTAATATGCTGGTGGATTAAATATGAAAGGACATTTAAGATTTTTGGATATTCATATCCAAAAGAATTTTGTAAAAGAATTCAGTTATCACTTAATAAGTATTTTTATTACCACTACTAAAGTGATATTGAATGTTTTTTCTTTTTTTGTATGTGATTTCATTTTCAGCCATTCTTTTGGGAATTACTCTAGCTCTTCAGAATTAATTGGGTAACTTTTATGAAATGTCTTAATCATTTGGCCTATTCTTTCCTGAAATGAAGAAAACAGGCAGGATATAACATTATTAATTTGTTCATAAACAAATTACATTTTTTGTCATATTGGAATATATTTAATTGTCTTCTATTTCTTCTTGGGTCAATTTTAATGATGAGATGTTTTCCTTGATAATAATTCATGTCATATGTTTCTTTCAAATAATTAGGATAAAGTTGTACTTACTGTTCCATCATGCTTGTGAAAATTTTTCTTAATTTAATCACAAAAAAATGTGTTGTACACATTTTTTGATACTTTTATTTATGCATTTCATTTTCCAAAACCAGACATTCCCAAGGCTTGTTTTTGTTTTACATCTTTTCAAAGAACTGTTTTTTCCCTTCAATTAACCCTATTGATTTATGAATTCTAAAATACAGATTTTAATGCATTTTAACTTAAACTTTAATGGCTTCATATTTTGTTTATTGAGTTGAAGGCTTGATTCATTATTTTAATTTAGTAATTAAGTAGAGTTTAAAGATGAACATGTTTCTGTAAGCAAAGTTTTAAAAACAATTTACATATAGTGCTTTTGTTATCATTATTTTCTAAATAGTCTATACTTTTAGTTTTTATTTCCTCTTTGCTCTAGGAACAATGTATGAGAGTTTTTGCTCATTTGCTGTTTTTACTTCCAAGTGGTTTGAGATTTTGTCTTTGTTTAAAATGTTATTCATCTTAATTTTTTTGTATTTTAATCTGGTAATTTGTTAGGTATTACTTATGTTGTATACAAACTTTGGAGTTGGGGGCACATAATATATTATCAATTTTTGTAATTAACCTATGGGTCTTCACTGTCTATAGGACACAAATTTATATAAAATATATATTAATTGTACTATTTATATTTAATAAAGTTGTAAAATGTTATCCTTTCAGTCTTCTCTATCAAAACTCACCTGTTGATGGCCCATAATTCATAAGTAACTTACAGATGTGTTTATGTTCAACCACAGTTTTAAAATACTTCAGCCAGAATTCAAAATTAGTAGAGTCTACATAAAAATTCAAACTTACAATTTCATGTGAAAATTGTTGAAGTCTGTTTCAAGCAAAACTTGTTGAATCTGAGAGACAGTGCCCCCTTGGAAAGTTCATGAGATCTTCAGTTCACTTTAGCTCTTGCAATTCAAGCACATTGTGTGCATAGGTACTATATCCAACTTTACTTTTATATCTTAACAGCCTGATCTCTATTAGGTATTTGAATTTATTATCCTTCATTTTCTCTCTTGGTTTATTAGTCTAACTTATCAGCATGGCAGATTACATAAGATAGCCACAAAGCTCTTCCTATTCTGGTATTCCTGCCCCTTTGCAAGGTACTGTTCAGCTCTTCCAACAATTGGTGCAGTCTATTTCCCTATCCTTTAACTCTGGGATTAACCAGGGACTTGCTTTGGTCAATGGAAGAGAAGCAATGTGATACAAACAGAGCATTGGCATCTATCTTGCTGTGCCAGGAACCCTGGATCACCATGTGAATGAGTCCTAATTTGCTTGCTGAAGAGTGAGAAGCCATGCAGAAGACAATAGAAGTGCTGCTACTGAGCCACAACAGCAACTTGGCAATGAAATATTATGCTTCCTGCTGAGCTCATACTCTGCTCTTTTCTGCATTTTGTACCCTTCCAAATTAGGACAATTAATGGATTTTTTCAGGGTCATGTGAAAAACAGCAATTTCTTAGGAGTGTGCTTTTTTGAAATCTGCCAATTCCTGGTTCAGGGAGGGTACCCTTACTTAATTTAGAGTACTGTTGTAAAATTTCCTCTAATTTTCTGTTTATTTGTCATATCATATGAGATCTAAAAAGTGGAAGGTAAAGGTAGATGCTTATGTTTTCTTCAACATCTTAAGTAAATAGATATTTCAAAAATTTTAAAAATTTCTTTAATGGAATCATTTTAAAATATGTTCCAAGCTCAGTAGAGACATGGGAAAATAAATATTTTGATGGGGCTTACACATGATAAGTCAGTGAATATTATTTTCAAGTACTTATAATGTTATTCATTTCCCAAGTTTTAGGTATTAAAAATGTGGGAAAAGGAATTTTCTAACTTGGATTCCCAGTGAAATGCAGTAATATAAATTATGTTAGAGTATTTAGCTGAACATGGAAGTTGGGCCAATATAAAAACAAAACACAAAAGTGAAACTTTTATATAACACAGAATGGCTAATAAGTTCATTTATAAAACATACGGAAGCAAAACTAAGATGAAAAATAAATAAGTTTAAACACTGAACTGTAAGAACTATGTATGAATATATTCTAGTTTTTAAAGGGTCAAATTATATAAAATCAGCCTATTTTCTTCCTGCAGGTAAAACAAATGCCCAAAATATCACTGGCTTAAAAATCAACATGGAAGAAGTTCCCTGGCTGACTGTCCCAGGTTTATCAAGCTTCCAGAGTTAAGAACCAAACTTATTTTCTCTTGTTGCTCTCTGCTGCTCAGTACCTAGCTTCCAATTCATGTCTTTAGAGGGCTGCTTGAACACAAGCCATCCTATTAACATTCCAGCCAGAAGAAAGGAGGAGGAAGATAAGAATAAGAATAAAAATCCTTCCTTCAAGAACATTTCTCAGAGGCATCACATGATATTTCTGCTTAAATATCATTGGCTACAATTTAGTCACATGACCACACTAGCTCAGGAGAGAAACTGGGAAATTCATATTGTGGGAAGTCTGTATCTGGCTATTACGATTCAGGAGCTGTATTACTAAGAAAGGAGAGAACAGATATTTATAAACAATTAACAGTCATTGCTACATTTCCTCATATGTAAACAGTTTTGAGATTGAAAAAGTTCTTTTAGACTCTTTTCTATTTTTACATATACACAGGTATATACATTTTTTCCATAAAACTTTTCATAATGTAATGTAATCTTAGAGAAATACACATGTTTATACCTACCCCAATCTTTCTAAATACTGCACAGAATTTTGAGCAATAATTATTTTTGTTACCTTTGTATTTTTAACACATCGATAGCACATGAATAGATGCTCAATAAGTGTTTATTGATTATAAAGGTACTCTGATTAATTTACACGTTTTCACTTTGAAGGATTTTTTTGAATGTTTCCTTTTTCTTACCTATTATAATTAATAGATGTTTGATCTTGCAATTTGAGTATATTCATTTGAAAAGTGTTTCTTGGGTTTTGCCACACTGATATTTCTCAAAATTAGTATTTTTCATTATTTCAACAGATTTTTATCTCTGACAGCACAATAGTGACAAAAACATTATTATTAATTTAGTTTCTGTGTCGTAAGTCTTATTGCTACACCATTTCTCAGAAACCACGTGCTATTCCTTTTCCTAGCTCCCTCTTTAGCAGGTCCCCAAGCCTACTCACATGCTGATCTCATTTTAAAGTCCTTATAGGAACAGTTTAGTTTTCACCAGTCTCTGAACCAGCTTTTATCTTCCAGCCTGATTATATATACTGAAAAATACCTATTTTCCTTTTCTAATGTATTTTCACCTGAGTTTTTGACATTTCCTCCCTAGAGTTTACAGTTATCCTTCATTTCTCTGTTTTTCTGTATCTCTCCTATGGGACTTATCTGTTTTATATTCCCGGTTTCAATATAAACTTCTTGATGTAGGTATTTTATCTTTGTAGTCTTCTGTCTCCCTAAATATTTTCACACTGCTTTGCCCACAGTCATTTTCTAAAAATGTTTTCCAAGAAAGATCTCTCTCTCTCTCTCTCTCAACTTACTTGCTCTGCTTGTTCTTTGCAATTTGGTAGTAATAAGTGCTTTTATATAACCTTCAATTCTAGCATTCAAGGAATAGATTCTTGGCTATATACTGCCTGAAAAAAGTCTCTCCCATTTTGTCATTGACTTAAAGGTTTTCTTCCATATGAAGCTCCTAGCCAGGCCCTCTGACCTTGGTAGCTTGGGTTCTAATATTTTCAGTCCACATGTGTGGGATAAACCCCATATATGCTAGCTGTGCCGCAACACTGCTCATGATGTATCACCACCTTCCTTTCACTGAGGCCAAATCTGAGACTCAGACAAGGTAAATAGCTTGCCTGAGATTATAGGTGAAAAAATTGTGGAGTTGGCCATGTCCCCTATAATATGCTTGATAGATTTGATTAACTTTTTGCTTTATGGTTTCTGTATAATCTCTTCCTCCTAATTACTTCCCCAGTATTTATTCATTGCTCTATTTTTTTCAGCACATATGTCCTTTTTAATTCTTACTCTTATTTTTCTGAGTTCTGATTTATACCTAAGCAATACTCATACTAGGGAAGTAGGAGAAAGAGATTTCACAGACATGGTGGTAAGTGTATATGTATATAACTGAACATATAAGGCATTATAGGCAATTATGTAAATTTGAGTTGAAGGAAAACTATTGGAGAGTTATAGGGAGAGTGTAATATGATCTGACATTTTAAAACAATCACTTTGGCTGCTCTGTTAAAGATAGATTATAGGAAAAAGAGCAGTAGCATGGTGAGCAGTTGAAGGGCCACCGAAATAGTCCTAAAGAGAGAAAATAGTGGCTTTCGAGTGGTGAGAAGTGATCATATTTATATTTATGGTATATTTCAGATTTACAACCAGACAAATTTGCTGATGCATTGTATGTAAGGCATGACAGAGAGAAGAGAATTCAAGGACAATTCAAAGGTTTTGCACTGAGTAACTTGAAAACTGGAGTTGCCATACACTACAACAGACCAGAACGGGGGAAAGGGGTGAAATCAGGAATTCAGTTTTGAACACTTAATGTTTGAGGTACCCATTAGAAACGGAAAATGCTGAAGGCATTGTGAGAAATAAAAGTCTGTAGTTCAGGTGAGAGGTCTGGGTTAAAGAAACAATTAGGGAAGTGGTCTACTTATAGATGATAATTGAATCCATAAGACGGGATGAGTCCACCAAAAGTTGAAGTATAGATAGTAAAGCAAGTGGTGGATATGTGTTGATCTCTTCTCTCTCTCTTTCTCTGTCTTTCTATCTCTAGCTGCTTAGCTCTTGAAGAACAAGAACTCTGTGTTCTATAATTTATGTATTCTCCAAAATTCCATCTACATATTAGGCCCCAATAAATGCTTATTGAATGCTAAGTGGGAAAAAAGGTACCAGTTATAAATTACAGTAGTTTAGAAATTATCTGTAACATTAGAAGAGGCTTAAAAATATATTGTTTCTATAATTCCCAAGAGGTAATGCTATATCTTTGAAGAAACAGACCATCAGAAAGAGTTTTCCAGTCATGTAGAGACTTCTTCAATTTTCTAAGAGGCCATCTGAAGGCTGCTTATGGGCAGAGAATACAGAAGCAATCGCTGACTGAAATGCCCAAACTGCTAATACACATTTCAATCAAATGCAAATCAAGGATAAAAGAACTAGAATTGAGTGAATTTTTATCTTCATTATAGTAAAATTTTCAATCATTGTAGAATTCACTTAATGTAGCTATTATAGATGTTTTAGGAGCTCTGCAGGGGAGGGGAATGTAAGCTCTTTGTTAATAAGAAGATAACTAGCTCCCAGAAACAGTTCGTCTCTATGAGAAGTAAACCAATTCTGGCTGTTCTCCTAGTGATTCTGTGCAGTATCAAATGAAATACAAAATGAGTAAGAGAGGCACTCAGATGTCCTCACACTGCTAGAGGGAGCCTCTGAAGCCAAACTGCAGTCACCTCCTACCTGGACACAGCTGAGCCTTGTTAGGTCTCCGGATTTTTTTTTGTTCTTAGTCAAGGAAACCTTTACTTATTTTAAAGCCTGCCATTACAAAATTACCAAATTACAAAAAGAAAACTCAGGATCATTGAGACTTAGAACAACTGAAATCTGAAGTATCCAAATGGCAGGCAAGAGTAAGTCCACAGTTATCTTTCAAGGTATGGCTCTGCTTCCAAATATTCATTCTGAGTATTTGTATGTCAAGTTAAAAAAAATCCTTTAAATGAGGTTGGAACATTGATTGCTAGAGTGAGTGAATATTTAAAGGTTCCATTTGTGGTTTTAATGTTGTACTAAAGGATGTTTCCATTTCTCTAATATTAAAATTAACCTTTTCATTTAGTAAAGTACTCACCATTGCAAAAACAGAGAAGGAGGAAATATATTCTATATTGCATCAACTACCTTTCTAGGCTATAATAAATTCTTATTATTCTCTTTTACTTGTAGCATATTTCTCTATGTTTATAATTTCCAGACTAACATAGACTAGAACTGGCATGTTAAATAAAAATGACCAAGCAATCTAAACAAAATACCTCACAATTATGCCCATAAAACATAGAGAATTTCATATCTGAAATGCCCTTTAAAAGTTATTTATAGTATCCTCACCCAAATCTGCAACCTCTTATATGCCTGGATGTTATCTTACTCATTAATTTTATCTCCAAATCATGATCAGGGATAGATGAAATTCTAGGTAACAAATGGCATTTCAATAGCCAACAGTGGATTTCAGGATTTATCTATCCTTAAGTTATCAGATTTTCTCATCATAGCTTCAGCTGGATAAGCTGTAACCCACCAAATCTTTTTATTTGTAATATTTTACTGAATTTTTGTTTGTCCTTGTCTATAAGTTCTCCTTAAATCTAAGAGCCATTCCTGGATGGCATCATTCCCTTTGGCAAATGTTCACTCTCTGTTCTTTAGTTTTGATTCAAGACTTATTATTCACCACTTATCTGTGCTTGCCATCTATTAGGCCAAGTACTTAATGGTTCAAGTCCTTTATCTGATTGAATTGCTCCTTGCTGTTTGCAATGTCTGCCAATTAAATATCACCTGCAAATTTAGAAAATTGCTCCTACAACCATTCACTAAGTCATTTGCATCTACATAATTTATTTCCTTTCACAGATCTCTCTTTATCCTTTTCCTTCATTAGTGTTAAAATCCTTCCCTATCAACAACAAATATTTTTGGCCATGTTTTCCTCTTGTATTGATATACAAACAGGTTGTATGATCTCCCACATCTATGTTTTAGTTGCATCCAATATTCATATCCAGTGGATTAATTTTGAACACTCACCATTCGGACGTGCAAATATGTATTCTTATGACCACATATATTTCTTTTTAACTTCCTGCCTGTGTACAGCTGACATACTCTGGGAAACTCAATCTGTCTATTATTACTTGTTTAATCTCACGTAAGAATGAAAACCTTAGCCACTGTCCAATTTAAAGTCTGTATAAGGGCTCCCCTTCTTTTTAAGTATTTTACTCTGTTCCCCTTTGTAAAGCTATCTTCTCATTTCACAAGGCTTGCAAGCATTTATCACTGGGCAGTCACTGGCAGGTGTGTTGTAGGGGGGAAGTTCTTCTTTGGTGGGCAAAGTTTTCTTATTTTCAAGGCTGGTTTGCAGTAATGAAAATATGTAAGACTCTTTTGTGTGATCATGGAACATTTTTGATGGCTCAGGCACCCAGCTGAGAACACTTCTTCATTCACAAGCATTGCTCCTCATAACAGGACCTTCTCCTGATCCCAGTGGGTGGTGGGCTCTCCCTGCACAAGGCTGTCTCTGGCCTTTGTCCTCGCCAGCTCTTCCTCCTTCTCTAGACCGTGGGAATCTTAGGTGTTTCTGCCACCCTAAATTTGACTACCTAGGAAATGGTGGTCAGAATGGTGGGAACTGTGCCTCCCTGCAGCATGTTCTGCTGGCATAGAGAGATAGGCTGGACTTTATGGGAAGAATGCCTGATCCTTCCCAACTGCCCCAGGCATGCCCAGTGTGGGTGGAAAAGGGGGCAACTCATCACATTCTCAGGTTCTCTGAACTCTCTTCCCAAAGTTAACCCTCTCCTCCCTCTAGTTTTTAAATTATTTCCCCTCACAGCAAAAATAATTAACACCGGTCCTCCTTACCCATGCTCAGGTGGAACAATTTAGGAGCTTAAATAATGATTCTGTGCATGATCTTCCTATTAATCCAACATTCCCAATGAAGCTTTTATAATGGAAGTGATGGAAGTACCTGTTTCCTAAACTTTTAGAAATTCTCAACATTATTCACTTGGGTTCCAGATGCTCACTTACTAATTGTTCCTAGACAATTCCATGAGAATGTTCCTCAGGTACCACAAAATCAAAATGTAGCCAAATTCTGTGTCCCTGTTGCCCTTTTCCAATCTGCTTTTCCTTCTGCATCCCCTATTTTTGTTGTGGTGTGTTCATCTGCTCATTTTCCTCTGCTAAATTTCTCACCAAGTCTCAACCCTTCCTTCTCTTCTCTAAGTTATCAATTTCTATTATTATGCCATAGAATATTAACTGTTTTCTCAAACTCATTCTTTTTGTTAGTCTCCTGTTACTGTTGTTTTAATTTAGACATTCCATTATTCCTCCCCAGATTGTTCAAAAAGCCATTTGTTTTTTCTCTTCCTCACTCCAATGCATTCTCAGGCCTACCTCAGCTATCTTTCTTAAACATAAGTTAAATCACATTTTTCTCTTTTGTAAAATTCTTCTATAATTTGTACTGGCTAAATGATAAAGTGCAAACTCTTTATCAAGGCAAACATGCTTTTATAATTAGGCTTATTGTTGCCTCTTATACTCCTACTCATCTGAAGACCTAGCTTAAATTTCTACTCTTCTGTGAAATCTTTTAAACTCCCCAGGCAGAAGCTGCCATTCAGCCCCTGGGTTGCCATGGCACCCTGTATTACCCTATGGCATTTTTCACACTGTGTTTTAATTATTTATCTACACATTTGTTTTTCGTGTGCACTTAGAGATCTTTGAAGGCCGAGGAACAGTATCTTCCACTCCTTTGTATCTATGATGCCAGGCACAGTGCCCAGAATACAACATGCATTCAAAAACATGTGCAGATAAATGGATGAATTTAGGGCATTCTGCTGTGTACTTGGCATACAAAGTAAACATAACCTTAGTCTTCTGTTTTCCAAAACAGGGACTATGCAGAAAGAAGCTCTCTCTCTCCCCCTATCTCTCTCGTTCTCTCTTCCTGAGATTGTATATATGCCCATTTATAGATACAGATGTAGATATATATAGATAGATGTGTAATATTACACAAAGGTAATTTGAAAAGAAGTGGAATAGGTGTTCTCAGAGGACAAGATTACTAAGAGATGGGAGTAGTTTGAAAACCTCATGGGACAAAGTGCAAATTTAGCTAGGGTTGAGAATTTAGGATGATGAAGTGAGTACGGGCAGTCTAGGCAGATTAAAGCTGAATGTCATCTAAATGGAGTGTGATTAAATGCAAGAGGGAAGTGAGATATAGACTGTAGAGTATATTGCAGGCCTTTCTAAAGGTTTTAATTTTTTATGGAAAGAAGACACAGGTGTTTGAGAAAGAAGTGTGAATTTCGAGAAGTTTAGAAATGCAAATCTTTTACATCACACCCCAAATCTTTCTCTATGTAATCTTATGTTTTGTCTTCTACTCATACTCTGTCTGAACTCCTATCTGAACCTTCTTCAAGTATGCAGGTTTAAAAAAAACAGCTCTGAACTGTTTGAGTATTGTTTTTCTTACTGACATGTGACTGGGTTTATTTAAATGCTTTGCAGACAAAATGTATATTAAAACTGTTTTTCTCTGGAAACTGGTAAAGGAGTTAAGCGCTTGGATTCTGGAGCCAAACTTCCTAAATTTGAATAATTAATTATCTACAACTTGGCTACGTGACCATGGGCAACTTACTTCACCTCTGTTTCATCATTTGCAACATTGGAATAACAGTAGTACTTATCGTTGTGAGTACTGAGAGGTAGTAAATACATAGTATGTGAGACCGTGTCAGGAATAAGTAAGCTCTATATCAGTGCTAGTAGAGTTGTTATTTAGTCAGTTTCAAGCTATGCTTTTAAATTCCTTGTGGGTTTTGTGTTAATTGCAGTGTTGTCAAATCTATTATTGATGACAAGTATGTCATCAAACTCTGGTGATGTTCTACTTTATTATGAAATACAACATATAAAATAATTCCAAGCATATATAACACAGAGCTATAGCTTTATTTTACAAAAGCACTAACTAATCATATTTCATAAACTTAACTTTCTAAAAAATTATTAACTGCCCTTCTCCATTGCAATATATTTGCTTTCGGATTTATACCGCCTACTCGTTTCTCCTTTTGAAACTCTAAGTTCATATCTTTTATATCTATCAGGTGGGGTCTTAGTATTTTCTTGTTGATTTTGACTTCTTCATGTAGCAGTGAAGCGGTGACACAAACAAGTCACCATTACACTTTTACAAATATTTTCTAACATTTTGTTTGTAATTTAATTTGGTTCATTATGACTTTTTATTACTGTCGATTTGAATTTTTGTGTACATGTAACTATTGATGGTTTCCTTGTAACTTATTCTATTGTTTTTAAGCCCCTGAAGGATATCTTTTGTTTTTCCTGTTTGGTATCTACTTCTCCTTCCTCTAATAACAGCATCCCACTTTTCCTTGGGATTCACTACTCCCCGAGGCTTGCTCTAGGTGTTTTGCGTGTAGCTACTCCTACTCTCAGTGCTCCACCTGGGCAAGTGGTGTAGGCCTGGCATTGAGAGCACTGCCTCCTCTTGAACGCAATACTTCATGGTCAGAGCCAGTGAATGTTAAAGCTGAGGCTCTGTATTGGAACTGCAGGTAAAGGAGAATCTATGTTCATATTGGGATAGGTAAGAGGATGAAATCTAAGCCTAGAGCTACTAAAAGTCACTTTACTGCCAAGAGAGGAGAGCCTGCCTGAGACCTGGGGCAACACACACACACACAAACACAGCTGAGAGAGGGAGCAAGCGATACCAAGGCCTGATGAAAGGAGCCTGGATCTCATCCCTGAATAGGCCAGTTTTGTGAGAATTAAATTATCTTTTCACTTCAATTGGATTGTCATTTGCAACCAAAGACACCTAATTAATTTAGCTTAGAATATATGGGCAGGTTATTTTCAAGATAGAGAATACCTTTTTTAAGAAATGGGGAAGGAGTAAAGAATTTGAAAGAGACTGAAAATAAAAGAGAAGTAGGGATAAAGAAAGGTAGAGGGGCAATTTAAACTTCATCTATATGCAGATTGGCTTCAAATGCATGTGTCCATTCTATAACCTTACCCAAACTCCAGACTCATATATTAGATTACTTATTTCATTTTCCATTTGGATAGCTCCAAAGAGGTATATCCAGAATTGTTAAGAGAATGGAATCAAACAACTTAAGCTAATATCCTGGTTCTTCCACTTCTTAGCCATGTGACCTTGAGCAAGGTATTTAAATTCTCTAAGCCTTGATGTCTTAAATCTACATAATGGGCATATTAACTATCTATTTCATCAAATTATTATGAGCATGTAAGGAGTCAATACCTGTAAAGCTTTAGAATAGCATCTGGGTATTATTACTCATTTCTAAAATAGTAGTTTTGATTCCACATTCTGCAACTCCTAGCCAAATATTTCCTTCATTTGTTTCTTCTATGCCAACAAATGGTACCACTCTCAATTAACTTGAAGTAAAGTGAGACTAGCTGAATATAACAGGCTGTTTAATTAATGGACAAAATATTTAAAATAATAGGAACAAAAGCTCAAAGTGTAGTCTTTCAACAAAGATAAAAACATTTTATATAAAGTCCAAATTTAGTAGGTTCTGGTAGGTTAATTGATTATATTAAAGAGCAATGAGATCCCATTGAATGGTTATTAATTAGGGGAGTGTTATTACCTAATATATGCCATGTGGCCACCACTCATTCTTTTATGTACAAATATTTTCTAGATATTGAGGCTTCAGTAGTAAACCAATATATTTTATGAAATCTCTGAACAACTTAAGCTTACATTTTACCAGAGGAAGACAAATGAATAAGTTAGTACATAATAAAATAATTATGTGTTATAAAGAACAATAAAACAGAATAAGAGAGATAGGTAGTACAAAGGATGGAAGCTGTTCTTTTGAAGAGGGTGGCAATGGCAGTCCTCTCTAATAAGTTTTAAGCAAATGCTGAAAAAAAAATGAGGTGGACAGAGAAATATCTGGGGGAACAGCATTTTAGGCAGATAGGAGAGATGGAAATTGAAAAGGCCAAGTTCAATGAGTATAAGGAAGTACAAGGGGTACCATAAGCTTGGAGCATGGTGACAGAGGGAGAGATAAAGAGATCACAAAGGGAGTTGATTGGGCAGATTATGTAGACAATTTTAAGGACAGTTTTTACTCTGAGTGGGATGGAAACCCATCAAAAGTCTTCTAGCAGGAAAATGACTGGATCACTCTGGCTGCTGTGTTAAAATATATTGAAGGCAGTCAAGAGTGGAAAGGGAGAGTAATTGGACCTCTGCAGCTACAATCCAGAGAAGAGATAATTGTGCCTAGGAAGAAGATAGTGAGTGGAGCTGGGGAAAATGGAAACAAAGGCTGTTTTTTTTTGTTTGTTTGTTTTTGTTTTTTGCTGCTGTGGCTGAAAAGACAAAATTACAAAGCGTTGAGTTTAGAAGAGATTGTTGGCTTTGGTCTTTTTTTATTTTTATTTTTTTATATATTTTTATTATACTTTAAGTTCTAGGGTACATGTGCACAACATGCAGGTTTGTTACATATGTATACATGTGCCATGTTGGTGTGCTGCACCCATTAACTCATCGTTTACATTAGGTATATCTCCTTAGGGACATGGATGAAGCTGGACACCATCATTCTCAGCTTTGGTCTTTCTCTCATTTCCCCACAGCAAATCCTATCAGTCTACCTTCCAAATATGTGTTGGATTTATTACATTTTTAAAACACAGAACCTGAGGAAGTTTTTACCAATCTATCCGAGTCAACAGATACAACAAGATCTATATGTTTTTCATGCAACATATTCTTGAATTCATTTTCTTGGTTCATCTTCACAATAGCTTCATTCCACTGATGTGGACACTGTGACTCAAAGAGGATTCAAAACTCTTTTAGGCTCACATGGGCATTAAATGTGTCAACAGTATCCATAACTAATGCCTTTGATGTCACTAAAGATGAGAGAATCATGGAAGGATTTTGAGGTTGAATATCAACAACACAAGGGACTTACACTAGATTCTCACAGCTTTTGCAGTAAACCATGGAGTTTAACAGCTGAACATGAGGAGAGCATAAAAAATAAAGAGACTAGAAATCGAGGCTTGAAAAGTGTGGAAAATGTTTGGAATGGTCATGTGGGATTTAAATAAAAGGTCAATACCTAATGAATTAAAGGACACTGGAAAATCAGTGAAAGCTCTATTGACGTTAGCTACCAGGGTATTGAAATGAACTCCATCAGCCAAGTGTCATGACTAGCTACATCAATAACCCAGTGTGCAGGATCCTAGACAATAGGAGTGGGAATGAGCACAGGAGGCATAGAAAAAGAGCAAGAGCTTGAGCATGGCTTGGGCAAAAAATATACTTATTTTGAGCCAACATGGCGTGGGAATTCTCTTCCATCATTTTCACTATTTATTAGAGGCCATGGAATTTTGCCTTTCTTAGATACTCAAGAAACCTGTTTTTTTGTTATGTATTAATGAGACTGTATGTATGTTATCTCCATTCTTGTTTTGTTTTGTTTTATGCTGTCAATTACATGTGCTTTCTGAAGTCTTACCACCTCTACCTGACAAACCTCACAATAGTATCTTCTTCTCCTTCTTTGAAAACTTTGAGACCTGGCTAAATGTTTCTCTTCACACAAAAACCGACCAACCTCCTAATAGATTTCAGAATCAATGTAGATATTCCTTACAACAATCATTTTGGGTTGGGCCATGATTCAGATAGATTTTATTTTCTAAAGCAGTTTCAGGTTTTCAGAAAAATTGAGTAGGAAGTGTGAATAATTTACCCTATTATTACTATGTTGCATTGGTGAGGTACATTTGTTACAGTTAATGAACCTTGCAATCATTATTGGAGACGGATCTCACTCTGTCATCCAGGCTAGAGTTCAGTGATGCTATCACAGCTCACTGCAGCCTCGAACTCTTGAGCTGAAGGGATCCTCCCACCTCAGCCTTCTCAACAGCTGGGACTAGAGCCATGCACCACCATGCCTAGCTAATTTTTTTTAATGTTTATTTTTTTAGAGGTGGAGGTCTCTCTGTGTTGCCCAGGTTGGTCTCAAACTCCTGGCCTCGAGGGATCTTCCCATCTTGGCCTCCCAAAGTGTTGGGATTACAGGCATAAGCCACCTTGTCTGGCCAATGAACCAGTATCAATACATGATTATTAACTAGGGTGTACAGTTTACATTAGAGTTCATTCTTTCTATGGGTTCTGACAAGTGTATAATGTCAGCAGTGTATATCCATCATTACAGTATCATCCAAAATAGTTTTATTGCCCTGAAAATCCCCTATGCTTCATCTATTCATCCCTCTCTCCCTCACCCCATTTTGAGCTATTTTAAACTTGTTTCTTTTATCTTCTCTAACACTCTGCCATGAACCTCAAGGTCAAATTGTAGAACTTTCGTATTTCAGTCTCTGATTATCTCTTTCTAACATACTCTTTCATTTCTTCACTCATACTTCATCTGTTTTTCAAATTCATTTGATCTTCTGATTAACTTTTCCAGAATTGTATCCAAGTTTATGTCTCTGATCATGACTATGCTTCCTTGATCATTTTAGCTCTTCTTTCATCTCATTTAATTCCCTTACCGAGTTTATCCATCCCTTGATATGAACGTCTCAACCTTGATATGAACGTTTTCATCTCTGCTCCTAGACTTGGGCATTCAATCTCAGCTGAAGAAAGTCACACCATTGTGTAAACTAGCAGCAATGAAAAAGTATCAGTTTCATATGAACCTCCACTCAGTCTTTAGTGGCACTGATCTATTCTTTTATCTGTTCTGCTTTAGCAGTCACTTTCCCTTTCCTCAATGTCTATTTCAATCTTCACCACTCTCCTGTAGACTGTTACATAATACATGTCCCCATCACTGTCAACATACTTAATCTCCAATTTTTATCAAGAAATTTGAAGGAATAAGAAAGTATCTTTGTCAATTTTCCATTCTCTTGCCTATCTATTATTAATATACACATTCTCATCATATTATATTCAGTATCAAAGTAACATCTTTACCTCATCAAAATCAATTTTCAGTTTAATCATTTTTGATGGAGTCAAATCTGTTCCAGGATATTTATCCTTCACATATTAACTGGCTTTCTTATATTACATTTTCCTTCTTTCTTTTTCTTCCTTAGCTTATAATTTTACTCAAGTCTCTGTTAACTTAAAAACAAACAAAAACTCTATCAAAACCAATGACCCTTCCAATTATTATCTCTTTCTTCCCCTCTCCATCTAAAATTTCTGAAAAAATAATACATATGCATGTCATTTTCACCTTTTCACATTCAAGTTTTTCCATCATCTTTTGCAGTCTGGCTTTTTCTCCCACTATGCTACCAAAAGAGTTCTGGCTTGGGTAACCAACAACTCCCAAATGGCCAATCTAGTGAACATTTGGCAGTTCTTATCATCAACATCTCAAATAGTTCTGACATTGCTAGTCATAGCTTATTTTTTGAAACTTTCTTATTTTTTTCATAAATTCTTCTACTTTTGTCAGTTCTTAAGTGACAGCTTTCTCTGGGTTTCATCCTAAGATTAGCCCAGTGATCCTCTTACTCCATGTGTTCTTTTTGGCAGTCTGATGTACTTTCATGATTTCAACTACCGCCCACAGGTTGCTGACTCCCAAATGTATACCTCCTATTGCACTTTCACAGTGAGCTTCAGAGTGCTACATATCCAACTCACCCTATTCTAAACTGTCCTCCTCCTCTAAATCTTTTTCAGCAGTCTCCGTCCCAATTAGTTACACAACCATCCTTTTATGTATTTGTACTATGAACTGATGAATTATTCCAGACTTCTCCCTTCTCCTCACTTTAGTCAATAAATTCTGTTTATCCTATGTCCTTTTTATCTCTGATTTCCTGTCTTTCATTCTATTCACAACATTAGTATGGTAGGATAGATTCTCATCACTTTTTGCCTGGAGAGCTGCAAAATTCTCATAAATTTTGGCTGCTTTCCATGCTGTTTCTAACCTTTCTACCTTTACTTTTACTCTTTTGTCTGTCAGTAGACATCCTTTACTTTCTGCCAATCCCTCTTTACCTAGATAATTACTACTTGTTATTTTGTCATCAGGCTATATTTCTCCTCCTTCAGGAAATTTACCTTTACTCTTCCTTCTTTGTTGCTTTCTTACTGCTTCTCTATCATTGCAACTAGTGCATTTTATTATAAGTGTCCAGTTTAACCTCTGTGTTTCTCATTAAGACAAGATCTCTTCAAGGGCAAGAACCATGTTTTATTTATCTTTGTATCTCCAGTGCCTAGCACAGTGCATAGCACATAGAGGCCATCAACAAAATGTTTTCATGATCAATGTCTATGTCTTATTCACACTTGCATCCCTCCATAGCACTTTGACCATGGCATGTGATTAACACATGTTAAGTGGTGTATGTTTTGAAATATTTATAGGCAGGGTGCAGTGGCTCATGCCAGTAATTCTAGCACCTTAGAAGGCTGAGGCGGGCACATCACCTGATGTCAGGAGTTCAAGACGATCCTGGCCAACATGGCAAAACCCTGTCTCTACTAAAAATACAAAAATTAGCCGAGTGTGGTGGCAGGTGTGTGTAATCACAGCTACTTGGGAGGCTGAGGCAGGAAAGCTGTGTGTAATCACAGCTACTTGGGAGGCTGAGGGGGAGGTTGCAGAAAGCCGAGATTGTGCCACTGAACTCCAGCCTGGGCAACAGAGTGGGACTCCATCTCTAAATAAATAAATTAAAATAAATTAAATAATAAAATAAAATATTTATAAAGCCTCCCGGTAAATATATGCTTTCTATTGTTAATGCATTGATGAATTAAAATACCCATCACGGAAATTCATTTATCTAGTAAAAGTGAAGAATTGCCAAACTTTGTGTCAACCATGAAAAATAAGGAAAGCTGTGTAGCCCCGTGCAGCTGATTTACTCTGTTTAGCCTTGGGAGCATTTTATTTCTCAGAAAATGGCATTATTGGCATTATAATTACTAAAAAAAGTATCTTATTATACTCCAATATTATATGTCTACTTTCAAAAACATTCTTTACTCTCATGAAACCACATGGGTGGGCGCAGTGACAAAAAAGCCTAGTGTTATACTAGAAGTTTAGAAATTGAGAGATAGAACTCTCAATGGTGCTATATTTTAACATGGAAACATCACTATTAATACTTACATGCTAAATATAGTACTTTATCCTAATTTTACAGATTTATAATTTAGTCCACTTATTCTTCCTTTTTTTTCCATTTTCCTGGGTTCTGGCTTTATTCCATTGTTAGATCTATTTTCCTTGGGGAGTAAAATTCTTGTCATATAATTTAGCATTTGATAATCAGTTAGCATGAAGAGATTTAATTTCCAGGTGGGGGAAACGCTCAGGTAAAATTAGGCTGAAGGAACAGGTTATTTTTAAATACAAAACTACCAGTCATGTTCTTTATATAAAATAAATCTTCCATTGTAATAACCATCAAGCTTTTTTCTTCATATAAACCCCAAAGGAATTTTTTAAGTATGTACCTCTCTACATTTATAATTGACATATTAATTTTGCAATCATTTAGAAAATTGTAAAGGGCGCAATTTACAGACAGTACTGATCATTACCTGTTTTCTCTTAAACCCATACATACCATTTTCTACTCTGCTATATACTGTGAGCCTTATAGGGATGGGACTGCAAACCAGATTTCCCAGGCTCCTTTGCCATCTGGCTTCTCAATAATTTCCACCAGAGGGAAACCACTGAAGATATCAGACAGAAAAAGAAAGAGAAGAGGCTTCTGCTTTAAATGGTTATTTCAGTGGCTGCAGCAGCAGTGGCAGTAGGCAATTCTCGATCCCAGCAGCTAGGGCACAGGCAGCAACTTTTTGGTAATTCCAGGTCTGATCAAGGGGCATATGCCTGGCAGATACAATCAACTGACACATCAGTAACACTTGATATCTGTGTTTTACTCTTTTCTTTTTGCTTTTCCAATGTCCTACTCTGTTCATCCTTTGCTCTTTGATTCCTTCTAGCACCTTTGTGATCAACCCACAATATTAAATTCTCCTCTTTTCAAAATTTTAGGAATGGTTTTCATTTTCCTGAGTGGGCGTCGGCACTGACATATGTATATTGTGTTGTAAATACTGATAACTTAAAATAATATTGTCAAGTCACTTTTAAAAATATATCTGTTAGAATCTAAATATCACAGTGATTTGACCTCATGCTTTAATAGGTAGAATATTTATATCATTTTATTTTATGCTTGAACTATATTTATATTCCGTCCCACCCTCACACAATTGTAATTCAAATACAATAGAAATGTGTGTTTGAAAGTCTTTTCTTGATCACCAAAGTATTTTTGCATCAAAAATATGCATACAAATTAAAATTGCAATCCTTATTAAATAACCAGTGACTATAAAGTTTTAGGTATAAAATCTTTTTATCTGAATTGAGTCATGATTCGATTAGTATACAGTCTATGGATTCCGTGTCTATAAAAATGAAATTTTACTACAAATGCAGCTTACAATGTTATGGATAGAGCCTTTAAAAAAATAATTTATACATCCATGGGTCAGTACTAATTATGGTTTAAATGAGGTAGAGTTTAGCATTAAGACTTAATTTCTGCATTTTTTTACTTTATAGAAATCTTTTTCAAACAAATTAATATATGAAAAAGGAAGATTTAGTGTCTATTTCAAAATGTCACTCAACACCTTGAAATTTTTCTGTGCTGAATATACTGGCTTGCCCTTGGAAAGTCTTCTAGTGCCCCTAAATACTCCACTTTAAAAGCTGCTGACTTGAAAGCCAGCCGAAGAAGAAACTATATCATCAAACATCCAACTGTCTCTAATTCAGAGTTATCTTTGTTTTTAATTGTTTTGGTACTTCTATCCTAAACTTGATACACTTTTTATTTCTTATATAAAGTTCTCTGTGGGCCTCTCTTCCCTTCTAAACTAGGAGAAAATAATTTCTCAGTTACATTAACTCACCCTTAAATATTTCTCCTGTACTAGGCAGAAGATATCTCTCATTTATCTGTTTCACATCTTTTGGCCAGATTTGTGTTTTCATAAATTTTAAGAACACATTAATTGCAGAAAATTATAAGAGTAGTGAGGCAGAGAAGGACTTGAGGAGACTTTACTGTATTATTAGTTTTTAAATAGACTCTGTATGTACATCATATCAATCATTTGCTCTCTCTCTCTGACTGCATTTTCCTCTCTTAAAAGTATGTATGTACTGGACCACTGATGTCTGGTTTTAATGAGAAAGCTCTCTAATATGAGATCTAATCACTGTGGAATAATCATATGAATTCAGAGCTCGCTTTCCATCATTTCTTCTTTGACTCTTCTTTAATGTGATGGTTTGTGCATAATCATTATGATATATATATAATTGCACTATGTGAAACATTCTTTTAAGTTTGGTAGCCCCTTAGAAAGGCACACATGAGTTAATCCTGTTAATTTTAAAATTCTTACTGTCTTGTACAGAGATATTCAGTGGCAATATTTATTTAAAATATACTTAGATTCACAAAAGTATGTGTATTATCAGAAGGTATAATAACAATAATAAGCTTGCTTTTCTGGAGCTCCCTCATAACATTTTTATGCCATTTCAATGGTGTAATTTTGCTTTATAGGGGTAAATACACCTCATAAAGTTTGAATATGATGAATTTTATTGGAAAGCTAAATTATTTTATGGTATTTTATTAAAGTATCATTATGTAATTGAATTAACATTTGTAACTGTTAAAAATTAGAACTTACATCTCTACTGATAGCAGTCAGAATACAGTTAAGGGAATGTTGTGTACCTTTAACTTGATAGTCATTTTCTAATGTTGACTGCTCTTTCCTTCTTGAAATGTTATTTTCTGTTGGCATTCATGACAACCCATTTTCTCAATTTTCTTTTAATCTCTCTATCTACTCTCTCTTCTACTACAGAAGTTTTTTCTGCAGGTTTCTTCTCCTTCACCTGCTTAATAGTTTTCCTAAAGCCTAGTCAGAGTGACTAAATATCCTCTTGAACAAAATAAAAACCTAGTTCCAATGAATAATTTTATATTTTTTTTCTGTCTAAAAATCATATGTCAGCTTCTTTAGGCCTCAATTTTTTATTTGCAAAAGGACTCCCTCTAAACTATAAATCATCATACAATAATGACATGCTCTTACATGCAAATAATACAGTGAAATTGATTGTTTATGAAGAACATTCTATTTCTTGTGTATGATTGTTATACGATAAACTTATATTTTCAAAACATAGTATTTGGAAGTGATCTTACCATTAACATACTTGTACTCCTCATTTTTATAGGTGAAAAGGCAAATCTCCAAAATTAAACTAACTAGTGTAAGCACATAAAACAAATTAAAAACAACATCAACATACTAATTTGAATGCTTTTTATGTTTAATTTGCATCTAGCAAGTGAAGTTTATTAGCATAATAACTCATTAAGGATTTTAACCACTATCTATATAGAATAAATTTGTATAATGCCTTTTCTTTACACTAATTTTAACATAATTGCTAATCTGGGTTTAGATCAGGACAGAGCCCTTAGAAACATAAAGGTAGAACACTGAATTTGTGACTTTTAAAAGAATAGATGAAGTGGCACGGTTTTAATAAGAAGGATGAGGACTGATGATTGCCCATTTTCTATTAAAAATAACGATAATAATGCTTTGCAATAAAATTCTATATGTAACTTATGTATTAAATAGACCAAATTCATTAGGATTTTATAGAATATAGAAATAGCTTTATTATTTTCCCTACCACTGCCTTAAGAAACCTTTTATTTCTACTCTTCTCCATTCCTTGCAAACAATTTAGGTTAGATCCTTTACCCTTCTGAGTACTGTAAAGCATTTGAGAAATTATTCCAATTCTAGCAATGATGTACTAGCTTTTATTGGACTAGCCCTATCAGAATAAAAATTGAAAATTCAGGATCAAATTGAAAAAAAAATACAGAAAAGACTGGAGAGCCACCCAAAGCAGGCAGAAACTGCAGGTACCCGTGAAAATAATAACTGCACTGGGTGGAGCCCTCCTTTATAAGGCTTAGTCATTGAGGACCCACTTCAGTTCAGCAGAGATGGGGTGGACAGAGGTCAAATAGAAAGTCAGTCTTATTAACTAACCTGTCAGAGGATAGAGTTTGAATCAGCTAGGGTTGCCAGAAATTGAAAAGGGAAACACAAGAAGGAGGATGCCACAGAGGAGTGAGCCCCAAAATCTGTGTATAAACTTTCTAAAATCCTTAGCTGACCCCTAAGCTGCACATATGTGGGAGAGATCCTAGGAAAATTAGCAAAGAGTAATGGCTAGAAGGATAAACGTGTTAAAGAGGGGATTACAATTGTTGCCTATGACAGGGAAGATACAGATTGAATTTTGAGTTCCTCTAAGTCAGAAGGGCTTGAGGAGAACCACAGGCTTTCCCCCAGAAACTCCAGAAGGCTGTATCTTAGAAATATGTGGATTAGGAAAACCAAGGGATTTGCCCTAGGAACTAAGATTACATCAAATAGACCTGACTTAACAATGTTTAAAGCTAAATATCCACAAATTCAAGAGGAACAGACAGTGATTTAACTATCCACTGAAGCAAAAATCAATCCTTTTCAGAATATACAATTTCAGAGACATAATCACAAGTCTTAACAATGTATCAACCACAAAGTCCAATATATAATCAAATGTAACCAGAAATGTGAGGAACCAGGAAAATGCAATGTATTCTGAGATGATAAGATATTGAAATTTTAGTAAACAAGGACTTTAAAGAAGCCATTATAAATGTGATCATGAACTTTTAAGAAAAGATAGTCATAACTGATAAAAAGATAGGAAATCTCAGCAGAAAAATAAAAATTATTTCAAAAAATTGAAATTCTGGAAAGAAAAAATAAGCAATCTAGAATGAAAAAGCTACTGAAAGGACTTAACAAAAATTTGAAGATGGCAGAATATCAGTAAACTTGAAGGCAGATCAAGACAAATTGTCAAACCTGAAGGTCAGGTAGTAAAAATATCTTAATAAAACAAGCAAGGCCTCAGTGACTTAGGAGACAACATTAAGTGATCTAACTTGAATATTCTCTGAGCCTCAAATCAAGAAGAGAAAGGAAGGAAGGTAAAAAAAAATGAAGAAATAATTCCCTGTATTTACTAAATGTAACCTATCCCAGAAGTTTAGTGAACTCTCAGCATAATAAATGCAAAGAAAATCATATCTAGAACATCATAATTAAATTTCTAAACACCAAAAAATGAAGAGAAAGTTGTAAAATGGCCACTAACACATACAAAAAATATACTACATATAAAGAATCAGGATACAGATGACGGCTAATTTATCATCGGAAATAATATATGGCAAAACTGATAGAATCACAACTTTAAAATGATGAACATTAAAAAACCCTGTAAATTCAGAGTTTGATAACCAGTAAGAATATCATTTTTAAATGAGGGTTAAAAAAGACATTTCAAGGTAAACAAAAGTTGAGAGTGTATGCTACCTATGTAGCCCTGCACTTCAAGACACTCTAAAGAAAGTTCTTCAGGTTGAAGGTAAATTATACCAAATGGGAGCTCAAATACATATAAGGAATAAAGAGCCCCAGATACAGTAGATAAGTGATTATATCCCAGCAACTGTCTTTTTTTTCTTTCTGTGCCTTTAAAAGACAATAAGTATTTAAATAAAAAACCATGATATTTGGTATGAGGTTAATTAAATATGTGACCACAATATCAAAAGGATAGAGTGAATGCAAATAAAATTATATTGCTGAAAGTTTATTACTTTTTATGTGAAGTAGTACAATATTAACTTTAGATAGAATGTGGTAAGTTAAGAAGGCATATTATGACCTTTAGACTAACCACGAACAAAAATACAAAGGGAGACAACTAAAAAGGCAGTAAGAGCAATAAAATCAAATACTGAAATATATTTAATTAACCCCAAGAAAAACAGGAAAAGAAGCAACAGAGAAAAAATAGTATACATATAAACCAAATAGTAAGTTATAAACCTAAACACAACTATTCAATAATTTATGAGGGAAATGTAATAATTATAAATGTCTGTGTGCCTAATAACAGAGCCTCAAAAAACTGAAGCAGCTTCTGACAGGACTAAAGAAAGACATAGAGGTTTTAAACACCTTTCTGAGAATTGAAAGAACAAAGAAAAATATATACGTATGTACAGACCCATCTTGATTAGATTACAAAATGAAATGATTAGTTTCTAAGCAGTGAATGTTTTAATTTTTTCCAATAACATCACATTTTTTAAAAGAAAACAATAGTCCATCCTGGCTAACACGGTGAAACCCCGTCTCTACTAAAAATACAAAAAAATTAGCCAGGCTTGGGGGCGGGCGCCTGTAGGCCAGCTACTCTACTCGGGAGGCTGAGGCAGGAGAATGGCGTGAACCTAGGAGGCGGAGCTTGCAGTGGGCCGAGATCGAGCCAATGCACTCCAGCCTGGAGGACAGAGTGAGACTCTGTCTCAAAAAAAAAAAAAAAAAAAAGTACAAATTGCATGTGTAAGTTACATTGTGATTTCATCACGTATCATATACTCTTTCTGTTTTGGGGGTGTAAGTTGAGCAAAGTAAAGGTCTTCTTCTAAACCCTTTTCTATTACAGGATATATTTTAACATTTAGGTTTATTTTGTCATCTACTTTTCTTTCCACAAAGTTCATAAAATAGTATTGAGTGAGACTTTTGTACTCAACTCCACCACCTAATGCTTAACCAACCTAAATACATCGCACTTATTTTATATGAAATCAGCTTCAAGGTGTTACTGTTGAACCTTTAGGTATGAGACAAATAATTGAACCTTTAAGTATGAGACAAATAAATAAATTAATTCTTACCTTAAAGACAAGTTCTCCTACCAAGCCATTCCATGTCCCATCTTCTTGTGGGCTTCCGTATTTGTGATCCGGTGCTACATAAATTTCATAGTTAAAACCCAGGTAGTTAGATAAGGCATCCAAAACATCAATGGAGAAGCCCTGGTATTTCTTCGGCTTACCCAAGACATTTTCAGAGACCATCACAAAAGGTTCTTCCTACATGGAAATAAGAGAAATTGCCGATGTCAATCTATAGTGCTCCCTAAAAGCAAAGATTAATTCTTTAAAAGAGTTTTGATTAAATCTAAAAATTGCTTTATACTTTGAAAGAATCAACTCAGGAATATAACTTATGCATTATTAAAGCATCATATTATTTAACAATGCTTAATCATTCAATTTCTTATCATCTCCCTTTTAATTATTACCATATCAAAAATTAGATAAAAGTAACTAAAAAACTTAGGGTCCATGAATTTATTTTCCCTGTCCTCGGAGGACCAATCTGAGATTCCTCAATAATAAAACATTCAACAAACTATAAATTTATCATATCTATTCTCAGGAATTTATTGTTTGTAAACCATGTACATTACATCCAATAAAATTTTAGCAGCTATAATCTACATAAAACTATCTGGAAAGATAAAAAAATTCTAAGAACATATAATTTAGCTGAAATTAATAATATCGCATTTACTGGGAGTTATTCATTAAGTAATTTTGTGACTTTGATATAAACACACATTTCATTGGAAAAATAGCTTCTTTATGACTGATATGAGAAATTCACTTACCTTTTCAATAAACTGTCTAATTTAGTAAATTTAGCAAACAGATTTCTGCTTCCACCTCTTTTATCTTTTCCCATTTTTGTCTTTTTAAAGCTAACAAATAGACCCCTTTCACTTTTGAGAACACCTGGTGTTAAGAAAGCTTGATTGATTTGAAACATACTGGCAGACTACAGAAAATTAGATAATCTATTCCTTAATTTTCTACATTTGTTCAGAAATCTTTCAGCAACAGTAATATTTACAGATAACCATTCATGGTGTATGTAGTCCATCCAGCCCTCTGGCCAGGCTAAAATTTCTCCTTGTATATAAGCCAGAATATCCAAAGGTTTTTTTTTTTTTTTTTTTTGAATCATTTTTCCTCAGAGATTCACAAAATAGCCTTCATAATGCTTTCATTTTGGCTTTTATTCAAAGACACTATAAGTAGCTTACAAAATCACTGCACCTATTATAGGAA
The DNA here is from genome assembly GCF_028878055.3 of Symphalangus syndactylus. Lineage (NCBI taxonomy): Eukaryota > Metazoa > Chordata > Mammalia > Primates > Hylobatidae > Symphalangus > Symphalangus syndactylus. Next base: position 44,764,133 of record NC_072432.2, read on the forward strand.
TATTGTCAACTATAATATACAATTTTCTCCCTAAAATTTGCTATGAGATAAATTTTGTAATTGTTCAGGGTCAAAGAGCTTCATTTGCCTCAGTAGTGCCTTTTTCAAAATGATAAAAAACAATGTAACCAATTATTGAGGTATTTCTTTTCATTTTGGATATTCAGAAAATCAGTACTAAGTTTGATGTTCATCTATAACTATGTTGATATTGTGGTATTTGTAACATTTCTTTAATCTTGGTTATCTAAGGTACTTACATTTTCTAATTTTGAAAACATATTTTAGTTTCACTGTTTATATGTTATCTTAGAGCAAAATGAACTAGTAAATGGACAGTTAGTAGAGTAGCTTAACTGCTAGTTGTCCTCCAGAGGAGTTCTCTTCTTCTCTAATTATATTTTTTTATATTTTACCACTATGGAGAATAAAGACAATCTGTAGTCCTACTTCAGGCAAAGTGGCTTGCTTCATGGCCATGTGACTAATTCTGCTCAATGTGATGTAAGCAGGGTGGTTTGTGCAACATTTCTTTTTCTTTCTGCTACCTGAAAACTAGAAAGAACATACAATGGCTGGTGCTCTGGTAACTATCTGAGACTACACACAGCAGAGAAAGGAGAGAAGTCTATGTCCCTGACACCTAAAATGCTGTACAATACTTGGGCCAACTCGCCAAGGCTCTAGAATGTAAGAAAGAAAGAAATATCCCAGCACTTTGGGAGACCGAGGTGGCGGATCACGAGGTCAGGAGATCAAGACCATCCTGGCTAACATGGTGAAACCCCGTCTCTACTAAAAATACAAAAAAGTAGCTGGGTGTGGTGGTGGGCGCCTGTAGTCCCAGCTACTCGGGAGGCTGCAGCCGGAGAATGGCATGAACCCAGGGGGCGGAGCTTGCAGTGAGCCGAGATCGTGCCACTGCACTCCAGCCTGGGCAACAGAGCGAGTCTGTGTCTTAAATAAATAAATAAATAAATTTCCATATTTTTTGTTAAGGTACCAATTTTTTCCTATTATAGTAATATTTGATGTTATTGAAGATTGAAGATCAATAGATCGGTAGATGAGAGGTTTTCAGAATGAATCAGATTTCTAACAATACTGACTTGTTTAAATGACATCATAATACAAGCGAAAAGTGAACAAGCAAACCTTTAATATTATTGGTAAAATACAACACATCTTGATATTCCAAATATTCATATATTTAAAGTACATAATAAAACTTTAGAAAATTGGCAGAATTTGCTACATCTCATTTGGTTGTTTGGACAACATATAGAGCCAGCCAATGACTAAACCTTGTACAAATATACTAAAGTTGCTCCTGAGGTGATTAGAATCAGAATGGATTAAAGGAATTTCAAAATAAAGATCAAATTCACAGACCATGTAAATAAGATCATAAAGTTCTATAATTAATATAGCCTTTAATGCTTGTATTGTGATATATGATGGCAACAGAAAGCATGTACTGATTTTCTTATATGCAACTCATTCATTTCTAGATTTTGAACATCTATCAATCAGCAAACTAATTGTAAGAGGATTCATGGAAGATATTACTTGACTGGCTCTTCTATCAATATTTGGAAGTCATATGCATTCTTTATTTTTCAGGACCTTCAAAACCAAAAAAATCGGCTATGTTTACCAGTAATTTAATCACCAGGAAGTTGAATAACACTCTTGGATGTGATACTTAAAAAATTATGAATTATTACATAGGTAAATGATAGATGTGGCAGAAATACTGTCCCAATGTATACGTTGCTAAAAACTATTATTAATTCTTTTTCATTTTTAACTCATAACTATCTAGACCAATTATTTAGTGTGCTAAACGGTTATATTTTCTTCATATGTTAAATTTCTTTCTTGAAATGACTTTAATTCTACCTTTTAAGTAAATATCTAGGCAAACAGATCCCTTGCACAAGTCTGTTGTCAAAATCTGTTCCTAGCAATGTCACCTATTATTGGTTAAATATACAGAATAGAAATGGCTATACTAAGGGGACTTTCAAAATGAATTACTGATGAACATACCTTTTAAATTTTATGCCCTAAATAAACTTTTATTGCATCCTATCATTCTTCATCTGGATCAATGTTTTTAAAGCTTTATTTTTAAGCTCTGTTACAGATTTGGACCATTACTCATAAATTCTAGCTCAGACTAGTACTCTGTGAGTACAACCAGCCAATATATTCGACAGGTAAACATAGCAAAAGAAATTTGGTTGAAGCTCTGGGACCTATAATAGAAAAGATACTTGTTCCTTCTCTGCAGTAATACTTAGCTTGTTTTGATCACTTTTATCTATGCACCTATCTCTAAAATTTATTCACTCATTGATTTATCCATTTAACATTCACTGAGCAGCTAGCTACTGCATCAAGGTACTACACTCAATATAGTGAGAGATATGGTATTAAGTCATGGATATTACTCTCAAAATAATGATACCCTATTAGTGGGGCATGTACTCAATCACGGTGCTCAAAGAAAAAATATAAAGGAAGCATCATAATCCATCTTAATTGAAGCTTACCTCCTTGAAGCTCTATTTTTTTTTCCACCTATGGATTAAAATCCAGGACTGCATAGTTTAATCTCAAATTTTAACACAATTTACGGTAGTATACTGATAGAGCCTCCAGATTCCTGACAGAGAAAAACACAATCCTCTCTAGAAAAAGGTAACATTACTTTAGGTATAACATGATTCCTTCAAATAACTTTTTGAATATGATGTCCAAACAAAAATCAAAGAAATGTGGTGAAAAGAAATATTAAATTGGTGTAAAAGTAATTGTGGTGTTTGCCATTAAAAGTAATGGCAGAAACCTCAGTTACTTTTGCAACAGCATAATAATTCTTCAAAAATAGAACCTGCAGAAAAAACAAGGAACAAAAATTGATCTCTCAAGAATTTAGATATTAGAATTTTCAGATGCATATTAGAAATATTACGTTAATTGTGTTTGAAGAAATGAAGGGCAATTTTTTTTCATTGGCAGGAAACTGGAAACACAAAAAGGTGTTGTTACACAGTTGAAAAAGAACTAAACAAATTTGAGAATTAGAAAAGACAATTACCAAAGTTAACATATGACTGGGTCGTTAATAGATTAGAAACAGATGAAGAAAGAATTCACAAATTGCAATAGGTCAGAATTAATATCCAGGGTGAAAGAAGAATAAACAAGAGGATAGAAAATCCCAAAGCAAGAATAAATAGACGAGGAACAGAAAGTGAGGTAGTCTGATAATCCCAAGTACTGTCAAGCATATAAAGAAATAGAAGTGCTCCTATTTCTAGAAGTCGAAATAGAAGTGGGAGTGAGTAGCATTCACTCCTGCTCAATATATAAATTTACAACCATTTTGAAAAATATTTTGACTTGTCTAGTAGCGCACAGAGCTACTTATATACAAGTTAATATTACTTGGTTTTAAGTATTACATCGATATTTATCTAGTATGAAGATATGCATGGCTATGTCCTAGAAATTCCACTCCTTGGGTATGAATACAAAAGAATACTGGGCACCAAACTATATGTCCAAGAATGTTCATAGCACCCTTGTCTGTAATAGCTCAAATGCAGAAACAATCTAAAAATTCAAATGCCCATCGACATGGAAAAGATAAATATATTGTGGTACATTGATGCAGTGGAATACTAAACAGCTTAAAATGGAAGTTAACTGAAGCCGTACCCTAATATGAATAAATGTTTAAGAGAATAATTTGAGTGAAAAAAGCAATAGCCAAAGAAAAGAGATTTTTATTCCATTTACATAACATTCAAAAATGGGTAAATTGACTATATTATTTAAGAATTCACATGTAGCTGGAGACAATCTAAAGAAAATAGACAAAGTGATCATCTTTGGGTGGTTAGCCTCTGGGATGTTGGGAAGGGTCTGATCAGAAAGATGCACGGGGAGGTGGTTTCTGTGGTAATGACAATGGTCTGCTTTTTGCTCTGGGTAGTGGTTTCCGGATGTTACTTTACTATTTATTAATTAATGTTTCATGCTTTTTTCTGTATACACGTTATATTGCAATATCAAATAAAGATAAAAATACGTTCACTGCGAACAGATAATGGAGGGCAACGAAGCCATATTAAAGTGTCTGCTATTTACTTGACAGGGAATTGAAGCTTTTGTGGAAGGGAAATAGGATAGCAAGAAAGTAATTTTAAGAGTAGAGTGTAGAATGGATTATTGCAGGAGAGAGGATTAGGGGTCCTTTGCAACAGCCCAGATGACAAGAGATTATGGCTTGTGCCCATTTAACATATATTTTCAAAGTGTAAGTAGATGGCTTTGAGTCTTCCTTTATAGGGACAGAAGGGAAAAAAATAAATGATAAAATCCTGTCATTAAAATTCATTTTCCAGCAATTAGTTTCAAAGAGTATTAATAGGACTTGAGTCTAAATTGGTGAAAACCTGTCTGCCTATTAAATGAAAACAAATTGCAGATTATGACTTGCTGATCATTTGCATGACAGATGCTCTAAGCACAAGCCTCAGCAACTGGAACAAACGAAGCTTTCAGAGAATGTCTGTGGTTTATCAATCTAAGTGCATTAGCATGAGGATCCACAGACCTGCTTATAGAAAAGGGTGTTTCAGTGGCTGATAATTTTCATATTAGCAAGGATTTATTCACATCACTTGTTGGGTTATTAGATAATAACTTCATGATTCTGAATCTGTATTCAGTCACTTAAAAAATCTCACGATAAATGCTTAGTTGATTTACAACACTGTTTGCAACTTGCAGATTCTGCAGTTAATTCCTATATTTTAATAACTATGTAATATTGTTTACTAGTGATGGCGTTGGAAAAAAGCATCTGACATTTTTGACAGGTACAAGCTACAAGCTCTACTGCCAAGGCTTTACTGAGAACTGTTTAGAGGTTTTAATATGCACGACTACAGAATGCCAGGAAGGCCAAAACTAAGAATGAGTCACTGGAAATTCTTTATAATTCTGCTCACATATGTAGCTCAAAGACATTAAATAAAAAAGAGAATATTTCTTAATGGCTTGTTTAAAATATTTTTTCCCCAAAACATACTCCTGGCTGAAGCAAACAATAGCTGTCTTTATGCATGGTGTGAGCTTATATTTTGCTCAAGGATGACACATTCCATTTTGATAGATGCAGAATTAATGGCCACCATTCTTCTTGGAAAAACCTCATTATTTTTTATAGAGTATATGTGAGTATTAGAAATGTTCACAAGTTAGGAAGGCCAATGATATGGAATTTGTTAAAAGGAGATATCAAGACACCAGAATAGAAAAACAAAACAAGGAACAGCAGGAGAGGAAGAAACAATCTAGGTGTTGTAAAGAAAACTAGTATCTGAGTTTCATGGAGAGAAGAAAAGCAGATCATTGGGATATGCAATGAAAACATTTTTAAAAAGAGGGATTGCAGGAAGATTTTATGAAGGAGCAAATGTTTAGAAATAATACATTAAACTTAGATTTTAAACTTTCCTTAAAAGTTTTTACCAGACAATAAGATACAATTATAAATGATAAAAGTAAATAAAAATACTTAGTCATCCTAACTTCTTAAATCCCTACATCTTCTATATTATCTTACATATCATTTCTATTTCTATTCTGTAAGCAATTATTTAAATACAAATATTTTAAATTGAGCATAAAGTTAAAGCTATTATGCAAGATGATTGATTTTTAAAATAAAATATTTGATTTTAGACATTGCTTTCAACTAATGAAATAGTCACATCTTAGTGACTTAAAGGCTAAGTGGAGAGTGGACAAGACAATTTTTTTTTGTACAAAAGAATTTGAAAGCAGCGTAAGTTGCTGTAACTGGGAATACAAGGTCACCAAACACATTAGGCAATTACAATAATCCTAAGTACCCTAGTTCTCATTTGTTGGCTCTCCCTGACATTCATTTGAAAATACATTTTGGAGACTAAGATTTTATGAACCACATGATCAACCTTTAGGAACTGAAAAATACCAAACTCTCGGACTATGATTTGAATATGAGTGCTGGATAATATTTTTTGTTGCTTGTTAGGTCCAAGTTTTCATTATATTAGCAAATTTGACACAAGTGAATCTTACATGTGTCTATCCACATGCATGAGTAAATTATATTCTATAAATATTTGTTGAAAGTTTTCTAGGTACAGAGTACTTTGCAAGTGCAGTGATCTTAAAGAAAGCTATCAAGAAATACATTCGAGATATAACATATTGCAGCTGTAAGCAATGACTGGCTGTACCAAATGAGAGAAGTCTGCAACTATTAAACGGAAGAATTTGGCAACATTTGACTTCAGAATGGTAATGATATTTACAAACACTGGAGTTGATGAATTATATTTCTGTTAAAATATTAAAAAAATAGTAATGTTAATAAATGTCAACTGAAGCTTATGATATGACATTATCTGGATATAGAGGCATTTAATAAATGTAAACTAAAGCTAATTAAATATTGGAATGTAGCAGAAAGCCACACAAATATTAAAAATAAAAACCATATAAAACTTGAAAATGTTTTAGGATTAGTGGCATTTCTATCCAAAATAATATTACTTATAGGGAAATGGCAGAAATTCAGATATTTATTCAGTCATTCAAAAGAGTGCTAATGCCAGGCACACACTAAGAATACAGCAGTGAACAAAACAAACAACAAACGAACATTTCTATTCTTCTAGACCTACATTCTAGTGGGAGTGACAGACAACAAACAAAAAAGGAAATATATATATATAATGTCAGGTGGTGATAGGTGCTGTGAAGAGAAATTAAACAAATAATAAGAAGAAGGCATATGTGAGAAATGATAGTACCTTCAATTAGAAAGCATCTCTGTAGAAGGAGCATTCAGACAGAAGAAAGAGTAAGTACAAATACAGCAGTTAAGAGTCTCTGACTTGTTTAAGAGACAGAAGAGACACTAGTGTGGCTGGGACCAAGGAAGCTAGAGCCAGATATTAGGAAATATCTGAGAGGCAATGTATTTGGATGGGGCAGAGCTTCACTAGAGTCTTTAGGCCACTATAATGATGTCAGCTGTTACTTTGACTGAGCTAGGAAGCCAGATGGGCTCTGAGCAGAGGAGAGACGTGATCAGATATATTTTCACAGTTTACTAGACAGTTGACAGTTACTATTGACAATAGACTGGAAGAGGCAAGTGAAGAAGCTGGGAGAAAAATTAGGAGTCTTTTGCAATAAATCAGAAGTGACTTAGCAGTAAAATGGATTTAATAAGACATAATTGGATTCTGGGTAATTTTTGAAGGTAGAGCTGATGAAATTTGTTGATATATTGGATGTGAGGTTATAAGAACTTAGTGAGAAGTGATGCAACACCATCTCATACTTCCTAGAGGTGCTCAGTGGAGGCATTAGTCTTTGGAAGAGTATTAACTTCTGGGACTATCCTTGACTTTTTTTATTTTGAGTATGTGTCATAATAATTCTATTAGATGAACTAAAGCTTTCAGTCAATAGACTAAAGTCCTCAAGGTGAATGTTCAATATGGAACCAAAGACAGTATTCTGTTAAAAACCTGCAGCACTGAATACAAAATTAATACACATTCAAATTTAATGAGGAAAGCATTAAAATGTATACTTTCTTTTTTATCCCTACATAATTGTGACTTAGAATTATTTTGAAGAGAAATATTATTTATGAGAAGAAAAAATAATAATTAAAGTCATAATCTTTAAAGCTTAAATTTTAAAAGGACAAAGTTTAACAGCAACCATTGAGGGTGAATTATTTATTGTTTTGCTCTCTTAACATAACTTTGGGGAATACAAATTAAAATAACAAGAACTATTTAATTTATTGCTTATCTGACTGGCAAGGATAAAAATGAATGTTAATGTTTATCAGCAAGCATGTGAGAAAGTAGGCTTTCTTATGCACTACTTATGTGAATTAAAATTAGTAAAAGTTTTCCAGAAAACAAACTCACAATAAAAAAGTGAAAGCCTCAACCCCATATAGAAGTGGGCAAAGGATATGAACAGATACTTCTAAAAAGAAAACATATATGTGACCAATAAACATATGAAAAGAAGCTCAACATCACTGATCATTAGAGAAATGCGAATCAAAACCACAATGAGATATTATCTCACACCAGTCAGAATGGTGATTACTAAAATGTGGCACATATACACCATGGAATACTATGCAGCCATAAAAAATGATGAGTTCATGTCCTTTGTAGGGACATGGATGAAACTGGAAATCATCATTCTCAGTAAACTATCACAAGGACAGAAAACCAAACATCGCATGTTCTCACTCATAGGTGGGAATTGAACAATGAGAACACATGGACACAGGAAGAGGAACATCACACTCCAGGGACTGATGTGGGGTTGGGGGAGGGGGGAGGGATAGCATTAGGAGATATACCTAATATAAATGACGAGTTAATGGGTGCAGCACACCAACATGGCACATGTATACATATGTAACAAACCTGCACATTGTGCACATGTACCCTAAAACTTAAAGTATAATAATAATAAAACTAAATTAAAAAAAAACCTAGATGACAGGTTGATAGGTGCAGCAAACTACCATGGCACATGTATACCTATGTAACAAACCTGCACATTCTATACATGTATCCTGGAACTTAAAGTAAAATAAAATAAAAAGAAAAATAAAAGGGAAAGGCTGTAAATTTTTTATATTATCTCATCTAATAATTGTACATCTAAGTAATCATAAATGAGCATAAATGTGCACAAGTATATATTTTTAAAATGTTCATTGCAAGTTATCTAGGAAGAAGTTGAAAACAACCTAAATACGCTACAATCAGGGATGGATTTTGTTTTGCTTTAAGATATGGGTCTTGTTATGTTGCCCAGGTTGAAGTGCAGTGGCACAATCACGGCTCATTACATCCTCAACCTCCTGGGCTCAAGCAATCCTGCTTCAAACTCTTGAGTAGCTGGGAATACAGGCACACACTACTATGCCTGGTATTTTTTTTTTTTTTGAGATGGGTCTTTCTATGCTGCCCAGGCTTGTCTCAAAGTCTTGGCCTCAAGTGATCCCCAAATGCTGGAGTTACAGGCATGAGCCACAGAACCCAGCCTGGGACTTTTTTTTTTTTTTAAGTCTATCTGTATGACACAGCACAGCACGTTGGGCTGTCAACTTCAGTGTCTCAATGCCCCGTCACATAATTATCTACAAAGAGTTGGACTATAGGTCATTTTTTAAAAAACCAAGAATAGCATTTTGAAGTTCAGGATTGGTTTGTTTTTTTCTTTTTTCTTTTTAATAGAGAGATGCAAAACTATCTCTGTAAAGACATTAATTTGCATTTCAACATAGTTCAGGGAATGAGAAATAAAACTGTCAACAGTTAGAAGGCTGGGAATTATATACAACCCTAGATAAATTAATAGACATTTGAGGCAGCTGTAGAAATTATTCACTAAGTGGCTGAAAAAACTATTGATCACATCTGTTAAAAACATCTATTCACAGCTGGTCGCGGTGGCTCATGCCTGTAATCCTGGCACTTTGGGAGGCCGAGGTGGGCAGATCACGAGGTCAGGAGTTCAAGACCAGCCTGGACAACATAGTGAAATCCATCTCTACTAAAAATACAAAAATTAGCCAGGTGTAGTGGCATGCACCTGTAGTCCCAGCTAATCTGGAGGCTGAGGCGGGAGAATCGCTGGAACCTGGGAGGCGGAGGTTGCAGTGAGCTGAGACCAGGGCATTGCACTCCAGCCTATGTGACAGAGTGACAGAGTGAGACTCCATCTCAAAAAAAAAAAAACTATTCAATTAAAAATACTCATTTGCATATTGCTAAATGGGAAGAAAATGTACAAAGCTATCCACAGTGTGTACATGTTTGAAATTGAAAAAAATAATAGCAGCAAATATTCATATGGATCTTAGTATGTGATGGGTACTTTAAAAACTTTTTGTGTATTCATGCTCAATAGTTTTATGAGTTTGGGACCTCAATTGCCTCAAATTTTATAGATAAGGAAACGTAGTTAAGTTTAGCTAGCGGTAGACACTAAAATATTAGCAAGTAACTTTTTGGTGGAAGAATTATGATTTTGCTGTTAATTTTTGTTTTCCATATTTTGTTTTTTGTCATTAAATATAGAATACTGTTTTCAACAGTACTTGTGGATAATGAGCCTGAACCAGGAGAGAGAGGCTGGGGTTGGAAATAAAAATTTGTTTATAACTTTCAAGAAAGTAAATGAAGTCATTCAATAAAGTACAGTGAAGGCCAGGGATGAAACTCTGGAAGAAGAGAATCCAATGAAGGAGGTAGAAGGAGGTAGAAGGAATAGAGAGGCCAGGCACGGTGGCTCATGCCTGTTATCCCAGCACTTTGGGAGGCCAAGGCGGGAGGATCACCTGAGGTCAGGAGTTCGAGATCAGCCTGACCAACATGGCAAAACTCTGTCTCTACTAAAAATACAAAATTAGCCAGGCATGTTGGTGCATGCCTGTAATCCCAGCTACTTGGGAGGCTGAGGCAGGAGAATCACTTGAATCCAGGAGATGGAGGTTGCAGTGAGCCTAGATCATGCCATTGCTCTCCAGTTGGGGCAACAAGAGTGAAACTCTGTCTGAAACAAACAAACAAAGGAATAGAGAGGTCAGAATCAGAAGATGTTGAAGATGCAAGAGAGGACAGGGCTTCTGGGAGTAAATTGCCAGTGGATTCCAATGGAGGTGAGAGGTCCAGGAAGGTAAGGCCTGAAAGCATGCATTTAATTTGTCACATAGAAGATCATGAAGACAAAAAAGCAATTTGTTTGGAGAAGTGAAAATAGAAGCCAAATATCAGTGATTTGAGGATAAAAATAAATGACAAAGTGAAGACAATTGAAGAGTCTGAGACACTTACACGAGAAAAGAATTGGTAGAATAAAGGAGATTCAGAGCAAAAGAATGTTTTTTACCTTGAACATATTTTCAGGCTACAGGAAAAAGCAAATAAAAACAATAAAAAGCTTACTTTATGCCTGTCATCATCCTTATCACTTTACATTCATTACCTCATTTAGTTTTTTTATTTTTTTATTTTTTGGTATTGTTATTTGCAAAGGAGAGAAATAAAACTTGAGGGTAGAGTAGATAAATAATGTGAAAGTATATAATATAGTTCACATAACTTGAGTTAGAATATTGTGAAATTTTCTAAACCAATATTGATTTGATTATGGTAGTCTATCTACCTGTTTTTTATATCTTGGAATTTGCAAATGACTCTGTCGATCTCTCTCTAAACTTCTAGAGACAAGTAATAAATCTGTTTTCAGAAGCAAACATATAACATATCTCTGAAATATTTACTCATTGTTTAATCTAAAAATGCAGTTTCCAGCTTCCAAGAGGAAAAAAGTTTGAGGTTACAAAGCTACTAAGAAAGATGGAAATTTGAATCCAATGCCATCTGGTGCTGAAGTTCATATTCTTAATCATTAATTTAGACTGCCTCCATCAGTATATGGGTCTGCATGTGTGTATAGAGCAGGGTGCAGAAACTACATGGTTGATAAAGAACGTGGGCTACTCTTAGTCTTTGACATGGTCCTGTCAAAATCTCTCTCTCAGTGTGTGTGTGCGTGTTGCTTTCTCTTTCTCTCTTTCTACTATACCTAAAAAATGCTTTATATCTAGAACAAATCTACTTATACTTTCTTTTTTCCAAGCCACACTTCAACTTTCATCAGCATATTGAAGGAATCACAGTTTTAGCATAAAGATTAAAGTGAAAATATTTGAAATCTGATCTGACTTCCCCTTACCTAACTAAAGCTGACACTACCCCCAATACAGCTGCTATTAACTCTCTTCCAAGAGCTTTCTGCTAACTCTAGGAAGGAGATCAACTACACATTGATGCCCTAGCCACACTTTCCTTCCCTTTTTTAAGTTGCTAAACCAATCTTTACCTCTGGGTATTCAGGAAATGACTCATTATTGAGTGACTTCACATGCATGTGTAGATTAACCTTTTCTTTTCCCCTGTTAATCTGTCTATTATCAGTTAATTCACAGGCCCCTAAACATAGGAACCTAAGTGGGTAATGTTTTCCTCCCAATGGTATTAAGTCATTTTCCCGAGCAAAGAGTGTCTTCCCTAAAAGATGTGGAGAGAACAAGGTACATAATTATTTTGCTACCCTTACTCTATACGCTTTGTAGACACTACCCTCACTATTTCAGCCACTGGCCTGGCTGATCTAAGGTTTTAAGAATAAGGTGACAGGTTTTCTATTTCTAGTGAGATGAATGCTTTCTGAGGGATATACCTTTTTCTTTTGATTTTATTACGAAGCGCAGTGGGAAACTTTAAAGAAAAGATCTCCTGCATAGAGGGCAGAGACATAAGAGTAGAAAGCAGAAAGGTGCTGATATTTAAAAGCAAGAAACAAATCTGCAGGGATTTACAAAAAAATGTGGAGACATCTGAACTTAAAGCTACAAAGGCTTTAAGTTTCTGTGTGTCACAATAAGCATGTAAAGGAATATTACTACATATTATTAAGATTAATATTAAGGCACATAAAAATGACCTCTGTGCCAGCTCTTATCAGAAGGACTGTGGATCCAGACTGTAGTACTGAATTAATTATTAGCACATATATAAAGAAATTAAATGGAGATTCCTATAATTTACTGGAAAATATATAGATGCATATTTTTATTGCTATATTTTATTGCATAATAAATTGAAAAGCTTGACCTAAAATCAGCCCTTACACCTACCGTGCCTATAAGATCCTGCTTTCCTGCCTAGATGAAACAAATGTCATTTGCAAGTGATAAAAAAAAGAAGAAAATAAGCATTGGTCCTATTTATTCTTGCATTTCTCAGCATATGTTCCAGCAGTGTCACCAAATGTAATATCACATGTATCAAAATGCATCTTAATTCCTGAGACATGTATCGAAGTGCATCTTCCCTGAGACTGATAAAACAAAGGAGGGATAATTTCCAAACCCTTTGTTTTTGATGAGTGCTCTTTTAAAAAATTCTCCTTCACTTTTAAAAAAGTGAAAGACCTTGCTTTCAAATGCTAATCAGCTGCTTCTTTATTCCCCAATAGACTTCAGACTACTCGGCCTCAATACTTCATTTTCTTGAGTGCTTTACTGACCATGGTCTTGGAGATTACATTTGGCTCAGAACACCATCGTAACTTGTTATTTTTAATTGAATTGCAAAGTACATTACTCTACATAAGAATCATTGGGAAAATATTTAGTCTGAATATTTTGTTTTCCCAATTCAAAAATCATACCACTAGCAATGGTTAAAAATAAAAATGAAGAAGAAGAAGAAGGAGAAGCAGGAGGTGGAGGAAGAGGAGGAGAAGGAGGAGGAGGAGGAGGAGGAGACCTTCCAAACATGAAAAAAATTATGAAAAATTGTAAAGTTCCTTTGCTCATGCTAACTTGCATCACCTAGAGAAACTGAAATTCCTTGCTGAACAATTTTAAACATGATGCAAGGATCACAAATTCAGTTTCAAGCATTATGGACTTTTTGGTTTCTATCCAGGTTAACATAATACTTGGAAATTTACCTGGAGATGCTGTGAAAATAACACCTTAAAACCAAAACCTCTGTATTTCGACCGATCATTAAAAATCCCAAGGAATATATTATAAAAAAGTATACTACCTTCCTTCCCTTGATCAGCTTTTCCATTTCTGGGACCTCCATACAGTATGGTGGGTCTCCCCTTGATTATCTTCCCACCTCCCAGAAGGAGCTGAATTTTAATAGCATGTTCACTATTCCAGAAGTTGACAGATGAGTAAACCAGCCCCAGATTTGGATGCTTTTTGAAGATATCTCTCTTCATTTCAGACTCTCCTAGAGTACCATGTAATGCAGTGGATAGTGATTTGATCAATGCTTCTCTATTGGTCAAAACCTCTTACTGTGCCTTTGAAAGAATCCAAGTTCCAACTAGGGACTTAGTTTTCTCTTTGTTAAGGCTGCCATGGAAGACTGCAGCATTTTGGGAAGGACAGGAAAAGCATATGTGATTTGTCAAAATTTATTTTCTTTTGTGAGCTGAAATCCAATCATGATGTTGCAACTTTAAGCTTCCTTTTCTCCACTGAGAAGGAAGATTTCCAAAATGTGAACAACAAAAACTTTCTGTGACGTTTTTTCATCTGTTTACCAAATGCTAATTTATATCAGCTATGAAACAGCAAGAACATCAACATGCTTTTGCAGCTCAGAAGGGGAAGATGAGCGTGTGGCTTCCTAATAAAAAGCTGGACATTTTGGGAGGTCAGGGAAACATGTAAAACACTGAAATAGCAAGGTGTGTGAGAGTATCCTACTTTATATCTATATAAATATTTAGATATTCACCTAAATTTCTATCGATTACTACACAACTCAAAGATAAATACATACTTTCCACATTTTCTTCTGAATTTTTGATACAATACGATCTCCCCAAATGACACCTTTCTCAAAAATCATGTGTGAGCTCTGGCGATTGTTCTGATTCCTGTCATTCTTTGCCCACACTCGTAGGATTTCTCTCTAGCATTGATGGTCTAGTACTCAGGCAAGATTCACATTTCTGCAAATATTTTCCTGCACAGCTCCCTCTAATTTACAACATATCTCAAAAATGAGATAACATGTGCCAACCACATCAGCTTTCTCACCCTCTGATCTCTACTTCGTAAACTCAGTGAGGCTGACAAGTTCTGTTTTGGATCCATATCTTCATGTCTCCAGCCTGGAAACTGCCAGCAGCAAGAAAGCTGGGATAATTGTTGGGATCATTTAGTTGTTTCCAGCCTTTTAGGTATCAAAGTCCATTTCTACCAATTGACCAATGTCTGAAAAGGTTTTTCCATACTTGGCTCAGTTTTATAGCCCTTTGTGGCAGGAAATTAGGCCAGTCCTTGTTAGAATCATCATGGCTAGGAGTAAATTAGATAGATAAGGATTCAATGCTTATTTTTAGCATATTTGTAACTTGAAGAAGTTATTTAATGACTCTATCCTAGCCATATCAATAAAATGCAAAAAAACATTAATAATCTTAAAGTTTCAGTTAAGACTAGAGAAAATACTAACAATGAGATTTATTAGTAAGCTAGTTGGTAATGTTATCTGTAAGCTTTAATACTTACTAATGTGTTCCTTTGTAACTCTGAAATGTAAAATCTATTTCAGTAGCATCTCTCAAGTTTTTATATTTATATTCATGTTCATTTCTGAAGAATTTTATGTAGAACTGGTTTTGTCTTGTGACTACGTTGAAACTACTGCATTGCCAAAAGATGACTTAAAGCTTCAAGGACACCTTAACATTATGTTTTCGTTCAGATGGAGTGGTACACTGTATTTCTGAAAGTATATAATATAGTTCACGTAACTTTGGTTAGAATATTGTGAAATGTTCTAACCAAATATTGATTTGATTATGGAAGTCAATCTACCTACTGTTTTTATATCTTTGAATTTGCAAATGACTCTGTCAATCTCTTTCTAAACGTCTAGAGACAAGTAGTAAATCTGTTTTTCAGAAGTAAATTAGATAACACATCTCTGAAATATTTACTCATTGTTTAGTCTAAGAATTCAGGTTCCAGCTTCTAAGACGAGAAAAGCAGGGTCATGCATGGCTACCACATATACAATAGCAATACTCACACATGTCTGTGTGACAGCTATCATTTCAAGAATTGATGTGATACAAAAGAAAAAGAAATTGTCAAGCCATTGTCATGCATCAATTCTTATGATGATTTTATTCAGTCAGCACTGAAGTAAACACATATACTAGGGTTGCTCTAAATTACATCATTTGCATAGGCCATTTTTCTTTAAGTGTCTGTTTATAAAAATCATATTTTCCCCATTCACATAAGATGAGTACACTCAGAAGAAGTGACAAAACAAAATATGTATACAACACAGAGCTATGTCTACTGACTACACTGTTTTAATAATAAAAATGAGTACTATTTTACCTAAACTTTACACTGGATCAGAGTTGTAACAATGTTATTTTTAACTTGGTGAATATTATTTACATCATACAATATTACCTTCATAGTCACAGAGAAATTTCTTACTGCATTGTCTTTAAAGGAACTCTTAAAAAAGAGAAGACATGACACATAGGCTGCTGGAATTTTCTGTATTTCAATTTCATATACTTCAGATAATATTTGAATTTACTTTCAGGATACTTTAAATTCTTGATAGAATATCATATCTACATACTTCCAAATATACTCTTTCTAATGCTGGATATCCCTTCCCTCTTATCTATGCCTTGATAATCCCTGTTCATCTTTCAAGATGAATTTAAGTATCATCCTTTAAGCCTTGCCCACTGCCTTACCCTTAAGTTAGATACTTCTTTCATGCTCTTCCTTAACAGTCTGTGCATAAAAAGAATAGACACATATCAAACTTTTCATGTGCCAGGTTCTGTTAGAAGGTCTTTGTTCTTTGCATGTACTAGTTATTTGAATTTTTTTAGCAGCTTTATGAGGTAGGTAATTTATATTATCTCCATTGCACAGATGAAGAAACAGAATCATAGAGTTTAAATACTTGGCCTACATTCACAGGTAGGAGAGGTGGGGATTTAAACATAGGCAGTCTGGGGAACCAGACTCTCTCTTTTTTAAAAAGTTGCTTTATTCAGATATAATTCACATAATATACAATTCACCCATCCAAAGTGCACAATCCAATAGCTTTAGTGTATTCACAAATATGTGCAATCATCATTGCAGTTTTAGAACTTTATTACTAGCTCCCCCTCAAAAATGCCACTCTTGTTAGCTGTCATCTCCCAGTCTCCAAAACTTTCCCAGACCTAGGCAATCACTGATTACTTTCTGCCCCTGTAAGTCCCTATAGACTTGTCTATTCTGAACATTTCATAGAAATGAATTCATATAATACACTATCCTCTGTGTCTGGCTTCTTTCCCTTAGCATGCTTTCAAGGTTCATCCATGCTGTACACTGTTATCAATGTGTAATTTCATTCTATTGCCAAATAATATTCCATTTTATGGTATACTACATTTTACGTATCCATTCACCAGTTGATAGACCTTTGGGTTGTTTCCATTTTTGGCTGCAATCAACCATGCTGCTATGAACATTTGAGTACAAGTTTTCACATGGACATATGTTTTCATTTCTCTTGGGATTATATATACAGTGGAATTGGTAATCATGTAGTGACTCTACTTTTAACCATTTGAGGAACTGCTGGACTGTTTTCTGAAGCAGTTGTACCATTTTACATTCCTACCAGCAATGTATCAGCATTCTGATTTTTCAACATCCTTGCCAACACTTGTTATTATCTGTCGTTTTGAATATAGCCATCCTAGTGGGCTTGCAGTCACAGCTCATTGTGGTTTTTTGATTTGCATTTCCTTGATGGAAAACTATGCTGAGCATCTCTTCATTTGCTTACTGACCATTCATATAAATATATCTTCATTGCAGAACTGTTCAGATCTTCGCTCATTTTAATTTCGTTTATATTTCTTCTTCATATTGAGTTATAATATTTTTGTATATGCTAAATATCACTTATGAGATATATGATTTGCAATTATTTCCAGAGAACGTAAACTTTTTTGTTAGTGTTGTTTTTTGTTCATTTCTTTTTCATTTTTGACATCTCTGCTTATTTTGCTGGGGAGTGGGTCCATGGAACCCCTCATTTGCCACCCCAGAAGTGAAACTGCAGGAACTGTGTTCTTAACCACAATGCTATCCTGTGTACTTCCACTGTAGGATTATTACATGGCACTTATCATATTTTATTGTAACTTTAAGTTTATTTTAGATATCAGCCCCTGGAAATTTCCTCAGCCAGAGTTGTCATTCTTGCCTGGAGTCCTGAACCAAACTTTATTTTTATTAATTCCTCCAAAGGAGCCCTCTCAAGACATTGCTGTGGGAGCCACCAGAGCTTGCTGTCAGCTCTCTTCCCAACTCCTTGCTGTGAGGACTTGCCCAGTGGAGTCTCTTGTCAAGTTTACTTTCCCAACCCCTAACCTTGCCTCCAGGTTCAAGAGGCTCAAACGCAGAGACCTCAGAAAAGCTTGAACTTTGAGGTAGCGATGAAAATTCTGAAAGTCTCTAAGTAGCAAACACTTGGACAATGTCCTTAGTAAAAACTTTAAGGACAATGACATTTCAGAACTATCACTGGAGGCATTTGTTTAGTTATATATTAAAATATAGAGTCTATTTAAAGCTAGCCTGGAATCAAACACAACTTATATGAGACAATATAATTGATATATAAACTTGTAGATATTTTTGAAAATCACAATTCAGGGTGCTTTCGTTTTTGGTGTAGGTGTTTTTTGTGCATTTTTCCCCTGGGAAGTACCAGCTTCACTGGCAGAAGAGTTCCTGTGGTCCTCATTAGCAGGTTTTCAAACTGAGGTAACAGTGACTGGACCTAAAACTCATTATTCTGCCGTTTACATTTGTTTGTCTCCCTTAGAGGCCTCCAATCTCCCACAAAAATCTGAAGTTTGATGACAATGAATAATTAGACTTTTATGATCACTCATGCTTTTTTTTCTTTACTGAGTTTACACATCATAGTTTAACTGCAGAGATAACGTATGTAGAAGCACGGTTCATTTTGCTACCTGCTTTCACATAGTTTCATCCAGTTAATATAGTAGTAACCCTTTGTGATTGGTTTTATTATTCCTCTTTTACAGATGGAAAAATTGAAGTTCAGAACAGCTTCTTGGTTTCCATAAATTCAAAGATCAATTAAGCAGAAAAGCTGGTACGATACTGAAAGTCATACCTTTTGACTGCAAGTTCAGTGCTTTTTGCAGTGTGTGCCAAATCTTCTTAGTATAGATGTATTAAATAGAGGAGACTTGGTGAAATAAAGCCAACAAAATTGTTTGAAGTACTTTGAATGAAAAATGAATTATATATTATTTATTCCTTTGGAAAAGGTATATTAAGAGGAAATTAATACATTGCTTTACTTCACACTGATGTATATAAATAACTTAATCTAACCTTCATACTTCTTTTTTTTGTATTTGTACAAATTAAGACTCTGGTGCCTATATATGAGTCACAATCTCCTTAAAAAAAAAAAAAGAAATTCCAAAAAGTAAGACTAATAATGGATATTTTTTAGGAAAAAGAAATTACTCAAAATGATAACTCAGTAGGCGGCTGTCTGCTGCAGCCAGGCAAACAAACCTTCCTTTGGTGAGTTGCTTAGAAAAACCTACCATTCTCTCAATAGATATTTTCGATATTGCTTTGTGGTAATGGTTCAAGATAAGCTAACTCCGTGTATTTCCTATCTCTGTGTATATCCTTCTATGATTGAGGCCACAGTTTTAATTTAGACAGTAATTTTTCCCATTGCTATTACTGTCCTATGTTTTCTAATTGGTATATTTCCTCTTGTCTTTTCTTTTGGAGGTATTCTTTAAAATAATTATTCTTGATGAACATTGATGCAAAACTCCTCAATAAAATATTGGCAAACCGAATCCAGCAGCACATCAAAAAGCTTATACACCATGATCAAGTGGGCTTCATCCCTGGGATGCAAGGCTGGTTCAACATACCCAAATCAATAAATGTAATCCAGCATATAAACAGAACCAAAGACAAAAACCACATGATTATCTCAATAGATGCAGAAAAGGCCTTTGACAAAATTCAACAACGCTTCATGCTGAAAACTCTCAATAAATTAGGTATTGATGGGATGTATCTCAAAATAATAAGAGCTATCTATGACAAACCCACAGCCAATATCATACAGAATGGGCAAAAACTGGAAGCATTCTCTTTGAAAATTGGCACAAGACAGGGATGCCCTCTCTCACCACTCCTATTCAACATAGTGCTGGAAGTTCCGGCCAGGGCAATCAGGCAGGAGAAGGAAATAAAGGGTATTCAATTAGGAAAAGAGGAAGTCAAATTGTCCCTGTTTGCAGATGACATGATTGTATATCTAGAAAACCCCATTGTCTCAGCCCAAAATCTCCTTAAGCTCATTAGCAACTTCAGCAAAGTCTCGGGATACGAAATCAATGTACAAAAATCACAAGCATTCTTGTACACCAATCACAGACAAACAGAGAGCCAAATCATGAGTGAACTCCCATTCACAATTGCTTCAAAGAGAATAAAATACCTAGGAATCCAACTTACAAGGGATGTGAAGGACCTCTTCAAGGAGAACTGCAAACCACTGCTCAATGAAATAAAAGAGGATACAAACAAATGGAAGAACATTCCATGCTCATGGGTTGGAAGAATCAATATCATGAAAATGGCCATACTGCCCAAGGTAATTTATAGATTCAATGCCATCCCCATCAAGCTACCAATGACTTTCTTCACAGAATTGGAAAAAACTACTTTAAAGTTCATATGGAACCAAAAAAGAGCCCGCATCGCCAAGTCAATCCTAAGCCAAAAGAACAAAGCTGGAGGCATCACGCTACCTCACTTCAAACTATACTACAAGGCTACAGTAACCAAAACAGCATGGCACTTTTACCACAACAGAGACATAGATCAATGGAACAGAACAGAGCCCTCAGAAATAATGCCACATATCTACAACTATCTGATCTTTGACAAACCTGACAAAAACAAGAAATGGGGAAAGGATTCCCTATTTAATAAATGGTGCTGGGAAAACTGGCTAGCCATATGTAGAAAGCTGAAACGGATCCCTTCCTTACACCTTATACAAAAATTAATTCAAGATGGATTAAAGACTTACATGTTAGACCTAAAACCATTAAAATCCTACAAGAAAGCCTAGGCAATACCATTCAGGACATAGGCATGGGCAAGGACTTCATGTCTAAAACACCAAAAGCAATGGCAACAAAAGCCAAAATTGACAAATGGGATCTAAGTAAACTAAAGAGCTTCTGCACAGCAAAAGAAACTACCATCAGAGTGAACAGGCAACCTACAGAATGGGAGAAAATTTTTGCAACCTACTCATCTGACAAAGGGCTAATATCCAGAATCTACAATGAACTCAAACAAATTGACAAGAAAAAAACAAACAACCCCATCAAAAAGTGGGTGAAGGACATGAACACACACTTCTCAAAAGAAGACATTTATGCAGCCAAAAAACACATGAAAAAATGCTCATCATCACTGGCCATCAGAGAAATGCAAATCAAAACCACAATGAGATACCATCTCATCCCAGTTAGAATGGCCATCATTAAAAAGTCAGGAAACAACAGGTGCTGGAGAGGATGTGGAGAAATAGGAACACTTTTACACTGTTGGTGGGACTGTCAACTAGTTCAACCATTGTGGAAGTCAGTGTGGCGATTCCTCAGGGATCTAGAACTAGAAATACCATTTGACCCAGCCATCCCATTACTGGGTATATACCCAAAGGACTATAAATCATGCTGCTATAAAGACACATGCACACGTATGTTTGCTGCGGCACTATTCACAATAGCAAAGAGTTGGAACCAACCCAAATGTCCAACAACGATAGACTGCATTAAGAAAATGTGGCACATATACACCAAGGAATACTATGCAGCCATAAAAAATGATGAGTTCATGTCCTTTGTAGGGACATGGATGAAACTGGAAAACATCATTCTCAGTAAACTATCGCAAGGACAAAAAACGAAACACTGCATGTTCTCACTCATAGGTGGGAACTGAACAATGAGAACTCATGGACACAGGAAGGGGAACATCACACTCCGGGGACTGTTGTGGGTTGGGGGGAGGGGGGAGGGACAGCATTAGGAGATATACCTAATGCTAAATGATGAGTTAATGGGTGCAGCAAACCAACACGGCACGTGGATACATATGTAACAAACCTGCACATTGTGCACATGTACCCTAAAACCTAAAGTATAATAAAAAAAATAAATAAAAATAAAATAAAAATAAAAAAAAGAAAATAGCAAGATGTGAATTTGATGTTGACTTTTTAAAGTGCCTTTTTGTTATCCATTATTATTATTTTTCCTTGAACCTACTGATTTGATTTATAGTGCTAATAAAAGTCCTAATAATAAAATAAAATAAAATAATTATTCTCTTTATGTGGCTTCTTGCCCAGTGACTTTGAATGTAACTTTCCAGGAATATCCATTAACTTAATTTGTAAAAATACCATATATTATTTAATCTAAAATGTTTCCTATTGTAAGATGTGCAACTATTTTACACATCACTAATAAAGAGAAACGATGCTAATTACAATTGCAAATAGAAGTTGAAGGATGCATCCTAATTTTAGAGATATTAAAATATGAAAAACTATGTTTTTTAATTTATAAAATACAGAAAAATCACTATCACAGTCTTTACTATAGACTTCCAGTCATATATTTATA
The DNA here is from genome assembly GCF_028878055.3 of Symphalangus syndactylus. Lineage (NCBI taxonomy): Eukaryota > Metazoa > Chordata > Mammalia > Primates > Hylobatidae > Symphalangus > Symphalangus syndactylus. The sequence goes on from NC_072432.2 coordinate 44,786,621, forward strand.
TATGAATTCAATTTATGTATTGCATTATTTTAATGGTAATTCTAGGCAAACAAATGCCGTATTGTGTATTTAATGGAGAACAACTGCACTGAAGTTTTTCAAGACTATTTTGAGAGCTTTAGAAGATATCTTGCAAGAATCAAACTCCCTGGATGGGTGCGGTGCCTCATACCTGTAATCCCAACACTTTGGGAGGATTACTTGAGGCCAGGAGTTCAAGACCAGCTTGGGCAACATAGCGAGCCCCTGTCTCTACAAAAAATAAATTAGTCAGGCATGGTGGCATGCACCTGTAGTCCCAGCTACTCAGGAGGCTGAGGTGGGAGGATTTCTTGAGCCCGGGAGTTTGAAGCTTCAGTAAGCCATGATCATGCCACTGTACTCCAGCCTGGGTGACGGAGTGAGAGCCTGTCTCAATGAAAACAAACAACAAAAAAACTCTCTAAAGTCAGGATCTTTGACTGTTTTGTGTGAATTCATGAGTGAATGTATGTTTATTAGGAATGTCCATGTCTTTTTTAAGGCCAATCAAAGCAGGTAAATAAGAATTACTAATCAGTGAGCTCCTCCCAAATGCCAATTTATGGTTCTCAGATATCTTATATTTGTTGCAGCATAGCTTCTCATGCCTTTCTTTTCATTTGTAACCAATTCCTTTCCATTTTATTACCATATATATTATGATTATGTTTATGACTCAGTAATGTTTCCAATAGTGTTTTTGTGAATTACCATGAAAACAACTGAATGACTTAATTGGTCATTTATTGCTATCTACATTGCATAACTCAGGAAGTTAAAAGTGGGAAAATCTTCATAATTCCTTTGTAGTAATACACTTGGACCACTTGGTAAGAAGTAAAGATCAGTGGGCAAATTATGGAAACAAAGAGATTAGAAGAGACACCAAGTAGTAGAGACTGCTTTTATTATCATTCTTTCTTTTCCTCCATTTCTAAGACATATTTCTGTGGCTTTGGTGATGGTTGAATACAAAGAAATCTATATATGAAGAAATCTAGGAAAATTCCCCTAAGTTATCAATCCAACTAATGCAATCCTCACATCTCAATAATTATACCAAATTTCATTTATATCTAACATGAGTCCATTCTGATTCAGAAGGCAGATTACCAGAGTGGCTAAGGACATGGTTTGTGGAACCAGGATCTCTGATCTTGAAATTTATATCCGGCTCCTGCTAGCTATATGGAGACAGAAATTTAGTTAACTCTTATGTACCCTATTTTTATCCTTATAATGTAATTAGTACCACTCATGAAATTTTATAAGGATTAAATAAGTTAATATATATAACCTTCTTATAATAGGTCCTATCAAATGGTAGATGCTGGTGTTGGTTTTTCCCTACTTTTCTTCTGGATTCACTGAGGGCTTCACTGCCTTGCTCTGTGTCCTGAAAGACTAACTTTCATGGTCTTCCTTACTTAGGCTCCCATAACCTGTGACTTCTGGTTGGATTTGCAGTTGGAGACCATGCAAAGAGATAGACAAGAGGAGTGAGATCAGGGTATCCCTTATTCCCAGTTCCTCATAGCCTGATTTTGGTATTGGCAGTGATTCTCTTTCTTTTTCTGCACTGTAGCTCACTGCTACTATGGGCGATGGTCTCTCTCCCATGGCTCTATTGCTTTGTCTACTAATACTGCTTCCTCCCATACCTTATCAGTCTTCATGTAAGTCAATGCTTTCTGTGCATCTAGGTCCTGGTGATTCAACACTGCTTGTTGATTCCTTTAACACTATTTACATCTTCGTCAATAATACCTCTATTTAACTCTTCAATGAAACGTTTGAGACCACCACTTATTTGCCCATGGGATCACAAACAGTAGAGTGCTGAATTGTGTAGTTTAAAATAAATATGAGGTTATTTCTTTCAAGTCAATAAAATATCAACAGTCATAAGAATAGGAATTTCAAAACCTTGGTAAGAAAAATCAATTTTATTAACCTGGTGTAATTGATAATATAAAATTTCTTAAGAAAAGAGGGAGTGGGTAGAGCTGAGACTAGATTTCATTTTCAATAGAAGAAAGGAGGAAATACCTTCTTCCAATGTACACATTGGTCCTTTCCCTTTTCTCTTCTGGAAAGTGTTGGACATAAATACTGGAATATAAGAGGGCGGGAGGTTGCGTTTAGGTGACAACATCAAGTTGAATATAGATCAAATCCTAGTTTCAGGGTTTAGTGAGGTAAAGCCTCAAGATTTGGGAGTTGCTGGGTGGGGTGAGGGGAAAGTGGTTCTCAGTGTTGAGTAGAAGAAGCTTGCAAGGCCATATAACTAAGAGCTAGACCTGAAAAGGCACTTGTAGAAAATAAATAAGAAGGGAATGACGGGTTTCCATTCTCACAGTAGTTACAGAAAGACACAGAAAGCATGCAAAATTATTAAATACAATGATTGTATATTGTAGTAATGTAATAAGTGTAACAACCTGTTACTCAACTGGCACCCAACTGATAAGTCCATCATAGAAGACTTGAAAAAAAAAAAAAACACACTGCTTGCATGTCTCCAGTCACAAAACCATATTCAATATCTGTGCAGGGCTAAGCTTGCAGGAAATAGAGATTATTAAGAGTCATGAAGGTGAACCTGGGGTGTGCAGGAATTAACACTGTGTGAAGTGCTGCTATTTCATGAACAAAATAGCAATTGTTTTATTCAGCCTGGAAATGAATTTAACATAATTGTACCTACAAGCCTTCCCAATAAAACTCACTTTCACCTTATTCAGACGTAAGCATTTTCAACTCTCAAGTCAAACAAAATTCTATAGACACCTCAATTCTCACACTTATCACAGTAGGACTGGAGACAGTATAATGTATCTTTAAGAGGGAAGGGGTTAACGTCTAGAATCTGACTTCCTGAATTTGAATCCTAACTCTGCTACTTACTATCTATAAAACCACAAGCCTCAGGTAAAACTTACCAGAGCAGTTACCACACGTAGAACCACTCCTTGCATGTTATGTTGTTCTTCAATTTCTTGTAGGCTCATGTATTTATGAACATTATACAGATAGTAAGTAGCAGAGTTAGGATTCAAATTCAGGAAGTCTGATTCTAGACCTTAACCCCTTCCCTTAATGATAATATATATGTATGTATTTCAACTTCTGGATGTCTCAGTTTCCTCTTGACGTCAGAATATTACCTATTTCATTCTTGAGGTCAGAATATTACCTATTTCTTGAGAATATTGTGAGGAGAAAATAAGACAATACATGCAAAAGACTTAATAGAGTAGCTTGCACATAGTAACTACAGTTAGCACTCCATATTCACAGGTTCTGCATCTGCAGACCCAACTCCACAGATTAAACAAACCGAGGCTCAAAAATATTAGGAAAAAACCCCAATAAAAATAACAAAAATAAATATATAACTCGGTAGAGCCACTACTTACATAGCATTTACATTGTATTAGGTATTAAGAGTAATCTAAAATGCTTTAAAGCATATGAGAGGCGGTACATAGGTTATATGCAAATACTATATCATTTTATATCAGAAACTTGAGCATTTGCAGATTTTGGTGTGGGGGTTTCCTGGAACCAATGCCTCACAGACACCAAGGGTCAACCATATTTAATCAACCTGAGCTGTTTTTCTCTATGTGCAGCAATCTAACAAGATTCTATGAATACTTTGAGGACAAGGTCTGTATATTATTTCCCTTATATCCATTACTGAGTTTATCATATAGTAACTACGAAATAAATATTTGCTTAAAACTGATTGAGGTTAATTGGACTTAAAGATTTGTTTTCTTTTCTCAAAGGAAAACAAAGCACATATACCGTCTTTCATTGCAATCATCACTGGAGTTTTCATGCTAATCACTGGAGGAAAGACTATTAATAATTTGCTGTACTTTAAATGTCTGTCTTTTTTTAATATTAGTGTATCAATGTAAATACATATCTACACCCTTAGGTACATACAGAAGCAAATTCACATTTAAGTTGTGAAATACTTATAATTATTTACCAAAAGCAATTAAGCCCTTTTAAAAATAATAACTAGGAATAATTTATGGGCCACAAAAAGAATAGGTTACTCACTTGAATGTCCTTTCATAGAAAATATTCACAAATCCACTTTTTTGACAATAAAATTATATTGCATATATTTAATTTGTAGTAAACAATGTACAAAGGGCAGCAACTGGTGTTATAAAATTTGATGAACATCCAATTAGCATCAGCGTATCAAAAAGTCTTCCTCTCCTTTTTACTAATTCTGCAATTTACCTAGCCCATAGGAAAATCTTTTTCAAAATTAAAAACAAGTAGACTTTTCTGAAGAAAAATAAAGTAGTAACTATGGACTATTATGTTTTGAAGCAGGCTATAAACTAGCACACGATAAAACACATTGGAATAGCAAAGGAGAATGTATGCCTTCGTGGTTTATGGCTATTTAGAAAGAGCCCATTTGAGTATTTTACTGTTTAAGAATATTTCTATTAACATCTTATTATATATATCTATTAGGAAAGAAAACTATAATGTATAGAATTATAACAGTTACCATTTATTGACTTTTTTATTATTGTACTTTAAGTTTTAGGGTACACGTGCACAATGTGCAGGTTTGTTACATATGTATCCATGACTTTTTAATAAGTAAATGAAATTGTAACAGATCTTTCCCAGGTATACAGTAGACTCTCCTTATCCATGGTTTGTCTTTCACCAGTTTCGGTTACTCCCCAATCAGCCATGGCCCAAAAAATATTAAATGAAAACTTCCAGAAATAAACAATTTATAAGTTTTGAATTTAACATTGTTTTAAGTAGCATGATGAAATCTCACACCATCCCACTGACATGCCCTAGATGTGAATCATCCCTTTGTCCAGCATATCCACACTCTATAACCTACAAGCCCTACACAATGTGATGGTGTTGGAAGAAAACATAAAACTATCCACAGTTTCAGGCATCCACTGAGGATCTTGGAATGCATCCCCCACAGATAGGGCGAAACTACTGTAATCCTATTCAACATTCACAGAATCACTAGATGATAAGTTCTATCAAGACAGAATTATATCTGTCAGTTTATTTGTCAATGTCCTCAGTAATCAGCACTGAGCCTGGAATACAGTCGACAATAGATGCCTATTAAACAACAGCTTCCCTTTGAAGTAGGTTCTTACAAGATTCTTAGTTTGTTAATATTTCACTATTACAGAATGTACATTTTACCAGATCTACCATTGTTTGGCATGGTCAGGGTTATGTTCATTTATAGTTTCAACGTTCACTATATGTTCACTATCTATGTTCACTATAGTTTTAATGAAAGAAGGCCTGAGACATACCTTTACTTTATCATGTGTAGAAAACTGTAGGATGGAAATTGAGCCTAAAATTTCTAAGAAAATTCCTAACACATGCACTGTAATTAAAAGTCTGCAAAACTGTGATCCTGATCCACATAAATTGAAGGCTGTGAAATACGACCATTAAAAAATCTTAGAAAGCGTATTTAGAATTTGTTAAAAAGCTCTTTTAAGATTATGTCATCAGTTAATAAAAGCAAGAAATATAGGATAAAGTAACCTCCAAAAGTCAAAACCACAAGGCTCAGATAATACTTACCAGAACAGTTACCACACGTAGAACCACTCCACGCATGTTATTCTCCAATTTCTTGTCAGTCAGTGACCCATTCAGACCTGTGACAGGATTCCAGCACCCAAGCTGAAAGATAAGACAACTTTGGTCATTTTTTTGCCTGAAGAACAGTCCCATCACCTCTGTATAGTCCTTATGGAGAACTATGTGATAGCTCTTAGAATAATTGGTATGGAAAGAGTACTGCACAGGTTTTCTTTTTAAATAGGAAATGAAGTTATTAGAAATGCCATTTCTTGCTTTTAAATATCATCATATGGCACATGACAGTACCCAGTGTGCTTTAGGAGGCTCATTGAGGACATTTTACTTAATGAGGAGTTATGTATACACCAATCACTCAGTCCCAGTAATGCACTAATTGGAAAAATAATAGCACATATAACTCTAACATAATGTCTCTTTTAATATATCAATTACTGTAAGTTAGATTCTCTAATAGTTTCAATGGTTTTAATTTGATCTTATATGGCTTTTACTGGCAAAAAGACACTATTTTTAATATGGTTAGAAGGGCAACTGCTTTTATTTGAAAAAAATCATGTGTATGTCTTTGTTTTCAAAGTATTCATAGCACATAAAACAATATAATTTGCCTTTTTGGCAGTGTTATCAGTTTGCTTGGAATATTTTGGCAGCAGCCTTTCCCTTAAAGTCTTGCAATGACTCACTGCTCTTTACTCACCCAAATGGTAGTTTAATTTTATGCTGTTATATAGATCTTATCTCTTGGAATATACAAATCTGAGGGCTACCAGTTTTTAAATTACTGTCTATATATCTGAATGGGATGAAAATTGATGACTCTCAATCAAAAATATGGAGAAAAGAAAGAGATGATTTGACTTGAATTAGCAGATAACTGTTTACGGAACAAGGCTACAGAGAGAGAGAATGTTGTAATGCACATCTTGAGAAGAAATTTCCTATTATTCATCCTGAAACCAGCTCCATGACCCTTCACATTTGGGAACATATTCTGCATGTGCACACTTAAAAATGTAACGGATCTTTCATCGTATTCAGAGACTATTTTGATTAACTGAATGGTCATAGGGGCAAATGGTTATTTGTGCTGTTTCCTCCTGATGACTGTGATTTATTTCTTTTTATTGCGGTTTGTCTGTAGCTTCCAACGTCATCTACATACTGGCTGGCAAGTCTCCCCCACAAATAAACAATTACGTGCTTCCTATTAAAACCTGAGTTTCCCTTTAAGCTCCCCAAAAGGTGTTTAATTAAGAAAACTAAGATGTACATAATATATCTTAAGAGAAGGGAATGTCACAGTATAAACAGCAGAGCCAGCTTTTTCCTTATTAAAATAATTTGGAAAAGGCTGCTAATTGTTAGTTTCAACTGTAAAAGCACATTAAATTCATACAATGATATGTCATTCTTAGTTATATAAAAAGCCTAATTAGAACTTAGATCCAATTAGCAAATCCAAATGTGTTGAAAGTCTAATTATCAAAGACATTGTGGTCCTCTTGCCAAATTTAAAATTTTATGAAATTTCTTTTGAGCTTTTCTCTTCTGAGGTCAACAAAAGTCTATCCTCAATTACATTCCCTGATGTGTGCTTTTTCTAATTACTTCCTCAAGAGGATTTTACTTTCCTAGACTAAATAATATTGGTGGAAAAAGTGATATATAACATTAAGTGAAGAGCTATTCCAATGTGCTATCTCCACATATTACAACCATATAACTTAATTTTAAGCTTAACAAATAGCTTTTAAGATATAATCTTGTTCATGGTAAATATGTCTAAGCTGCCAAAGCACACACAGGAATTTCTTTTCTGTCCCCCTTAGATTCGTCTCTTAAGTTTGGTGAACCTATTGTCAGTTTGTGTAAATAAATGACATCTATTAGCACCAACTTGACTGTACCATTTTGGTGTATTGAGTAGTCAAAAATATCAGCAACTGGATTAACAGTGAAACCTGAGCCATTTGTTTCAGCAATGCTATGGACAAACATTTATAAATATATAATTTCCAGTTTCCTCAGAATGATGTTTTCTTTTAAACATAACTGAACATGGTCAATGGTTTTATAATTCTAAAGCATTCTAGTATTTGGAGGTTCCAAATAACAACAGCAAAAAAGCATTTGAAGTAGGTAGAATAGGTAAATATATCTCATCTTCTAACCTAGGCAATGTCTTAAACATTATTTATACCATGTACAATATTTCTTTTCATTTTAAAAATGTTTAATATTTGTATAGACTCTCTCATATGTATTACAAGACAATAATTTCTCTCCTCTGCTTGACAAAGACTTTTCACCTTTCTGTGTTCTTTTTTTTCCCGCCTGATTCATATGCCCTTTGATAACAGCATTTGTACAGTTGTTCTTCTTCTTAATAACAGCAGTCTAGATTTTAGGATTGGTAAGTTCCATTTATTTAACTTAGTTCTTCCTTCAAATGTACAAACAAACTTTAATGTTTCCTAAATATTAGCTGTGGATGTCAAGAGCTAGGATGCTCAAAGACTGAATTTGGGAGTAAAGAATGTTTAGGATACAGATTATCTGGAAAACTAGAAATAAAGTACATTCTCTTATCACATATCACAATGGGGTATAACTAAGAAATTATTAAGGAAATAAAATAATACTTATTTCCTATATTGATTACATTTTTGAACACTGTTTAATGCGTTCTATGTGTCAGCCATGGTACTGAGCTTTTTATACATGTAAGCTTCACAATGACCGTATGAGAAGGTGCTCTTACCATTATTATATAATAGACAAGAAAACTAAGGACTTCATTAAGATCACATATTTACTAAGAGGTGAAATTAGTATTTAATTCACTTCTTTTTAAAGTCCAGATACAGCATTTTTCATTGAGGTGTTGTTTTATAACTTATGAATCTTTTTCATAAATGTCATCTATTTAAGGTAGGTAGGGAAGATATTTCTATTTCATAGTCAACAACATTGAGACTCAGAATTATTAAGTGTTTGGTTTTATACTCCTGGGCTCAAGGGATCCTCCCACCTCAGCCTCCCAAAATGCTGGGATTATAGGTTTAAGCCACAGCACCCAGCCTGGATTTCTCATTTTAACATTCTTTAATTTCTGTTCACATTCACTTATCTCCCTGAGGTTCATTCAAGCTTTTTTGTTTGATTATAATAAATTTTTAAAATAATAAGAAATAAAGATGAGTTAGATTCATACAGATTCAAATTGAATTTGTATCTGCAACTGGTAATGTTTCTTGTTGCATAGCAAGAATGACAGGCATAGTGTTTGATAAAAACTAGAAGAAGAACTTCACTTAGGTTCAAGTGTGAGGCTTATCTAACAAGTCCTCTGGTTTCAATGTCTGAATTCTCATTAATTTGACTTCTCTGGTTATGTGGAGATGGTTGTTTTTGTCTGCTGTGTCTTTGATTTTGTTTCTGTTTTTTTTTTTTTTTTTTTTTAAGGAGTCCAAGACTGGTAAAGAGAACACACACACAAAATCTCATACCGTCTATCCAGCTGAGTGCTTCCTAAATAAAAAACAATAAAGGTGGCCCCTGCAGCACATGAGACTTACAGAAAGTCACATCGCTGATGGCAAAACAAGATTCACTATCTTCAGTGGTCTGGCAGTCTGAAGAAAATTTAGAACGGATAAAAAAAAAACCCAATTCAATTTCCTTTCAATTACAGTATATTGATTCTCTATTATTCTTTCTGGTTATTGATTTCCTATAGTATTTTCTGTCATTTTAAGACCTTAAAATGCCTAGTGCTTTAATCATTTCCTTCATTGGAACTTTGGCGATAATAATCTTGTAACATTCTGTTAAAATCAATGTAATATCTTGTGTTCAACAAACTGGGTTGATGTATTTGGATGAGCACAGTAGCCTGCTCCTAACATTATGTGTACTAATGATCAAGTTTTAAATATTTACTCTTTCTTCCTCAATGTTTCCACTTCTTATTTGCCATGGGCTGTAAGGAATGACTTGCGACTGATGTAAAAATAATTTTACATCATTATTTTTCAGGCAGTGTTATAATGTCAAAAAGAGCTGAACTGCTCAATTTTAATTTTATGCTCAATAGTTTGTAGGCTTTAATAACAGGAGTCAGGAGAGCTCTTAATTGAATATCAAATGGAATTATTTCCATTTATTAGCTTGTATTCATATGGAACAAATGAAGCCCGTCTGTACGACCAATGCTCCAGCTGCCGGACACAAAATATCCACTGCATTGAGGGCATATGCTACCAGCCACAATGTTTTGTTTACTTGATTTCTCAGCTGACAAAAAGAGGGAACAAAAAGCCATAGGCAAAGCAGCTTAAAAGCCAGCCACTTAGAAATGTGCAGCATTTATTTGGTAGATATTCTGTAAGGGCATAGAAAGTGTAAAAAATACATATGGCAGGTTGACTCAGATACATGTTTTATAGAATTAAATTGGAATGTTTTCCACTTTGACATGTGAATGAATGCAGTGTGCCAGTAATCTCTCCAATGATAATTTTCTTTATGGTATTTCCACCTGCAAAATAGGTTCAATTTGTAAAATGTGCTCCCTAGAGGATGATTATATGCTCCTAAGATTGTATTACTACAGTTTGGTCATTACCATAAAGTAGTAGTTGTTCTTGAGATTATGTGGAATAGCCTTAGCACTTGAGTTTCCTCCAGGAGAAAATGTCTTTGAAAAGTCAGAAAAAAATCACATGGTTCAACCACTTTTATCTCACTGTTTCACTACTGAAAACAGAACCTTCATACTATGTAACAAGAACTTGTTAACTGATTCCTACAAATGAATAAAACATGAGAACCAGCATATATATATACACACACATATATATACAAATATGTATACATATATCTATATATAGACATATTTGAATATATACATATATACATATATATGTCCATATACACGTATGTATAGCCCACAGATATTTTATGCAGTCATAATAATCACTCTATTACCAACTGGCATTTAACTGATTTAATGATATTCTATTTTTATAGCTTTTCCTTTCTTTTATAATTCTTCTGGTGTAAAATTACCATTACACTATATTTAGAGGCAATATATCATACTAGTTCAGATAAGAAGCTCCAGAAGAAGACTGATTGAGTTCAAGCACCTGCTCTAACACTTACTTGGTGTGTGCTGTTAGGTTTCAGTTTTCTCATCTCTCAAATGGGAATAGTAAAAGTGACTTCCTCAGATGGTTTTTGGGACCACTAACTGATTTAAAATATGTTAAGTGTTTAGAAGTGTTCATGACACACTGAGATTAAAGAAATGTTTGTTATTATTTTTCCTATATAATCAGAATTCTTTCGTTCCTTGCTCAGTCTCATTCTTCGGGTGACTTAGTAGTCTGAGTGATAAAACATGCCCTTAAAGCTGTGGCTTTCAACTTTTGTTGACCATTAGAATATTTTGTTGACTATTAGAATGGAAAGCTTTAAAAAATTCTCATGCTCCATCCAAACCCCGGGACAATTAAGTCAGAATCCCCAGGAGTATGACCAAGGCATCAGTAGTTTAAAAGCCTTTCCAGGTGATTCCAATGTATAGCCAAGGTTGAAAACCAGCTGCCCTAAAACTTGCTTCAGACTGGGTGCAGTGGCTCCCGCCTGTAATCCCAACACTTTGGGAGGCCAAGGCAGATAGATCACCTGAGGTCAGGAGTTCAAGACCAGCCTGGCCAACATGGTGAAACCCCGTCTCTACTAAAAATACAAAAATCAGCCGGGTATGGTGGCACATGCCTGTAATCCCAGCTACTTGGGAGGCTGAGGCAGGAGAAGTGCTTGAACCTGGGAGATGGAGGTTGCAGTGAGCCGAGGGCGCCACTGCACTCCAGCCTAGGCAACAGAGCAAGATTCTGTCTCAAAAAAAGAAAAAAACAAACTTGCTTCAACACACAGGGAATGCAAACTCATAGAATGGCTACTTAACCTCTTTGAATAAAGTCATTATTTTGACTGGTTTCCTTTGTGAAAGCTAATTAGGGATATTGTCCCAAATAAACTATTTTTTATAATAAATATGATATGAACCTATAAACTATGTGCCAGAATGATGACTACCTTGTCCACAGTTGTACTCCTAGCTCTTATCATAGTATTGTTGTATTGGTATGTGGCAGTTTCGAATAAACAAATCCATGATTTAAAACTCCTGCTGTCCTCTTTGTTCTTTCTTTTTGGTTCTCCAGTTGAAGCTGAATGAAAAACCAAAATGTTTCCAACTAGACACCGTGTCCTAATATGATGTTGTAATCCTTGAGAGTTTTCATGATTCTTCAGGGTCATTCCCTTTCCTCAAATTCTATTAGCTTTCCTTTTCTATCAGATCAGAATATTATTATTTTTTCTAATAATATTTTAGCATTTAATTATTACAACCTGATAAAAGTTGCTGGATTTTCTTCTCTTCTATTTCATTCTACCTTGAGACATTTTAAGATGTTCATTTTAAAATCACATTAAATTCTCACTGTCTTTCCTATCTCCTCCATTAAATAATTAACCACTTAAGGTCATGGGTACCATCTGAATCATTTTTTTCTGTCTATTACAGTGCCTTTTACCATGTTTTGTACCAGTAAAGCAATTTTTATGAAACTGACAAGGTTAGTGTAAAGCATCTCTATTGCAATTTAGATCTTTACTCCTAAACAATAAAAATCTCAAGCTCAGCCATCTCCTTATATTTCACTATCACTTCACTGTCTCTGCTTAGATACCTCAAAGGGAGCTCAAATATCTCTAAGATTAAGCTCACTATCTATCCCTACTATCAGCTCAGTCCCACTAGCCAAAAATCAAGCTGTCAGTCTCACCACCTCTCAGATCCAATCCTTTGCCCAACTCTGCCAATTTCACCTCTTTAAAAATATCTCCTGAATCTATTTAACTCATTCCTTCCTACCATCCTAGCCGAAGCTAACTTCATAGCTTCTCTTTACAGTCTTTCATTGCAAACATAAATTCTGAGATTATAATATCTGCTTAAAGTCTTTCCATAGTCTTCCAGTATTCTCAAGACAAAGGCCAAACTTCGGATGTGGCCTACCAGAATTTGGATGATTTGGTATTGTTTATACTCATAGACCCATGTCATAACACATTCCCTCTTTTTCTTTGAATTCCAACCAACCATATGAGTCTTTCTATGGTTTCTTGAGTAAGACATAATCCTCCTACCTTGAAAATTTAAACATTGTTTCTAAAGCACTGACTAAAGTATATCAGAACCACTAGTGGAGTTATAAAAAAAGATCCCAACACCAAAGCCATACCCCATGCCAATGAAATCAGAATCTGGGCATGAAATCTAGGCATCAGTATTGTGTAAAGTTATGAATATGATTCCAAAGTAGAGCCAAATTTGAGAACCAATGGTTTTGAATATACAATTTTCCTTGATTGGAACAAGCTTAAGACATCTGTGATTCTTTAATGAATTAGTAAAGTCATTTTCCCTCATCCTTTAGATCTCAATATAAACACCTGTAGTTTGGGGTAAACTCTCCTTGATCTCCTGCCCCCACCCCAGGCTACCTCATATACTGTAATACAGAAACATGTTCCTCTCTTTTAGAGTAATATTGTAGTTAAGTTTGTTCAATATATATTTTATATGATCAATATTTATTGCAGCAATTATCTATAAATTTCCATGTGTTCAAGAAAAAATACTGTTTTGTTTCCTCTCCCCATTTATTAAATACATAAATCTTGGCACAAAGTGAGACTTCAATTTTTATTGGATACTAAACAAATTTAGATGATTTTTAAACAAGAAACTTAATACATATTACAGTGATTGTACATAATTTCTTTCTTTCTTTTTTTTTTTTTTTTTTTTTTTTGAGACAGTCTCACTCTGTTGCCCAGACTGGAGTGCAGTGGCATGATCTCGGCTCACTTCAGCCTCTGCCTCCCAGGTTCAAGTGATTCTCCTGCCTCAGCCTCCTGAGTAGTTTGGATTACAGGCACACACCACCATACCTGGATAATTTTTGTATTTTTAGTAGAGATGGGGTTTCACCATGTTGGCCAGGCTGGTCTCAAACTCCTGACCTCAGGTGATCCACCCACCTTGGCCTCCCAAAGTGCTGGGATTACAGGCATGAGCCACCGTGCCTGGCCTGTATATCATTTCCTATATGATGCTTTAAATAAGTATCTCAATATATAGCCAACACTGTGTTACCAGCTATCAGCTGAGATTTTTCCTCCTTTTAAATTTAGATGGTGAATTTCCAACTATCTTTCTTCCTGAGAGCAGAGCAGTTAAACTCTGTATAGTAAAGATCAAGGAACATTTTTCAAAAGCCTTCAGTATGAGGAATAATGATATTACCTAACCCTGGAGAGAATAAGTTGTTTTATTGGAACTATAATCTGAACAGTTATATACAAGCAACCATAGCAATAGTAATAATAAGAGTAATACCTAATCTACGTTAGATATTTTCATCTATACTATATCTCACTAGAAAGAGAACCACCAACATACAAATGAAATATAAACTGTTGAATCTTTTGGGAGGATTTCTCCTAGAAATCCTCTCGAGGAATCCAGCTCCAAGTCAAAAACCTCTGTATGATTTTGCCCTGCCCTAGGCAATACAAAGGCTCTGCCTGGGAGGCCTTCACAGAGGAAAGCTTCCCTCCCCAAATTGACTTGCACAAACAATGTGCTGCAGTCTCTGACGGGAGTTGCAGTCAAGGACTTAGGACCCCTGGCCAGCCATGTTTTATATATATATTTGCATTCTTAGCCCAGGAGCCTCCATTCAGAGGCTTCTTTACTGGGGACTCTGAGATGAGGCTTTCCAGGAGCCTCTGCCAAGACCTGCTTGTTGGGAGGAGTGGGTACCCTGGAGGACACTTTTCTCCATTCTGACTTAGTACTTGGTACTTTCCCATTCCTAGATCTTCCCCTAGCCTCTTCCCCTGCCCTTAGGTCCATAAAACCACAGGAACTTCTTGTTTGGGGTTCCCTGAGCAGTAAGACAGTTATCCAAAACTATACTAATGCATCTGACCCTTGCGTGGTGCCATTTGTAGGGGAAATGAAACACAGTGAAGCCGGCACTTTCTTTCTGTACTCTTGATTATACTATCACAGTAAGTGGAATAAAAGCTTAATTGTTACTTTAATTTTGGCTTGTTGTCTTAATTGAATACTCCCACATCTGGCAGCTCAGCCCTCCCCAGCTCAGCTCAGTTCTTAACATCTCCTATTTAATAATGGTGGTTTATATTTACTGAAGACTCCTTATGAAGCAGGTATCATGCCAATCATTAGATATTTTTTATCATTTTTTGCTATAATCCTATCAGTATTATCCTGATATGATTATAATTATGCTAATTTTAACAGATGTGGAAATTGAGAATTAGAGGGATTAATTTACCTGTTCCAGGCTACACAGCTAACAAATGACATAGCCAGGATTTGAATATAGGCTCCAGAAACTGCTCCAGCAACTGCTGTCATTTTTTACCTCAATCAATAAGACACTATTTGAGAGAGGAATTAGAGCAAGGGTCATGCAGACAGCCTTAATAGTTTTGAGTGCTCACTTGTCAAGTTCAGCTTTGTGTTTTGGGGTCCTTGAGAAAATACATTTTTTTAAATAATAAACCCTTCTGTTTTGCTTCAACTATTCAAATTTGGTTTCTTTCATATGAGCTCAAAAATTTATATCTAACATATATGGACAGTATGGTAGATTTTGTGAATGCATATCCAACTCAACATAGAGAAAGGAAGATATTTTTCAAAGACAGATAAAGAAGTAAAGAACATTAGGATGGGTGGTTAGATTTTATTTTCAGTAAAATCAGTTTTTTAAAAACCTTAGTTTCTTGATCTGAAAATGAAATGTTTTGTTAATGAGAAGAATTCTAAACTCAAAACTCACAGCTTATTAGTGATTGGGTTTATTTTGGGAATAGTTTTTTTTATATTATCAGAAAAGCAATGTAAAATATATAAACATTGTTGTAAGTATCATTATTAGTAAGGATTAATGATATTTATAAAGCAGAAGCTTATGAAATAATTTATGTCCCCTACTAGACTGCAAGTTCCATAGGCAAAGATCTTTGCCTCTTCTATTCACTGACGTATGGCAAGCACATGGAACCGGCCTAGTATACAATTCACACACAATGAAAATTTATTGCATGAATAAATGGGTCTTATTTTTCTCAAAGAAAGAACTAAGTCTCAGCAGCATAGAAGAGTTTTGTGGCATGCAGATTTTATTTCAAGATGAGGAATAAATCAGTTAATCTCATAAAATGTCTAGCTTGGTGATTCTACAATTGTTTAATATGATTGGGTTCCACCAAAAGTCATCCCTGTCATGAACAAGAGAGGGTTTCTTATTCAGGTTTCCTAAATTACTCTTGCTAGAGATAGTACAATCAACCATTGCAATCAGTTTATCTGATGCTTACACTGACATGACAGTTGTCTAGGTCACTGTATGATTCTTCCTTTCCAGCTCCCTTGCTATCAGATGCCTTGCTCTTGCTGAAAATGTGCATGGAGTTC
Source organism: Symphalangus syndactylus (assembly GCF_028878055.3). Lineage (NCBI taxonomy): Eukaryota > Metazoa > Chordata > Mammalia > Primates > Hylobatidae > Symphalangus > Symphalangus syndactylus. The sequence continues at coordinate 44,802,882 of NC_072432.2, forward strand.
TTGGGTTTCATTGGTAACTATGAATAATCAAATGAGGAAGTATGCCTCTGAGCATTTTTATCAACTTTGAAGAGAATTTTTATTTTATTGCAGAGTATTCCAAACATTTAAACAATTGAAACTCCCATAAATCATGAACTCAACAGGCATGTTGAAAATGCTAGCATACTTCAAAAAAGAGTCATTTTTTTTCTTTGTGGATTTATGTGTTCTTCTAATTACTCTTTTGTTAATCCTCTTAAATATGCTTCCCATATCTGTGTCCATTCGCAACTCTTAGCTATAACCATATATGTATGATAAGCATGAGAAAGTCAGGGGTATTTTAAAAAGGAGGTCAGTACTAACTGATTGATATGAAGCAAGAAATAATGCAGTGTATGATATGCAGCAAGAAATAATCTAGTGGATAATAATACAACCACCGTGCATTAGTGTAAATACATTATTCTCCCACAACTTAAAATTTATAATTAAGAAGACAGTTATTTATTAAATACCTACTATGTTGGTTTTATGGGGTACAAGGAAATATAGAACACCATCTTTAACCTCCAAGAGTTTATGACTGTTTTTGAAATGACAAAACGGGAAAAAATGTTTAATGACAAGTTCCACTAGGCAGTATATGACTAATTCCCGAATGACTGATATAAATAATAAGTGCTAAGTATTTTACAAAGGAGATATTTGTGAGAAAGGATCAGATGTCATCAAAGAAAATGATAAGAAAAAGCAGAGCACTGTGTGGTAGTCTGCCTGCAAGATGGCCACAGATAATTCTTCCTATCCCTGTGTATACATACCATTCTTCTTTCAAGAGATGGAGTCCACTTCCCTAATATTGGTGCGCTCCAAAATTCATATATTGGAACTCAATTGTATTAAAGGTTTAAGAAGGTGATTAATTCATGAGGGTTCTTCCCTCATGGATAGGATTAGCTCCCTTATAAAATGAACAGAAGGAAGTTGCCTTCCCCTTTGGCCATGTGAGGATACTGTTCACCCCTTCTGCAAGATGTGCCATCTATGAAGCAGACAGCAAGCCTTCACCAGGCATTGAATCTGCTGATGCCTTGACTTTTCAGCCTCTAGAACTCTGAGAAATAAATTACTACTATTTATAAATTACCCGAACTAAGGTATTTTATTATAGAAGCTCAAAAGGTCTAAGACAGCCCGTTTTCTTGAATCTGAGTTTGCTCTGTGACTTTTCTCCAGTAAAATGTGGCAGAAGTGATGATATATGATTTTGGGGTATGAATCTTAAGAGATCTCACAGGTTTTCTTTTCTCATTTTTGGAAGCCAATCAAGTGAAAAGGAAATAAATAAAAAAAGGCTGGTCCAGAGCAGGAGAAAATCAAGGTTGTGGGTGAGATGTGAGCTGTGTAGGGGGTAGTGGCATCCCCATCCAGAAGACATTTCTCACAGCCATAGTCCACTAACAACAAAAATTAGAATTACAGCTGGTCCTCCCCAGCTTTCAAGGAGAGAAACAATATTAGAAAGGAAGATTTTGGGAAGCTGGCAAAATAGAAAGCACCAGAAATCTGTCTCCCCATGTAGACAAAAATTGCACTGGCAGAATCTATCTGATGTAAATATTCTGGAGTTCTGGCGTCTATTGAAGGCTTGAAACTTCCAGTGAAAAGCTTATAAGGAAAATTATGGTTACTTTTGATCAATTTAAGCTCTTAAAACAGTAGCAGCTACCTATCCTGACCCTTAGTCCAATGGCAGGCAGCCATGAATATGTTCCAGGAGCAACTTACATGGAGTTCACAGAAGCCAGCATGGGCAAAAAGAACGTTATAATCCAAATATTGGAGATCTGTGCTCTGATTGCTTACTGCTGCTTCTAATCACGGACTGCTAGATGAAGAGCTAGGTAGTCACTGTTGTTGCACCTCTCCTCCATTGTTGCACACACCCTCTGGCTGAAGTAATTTCCAGGGCATTTAAATGGCCAGTGCCTGCTTCCCACCTTCATTTTTCTTTTTTCTTCTTTTTGGAGGTAAACATTAAATACTAGGACATTTAAAAGCAACCACATACACACGAGAAATTAGAAAGTCGCTGTGTATGCCCAAGGAAAGGTGCAGGCTCAAAAGAGACTTGAGAGGACCTTAAATTTACGTACGTCTCAGATGGATCCTTGGCACAGAGACAGTCTACAACATTTAGAACAAAAGGGGAAAACCTAGGAAACCCTGAGAAATAAGTATAATCTGATTGCTGGAGTTACTACATTACTACAGTCACATGTCTAATTTTCAACAAAAAAAATTATAAGGCATCCAAAGAAACAGGAAAGAATGGCTCATTTAAAAATAAAATAAAATAAGCCAACAGAAACTGTCACTGAAAAAGACATGATGGTGGACCTACTGGACAACTGTAATAAAACAACTGTAATAAAGATGCTCAAAGAACTAAAAGAAAAGTAGAGGAAATCAAGAAATAATATAAGAATAAATTATAAACATCCATAAAGAGATAGAAAACTTAAAAGTAGAAAGAAATTTTGTAGCTAAAAAGTACAAGTGAAATGAAAAAAATTTGCTAGAGATTTTCAAAGGTAGATTTAAGCAGCCAGAAGAAAGACTCAGCAAATGTAAAGAGAAGATCATGGGAATTATCAATCCAAGGAACAGAAAGAGAAAAGATTAAAGAAAAGTGAACAGAGAATAAGGAACAATTGGTACACCATCAAGTGGACGAACAGATGCATTATGGAGTCCATAAGAAGACAGAGAAAAGAAGAGAGGATATTTGAAGACATAATGGCCAAAACTCCCAAATATAACAAAGAATATGAATATAAACATTTAAGAAGCCCAGTAAACTCTAAATACAATGAGCTCAGAGATCCACATTATCAGCCTTTGAAATGATGAAGACAATAAAGGGAATATCAAAAACATCAAAAGAGAAGTGATTCATCACATACAAGGGATTTTTGATAAAATTATGACCATATATCTTATCAGAAATTTTGGAAACCATAAAGAAATGGGCCAATATATACAAAGTGCTAAAAGAAAATAAACCTGTCAAGCAAGAATCCTATATCTGGCAAAAATTTCCTTCAAACTAAGGGAGAAATTAAGGCATTTCTAGGTACACAAAAGTTGAGAGGAGTTTGTTAACACTAGACTTGTCCTGGAAGAAATGTTAATGTGAGTTCTGAAGATGAAAACAAAAAGACACTAAACAATAATTTGAAGTCATATATGAAGAAACAAATATCACAGTAAAGGTAAGTACATGTACAATTATAGAAGCTACTATTATTGTAACAATGGTTTAATTGAAGAAACTGATATATTGAAAAATTATTAGGTTTTGTTTTTGGACCTGCAATGTGTAAAGGTGTAATTTTAGGACATCAGCAACCAAAACAAGTGGGTATGGAAATGTAAAAGAGAGAGTTTTGTGTATTATTGCAGTTAAACTGGTATATATCTAAATAAGAGTGTTATAATTGTAGGATGTTAAATATAATAGCCATAGAAAATATACAAAAGTCAATGACATAGACACATAAACATTTCATTACCATAAACAACTAAACACCAAAGAAGACAGTCATACAGGAAGCAAGGGACAAAAATGCTACAAGCCATATAGAAAACAAGTTTTTAAATGTCAGAAGTAAATCTCTCCTTATCAGTCAGCCCTACAAAGGATAGAAATTCTACAACATGGATGAACCTTGAGGACATTATACTAAGTGAAATGAGTCAGTCACAAAATGACAAATACCTTATGATTCCACTTACATAAGTTTCTTGAAACAGTCAAAATCATAGAAACAGAAAGAATAGCAGTTGCCAGGGGCTGGACAGAGAAGGAAATGGGGAATCACTGTTTACTAAGTATAGAGTTTCAGTTTTGCATGATGAAAGGAGTTTTGAAAATAGATGGGTGATGATGGATGCAAAGGAATATAAACGTACTTATTATCATTGAACTGTACACTTAAAATGTTTAAGATGGTATATTTTATATGTGTATTTTACCACAATAACATTTTTTTTAAAGGCTGGGGTAGAATATTGAGTAATTAGAAGCTATGTGGAGAGAAAAGCGTAACTAAAGCACCTCAGCCAACAACCAGGACCAAAGCCCCAGACATGCAAGTGATACCATCTTCAATTCTCTTACCCTAATTGAACTATCCCAGTCAGCACCATGTAGAACAGAGGTAAGCTATCCCCACTGAATCCTGCCTGAATATCAGATCCACAGAAACTTTAGTAATAAAACAGTTGTTTTATGACAATATGCTTTAGAGTGTTCTGTTATGCGGTGTTTCATCATTGAAACATATGGCTTGTCAATGGTCAATGAACAGTCAATGGTAGCCTTTGCCTCTGAAATTGACTGGACATCTAAGGCTTCTATTAGTAAGAAGTTGTACATATATGAGGGATATTCTCTTGTTTTCTCAAGACTTTCTTTTATATCTTAAAACTTTTCCTTTTTAAATGCAAAATGTTTCCCAACTGCAACTCAGATAGATATTTCTGCATGCACTTGCATTTTGTGGAATTTCAATTTTCCTAATTGAAAGTGAAAATTATTTATGCTTTGGAAAATAAGGCAAACTAGATCACGACTTGCTTTCAATGGCTGCCATAACAAACTGCCTCAAAGCCATCTGCTTAAACATTAAAAAATTATTGTCTCCAAGTTCCAGAGGACAGATATGAAATCAAAGTATTGGCAGGGCTCTATCCAAAGGCTCTAGGGGAAAATCTTTCATTGTCTTTTCCAGCTTCTCTTGGTTCCAAGCATTCTTTGACTGTGGCTGCATAACTTCAATCTCTGTCTCTTTCACATGGATTTCTCCTCTTCCTTTTCTGTTTTAAATCCCTCTATGTCTTTCTCTAATAAAGATACTTGCCATTAGATTTGGAGCCCACTCGGATATTCCATAATGATCTCATCTTGAAATTCTTTACAATTATATCTGCAAAGATATCTTTTCCTTATTTGATCACATTTACATGTTCCAGGGATTAGTTCATGGACATACTTTTTGTTTTTCGCAGGGGTGGGTACCATTTAACTTACTACAGATCACAATTTATAAATTCTCATTTTAGTATCAAGCTTTTTTGAGGTCTGTTAAGTTAAAACACTATCTATTTGGGGAAATAGGTAGTTTTATGGGATCCAAATCCAATGGGGAGAATTGATGTTTTGTGTATCTCAATTGAATAGAATGTATTCAAATTAGAATAGAGAAAGTACTTACCAAACAGTTGATGAGTTTGCTCCTACAGCATCTGTCAAATAAGTATCTCACTGTACTTATTATTTGAAATATTATCCTGGGCTTCAGTCACTCTACCTGTTTCTCCCAGTAGAATTTTGAGCTTTGTGATGGCTGAATCATCTTTTTATCACCATATCTCCAGCACTTTTGTATGCAATTGACCATTCATAAGTGGTTCTGATTCAAAGTATTTCATTTTGTGCAATATGTTGTAATTAGTTCAACAAGTATGTAGTTGGATTATTATCCCTTAGACATTTATGGCTGACATACTGAGATGCATTTCCAGTCTAATTTTTAATCTGCTAAATGGTAGGAAAAGATCTCTCCCTTTTTTACTCCAGTCTATGTTTGACTTTCTAATGTCAAGTGGAGAATGGAAGGGACAGCATAAGCTAGGTGTGATTGCATACAGTCAGAGACATATATAGTAAAATTAGAGGGAGCAAAAGTGCACCCCTCCTCAAATATTTTCAAAAAACTTTTAAAATCTATATTTTACCAATATATTAATTCAGTTAACATTTTGATTGTTACTTATTCTATATTTAAATATATTACTTGTCTTATTGATAATAGCAAGTAAAGTGACAGAATAAACTTGATTAGGGAATACATTTTAGCTGAAAGCTGGTCATATTTGGTTTATAATAAAGCCTTACTATGAAAACACAATTTTTTTTCATAGAGTTTCCTTAGTGGCAAATCATATCCTCTATATGAAGCATATAGATTTCTTAAGACATGTTTTATTAATGTAGAGAATAAAAAAACAGGTATCACTCTTGTCTTGCCAATAGTAATTTAGATCACAGGTTACTGAAGATAAAATCATCAATCAATCTTGGGCATCTATATATAGCAGGAATTATCCAAGGGATAATAGAGGAAGTTTTGTACAGGGATGTTCTATCCAACCGAAAAAATAATTTTCAGCTGGGACATCATTCAAGAAGTTATTCCTCCCAGCAAAAAACTAACTGTAACCTTTCTCCAAAGTCACAGCAGAATAGAGCGCCAGGTGCACAAAGGTTTTAAGCCAAATAATAAAGACATAGGTTCAGATAAAACACTTGGGCAATATCAGAAAATTTGGAATAAAAATTTGGAATCTTAAGATATCAAAAACAGGACCGTTCTCTAAGTTAATCTTACTGAGAAGTATCTCTAGTTCCTTTATAAATATCCACTTAAATATCAATAGCAGAATCCCATCATAGGTGTTTATAAAGTTTGTGAACCATATAATAAAATGTATGAGATTTTATTATAATTGTGGTTTACTTACTCAATAATTTCCTGTATTAAATTAATAAAATCCAGAGTAAATGAACCTGGGGAAAGCTGATTAACTTGTAATAACAATTACGGAAACTTTACTAGAAAAAACAGATATGCACCTTTCCTTATAGGATATAGATTTAACAAGGTTGATTTCCCAGGAATATTTACTCAATCATTATAATAGACCTTTCTGTATAATCTGTTAGCAGTGCTGATATTAGCTGCTTTACTTTATGTGGAAACCATTTTGGGGATTCATTGAAATCTAAATTTAAGTTTAAGAATTATTAATTTGGTTAAAGTAAGAATTATTCTTGGAATTTAAACATATTAAATTATTTTCAGAGCAGACAGGCATATAAAAATAGGATTAAAGTTTTGTTGAAGGTATAAATATTTTGAAAGTCATTGTAACTATATTTTTGGAGGGCTCATGACACACCTGGAACTGTACTGAGGATTTGCATTCATTGTTTTCAACAAAGTCCTATGAGCTTTGATCTGTTAAATTAAACCTTATAAAATTACTGACATTTTACAATTTTGTGACCTAAAAGTTGAAATTATGAAATATAGATATAGGTCAAGATATAGATGTAGAATCATTTTATCTTAGTTTCTATTCTTATACTTTTATTACACAATCAGAAGATTCATTTTTTTTTCCAGAATGCTTTTTAAAATGCAAGGTTACTGTAGCAAGTAAAGTAAAAATTGTCAATTTTGAGATTCATTTTGATTCTGGCAGAGACGTTCTCTAATCCAGAGGGAGAAGACTCTTGAAATACTTCAAACATCATCTCAATCCTCAGAAGTGTTATTATAATATTTTATTCAGTCAAATTAACAGCTGGATTGGACATATTTTGAAATATATTTGGTACAAGAGGGTAAACAATGACGAGCACTATTGTGTGAAGTCTAAATTTGTTGAGCTGAACACAATCAGAGAAACAGCTGGACAGGTTATCACGGGTGACTAGAATACTGTGCTAATGTGGGTGGCATCAAAGTTTAATAATCAGAGAAGGTAGTTAGTCTGGAAAGCCGAAACCCTGTGCTTCAACCAGAGCCTAACCTAAGCCAGCTCTCCAATGCACCCAATTAACCTTACAAGGAAAACTCAAGAGGCAGCCTGATTGACTCATCAAAGCTCATCATAACTCAGGCAAAACAACTAAAAAGACGTATCATCTTTTAGTGAACATTTACAAAGTTTAAAATACCAATATAAAGCTTTTTCAACTTTTTAGTATAAAGATTTTCAAATATATAAATAGAATAAAATTATAAACCCAAATATTCATCATCCCACTGAAGCAATTATCAACTCATTATCAATGAGTTATTTATTTATGTGCCTACTCTTTCTTGCCCCTACTCTGGTCAGATTTTATTTGAAACAAATGGCAGACATTATACAATATTATTTCTATTCTGGTATATAGCTCTAAAAGTTAAGAAGTCCTTTAAAACATAATCATGACACCATTATCATACTTCCCAAGGTTTAGAATAATTTATTTTTATTTTTAGTTCTGGGGTACATGTGCAGGACGTGCAGGTTTGTTACAAAGGTAAATGTGTGCCAAGTTGGTTTGCTGCACCTGTCAACCCATCACCCAGGTATTAAGGCCAGCATGCATTAGTTATTTTTCCTAATGCTCTCCCTCTCCACACTCCACCCCCGGGGGAAGGCCCCAGTGTGTGTTGTTCCCCTTCCTGTGTCCATGTGTTCTCATTGTTCAGCTCCCACTTATAAGTGAGAATATGTGGCATTTGGTTTTCTGTTTCTGTGTTAGTTTGCTGAGGATAATAGCTTCCAGCTTCATCCACGTCCCTGAAAAGGACATGATCTCATTCCTTTTTATAGCTGCATAGTTAGAATAATTTCTCAATGTCATCAAATATCCAGTCAGTATTAAAATTTTCTTCCTTTACTCAAATTAGGACCTATGTTTTCTGAGTTCATGTGTATCTTGAATTGCTTTATTTACGGGTTCTCCATTCATCTATCTTCATTTGTTCCTTCAATTATATGTCACAGAATGGGTCATTTTTTTTCTGTAGTTTCCCAAGCTAGATTGTGCTGTCTGAATACCCCATGTCTCTTAATGTCTTGCTCTGTGGAATGCATTATTTGCAAATTGGTAAATCTAGAAGATTGACCCAATTCAGCTTAATATTTGTCAATAGTTTTGTGTTGTATACTTTAAACAGCAAGTATATAAGGTTTGTCTCCTTTTTTCGTAGTCATACGATCCGTCATTGATTTTCAAGTATTACTTCCATTCATTTAATGAGCTGAATTGTGTTTCCCCAAATTTATGTGTTGACACCCTAACCCCCAGTACCTCACAATGTATTTGAAGATAGGACCTTTAAAGAAGATAATTATGGTTAAGTGAGATCATATGGGTGGGCCCAAATCTAATCAGACTGTTGTAGTTACAGGAAGAGGAGATTAGACCATAAAGAGAGCCATCAGGTGCAAAGAAGACCATGTTAGGACACAGGGAAAAGTTGGCCATCTGCAAGCTGAGGAGAGAGGCCTCAGGGAAAACCCAATCCGCTGGTACCTTGCTTTTGAACTCCCAGCCAAATTTTTGTTGTTTCAGCCACTTGGTCTGTGGAATTTTGTCATAGTAGCCTCTACAAACTAATATAATTAGTGATGGCCAAATGTTCATGTTTTACTTTTACCATTTCTTCTTCATTTATGTCCTGAAATATTTGAATAAAGAAAAACCTTTTCTTCAGTAATTATTTGATTAACTTGAGGTAGAGTTTGTTTTCACACAAAAAAGAAATCGGTATTCTACAGCATCCTCCAAAAAGGTGTAACTCATGTTTTAAACATTGCATGGTAACTCATGCTTCAAACAAGTGTGATGGTGAAATAGCAAGTGCTCTGGCTTTCTCCCTTAAAATCAACACTGGGTAAACTGCAGAGGGAAACATACATTCCAGAGACCCATACAACATCACAGTGAAAAACTCCTGGCTGGGTGCGGTGGCTCACGCCTGTAATCCCAGCACTTTGGGAAAATGAGGTGGGCAGATTATGAGGTCAGGAGTTCAAGACCAGCCTGGCCAACACGGTGAAACCCCATCTCTACTAAAAATACAAAAATTAGCTGGGCGTGGTAGCGAGTGCCTGTAATCCCAGCTACTTGGGAGGCTGAGGCAGGAGAATCACTTGAACCTGGGAGGCAGAGCTTGCAGTGAGACAAGATCGTGTATTGCACTCCAGCCTGGGCGATAGAGTGAGATTCCGCCTCAAAACGAAATTAAAAAAAAAAAAAAAAGGGAAAAAAAGAAAAACTCCCATGGAGGGTAAAGATACTCTAAAGTGGCAGCTGTCTGGGTAGAGGCAATGGAAAGCTGCAGTGACAGGTTAGGTTACCGTTTACGAGATTCAGCTCTTGCCCTTTCCATGTGTTGCTTTCGAATGCCATTCACTGGTCCTTCCCTGTACAGATCTGATGTTGTTACCCAAAGCATTGATTAATGTACTGGGGCAAGGCAGAGCTAAGAATAATAGAGAAGCACTAAAACTCTTTTGGGAAATGGAATTGAAAGAAACAGAGACAGGTCGATTGACTTTAGTCCCAACTGATTAGAAAGAAACTAGTAAAATTTACTGGAAAATAAATGTAGGGAACGTGCAAAATTTACACACTTTCAATGACAGCTAACTCCTAACCACACACCTTCCTTCGTTCTCTTTCATATAGTTGTGAGGAAAATTTTGCCATAAATATCTACAATATGATTTTATCTTCTAGGAATGTATTCATATAAACAGGATGAAACCACTAATTTCTGGTTAATCTCCAGAAAGAAGAATGTAGCTAGGGATGCATTTGGAAGAGAGCTCTATGGGGGGATTTCAACTGACTTAACTGTTAAAATTATATACTTATTTAAAAACAGTTAAACAAACAAGCAAAAATAAGATATCAGCTGGCAAAACTCAAATGATTAGTTACAACATACTAACCAAATAAGTATTGATCTGGCTGCAGTTCCATCCCTATAGTTTAGAATAAGTACAATTTCTTACTGTAGCATTTCCTCAGCCTACCCACTAATTATTCCTTTGTAACTGATTGATAACATGAAGTGTTATTAAGCTTGAAACAACTGGGATATTGTAAACACCGCTGCTACTGCTGTTTCCTCACATGTGCTCCATCATTACCCTGCGCTGATTTTGAAATTATGAAGTGTTTAATCAAAACATGCTATACTGATTGCAACCTGAATCTGAAGAGCTAATATGACATATTATTGCCTTTTTTAGGCACAAAGAAAAACACATTTTATAAATGATAACATTTAAAATGAATTTTCTTCATCTACATGACAACATCTGTTGGAGTTATAATGACCTAACTTGACAGTGCAATCTACCTGTCTTAGGCATTTAAGTGGAAGGTGACATATAACAGATGCATGCTGGGTTTTAAACCAAGAATTGGCATGGAAACTACAATGTACCACTTAAGACAACACATACTAGTATCAATATACCCTAATAAGCCTTCTGTAGTGTAGATTAATCTTTGGAAATTCAGCACTTATTTCAAGTATTTCCTTGCAAATACTTTTATTATTTCAACAAAAGCACCTTGCTACATACTGCAGCAGCCTTTCCCAGCTGGCATTTCTCATTGGAACTAGAAACAACAACAATGATTTCAGTGACCATTTTCCCAGTTCTCCCAAGAATGGTACATAGCCAGTACCTGTCAAGATGCACAGGAGAGAAGTTAATTAATCACATACAGTGGCTGTTTTAGGTATTAAGGCTTCATTCTCTGTATTAGCAAGGATGCTGGGGATAACTATTACAGCAAAGATTCAGTTACAAATGAATTCATACTCTCTATTTCAGTTCCTATTCCAGGAAAATAAACATGATACATTAATTTTAAAAAGGCACTCTGGGTTATAAAGACGTATAAAATATGATTCCTGTCTATGGGTGATAACATCTTGTTGGAGAGGCAATAAATAAGAATAAGATAATCAGTAGTAAGACCACAGTACACATATTTGTACTATACACTGATATAAATGGTTACTATACTGTAAGATGAAGTAATTAAATTGGTAAATCACATTACCTTCTGCCACTGTAGAAACTAAAGAGATTTTTTTTTCTAGGTTGTCCTGGAAAAAAAAAAAACTTAGAGAACAGAAGGTATTTGAACTAAAAGAAGAGAGAGGATAACAAAAGATGGCAGAAAAATTCTAGTTTGAGGAATAGCATAAGCAAAAACATATATTTAAGAGTGATAAATATTAGCGAGTTCTGAGGTAGGGGAGAAATTAAAGGGCCAGCAAATAGTTCCTGTGGGGAAATGGTAGGAAATAAGACTGAATAAAGGAGGTAGGTAAAGATTGCAAAGGCCTCTGACAGCTTAGGAGATGGGTTGAAGACTTGAAATCTGAGACTGGGTCTTTTAAAGTGAACACCTGTATCCACCACCAAGCTTAAAAAGGAACATGATGGTTCACTGTTGGTTATGGGCAGAGGAGTAATATAGATACCCACAAAAGTATTATCTACTTATATATTGCGCACCTATCTAGTGGCTAGCACTGGTGAGAGTGATACATATGTTGTATATATTGTCATAATTATCTTACAAATTAGGCATTAGTAGTGAGACTCTCAGAAGTTACTATCTTTTCATGGTCATATAACTGGTATGTGGTGTATATATTATTGTATTGTACTTAAGATCTGTCTGATTCCAATGCTATTAAAGCACATATCCATGATGAAAGCAATGTTTATGGAAAATTAGTTTGGATGCCGAGTGGAAAATAGTGAAAAATGGTTTCTGTGCCTCTAGTGTCTACAAGACACTAGAGGCACAGAAACCATTTAGGAGTCAATTAAATGAGTCCTCCCAGGGATCATAAAAAAAAAAAGAGGGAGACCCAGAAAAAAGAGAAAAGAAGGAGGAAGCAATGAGAGGCTTAAGGGGTAGAGAATAATAAGCAAAAGCAGGACACAATATCTTGGAATACAAGAAAAGAGAAACCAACATGGGGACATTGTAGCAGTCAGGGAAATTGGATAGAGTGAAGAGGTAGAATAATAATAAAAATGTATTACTATAATCCCTACTGTCATTTGTGCATATGTAGTTACATTTTCCTGGAAAGTCCTCTCTGTCTTTTCAAATTGTTATATTCCTTGAAGACCCAACTCAAAATTAATTTTCTGGTGTGAAAAATTTCTTTGCCATTCCTTAGAAGGAATAGTTATTCCTGAGATCCTTAATATTTGATATGTATTACCATTATAATGAGGTCTTTGAAGCAGAGACTATTCTTACATCTACATCAAAATATCAAGTGTATATGTACTTTTTAATTACAAAAGAAACAGTGGTGGGTCGGGGGCAGTGGCCCATGCCTGTAATCCCAGCACTTTGGGAGGCCGAGGCTGGCAGATCACGAGGTCAAGAGTTTGAGACCAGCCTGGCCAACATGGTAAAACCCCGTCTCTACTAAGAATACAAAAATTAGCTGGGCATGGTGGTGGGTGCCTGTAATCCCAGCTACTCAGGAGGCTGAGGCAGAAGAATCACTTGAACCTGGGAGGCAGAGGTTGCAGTGAGCCAAGATCATGCCACTGTGCTCCAGCCTGGGCAACAGAGCAAGACTCCATCTCCAAAAAACAGAAAAAAAAAAAAAGAAATAGTGATTATGTATATACCAATATACAGAAAAAGAAAAGCACATGTGATGTATGGAGTATTTTCATCCAGTCTCTTAAAAATATATAATTTATTTTTCCTAGTTTGAATTGTAACATTATTTTGCATGTGAATCTAATCTTGAAAGATCAGACATGTTCATCTTCTGACCAGAGTAATTGGTTCAAACAAATGTAAGTGGTCCAACAAAGGCCAGTTAAAGCCTTCCCTTCATCCATTAGATATTTTCTGGAATGATTGAGTAAAAGGCTTCACTCTTTTGCTGGGATTGTTAAATATGAGTACAGTATCTAGAATAATAGTCTTGTTACCACATGAGTAGAATCTGCCTGAGAGGGAAAACAAAACAAAACAAAAAAGGAATAACAGAACAGAGTAATGGCTAAACATGGACAGTTCCCTAATGGCATTGCTTGAGCATCGGAATGCAACTGTACCTGGTGCCTGCTGGTCTCTTAGGCTTACCAATTATATCATATAGCAGGAATCTTTTTGCTTAAACTTGGCATTAGTTTACTTCAAGCAACCCTAATAGTCTCAACAAATATGATTTCCTTTGCCTTTAATCTTAAACCCTAATTTTTTAACAATTCTATTTTGGGATTTTTTAGCCTTTGTGAAGTGCCTATAGTGACATAATAAGTTCTTTCTGAATAAACGATTCAATGCATCTTTCTCTCTTACCATGGAGTGTCTCCATATTGAGTTCCTGGTCCTAGAAGTATTTTGTTTAATTTGTTAACTATGGTTATAAAACAGATATAGGTAAATCGTGCCATTTAAATGTATCAATTACTTTAAAGTAATTTAGTTCATCAGAAGTTTATGAGCATTTGCTATGGGACAGGAACCATGCAAACAACTAGGACATGTAAAGATAGATAAGACCCAGTTCTGTCTTCAAGGTGGTCACAGTCTAAAAAACAAATCACACACGGAAAATAAACACTATCAAATATGACGCACACAGTAATAGAGTTACATGTAAGGAGCTATGAAGATGTGTAAGGATCAGAGAAAACTACAGAGAAAATATAGTTAGTTGGCTGAGTTTTAATAGCTGTGCGAAAAAAAAAACACCTTAAAGTATAAAAAAGAGGGAAGAACACTCTGATCTCAAAAAATAACATGAGCAAATGCAGTTTATGATTTTTTTCAAGAAACAATGAACAATTTTGTGTGACTGCAATATCAAGGAACTGTGTGTGCGTGTGTGTGTGTGTCTGTGTGTGTGTGTGCCTGCGTGTGCGTTTGTGTGTGTGCATGTTTGTGTGTGTGTGCATGTGTGTGTGTGCGTGTTTGTGTGTGCATGTGTGTGTCTGTGTGTGTGCGTGTGTGTGTGTGTGTGTGGTATGATGAAGCAAGGAGAGGAATGTTAAGTGATAAAGCTGCAGACAAGGACAGGGATCAGAAATTTAAGAAGAAGCATTGCATGCTCTTAAAACCAGGTTGCTTCTCCTTTATGTATCTGAAAGCTAGACAGATTTTTAAGTAGAGAACACAAGAAAGTCTGTGTTTTGAAAATATATGTATCTGCTGTTTGTATGGAAGGAGAAGGATAGCGTCAGGGATTAAAAACAGAACATCAATTAGAGACCATAGCCCTTGGATAAATTGTTTGGGCTTAACCTAAGGGAATTTCAGTGAGGATTAGAAGGATGGGGGATCATTTAAGCTGTCTTTCAGAGACAGAGTCAACAAGGCTTCAGTGCCAAACTGGGGAGATCTTGAGGACAGTGTGCACTGGGAATATGACTGTATGAAGCCTAACCTGCAACAAATAATGAATCACAGTTTCAAAACTGTCTTTTCCTAAAGTGGAAAACAGCTTCATTGTGTTAGAGATGCTCTTTATGTTTGTAAAATAATTAGAAGAGAAAGAGATGGCCCTGTGTATATATTAATGCAGCAATAGAAGCCTAATTTTGAGCCTGGCACAGTGGCTCATACCTGTAATCCCAGTACTTTGGGAGGCCAAGGCAGGAGGATGGCTAGATCTCAGGAGTTTTAGACCAGCCTGGCCAACACAGAGAGACCCTGTCTCTACAAAAAAATGAAATATTAGCTGTGTGTGGTGGCATGCACCTGTCCTCTAAACTACTTGGGAGGCTGAGGTGGAAAGATCACTTGAAACTGGGAGTGTGATGCCACAGTGAGCCATGACTGTCCACTGCACTCCAGCCTTGACAACAGAGCAAGACCCTGTCTCAAAGAAAAAAGAAACCTAATTTAAGCTGCTTGATAGAAAATGCTTTTGTAGTAGGTTAAATTATGGTCACCCAGAGATATTAAATCCTAAAATTTGGAAACAAACATTGCTTTATTTGGAAAAAGGATCTTTGCAGATGTAATTATGTAAAGTATTTAGAGGGGATTACATGAATATGCACTAATCCCAATGACAACTCTTCCCTTAAGACTACGGTAGAGGGAGATTTGGCAGACAGAAGAGGAGGAGGCAACACGGCCACGGAGGCAGAAATTGAAGTGATGTTGCCACAAATCAAAGAGTGCTAACAGCTAACAGCAGCTGAAACGCTCAAAATCGTTCTCCCCCAAAGCCTTTGGGGGAGTGCAGCCCTGCTGATACCTTGTTTGTGAACTTTTGGCCTCCAAAACTGTGAGAGAATAAATTTCCGTTGTTTTAAGCCAATCAGTTTGCAATAATTTAAGATAGTCAGGGAAAAAGTCACTTTGTTTTTAATCATTTAGGACTGCTCACAAAACCAAAAATAGTGCACATTTAAGGTATTCAATAAATATATGTTGAATCAGTAACTAAAACCTTCGCTCTCTCTCTCTTTTTAGATGAAATCAACATTTTCTTTTAAATTATTAAAACTTTGCCAACTCACTACCACTTGGTAAAGAGGAGGACTCTTTAAATTTTTCCAGGTTATCTTCTTCCTTTTGCATGTGTGACTTATAGTAAGACTAATCCCATTTTATGATTGTGATCATTTGATTCTTTTTCCAATTTACCTAATCTAATTTAATCTAATTTATCCCATGCTGACTAGCTTTTCATTAGCATTAAAAAACCTACATTGAAAAAGTTTATTGTTTTACTTAACTACATTTAATCTGGATATTTTAAAAATAACATGGACACAGGAAGGGGAACATCACACACCGGGGCCTGTTGTGGGGAGGGGGGAAGGGGGAGAGACAGCATTAGGAGGTATACCTAATGTAAATGACGAGTTAATGGGTACAGTACACCAATATGGCACATGTATACATATGTAACAAACCTGCACGTTGTGCACATGTACCCTAAAACTTAAAGTATAATAAAAAAATCTTCAGTTATTTAGAGTCTTACTATATCCCCATAGTTAAGAATGTAACTTAAGAATGTAACATAGTTAAGAACATAATTACTTCCCCTTCCATTGTTTTCTCCCTCTCCTGTGCCCAAGAGTTTCTAGAGGTTACTGATTTCCTGATACTTTTTTTATTTCTGGCAAATAATAATTATACATTTAACCACATCCTCTAGCTAAGAATTAACTATCACTTTATTGGTTGGGATAAAATCTAGCTACTAACTGGATTAAAATGATGTTCTTGACTTACTGAGATAGTTAATTTTGTTTTCCAACTAGTTTTGAGAAATTCTGTAGTTTGAAGGTCTTTAAGCATTGATACTGCATAGAATTCCATTTTGTGATTAAAAAATGGACTCTTTAAGTAAAATTATATTCTTTCACTGGTTTTTCTCTGAAATAATTAATGTCTTTATATAGTTTTTCTGTAATCACTGGTGTCTCCTGACAAATTTTCTGCTCTAATTTAATCAACCCTATGTTATTTATTTTTTCAACAGATAACAAAAATAATTCAATCCAACACTCACAATCGTGACATTTAACTGGAGATATCACTCAACTCAGTTCATTGACATTAATCAACACTCTTCTCTGTATGTCTTTTCAACCAGCTTATATTTCATTTAACAGTGTTTTTCAAGCCAACTCAAATTAATTTTGCAATCAAAATTTCACATGGCACTGTCTCCAGTACTTTGCTAGAAGTCAAGATGCATTATGTCTACTCCACTCTGTTCATTTACTAAGGCTGTAAAGCTATCAAAAAAGCAACTAGCTTTGTCTAGCACAATTTCCTCTGTATTAACCTATTCGTATATTTATTTCTCATGGCTGTGCTTTCCTTTCTCAGGCTATTTTAAACCAAGGATGTGGTAATTTTCACAATAATGTTTCATTTTTAAACATTCTTATTCAATCAACAAAATTAATTACATTTAAGAAATAAATTAGTCATTTTTGTTTAAAACATTTCTAAAGAGTCCAATAGATTGGGGAAAAAAAGTATTAAATTTAAGCCAAAGAGAGAGGCAACTAAATTTGATGATGGCATGACTGGGTGGGATTATTTTAAGAGTGACCAGTCTGAGACTTAACACTAGCTGGCTATGATACACCTCCTCCAAATATCTGTTTAAAAATTTCAACAACTGACCAAAAGAAAAAACTTAAAAAAAATAAAGCCACAGGCTCCATAATTCAAGTTAGAGAAAGATAAATGATAAATTCTTAAATAATTTGAAATGACTAAATTGAGATTGGGGATAGATTCAAAAGCATACATTTCATCTATGTATTTCATATCCCACACTTATAACCAGAACAGGACAAATTAGTCCAAGGAAATAAGAAATATACTTTGATTCTCTTTATGTCGTACAATTCCTTTGAGTATGCATAACATTGGGGCTTAATACTTATTCTAAATATATTCATATATGTTTATCAACCATATATATTCTTTTTCAAACTAATACAGGGAAGTTAGAAATATGCTTTGAGTCTCCCTATGTATTTTATCTGGGAATTGCCCCAATATTCATGTAGGTTCTTTTCTATTTTCCCTAAGCGTCAGCCAGCTTGAGAAATAAAGGGACAGAGTACAAAAGAGAGAAATTTTAAAGCTGGGCATCTGAGGGAGACATCACATGTCAGTAGGTTCCGTGATGCCCCACAAGCCACAAAAACCAGCAAGATTTTATTAGGGATTTTCAAACGGGGAGGGAGTGTGGGAATAGGTGTGGGTCACAGACATCAAGTACTTTACAAGGTAATAGAATATCACAAGGCAAGTGGAGGCGGGGCGAGATAACAGGACCACAGGACCAAGGTGAAATTAAAATTGCTAATGAAGTTTCGGGCACCATTGTCATTGATAACATCTTATTAGGAGACAAGGTTTTGAGATCAACCAGTCTGACCAAAATTTATTAGGCGGGAATTTCCTCTTCCTAATAAGCCTGGGAGTGCTATGGGAGACTGGAGTCTATCTCATCTCTGCAGTCTCAACCATAAGAGATGACCACACCCAGGGGCGCCAGTTTAGAGACCTACCCCCAGGTGAGCATTCTCTTTCTCAGGGATGTTCCATGCTGAGAAAAAGAATTCAGCGATATTTCTCCCATTTGCTTTTGAAAGAAGAGAAATATGGCTCTGTTCCACCCGGCTCACTGGCAGTCAGAGTTGAAGGTTATCTCTCTTATTCCCTGAACAATTGCTGTTATCCTGTTCTTTTTTTAAGATGCCCACATTTCATATTGCTCAAACACACATGCTGTACAATTTGTGCAGTTAATGCAATTATTACAGGGTCCTGAGGTGATATACATCCTCCTCAGCTGACAGGATTAAGAGATTAAAGTAAAGACAGGCATAGGAAATCACAAGGGTATTGATTGTGGAAGTGATAAGTGTCCATGAAATCTTTACAATTTATGTTTAGAGATTGCAGTAAAGACAGGCATAAGATATTATAAAAGTATTAATTTGGGGAACTAATAAATGTCCATGAAATCTTCACAATCCATGTTCTTCTGCCATGGCTTCAGCCAGTCCCTCCATTTGGGGTTCCTGACTTCCCACAACAATATTTCCTTTGATTATGCCTAACTTTAGGGTGTAAGAGCTTTATGGCCAAGTAAGCAGCAAGCTATCCTGAACTATATGAGAACTATCTTTATTAGTATCCAGAGAACTTGTTCTTCTCTTATTCACTACCTGCTGCCTTCTCAGTTACACTCTTTCACAAATATCCAGAGACTACTACTCAAAGCAGAAACCACCGTAAGGTTATGGAAGTACAGAGGGTTAGATGACAATAATTTTTATTTTGGAAGATTTAGTCACTGAATGATAAGTAGTATAAACAAGATGGTGTCTGGAATAAATGCTCTGTGATAATTAGACCAAATAAGTTTGGTAAATCTCTGTCAAAAACCTATACATGGAATGCCTACTATGAATGGTAAATTTGATTAAATGTTGAACATATCTATTTGATCTTTAACTCTAGGTCTGAGAAAGAAAAACTGAACTTAACTAAATGGATTGTAGAGGAGGCAAAAGATGCTTCACTTTCTTTAACTATTGACAAAAATAAAGATTGGGCCTGGATGGTTTATAGAAACATAAACACAAAAACTCATTGCACCCTAAACAAATCAGAATATCATCCTCAAGTCTCAGAGGTAGTACATACCTCACATAAATTCTGGCTGCATTCAATAAAAATGTTGCAATATAATCTGATGAATGCCTTTAAACAATGAAAATCTAGGTGAAACATCAGTAGAGAACCAACAAAGAGAACAGGCTGAAAGGAAGGTAATGATATAAAAGAGATAATATGAGAAAAGAAAACAAAAAAGAATAAAGACAAACTTCTACTGCAGAATAAAAATAACAGTTGGGAGTAGTCAACAATGCAAATGATTTATCAGGATTAATGAATCAGTTACACAATAAGTGAACTTTTAAAACTCTCAAGTTGCAAAGAAAAGGTCAAAAAGAACAGAATAATGAGAAATATGACCTATAAAGACAGGAATGCAATCTAAGGCCTTAAGATTTTCCAAAAGAGGGTTAGGTACAGTGGCTCACACCTGGAATCCCATGGCTTTGGGAGGCTGAGGTGGGAGGATCACTTGAGGCTCCAAATTCAAGACTAGTTTGGGCAACATATCAAAACCCTATCTCTACAAAACATTTATAAAAATTAGTCAAATGTGGTGGCATTTGACTGGGTGGTAGTCCCAGTTATTTTAGAGGCTGAGGTGGGAGGATTGCTTGAGCCCAGGAGTTGAAGGTTACGGTGAGCTATGATTACACCACTGCACTCTACTCTGAGTGACAGGGCAAGACTCTGTCTCTAAATATAATTTTAAAACAAAATAAGATTTTTCAGAAAAAAATAATAGGTCAATGAAAATAGATTCAATACTCAAAGAAATAATGAAAGAAAAATTTTCTAACCCAAGTATGATAGTTTATATATTAAAAGGGCTCACTAAGTCACAGGCAAAATTGATTTTTTTAAAAAAAGCCTATTTTTAGACCTAACCTTGTGATTATTTTTTAATTCCCAAGTTATAAAAACTTTTCCACATGTGTCTAAGCACAAAAACAGATTACCCACAAACAAATAAAAATAGCACTAGTTTCAGATTTTTATGAAAATGTAGCTTTGGTATTTTTCTCCTTAGCAGCAGATGTCAGTTGAAAATGTATATATGTCTTCAGATTTTTAGAAAGAAAAAACTAAGAACGCCAAATTGTTATTCATGAGAAAAAGCAATAGGAAAACATTCTCAAACTGCAATGAATACGACACATACATATATATTTTTCTTACCTTTTCTTTGGCAGGAGAATTTAACTGAGATGACTATGAGATGAATAAAAATACAGAACTGAAGAATAGAGAATATAAAAGGATAAAATGATTGGAAGAGAAGTTGGAAACAAATACATATATGAAGCTAGGCCTAAAAATAATATTTTGGATGACTATATATTTTTTCTATTAACTAATATTTTCTCTTATGATAATTTTGGAAAAGAATATATGGAGAGGAAGTAAAGGGGTACCTTAATTTTCATGCACGAAGAAAAACAGATTGTTGTAGCATTGTTTTTCATAATTAAGGTATATTAATTTAAGTACATGTTAAATCAACTTAAACAGATTCACTAGAGAAATTAAAAACAAAATTCATATGTTCTATGTCACAAAAGAAGGTAAATATATACATTGCAAGAAAGAGAACATAAGCATGCAAGCACTGACACAACAGTAACAACAAAACAAAATTAGGAAAAAAAAAACACATATATCATTAACAGAGGTAGTTTGATTTTTATATATTAGATTTCCAGTCTCTGCTTAGGATGTAGAAGTCTGGAAAGAGCATTAATTCCTTCTCAACAAGAAAAAAGAAGCTGGGTAATGGAAAAAATCATCACTCCTCTTAACCACATCGAGGGCTGGGACTGCAGGTCGATCTCGTAGCCTGAAATGTAAGGAAAGACAGGCTCCGCCAAGGACAAAGAGGCACATGTGTACGATGCAGCTGGAGTAGAGCATGAAAGGACATTGGCCGGGCGCGGTGGCTCACGCTTGTAATCCCAGCACTTTGGGAGGCCGAGGCGGGCGGATCACGAGGTCAGGAGATCGAGACCACGGTGAAACCCCGTCTCTACTAAAAATACAAAAAATTAGCCGGGTGTGGTGGCGGGCGCCTGTAGTCCCAGCTACTCGGAGAGGCTGAGGCAGGAGAATGGCGTGAACCCGGGAGGCGGAGCTTGCAGTGAGCCGAGATTGCGCCACTGCACTCCAGCCTGGGCGATAGAGCGAGACTCTGTCTCAAAAAAAAAAAAAAAAAAGAAAGGACATTGAGGTCCTGATGAAAGTAGGTAAGAATTTTTTTTTTTTTTCTTTTTTTTTTTTTTTTTTTTTTTTTTTGAGACAGGGTCTCACTCTGTCGTCCAGGCTGGAGGCTGGAGTGCAGTGGTGCAATTTCAGCTCACTGCAACCTTCATCTCCCATCAAGTGATTCTTCTGCCTCAGCCTCCTGAGTAGCTGAGATTACAGACATGCACCACCATGCCCAGATAATTTTTGTATTTTTAGTAGAGATAGGGTTTCACCATGTTGGCCAGGCTGGTCCCGAACTCCTGGCCTCAAACAATCAACCTACCTCAGCCTGTCAAAGTGCTGGGATCACAGATGTGAGCCACTGTGCCCTGCTGCAAGTGAGGAAATTTTAATATTTAAAATAAATTGCCTAATCCAAGTATGAGCTTGCCTGAGTATAGAACTTGCATGACAGTACACGGTGTAAGAGTACACTCATAAGAGTAGAGAACTGCTGGGATTCACAGGCACAAAGGCAATTTCCACCCAACTTGCAGGCTATCTTTCACAGACCTCACCATGTGTTTACAACGAAGACTGGAGGCAGAGTGAAAGATCAGAGAAAACTTCTCTCAGTGGTGCAGGCCTGAGAAGAGGAGCAGTTTCTGTTGTGAGAAAGGGGTAAAACCTTGCCCAGATTTTTCTTCCCTACATAGTTTATTGAATAAAAGCTTTAAGGCACTATGGAAGGGGAAGCAAAGCTTAATAGATTTGCTATAGTTTCTCAGGAAACAGGTGAAAACTCAGTGAAACTGGGGAAAGGGTAAAACAAAAAATTCAACTATTCCAAAGGGGCAAAATCTTCCCCAAGCATGAGACCTGCCAAACATTTAAGACAAAGTTTGACTGCCATGAGGAGGATGAGTAGGATCACCAAGAAAGCCATATCCCCAATCCAGGGACACACTGCCTGCCTAAGCCTAAGAACTGTCCACGCCCCGCCCCCCTGCAACAACTCCCCACATACCCACAAGCAGACGAGTAAGTGGTGTGAATAACAAGTAATGGCATTCTACCATTGAGAGAGAAGCAATGGTATAAAAAATATACTCACTGAGGCACAGGCTCACAGGAAAATCCAGTATTGAGAAAAGTTACAAATTCTCTTTAGTGACCCAACACCTAACCTAAGCATAAGATTTCATTAGAAGATTTGAAGCCTGCAGTGCACTGAGTGTAACAAGCAACAGCAGTGTAAATCAAGATTGACTGTTGACTGGATTGATTTAAAACCCCATCCCCAATAAAAACACACACTGGGGCCTGTGGGGGGGGGAGGGGGCAGGGGAAGGATAAATAGCTAATGCATGTGGGGCCTAATACCTAGATGATGGGTTGATAGGTGCAGCAAACCTCCATGGCACATGTTTACCTATGTAACCAACCTGCACGTCCTGCACGTTTCCTGGAACTTAAAATAAAATATAATTAAAAAAAAAAAAAAACTAGCAGCAGGAGAGGCATGCCTGTTTCCACGCATTAATACTATTTACCTCAGTCTCTGTTGTCCTTACATAGTGTCTGACTTTCATTCAAATGTTATAAGATACATAAAAACGCAAGAAAATAACACCCATTACTAGGACATAAATTAATCACTGAACTAGATGCAGATATAATCCATATGCTGGAATCAAAACACAGTATATTTTAAAGAATCGTGATTAATACAGTGAAGGCTCTACTAAAAAGGTGGACAACATGCATGACCAGATAGGAAATTTCAGCAGAGAGATAGGCTCTAATAGAATCAAATGGAAATACTACAAATAATAATAATAATAATCACAGTAATATTTAAAAAGAGCCTTTGATGGGCTCATTTGTGACTTCATACAGCCCTGAAAAGACTGAGCAAACTTAACAAGAGAGAAAAATAGCTTACTTCTTACAAGACCAAGCAGCATATTTATAAAGAAGCAACAGACTATAGTTGCCAAAACCTCAGTTTGGAGACAGAGAGCTTAGGTTCAAATTTCAGCTCAGTTGCTTACTAGTTTTGTGACTTTGAACAACTTACATAAATTCCCTCTGCTTCACTCAACTGTAACCCTCAGTAAATGAGATGATAATCACACCTTATAAGGTTCTCTTGAGGGCTAAATGAATTATTGCATGTAAAAAATATAGTAATTATGCATGTCCCACTATGGATGTCAATAAGTGTTACCTATTGTAATGAAAAAAAAAAAAAAAGAATCCACTACAGCAATGGTTATATTAGATAAAATAGAATTTGGAGAAAAATTATTCAATATGGAAAATGTTATAAAAGTACATTTGATAAAACTTTGTACACTAAAAAAAGCAGCACAAATATACAATGTGAAAATCTTAGAAGTACAAAGAAAAACAAAGAAATATAGACAAAGAGAAGTATAGAAAAAATATAGACAAAAATGCATGTGGAGTAAAAAAAATTTTAAATGGCACTAATCATCTATAACTGATAACAGGTAAAAAATTAAGTATATGAAAACTATCATAAATAATATAATTGAATTACAAATTATAAAACAAATTGCGTATCCCAAAGAGAATATAGCATGCTCTTAAATATTGATGAAACATTGACCTTATATTTGCAACAAAACACATGTAACTACTTTGAAATTCTGAGCATGTTACAAAATAAATAGGAAAGTTCACATTATCTGACCACAATGCAATATTAGAAATTAATAACAGATACATATTTTTAAAACTACTGATAAAATATTTAAATAAAGATTTTCACCAAGTAAATAATTCATTTAAAAAGGATATCTCACATATTTAGAAAATAGAAATACTGACACTACATATCAGACCTATGGGGTAAAGCCAAATTGATCTCAGATGAATATTCAAGTAATTAAAAATATCATTATTGAGCATAACAAAATTAAAATAAATGAACTAGGTATTCCATTTTAGAAGCCGGAAAGATTAGAATATATTATTTCACGAGATAGAGAATGGAATACATAAAAGCAAAAGGCAAAAGGAAGAAATGAATACATTAGAAAAAAAGGAACATAACACTAATATAAATAAATCCAATAATGGATTATTTCAAAGCATTGGTAAAATGAACATGTTTCTTATAAGACCAGTTAAGAGTAGAAAATAAACAACTGTAGAAATCAAATATTATCGCAGCTATAAAGAAGTTGTCTCATTAAGAAATGTCTAGGAATGAAATTCTGTTAATGAATTTTAAAAGCTATTTTTAAAGAAGATTTATATGTCAAGACTTTAAGAAGACTTGCAAAGCTAATATGGGACAGATAATTCCTATATTATTTAAACGATTGCAGAGAATATAAAGAAGTAATGCTTCCAATGGTAGCTTGATTGTATTATTGACCCCATTTTTTTTTTTTACACCTTCTGTATCTATGCCCTTTTGTAATGCCTACTGCCTTCCCATACTGACTCTGGGCTTGGCTGTGGTATTTGCTTAGCAAATGAAACAGTAGCACTATCCATGTTGTTGGAGCTACTGTTTCATTTGCTAAGCAAATAACATAGCCAAGCCCAGAGATCATTATGTTGGATGAAATGAGCCAGGCGCAGAAAGACAAACATCACATGTTCTCACTTATTTGTGATCTAAAAATCAAAACAATTGAACTTATAGTCATAGAGTGTAGAAGGATGGTTACCAGAGGCTGGGAAGAGTAGTGAGTGGCCAGAGATGGGGATGGTTAATGGCTACAAAAAAAAAAAATTAATAAGACCTACTATTTGATAACACAACAGGGTGAATATAATCAATAATAACTTCATTGCACATTTTAAAATAACAAAGAATGTGACTGGATTGTTTGTAGCTCAAATGATAAATGCTTGAGGGAAAGGATACCCCATTCTCCATGATGTGCTGATTTCACATTGCATGCCTGTAATCAAAACATCTCATGTACCCCATAAATATATACACCTACTATGTACTCACAAAAATTACTTTCAAATGAAAAAAAAAATGAAACAATTGCAAACAAGCTTCAAAAGGCACATGCACGGTTTAACTTTATTGGACCCCTGACGACATGTGAGAATGTGTGCCTGATCTAGACTGTTGGAAGGAAGGATGTCAGAGACACATTTGAAAGAGGGATGAATTATCTCAGCTGAAGGTATCCCAGATCAGCTATCTTAGGTGACCTGCCAGTTGACCACAGATGATGAGCAAGCCCAGCTGAGGTGAATCAAACCTGATCCAGTTCAGCAGAACATCCCATCAACCATAGACTCATGATAAATAATAAATAGTGTTGCTTAAACTGCTAATTGAGTAATGGAGAACACAGCATCATCATGGCAACAGTTAACTTTCTTCCCATTGTTAAATATAGCCAATATAAAAAGACTTCAAAACCTGACAAAAATAGCACAAAACAGAAAATTTAACACCCTTATGTAAAATAACTGTATTAATAGTAGTAGCAGACTTAATTCAATATTACTTTTAAAAATAATGTAGTAACTAAGTCTTATTTGTTCCAGATATGATTCATTACTAGACCAAAGAAGAAAAATCTGGGTAGATGCTGAAGTAGAATTTGGTACAGTGTAATCTCCAATCTTTTCTTAAAATTTCAAGACCTTTATTTAAATGTTTTATCAGCACTTTTTTGTTTCTTTTTTAAAATCTGTTATTAGTTTCTAGAGTTATTGCATTATGGTCAGATAATGTGAATTTCCCCATTTATCTATTTTCTAACATGCTCAGAATTTCAGAATATTTACAGTTATTTCATTTACTAATATAAAGGTCAATGTTCCATGGATGCTTACCAACATGCTATATTCTCTTTGGGATATACAATTTGTTTAATAATTAGTACTTAAAACAGAAGTACAATTTCTTAACTTATTAAAATCTACCAATTTAAAATAAATGATCATTTTATGCTGAAGCAATTCTCATTAAAATCAGGAATAAGAAAAGAGTCATTTTTGCTACTGTTAATTAATATTTTTAAAGTAATAGCTAATAAAGCTTGATAAAAACAAAACATATTTAATATAGGAACTAAAGTCATAATTTCTTACTAAGGATATAACTGCCTATCTGGAATACCCAGGTTAGTGTCCTCTTTCTAAATTAGAAGAAGAAATACTTTGAAGGTGCCATTTTTCTCCAAAATTGATCTACAAATTTGATAAGTCCAATGAAACTGTCTTAAAGACTTTGGCCGGGCGCGGTGGCTCACGCTTGTAATCCCAGCACTTTGGGAGGCCGAGGCGGGCGGATCGCGAGGTCAGGAGATCGAGACCACGGTGAAACCCCCTCTCTACTAAAAATACAAAAAATTAGCCGGGCGTGGTGGCGGACGCCTGTAGTCCCAGCTACTTGGAGAGGCTGAGGCAGGAGAATGGCGTGAACCCGGGAGGCGGAGCTTGCAGTGAGCCGAGATCGCGCCACTGCACTCCAGCCTGGGTGACAGAGCGAGACTCCGTCTCAAAAAAAAAAAAGACTTTGTTTGTAAACATCATTAATTATAAAGCTCCTTTAAAATAAAAAGAATAATAGAGTATTTTGAAAAAGAAAAATATATTGGATTTACCTTACCAAAATTGTAATTAGAATATATCACAAAGTTTCTGTAGTAAAAACTTTATATGATTTGCATCAAAATAGGTCAATAAAACAAAATATATAGCACAAACACAAAATGAAATTTTTATTATATAAAAAGGTGGGAAGGAATGGATTACTCAGTTAGTGACTTTTGAACAACCAAGTTGTGACAGATAAAATAAAGCTGGTTTCCTATTTCACACCTACATGAAACATAATCAAGATCCTTTACATATTTAAAGAAAAACATTTTAATATAAACTATATTGCTACAAAATAATGAAATATTATATTTAGATAAACTTGGAAACCAAAAGAAAGACCTTTCTAAATATAACAGCCAGAGCAGAAACTATAAAAAAGAAAATTAATAGTTTGATAACATAAAACATTCAAAACTTCCCCCCAAAATAGGAAGAATTTAAAGAAAAATGAAAAAATTTGGAATATTTTCAACATATATGACAGAATATTTTTTAATTCATGGAGTCCTCTTGAATTAATAAGAAAAATATGCATAAATAACTAAATAAATAATTAGCTAAGGCAAAATAATCAGTGGCATTAGTAATCAAAGAAATGTATATACTTTTCAACCTAAGTTTGATACAAATTAAAAAGTAGGATACTATAATTTGATAGGTGAGAAAAGAGACATTTTCATTTTTTGTTAGTGGGAGAGTAAATTGTTACAATCTGTAAGAGGGTAAATGATTACTTAATATCAAAAACCTTCAACCTTAAATATCATTTGATCCCTAAATCCTAGCTACAAAAACATTAAAAATTTTGAAAACAGGCCATATAAGAATTTAAATATAGATATTCCAAATTATTTTCATTAGTGAAAAAATTAAAATCAACCTTAGTACCTTAGAGACAAATAGTCATTTGTCCTTATAAAGAAATAAAAAGACACGCAAAGCACACACATATTTGTTGTCATAAAAACTGTTCAAAAATGCTCGTACGTAAGAAAATTGCAAAATAATGTAAATCTTTGACCCCATATTACTCAAAAATATGAACAAGATAGCTGATTCTGATGAAAAAATATACATCAAATTTATAGAAATAGAATTTCAGTGATGTCTTTCTTGTACAACTTTTTTTGTTTACACGTTATGTTTTAATAAAATGCTACTATAAATAATTTTGTACATAATTAGAATGAATCTACAACATATCAAAATATGAGAGGCAGCCAAAGTTTTCGTAACTGTTAAATTCATTTTATAAATGCCTTTATGATTAGGAGAGTTAGAATAAAAATAAATGAAGTAAGCATTCAATTCACTAACTTAGAAAAAAATCATAAAAGCATTTTCCATAAATGAAACAAATGATAATAAAAGTAGATACCAAAAATTAGTGGTTCTTAAAGCAGAATGAATAATTGAAACAAAAATTTATTCTTTGAGAAAAAAATAATCATAAAAGAACGAAGCCAAATTAACAAGAACAGCAAGAAATAAAATTGCTTATCCTAAAATGAAGCTGGAGAACTAGGCCAGGGCCCTTGTTTTTATATACTTTATGAATCATATTAAGTATTCTATACTTGATAACAATGGCAGAGGGACAAAATTAAAAATGTAAAATTTGTGATGGCAAGAAGTAGCACAGTGCCTTACCCATAGGAGGTGCTCAACAAATGTGGTGAGTTAGTGAAAGATGATAAGTAGGTAAGTTTATATTTATACAGGTTTTATATGTTTATGATTTTTTGTGATTTTTAAACAATTATGTTTATATTTTATAGTGTTCTTTCTTTCTGGGTCAAGTTTGTAAAAGAAATTAGAAAGAAGCTCACCTAGAGGAAGAGAGACAAGTCAGTCTTTGTGATGTTCTGGGCAATAATTAATGAGGGCACCAGCGGATTTTGAGAGTAAGAGACAAACTGGAGCTACATTCTTTTCCTGTTCTCTCAAGATCTGTAGTAGGATCATACTTTCTTGCATTCTGTGGTAGCATGTAGGTATTGGACCAATTTTGGCCAAGGAATTGTGAGTTGAAGTAAAATGTGTCACTTTCAGGACAAATATATTTCTTTGCTATGCGAGGTCCTGCAGAGCTCTCTTTCTTAAATTGATAAAATTACAAGCAAATTCTAGATAGTGGCTGTTTTTTCAGTCTATGGACTAAAGGTGGCCACACGTTCTTTTACTTCTCCTGATAAAGAGGTGGAGTTTGTTTTTCCAGTTCGTGAATCACAAGATCGATTGCTTAACTAAGAGGACGCAGCAGAAATGATGCTGTGCCAATTTCAGGTGTAGTCTTAAAGAGTATTGGCATCTTCCACTTCCTCCCTCTTGGAACACTTGCTCTTGAGATATTACCTCTGCAAATTCTTCAGCTGTGCTGTGAGAAACCCAGGCCACGTAAACAGACTCCATGAAGGCTGTCCAGCAGACAGCCCCACTGGAGCCCCCAGTCAATATTCAGTATTAACTGCCAGTCATGCAAGTGACCCATGTTGGACAATCCAGCTCAACCAAGGTGTCAGACGACAGCAATCCCAGCAGACATCAAATGGAGTGGAAACCCCCCTCACTGAGCCCATTTCTCCCACAGAACCATAAGAAGTCATAATAGCACTGTTATGTCAAACCACTAAGTGTTGGGGTGGTTTGTTTCACAGTAGTGAGTAATGGAAACAGTCTGGATCCAGGAATAAGAATGTTGATGAGAGGAGAAAACACTCGCCCCAGAGTAGCCTCATAAGCATGAGCAAGAAATATACTTCTGTTGCATTAAATCATTGAGGTTTTTACATGTTGATGATAATAATAATAATAATAATAGTCTGTCCTGACTGATAAATGTAGAATATACTAGAAGAAATAAGTTGTGGGAGAAATTTAAAAATAAGCTCAGTTTCATACACTCAGGGGGCAACCAGGCAAAAATATCTAGTAGGCATTTAGGTCTTCAACACAATATGTCTAGGGTCACTTTACAGGCCTTATTGAACATTTTATATATATTATATATATACATCTTATTTATAAAATATATATATAAATCTTCATATATAAATATTACATATACATAAAGACTACATATACATATACATATTACATAAAGATTACACACACACACACACACACACGGATAAGCCACCCTAGGGGAGTAAATAACCTGAACTTTATATCTACTTTAGCGTAGTTTAAAATCACATTAAGTGTTTAAAAGTTCTAATTTTTGAGCTATAAATCACTGTCACTGTATACGATAATGGTGATACAGGGATTGGTAATGTATAATCTTTGTCCTCAGGGAACACTCAGTCTTTTCTATCAGAATTATGGGATTCTTTCCCTCAAAAAAATTTGCTTCTTTCCTGTTTCATCTTACATTTAGTCCTTTCTGTAGCTTGACAAGTCTGTCATTCTTAGCTTCTGTGACATAATCTTTATTTGTCAATAATTAGTCGGTTTAATGTCTAAATAGCATAAGATTATTCAACTGATTAGTGCAAGTTAAATTATAAGAAATTATGAAAAATAAATAAGATTCTTTCATGCAACATGAATTCAACAAAAGCAAGTTATGCCAAATAACCTCATTTAAAAGGCTTAGTGTTACTGGACAAGTAGATCTTGGGAAAAAAGTTATCCTCATATTTAATATCTATTTTCTGTTCTCCATAATGGTAGAAAGATCATCAACTTTGTAGAGTTGCTTTAAAAATAAAATGTTAATAATTGTAAATTACTTAATACTGTGTCTGGCATATGTGTGTGTGTGTGCATGTGTGTGCTTGTGTGTATATTTATTCAATAACATGAATAAACCAGCGATAATTCAACAATGTCAATTTCAAGTCCTCACAATAATACTGGATGTTATCAAAGTTTGTAGGTGCATACTCTTATACATGGGGCTCATTTTCTTGCTACTGTGAACATTATATTCTTTGCTGTCTAAGGAGGAGGCTAAATGGAGTAAAATAGTGCCTACTGCTTTCCCTTGGCCATTTGTTAATATGTCATCCTCAGCCCCAAGTAGCAGAGTTTCCTCTTTTTATTATCTTTCTTGTATTAAGCATGATTTTTAAAATACCTTTGGAATTTTTCTCAATCCCATTCTTGCTTTAAATTCACTGTCAATTTTCTTAGGTGTCTATATTATTCTTCCATTATCATTCTTACTTATATACCTCTACTCTCATCATTTTCCATGTTCTCACATTTATTGCTAGCTCCTTGGGCTGCTGTGCTGGTCTCTTTGGATACCCCATTTTCTTCTTTATCAGCACCATCTGTGATTGTGTGGTCTGAAGTCCATTTTGACAGTTTCTCTTTTCTTTTGTGGCATTTTCATTTTATTGTTATCTGACCTCCTAGCCATTCTTTCTCTAAGCTTTCTGTAATGTGATTTTTCACATCTAGCTGTTTCTGATTCTGTGTACTGTTTCTTTTCCTGGCTGGCTCTGACTGCGGGGAAACATGATTAATTTTTCTAGGGTTCCTGGTACTTTTCCTTCTTTAATAGGTTCCTCTCTTTTGGTAGAAGTTAGATCTGGTGACACCTCTTCTATTAAGTTTAGAATTGATTAAAATATCTAGTTTCCACAGAATCTTCTTATGTATGAACCGTGGAAGTCCACAGTCACTACTATATGTTACCTCAAAGCCAGTTTTACAACAAGGACGCCTGAGTCATGTCTTCAGCCGCACCTGGCTTTCTAAAGCACATCCCATTGGGGAACTGTTTCTGTTCTCCTTCTTTTTGAATCTCACCCAGACACTATGATATTTTCAGGACTTGCACATGTAGCTCTTCACAACTCTGCTTTACTTCTGCCCTTCTTGATTGCTTCTGTTGACCACAATACATCTTTTTTATGCATACTCAAATTCCATCAAACTGATAGAGATCAAGTCTTAAGCACGCAAGACTGAAATTATGGTAGGTAGTCAAGCTTTGGTCCAAGCATCTCCATTGTACCCCATCATGTTCTACAACAACAACAACAACAACGACAACAACTACAACTACAAAAATAGTCTTGCTCTTTAGGAATACATTTACTTTGCATCATTTTTCTTATCTCTGTATTGGGGTCACATCTTGCTGCCCATGGATAAATATTTCTAGAATGAAATTGAATGCATCAGGCCATAAAACTAGTTGTCATTTCTTATTAAGATCATTCAATAGAGTGTAGGACCTTGGAGCCAGACTGCCTGGTTTGTTTTACAGGGACACCACTTGCTAGTTGTGTGACTGTGGGTAGATTATTTAACTTCTCTCTAAGCTTACCTATCTAGGAAATGTGAATACTTATAGACTTGCACTGATTGGATTGGTATGAACTTTAAAATAGTTAATACTACGTGATTGTTCACATGTAGCTGTTTCTGACTCTGTGTACTACTTCTTTTCCTGGCTGGCTCTGACTGCAGGGCAACAAGATTAATTTTTCCAGGGTTCCTGGTACTTTTCCTTCTTTAATAGGTTCTTTAAAATAGTTAACACTATTTTAGAGTTCTTCAAACTTTGAACTTTAAAATAGTTAATACTTTAAAATAGTATTAACAATGAACCTTGATTATGATTCAATGATCTCCACCTGTCCCTCTGACAGGAATGCCTGGCTTGGAATCATAGCATACAGCAAGAGAATGACCGCAAGCTTCAAAGTCAGGAATTAAGTGCTCTCCAATGTTGCTACTTGTCAGCAATATGGGCTTAGATTTCATATTCGAGCTTCTGTCTTATTTTCTGTAAAATGATGATAAGAGTATCTATATAACAGGATTGATATGAGAGAGTGAGTCATAGAGGATGACTGAAAGTATAAGGCATGTGAGAGACACTCCTCCATTGGGAGATGTTAATGTTGTTATGATTCTCCCTGACTTCAAGGAGCTGATATCATGTTTGGTAGGCAGCACTGGGTCATGATTAAGATCAATTTCTCTGAAGTTAAATAAATTTAGATTTAAAATCTGGCTCTAATCCTTATTGGCTATGTAAATGTAGGCAAATTACTTAAACTCTCTGAGTCTCCCATTCTTTATCTATAAAATATTCACATAATAACATTGTAAAAACTAAATAAAATAATGCAAATATAGAGTTTAGCAATATAGCTTAGCACAATGCATGGAGCATTGTAGTTGCCTTTCCTATTATCACTGACTTAACTCTATTGTCATGAAACAAATTTCTGACTGTAATTTGTAGATTTGCCTACAAAGAGAACAAATAGAGAACAATGCCCATAACATTTCTGGTCTGCTTGATAGTTGCATTTCTAATTGTAAATGTAAATGAATAATTCAGAAGTGTATATATCAGACACTTGTGAATGTCAATAGCCTTGATCAGTTTCAAAGGCTAATCCATTTTGTTTTATTACCAATTTCAATCATAAAATCTGCAAAGCTGTAGATCAGATGCTGGGATTTTCTAACAACTGTCTGTGTGCTGTCACTCTGTGAGGCCCTGTTTGCATGGAGAGCCAAATTGTCTATAAAACTCTCTACCAACTAAATAACTATTTGCTGTGAAAAGAAGGTTTGAAGTACTTGTATGTATTAACATGAATGCATGACCTGTGTTTTAAAAATGTGATTGATATGGTTTGGCTGTGTCCCCACCCAAATCTCACCTTTAATTGTAATAATCCCCACATGTCAAGGGCAGGGACAGGTGAAGCATTGAATCATGAGGGCAGTTTATCTCATACTGTTCTCATGGTAGTGAATAAGTCTCATAAGATCTGATGGTTTTATAAATGGGAGTTCCCCTGCACACTCTCTTGCCTGCCTCCATGTAAGATGTGCCTTTGTTTCTCCTTTGCCTTCTGCCATGATTGTGAATCCTCCCCAGCCATGTAGAACTGTGAGTCCATTAGAACTCTTTCCTGTATAAATTACCCAGACTCGGATATGTCTTTATTAGCAGCATGAGAACAGACTAATACCGTGATAAACATTAAATAATTTTTAAGATTACAATTATTTCAACAATGACTGGGATTTGGTGTCTGGTTCTGCTGATTACTAGGTATAAAGCTTTACACTTAGCTTCCCGGTCTTCAAAAAAAGACTTATTAGCCTCTATATCTTAGAGTTATTATGAAAATTAAATTATAAGTTATGTGACTGCAATTAGTAATGTATGTGTTACCTGGAAGATACTCAAACAGGCAGGGAGGGATTTTTTTAAAAAATAGCTCCCTGCCTTATACTATCTACTTCTCAAGCTTTTTGCTGATTCCCCTACAAAACAATTATGAAGCTTGGATCACAATCTGCACCTTATCTTCTGAATAGTGTTTGCTGATTTTGTACTTGATGATGTTTCCAATTCTTCATATTCTCTGCAATATCTTCTGTAACAATCTATGATAATGTCTTGGAAGGATATTGCCAACAGAAGGAATGCCATGTGCAATGGTATCTTCTAGGAACTAAAAGTTCTTGAGGACTGCTAAAGCATAGGTTCTGTTGAAGTGATTGGGGAGAGAACCAACTGGGCATGCTGGGAAAGACTAATGAAGGTTGCATAGATAATGCTGAAAAGTTTGTCCTTTATGCTGCAGGCAGTGGTAGATGGGTGTTTTACAGATAAATGACAGACTTTTCCTGGAAGCCTTAAATTTTTGCTGACGGCTCAGCAGTCTTTAGGTAATTTTCTAAAATCCTCTGTGTTTTCTTTAAACAAAATGGTTCTACCTTCCTCTGCACAAGATGTAAAATGTTCTGAGCATACTATGTGCGTATCACATGCCACTGATACCTGGTCTTCTGTAAGTCACCATATATCAGATTATGAATATCAACTCCACACATATTTTTAAAGAAACATAAATCATTTTATACCCCCTATCCCACACATATTATTTTCTTGCATTTATTTATTTTATCATAATTAAGGTATATTTGTCTACTTATCTGAGTTTAAGGCATACAGAAGACATTTTTGTTGTTGTTGTTCCATTAGGATTTTTTAGTTTATTTGTTTTCTGTTTTTTTTTTTTTTTTTTTTTTTTTTTTTTTTTTTTTTTTTTTGAGACGGAGTCTCGCTCTGTCGCCCAGGCTGGAGTGCAGTGGCGTGATCTCGGCTCACTGCAAGCTCCACCTCCCGGGTTCACGCCATTCTCCTGCCTCAGCCTCTCCGAGTAGCTGGGACTACAGGCGCCCGCCAACACGCCCGGCTAATTTTTTTGTATTTTTAGTAGAGACGGGGTTTCACAGTGGTCTCGATCTCCTGACCTCGTGAACCACCCGCCTCGGCCTCCCAAAGTGCTGGGATTACAAGCGTGAGCCACCGCGCCCGGCCTTGTTTTCTGTTTTAAATAAAAAAGAACTGCACTAGAAATAATCCTGCCCTGGAACACTGAGAGCTGGATGCTCATTCTAATACGTGACTTTACATTAAGGTGACTTTTAGCAAAGTCATATACTATATATAAGCTTAAATTTTCTCCTGTGTAAAATGAAGGAATACAATTAGGAGACCGTGCATGACTCTTCCATTTTTAAAATTTTGTTTTTCTATTATGTGCAAAACTCTGCTAAATTCTATGGGGCTAGAAGGAGCAATATTCTAGTGTAACTTCTTTTTCAGCATGCTTTCTTTATTTGAGAATATTCTGAAAATTTCCATGAATGAGAGAGAAAAAAAGAAATACAGAAAATATTCAAAATACAGCCAAATTATTAATCATTTCATTCCAGTATCAGCATGGATGGTAAAAGAAAAAAAATTATGCAGTTGCGTTACCTCTTGAGATTATTCAGTTGAAAATACAGGTTTAGAGGGCTCATTTTATAGAAAGCCCCAAGTAATGGAGTAGATGGCAAACTACGTATTAGACTTTCATTTCTCCTGTGTGAGATAAGACATATTTCATTTTCATGTGAAAATGATAATATATGTACATATGAACATACAATTTGTGACATCTTCATACAATATTCACATGATGTGAAAATGTGCCTGTATATATAAAGAGGCATTAGTATTCTCCTTGAACTCTGATAGTTCTTTCTCTCCTGCCATTCTGACTGCATCTATCAAGCGAAGGTGTGAGTGGAATTTGCTTTTAGAGGCAGTTTCAGCAGCAAGAGAGAAGAATATCCAAGCTAAAAAATAGATAAATAAATAGCCAGCCAAGAAGGCAGGCCCTGCCTGGGTCTGAAGAATACCCATTATTGTCCATTCTGTGCAGCTTTCTATCTAGATTTGATTTTTAAAACAATATTTTTGCAAACATATACTAGGAATAGAAGACTACATTTACTGCTTTATAAAACCAAGCATCTTTTTATATTTTATTTGATTGTTTTCCCTCTACGTGTAGTGGGTCTTCTGCACCCATGCTGATATATACCCAGAATATGCTAAGCGGAGGTCCAGTAGAATGATGAATGCCTTAGTTCCTCTATGGGAAGCAGTCTATGAGTGCCAATGTCCTCTAAATTCTAGAGGTAACCCCAGCACAGTCTGGGGCCTCATCTTCCAAAGAATAATTTCCAAGGAGGCCATTCCAGGAGATGGCATTTATCCATTTTCTAAAACATAGGCAAAGGCCATGAGCCCAGCAGGATTAGTTATGATTTAAACACTTTGCTTTGGACATTTTCATTAACTGCATTGACACTAACTATAAATTATTCATTTTATTTGTACTTCATTGCACTTCTAATATGTAATTATGACATACAAATTTGAGGAAGCTCATCTTTATAAACTGATGTTTCATTTTTGGCTTGGGTTCAAATATACATTGCTATGTGTTTTGCAAAATGCTTAGGATACAGAATAGAATTAAACAGATATTACCTTCAATAACATGTGTATGAAATGAGTAATGATTTTTGTCAGCATAGTTTGACCTTGTGTTATATAAAATAACTTTTGGAATAGTTTTACTTAAATAAGATAAGCAATACAGTAGATATATGGTTAGAAAATTTTATGCATCAATACAACCAAAATACCAGTCTTCAAAGATGCTTTCTTAGCAAATCTTTCCACTGTTACAGAAATGTTAATCAAAGTAAGTATCCAATTTTCTGGTTTATGGATTGAAACATTTCACAAGTATATAAAGACCCAGATTTATCATGACATGTTAAATCTCCAAGAACTTTGCTCCCCAAAAATGTCACTGACCCATATTTCAGAGACACAGAAATTAGAAAATTTCTCCAAATCATAAATTTTTGATATCAGCTTTCATTTTTTTCAACAGAGATGCAGTATAAGGTAGTGTTTAAGTTGCATACTCTGGAGTGCAACTGCCTGGGACTGAATCTAGCTACTTTTACTAACTTGATGACCTTAAACAAGTCACAGATATATTGTACCTCAGTTTCCCCATCTGTAGAATGAGATAACAAATAATAATTACCTTACAGGGTTGTTAACGAAGTTATACATTAGTAAATATATGGAAAGTGCTTATATGAATAACTGGCATACACTAGACTTAATAGAGTGTTATGATTACTATTATTATTATCTTAGTGTAGTGTTCAAGCATAATGTCAAACGCTATGATGAAAATCATATAAGGTATAATTTTTTTTTCAACTACCACTTATAGGAAATCTCTGCTTTTTCTCCAAGTCTAAAATGAAAGTATGACATATCATCTGTTCCTATATTTTTTATTGTTGCAACAACTATTTCATACTTACAAATAAAGACATGAAACTTTAAAAGGTGTAATAAAATTATGTTTTGATGTACTTACAAATTAAATGTGCTTGAAGGAAAAAAGTGTATCAGATTATTAATCCTGGTGGTTGATTGCCAAACACCAAGAAAAATTAGCAAAAATGCCTAAATGATAATATTTAAGTACTTCAAAAGTTATTAATTTTTTTTAACAACTTGAGATTTATTCTGAAATAGTACAACATAAATTCAGCTTTCCATGGTAGTGTGAGAGTTAGATCCCACTCCTGGTGTGAAAGCAAGCAGAAAGTGAGTGTGAAAGCTGAGTGGAGGCTGGTGAAGGGTCTGCAAAGCCAGTTCCACTCCAGGGAGCTCTGCGCCGCAGTGGTGAAGAAAGGAAAGACTGAAAGATGCTACTAGGTTACCAATAGCCCTGAAGACGGACTCTGATAAGAGCAGGGCAGGAAAATTGGAAGGCAAGCACACCAATGACAGCTCAGTAAGCTCCCTACAGGGATATTATTTATCAAAACTTAGCAGGACTTCTATTTTGAATTCTTAAACAGAATAATAAAGAGGTATGACAGGTTTGTGATATTCTAACATTTACCCAAGGCTTTCTTAATCCAGTCTATTCAAATCTGACATTGATATTATACTAAAAATCTGTTGAGATGAGATTTGCTTAGGAAAGTTCAGTTATTCCTGAATTTCAGATAAAAGTGCAACATTGAATGTGGCAACTTTCAAATGAGCAAGGAAAGATATTTTACTCTAAAAAAGAACCAATTTTTATGGCCATTAAATTATTAGAACAGGCTTTGGTGGGAAAACTGAGTTTAATGAGACAACAATGAAACGAATTTTCCCCAATCTCCTCTTGCGCTTAGTCCACACAAACTTATCACCTTTGGGCTACAATCAGTGTGGAACAAAAAATAAAAATAAAAATGTAGCAAGATCAGAGAAGGGGGAAAAGAAGATGAATTGTGAGAGAGAAAGGAGGAAATGCTGTTTTGGAGTATTGTGCTGAAGAGGGAGCAGGAAGTCAAAGCTTCCAGTCCTATTTGTTCTCATTTCCACACACATACATAACTATGAGGCATTTCTAAAAATGTAATAGTAATAGGAATTTCGACCTCAAATATAATTTTCTCTTTGCTTTTCATTATATAATTGTAAAAATCTGTTGCTATAAATAAAAAAGTCACAAGTTTCACATTTGAAATCAAACTACTAATTTTAATTCAAGGTAACTACAGAAAAAAGAAAAATAATCCTAAAATTTGTATGGAGCCCTAAAATACCCAAATAGTCAAAGCAATCTTTGGCAAAAAATAGCTGGGGCAATCACAGTACCTGATTTTGATATATACTACAAAGCTACAGTAATTAAAACAGCATGGTGTTGGCATAAAAACATACATATAGACCAAGGGGTCAGAAGAAATAGCCCAGAAAAAAATCCATGCATATACAGTCACTGATTTTTTTTAAAAGTTGCCGAGTACACAAAATGGGAAAAGGACTATCTCTTCAATAAATGTGCATTGGGAAAACTGAATATCCACATGCAGAGGAATGAAATTGAATCCTTATCTCACACTAAAAATAAAAATCAACTCAAATTGGATTTAAGACCTAAACATAAGATCTGAAACTGTAAAACTACTAGAAGAAAACATAGAATTAAGGCTTCCTGACATTGATCTGGGCAAGGATTTTTTGGGGGCTGTAATCACAAAAGCACAGGTAACAGCAACAAAACAGACAAATGGGATTACATCAAACCAAAAAGCTTCCTCAAGCAAGGGAAACAGTCAACACAGTGAAGAGACAACCTACAGAATGGGAAAAAAATACTTGCAAACCGTACAAACTATTAATATCCAAAATATATAAGAGACTTGAACAACTCAATAGCAAGAAAACAGATAAACTGATTGAAAAATGGACAAATGACCTGAATAGACATTTCTCAGAAGATGACATGCAAATGGCCAACAGGGGTATGAAAAAATGCTCAACATCATTAATATTCAGGGAAATGCAAATTAAAACCACAGTGATATATCAGTTTGCACCAGAGAGAGTGGCTACTATTAAAGATAACAAGTATTGGTGAGAATGTGGACAAAAGGGAATGCTTATAAACCGTTGGTGGAAATTTAAATTAGTATAGCTATTATAGAAAACAATAACAAGTTTCCCCAAAAAATTAAAAATAGGACTACCATGTGATCCAGCAATCCCACTTCTGAGTATATATACAAAAGAAATAAAATCAGTATGTTAAAGAGATATTTGCACTTTTGTGTTCACAGCAGCATTATTTATAATAGTCAAGTTATGGAATCAGCCAACCTAAGTGTTCACTGACAGATGATTGAATGAAGAAAATGTGAGACACACACACACACACACACACACTAGAATACTACTCAGCCTTTAAAAAGAAGGAAATGCTGTCATTTTTTACAACATGGATAAAACTGGAGGAACTTTTGCTAAGTGAAAAACCTAGGCATAGAAAGACAAATACTACGTGATCTCACTTATATGTGGAATCTAAAAGATACCAAATTCATACAAGTAGAGGGTAAAATGCTGGTTGCCAGGAGCTAGAGAGGGATGGTGGTGGAAATGGGGAGATACTGGTTAAAAGGATACAGTTTTACTTAGGCAGGATGAATAAATTCAAGAGATCTACTATATAATATGACTATAGTTAATAATGTTATAAAATATATTGTAAATATATAAAACATATACAATATAAAATATATATTTTAATATATTGTAAAAATTAGAAATTGCTGATAAAGTAGTTCTCCAATGCTCTCACAAAATATAAGTATGTGCAGCAATAGATGTTAATTAGCTTGATTTAATCATTTCACAATAGGTACATATATCAAAACATTGCCTTGTACACTGTGAATACATACAATTTTTATTTGTCAATTTTACCTTAATAAAGCTGAGGGGGGAAAAAAGAAAAAGGAGCCACCCGTGGCCACAGTCGAGCAATCATAAATAAATACATAAATGTTATGTAATTGGAATTTTCTGCTTAATTATGCTATGGTTTCTATGCTCCAGTCATGTCTACCTCCATAAAGTCTTATTTTTATGGAATCTTTGGCCATGCAGCAAAGTTAGATATATAAATACCCCATTCATGACAGTGTTGGCAATTAACATGGTTCTGAATGTTGATGACCAGTCATGTAAGGGCTATCAGGGTGAATATAACCTTCCTATTACCTATTACTTCTGAATTTACTTGGAACATTATAAGGCTTCTCCATGCATCAAGGAGGACTGTGTAATTCATTTATAACTACTACTTTGGAAAGGTCTTCATTTGAAATTTCAGACAATGTTATGGCTACTGCTCTGAAAGAAAAATGTGGTCTAAGCATTTCAAAAAGAAAGATAATGAAGCAGGATGTTATTAATCTGAGATACTGATAGACCATTATATTCTACAGATTAAATGTTCAAGAATATTACAAAATGAAGATACTGTAGACTGCACTAATTTCTAATTTCTAAGCTTACACATTCTATACTCTAATATTTTGTATGTTGCATGTGACCTAAAATCTGAGGGTTAGCCACAGGTCAGAGGTCAGCATCCTCTCCAAAGTCTTCAAGATGGGGTAGAGCTTTGTATCTTTAATATTTGATTCCCCAAATCTACCAAACATTTAAAAAAAATTTTTTGATGAGTAATCAGAACAAAGGAATCAATGGCATCAGAAAGATAAATAAATACCTGTAGACAAATTTACATGGAAAGGTTTCTTTTTATGTTATCACTAATTTAACTTTTAGAGACCATTTTCAAAATGAAAGACTCTAAAGATTACTGGATATTACATATTTTCCAATGCCCTTTCACCATATCTTTTTTGAACACCTTGGGAAATAATGAATGTCTTATGAAACATACAGCTGAAAGTAGAAAACAAGTTGAAAAACAAAGGTTATCTTTCACCTGGAGGAACTTGAAATTTCTTACAAAACATATGCAACTACTATGACATTACGCCCCATCTTTTTTTTTTCATACAAAATAATTAAAGAAAACACATCCCAATTCAAATAGTCAGATGTGAATGAAAATCAGATGGTAACCCACATAGCCAATTATATTATTTATTAATTTTATA
This sequence comes from Symphalangus syndactylus, assembly GCF_028878055.3. Taxonomy (NCBI): domain Eukaryota; kingdom Metazoa; phylum Chordata; class Mammalia; order Primates; family Hylobatidae; genus Symphalangus; species Symphalangus syndactylus. The sequence continues at coordinate 44,845,324 of NC_072432.2, forward strand.
ATTATTATAAGGGAACTTCTAATAACTTCTAATATGACCCAATACACACACACAAACACACACACACACACTCACCTCACACTTGGGAGAATAATAGCTGTAAAATAGGAAAGGCAAGAACTCACTTTACAGGCCCTCTTTATTGTCCTAAATATTTATCTTCTCTCATATTCTTGCACTTTACAATTCCCTTGTACAGAAATACAGTGTTAAAATACTACAGAAAATCTGATGTCTCTTGCACTTAAGCTTCATGAATATTTTACTTGATCCTCTGCCCTCAGGGGCCTTGCATCACTAGAGCATTATACCCTTTTCTTGATGCATAAATTATTCTAAAAATGCTTCCAATTTCAAGCAAGGTCAGCCTGGAAAAATCTGAATATAAGCAGGCTTAAATTAATGCAGTTTGAATATAAAAATACACAAGTTAAGAAACATAATAATTTGTAATTTGTTTTCCTTTATTTCTTTGCACCATAGTTGATTTTGCTCTGCATAACCAGTTATCACTTTTCCTAAAATAAAATTCGTTTTAATACTAGGTTTTATATACAAATCATTCATTTTAGTGCCTATTCCTTTTTCAACAATTATTTATCACGCACTTGTTTTGTCCCAGAAATGATACCAGGCACAAGGGATAAAGTGATCAATGAAAAACTTGTTTCTTGCCCTCACCAAAGTAACAAATCATTACAAATTGTGAAGAGTATGATTAAGGAAACCATGGATTTAGGAGGGGGAATGATAATAAGTTTTTTTTTCTTTTTTTAAATGAGGAAATGGCTTTTAAGCTAAGTTCTGAAGAAACTAGCCCTGGGAAATGCAGAAGAGAGAGCAGTCTTGGCAGAAAGACAGCAGGGACAGGAAAAATTGGGACAGGGAAGAAAAAAATGACCATGGTGGTTTTGGCAAACTTAACTAGCGCAAAGGGCTAAGGATGGAAAATTAGGCGGGGTCTAGATCATGGACTTACAGGTGTTGGACTTACATGGACTTACACGTGTTGGTAAGGAGTTGGACTTTATTACTGCTATCACCGCAGAGTTTTTAGTAGTAGAGTGATATAATTTGATTTGCAGTATAAGATGCTATCTCCCAGTGCTATACAGAGATGGATTATAGAGGGATAGGATACTATATTGCATAGCTTGGACCAAGATAATAGTGGAATAGAAGGAGAGAAGATTCAGATAATAATTCAGAAGATAAGAGAGTAGATCCAGATAAAATCCTTTGTTCTATTCTATGGCAAAAATTACATTTAAAATTTTTGCAAAAATATATTTAGAAGAAAAAAATATTTCTATTTAAACCACAGAATCACAGAGTCTGATAATAACATAATACTTTGCCCAGTTCAACATCTCACTTCATGATAGAGAAACTCAAGGTTCTGAAAGCTGAAATACCTTGCCCCAAATCCCACAACTCCTAGGCAAATCCAGGACTTTCCCAGCCTGTGGCCATTGGTCTACTCCACTTTGTCATGTCATGTTGAGTTTCAGGATGAAATCACAAACAAGAAGATATACACATAAAAACCATTACTAAAGGTTGGGAACAGTGGCTCACACCTATAATCCTAGCAGTTTGGCAGGCTGAGAATGGGTGGATCACTTGAGGCCAGGAGTTTGAGATCACCCTGGCCAACATGGCAAAACCCCATCTCTACCAAAAATACAAAAATGAGCCGGGCGTGGTGGCGGGCACCTGTAATCCCAGCTACTCAAGGCTATTGCCTGAGAGTTGCTTGTACCCGGGAGGTGGAGGTTGCAGGGAGCCAAAATTGCACCACTCCAACCTGGGCGACAGAGTGAGACTCTGTCTCAAAGAAAAAAAAATAGTAGAAGAACTAAGAGGCTACAAATTACAATTGTTTAAAGGGAAAAAATTTTTAAAAATAAGCAAAATGGAAGATATGCTGTTTTACATTTGGTCATATGTAGTATCTACCAAAATTTGCACCTTTTATCTTGTTTACTATAGAAATTTTAAATTATACATATTATGCCTTTATGGATATGTTTTTATCATTTAAATAAACTGAAATAAAATGTGCTTTGAATAAATAAAGATTTTTGTGTATCTGGTTCAAGATTTTAAACCGCTGTTTATCTACTTTCCCTATTGAGATTCTGTTAAAATTGTTGCAAGAATACAAAACAGAATAAATTAGATAGACCCACAATATACTCCGAGAAGCCCAAGGAGAGTCTTGGGCCTTGGAAATGCCAGGCATAAAGAAGGGTACAAGTAAAAGACGGGCTTAAGCACTGGAGTATTAAATGAAAATCTATATGGGCAGTTAAGACTCCCACCTCTTTCCCCACGTTGCTGCCAGGTATTTACCATTCAAGTTTCCCTCCAAAGAGAAAGCCCTCTGAGAGCTCTAGGTATAAATGTTACTGCTCCTAAGACAAACTCTTTCACCTTCGGGACATTAGGTGACTCCAGCTTAATAGCAGACCTCTTACCTCTCCACCAGTCAGTAAACCCATAGAAATACCAGAGAACAGTGTGTAGTGCATTACTTTAAAGAGGAACTAGTGTCATCAGACGTTTGAGAAAAAGAGCAACTTAAAATCAAAGGAACCAAAAACTGAAAATAATCTAGAAACCGGAATACACTTACACAAAACAACCAAAAAAACTCCTCCCCCTCTAATTAGCACTTCAGAGAGATTCAAGTATATATGGCTCCCTAAAGGTAAGATTAAAATGAACATCTGAAAATTAAAAAGAAATAAAACAGCAGGAACCAATAGAAATTTTAAATGATTAACAAAATTTTAAAAAAGTAATAGCCTAGAATGACTAAAAAGAACTTTAAGAAAAAGAAAGACAGAAAAGGGGCATAGTGGGCCAATTTAGGAGCTTCAACATTTTTCTACAGAAATTGAAAAAAAAAAAAAAGAGATAATGGGCTGAAGTTATCAAATTATGTCATAGAATTTTCCAGAATTTAAAAGTTTTCATGGCTAGAATATACTAGTTACACAGCACAAGGCACAAAAAAAAAAAAAAAGGAAAATTGCAGTTAGACACACCTTTGGGAAATTGCAAACAACAAAAGATAAATAGGTGATGTGGTTAGGCTTTGTGTTCCCATCCAAATCTCATCAGAATTATAATCCCCATAATCCCCATAATCCCCACGTGTCCAGGGAAAGGCCAGGTGGAGGTAACCGAATCATGGGGGCGGTTTCCCTCATGCTCTTCTTGTGATAGTGAGTGAGATCTCACAAGATCTGATTGTTTTATAAGGGGTTTTTCCCCCTTGGCTCAGCACTTCTTCCTGCCACCTTGTGAAGAAGGTGCCTTGCTTGCCCTTCGCCTTCCGCCATGATTGTGTTTCCTGAGGCCTCCCCAGCCATGCTGAACTGTGAGTCAATTACACCTCTTCCCTTTAGAAATTACCCAGTCTCAGGCAGTTCTTTATAGCTGTATGAAAATTAGCTAATACAGATAAAGAGCAATTTTTTCCAGAGAGAAAGAAACAAGGTCACTATATTTGTTTCCTAGGGCTGTTATAACAAAGTACCAGATACTGGGTGGCTTAAAACAGAAATTTATTGTCACACAGTTCTGGAGGGAAGTCCATAAGCAAGGTATGGTCAGGGCCATATTCCCTCTGAAACCTGCAGGGGAACCCTTTCCTAGCTTTTGGTGGTTGGCTGGCAAATTTTGGCATTCTCGGCTTGCAGCTACATAACTCCAATCCCTACCTTCTTCATCACATGAAATCCTCCCTGTGTGTCTCTGTCTTCAGTGGGTCCTTCTTACAAGCACACCAGTCATATTAGATTACTGGCCCATCCTTTCCACTGTGACCTCATTTTAATATAATTAGTTAAGATATGAATGGATACTATTTCCAAATAAAGTCACATTTTGAAATACCAGTTGTTAGGACTTCGAGATATCTTTTTTGGAGGAGACACAATTCAACCCATAACAGTCACTGACACAGAAATAAGAATCAGGTTGGCATTAGTGGTCTTGTTAGCAACAATAAATGCTAATAACATGAAGCAATGCCTCCAGAATAGGTAGGAGCTCTTGCTTGTTGGCAGAAGGCCTCAGTCCCTCACCACATGGACCTGTCTGTAGGGCTGCTTGGTGTTCTCACAACTTGGTAGCTAGCTTCCTCTAAAGCAAGTGATTCAAGAAAGTAAGGCTGAAATCACAATGACTCTTACATCCTAAAGTCACATACGATTATTTCCTATTGGTTATACAGATCAGTCATTTCATGAGGGAGGAGCCTGCACAAAGAGCTGATTACCAGGAAAAAAGGCTCTTTGGGGGTCATATTGGACACAGGCTACTACAGGGAGAGAAAAAGTAACATAAATGAGCCAAATTTTCATCTATTATTGCAGGAAATCAGAAGATAATGTATAGAATTGATAAATCAAAAAGTAGTGCTTTGCATACTGGTTTAAGGTATGGAGATAGTCAGTGGTGTGATACAGCCAGCTTGAACAAGCTCACAAGATCCAAATGTTAAATTTTCAGAAGTTTTGTGAGCTGGTTAATAAACATAGCCATGACTAAAAATCAAACTCTACTTTATAAATACAAAATTTATATTATAAAAATTATATTCAAACTTGTCACTTCCAAATTACTTTACTACCTTTTACTGTTATCTACATTCTTGAGAATGATTCACACCTGTTGCATCCATATAGCAGCATGCTATGCAGTGGAGTGCTACTGCACGTCCCCTCCCAACTGCATGCTCCGCTATGGCAAATTGGCAACTTGTAATCGAGAACATTTACACCAGAGATCACCCTGCACCGCATATAAGGGCTTGATATATTGCTTTGTTGATTGGACTTACGAAAGTCATGGAGAAACTGTCAATAACGGTGATTCCATTTAAAACTGTGTGATTTGTGTGGCCACTAAAATGTAAACAGCATGAAAAAAATGAGAAAATATGCTTCCTGTTCAAAAACTATTATGTATTATAGCAGAAAAAAAATTCACATCATTGATGAATGGTCAAATTTAGACACATACTTCATCATTTAATTTGTATTTTATATAAACAAAATATATCAACCAACATTGTTATTGGGACTAAACCTGGAGAGCCAGCTGTTAATTTACCAGCACATTGTTAGAGATAACAAATCAGAAAACTAAAACCTAAGAGTTGAAAGTGTTTACTTCTGGGGAGAGGGACTGGGGAAGGCAAAGGGTAGAACAGGGTGTTGTTGCTTTGTATTTCAAGCCCTTTTTTATCATTTTTGAAAAATGTACAAATACTATTTTGAATGGAAAGCTTTAGTTTTAAAAACTTTACATGCAATTTACAAAATTCAATGTAAAGCAAACGTTTAAATTTACTCATATAAACATTTTTATTTGTCCTGCCACAAGTTTTGAGAGATTAGTCTTCATTGGTCTCTCATATTTCTGTATATCTCGTGAGCAGAGGCCATAACTACTTTTTTGTTTACGACCAGCTTTTCAAGGATGCTTATATAGAGAAGATCTTGGAAGATAGAGACAGTGCCTCCCCTTCAAAGCAAAGAACAGGTTTGCTTGCTATCCACTATAATAAAGATACTGTCTCCGTTCGAAGCAAAGAGCAGTCATTCTTCCTGCTTATTATAAAAGATTGGGATTGTCTAAGGCTGGTGTTCCTCAGCGATAATGCAAATCTGTGATGTGTTCAACATTCATGTGGGCTCCTCTGTGTCACCTCAGTGAGGTCCTATGTGTCACCTCCTGGTGGTGATGGGAGTGGGGCAGGGGAGCTGAAGCAAACATGAAACTTGTGCCACTTCCTTAGACAGGAATCTCATGTCTCTTGGCATTATTTATGAAACTGTGGAAGGTTAATTTCTTGGCCTGAAAGTACAGTAAAATTCAACCTTTCAAAATGTTTAAAAATAAACCCCTAAAAATCAAATTATCAAGAAAAAAAATTATTTACTTTCTTAGCATTTATCTCAGGCAACATAAGTAAATCCTCTTTCCTATATTTATTTACTTCTCTATGGAATGCTATAAAATTATAAGAATTGTGGCTTAAAACTTAATACTGAGATACATGAAAAGTACTAGTAATATAAACTGAGGTAATTACTTAAGAAACTTCCCCCCAAGGGATAAGTAAAGTTTGAATTGCTTCCATACTTTTTTGGGTGCCACATCTTTTACAAAATATTTACACTAAAGTTAAAATTTATTTAATTGAAAATAATCAGTATTAAAATATAGAAACAACTATAAATAAAGAAACAAAGAAATAGAAACTGGACTTTGATATGAAAAATCAACAGTAAGGGTTAATGTAATATAAATGATACACAAAACCACTGATATTTCAGGGAGAAAGTAAAACAAATGTGATGTCATTTACAATCACCGTTTTTTTACTGGACAATACCAGGAACTATTTAGAATGAGGCAAAATAGGGACTCACATGCTACTGTTGAGAGTGACAGTTGGCACATCACCTTGGGGAGCAATTGTCAACACCTAGGGAATTTGCAGATGCTTATACCCTGTATCAGTAGCTACACTTATAGGCATTTGTCCTAGAGAAAATCCCACACATATACCTGAGAGCATATATACCATGATGTTTGATGAAGCATTGCTTGTTTTAGTGGGAAAAAACCTAAAGAACCACATTACCAGAAAGCTGTGATTTATATGGCTTATTCTTCCAGTGAAATGTCGTATAGCAGTAAACATGACTGAAATAGAGCTACCTACATTAGCATAAAAAATATGTTGAAAGAAAAAAAGAAATATTTAAAAACATAGAATATCATTGGTATAAATTCTTAAAATATAGAATACAATAATGGTGTAAATTTGGGGGTATACAAAAGGAATACAGTTCAAAAGATTGCACAGAAATCATTTACACCAACTTATTCTGTAAAGAAAGAGAGGAGAAGGGACAGATATATGCTTTTATGTATCTGCAATTTCATTTTCATTAAGGCAAATATGGCAAATGTTAATAGCTGTTTAAACTTGGTGGCAAATAAATAGATGTGTGTTATATTATTTTTTAATTGTCTATATGTTTGAAATGTTTTAGAGAAAAAATTACTTTGATAAGAAAGGAAGGATGGGTGTGGTGGCTCACACCTATAATCCCAGCACTTTGGGAGGCCAATGTGAGCGGATCGCTTGAGCCCAGGAGTTTAAGACCAGCCTAGAAAACATGGTGAAACCCTGTCTCTACAAAAAAACTAGCCGAATATGGCAGTGTGCCTGTAGTCCCAGCTACTCAGGAGGCTGAGGTGAGAGGATCCCTTGAGCCCAGGAGGTGGAGGCTGTGGTGAGCCCTGATTGTCATGCCACTGCACTGCAGCCTGAATGGTGAACGACAGAGTGAGACCCTGTCTAAAAAAAAAAAAGAAAGAGAGAGAGAGAGAAAGAAAGAAAGAAAGAAAGAAAGAAAGAGGAGAGAAAAAATAAGCAAAACACATGTTGCTAATTTTTAAAAACTTAAAATTTGAAATATTCAAATTATTTTCTATTTCATTGGGAGTAGGCACAAAGTTTTGTTGTTATTGTTGTTACTGTTGGTTGGTATTTTTATGCTAGGTTTTTATTGCCTGTGCCGAAATAAGTGTGCTTAAGACAATATAAAACATGTTGTTAGGATCTGTAAAATTACCAAATGACATCATATTCTGTTACAAAGATAACCCAGTCTCTTCAATTTGGGTGTGTGTAATCAAGGGTGCCTAGGCAGGTGTTTAACTCTTTCTTCCCACCGCACACCGAAAGTATAAAGAACTCAGAGAAGACACAATTACCTCTCACTGCAGTATGGGCAAAAGTCCATCTTCCTGTTATTAGATCATTGACTTTACCTCTGAGTTGCCTAAAGTGTCAGAGAGATTCCTTTTCATTGAAATATGTGAATATCACACAAAATTTTTAAACTATGGGTATTGCTAATGAAGTATTAGTTATAAATCACTGCATCGCACAGTTAAATCTAGTGAATGACATCAATTATACACATATTGTTTGCAAATGTGAGTATTGGCATATTAAAATGATCAGAGATGTTTTGCTATCGCCAATTAAATTAGTATATTAGTATATAGCTACATTAGAAAAAACTTAACATGATTGATTATTTATGAAAAACAGCAGCTAAAGACCAGTAATTCTTTTTTTTTTCTTTTTGAGATGGAGTTTTGCTCTTGTTGCCCAAGCCGGAGTGCAATGGCGCAATCTCAGCTCACTGCAACCTCTGCCTCCCGGGTTCAAGCGATTCCTGCCTCAGCCTCCTGAGTAGCCAGGATTACAGGCATGTGCCACCACGCCCAGCTAATTTTTTTGTATTTTTAGTAGAGATGGGATTTCTCCATGTTGGTCAGGCTAGTGCCGAACTCCCAACCTCAGGTGATCCGCCCGCCTCAGCCTATTTTTAATAGGTCATGATTTTGACTAAAACTGTACTGCTTTCTTCAGGAGCAAGCACTTTTGTTTGTTCTTCTTAAACCTAATGCTATTACATGTTAGCATTATCAGGGTCCAATACAACCACCAGATCCTTTTCTTGTAATAAATGTTTATATGGGTAAAGGGACAGAACTAACAATACGTCATAATTTCATAATATTTTATGGCTAGTTTAGTGATCCATATAAATTGCCCTAGAGATCTAATCATATTATTTAGAGAGCAGATGCTGCACAAAAAGTGTGACAGTTTTTTTTTCACAATAAGTCTCCAGTGAAGCTGACTTATTGTCATAGGGTTCATCTCTAGGGAGGTCTGGCATTCAGTTTCAAAACCATTTAGAGTCCTAACGCTGTCTACAAGGGCATTAATAATTTGCATGGTGTGGGAACTTGTCTACAGTGAACTAGACTGAAACCATTCTATATTTCACATCAGTACTAGAGCAGCTGTTGATGTTGGCAGTATTAATCACAAGCAACTTGGGCTGGAATCAAAGTGACCTAGAAGAGCTACATTCTACATCTTGCTATCAATTCCCTAGGGCAAAGACATTATGTGGCAACATGTCCACATTAAAAGAAAGTATATTCTTTGATTATCTCTTTTTCCAGAAGAGTCTATGACAAACAAGGGAACTGCATCTATTGTACTAGCTATCACTGTCTGGGGATGGCACTTCAAAACTGAAAAAGGTAAATTTTCCCCCACAAGAAATGATGCTATTATTATTATAGTTACTGGATCAGTGAATAACATTTTTTTAGGTTCTCCTTGTATAAGACTTAAATACAAGATAAAAAGAAGAAACTTTATTGACTCAGAAGTAAACTTTCAGATTAGGAGAAATAAAATATAAAAGTGCAAAAACAGAGAAGCCAGGGATGTTTCTTTGCAAGTGTTTTCCATTTTCCAGGTGAATAATAAGATCTAAGTTAAATCTGAAAGATAATGCACAATGAAAATAAACCCTTCTATGCCTTTACAACCACACATGAGGAAATGGTTTGATTTGCTCATCCCAGTGGATATTTAAGTGTTGTCTTTACAAAGGATAGTATTAGTGGTATAAGAACCATGCCTGTATGACAGGGGTTCTTTGTTTCAGTTCTCAGAAGGGGAAGACAAGAAAAAGGTTTTGAATTTGCCACTATATGATTTTAAAAAAATGTATGGTGGGAAGTTACTGTTTGTAAAGGAGAGACACACTGAAAAGTTTATGGCACTTTGACATCACATCAGAGCACTGAACAGGACCAGTACATAATAAATCCTTTGGAACTTGTTAATCAAAGTGCAGTCTATAGACCAGCAGCATCAGCATCACCTAGTATGTAGGGATGTAGTATCTCAGGCTTCATTCCATACCTTCTAAATCAGATGTGCATTTTACAAGATCCTGGAACAATTCATCTGCACATTAAAGTTTAAAAAGTACTCTAGAATGAGTTAAAAAAAAAAACATATCAGAAGGCTTTCTAGAGAGTTGTTTACTTTCCTAGAGGGACAGGTGGCTGGGAGGCCTACCTGTAATTTGTGTCAAAAGCTAAAAAAGGCTTAGAGCACCCAGAAGCTAACAGTCAACAGATCATTATCATTATTATTATCATCAAATACATGATGAATGAATGGCCTAATCTTCTAGGAATAAAGCATGTTTTATCAAAGCCAGTATGGTTGGAGAAATTGCTATTACATTTAGTTATGACTGGTGGTGATCGCAGCACATCAAAAAGGGACTGTTTCAAGCAAAGGCTTCTGAAGAGCATGTGATTAATTACGTGGGGAGAAGAAAAGGCTGCATAAAGAAAGGCATCTCATTAGGAGTTTTAGTTTTAGCCCCTAGGTCCAAGAAAACAAGAAAGCTATAGCTTTCTGCCTAACCTAGAGAGGCAGTTCTCAAAGGATGGTGTGGAAAGAGTCTGTACCCAAGAACATATTCCTATGCCTCTTAACTAATTTATATCTCCTGATATGTCTTAAAACAATGTGACATATTATTGGAATGTCTTTTACTAATATACCATTGTAACAAATTTCTTTATGAACAGCTCTCTTATAGATACTACAGGAATATATAATCCCTATTTCTGCCTTAATTTTAATATTATTAATCCTAGCAAAACATATGGTATATATTAGATTCCTCTGGTTGTGAGTAATAGAAACTTAAAATTCTTTGGAAAAAAGAAGAGCAATTTATTGGCTGCGTGGATACAGAAAAGGGATTAAACAACTTACATATATGTATGACAGGACGCAGCTAGGACTTAGAACCAACTGGAAGTAGGAATGCAAACATTCCCAGTTCTCTCTCTGTCTCTCTCTCCCTCTCACACACACACACACACACACACACACACACACACACACACACACACACACTCTTTTTCTGGGTTTTAACTTCTCTTATCTTTGAGTGGGCCTAGTTGTCTTTCTTCTGTAAGTCAAATTTTGTCCATGTGTTCAGAAACAAGATAGTGATTCCACTTGAGTTGTACTTTTTATAGTTACTATCATTGAAGTGGGTTGGCAATATACCCTGTCATCTGAAGTTCAAAATTTCAGGCAACTCTTATATTTCTCAGTTTAAATTAGATGCTATATGTAGACCAATTAGCTTTCACCCTGAAGGGGCTCTTGTAAGTATCGAGCTCTGACTCTGAATAAAATGAAAGCTATTAGAGAGTAAGAACATGACAATTTTATAGAAACTAATAGCTAGGGAGAAAAGAAGAACAGTTCCATAAAGAGGAAGAACTGACCAGAAAAAAATAACTTGTGTATATTTAATATATAAATACAGTGGCTAGAAAAATAGACTTAATTCATGAATTACTTCTTCAGAGATACAGATAATATCTTTGAAATACTATGGCTATGGCTTGAAAGGGCATGCCCTTATTTAAAGTATATAGAAAGGCAAATGATATTATTACAATATTGTTTTGACTTTTGTTAGATTATTCTACAAAAGAAATATGTAATAAAAACTGGAGACCAAATATTTATTATTAGAATTGCTAAATTATTGCATGCAAATACAATAGAATTTTACACAATTATAGAAATAAACAATAAGTAGTATGTAAATGCTAAAGGCATGAAATAAGCACTTCAAGATATTTAGAGTTGGTTAATAAATGAGATCTATGTGTTCCATTTAGAAAGAAAAAATCATATTTCATTGACTGCAAAATCAAGTTGTATAAATATATACAGCGTAATTCCATTTGTATTTTAAAAATGATGCACTCTATTTATAATAAAAAATAATAGTAGTGGCTAATACTAATTATGCACCTTATATGTTTCAGGCTTTATTCTGTGTTCTTTCCAACTATTACCTAATTGCTAACTGAACCCTTTTAAGAACCCTGTAAAGTATGTTTTAGATACTTATGGATCAATTATTATTTATATTTACAGCTGATAATTGATAGAGTCTTCCAGTCTGACTCTAGTTCCTGCACACTAATACATTTTGCTATATTAACTCCTATATATGTGTATGTATTCATTCATTTATTCTACAAATGTTTGTTGAATGGCTGCTATTGCTAGCCACTCTTCTAGGCTCTAGGGTTGCGCTGATTAAAATCATATACTTGTGGAGATTATATTCTGGTGGAGAATGCCAGATAATACACATAACAAATAGGTACAAAGGTACAATATATACTATCTATCTTGTATGTGATCAATGTTACAAAAAGAAAGAATCAGGTTGTGGTATCGGGAGTGTTGAGGCCATGACTGCTGTTTTGAATGAGGGGTGGAGGTCTGGGTCCACATTACCAAGAATGTAATAATTGAGCAAAGACTTGAAAGAGGTCAGGAAATGAGCCATGGGTATATCTGGGAGAATTTCCCAAGCAGGGAGAATAACCAGTGCAATTGTTTTTGTGATTGTGTCTATTTTCTCAGAGAGAAATACTCAAGGAACATAGTGTCTCTGGAGTCTCCAGAATGAAGTGGAAAAGGGGGAAGGAGAGGATATAATACTGGAGAGATAATGAGTGAAATGGGGGGGGTTAGATAGCAGCAGGCACTGAGGCTGTTGTATTATTTTTGTTTTTGTTGCCAATGAAATGAGATTTTGGGGAGTTTTGAACAGAGAAGACACATGATCTGATATACTTTTTAAGATAATTTTTCTGGCTACTCCTACTGAAAAGAGACAAGAGTAGGGAGACAGCTATGAGAATGTGCTTTTCAGTTATCTGACTTCAAGGAGCAAAATTATCAATGGCCCCAGCTGCTGTGTTCTGAAATCTATCACTACCTTATCTGGATCCTCTTCCAATCAGCACCTCAGAGAAGGGGAATAGATTAGAAGATTTGAGAAGAAAGATACTTGAAAAGAAAGAGAAGGTGTGAAAGATTCTTCTGACAGGGTTGTCTATATGGAGTAAATGGCCTTGCTATAGGTTTGTATGGAATTGTGTGTATACAGACTCATATAAACAGATATATGGAAGACAAAGTGCATCCCATTCACAGTAGTGATCCAGGGAGAGTAGCATTGAAGAGTAGGGTAGAACTGAGGTAGGACTCTTGGTTTTTATTTTGTAAATTTCTATTTTATTTGATATTTATAATAAGCTGGCATTACTTTAAAAATCGATGTGTTAAAACAAATACTAAATAAAATATATGTTTTAATGAAGAAATGAAAATATCTGTTTCAATACATGTATGTAGCAATTAACTAAATATATAATCAATGCAGATGTTCTCTCTCAAATCTAAAGACACTGAAGAATCTCACCTGGTAATCACCCATGTGATGGGATGGACAGATCTGAAGCAGAGATGGAGTCTCCTAACTCCCACTTCTTCTCTTATTTCTGGGGAAGTAAGGGTCTTCCACCTCACTCCCTAACTTTGATATCAGAACTAGGAGAGAGAGCGTTTTGTGAACCTCCCCTTAAACAGAATCACATGCACTACTATGTTATTTTAAATGATATTTCAAGCCTGAATATAAAGGAGCAGGAGAAAGCACTTTTGTTTGTTCTTCTTAAACCTAATGCGATTAAATATTAGTATTATCAGGGTCTAACACAACCACCAGGTAATTTACCTGTAATAAATATTTATATGAGTAAAGGGACAGAACTAATAATAGGTTATAATTTTATAATATTTTATGGCCACTTTAGTGATCCATATAAATTGCCCTGGAGATGTAATCGGATTATTTAGAGAACAGATGCTGCACAAAAAGTACAATTTTTTTTTTTTTTTTTTCCGCAGTAAGTCTCCAATGAGCCTGGCTCTTTTCCTATCCCTAGCAGAATCCTACGTTTGTAAAGATTATCGCAGCGGTGTCCTGTAGGGGACTCAGATAACCAATGTCTTGCCAAGATATTTGCAGAGCAGTCAGCTTTCAGTAGCCACCCTTTTTCTGTTAAAGGTCTGTGTCCTCGAGAAAATATTTAACAGTTGTACTTAATGTGGTCTCCTCTTGAGATTTAACTCTTGCAATTCTACATTTTTACTGTGACTGTTGCAGAGAAATTTGGGGACTTATTCACAAATTTGCCATTCTTTGATGTTCAGTAATAACAGAGTCATCTCTTTATTAGTTTCCAAATAGTTATTTCATACTATCTTTCCAAATGTTTAATTAGGATCTTGAGAAATTATTATTAGTTTTCTTTCATGATAGCATGACCTAATGCATTGATAACATGACTCAGATCTTGAATCTAAAGAAGAAACTTAGACATATTATTATTAACAAATATCAAAAACATAGAGACATTCTTCAAAACTAGGAAATGCCAGCATGCAATGCAGACAGTATTTAAATACTATAGATTAAGGGTGTTTACTGATATAAATTCAATGTATTAATATTTAGTATAGCAACAAATGTCTTCTAATAGTCATAATGTCAATGCCTCCAGTTTTCTTGATATGTGTAATGAATTGTATTAAGACCTTATTCTATTTGACTCTTCTGTAGTTTTTCAGATTCCTGACTAGTTCTTCCTTCTTGAAACCCCTTTATCTTCTAGTTTCAATTAACTCATACTTCCTTAGCTCTTCTCTTAAGTCTCTAATTGATGCTTCATATTCCCTTTGGTGGGATATTCTTCCCAATTTTTAATTCATTCATTTATTAAATAAGTCAAATTGATTGAACATCTCCTATATGAAGGACTATAGTAGGTACTAAAACTGCAGCAAGAAAAAAATTCAACATGGTTTTATCTTTAGAAAGCATAAAATAAATATCGGTCTTCTCTAGAGTTTTATCCTTGCTATGCTATCCCTGGACGATTTCATCCAGTCCAATGAATGATTGATGAATTCATGCCTTTCAAATCTGTAATCCTGCCCAGGTTATACAATAATGTATATCCTGATATACATTATTCCACATAACCTACTGATCCTGAGCAGCTCCACCTGAGTATCATTTGTCCATCCATCCATCCATCCATCCATCCATCCATCCATCCATCCATGCATTTAATCAACATATATATAGGCCATAAAGGTAAATAAAATAAAACCAAAACCTTGCTCTCATGAAATTTGGGTTAAATTTGAAAATGTAGATAATACGAAAGTAAACAAATATGTAATAGCTTTAGATTGTGATAAATGTCATAAAGGACTCATATGTATAAGATATTAGGTAGCTGTGCAAGAGTGGTTATTTTAGATAGTGTCATAAGGAAATGCCCCTAAAAGATGACATTTGTTTAGGATCAGAATGAAGTACTGGAGTGGGAAAATCAAAGAACTGGGGAAAGAGTATTCCAGATGAAATGGACTTTCTTTTTCATACAATGAAAATAATGTCAGTGCAGCTAGAATGGGGCACGAAAAGGGGTAAATTCAAAATATATCACTGATATGCTGCAGAGATAAACAGGGGCAGATCACATAAAGAGTTTGTAGTTCATTCTAAATAAGATGGAAAGACATTGGAGGTTTTAGCTCATAAGTGGCGCTGCCTCATTTACATCTTTAAAAGTGCACATTGCTTGCTAAAGGACACGTTTTTAGTTTTTTTTGTTTTTGTTTTTGTTTTTGAGACAGAGTCTTGCTCGGTCACCCAGGCTAGAGTGCAGTGGTGCAAAAGTGCTGGGATTACAGGCGTGAGCCACTGCGCCCGGCCAGGACACGTTTTAAAGTAGGACAGTAGAGGAGAAACTAGTTAGTTTTCTTCAGTCACCTACTTGGATTTCTATTAACCTACTATTGAAGCACAGGTATGAGATGATAGTGGTTGAGACTAGTATGATAGCAGGAAGGTCTATTTATATAAATATATGGGGTACAAGTGTAATTTTATTACATGAATATATTGTGCAGTGGTAAAGTCAGGGCCTTTTGCGTATCTACCACCACCAGAATAATGTACATTGTACCCATTAAGTAATTTCTCATCATCCCCCCACTTGACCCCCACCCTTCCAGTCTCCATTTTCCACCGTTCCACACTATGTCCATGTGTACCCACTATTCAGCTCCCACTTATAAGTGAGAACATGCAGTATTTGTATTTCTGTGTCTGAGTTGTTTCACTTAGGACAATGGCCTACAGTTCCATCCATGATGCTGCAAAAGACATTAATTCATTCTTTTTTATGGCTGAATGTATTCCATTGTATGTATATACAATAGTCTTGTATACTGACTATGCAAGGGAGAGTCTTGAGAAATGATTCTACTTAGGATAGAACTGACAGGATTTGTTCCTGGATTGGAAACTAGAGAGCCTGAAAAGAGAATAAGATAATTTTTAGGGTTTTTTATGATTAACTGAACACATTACTGTATTGTTGGCTGAGGTGAAAAAGACTGAAGGAAAATCCATTGGGGATAGGTTGGAGAAAGTAAAATTTATATTTTGGACCTTTAATGTCTGTTTGAAGTGTTTTATAAACTTCTAGGAAGGAATATCACACAGTCTTTGTATAAATGATCTGGAGCAAAAGGGAAAAGTCTAACTTGAATATATTAATTTGGAAGTCACCAGCATATAAAGATGACATTTAAAATACCGTATTGAATAAGACCAATTAGGAAAAGAATATAAATACATAAGAGAAGAGGCCTGAAGACTGGTTCCTAGGAAATTCCAACACTTAGCAGCTGGGAAGAAGGCGAATTAGCAAAGGAGACTAAGAAGTACTGGCCATTAAGATATCAAAAAATATAAAAAGAAAAAAATGTCCTTAGGACATAGTTGTACATTTAGCAAACAATTGTGATAGAAACCCCTTCTGTATATCATAAGTAAAACTACCAGATCCGGTATTTTAAAACATCTTCTATATACACAGGTGAGCTTGACAAAACATAAAGGGATTTCAGGAAATCTATGTTGGATAGGAAAAGTCAAGTTCATAAAGGTAACTGAACGATAAAGCCAGTGGCTCTCTCAACCTTCAGTTTACTCTCCTTCTACTGGAGAAGTTGAAAAGCTAAAAGCTCAATTTTTAGATTCCCTGGCAGCCATGGTCCTGTGTGTCAATTTATACCAGGTATAGAAGGCAGAAATTAAGCACTCTTCCTGTGGCAGATGCAACGTTCACACAAGCACCAGGAATATTTGCAGCAATTGGAGTCCATGTTGAAACGTCTAGAAACTAGCTTCTTGAGGATAAGGTATCTGTAGCAGCCCATTGGTGGGGCAGTAACAAAAGTTATTCAGGACCTCTGTATCATAACCATGATGGGGTGATTTTGAAAGTCTAGGCATGCCCCTTGATTTCCACTTTTTCGGCACTTCTGATAATTTTCTAAGTACCTAGTTCCATTTATTACATTCTTTACTGCTTGAAATACAAAGTATTTCCTATTTCCTCTACCAAACCCTGACTGTTAAAAACTGCTTTAGAAATATCTACTTATATTATGCATACCTTATGGTTGGCAGCTGGACTTCGCAACATCTGTGCGTCCCAACACACAAGCCAAAGAAGTTTTAAGATTACCCAGTTAATCATGACCTCCTCCGGTGAAGAAATGGAGTAACACAAAATGTATCTCTTGAGAACTCACTTCAACTTCAGGTCTCAAATAAATCCACAAAAATGTTCAACTAACTCACAATTAAAAATCTCTAAAGAAACAATCAAATCAATGACTGTGAGTGATAGCCAGCAAAAAAACAAAAGTGAACAAAAGGTTTCAGCATCAAAATAAGAAAGAACGTTAATAATGGTTTCATCAGATAAGATCATATAGTGAGCACATTTAATAAGTTTAAAGAACAAAAATGAGGAAATTGAAATATGACTAAAAAGTAGTATACTATCAAAATTTACCAGGTACCAGGAATATTTGAAACAGAATAAGAGGGAGAACTTCTAGTAATGAAAAATGTTATAATTAGAAACTGTAGTTTAATTAAATAGTATAATACATATGACAAAATAGAAAATTAATAATCTATATTGTAAAATTAAAGAAATTACCTAGAAAACAACAGAGGGAGATAAGAAATGAAAAATATGAAAAACAGGTTAAGAGATGTACAGATAGAAAGAATAGTCTATCATAGAACCAACTGCATTTCCAGAATTAGAGCAGAGTGAATGAGTCAGAACCAATACGAAGAAGATAATGATTGAGAAACTTTTAGAATTAGTAAAACATGCAAGTCCTCAGAATTAGAAATCTTAATAAGTTTCATGTAGGAAGAAAGAAGACACATTTTAAAATATTATGGTCGAAACCAATGAGAACAAAGACACAACATACTAGAATCTCTGGGACACATTCAAAGCAGTGTGTAGAGGGAAATTTATAGCACTAAATGCCCACAAGAGAAAGCAGGAAAGAACTAAAATTGACACCCTAACATCACAATTAAAAGAACTAGAGAAGCAAGAGCAAATACATTCAAAAGCTAGCAGAAGGCAAGAAATAACTAAGATCAGAGCACAACTGAAGGAGACAGAGACACAAAAAACCCTTCAAAAAAATCAATGAATCCAGGAGCTGGTTTTTTGAAAAGATCAATGAAATTGATAGACCGCTAGCAACACTAATAAAGAAGAAAAGAGAGAAGAATCAAATAGACGCAATAAAAAATGATAAAGGGGATATCACCACCAATCCCACAGACATACAAACTACCATCAGAGAATACTATAAACACCTCTATGCAAATAAACTAGAAAATCTAGAAGAAACAGATTAATTCCTGGAAACATACACCCTCCCAAGACTAAACCAGGAAGAAATTGAATCTCTGAATAAACCAATAACAGACTCTGAAATTGAGGCAATAATTAATAGTCTACCAACCAAAAAAAGTCCAGGACCAGACAGATTCACAGCCGAATGCTACCAGAGGTACAAAGAGGAGCTGGTACCATTCCTTCTGAAAATGTTCCAATCAATAGAAAAAGAGGGAATCCTCTCTAACTCATTTTGTGAGGCCAGCATCATCCTGATACCAAAGCCTGGCAGAGACACAACAAAAAAAGAGAATTTTAGACCAATATCCCTGATGAACATCGATTCGAAAATACTCAATAAAATACTGGCAAACCAAATCCAGCAGCACATCCACCATGATCAAGTTGGCTTCATCCCTGCGATGCAAGACTAGTTCAACACACTCAAATCAATAAACATAATCCATCATATAAACAGAACCAAAGACAAAAACCACATGATTATCTCCACAGATGCAGAAAAGGCCTTCAACAAAATTCAAGAGCCCTTCATGCTAAAAACTCTCAATAAACTAGATATTGATGGGATGTACATAAAAATAATAAGAGCTATTTATGACAAACCCACAGCCAATATCATACTGAATGGGCAAAAACTGGGAGCATTCCCTTTGAAAATTGGCACAAGACAGGGATGCCCTCTCTCACCACGCCTATTCAACATAGTGTTGGAAGTTCTGGCCAGGGCAATCAGGCAGGAGAAAGAAATACAGGGTACTCAATTAGGAAAAGAGAAAGTCAAATTGTCCCTGTTTGCAGATGACATGATTGTATATGTAGAAAACCCCATCATCTCAGCCCAAAATCTCCTTAAGCTGATAAGCAACTTCAGCAAAGTCTCAGGATACAAAATCAATGTGCAAAAATCACACGCATTCTTATACACCAATAACAGACAAACAGAGAGCCAAATCGTGAGTGAACTCCCATTCACAATTGCTTCAAAGGGAATAAAATACCTAGGAATCCAACTTACAAGGGATGTGAAGGACCTCTTCAAGGAGAACTACAAACCACTGCTCAATGAAATAAAAGAGGACACAAACAAATGGAAGAACATTCCATGCTCATGGGTTGGAAGAATCAATATCGTGAAAATGGCCATACTGCACAAGGTAATTTATAGATTCAATGCCATCCCCATCAAGCTACCAATGACTTTCTTCACAGAATTGGAAAAAACTACTTTGAAGTTCATATGGAACCAAAAAAGAGTCCGCATTGCTAAGTCAATCCTAAGCCAAAAGAACAAAGCTGGAGGCATCACGCTACCTCACTTCAAACTATACTACAAGGCTACAGTAACCAAAACAGCATGGTACTGGTACCAAAACAGAAATATAGATCAAGGGAACAGAACAGAGCCCTCAGAAATAATGCCACATATCTACAAATATCTGATCTTTGACAAGCCTGACAAAAACAAGCAATGGGGAAAGGATCCCCTATTTAATAAATGGTGCTGGGAAAACTGGCTAGCCATATGTAGAAAGCTGAAACTGGATCCCTTCCTTACACCTTATACAAAAATTAATTCAAGATGGATCAAAGACTTAAATGTTAGATCTAAAACCATAAAAACCCTAGAAGAAAACCTAGGCAATACCATTCAGGACATAGGCATGGGCAAGGACTTCCTGACAAAAACAGCAAAAGCAATGACAACAAAAGCCAAAATTGACAAAAGGGATCTAATTAAACTGAAAAGCTCCTGCACAGCAAAAGAAACTACCATCAGAGTGAACAGGCACCCTACAGAATGGGAGAAAATTTTTGCAATCTACTCATCTGACAAAGGGCTAATATATCCAGGATCTACAAAGAACTCAAACAAATTTACAAGAAAAAAACAAACAACCCCATCAAAAAGTGGGCAAAAGATATGAACAGATACTTCTCAAAAGAAGACATTTATGCAGCCAACAGACACATGAAAAAATGCTCATCATCACTGGCCATCAGAGAAATGCAAATCAAAACCACAATGAGATACCATCTCCCACCAGTTAGAATGGTGATCATTAAAAAGTCAGTAAACAACAGGTGCTGGAGAGGATGTGGAGAAATAGGAACACTTTTCACTGTTAGTGGGACTGTAAACTAGTTCAACCATTGTGGAAGTCAGTGTGGCGATTCCTCAGGGATCTAGAACTAGAAATACCATTTGACCCAGCCATCCCATTACTGGGTATATACCCAAAGGACTAGAAATCATGCTGCTATAAAGACACATGCACACGTATGTTTATTGCGGCACTATTCACAATAGCAAAGACTTGGAACCAACCCAAATGTCCAACAATGATAACCTGGATTAAGAAAACATGGCACATATACACCATGGAATACTATGCAGCCATAAAAAATGATGAGTTCATGTCCTTTGTAGGGACATGGATGAAGCTGGAAACCGTCATTCTCAGCAAACTATCACAGGGACAAAAAACCAAACACCGCATGTTCTCACTCATAGGTGGGAATTGAACAATGAGAACACCTGGACACAGGATGAAGAACATCACACAACGGGGCCTGTTGTGGGGTGGGGGGAGGGGGAGGGATAGCATTAGGAGATAAACCTAATGTAAATGACGGGTTAATGGGTGCAGCACACCAACATGGCACATGTATACATATGTAACAAACCTTCATGTTGTGCACTTGTACCCTAGAACTTAACGTATAAAAAAAAAAAAAGAAATAAGAAAAATTATCCCAGAAAATGCAGGAAGAAAGATTGTTTAATTAAAAATATTAAACTTATGGATAAATCTAAAGAAAGTATTGATTATATAAAAATAATATTTAAGTAAAAATTAAAATAAATCACTGAATAGAAATTATAAGTAACAACGCTTTAATTGGAATTAAAATATTCTAAGGTCCCTGTATTGTTTGGGAGGACAGTAAGGATGTCAATTGTAGAACTGAGTTAATCACAAATGTGAAATTTCTGATATCTAAAAGCATAGAAAGAATCTGTCACTTCCATCCTGGTAGAGGAAAGATACTTAGAATGAGGAAAATGAAAACCTAGAGAATATGATATCCCGGAAGTGAATAAAAAAAGTACTTCAAAGAAAAAAAAATGACAACTGTGTGAGGTAAGAATATATTCGGTTTAAAAAGTTTCAACTATTGGCAATCTTTTCAAAAATAGGGCCGAATCTAAAATGACACATGAAATCATGAAATCGTGTATTTTTAAAATTTGTTTTGTTTTTATGCAAGTACATCAAACTCTACTTATCAACAATTGTACACATCCTCTTCCCTAAAAATATCCTTCTTTCTGTATCTCTTATCTCATTGAATTATACCATCACCCTTATAACTAGTTGCTAACTAGTTTCAAACATATTTTGAAAATAGGATCCTTGGTAAAATATTTTGAACAAATTTGTAGATATCAGGCTGTTTTTTTATAATTCGGGAAATACATTTAAAAGTAAATGCATCCTGTATGTTTACCAGCTAGAAATAAACATTTATAGTGGGCTCTGTGATGTGCAGTCCTGACCACCCCTTCTCAGGATTAAAAATCTTATTCTCCCAGCTGCCAAGAATTCCGTGCGAAGATGGCTTTCAGTGGACATTCTCCATTGTGAGTGGCTTCAGGTGAGGAAAATTGCTTTTTTCAAGGAGAGTTTACCTTCAATTATAGATCACAGTAGGAATATAAGGCCACATCAGCTTGCCCAATTTGGGGCAACTATGAAGGGTGACATCTACCTTTGGAGTGCTCCACAGCTCTTTCCGCAAAATCATCCTTCCTTCCTTCCATGTGGATATCAAGAGAACATTCTAATAAATATCTTATATATTAATATATATCTCAGAGTCTGCTTCTAGGGAAATCAAACTTGGGACATTATTAAAATATCACAGATGTATACCTTTAAACAGTTTGCATGAGATTTAAAAACTATATTAATGAAATATTATGGGATAAATTTCCATTACAATAAGAATCATGTTTGGCACCTTCTATTGTTTGACTTTTATAATATGCTTCATTTTTTTGCTGTAAAACAACAGCAATATTATAATTCAGCTATGGTTGACTCATGTCTTCCTCTTACATTGAGAAAGAAGAAATAAAGAAAGGGAGGGAGAGAGGCTGTACATTCTAGCACAGCTTTAGTCCATAGATAGTCCTTAGATATCTGCGAATTCCAGAATTCCCACTCGTGGACCTCAACCTTGGCTGCACCTCAAAAATCATTTACAGAAGTTTAAAAAATGGTAGATGCTGTCACATATGCCAGAATTTCTGATTCAGTTTTTCCGAAGTGCTATTCTGGTGTTCATTTTCTAAAATGTCCTCATGGGTTAAAATTCCTCAAAGAGTTGAGAATCATTTATTGACACAGAATTTTAGATCTTCATCAATTTACCAACCTCAGCTCTTTGACCTTATCTTTTATGACTCTCTATGCAATCTTGCCTGTCTTCTTATATTTCCATTAGTAAGGTTTCTTTTTTATGCCAATAATGATCGCTGACCTGATTACCTGTCCACCCCTTACCCTCCACTTACTTCATGTTCCTTACTCCAATTGTCTTCTTCTAACAATTGATTTAAGACTTAATGTTCTTTAAAAGCCTTTCTTTTGCTTTATTCCATACAGATCCTTTTGTTCGTTCAGATGCTTGTAGTGCCAAAGTTTATTTAATGCACCTCCTTATAGGTAGTTATATTAGCTTTTTATTGCTGTATAACAAATTGCCACACATTTAGCAGCTTATAACAATACCGATTTGTTATCTCACAGTTCTATAGGTCAGAAGTCTGGGCAGCCTGGATGGTTTGCTTAGGGACTCACAAAACTGAAATTAAGGTATTGGGTAGGCTGGACTCTTATCTGGTATTCTAAGAAATAATCCACTTCCAAACTTATTCTAATGGTTGGCAAAATTCTGTTATTTGCAGTTGTAGGACTGAGGCCACATTTTCCTTGATGAATTTCAGTCAGTAGTTGGTCTAGCTCTGCTAGCGCCTTTCCTGGAGGCTGCTCTCAGGTCCTTCCCACATGCAATGCCTGCCTTTTTTGCACTGAGTCTTTCTTATGCTTCGAGTCTCTCTGATTTCCTCCTCTGCTAGTCAGAGAAAATTAAAAGACCCATATGGTAGGTCAAGCCCACCTGTGTGATCTTCCTATTTTAAAGTCACCTGATTAGTAACCTTAATTGCATCTGTAAAATCCCTTTTGCCATGAATATAACATATTCATGGGGGGGAAAAAAACAGAGGTGAGTGTCATGGAGGTCATCTTAGAATTCTCCCTACCAAAACAGTTTAAAATTTTACTATTAATATTTTTAATGTGTCCATTTGAGTTCCTGAGCTAAATTAAGAAATTGACAATGGACAGTAGCTTCTATTTTCTTACGAAATAAAACATAAGAGTAGTCTCTAACATCTCTGCACCCAAATTCTTATCTACTGAGTCACTAATTTATTAAAAAAACATATTGAATGGCTCTGTGTTTAAGGTCAATAAGATCTTTGCTCAATACACGTGTGTGTGTGCATTTTGAATGGCCAGCATTCATTTTCCCCTTCCTGAAAGTACCCATGTTCTTTTGGGGGGATACTAAGTAGTGTGCTGGAATCAGCTTGTTCCAGCTCACAAGAACCAATGATTAGCATCCGTACCCAGCTCCACATACTGTCACACTGGTAGCTTAAAATTACTATTACGGTTGGAGTATCTACATGATAGAAATCTGTAAATGCAAAACAAAACAAACAGGACTTTTTGGGAGTGGGAGAGAACCAGTTGTTCAATGTATTTATCAGCATATTAATACAAATAAATTTTGCCTAATTTTTTATATCTTGCTTGTCGGAATAGTAAATCCAGGTGGCTGCCTGCGGATATCTCATCTCATGCCATGACTGCAGCCATGCCTTGCCCCTCACCAGCTCTGACACCAGCAGAAGGAGGTGATAAGGCATAAGCCTGGACAACAGATGCTTCTCTAAGATGTGGACTCTTGAATGAGAAACATGAGGATGGAAGGAATGGTTGAAACATACTTTAAATGGATGAGTGGTATGCTCTTGAATTATATCTCAATAAAGCTGTTTTTTTAAAAAAAGATTCTATGTGATCATTCCCGCCATTCCTGCTTCCTAGTCTTTCAGAGCAGTTATGCTCCCTTTGGCTTTCAAGGTTTAATTCTTGAGACTCCTATTAATGAGTCCAGCATACATTCAGTAAATTACTTTTTTCTTAAAGTAGCCTAAATCTTTATCTTGTGGCCTGCAAGTTAGAAACTAACTATATAATATTAACTTCAAGTCTACATTAATAACAATGGAAAAAATGTTTTATTTGGAAGTGACCTATTTTCAACATAATCTAACATTAATTCACAAACTGGTGGCATATATTTGATTATCTATCATTATTCCATAATTCATTTTAGTAAGGTTATGTTCATTATTATTATATTTTTCCAGGTCATCATGTATTTTAGAATACTAGTTAGATTCTCTGAAAGCTAATTATTCAACTCCTTACTAAAAAAATTCACACATCATTTAAGTCACTTGAGTCATTGCAAAGTTTACAAGGCTCACAGAAAAATAATATATGAAATCATGTAAAATTATAAATTACATTGTTTCTATTAACTTGATGTTTCCCAGTCTCGGGTTAGATGCTCTTCACCAACTGCTTGAAGAAAGTAGTAACAGATCAAAATACATATATATATATAATTCACTTTTAAACTGAAGGATAAAACTGATTTACTGCTGAGAATTTAAAATGGAATTTTGAAATCTCATTCTTCCAATTGTTTAAATACATATTTATTTAGTGAGAGAAAATTGTGCACTTAACATCAATGCATGAAACAGGCACATAACCTCTCTTCACTACTTGAAGAGATAAAATAAGAAGGTGATTGACACACCAGCAATAAATGTGACCCAGGGGGTATACTCCCTATATGAAGAGATGACTCACAGGAAATATAATTCTGCTCGCTCGCAAAGAAAATAAAATGGAATGTGATTCAAAATGTGTAGACATTCATATTCTTCAACTGATGTGATTTTAAAATAACAACAGGAAATTAAATGCAGCATTGCAGTTTGGGGATAAATTTCTGAAAGAAACTCTATTTAATAGATAGAGAAATATCTCCAAATTTCAGCATTATTAGAATTGTGGCAGACAATTCAAATTTTATGTGGCACAAAATCATAACGTTCTCTTCTATAAGCTGTCCCTTGT
Source organism: Symphalangus syndactylus (assembly GCF_028878055.3). Taxonomy (NCBI): domain Eukaryota; kingdom Metazoa; phylum Chordata; class Mammalia; order Primates; family Hylobatidae; genus Symphalangus; species Symphalangus syndactylus. Next base: position 44,871,255 of record NC_072432.2, read on the forward strand.
CTGTTTGTTTTTTAAACAGCTGTCGACTTGTTCTGTATCATCAATTCTGGTAGTTCAGGATTAATTTTCACTATTGTCAGTGGCAGAACATGATGGTACAATAAGCCAAAATGACTAAAAGCATTTCAGGGAAAAAAAAAAAAAAACCTGAGGAGAATGGCAGAGAATCTCTATACGCAAGCTAATCCCTTATGAACAGCAGATTTGGAAACTGCCTGCAGGTAATTACATCCAGGTAACCCAATCTGAAAATGCCAAGTTCACACAATGGTTCATTTAATTCCATCTGGTGTGCAATAATACATTCTTTAATGGACACATTGATTTAAAAGAAAAAAAATCACCTCCGATATAAAAAGCCCACATTCGGTAATTAAAAAAATATTACATCAAAAATCAGAATCTCAAAAATGATTCTGCAATGCTTAATCTATAAAAAAGAAAAGGTAATGAGCTTTAGACTTCTCATACCTAAATCCCTTCTTATTTATGGTCTGGTTTCTTAGTAAGGAATGCATATGTTAATATGAAGAATTGGGTCAGGACTTCTGATACCTTGGGAGGAAAAATACATTGATTTAGAACATATTTAAATCATTAAATGTACTCAAAAATAGTTTTGAAAGGAAGCATTGGCTCTTGGAATGGTGCCACCTGTCATCAGGATAGAAATGGTGCAAATACATGTATGTCTTTAACACAGCCCATTGTTGCTCTCATTTCAAATCTGAAATACAGCCAAGTAACTTGGTTCTCTAAACTAATGAATCATATGTGACCAAAATCACCTTGATGGATAATTTGGGAGAAAAAAACTCTGTATTTGTCCTTTTAAGGAATGTGAATTCTGCCTTTAAATGCTTTTTCCATCAGAGCTCTAAGCATGTGCCTACTTAATCCTCCTTTTTAATTCTCTCTTCTTTCACAGAAGGGAGCAGGGTAAAATGAACCTCCTGTTTGGGTAATTCTTTTTCCCTGTGGTTGATATGTGTGTTTCCCATTTCCTAATAAACTGATGACAACAAAAGGCTTTTTCCTTCCTTCCTTCCTTCCTTCCTTCCTCCCTTCCTTCCTTCCTTCCTCCCTTCCTTCCTTCCTCCCTTCCTTCCTTCCTTCCTCCCTTCCTCCCTTCCTCCCTTCCTCCCTTTCTTCCTTCCTCCCTTGTTGAAATGCAACAAGCCAGGCTGGACCTACTACAACTGTAAAGAAGGAATGGCTTTTTCTTTCTGTTCCACCTCCCCTTTTTGAGATTATTTTCCCCAATTATGTTCTTTCCAGCTTCCAAAACCAAAGTCAACACCTAGCCCTCTCTCCTTCCTTTTGGATGTGCCCTGGAATCACCAGGTATGTCTCCACCACACTCCAGTAGCAAACTTTCTTCTCAAGTCTCCTCATCAAAAACTACATTCTTAGTTCGATTATCTCAGATCCTTGCTCTCTTTAATACAAATTAGGTAATTTGATAAATTCAATATGCAAATAGTTACTAGTGGGTATGTCAATGGGTTATTTCACTTATCAAAATGCATTACTTTAAGGACCTCTTGGTGTCAGTGCCTGAACCTAAAGTAGGAACTCTGTTAATAGGAAATTAAGTTACTATAATAAATCAATTCTTTTTAACACTTAGTAGAGTATGTAACTAGTGCATTTCAGGGTAATGAGATAAAAAGATGGTTCATAGTTTTCATTAATTCATTCATTCCATAAATATTTATTAAGTGCCTACAATGTGTCAGGCACAGTTTTCACCACTTGGGATTCAACAGTGAAGAAAGAAGACAAAGATTCCTATGAAGAGAGATTACATGGTGGAGGTGGTGTCTCATGCAGGAAATGAGACAAACAATAATAAACATAATAAACATGGAGATTTTATTTTATGTTAGATTGTGATAAGTGCTACAAAAAATATTAACTCAGATTAAAGAAGTATTAGGAGAGGGGCACTCATAGAAACAGAATAGAATGGTGGTTGTCAGGGGACAGGGGGTAGGGAAATGGGGAGATGTTGGTCGAAGCATATAAACTTTCCATTATAAAATTTGTTTATATATAATGCTGTACATTAGATCCCCATAACTTATGATATTGCTTTGTGTCCCCAACCAAATCTCATCTCGAATTGTCATCCCCGTGTGTGAAGCAAGGGACCTGTAATCCACACGTGTGGAGGGAGAAAAGCGATTGGATTATGGATTATGGGGGCAGTTTCCCCTCATGCTGCTCTCGTGACGTGAGTGAATTCTTACAAGATCTGACGGTTTTATAAATGGTAGTTTTTCCTGCATACTTGCATGCTCTCTCTTACATGCCACCATGTAAGACACTCCTGCTTCCCCTTCTGCCACCATTGTAAGTTTCCTGAGGCCTCCCCAGCCAGGCAGAACTGTGAGTCAATTAAACTTCTTTTCTTTATAAATTACCCAGTCTCAGGAAGTTTTTTATAGCAGCAAGAAAACAGACTAGTACAGTGACTATTGTTAATAACACTCCTATAGACTTGAAATCTGGTAAGGGAGTAGATATTCTATTAAATATCCTGCCATAAAACCAAAAAAACAAAAAGTGGTAAATACCACTGATGATAGATGTGTTAACTAACTTGATTGTGGTAATCATATCACAATATATATCGATGTGTGTGTGTGTGTGTGTGTGTGTGAAATCATCGCGTTGCACATCTTAAACTTATAAAAATTATTTGGCAATTATATCTCAATAAAATTGAATGAAAGGAAAAGAAAAAACAAAGGAGGAGAGGGGTAGTTGTACTATTCAATAATACAATCGGGGCAGGCTTATTAAGAAGATAAACTTTAAGGAAACAATGAAAGAGCTAACAGAGTTAGCCAGGCTATTTTGCCTGGGAGAACATTTCAGGCAAAGGTCTTTAGATGAAATTATAAAGAGAATGTTCCAGCGAACAGCAAAGTAGCTTCTACCTGCAATAGAGTGATCCAGGAATGGAATACAATGTGTAGGAAATTCACTGTGAAAGGGAGCAGAGAGGACTTATGATGTTGGGTCTTATAGGACATTGGAAGAATATGTTTTTTCATTATTCTTTTTTTTTTTTTTTTTTTGAGACAGAGTCTCACGATGTCACCCAGGCTGGAGTGCGGTGGTGCGATCTTGGCTCACTGCATCCTCCACCTCCCAGGTTCTAGCAATTCTCCTGCCTCAGCCTCCTGAGTAACTGGGACTACAGGCATGTGCCATCATGTCTGGCTAATTTTTATATTTTTAGTAGCGATGGGGTTTCACTATGTTGGCCAGGCTGGTCTTGAACTCCTGACCTCAGGTGATCTGCCTGCCTTGGCCTCCCAAATTGCTGGGATTACAGGCCTGAGCCATCGTGCCTGGCCATTTGTTCATTCTTATACAATAGTTCCAAGATATAATACTGTGTGACAGCCTAGTGGGACTCATATTTTGAGTCAGGTAGACTTTTTACACATGCTAGCTGCTTATGTGTAGGGCTGATTTTGCACAATCTGTGCATCAACTCAAAGAACCATTACAGTCACAGCTTATTTGACTACCTCTGGTAGGAATTCTAAACCAAACCCTTATGAAAACTGCAAGAACTTAATCTGCTTTTGGTTTAAAGTTTCCTCTCGCTCTTTGCATAATAGCTTTGAGGATATCTAGTAGCATCTCATAACTGATTATCATATTACTTTAAAAATGTTTCTTCACAGTGAATTTAACGTTGAAGGCATACTCCATACTAGTACATAGCATAAAACAATATTTGAGTCAGAGTTCATCCTAAGAATGGAAGTATGTTTGAATATAATTGTAATGTGTTAGAAGTCTCTGATATCTTTCCTCTGGTTAATAAATAGTAAGTTTCACATAGTAAGAGAGACTTAGAGCATTAACAATGAACTATATCCTCTCCTTTAGAAACCAGAAGGCACTAGGTAAGTATCCTTGTGGATGTATAGAAAAGACACACTTAGTCATTTCAACTGGCATTATTCCAGGAAGTTTTGTTCTGTGGCAGACTGCTGTGAAGAGGGAATGGTGATTGTTACTTCAAGCCATTCCTCTGCAGAAGGACCCATTTGAAAGCATGACTACTGAAGGAGAAAAGAGTCACAGCTCTAGAGTGGCAGTTCTCTCTGCTCCATTATGTCCCTTTTGAAAGCTGTATAGTTCTGAAATCTGCAGAATACAAGGCATTTCAGATTATGTCAATGTCCCTTTTTCCTGCAGATATTTTTCCTATTTGCCTGTTTCCAAACAGTCTTATGTGAAAAAAAAAATGGTATATAACTGATGGAGAAATACAACTTTAAGACAAAAATCTGGACTTTTCTCAATAAATGATAAGCCATAATGTATCTTAGTAGCTAAGCATAAGTTCATATCCTGCTGCAATTTCTTTTTCCATGTCTGAGCTATAAAATACGTTTAAAAAATTCCTATGAAACTCCATATTTGAGCATTTGTCTTTGGCATATATTCTTTTATATAAATTATAGTTATTAATGAAACTTCCATGCCTGCCTATACACTTGGGGCTTCAAATGCATATTTAAATATTAACAACACTCTGATTAAGATGCAGAAACATGGGTAGTGAACTAATAGAAACACTTTGCTCTTGTATTGCTTTTATATTATATTCATCAAAATTCCAATTAGCAACATGAGAATGCAGCATGAGTTCCTATGTGTATTCTAGTTCACTTATAACTGCTTCCATTTAAGGGGTTTGGGGAAAAGAAATATTTTTAGCATTGAAATGGAAGCAGGTTTTGAAATAGTCATTTCAGGTGAATTTTAAAGTGACTACTTCCTTGATGGGTTGAAATTTTATTTCCCTACTCTCAACTTCCGCATTTACAATTAATCAAACAATTGATGTTTTTCTTTTGTTTGTTTCAGGCTTTTACCTGCTAGTTCACTTGAATGCTTCATTGCACTAACGAGCTCCAGGTCAAAAGTTTTTGTCCCTGTATATGCCAGCTATGCCTGGAGGAAATTTAGTACAGAAACTTCAAAACACAATCCAATTTTCAGCCAAATACTTGCATTAGAAGGCAGCGTAACTCTTCGCCCTGGAGTATAACAGAAAAACTCAAACTTAATCTGCATTCATACTAATTATGCAAAGATAGGATGTTTATATACTTATTCACATTTTTTCCCAACATATTGGCCTTCTATGAGTTAACTTCTGTAAGTTCCTTAGGGCCATGGTCTGTGCCTGCTGCTTGCTGATTATAGTAAATGAAAGAATCAATATACACAAGGAAGGAAGGAAGAAATGACAGAGGATGAAAAGGTGTATTTTTTTTCTTATAAGATTATGGAGTGATAATGGAAGCAGAGAATATACATATATTCAAATCTCTCCTACCTAAAAATTTTACTTCCCACATTTCTACATTATGAATTTATCTTTTTCTTCTCTTTCTCATCCCAAATTATTGAACTACCTTCATTTTTTTAATCCATTCACTACTTTTCAACCTTCTCTGTTTTTTGCCTCAATAACATCACCAAAACTGCTCACACTAAGATTAATGATGACCTTCAAGTTACTAAATGAATATTTCAAAGTCCTCATATTATTTTAACACAAAGTATCATTTGGCCTTGTTGATCACTCTTTGCTTCTTGAAGTACCCTCCTTACCCTCTCCAGTTCATCCTCAAACATTTCTGACCACTTTACAATCTCCACTGAATGCTCGTCTGCCAACAATAACCTGTAAAATGTTGAAGTTTCTCAATATTCAGTGCTCATCTATTTCTTTTCTCATTGATGCTCCCTCCCAGTAACCAGTACAGCCAATTTGCTAGCTTGCTTTAAAAAGTAATCCCTCCCTCATTTTTTTTCTTGCTATACACATATCTAACTACATGTTTGCTTGAGAATTCCAAAGGCTAATCTTAAAGCAACTGAGGCATGAAGTGGAGATGGCAGTTAAAGTTTTCTCCCTTCTGAGAAGAAATTGGTGCACAGTTAATCCGTACCCTGACCCAAGCAGGTTGACACCAACAAGGCCTCCAGATGGTTCATTATTCAAGACAGCCACTGGAAAATGACAAGCAGACCTGCAACCTGCGTCACTCCTGCACATAGTTTCCATGCCACCTTCCTCTTCAAACTCCATTAGCCAGCCTGAGAATTTGAGATGGCTTTTTGAGACCTGACTCCACCTGTCTCCTCAGCTGCTAGCACTTCAATAAACCTCTTTCCTTCCACCAACTCTTGATTCTTGTGTCTGGCTTTTCAAGTGGGGAGCAGCTAGCTGTACAGGAATTCAGTTCCATCCCTTGGTAATCTTGAACAGAACCATCTCCAGATCTTTATGATAATCTATATAGTGATTACTCCTAAATTTTATACTAACCCTCTGAGTTCCAATTGTTTATTCAACATGTGCATGTGGAGGTCTCAAAACCTACTTCTGAGAACTGGGACCACAGTTGTCTTGTTTCTTCCAGTAAACCTTTACACAGAAAAGATAAGACTGTAATCCTATAAATAACTCTACTGTTTGCTTCAGGAAATTCTTGCAGATCAATTTAGAGACAACAGTCTGCTCACCTGAAAAAGTCGGCCTTGAAAAATCCACCTTAAACTTGATCCCAGACCCCAAAATTTAATAAAATCTCATTTCTGACTTTACATTTTTGAGACAATAAAACTCTTTCCAGTAGTTTCTGAATGCAATTAGGTTCCAATACATTTAGCATTGCTTTATTAACAGGTTGTTCTTTTGTAATCTGGGGAATTCAACACTTTCAACTCAATTTGTCAAACAGATTTAAGGATTTTCCACACAAACCTGCTCATCTTTCTGTGTTCTTATTTTATTTCAATTTAATTTAATTTAATTTAATTTTTGAGATGGAGTCTCATTCTGCCACCCAGGCTGGAGTGCAGTGGCACAATCCTAGTTCACTGCAACCTCCATTTCCTGGGTTCAAGCGATTCTCCTGCCTCAGCCTCCCAAGTAGCTGGGACTACAGGAGTGTGCCACCAAACCGGGTTAATTTTTTTTTTTTTTTGTATTTTTAGTAGAGAGAGTTTTACCATGTTGGCCAAGCTGGCCTCGAACTCCTGACCTCAAGTGATCTGCCTGCCTCCACCTCCCAAAGTGCTGGGATTACAGGAGTGAGCCACTGTGCCCGGGTCAGTGTTCTCAATTTTAATAAACCATAAAAACGTTTGACTTTGGAAACCAAAAACTCATAGGTCTTTACTTATCTATTTTTGAATCTACTAAATAGTATTGCTTTGCATGTCTAGTAAATATTTGTGGAATAAACAAACAAGATAAGATTGATAATGGTTATTGTATCAAAATCTCTCATTACCCCCTCTTCCAGTGGAATATCAGGGGAGCCAGAAGAAGAGGTATCAGTGGAGAACTGTGTCCCACCCACAAGGCAGTAGGCATATATACATGTTGCATAATATGTATAGACAACTAATAAAACAAAGTCCATCAATTTTATCATTATCATTACACCACAATAATTGCATATAATTTTAATAATAATCTTCTTCATAAGGGGAATAGGTCTCATGCCCTCTTCCTGCACTTAACTTTGCCATTGTTGAATTTTATCTCAAGGAGATTGTTTATTGAATCTTTAAAACTGCTACTCCCACCATTGGGAAAGCTGCCAGTAAGTAGCACTAGATTTTCTTGATCCCTTTACTCATTTCAAAAGCTAGTGCTTTATTCTAGAATTGATAGACAGCTTTTATTCTTTGGAAGAGAAGTATAAAACCTCAGGATTCCCTTTGCAGCAGACTCTCCAGTTTCATTCATTAATTCTTCTTATTTATTTATTATTATTATTATTATTATTATTTTGAGACAAGGTCTTGCTCTGTCGCCGAGGCTGGAGTGCAGTGGCTCTGTCTTGGCTCGGCTCACTGCAACCTCTACCTCTTGGGTTCAAGCAATTCTCGTGTCTCAGCCTCCCGAGTAGCTGGGACTACAGGCATGCTCACCATGCCTGGCTAATTTTTGTAATTTTAACAGAGACAGGGTTTAGCCATGTTGGCTAAGCTGGTCTGGAACTCTTAGCCTCAAGTGATCCACCTGCTTTGGCCTCCCAAATGTTGGGATTACAGGTGTGAGCCACCGCACCCTGCCTCATTCATTAATTCTTGAAAAAACAATTGAGCACAATTATATGCCAGGTCCTATTTTAGGAGGTGAGGAAACAACAGTGAACCTAAAAGAATACATATTTGCCTTCAAGGAGCTTACAGTCTGATGTGAGATTCAGAAAACCAACATGATAAATCTATTATACACACATGATAAATATATATATACACATGATAAATTTATTATACATACTTACTGCTAGATAAAATATTTAATATGTAAAAGAAAATAAAGCCGAGAAGGGGAGAGGAGGTGTCTATGTATGGAGGAGAGTTGAACATTTTAGATAGTGTGGCTGTTGGCTAAAAATCTGTATGTAGCTTAGTAACCACTTATTTCAGATAGAAACTTACACCCACCCTCAAAATATTTCTTAAAGTTATAGTGATATCAAATTTTCCTTCACAAGGAGTATTTTATACTCTGTTAACTTCATTACATGATGTGATGAAGGAAGCAACACTTCAGTTGCTTAGAGTTGTGCGAACAATTTTTGGAAAAAGTCTTATTGCATTGGTGACAGCCATTTTGTGTACATTGTAAGAAATTCTAGTTTTCAGTAAATTCTCAAAAGGATTCACAGACTACTTATTCTATTTTTCTTTTTTTCCTTTCTCATTACTGCCTTTCTCCATTATGTAGAGTTACTCAATATTGTTTTTAGCCTGTTGAAACCCTTTACTAACATGTGGAAAAAAGAGACTTTTCCTTGCTTTCATTAAGTAAGGAGTGTTGAACCTGCAGCTGAAGCTCACTTCTACTGAGTTTACAATTTGTGTAACAAGGAACAGTGGCTTGTTCTTGAAGATGTTCAATCAGCTAGGATCAACACTCAGAAAAAAATTGCTGATTTATGGAGACCCTAATACTCATGGAAATGAATGTGAACTATGGAAACAGGAACAGAACTGATTTCGAACTGTAATAGACTCACAGGTCATGCTAGACACTTTTGAAACCACAAAATACAGCTTAGGTGAAACAATAAAAATAAGTTAAGATGGTCTTTGTCAAAGGACTCGACATTGAACCATCACTTCCGGCCAGATCTTCTTTCTAAAGGAAGGAAAGGGGGTTTGCAGAGCAACTGAATTCCCTCCAATCATAGAAGCACTGAGGGTAGAAAACCCATTTTTGTTATTATGGCTATTTACATTATTTTCTCTGATAGTAAGCTGTGAAATTTAGGAAGATTTTGCCTCTTGATGGATCAATTATTCATTGGCAGTACATAGATTACTATGTTGAATTGATATCTGCTTCACAGACTTGATGTCTAATATGAACAGGTCTCTGGTAGTAAAAGTTTTTTTAAAAAATCAGAAAGAAATTAATACAATAGGTATTATTTGTGTTTGTAAAACTATCTCGAAAAAATAAAAACGCAGCTAGAATTAAAAGTGGTAGTAAAGTCAAACAGTTTACCCCTTTCCTTGTGAATGCTGATTATTGTGTACACTTTAGGGAAATAAGAGTATAGATAAAATGGTTTGGGTTAATAATAAGATATGAAATATTTGGAATGGAATTATTGGCAATTTGGAAAGTTAATTATTATCATTAAGTTATATTTAGGGTAAACTATGTTCCTTTTGAGAAGAGGGAGAATTAAAGTTATTATTTGCAAATTATTTTCCATTCTCAGGTTAAAATCTGGAGGTACTAATGGAAGAATCTGCATCGAGATCCCTGCATGGAGGAGTCTGGGAAGAATCATAGACAATGAAAGGTAAAAGACAGTTCAAAGAGGGATTACTAAAAAAAATTTTAAAAATAAACAAAACTGTGAAGAGCTGTGAGCTATTATAAATTCTAAGATTGTTTAGGTTAAATTGGTAAGAAAGGAAAAAAAGTGACAAGAGAAAATTTAGAAGCTGAAGCAATTTGCTGCTTATTTTCCAGATTAAAAAAAGAGCATTTAATGTCACTTATTAGTATTATTCCCTTTCCTGGACTGAAATTCTGAGTCTGAAAAATACCACAGTACCACAATAGGTTATTTCTTTTTTTCTTTGCCTCTTTTTTTTTTTTTTTTTTTTTTCTGAGATGGAGTCTCGCTCTGTAGCCCAGGCTGGAGTGCAATGGCGCTATCTCGGCTCACTGCAACCTCCACCTCCCGGGTCCCCGTTCAAGCAATTCTCCTGCCTCAGCCTCCCAAGTAGCTGGGATTACAGGCACACACCACCATGCCCAGCTAATTTTTGTATTTTTAGTAGAGACAGGCTTTCACCATGTTGGCCAGGCTGGTCTTAAACTCCTGACCTCGTAATCTGCCCACCTCGGCTTCCCAAAGAGCTGGGATTACAGGCGTGAGCCACTGTGCCTGGCCCTACAGTAGGTTATTTCTAAAAAACACTATTTAAATTTACATTTTATCAAATAAAATATAAACCTTTATTATAGTTATCAAGAAGTCATTGGTTTGGAAAAATCACAAAAGAACACAAGAAAGAACAAGAATGCCCAAAAGGGAAGAAAAGTTTTCCCTGTTTATTTCCATAATATTGGTTCTATCAACTCAATAAGCATAAATGCATCAATTAATCTGCTTCTCTATATTATTTTTAATAACAGTAAATAATCCCCATCTATTAAACGTGGAACAGCTATTTTTAAAATACACTTCAAAGTGTATACAATTATCAGTCTGCTGAAGGTATTCCTATCTTTCTTTCATCTCAGTACCCCTACCACCAACACAAGTCATCTTCTCCAGAAAGGTTTTGTTTAATCTCATTCTTTGGTTACCTTTTCTTGCTAATAGCACTTTAGGAAAATATCTAATTTTCTTCCACCTTCCCTTCCTCTCGCATGTCACATCTGTCTCCAGATCACTGTATTCCAGAAGTGAAAATCAATTTCCAACATAGTGTAGGGGAATTTATAACATAAGCTTCTGAGATGAATGAAATGAGCAATCTCACATCTGGAAAATGTTTAATAAATGAAGAAGTTTTTTTTTTAAATCACCATCCTGTTTCTACCTAAACATAAAAGCTCTTCTCTTAGCCCAACCTTTAGAAGTCAGCATTCCTTTGGTAGTCTCAACTCATTGTTATCTCTGGCTTAGCCTGGGTTCTCTGTTTCAGGGAAAGAACATTTCGTTGTTGTTGTTCTGCTGTGCTTTAGTTTAGCAAACTAAGAAAAAAAAAACATTGAAAAGAAAAATCATAACATTAACAAAGTTTCCAACTTCATGCTGCAGACATGTACATAATCAGGTAACAAGTGTATGTTGATGTAATTTATTTATGGAAATAGAAATCCAAGTAGAGTCCTATGGGAATTAATTTCAGATGGGGAAATGTGAGGATTTGGCCATTGGATCACATAGATTTTTAACTTGTGATTTATAGACTTTTGACTCTGGAAGTAGTCTAATGGATAGATCAGAGATGTATTATGTCAAAGGCAGACAACTTCATGGGAAAATTATTAAAATAATCCAGGCAAGAGGCAATAAAGGCCTGATACACCATCCAAACTATTTAATAAGAAATTATGCTGGCTGCTCCTCTTCCATTGACTTGGTTTAATCAGCCTTTACTTGGTCCTCAGATTATTCTTTTTATTTATACTCTAAATTCCAACAATTCTTGCATTGTTTTCCATATTCTTTTTCTGTCCAATATTTCCCTATCCAAATAATTGTGCTATTTCTAGGAATTGTTTTTCATAATCTCACTAGTTTGGTTTGCACATTCTTCAATTAAACCTCTCTCAATATTGAAAGAACCTCCTAAAACTATCTTTACTCTACCCTAAGCATCATCAGCCAAAGTTGTCCCCTTGTCCAGAGGTTCCTATCCCCTCCACCCTAAATTAGCTCATCTTTCCTCTAACCTATGGATTTAGTCCATGCAGATTAGCATATTAGACACATTCACCCAAATCACCCCGAATTGTGGATTTGACTCTCTTTGAAGCCTTTAAATGCTTGTTTACTTTCACTTTACTACAAGTATTTCCCTGTCTATAACTTGACAACTACATTTAACCTTTTGTTCTGCAGTCAGCTTTAGAGGAGAAAGGTGCTCTTGCTACAGCTGTCATTTCTATAAGCTTTGCCCCATGACTTCCTCCCTGATATCAAGAGGCAAGTCCCCTCATTTTGGAGAATCACAGAACTCTATTACTGTCTAAATCTACCAGGTTCATTAAAACTCTTAAAAATATTTTACTAACATTTTTGCATCCACAATAATTTATCACATTATGAATTTGGACATTTAATCAAAATTGTCAAATATTACATTAAAAGAAAAGCCCAGCAGAACAACAAAGAAGTCTCATTTCTTGGATGTCATTGTTCAAATTTACCAAAATATTTCTTCTTGCAAAATATTTGTTTATGTACACACCAAATTGTACTCTCTCTGTTAACTATGACTATACATTTTTACTAGAAGGACACCATTTGGCATTCCAGTAAAATGGTATCCTCTATGTAGCTTTTTATTTGTTGCACTCCTTCTATTCAATTAAAAAATTTGCTACCTGTTACATACAAAGCAATTAGCATGCTGTTTTGTTTTAGTTTAATTTTTTTTCTACTTGTGTCTTATTTGTTTTTAAGCAAAAAACGTTTTCCCCAGTTTAATAAAAAGGGCCTCTTTACATTCCTTGTAGTGTGTGTTAAAGTACACAAAACAATGTTCTTTTGCTGAAACTGGTATTATTTTCTTGATTCTCTTTGCAAAAGCAACATTGTTTTTTTCATTCTTATTGAACATCAAAGTACTTATCAAAGGCTCTGAAGTGTGACCAATCTCAATTTTCCCAAAGAGAAGCCATACTTTTCCTAAGGGGGAAAAAAAGCACCTCTAGTAAAAATCCTATATTTGTGGTGGTGTCTTGTCTGTTTGACTGGTGTTTTAACTCTCTCTCCACTGCATTCTTTTTCTACAGTTTCCTTAATATAGTAAATTCCAGGTTAATATAACATAGACAACAGTGGGTTCTCTTATACATGTATTTAAAATATTATTTCCAAAGTATTGTCTTAATTCAAAAAAAATAGTTCTCAATTTTAAATTGAAGTGTAGGTTTTACGAAAATAAAGTTAAGTACACAGGTTTTCTTCTAAGTGGATCAGTGTAATTGATATATATATTTCTTCTAAGTGGATCAGTGTAAGTATTAATACATATTTTTAAAAATTTCCTTTAAAGCACTTTTTAAAAAATTTGCTTTGCAATATTTAATAATAATTCTGAGGTTGGTGAATGAGAATGCAATATAAACAATGAGAAAAGAAAATATAATTCAATTAATATACTTAGAGAAGTATTATTTTTAAAATCTTCAGATAAAATTTGTAAAACTTAAAACGCAGTATCTGTTTTATGAAATGGTAATACCATTTCAACTGTCATAGCTTAAGTGTTGTTTGATAAACTAAGAAGAGAAGAAACTCATAAGATGCACGAGTAATCTAAACCAGTTCTGTAAGTCATAGTTGGTAAGTTTAGATGGATGGATGGATGGATGGATGGATGGATGGATGGTAGAATGGATTGCTGACTAATCGGATAGATGGATAGGTGTATGGATACATAGACAGACAAACACACAGAGGCAAACAGATACCCTGACAGGAAACATGAGTCTATGCGTCAGAGAACAGAGCATTTATTATTTGCACAGCACCTTAGCATTGGCTCCTGTGCCCTGATCACCACAAGGTGATGTGATGAGAGCCTGATATTACCCAGTGCTGGTAGTGGTGTTAAACAGGAGAATGAGACTTGAAGCCCATGAAGGGCAGTGGCATATCAGCCCATCCTACCCCAAGAATGACAAAGACCCTACTCTAGAATGTAAACAATTCTCTGGAAATTGGAGGGGAAGTGCTCTCTCTATCACACTGGAATATAAATGAATGGCTCTGGGGAAGATAAATTTGTAAATCTCTCTGGAACAATGCTAAGTCTGTAGCTTCTAGGACATATTATGCTATTCAGTCATTCTGATGTGGTTTGGATTTATGTCCCTGCCCAAATCTCATGTCGAATTGTAATCCCCAGTGTTGGAGGAGGTGCCTGGAGGGAGGTGATTGAATCATGAGGGCGGATTTCTCCCTTGCTGTTCTTGTGATAGTGGGTGAGTTCTCACAAGATCTGGTTGTTTAAAAGTGTGTAACACCTCCCCCTGTTTCCTCTTCCTCCTTCTCTGGTCACGTAAGACATGTCTGCCTCCCCTTTGCCTCCCGCCATGATGTAAGTGTCCTGAGGCCTCCCCAGCCATGCTTCCTGTACAGCCTGCAGAACTGTGAGTGAATTAAACCTCTTTTCTTTAAAATTACCCAGTCTTAGGTAGCAACATGAGAATGGACTAATACACATTCTTTAACCAAGCTTTGTCAGCTTTTGCTAAAAAACCCCAGGCTCTGTAGTAACATGAAAATATTCATGTAGAATCACTTTATTACAATAGTAATCATTATAATTAGTCTTTCTTTAAAATACTGCGTAGTTTGATATATTGTTGGTTTTATTAGGAAATAAGCATAAAATAGGAAATAGGCATAATAGCCACTTTCAATAAAGTGGCTTACGAAACTGCCACAGAAAATTAGGTTTTTATACTTACCTTTGCAAGTGTACAGAAGATGAGTGTATATGAATGGTCAAATTACTTGAAAATGAAGTTTACCTGTAATTCCAAATTTTTCAGTTGTGTGTATGTATGTGTATTATACAAATTAAACATTATAAGTGGAAAATATGAACATTATGTTTGTACTGCTCAGTGAGAGTTACTCTGCCTGTTAGTGATGGAGCAGAACTGGAATACAGGACCTTCTGAAGACCCCTGGCTGCTGTATTCATGCAGCCCATGGGGCTCTCAGCCACAGTTTATTCTAAGTAAATGGTTTAAAATTCTAGCTTTATTCACTGATTGCCTATATTTATTTCCTACAGAGAAGACAGTATTGCAACAGTTTCAACTGTTTACATCTGGCTTTAGCATATTTTTAGAAGCCTGTACTGTACTTGATAACTTAATAATACTTTGAACAGCATGTATAAAATGTTTAATAATGCCAAGATAAGAGAATTTAAAAAATCTGACCATTAAAGAATGGTTGAAAGCAAAAAACATAAGAACAAATTTTATTATTTAAGGGAAAATACATATTTTTTCTTATTTGAAAGTAATTTTTCCCTTCTCTGAGCTCTCATAAGATTTTACTGGTGTGTTTCATAGTTCCTCTTATACACTACAGTGTAATTATCTTTAGTAGATTACAGGTTACTTAGCGACATCCTTGTATACTTCATAGCTTCTTACAAAATGCCTTATGTAGGTGGCTCTCAAGAAATATTTGTTGAATTTCCTGAGTTTTATTTTTATTTTATCATGTTTTGTTTTCTGGTTGATGATCAAAGTGAACCTCCCTTTAGCAGAACACATTTCAAAACAACAACAAAACAAAGAGAAGTGGCTGTAATTACTCTAATTCAATAATAAATAGGTGGATAATGTGACGCATGGTAAATATATTAAATAACTTTGCTGATATCATAAGCACTGACCCACAACATATAGGATTATGTAACTAAGAATAAAAATAACTTGTGTGATACTTTGATAAACCACAAAATGGAATCTTCAAATTAAACACTTGCTGTTTTAAAACAAGCCTAATATGATGATGATCACCAGTTCTCTTTTTTTGATATTATCATCATTAACATCTGTTTTCTTAAGTGTAGAAATGATTCCAGAAGACAAGAGATGTTTAAAACTACATAATGCTTTTGGTCTCTTTACTAATTCATAATATGTTGTTCTTCATGTTAACTTTTAACAAATCCCAGTTTAAACTTGAAAGTAAAAAAATATGAGAAAATAACTACTTTTTAATTTAGGAAGTGCCACAATGTGGAGCTTGTTACTCCCCATATAATTATAGGTTAAATATATAAACACTTTTTAAAGACTAGTTTAGATAAATTGATAAATGGTATGTCAAAAGAGCTTATTTGGGAAGTAAAGACAGTTTACAATTAAACATTTAATATCTTCTTAAAATGATAACGTTTGTTTCCTATTATAAAATCTTCATATATATGTTTAGAAAATTTTTGTATTGAGGGAAGAGAGAGACCTTCTCATATTGTTTTATACCCAGTACCTGTTTTAAGAAAAAACAACAAGGAAGTAAAACCAAAGACAGGCAGCCCGGCACCAGGCCCGAAACCAGGCCTGGGCCTGCCTAGCCTAAACCCAGTAGTTAAAAATCAACTCATAACTTAGAAACTGATATTATTCATAGATTCCAGACATTGTATAGAAGAACATTGTGAAACTCCCTGCCCTGTTCTGTTTCTCTCTGACCACGCGTGCATGCAGCCCCTGTCACGTACCGCCTGCTTGCTCAAATCAATCACGACCCTTTCATGTGAAATCTTTAGTGTTGTGAGCCCTTAAAAGGGGCACAAATTGTGCATTCAGGGAGCTCGGATTTTAAGGCAGTAGCTTGCTGATGCTCCCGGCTGAATAAAGCCCTTCCTTCTACAACTCAGTGTCTGAGAGGTTTTGTCTGCGGCTTGTCCTGCTACATTTCTTGGTTCCCTGACTGGGAACCAAGGTGACTGATGAACAGCCGAGGCAGCCCCTTAGGCAGCTTAGCCTGCCCTGTGGAGCATCCCTGCGGGGGACTCCGGCCAGCCTGAGTGACACGATCCAAAGAGCGCTCCCAGGTAGGAAACTGCCCCAGTGGAATGCCTCACCAGAGCAGCCGTAGCAGGCCCCCACAGAGGATTAACACAGTGGCTGAACACCGGGAAGGAACTGGCACTTGGGGTCCAGACATCTGAAACTTGGTAAGACTAGACTTTGGAACTTGCCCCACTCCATTTGAGTGGAAGTGTGGCCTGATCACCCACGGTGTGCCTGCACTGGCACTTTTGTTCTGGTTTTGACTTGACTTGAATTGCTGGATACTTTGGTTTTGGGTTTGACTTGGTTTGAATTTTTTGGTACTCGGATTTTGAATTTTGTGATTTTGGCTTGGTATAAATGGTAAACGTGTGTGTGTGCGCCCTCTTTACTCGTTCTTTGTCTTGTGGTGAGTGTGTGTGGTATGAGTGTGGTATTTTGTCTTGGAAAAAAAAAAAATGGGTCAGGCACAAAGTAAGCCCACCCCACTGGGAACTATGTTAAAGAATTTCAAGAAAGAATTTAAGGGAGATTATGGTGTTACTGTGACACCAGGAAAACTTAGAACTTTGTGTGAAATAGACTGGCTAGCATTAGAGGTGGGTTGGCCATCAGAAGGAAGCCTGGACAGGTCCCTTGTTTCAAAGGTATGGCACAAGGTAACCTGTAAGCCAAAACACCCAGACCAGTTTCCATACATAGACAGTTACAGCTGGTTTTAGACCCCCTTTCCCCACCCACGGTAGTTAAGAGAACAGCAGCATAAGCGGCTGGCAGAGGCAAGGAAAGACCAGCAGAGAGAAAAAGAGGCCATCTATACCAATTCTAAGTTAATTTAGACTAAACAAGGTCTTATTAATAGCAAGGGATAATTGAAACCTCAAATGTAAATTACAAGTTTTTCAACAAAAGTGAAGTTTGCTAAAAGTTAACAGTGTAACATGTATTATGGTAACTTCTAATCTTGTGGCCTTAGACAGTCTAGTCCAAAGACATACAGAAAGTTTGCTTTAAAAAAAAAGGTAAAAAAAGGGTGGAGGCAGAATTTATGTAAAAAGAGTATTACATGGTAAATTCTTGTCCTGAAATAAATTAACTGGTTGTTTAAAGAAAAAAAAGTTTGTAATAAGTCAGAAAGTTAAGACATGTTAAAAAATTGTCTGCAAAAGTCATGAAAAAATGTTATAAAAAATTTTGTGCAAAGAATATTGTATAATTTAAAAGTAATAAGGCCTCCTGAGTACTACTGAAGAAACAGTTTATGTGCAAGGTGTATAAAAAAAGTAAAATATACCTTTGATAAAAAGATTATAAGGAGGCATAAGAATGTGGATTTTTACCTACATTAAAAGGTTAAAAAAGTTACTGTTTTGAAAGTTTAAGCAAGTTTTAAAATGTTAATTGTAAAGAAAATTATGTGTGTAAACATATTAGCTAAAGTTAAAAAGGTATCATCCAGTTTTTCTGTAAACTGGACGTTACAGTAAAAATGCAACAGGTTTTTCTTAAAGCATCAAACTGCTCTTTAACAAAAATTATAAAAGGTTAAAAAGAGTCTATAAAATCTTACCTTATGGTCAAACATAAAAAATTGGATAAATATGTCTACAAGGTTTTATTAAAATTAAGTTTCACATTAATAACACACTAATATAAGGTAAAATTTAGCTTATCTGGTATAAAAATCATACAAAAAACATTATTCAATATAAAATGGTGTTTAGCTTTCTTTGGTCTAAAGACTAATAAAAATAGGTGCTAAAGGAAACATTCATTTTACTAGAGAATCATAGAAGTTAAAGACTTAAAACAAACTTTGGCAATTAAGACAGCACACCCAGATGCAAATGCCTGGTTGAAATGGATCGAATAGTCCATCTGGACGTTAAACAAAAGCAATTGTTATGCTTGTGCACACGGCAGCCCAGAGGCCCTGATTGTACCCCTTCCACTAAGGTGGTCCTTCAGTCGACCAGGCGTAGGCTGCATGGTAGCTCTTTACCAGGATTCTACAGCCTGGAGTAATAAGTCATGCCAAGCTCTCTCTGCTGTATCCTGAAGTCCCTGCAGGTCATCCCCGAGGGCCATCCAGCTTCCATCTCCCAACACTAAGTTCACTTTGTGTCTTTCACAGCAGGGAGGAGACTTGGCATTGCTTGGAGACCTGAAGGGATGCAGTGAGCTTAAGAATTTCCAAGAGCTTATCAATCAGCCAGCTCTTGTTCATCCCCAAGTGGATGTGTGGTGGTATTGTGGTGGACCTTTACTGGGCACTCTGCCAAATAACTAGAGCAGCACTTGTGCTTTAGTCCATTTGGCTATCCCTTTCACCCTGGCATTTCATCAACCACAGGAAGAAAAAAAATAATAAGACATCGCAAAGCGAGAGAAGCCCCTTATGGGTCTTTCAACTTTCACATCTATTTAGATGCAGTTGGAGCCCCGCAAGGAATACCAGATCAATTTACAGCTTGAAATCAAATAGTTACAGGATTTAAGTCAATATTTTGGTAGATGACAGTCAATAAAAATGTAGATTAGATAAACTACATCTATTACAACCAACAACAACGAGCTTTTCATGAGTTAAAAAGAAAAACTCATGTCGGCCCCAGCCCTGAGGCTACCTGACCTGACAAAACTCTTTACACTCTATGTGTCAGAAAGAGAAAAAATGGCAGTTGGAGTTTTAACCTAGACTGTAGGGCCCTGGCCAAGGCCAGTGGCCTATCTCTCAAAACAACTAGATGGGATTTCCAAAGGTTGGCCCCCACGTCCAAGGGTCCTGGTGGCAACGGCCCTGTTAGCACAAGGAGCAGACAAGCTAACTCTTAGACAAAACCTAAACATAAAGTCCCCCCATGCTGTGGTGATTTTAATAAATACCAAAGGACACCATTAGCTAACGAATGCTAGACTAACTAGATACCAAAGCTTGCTCTGTGAAAATACCCGCATAACCATTGAAGTTTACAACATGCTAAACCCCGCCACCTTGGTCCCAGTATCAGAGAGCCCAGTTAAACATAACTGTGTAGAAGTATTGGACTCAGTTTATTCTAGTGGGCTCAACCACCAAGACCACCCTTAAACATCAGTAGACTGGGAGCTGTACATGGATGGGAGCAGCTTCTTCAAACCCTGCAAAGTGACTCTGAAGAAGACGACAAGCCCTGCTCCAGTCACACCCGGAAGCTGACTGGTCCACGCATGGCCAAAGCATTAGGAAACTCATCGCAGGACTCATTTTCCTTAAAATTTGGACTTGTATAGTAAGGACTTCAACTGACCTTCCTCGGGCTGAGAACTGTTTCCTATATATACATCAAGTCACTGAGGTAGAACAAAAGATTGCTGCAGTCCTATTATTTTATGGTTATTATAAGTGTACCAGGACTCTAAAAGAAACTTGTTTGTATAATGCTATTCTATCCAAGGTACGTAGCCCAGGAAATAACCAACCTGATGTGTGTTATGACCCATTTTAAGCCTCCCATGATCAAGTTTTTAAAATAAAATTAAGGACTGGTCCTTTTCTATGTGACACAAGGTAATAGCTAGAACAGAAGAAAGGGGGGTCCCCAAAAATGTAACCTTAAAATTTGATGCTTGTGCCACTACTGATAGTAAGTAGCGTGGAATAGGATGTGGTTCTCTAAATTGGAAAAAAAAGTTACACTGTAAAAAAAATAATAATAAGTATATCTGTCAAGAATCATATTTATGTGAGATGTGTCAATACTGGTCTTGTGTCATTTGGGCTACTTGAAAAGAAGATAAAAAAAGATCCTGTTTGGCTCCACAAAGGAAAAGTCAGCCCCTTCTGCATGAGTGGGAGCTGCAACCCTTTAGAATTGATAATCACAAACCCCTCAGACCCAAAGTGGAATAAAGGAAAATATGTATCATTAGGCATTGATGGAAAAGGACTAGATCCTAGTATAAGCATCCTAATAAAAGGAGAGGTTCAACTCTCCAGAACCAGTATTTCAGACTTTCTATGATGAACTAAATGTGCCAGGACCTGAGATTCCAGGAAAAACTAAAAATTTGTTTTTGCAATTAGCCGAGCATGTAGCCCAGTCTCTAAATGTCACTTCATGTTATGTTTGTAGAAGAACCATAACAGGAGATCAATGGCCATGGGAAGCCCAAGAATTAGTTCCCACAGACCCAGTTCCTGATGAATTCCCAGCCCAAAAGAACCACCCTGACAAATTTCGGGTTCTAAAAGCCTCAATTATTGGACAGTATTGCATAGCTAAAGAAGGAAAAGGATTCACTCAACCCGTAAGGCGGCTTAGTTGTCTTAGGCAAAAGCTGTATAATGGTACCACAAAAACAGTTACATGGTGGAGTTCCAATTACACAGAAAGAAATCCATTCAGTAAATTTCCAAAGTTGCAGACTGTTTGGGCCCACCCAGAATTCCACCAGGACTGGACGGCCCTACTGGGTTATACCGGATATGTGGACACAGAGCTTATGCTAAGCTGCCTGATCAGTGGACAGGTAGCTGTGTAATTGCCACCATTAAGCCATTTTTCTTCTTACTGCCCATAAAAACAGTTGAACTTCTAGGCTTCCCAGTCTATGATTCCCATGAAAAACGAAGCATAGCCATAGGTGATTAGAAAAATAATGAATGGCCCCCTGAAAGAATCATACAATACTATAGACCCACCACTTAGGCACAATATGGCTCATAAGGATATCGAACCCCCATCTACATGCTCAACCAAATAATACGGTTGCAAGCTGTTTTAGAAATTATTACTAATAAAACCAGTCAAGCCTTGACTATTCTTGCCTGGCAAGAGACTCTGATGAAAAATGCTATCTATCAAAATAGACTAGCTCTTGACTACTTGCTAGCAGCTGAAGGAGGAGTTTGTAGAAAATTTAACCTTACTAATTGTTGTCTACACATAGATGAATCAGGGGCAAGTAGTTGAGGACATAGTTAAAGACATAACAAAACTGGCACATGTACCCGTGCAAGTGTAGCACAGATTCAACCCTGAAGCCATGTTTAGAAGGTGGTTCCCAGCACTAGGAAGATTTAAAACTCTTATAATAGGAGTTATAATAGTAATAAAAACCTGCTTACTGCTCTCTTGTTTGCTAACTGTACTTCTTCAAATGATAAAAAGCTTCATCGCTACCTTAGTTCACCAAAATGCTTCAGCACAAGTGTACTACATGAATCACTATCAATCTATTGCAGAAAAAGGCATAAGTAGCAAAAATAAGAGTGAGAACTCCCACTAATAAAAAGTGAGAGTCTCAAAGGGAGGAAATGAGGGAAGAGAGAGACCCTCTCATATTGTTTTATACCCAGTACCTGTTTTAAGAAAAAACAGCAAGGAAGTAAAACCAAAGACAGGCAGCCCAGCACCAGGCCCAAAACCAGGCCTGGGCCTGCCTGGCCTAAACCCAGTAGTTAAAAATCAACTCATAACTTAGAAACTGATGTTATTCATAGATTCCAGACATTGTATAGAAGAACACTGTGAAACTCCCTGCCCTGTTCTGTTTCTCTCTGACTACGGGTGCAGGCAGCCCCTGTCATGTACTGCCTGCTTGCTCAAATCAATCACGACCCTTTCATGTGAAATCTTTAGTGTTGTGAGCCCTTAAAAGGGGCACAAATTGTGCATTCGGGGAGCTCGGATTTTAAGGCAGTAGCTTGCAAATGCTCCCACCTGAATAACTCCCTTCCTTCTACAACTCGGGGTCTGAGAGGTTTTGTCTGCGGCTCGTCCTGCTACAGTATTATGGGCCAATAGTCCACAAAGTGTAACCCCAAGACTTTTTAGAGTTCTTCAAGGCCAAATATTTTTCCTAATAATAGTAAGATATGTTTGCCTTCACTGTGTTGATATTTGTACTGATAAAGCAAAAGCTGACATGGGTAAAAGTGCTGTACCTCAACACAGATCAAGGCTGGGCAGAGACTTACTGGTGGACACTGCATTCTTCACTACTTAACACTGCTAGTATGAAAGAAAATAAAAGCTAAGTTCACTTAAGAATGTCCTTGAATAAATAGTGAACATTATTAATTTTATTATATCTTGACCCTTGATGGGGTCAGCCCTAATGTATTCACAGGTTCCACATCTGCAGATTCAACCAACTATGGATCAAAAAGATTTCAAATATATATGTGCAACACAACAATGAAAAATATGCCAGGCATGGGAGTATGTGCCTGTAATCCCAGCAAACTCAGGAGGCTGAGAGACTATCATTTAACCCGGGAGTTTGAGACCAGTCTGGGCAACATAAGAAGACCCCATCACACACACACACAAAAGAAAGAGAGAGAGAAATATAATACAAATAAAGAACAAATACCGTATAGCAACTATTTACATAGTAATTTAGAGATGATTTAAAGTGTACACGAGGATGCATGTAGGTTATATGCAAATACTACTTCATCTTTTTTTTTTTTTTTTGAGACGGAGTCTTGCTCTGTCACCCAGGCTGGAGTGCAGCGGCACGATCTCGGCTCACTGCAAGCTCCTCCTCCTGGGTTCACGCCATTCTCCTGCCTCAGCCTCTCTGAGTAGCTGGGACTACAGGCGCCCGCCACCACGCCCGGCTAATTTTTTGTATTTTTAGTAGAGACGGGGTTTCACCGTGGTCTCGATCGCCTGACCTCATGATCCGCCCGCCTCGGCCCCCCAAAGTGCTGGGATTACAAGCGTGAGCCACCGCGCCCGGCCTTACTACTTCATCTTAAATAAGGGACTTGGACATCTGCAGATTTGGGTATTTGCAGAGGTCCTAGAAACAATCTGCTGTAGATAACAAGGGAAATTTGTAGTTATCTTTTAATATTATGTGTATGCATGACACATACTTGTATTCTTATGCCTTAAATATCTGGGACTCTTACAGAAGGCACAATACAAAGGAATAAAATAATTAAATACCTTGAAAATAATTTGATGATTTAAAAATACAGATTGCAAGAGGAGAAGGTTAAAGAAATCTAGATTTAATTCTTTATATATATATATGTTTTTATTATACTTTAAGTTCTAGGGTACATGTGTACAACGTGCAGGTTTGTTACATATGTATACATGTGCCATGTTCTTGGACACAGGAAGGAGAACATCACACACCGGGGCCTGTTGTGGGGTGGGGGAGAGTGGGGAGGGATAGCATTAGGAGATACACCTAATGTAAATGACGAGTTAATGGGTGCAGATTCAATTCTTTTTTTTATTATTATTATACTTTAAGTTTTAGGGTACATGTGCACAACGTGCAGGTTTGTTACATATGTATACGTGTGCCATGTTGGTGTGCTGCACCCATCAACTTGTCATTTAACATTAGGTATATCTCCTAATGCTATCCCTCCCCTCTCCCCCCACCCCACAACAGGCCCTGGTGTGTGATGTTCCCCTTCTTGTGTCCATGTGTTCTCATTGTTCAGATTCAATTCTTATTGGAGAAAGATAACTGAAAGGAGATCACTCAACTAAGACTTTTTTTTTCCAGTTTCAAATAGCAAAATGCACTTACCTACTCATTTAAATTGAATTGATAAAGTGAAACCTAAAACAGCCAGTTTGTGGTTAAGTTTCCTCCCTACTTCTTGCCCTGACTGTAACTTCCTCAGGCCTTGACTTTCTATTGCATTTATATGTAGATACAAATAGTATCTGTATCTATTTTCCTCAGGGCCTAAACTACCTGAATGCAGGGTGGGCTACCAGTGCCTGAGAATTAAAGGTTCTGGGAATAGCTCACAATTGATTGAAAGTTGTCAGGTAGAGAACCTAAATGAATTCTATGCTGCCTTCCAGAGTTCCCTGTAGGATTACATTCCAATTCCTTACAGCGGTCACTTGTTTGAAAACAAATTCTTTATTGGCTGCCTTTATTTTTCTATCATAACCCCACTCCTTTCAGTGCTTCCTGTGATCACCTCTCAAATAAATTACTTGCTCTTGAATCTTTGTCTCAGGTTCAGAGACATAGAGACTACCTATATTTTTCATCACTGTGCATTATTCACACTTAAATATAGTTCCTGGGACATAATAAGTACTCAACAGATAATTCTGGAATTAATTCACTAGTTTTCCAAAGTAAGTGTTCCTTGAAGTGATCATATTCAATTTACTATACCCAGGTCCTGGCAGAATGCTTGTCACCCAATTAACATTCATGGAACAAATGAGTGCAAAAAGGTGGCAGTACTATTTTTTTTTAAATATACCCTATCTGACTAGTAATAAGGAATACATTAATACTGATTAAAGTAATGCTGGAAATTAAATAAAACTTCAATTGAATGTAACATTATAAAAATTATTAATAGCAAAGTTAAACTATTTGTCTACTGAGTAACCATATTTATATTCATTCACTGGATCAGTATTAAATAAAGATAGAAACCTTTGCTACAGAATGTTATGAATTGCCAGTATTTTTTTCAAATATGTATATACAGAAATGTGCCACTTTATTTGCAAACTCTGCTAACAAGTCTCCTGCCTAAAATGACCAAATTTAGTAATAGAAAGATGGAAACAAAGGTATTGATTGAACGCATATTTACCAAATGTCTACTAGGTGTCAGTCATATCTCTATATCCATAATTTTATAATATTTGGCTGAGATTACAGCATAAAATATATTTTACATCAAGACTCATACACAAATGTATAATTTATCAATATATAGATATGCTCAGAATTAAAAAAAAAAACTTTAGGATACAATATGTATTTACTACATTTTTTCTCTTTGACAAGAGTTTATTTTAGCCTATTTCATTAAGAAAAAAATACTGCATATTACCCATTAATCTCATTTCATTACTCACTAATGAGTCCCCACTGACATTTTGAAAAACCCTAGCTTCTGAAGATAAAATGAGGAGCAAAAGCAGATGCCATGTATCTTCAAAGAATCTTAGATAAACATAAATCAAATCATTTCAAAAGTTAATGTGAAAATTACCTCTGTAATTGCTGCAAAGCAAAGGTACACGGAATTAAGAAGATATGTCAGGAAGATCTGCACTGGGGACGGGGAGGAGGAACAGTAAGGGGAGGCTTCCTCAAGAAATGGTGATTAAGCTGAAATTTGAAGAAGGGTTGGAGTAAACTCTGAGGATGGCTTATTTAGAGAGAATATCTTTGTGAGAAGTTGGACATGGAGGGTGTTATGTAATGAATGCTTGTATCCGCCCAAAATTCATATGCTGAAATCCTACCCACCAATGTGATTGTGCTAGAAGGGTCTTTGGGAGGTAATTTAGGTCAAGGTGATTTAGGTGAAGCCCTCATGAATGAAATTAGTCTCTTTTTAAAGAGACCACAGAGAGCTTGCTAGTGCTCTTTGTGGCATTTGAGGGAACAGCCAGGAGTTGGCGGTCTGTAACCTGAAAGAGGACCCTCACCAGAACCTGACCACACTGGCCTCCTGATCTCAGACATCAGCCTTCAGAACTGTGAGAAATAAATTTCTGTTGTTTATAAGCCATTCAGCCCATGGCACTTTGTTATAATAGCTTGAACTAACTAAGACAGAAACTGAGGAAGAAGGAGATATCAAGAACAACTGCTAGATTCATGGTTTGCCCAGTTGGATGGATGATGGTGGCGTTTGCTGAACAGGGAAGACTAACAAGGACCATATTTGGGCAAAGATGGGGTGGAAATATCCTAAAAGCATTATTAAACATACTGCTTTTAAAGTATCCATGTGGTAAACCCAAGAAGGTAGTTAGATAAGGGGATCTGGATTCCAGAACCAAAGTCTAGGACTTAAATAACAATTGATTATCTGCACATGGTACAGTATAGAAAAAAAGCAAAAGAAAGTGAACAGAATCTGATAATATTGTGTTATGTACTTGCCATGTATGCTCCATCTGATTTCCTAAGTGAATTTTAAGGGGCTCTTAAATAAATTTTGTACAGAAAATTGGTCAAGTGAAAGAGAATAATATTTATGTATAAAAAGTTAAAAAGATAAGTTGTACTATCAAACCTGAAGAAAAGTTATTTGCCTGTGATCACAATCATGATATTAGCCAATACTATGTATCTGGCACAACATTAGGCCCTTTATGTGCAATACCATTATTAATTAACAAAATCATATGGAATAGATAGCCCAGTTTTCCAGATGAGTAGATAGATAAAATAATTAGTTCAAGATTACAAATCTAAAAAAGCCCAAATTAAGGATCACTACATTGAGCATGTCTCATTGTAGAGCCCAAATTTCATTGTGCAGCCAAATGCTGTCAGACAAGATCTTTGACCATATGCTTTCTTCAAAAGAAATATTCTCTTTTAAGCTACTACACTGTATCAATCCTATGAGTAATTACTCTTTTTTCATATAAAAGGATATATTTTCATATATATACCAGTTAAAAATTATGATGCTTATAAATGCCTTTAATGGCGATAGAATAATAAACATAACATAAAAGGTCTTATCAGTAATTTTATTGTTCATTTACTTATTCATTCATCAATATTTATTGAGCACCTACACATGTATCACGTACTGCTCTTGATGACTATTATGTCAGACAGCCCATGTATAATAGAAATGGGAATTCAGAATAAGTTTCCTTGACCTTGTTATGGATTACAGGACAAAAAAGTAAGACTTTTTTTTTCTATCATCTCTTTTTTCCCTCTGATCTTTTTATAATGTATGCCATAGATATGACCAGGGCTTAAATGATTTGGAAAGCAAATAAAGAGACAAGCACATGGGAATTGGTTTTTTAATTGACAATACCAATATATGTTTTTAAAGAATGTAATAGTAAAGTAATTCAAAGTTTTGGAATACAATATAGGGGGAATCACATTCAGATATAAGAGATTTGGCTTGTAGGTCAAACTGGACAAATGTATGCAATGCTTTGAAAATTTATTCACTGTAATTTTTGAGAACAACGACTTACCCTTGTAGACAAAGGTAAAAACAAAATAACAAAATTGTCAAAAAGTATTTAGACTCAGGAAACTATCTCTTGCTGGTCAGATTCATTCCAGTTTCTTTTTCAATGCAAAATAATCAAATTAACCTACCATAAGTCCTTTGGTTAAACAAGTAACAGAAATGAATAGATATACATGGCCAGAGCGTGAAATATATGAAACTGTAATCATATACATTTGTTTGGTGGATGTTTGCATGTAAAAGAAGGAAGTTCTGTGAGTTTGACTGGGAGATACAGTTCCCACCCTTGCCTCAGCTGCTGCTCTCTTTCTTTGCTCACCTTTACAGAAACATTCTGAAATAGCTACCTTTCCTGGATCCACTTCAGTTAGGCTTTGCTTATTGTAGTAGGCTGAAAGATAGCCACCTAGAGATATCATGTGGAACCATAAGTTATCTTTCAAGGAAAATGGGTCTTTACAGATGGGATTAAATTAAGGATCTTGACATGGGAGATTATTTTGGATTATCTGTGGGGGTGGGGGGGGGGACCGTAAATCCAATCACATTTCCTTATTAGAGGGAGATAGATGAGATTTGATACACACAAGAAAAGAGGAGCAATGTGAAAATAAAGGTATAGATTGAAGTTGAGCGGCCACCAACAAATGCATGGCGGCCACAATAAACTGGAAGAGGCAGGTTAGAGGCCCTGGAGGGACGGACTATGGCCTGCCAACACCATTATCTCAGCCTAGTGAAACCCCGGTATTAAACTTCTGGCCTCCAGAACTGTGAAAGCATACATTTCTGCTATTTCAAGCTACCTATTTTTGTGGTAATTTATTAGGACAGCCATAGGAAACAAATACAGCTCTATTCCAAAATAAAAATCTGCTGTAGTCAAATTCACAAATGAATTAGCAGCTAAATCCAACATACTCAAGGCTGCGCTATCTGACATGGTTGATCATTCCCTCCTTTTATCCTTTAGTTGGTGTGATGGTCAGTTTTATGTATCAACCAGGATATAGTCCCAGTTACCCAATAAAATGCTGATCTCAGTGTTTTTGTGAAAATGTCATTAGAGCCTATAAATGACATTAAAAGAGGGACTTTATCCAAGATCATCTGGTTAAGTCTGATTCAATCGGTTGAACAACCTTAATATCAAAACTGAGAATTTCTGAAGAAGAAAAATGAGAAGGATGAAGAGGAAGAGGAGGAGGAGGAGTGGGGAGAGGAGGAGGAGGAAGAGGAGACATAATTCCACTTGTGGACTGTATCTTTTCACTCGTCCCCAAGAGTTCCAGCCTGCCATTCTTGACAGCCTGCCCTGCAGATTTCAGATTTGCCTAATCAGCCTCCACAATCTGATAAGCCAATTCTCTGCATAAATATCTTAATATATATCTACTACTAGTTCTGTTTCTCTGGTTGAACCCCGATTGATACATTTGGCATTGAGGATATCACACTTTCCTGGCTTTACTCCGATTTGAACAGCTGTTTCTTTTCAGTCTCCTGTGCTCTTTTATCTTCATATTACTTACCTCTTAATGTTGGAAAATCCAGGATTCCATATTTGGACCTCGTTTTTCTCGATTTCACTCACTCCATGATTTATTTTAAATCTTCCCCATGTGCTGATCCCTTCGAATTTATTTTTAATCTCCAGCCTGGATCCCTTCCCTAAACTTTCATTTTATTCACCCGGTTGCCTGCATCTCCACCTTAGGCTTTTACTAGGCATTTTAACACAAGATTTAATATCTTTAGATTTCTGTCTAAATCTGGATTTCTCATCTTCTTCAGTCTTCCCTTTCTTAGTAAAGGACACCTATCCTTCCTGTTGCTCAGGCCAGGATCTTGAAACCATACTTTACTTCTCCCTTTATTTCACACTCTATCCCATAAATTAACAAATAAAGGGAACTCTATTTTTGAAAGTTATCACCAACAGGGCCACTTTCTCCTACCCTGTTCCAAAGTACGAACCAGGCGCGGTGGCTCATGCCTGTAATCCCAGCACTTAGAGAGAGGCTGAGGCGGACCGATCACCTGAGGTCAGGAGTTCAACACCAGCCTGACCAACATGGCAAAACTCCGTCTGTACTAAAAATACAAAAATTTACCTAGGTATGGTGGCACGTGCCTGTAATCCCAGCTACTCGGGAGGCTAAGGCAGGAGAATCGTTTGAACCTGAGAGGTGGAGGTTACAGTGAGCCGAGATCACACCACTGCACTCCAGCCTGGGCAACAGAGTGAGACTCTCACAAACCAGCAAAGAGCATCAAAAAACAAAGTGCCATAATATTTTACTTATTGCATTAATATCCTAAATGTCTTTTCTTCTGTCCTTGCTGACATGTGTGCATACACACACACACACTCTCTCTCTCTCTCACATACAGACCTACAAATACATCATTTATTCTCCATAGGCTAGTTAGCAATCCTTGTAAAACATAAATCAAATTACAACGTTCTTCTGCTCCAAACCATCTGGAAGCTTCTTGATTTAGAGTAAAAGCCGAAGTTCCTTCAATGACTAGCCTGATATGGATCACCTCCACTGCTGATTTCAACTCCTGCCACTCTTTTTCTGCCTCCCTGAGACCCAACCACACTGGTCTTTCCGTTTTTTGTGGAGCAAATAAGGAAAATGCAAGGATTTGGAATTTATTGATCCCTCCTCTGCTCGCTTCACCCATGCCCTAGTCCCACATAGCTTGTTCCTTTACTTTTATCTCAGTCATATGCTCCAGTATCACCTCATCAACAATGTCATCCATGTTAATTCTGGTCAAAATTATAATGACTTTCCCTTCATCTATTCACTATCCATTGTTCCTGCTTTACTTCCCCCCATAGCATGATCACCGTCTGTGATCAGTACATGATATGTTATGTGTTCATTTAGTTTCTGTCTCCTACCACTAGAATATAAGTTCCTTAATACCAAGCATTTTTTGTTCACTGCCATATCATTTGGGGTCTAGTACAGTGCCTGGCACATAGTAGGCATGCAATAAATAGTACATGAATGAATGGATGACTGAGTGAGCTTTGGCTTATGATTGGGTGGATCCATAAACCAATATGAACAAATAAAAGAACATTTAATAACACAGCCAAAAACACCTTGAGAGGCTCAGCCATTTTTTATCTTATTTTTGTAGTGTTGCTTATTAGGTTGATTTCCCACAAATTATTTCGGCAACAACTACTTTGTAAGCTGTTTTCTTTTTTTCAATAATGTGTCTTTCGGGATATATGATTACCTATTAGATATCTTTTTAGTCTGCTTGATGTTAAAGGTCTAAGGATGGAGGAGAATAAAAAAAGAGAGGTCTTAGAACAATACTTTAACACTTTGTTTCAGTTAGATATTCAAGACAAAAGAATTCACTTATTTTGCCTTGAATTCACTTATTTTTGTCTTGAACATTTTTATAATTAACTTTGTTAAATTTCTCTTATTCCATAAAGTTTATTTTTACTTATTAGTATAGAATGTGTCTCGATTAGACTCAGCAGTGTGTAACTGTATGGGAGTGAAGTAGAGCACTGCCCAGCCACATAAACGCTCCTGTGTTTCATTGGTGGAGAACACCAGCACAGCAGTGACTTAGTGACTCCAGTGTTAATTGAATGAGTATTTTACCTCACAATTTTTTTTCTGACTTGGAGGCACAATAATGTAACTGTATTAAAAGAACATGCCGTGTGCCTGGGGAGGATGGGTGGTTAAGAGCACTCTAAGGGTTTTCACTGATTGTACTCAGGGGTGCAGCAGGACTGATTTGCTTTACATGGATGAATAGTTTGACACCTTGTTGCTTAAAAATTGCTTATGTTTAAAGTACACTCCACAGCTAAAGGGCTACACAGATGCCACATTACTGAATAGCATATGGACATCTCCAGGGCTGTTAAAAATGATCACACCAACCGTCTGTTTTTACTGGGGCTTACTGTATTTATACAGTTCTAAGAGAGAAGATTACGCCTTCCAATGTAGCTCAGGGGACCTATATTAAGGAGGAAAGGAAGCAGAGAAAGGACTTGTGAACTTGCAAGACAAACTTTATGTTTCAGTAATGGTCTCTTTCTTAACAATGTGGCAGTTTTAAATCTCAGAAAGTCCAACATAATTTTAAGATAAAAACCACTATTTTTAAAATTTATAACTTAAGTCTTTAAAACCTCTCACTATGTACAGTTTGGTGGGAAGAATGGAGTGACTGGCATTTTTTGTTTGAACACCAAAACTCATTTAGTTGCTGGCACAAATTTATATGAGTTCAAAAATTGTCCCCAACTTTGTTGTAACTTCAGAGTTTCTACTTGGGAAAGAAAAGGGCCTAAAAGAATAGCTGTGTTTTTCCTCAATAACAGAAGGAAGACTTTACCTTCTGTGACCCCTTACTTCTTAGTTGTTTATAGCCTGTATCTTTTTCTATTACCATACCTCTAAATTTCCCCTGGTATTTAAATGGTCCACGGTGTCAAGCAGCATGCTGAGCACATAGTACATCCTCAGCAGAGCATAGATAATGTGCAAGACACGGGGCTGAGGACTATGGGGAAGACAGTACCCCAGCCCCTTATATTTATGCCAGAAGATACGGGGAGAAGGACCACAGCTATTCTTCTATAAATCTTTACTACAGCAAACACCAGATGAATTGTACAACATAAGTTTCATTCAAATTTGTCCTCTGAGTATGTAAAATCGCAAGCCCTTAATCACCAAGAGCAAAAACAGTTGATGAGCAGCATCTTGTGGAATGAGTGACTTATCACCATCATATCACATGGTGCTCTCTTGGCCCCATTTCAACCATCTTATGACTAACAATAAAACTTTACATAATAATTAATAACAATATGTTGTATTTTTGAAAAATGCTAATAAAGTAGATTTGAAGTGTTCTCATCACAAAAATGATAACTATGTGTGGTAATGCATATGCTAATTAACTTGATGCAGCTATTCCATAATGTATATATATTTCAAAACACCATGTTTACATTATAAATATATACAATTTTTGTCAATTAAAAAAAGAAAAAAGAAAACACATGTGCACACACATAAACAAATTTACAAAGGCCATCTTGAGGCAGGGTATGTTGAAGAGAGGATATATAAAATCTATGAGTTTGTCACACTAACAAAAGAAGTATATACTTGGATTTACATGCTTCTCAGTTTTAACCTATTTAAAGCATCTGGAAAGCCAAGTGATCTTTATCAGTGTTAAAAAGCCCACTAGTAGTTTATCTTAGTTGCCACACAATTATGCATTTTTTAATTAATTCACTTTTTGAACCTAGTTTTGGAAAATTGTAATTGGATTAATATATAGTGTTTACTATATGTCAGACACTGTGATGACCACTTAATTCTAACAAAACCAAGTAGAAAGTCCTATTGCTTTCCTCATATTATGAATTATAGAGTTTAGTAATGCTAAATAACTTGCCCAAACTAAACTAAACTCCTATTACATGGCGAAATCAAAATTGCAGCCTTGTCCCTTGACCCTAAAGCCTATCCTCTGGCCTGATGCTTTTTGACATAAGATCAAATAGGGAATGAGAAAGATGAAATGATGTAATGCCCTAGAGGTTGTAGCTACATATATATAAAATATTTTAAAAGTTACTTGTATGCAGGCCGGGCACGGTGGCTCACGCCTATAATCCCAGCACTTTGGATTGGGCAGGTGGATCAAGAGGTCAGGAGATTGAGACCATCCTGGCTAACATGGTGAAACCCCGTCTCTACTAAAAATATTAGCCGGGCTTGGTGGTGGGCGCCTGTAGTCCCAGCTACTCAGGAGGCTAAGGCAGGAGAATGGCGTGAACCCGGGAGGCGGAGCTTGCAGTGGGCGGAGATTGCGCCACTGCACTCCAGCTTGGGTGACAGAGCAAGACTCCATCTCGAAAAAAAAAAAAAAGTTACTTGTATGCTTTTGAACCCTTTGATGGTAAGATATAAATGAAGCATCTTACCCTGCGTTCAGAGTATTCAGAATTGCAAAACACAGAATATTATTTGAAAATGTTACTGTGGACAAAA
The DNA here is from genome assembly GCF_028878055.3 of Symphalangus syndactylus. NCBI lineage: Eukaryota > Metazoa > Chordata > Mammalia > Primates > Hylobatidae > Symphalangus > Symphalangus syndactylus. Next base: position 44,905,108 of record NC_072432.2, read on the forward strand.
AATGACCAAGATAGAAGCCAAGAATAAGAGGTGGGATGCTGATGGGATGAAAAAAGAAAAAAGAAAGAAGAACAACAAAACCACAAATACTCCCAGATAAAAACAAATAATATTTAATCTCATTTATGTAACTTTGTGTGTAGGTGTGTTCAAGACAGAAATAGAGAATAAATATAAAAATGCATGCATAGATGACTCTTACTAAATTGTTAAAGAAATATAAGAACACAGCCAAAAGTACAAAAAAGAAAAATGAAAAATAAATCACTTGGTGTCATCACCTGACATTAAAGATGAAATATAAACATATGTATAAGCAAAGGTTGAGATTTTAGTGTCCTCTAGGTATCATGAAGTTTCTAATTTTTTTTAATTTTTTGTAATTTTTCCAAAGAAATCTTTGTTAAAAATCAGAATCATCTCCTAAAACGCCAGCTCTATCTGAACACCTCTTTCTACCTCAAACACACTCATAAACACACACTCATAAGCAATCACATGGCATAGAATTGTTCCTACTAAACCGAACATTAGTATCAGTCCTTTAGCTACATTGAGGAACTTGAACATGAAATTTATTTTTAACATACTGTAAAGAGATTGTCAGTTTTATGAACTACGGGGCAGTTTTGCCAGATTTTAAACCTGTGAGTGATTCAGTGCATTACATGGTATATTCTTCATGAAGACAAAAGGAAACACATTTCTCTCAGTTCCAGGAATAATTGTGTCTCTAAGCACTTTAATATACACTGGAAATCACGTAACTGTCTGAACTCTGTCTTGGCTGCCAGAAAGAGTGATGTCAAACCATAATCCTAGTTTTATATTTTTCTTATCTTATGTACTTCTTTACTCCAATTTTTTTCACTTATTGTTAGTTGTTTTAACATATGAACATTTTGTAAGACCTTTTAAATATTTCAGCATCAATGTAGGTTATATGTACATACCCACAAATAACAATAACGGCCTGGGAACAAGAAGCGGACATACCAACACTAACTGTGGGGCACACAGAAGAAAATGGGCCTTAGCAACACAGACGAAGGGTGACTGCTTAGTCTGTGTTGCTAAGAGGAATTTTAAATCAATATTACAACTTACATTCATTGTATATTTGTATATAAACGACCCACATATGTATATGTTTTCATTATAGAAACAAATCCATTTTTATTATTTTAAATTATCAAAATAGAAAATCCCTACAGGTACCAATATGTGTGTATGCCTGAACTGGAGGAAATCTAATTAACTATTATAGAATGGGAAAAGCCAGGCAGCCAGCATCCTTTAAGGAGTTCTCCCTACGGCATCCCGATAAGGTCTGGATTTGCCACATGCCCTAATGCATTCCAATAAACTGCTTTATGATGTAATAAGTAGCTATTTGTTTGCTTTTGCACTGAATCCAGTCTCTTAAAAAAAAGACAGAAGAAATATTTAGCCCTATTTTCTTTTATTCAACTATCATTTTTTCTTTCAGAAGTTTATTTGATAGTCAGTATGATAATAGAAGCTTAAAAGATTGATTATGTTCTCATTCAAGCAAAACGACTACTAGTTAATCACCTACCTATGAAGCTTCTTAGCACCAAATTTACCAGTTTTGTACAAAACACTGCAGGATCATCAACAACCACTTATGACTGACCAATATATACAATGAATTTATCATTTAAAAAAAATTGTCTTGAAAGAAAATTGCAGGAAAAAATTTAGAGCACTGAGAAAGATTCAGTCAAAGAATAGAAAATCAACCTAGTATTTCAAGAGAGTGAAACTACTTCTCACTTTAACAAGCCAGCTATTCACACAATATAGGGAAAACATAAAAATTAAGCATAGAAAACATAATTATTAGAGGGAATTCAGGAAACAAATAAATTTTGGAAGCCCAATGGAAAAGGTATCTTTAAACCTTCATAAGAATATGTCAGAAATATTAGAAACACAAATTTTTACTCTGATACAACATATCAATGTATGGTTAACAGCCCCATGCAAACTTATATAAAAGGATAGTCTCATTTTCAATGTATGCAATAATAAGGATATAGGTGAGGAAGCCCAGGAAACTCAGAGTTATTAGCAAGCCAATTCTCTTTGAACAGATGGAGCACCTGAGGCAGTTAGACTCCATTTCTCCTGCAAGATAGTGGCCACCTAAGGGCAGTGATGGATGAACAGAGGCAGGAGACTACCTGTCCATCACCAACAGCATCATGAATGCCCCAGGAAGTGCGTATGAGTTCTGAAGTCTTGGACCCCAAGCACCAGAAACCCAGCTGACACTTGTGTGAATAGAAATGCTCTATTTGGATTTGGCTCAAGTCCACGGTTTAATAATAATTTTGATTGCACATTATTATTTCGGAACTTTTTTACATTTACATCAATCCAACTGCTGCATCATCTCAACAGTATCTTACTGGAAACAATGATAATATCTAGCTGTTGATGCCTGTATCTCTGTCTCTAATGTAAAAGGCATTAAATGAAGAACAATCTAACATCATTTAAGGATATTCCAATAAAATATAATTTGAAAAGATAGCAAATCTATATTTAAAAATTTATTGGCAGAAACACAAATCTTAAAAACAAATTTTAGGAAATATTGATGTATGGGGATAATTTATCAGGGTTAGATGGCTCTATTTCTAAGTCATTTAAGTTCAGTTATTAGGGAGAGCAAGGTAGAGAAAGGAAGGGAGAATAGCGTCCCCTAATTCATGCCTTCATCCTTTCAACTGTTCACTCAAAACGCATTATGAGCTTTTATGCTAATAATATTGACAGATTGGTATCAATGGAACTTGTGTAATGGAGAAATCCCATCTAGGTATTGCTTCCAGAATTGGCAATACAATATCAGAACAATTATCAAGTGAATATAGTGAACATGCTCTCTTTATCAAGTGAATTTAGCCTCTCTTAGTTAAACAATAAAATATTAACATAGCCATTTGGCTAAAATGCTGATGTCTCATGTTTATACATTAGGAAAATATTTTAAAATGTCATTTGAAGCAAGATGAAAAGAAGCAACTGTCTTTTCATTAAGTTAAACTCTTCTAATCCTCCCTAAATTCAGTATAATTTTCCTGAATTTCTCCTTGTCATAGAAAATGCTCCGAAGACATAGTGTCTTCTCTCAGTGGCTGTGGCACTACTAGAGATACGATAATAATAACAGAGTGTTTGTTTGAAACTGATTTTTGAGGGTTTGTCTCACTGTGCCTCAGAATAGCACTATGGAAACTCTTTCCTCTGTAACTTTCTACCTGCCTAAAGTGAGGCTCTCAGTTCTTCTACTATCACTGTTGCCTTGGATAAACAAGTTAATTCAGGTAAGTCCTGATACTTCCTTCTTCCCACATGTCTAATCCAGACTTTCTCTCATAAATAGTAAAAACTAAATGTCACAAAAACAATTTTTCCAATATTCTTCATAAGCCTTTACAACTCCATAATGATATTTTTTCCCAATAGGGTAATCAACTTAATCAATTACTTGGTAGCTAAGCTACAGTATCTGCTTACCTTTCTTTTCATTTTTTTCTCATTTAAGATATAACAAATAGAAGGAGAACAATTTTTTACTGAATATCTACTATGATTGAAGGATAATGCTGGGTATCATGTATATTTTTTCTTACCTTGATTTCACAATAATACTATCATTTTTCTCACCTTAATAAAAACACTTCAGCTAGAATGAAGTCAAAGCACTGATTGTATAATATTATTCTAATTTTTCTATATAGATTTTAGTCCCCTAATTATTAATTTCTGAAGAATGCTGAACTTCATTCAAAAGAATATAATTTGGAAAATAATTTTTTCAGAAGGCAAAGAATAGTCCTGTGGAAGGGGCTCATCTAATGATGATATATATAATTCTGGTTGGATTAAGATAAATTCCACAACTAATGTGGGAAGTCCTTTGCAGGCCACACACACACACACGAAAGCTTTTCCTCATTGAGGGGCTCACAATTGAAGTTTCCGGAGGTGATGGTCTTTGAGATGGTTCTTAAGTGATACAGTGTGTTTTGGTAAGACAATATTAGTGTTTGTTGGTGAGTGAGGCTTGGGAAAGTTATGGCAAGGAAGCTCCCAGGCGAAGTTAATGGCAAAGCACAAAGAGGTGAGGAAGGGTGATATGAACCCTGGAAGGAGTATGCAGTTCTTAAAACTAGGATGCAGATTCAGTCCATAAATAGAAGATGAATTTGTAAATAGTACTAAGCTTGGACATGGGACAAATGAAATTGTCTGATAATACTGGGAGCCAATCATTTGTATAGATTTTATTGGCTTAATCTAAATTTTCTAGTTAATCCATCTTCCTAATGGGCTACAATTGGTTCATTTATTATTGTCAGGTCAACATTCTAGTCATCTTCATTTACAGATAATGACTTCAGAGAAGAACTAACCCAGAGTCTATTTTTATTAATCTATATAAGCTTTCTCTTTAATATAATAATCCTATTATGTTTGATTTTTACATCAGTCACAACTTACTGAAATAGTTTACATAAAATCAATGGCATATTCTATATGCAGAAAAAGTTTTTTTCTGACATGTATTGTTATTTGAAATTTTGATACATGTAGGCATAAATTATAATTTCACTCCAAATAAACTGCACAGTTTATTGATACTGAAAGCCTATTAAAATCTTAACACAAAATAATTTAAGTAGACTAAAAATCACTTTCCCAGGATTTTGAAAGATGTCTCTTCAAATTCAGAGTGCAGGATTTTATTTTCAAGCAACATAAATTGTATGATTACCAATTATGCAATCTTATCCCTATAGCAGTATAAATAATTATACTATTACCATCAATTCTTGACTTTTGTATCACTCCAAATGCATATTAAAAAGACAGAATTTTAATTCATATTTTAGCATTTGCAATATTATGATATTGCTAATTTTAAGCAAGTTTTTAAAGACTTCATTTGCTTTTAGACAAATTGAGAGTTTATACTTACTTTCCCTTTCTTACATAAAATATTCTATAAAAATAGTAAACATAGAAAAAAGTATATAATCATCTATGTTTTAAACATCACTGGAATTTCACAGTGTCAGCTATTTAGTATTGTTTCTAACATGTCAAATAGGACAGGCAAATTATGTTAAGACTTGGGATTTAAACAAGTACTTCTTGATATTTCTTATTTTTTAATGCACATGCTTTATTTTTTTCCTTTTTCATGATAAAGGTTTATATAGAGAAGATTCACTATTTTTCTTATACAGAAATATAAAATAACAAGAAGCACGTATACATAGTTTGCCAAAGCAGAAGTATCAGGGCATATAGGGTTTCTCAAACTTGAAGAATTCTAATGTTCTATAAAAAAGTTGGTCTTTAAAGGAACTTAAGTGCACAGACTCATGCAGTGATGTGAAAAATACCATTCAGGTCATCATGAATTTACTTGAGAAATATTTTTATTACAAAATGCTCTCTGGAAAACTAGGTATTACCTATTGGATACAAAATAACATAGGGTGCTTTTAATTATAACACTTTGCCTGTGATTGCTGGTATAGTAAATGAAGTCAGATGAGATATTGAGAGACCAAAAGTTTCCTTTGGTTTAAAAAAATTAAAAAATTCCAACATCACTGATGTATCAGTTTTTCCAGTTCTGCAATTAGCATTCATTCACTTAATCACCTACCCACTCACTCATTCACTCATTCATCCAATATTTATTATTTATATGGCCCAGATGTTGTAGATACAATGACTGATTTATTTTGAAGGAACCAACTCTCGCTAAAAAGCTAAATATGTACCAAAATATAATATGTTCTTTATTATTCTAACTATATTGTTATCCATATATTTCATACAAATTATTTAATTATATTTTTCCTCTATATAATGTATACATTCTGTCACTATATAATTATATATTTAAAATTTGGTATAATTCTGCAAACAAAATAATGTACATTTATAGACTCTCAGATTTCATGCTATCTTCAAACAAAGGTGGAGTGGGGAAATTGAAGATATAATCCTTCTGTTGTAGTCACATAATTGAAAAATGTGCTTTTATTTATTAATTTATTATATATTTTAATTATTATTTTTAACTTCTAAGTTCAGGGGTACATGTGCAAGTTTGTTACACAGGTAAACGTGTATCATAGGGGGTTGTTGTACAGATATTTCATCACCCAGGTATTAAGCCTAGTACCCATTGGTTGTTTTTCCTGATCATTTCCCTCCTCCCATCCTGCACCCCCTCCAATGTGTGCCCCAATGTGTGTTGATCCCCTCTATGTGCCCATGTGATGACAGGCTTTAGTGGTTGGATCTAGCTCTTCTAATATTTTCAATTCATACTTAAAGAAATGGGAAGTAAAAAGAGCAAAAAATGTTGTTATGTTTTCATTTCCTCCCTTAGATGCAAAAGAATCAAGCTATCATTATATAGGTACATTAGGGCTGTAAATTGAAGACTTAAACATTAATAAAAGGAGACAAGAAGCTGCCAGTAAAAAGGTAAGAAAAAGTGGAAAATCTGTCATCTTGTAAGGAAAAGAAAATCAAACCAGATGTGAAAAAATGATTGCTAGTTTAAACGTAATGAACAGTGAAACCTAACTATAAAATCTTTAACACTTGGAACTACATAGTGTAACCATTAATATACTTCTATGACACAAAATATTATAGAAATTGAGCTAGGTCCTCCAGTGTAAACTACTACCCGCAGATAAGTTTTGGAATGTTAATGAATTCTCTAAGGCCATTGGAATGTATTTGTTTTCTGAAAGAGCAGTGAAGTTCAGTGGTCACTAAACTCCCAGTTCAGTTTTCCAAATACCTGAAACTGCTCGCTTAGCCACCTATAGGGATTTACTTATTTTGAAGAAGTAGGCAATAAATCAGGAAAGCCAGAAGTAGTATATAAATTCTTCTCATTGCACCAGTGTACCATCCTAGAGCCCTGACTACTCCAGGTCAGTGTGCCAATTTCCTGGGCAATAAGGATTAACTGCACCTACACATCCTCCAAACTGTTAGTTCTTAAAATTTATAAAAATTTGGCATTATTAAAATATATATTCCTAGGCTTCATTCTCAGATATTTTGATATCTTTTCTGGGTTGTATATTCAGGAATTTGTAATTTTTATGAAATTCTCAGGTGATTCTGATATGTCAGGCATTGGTACCTCATTTTGAGCAGAGACAGGGCAAGAATTTGGGAGCTGGAATTATATATAAACCCATGTATGCTTCCAGAAAGAAAACAAGGTTCATTTGTATTTTTTAAAAGCAACTTTGATCAAAATTGACATCAGTGGCTATGGATATTGGGTTATATATTACTACATTAATAAAATGAAACAGTACATAACATTTAAGATAGCATCCTTTCCCTTCTCATACACTGTGAACACAAATTTCAAAAATACTTTGCAAAATTAGGTAGGGCAAGTAGCTGTGGATGGATCTCAGAGGTTGCCCAAGATTGTTAACTGCTTTGGATATGATATGGTTTGGATATTTATTCCTTTCAAACCTCATGTTGAACTGTGATTCCCAATGTTGGAGATGGGGCCTGGTGGGAGCTGTTTAGGTCATTGGTGCAGCTCCTTCCTGAATGGCTTGGTGCCCTCCTTGCAGTAATGAGTGAGTTCTTCCTCTGAGTTCATGAGAGAGTTGGATGTTTAAATGAGTGTGGCACCTCCACTCTCAACTCTTGCTTCCCCTCGTTTGTGACATGCCTGTTCACGCTTTGCCTTCTGTCAATATGGTAAGCTTCCTGAGCCACTCACCAGAAGCAGATGCTGGAACCATGACTGTACGGCCTGGAGAACCATGAACCAATTAAAACTCTTTTATTTATAAATTACCCAGCCTCAGGTTTTCCTTTATAAGTAGCACAAGAACAGATTAACGCAGGGCACTACTATGATTTGAATGTGTCCCCAAAGCTCATGTGTTGGAATATTAATCCCCAATGCAACAATATTGAGAGGTGGGATGTTCAAGAGGTAATTAGTTCATGAAGACTCTGCTATCATTGATTAATGCCATTATCACAAATGTGAGTCTGTTATCTGGAGAGTAGGTTCCTGATAAGAGGATGAGTTTGACCCTTATCTCATCCCCTTTTTAGCACACTCTTCTGCTCTTATGTTTTCTGCCATAAGATGATGCAGCAGGAAGAGCCTCGCCAGATGCAGACCCCTTGATCTTGAACTTCCCAGTCTCTAGAACTACAATAAATAAAGTTATGTATTTTATAAACTACTCAATCTCTGGTATTCTGTCATAGCAGCCCAAAATGGACTAAGGCAGTTACTTTTAATTGTTTGTACTACCTGAGATAAGACTTACATAAAAGTTAACGTTTTGCTGCCAAGATTTTTTAAAGCAAAGAGATCCTTAAAGGAAACTAACATGAATTTTCTCCCTTATAGATTGGTTTAAACTTTGTGGCCTACTCTATATAGTAGAATCAATTTCCAGAGCTCATATTAAAGAATAATGTGGCATTCAAAAAAGTAAAAGGAAAGAAATAAATACAACTCATTTTTCTTCTGTTTTCTCCACTCTACCAATGAACAATAGAATGAAAATACAAGAATATATTTTGTTCTATTATTCCACTTTAACTGCATACATAAACTTCAAATGTTATGGTAAGACTAGTGAATAAAAGGGGCTAGTTTGGTTTGCTTGCTTTTTGGCACTGATCTTTTATAGAATAGACTGGTAATTTTCTAGAGGGTTGCAACTTCTTGTTATTTTATAATTATAAAGATAAATTAATCATAAATCTTACCTATAGGAAAAAGATTTACATGATTCCTAGCTTTCTGTATATATGATATGGTCAAAGTTTTGAGAATGTAGAATGAGGAATTTTAAGCAAGAAGGAACTTCTTGTATTACATATTTAGGTCACTCAGAGAAGAGAAAATACTCACCCAACTACACAGCTTTGGAACTATTCAAAGGCAAGATGAAGACCTAAATTTCCCAAACTTCCAGTTCTCTAAGATTGCTTCACCATATTATGTGAATTGCACTGGCAAAGTTTAGAGACTTAGGTTATTTAGGTTCAAGACCTAGTTTTTCCATTCATTTTGTAGCCTTGCTTCTGCTAAAAAATATAAGTTAAATCACGTCAGTCATATTTTCAAACCCTCCAATGCCTCAACATGTCGCTTAAAGTCGACATTTTAAAATGGCCCATCAGTCCTGCAATGACTGCTCTCTCCCCCTTTTTTCTCTGACTTCCACTCTTGCTGCCCTCTTCAGATACACTCATACTGGCATCCTTGCCTTTGTTACTCAAGGACACTTTGCTTAGGCCACCTCAGAACCTTAGCATTTGCTGTTTCCTATACCTGTCAAGTATTTTCCTCTGATCATTGTCATTTATTTCCCTCACTTCCTTCCAATTTTCCCCAAATATCTGTATCTTCTCTCTGAGGCCTTCTCTAGTTATACTGTGAGTCTCCACTCCCCTCGTGCCCCCATGCCCCTCATTTATTATTATTCTTCTTCTCTGCTTAATTTTTCTTTAAAGCACTTATCAAAATAGTATCATGCATCATATATGTATGTATACATTTATATTTAGCTTGTGTATGTGCATATGTGTGAATTTATTTGTCTCTCTGCCTTCACTGAATGTAAACCACATCCCCAGGGTAGGGATTTTTGTTTATTTTTGTGTATTCTGTACATTCTGTGTTCTGTGCCTAGAACAGAGTTTTGGATATAGTAGGAGTCAAATATTTGTTGACTACTGAATACAGTACTTTATTATCCTCAGACCAATAAACCACAATAAAGATGAGCCAGTTTATATTGCAATATTATTATATTTGAATAATTACTCATATCTTTGAAAATTAGATTTTCTGCAAAATTCTTAAGAGAGCACTAAAAGTGGCTGACTGTTACATAATCTGTTTCCCATAATCAGGATTAACCAGATAACAAAAATCCTCCTCCCTCATTTAAGCCATAAAATAGAAAGCACCTACCCAATAAGTGGGATATAAACCATGCACTCAAGAGAATACAGAATCATAAACCAAGATTTATGAAAACCAAAGAGTACAGAAAATAAAAAAGAGATAAAGGCATTATCCTGAGGAAATTTATTTAATATTAAATTCACCATTTATCTTTCTTAGAAAACATTTTCCAAAGCTTAAGATGTTTATAGCTTATCAGTTTCATAATTCAACAGATGCCTATAAGACAGAAAGTAACATAGAAAGTATTTCTCATGTATTTGTATATAATTGTTTATGCCTGTGCAATAATAATGCATTAAACTAGAAAATAAAATGTGTTGCATGGCCAGGTAGTGGTAACTATTAAACATGTTGACCAGTGCAATGGCAGGAAGAAAAGCCACTGAGGACTCCCTAAAAAGGGCTCAGTTTATGATATGATTCTCCAAATCTTCCAAAATCTAAATTTCCGTATTGTTTTGATTGTTCTCTATCTCTCAGCCTTGCAATCAATAGGTCACAAAATCCTATCACAGATACCAAACTTCTCCTGGCTTCCATAGTCTTAAACCTAGTACTCACCATTTTTTGCTTGTACTTCTGCAACAACTTCATAGCTCCCTGCCAAACGTTAGTGCTTCTCTAAGTGATCCCTCACATTGCTGCCATATACATCTTGCTTTACACTCACAAAAACCTGTCACATGGGGTAAAATCCAAATTCTGCAGTTTCGCATACAATGCCCTTCAAAATGTAAGCTAATTTTTCCAGTCATGTATACTATGCTTGCTTTACTCATACTAAGATCCTGATAGAAAGTATCACAGAGCCCTAAATTTAATGTGACTCTATGTTTTCTAACTGTATTTGTCCAATGAGATACATTCAGAATTGACTTGACTGCCATTCTTAACACATAATAACTGTGTTCATTTTGAAGATATATAAAAAAAGTAAAGGTCTCCATGAAGTTCAAAGGTCTTTAAAGTTAAATGGAGCAAAACCATTTTTATATCTTAGGAGTCAAAATATCTAAAATTCAAGCAAACATATAAACGTAGGGGTAGTTTCTCAACTCATAATAGATTATGTATTACCTGAGTTCTTCCAATTTATAGAATTATATTAAAAATTACTTCTAGATCTCAGTATGTTCCAAAATAATGCTGAACAAAAACCTGTCAATATCATGGCTGAGTATCCCTGAAATTGCTTAGGATTACCTACTTTTTGTTTTGATGGATAAGCTTCTTTCAAACCTAAAGAGTAACAGAAATGTTTACAAGAATAAAACCAAAGACATTAACATATTGATGTCAGATATATTGCCATTTTATGTTCTAGTACAGTATTTTGTGTACTCGTAGTGTGCCTAAGTGAAGTAATATACAACTGAATAATTTAGACATGTAATTTTAAAGTGAAAATTTTATTAATTGTATATATAGTATTGGAACTTGTAAACAAACTCAAGATGCCATATGCTTAAACATTTATTAGAATTATTAAAGTATTTGGCACATTTTGTTATTTATGTAACTAAAGTGCAGTACTTTAAAAGGGTAACAAAATACAATTAATTTATAAATGCAGTTTTTATATTTGAAGGTGTTTGTTTAAATGATACCAATATTATTCAAAGATTTAAAAGTGATTGTTAAAACAATGAATGGATAGGGAGAGGGAGGAGAGGAGAGAGGGAGAGAGAGACTGAGACTAAAGGTTTATAAAGTTAGAGGTTTAATAAGGGAGTAGATATTTTGATTTGCAACTTTAATATATTGTACGTTAATTTTTAAAGGCAAAGAAACTCCTACACAGTTTTTGCTGTTCACAAAAACCACCTTTTAAGACATCAGAAAGTCATTATGAAATAATCTTTAACTTCCTTATGCAAAGTTGTTCTTCCTATGATCTTATAATAAGAGTTTTCCTATATCTGTAAAGCTCTTTTTTCTTCCAGTTAAAATTCTGTTTTCTTCAGTGGACTATGAGCTGCTTAAAACCTTTTTTGTATATTCATTATATACTCAAATAAGGTTTAATTGAATGAATTGCATCCTTCATATCCTGAAACTATTTTTTGGATAATGGGATGCTTTGTTCTGTCCATACACTCTTGCTTCTCATCCTGTGTCACCATTTCTTCCTCATGCCCACTAGGCATTAGCCTTCCCTAGCACTAAGAGCCATTCCTCCACCCCGTGTTGCACCATAACCATTTCTTCCTCTGAGATCTCATCTACTCTCACAGTTTTAATCACTATCTCTCAAACCCATACGACCACTTCAGTCTTTGCCTTCAAGCGCCAGTCTCACATTTCCGATTACCTACCAGACATTTCTATTGAGGTGTCTTGTCTCACCGAATAACATGTTTTTGTTTTTTTTTTTAAAAAAAGTCAAAATTATTTATTCAAAGCCAAATTATCCTGTGGTTTTCTCAGTTTTTAGCATGAGCAATACTATCCTTCCAGTAACCTACTATGGAAACTTGAAATCATTATTGATGTTTCCCTGTTCCCTCCACTGCCTCCCATTCTGGTGTGTAAAATTTGATAGGACCATATACTGCCCATGTCTGTGTCTAATCCAGTCAAATTTATCTGCTCATTTTCTTCAGATGCAATCACATTTTCACCTCCATACCCTTGTTCATACTTCAAATCCCTTGTCTTTTCTTCTCTAATCCTGGAAATCCTACAAATCTTTTTGTGTCTTATAGTGTCTTTAGAAACTTCTCTCAATACTCAGTTTCATAGTGATCTATACTTCCTTGAAAATTCAATACGTGTTCCCTCTGTTCATTCATTCATTCCTTCCTTTAAAAACACTATAAATACTTACTATTCCAGACACTATGACAGCGACTAACAGATGCAAAGATGGGCAGATACTTTAGGAATGACAAATGTGTGAATGGGGTGAAGTGGGGATAGGAGTGGTGGTTTTAAATAAGAGTTGCTTTAAATACATATAATGAAAATATGCATATCATATTTATACTTAGCTAATATGTTCAATATGTAATTAAATTTAGAAAGCAATAGTAAATAATTACATAATAGATGTACTTTAAAATAATGACTGTATATTAAAATTAACTATAGTTATTTTAAAGTTTTCATAGCAAATAGCCAAAAAGTACTTAAAATATTAATTGAGCACAGAGATATTATTAAAGACAATAAGACGATGGAAAGTCTTCAAGCCCAAATGTCCTGTGATTTTTTATATAAAACTAAATTGAAATATCTTTAATAAGTTAGAAACGTGCTTAAAACATTTACAGTGGAAAGATAAAGTATACGAACTCTTAAACCTTTATTTACAAGTATGCTAACTTTGCCAGTGTCAGGTCCCTACCTACGTTTCATTGTGTTACAATTATCAGTATTTTGCAAGCAAAATAATTGGACAGGTTATTCTATTTTCAAAGATTACTTACTTAATTAAAATTCTGAGTTGAGCGAAATAAAATACAATAAGTTTCTTTCTAAGCATAAAAGGACAGGTAAATCTACCTTCAAACAAGGTAGACAACTTACTAGTTTGTATTATGCATCAACTGAGACTGTAACACTACATGTAAACATTTATGCATCTGTATCCCCCTTTCCACTAGATAATAAGCTTATAGAGACTAGGGATCATATCAAATATCTTTTTAAATACATTTTGCTTTGTACAGTACCTTATTAAAATATTTATTGATGGCTATGGAAGCAGAAGGTATTAGGTAAATACTTCCTCTGCTTAAAGAAGTTATTATAAGCTTTAATAAAGAAATAAAGCTTAGGAGTAAAAGTTTTATTAGCCACTCCATATTTGATTTAAAATTGGCAATACAGTACATATAAAAAAACTGTATCTGCTTCACACAGGTTTTAGGACACAAGATCAATGTACAAAAATCAGTTACATTTCTATGTACTGGCAATGAACAATCAAAAATAAATTTAATAAAACAATGTCACAATAGTATCAAAAAGAACAAAATAGAAATATATTTAACAAGAGTAAGACTTGTACACTGGAAACTACAAAATATTTTTGAAAGAAATTAAAGAAGATCTAAATAAATGGAAAGACATGCTCATGTATTGGAAGATAATACTGTTTAAATAACAGTGCTTCCCAAATTGATCTACAGATTCAACACAATCCCCATCAAAATCCTAGCTGCTTATCGTACAGATGATCGTAAAGTTCACATGGAACTGCAAAAGACTCAGAAGAGTCAACATTATCCTGAAAAAGAGCAAAACTGGAGGACTCACACATTATGATTTCAAAATTGCCACAAGTTACAGGTATCAAGATAGTGGGGACTGGTATTAGGACAGAGATATGTACTGATGGAATTGAATTAAGAGTTCAGAAACAAGAACTCATATTTATAGTCAATTGCATTTCAACAAAGGGCCAAGACCATTCAATAGGGAAAGAATAGATGTTTCAACAAATGGAACTGGAATAAACTGGATGTCTCATGCAAAAGAAAAAACTTGGGCCACTATATCATATCACATAAAAAAATTAACTCAAAACATATCATAGACCTAAATGTAAGAGCTAAAACTCTAAAAATCTTAGATAAAAATGTAAGAGAAAATTTTTGGGACCTTGGGTTAAGTAATGGTTTCTTAGATACAATAAAAGTCCTAAGCACAAAAAACGTAGATTCAAAAAAATATAAAACTCTTATTCTAGAAATGATAACATCAAGGAAGTGAAAATAAAACCCAGAGAGGGGCAGAAAATATTTGCAAATCATAGATCTGATAAAGGATTTATATCCAATGTAAGAAGATTTACAACCTAAAAATATAGAAAAATATAGAAAAATGACCCAATTTAAAATGATCAAAAAATTTGAATGGACATTTCTCCAAATAAGATCTATAAATGGCCAATGAGCACAAGAAAAGATGCTTGTTATTAGTTATTATAACTATGCAAATCAAAACCATAATGAGACATCACCTCACATCCACTAGGATTGCGATAATAACAACAGCAGCAGCAGCAATAATAATAAGAATGATAACAAATAACATGAAATAAGTGGTGGTGAAGATGTGTAGAAACTGAACCCTCGTATATTGCCAATGGAGACGCTAAACAGTATGGTCACTTTGGAAACTAACTTGGTAGTTCCTGAAAATGGTAAACATAGAGTTACCAAAGGAAGGATCATTTCTATTCCTAGGTGTATATATATAGATCTATATAGATCTATATATATATCTCCAACAGAAATGAAAAAAATTATGTCCACATAAAATCTTGCTCACAAAGTTCATAACAGCATTATTCATAACGGAGGAAAAGTGTAAACAACTGAAATGTTTATGAATTAATCAATGGATAAATAAAATATGGTGCACCCAGACAATGGAGTATTATTTATCAATGCAAAGGAATGGAAGTATCAGTTCATGCTACAACAGCGGTAAATCTTAAAAATAGTAAGTGAATGAAGCCAGTTACAAAGATCACATATCATATGTTTCCCTTTATGTGAAATGTCTAGAATAGGCAAATTCATAGAAAGATAAAGTAGATTAATGGTTGTCAGAGGCTGAGAAAAGGGGGAAGTGGGGGGTGACTACTATTGGATGTACAGTTTCTTCTTAGAGTGATGAAAATATCCTTAAAACAGATAGCCCTGAGGGTTGAATAACTTTGTGGATATATTTAAAGCACTGAATTTTACATGTTAAAAGCATAAACTTTATGATATATGATTTATAACTCAATAAAGCTGTTATATTTTTAAATATATGAACTTGCTTCAGGAAGTAGAATAGGTATTTTTCAGCAAATAAGAAACAAAAAAAAATTCAGAGACTAGACTTTGTGACACGTACATGATGTCTTTTTCTGAAAAGCTAAATTATATCTCAAGATTCTAACCATGCAGCGGGAGCCAGCCTTTATGCACAGCCAGCCTTCCTACCAAAGAAACAGAATTCTTTGAATATGCTTCAAAGTTTCTTAGTTCCTACTGGTACATGGAAGAAAGAAACAAGAAGATACAGTCTCTGTCACTCGGGCAAATGTTAGGTGTCTATGAGCATTTTTCATATTGTACCTAAAACCTTGTAGAAATGAAAAGTTATATGAAATGAAATTCGTGAATTACCCACATGCAATATGAGAGCATTACCTAACTTTGGTAATGATTATTTACTTCTTTTTTCTTAAATCTGCTAGTAATTCTTCCGAGAAGTTACAGTAAAATTGCTCTACAACTTTTCTCATTTCCTGAAATCCAATCTTGTAGCTTTCAGTTATAATTGTAGGACAGAAAGTATAAAGTAGTAACAATAATACAACAATAAAACCCCGAAGCGCCTGTGGTGTAACCAAAGGTGTTACAAAGTGCCTTGTTAAGCAAATGGCATAATTAAGATTTAACTGTTTCTAGAACATTTTTAAAATTTAAATCTTGATTTTATTGGCTACTATCACTGCCACTGCAGGTTTTTAAGAATATTAATATTATGATAAAAATATGAGGAAACAGTTTTCAGGTGCAAATATATTCCAATAACATCAGCTATTATGTTTCAAAATAGTTACAAAACTATATGAAGTTTAAAAACAAACAAAAAAAGAAAAAGTATTTTTTCAAAGATGCCAATCATAAAGATCTTAATTTGCATTATAATATCTGCAGATTCTGCATTATAAAAAGTGAAATAGCTAAATGAATACTAAGTGAGTCCCAAATGTGTCTCACCAGGCTAAAATCAAGGTGTCTGCACAGCTACATTCTTTGGGAATGAAAAGGAAAATTTATCTTTTGATAATTGCAATTGTTGGTAGAATTCAGTTCCTTGCAGCTCTCTGAGGTTTTTGTTATCTTGCTGCCTTTAAACTGAGAGGAATTGCCACCTTGCAAAGGCACCCACATTTCTTCACTCATGGCCCACTCCCTCCATCTTCAAATTCAGCAATGGCAGGGCCTGTCTTTCTTAGGGCACATCCCTCTGATCTCCCTTCTGTCTCCCCTTTTTCCCTTTTAGGGCCCATGTTATCACACTGGGCTTACCCAGATGATCCTCAATCCCTCATTTTAAAGCCAGATAATTATAGCCTTTAATTCCTCTTTCCCATATAATTCCTCTTTCCCCATTATATTCCTCAGGAATGTAACATATGAATCAGTTTGGAGGATTGGGGCACGGATATATTTGGTGGGGATATTATTCTGACTAACACAAAAATATAATTAATGTAGTTGGAAAATGAGGGGAGGGTATTCTCTTTCTTCCTCAATTAAATAATTTTTCTTTTTAAAAATGAAATCGTTCAGATATTTTCCTTAGCTTTTTAACATAGATAGAGATAAAAGAAAGAGATCTGGGATACCTTAGAAGTACAGTAAAAGTCAAACTATTTCTATTCATTCATATGTAATTTTTATTAACTACTTTGTGTCAAATTGCAGACTAGACATTCCATAAATAGAAATAAAACAGAGAGATCCTGCCTTCTGCAGGCATAGAGCCTAGTGAGAAAAATGAACAATAACTGCATAAATACATACATAAATGTACAATTACAATTTATAATGAGTGCTATAAAGAAAATAAATAGCATTCAGTGATAGAGAAATCTGCTGACAGGATGACGGTGCAAAGGCAGAGTGAACTACAAAGGATGGTCAAGGGTTATCTTAAATGGTAATGACCTGCAAGATTTCATTTCCAGACATGGGAGTGAGGAATCCCTCCATGTAGCAGTTTTGTCATTGAGGCATCTTTTATTACAAATTGCACCAATGTGACCTAAGGATATGCAATATGAGACCAGCGAAGGACCACTTGCAGAATAAAAAGTTAAAAAAGTGGAAAACATGCCTCTGCATCTCGACTGCCACCCTAGCTCTTGCTGGACCATTATTACAGTAGTCTCCACACAGGTCTTCTCACTCCTGCCATGGCTTGCCTGCATCTATTCTTACATATCAGCTAGAATTATCTTAAAAAACAGAATCAAAACCAGCCAGGCACAATCACCCCTCCGTTGAAAGCACGTGAATGGCTTCACATAGCATTCATGGTGAATACTTCATAGTTGCAAGTCTTTGTAAGGTCTTAGAAGGCCCTATATGACCTCCTTCTCAGACCATGCACTCCCTTGCGCCAGAGCATCATCTCCTACCTAGCACATTTATTTGCTCACTGCTCCAGCTGCAATAGCCTCTTTGCTGTTTGAAAGTGCACCCACCTCTGGCCCTGCTGCTCAGCCCAGCTCTAGTATGGCCTACATAACATACAGCAGCTCTGGCTCCTAATAGTCTCTGTCTTGTTGTCTTTCTTAACATGCCATATTTATATTTTCACAAAGTTTGCCACCTGACATATCCTTTTATTTGTTCTGTTTGTTTATTGTCTGCCTTTCTGTATTACAATGAAAGTTCTATGTGAGAAGTGGGATTCTCTGATTTCTTCCCTAATGAATTCCTATCAATGCCTGAGGCATGGTAGAAGGTCAATAATTTTTACTGAATGAATTAATGAAAACAGCTTTCAGGAAAATTGCAAAGGCTACTTCTTACCTAAGGAGCTGTGCCCTTGGATAAGATTTATAGATAGTCATCTGGATTCTGGTCCTAACTTAAAACCTACTTCAACACATATAATAGGTCACTCCTTACCCCTCATCTTCAGGTTATTCTTCTATAAAATGAAGAAAATTATTTCTATTTTATCTTCAGAATATTTACGATCAAATAAGAGAATGCATGTAAAATTATAAAATGCTACAAAGACATAAAATATAATTATTCATCTGCGTATTTCTTAGTAGTTTATAATTCTTGACTTCTAGCTTTGTTAATGTTAGATTGCATAAGCAACATTCGTAAAGTACAATAAAAATAATCATATTTTTTGCATCTCAGAGTACTTTCAAATTTTTTCTGCTGGGTTAATTTTTCCTTTTCAAAAAATTTAGATAGGTCCTATGACCTTTCTGTGTATTTTTAAGCAATAGAGTGACTTGTGATCACATTCTTAAAATTCAACAATTTTAAAACCCTCTAACCTTAGTGAAAATTCAAACTCTGGCCCTGGTTAGATATTGAGGCTTCTACCCTCCTCTAATCTGAGCCTCTTGCGGGTGGGAAATCTACAGCTGGGGAA
Source organism: Symphalangus syndactylus (assembly GCF_028878055.3). Taxonomy (NCBI): domain Eukaryota; kingdom Metazoa; phylum Chordata; class Mammalia; order Primates; family Hylobatidae; genus Symphalangus; species Symphalangus syndactylus. Next base: position 44,924,297 of record NC_072432.2, read on the forward strand.
ATATAGTTGACTTTTTCTCTCATTATCAGGCCATGACTATGATTTCTGCTCCCTCAGCTTCCTAACCGGGATTGCTGGCTCCCTCAGGTTTGGACCATAGAAAGGCAGAAGAGGAAAACCCCTTTATTGTTCCTGGTCCTAGATTTACAACTTTCAGGCGTTCTCTGGAGACCACGACATTCCCCCACCTCCCAGCAACGCACACATTTTTATGGATGTTCTCATTACACAGAGTTCATATCTATTCTACCAGTTTGCTAGCTTCTTCCTGAACCCCTGGCATTCTATCAGGACCTTCAGATTATCTCTACTGAGGTATGTCTGTGCGCTTCAGAATGGGACCAGGTTGACCCAGACAAGAGATATTCTGTCTTCTAAATGGCTTATATCTGGTCCATGGGACACATATATAATTACCGCATAAACACTGCGAGTTCAAATCACATAATGTAGCCTCAATCTTTCCTTTAATTAGCTATAAAAGCACTTAGTCAATCATGCATAAATATTCCAGGTATGAAAAAATCAGACACTACACTTCTGAGTCCTCCAACCTACAGAAAATACATATTATGGGCCGGGCACGGTGGCTCACGCCTGTAATCCCAGCACTTTGAGAGGCTGAGGCGGGTGGATCACCTGAGGTCAGGAGTTTGAGACCAGCCTGGCCAACATGGTAAAACCCTGTCTCTACTAAAAATACAAAAATTAGCTGGGCATGGTGATGGGCATCTGTAATTCCAGCTACTCAGGAGGCTGAGGCAGGAGAATCGCTTGAATCCGGGAGACAGAGGTTGCAGTGAGCCAAAATTGTGCCACTGCACTCTAGCCTAGGCAGTAGAATGAGACTCCATCTCCAAAAAAAAAAAAAAAAAAAAAAAGAAGAAAATACATATTATGTTATCCTCTCTCGGTTGAGGTGAGGCTGAAGTCTTCTCCAGCTCCCCTTGGTAGGTTAGGATGATAGGATGATGTGCTGTAACAGTAAGATTTGTAACACATTAAGAGCTTTTACTGAGAAATCTTCTCCAAAATGTCTCTAACCTTTGGCATGCTTATGTTCTTGATGTAAGGACATTTGAGAATAGTATAAGCAGTTAATATATCCTCCTTTGATGATTTTTCATTTTAAAATTTTATCTATTTTAGAGTGTAATCGGCATTGCATCTTACTGCTACAACTTAAACTTTTTCATTTGCCACCGTGTTACATTTGCATTTAAAAAATCCTGCAACCTCGTGTGTGTGTGTGTGTGTGTGTGTGTGTATGTATGTATGTATGTGTGTGTGTGTGAGAGAGAGAGATTATATTGAAGTTCTGTCTGCTTTGGAATAGTTACTATGATGATTTTATAGCTGATCTCTTTGCCTATCTTTTCTCCTTCTTCAACTATATCTTTCTAAAGTCAACTTCCTTAACTTCTCTATGCATGTAACTTACTTGCTCAGAGAATTTTAACGGTTCCTTTTACTTACTGGAAAAAAACTGAACACTTCAGCATCCCTATGTCTTTGCCTTATTGTAAGGATTTAACAGAAGATGATTATGGCAAAGTTATTCCTAAAGGATTATAGAAATCATATGCAAATAGGAAAAGAAAGTATTTCAAATGGTCACCACAAATTTTACTCCTTATTTGGTAGTGCGCCGAAAGGCATCCCAGGATGTGGTCCTCTTTTCCATTGCCCAGTGTCCAGGAAAAAAACAGGATATTCTTTTATAAAGACTCGAGTCCCTGAAGGGATATTTGATTAAAGTTCAGGTTCTAAGTTGCAGTGAATTTCCTGTGTTTGCTGCTTATGACTAAATCTCCCAATTACTTTTCCAAAGGGAACTAATTAGTAAGAATTATCCCCTCAATGGAGTTTACAAACAGAAAGCCACACTGAATGTCTCCAATCTCCATTTAGTTCCAGGAAATAACACTTCTCTAGGACCATTCCAAATGTGGGTTGGGATTTTCAGTTGCCACTCAATAATGTTTGATTCCTTTTGACTACTGATTTTTCTTCACACTTCAGTGAGCTTTGCACCTCATATTAAGTTGGCTGACAAGAATATGTTGGTCTACACAGGCTGGACCTTCTAATTTTAGACCAAGGAATTAAACTATTTGCTGCCTTAGACAATGACTTAATTGCTTCTCCACATTAGGACAGTGATTTTATGTAAAATAAAATTAACCAAAAACTTTTTTTTAAAATGCCCGATCCTATTTCTAGACTCTGATTTTATTAATTTGGGGTGGGAAACAGACATTGGGTATTTTTTAACAGCTTCCCAGGTGATTTTAATGTGCAAAAAGATTAAGAATCACTGCATTAAACTGACTATAATTTTATTCCAGACATGAATATTCTAGTCTTCCTAGCATTTAATAAAATTATCCTGAAATATGCCTGGATGTGACCCTCAATTAAAAGATACTGACATGTTAAAATTTTTTGTATTTCAAAATTACATATCTGTAAGACATATGGTTTCAGGAAATAGATTCAATCATTATCATAATTTTATGATGTCAAGTCATAAAACTTGTATTTCTCTCCGTCATTTAAAAATAGGCTCAGGAAAGGGAGATTCGTTCACTCAGTTCTCCATCAATCCAACATAATCAGCCATGGGCCACCAGAATCCTACAATAAGCATTTATTTCTTCTTATCCTAATTCAGCTCTCTGAGAAGATAGATGTGCTTTAGTTCAGTGCTTTTATATTTTTCGAGCCAAGATACCTGCTATCAGTCAGTTTAGATATGTGGTTATAGTTTAATAAATCTTTGACCCATAGTTATTCTATATATTCATTTATATATCTTCTGTGATCCCTCTAGCCTGAGTTAGGTAAAATGTAACATGTAAGAGGTGGCAGAGCTTATGAAATCTACATTTTCTTTAAATCTATTTTTATTTCATAACAATCATTGTGGGAGGTTCCATTTGACCTAATGATGTAGTCCTATAAAGGCTTGAATTTATCCTAACAGAGTCCTTACCCTATATTTTTTGTTATGGATGGAATGTTTCTGTCCCCCTCAAAAATTCATATGTTGAAGCTCTAACCCCAAATATATTTGGAGATGGGGCCTATGAGGAGGTGATAAAGGTTAAATGAAGTCATGAGGTGGGTTTCTGATCAACAGGATTGGTGTCCCTATAAGATGAGACCAAAAAGCTCATTTTCTCTCTCTCCACAAGTGCACAACAAAGACAGAGGTGTTTCTCTTTCTTGTTTTTCCCCAGATGGTGGAATGGAAGCTTTGTTAGCACACCTCACACAATTGGAAATAGCAAAATAGTGTGTAGAGATTGATATTGTGAACTTTTATCCAAGAAGGAAAACAGGAGTTCAACATAAAAGCAAAAGAAGCCGGGTGCGGTGGCTCATGCCTGTAATCCCAGCACTTTGGGAGGCCGAGGCGGGCGGATCACGAGGTCAGGAGATCAAGACCATCCTGGCTAACACGATGAAACCCTGTCTCTACTAAAAAAATACAAAAAATTAGCCAGGCGCAGTGGCGGGCTCCTGTAGTCCCAGCTACTCGAGAGGCTGAGGCAGGAAAATGGTGTGAACCCATGAGGCGGAGCTTGCAGTGAGCCGAGATAGCGCCACTGCACTCCGGCCTGGGCAAAAGAGCGAGATTCTGCCTCAAAAACAAAACAAAACAAAACAAAAAAAAAAAGCAAAAGAAAATTTTGGATAACAGAAAAAAGAAAATGGACAGAATCCTCTGTGGTGAGATTCAGCAGAAAATTGTGAGTAAATTCCTAGTGTGTGAGAGCAGGTGAGTGTCTCTGCAATACACATTCCCACCAGGTAGCCAGACAATCCAGGCCACAGGGGAGCTTCCTGACCCTACCACACCCCAGATCTGACTTGGGGAGGAGCAGAGAGACGGAGCAGGAACGACACTAGGAAGGATCTCATACCTGGGTGCCACGCCAATCCTAGCTCAGAGAGGGCTGTATGGGAACTTAAACAGCTAGCAGGGATGACAATCACTGCTTCAGAGTGTCTTGGGCTGGGTTTTGTGATCTTGTCTTGAATTGGGGAGGAACTCTCAAAGCCAGAACTGAGAGGTGAGTGTGGGATGGGCTCCAGCATGGGCCCTCAAGTTGTGTGCTTCCCCTTTGTGGGACTGGACTGAGAGGGTTTTAGCCTGAGAGGTGTGGTTTTGACCCGGGTGGTGAATTTTGCACCTTGGGCAGTTACGTGGTCTGAAGGCAAATTGTGTGTGACTTGGCTAAGTATTCTGACTTAGCACCAGCTTTGGGTGGTGGGAGGAAGCCCTGCCAGGTTGGCAGTATGACAGTGCATCAGGTCCCAATGTCACTTGCTAGGCTGTGGAAACCAGGCTGCACCTCTTTCTCCATGCTGGGTCTTTGACACAGCAGTGGTTGCTCCACCCCTTGCTGGGGCATTTCTCCAGAGGCCCGAGGACTGTCCTCTGACCCCCATTGTGGCCAGCACTTGTGCCCATCATTGGACTTGAGTGCAGGCTTTCCCAGCCCAGCCCAGCGTAACTTTGTCCTCCCTGCACAGGACCAGGAGCGCTGAGCAGTCCATGACCCAGCCCATCACTGGGGACACCTGACTAATTATTCTGGTTAACAAAGATTAACCATAAACTATACTCCCACCGACTGCAGCTGGCTCTCATCTGCAAGTGCCACCCACTAGCAAGGAGGTCAACACACACAGCCCATTACAACATCTGCCGACACAAGTGCACAGTACTTGGAAAGAAGACAGACTTTGCTACCACAATTGCCCATGCAACACTGGCTACTCAGGAGGCCTGAAGACCACTGACCTACTCAGTACGTTGTTACTATACACAGCATTTGAGAAAGCCACCACACTAAGGTTATTTGTAATCAGGGAAATCATACAGAGTCTATGCCACTGAACACACCCAGAAACAAAGCCAAATGACAACTCAACATACATTATAGTCACATCTGTAAAAAAAAAAAAAAATGCTCCAATGAAAATATGCTCATAAATAATGTGACTATTTCTCCAGGTATGAATAAATCAGCATAATAATACTAGAACTATAAAAAAGCAGGGTATTTTGACAACCCTGAAGAAATATAGTAACTGTTTAGCAATGGATTCTAAACAAAATAAAATTTTCAAAATGCCAGATAAAAAAATACATATTATTGATTTTAAAGAAGCTCAATGAGATCCAAGGAAAATATGAAAACCAAAATAATCAGAAAGTCAATTCAAGAAATGAATGAGAATTTATCAAGGAAACAGATATCTTAAAAAAAAATAGAACTTTTGGAATAAAAAAATTCATTGAAAGAATTACAAAATACAGTTGAAAGCTGCAATGATAGACTAGACCAAGCAGAAGAGAGAATCTCGGAACTTGAAGACAAGTCTTTCAAATTAATCAGGTCAGACTAAGATAAAAAAGAAATAATAGAAAAGAATGAACAAAGCCTCTGAGAAGTATGGGAGTACACTAAGTGAATGAACTTAAAAATAATTGATATTCCTGAGACAAAAATCAAAAAGCTTGGAAAACTTATTTCACAACAGAACTCCATCAAACCACAAAGATGAATACAAAGAGAAAAAAAAAAAGAATCAAAGAATCCACAAAACAACTAGATAACAACATTATGGCAGGAACAAAATTTCACATTTCAGTGTTAACCTTGAATGTAAATGGATTAAAGTTACCACTTAAAAGATACAGTTTGGCAGAATGCATTTTTTTAAAAAAACATGAACCAACTCTATGCTGCTTACAAGAAACTTGCCTTACTGGTAAAGACACTTAGAGACTGAAGGTAAAAGATATTTCATGCAAAGGAAAACCAAAAGCATTTAATGCTATAAACTTCCCTCTTAGCACTGCTTTTGCTGTATCCGAGAGATTCTGGTATGTTGTGTTTCCATCTTCATTTGTGTCAATTTTTTTAAAATTTCTGGCTTAATTTGGTTGCTGACCCAGATATCATTCAAGAGTGTGTTGTTTAATTTCCATGTATTTGTATAGTTTTTGAGCATTTCTCTTGGAATTGATTTCTATTTTTATTCTTCTGTGGTTTGAGAAGATACCTGACACGATTTCAATTTTTTAAAATTTATTGAGACTTTTTTTGTGGCCTATCATATTGCCTATATTGGAGAATGTTCCATGCACTGATGAGAAGAATTTATATTCTGCAGTTGTTGAGTAAAGTGTTCTGTAAATGTCTGTTTGGTCCATTTGGTCTAAAGTCAAATTTAAGCTCAGTGTTTCTTTGTTGGTTTTCTGTTTGGCTGGTCTTTCTAATGCTGTAAGTGGGGTCTTGAAGACAATCACTATTATTATATATCTATCTTTTTCTTTAGGTCTAGTAATATATGTTTTATGAATCTCTGTGCTCTAGTGTTGAGTGCATACATATTTAGAATTGTTATATCCTCTTGTTGAATCGATACCTTTATCAGTACATAATGATCTTCATTGTCTTTTTTTTTTTTTACTATTTTTAATTTAAAGTCTATTTTATCTGATACAAGTATAGCTACTCCCGCTATTCACCATTTTGAATAAATGGTGCTGGGAAAATTGGATTGCCATATACAGAAGAATGAACTTGGACCCTATCTGTCAACAAAACACAAAAATCAACTCAAATCAGATTGAAGACTATTTATTTATTTGTTTGTTTGTTTGTGACGGAGTTTCACTCTTGTTGCCCAGGCTGGAGTGCAATGGCACGGTCTCGGCTCACTGCTACCTCACCTCCCGGGTTCAAGTGATTCTCCTGCCTCAGCCTCCCAAGTAGCTGGGATTACAGGCACCCACCATCATGCCTGGCTAATTTTTGTATTTTTGGTAGAGATAGAGTTTCACCACATTGACCAGGCTGGTCTCAAACTCCTGACCTCAGGTGATCCACCCACCTCGGCCTCCCAAAGTGCTGGGATTACAAGTGTGAGCCACCACACCCAGGCTTGAAGACTTTAATGTAAGACCTGAAACTATTACAATACTATAAAAAAACCTAGTGAAGCTCTTCTGGACATTGATCTAGGCAAATAATTCATGACTAAGACTTCAAAAGAACAAGCACCAAAATAGTCAAATGGGACTTAATTAAACTAAAAAGTTTCTGCATAGCAAAAGAAATAATCAACAGCATGAACAGATAACCTGCAGGATGGGAGAAAATATTTGCAAACTATGCATCTGACAGGGTACTGTTATTCAGAATTTATGAGGAACTCTAACAACTAACAACAACAACAACAAACCCACAAAAAGCAAATCAAATGAGCCAACTAAGAAGTAGGCAAAGTACATGCATAGATATTTTTCAAAAGAAGATATACAAATGGCCAAGAAACATATGAAAAACTGCTCAGCTCTACTAATCATCACAGAAATGCAAATTAAATTCACAGTAAAATATCACCTTTTATCTGTTAGAATGGCTATCATTAAAAAGTCAAAAAATGACAGATGTTGGCAAAGATACAGAGAAAAAGGAATGCATATACATAATTAATGAAAATTTAAAGTGGCACAGCTATTATGGAAAACAGTAGAGGTTCCTCAAAACATTAAAAATGGAGCTACCATATGATCCAGCAATCCCACTATTGAGTAGCTACCCAGAAGAAAAGAAATAGTTATATTAAAAAGATACCTGCACTTGTATGATTATTACCGCACTATTTCCAATAGCATAAATATGGAACCAACCTATGTATCCACCAATGGATGAATGGATAAAGAAGTGTGTGCACTATTCAATGGAATACTATCCACCCATAAAAATAATAAAATCTTGATTGTTGCAGCAACATGAATGAAACTGGAAGCCATTATCATAAGTGAAACAGGTCAGAAGCAGAATGTCAGATACCACATGTTCTCACAAGTGGACACTAAATAACGTGTATACATGGAAATAGAGTGTGGAATAATAGACACTGGAGATCAGAAGGGTGGGAGGGTGGGAGAGGGGTGAGCAATGAGAAATTACCTGATGAGTACAAGGTCCAATAATTCAAACAGTATTTGTAATCTTTCTATGCCACTCACTTTCTCATTGACTTTATTCTATCAGTCTGGTTATCTCCAAAACCCAACACTACACGTACTTCTGGGCTTTCATTCATAAAGCCTAGACTCAAGGGGAAAGAGATCCCCTTCTAACAAGTGTCCCTTATAAAAACCCTGGAAGAGGATTCCAGTTGATAATACACCTGTAATCCCAGCACTTTGGGAGGCTGAGGTGGGTGGATCACCTGAGTTCAGGAGTTCGAGACCAGCCTGGTCAATGTGGTGAAACCCCGTCTCTACTAAAAATACAAGTGACATGTTCATTACTGGGACAATTGATGGGGTGCGTGTGGGATGCCATGATTGACTGCTCTAGCTTGGGTCATACACTCAACCTTTTGGGCTGTGTGTGTATGTGTGTGTGGGAGGGGAGTGGTGAACAGGTGGATGTGTGTGTGTAAAAATAATAGTAGTTATGTTCTGAATATATAAAACAACACAGGTGGCTTATAGAGTAGGACTAGGGATTATATTGCTGTTTTTCTCTCCTTTAGCAAACAGTGTTACAGACTACATTTTAATTAACCTTCTATGAAATATAGTTTAGTATACCGTAGGTTCTCAAATAAAATTGTTTTGTTCAATGTTGTTTTATTATAATGTTGACAAGAAAAAAAAATAATTTCTGGCCAGAGCCACTGTCTGTTTGGAGTGTACATGTACTTCTCTCATGGGTTTTATCTGAATATTCATTTCCTTCCACATCCCAAAGATGTGCACATTATGTGTATTGACATGTCTGAATGATCCCCGTTTGAGTGAGTGTGTGGGGGTATGTGTGCCCTGCAATGGAATAGTGACCTATTAGGGTCAGTTCCTACCTTGCTCCCTGAGCTTCAGGGATAGGCTCCAGCCACCCAAAACCCTGAACTAGAATAAGCTGGTTGGAAAATAAATGAATGAATATAAATGATTGTAAAATAAAAATTCTTAAAAGTAGATAATAATCCTACAAATGCAGCAAGAAATGATGGGGTACTAAAGCTCTCCTCTAGTCTGCCATATTTTTCATTGTTTGATTTTGAACTGCATGGTGGGAAGAGGTGCTCCTTAAAATTTTCGCTTCGTAAACCTTTATTCCTTCAGTGGACTCACCACCACAATCACTGTCACTCATTAATTCACCAAAATTGAGTAAATAATTACCTTAATTGTTTTTATTTATCTTTCTTAAAAGTATGCATAGGTCATATTTATTTCAATATTTGATGTTAGAATTTTTCTGGGTCTTTATTTAGAGGTTTGGTAATGTTTATCTGACCAGAAATATGCCCTAAGAACTTAGCTCTTGTTTATATCAATTAGCCTATGGGAAAGCTGGTTTTATTATACGTAATTTCCTTTGAAGTGGCAGTTTCCAAGAACCCAGCAATGACCTTAAGTAAGGATTTACTATAGTTTCTAAATTAATCATTTTCCACTCATTTGATAAGGTGGCTCTTCAGAATGTTCACAACTTGGTTAGATTGATGAGATTAGGAAGTAAAGAATTAAATGGAGAGACGCTTTCCTAAATCTTGTAAGTAAAAGACAGCACCTGCCTCCAATTGTTATAAATATTTTAAAACATTTTTTGGCTTTAAAACAGGTTTTTTATGTCTCGACTGCAGGTAAATGTACACCTTATCTTTCCAGTTCCCGATTTGACAAATGAGCTTTAAATAGTTTCATGAGGGAAAAAAAACAAAATAGAATCCTGAAAAGACTACCAGTTATGTATGCAATTTTAATTTTATAAAAAATTTATAATATTAGGCCAGGCGCAGTGGCTCACGCCTGTAATCCCCGCACTTTGGGAGGCTGTGGTGGGTGGATCACGAGGTCAAGAGATCGAGACCATCCTGGCCAACATGGTGAAACCCCATCTCTACTAAAAATACAAAAATTAGCCAGGCATGGTGGCGGGCACCTGTAGTCCCAGTTACTTGAGAAGCTGAGGCAGGAGTATCACTTGAACCTGGGAGGCAGAGGTTGTAGTGAGCTGAGATTATGCCACTGCACTCCAGCCTGGCAATAGAGCAGGACTCCATCTCAAAATATACATATATATATTATATATATGTAATATATAAACATATATATTATATATGTAATATATAAACATATATATTATATATATGTAATATATAAACATATATATTATATATATGTAATATATAAACATATATATTATATATATGTAATATATAAACGTATATATATAATATATAAACATATATATTACATATATATATATATCATTCAAAACTCAAATATAACTCCTTGTGGGGGACTCAGGACCAATAATGAGATTAAACCTAGGCACTGAAATTATGTCCTAAGGAGAAGAGAAATTGTAGGAACACAGAAACCAAAAGTCATCCATCAAGCTTATTTTTCCCAGTTTCCCAATGCCTTCGTGTAAGTGCTTTAGATTTGACATACCCAAGAGATTTTTCAGTCTAAAGTTTAAAAATCTATCCTCAAATAGCTTGTTTTGCTGGAAAGCTTACATTGAAACAATAATTAAGATTATTTTGCCATTGTTTAAAACTTCAAGGGGTCTAATTATTGTCACCTTGTTAACTGTAATTTTGCCGTGACCTTACCTGGAAAACTCATACTATAATTTAAGTAAAACAAAGAAGTCATCTTCCTTGAAATGACAAAACCATTCCTTTGCTTATAAATTACCTATTGGATTCTTAGTGCAATCATTAATGAAGAATAATTAGAGAAACTGCTTTCAATATTATATGTGGTCAAAGTTATAAATAAGCCAAAAATAACATATTCTTTGCATGTGTCAATGACTACTGATAGGTTTTTGAATTTCTGGACAAAAAGTCTGCACTAAACTTCAGTTCAACATAGAAGCCCTACAATTAGCTGCCTGAATATAACCTGTGTGTTAATAGCATTGCAAAAGACAAGTTCAGCAAGAATGGTCATCAGAGATCAGATGATAATTTCAAGCTACGCAAAATGCAACTCTTTTTCTGAACTGCCCTAAAACAAACAAATTCATTTCAATGACTTGAAACTGCTTTCAGTTGACTTCCATGCTCCCATTTCATAGCAATTAAGATAAGCGTATTTCTCTATAATGATGTAGAGTCATTGCTGCAGACCAGTAGTAGCCTGCTTTCGAAGGATAAAATTTTTGGCTTTTCACAAAGGTTTTCAACTAAGTAGTTATTTCTGACATGTCTTTTCAAATTACCCACTCCAACCCCTAAAGAATGACAAGAAAATGAAAATCTGCAGATTAAAAATAAGACCATCAGTCACCTAGACTCTGTCAAGATGATCCACTAATTATAAGCCAAATGAACTATACTGTGAAACAAAGATGAAAGCAAGTCATCTATTTAATTCAAATATAATATACTAAGATTTTAAGCATACTTAAAATATAATACACAATTTAAGGCATCATAAATCAATGAGAAGGATATATTTTTCCATATATAGAAAATTATTCAATTATTTTGGAAAAAAATGTCCACTTAATTCTTTATAGAATACCATACAAACAAATCTCAGATGGATTGAAAAGATAATTGTAAATATTCAAACCACAAAATGGGGGCTGGAGGAAGCAGATGGTATGAGTCTGATATCTTGCTGAGTAAGGGCTTCATTCTTTAGAAGTCAGTAGAAAAAATCATAAGAAAAGTGATTTGACTCTATTGAAATTACTACTTTTTCTAAGTCAAAACAAAATAAATCTAAAAAGTAAATCATCCATTAGATAAACATGATTAAAAAATATAACAAAAGATTAAAATCCTTGGCATGGAAAGATCTCAAAAAATTGATTAAAAATACTAGGCTTTTAAAATATAAATGTGAAAAAAATATGCGTAATTAGAAATAAAAGAGAAAAATGAATTATTTGGTACTAGTAATAACAGAAATGGAAATTGGTACTATTTTTTTCCTATAGTTAGCAAAAGTTTACAGCAATGTAACTCCTTAGTAGTGATAAGTGGAACAAGGAGTTACATTTTTGTAAATAGGCACTTTCATAACTTCTGATGAAAGAATAAAATGGAAAAAAATTTTAATCATAAACAGAAATAATATTTAAATACTTTAGAATGCTATAGACTTTAGTATAGCAATTTCATTTTTTTTAGAAATCTATTTACTGTATTTATTCCAACATTTAAAAGGGCAAAAATGGAAAAGGCCAAAAAATGAAAAGTTATTGGAATATTTGCATAAGTTAAATGGTAACACTAAAATACATTTATAGAGTTATAAAATGTATGTAAAATAAGAGGAAATCATCAAAATATTAACAGGAATTTTATTCAAAGTAGTAAGATTACTAATGATTTTTCTTTTTCTTTTCCAAGTTTTGTATAAGAAGTAGGTAACTTTATATAATTAGACAAAAAGAAGCAATTGATTTAAAATTCCCTGTAAATCAAAGTGGAAAATATATGTATATAATTATTTGACAAATATCCAATTCATATTTTATGTTTTCTTCTTGAATCAGCCTAGAAACTTAAGACTCTATATTTGGGCCACAAATCTTAATATTCTTCATAACTGCCTTCCTGGACATTTATGGTTTACGTTCTCAGCTTTCATCAAAAAATTATTTCAAAACAGGCTTATTTGCATTTGGTTTACAGAAGCTGTTGAAGAGGGTGAAGTCCTATGTGAGGCACTGCTTTAGAAAGGAATGCTAAGAAGGGAGACTGGCCTGTCTTATTGCCCTAATATATAAGACCTAAGTAACTGGCCACATTTTTGACTGGGTTTCTAAAAGCCTGAAACCAAATTCTTAAGCTCAAATATAGTAACTATGTTTGTTGACTTTAGTATATTTTGATATTTTTGTTAGTTTTCCCTTATTAGGTATTGACTTTACTTGCTAATTTTTTATTATACATTTAATATTTGTAACATACATATTTTATTTCTCCAAGTTTCTTTAAATCCTTTGTTGAAGAAGCCAGAAGCTGGATGGATAAGATCAGGGGTCAGTAAACTATGGTTTGGCCCTTGAGCCTATTTTGGTTCAGTATTTGAGTGAAGAATTCTTTTACATATTTAAAAAATTAAAAAAATTATGTATATATATATATATATAAAACACATGCATACATACATATATACAGAAAACATAAACAAGGAAGAATATGCAAAAGAGACATACATGGCCCACAAAGCCTAAATTATTTACAGAAAAAGTTTGCCAAACCCTAGATTAAATAGATGGCTAGATGGTTAGTCCGCTACATCTTTAGAGTTTCTCAAAATCCCCCACTACAGGAATACATACTCCTATACAAATTCCTCTGTTAATACAATATATACTCCTCTCTTTATAATATATTGTTCAATCTATTATATCAATTTATTCAAGCATCTATCCAAGAGTTGTTCTCTTAAATATGCCAGTCCCACGTATCTCTCTATTCTGTATATACAGGTCATTCCACCTGAAATTTTCTTTACCTTTTCATCTATTATTTCCTGATTTCCCTGGCAATTCCAGCTTGAGTGAGTGCTTAATTATAGGATTTCATCTAGAACTCACAACCTGTAATGTGGCACTTGTAAGAACCTGTCACTAATACTGACTTAGATTGTGTACATGACTTGTCCCACAAAGAGGCTGTAAGCCACTTAGGTGCAAGGATCACATTGTATGTCTTTTGACAGTTCCTAATTCCCTATACTTTGCAAGCTTCCTATAAAGCAGTTTCGTAAAGTGTGGTGGAACTATAGATACCGCTTGTTAAAAACACAGATTGTTGAGCTCCTTTCGAAAAGCCCTCGATTATAATCTCTGGGAACCAAGCTTGAGTATTGATGTTTTCTTTAACATGTGTCAAAAGTGACTTTTAGTTGAACTAAAGTTTGAGAAAGATCTATGTTTGTTGATTCATTATAGGTATACTGTATCAGTGCACAGCTAACCCTCAGTCCCAGGGATCTATAATGAAGAGGATGCCCACTCTACTACTGATTATTCCTTACTCTCAAGAATGAATGCCATAGGCCACAGAATGATGTGCTTGTTAGGTCTTGAAAGTTACTTTTGGCTTCTACAGGCCAATGCTTTAATTAGGACCAGCCCAGGATGTCAACCATTGAGTGTAATAAAGGTCTCTGCAGTATAATTCTTGCCACACCATGTCTCTTTTATTGCAACTTTATAGTTAGATGATTTCAGAGAATTTGGTTTATATTCCAATTCACCTAAATTCACTATAAGTGAATCAGAAACCCTATGATAATCCTGTAATTGGCCTGTTGAAAAAGGCAGTAGGATCTATGAACCTTGGGTACAAACTGGCATTCATGACTACCGTAAAATAAAGCTGACTGTGAGGTTACAGAGCAATGAGTTATATTTTGAGTGTTTTGCAAAGACCAAATGTCACAACATAAAGCAGTCAGATAATTTGAGTATAAATAACAGTTGAGGCTTGAATGCCTCTTTCCTTTACTTAAATTAACTTAAATTGTTTTAATGTAGTCGTATGCGACGGCTGTCACCCTTTTAAGTGTCAAATTCCTAATAAATAAATATATAATATTTATCTTGTTATTTTAATATTCTTTTTTAAATCTATTTACTACAGGGTTTACTTGGCTTTTAAAAATGTATGCAATGTGCCTAATAGATGTATTTTGATTATTAAAATTTGACATTAAGAAAGTTTATTATTTTTTCTTATAAAGATAACATATAGAATCAAAAATAATTTAAACTATATAGGAAATTCTGTTTCCAAAATAATGTAAAATTGATTTTGTGATAAACTCCATGGACTTATAGTTTATCAGAATGCTAGTAAGAATCATCCTCTCCAGTAGGGCAAAGTATCAATGGTTTTTATAACACACGTCCAAAATAAGCATGCATTATATGTAATAAAATCACAATTCAAGGTAGAATAATTTAATAGCTGACACAGTTTTTGTAGATACATCCTATGCAAAATACTAATTTACCTAAATCTTCCCATGAAAACCAAGAGAGAAAACCAAATTTTAATACCACATGGGCAATAAGCTATGTTTGAAAAATTCTCTCTCTTCTTACTCATTTAAATGTGCTTTACTAATAGCAAAGGCAGTAGAAATGTACATATTTTTAACACATGCCCCCAGTCACTTAGACAATATTAAGTATAGCCATCTTCAGATAGTCAAGAAAAACAACTTAAAACCAAGGTGAATGATGATATGTATGTTTAAAAGGGCTATTTAGCCTAATTTCCTTTATAAAATGAATTGAAAAAACATAGTTTTTGAACTTTACATGTAACCATTACATTCACATTTCTTGTGAAATATGGGGTAAAACATATTTTAAAATAACTGAATAGTCAAAGGCTTTGCATAAAAATAAAAAATATAAATCCTGATGATCAATACTATTTTATTTATTTACTTAATTAGCTGTGCACTTGGCTTTTTAAAATCTCTTTATTAAATTATTGACAGTATAAATTTCATATATGTAAAGCCTATCATTTGGTAAGATTTGACATATATATGCACCTGTGAAATCATTTAAAAAAATCAAGGTAATGAACACAGTCGAGGCTATTTTAAAAAGGAATATTGATTTCTTTGGGCTCTGGAAAACTAGCTATTGAAAGACCGGATACTCCGGGATTGTAAGTGCCTAACTATGATTGATATGGAGCTGTGTATTTATAGCAATACCATTAAATGATACTCTAGTGACAAGTTAAATCCCTTCACAGTTTGAAATCTTAACTCTGCATGGTGCTGTAGGGCAATCCTTGTAAGGCCAACCAATTTGTCTCCTAGGTTCTTGTCATATCATTATGCATTTTTTTTCATCTATTCACACAAGATTAATTGAGCAAATATTTACACTCTGAGAATGTCACCAAGATCAACTTAAAGCAAAAGGGAAAAATAGGCAAAGCATCTCCATAGTGCTTTTTTTTCTTTAATCTTTTTTCCCTTTCTGTGAAGACTCATCTACCTGACTTCGCTGCCTCAATGGTACTCTAGTCAGCACATCAGTCCTTATTAATATTCCTCACCTGGGGCCAGATTTTCCCAGTAGAGCCCTGTGGTCTGATTCTTTCATTCTGTTTATGGAAAAGAGAGGATAATAAATCAATCTTGCAGTAGTTGTGTTTGTTAATTACTTTCATGTTGTTTATAGAAAGAATAGATCAATAAATAAATCCATGCATTAGTTGTAGTGGTTAATTATAGCTTTAAATGATAATCCTTCAGGTTCAGATTATTTTAAAAGCTGTCATTTAATAGTTTGTTATTAGTTATGGCACTGCATAACTAATAACAAACTATTTAGTACCTTATGGATATTTTGGGTCAAGATAAGCACCATCCTGCTGCTTTTCAAATCTTACCATAATGCACTAAAGGAGTAATGCATAAAGCCACATTTGTCTCTTTACAACTCTGAGTCTTTTATTCAAAACATGCCTTTGAAATAATATAAAACACCTCCATTTTTTCCATGTGGCTGTCATTATAAACATGAAAATAATATTGATACAACTTTAATTCTTTCATGAGTTTGTCCTCCAACACAGTTTTCTTAATGATTTCAGTAATTTTCATTAGCATTTTTGGAGAGGTAACATTACTTCTCTGACATTATGGTCCACTAAAATTTTTTATTCTATTTCACCCAAACTTAAATATCTTTGCTATTTTTTATCATTGTCATTATTTTTCCTTATTGCAAGTGAAAAGTTTGTCTTTTATTTCCATCCAATTTATTTTTGTTAGTTAAGGCACATTCACTGCTCTTTTATTAATGCTGAAAACTTAATTATTCAAACACAACAAAATTATATCTTTTTAATCAAGAATTACACGCTTCCATGAGGATAAAATTTTTTAACGTGTGGTCTGCAATTGATTATAGTATTACCAGTATTGTGTGTGTGTATATATATTATATATATAAAAATATATATAATATTATGTGTGTATAATATATATAATATATAATATATATAATATATCATATATATCCTATATCACATATATAATATATATCATATATAATATATATCATATATAATATATGATATATATTATATATAAAATATATGTGTATATACAATATATAGTATATATAATATGTATATACTATATATAATATGTACACATATTATATATAGTATATACATATTATATATTATATACATATGTATTATAATACATATGTATATATATAATATATATTTTATATCTATATATTTTATATCTACATATATATTTTATATCCATAGGTAATAATTCTATAAGAATAAAATATTTTTATATGGTAAATCTTTTATTCAGCAATAAGCAGCGAATAAAATTATATTTTATTCCTATGCATCGCTGAAGTAGGAAAAAATTAGGAAATCAAGAAATAATAAATAGATATTACCAGGCAGGGCACTTACACATTATGCTACCTTTCAAAAAGTATATTTTCATTATATTATATGAGAAAGATAATTCATAAAATGCTGTCAAAATTAAAGGAAGGTATTTGACATTTTAACATTAAAAATACAAAATGCATTGGAATATTTTATTTATGACACTTTTTTTGATAAATGGTTAATATTAACAGAATTCTTAAAGATAAAAGTAAGAAATATATTTTCAGTTTATTACTTGTAGGTTTAAATTTCTTCTATCTATAGAAACAATCTCATTATTTGTAAACTTAATAGGCTATATGAGGAAAATGATTAAAATGTTTCTTAAATTATGCCATTTCTTTAAAATCACTATCTGTAGACTAATCAATAAATTTTTGGTTTTCATTTTCTACTGAATGGTATCTTAAACCTAATTGTCATTGCACTGAAGTGAAATGCATCACTCTTTACAATGTAACAGGGCTACATCATTCATCTACCTCAATGATCTTCAAATTGCTATAACCAAGCTTCAGTATCAAACAATCAAAATTTTTGTTCATTTCTTGGATATCTCTTATATTTGTAGGCAATTTCTATTGCTAATATCATTAAGTAAATCAGATAAACAAGATTAGAATGCTAGGCACTACATATATGTCATTTTCTGTGTTTCAGATCATTCGGAATGAGCTTCATTTTTCTTTTTCTACTTATTGACTTAAACATTAAGTTGTTAGATTTCTTGCTTCTCTCCTGCTATTACTGCTATTTCTTTTTTGTCCCACATGCATCAAAATATAAGCAAATAATATTTAAATTAGATGTTTTAATAAGATTATACAGTCAACATAAAAGTATGTCACAATCCTCTAATGTTTTGAATAACTTTAGATTTGGATATCTCCTGCTATGTCACTACTTACGTGTAAGACCCAAGCAGTTTCAAATTGTTTTATATGTCTGTCACAAAACTATAGCACACTGTACAGAATAACTCAATTCAAAAATATTTGACCCTTTTCCCTCGCAGTACATATTAGTAATATAGAATGTATTTGGTCTACATTGCCTTTTACATTTATTTCTCTTTCTTTTCTCAAGTGGATGATGTCTATATCCATATAATCTATCGTATTTATATTATCTCTATCTATCATATTTTCTTTATAAAAAGATTACCAATAGTAAGTACTCAAAACCTTTGGATGATGCTATATGATCTTGAAGCAACCTGTGACTTTTGTTCCTCAATATAGGTCTAACCTTGCCATGCCATGATTCACCCAAGTGCCTTCTTGGAAAAGGGGATTGATAACAACAGCCCCATCATATTTTTGTGTGACTACATTGTGACCAAAAACAAATATCAAAAATTAAAAATCATGCTTTTGCTAAAAAATCCTACTTATGATTATTTGTCTAAGTAATATAATTTTGAAAATACTTTCTCCAAAATTACAATTCACTCTCTAGTGCACCAATGTATTTTCAAACAAAATATATTTCTGTTAGCAACAATAAGAAAACTGAATATGAAGTCCTCAGTAAGTTAAAATGTGGTTGCCATTTAAAAAAAGAAAAGGAAAGTTTTGAAAAAATGAACGGGAATATTACTTCTACCATCAAAAATGTGGACAGTGAAAAAAAGGCTAAAAGTTAAATATTACATAAAATATTGTAGGAGAAAGTCAAAAGAGTAGGAAGAAGTGTAGCCAAAAATTATTTTGTATTTCAGCAATCAGGGTTTTCAAGAGAAAAGCATGTAAGTATTGATTTATCTTATAGAAAAATGTGAGCAATTTTTATAAGTAAGGTTTTTTAAAATAGATTTTTTCTTGGACTTTAATAAACTATAACATAACTATAAAACTGTAATTATAAATATAGAGATTGTCCATACTTACCGTGTGTCTTAGTCCATTTTGTGGGGCTCTAATAGGATACCTAAGACTGGGTAATTTATAAGGAATAAAGGTCTATTTAGCTCATAGTTCCTTAGTCTGGGAAGTTCAAGAAGCATGATACCAGCACCTTCATGGTTTCTAGTGAGGGCTTTCATGCTGTGTCACAATATGGCAGAAGTTCAAAGGGAAAGTAGACATGTCCAAAGAGACAAGACCCAAGGTGTTGGCTTTATAATAACCCCTTCGCACAAGAACTAACCCATTGCTGTGAGAATTAATCCAGCCTTCCGAGAGTGAGAACTCATTTATTCCAGTGGGAAGGCATTAATCTATTCATAAAAGGTCCACTCACATGAACCAAACACATCCCCACCCTGAGGATCAAATTTAAACATGAGTTTTTGTGGGGACAAACCAATCCACACCATAGCAAACACATGAAAAACAAAAACAAAACAAAAACAAAACAAAAACGTTTTCTCCTGGCTGGGCGCAGTGGCTCATGCTTGTAATCCCAGCACGTTGGGAGGCTGAGGCGGGCGGATCACCTGAGGTCAGGAGTTCAAGACCAGCCTCAACATGGGGAAACCCCGTCTCTACTAAAAATACAAAATTAGCCGGGCGTAGTGGTGCATGCCTGTAATCTCAGCTACTCGGGAGGCTGAGACAGGAGAATTGCGTGAACCTGGGAGGCGGAGGTTGCGGTGAGCCGAGATCCAGCTATTGCACTCCAGCCGGGGCAACAAGAGTGAAACTCCGTCTCAAAAAACAAACAAACAAACAAAAAAAGTTTTCTCCTTTACTGTTTATCACTAATAAGTAAAGGTTTTGGAATTGGGAGAAGACAAGCCTATGGAAAAGATCTTTAACTAGAAGTCTAGTCTTTTAACAAACTAAAGGTTTTTTAAGAAAGCCATTCAACCCACAAGACTTAGGCACTATATATATATGTAAGATAGAGATGTTTCATCAAATGATTGCTAATTTTTTTCTTAATGTTATGGTCCTTCAGAAATGTTTCGCATTCATCAGAAAAAAAAATGCCTACTTGGAAAAACATTAGTATGTATACGAATGAATAAAATGTTCACGTATTTATTTTTTAAAGTAGATACAGCTAACATGAGAGCTATAAGCTATAAGAGAAAGAAAATGTCTGGAAGAGACTATTGTATAATTAGGTTATCTAACACCAACAGCTAGAAAATAAATAGCATTTAGGAGGCCTGAATTTCTTTGTTTGTTTGTAAAAGATTGAGAATGTGAGAACCACGGGAAGGAAAAGAAGGTGAAACAAATCTTATTTCATGACTTTCAATAAATAAAAATCACGTTGGAATGACAACTCAACCCCTGCATTGTAATTACTTTGTTTGTCCCAAGAATAATTATCCAATTTCCAATTTGCCTTGGAAGGAAAAAGTATACATAAATGTTACACTTTACATGAGAGAAAGAAATATGCAATTTCCCCCACAATCCTAAAAAAGACTGTCTCTTATTTAATGAAAGTACACTTATTCAAATCATATTACAGCTCCAAATGGCTATAACCAGACATTCTAAAATGCATAAGCCGGCCGGGCACGGTGGCTCACGCTTGTAATCCCAGCACTTTGGGAGGCCGAGGCGGGCGGATCACGAGGTCAGGAGATTGAGACCACGGTGAAACCCCGCCTCTACTAAAAATACAAAAAAAAAATTAGCCGGGCGTGGTGGCGGGCGCCTGTAGTACCAGCTACTCCGAGAGGCTGAGGCAGGAGAATGGCGTGAACCTGGGAGGCGGAGCTTGCAGTGAGCCGAGATTGCGCCACTGCACTCCAGCCTGGGCGACAGAGCGAGACTCCGTCTCAAAAATAAAAAATAAAAAAAAAATAAATAAAATGCATAAGCCTGTCACTGATAGATTTCTCATCTCATTTTGGGATATAGATTCATATCAACCTTGAAAGAATCAAAAGAAGAAATTCTCAGGCAAAGTATTTCAAATACAATTCCATTTAAAACCACAGAACTACTTTGATTCAGGTACTCCAGAGCAATAAACCCCCCCATAGTTTCTGATTAAGAATTGCTTGGAAACATTTTCAGTGGTTAAGTGCTTTTCTCTTCATGAGCATCAAGTGACTTATTCAGGGTGCTTATACTCAGCTAGATGCATTCATTTTACTAGTTAAACATTTCAAAGCACAACCTATATTAATCCAAGCTGTTTGTGGAATTATGTTAAAAATGAGATTTCATTTCTCACTTTTGATTATTTTTCAAAATCCAGAAATATTATTTTACTATTATAATCGGATTTAATAACCCTGAAAAGTGTATTTATTGAATTTTTAAAAATCAAAATTCACTACCACTAAGTGTAAAAGCCATTTTTTGCACCTGAATTACTGATGAATAAAAGTGACTCTAACTACTCAAAAAGAGCATCTCCATCTCCAAACATTTATTTTATTGAAAAGAACTCTACAAAAACTCAGCTTTCTATATAACTTTGGTAGATTATTTATTAAATCTATAGAGAAATTACTAGAAAGACATTTAACACTCTAGAAGAAATGCTGACAATTTAAAATCAGAATAACAGGTCCTCAAAATATTTGTAGCTTCAACAAAATCAGAGGGAAAAGAAGTAGAGAAATAGTAACACTCGGGGAACATGTATCAACAACCTTAAGTGGCATGAACATAATAATTGATAGTAATACTATACATCTTAAAAATAAGGCCTTATTTTGGAATAAAAATATTTAAATATCACCTTGAAAAAGGGTCCTTTATAATTATTTGGAATTTGACAGAAATTTTGATAAAATTTGAGATTTTATGTATGTGTTCACTTATGCTCTTATGGAAACTACAGACATGGATTACTTTGTTGTTTTTGTCTTTATTACTTCTTCAGTTATTTATATACTTATTTAATGCTTAGTAAATCTTTGGATTTCAACATGGTTACTAATTTTGGATTAGGAACAATGTAGACATTCATGTTTTGTTAAAACCTTTTTGATATTATGGAAATCTCTAACTGTACATTATTTTACATTAATTATCATTAAAATCTAAGTAGCAATAAATTTTATTTTAAAATATCTAATAATAATTTTTAAAATTAGAACTAGTAAATCTATAATTTTTAAATGTTCTTTTTCAGAGTTCTTAGTTTCAAACTTTCACCAAAGGAGATAATTTGAAGACACATTTCATAAATTAAAAATAATTCTGGTAATGATAAGAACTGAGTTTTTGTTTTGTTTTGTTTTTTTAGACGGAGTCTCGCCCTGTTGCTCAGGTTGGAGTGCAGTGGCGCGATCTTAGCTCACTGCAAGCTCCACCTCCCGGGTTTACGCCATTCTCCTGCCTCAGCCCCCCGAGTAGCTGGGACTACAGGCACCCGCCACCACGCCCAGCTAATTTTTTTTTTTTTTTGTATTTTTAGTAGAGACAGGGTTTTACCGGGTTAGCCAGGATGGTCTCGATGTCCTGACCTCGTGATCTGCCCACCTCAGCCCCCCAAAGTGCTGGGGTTACAGGCGTAAGCCACCTCATCCGGCCTGAGTTTTATTATTATTTGTAAAATTGCCACACTATGAAGTTTCTTCAGAATTTTTTATTCTAATCTAAAATTGGAATTTTCCTATATACCAACAGTCAAGCCAAGAGCCAAATCACAAATGAACTCCCATTTGCAATTGCCACAAAAAGAATAAAATACCTAGGAATACAGCTAACAAGGGAAGTGAAAGATCTCTACAAGGAGGGCTACAAAACACTGCTCATGGAAAAATATTCCATGCTCATGGATAGAAAGAATGAATGTCATTATAATGGTCATACTGCCCAAAGTAATTTACAGATTGAATGCTATTGCCATTAAACTACCATTGACATTCTTCAGAGAAATAGGAAAAACTATTTTAAAATTTTTATGGAACCAAAGAAGAGCCCAAATGGTCAAGACAATCCTAAGCTAAAAGAACAAAGCTGGGGGCATCATGTTACCTGACTTTGAACTATACAACAGGACTACAGTAATAAAAACAGCATGGTACTGGTACAAGAACAGATACATAGACCAATGCAACAGAATAGAGAACCTAGAAATAAGACCATATACCTACAATGATCTGATCTTTGACAAACCTAACAAAAAAAAAAAAAAAAATGAAGGATTCCCTATTCAATAAAAGGTGCTGAAATAACTGGCTAGCCATATGCAGGAAATTGAAACTGGATCCCTTCCTTATACCATACACAAAAATCAACTCAAGGTGGATTCAATAATTAAATGTGAAACCCCAAACTCTAAAAACCCTAGAAGAAAAGCTAGGCAATACCATTCAGAACATAAGCACGGGCAAAGATTTCATGATGAAGACCAAAAGCAATTGCAACAAAAGCAAAAATTGACAAATGGGATCAGATTGTGGAAGACAGTGTGGCAATTCCTGAAGTCCTAAAGACTGAAGTACCATTAAACCCAGCAATCCCCATACTAGTTACATACCCAAAGGAATATAAATTGCTCTATTTTAAAGACATGCACACGTATGTTCACTGCAGCACTATTCACAACAGCAAAGACATGGAATCAACCTAAATGCCCATGTGGTACATATATACAATGGAATATTATGCAATCATAAAAAAGAACAAGATTATATCCTTTCCAGGGACATGGAAGGAGGCCATTATCCTTAGCAAACTAATCCAAGAACAGAAAACCAAATACTGCATGTTCTCATTTATAAGTGGGAGCTAAATGATGAGAACATGTGTATTCATAGAGGGGAACAACACATACTGGAGCCTGGAGGTGGAGGGTGGTGGGTGGGAGGAAAAAGAAGATCAAGAAAAATAACTAATGGATACTAGTCTCAATACCTGAGTGATGAAATAATCTGTACAACAAACCCTCATGACACGTTTACCTATGTAACAAATCTGCACACCCTGCACATGTACTCCTGAACTTTAAAGTTTAAAAAATTGGAATATTTACAAATATGGCTACAAATTAATTCAACATGATACAGCTTTGCTTAAAATAAGTTCTGCTTAAAATGAATTTTATAACCTAGTGTTATAGGTTATATCTGGAAATAGGTCAATTTTTTGCCATTTAAAAAAAATAGAGCTTCAAAAATTTTTGTGCATGTGAGGCTATATTAGAGAGAAACAATCAGAGTGCTAGTGCTAGAGAGGAGCTACTTCAAATCACAGGCAAAATATTACTCATCATCAAGGTCTAAATTACTTGCACACTTCTGATAAACAATACACAGATAATTTTAAACATGAAACATTTAAATACAGAACTATCCAACTAACAAGGAGAAAATAAATGTTATTCATTTTCCATAGCTAGAAATAATGTTTCTCGAATGCAAGGTCACAGAGTTGCACATATTGTGAAAGAAAGGCATGACTAAAGGGGGACATTCTCAATTTTCAGAAATATTTGCCATCAGGTAAATAAGGACATCTTTACATTAACAGTGGGTATGTGTTTAAGGTCCCAGTAAAAATACTGCACATTTGAATAACCTCCCCTCAAAAACAAGGACTATAACAAGAAACAGACTATCCACTCACAACCACGTTTTAATAGACTTTATACTTTTTAAAATGAAGGCCAGTTTTCAAACAGAATGTTTCTGGTTTTGGCACAGCCTTTCTCTCTCTTTCCATGTATATATATATACATGCATGCACACACATATATATATATATATAAAACATTATATATATATGCATGCACATTGTGTGTATATATATATATATATATATGTAATGATTTCAGCAGAAAAGTTTTGCTCTCTGGAATGGCAACAATATGTGTTACTTGTTTTTTTGTAATATACCACTTTTTTTTTTTTGTCAAGAAGAAAACCTTGGAGTAAACAGTATCCAAATCAATAGCAGAATTATTATTTTTTTTTATACTTTAAGTTCTGGGATACATGTGCAGAACTTGCAGGTTTGTTACATAGGTATACACATGCCACAGTGGTTTACTGCACCCATCAACCTGTCATCTACATTAGGTATTTCTCCTAATGTTATCCCCTACACAGCACCCCACCCTCTGACAGGCCCCAGTGTGTGATTTTCCACTCTCTGTGTCTTTGTGTTCTCATTGTTCAACTCCCACTTATGAGTGAGAACATGCAGTGTTTGGTTTTCTGTTCCTGTGTTAGTTTGCTGAGAATGATGGTTTCCAGCTTCATCCATGTCCCTACAAAGGACATGAACTCATCCTTTTTTATGGCTGCATAGTATTGCATGGTGTTTATGTGCCACATTTTCTTTATCAAGTCTATCATTGATGGGCATTTGGGTTGGTTCCAAGTCTTTGCTATTGTGAACAGTGCTGCAATAAAAATATGTGTGCCTGTGTCTTTATAGTAGAATGATTTACAATCCTGTGGGTATATACCCAGTAATGGGATTGCTGGGTCAAATGGTATTTCTGGTTCTATATCCTTGAGGAATCACCACATTGTCTTCCAAAATGGTTGAACTAATTTACACTCCCACCAACAGTGTAAAAGCATTCCTATTTCTCCATATCCTCTCCAGCATCTGTTTTTTCCTGACTTTTTAATAATCACCATTCTAACTGGCATGAAATGGTATCTCGTTGTGGTTTTGATTTGCTTTTTTTAATGACCAGTGATAATGATCTTTTTTTCATATGTTTGTTGGCTGCATAAATGTCTTCTTTTGAGCAGTGTCTGTTCATATCCTTTGCCCACTTTTTGATGGAGTTTTTTTTTCTTGTAAATTTGTTTAAGTTCCTTGTAGACTCTGGATATTAGGAATACAACTTACAAGGGATGTGAAGGACCTCTTCAAGGAGAACTACAAACTACTGCTCAAGGAAATAAGAGAGGACACTAACAAATGGAAAAACATTCCATGCTCATGGATAGGAAGAATCAATATCATAAAGTTGGCCATGCTGCCCAAAATAATTTATAGATTCATTGCTATCCCCATCAAGCTACCATTATCTTTCTTCACAGAATTAGAACCAAAACTACTTTAATTTTCGTATGGAACCAAAAAAGAGCCCATATAGCCAAGACAATCCCAAGCAAAAAAAAAAAAACAAAGCTGGAGGCATCATGCTACCTGACTTCAAACTATACTACAAGTTTACAGTAACCAAAACAGCATGGTACTGCTACCAAAACAGATATATAGACCAATTGAACAGAACAGAGGCCTCAGAAATAGCACCACACAACTACAATCATCTAATCTTTGACAAATCTGACAAAAACAAGCAATGGTGAAAGGATTCCCTATTTAATAAATGATTTTGAGAAAACTGGCTAGCCATATGCAGAAAACTGAAAGCAGAATTCTTAAAATGGGAAAGAGTATGCATCCCAGCTAACCCAAAGTTTCAAAAAAGTTTTCCTTAATACCGTAGTTTGTACCAAAAACAAAGGAACAAGTATCAATCAATTTTCAGTCACTATAGAATAGCTTAATTAGGACTAATGTCTTAGTGGTGTCTAAATAGTTCCAATGGGTCAGGTGTCCTGGTTAAGACGGAAAATAAAATTACTGGAAAAAACAGACAGAAAGGAGGCAATACAAGCATCAATAACCTAAAGTCATTATTACAATTCCAATTATGCATTACTTACACGGACATAATATTCATTAGTTTGAATGAGAGTCACCCCCCTGCCAAATAAATGAACTATGAAACTTCTATTAGCACTTTTTGTGAAATTAATGCTCAAAACTATTCAAATTTAGATTATATAAAACCTAGTTACTGCCAAAAGAGAATGTGTAATCCCCTTGAGGCGTCCAGATAGGCCTGAGAGAACAAGATATATATATCTTTCTCTCAGACTACAGAGAAATTTAGAGAGCAGAGAAAGCAGAGAATTTGAGGTGTAATGAAAAGCCCCTGGGATTGTGGTTCAACAGAACCTATCATACCATGAGTGTTATCATGTAATAAATTTGTCTGTGGTAGGCTTCCAACATACATGGGTGAATGGCTTACTCTTTGAGTCTCTCCTATCACTGTCTGCCCGCTCGTGCAATTTCTGTGAAACAAACCTTCACTATCTGCCACTTAAAATTAAATCATGACAATGAGATCTTGTTAAAGGAGTACCCATATGACCAAATACTTCTTAATTCTGTGAATTCCTAACGTAAGTTCTTTTAATCATTATTACCATAGTACTGGGTACTGGACATTAGTTACCACTAGTGGCTGAAACTAGGAATAATGTTGTTCAGTGGATGTTAAGTACCACCACATCATATTGTTGAATTTGAGCTGGACTGGAGTTTCATTGGTGTGTATGTGTGTGTGTGTATGTGTGTGTGTGTGTGTGTGTATCTGTTAGATATTGGAGTGACACAGATTCCAGTGTGTCCCACTGTGGTTGCTCTCTAGTAGAGTGGGAAGAAAACTAAACTTTGCCTCCTCTGTATCAGACACAGTCTTGAACTCCTAACCCAACCAGTCCTAAGCATGTGGACTACAGATGACACCACAGACTCTCTGGGTCTCTTTATGAGCATATTCATGTCTATGAATGTTCTCTGAGAGTCTGGATGCCAATAATAGCTAAATTCCTCAAAATTAGCTCTTCCCTCAAACGTGGTAAGATAATTCATGCCAAGGTATTAGTCAGGGTTCTCCAGGGGAATATATGTATATATAAATATATATTTACCTATAAATATATACCATATACAGAGATTTGATATGAGAGATTGGCTCACATAATTATGGAGGCTTAGAAGTTCTAAGATTAGCTATCTGGAAACTAGAGAACCAGAAAAGTGGGTGGTATAGTTTCAGTCTAAACCCAAGGGCCTAAGAAGCAAGAGAGCCAATGATCTAAGTCCCAGTCTGAGTGTAAGGCCCGAGAACTGGGGGGCTGATGGTGCAATTCCCAGCTGGAGTCTGAAGGCCTGAGAACCAGGAGTGCCCATGTCTGAGTGCAAGAGAACATGAATTTCCCATCTTAAACAGGAGCAAACTTACCCTTTCTCTGCCTTTTTGTTCTATTCAGTTCCCCAACAGATTGGATGATGCCTATCCATATGGGTGAGGTAATCTTTACCCACTACATCAATTAAAATGCTAATCTCTTCTGGGAATACCTTATAGACAGATCCAGAAATAATGTTTTACCAGCTATCTTGGGACCCCTTAGCCCAGTCAAGGTGACACATAAAATTAACCATCACAACAAGCAAACAGTGCAGATTTTATAGTCCTTCTAGAAAAGTCGTTCCTATTTTCACCAAGACTTGGACACAGAATTGTACCCCATCAGTCATCTTTGCTCCATTCTGGAGAGGTTGGCATCATCCCAGCCACGAGAAGAGATAGCTGCTGTTCTCTCCAAGAGGTAGTGAATGCTGCTTACCTGAGGTAGAACTCCTCCAGAAGTGATCTCAATCAACCAGCAGCTAACCCTTCCAGAAACTCAGAGTAACCCTAAACATCAGCAGATACAGGGTATTTTCTCTACTCTGCAGTGAAATCAGATGGGCTCCCTAAGAAGCGGAAACAATTTGGTCCACAGAATATACTTTTCAAGAGTGCAGGGTTCCCCCACCCATCAAGAGACTGCTGGGATCAACAATTTTGAGAATCTAACTCAATGGTAATGTTAGAAAGTATTAGACTGCATATCCATCTCATGACTTTATGGTACAAGCTATTTTCTTGAAGACATATCAGAATAAAAGCTGATAGAGCTGAATGTATTATGATTATATATTATAAATAAAGGAGAATGAGATAAAGAAATAAAAGCTGCTGTGTTCACAATATATTATTACTTCATAATATTTTCTTTTTTTTTTTTTTTTTTTTGAGAAGGAGTCTTGCACTGTCGCCCAGGCAGGAGTGCAGTGGCCCCATCTCGGCTCACTACAAGCTCTGCCTCCCAGGTTCACGCCATATTCCTGCCTCAGCCTCCTGAGTAGCTGGGACTACAGGCGCCTGCCACCACGCCCGGCTAATTTTTTGTATTTTTAGTAGAGATGAGGTTTCACTGTGTTAGCCAGGATGGACTCGATCTCCTGACCTCGTGATCCATCTTCCTCGGCCTCCCAAGGTGCTGGGATTACAGGAGTGAGCCACCACGCCAGGCCCTACTTCATAATATTTTCTAGATTCTCTCTATTATGTAAACCTTCCAAGACACAATTCATTGCTATAACTAGGACAGTAAATGAAGATGGTAGATTTTCCAGTTATGGGCTTAAACTATAAAGACTAGGTTTATGCAGGCTATGTTTACCATCAGATTTTCTGTTATTAGATTTCCATACAACTGTAGATATTATAGTTCCCAAGCCTTGATTAACAGACTTGTAGAATTTTGGAATCATAAAGGACATCAAAGGTAACAAAAATGTTAGTGTTTCATGCTATCACTGTGATTGTCATATATAATGCTCTGTCAACCACATCTAAAATTAAATTACTTCACCACCTCACATAGCAGCTTCTTGTCAGAATAGCAACTAGACTTTGTATTTCTTGTGTTGGGTTGAAAATGAATTCTGTTAATTCCTGTATATTTCTGAACAGGTATTATTTTAATTTTCCCTTATTGTGTAACCTACAAACATAATATCAATTAATCCTTACAAAAATCCTGAGAGATAAGTATTATTATTCACGTTACATGTGTTACACTCACATATTACAGAACTTGAAACTCAATTTGCTTTGAAGTCCAAAGATCACACGATCAGTAAGTGACAGAGGCAGAATTTCAACCCAGGTATGTCTAACAGCAAAGGCTACACGTTTTTCCACTACAGCCTGTTAAATCTAGTCTCGCTGTGAGAAAATAATCTTAAAAGTACAAATACTAATAGTCCGAATAAACTTGTACTTTTATAGGTATTTCCATTTTGCTTGGAATAATCAATTTAAGTACCCACTATTTCCCTATTCACTACAAATTCTTCAAACAAATTATACATATATCTTGCTTAACCATTAAAGTCATCGTTTATACTTTTGATGATCAAGTGCCCAACTCCGATAGGAATTGAGGATAAAGAGTGTAGCACCCACTAACATTCTAGTTAATTTAAATGCAAATAATTATGTTTCACGTAAATAAAAGAAAAACAAGGCAGCTAAACTTACAGATGCAGAGAAGAATCTTATGGATTCTTACATCAGTATGCACATGTATTCATTAGTTCATTCATTAAATACTTAACAAGCATCTACTATATGCCACTCAGGAATACAACAGAAAACATAGTTCTTGTCTCATGAAGTAACATTATAATGGGAAAGACAAATTATAAAAAGTAAGTTAATTACATTTACATATACACATAGAAGAGTTATACGTATAATTATAGTGTCAATTCACAATATTTTCTAGATTCTATCATATAAACCTTCCAAGACATGAATTCATTGTTAGAACGATGACAGTAAATAACTATGGCAGATTTTCCAATTAAGGGCTTAAATTACAGCTGGGTTTTATATTAGAAAGACTGATATAATATCAGTTTGCAAAAAGTGCTTTAAGAAAACATAACGGGGCGGGGGGAGGGACAGCATTAGGAGATATACCTAATGCTAAATGATGAGTTAATGGGTGCAGCACACCAACATGGCACATGGATACATATGTAACAAACCCGGACATTGTGCACATGTACCCTAAAACTTAAAGTATAATAATAATAATAAAAAAAATTAAAAAAAAGAAAACATAAAACAGGGTAATACCAAAAGATAAATGTCATTTTAGATATTCCGGAATCAGAATACAAATAAAATGCTGAATACAAGTACAATATTTAATCATTGGCTATTTGAAAGCAGAGCTGTTCTCTCCTCCTTATACGTACAAAGCAATTAAAGATTTTAGTCCATTAAAAATTGGTGTATTTTAATAGATTATATATTATTTAATAGATTACATAATATAATTATTTAATAGATTATGTAATATCCTTTGCAAAGCAGTGCATTAGGTTTGCCCAAGAACACAAAGCTGTAGACTTTGTGAATTTAAAGCTGGAGAGCCTGAATAAAGATTCTAAGTCCATCTGAGAAACCACTGTACCTAGGAGGTAAAATATCTCTGACGTACCATTTTATTTCACCAACTTATGAGAAAACACTTTTATGAAGATATTAAGCATTACTATGCAATTAAGATTGGTTGTGAAACCAGCTTTAATCAGCTTTTCCTAGCCTTATTCCCTGTTTGTGATAAAGTTCAAAGACACTAAGTCTAGAGTATTAAATTTTAATACTGGAATGCAGTCTACAATAATATGTGAGCAGCACTGCAAACTTAACAAAGAAAAATCAGACAAATAAGCAAACAACATTACGTAAAACTCTTCTAATGAAAAACATATATTGATTCCTTAAATGTAGAGTTATTTACTTTAGTCTTTACTTTTTATGTCTTCTTATAATAACTTTTGCTCAAATTAATTTTTTTTTAGAAATTCTATATAGTGATTAACAGAAACAGAAATAACCACATTCTTGGGCAAAATTTAAGGGTATAGAAAACCTTAGTGATTTCAAAATTTGACTTTGAGTTTTACATGAATTTATCTTCAAGGGTATATACAATGTGCTAACATGTTGATATACCATTTACTAAATAAGTACCACCTTATGACAAAGTAGAAGAACATGTAAAAATTATCAAAGTAAGAGAGTCCTTGATTTAGATGAACATCAGTGAGAATTAAATAATCCCTTCCACATTCTCACCAAATTCAATAAAATGAAAACATCATTCATACAATGCCAAGAGAGCAGAGACTAGTCCAAAAGTTGAGACTATGAATCCTTGATACATCACACATTCAAATCCTGAGCAGACACAACCCTGTTTAGTTTATGAGACCTGACAATACCCCTGTTTGAGGTGATAAGGCTGCAGGCTTTGTATACACTGAGCCACTGGCAGCAGAATAAACACTGACAACTTGACAGTCCGTCAACTGAAAAACTATTCACTCCTTTTGAGACATGGAGAAACTGGGAGTGGAACCTTCATTTTGGACATACATCTAGTAAATCTATACTGCAACTGTTTGTGTGGTGTTATTTCCCTTTGATACGTATCTTTGAAAGCATTATTATATGTGTTAATACCTATACAAAGGAACTGCCCCATTTATAAAATGAGCTGGCAAGCTACGACTTAATCCATAATACTTTTAAAATTACTTGAGTGTTAGATCTTGAGTTTTTAAAAAATTAGTAATTAAATTGCAGCTTAGTAGAAAAATAATTGAGTTATAAAAATGAAAATTTCAAAATTAAGAATGCTTAAATTTGTAAAACAATGCAAAAAAATTTTCAAGTGTCAAAGGTATACAAGGTATCATGGAGTAAATATTTATACTGCCTTTCACAATACCTCTATAGTGTCAGCTCACAGGAACATTTCAATACAGTTTGGGAGTTGGGGCATAGGAACATAAAAAATGAAATAATTACAGGAGTTATTACTTAAGGACAAAGTAGATGTATCTGATATGTATGATTCACTGTCATTTTAATAGCAGAGATTTAACAATTACACACTCTGAATTCAGAGCAGGTTGAAACAACTATATTAACCTCAGAACTCCGTTAAATGACACTGGGTTTAGAAGGCTAAATGAAGCTCTCCTCTGCCACCCTCAAAAACATCCCTTGGGTACCTAGAACCTGCCCAGCCTTAGAATAATGAATTCAGTTCTCTCTCTCCCCAAACATAATTTCTGGCTCTGAAGCTCTCTCACTTAATCCATACTAATACATAAGCTCTTCAGATGTGCTGAAGACACACTAACCTCTTGAGCCATACTTTGTCTCTGTTATAGAGACTCTTCCATTCTTCATTGCCATTCATGTTCAGTTTAGATTTTATGCTTTGTCACTTCAACCATTGCCTTGCCAATGTTCTTAACCATACTGCCTTGTTGTACTGCTAGCAAACACAAAGCAACACAACACAAAACAAAAATAATCCGATGAAGCTTCAAGCCTACATTAATTTAAATTTATTCAGTCTGCTCAATGCTGCTGGACAAACATCCACAACTGTGTAGATTAGTACTACAGTGATTTCTTGATCTCTAGCCTCATGTGAGCCAATAGCCCCGCCTGGCATTTCTTCAATATTCCCTAGTCACCTCTCCTGTTTGCCACAGCAGCTATTTCGAAACTTCTCCACTGTCGTTAAACCTCCAGTCTCATTATTGCCAATGCCTTCTGCTACATTTTCCCAGTTAGAAGGATAATCTTGCCTCCTATTTTTCCAAGCAAAGACTATTTCTTAATAATTTTCTTAACTTCCTAACATCAAACATAAAGACTTGCTTGCAAACACAGCATTATTTTCTTACCCCTACCCCTCATCACCCTGGAAAATGATGTTCCCTGGTGCCTATGGTTAAGTACTCCATCTAATTCTTGATCCAATCCTCTCTTTTCCCCTACTGTAACTCTATCAATGATCACCTTTCTTTCTTATATCTTCATTTTCTTCTTCACTACTGGCGTGGTCTGTGAGCATTCAAATATACTCAAACCTCTTACATTGTAAAAAATCTCTCCCAACAACTTCACAGTCATTTAATTACTACCCAAACATACTCACTTTTTTTCTTTTTTTTTACTTTTCTACTGTTGCTATTTAAACATATGGCATTACCCCTCTACTGAAATTTCAGTTATTAATGAAAATTAACCACAACTTCTTGTGATGTACTAGACATGGTTCTGGATGCTTTGCCTTACTAACTCATTTAAGTTAGGCCAGCATACCTTAATATCAAAATCCAACAGAAAGGACAGCTTTAGGCAACCTCAGTCATAAGTATCAATATAAAACCCTTATGCAAGGTGGTAGCAAATCAAATAATTTTATGTAAACATAAGCATAATTATAATTTTACGTATGCATAAACAATTTTATATAAAATTATGCATATCCCAGGAATGTATGGAGTTTCCTTAATCTGATCTAAGTTAATTATAAATATATAGTAGTATAGTGGTATAGTGTTGAATGTTTTTTCTCCGAGATTGATAACAATCCAAAAATGCCTACTACTGTTATTTCCATTCAACATCATCCCTAGAAGGTGTAAAATAACAAAAGAAGAGACAAAAACTCTTATTAATTGCAAATGACAAGACAATTTGCAGAAAACTCACGAGAATCTACAGTTAAATTATTAGAATTAAAAGTCTGAGCAAGAGTGCTGGATATAAAATCAATATAAAATACCAATATTATTTGTATATACAGCAGCAAACAAAAAATGACATTTAGAAGATACCATATTATATTTATAGACTATAATACCACTCAGCAATATAAATTAAAAGACAAGCGAAATTGTTGACACATGAAAATAAGAATGTACCTTAAATGTTGAGAGAAAAAAGACACAAATGTGTAAATACTACATTATTTATATAAACTTTTAGACCAAGCAAACTGTCTGTGCTTCTAAGAATAAAAACAGGAATAATGGCACTTTCTGAGTGACAGAAACATTCTATAACTTGACCTGGTTATTGGTTAAATTGGTGAATGCGATTACTCTAAGTCATTGTGCACTTAAATTATATCTCAATAAAACAAATGAAGAGTATTGAAGAGTAAAATTTTACCTTTTTCTTACTCCGTATGTAAAAAAAAAAAACAAAAAAACAAAAAACTTCTAGATAGATAAAAGACCTTAATTTGGAAGGCAGAACTATAAAACCCTTGGAACATAATTGAGTATAATATCTTCATGACTCTGGGGGATAGGGAGTAATTTCTTAGATAATACTGAACAGCAATAATAATAAGGATGAAAATTCATAGTTCTTCTAAATTGAAAGATACTATAAATGGCATTGAAATAAAATTCACAGAGAGGAAAACAAAACTGGCAAAAATTAAATGATAAAACATAAAAATTCAGAATATATACATAACTTCTAAAATCAATTATAAAAAGCAAAACACACCCTCCTCCAAAAAAACAGTAATGAGCAATTAACTCAGAAACACCTGAAGAGCCTAAATATGTAGGAAAAGATGGAGACTGTTTCATAATCAGGGAAATGTAAATGGAAATCATGAGGATATATCATTATATACACCCAATAAGTTAATACAATTTTAAGTCTTACAAATTCAAGACTTGATTAGAATGTGGGGCAATGCCTGCACTGCTGGTGGTATGTAAATTAGTAAATTATTATGAAAATGGGTTTGATGTTATCTGGTAAAGCTCAAGATATGGTTTCTTATATTGCAGCAGTTCTACTTCTGGATACAAAACCTACAGAAATATACCTACAAGCATAAAAGTATCCAAGATGTATATCCAAGAATTTTTGTAACAGCAGCTTATAGCAGTCTAAAAATGGAAACAAACTGTGGTGGTGTGGGACAAATCCATACAATAGAAAACAATACAGCAATATAAATGAATAAACTGCCACTCCATGTAACAACAAGGATCAATAACATAAACACACTGTTGAACACAAGAAGCAAGAAGAAAAGGATATATGCATTCTTGAGACCATTCATAAGTTGAAACATTGACAAAACAATTATATAAGGATGTAAACACAGGTGATAAAAACATATTTTAAATGCAAATAAATTAGCATCATAAAAATCAGTCTGAATATTACACTATTGACAAGGATGGTCTGACTGTAATCAGAGAGAAGCATATGGGAGTGTTGAGAATCCTAGCTATTTTCTATTTCTTGACCACAGTAGTGGTTCTTTCCTTTAAAATAATTCACTAAACTTTGTGTTTTATGCAGTTTTCTGTATGTTTCATATTATTCACTATAAAACAAAAATTTTAAATGCATCAAGATAGTTTCATCCACGTTAGCATGAATTTATTGAGAAATTTGTATTGCTAATAACTCCTCACTTCATTTTGTCTAGGTTGTTTTGCATCTTACATCTCAGCACTAAAAATACCTACTGAAGAACTTCTTACTCTCAATGTCGTCAACTTTAGACAGTTAGAAATTTACAGTTACCAGCTCTGCATACACATTCAATTATGTTAGGCTTTTCCCTACCAAATATATGTAGATAGATAGATAGATAGATAGATAGATAGATAGATAGATAGCAAATCCAAATCATATATATGTGTGTATATATATATATATGATTTGATATATTTATGTGATACATATATGATTTGATATATTTCCCTACTAAATATATATGTGTGTGTGTGTGCATGTGTGTGTATATATAAAATTTATATAGCAAATATATATATAGCGAATCCAAATCATAGAAACTTCATTTATATAAGGGCATTTGTATTTCTCCTTGAGAAAGTTATTGTCCCAGTATTTCATGAAACATCATTATTGGCACTCAGCTTCTTCTTACATGTGATCAGTAGTATACAACAAGAGTTCATTTTCTGCAAACTATTTTCTACAGATTACATGACACATACAGCAGGTAAAATACTGTAATGTCACATCTTGTGGTAGACTTTCTGTCTTCCTACACGAAATTTATCCAAGCTCTTATTCTGATTTTGTACATGTTACAAGTTAAAAACCAAGCAGCTACAAAGTGTATAAATATTAAATTTACTATTTTATAAAAACTATTATTATAATAAATGAAAGATGATGCTATTTCCCTAGGCAAGATTCAGATTACTTTTTTCCCTTACATTATTCTAAGTCAGAAATAGAATTTCTTGCTTAATACTTCTGGTAAATATTTAAAGTCATTTCAATGCCTAATTTCCCTCCATCCCCTGCTTTCTCTTTCAAACTACGATATTGACTTTAATGGGTACTGTGATCATACCGCATGGAAAACAATCAAGCAAAACCACAGTATAGGAAAAAGCGTATTAATCGGTGTGTCTTGTCTTACTTTGCGAACACCTCTGCCAAGCTCTTCTCCATAGTTGGTTCCAAGGATTTCAAAGTGGACATTGGGATTGCCTCCATTTTCTCCAAATTCTAGCTCTCCAGTCAACCCACTAACTCCACCCTAAAGGAGAGAACAGATACTGATGTAAAATTTGAGAAGTAAAAAAAAAAAAATAAACATAAAAGGAACTTCTAAGAACTCTACTTCTATCTATAAAATAATATTTAAAGTAAGCAATTTTTAACAGACTACTTTTTAAAATAGGTACATAGCATAAACAGGAGTACAGTTGAACCTAACTTTGGAAATTCCTTAATCCAACCTCATCTATTTTTCATAAAAACAGAAATTTAGACCCCAAAAGTCAAGTGACTGCTCAAAATGAAACCATGTTAGAGCTCAGACTAAGTTCCAGGCTCAAGTTTTTGCCACCATACCTTGTGATTTGAATGGATCCATTAGTTAGAAAACAAGATACTTCTGGAGTGCATAAAATCTATTTAAGATAGATTTCAACAATCTTCTTTGTTCTAGCACAATTCCATTCAATTTTGATCTAAAATTATACGTGGGGATCTTAAAATCCATGGTTTCTAGATTATTAGAGGCTGATTTTTTTTGCCCCTTCTTTAAATATATTTTCCAAATCAAAAATAAAAGAAAGTTAAATTAGGCTTGAAATCTGTTTTTGCTCTTAACGGGTAGTGCTGGCTGTTGAGATTCACTGGGAATTCCAAGCTTCATCTTTCATTCAACATGACAGATGTTCATTTATCCCACAGATGGCAATGTAGGTCATACTTCTTTCTTTCTTGTTTATCATTCTTTTCTCAGTTTAGTTTATCAGCCTTCATATTATTTAGGATTTTACAAATGAAAATCACACTCCGAGTCACTTCAATGCTAAAATATGTCTAACTTAAAATTTTGGCCTGGTAATGACATTTATTTAGAAAACAAATGATCTCAGTTTTGTAAATTGTTTTAATTATCACCTCTAAGATGTTGATATTTAAATATATCTCACTTGACATAACCTGCAACTCCGTTTCCAGTCTTTTCTGGCTGGTATTAATATTATGCTATTTGCTTTTCCTTCTACTTCACCTGTGCCTTGTAGCCCAATCACCTGACGCAAAGTTCATGATGAGTTCAATAAACTATTTTTGATTGATGTTTTCCTACTTGAATCACTAATTTTAATATTTAATCTATGGTGTTTTTATAACAGTAATAATCAACAAAATTAATTCTTTACTATTATTCCCTAATCAGCCAGTTTCTATTATCTAGTTTTATTAATAAAAATCCTAGTGGATTTTCATATATGATTTAGCAGTCAAGAACATAGGTCACACTTCCTGGGTTTCACCAATGGCTTCAGAATCTACTAGCTATGTAAACCAGGCTAAGCCATTTCATTTATGCCTCAAACACTAGATCTGTTAAATGGGAAAATAATAGTGCCTATCCCAGAAGATTATTCTGATTCTTATAATACATGTACAGAATATTGAAAAGTTCTTGACATTGACATGTGGTAAGAGCTTAAATACTATTATTATTATCATCCTTACTTCCACTGTTACTTCTTTATTTTTGAAGGATTTTTAGTCCTCTTAGAAATAGTTGGCATAATCTTGTTTTGTTAATTAAAATTCAGTGGGTTTGCCAAAAATTATTATATGCTTAAATATTTAGATGGCTTTGGAAAATATTTTTGCAAATGTCAACTCAGTTACATTTCATTGATTAGCACTTGGGGAGAAAAAAGTTAAGCAGCTGGTCTAGGATGTATTCACTCCTTTCACTGGTGTGTGTACAGGGCAGCAACTAAGGGTGAAGGTTGGTCTAACTTCCCTGCCAGTTGGAACTCCAGGTAAACAGACTGGTAATATTTACTAGGTGGGAGATTCCTTATCTATACAAAGCCCTTAGAGGGATATCCCAGGCTAAAGAAATACTGTAGTAAATAAATCCAGGATCTATGGATTAATGGTTTGTAGCTCCTCAGAAAATGTCCTGAAGCTTTACATTTTCTCGGGTAAAAATGGAAATATTTCATAATGTAAATCCTCTCTGTGGTGAGAAGTAAACCTATGAAACCTTCCTTGGAGACAGAATCAGCATTTCCAGTGTGGGAAGAAAGAACCTGGGGAGCCATGCAGAATGTCTCCTCCTTTTTTTCCTTTGTGCCCTTTGCTTGCCTGTATTTTTGATAAGGGCAATATATCTGATTCTTGACAATCTATTCCAGTCTGTGCTCACTATTAATATCTCAAAACATCCAGTTATATATATATATATATATATATATATATATATATTTTTTTTTTTTTTTTTTTTTGAGACAGAGTCTTGCTCTGTCGCCCAGGCTGGAGTGCAGTGGCGCAATCTCGGCTCACTGCAAGCTCCGCCTCCTGGGTTCACGCCATTCTCATGCCTCAGCCTCTCCGAGTAGCTGGGACTACAGGCGCCCGCCACCACGCCCGGCTAATTTTTTTGTATTTTTAGTAGAGACAGGGTTTCACTGTGGTCTCGATCTCCTGACCTCGTGATCCGCCCGCCTCGGCCTCCCAAAGTGCTGGGATTACAAGAGTGAGCCACCGTGCCCGGCCATCCAATTATATTTTAAAGACTGAAGTAAGTGCAGTGCATCTTATTATCATTAGTATCTCCAAATGACAAATACTGTAGGAATTTGATAGACAAATATAATTTATATTACTACAAATAAGTTCAAAAACTTGTATTCAGAATATTTTTATAAAAGTTTTTCTTGTCCATAATCACACATCTACCTGATTAATATCTTCTAATTATATCAGAATCTTAAATTTAGTTTTAGTAGCTTATTTCTAGGAAAAAGATATCATGTATCAATATAATTGCTACATAAAACTACTATATCCCTAAAACGTTTACACATTTGAGCACTAGACTAATCTGGTGTTGTGTTATTATTCTCAATCAATACCCACATGGCCACTCCAGGTCATGCCTTCATCCTTTACTTTATCTTCCACTGAATGACTTAGTTTACTTGAACAAGGTACAGAAAACAATAAATTGAGGGACTTGCATTTAGTTTGCTGCAGCATTTACTTACCTTGCTCAACTTTTTGACTTTGTAATTTATTTTCCTTATGCTATATTTCTAATGAGCTGTTGGCATGTAAAATCAGGGAAACCTTCCCTCATGAAGATGTCAGGGTTGATTGAGAGGTCAGTATTTCAAGCAAATAAACCCTTTAACTAAAACCTATTGTTATATCACCCAGACTTAACCTCCCTGTTTTTTGATTGCCTTAGAAAATACCAGCGCTTTAAAGCTTTTTTCCATCTATCCTCAAATTAACCTTTAAAACAGAGCCTTGACGAAAATGTGTGCTGGCCAAGGGGTAATGAATGGTCATTATTTTTGTGCATGCATGGTTGTATTTTTTATCTCTTGGTGATGCAGCAGATTTTCAACAATATAAGCTAATGGGACATAAGGATAATTTCTAAACGTCCTTTAAATTGGCAGTAAAAATTGCTGCCAGAGTAAACCTTTTTAAAAATATGAAATAAAATTTGTTTTAATTTCATCCATCCACTTGATATAGAAATACCAGTGGACATCAAATATAGAGAGCAAAGAGTAGAAAAATTAAAAGAGGAGAATCAGAGGTTGAGAATAATTTACCACTGGACAATGAGTTTCTAAAAGGCAAAATGTATTATTCACCTATGGCTAGGAAATTTGGGGAAAAAGTAAAAAAAAAAATTAGTGAGACTTTGTCATTCTGTTTATGATGAAGAATCTTTTCCTACGCTTGAAATGGCAAAGGAACTTAAGATTTTGGAGGATCATGTGGGACATCAAATATTTATCATATTTGCCTAATTTCCTTGTACATATTTCTAGGTTCCTTGTAACCTGCAGACGTGTGTGGTAACCACGGATAATCTGTTAATATAAGCATGGGCCCAGCAAGACAGTGAATACTCTGGGAGGTGCCAGACTCAGCAGGGAGCCCTGATGCCTTCATGTTTCATCAGCATCAGGTTCAGAGAGAAAAACCCCTAACCAGAAAAATACCACATTTTCTACCCAACAAATAAATATTTTTATGGGTAAATAGAAACTAAGATACAAGATGCAAAAAAAAAAAAAAAAGGAGAAGACGACAAATACAAAGAATCTAGTTTGTGTGAAATATCTAAGAAAATTTGAGTTGCCATGTAACATTATGTGTGTGTATATATACATATATTTGCATATATACATATACACTCAAATAGTCATTCATAATAGAGACTCAGCCAGCTGAGAAGTAAACAGGAAGTTATAAGCATTGTGATCATGCTGTCTCCATCTTAGGGGCCCCTTAGGCCCTAAGTCAACCGGTTAACTGAGGAGCCCAAACTGAAACCTTCATCTTGTGTCTCATATTTTTTCCTTTGGACTATGTAAACTGTGTGTTCGGTATAACATATTATATCATAGAGAATTGCTCAGAAGGGCATGTTGAGCTGAATTAAATTAAATCTATTCCAGTTTACCTACTTTATGATTAAAATGACCTGAAGCTGGAGTGTATCTTGGTGAATCGACAAGAGGCCTATTCCAAGAGCATGGATGGCAGTTTTTAAATCACCTATGGCAAAAAGTTTATTTGCACACATTTTTGCAAAAAGGCTACCTTATATTTCAAGACAATACTGTTTGTGGTAAGCCAGATTATGTTTTCCTAAATTCTCTCTCTTTCCTTCGGATTTGTAAATTCTAAGTGATACATAGTGCTTTACACAAAAAGTAATGTCTCCATTTCTCTAAGTATGCAGACTTTTTAAAAGCCCACAAAACCAAACATGACAACTTATTAGAGTTCATTTTGTCCCAACCATTAACCTGGGAATCATTATTTTAATCTTTGTCTTCCTTACACACTTATTAAATCACCAAATCTTATTTCAATCCTGTAAATATCCTCAAGGATATCTACTTCTATCCATCCCATGGCCCACACCCTAACCGGGTCCTCTCTAAGTAAGAGGATTAGCCTCTTAATTGGTGTTCTGTCATGCAGTCAGTCTGGTTCAATGGCAGTTGCAGAATTCTCTACTTGGCAAGCATGGGATAATCTGATTTTATCACCACCCTGTTTAAAATACTTCAGTGTCGGCTGGGTGTGGCGGCTCACACCTGTAATTCCAGCACTTTGGAAGGCCAAGACAGATGGATCACCTGAGGTCAGGAGTTCAAGACCACTCTGCCCAACATGGTGAAACCCTGTCTCTACTAAAAATACAAAAATTAGCCGGGTGTGGTGGTGCGTGCCTGTAATCTCAGCTACTCAGGAGGCTGAAGCAGGAGAATCACTTGAACCCAGGAGGCAGAGGTTGCAGTGAGCTGAGATCACACCACTGTACTCCAGCCTGGATGACACAGCGAGACTCCATCTCAAAAAAAAAAAAAAAAAAAAAAAAAAAAAAATCCTTCAGTGTCACGTTATTCCTTGAATAAAATTTGGAAATTTCAACATCGTTTATCAAACCCTTGGTGGCCTTTCCCCCTTTTAGCTAATTAGAAGCCATGTCTCTATTCTGGCTGCCTTGGGCTTATTTCAGATGCTTCAATGTGTTAAGCTCTCTTTCCTACAAGCCTGGAAACATTCTATTTCATTTGCATGAAACATTCTTCCTTCCGCTTTCCTGGAATACTCTTCATTTTCCTTTCTTGGCTAATGCATACTCAGCCTAAACGTTTCCACTTATCTGTCACTCTCAGGCCTAAGTAGGCCCTCCAATGACGTATTTCTAGAACACTTGGTATTTCCCCTTTTGTAGAACAAATCATGCTTGTAATTATTTTTGATATTTCTATTTTCCTTCCCTATTCTCTGATCTTGTGGTACAACATATGGTAGTATTCAATAAATATTTGTTGAATGAATAAATTACCATGTAAGAAATGGTATAATTTCAATATTTTTATCATTTCAAAAAATACTTTTTGAGATATCAACATATATCAAGATAACTCTATCAGATATCATATTGATATATGTTGGGCTCAACATATATCAATATGAGAAAATGTACTGGTACTTAAATATTTGACATATTGCATAAACTGATGTTATCTATTTTCCCACATTCCATATTAAAAATAATTACAAAAATTTTAACAGAAATTGGTCAATTAAGACAATGCAAAAGAATTTGATTCAATGATCTATTAAATTTTAGTTCACTTACTAATATAGAATACATAGAAAATGGCCAGTGATTTTATGTGCAATCACATAATTTTGAATCTAAGATTTTTCTTAGCTTTTAAAAAAATTAAATAAAAGAGGTAAAGGTGTTCTTTCTAAAATTCAGGTCTGATTTTTTTCCAAAAATTATTTAGTGTCTTATATTTACCCACAAAATAATTTCTTTCCTAAATCACTTTCCAGTCTAAACAATTTTATGTGTTCTCTGCACTCTGGTAAATTAATCAACTTTTGTCATTGGACAAATGATTTATTCTAATAGATATGTCAGCTACAGCACTCTACCACCTGAAATATCAGCCTCCCATAGCTTTATATATCCTAAGCCTGCTAGTTTTCAAATTTCCATTAAGATGCTATCAGTTCCACGCAAATATTTCTAATCTATTTTCTAAGTTGGGTTCTCAAGGAAATAGGTCTGAGATGGAGATGTGCTTGTATGCCGGAGGTTTATTTGAAGTGCTACTGAGAACGCACTTGTAATGGAGTGAGGGAAGAGGGACTGGACAGAGGAAGAGATGAAAGTGTGATGCAAATACAATACCAGTTTAGGTCATCCAATGTACCAGTCTGTAGATAACCCTTCATATTTGTCCCCTGAAGAAAGGAACTTAGACATATCTAGTTTTGCAATGACTGTTCATTGGATTCATGCTGCCCCTAGAAAGAGGGTGGATCAATTCCTGTCCATGGCAATTCCTGAACAGACAGGCTCAGATGTCTTTCTTGGCTGTGAAGCAAGTATCTCAGTATGTACCACAGCACATTACACTCTTCTCTAAGATTCTACAGTATCCTATATTTACCACATTTGGATCTTTTTGTTGTTTCTGGCCTTAGAGTGTAGCTCTTTGTATAGTTAGTCAATATTCACTACTGGCCTCTAAATTTCTTTTTTTTTTTTTTGGTAGGGGGTAGGGGGTAATTCCATAAGTGAGTTTGCACAGTACATTCTACAATATAGAAATTTGAAAAATACCTGTTAAAAGAGTGATTAATACATGAATGAAGTGTCCTGTTGGAAATTGTTTCAGTATTAAAAATATTAACACTAAGAAAAAAATGAAAAATGATTTCTATTTAAATATAGTACACTTCTGTAAATAAAAACAGGCTACTCATGTTGCAGTGACATGGCACTATTCCAAGAAGGTAGATCTGCACT
The DNA here is from genome assembly GCF_028878055.3 of Symphalangus syndactylus. NCBI lineage: Eukaryota > Metazoa > Chordata > Mammalia > Primates > Hylobatidae > Symphalangus > Symphalangus syndactylus. Next base: position 44,969,046 of record NC_072432.2, read on the forward strand.
GGGCAAATTGATTTATAAATATCCCAGGGCAGTGGTTTTCAAATTGTAGGTCTAAGAACTGATTGTGGTGGGAGTCTGTGGAAATCCCCTCCTACTTTTTTTCCAGAGCAGCTCAAATTTATTGATTGTATTTATATAGTTAAAAAGTTTGAAAGCTGGCTCTAGGTTACATAACACTAACAAATTAAATTATACTACATGAAAACTCTTTCCCAATATATAAATATAGTTTTCATGAGAAGCTACAACAATGTACCTTGTCATAATAAACTAAAGACTGAAAAACAAGCCATATTAAAACTTAAATATGGTTTATATAATATTAATTGAGGGTGTTTATTCCCATGATTTCTTGGTGTGCATGTTTAGCCAAGTGACTTTGACAGGAGTGAATAAAAATGATTGCCATGAACAAGAAAAATGGTAAATGATAAAGTACACAGACACCAAATTAGAAACCAAAAAACCTGGTATTGAAAACTAATTAGCTATGCAACACTTAGTACATCATTTAATTTTTCTGAAGTTCGGTTCTCTATGTCTAAAAATGGAGTAAAAAGGTTAGATTAACTTTATTGTGACTTGCTACTCCATAACTGTACAAGTTACTAATAAAAACATAAAAGAACTTAAGTACATAATATAATAAAACAAAAATAGAAGAATACTTTCTTTACAAAATTTTTTAAAATCCTCTTTTCAGATAATGCTCCTGGTATGTTTAAGAGTATACTTGTTGTGTGCTGCTTTTTAAGTCTATGCCAATACATAAAGTATTAGAATTGGAGTGATTAATTTTATTTGACAATGATATCAATGGGTATTTGAAAAATACAAGAGAACCAGTAATTAAGTTTGGAAAGTTGATCAAGTCAGCCAAAAAATATATGAAACATCAATTATCTTCCTTTAATACCTACAATAACTAGTTTGAACATCTAATGGAACATATCTCATTTATGATAGCATGCAGACACACACACGCATGCATACACACACATCCTATAAAAGTTTAGAAACAAATACAATGAAAATATGTGTGAAGAACACTATAAATCTTTAATCAGGGTTAAAAAAGCTAACTACATGGATAGATGCCATGTTATAGATGGAAAGACTCAGTATTTTTAAAACTATAATTCCTTCAAAAATATCATACAACATCCACGTAAATAACAATGGCACAGGGCTGCTGATAATATTTGGCAGGAATCAACAGGCAAGCATCAACTGCTAATTTTTTAAAAAAGAATGAAAATGAGGAGGCACTTAATCTACCAATGCATATAATAAATTGTAAAGCTCGGGTACACAAGAGTACCTGAGAAACAGCAACCTTTCTCATTACTAGACATTTATACTACTATGTCAATGACATTATTTTTAATTCTTTTGTTTCATTCCCCATAATAAGAATAGAAATTAATTTAGGGATAGAAACTTGTTCTCTTCTTGCTTGTACTTTGTGCAGCAGCACACAGATTTTTAATGTGTATGTAGCATGCCCTTAATATAGACATTTTGTATTTATTTGAATGTAATTAAAAATTTCATCACTAGAATACTCCCATTGTAATAAAGAGCCTGACCTCATTTGTGTTGCTGGCTGCTGACTTCTTGTTAAGCCTTACCCTCCCTTTCTTTGACCCCACATCTGTACAGTCTGATTAAGAAAGGCCATCCTACATCTACTTATTTGACACCTGTGGGAAACTTGAGCTTCTCAAATCTCCAGCCCCCATGAGTGGGAACCTTTTCCCAGCCCTAACCCCTAGTCACCAAACAGGCCCAGGCCACTCCCTCTGTTTTGTCCAAACCAGCCTGAATCTGTGTGGGGCCATTCTGCTCTTCCTGGGAGTCGCTATGTGAGTAATGAACTTTCTTTCTCACTTGATGTGTGGAGTATCACCAGCATTGACATCTAAATAGGTGACCAAAAACACTCATATGATGCAAAAAGTAATACAATTTTTTTTTAAAAAAATCCATTTTTAAACTCAGTTTGAAATGTGAGAAAAAAATATAAAATTGAACATTTGTAATCATGTATATTATTCAAACTGAGTTTCTCGACACAAAGAATGGATATATTTCTTTAAAATGTGACACTGGGGCAGAAGCTGACAGGGACAAATGTACACATAGTCCCACAAAATAAAATTTCATAATTATTGTATTAAATAATTGTTTTGGTTATTAATTTTCTAACAGCAATATCTTATATATTGAATTTCTACATGAAAAATACTGACATATTATGGTGTCTCTTTTTCCTTCCTCCTGATCTTCTCACTAAAGTGTTTTCTAAGCAACCTCCTAAACTATTATTTTGTCTTTGTATGAAAGCTTCAGGAGAATAAATATATTCAGGTTCCTGCATCCTAGCCAAACCATGAATTAATAAATTGGCAGGATTAGAATCATGTTCAACAACCTCCCTTGGATTTATACCTGCCAGCTCTCTACATAGATAAGGCTAGAAGATTTTGGCAACACCTTGAGGCTAGATTAGACTTACTCATTTTTCAGTTGAAAAGTCTTTCTCTGCCAATATATTCAATACATTTAATTCTCAAGTACTTTTGCTGAAAACAGCCAAAATTCTTGTGAAAATTATCCTTGGCAAAGAAGACACAGCATTACTATGGTTTGAAATCCCCACCAAAACTCAGCTTGAAATGCAATTGCCATTGTAATGGTATTAAGAAGTAGAAACTTTAAGAGATGATTAGATCATGAGAGTTTTGCCTTCATGAACAGATTAATGCTGTTATTGCATTAATAACAATAATGGGTTAATTGTCACAAGAATTTGGTCCCCTTTTGGTCTCTGTCTCATGCGTTTGCTTGCCATGTGGTGTCCTTTCACCTAGGATAACCCTTATCAGATGCCAGCTCCAAGCCCTTGGACTTCCCAGTTCCACAACTGTGTGCCACATAAATTTCTGTTCTTAATAAATTACCAAGTCCATGGTATTCTAGCAGCAGAAAACAAATCAAGAGAGAAAACTGGTACCAATGAGTGGAGCTGTTGCTATAATAAATACTTGAATAAGTGGAAGTGACTTTGGAACTGCATAAAGGTAGAGGCTTGAAGAATTTGAAGGATCAGACTAGCAAAAAAACTGTACTGCTGTGAATAGAGCTTTAAGGGCAATTCTAGTGAGGACTTGAAAGAGGAGAGCTGTAAAGTCTGAATCTTCTTAAGAGTTTATTTAATTTGTTGTGACCAGGATACTCATAAAAATATGGAGAGAAAAGGACATTCTGGTGAGGTCTCAGACAGAAATGAGGAATAGGGTATTGGAAACTGGATTGAAAGCCATCCTTGCTGTAAAGTAACAAACACCCTGGTTGAATTGTGGCCGTATTCTAGGACTTTGTAGAATTCAGAACTTAGGGGCAATGAACTAGAATATCTGGTTGAAGAAATTTCTAAACAGCAGAGCATTCAGGCTTCTGCCTGGCTACTTTTACCTGTATATAGTAAGATGTGAGAGAAATAAATGACTTAAAGATAGATTTTGTACTTAAGAGAGAAGCAGACAAAAAATCTGAAAAACTTACAGGGTGGCTATGTAAAGAGTGAAAACGTATGTTCAGGGACAGGCATGGTGGCTCACACCTGTAATCCCAGCACTTTAGGAGGCTGAGGCAGGCAGATCATGAGGGCAGGAGATAAAGACCAGCCTGGCCAACATGATGAAACTCTGTCTCTACTAAAAATACAAAAAATTAGCCAGGTGTGATGGCACATGGCTCTAGTCCCAGTTACTCAGGAGGTTCAAGAATCGCTTGAACCCGGGAGGTGGAGGCTGTAGTGAGCTGAGATTGCACCACTGCACTCCAGCCTGTGCGAGCTGTCAAAAAAAAATTATATATATAAAATATTCAGGAGAGAATACCAAGGGTGCAGTCAAGTACTATTTGCTAAAGATAATATGGCTACAAAGGAGTGATGTGCTATTTATCAGGACAATAGGAGAAATATTTAAAAGGAATTTCAAAAGTCTTTGAAGCTGCTGCTGCCCTCACAGGCTCTAGGAAGGCAAAATGATTTCAGGGGATATGCCTAAGGCACTCATCATGGGCTCCCTGTCCAGGGCCACCTAGCAACTCTTCTCCCCATATTTCAGTGTAACATTCTTCACCTGCCCCAGTTGTGGCTCAAGTGGACCCAGGTAAAGCTTGGGCTGTCACTCTGCAGAGTGCAAATGGTAAGCTGTGGCAGCATCAATATGGTGTTACACTTTCAGGCATTAAGAACTCTGGCTATGGGTTCCTCCACCAAAATTTACAAGGATGTCACAAAAAGCATGAAGACCCAGGCAGAGACTTGTCTCCAGGGTCAAACCACCACAGAGAGCCCCTACTAAGACAATGCTGAGTAAAAATGTGGGTTTGGACTTGCCACAAAGAGTTTCCATTAGGGCAATGACTACTGGAGCTATGGAAGTGGGACCATCCCTAAGACCACAGAACTGTAGGACTAAAACAGCATGTGACTCCAACCTGTGAGAGCTGCAGAAGCTGGGTCCAGCAAAGCCCTGGGAGTAGGGCTGCCTGAGGCCTTGCGGGCCCAATCCCTGTCTCAGTGTATCCAGAAATGAGCGCATGGTGTAAAAGGATATTGTTTCTCAGCTTTATGACTTAAATTATTTTTTGTGTTGGGTTTCAGATTTACTTAGGACCAGTTATCATTCTTTTGTTGCCTATTTCTCTATTTTGGAATAGAAATGTCTATCCTATGACTGTCCCACCACTGCATTTTGGAAGTAGATAATCAGTTTTGAATTCATAGTTTCACAGCTGGCAGAAATTTGCATCATCATGAATCATGTGAGTCTCATCCATATCTGATTTAAATAAGACTCTGAAATGTGGACTTTTGAGTTAATGCTGAAACAAGTTAAAACTTTTGGAACTATAGGGATAGAATGAATATATGTTATATGTGACAGGGACATGAGTTTTGGGGGTCAAAGGATGGAATACTAAGATTTTAGTCTCCCCTCCTAAACTCACATTGAAACTTAATTGCTATTGCAATGGCATTAAGGATGGGGACATTGAGGTGATTAGATCATGAGGATGCCACCTCATGAATAGATTAATGCCCATATAATGGGAGTGGATTAGTTATCCAGGAAGTCTTGGCCCCCTTTTTGCCTCTATCTTGTGCAGCTGCTTAGCATGTGATGCCCTTCTGCCATGAGATGACCCTCTCCAGATGTGGGTGCCATGGTCTTGGACTTCCCAGCCTTGAGAATCATGAGCCAAAAAACTTCCATTTTTTATATATTTCCCAATTTGTGGTAACCAGTTAGAACAGCAGAAAAGGGACTGATACAAGTACCAAGAGAAAGATCCAGGCTATTCTCTATTTAAAACATTTATTTCTTCTACTTCTAGTTTTTGTACACCTAGTTCACTTCTAATATTAAATTTTTATATTTTACTCTGACTTTTTAGGGCATTTATACTTCATTTGACTAGCTATTTTTCTTTGGGTTTCAAGAAAGAAAGGAAAATACATGCAGAAAGAAAAAGGATGGGTAAAATAAAGAATATAAACTTCCAAATGTCTGTCTCCTTTGTGTAAAGGGTATAGGAGAATTTGTTTTATTAATCATTTCATTTTAAATCCAAGAGGCGGTACAAGACAAATGGAAAATGTCAGGAAGGATGACATGACAAAGAGTCTAATAAACTGCAGAATGCTTATACCACTGAGAGGAGCTAAACAACATAAACTGCCTTCTGGGAATGGAACAGGTAGCTAAGCCAAACAGATTCACAGCCGGAATAAGCAACACATTGACAGTGAAGAAAAATAATGCAATCAGTTACCTCAAATAATTCACAAATGCTGCAACATAATATCTACTTATGAATCCTATCCTTATCATAAGACAAATTAAAGGCCATCACATCCAGTGTCTTACCATGTATATTATCTAACTGAAAAAGTGCTAATTAAATCTACTGTTAATTTTTTTAGTGGATGGCGTGAGTTTTTTAAAAGCCTTTTGTATTTTGCGACAGGCACCAAAATAATTTCAGTATCTCTAATGCTAATGACATAGTCAAGTCACTATATCTCAACCACAATTTTTTTTACTTGCATAAAATTCCCTTATAAATAAGGAAGTCTCCCCTTTTTATATGTTGATGACTCTCTCACCTTTTTTCTTTTTCAATATTTAATTTCCCCATTACACTGTTTTGTGCTTAGAATTCATAGAAATATTAAAGAGGAAACCCTTTTTCTAAAATGTGTCAAATAATTATTTACCATATCCTTTTTACATGAAAATTAAGAAGTTACCTTCTTGATGGTCTCCAACATGGAGCGCCCACCCTGCCAGGGCTTTGAGTTCTTTCTGATACATGACAGACTTGCCATGCTGTGCCACTTTCGGTCCTCCAGCTTCTTATGAAAAGCATTAGCAAGCAGAAGCACTGTGTCATATATGTAAAGGTTGGAAATCTGAAAAGACATTAGAAAGTGATCATTAGAATCACTGACACCAGTCATCAAGAATAAGGAAAAAAAATAATTGTCTCAGCTGCTTCTGTTCATGTCATAGATGGCTGGTTTACTGGGTTATTAAGCAGAAGGTTTCTTTTGTCATTTCCTGGGCAATTTTGTCATTGAGAATGAAGTCTTGTCTGATTGTATGCCTCAATTGCTTTTTCAGCTTATTTAAGTGTGAAAGAGAAGATTTAAAAAAGAAAGAAAGAAATTTCGACAGAGATAAGGCTGTTAGTGTTAGACCTTAGAAAATCATTGGCCCTTATTTCTCTCTGAGGAGGTAAGAATCTAAGGGTTTAAGATTGGAAGGGCAAACTGAATAATACATTTCCTGAATATGTTAAGTTTTTGCATTCTAGTTATTCAGACGGAAAAATATCAACTTGACCTCATATATGAATGTCATAGGCACATAAAAAAGAAGTAGTCAACTGTGTGTATGTTTGTGTATATGGAGATTCTTAAATGAAATAATGAAAGAACACAACCATTTATATGTATTATAGTGATCAAGGATCTATACAAAATTATACAGGTATACACATGCATTGCAATTCATTGATTTCACAAATACCATAAACTATTAACTGTTTGTGAATGTGTGTTTACATTAACACTTTCTTCTTCTAAGACAACCATGTTATTAACTTCTTTCTACATAGATTGAAAAATAAATTATAGCCAATTTTTTGCTAAGGTTTAACTGTATTCTTACAATTAAGTTTCACCAGAGCTACTATTTATACTGTCAATTAATCACCAAAGGTGCTTATTTTTCAAAGAAGTTAAAAATTATTCAGAAAACATAATACCAAAAGGAATCCTAGGTCAATAAAAGCTGCTTAATGTTATATATCCTCTGAAGGAAAAACTCAATATAAAATTAAAAAATGAGGAATCAATGTAGTGATGAAAATTAATTCCATATTAAAGCATTTGTGTTTTTCAGGTTTTTGGAAGTATATTGTTATCACGGTATTTCCTAAAAACATACGGGAGAATATATAGATTGTCCTCGGGTTATAATTAATCATGGAGGAAATTTTTTAAATAGTCTACCCACATCACAGAATGGTACTAAGCTTTGGCTATTGAGATAATCAGAGTCTGATGCAATGCACAGCTTTTAATAAGAACTTCCTAACAGTGCCTTGTGAGTTTTCTTTTACATACCATGTAAATCTTCAATCATTTGTGTTTGTTAAGTATCATTTTATATGTATAATACTTGTAGGCCTTTTTTGAAGAGACATTGAACGCTCAATGTATTATGTGCAATACAAGTTTGTCCTTCATAAGGAAATACTAGGACTGGCTATTTTCACTCCCTATCCCAGCCACTCCCCATTTTGCCCGATAATTACTAGATAGACTACAAAAGAATGGCTGAAATCTGATATACAGCTAAAACTAGTCCATGAATCAACATTCAGGTTGGAATTAGGCAGTAAAGACCCAACAGGAAAATATAGAAGTTACATGAAGGATACATGTCCAGGGAAATCAAAATAATACACAATCGTCTGGCCTTTCCTAACCCCTCCTGGTTCTACTGCCTGACACTTGCTTCATCTTACTTTTCTAGCTTTATTTTACTCTTCCCTTTGGTGAACGTGTATTTAAGATTGTTGGGGTATCACTGATGGACATTTGGGTTGGTTCCAAGTCTTTGCTGTTGTGAGTAGTGCCGCAATAAACATACGTGTGCATGTGTCTTTAGAAAATGTGGACATATAAACCATGGAATACTATGTAGCCATAAAAAATGGTAAGTTCATGTCCTTTGTAGGGACATGGATGAAGCTGGAAACCATCATTCTCAGCAAACTATCGCAAGGACAAAAAACCAAACACCGCATGTTCTCACTCATAGGTGGGAATTGAATAATAAGAACACCTGGACACAGGATGGGGAACATCACACACCGGAGCTTGTTGTGGGGTTGGGGGAGCAGGGAGGGATAGCATTAGGAGATATACCTAATGTAAATGACAAGTTAATGGGTGCAGCACACCAACATGGCACATGTGTACATATGTAACAAGGAACACACAGTGCATACGTCTTTGAAACATATCAGAATACTAAATTCTTTTTTAAATCTACCTTTTCCACAAAAGAATAAATTCCTCCTGAATGGGGACTCATACTGTACATCTTTTCTCTTCCATTTTTCCCTGTAATTTATTTCTCTTAGGCTTAGCCTAAAGCCTAGCACATATTTGGTTTTTGATAAACAATTGTCAAGTAAAAGAAGACAAAGGATGGAGAGAGGAGAAAAAAAGAAAGTCAATTTTAAAGCTAGGTGTGTTTGACAGAAGTTGAGACATGACAAATCTGGTAACCCGGGTTCTATCCAAACCTGAGACTCCTGGGGCACATTCTCTATTGCAGACCCTGAGGCATGTATTTTGAGCATCTATGCTAGTCTTAAAGGTGAGTGCTTTGTACCTGTTACGTGACAGGCATTTTCAATAAATGACTACGTCTCCTCATTTGTCCACATTCCAAACTGCAGGATAAAGAAGTGGTGGTAATATTCTCTGAGCTTTTCATTACCTCTCCTAATCTGACACTTTTTCTTTTGCAGGCAAGTGCCCATTCTTCAAGCTTCACACTCTTTCCTATGCTACGCTTTATTGCTTTTTTCTGTCATCATTAACTGATCTTTTGGTCTTTTTTTTTATTTGTAAGGCCTTTCACTCCTCCTTCACAATAATACCAAACTATCTCTCATCATTTTAAAAGGTCACTTCAATTTCTATACAGATGATCTTCACTTCTACTTAGGCCTCAACCAACACAAATGACCATTTACTGAACGGAAACATACACCACCTCTAAAATCATAGACTCCAGTATGTCACATATGACCAATCATTTCTGTCTACCTTACTGGCACTACACTTATTCTTTGACATCACCAAACCTCCACACTCACCTCTACATGACAAGCTTTCAATATTTGACACCATCTATGGCTTGCTTTGAAATATCTTTCTTTTAGTTTTCATCACCTGGTATAGTTTCTAGGCTGATCATCTTAATTCTCTTTCTCTTGTGTTTCAATGTTTCTGTTAAAAATTTAGTATCCAGAATTGACACATTATTACAGATGTGATCTGACTAGGAGAGAATAGTGTAAGACATTAGATCTCTTTATCTTAGCAAAATTCTTCTGACATAGAGACCACAATTATATTAAAATAGTTACAGCAAATATGATTTGTGTGATACACACACCGAATTTACCTTCAACTTAAGGGATCTGAACAGCTGTCAAACCAGGATTCTTCCATCTAGGCTTCAGGTAATTGATTTTGAACCTATACTTTATCTGTGCTTTTTCAAATTTAGGCTTATTATTCAGTCAACACTAACAATTTGGAACTTGATTATCTAATACAACATAAGCTTTCTCTTCTAGCTTTATGCCATTTACAAGTTTGATAGGCATGTTTTATTCATCTTCATTCACGTAGTGATAGACATTTTAAAAATATTAGGTCCAAGAATAGAATCTTGTGAATGACCATAGGCAGTTCCTTGCATTTCAGGAATAGAATGTTTATCAGTGCAGTTTGAATATTCATCTGGTTCTACAACCCTCAAACTCGGGACAAAAGAAACCCTGGTGGTAAGTTGTGGATATCAGGAAGTACTCAAAAGCCACAGAATACATCTAAGGCATATTCTAGTCATATCAATATTGCTTGAAGATTTGATTGATTCATTTAGATATCAATTTTGTTTGAAGATTTGGAGAAAATCAACTAAATAGTTTAATTGGTAAATAATTTGAAGTATTACTTTTAATTGTATATACACAGATGTTATAACTTTTAAAGGTAATAATGAGACTTAAATATTTTCAAGCTTTATTTTGCTTTCTATCCGAGGCCAGAGTGTTCACTATCTTCTGCCTTCAGGAACCCTTTGGTGAAAATGTTTCAGTGTCATCATTCTGTCAAGACTTTTCAATATCTTTCCTAAGGATTTCAGGTAAAAATTTGTCAAACACCACATAAAAATCAACATGCAACACATAGCTTTATGACATTCTCCCAATCTAAAAAAAAAAAAAAACTTATTAATAAAGGCTTAGTTTGGCAGTGTTTGTTTTTAAGGAAGCCCTGTTGTCTTATCTGAGGTACTCCAAACCATTGATTTAATAATATATTCTACAGTTTATCTACATAGTAACATTTAATATACTAAACTCCATGAGAATCTTTTTTCCTTCCTTTCAGTCATTGGGACAATACACCAATCTCCTGTACCTTGGTCCTCTTCCTAAGTGTTTCTCCAGTATTTCTGAGTTATCATATTTTGATAATTCCTGCTGGCTGATTGGCTACTCTGAGCAATTATTTGGCAATCCTAATTCAAAGCAGTGCCCCTACTCTTGCTATCTCCCTGCTCCTTCTGAACCAGTGGAATATTTTCTTTCAATGAATTTTACTCTAACCTTCCCAATTTGAAGATAGTTTTTCTTAGATGGAGAAAGGAGCAAAAGTATTGGAATATTTCTGTTTTCTCTCCATTAGCAGCCAAACTAACATTAGTTTCACTAAGCAGTAAATGGATCACTTCCTGCTTGTTACATATGTTGCAAAAACACCATTTTCTAGCTAAAAGGTGTTCTTTAATATTTATTTTGCAACTTCAGCTAATCTTGGGTTTCAGTTTTTGGGCACTAATTAAAAAATTTGTGAAATGTATTTTCTGTTTTTTCTAAATTTTACTTCTCTGTCTATGTATATTACAATAGGTAACAGTCCAGAGATCAAATTCTATCACACATAAGAGGGATGTTAACATGTAACAAATCCTCAAAGCAAAATTAGTTTTCTTATTTTCTTCCATCTGTGGGTTTGACAGGACCAAGATGAAGGTATGAGTCAGGAGGAAGTTGGTGCTTCCCCATACTTTATTGTTTCAGGTAAGATTAGGAATATAGATATAAATAAAATATTTGTTCACAGACATTGAAGTCCTCATCAACTGAAATGGAAAGATTTTGTTGTTAGGCAAATATGCTGTAAAATAATTTCTGCTGTCCCTAAATGACACAGTCAATAATTTTTCTTAAGTTTGTATCTCATTCCTGATACTTCTTTTGACAAAAACCACTTTTAATATTTTATAATTTTCTAAATCAAAATTCTTTCATTTATTTTTTTCTATTTAGAATTCTATCATTTTCAGATCAATTATATCCATGACCAGTTAAAAATGCAAACATGGGACATTATAAGCATATTGATATGGTTTGGCTGTGTCCCAATCCAAATCTCATCTTGAATTGTAGTTCCCATAATTCCACGTATCGTAAGAGGGACCTGGTGGGAGGTAATCGAATGATGGGGACGATTATCTGCTTGCTATTCTCATGATAGTAGTGAGTTTTCACGAGATCTGATGGTTTTATAAGTGGGTTTTCCTCATTTTGCTCAGCACTTCGCTTACCTGCTGCCATGTGAGGAAGGACACGTTTGCTTCCCTTTTCGCCATGAATGTAAGTTTCCTTAGGCTTCCCTGCCCTGAGGAACTGTGAGTCAATTAAACCTCTTCCCTGTACTTTATGGCAGTGTGAGAATGAACTAATACCCATATAGATAACGGTGGAACTGAAATTTAAGGAGACGTTGTTAAGGCTTCAGAAGATTTACTTTGACTATTGCCTTCTCCTTAATTACATTCCAACATATATATTCATACAGATCCAAAGCACTGTGTTAATTATGATGGAGGAAATGGTAGAGAAGCATGTTATGGGTACTTATGATGCTGGGTTCTTGAAGGGACATATCTATTTATTTTGAAATAGGGACTTACTTTGAAACACAGGCTGGAGGCTGGAGTGCAGTAGCACAATCTTGGCTCACTGCAGCCTCGACCTCTAGGGCTCAGGTGATTCTCCCATCTCAGCCTCCTGAGTAGCTAGGACTACAGGAGGATACCACCACACCTGGCTAATTATTTATTTTTTTTTTTTTTCAGAGATTGGGTTTTGCCATGCTGCCCAGGCTGGTCTCAAGCTTCTGGGTTCAAGTGATTCTCCCTCTTGACCTCCCAGATTGCTGGGATTGCAGGTGTAGCCGCTGCACCTGGCCATGGAAAGGACCTATTCTAAAGGAGCTTAAAATCTAGTAGGCAACAGAAAGTTACAGGGCAATGATCCTGGAGCCAGTCCGCACACTACAGTGATAGTAATTAGAAGAAATGGTTGGATAAATGGCAAATCCTTTTTTAAAAATTCAAAGTTGACTAAGGATATGGAGGTTGTGGGGTTATTTTTCAGAGTAATTTTGCAAAACACCTTATTTATCTAGTACTATTAGAGAGGAACTAGTTTTCGTAGGGTTATATTTCCAAACTGTTAAAACTGAAAATCTCGAAGTACTAAAATGTTTCCTATGGTAAATATTTTAAAGAACAGGTTTCTAAAATATATTAGGTTTTGCTGACTTCTAAAATTGGCCATGACTTTAATATTTGCTGATATCTCAGGGTTATTGTTTAAATATTAACTTATACGCCAGCATTATACTGCAGTGATACCTTTAGGAGTTGTTTTATGGCACAGATTTGTTTTTGCAGGAAGAGTCCTATACTGACAGGTTATATGAGTTAGTTTATCTGATTGATTTTTTTTCCCCTGTCTCTTGCTTAAGAGGGCCCCTTAAGGCTCCCTGCTGTTGTCCTGTGTGCCTGCTTTGTGTAACACCCCCTTCAAATTGACATATTGAGATCTCCAGTGCAAAGTGAAAAAAAATCAGAGAGGCTTTTTCTTAAGAAAAAGAAATAGGCTTCAAGTAAGTATTTAAAGGGCATTGTTATGAGTAAGCTACAGAGACTTGGTGTACTCTGTTTTGCTGTTCAGAGATTTTATTTGTATCTTTCAAATTCTTTGTTGTATTCTGAATGCTGAAGGTTTCAGCAGTATCCTCTCGGAGTTGGATATGACCATACAATGCTACAGCACTTTTTTCATATCTAATTTTTTTTGTTGGAGTTATTCATACTGGAGGCCAATCTTTTTAAAAAGAATAAATATCTATGTCCTTCTTATGCCAGAAAAGTCAAGCACATTTATTAGTTTAATAATTTAGAGTTTGGAATCAGGAGTACCAACCACAAATTCTCCTATGGGAAATGTTATGGATCTACTTGTTTAGAAGAAAATAACCTTTACTTATTATATTTTTTTATTAAACAAGTAGAAATTTTTCTATAATGAGATCAAAAAGAACAAAGACGCAAATTCTTAGCACTTTCCCCCCATTAGACTTATGAAATTGCTAGAAGAGGAGAATTGTTCAGAAATAACACATATAATTTTGAATCCAATGCAACTCATAAAGCTCTCCTTGCAATTGCCCAACAAAGCACCCTGGAAGAAATATCCTGTCATTTATAATATACCTCCATATTCTGAGCAAATGGATCCTTTGGATCACACAATGTTGAAGATATTCGATGGTTGCCACGGAAACACCGCTGACTTATATTCTGGGGAACTGGAAATGTCTGCCGAATAATCGTTAACCTCCCAATTGACCTTCTTACAAGTTCCTGTACATCCACATCATTTATTTCCTATAAGATAAGAGGTGGAAGAATTAGAGATACTTTAATACAGTCACAAAACACAAACCTATTATGAGTTGTTATCTGTAAATGTTAGGGATTCTGTTACTGTAATATATTGGTGTTAATGCTTAGCGCATATCTAAATGAAAGCAACATATTTTTGTTAAAATGATCAACTCATTTGTAGTTGCTTTCTGTGCTTTAAATTATATACATTAGTGCCTAAACAATGCTAAATGGAGCAATTGACTTACATATGGTTATTAACAATCAGTTTATAACTTATAATGTTGAACATTTTAAAAACATATAGGTGTGCTCAAAACATTTAAAAAGGTCACAAAGTAAGTTGCTATTATAGTTTATTATTAATTAATGGATTTCAAGTACCTATCACTTTGAGTATCTAGGAAGGTAATTGCCATGTAAGAGTTATACACTCGCACATACACATGCATACATATGCGCACACACACACACACACACGTACACACACATAATTAGCAATGAAAAATTTGGGTTTTAACTGAGGCAAGTAGAGCAAGAGGATATATAAGGAGTTTTTCTAATAATTTATTAGAATTATTGATGTTAACTCGTATGTTTCTCTTGGTAAGGAATAGATGAAAACTTCTGTTGTTTAATACAGTCTGAATCAGGATGAGATGAGAGAGAAACCCAGTGCTCTTTATCTAAATTAATTTTATCTAAACAAATTTTATCTATTCTAAATGGAATTAGGATAAAAGTGATCAAAATAAATTTTAGTTTTAAGGTAGTCTTTACGAAAGAAGTTTGTGCTTAATAGTGTTCATTTGGAACCTTTTCAACCAACGAAGTCTTTGTAATTAACATACTATTGGTTTCAATCAATTCTTATGGCAACAGAAATAAAAGATTGGAAACAAAATAAGTTTTGGGTTGCAGTGAGCATTTCCAAGGTTTGATCTAAGAAATTATTACAGAAAAATGAAAGAAAACAGATAATTCATAGGTGTAAATGTTCTTTTTTTCTTACCAGATTAATTACATATTATTCTTTCTTGTAGCATATGTTAGATTCAAAAATCGTCCTTTATATATGATCTTTATGAAGTATAGATTTTTCTGAAAATAAAATAATGCCTGCCATCAGCTAGCTCTAGTGTAATATCCTGGATTTCTGGGCATTTAATCAATCCTTAATGTTCCATAAAAATGGTATTTCTCAGTTTAAAATGCTGTCTTTTTTCTTTAGTCTGTGTCATTTCACTGGCCACCAAAAACTTTGTCTGTCAAAGAGCAGGTCACTTTTAAATTCTATGTAATCTATTCACAAAGTAGGATTAAATGGTATCCTGTCAACTCCATTTGAAGCCCTAATTTTAACCAGACATCTTTTAAAGTTAGTTAATATTAATATTGCTATTCAATGTCTTTCAATTTTTTTAATTCCAAATGATACAGACAGGAACTTTCATTTTAAAGGCAGTGGAAAATTGTACGACTTTTCTCATAATATTAACTAAGTTGTTTTATGTATATGGTTTTTTTTTTGCTTTAGCAATACTAAGATTTATCAACATTTTATCAAACAGCAGCATCTCTATCTACACCACTCATAATGAACTACAAATCAGCATATTAGATAAAAATTTACATTTAATAAGTATCTACTATATGTTAAGCAAAATACTAATTATTATCTCATTTTCTGCTAACAGATGATACTCTGAATCAGATGCTATTTATTCTGTTTATAAACAAAGATTCAGGAAGACTTGAAGCTCTTCATTCATAATACTCTATTCATAGGATGAATTTATAAATGTTGTGAAAAGAAAAGAGTCTCTGAAGAAGTTATACAGGCCCATATTTCCTTACAGGAATTATTTAGATTAATATTTATGAATGGTAGAAATTAAAACTGTAAAGATACATTATTTCAGCATTTAATTTCCTGTTGATTCTGGAAGGAATGATGTAGTCATCTATCATGAGCCAAATCCTTTAAGAGGACATTTTTCAAACCCACAAAAAGGGAATATGGATGGTTACCTTTTATAGGTTTCCAAAGATGAAGTTCTCAGGCACCTAAACAACTAAAATATATCTGAAGAAGTGTCAATTTGAATTGAGTGTATTTTGCCTATTATTATTTGGAGAAGGGAAGAGAAAGTAATTTTCTGGGAAGAAAGAATCGTCATTCTGAAAGAAACTAACAGACAATCTGTCTCAAAAAATTCACTTGCAATTTTAGTCTTGACGTGTGATCTCAAAAACAGTTTAACAGTGATATGAAAACTTGATTAGGCAGCTATTTTATATTTACGGAACTTTACTTGCGCATTTCAAAAGGGGCATTTCGAGAGTGGCAGATGCAATGTTATATAAACACTGAAAGACAAGTGATCATTTAATCTATAAAGAGATCCATTTAAATGGAAAAAAGTCCAGAAATAAACTTGTGTATTAAAATGTTATACAATCTACTAAGATCTATATTATTTTAATGCTCTGAATTTTTAAAAAATGTTTAAACTGTCAGATTTTTTTAAATAATCATGTGAAGAACTAGTTTACCAATAAAGCACTCACTCTCCCAAGCCCCCAGCACCATTAAATATCTTAATCTTTTAAAAGATATAGAGTATTCCTGAGCTCTAAGTAATTTAAAGAACCCAAATTATAAAATTATTTTCCTTCTTATATTCTTTATTTTATTGAGTATGTTCATAAAAGTAGAATTAACATTGCAATAACAAATGATTAAATATTTTTTAGTGACTTAACTTTTCTATTTTACTTACTTAGGCTAAGCAAGCCTTTTTTTCCAAAAATAATTTACCTAGATACTTGAAAACTACTAAGAATCAAAGTCAACATGTCTGACAAAATATTCTTATTCACTTTGCTTTAATAATTTAATGTCGGTTGAATCCTGAACTGTGAAAGCCGCAAGGAAGAAAAAAGAAATGCTAAAATACCTTCTGGGGATACAACTCCATCTAGAAACAGCCATTTCCCAGAAGAAATCTCTTAGGAGAATTGAATCATTCCTGAATCTTTGTAGTATATCAGCTTTAGGTTTAAATGAATAAGATTGTGGGAAGAAAAGACTCTCAAAATCCTTAGATCAAATGCCAATTTAGACTAAAAATAACTATTTCAGAGGAATAGTTTCCTTTTTCCCATTCTTATACCTCTTAGCATCTAACAGATATTTTTGCTCATAGTAGGTATTCAATAAATGTTGATAAATACAAAATTTATTTAATGAATGAATGGTAAGATTTTATCATCTTCTAAAGACTGATACCTGAAATTTTAATTCTAGACACCAGAACACTTTAAAATGTTAAACAATTCTAAATAAAGCAGATTTTAGTATTAAGATTAAGCCCTCTACTATGTGGTGTTTGTTTCTTATTTGTTTATATTTTTCATATTTTAGCAAAGATGACCCTTTGATGCTTCCATAAAATCTAACATTAAGATGAATCAATTATGCAAATGTTAAAAAATGGAACAAATCCAACTGTAGGCTATGTACCAACAGGAAGAGAAGCAGGATGGCAACTTTCTACTTGAAAGCTTAGAAGTGAGCAGTTCAACTCATCATTAAACTAGAAAAAATTAAAAACATCCATTACACATAAAGGCTTTTGAAATCTCAAAACAACAACAAAACCCCCCAAACCGGCCAGGCACAGTGGCTCATGCCTGTAATCCCAAAACTTTGGAAGGCTGAGTTGGGCAGATCACCTGAGGTCAGGAGTTCAAGACCAGCCTGGCCAACATGGTGAAACCCTGTTTCTACTAAAAATACAAAAATTAGCCAGGCATGGTAGCACATCCCTGTAATCCCAGCTACTCGGGAGACTGAGGCAGGAGAATCGTTTGAACCTGGGAGGAAGAGGTTGCAGTGAGCCAAGATCATGCCATTGTACTCCAGTCTGGGTGACAAGAGTAAAACTCAGTCAAAAAAAAAAAAAAAAAAACCAAACCAACAACTTTCTCCTTAAATGTAGTATTCAGCAGTGATTAACAGAGAATAATGTCTTACACTATTCAAATTAAGTAAAAAGCCAGTAAAGTCACATCAAGACAACAAAGGTCATATTCGATATTATCAGGCAATAAAAGGATATATGAAGCATTGTGCTTCTTGCAGCTCTAAACAGTGCACATCTTCCTATCTGAATTTCTAACTTTTGTAAAACTTAAATAAAGTGTTAAGCCATCTGCTTCAGGGCCCTGAAGGGATGACAATACTTGCATGGAAAGGCTGCTCTGAGCTGGATCCACTGCTTGCGTGGAGAAGATAAATACTATTACCAAGCAATAACATATGATTGATTACACCATATGAGCTAGCACAGACTCTCATTATTATAGCACACTTAATGCAAATGAAAAAAATATATTGTTTTCAAGTTTCTACATCAATTTCTATCATGATGCACAATGCCAACTTTGATTTATATTCCCTCCTTTAAAAACTATTGATGCAATAAGATTAAATAAATGTCTGCAACCCATTTTAAAATTAGCAACAAAATAATAGCTACACAAACAAAACTAGACAGATTCATGTTCTCCATGTTCAGCCAAAATGGGCATTTGCATCTTTTGAGGGTTTTTTTTATTATTACATTTAGAGTTTATTAGCTTCCTAGCAATATTGAAAAGTCCATGTCTTTTTTCTTTTATAGAAACTAGGGGCCAGGCGTGGTGGCTCACGCTTGTAATCCCAGCACTTTGGGAGGCCGAGGGGGGCGGATCACGAGGTCAGGAGATCGAGACCACGGTGAAACCCCGTCTCTACTAAAAAAAGAATACAAAAAATTAGCCGGGCGTGGTGGCAGGCGCCTGTAGTGCCAGCTACTCGGAGAGGCTGAGGCAGGAGAATGGCGTGAACCTGGGAGGCGGAGCTTGCAGTGAGCCGAGATTGCGCCACTGCACTCCAGCCTGGGCGACAGCGACAGAGCGAGATTCCATCTCAAAAAAAAAAAAAAAAAAGAAAGAAACTAGGGAAAGTTATAATTCATCCATTATAAATTCCTATAAACAAGCATGTAAATGAAAAGTGTGCAAGAAAAGTGTAAAAGTCATTTTCTGAGGCGTATTTCAGAATAAGGTAGATGAATGAGAATAAGAAGGTGGGTGAATGGAATAATTTGAAAGTAAGAGTGTTGATTTTGGATATACCAGCCAATAATGGCTTTTGTTTATTTTTTTATAGGTTAAAATACAGAAAACACTTGCTCATTATCTGAGTTTTAACCTTGTTCAGATAAAAGTACTAACCAGTGTAATGTAAATGGTATGGGTTGTGAACATTGTATTTTTTAGAGGCTAGGCAGTGTGATTTCCTCAAAAGAAATTATACCTCTGCTGGAGGACAAGAAAGTAGGGCTGTGGGTAAGAAAGAGATAACGGTTTCAGTGATGGTGATGGTGAGGTTTTATTAGACAATTCACAGTAGTAAACCTAAGTTTGAAGGAAGAGAAAATAATTGAGGTCTCCTCAATCATCTTCTAGACTTCTAACATGTGTTGAATTATTTACCAGTGAGATTGCTTTGTTTATAGGGATGTTTTATTTTGCAAAATAGTGGCCCAAATAATGGAACATCCATTTAATGACAATATTTTCATTTCTAATATTTTATGAAATAAAATTTAATAAGTTTAAAAACATGAATCATGCTTATGAAAAATACAATAAAACATAAATTTTTATTATTCTTTCCATACTATTTATTACCAATGAAATACATGCTAGTCTATTCAGGCTACACCTACACAATATGAAGATGCCATTTCTTCCAAAGTACAAATTGAGTCTTAAACAGTGGGTAAATGACCATGTTGTTCTCAGAAGCTGTACTTCAGTTTATACTTTTAAGTTCAGGTATACTTGTAGAAGCTAAATTGGATATTAAGAAAACAATTAATTAAGGGGTTCCTTCTGCAATCTTATCAACCAATAGAGGAGAGTGGCCACTTCAATTTAGTGATTGTAAGCATTAATTCATCCAGATTAATCCATTTCTCTAAGGAGGTAAGAAGTCACTTTATTTTTCTAGTAAGGTTGATTGACATGAATAGGTAAAATGACTCTCGCTGGTTTTGCATCGGGAAATCTGTGTAGTCTATCCCCTGTCCAAAGTAGGATGTGAAATAAAAAGAAAAAATTAGAAAATCTTTATTTCAAAAAATGTAATCTAGAAAATAATACAAAAAAGCTAGTGACATAAATAGCTCCCATCAGATTATAACTGAGGCAGTAGAAATTTCAAAAATATAAACCATAAAGATAATTATCAAAAAATATTTATTTATTACCAATTAAATACATGCTAGTCTATTCAGGCTACATCTATATAATATGAAGAGGCAATTTCTCCCAAAGTACAAATTGAGCCTTAAACAGTGGGTGATCATGTTGTTCTCATGGTCAAAAACAAAATTCTAAGTGAAAATGTATCAAAAAGCATGTATCAAAAAACAAAATCCTAAGGGAAAAGAACAAAGCTGGAGACATCATACTACCTGACTTCAAACTATACTACAGTGCTACGCTAACCAAAACAGCATGATACTGGTACAAAAACAGACACATAGATGAATGCAGCAGAACAGATTGCCCAGATATAAGGCTGCATACCTGCAACTATCTGATCTTTAACAAAGCTGACAACAATAAGCAATGGGGAAAGGACGCTTTCCTTTAATAATAAATGGTTGCTGGGATAACTGGCAAGCCATAAGCAGAAGATTGAAACTTGACCATTTTTATACCATATACAAAAATTAACACAAGATAGATTAAAACCTTAAATGTAAAACCCATAAGTATAAAAACCCTGGAAGACAACCTAGACATAGAAGTGGGCAAATATTTCGTGACAAAGATGACAAAAGCAATCGCAACAAAAGCAAAAATTGACAAACGGAATCAAATTAAACTAATGAGCTTATGCACAGCAAAAGAAACTATCATCAGAGTGAACAACCTACAGAATGGGAGAAAAATTTTGCAAACTATGCGTCTGACAAAGGTGTATCATCCTTAAGTTCTACAAGAAACTTAAGCAAATTTAAAGCAAAACCAAACAACCCCATTTAAAAGTGGGCAAAGGACATCAACAGACACTTTTCAAAATAAAACATCATGTGATTAATAATCATATGAAAGAAAGCTCAACATTGCTGATCATTAGAGAAATCCAAATCAAAACTACTATGAGATATCATCTCACACCAGTCATAATGGCTATTATTAAAAAGTCGAAAAATAACAGATGCTGGCATGGTTGTGAAGAAAAAGGAATGTTTATATATTGTTGGTGGTGGGAGTGTAAATTAGTTCAACCATTGTGGAAAACAGTTTGGTGATTTCCTCAGAGACCTAAAAGCAGAACTACCATTTCACCCAGGAATCCCATTACCGGGTATATACCCAAATGAATATAAATTGTTCTATCATAAAGACACACGCATGCCTATGTCCATTGCATCACTATTCACAATAGGAATGACATGGAATCAACATAAATACCCATCAACAGTAGACTGGATAAAGGAAATGTGGTACGTATACATTGTGGAATACTGTGCAATCACAAAAAAAGAATGATATGTCCTTTGCAGAAATACGAATGGAGCTGGAAGCCATTTTCCTCAGCAAACTAACGCAGAAACAGAAAACCAAATACCTCACGTTCTCACTTATAAGTGGGAGCTAAATGATGAAAACATGTGGACACAAAGAGGGGAACAACACACTTGGGGGTCTACTGAAGGGAAGAGAGTAAGAAGAAGAAAAGGAACAGGAAAAATAACTAATGAGCACTAGGCTTAATGCCTAGGTGACAAAATAATCTGTACAATAAACCCCCACGACACGAGTTTACCTACATACAAACTTGCTCATGTACCCCTGAACTTAAAAGCTAAAAACAAAACAAAAACAAACAAGACAAAACCAACCAAAGTTTTACACTGAAAAAGATTAAGTTTTAAATCCCATTATCATCACTAATAGTTGTGTAATATTTGCTGAATTGTTTAATTTCTTTGGAACTTAGTTTCTTTGGAGAAAAATTGAAATGAAAATATTTAATTTGAAAAGTTATGAAGGTTTGTTAAGTTCCTTTTCCTTTGTCTTTCCCTCTATCCCAACGTTTAGCCATTCCACATGAAAAATTAAGACATACTAGAAACTTAGAAGGTATCAGAACTTTATTGAAAAGCAGACCTCCACATACGTATTACCTGAGGAAATCTCAGAAAAACCTATTTTATTTTGACATGAGAAATACAGCTAAAATTCATAGAAACCTAAAGTTTGGCAGACCAAAAACAGACTTGTAAGGTGTTTTCAGTGTCTTTACTCTGAAATAAAAAGGATCATTCCATCAATGAAGTGTAGTGTAGGAGAAACAACTTGAAACTGGGAATTATTTTCACTTTTCTGTGTAAAAAGAGGAAAATAATTTATTCTCTATGGACCTCGTTCCCTCAGTACTTCAGAGAATATGGTTTAGTATTCCATGAAATAATATATAAGCGAATGATCTCTGAATTTTAACGTGATATGATCATTATTGCAGTACCATTCTTGAGTGTCATTTGTCAAGCACTGTGTTAAAAGCACCTGATAATACCTCATTTAACTTTTATTATGAACATGCAAAGTAATCGTTATTATACTTGTCCAAATGAATAAACTGAGGCACAGAAACCTGATATCCATGTTAAGACAGCTACCAAGTTTTATAGCCAGGATCAAACCTATCTTGCTGACTATAAAACCAGGATTCTTGTCCAAAACTACTATTTTGTCCCTAAAACAAATCTTATTATTCTAGAATTCTGTATTTAGTATAATGAATAAATAAATATTACATTATTTTTATTCATAAATAATAGGCATGACCAAGTACTACATCTTGTTGAGGAAAAATCTATGTGATCACATTACTTGTCCATGACTGATCTGCTCATTGTTCCTTCCATTTCTGACTGCAGGTGCTAATGGAACAACTTATTTCACAGGGCTTTTAGGTTGTAATATATTTTTAATCTTAAGTATTATCTTTGCAAAAATCAAAACACTTTCACAAGAATTTGACAGGTCTAAAGATTTGAAAACAGTTGTACTTCCTTATGAAAAGGGAAAAATCTGTTCTCTGTTTATTCATATTCATATGCTGAACTTTTTAATACTCATGTAAGAAGGGTGGACATAACAGTTCTAGAAACAACATTAAAATATAAATGGAACACAAGCACTCCACTGGGAGGAGTTTACTTTGCTTTCAAAGTAGGACTGTACTTTTTATAAAGATGATCTCCATGAGCAGGCAGTATGAGCCAACAGAAAGAGCTAAAAGAGACTCAGTGAGAAAGACTTTCTCCATTTATTTTATTAATATAAAACCCTTTATCATTTTTAAAAACTCTTCCTTCTATTTTTGTTAAACAGCATTCACTCAGTAAGTTGAATGTTTACTTCAAGTTTTGTTTCCTCTTAAAAATTCAAGGCCATTGGAAATGCTACAATTATATATGTGAAAAAAGGACACAGAGTTAAGAATAAGGTTTAGTTGGCCTTACCTCATTTATAATGATCCAGTGACAGTCAAAAGCAACCAAATTAGTGTCCACAACCTAGAATAGAAAACAAATCAGCTATCAGTCAAAATTAATCATGCAAAACAAACCAAACTAAATGAATATACTTTGCAAATGACAAAAAATGAATCGTATGTTAGAAAGGTCTTTGTTACTCAATTTAAGATGGAAAAATCGTTAGCAAAACAAGGTAGATGCATTTGTATTTGACACATAGATGCATTGTAGACTTGCTAATTATATTGGAAAATATAATTCATCAAAACCTAGAAAACCATGGGTTTCAACAGAAAAAAATACATAAATAAATACTGTTTTGTGATTTAACTGAGAGAGTGGAGTTAAAATTTCAAATCACATTCCCTACTCGAAATAAACTTTGATGGCTTTTTATCATCTACCTAATAAATATCAAAGTACATAGCTTCTACAATCTGGCTCTAACTTAATATTCTTATCTTCTGCTTTCTACTGTTCTTATTTCTTATTCTGCTTTCTACCATTCTTATCTTATGCTTTCTACTGTTTTGACTAAGTAAATTGCTCTATATTCTCCTGAAAATGTTTGTAATGTGTATTCTAAGGTGATCTATTCTAAAATTATCTGAAAGTTAAATACCAAAAGTGATAGGCAACACATTAGCATTAAAGCATGGGTAGGAAATTTTAGTAGCTTTTAGATTGCTAATAAGATGAAAATAAATAAAATATATTTAAAAGGAAGAACAATAATATATGGGTAGCACTCTTGTTTGACTAACTTCAGATACATTTATTCTAAATGATTCTTGGCTTAGGCCAAAGAAGCCTCAGATGTGTGCGTGCGTGTGCGTGCGTGTGTGTGTGTGTGTGTGTGTGTGTGTGTGTAATAGGGGCAGTTTCTATATGAAGGTTTCTACTCTACTAAATCTCATCATACATATTCTAAGACATGTTCTTCTTCTGATTTATGCATTGCATGGGCATATAATAAGTGAGACTATTTTGTAAGAGGTCATTCTGTTGTTTTTAGCAATAATACTCATGATTGGGTTTCAAATAAAGATGCTTTCAAATAGCTATCAAGGAGTTGTTATAAAAGGTGAATTGCATCTTGTTGGCTATTCTTTGTTCTACCGAGAAACACCTGCCAAGAGGTGCATTGCATCACAAAAAATAAAATTGGAAATACATTTGGTATGTGACTCAATGTTTTTTCAACGTACGTAATTAGTTGCAGAATCTTTGTTTTTTAACATTTGGTACAAGTTTCATACTATTCCATTATACATCACGTTGTTCCCTGTGACTTTACTGAGGTGTAGAGATAGTACATGATCAGAGAATTGAGGATATGTTATCTACTTTTAAGCTTTATTATTATTATCATTTTTGAAATATATGTATACTCCACTTATAGGTGAAACTTAATATTTAAATTATAACCTATGGCAGTTTTCAGTTTTAGCTAAAGAAAAAAAACCCACTTTATACCAGTAATGGTAATCCTTATTTCAAATTTTCTGATTGTTTTACTTTAAACATCTAAGAGACAAATAATGAATAATTTATTAACAATAAAAAGTAATAGAAAATACGTGAGACTCCATTAGATTTAAAAGACTTCAAACTAGAAACTAAGATATAAGGAAAGTGGGTTGCTGGGTAAAATAAAGAGAAATATGTTGTACAAGGGGGTAAACCACTTCTAAAATATGTAAATAGAATTCAGAGAAAAAGAAGTGAATACCAATAGATAGGCAGCATGGATTTAAAATACTTCCGAAGCAATAGTAGTACAGTGATTCTATTTAGCTTAAGTTATCCTCATTTTAAGCTAAATAATAATCTTCGCTATGTAATCAGATAAAGCAACATTTAAACTATGAGCACTCTGCATCACCTGTAGAAATTACTAAATGAGAAGTTGTTTTGTGCAACAGCATTTATGGACTAAGTAGAAGGTAAGGGTTATGATGATAACTTATCAGTAACTTATCTAGACCATGAGATTTACCCATGGCTCTTCATCTTAAAGTATGTTAGGCAAAAGCAAGACATAATATTGAGCCACAAATCTTGTATTTCAGTGAAGAAAAAGACCAATGTGCTGTCTAAAGCCATGATTCTACTCACTGTACTATCCTTTGTTGCTTAGGGTCAGCAAGGAGATATTCTCCCCTTCTGGTCTTTGGTTTTATTCATAAGTATTAACATACAAGATATTTTAGCAGTATAAATTTGTTACAAGCAAACATTAGCACATTACTACAGATAAATAAATCAATCATCTATCTTCATGTTCTAAACTGAGTGCTCTTCACCATAGGCAGGTACTAAGTATCTGTGAACCTTCAGTATGAGTCCTGTATGTCTTAATGTGTATTTTCAAGAAGGAGTCTATTTGAATCTCTTTTGGGTCCTCAAGTTAACAGGTCTCCTACCAGCTCTATTGGACCAACTATTCTAAAATCATTAGTCCTCAAACTTAGTCTCCAATTTTGGTTACTAAATGAATTTTAAAAATACCCTGCCCTACAAACAAATGAGTGGATACAAAGTTTATCAGAAAAACTAGACTGTATTAATAGCATAATCATTTAAAGTCACCTCAATTTTTAAGCAAAGTCAAGGGTTCATGTGGTAGTAACTGCTAGATGATCATCAAAATCCATTCTCTCCTTCTGCTGGGACACTCAGCTAGACTACATTTCCCATCCTCCACTGCAGGGTATAATTACAAGGCTTCTGCTGGGACACTCAGCTAGACTACATTTCCCATCCTCCACTGCAGGGTATAATTACAAGGCCATGTGACTGAGTTCTAAGCCAATAGAATGTGAGCAGAGTGATGTATGCCACTATCAAACCTGACTCATAAAACCTTGCATGTGCTTGTGTCTGCTCTCTGTCCATTCCAGCTTAGTAGTATTGTGATGTCATGCCTAGAGGACCTTGGAAGCCACAGTAGCTCCAGTGCATGGAGCAGACTCCCCGTTCCTACTCTATGCTGTGGTACTGAGCTGACATGAAACAAACCTTTAGTAGTGGAATATTACATTTTGGGTCTACTTGTTAGACTAATTTAGCCCATCTTATCTTTAATGCAAAGCATTTTTATTAACTTCAGCTATGCACTTTTTCTAATCTTAATAAAATTTAATAAACATACTCACTAGAGTAACTTTTAATTCTGTGATTTTATAAAGGCATGATTTCAAAATTATGCAATATTTCTTGGCCTTTTCAAAAATATTGAATATTTAGAACCTTTTTTACAAACACATTTTTATCGGGAGAAGAAAAACGAATTATACTAGAATGGTCCTTAAGAATAAAAAGACAGATATGTCTTGTCTTTTTAATTATATATCCATGTATATGCAATATACACAACTAAAATCCAGGTATTATTGTGACACCGTGTGTTAAAGAAGCTTGAAACTTTTTTGTAATGTTCTACACAGAAAGTTAATTCTTCCATTTATTACCTGAGAAAATGTTCACTAAACAAGGGTTATAATTTCCCTAGGTCTAGATTAACATCTTCATGCATAACCAGTGGGCTGGCATGAGTTCACTGAGATTTTGTAATCAAATGTTACCAAAATAAAGCAATGTTAAAAAGCCACTGAATAAAAAGGTAACTGATATCAGTAATGGTAGGAGCATTTAGTAAGGGAAATAAAAAGATAAAATGGAGTTCAATAGCCTAGACCTTGGAAATGCAGTAAGCTTTGAGTTCTCTCACTTAAATGAGTGGTGTATGAGACACACACATACACACACACACACATAAAAGAATGTATAGTAGTATGATATATATATATATTCAGTGAAACATACATGCACTTATATGCATATCACTTCAAAGAGGTTAAAACTCACAGTTGAAGTAGAATTAAAGGAAATAAAGGAGAAAAAGGAGTGATAATGTTGTTTGTGCTTCTCACGTATTACCAAATTGAGCTAATATGGAGTGAGCACTTACAAAAAAAATTTACATAAAAAGAATTTCTGAACTCTTTGTGTAGATAACAGAAGACGACTACTGTAAATCCCAAATCAATTCACCTGATTGTTTTTATAGTTTTAAATAATGTTGATCTCTTTCCACTTGGTAACACTTGCAGCTATATAATGCTGTATCACACTAGTGGCATTACTAACTCGAGGGCTAAATTACTTCTGGATTTTAGAAGTTATTTGAAGACAAGCTAGAATTTTTAAAGCCTTTATATTTACTGCCACAGGAAATTGTTTTCTTTTCCCACATTCCTTATCTAAATAGCATATCTTCTAATCTCCTATTTTAGCAGTGAACATATTTGAAATCAATGAAAGGAATTAAGAAATTTGATTGCAATTTTCCTTTTTTCATTTGGAACCTATTTAATATCTAAGCACATCATTGTTATAGTTGTTTGGGCTCATTGTATGAATTCTTAGGAATATTTTACAAGCTCATAAACACTAGTTGTGCTGTTTAAACAAAAATTTCAAAAAGTTTTCGATTATTATAAAATATTAAAGGTACTAAAATAATATTGATTTAGAAAAACCATTATCCAGTGAGGACTCTATTTAATAGTATGCTTGGTTATCAAAATAACAGGAAAGATTGAGGTATGGCTTTCCCTTGGTAATGTATTTCCTCTCTTCCTCTTATCCTATAATTCTCTTTTGTCATTATACATGTGCACATTAATAATCTAAAAAGAGCATGACGTGTTCATATAGAGTTGATGCCACTTTGTTTGTTTGTTTGTTTGTTTGTTTTTTGAGACGGAGTCTTGCTCTGTCCCCCAGGCTGGAGTGCAGTGGCGCAATCTCGGCTCACTGCAAGCTCTGCCTCCCGGGTTCACGCCATTCTCCTGCCTCAGCCTCCTGAGTAGCTGGGACTACAGGCGCCCGCCAACACGCCCGGCTAATTTTTTGTATTTTTAGTAGAGACGGGGTTTCACCGTGTTAGCCAGGATGGTCTCGATCTCCTGACCTCGTGATCTGCCCGCCTCGGCCTCCCAAAGTGCTGGGATTACAGGCTTGAGCCACCGCGCCCGGCCGCCACTTTGAAATATAGTAATGTAATTATAACAAATGAAACTATCCCACCTCCCAAGAAGCTGAGCTTACTGTAAGGGAATTGAGCAAAAAAGGAAAAAAAAAAATATCAAGTCCTGTCAGGAAGACAAGCAATGAGTAAGGACAGACCATCTGTCACTGGCAGGAACTTTAGAACTTCTGAATCTTTGGAAAAGCTCGACAATTTATCACTGTGTCTTCCATCATTCATTCTCAGATCTTTAGATGTGCTAAATATAACACAATCCAATGCAAGGAAATCAACAACCCTGCCCGAGCTTGTTTCTCACTGGTAATAAATGTGGAACAGTTCCTACAAGTGCAGGGGACGATTTAATTGACTAAACAATAACAGCAACATGCTGTTTATCACTCAACCTTGTGGCTTAACTAAATTAAGCTTGTTCCTTTTGCAGGATGTACTAAATATTACACATTTATGCAGAGAATTCCAGTGCTCTGTGCACCTGCAGCAGCAAAGATATCAGGTGTTTGCTTCCCTATTTCTAGCCCTTCCAAATCATCAGGTGGAGACCAGCAAGGGGCATGCATAGGCAGAGGACACCAGCAGATATGCTGGAACAAGCGGCCAGAGAAACACTAAAGAGCTACTCCCTTCCTGGCTTCTCATCTATAGCAATATTATAGCTTACTTATATCAGCATTTTTGGAACTATATTCTGTAGGACACTAGTTCCACTAAAAGTAATGAGTTTTCTGTAGCTAAGTAGATTTAGAAATATTAGGCTAAGCAAAGTTAAACAGATGCTATTACCACATTAATCCTCAAAGCTTTAAACAGGTTAACATTAATATAGAAATATAATTAACATAAAAATCATATTCATATATACTATTTCACTGATATTATGGAACATATAGCTTTGTACTTGTGAGTGCAATCTCTGAAGTCAGATTTCGTACCTTTATTTTCTGAGTGTGACTTCGAACAAATTATAAACCTGTTTCCTTTTTTGTCAGCAAGAGTAATGATAGTGCCCACATAATAGAATCAGAATGAACATTAAATGGGATAATGGTATATGGTAAACTATCAGTAAATATCAGCTCCTCACATTTCAGTTCATGTGCCTTATTGATCTCTAGGAGAAGATATTT
This sequence comes from Symphalangus syndactylus, assembly GCF_028878055.3. Classification (NCBI taxonomy): domain Eukaryota; kingdom Metazoa; phylum Chordata; class Mammalia; order Primates; family Hylobatidae; genus Symphalangus; species Symphalangus syndactylus. Next base: position 44,998,981 of record NC_072432.2, read on the forward strand.
GGATTATAGAATATTTCAGATGGATTTGACCACAGAAACCATTTTTTTCCACTGCAAGTCTCATGGGATTAGTATGGTTTGGAACATGTAGACTATAATCAATGTTAATTTAGCCACACATTTCTAAAGGTTCTAAAATTTTACTGAAATGCCAGGAGGAATTTTGTCATTTTAAATTACAATCCCACAATAATCCTACAGAGAGCATGACAGAGGAAAATATTTCCACAAAACAAAAACAAAAGATGACTTACTATATTTTATATGACACAAATGTATATGTAATGTTTTTGACCAAAGGGTGATACTTGTTCTTCTTTCCTTTTAATTATTTTTATCCTTATTTAAAAACAAAATAGACAAAATAAAACCACAATGTTCTCTCCAACAAAAGGGAGTATGTAGTATATAAAGTTTATAGTGTATAATATATTTTTAGCAAGGGCTTTGTGGATTTACAGCTCAAACTATATCTAGTTGCCTGAGTGTTGCATATGGCCAGAGTGTACTACTATAGAGTTCTGCTAAAACTAAACAAACACACACCAAGCAAAAAAACGCAATTATTATAAATACTATGTCTGAAACACAGTGGCCATACAAAATTCCAGCCTTCTCAAGGTACCGTAAACATGTACATGACCTGAGTTTTGTTTTCTTCACTTGTTTTTTTTAGCCGATTATTGTTGCTGTTTTTCTCATTAAAGAACTGAAGCCAAGACATAGGGAGAATGGAGTATTATTTGTTTAGATACCATTTTTAAATCCCAAGAATATCCAGCAGATGGCATTAGTAATCCCTCACGCCAACACTGGGCAGCATGGGGATATTCTGAAAGGACTGTCTTGTTTGCATTTCCCCTTGAGCTCAGCATGGATCCTCAACTGTCTTCTGTTCTTATCCAAGCAGCCACTATCTGCCATTCCACTCTGCTTTTTTGCTTTAGAATCTCTGCTCTGATCTTCCAGCTGGAAGACCACAAATACACTTTCATCCAAATCCTCTTGCCATTACTGCCAAAGTTATTTCATAAACGGATATGCTAGATTTATTGTTGCTGCTGTGCAGTGGGGTCTTCCCACACCCCATGGGAGATGAAAATATGCCACCACTGAGACTTAGCCAACACTGTGCTACCTGCTCTGCTTCTTAATGTGTAATGCAGGAAATAGACTGCATTCATCATGTGGCATAGACCAACCTTCCTGTGTCCTATATTATTGAACAAAGATTGAACAGTGATTAAAAGTAAATTCATTATTTCAGTACTTTACCTCATGAGAATAAAGATTTAAAAATTATTGCCAGTGTCAGAAACCACTGTGTTACTGTCTTTAATTCTTTGTGAGTTTCTGCTGGCATTGGGATTTTTTTGGGATGTTTGCTGTGGTGATTTAAGGTGCATTATGCCAAAACATTAGGAAAAGCAGTGTTTGTTGAAGGACCCCTCATCCCTTGCCTATTTTACCATATGCTAATATGTTAACTTTTGGCACCATCAGGAAATTACACTAAAATATTTATTTTCTTGTAGCTATTATTTTTTGATAGCTAAATGACCCTTGGCAGAGTAAATTAATTCTTAAGTATGACAGGCAAACAAATGAATATGAGTTCTTAGTTAGATTTTGATCAACACATAAAATGATTTGGGGGTAAATTGGCACTTAATTGCTAGGATTTATGAACTAAGGCTTTCTTGCTATCTTGAAGCCAATAAAGAAAAAGTAAAGTTCTTCAAGTCTATTGATCACATCTAAATGCAATATATGAGCTCTTCACAGCTGTGGACTTTCATGCTTTGCTTTGTTCCTGTTGATCTCTTCTCAGTTTCTCTCTTTGACAAAGTGTTTCTCATAACTCAAATTGTGAACAAAATGTCAGACCCTTCCCACCCTAACTCCCTAACCCCAAGCAGTATTATCCCAACCCTTATGTTTGCCTGACACTCTGAGCCGACCTCTATCCCAGCCTTAATGAAATCGTAGTTAGCGATGTAAGTGGCTGTGAGGGCCATGTTGCACATATTTTATATAACCCCTTAGTCCCTCTGGTTCAGCTGTAATGGCTTTCCTGCTGGTCCTCTAGTATAGTTCAGCCTTTGTCTTTATGTTGCCTCCTGGATTGCTCTTCCATTAGAGACACACACATAGCCGCCTCCTTCATTTCATTTAGGTCTCTGCATGTGTCTTCATGAGGCATGACTTCTATGATCATCCATTCTTGCTCCCCCATGAGTCTCTGTTACTTTTGTCCTATTCTTTACAGCATTTATCCCACCTGAGACAAATAAACACACACACACAGTCACTTATTTACCATCTCTTTCTGTGCTGTAGAATAACCTTCATGGTAGTAAGGACTTCATTTTGGTCACTGGTCTATCCCTTTACAGTGAGTGACACATAGTAGGGTTTCAATAAAATAGATTGCAAGGAACAGGTCAGATTTTTTTTCCTAAATGTTGCTTGTGGAAATAAGAGAACCATATAGCCCTAACTCGTCCTTATACATCTGTGGATATCCATACCTCACCTAGGACTAAACTATTTGATAAGCTGATATAAAAAGGAAGTCATTAGAAAAAATTTTAATTAAAAAATTAAATCAGAAAATGAATCAATTTACATTTTCTCAAGTGAGAAGATCTTAACTATTTACATATTAATTAAGTATAGAAATATTAAATTCAAAATCTGCAAAGCCAAATACCTCAGGACTTGGAGACGATCTGATACTAGAAAAATAAAATGAAAGTTGAGTAAATGAGCTTGAATTCAAATCTGGGACTCCTTAACCGTAACAAGGTATGTTACATACTCTGAGTCTCAGGTTCCTGATGAGCTGAATGACATTTTCTTCATGGAGGCATAGTGAGGACTAAATGGCCAAATGTATCTAAAGCATCTGGAACATTACATGTGTTCAAAAATCATTCAAGTTACTGTAATACTTTTGACAGTACTCATAAATGGTCATGTTTGACAACATTTATTCTGTCCAGTAAATGCTTATTGAATGCTATTTACAGTATGTCAATAATAGCATAAGCTAATATTTGTTGAGTGCTTACTATGTATGACACTATGTGTTTTTATACAGACACACACACATATGTAGATAATAACTCATTTACTTATCACAACATCCTTATCATGCAAGCACCACAACTATGTGCATTTTAAATATGAAGAAACTGAGGAACAAAAAGTTAAAGTAACTCACCCAAATCATAAAGTGAAATAGGAGTGGATGCGAGAGTTAATAATTAGTAAAGACATGTTCTACAAAATTTTCTCATAGCCCTCTGCTTCTAAGTTGCAGAACCTGTTATGCAGTTTTCAAAATCAGAATAATTACAGTTAAACTGAATGTTTCAGAACATTTTGTGGGATACATTAGACTTTTGTTTATTTATACTCCACTATGTTATGTGCATCCATTGTATAACTGATAGAAAAAGAGACTAAACCATAGAAGACTTTGAAAAATAAAGGTGATTCCATGACTATTTGCCTGAAAGTGGTATAAGAAAATGTGCTTTTCCTTTAGTAAGACTTACTTTCCATATTCTTTTCAGAATGTGAACAATTTGCTACACTGGTTAACTGATTAAACATTTCATGTACACACACACATACACTCACATACACATGTATATTCCTGATGTTTAACCAGAGAAGTATTTGCACCTGACATTTAACCAGAGAGGCAGTTATCTGTTACTGTTCTTTCATCACAACAAAACTTCCCATTGCCATCAGAGGAGGAAAACAAAAAAAGCTTCTAGAGGAGAAATTGGACGATTCTTAGATACTGTGCCAATAAAGCAACATGGCAATTAAGCATCTAGTTTCTGTAGTTAGACAGTTAATTAGTCTACTACTGTTCTTACACTAATGAAAGTCTTTGTGTAGCTTGGTAGTATACTGTTATAAGTAGCTCATCATTGATGAAGCTACTATGGAGGCTAATTATTTCTCATTACAAAATATTCCTAGTTCAATATTTCTGTTACCCTTGGACTTTTCCAGTATTACATGGGGATTTTGCTTTCTAGAATTTTAAAAGAGTGGCATAAAATGTTGATGATTCTACTAAAATTAAAAGACTTCACAGGAAAACAAAAATCAAAAGGTTTTATTGTTTTTTCTACGCAAAGTATCCAAAAGAAAATGCAGGGAAATGCAGAAGGTGAATTTCCATGTCCATCTTCCTAAGCTACTTGTGTTTGTCATTCTCAAAGTAAGCTCAGGAGGTATAGTCTTTGAAATTTTTACTGAATCAGAACAGGAACTTGGAGCTTTCTGGGGTTTCTAAAATTTCTTTCATACTTTCTTCCATAAAAAGGCAGCTTTGTGGCCTACTGTAAAAAATGTTTTCAAATAGTGTTGGGCTTGACAGCATGGAAACTTTCCAGAATTCCAAGCAATTGACTTCCCCGCCTGTGTTATTTCACTAGGATGAAGTATAAACTACCTTTTCTTACCATTGAAAAATTACCTTACGGTGTTCGAACTGTATTTAGTCACAAAATGTCAGTTGAAACTGAGGTACCAGATGCCAACTGCTCAAACTGTCACTTGCAGAGCAGAATTATAGAATTTGACAAAGGAACCCATTTATGATCACATAAAGCAAGAGCATTCAAAGTCATCTGCTATATTTTAGTGATCATAACCTTACAAATTTTACGTGTATGCTTATCTGCCAGTGTTTATGATTGCATACTTCCTATGAAACAATTAGAATTACTCTGAATGCCATTTGTATGTCTTAGAATTCACTGTTCTACCTTTCCTAGAAATGGAACACACAACTGGGTGCTTTGGTGTTATTGCAAATTCATGGCTTCTAACCCCTAGTTAATGCTGACCCTTATTCTTTTTCTGTATATCGTCAGTTCTGCTCTTCTTCCATTCTCAAGGCAGTGACAATTCAACCTTCCAGTGTATTGACATGTCCCACCTCAAGGGCTGTGTCTCATCTTCTCTGCCTGACCACTTTGTCCAGCTTATTTGGCCTTACACAAATATAACCTGGAATATGGCATATGTTAGAATCACTGGAGATCAGCTCTCAAACAGTGGGGCTAGAAGTAAGTACATAAATGTTTCAGTCTTACCACTCTCCGCTGGGTGATTCTGAGATATATTCCACACACGCTTTCTCAGATGGTTCTCCACAGGATTGAGACCTATTTGCCCACAGGTGTAACCCTTTCTTGTTAACACATGCTTGACTGGCTTTTCTCCTTACCCTCTCTCATGTTCACCACTTCCTCACTTGTGCTTCCTGGGAACACCTCCTTAATAAGCCATCTGCATTCAAGTCCTTGTCTCAGTATCTGTACCAGTAACTCAAACTGAGTCAGCCTTCCTATACAAATTACACAATTTGTTACGTGAGGGGAGTAGTCTTATAGTTAAAATGAAGATACTCGTAAGAAGTAGAACATACATTCCAACTATCCTATAAACAAAAAAATTAGAACAAAATTCTTGAGAAATTAAAATTATTCACAATCTGTCCATAGGAATTGTCTTCTTGCAATATACCCTTAAGCCACTCTCATAATTCTAAAAAGCTGTGCACAATGTATTTGAGGATTGTTTACATCAATGGTGCTCAATTTTAGCATACATTATAATCACCTGGAGGGCTTTTTAAACACAGATTGCTGGGCCTACCCCAGTAGTTTCTGATTTAGAAGGTCTGGCATGGGGTCTGAAAATTTTAATTTCTAACAAGTTCTCAGTTGATGCAATATTGTAGGTTCAGCAAACGATTTTGAGATCCACTGTTTTATGAAGAGTCCTGGTCAGAGACTGAATGGATTTGAGTCTATATTATTTAATAAACAAAGCCATTCTGCCTTGTTGAGCGCCTGAAAAATGTACCAGACACATTGCTAGGTACTGGAGTTGTTTCAACAAGCAAGACAGAGTTTGTCCCTGTTCTAAATGAGCTTTCAGATTGGCTACACCCGATACTTATTAGGATTATGAAAAGTATGCCAATACCTTCCAGTCCACACATAACAGTCCAGCAGAAATAACTAAAGACATGCATCTTTCCATAGAAGGAAAGATAAAAGCCTTGTTTTAGAAAAAAATACTATATTTTCAAGCCTATTGTAAAGAGAAAATAGCTTATCTGAAAAAAACTCCTTAAAACACACTAAAGTATTACATTTATACCTCAATCATTGCTACACAAATTATAGCTTTGCACAAATTAGTTTGAGGACACATATTTTCTATTTGGGGTGATGTTATTTACAAGAATTAAGTTCTCAGGGTTTGTAAACATAAGCTTTTTTCCACTACCATGTTTTGTTTTTCTTTTTTCATCTCAAGTCATAAGATCAGCCTTGAGTATAGACAACCAATTATATCCTGAAATACATCATTGGATTCTACTGCTCTTTATTTCTTACATTCCATTCCAGGTTCAAGAGTAGGACTGAGTTCCACTAAACTGTTAAATAAATGACTTGTCAGACCTTGCTTCAACTAACTCCAGGCAGATAAAGAGAACAAAATCTTGAAGATTACTGTATGTATTTCTGCCCTTTAGTCAGTTTTTATTTTGAGAATCAATCTTTATTAGGAACTACAGAATGGGACTAAGGTGTGTTTCTGTCACTAGAGTTGAGGCCATAAATGCTGTGAGGTACAATTGTGGCCTATAATTCAGGGGGTATCCTGGAGATGTATGCCAAGACTTTCTTCGTCTATTTTAAAGAAGCATATACCCGTTTTGAATCTCCTATATGTATCATAGTTTACTGAAATAATTATCAGTGTTTCACAGTTAGCATACATCTCTATTTAGCACAATTTCACAGTTTACTCCTGTCAGAATACAAAAGGAAAAGAGTAAATAAGGATATATTAGTCCATACTCATGCTGCTCCAAGGACATACCTGAGACTGGGTAATTTATAAAGGAAATAGGTTTAATCGAATCACAGTTCAGCATGGCTGGGGAGGCCTCAGGAAACTTACAATCATGGCAGAAGGGGAAGCAAACACGTCCTTCTTCACATGGTGGCAGGAAGAAGTGCAGAGCAAAAGGGGGAAAAGCCCCTATAAAACCATCAGATCTCGTGAGAACTCACTCACTATCATGAGAACAGCAGCATGGGGGTAATTGACTCCATGATTCAATTACCTCCCACTGGGTCTCTCCCAGGACACGTGGGGATTATGGGAACTACAATTCAAGATGAGATTTGGGTGAGGACACAGCCAAACCATATCAAATGATATATTTGATAATGATGCCTTGGTCTCCTTCAGACCCAAGGAGATGGGCTGACAACTGTAATTCTGAGAGCCACTTGTATTCCTCTACAGAAACAGTCATAAAGCAGGCTGGCTGACTGGCTTTAAAAGCCTTCCTTCCAAGATGACTTGATGATAGAATTATTAGAAGAGAGTCTTTAAGAGTATTCTGGTAGCACTAATTCTTGTGCTAATTAAGGACAAGGACATACTTGAAGTAAATATTCTGTGGTTTTGTTCACCACAATTGTTGAAATGATGTGATCTTTTTGTTGTTGTTTTGCTTTTTGTTTCTTTTGTAGACCCATTGGTGTAACACATTTTAAAAATATATGCACCCCACTACAGAATAAATAATTATCATCTCATGAAATAAGGCAGGCAATATCTTAGTTTGGTAGGCTTGTTCTTATGGAAACATTTCACCCTGATTTGCAGTTTGACAGTGTGGTTAGCTCAGGATAATTTTAAAATCAGCAGAAATCTCCTTTTTTTTTTTTTTTTGAGATGGAGTTTTGCTCTTGTAGCCCAGGTTGGAGTGCAATGGCACAATCCTGGCTCACTGCAACCTCTGCCTCCCAGGTTTAAGCAATTCTCCTGCCTCAGCCTCCCAAGTAGCTGGGATTACAGGCACCTGCCACCATGCTGGCTATTTTTTTGTATTTTTAGTAGCGATGGGTTTTGCCTTTCAGCATGTTGGCCAGGGTGGTCTTGAACTCCTGACCTTAGGTAATCCACCCACCTCGGCCTTCCAAAGTGCTGAGATTACAGGCAAGAGCCACAGTGCCTGGCCTGAAATCTTTCTTAAGACCTACCCATCCCTTGCTTTTAGGTATAAAACCTTGTATCTTACACTATAAGTTGTAAACTATTCACTGAAGTGTTTATCATTCAAGTTTCTAATGTAAGGATTTAAGAGAAAAATGTATTTGTTAGAGAAGGCTATTTATTTTCCTAAAAATAGAATATTGGCCTATTGTAAGGCTTCATTTTTCAAGTTCTTTGGGTGAGGTGTGAAATTATTTTAAATGGAATGATTTCAGTTGCTGGTTGCCTCATTTTGTTAAAAAAGCAAAGTGTTAGTAAGGTTATGGATTCAGTTCCTCTCTAGGTAAATTACTGTTCCTATCTTCTAGAATCATGGTTATGTCTGTAAGGGGACTATAAGACATTAGCCCCAGTGAAAATAAAATGAAACATTATCCAATCACCATCAAGTCTTCAAATGTAGAATATAAAGGGCAGAATATTGTTGTTATAAAGAGATATTGTGAAGGTATAAAAAGAACAATGAATGATCATACAGAAATAGATAGAAGATATTATGGGTATAATGAGCAAGCGGTTTATGGTTGGCATTTTCCAGAACACAGTGCAGAGATAAAATTTTCTTGAAATGTTTTTGATAAATAAAATATGCTTAAAATGAATTTTAAGTAAATTAAAAGCAGAGATTGATACTGTTATAAAGAGAGTTACATATTACTTGACAATAAGAATTGATATGGCAGGGCAGATTGGACTTGGATAAAAGCAATTTGGGACACATGGGAGAGAATTAGACAAATCTGGATGTGACAAAAAGAAAAATAAATGTTTATTGCTATTTTTAGTATTATTCCAAAAGTAAGACATTTTTAAAACAACGCTTAGTGATAAAGAAATAAAGATATGTAATAATGGCTCTGTGCACAATTTATAATTCGTATAAAATATATTTAGAGTAAATTTGTTAAAATTATATTTGTATAAGTGTTACAAATTAAAAATTACATATAATTTAAAAATCATTTTGTGGGTTCAATTATGTTCAACAAATTAATGTTTCTATTTATAAGGGCCATAAAGAATCTCTCTCAACATTTTAGAAGTTAGGTATGTGAGCAAAGAGGAAGACAGCTTGCTATGGCAGTTCAGATTCTGATACACAGAGTAGTAAGAAGCAGGAAAGCAGCATTTCTTACCAACTGATCCTTTAACATGGTTACATTCTTTCCAGGTATGGTTTTTCATCATACATACTACCAGTACATTATTGCAAAGACTATCTATTCTACTATTTTCTCTGCTAAAACTGAATAAAAATCTCCATTAAAAATAAAATACATGCTTCTTTATCCTTCTAATTTTATTAAATTTTATTTTGCATGTATACTATTAAAACTGCATAATCAACTTTATCTGAAATTTTCAATACTTGCAATTATGCCAGATCATTCTCAGAGCTAATAAAATTTCTGAGATAAATTAAGATTAATTTCTAAATATTCTTCAAATTATTTTGTAGATTATCTACTGTAAGCCATAGAAATCACAAATAATTTTCAAAAATTCTAAATCCTATTTATATTATATTGAAAATTATACCTTAACTTTCTTTTACTTAAACTTGCTTTATGAATAAAGGTCTCTGCAAATCTAATGAAAATAATTAGTCAAAGATCCAAAATATCCAATACGAGTTATAATTAAAACAGTAACACAAAAGAAAAATAATTAGTTAAAGGATGATCTAGCTCTAAAGCTAGGAAATAGCTTAGGTCATATTGCTAAATTGTGTATTTTCTCTCTGTCCTAATAAAAGTTTACACTGTTCAAAAATCCTTATCTTTAGCTTTGAATATGACTTTAAGAAACTTAAAAAGGAAACATTTCAAATGGAAAAAATGTTATTGAGAGCCAAGAAAAGGACATTTTTAGGGTTGAGAGTTGGATATGATTTGGAATCTGAAACACCTCAAATATTTTCTGTTTGAAATTCAAACTATAATTGAAATTGTCAGGTGGTTCACCAAAATGTCAAGGGTTATCCAATCTGCCAAATTTCTGAATGAAGTTGAAAAGACAGTAAATCTTGGATAAAGGATAAGATTTTCCTTCAGAGCTGAATTAAGTCCTCTTTATTAAGTCAATGGCTATGTCAATTTGTAGAAATCAATAGTGGCTTTTGAGATGTAGTTTAATAAAATATAGAAATCTATATTAAATTCCAGAAATATCAAGGTTATAAACAAGAAGTCTATACAAAGACATTACAGTTTGTTGTTTCTTTTTATTTTAATAAAAACAAAAGTATTAGTTCCCTTTCTTGAAACATTTTATTTTAATTTAGGTAACAAATTACGACATAAATATAAAGAATGAAACCATTAGGCATTCTAAACTATGTCAATTTAAAATATAATATAAAAAATGGATGCAAAGTCAATGTGACAAGTTTGAACTTCAGTAGTTGTAAATATGCCCATCCAAAGAGGGCAACAGAAATTAAAACCACCAATACTGGTGTCATTCTCAGAGTTCAAAAGGAAAAAGTTACCACTACATAAGGAGGTAAGGACTTTGATCTATTGCAGGCTTTTTATACACACATTTGGAGCAGAAACAAAAAGATCTTACTCCGAAGTTTGTTTTTTTTTAAAGATGAGATTGTGTGTGTGTGTGTGTGTGTGTGTGTGTGTGTGTGTGTGTGTGTGGTGTGGTGTTGTTGTTGTTGTTTAGTACCACACAAAACTATCTGTATATTCCTTAGTTCCATATTCCCTCTGCAAGGTACAGGTGGTAAAGCTATTTGGAATCAATGGATATGTGGATACTTCAGTATGGTGCTGAACAAAAAATTAATATGATTGAGTGAAAGTACACATTGAATTACCAGTCAGATCCTCCCTGGAACTAGAAAAAAATGTTTCGATGGCTATTGCTATGATCTGAATGTTTGTATCCCTCCAAAATTCCTATGTTGAAACCTAGTCATGAAGGTACTGGTATTAGAAGATGGGCCATTTGGGAAGTGATTAGGTCATGTGAGCAGAACCCTCATGAATAGGATTAGTGCACTTATAAACAAATGTGAGGGATCTGGTTATCAAATTTTGCCCTTCTACCATGTGAGGATGCAGTAAGAAGGCACCAATTTGAAGTAGAAAGGGAGTCCTCATCAGACACGGAATCTGTTGGCACCTTGATCTTGAACTTCTCAGTCTCCATAATTGTGAGCAATAAATTTACATTGTTTATAAATTACCCATGCTAAAGTATCTTGTTATAGCAGCCCAAACTGACTAAGACAGAATTTGGTACCCAAAACTGGGGTGCTGCTATAACAAACAACTTAAAATGTGGAAGCAGATTTGGAACTGGGTAATGGGCAGAACCTGGGAGAATCTGAAGGTACATGCTAGAAAAAGCTATGAATTTACCATAAAAGGGGGTTCTTTTGAGGGCTCTGAAGAAGAGAACTGTAGAGAAGGCCTCAATCTTTTTAGAGATTACCTAAATGGTTGTGATCAGAATATTGACTGAAATGTGTATGATAAAGGTCATTCTGATGAGGTCTCAGATAGAAATGAGAAACATGTCATTGGAAATTTGAGGAAAGGTGATTCTTGTTATTAAGTGACAAGGAACTTGACTGAATCGTGTCCCAGGGTTTTGTGGAAGGTGAAACTTACAAGCACTGAAATAGGATATTTGGTGGAAGTATTGAGGATGTAGCATGGCTTCTCTCAATTGCTTACAGTAAAATGCAAGAAGAGAGAAACAAATTAAAGAAAAAATTATAATCAAAATGGAAGCAGAAAAATATTTGGAAAATTCTCAGCCTGGCAATGTTGTAAATGAAAAACAGAGGACACCAAGGATGTGACCATTCCACTGTTTGTATTTTATAAGATTACTATGGATTTGTGGAAGCCAGGGGCTCTTATTCCTCAAGCCAATGGACAGATGAACTCCACAAATGCATTTCAGAGATCATCGGGCCCGCCACTCCCATCATAAGCTTTGGGCCTGCCACTCCCATCATAAGCTTAGAAATCCAGGACCTTGGGAACAGAAAAATTTTGTCTCTGCTCTCCCCATTCTAGAACAGCACTCCTTGCCCTCTCTTGCTGTTGCTCATGTAGGCCCAGGTACAACTTGGGCTGCCTCTCTGCAAGGTACAGATGGTAAACAATGATGGCATCTGCACAGTGCCATCTCCACAGGTGTAGATGCACAGAATTTATGAGCTGTGGAGGCATGGCTGACTCTAGATTTCAAAGGAAGCTCCAGAGAGTCTGAGGACCTAGGCAGTGAACTGCCACAGGAGTGGGGCCACCTCAGAGAGATCCCATTAGGGCAATGTCTGGTGAAGCTCTGGGGGTGAGGTCACCCTTGAGATTCCAGAATAGTACAGCCTTCAGCATGCAAGTCTAACCTGTGACAGCTGCAATACTGGTTGCATTCCGCAAACCCTGTGAGAGCTGCAATACTGGTTGCATTCTGCAAACCCATGTGGGCAGGGCTTCCTGGAATCTTGGGGGCCCGATGCTTGACCCAGTGTGCCTGAAAGGCAGGATATCTACTCAAGAATTATTCTCCAGCCTTAAGATTTAATGTTGTTTGCAACATTACATTTTGGACTTGGGACAAGTTACCACTTTTTTTCCTTTTTATTTCTTCTTTTTGGAATGGAAATGTGTTTTCTATGTCTGTCCAATCATTGTATGTTGGAAGCACATAAGTTGTTTTATTTCACAGGCTCACAGCTAGAGGCAAATTTGCCTCAGGATAATTCCCATCTTGAGTCACACCCATATCTGATTTAGATGATATTTAGATGAGATTCTGCACTTCAGACTTTTCAGTTAATGCTGGAACAAGTTAAGACTTTGGGCTCTAGGTGCAGTGGTTCACGCTTATAATGCTAGCACTTTGGGAGGCCAAGGCAGGCAAATCACTTGACAAGGTCAGGAATTGAGACCAGCCTGGCCAACATGGCGAAACCCTGTCTCTACTAAAAATACAAAAATTAGCTGGGTATGGTGGCACATGCCTATAATCCCAGCACTTGGGAGGCTGAGGCAGGAGAATGCTTGAACCCTGTAGAGGTTGCTGTGAGCCGAGATTGCACCACTGCACTCCAGCCTGGGCAAAAGAGTGAGACTCCATCTCAAAAAAGAAAAAAAAAAAGACTTTGGAGCTATTGGTCTGGCATAAATATATTTTACATGTGAGAAGGACATAAATCCTAGAGGGCCAGGAGTAGAATACTGTGGTTTGAATGTGTTCCCTCAAAATTCTTACATGAAAACCTACTCATCGAAGTGACCATATGAGAAGGTGGGCCTTTTAGGAGGTAAGGAGGTCATGAGAGCAGAGCCCTTGTGAAAGGGATTAGTCCCTTATAAAAGAGGTATGAGGAAGCTGATTATCACCTTTTGCCCTTGCACCATGTGAGGACACAGTGAGAAGGTGCTATCTTTAAAGCAGAGATGGAGCCCTCACCAGACACCCAATCTGTTGGTGCCTTGACCTTAGACTTCTTAGCCTCCATAACTGTAAGCAATAAACTTATGTTGTTTATAAATTACCCAGTCTATGGTATTTTTATTATAGCAACCCAAACAAAGACAGTCATATAAATGATAATGCTGAATATGAATTTAGTTATAAATGTATTAAAACTATATTAGAAGTGGGGTAAGGGTAACTTCATGTGAGAGATGACATACGCAACCTAAATTCTCATCTTGCATCTTAGTATATCAATAGATATCAATATCTAGGAAATCAAGAAAAAAGTGTGAAAATTTTATTTAAAATATTTGAAAAATACCAAAAGTAGCTAAAACAAAACAAAACAAAAATTGAAGGTTGCTTCCCTAGAGTGGGAAGAGCATGTAGGGAGATGTGGAGAAGCAATTCCTATATTACATTATCAGTTTTATATGTATGGCACTTTTTTTCTGAGTACATAGGAAATTTTGATAAAAATAAATATTATTAAAAAATTGGTGTGCAGTTAGAATGGCGATCATTAAAAAGTCAGGAAACAACAGATGTTGGAGAGGACGTGGAGAAATAGGAATGCTTTTACACTATTGGTGGGAGTGTAAACTAGTTCAACCATTGTGGAAGACAGTGTGGCAATTCCTCAAGGATCTAGAACTAGAAATACCATTTGACCCAGCAATCCCATTACTGGGTACATACCCAAAGGATTATAAATCATGCTACTATAAAGACACATGCATGCGTATGTTTATTGTGGCACTATTCACAATAGCAAAAACTTGGAACCAACCCAAATGTCCATCACTGATAGACTGGATTAAGAAAATGTGGCACATATACACCACGGAATACTATGCAGCCATAAAAGAAAGGATGAGTTCATGTCCTTTGCAGGGACATGGATGAAGCTGGAAACCATCATTCTGAGCAAACTATCACAAAAGCAGAAAACCAAACACCACATGTTCTCACTCACAGGTGGGAATTCAACAATGAGAACACTTGGACACAGGGCGAGAAACATCACACACTGGGGCCTGTCATGATGTGGGGGGCAGGGGGAGGGATAACATTAGAATGAATGCCTAATATAAATGACGAGTTAATGGGTGCAGCAAACCAACATGGCACATGTATACATATGTAACAAACCTGCACGTAGTGCACATATACCCTAGAACTTAAAGTATAATATAAAAAAATTGGTGTGTATTCTTTAATCACATTATCATCAAATATACTATTTTTAAAAAAACCTGTAAGAAAACTAAGCTAAATATTTTCTAAGTAATTTTTGTTAAAATTTGTTTAAAAATTACATTGAAATGTCATTAATATCTACAGTTTTAAAGTCCATTTTTAAGAGATATATAAAGAGATATACAAAGTACCATACTTCATGTTTATATTTCAAATCTTAAATATATCTCTTATAAAGGAAAGCAACATCAGCTTCCCATGTTACTGACCTTGTCATGTGTATGTCAATTGAAAAATTGATTTGAGTGTCTGTAGTCAATTAAAACTGTGATATCCCATAGAGAATGTTTATTATTTTCTTGCTGATTTTATTATCTTCTTTTGGATCAATGACATTCCCAGGGTAAATAAAAGATCTTAGGGGAACCACTATTTTATCATAGGACATCACTTTGAAATTCACAGAAACCAAATGACAAAAACATTTCTTACCACATAGAGGACTGTAACAAGACAGGAAAGCAGGGGTGCTATTGAAATTTTGTCTTAAATTCTCCTACCTGTACCTGGGGATTTTGATTCAAAATAAATACACAGATATAAAAATTCACTGAAGTTAAAGGATAAGTCAATCAAATACATCTTTTCTTCAGACATACTTTATTTACCATAATTATCTAAAAATATTTTCTTAATGCTAACTAATAATTCTAACCATTTTCAGAATGACTGTCCTAACCCTGTAGTTATTCAAGTTGAATGAATACTGAATTACTCATGGTAGAACTTGTGTCTTTCAGGCACATTATAGTAACTACAAATAAGTACCTAGGAGAGTGGATTTTGTTTTTTTGTTTTTTGTTTTTCTTTTAGACAGAGTCTCACTCTGTTGCCCAGGCTGGAGTGCAGAGGTGCAATCTTGGCTGACCACAACCTCTGCCTCTACGGTTCAAGCGATTCTCCTGCCTCAGCCTCCCGAGTAGCTGGGATTACAGGCGCACGCCACCACGCCCAGCTAATTTTTGTATTTTTAGTAGAGATGGGGTTTCACTGTGTTGGCCAGGTCTGGAACTCCTGACCTCGTGATCTGCCCGCCTTGGCCTCCCAAAGTGCTGGGATTACAGGAGTGAGCCACTGCACCCGGCCAGAGACTTGATATTCTTAAGAACTTGTTCAGCTCCAGGGACTTGAGAAATATATGAAAGATCACCTGTGAGGTTTTTTTTTTTTTTGAGAAATAATATGGCTAAAGTGAACTAATCCTGTTGGTTGCAGATGAGAGGAGCAGAATGGTCACTTGAATGAAGAAAGATAATGCATATGGATGAAACTGGAAACCATCATTCTCAGCAAAATATCGCAAGGACAAAAAACCAAACACCGCATGTTCTTACTCATAGGTGGGAACTGAACAATGAGAACACATGGACACAGGAAGGGGAACATCACACACCGGGGACTGTTGTGGGGTGGGGGGAGGGGGGAGGGATAGCATTAGGAGATACACCTAATGATAAATGACGAGTTAATGATGAGTTAATGGGTGCAGCACACCAACATGGCACACGTATACATATGTAACAAATCTGCACGTTGTGCACGTGTACCCTAAAACTTAAAGTATAACAATAATAAAAAAAAGATAATGCATATACAAAATTAGAGCCAAAAGAAGCAGGCATTTCAAAACCTTGACTGAATGTACACAGACACAGGCAGTAAATACACCACTTAAGTAAAGCTAAGTGGCACTGTTCGCCACTCTCCTTTCATTGTTAAAATGTGTGCCTTCATGCATAGCCAGAGCCAAGCAAAGCCATTCTACATCATTTATTTGGCAACTAAACGTGCTGAGCTGATTTCGCCACTCTACTAGAACCTGCCTTTCTTGTTCCTGACTAGACATTTGTTTAACAGTTTTTCCCTTTTGGAATACATTTACTTCTTTCCTTTATCCAAGCCACAAACCATTTTCTTTCAATGAAGATCTGTGTTGAACTTTTACTGGGAAGGCTTCACTTCCTCATCCACAGTTACTGCTCCTTTTCTAATTGCCCCGCAGCAAATAATGTGCATCATTCATTTAGGCACTTATTGTATTCCTCTAAGACTCGCTGCTGATTTTTATATAAGAATTGATATAGTGGAAGGTACAGTGGACACTTAAAAATCAGTTTTGATTTTAAATTTTACCTCCCTTGTTTGTTACCTGGTGAAATTGAACAAGTTCTCAGCATCTCTCAAACTATTGTTTCCTTATTTGTAATCTGGGAATCAAGCCAACTTCCCTGAGTGGTTACATGGATTTACTGATATAGTTTATATCTCCTGCTCTATTCAGTGCCTGGCACATGATGGTATGAGAAAAATGTGTGGTCCTTTTCCTTTTCTTTACTTTTAATTCCAGGCCACATTATAAAATCCTGGAGAACAGAATTGCCCTACATTGCCTTGTATCCTGTTCAATGCCTGGCAGTAATTAAGTACCTTGTGGGCACTTACTAAGTAGTTGTTTGAATGAATGTATCAGTTGGGTGCCATGAAGAATCCCTAACGGACCCTCTATTGAGTGCTGTTAGTAGCGACAGGGACTCTTTAGATGTAGTAGAACAAATTCATCACACGTGAAACATCTATTGATTGTGGGTCAATGCTATCATTTTTGAGTATTGAAGAAAATATGGTTATGTCTTTACAAGGGGATAATAAAATCATTACTTTAAACTCAAGACATTCTGTTCAGTATTATCTTCAATTTAATAAGCTTGACAGACATGGATAAAAGGTAAAGAGACTGTCAAACATTTTGTGAAGTTAGAGATTTTTTTTTAATTTTACCCAAATGGATCACCTCATTACTTTTTTTTTAATTAGTAAACTGGAAATCAGTGAAAATCGAGATACTATGTGTTTATGTAGTTCTGCCTCAGGCAACTAACTTTTAGAAATTTCTGGTTCCTTATATCAGGCACCTGATTTACTTTATTTTCCTCATTTTGGTTTAATTCTGCTCAGTTGACGAATAAAAGAACCTGTGAATGCCAGATGTTATCCTAAGGCCAGTATAGTCTTTCTCAAACTTTATACTGCATCAGAAACACCTGGGGGGCTTCGCAAACATAAATTGTAGGGCGCCACTCCCAGAACTTCTGATTCAATAGGGCTGGGCTGGCGCCCAAGAATTTGCTTTCTAACACTTTGCCAGGTGATGCTGATTCAGGGAACACACTCTGAAAACCACTGCACTAGAGAAGAAAAAGACAAAATCAAGGTTCCTTCTCTAGAGAGGGTTAGAGTTTTTATTAGGCTTTGGCAACAATTCTAAAGTGACAAATTGTTTATAAGGACGGTGATGTCTAGGTGTAGAATCTTGAAGTTTCTGATAATTCAAATATTTGAAGATCCGGATTTGAGCAGCCATGTCTTCAGAACAATCAGGAAACTTGAAAAATATGCCTGTAGGTATGTTTTAAAAACTATTTTGACTTCTGATAATGTAGCATTATCTTTAAACCACTATTTCTACATAACCAAAGTAGAAAGTTAAATCCAATATTAATTAGGAGTTGCCTATATGACTATTTTTGATCACTCTCGTCTAATTTGATCAGTTATACATTTGAATTGATAATGTAGTCTATTTTAAAGATAATAGAATATAGTCGGCCTAAGTAAGAATCTTTTCACACATAAAAATCACACATTTAGAGTTCTAAATTCATTTTTTTTAGTTAATGGAGTGTGCTATAGAGGTAAAATGTCATTAGATATTTTCAGAAAAAAAGCTGTTAAAGTGATCTACACAATGAGTTCAACTAAAAAATAGATTTTGACAATTTAAGAGGAAACTAAATAGGCCTGCATGAGGTAGTTTAAGGAATCTACCATTTAGATTAGATTTGGAGAAGACCATTATCAGATGTACTTCATTTTAAACACTAAAAATGTGATTTTTACATTGAAGTTGAAAGGGAACTGGAAGTATTTCAATGTCATTTGAATTCTAATGTGACAGGCCAAATAGAAAGCTTATTTTGGTAAGAAGTTTCCTAAACACTTGTGAAATTTATTAAATCCTTTTTTTCTAAGCTTACTTCTTGATAATCTCATGGACTACCATATTTTGTAAATCTTGGAAATAATTCTATTCTTACAAAGGATTTTTGTTAAGATAAACTAGGGTTTGTTACACTATATTTTAAAATCAATTCATTAATTCACCAGCTATTATGAGGAATCTTTACATCGGCAGGTACTAGTCTAGGTGCTGTGTAGAAAACAGAAGTTCAGAGAAATCTAAATTTCAGGCATTGAAGAGGTAAGGAAGCTGCAGAAGATAAGTTGGAAGCTAGTAGAGGCTGGTTCATGAGGGTGCATAATATAAGTCATCTCTGTAACATAAAAGTGCAAGGTGAAGTAGCAAGTGCTGATGTAGAAGCTACAGCAAGTTATCCAGAAGATCTAGCTAAGATCACTGATGATGGTGGCTACATTAAACAAATTTTCATTTACATTAAAGGAAGATGCCATTGGGACTTTCATAACCAGAAAGTCAATGCTTGGCTTCAAAGTTTCGAAGGACAGGCTGAGCATCCTGTTAGGGTTAATACAGCTGACGACTTTAAGTTGAAGCCAGTATTCCTTACCATTCCAAAAATTCTAGGGCCCTTCAGAATTATACTAAGTGCATTCTACCTGCACTCTATAAGTGGGACATTAAAGCCTGGATGACAGCACATCTGTTTACAGCATGGTTTACTAAATATTTAAGTGCACTGTTGAGAACTACTGCTCAGAAAACGAGATTACTTTGAAAATATTACTCTTTATTGACAACACACTTGGTCACCCAAGAGCTCTGATGGAGATATACAAGGAGATTAATGTTGTTTTCATGCCCACTAATACAACATCCAGTCTGTAGTCCATAGATCAAGGGGTAATTTTAACTTTTAAGTCTTATCACCCTTAAGAAATACATTTCATGTCTACAGCTGCCATAGATAGGTGATTCTTCTGACATATTTGGGTAGAGTAAATTGAAAACTTTCTGGAACAAATTCATCATTCTACATGCCATTAAGAATATTCATGATTCATGAGAGCATGCCAAAATATCAACATGAACAGGAGTTTGGAAGAAGTAAATTTCAGCAATCATGAATGACTTTGAAGGGTTCGACAGTTCAATGGAGGAAGTAATGGCAGATGTGCTGTAAATAGCAAGGGAATAAGAATTAGAATTGGAGCCTGGAGATGTGACTGGATTCCTGCAATCTCATGATAAAATTTGAATGAATGAAGCATTGACTGTAATGAATGAGCAATAAAAGTGGTTTCTTGAAGTGCAGTCTACTCCTGGTTAAGATGCTGAGAACATTGTTAAAATGACAACAAAGAATTTAGAATATTCCATAAACTTAATTGATAAAGCAGCAGCAAGGTTGAGATGATTGACACCAATTTTGACAGAAGTTCTACTCTACTCTGGGTAAAATGCTATCAAATAGCATGGCATGCTACAGAAAACCTTTTGTGAAAGGAAGAGGTGATTAGTATGACAAACTGCACTGTATTCTTTTAAGAAATTACCACAGTTACCTCAACCTTTAGCAACCACCTCCCTGATCAGTCAGCAGTCATCAATATCCTGGCAAGACTCTTCATCAGCAAAAAGATCCTGACTCACTAAAGGCTCAGGTGATTGTTGGCATTCTTTAGCAATAAATTATTTTTAATGGACCTATGTACATTGTTTTTCTTTTGACATCATACTATTGCACTTAATATGCTACAGTATAGTGCAAACATAACATTTACATGTGCTGAGAAACCAGAAAGTTTGTGATTTGCTTTATTACAGTAGTCTGAAACAGAACATGTGATGTCTTCAAAATATGCCTGTATTTGGTGACAGAAAAATATTGAACTTTTTTGATGGGTTTCATGTGACACTGTGAGGGCAACAATAGCATCAAATTTGGCTTTAGGGTTGTAACCTGAGTAACTGGGTAAATGATGATTCTGGTCTGCTCATGCCTTTTTTCTTCGTTTAAAAAGATTTTAATGGAAGTTCAGTAGTGAGAGAACTTCAAACAGCACATATTCCAAGAGTTAGAATGCAAAATTCAGATTTTATTTTTCTTTAAATACACTAGAGCAGAAGGTCCTGGGAATTTCCTTAGAAAATACTGTGAGGTCAAAACGTGGACCTAGCCAATATCCCCTAAGTTTATGCATCAGCCCCCCTCATCGTTTGAAGGAGGTATACATTTATCTGCATCCATTAGTACTGTTGTTTGAGAATAAATCTAGATCTACTACTTACTATTTTTGTGGTACCTTGTTTACGTTATTACGTAATTCTTCTAAGCTTCAAATTCCTAGTCTGTTAGGGATCATAATAGTTCTTACCATATCGAATTGTTTTGACGATTAAACAAGTTAATATGTACAAGGTACTTCGCACAATGCCTGGCTCATGGTAGACACTTAATGGAACTTAGTTATTGTCATATTTATTTCATGTATTAGGATTCTGTATATGATTTTCTTTGGGATAAATAATTACCAGTGGGTACTTAAATCTGCTGGACATCATTATCCCACATCATGGGAATAATTTTCAAAATCTGTAATAGTTCTTACTCCCCAAGACTTTAAGGAAAAACAAGAATAAGGAAAGTGACACTTGTACATTTCATTTGATTTTTAACCTTCTATATTATAGTCCCCAAATGAAATTGTTATTACTGACCTTTGTAGAAAAGATACAGTTACTATGAAGACAAGAAGATGTACTAGCTTTCACTCCCATCTACCCTGGCTGCAATTGCTGTGCTGTCCAACAGTGTCTGTGAATTAGATATCAAATTGATTTATGTGGGAAAAAATGTGTTACAAACCCAATGGTTTCAGATTGAACAAAAGATTTGTTTTCTCTTTACCATTTGCCTCAGTAGGATTCTCAGCTCAGATCCAGTTCTTCCCAACCCCTCATTAAAGTGACTACATTTTACTAAACCCATATCCCTGTTCTGTTGTACAGAGTGCCCTCCATCATTTAATTTCATATATCAAGCAAAACTATTAGCATAAGTCCAAATAAAAGAGCCAGAAATCTTGACTTACACCCTAGGTGGTAATCAGCCCACTTTAAGTGAGCTAAGTAGAATACTTGTTACTTTGGTCTACCCTCACGAACTCTCACAGACACTTAATAGAAATAAGGGCTCAATAATCAAACAGGATATAATGGAACTTAGGTAGGTAGTGTTTACCAGTTAAGAACATAAAGAAGATTTTTTAAAACTCCATTTCTTAAAGTGATCTCAACGCACACACACATTCACACACGTTGCATACAGAAGGGAAAACATTCTCCTCTTGAAAACTTTTCAAGGGCTGTGTGTGGTGGCTCACAAGTGTAATCCTAGTACTTTGGGATGCCAAGGCAGGAGGATCGCTTGAGGTCAGGAGTTTAAGACCAGCCTGGGCAACATAGAGAGATCCTCTCTCTGCAGAAATTTAGCTGGATGTATTGGCACGTTCCTGTAGTTCCAGCTAGTCAGGAGACTGAAGTAGGAGGATCCCTTGAGCCCAGGAGTTCAAGGTTACAGTGAGCTGTGATTGCATCACTGTACTCCAGCCTGAGAAGCAGAGCAAGACTCCTCTCTCTGGAAAAAAAAAATCTCTTTTCAAGGAAAACAATGTAAGCATTAAGTATAAAAAATGATCCTCAGTTTGAGTGTGAGAGAGTGTTAGTTAAAATGAGGACTCTAAGTATCCAGTGAACGTGACAGTACTGTGGTAACCTGGACAGATGGGGCAGAGTCCCATGACAGTGGGTTGAAAAGTGAATAGAGAGTGACAAAGAGGATACAGTAGCTTTCACTTTAAGGATGATTAGTAAGGGGGAAGCTATAATAGAAGCCATGGAAGAGCACAGCTTTAAGGAATGGTTACTTGTTCACTAGCTTATATGTTTATTTTTTTCAAGATGAGTAAAACCATACTATAGCTATAGATTGAAGGACGAAGATAGCAAAGACAGAGAAATTAAAGGTACAAGCTAAGGGTAGAGAATTGAAGAATTGATGTTTAAAAATGGCAAATAGTAGTTTTTTTTAAAATTTTGAGTCTTTTGTAAATAAGGGTAAATGACTGTATAGCATTAACATATAGAAAAAGTAATCATTGCAAACAGCTGTCCTTATAAAACAGTTGCAGTTGCTGAAACTACTAGTTAATGGTAGTTTAGAAAAAAATAATTTTTATTATAAAGCAGCAATGACAATTTTAAATGGGTAGTGATAAAATTTGAAAGAAAAATGATTTTACTACCTAGCTTTAATTTGACAGATTCTATGTACCTGCTGGTTGGCATAAAATGTGCTTTAAAATTAATTTCTCCTAAAGTTATTTTTATGTTGAATCAACAGTACTCAATGAAAGTACTTCTATTACAATTAAATTTAGAGTTTGTTTCTGAAGTATTGTGAAAAATTTTAATATGATAAAGTAGGAAACACTTTTGATCAAGAATCGGATATACCTGGGTTTAAATCTTGATTTCTTTGCTCTCTCACCTTTGGTAAGTAACTTAAGTAGGCTAAGCCTCCATTTCTGCATCTATAAAATGAGGATAATGATAGAATGTTTCTCAGAGGTGTTTTTGAGGATCAAAGGATTCATCCACAGCATGAAAAGGCTAAAAGCAGGGCCCGGTCAATAAATATTAGCTATTATTATATTTATTGTTTATTTCTAGTTTGTCTCTTTACTTCTAAAGCACTTCAATCTGCATATTTTTAAAAAATGCAAGAAAAATAGTTTTTTCAATTCCTCATTTGTATACACTTTGCCACAGAATAGAAACCGCAAGGATTTTGTCCCACTTAATATATGGCTTCATAATCTGAATGATCTTGGGAAAACTGGGATAACTCATCTTGCACACTACACACTAACAGGGAATTATTAAAGGTAGTAACCTAAACTGGGTCCATAAATACATTGGTATCACGCAGCAAACTTTTTCCTACTAGGTAGGAGAACTTACATACTTGTATTGTTATTGGACTCTAATGACAACAAGGTGACAAACGAAGTCAATATAATTTAGGAGGCTCCTCTCCCTCACTCCGGAAATACACATGGATTTCATAATTCTTGCTATGTTCTATGGAAATCCAAGACAAACATTGTTGTGTATTCACACACACATGAGATATTCTCAATTCAGAGATAATATAAACATAGAGGCAAAGGTAAAATACGGCTGAGAATTCTGTGTTAAACTGGACTTTGGTCAAGAATGTCTACAAAAAATAATAAAAAAAGCACAGTAATATTTAAAACATGTATTATATTCCTTCAGACACTGAAGACAATGGTCTCAGAAAAGCATAATTTTTAAATGAAAATTTTACCATCATAACATGTTATATTCTTAGATACACTATGGTTACATTCTAAGTGCATTAGAAGTTTTAATGGGCTTAGTTCCCTAACTTCTCCCACTAGGAACCTGTATTGTAGACAATTGCCCATGCTACTGACAGAAATGTGAAACGATAAATGTTAAATTCATGTTTTATCTTTTTTTGATATTTCAATCATTTTTATTTGATAAGACTTCTTTTACTGGAGAGTCAGAATGAACTATCATCTTTCAAAGAATGAAATGAAGACAATTCTATTTATGATTTAGGATGTTTCACTTCAGGCTCATCACATCAAAAACAGTAAGCAAAATGAGATTGGTGAGGAAAAATTTCTTATCAATAACAACTTCTAATTATCCAATCTATAGCTTATTTGGAATATATTTCTTCCAAGTTAATTGATAATGTCTAGATTTTTCTGTTCAATTAAGTTTGTGATTATCAATTTATTTCTTTTTTAAAAAAATCAATTCCATTATTGGCAGTACATATTCTACTAAAATACCCATTTGCTTATTAACTGTTGATTATTAAACCATTAATTATACTTTGCTTTTATGCATCCATTATTATGACTGCTATTAGCCCTTACTTTGCAGGTATCTAGGAAGATGTTTAAAAGCCAAAGCTAAAGCCTCAAGATTTCTTGTGACTGTCTGAGAAAGAGGTCCACTCCTAATGCAGATTCTGAGTGTTGCCCTGAAAATCTATTATCCTCACATGGTGCTTTGTTGGATTAGAGGGGAAAACTGGGACAGCTTCTCACCTCCTAGAGAACCAGGCTCCTCAAAATAGCTGTTTGAACTAAACTTTTACATATATAA
This sequence comes from Symphalangus syndactylus, assembly GCF_028878055.3. Lineage (NCBI taxonomy): Eukaryota > Metazoa > Chordata > Mammalia > Primates > Hylobatidae > Symphalangus > Symphalangus syndactylus. The sequence goes on from NC_072432.2 coordinate 45,024,020, forward strand.
TATTTTTTCCAAAAAATGGAAAAAGACTCCAAAACCAATTAAAAAAGATTTCTGACATCCACAATTTCAAATTCTACTTTCCATGAGTCTAAAAAATCTAAATTTTATTTCTCTAGGAGTTTTATGTATGAAAATTGAGCTTTAAGGAGTACAAATGTTTTGGCTTATAAATCCCTTTACCAAAATTTTTGGTATTGGGTGTATGTCTTTGAAAAAGAAAACCCACAAGGCCTTTAAAATATGGTTCAATGTACTTTTCAAAAATCTAGTAAGGCCCACATGAAAAGATGTTTAACATCATTAGGCATTATGAATATGCAAGTTAAAACCACAGTGATATATTACACACTCATCAAAATATCTAAAATAGGCTGTGTGTGGTGGCCCACGCCTGTAATCCTAGCACTTTGGGAGGCTGAGGCAGGTGGATCACTTGAGGTTAGGAGCTCGAGACCAGCCTGGCCAACATGATGAAACCTCGTCTCTACTAAAAATACAAAAATTAGCTGGGCGTGGTGGTACACGCCTCTAATCCCAGCTACCGGGGAGGCTGAGGCAGGAGAATTGCTTGAACTCAAGAGGCAGAGGTTGCGGTGAGCCAAGATCATGCCACTGCACACCAGCCTGGGCGACAGAGTGAGATTCTGTCTGAAACAAAACAAAATAAAACAAAACAAAAGGTCTAAAATAAAAAACAATGATAACATTGAATGCTGTGAGGCTGTAGAAACAATGCGTCACCCACATATTACTAGTGGGAATATAAAACAGTGCAGTTAGCCAAGAAAAAGTGTATGGCAGTTTCTTACAAAATCAAATAGGCACTTACCGTATCACCCAGCAATTACACTATTGGGCATTTACTCTAGACAAATAAGAAAGTATGTCACACAAAAACCTGTACATGAATTTTAATAGCAATTTTATTCATAACAGCCCCAAACTGGAAGCAACTCAGAGGCTCTGGGTTAAATAAACATTTTAAACTGGTATATTCATGCCATGTATGTTAGCTCAGACTTCTGTAAGAAAATACCACACTCTTGGGTGGCATAAACAACAGAAATTTATTTATTTTATCACTGTTCTGGAAGCTGGAAGTCCTAGGTCAGGGTGCCAATTAGGTTCTGGTGAGGGCTCTATTCTTGGCTTGCAATAGCCACCTTCTCTCTGTGTCCTTATATGACAGAGAAAAACAGAAATCTCTCTTCCTCTACTTCTAAGGCCCACAGTCCTATCAGATTAGGTCCCCACTCATGACCTCCTGACCTCCTTTAACCCGAAAGACCCTATCTCCAGATACAGTCATAATGGGGGTTAAAGCTTCAACATATGAATTTTGGGAGGGACAAAATTCAGTCCACAGCACTATGGACTACTTCGGACTACATGGATTATTACTCAGCCATGAAACAACTTAGATGAATCTCCAGAGAATTCCACTGAGTGAAAAAAAGCCAGTCTCAAAAGGTTACATACTGTGTAATTTCATTTACATAACATTCTTGAAATGACAAAATTATGGAGATGGAAAGTAAATTAGTGGCTTCCAGGTGTCAGGTTTGGGGTTGTGGGGGGAGGTATCTGAGATCATAATAGCACAAAGGAGCCTTTAGATGAAATTGTTCTCTCTCGGCTATGGCGGTGATCACATGAACCTACACATACAATAACATTGCATTGAGTTAAATATACACATACATACACAAAGGAGTGAACGTAAGACTTGTGAAATCTGAATAAGCTCGATGGATTATATCAATACCAGTTTTCTAGTTTTAATATTGTGCTCTTGTTATGTAAGTTGAAACCCAGGGAAGGTATACTTGATTACTCTATATTATTTCTTATGACTACCTGTGAATATATAATTACCTCTAAATACAAAATGCGTTTAAAAATCCTAAAAGAAAAATCTAGGCTGGGTGCAGTGGCTCAACGCTTGTAATCCCAGTGCACCAAGGCAGGCAGATCACTTGAACTCAGGAGTTAGAGACAGGCCTGGGCAAATAGCAAGACCCTGTCTCTACCAAAAACACACAAAAATGAGCTGGGTGTGGTGGCACACACCCATAGTCCCAGCTACTTGGGAGGATGAGGTTGGAGGATCACTTGAGCCCAGGAGGTGGAGGTTGCAGTGAGCCATGATCACACCACTGCACTCCAGAGTGAGACAACAGAGTGAGACATCTCAAAAAACGAACAACAAAAAAAACTAATAAGGACAATTTTATGTAAGCCAAGTTATGATAATAAGTTGGTTGTGTTTTCTTACATAGTATATTAACATGGAAGTTTTATATTTTATCATCAATTCCAAGCTTCTCAAATTTAAAAATCTTTGGTAAGCATGGGCTCTGCCTTTCTTGATTGCCATTTCTTTTTATCTCTTCCTCCCTCCCTCTCTTTCTTCTTTCCTTCCTTCCTTCCTGTTCTAGGAGAATGTGGGCTAGGAAATAAATTTCAGCTCCTAAGAGATGAAAGACTCATAGCTGTTAGTCTATTATAGCACTAATATGCTCTATGACAAATTCTCAGTTCCGAGTATTTAGCAGGTGCTTAAAAATGAGAAAAAATACTTTTTTTTTCACTTTAATATTGAGAAACCTCTCTTGAATCTGATTGAAATTTGGTCAAAAAAATCTGTTGGATTAATTTTCTAACTAGTTTCTTAAGTGCAGCACATTAAGAAAATCAATTGATTAAATAGTCTAATTATACATATAAATAAAAGTAATGTCTTGATTTTTAAGGCAATACAATTTCCTTCTAACTCTTCAATATAGCCAATGAAATAAAAAGTGAAACATGTTGTTAAGAACAGAAAAATAATATTTTCTTCATGAAATATGCCTCATTTCTAATTAGTGATGTTTTCCTAAGAGAAAGAAACTTGGCAGAGCAATAGTGAATCACTGAACTGAAAAAAAATAAAGTTTAAGATGTGATATTTTTAAAGATGCAATTCAAATATTCAATCTCATTTTCAGTTAACTTTATTTTCCCCAAACTTTAGTATTTTGAATCAAAACTTCTGAGACTCATTTGGTCTTGGTGCAATTAAAGTTTCTCTTTATCTTAACTTAGATTCTTTAAAGTGGCAGTATGCTTTCTGCAATATAGCTATAACTCTTTTTAAAAAGTTGTTTTAGAATCAATCCATTCACAAATGTGTGGGTCCATTGTATTATGTTTTTGATTAGATATATTTTTCAACAGCAACTCTCATTATCTTCTTTTTTTTCTTTCTTTTTTTTTTTGAGATGGAGTCTCACCCTGTCACCCAGGCTGGAGTGCAATGGCCGGATCTCGGCTCACTGCAACCTGTGCCTCCCGGGTTCAAGTGATTCTCCTGCCTCAGCCTTCCAAGTAGCTGGGATTACAGGCACGTGCCACCATGCCTGGCTAATTTTTTGTAACTTTAGTGGACACGGAGTCTACTCCGTGTTGGCCAGGCTGGTCCCAAACTCCTGACCTTGTGATCTGCCTGCCTGGGCCTCCGAAAGTGCTGGGATTACAGGCGTGAGCCACCGCGCTTGGCCAACTCTCATTATTTTCATCAGAAATAATGGCAAATACTCCCAACCAGACAGCTTCAGCCTGTCAGTATCCATGACAATAGAATATCAGACATTAGCAGGTCCTTTGACTACCACAAAACTTAAGAACACATCACCGGTAAAGTAGACTTCAGAAGCATTTTAATTGAACAATTCTTGTGGTATATGTTTTTAAACCTATAGGTGAAGTTGAGATATATTGACCTGAGGTCAGGAAGAGATATCATGGCCCAATTTGGCCCAAATTTGTGTTATTAAATAGATAATTCATATGACCTCAAATAGTAAGCTAACAGACAAATCATTGGGATATAATGATAATCTAGCAATTTTCCAATTAACAAGTTGGCTTTAGAGCTATATTGAAATGTGATGACTTTGAATCTCTTTACTAACACACCACTGGTCATATGAAGCTATGGCTATAAAATCACTAAAAGAACTATGAACATGAGTGTGCGGTACTTAAATTCAATTTACTTTCTAACACTAATTAGTTATATAACGCTGAGTAAATCATTGAGCAATACTGAGCATTCTTTCTTTTATTTTGGAAATAAGTAACAATATATGCCTATATGAGAGTAATTATTTTCTCTTTCCATGACTTCCTTTTCTTTGTAAACCTGCTCTTCCTATGGCCCTCCACTGAACAGGCATGGTTGATTGGGTCCTACGTGGACAAGTTATTTAACAAACATTTATATGCAAGCCTGGTTTAGGACACAATTGAAAAAAACCTGTTTGTTCATGAATCTTACATTCTGGTGAGATGTCAAAGAAATAGAGGGATATAATAAACATATAGTAAAATATATAGAATATTAGATGAGGATAATTTCTTAAGAGAAATTTAAATCATGGAGCAAGCTTAGGGAATATTGGGAGAGGAATTTCAATTTTAGTCAGAAAAAGCCTCATTGAGAAGACAATGTTTAAACAAAGAGTTGGAGAGAGTGAGGGAGTGAGCCATGCAGTCATCTCAGGGAAGAACATTTAAGTTAAGAGGAAAGACCACACAGTTGAGAATGTACCTGGCACATGTGAGAAAAAGCAAAATGTCTGTGTTGCTGGAGCCAAGTGAGTAACATAAAGAACAAAATGTTAAAAGATCAGAAAGGTAATGGGTTGAAAGTAGGTAATAAAGAACCATGTACATCATTGCAAAGCCTTTTTATTTTACTACAAGTGAGATAGGAAACCTGACCAGAGAAGTGACATGATCTGATTTAAATTTTTAAAAGATGACTCTACTTTTTGTACTGAGAATAAACCGTAGGTGGCATGGGCAGATGCAAAGAGATGAATAATCCAGGCAAGAGTACATGATGGTTTGGCCTAGACAGTAGTGCTGAAGTACTGAGCAGACATCATTTTCTGAGTGTATTTAAAAGTAAAGCTAAATAGAATAGTTTTTGAATTGCATGTAGGTAAAAAAAAAAAATGAATCAAACATCACTCTAAGGAAAATCGTCATTGAAATTTGGTCATTTTACATTTTAAAGCCTATCTGGCATCCAAGTGGATGTATGCAATAGGCCGTTGGATATGTAAGACTGTAATTCAAAGGAGAAGTGTATGCTGGAAATAATTACCCAAAGCTGCGCCAATCAGATCCTCTTTCTGGGAATTGGATTTATGACACAGGAACAGACCTTGGTTGACATTAGAGTTTGATGTATAGAATTTGGGTCAGAATTAATGCCCCTAAAATACAATATGACCAGAGATATGACTGACATTCCTGCAACTGGATTCCATTGTTTATTACAATAAAAAAAAGGGGGGGGCCCAGCCCAGTGGTTCATGCCTGTAATCCCAGCACTTTGGGAGGCCAAGGTGGGTGGATCACTTGAGCCCAGGAGTTTGAGACTAGCCTGGCCAACGTGGTGAAACCCCCTGTCTACTAAAAATACAAAAATTAGCTGGGTGCGTTCGCTTGCGCCTGTAATTCCAGCTACTTGAGTGGCTAAGGTAGGATAATCACTTGATCCCAGGAGGTGGCGATTGCAGTGAGCCAAGACCGCGCCCACTGCACTCCAGTCTGGGTGACAGGAGTGAAACCTCTGTCTTAAAATAAAATGGTTATGTGGTGATGTGAAGTTTGTTTTACTTGAAATCTAACTATTGCCAAAAAACATAGCCTATACAAGGCATGACGAAAATAATAACATTTATTGTTTTCCTTTTCAAGTTAAACCTATGTTATTGTACAGCTTGAAACATACTTGAATATGATGAAATTTTGTATATTTATAAATGTTATTCAAAATCACTTGATTCCTTCAGTGAGAATTTTTACAGATAGCTCAGTAGAAGTTTGGATTGTTTTCTTGATTCCTGCAATTATATTTAGGTGAAATTTGCCTTGAGATGTAGGATAATTGAATCCATTCACCCTGAAGTCATGTTTGAGAATGCATGAAAAGCTCGAGCCACAATAAGCTATTCAGCACAAGTGGGCACATTGAGCTTTAGTGTATAAAATGTTTTATACACTTAAATCTTGTAAATTATTCTGTACATTCAACCACTGAAAAATAACTCCTTCTCTATTTCTGTGATATAAAGGATGGTTTAAAAGAGGTTTGCCCTTTATAATAGTTGACCCTTGGCAATGACTCCTATTTTAGGCAATCTATGTATATTGACTATATCTGCTTCTTACTGAGAAAATATCAAGCAATCAAATATTGAATACATTAGGACTAATTTGTTATATAAACAACAAAGTTAGTAAATCACTGGACATCAAAATCTTGGTAAGACTGTGAATATCATATTTTCGAGACTATTTGTCAAATGACTAAGTTGTATATAACTATTTTTATATGTATTTTAGAAAGAATCAATGTTTTTCAAGATAATTTGCTATATTTCAACTGGGTGTGAAAGTACATCAATAAAGATACATATTTCTGGTTTGTGTGCTCAAAAATAGGTAATAAATATTTTCTATAATTTTTACACTTAGCCTATTTTAAGTTTGTGTGTGTGTGTGTGTGTGTGTGTGTGTGTATTTCATTGTGTTGAAAAAAGCCACTTGGAAAAATAATATAACTTTCAGAGTAGAAGTGAATACATGTTCTTTTTATTCACTGTTTTTTTTTAAATAGTACTTGAGGCCATTGAATGATCCCCTAGTCATCTGAGGGAATATTTAAATAATGCTCCGTTTCTATAGTTTGAAAACTGACCTAGAACTAAGAAGGTAAATAAAATACTAACTTTTTATTTTAACTGTTATCCTACCAGTGTCCTTTTGCTCAGAGCCAAATGCAGCAACTTTCATGGGCACAATGGACCACATTTTCAGTACTGGTGATTATAGTGAAAGTATTTTTATGCCAGAAACTGGGTTGATTTAAGAAGTAACCCTGGAAATTATATATGTAATAGCTTTCATATAAAATTTGATTCCTTAAAAAATGAGTATCTCTAGTCACGTTTCTGTTTCTCTTTTTCTGTAAGATCTTAAGTTGAAGCTAAAGACTCTGTTTTTATTTTTGCTAAGAGCAAAGAAATAGCCAAAACAGAGTCAACTCCAATTGCCCGTGTTTAAATTTTAAAAGAGATGATTATTATTTATTTATATAACTAATAAATTAACTTATGGAATCCCATGATTTCTTATTAATAGTACATTCTACTTGAAGTGATACATTTTTTATCTATTTGTTCATTCTTTTCACTGGCTAATTAAACATATATACATATACACACATCTTTGAGCTGGTTTCTTGAAGTAAGACATATAGCTAGTGAGAGAAAACTGTCCTTATCTAATGAGATTTCATTTAAACTTTTTAATGATGCCTTTTATTATGGTGAATTTCAAATATTAACAGTTTCTTTCCCTTTCTTTCTTTCTTTCTTTCTTTCTTTCTTTCTTTCTTTCTTTCTTTCTTTCTTTCTTTCTTCTTTTCTTTTCTTTCCTTCCTTTCTTTCCTTTCTTTCTTTTGAGATAGAGTCTCACTCTGTTGCTCAGGCTGGAGTCCAATGCTGCGATCTCAATCTTGGCTCACTGCAAACTCCACCTCATGGGTTCAAATGATTCTTATGCCTTAGCCTCCCAAGTAGGTGGCATTACAGGAGTGCACCACCACACCCGGCTAAGTTTTATATTTTTAGTAGAGATGGTTTTTTGTCATGTTGGCCAGGCTGGTCTTGAATCCCTGACCTCAAGTGATTCACCTGCCTCATTCTCCCAAAGTGCTGGGAATACAGGCGTGAGCCACTGCACCCGGCCATATATATATTTATATTTATATACTCACCACCCTAAGTTACTTTGAAACAAATCCCAAACGTTTTAAACATTTCATCTATAAATTTTTTCAGAACGCATCTCTAAAATATAAGAAATTTAAAAGCATAATCCAAATACTAAAATCATACCTAGCAAAAAATGATTTCTTAATATCATCAAGTTTTCAGTTAATGTTCAAACTTTCAGATAACTCATATATAAATTAATTTTGCAGCTCATTTGAATCAGTATCCAAATAAGGTACATGCATTACTATGTGTTAAGTTTTTCTTTTTGGTGTATTTTAGTCTATAGGCTCATCCTTCATTACTCTTTTACTTCCCTTCCTTCCATTTTCTGTTGGTGGTGGTGGCTGTGTTGCAGAGAAAGCTAATATCTATTTTCAAAAAAGGAGCCTACTCAAATCTGAGCACATTCAGAGAAGAGACCTCAGGATGCAATACAGACTTTTAAAAACGTTATAGAGAACTACTAAAATAACTAAGACAACAAAAACCAGGAGACTAGCATACCATGATGGATTTGATAGTTGCTGTTGAAGTCAAAATAAAAATTAGCAACGAGGAGCAGGCTGCTGGGTGGAATCTCTTTGGAGACAGATCCGTATCAATATAACTGTGCAACAATTGGAGCCATCAAACAAGGAATGGGGTGCCTCTAGAGTATGAATTTGCCATTGAAGCAATTGAAGAGTAAACTTCAAAAAGACACAATTTCTTTTAAAATAATGAGAAACAACAATTGCTTGCTGTGTCTGAGAACAAAGCTGGAATTCAAACAATTTTTACGTTCCCTTTCTGAGGTTATTTTCTCTTCTTGCTGTCACTTTCACTACCTCTCTTATGAAACATACATGATTTATACTCTCTCACCACCACCATGCACACAACTTGCTCCCATTAATTGTAGCGGTAAATAGATTAGTAAAATAATTGTCAATGCACTGCCTCTCTCCTGACTTAATGGACTACAAATTTAAGGCTCATTACAGAGCATCTGCTTAGTGGAGCCCAAATCTTATCTAGCAACCTATGAGCTAGCACACTAGTTTAGATTGTCAAAGCAGACTCACGAGAATCAGAGACCTTACTCAGTAGTAACCTAGTACTTATTTCAAGGAGACAGACAAGAAAAGCCTCAGACCAAGCACAGAGAGAACAGACATTAAGGGTGGTTTCCCCCAGCTTCTTCCTTCTCATGTCTGACAAGCAGCTCTGGCCAGAAGAGATTATATCCCTACATGAGGCCTCTGAGATTCCTCATAAAGCAGTGATTGTTAAATTCTGAAACATCATTTTACACTCCAGATAGTTCTATAGCTTATGTGTGGCATTCCTTACAGATGGCCATACCTTACCGATCCACAGTTATGTTTACTAAGTTTCATTATTCTTTGACAGCACATCATGCTGACAGCATTGCAGAGATAAGTTCTCTTTCTCCAAATATTTTTAGTCCATTTTACTGGACGTCTAGCTGACAAGGAGAATAGACCCAGGTCACCTGACTCCTTTCCTTTCCCACAGGTGATGTTCTCCAAATGAAGGGAGTGAAGAGAGAGCAGACCAGTGGCTATAACTCCTTCTACCCACTTTAGATGTTGGGGTTTGAGAAAATGTAAATTTTTAGCTTTAAAGTAGCTACAGCATAAGAAACACAGTAGATAGATATTAAAATTTTTAGCTAACAAATTACAGTCCACTACAATTTTTCATTCACTTTATCTTTACTCATGTACGTTAGTGTTTAAATCCTAGCTCCAATTCTGTCTCTTTCCATGTGGAAATCATGAAGACTGCAGGCTGCGTGAATCCCACTCAACTTTCATTTGCTCCTTTTACCTAAAAGATACACCTAGTATTTTACAACATAATGCCTTATTTTATAAGTGCCTATACATATGATTTAGTGCTTTAAGATAGAACACCTTTAATTTGCTAGTATTCTCCACTCCTAGTATTACAACAATATAGATATTCAATGCAATATTTGTTGAGTACTAATAAATACAAATGACATTCCTCTAATTTTAAGTATTTAAATTTCTGCTATTTGTGGTTCTAATAGGTGGTTTTGCGCAGTCCATCAATCTTCCAAGCTTTAAGAAGCACCTCCTGTCTGCACAGTATTTTTAATTAAAGGGAGTCCTTTTAATTATGGAATGTTCATTTATGTTAAGCTGCTACTATTGTTAATAAGACTCAGCTCTGATATGAAAAAGCAGATACTCTGAGAGAAAGAGGAGTTAGCACAAAACTCAAACATTATGCTTCATGCCTTCTCCTTTGGGACTCTGCTCTTAGGGAAGCTCTTTTGGAAGAGTCATAACAGGCACACCAAGTTTTCCTATTCTGATTCTCTACTGTCAATAGTTCCCTCCTTTCATTTACTCTCTCCAGTTTCACTACTGTAAGACAACTGAAAGGAAAGTTGGGGAGCTAAATGACAAAGAGGATTCTCGTATCTCCTCTTTCCTGTGTCCCCTCTGTCTTAGATTCATTTATTCTAGTCTCCAGCAATCTCCCACTCTATTAATAACCTTGACTTTGGCTATATTTAGAGGCTTCCGCTCAGGCTCCTGGTCTTTTCTTCTCTTTGCAGTATGAATTTATATAAAAGAACGACAACCTACTATGACATTGCTCTCTCTTTTTCCTTTCCTCTCCTTCCGCCAGTTGTAAGTTGCCAAGACTGAGGACTAACAGTTGATGTGATATCTGCTTACATAATAATAACAAAATAATTTATATTTCTTTGCAATTGCTATGTATTAGGCACTGTGTTAAACCCTTTGCAGGAATTACCTCATTTAATTATCCCAATAATCCTATGAGGAAGTTATTATCTCCATCTTCCAGATGAGAATGCAGCCTTCAGAGAAACTGAAAAACTTCTCCAGGGTCTTCCTGCTAAGCAAGGATATGAACACAGGTGTGTGAAATAACAGTGCTCATACTCTGAACTCTTACGTCATGGTGCCTCTCTGGAAAGGGGCTGCAGATACGTTATTTTCCTTAACACGTCAATATCAGAGGCACACATGAATTAGAGAACAGCAGTCAAAGCTTACTTTATTTACTCCAATTGTCACGTAAGTGTCTGTGCTCTGGCATGAAAACAAAAATCACTCACATACTTTCCTCCCTAAGTGTTTTTCTAAAACGACATCTGAAAAATGAAAGGAAAAAAAATAAAGCATATTTTGTTACTTTTCTCCCAAAGCTAGATTCCTCAAACGAGGACAACCGGGATTTTCATTTTTTTTTCCTACCATTCATTTGATACTATTAAAAGTCAACATAGAGCCTAAAAACAGCTGACTTCTCAATAAACTTATTTGTAGACTAATTTTGGAAGGACAAAAATCAGAGAAGCATAAATTTTTAAAGGTCCCGGTTTTGTTTCTAAATTTAAAATAACTGCATGTTTTATGACTATCTCAGCTGTGTTTTTAAAAATTATTCCCAGGAATGAGCCTTGTTATATTCTGAGTTTAATTTGTCTTGTAATAAAACTTAGAGGCTTTTCTGATGCCACTCCTCAGTGCTGCTATCCTTACTCACTTTAGCCTATTACATCTGCTCTCCATTCTCATAGAGAAGAAAATCAAACCAGGGTCATCTTAGTCCCAAAGTCATGCTCTTAAAATCTATTTATGTCGCTTTCTACAATTTCTGTTGAGCCATCTATATTGTTTGGTATTTCCCTCTGTTTATTTTCTTTTCTAAATTACCTTTTTTTTTTTTTTCCTCCTGGACTTGATTTTTCACCTGTCACGCATCTCTCATCTAGCCAGAATATATTAAGGCCCTATTTATATACCAAGCACAGTAAAGAAAACCAAGTTCATATGTGATGAACTTATAGTCCATGGATAAAGAGAGCTAACTTAATAGGTAATTATAAGACAATGTGAAGAGGCATAGGAGTGGGGCAATTACCTAAGGAGGGATCCTGATTCCAGGCTATAACTTCTGTATTAATCCAATTCTATAAAATCCAAATAATGTATTCTGAGTCTCCATGTTGGTCATCCCAAACTCATAACTCTTACATCCTGTCCAGTACTAGTTATGTTACAGGGGCATTTGCAGGTAGCCTTGATATTAAGCCATGGTCTACTCTTTCTGCCCAAATTTATTTTCCAGACTAGTAGCCACTCCTACCAATGTTGCATGACATTATTCCTTAAGTAATTAAAATTTCATATGGTTTTGCTTCTTTTTTTGGCTAAATATTTAATGACAGCCCATCATAAAATATATATAGTCATAAGAAATGTCTATTTTGAACTACTTCTTTTTTTTAATTCTGCTAAATTTTTTTCTTGTTAAGTTAAAAACAAAAACTGGGCCGGGCGCGGTGGCTCACGCTTGTAATCCCAGCACTTTGGGAGGCCGAGGGGGGTGGATCACGAGCTCAGGAGATCGAGACCACGGTGAAACCCCGTCTCTACTAAAAATACAAAAAAAAAATTAGCCTGGCGTGGTGGCCGGCGCCTGTAGTCCCAGCTACTCGGAGACGCTGAGGCAGGAGAATGGCGTGAACCCGGGAGGCGGAGCTTGTAGTGAGCCGAGATTGCGCCACTGCAGTCCAGCCTGGGCGACAGAGCGAGACTCCGTCTCAAAAAAAAAAAACAAAAACAAAAACTGGCCAGTGCAGTGACTCACACCTGTAATCCCAGAACTTTGGAAGACTGAGGTGGGAAGATCACTTGAGCCCAGGAGTTTGAGACCAGCCTGGGCAAGATGGCAAGACCTCGTCTCTATTTAAAAGAGAGACAGAAAATAGATATGTATGTATGTATGTATATATATATATATATATATATTTGCACACACACACACACACACACACAAATCAGAAGTGGAAAATAAAGACATTTATAATCTTACTGCCTTGAGATAACCACTCTTGATATTTTGGTTTATATGCTCCATAATGTTCTTAGATGAATGCACATAAAAGATTAAATCACATTGTGGGGCTGATAAATACACATATAATTTGTATATGTGTTTAGATAATACATCTTGACAGAAAAATGTTAATATTAATTCGAAGATATTTGTTTACAACAAATGTATACACACAACCTGAAAAGAATGTGTATGTTATTTACCATAGAATATTTTTGATATTTTAAAAAAGAGGATACTTCCCAGATGTGTTTTAAAGTAAATGTATAAAACAGAAAGAAGCAGATCCAAAAGAGTTGCTAAAACTATTATGCTCTAGAAAATTCAATAAGTGCTTTTATTCCTGTGTGGGCCAGCATGAATGAATATCAGCCCTTCTTTTCTCTCTTCATTTAATCTTGCACAGCATTCAATATTGTGTTTTGAGCTGTCTCATATTGCCTCTTGGGTGTTCTATTATCTTTCTTATTTGACCATGATGAAGATGGAACTCCTCATATTTCCTTCAAAATTCTTGCTTCTTTCTAATTATTGGTACAGTCATCATTTTTCTAGGATACCCTTCTCCAGATAGCACATTTTAACATTTCAAGGAATTCTACATGTAAAATGTATGTAACAGACAAAAATTATTCCAGGTTGATGATGTACCTGTAAAATAAATTCATTAGTCCAGTTGCATAATGATAAATTATGGGTTGCTAAGCTTACAGACAAGATTTTATTAAATTATAAAGTTGTTAAAAAGGAATATACAAACACACGCTGATATAAAGAAAACACAAGAAGGAAGCTACTGAGCTGAAGCACAATATTTTTATTCCTCTCTAACACATGCCTATCCTTATTTAAATCTCAACAAATTGAAGAAACTACTATGCGGTAAGCTGACATGTTTATTATATTTTAAAGGAGCTTCTATGTCACTAATAGAAAGGCATGAAAATTGTAACTAATTTAATTCAGCATTAATTCTTCAATAAATGTATTTAAATATATATAATTGAATTAGGCACTGTCTTCATATTCAGTGTTAATTTATGATAACTTATTAGAATTCTGATAAAAGTGTTATTTGTCAGTCTGCCTAAGATTCTTTTCATTCCACAGGATTCAGAGATCAAATTTCTAAAATTTGCAAAGAATAAAGAGGGCTTTCCTCAAATGGGATGCTTTGCATTATGAGAGTCCTAACATGATCATCATGAGAAAAACCTCAACTGGCCTGTTCCAAAGAAATCTTATTAGGATTTTAAGGCTTTTCTGGAAATGTTAGGGAGTTTATTCTTCGGAAATATATTAGAAATTGACCAAATTGCTGCCATAGTCAAAATAAAAATTGGAATGTCTTAAAAATTAAATTCAAGCAGATTTTATGAGATAAAAAATTAGAAATAACTATAGATATTAATAAGAAAAACTTAAAGTATGAAAGAAAACACAATTGGTAAAAACTTAATATATATTTTAACTATAGTAAGTACATTTACACTGCAAAAAATTGCAGAAACGGGGGAGAATTTTACTGTATTAAAAATAAAACTTATAAGGCAAACTGGAATTGGAGATGATAGTTTCAGTCACATAAAAACTATGATTTACACATTTTTAAAGTTGTTATTTTTTTACCCTGAAAATCTTAGGGTTGAGTCTGGTGCTTAATCTTCACAGTATCTCAAAATCTGGTCCAAAGACCACATGAACAATAATTATGTAGTAAGTTTGTTAAAAATATAAATTACCATGTACAGCTAATTATTTAAAAACTATTTAGGGCACAGCTATAATAGAAAATAAGGCATAAAAAGGATGTGGAAATTAGAAGCTCAAATTCCTTCAAATACTGATTAAAGCCTTTCCTAAGAAAGTAGTGAGATATACTCAGTTCTAAACTCCAGTAATAATGAAGAATGTGAAGAAATTCAGAAAGGTCACAGAAATGATGAGAGGTTGGAAAATTACATTTCTGCCCTAACCTCAGAAGTTAAAGGCAAAGCCATACTTCTATTGTTTGATTTCAAAAAGGTCAAAATTCTGCTAGTGCTTAAATAAAAGTTTCTCATAATCTCTCTCTTTCTCCTTCTGTCTCTATCATTGCAAATATATGTACTGTTCCTTAAATCCTTTTTAAATTTGCATTATGATGTAAACTTTTTCCAGTAAAATAAGGATTAACTTTTGTCGAAGACTGAGAAAATGATGACTGTATGATATGCTAGTGCTACAGTCCTAAACAGCCATTAGCTTCACCTGCCCTGACATGGAGCCTAGTACTGTCACCATATACGTCATTTCTTTAGACTGAGGCAGTTTTGCAACTGGGTATTTTATTTTTTCTTGGCCATCATTCAGTGTTAATACCATTCTGGCATACACAAACTGTTCTCAAATTTTAATGCATATAAAAATCTTGTTAAAATGCAGATTCAGGTTCAGTAGATCAGGTTGGTGCCTAAGAATATGCATTTCTAGCTAGTTTCCAGGTGACAGTGATACTATTGGCTTATGATCCACACTAATATCAATTTACTTATGAGCCCACAATTTATTAATAACAGCTCTATTAGAAAAATGCCTACAGGATACAGAATGAACCCATGTTTTATCCCATTAAAGAGGGCTAACAAGTGTCCTAATTGTAGACAACAGAATGGGATCTTCCTAAGGAGATTGCTCCAGTATCTTTTTGAGTGCCACAATTTCACAGAGGAGAGGGGAAAGGAACCTTGCCAAAAAGCAAAGGTAGAGGGGGAGTTGGAGGACACAGAACACCAATTTCACTGAAAACACAATTTTTTAGCATTGTCATCACTCAAAGAAATTGGATTTGGGCTAAGGTAATTTATAGATTCAATGCCATCCCCATCAAGCTACCAATGACTTTCTTCACAGAATTGGAAAAAACTACTTTAAAGTTCATGTGGAACCAAAAAAAGAGCCTGCATCGCCAAGTCAATCCTAAGCCAAAAGAACAAAGCTGGAGGCATCACGCTACCTGACTTCAAACTATACTACAAGGCTACAGTAACCAAAACAGCATGGTACTGATACCAAAACAGAGATATAGATCAATGGAACAGAACAGAGCCCTCAGAAATAACACCGCATATCTACAATTATCTGATCTTTCACAAACCTGACAAAAACAAGAAATGCAGAAAGGATTCCCTATTTAACAAATGGTGCTGGGAAAACTGGCTAGCCATATTTAGAAAGCTGAAACTGGATCCCTTCCTTACACCTTATACAAAAATCAATTCAAGATAGATTAAAGACTTAAATGTTAGACCTAAAACCATAAAAACCCTAGAAGAAAACCTAGGCAATACCATTCAAGACATAGGCATGGGCAAGGACTTCATGTCTAAAACACCAAAAGCAATGGCAACAAAAGCCAAAATTGACAAATGGGATCTAATTAAACTAAAGAGTTCCTGCACAGCAAAAGAAACTACCATCAGAGTGAACAGGCAACCTACAGAATGGGAGAAAATTTTTGCAATCTATTCATCTGACAAAGGGCTAATATCCAGAATCTACAATGAACTCAAACAAATTTACAAGAAAAAAACAACCCCATCAACAAGTGGGCGAAGGATATGAACAGACACTTCTCAAAAGAAGACCTTTATGCAGCCAACAGACACATGCAAAAATGCTCATCATCACTGGCCATCAGAGAAATACAAATCAAAACCACAATGAGATACCATCTCACACCAGTTAGAATGGCGATCATTCAAAAGTCAGGAAACAATAGGTGCTGGAGAGGATGTGGAGAAATAGGAACACTTTTACACTGTTGGTGGGACTATAAATTAGTTCAACCATTGTGGAAGTCAGTGTGATGATTCCTCAGGGATCTAGAACTAGAAATACCATTTGACCCAGCCATCCCATTACTGGATATATACCCAAAGGATTATAAATCATGCTGCTATAAAAACACATGCACACGTATGTTTATTGCGGCACTATTCACAACAGCAAAGACTTGGAACCAACCCAAATGTCCAACAATGATAGACTGGATTAAGAAAATGTGGCGCATATATAGCATGGAATACTATGCAGCCATAAAAAATGATGAGTTCACGTCTTTTGTAGGGACATGGATGAAGCTGGAAACCATCATTCTCAGCAAACTATCACAAGGACAAAAAAACCAAACACCGCATGTTCTCACTCATAGGTGGGAATTCAACAATGAGAACACATGGACACAGGAAGGGGAACATCACACACTGGGGCCTGTTGTGGCGGGGGGAGGGGAGGGATAGCATTAGGAGATATACCTAATGTTAAAAGAGGAGTTACTGGGTGCAGCACACCAACATGGCACATGTATACACATGTAACGAACCTGTACATTGTGCACATGTACCCTAAAACTTAAAGTATAATAAAAAAAAATAAAATATTATATTAAAAAGAAATTGGATTTGGGCTAATAAAGGTAAGAATAACAAAATTATATTTGTTTAGATATTGTCATTTTTTCTCGAAGTAAACAAACTTTTTTTTTTAAGACTCGAGACAACCTGGAAAACTTTATTTTTTGTATTTTTCATTTGTGGTTTTTCAGATAATTTTTTCTTAAGCATTCAATGATATTACCTTGTCTATATTGATTACTGCACAAATTTTAGGCTTTATGGAATTAATAATCATGACTTGTCTTTCACAATTCTTGTTTCCTTGTCAATCCAAAAAGGAATGCTCATGGCCTGTGTTTTACAACTCACGAATTATCCACACAGTTTTCCCAGGTGGAACAGAATATGTATTTTATCTGGTATTGTTTAACCGTGAAAATATGTGCCAAAGATTACCTATATATCCTTTGATTTACAGATAGATAACTCATTCTATTCTCATTTCATAATGAATACCTAAGTTCAAACACATTCTATTGACTAGGATAACAACTGAGATGTGAGTGACTTCTGTGGGAATGAGATGATCAAATTGTATATATTTTTACCTTTTTAAAAATAAAATAGCTACAGAAATTCACTAGTATTTTTTAAATAACGGAATTAATTCTACTTTAGTTTTGTATAATTATCCTACTCCCATCTTGCCTTTGTAACTCAAAATTCAATTTTATTTGATGCGTCTAGTGATTTGTACTGATAATACTAAATAAATGATGTCTTTGCTAAGAACTTAATCTCCAGAAGTACACTGAAACAGAAAAGCAAAAAAAAATGCAGATGGAAAAAATTCTTATCTGTCTTATTTTAAGTGTTTAAAATGAAAAATAATGAAATTAAAAAACTTAATCTTCTCTAAGTCTTACAGTAGCTAAGACTCTTCTGTATTAGTAATCTTTCTTTTACTATATCAGCTTATTATAAAATAGATAAATGAGATAAATTTAGATGCACAGGAAATGGCAGATTGCTCATCCTCAATTCCTTTTCAAAAGCACTAAAGAGACAGAATAGGCATGATGAAAGAGCATCCTATCTGCAATATAAGCAAATGACTGGATGACTCAAAAACACTCAATAACTTGAATACAATAATCTTGTGTTGCTTATCTCAGCACTATAATGATTCTTAGCTTCTACAGATAGTCCTGGATCCAGCACTCCTTGAAACATTGGTTGGAAGTAAAGTTATGGGCTCAGATGAGCCTGCCAGTCAATAACCTTACAGAGTCGGCCTTATTGATTCTTTAGTAATTTGACCAGTACAAGTGCAATCATCTATTTCTTCAAGCCATTTCATTCTTTTCCACTGTGTAGGTGGAGACCAGGCAACTGCTAGGAAATGAAGCACAGCTTGCAAGGAGTATTTTATGGGGACATAGACTCAGCCACCAGTAGAAAAAAAAAAAAAAAAAAAAAGCACAAACAGATGGTACCATTAAAATATTGTTGCCAAGTAATTATATAGTACAATTCCATAAGGCGAGAATAATGGCCAATGAATCTTTGTACCAAAGCAAAATAAAAATGAGTGGTTTTTAAATGTAACATTTGGAGTCAGTCTAGAATCAAGTCTAAGCTCAACTTAATAGCACTGTTATCTTTAGCACCTTCTGAAAAAAAAAGTCTCATAAAGTCATTTATTGTTTGGCAAATCTGTTGGTGTAACCTCTTCATTCAGTCTCATCTGAGACGCAGACTTAGGTTTCCCACTTCATACAATAATCTACACACATTCTACATTCTGTCAAAGACAGCTGGAGTTCAAATAATTGCTTTGCCAAACTCTTAACTCCAGAGCTCTTCAAATGGTAGATCGTTGTATTCCTAGATGTAGGTATTTTTTTGTGTGTGGTTTTAAAATCATTTATTTAACAAGGGAGTAGAAGTTCAGAATTACAAAAAAAATGCAAATGTGACAGATATGGAAATGACTTTTCTGCAAGGTAAGGCAGTATGGTAGAAATTCTGAGAGTTTTAGAAAAACCACATTATGTACCTGGCCCTAATAAATTGATTCAACCTTCTCCTTTCTCTATCCTCAGCATCGCAGTAAATGAAAAGCTATCATGTGACAATGACAAGCAAAAACAGATTTAGATAATGGTACTATTGCAGTCTTCATCTATTTCAAAAGAATTTCATGTTTAGAAAGGCACATATCAAGGATAAACGTAAAATGATAAAACTTCTCATGAAGAGCATTCGCTGTTTCAGCTCTCTATACAAACATACATTATTCTCTATCCCTCCCTAGCTCCTGCATAACGAATTGAAGCAGAACACAAATTATCTTTCCCTCTAGTGGCAGAAAAGTCTACAAAATGACGTATCTCACAAATGGTGAAACCAAACAAAACTGACAACTTTTGCTGTCACCTTAAAGAAAATGCTGTGTGATTGAGAAAGTTGTGTAATAGAGGATGACTAGTTTGCATTTATTAACATATAGCTTTCTTTATGTCCCAAAATAACACTACATGTGCAACTGAAGTCATGCTTGGCTTAATGCTCTGTTATTTCTGTCTTAAAATTTTAATAATTTTATGTTTGAGCTTGGGTTTTGTAAGTGAAATCTGATGGGACAATGAAACATGAATTTAAGCAAAGAAGATATGTATAATATGTATGCCTATCAGTCTTTCCTTGTTGCCTCATTATCATACAGCATTTATGACGCCACATAAGCAAAATTCTGGTGTAGCAAGAGAGCATGAGAGTTTAGCAAGTCTCAAAGTGAGTACAGAAGAGTATTTGCATCTAAAAATGACAACACAGAAACAAAGGTAAGATAAGGTGACCATACTTCCTTTCCTTTCATTCATCCTTAGTAATCAGTAAAGCAAAAGAGTAGATAGTGTTGATAGCACATGCATGTATCAGGAAATAAAGTAAAAACTAGTTTTGTGCAGCGTTTCTACTTTTCTGGTAAGAATGAAAGACATATGCATGTCAAAGCTATGAAATACAAATTGTATAATTTTGGTGATTCTGCAGGTGAGTTACATGCTCTCATATTTGCACTTAAAACTGATATTACACAATATAGAGTTGAATGATAAAATTAATAATATTTTAAAACAGATATTTTTATTTTAAAAACTACATTAAATAGGACATTTTAAAAAATCAAAATACAGGAAGAGATACCTTTCATGGCATATTTTTCCTGCTTTTGGAACTGGGGAACCTATATTTTCAGTGTGCTCCGAGTCTCACAAATAATGTAGGCATCCCTGAGTATGAAGCAGGAATTTGAGTAGATAGGCTTAAGGTTGAAATCTACATTTTCTTCTTACTGAGAACACAACTACCAGGTACATGGGACCTGGATTCATTTGGTGACAAAATTTCACTTTAACAGAAGGGATTGAGTAAAATAAAAGAAAAATACAGTGCAGGACACAGTCTCATTCTTTTGTTTGTGCTCTGTGATACTTTTTCCCACTATTGACCAGGGGCTGCTTTATATGATGCTTAATTGTGTCCACTTGAGTTTCTATACCTCACCTCAGCTCAGAACTGATCCTTGATTTCCTTTTATTCAACAAACAAGAGTGATTGACTTTTCACTTCATACTTGCTTCCTGGATCATCTTGTCCACAGTTAGTCCTTTAAAAACCACCAATAGGCCGATAAGTTTCAAATCTGCCTAACCCACACTGGAACTCTCTCTTATGCTCTAAGTTCATACATTCAACTGTCTACTGGATCCCTCCCGTGCATCCCTTATATGTCCTTCAAGATGATTAGATCTAAATCAAAATCACTACCCACCCATTTCCACCCTTGCCAAAGTATCCATCTCTGTTTTTCTCATTTTCATTAATAAGTCTATTATATTCAGTCTTATTCTAATAAGCCAGAATCCCAGGCTTATTCTAAGTTCCTTCCTCTCTTTCACCCTCCCCATCCAAACACCATGATCTGTCAATACTACATCTAAAGGGCCTGTGAATCATCTTCTTTCTTTCTATTAGCTATGACATTTGAGCACGCCCATCTATTTGAACTGGATTATTGTTCCTTGTTCCTTTTATTATGCCCTTCCAATCTATTCCAACACTATGCTGCCTGACAGATATTTCTAAAAAGCAAGATCATATAGTTCTATTGCTAACAAAATCTTTTACTAATTTCTCACCAATTTCCAACACAAAGTCCATATCTTTAATTTTTCATATGTATTCAAATAAGTCCTCTCTATTTTTCTTTTATTAAGAGGTAAATATAAAATGTATTTTATTTATTTACTCTATAAACTCATATAACACTGTTCCAGGCACTGTTCCAAGCACTTCATACATATTTATTCATTCATAATCTTTAAAATTTTTAATTATTATGGGTATATAATAGGTGAATATATTCATGGGATACATATGATATTCTGATACTGGCATACAATATGTAACAATCGCATCATGGTAATTGGGTATCCATCACCTCAAGCATTTATCATTTCTTCATGTTAGGAATATTCCAATTCTACTCTTCAAGATTTTTAAATATACAATAAATTATTGCTTGCCATATTCACCCTGTTGTGCTATCATATACTAGATCTTATTCATTCTATCTAACTTTATTTTTATATCCATTAACCATCACCATTACCCCCCATGCCCTCGCTTCCCTTCCCAGCACTGGGTAATTGTCATTTTTCTCTCCTGTATTTTCCCCTACACTTCTTTATTGCCTGTCCCCTTTGTGTTTTATGCTCTGTCCACATGAAGCTATTTTGATTTTATAAACTTGTTTGCCCCTCTCTTCTCCATTGTTTGTACATGTATCTCCAGTGTCTTTCCAGCTATCATCTTCCAGTCATGCTAATTCTTATGTCATCTTACTGGACTATTAGATAACCTGGATAAACTGTTAGCAAATAATTCAATTTTACTGGATAAAGTGGCTTAGAGTATAGGAAATGTCGACTTAGTTCAGAATTCATTACAATAAAATTTGTTAAGTGCAGTAATAGAGATGTTTATCAAATGACTTCCAGGGGAAAATAGGAGTCAAGACAGATTCCTAAAACGGTGACCTTAGAACTTAGTATAAAAGGATAAAATGGCGGCATCTGCAAGGCAGAAAAAAGGTGTTGGGGAAGAGAAAAGGCCTTCTGTGCAGAGCAATAGAATATGCAGAGGCATGAAGATTTTTCAGAATGGCTAGAACATCTTCATGTGGTAGTGGGAATTAAGATATAAAATGATTTCAAGAGATATTTAGGAAGCAGAATTAAGAAAACTTGGTGAATAACTGAATGAAAGAAGAATAAAGAGAGGGTGAGATCATGAATATACAATTTCAAGTTTAGTCTAAAAGGAGGATCATCAGGCCAATCACTGAGACTGGGAATACACAGGTTATTTGAGAGAGCCGAATCCTAACCACTAGACCACCAAGGAGCCTCTATGTAGGTAATTTGAAAATATTAAATTGTAGGAACCCAGTCAAAGATGACCAATACAATGTTAAAATACTGAACTGAGAGCTTTGAGCGAAAAACACAAATGTAAGGATCATCTAAAAATAGGTATCAGGTGAACTGGATGAGAACCCTTACAGATAATTATAAAGTGAGAGAAGAAGGACAGAGAATGGGTTCCTAAGGAATACCAGCAGGCAGAATGGCAGTAGAGGAAAAGGGTTTTTTTGTTGTTGTTCGTGGTGGTGGTGGTGGTTTTTTGTTTGTTTGTTTTTTTTTGTTGTTTTTTTTTTTTTTTTTGAGACGGAGTCTCGCTCTGTCGCCCAGGCTGGAGTGCAGTGGCGCAATCTCGGCTCACTGCAAGCTCCGCCTCCCGGGTTCACGCCATTCTCCTGCCTCAGCCTCTCCGAGTAGCTGGGACTACAGGCGCCCGCCACCACGCCCGGCTAATTTTTTTGTATTTTTAGTAGAGACGGGGTTTCACTGTGGTCTCGATCTCCTGACCTCGTGATCTGCCCGCCTCGGCCTCCCAAAGTGCTGGGATTACAAGCATGAGCCACCGCGCCCGGCCTGTTTGTTTTTTGTTTTGTTTTTTTGTTTTTGTTTTTTTTTTGTTTTTGCCACAAATACAGAGAGAAGATAATGAGGTTTCTCAGAATGTTCTCAAATACTCATTAAATGCCTATTAGCCACACACCCTTGTTTCTTCAGTCAGATACTTTTAAGATATTTCTTTACCTAGAAGCATTATTATATAAAAAATTATGTCTTACCTCCTGTACATTGCACTAAGAGATTCATCTAGGCTTAGTAGATGATTTTAAATGACAAATATTGTTTAATGGTTTAGCCAAGGTATCTGGGAGTGGTATTCAAAATATTTAACCGGTAGTGTGACAGCACCAACAAATCAGAAGAGATAAAGGCAAGGTTAGCCTATAAATTTCATGCTAAGAAGGAAAAGGATGTTTACACCAAACATTGTTCTTTTAGTTGTGGAATCAAGGAACTATGATCACAAAATCTTAGGTCTCTGGAAAGGTGTTAGGGTGGTGGTGGGGAGAAATATTGGAGGGTTTGAAGCTGCAGATATTTATGAACTGTTACGGTAATATTTCAATACTTTAACAACTAATGTAAGCAATGCTGGTGCATAGCAACTGAATATTGATCAGTCTGTAGAGCTGATATCATTACTCCTGAGTGTGAATTTGTTCAATTATTATTTTCCTAAAATTTGTATCTTAATCGGTTGGTAACAATGAAGGAATAGAATTTTAATTTATAGGAGGAATAGCTGCTATAGAGGACACTTTTGCAGGGAAAGGTAGTTTAGGGATCATTTGCTCACTCATTTATTAAAAAATACCAAGTGTCTATTTTATGTCAGAGGTATACATACTAGTTCTAAAGATCTAATGTACAACATTGTGCCTATGGATAATAATACTATATTGTACATCTAAAAATCTGTTAGGAAGGTAGATCTCATGCTATGTGTTCTTACCAAAATAAAACCAATAACTTCGAGTCTGGAAGAATCTTAGGAGAACTAAATTCCAATTATTTCACATAAAATGAGAAAACTAAAGTCAGTTATACATAAGAACTTATTAAGGAGAACCAGAATTCTCCATGGTGGCTCTTCCCTATGCACTGAGTCAGTAATCCACTTTCCTTCTAAACTGGGACACTACCACCTTCAACACAAGACCACCGGATCTGTTGAAGGGAGAAAAATCATGCTATGTCCTGGCCTGGAAGGAGCATATGACACTTTCATTCATAGCACATCGGCTAGAACTCAGCTGCCTCACTACTACCTAACTCAAGAGACACCAGGAAATATTGTTCACCACTATGCTTAGGAAAACGATGAAAAAGGTTTCTGAGTAGCTAGTCTCTGCCACTTCTCTGATTGCAAGTGCGAGCCCAAGGCTTTTTTTCCTGTCCTCTGAGTACTGAAAGCCTGCAAAAATCAGTACTCAAATTACCTGATTTGGCAAATGCCCTCAAAATCAAAGTTCAATTCAATGCTCCATTTGACTTTGGCAGGGTGTTTTTATCAGCTCATGGAAGTATTTCTGAAGACATTTTCAAAAACGTACATAAAACTGTTAGTTATTTTAAGTGGAAGATCACTCCAGTTACTTGGTATATCATCTTATATGAAATAGGAGGCCAGAATTTTATATTTATTTTGTTAATTTTACCTCCAGTCTTTTTTGAGTCTTTGATTTCCACCTATCTAAATAGGTTAGACATAGATTACTATTCAAAGAATATTCAATCACTTTGGGGAACTATTTCCTAATTTCATATTTAGGCTTCCTTTGTTTTCATTAAAGTAACTCATAACAAATGTTAATAGGACATATCAGGACAAAATAACATTATTGGTCTTCCTCCAAGTAAACATTGATAAACATGGACAACCAGGTTTGTTGTTTTGAGCATGTTATTCTTTTTATCTTCATCAGGAATTTTTTTAACTATGCTTCCAAGGTAATATTTATAACTGCCGAACACCTTTGCACCATTTAATTCCTGGCCATAAATTATATCTTCCCTTTCTCTGAAATATCTAAAACATTTCTTAAACATCTGATCAGACTTTATTACTGCTACCTTTGAAGTAACAGTTCATCTATCAGAATTAGCCATGCAAAGCAGTTCTTAATCTGTTACTATCACGGCTCATGACAATGAAGAGTTGGTATCAAACACCATTTGGTTCCAGAGTCTGGCTTGAAGCAGCAATAAATAGTTAAACAAACTTTAAATACACAATGAGCTAACATGCTAACCAGTAGGTATCCACCTGTTCAATTTAAGCTGTGGTTAATTATAAATATTTTGTACTTCTTTGATTTCTAGTAAAATTATATCTCAAGCCTATTTCATCTCATGCTTTTCCTGGAAAAGCAATCATGTACTCTTTGTCTTCATCTTTTTAAATCAAGGGTAAACAACCACCTCTGTTTATCATTTTCGGATTGTTTTAAAGTAGGTTTCTCCCTTTTTATTCTTTTTGCCTTGCTTATTTTTTACTTTCTAGTTCACAAAGCAAAGTACCAAACCTGATGAAGTCTATTTTAAAATTAGTAAACAATTAGATAGTCCATAAGCAAAATGCTTCGGTTTAATCTTTGAGATTTGAAATTACATTGTGAAGAGTTAATTATATTATTTTGTATGTATTTTTACTCTAAGTCTGTAAGCTGAAACAAAGAAAATTTGATCGCTTTTTTGAAGTTCTTTGTGCCCTTCCTTGAATGTTCATTATTCCTTTCATACTTTGGAGATTAGTGTTTATCTATATACAGTATTTTACCACGTGAAACTAGAACAGGCAAAAATAAATTAAACAGCTTGCATTCTATATGAAGACTGCTTACATTGAGGCTGATTCATGTCTATTAAAATCTGATGCATACTTTATTAAATTTAAATTAAGAATTTCAGAACTCAACGACACATTTTTATTTTACTGTGCATCGAGACACACAAAACAAGTTCATTTAATGTGACTATCGGATTAAAATATCATCTTGAGAGATAAAAATTATTTTTTCTCCAGAAACAATATTGTGACCTGGCACTGCTGGCTTCAAAATAAAAAAGTGGTTTTCACAAGTATTAGGAAAAGTGACATGTTCCTTTATATTTTTTAACAGTGGTATATTTCATATGACTCAGATTATGAAATTAAATGTTTATATCACTATTATTCTAATATTTTCTTCTAGTCATAGTTCCTAAGTGTCATAGCTATAATATTTTGGATATTTTGCTTTAATCTAGTTTTTGTTACCCTTATTAAGAACCAGGTCTGGCTGACTTTATCACATAGTTTTCACATAAAGAAGGCGGTGTCCAATTTCTGCCCTCATTGCTGGTTTGAAGTTTGAGCCTGTTGAAGGAGATGAGATTAAAGTTAAATGCCTTCATATTTCTCCTTTTGAGGTGCAACTCTGAGGTTAAGGGGTGGAAAAGGATGGGGAGGCAGATAGAAGCACCTGTTTTTAGTATGTGGGATTTTGAGATTTTCAAGTCACCCTTTCCAGGCATACCAGACCTCAGATTACAGCCTCCAGAAAAATCTCTACTCACATCTCTTTGACACCAAGAAAAGGATAGTGACACAGAAGGCAGAAACAGATATGAGCTGGAGGCAGTGCTTCTGTCTGACTGTATGTCTTTTCTTTTTTCTTTTTTATTTATTTATTTATTTATTTTTTTGAGGAGTCTTACTCTGTCACCTAGGCTAGAGTGCAGTGGCTCAATCTTGGCTTACTGCAACCTCCACATCCCATGTCCATTCTCCTGCCTCAGCCTCCCAAATAGCTAGGATTACAGGTGAGCGCCACCATGCCCAGCTAATTTTTTTGTATTTTTAGTAGAGATGGGGTTTCACCATGTTGGCCAGGCTAGTCTCGAACTCCTAACCTCAAGCGATCCTCCCACCTCGGCCTCCTAAAGTGCTGGGATTACAGGCGAGAGCCACCGCACCCGACCTCTGACTATATTTCTGTGGGTAATACTCGGGGTTTGAGAGTTTCTATATGCCCTAGACCAGGATGCAAAGCTTCTGAGAAAGCCAGAGGTCCAGGGTTCAGGACAAAGAGGCTGCCACTTGCAGGGATTTCTCAAACAGGAACAAGGCAGCACAAATTTCAGAGAAGATACAGACACTAAGAAAAATGCAGATGGAACCAGCTGCATCTCTGTGGTCTTTACATGCAGAGCTGGCCGGAACAGGCTCTCTGGTCCAATAACTCTCCGCAGCTGCCGAAAGGGGTGAGTAAACTCGTGCTCCTACTTGGTGTCCTCCTAGGGGTGCCAATGGGGGCACAGTGAACACTTATAAGCAAAAAGACTATTTGGGCCAGACCAGATGTAATGGCAGATTTAAAGATACTCACACCCTATATTCTCCTTATTCCCACGCTACGTGTTGTGTCCACACTATAATTATTGCCTCTGTTTTGTGTATTTATGTATGGTGTGAAATGTTTGTAATCCTATTAATATATAATAGATATAATGGTTAAGTTAAAGCTGTTCTGTACTAGAGCCAGATACTACATTCCTTTTAATAAAAGTAATCTTAAATTACCTCCTTAAATTTTCCAGTCAAAACACTACACAACATTTAAACATGTACAACTAGTCTCTCCCAGAAAATCTGAAACTCAGAATTAACTGTCACATTAACTGACCAGATGAGTTATTCAACTCTGGGGCAACTCCAGCTCTTAAAAAAATATTTTTCTAGCACTGAATTGAAACTTTCTTGTTTGGTAATTTTACTTGTAATCATAGTTTGCCCTCTGTTGAAGTGCAAAATTGACCAATGGATACTTCTCTTGACAAGATTTCAATATTTGAAGACTATTATTGTGGCTATCAAAGCTCTTCTTGGTGGTCGGGTACAGTGACCCACAGCTGTAATCCCAGCCTACTGGGAGGTGGAGGCAGGAGGATCACTTGAAGCCAAGGAGTTCAAGACCAGCCTGGTCAGCATAGTGAGACCTCATCTCTACAAGAAAATTAAAAAATTAGCCAGGTCGTGTTGTATGGACCTACAGTCCAAGCTACTCGGGAGGCTGAGGCAGGAGAATCATTTGAGCCTAGAAGTTCAAGGCTACTGTGGGTTATGATTGTGCCACTGCACTCCAGCTTTGGTGACAGAATGAAACCCTGTCTCTAGTAAATAAATACATAAATAAAAGCTTTTCTTGAAGCTAAACATCCAGGTTGTTACTTGTTTTTGTTTTTTTGATGGAGTCTTGCTTTGTTGCACAGGCTAGAATGCAGTGGTGTGATCTTGGCTCACTACAATCTCTGCATCCCGTATTCAAGCAATTCTCCTGCTTCAGCCTCCCAAGTAGCTGAGACTACAGGTGTGCTCCACCACACTTGGCTAATTTTTTTGTATTTTCACTAGAGACAGCTTCTCACCATTCTGGCCAAGTTGGTCTCGAACTCCTTATCTCAAGTGATCCACCTGCCTCCGCCTCCTAAAGTGCTGAGATTATAGGCATCAGCCACCCTGCCTGGCACCAGGTTGTTACTTATAAGACAATATTTGAATTCCTTGTTGTCCTAGGTTCCCTTGTGGCTGGTTAGCACCTGTGAGAGGAAAATGAAGATTTTGAATTTTATATGCATTGTTGATCCAGAAGTATTTTATAAGCAGTGTTTATATTTCAATGTATGCTTAGCAATGTCACACGGGATCTGCTGCGGAGGGGTCACAAACTAGTGGCATAATTTCCTCAGGACTCTGTAGAATTGTTAGTCAACAGAATGGGGCTCTGAAAATAATGACTGTTTCCTCTATTTCTTACTGAAACATAAATTGATGATGCCATTTGCCTAAGCAAAAGATATGGGCACCAAACTTTTCTTTGTCATGAGATTACATGAGATTGATTTGTACTAGCAATGCTGAAATTCTTTTCCAAGAATCTAAATATATATAATGCTTCTATATTACTTGCTTTAGTCAAGAAATATTTATTACATATCTGCCACAATTAGGATATGCCCTAAGCACTAGACAAATAGCCATTAAAAACAGACAAAATCCCTGTCCTCACAGGGCTTCTATTCCAACACTGTAATGGAATTGTAAGTAACTTTACTTATAACTGCAGATATTTATGAATAAAACCAGCCTATTTATACATGTTATTGTTACGTGAATAAACACGTAATACCTCCTTGTGCATTTTAAACAATCCTCACTTAAGTCATCGTTCAATAAATATACTTAATTTGGAGATATATTAATATGCTATAATTGAGAATGCAGAATTTACTGCCATAAAATACATAAAGAAGAATTAGGTTTTGAAGTTAATATTACATATAAAGCATTTTGAATCCCTTCTTTTCCTTCACGCAAGGTCTCTTCCATTTTTATTTCATGATTAGATTATTTTTGTCTTCTAGGTATAGGCTATGTTCTGCCACTCTAAATAATGATACTAATATATAAGATTTATACTGAGGTCTCAGTGTATGAGTGTCATTGTTTGGTGTGCCATTTATGAAGTTGGCAGTAGTGTTGTTTCTACTTTGCATTTGAGAACACACATTTAGAAAAGTTAACTCACTTATTCAGAGGCATATGGCAGGTGTCAGCTGGGTTTTAAATCATGGTCAGTGTCATTTAAGCATTAGGCATTAAACAATTACACTCCTTAACTTTGTACGCTGCCTGGTATGCCACACATCACGGCTTCTATCCTTCCGTATTATTCAATTTTGTCACAAACAAAAGATAGCAACTACGTATTCATTCAGGTAACACCTGTGAAGCACTTACTATGTACCAGGCATTTTCAAAATACTAGTAATGCATCCTGCAGTGAAACAAATTTACATAATCCTTCTATAGAGAAATCCAGTTTCCTGGATTCCTGTCTTTAGGAAGCTATAATTAACATTTGTAAGTACAACTCAATAAACATTTAGAAGTAAAACATTTTAAAATGATGTTTCAAGGCAAAATATAAATCCCTTCCCAGTTTTTCAGATCATAAGGAGTATAAATAGTAAAGGGTTAAGTACTTATTTAATGTCTTAGAAAAGAGCACCAGAGTAGAATGGAAATAAGATCCTATAGAGAAGACAATAAATCTCTCTTTTTTCTTTCCTCCCTTCCACCAGGGCCACCTCCCCTTCTGTTCTGCTGTTGGTAGTGAAGCCTGGAGCAATCAGCTAATGGCTCACAGCGTGAAGCAAGCAGCCTTAATGTCCTCTCTTCCCTCCTCACACATCCTAGAAGCAGTACTTCAAGAAGTGATCAGCATTGTGTCACATTTCTAGTTTCACTATTTCTGTTTTTCTATGAGTATTAAATTTAAAAAAAAAAGTACCTTTTCTTTTCCAAAGTTTGAAATTAAAAGGATTGTTTTGAGATTATCTTTAATCTGAGTACACATTTTTCTCATAGAAAGTGTCAAGTATCATGTAGGTCAAAGAGAAAATATGTGATCATCCATTAGTAATTTTTCTAGAATGGTAGGCATTAAGATTACAACTCACTTGTTGATTTTTTTCCCTGCAAATAAAAAGTATAGGATTTTTGTTTGTTTTTTTATTCTCTCTGCTGCACTGATAACACTGTAGGTTTGAATATAAATGCCTGTAACCTTTGACTACTTTTACTTAAAACTCTATTCTTTAAGATTGGTATTCAAAATTACTGAAAAAATTCTACTTGATCTCTTATAGGTACTTTAAAAAATTCATCAAATTTCATTACAGTAAAATGTTAAACCAAAAAATATGGCATAGACCTTTACGGAATACAATTGTATTCAATCTCATTATATTTTCAATAATTCTACATTCAAAAACAAGTTTCCCTTCTTTTCAGTTTAGAAAATTATGTAAGAATAAGGAAGTAAAATACTTAGCTGCATTCCCAACACCCAGATTAGAAACTAGCATATGTAAATACTCAATATTTTTTAAGTGAGCAAATAAATGAGTTAAAAGCCACAAATGAAACATATTGAATGATGTCTAGTTAATTCCAATGAAAAGCATAGTAGCTAAACAAGCATTACAAAACATTTTATTTACATACTAAGTGCACAATATTTATAAGTATATGATTTTTTTTTAATCACTTAGGTACCTGTAGTGGCTCTTTCCTTTAACAACCTCTCCCTTCCCTCTTCTTTCCTTCTTTCTCTCTTTCTCTGTCTCTCTCTCTCCTTTCTCTCTTCACATGCAAGTGCACCCACACAGAGAATCCAGAAAGACTCTTCAGATGCATTATCACTCTTTGTGTACATGGATCCATTCAATTTGAACATAAATTCCATTTTAAGATGATCACACATGAAAAGCTTTCATTCCTCAAAGAATTTCCAAGTACCATGCATGATATTTTTCAAAGACTGGGTTTACATTAGAGCTGACAGGATGCTGCTTTCATCATTGACTCAATTTTTATCAAAATTGAATTGCCCTCTTAACTTTATTTTCAAATCCCTTGCTTTAAATTCCATACCAAATGAAAGTCCAAATACACTGCCAAATAGAATTAACTCTCGATGTCACTATTAGTTCAAATATAACTTCATGAATAAAATTAGTCTGCAATTAATTACAAGAATATAAATATGTGGTTGGGTTTTAGGTGGTTTCCCTGACATAGGGGAAATGTGGAATTAAAATATTTAGTCTTAGGCCTTCTATATAATTCATACTATTTCTAGAGCTAAGTGAATTATCTTTCAAGGGTGATTTAATCTAATTTAAAAATTGAACAAATTTTGAACTGGGAATTTGCTTGCAGTTTTCAAAGATATTGTGTATATATATATATATATATATATATACCTTTGTCTATTTTAAGCATTGAGGGAAAAGAGGAGGGGCAAAAACTAGAGAGAATATAATTACATAACTGCATGACATTCGATCATCACTACAGGCCATAAAGTCTGTGTGTGTGTGTGTGTGTGTATTTGTGTGTGTGCACGAGCAAATTTGGGGCATGAAAACCCTGTGAATCATCCATTAAGAGTAGACCAGGTGCTGTGGTTCACACCTGTAATCACACAATTTTGAGAGGTCCAGGCGGCCAGTTCACTTGAGGTCAGGAATTCAAGACAAGCCTGGCCAACATGGTGAAACTCCATCTCTACTAAAAAAAAAAAAAGAAAAAAGAAAAAATGAAATACAAAACTAGCTGGGTGGGGTGTCAGGCACCTGTAATCCCAGCTACTCAGGAGGCTGAGGCTGGAGAACTTGAACTTGGGAGGTGGAGGTTGCAGTGAGCTGAGATCACACCATTGCAATCCAGCCTGGGCGACAAGAGTGAAACTCTGTCTCAAAAAAAATAAATAAATAAAAATAAATAAAAAATTAAAAAATAATTAAAATTAAAAAATTTAAGAGTTCAATTACTACAATGTCTGTTTTCTTTTTTTTCTTCCCTCCTTCATTTATCTAGTCAAAAAAATAATTACTGAATACCTAGTATGTGTTAGACACTGCTCTATGTGCTAGAAACATAGTAGTAAAAAACAGGCAAAAATTCCCTTCTTAACAGAGCTTTCATTGTAGTGTTTGGAGGAAAAGATAATTAACAAATAAGTAACTAAAATATATGGTGCAACATGCTGTGATAAGTGCTACAAAGTGTGGGTGATCAGAGATGGGTCTCTCTGAGACTGCAACATTTAAGACCTGAATAACAAGTAGGAGCCAGCCAGGTAAAAACTAAAATAAAAAGCATTCTGGGAAGAGAAAATGGCTATTGTAATGTCCATAGGTGAGAAACAAGCTTGGTATGATCAAGGAACAGAAATCAGGTCAGTAAAGGTAAAGGTAGATGGTTTTGTTTTGGCCTGTGGTTCAGATTTTAAGGCTCATCCACAAAGATCCCACTGTTCCCTGATACTTTGTCTTTGCCCTTGTCTCTGCAAGCAGATGATTAATGTTGCTTTTTATGGGTACTCCAGCAAATGTATCATTTTGGACTTTTATTGGGCACAAAGCACAGAAAGTACACCATTTCAGTCTCCAGTATTTTGATGAAGAAATATTGTTGTTTACTCTAAGCAAAAGAAGCCATTTATTTTTAAATATTAAAACTATGAAGAAACCCTGGTTCTGACCTGATCTGGTGATTATCTTGTCATTTATGTTTTGCTTCTGGGCTTTTTATGACTTTGGGCTATTTCTGACTTATTAAAGTACTTAGATTTCAAGGGCTAATTCCTACACATGAAAATTCTCACCCCTTACTAGAAACCACAGGTTGTGCCTGGCTCTCCTGAATCACAGCACATCTCTCCCACCTGCTTTGTAGAGCCAAAGGCCCTTATGGACTGTAGTTATTTCTACTCTTAGTTAAGCACAGGATTTGGTGTCAGAAAAGCCTCAGCTTAAAGACTAGCTCTGGTGCTTTTCAATTTTGTGATCTTGGGCAATTTGTCTAACCTCTTTGAGCTTCAGTTTTCTCGTTAAAAATAATCACAACACATATTGAGCTTATGCACATAAAGAATTTAGCAGACTGACAAGTAACAGGACAGCACTTAGTTTGTGTTGGCTGCTACTGTCATCTTCATCAGCTTCATCTCCATCATCTTGAGTCTCTTTTATTTAAAATAGTTGTTCACAAAGTGTGGTCCCTAGACCAGCAATATGAGCACCTCCTGGCAACTTGTTAGAAATGTAAATTATCTGGCATGACTGAATGAGAAACTGGGGTGCGGCCCAGAAATCCATGAATTACTTGCCCAACCCTCCAAGTAATTCAGATGCATGCTAATTTTGCATTAGAGGAAATGTATTACATTATAATGTTTGTCTTTAGTTGTTCATAATTACATTCCTAAGAACTGTGCTGGAGTGAGTAGCTTAGAAATTTGTAATGTCCTTTAAGAAAAACTTCCTAAAATCGATATAGAAAAAAAAAATCACTTAGAACATGGCTCATATGCAATGCAAATAAAAGACAGGCAAACAAAATGTATTTTGCTCCCCTCACTGATATCTATGTTGTGTTTACATGTTAGAATAATCCTCTGAAAACTCTTAGAGCAGTCAAGGTAGGTCATAATTGCTCCTAGAAAGTCTTCATACTTGTTTCAAGTATTACATAAATGAAAATTTAGTCATTAAATAAAACAGTTGAGTTTAATGATATATGTGATTTTTTTTATAAATTAAGAAATTAGATATACTATTCTAAAGTGGAATGTAATAGTGTAATAATCAATCTTATACCAAATTTTCACCTTCATCAAAATTCAAACTTCTTGGCTGAAGAAGCAACTAGGATTTACATGCACATGAAACATGGTAGGAAACTTCTTTTCTACAATTTTATTGAATATGTATAGTTTTATCTCCTTTATTCCATGCCATATTGGCCTCCTATATAAAGATGATAACATAAGTGGCATCAACAGAGCATATTCATATTCAGGACTGTCACTAGGAAGCTTAGATTTTTATGGAAACTTTGTTATATTTATGAAATAATTAACAAGGAACATGGTGATTAAGAGTAAAATATTTGGTTGTAATGCAGAATAATTTAATCTAAGTAGTGTGTCCTTAAGTCCTGTTTCAACGAGTGGTTTTAACATATATTTATAGTTGCAGAACATTTTTTTCTAATGCAGTCTGATAAGAAAAATATATAGAATTAATTCAGCTAATATTTTCTTAGATAAACTTCCAGAGCAAAAGGCAGATTTGCTTACTGCCTCCTTCTGGGGAAAAACATGGGTTTTCTTGCAGCCTATTATAAAAGATTTGAGTTTCCTAATCACAGATTTCTCAACTGTGTTGCAAACCTATTGTGTATCCACTTGGGTCCTCCACCCTGTCCTCCTGTTTGACCTGGGAAATATGTGAAACCAACGTGAATGCTGATACTATGGATGCTGCCATTGCTATGAGAAATAAAATTATCTCTCTCTAACCTAGGAGAGGTATGTCTTCTGCCTTTGTTTATTAAACAGTATCCAGCAAACTTTTCAGCTTGCACATTGAACCTTCACAGTTCTTGATACACATGTGGCAACCACAGTCGTTGTTTAGAAACCTCACGGTCCTTTCAGTCTGTTTCTTTATTCTGACGTGGTTGAATAGCACAAAAAATAAGTCTTGTTTATGCAAGTACATATCGACCAGAAATGACTGTGTTATAATTGTTACCATGGCAATTAAAAATATCTATGATCTGAAGGTTTGTGTCATCTCCAATTCCTACGGTGAAATTCTAACCCTCTAGGTGATAATATTAGGAGACGGAAACTTTGGAAGGTGATTACGTCATGAGGGTAGATGCCTTATTATTTGGTGTAGTGTACTTATAAGAGAGACTCCAGAGAACTTGTTCACCCCGTCTGCCATATGAGGTGACAGCAAAAAGATGACCATTGAGGAAGCAGGTCCTTACCAGACACCATTTCTGCCAGCACCTTGATCTTGGACTTCCTAGCATCCATAACTGAGAGAAATAAACTTTTGTTTATAAGCTGGGCACTTTATGATATTTTGTTATAGCAGCCCAGATAGATTAATACATCTCTCAGTGAACCAATAGGGAAAATTAAAAGAGAAGTAGGTTTTTTGTTTGTTTGAGATAGGGCCCTGTTCCATCAACCAGGCTATAGTGCAGTGGCACCATCTTGGCTCACTGCGATCTCCACCTCCAGGCTCAAGCCATCCTCATGCCTCAGCCTCTTGGGTGGCTGGGACCACAGGCACACACCACCATGCTCAGCTAATTTTTGTATTTTTGTAGAGATAAGTTTTTGCCATGTTTCTCAGGCTGGTCTGGCTGCCCACAGTGCTGGGATTACAGGCATAAGCCACCACACTGCAGCCACGGTATTTTGTTTTAAATATTAAACCACAAGTGGTACTATTTGTACAGATTTTCCAACTGTCCAAATCTCTTGTTATGTGTCGGAAAGTCAAACGAGATCACCAGAAACTTGTAATAAGCACGAACAATATTCATGCTATAGCACAATGCTACAAAAATCCTGTTAAATGCCTATTGCCCAATATTTCTGTTATGACAGGAGTTTTCACAAGCCATGTTCCAAAGCTAAAACTGTCAGTAATTTAAATGTGTCCAGTGTCGGGTAAAAATGTATTTCCTCAGATAAACAGATCCAGACTGTAAGTTTGTTTGTTTTAATCAATCTTAAATGAACTTGGCAGCTCTCTGTAGTGGTTATAAATTTTTGTAATCATTTCAACACATAATTTAAAGACATCTTTTTTTTTTCAAAAGCTTTAAAGAATACCCTGTATACATTAGTTTTCTATTTTAAGTATGCAAACATCATTGCTTTTGTCTCTTCTTTCATGATGATATCTCAGATGCTTGAAACTGAATGCTGGGTCATATTTCCTCACTTTTTGAGTCGAGGTAACTGCCAGGATATCAGGATCTAGAATCCACTTTATCAAGCTTCCAGGTTATAGCACAAAACTAAACTTATTTGGTTCAGGAGTAGCTCATATGCAATTTGTTTAAATAAATCTTATCTCAAGATTAAACAACGGAGAAAGACTGCACACGTAATTTTAAATCTAAAATCAGCTTCAGATACCTATTAATTAAACACAATGAAAAAAATATATAATGATAAGAAATAACAACACAAAATAAATAGAACTACAAAATAGTAATAAATAACAGAAACATACCAATATAGTAACCTGAATATAAAACAAAACTTTATATTAAAATAAACTGAATTATGGAAAATGGAAAAACTTAAATGCATTTTCTCCAGCAGAAGTACTGAAACTTTGTAGATAAAGAAGGCAGACAGTTCTCCAGAGACTAAAACAGTTTGTCAAAATGTGACATGGATATAATTTTATATTTGAGGTGAGGTTTTTCTGTGACCTTACTGAAACATATGACATCTCTAGGATAGGAATGAGATCCAGTGCAAAAACAGCACTACCTTAATATTTTCTAACATGTCTAGCCATTAAGTTTTATGTATTCTGGGAACCTAGAGCATAATACTGCTATATTTATGTGAAATGTATTGATTGGCATAGACCTTTCAATATTTTGAAATTTGCTTAACATGCTACAAAGTTAGTATCAGAGAAGACGTATTTTATAACACTAAGTTAAGGTGACTATACAAAGTTCTATCATATTTATTGTCACTGTATCCCTGACTTATTTGTAATGTATCAATAACATTTCTAACAGCAACTTCAGAATTTCTATGTCAGAGAGTAGGTGAGGTAAGGGGTACCGTATACATTGGAGGAATAGATGAAGTTGTATTTTTATTGCATTTACATAAAATTGAGCAAATGCCAACTGTGCATATAAAAATGACTTGGATTCCGGCCGGGCGCGGTGGCTCACGCCTGTAATCCCAGCACTTTGGGAGACCTAGGCAGGCGGATCAGGAGGTCAGGAGATCGAGACCATCCGGGCAAACACGGTGAAACCCCGTCTCTACTAAAAATACAAAAAATTAGCCAGGCATAGTGGTGGGCGCCTGTAGTCCCAGCTACTCGGGAGGCTGAGGCAGGAGAATGGCGTGAACCAGGAAGGCGGAGCTTGCAGTGAGTGGAGGTCGCGCCACTGCACTCCAGCCTGGGTGACAGAGTGAGACTCACTCAGTCTCAAAAAAAAAAAAAAAAAAAGATATGGTTTCCAATGGAAATTAAGGGATGGCAGAGATGATCAAACCCTACTTGGCACATCCAAGATACTTTTTTTGTAACTTCTGTTTCATATTTTATTTGCATATATCTATTTCAAGTTTATACTTTATTAGAGAGCAACGGCATGTTGCTTGGTTTTTTTCCTTTATAGTCTATGTGCAATTACTTAGAATATTGTTACAAACATTCTTGATCACCCCAAGAAGGATCCAGATATATTTTATATACTTTCATTTTCATAACATTAACTGTTTCTCATAATGTTTAGTTTCCCATCATATAATTGAGTTGTAAAATTTTATCTTCTGCAAGTGACTACAATAATTTAGAGCTGTGTGTGTGTGTGTGTGTGTGTGTGTGTGTTTCAAAAGTACAGCCTAGGGCCTCAGTGAAATAAAAGACAATATTTGATGCTGATTTAAGTTTATTGGAATGGAAGGGTAAGGGAAAAGTCTTCCGGGGGCCTTAGGACGTGGTGTGCTCTAGAAGGACACAGACCGAGAAAAGGTGACTACGATAAAACACAAGTGTTATAATAGGACAGTATGGACTATGGAAAAGCAAAGGAGGAAGTTTCTAACTAGACTTGGGGAGAATCTAAAACAGATTTGTTTTAGGAAACTTTCTATTGGCTCTCTGGATCTACCTCCACCTTCCCCCTAGTTTCCTGACCTGGCAGATTATGTGGGCCCTATGGAAGCTTCTGACTTCAGAAGGTTCAGCCAATGAGGAGAATAATGTGTTCAGTATATTGATTCCCCTGGCACTCTGCCTGCAACTTTGCTATGTCCTGTGGTCACTGGTCCTCTCCAGTCAGCCTTTACTACAGAGCTGTCTTTCTTCTGGTTTCAGATAACCACTCTCTCCCCTCACCCCTCTAGGTTTAGGATTGTTATAGCTCTTACCTTTTTTGTTAGCCTAGATAACTGCATTAACATTCATGTCTTACTTACACTCTGCCCAAACGTTTGTAAACAGATTCACTGTGGTATACTCTTCTTGAGATATCGTAATTTGAGTGTGAAATCTGTTTTTCATTGGAGCCTGATTTATACAACCTGAGTCTTGAAGGATAAGTAGGACAGCAGAGAATCTCTTGGAGAACTGCAAAATGTTTAGGGTAAATAAAACAGAATAGCAGGAGATGAAAGTAGAAAGGATTTGTATGCCACTCTGAGGAGTACAGAGATGACCATAAAGATGATAAAAAACTGTGACATGATTTCAGGTAAAGGAGTGATCTAATCTTACTTGCATTTTAGAAAGATTCTGTGGACACTATTTAGGAAGGAGTTTTGAAGGGAAGTTAGACTTCAGCAGTTAGCAACCTAAAGTAACAAGCCACACAAAAGAAACTTGGGACTCACAAATACTTTAAGAAAGCTGTTGGCAATGGCAATAGAGATAGGAAGAGAACTGTGAGAACAGTGAAGTTGTGTGAGGCATGAGAAAAGGTGATTATTGGTTGTCTGGACTGAAAAATTGAATGACTGGAGGTGTAATTAACTGAGGGAGTAGTTACAGCAGTATCTGAAGACAAGATTTAATGAGTCAATTTGACAACAAGAAGTCAGGGTAGCAATTAGATTAGGATATAAGAGGCAAATTCATATATTAAGTATTTTGGCTGGATATGCTGTAATGGGGCAATACAGAGATTTAATGAAGGTTTAGTGGTACAAACATAAGTAGTAAACATAAGTAGTAGAGCACAAGGGGCATAATATAAGCATGTAGCCATAATATTCTTAGGTGTGTAGATTACAACATAAATGTGGTACAAAAACGAACTCAAGTACCTGTACTAAATTAAGAAAAAAATTCAGCTGAGTGCAGTGGCTCACGCTTGTAATCCCAACACTTTGAGAGGCTGAGACAGGTGGATCACTGGAGCTCAGGAGTTCAAGACCAGCCTGGGCAACACGGTAAAAGCCCATCTCTACCAAAAATACAAAAAACTTAGCCAGGTATGGTGGTGCATGCCTGTAGCCTCAGGTGGTGCATGCCTGTAGCGGGGCTCAGGTAAGAGGATGGTTTGAGCACAGGAGGTGGAAGTTGCAGTAAGCCAAGATTGCACCACTGCACTCCATCCTGGGTGACAGAGCTAGACTCTGTCTCAAAAAAAAAAAAAAAAAAAAAAAAATTCTTGCTAGACTTTTATGTTCAAAATCAAAAAGCTCAACTTTATGTGAATTACAAAATACATGAAGAATTTCTAAAAGAACATTTAATTTCCTAATTATAATAAATTTGGGTTTTAATTTTGGAAACATCACTCTTGAGGTAGATAAATGTAAAATATAGTGGTCCCACATGTTTTGATTTCATGATAAAATGTTATAGAAGATGATATAATTAAAACGTCCCCCATGATATTTTCAGTTTCGTGCAGATGAAACTCATTCGTTTCACATACAATATACTTTATATCCATTAATATTAAAGCAGTACAAGATAGCCTAAATTGCATGTCCTATTGCCATCTCAAACCACATACAAGGTTCATTTGTGCATCCTTGTACCTTTTCTTTCTATCTTGAAATCCTCTTTCTGTTTACTTGCTTCACTAAATAGATTTGACATTGCTTGTCACCTGCCTAGATGATATTGACAGAGCTGTCCTATAGGTTCCTTCTAGGCCTAAAATATTAGGTCCTTGTGATATGTTTGTGTCACCTCAAGCAGCAGTGGTATAAACTGGAAGTTTGCTTAATACAAAATGCAAATTTCTCAAGGGCAAGTCATCATTCTGCATAGTAATCATAATAATGCCTATAAAAATTATTCAAATACTTATTTGATTTTATGTTGCATTAATTTTTTATGCAACATAAATGTTCAATGGATAAATAAACTCACGCTGAAGTTTTGCTATAACCATCTGCTTAAGATGAGCAAACTGCAAAATATTGGTTTCCTACTGAAATTTGAGAAGGGTTAAGCATGACTTGGCGAATATCAACTGGCTGCAAGAGTAACAGTTATAAGCTTAATTTCATCATTTAGAATTTTAAACTACTGACATACAGTCCAAGATTTTAAACAATTATATATTTTGTTTTCTCTAAATGTACTTACATTTCTATATTAATTTTTGTCTGCCATAATCAACAACTTTAGATTATAAACTATGCAATAGAAGAGGCCACATTTTTCTTGCTTTTGAATATGTTCTTAAAGGAAAACAAGAGTTTAATATTTTTGGTAACAAGATGAAATAAGTTACCTTGCCTTTAAGATTTAGATAGTATTTTATACCCTACTGATCATTGTTCCTTTTATCTCCCTGATGTCTTGGTCAGTTGTGGAATCACCTTAAATCACAAATTTAAGTCTTATTCACTTAGTACTATAGTTGATTCTAAACAATAAAGTATCTTTAAAGAGATAAATTTGCCTCAACTGCAGGTTCTTCTACTGTTTCTCCTTTAGAATTCATTTTCTCCTACATATATAATGGGTATATAACATTTATATACAATTTATTGAAATTATTTTTGTTTATGTAAGATAATAAACAAGACTAGTCAGTATTTACACTATATGCTAATATTTTCAATGATTCCTTTTCATTGAAAGTTTTAAACTTAAAGGTTAAATGAAATGAATGTGGCAGTATGACATTTTCATCTATTGATCTTCAGGATTGCCATGTCATCCAGCTGCCTCGGAAGGCTCTCTTTCTTTTGGATATATGTTCCTCAGAAGCTTTGGCCACATTTTCAGTCAAAGAATAACAGTATCACTACTAGAAAGTCCATTGTCTTACCATTAAAGCAAGGACTTATTGAAAAATATCCAAGAGGTTAGCATTCTTAGGAGAATTTAAAAAAACACACACACAATAACTCTTGGAATTTTTAACACAGGATAGTTTAGCAGATACAAGAACAGACTGTGGAGGCAGATTGCCTGAGTTAAAAAATCTATGGTGTGACCTTGGAAAGGCTATACAGCTTCCTGGACATTAGCTTATTTATCATACAATGGGCATAATAATAGTAAAGTAATTATCCTGTGGGGTTATTATGATGTTTAAATGAATCTGTAATTAATTTGAATAGTGGCATATAGTTTGTATTACATGAGTGTTAAATTTTAACAAAATGGATAAAATGACTGAAATTTTAGCATACCACACAGTTTATAAAAAGCAGTGATAAGTTCATTGTCATTTGATCCACATATAATAAGTATTTTGTTGTTATTGTTGAAAAGTTCATTGTCATTTGATCCACCTATAATAAGTATTTTGTTGTTATTGTTGGCAGGATTTTGATATAAGAATAAAATCAAAACACCGTCATGACTTCTCTCTGAAATTCACATCCTAAAATTGATACGGTAACTCTTCTTGGTTTTCTACTGAAATAAAAACAAAACAAAATATTTTCCTGATGCCACTATATAAAAATAGGACTAGGGCTAGTTTATTTTCAAACTCAGATAGTATCTTTCAAAGTAAATGCTCCAGCCAAACAAACAATAGCAACATCTGCTCATATTGATGAAAATTTTGGACCAGTTGGGAGCCTTTATTAATTTTCAACTAGAAAGCAGATCATACAGTAGAGGAAGGACACAAACAGTCATAGCAGTCATTAGCATATTAATACATTACAAAATCCCAATTTGGGAAAGATATTTTTAAAAAGTGAAAAAGTATTATCTTGTATAACTATCAAATGGCACACACGGACGCTTTCTCAATCATTTCTTAATCTTGTCCACCAACAACTGAAAACAACAAAAACTTAGTGCTCAATGGAGGATACACATTCAGCTGCTCCCTAATAAGTGTTTTCAAAATAGCATCTCTTTGTAGCAGAAGACTCTGAAAATGTCAGAGCTGATTGCAAACAAGCACCACACACCTCACAGGAGACTGAACCCAAAGCCTCCTATTGTTCAGGAATATTAAAAGCAGTTGTTTTAAGACTTCACCAAACATTTTACTAATGTGTTATTAAATCAAATCTGTTTGCACATCATTATCTAACTAGGTCAAGTGAATACAAAAAGATAATTGTTTAAAACTAATGCAAACCACTTAAATACCTTCTTTAGTTTATGAAAGTAAATACATCACTTGAATGTATGATTGCACAGTAAACCCTCACTTTAGATATTACTTTTCATTATCATAAATATAGGAAAGCTGAATTAGCTTTTATTTTCAGAGAGAGAGCACGGTGAAACTCAGTAAAGGGTAATTTAATAGGCAAGTTTCAATACGCCAAACAGCGAGGGGCAACGGGGCATACATTTCTCTCTTATTTTACAGCAAAACAATAACCTGGTATTGCCTCTTATAGCCATTGGGTAGAATTTGTGAAGGGACCTCTACTACCCAACTTCCTTCATTTTGTTCTGCAAAAAATATATTCCTGATTCAATATTATCATTATAAGCTACTCCAAGTTGCTA
Source organism: Symphalangus syndactylus (assembly GCF_028878055.3). Lineage (NCBI taxonomy): Eukaryota > Metazoa > Chordata > Mammalia > Primates > Hylobatidae > Symphalangus > Symphalangus syndactylus. The sequence goes on from NC_072432.2 coordinate 45,067,271, forward strand.
AAAAATCAAATTTTAATTTTCATTAAAATGCCTTAATAGTGGCTGAGAGTATTTGCATAAAGGTAAAAAAAAAAAAGATGTTCATTATGTTCATAAAACTGAGGATGGCACTTTTGTGAAAACACCACAGAAATTCAATTTAAACTCAAAGAGAAAAATTTAAAACAGAATTTTGATATCCAGCAAGTTTTCTCTAAAGAGGCTTCATGTTGTGATAGTCATTACCTTAGTGAATTCACCACCATCCAAGGTCAGGCCATTAGGACTGTAGACTCAGAAAATTGCTATTAGGAGAACACTAAGCACCATCCCATTACTCAGTTCAGTTCACATTTACAAAATTCAGATCGCAATTCAAAGCCATGGTACAAAGCCAGTGAGATTTGTAAAGTCTTTCATATATACTGAAATATGACTAACTTATTTTCTAAACAATATTCATCTGACCCACTTATTCTTTCTTCACAGTAGACCTATATGGAAGCCAATTAAAATCAGAAGGTTTTTGGAGAACCCAAATCAGAACAGGGGCATTAGATGACCCACATTTTCAATGGCTTCCAGCCTAAGAAGTCCTAATGTGGCCTTTCAATGACATATATTGAAAGGCATTTCTGTCTTAGAATGTGTTTAACTGGGAGATGAGTTAGGAGGCTAATGCATTAATCCTGCATTAGATGCTAATTAAAATTACATTTTATTCACCCTAAAAGTGAGACTATGCATTCTTCTTTTTCAGTTGCTATGTGAAGCAAATGGAATTCTACTTTTCTATTTGTCTAAATATTCCTTAACCTTTACTTTGAACAACTTGCCACATCATTATAGAAGATCAAGAATTAAACTGAAATACAGTCTTTGATAGTTTGTATTTTGACAGGTAAAGCTTTGGCATTCCTTTTTCTCCATCTATAGGAGCATGTTCCTAAGGCTTTCTTCACCCATGCATAGCTTTCTGTTGGTAATTAGGCGAAATAGGACACAACTGCCATGTTGTGCAGTGCTGTACAATGTGCGCAGCATCTGCCTAGGAAAGAAATTCTGAAGTTACAGAAAAATAATCCATTTAAATCTTCATCTTAATTCATGGCAATAGTGAGATAATTGAAAGTCATAGTAATTTTTTTCCCAAAGTGCATTCTCAAAATATATAGCTCAAATTCAATCTTAAACAGATTAGTTAATGAAGTCTTTATTATGTACCAATTACAGGATTCATCTTTCCAACTTAAAAAAGTAAGATACTAATGAGTTCACCAAAGGTGAAAGTGGACATTTAGGAACATAGCACAAAACTATGCAGTTTCTTAAACTCAAATTAAAGCTCAAACTATTTCTGAAGAGCAGTTGTATCAAAATGATTGAAAAGACACTTGGGAAAAACCAAACCTATGTATCAGGAATAAAAGATATCAGATCAAATAACACATCTAGCTCTGCTCTTTTAGTTTTCTCAAAATGGCTTCAAACAAAACAATAAAGCTCAGAAATAGTGAGGAGTATAATATAAAAATCCGGGAGAGAAAGACCGAGAGAGAGCGAGAACGTGCATGCAAGAGCATGCAAAGAAAAAGCTATAGTTGATGGAATAGTTGATGGTATAATTTCCTTCTCGAAAATAAATACAAATCCCTTAACGTCTCATGGAAAGTCCAGGTTTAACCTCAAAACATGAACAGCAAAACTGTCTGTTTGCTTAATAGAGAAGTGAACCATATGAAAAGGGAAAGTTAATTAGCATTCAACTAATAGGTACCACAACTTGAGCACTCCCAATTGAGCACTTTTAAAAGGTAAGCGTTCAACTCATTTAAATATGCTGGAAGTTGAGCACCAGTTGAGCGCTTTCACAGCACGCTGAGTACTGATTGAGCTATTTCGAAGCACATCGAGCACTTTTCTGTGTGAATTCTTAGCCAAATTTCCATACCCCCAACCCTCCCTCTGCCTACACAGCTGCTAATCAAGAGATGCCTTCCCGGTATGAAATTCCTTTGCCAATTAGAATTACATTTTAGCCTTTCATCTTTTATGTTTTAAGAGAATTAAGAAATAATAATAATTAGTGAATATATGTCACGTTGAAGTTCATTTCTTCTAAAGAGATATCAGGTAAGCCAATTCCATCCCTTAAGGGCCCAAGTTAAAATTTGGAAATTAGCATCCATGCTGAGAGCTGTGAGGCTGAGCCCAAACTTAATTGTGGACAGCACAAAGGATTTTCAATGGTTCATTCCTCCAGGTGTTTAAAATCAGCCAGGAAGTGAAGCAACCTGAGAATGGTACAGTTCCCTAGATTTTTGCAATCGTGTCAAGGTTCTTAAATGGGCATGATCTCACCCATAAAAAGAAAGTGTTTCATGCTACATAAGGCAAACATTTGCTTTCTGCTCTACTTTTTGCCTAAGTGAGTAAAATAAAACAAACAAGTAGGTATTGAGTGCCAAATTATATGTAGGTTCTATGTCACATACTGAGGAGAATGTGAAATTTACAATAGCCCCTGACCTCAAGGTGATTACTGTTGTATTGGGAAAAATAGTGCAACATCCCGGCCTATACTGTGCTATGTTAATTTCTAATGTTCTTCTAATTTATCCTTTCCTTAGTCCTGATATTTAAATTATATTTATAATTTTTTATTGCAGATAATGGTTTACAGTCCATTTTTGTTGTTTGTTTGTTTGCTTATGGATTGAGGTGGGAATAAATGACTAAAGAACAAGTTCCTAAAATCAGATCTCAGATATAACAATACTGAGAGACGCTATTCTAGGAGGACCCGGTTTAAGCAACTAACAGATGTTCCTAGATAACGGCTCTATAGTGCTAGTTGTATACATAGGAAAAAGAACAAAACAGATCCATTTGTGCAGAGATGAGAATTGAATGTCTCAAATTTTATATCCTGTAAGAATCAGGAATGTTTCCATCATGAAGAAATGATTAATGTTTGAGGTAATGGATATCCCAGTTACCCAGATTTAATCATTACACATTGTATCCTTATTACAAAATACCGTATGTACCCCATAAATATGTGCAACTATTATGCATCTATAAAAATTAAAAATTAAAATGAACCAGGCTAGTTTTCAACCTGGATAATGAAAACAACAATATTACAAATAAATAAATATAATTTACCAGTTATTTTAACCTCCTCTCAACTTAAAAAATAAAAAGATTAGACTGGATTTTTAAAATGTTGTTTTAATTGGGCAGGCATGGTGGCTCAAGCCTGTAATCCCAGCACTTTGGAAAGCCGAGGCAGGCAGATCATGAGGTCAAGATATCAAGACCATCCTGGCCAAAATGGTGAAACCATTTCTCTCCTAAAAATACAAAAATTAGATGGGCATGGTGGGGAGCGCCTGTAGTCCCAGCTACTCAGGAGGCTGAGGTAGGAGAATCGCTTTAACCCAGGAGGCAGAGGTTGCAGTGAGCCAAGATGGTGTCACTGCACTCCAGCCTGGTGACACAACGAGACTCCATCTCACCAAAAAAAAATTTATTTAATCTTTTCATGGAAATTCTAGCAACCAGTCCCAAAATACCAAAAGTAAGCTGTCTAGGGAGGGGGTTCTCATTGCTGAGAAAAAAATCTTTACTTTCAGTTATGTTTTAAGAAATTTTTGTTTAGTTAGAATTTAGCCAATGTAAAGATTAAATGCAATATGAGACACTCTCTTAGAAAGATGAAAGGCAGAAAGGATGCAATTGGATAAGAGAGAACTGTTTCAGTCATTCTGGAATATATGGTTTAGTTCTCATTTAAATCAGTTATAAGATGTCTACAACTCTCAAAATCAAGTAGCTGCAATCATCAATCTCCAGAATAAATTTCACCTCAAAAATTTATCATTTATTTAGAGATTGTTGTCTGCAATATATTAGGCTATATATGGTGTGGGATTTGGACTTGAAAAAATAAAGAGCCCAACCTCATGAAGTTGACAATCTAATGATGGAGAACAATAAATTATGGGAATACTGGTGATAGATTTTAAAGATCCAAAACTCACAAAAGTATCTGTCCATTAAGCAAAGCTAGAAAAATAAACTTAATTAGTCTGTAGGGAAATTTAAAGCACCACTTTTCTTTTTGTTTTCTTAGTTTTTGTTTCTCTGGTAATTATCCGAATTTTTCTCTTTCATAGTAAATATAAAGTAATTGTTTAATTCCGAATGTATTAACATTTTTTTCCCCCGAGACAGGGTTTTGCTCTGTACTCCAGGCTAGATTGCTGTGGTGGTACAAACATGGCTCACTTCAGCCTTGATCTCCTGGGCTCAAGTAATCCTCTTGCCTCAGCCTCCTGAGCAGGAAGGGCCACAGACAGGTGTCACCACAACTGGCTAATTTTTAAAACTTTTTTGGAGACAGGATCTCATCATGTTGCCCAGGCTGGTCTCAAACTCCTGGGCTCAAGTGATCACCCACATCAGCCTCCCAAAGTGGCGGGATTACAGGCTTGAGCCACCACACCCAGTCTTTTAAGGTAAAATTTCATTTTGCATTTGGGTCTCCCACTTGTCTAATTCTCAACCTGGATAATTAAAACAACAATATTACAAATAAGTACATATGCTCATATTTTCAGCCATCTCAGCTATGTCATTCTATGTCTGGCAGCCTGAAGGGCTGGCAGGGCGGTAAAAGATTGGTCAATTTGCTTAAAGAGCTTAATCATAAGGAAATATACCTGGACATTTGGGGCCTGACAGCTAATTGCCCTAGTTAGATCCACTCCATCTCTGAAGGATACAGTCCAACCTTCAACCTCACCGGGTACCATCTGAAATGGAACACCCCAAATTTGTTGTGAGTTCTAATCTTAAGGTCTAAATGGAGGCATGACTTTGAGATACATCCTGCCAGGTTCCATGTGTCTGAGTGCCAAACATCATGGAGACAAGGGTTGCAATAAAGAATAGGTAAAATAAATACAAGATCATCAGCTTTTCTAAAGGGAAACTGACTTGACAAAGGGTGCAACGATGGTGAAGTAAGGTTTAGTGTTGAGATGCCTGGGAGTGTTGTTGGGTTGCAGGAGACATTTTACTGTTGTAAGTAGGCCCTGGATTGTGATATTGGCAACAGCAGAGTGTGAGGGTGAATTTTCCCCTAGTAGCACTAGTCTCCAGGCCACATTTGGAGCAGGTGAATCATCAACATAAAAATCTCGATGCCAGAATCCTTGCAGAAAGGGGAAAAGAAATGCTAGATTCTGAAAGACCTGAGGGATCCTACACTATTAGTTTATAAAACAACAACAAAAACAAACAAACAAAAAAACCAGTATTTCAACATTAAGCTAGTTGGAGGACATAAATAACCCTATTCTTATTATTATTTTCAACAAACGTGTCTCAGGAAGGTGGGCCAAGAAACACGTTACAGTTTGAAATGCAATTAAGTAGATGTACTAATTGCTAAACTTCTCAGTTACTTATAATAAAAAAGTTATTTATATGGTTAAGCTATATTTGTTGCCAAATTTCTCCACTCTCCTAGTGGCAGTTATTCTGAATTTTAGATAGTTTTTAAAAAATATAAATTGAATGTCTAGAGAAGGTTGGCCTGCTGGGTTGATGGGTTTGTTTGTGGTTTTAGTTTGCTTTCATGGCAATCAATATATCTTGTGAATACAAACCAACACTGGTAGAATAGGGAATGGATAATTTAGTAATACCATGAGGTTTGCAATTCCCAAAACAGTTATAGAAATGCAAAGCATAAGTTCTACTCATCAAAATCGGAGTCTCTTTTGAAATTCTTATTTCATTTCTGCTGAAAGTTTGTGAAATTTTTTGTAGCAACTCTAAGCTCAGGTCAGGATCACCATGGGAGTTTGAACCAGGATGAACATTTATTTCAGGTCTCCCAGAAAAGGCAAACTTGTGTTTGCTAAGAAATAGTCAGGCTCATGCCGCTTTCTGTACCTCAGGTTTCCCAAGTTTCCATTCCTGCTCCTCTTCTTAGCCCTGATTAGGACAGTTTAGCAATGGGGGAATCATCGTTGCCATCTGTTTTCTCTATAAGTCCAATGGGAGATTGATTGACAAATTGGATCTCTTAGATTAAACCACCATTAACATTGTTCTTTTGTTCTGAAAGTTCACATTCAGCATAATGAGTGATCTTATCATATCAATAATTAAGTACTATTTTGTGAGCCACTGGAGTTCCAATAATTTCCATATTTTGAAATTTCTTTATGTCAAAAAGTATTTATTCAACCTAGATTTCTTTCTTCCTCTCTCTTTTTCTCTCTCTAGTATAAGCACATACACTAAAATTAATCCATTTAATCCAAAAGTTCTGTTCTTCTCTATGCTTAAGGGTGAAATATACCAAAAATCCATAATCCTGACCAATTCCTCCATTATATTATGATACCATGCAATAGATTTTACTTATAAAGTTCACAGTACAAGCTCTCCTTACAAATAATTTAGTGGGAGTTAGGCATACTGACTACCTCTTATGTCATGAATAAAAGGTTAAGTTCACTTTTTCACTTTCACTGTAGAGCTGGAAAAGCAATACAGCACATACTTTTTTTTTTTGGTGGTGGGTCTTACTCTGCTGCCCAAGCTAGAGTGCAGTGGCTCAATCATAGCTCACTATAACCTTGAATCCTGGGGCTCAAACAATCCTCTCACATCAGCCTCCAGAGTAGCTAGGACTACAGGCATGTACCACCATACCCAACTATTATAATTTTTTATTTTTTTGTAGAGATAGGGTCTCCCTATGTTGCCCACGCTGGCCTCAATTGCCCAGGCTGATTTCAAACTCCCAATCTCAATTGATCCTCCTGCCTCAGCCTCCCAAGAGCTAGAATTACAGGCATGAGCCACCATGCCCAGCCTAGCACACTCCTTACTAGTAATCTAAACTTGATTTTCCTATTACTTACTGTGTGACCTGAAACTACTTTTACAACCTCTGCATATCAATCTCCTCAGCTGTAAAATGAGGCTAAACTTGCATCTATCCCCTAGGTTTAGTGTGATAAATACATGTGTACATATGTAAAAAACACATACAGCAGTGTCTGGCACATAAGGAAAACACAATAAATGTTAGCTATTGCCTTTAGCAACTACTTTACAGTGTTGAGAATCAAGTCATTTCTTGCTGTCAATTAGTTATGCTTCTCAGTTTATGTATATGTTCATTTCTTTTTCTTTTTCATTTATTTTGTTCTAAAAATCGTTAAGTCAAAAGGCCGTCTAGCACACTCTTGTCCCTCAGATGGCATGTTCAAAGACCACAACATAAACTTACTGATTAAATGCTTTTTTTATTATTATTATTATACTTTAAGTTTTAGGGTACCTGTGCACAATGTGCAGGTTTGATTAAATGCTATTTTAGGGAGTTAAATATCACTTGGAAAATAAGTAACTCTAAAAAAAAAATTGCATTGCATGATGAACATGTTAAAAAATAGTACAATAACTTCTAAAGTGATCACTAAGCAAACAAAAAATAAAATGCAAACGATCTACCTCATTAAGATAGACAAATGTTTATACATCATTTAAAAAAATTTTTATTTGTGAAATTAAGATACTGTTCTATCTATGTCATTGGGTTTTTTGAGGATTATAAGCGTTAACTTACAGAGTGATTAGCAGTGTCACACAACTGAAAGAACCTAATAAATACTGGCTAGCTATTATTAGTGGTAAAGTGAAAAGTAATTATCATAGGACAGCAATAAAAATTTCATGAGAACAAAACCTTACTGTTTCAGAATTAAATAGTTATCAATGACTGTCAACTAGGGATAATTTTATCTTCTACCGCAGCTGGGGTAGGTATTATTGACATCTAATGGGTATAGGCAGATGCTGCTAAACATATTATAACGTACAGGAAATCTGCCCACAACAAAAATTATCTGGTTCAAATTGACAGTAGTGCCAAGCCCAAGAAACTTTGTTTTAGGTAATCACATTTTTGTTTATCTCTAAAGTATTATGCCAATTATGACTTCTTTTGAACTCCGTAGACTCTTATGAATATATAAACAAAATAAAGAGAAAGTTAGGGTTTTTTCCCTCATTAAAACTGGTAATTTGAAAAAAAATTTAAAATTCTCACTGGAAACACTTCCAAATTAGAGAGCATTTAGTCTAACTATAATATACTAATTAAATAATTTTGAGTGAAATTTAAAATGCAAACATTTATTAGGTATTAAACAATTAAAATTGACATTTTTTATATTTTTATTCACTAAGAAGACTAAAAACAGAATTACATATGAAGAGATATGGATTGAAAAAGTTACCTACTTGGATCAGTAGATGTACATCTCACAATTCTACATTGCTAGAGGACTCATGTGATTGGGAATGCTATTCAAAATATTTTTAAAACAGCCACTCAGCAACCAAATAGGATAACTTCCATGAGAAAGGAAGAGAGTGAAGTCATAAGCAGTGAAGAGAGCTTTATAGGTGCACACCTGCTGGACATCAGTCCTATATGTAAGAATTTATGGATATTAAACTTAAGAATTCTGGTCAGTTATAAATCCACCCTTCATCTTTCACTTATCCGTTTTAATAAGGATTTGCTTATTCATTACAATAATTTTTCAAAATTGAGGTGTTCACCTACTTCTTACATTTAATACCAGTGTTCTTTACAGGATATGCAGGCTGTTAAGGAACAAAACAAGAATCATGGTTTAAAAAAAAGTAATTTCTACATAATAAATTTTAAATGGCAATTTACTTTTGCAAGTTTCTCATGATATCTTTCAAAGTGAAGTTTTTGGCCAATTAGAGAGGGCTAATAATCTGACTCTGAGTTTGATCGAACAATATTGAAAGTAACAACTTATTCGATTTCAACTAGCCATCAATTAATAGCTTTTAGTTTTAACAGAATAAAATACTGAATAGCAGATATTATTTTATAACATATATAAATATTATGTATATATATATCAGAGAATCAGAGTTAATGAACTTGCTTTTTCAAAACTTCTACATTTATTTGTGTATAAACGCATGTTGTCATATATATACTCTTTCATGCCAATATGCAAAACTTTGCTTAGACATAGGTACATTTATATTTAAGTTTAAAGGAGGATCTCAGATGGCGTACTAAAAAAGACATATGAAATAAGTGAAATACGATTTCAGGTCCCATGTCTAACATGTGAATTTTAATGTAATAAGCATTGATAATCTGAATATCTAGCAACATACTGATATATCAATGTGAAAGATTTAGGTATCTTGGCTATACTCTAGCTCTTACCTCAAAAAACGAAACAAAACAAAACAAAAAAAACCCAGACTAAAGTATTTCTAACACTTTTGTACAAATAGAAACCAAAAAGAAATTTTGGTATAGTCCACAAGGCACTAAAAATTTAATTAGCCAGAACATTAAAGGACCTCCATGTTCATGAAATTTTACTATTGGATAGACACATATAAGTTTAATTTTTTAACCTTCTTATGCTACAGGGTTTTTTTTTTCATTCTAATAACAATGGGTTTTGTTAGGAAAAGCAAATTGACCTTAATTTGCTCTGTCAAGACAGTTTTTTCCCTCCTATTTGTATTATAGTGAGAAAAAGTCTGAATAGAATTGTAATCTAGAGAGACTATCGAATTTTTCAACAAAGCTTCATGGGGTGGCATTACCTAAAAATCTGGTTCTTTACAAAACTAAAATATTGATTTTGTCAGTAAGCATTTAAGGAATTGATTAAGTTCTGGGAGACTGACTCATACTAACCCAGATTGGCAAATAAGTTCGGACTCTAGTTCTAAGATCCATTTGCTATAGCTGCTCAGTACAGCAGGGCAGAGAGTAGTAATCTATGGTTTTGGTCTGGAATTGGAATTAATAGCACTTGTAACATGTATTTGCCATTTATGTTCTATGCAAATTAAATAGAAATCAGCATATAAATTGCTAATTTATTTATTTGCAATAAGTACATCTCTCTAGTGCTTAGAATGCATGAGCTTATCATTCTCCTGGTTTCTTACGTGATAGAGTAGGAGCAGAGCTCAAAGAGGTGCATAATTTTGAAAATCATTTCAATTAAATCTGATTAATTGTGCCTGACATACTACAGAGAATACCTTCGTATGTTAGCATGTCTTTGCCTTCCATGACTGGTGTCTTCTCTAAGCAGTAATAGACAAACACTGCCAAATTCCCATTTTCAAATTTATCATTAGGTCCAGTCTAACCACTCCCTTTGTTTTTGAATCACCCATATAATTTCATGGAGGGAAAACACAATAAAAATTTAATTATTCTTGGATTCGTTTACATTCTAGACTTGCTTTGAGAAGACTACAGCAGGTTATGGTAAGAATTTTTGAAATGGTCAAGAATTCTCACAGCAGAACAATAAAGTTTTGATATGAATAACCTAGGGATGTGTAACTCATACATTGCCAATAGACTTTATTTGATTAGGTTTTAGGTAGAAACTTTGTTTTCTTTATTCTCAAGTCCCTTTAGGAGTAGAGAGGAGTAATTTAACTGTGTCTGTTCTTACGGTTTTATTATTTTGCACACTTCATGTTTACAGCATTTTCCTTATGAGTCTATATCCCTTGGGATATGGAATCATATACCATTCATTATTGTATTCTTACAGCTCTTCCCACACTGACTTGCATAGAATAGCTTTAAATATATTGTTTGAGTAATTGAATAAGTGAAAAATGGATTAGAGAAGGATTTCAATTTTCTTGTCTTCAAGGTTGAAGCAACTGTGATTTTATATTTAAAATAATGGTACAATCGTCACAAATATTCAGATATTTTCTTGTTTTTTCCATAATTTTTCAAATTATTGCTTGGATAATAATTGAAATGGAATGGAATAAAAATGATTGACTTGTTTAAGAACTTAGTATAAAGAAAAAAGCCAGCAGTAGATGTTGCAAAGTCAAAAATTATTAAATAGACTATAGGCTGTTAGGAGAAGTTAGTAGCAAACAGTCCACCAGTGTCAGTGTTCGAAGTCAGTGGTCATAAGAGGGGTAATTTGGGTCTGTTTTATTTGGAAGTTTAGACTCATTGGAAACCCGTTCTTTGCTTAGTTTCCATGTTCAGAGAAACCTTCTGCAAGTTAAACAGAGCTCCAATCAGAAAAGAAAAACCTGATGCTGTCTCAGGCCTCATTAACAGAAGCCAGAACTGTCATACACAATTTAGGCCAAACGCAAAATAAAATAAATTTAAGATTTTTTCATCAAAAAAACCCCAAAAAACCCACATCTGTGGATTGACTAGTAACAGAGCTGCCTTTCAATACAAGCTTATAAAGCTAAAGTTAAAACTCAGATTTGAGAGCAGTTTAAGAATAATTGATAAATATGATACAAGGAAATATAAACTAAATCAGGGATGAATCAGTGCCTGTTAGAGATTTGTTTCTTTTTTAAGCCAGTTATTTTTTTCTTACAATTCCATGCAATTTAAAAAACTATATTTATATGGAGCAGTTTGTTTTTGAGTGATTGGCCACTATCTGCTACTTGATGACCCATAACTATTGGGCCCATGGAAAGAGTTACAGCTTTTACTATAGAATCCAGCATCATGAACTTTGTGATCCTGGGATCACAGGAAGATTCTTATTTTAATTAATTCACCAATATAACCTTTCCTTTACTTCTAAAGTCATGTGCTTCATATTAGAAAATAATATATAGGTCATAGCAATAGGATGCAGTACAGAGATAATACTTTCAAATACACTAATCAACTCCCATTTTATTAATGGGTATTGGAAGCTTCTATTATTTTTTCCATTCAGACACACTGATCTTGTGTTAAAATGAAGTGTTCACCATACGGAAAATAAAATGTATCTTTACTTCCACTTTACATTATGTAAAACAATTAATTTCAGATGAACTTCAGATTTAAATGTAAATGATAAAACAAGTTTCTAGAAAAACCTTGTATGCAGATCTTCATGATTTTGGAGTGGGAAGCATTCTTTTAAAAAAGACAAAAAGTACTAACTACAAAAAATTTAATAATTTGTACTACATTACAAATAAGAACTTCTGTTCACCAAAATTCACTATTTACAGGGTGAAAAGACAGACAAAAGAGAAGATTTTTAAAATACATTCACTTGACAAGAGACTTTTATCCATTATATTCAAAGGGCTTCTACAAATCATGAGGGGAAAGAAGGGGGGACTATAACTTCAACAGGCACTCCATAAAAGAAAAATATCCTCAAAGCAAATAAATATACAAAATAAATCATCCATCAGAAAAATGCAAATTAAAATCTGAATCTAATATATGTCCAGCAGTTTAAATAAAATGATGAAGACAGAAAATAACAAGTGTTGGTGAAGAAATGGAAAATTGGAATGCTTTCAGTTACTACTTGAAATAGTAAAATTGGTATAAACACTTTGGGAAACTGGCAGCGTCAGCTAGCATTAATATGTAACATGCCTTACGCGTACTCCTTGAGCTAGCAATTTCATTCCTAAGTATATACTCAACAAAACTACAGACATATCCAAAAAGATGTATATAGAACCCCTATTTGTAATGAGCAAAACTGTAAAAAAACCATCAACAGAAGTATAAAAATTCTGTCTTATTCATATAACAAAATATGTTGAGGCAATCAAAATGAATGAATTTTTTCTACAAACTTCAACATGGATGAATCTCACAGATATAATGCTGAACAAAAGAAAGACAAAACAGTATACACTGTATGATTCTATTTATATATAGTTTAAAATCAATCAGAACTAGTTGAATAGTGTCAAAAGTCAGGATACCTTTGGGGAAATCTTAACTGGAGGGTTCATGAATGAGAAATCTGGGCACGCTAGTTATGTTCTGTTTCTTGATCTGGACGATGGTCACACGGAAATTTGTTGAGTTGTAAACTTATATGCACTATATTATAATTGCTTCATCTTTAAAATTGTGCATTGTATAATGTCTCCAAATAATTTATTTTAGAAAAAAATGTGTCATTTAAATAACTATCACAGCAATTTGAGTACTCAGGGCACCCTTTTTATTATTATTTTTGTTTATTATACTTTAAGTTCTGGGATACATGTGCAGAACGTGCAGGTTTGTTACAGAGGTATGTATGTGCCATGGTGGTTTGCTGCACTTATCAACCCATCATCTAGGTTTTTAAATTTATTTTTATTTATTTTATTTTTTTTTGAGACAGTCTCACACTGTTGCCCAGGCTGGAGTGCAGTGGCGCAATCTCAGCTCACTACAAGCTCCGCCTCCCGGGTTCACACCATTCTCCTGCCTCAGCCTCCCGAGTAGCTGGGACTACAGGTGCCCGCCACCACGCCCGGCTAATTTTTCGTATTTTTAGTAGAGACGGGGTTTCACTGTGTTAGCCAGGATGGTCTCCATCTCCTGACCTCATGATTCACCCGCCTCGTCCTCCCAAAGTGCTGGGATTACAGGCGTGAGCCACCGCACCCAGCCCCCATCATCTATGTTTTAAGCTCTGCACGCATTAGGTATTTGTCCTAATGCTCTCCCCCTCCTTGCTCCTCACTCCCTGACAGGCCCAAGTGTGTGATGCTCCCCTCCCTGCGCCCATGTGTGCTCATTATTCACCTCCCACTTATGAGTGAGAACATGCGGTATTTGGTTTTCTGTTCCTGTGTTAGTTTGCTGAGAATGATGGTTTCCAGCTTCATCCATGTCACTGCAAAGGGCATGAATTCATTCTTTTTTATGGCTGCATAGTATTCCATGGTGTATATGTGCCACACTTTCTTTACCCAGTCTATCATTGATGGGCATGTGGGTTGGTTCTAAGTCTTTGCTATTGTGAATAGTGCTGCAATAAACATCCGTGTGCATGTGTCGTTATAGCAGGATGATTTATAATCCTTTGGGTATACACCCAATAATGGGATTGCTGGGTCAAATGGTATTTCTGGTTCTAGATCCTTGAGGAATCACCACATTGTCTTCCACAATGGTTGAACTAATTTACACTCCCACCAACAGTGTAAAAGCATTCCTATTTCTCCACATCCTCTCCAGCATCTGTTGTTTCCTGACTTTTTAATGATCGCCATTCTAACTGGCATGAGATGGTATCTCACTGTGGTTTCAATTTGTATTTCTCTTATGACCAGTGATGATGAGCTACAGAATGGGAGAACATTTTTGCGATCTGTCCATCTGACAAAGTTCTAATACCCAGAATCTACAAGGAACTTGACCAAATTTACAAGAAAAAAGCAACCCCATCAAAAAGTGGGTAAAGGCTATGAACAGACACTTCTTAAAAGGGCACCCTTCTGATGAGTGGGAATCATTCTGTATCTACTGAGACAAGCTACCTTCCCTTGTTTCCTAAATCTTCCCAAAGGCTTATTTTTGGGAAGCCGCATATATATTTGAAATATGTAACTTTGCCTTTTTGTTGTTTGACAGCCTCAAAGTTCTTTTTTTCATGAACGTAGGGTATAGTACAATACAATGAAAACGATTTCATAAAGTATGTTTAAGGAATACAAGATAATAATAACCTTTTCTTATTGTGAAATAAAAGGATGTCATGAACAGTAGGGTTCCTTTCTGAAAATTTGAAGAAAAAATGTAAATTGGAGACAATATCTATTGCTCTATAAATAGTAAAACTTCCTGCTTTCAAAGAATTGGCATATCTTCTCAAACCCAAACACTAAAGACCATGGCCAAAATGTCTAATTTATATAGAATTTTTTTGTACTGTTTCTGTAAAGACTATAATGTACACAGCAACAAATGCAACATTATTCCTATATAAAAACATTTTTTTCAAAATATCATTCCAATCTATATTTAAATAAAACCATGTGAGCACTCCTGTTTCACTATATTCATTTCAAGGACACTTACAGATACATTGTGTAACAATTTTCTGCCAATATCACAGCAGGTTGATATACTCAGCTGCACATAACTGCAATATTTTTATTAAAGCTTTGAAACTCTTGAATGAGAGGTGGAGCACTAAGTGTAGACATTTAATGTATTAAATTTCTAAGACTTCAAAGGGAGCATAATTAACTCAATGCTACATAATTTCTCCAGGGACAGAAAAAAAAAAAAAAGATGCAAACAGAATTGATATGCTTATTTTTCCCCTTAGCAATTACATGACAATGTTAAGTGAGCAATTTCTTTGATAAAACTCATTCTTCTGACTTTAAAGTTAATATTTCTCTTGAATATTTCAATGACTTTGCATGCTAACTTATAAAGTATAGAAAACAGTAAGGTTGAAAGTTCTGCTATTCCCCGTTTACCAGAATTTCTCCCCTCAACTGCTCCCTGTTTAAGGCACTTGCTTAACTTGGTTGTGTCTCTGACCTCATCATAACCTTTAGTTTCTCTGTCTTTCCTAATTTCTCAATCCATCAGTTTCTTTCTAGCTTCATTTGCCTTTCTGTCTATCGTATAATCCATGGTAAGCCATTTTCAATAAATTCTTTTCGGATGCAAAAATTCTGCACCCCTTTGACCTGCTAACAACCTGTTTGACCAGTTTCAAACTCTGGGTGTCCTCTACAATCTGCAGAGGTGCAGAACATAGCTGGAGGAAGTTAGAGAAGAACATGAGTTAGATCTAGAGAGGCCTTTAATTTATTCAACTATATATCTGGAATTCAACAAAATATTACATATTATATTTTTCAAATCTGAAATGCCATGATTTAATATTGTTTCATAAAATCTATAAAAACTGGTCTTAAATGTCCCTTATCGTTGTTGAGCTTTAATCTCTAAAAATCTGAAAGAATATTCTGAACCTTTCAACTCAAGAAAGTTAAAGGAGATGACTCCCAGAGTCTCATGAAAATATGAGGAATTGAATACGTATATAAACCAACAACCATGAGAAAACGAACAGATGCCATCAGAAAAGTGTTTTGCCTAAATTACTGAAAAATAAAAATGAAGCAGTGATATTTGATCAGAGGAAGCAATGACATCTGGCAAAGCAGGGTGGCAGGAGCCATAGACTAGAGACTGTCATAAGGGCAGCAATTAAGCATCAAGACCTCTACCTGCAGAGGCCTAGAAGTCTTGATACTTGAAAAGGGTAAATAAAAGGCAGGTGTGAGATGGAGAGCTCAAAATATGGGAACATAGAGGATTCTTGTCATTCACAGTAGCGAGGTTCTATAAAATCCTATGAATGCTGTGTTTATGAATACTGAATCATTGCTCCTAGGGGAATGGTTTGGTCCTTTGTAAGCCTCTGCCTTTTTTGTACTTATATTTAAAAGCACTTTATTTAATATGCATTGCTGATTCATTAACATTGAACTCCTGGCCAACAGCACTATAACTCTTGCCTATACACAGCTTATCTAGCACAGGTATTTTCTCTGTGATGCACATCACAGCTTTCTTGTGCTTAGGGACACTAGACCAGCACTTTAGCACTATGTTTGGGAGATATTTTAAACAGGGAAATCACTGATGAAAGCACAAAAAATTGAAAAAGCCACTAAATAAATAGATAGAGAAAAGAACACTTGCTTGCCATGGAGGAGCTAAAACAAGAATGCAAAGAGCAGCTTTATTTGACCTTAATTACTAACAACTCAAGTTTTTGAGCTCTGCAAATATATGATCATGAAAGTGCCCTGAGTATTGATTTTGGAATTACAAATAAAGTTTAATGAATAGGTGAATTTGCAAAAACGAAATCAGTTAATAAAGAAGACTGATTGTACTTAAATGTATGTTGATTCTCACATGCTGTCAAATGCAAAATGTTCCTGAAAGCCGACATTTATCCCTTTAAAAAAAAAAAGTAAGAAGCATAGGATTCTCTTCTAAATAAATAGGTGAATTTTCTAGGTGAATTGGGGCAACTAATATTGCCATTATTATCCAAGAGCAAGGCAACATAAAAACACGTGCAAAATCTAGCACTACCTCCAGTAGAATGACAATATCCATCCTCTATCTACTTAATCTAAATGATCAAATTACCGTTATGTAATAAATTAATGCTGTTGATGTTCTGAGGTAAATAATTTTTTAACTTAGGAATTTATAATTACCTACATTATTCATCAAGGATGAAGTTAGAATGAATATATTTTCATATGTGAAAATAATGACAATGATTGTGGATGCTTGTCATTCACAGTAGTTAGGTTCTATAAAATTCCTATGAACACTGCATTTGTGAATATTGAATCACTGCTCCTAGGGGAAATACAGAGTTTGATCCCTGCCAGCCTCTGGTTTTATGCATTTCTATTTAAAAGGCACTTTATTTAATATTCATTGTTGATTTATTATCATTGAACTTGTGGCCAACAGCACTATAACTCTTGCCTCTACACAGCTTATCTAACACAGATGTTTTCTCAGTAAGAAAAAAACAAAACAAAACACTCTTCCTTCAGAAGTTACTTCAAGATATTTCCCAGCAAAGCAGGAAACTAAGAAATTGTAAGACACAGGAACCAGGAATTTGTGGATCTGACCCACTAGAATTTATCTGATTTTAGGGATGCACCAGAAATTGAGCAGGAAAGGGGGTTCTGGGAGGAAAGGGTACAGTCAGGAAATGGGGATTTTGGAGACTTGTTATTGAAAACAATAATTTAGAATTTTAGTAGCCAAAGATGAAGAAAAAAGTAAGAAAAGCAATAACTCAAAAAACCTGAAGCTGAGTGAT
The DNA here is from genome assembly GCF_028878055.3 of Symphalangus syndactylus. Classification (NCBI taxonomy): domain Eukaryota; kingdom Metazoa; phylum Chordata; class Mammalia; order Primates; family Hylobatidae; genus Symphalangus; species Symphalangus syndactylus. Next base: position 45,084,997 of record NC_072432.2, read on the forward strand.
AAAAAAACTAAACATAATCATATCTTAATAATTTGTTGTATGGTGAACAATATTTATAGTGATAAAATATAAGCAAATTACAGATTTTCATCTTATAAAGCCAACTTTTAGTCAAGCTATGAAGGATTTATTTCTGGTAACAGAATAGAAAATACATGCTTCCAACACACTCAATATAAAAGTAAATCTGTGAATCATGGAAGCTGAGAGGTAGAAGAGTGGAAAAATAGTGAATGAACTTTTACAACTAGTATATTGTCTTTGCAGATACTATACTGTCAACAGTAGTTGGTATGGAAATAGAAGTGTAACTGTGTTATATAAAGTTATTTAAAATTGTGCTATAACTAGTTATCTATTGAGAGGACGTGCAGGTGTGGGTGAAGGACATGAAGTAAATCATCACTTATCATATAAGAAAAGGTAGGTAAGAGATAAACTAATAAATCAACCAATAATATTTACTAGAGTAAGTAAAAATTAAAACAAAAAAGTTAAAGAGTGAAGAGTCATTTAATCTACTGATATGGTTGGCTGTGTCCCCACCCAAATCTCATCTTAAATTGTAGCTCCCTTAGTTCCCATGTGTTGTGGGAGGGACCTGGGGGAGGTACTTGAATCATGGGAGCAGTTTCCCTCATACTGTTCTCTTGGTAGTGAATAAGTCTTATGAGATCTGTTGGTTTTATAAGGGGTTTCCTCTTTGGATTGGCTCTCATTCTCTCTTGCCTGCCACCATGTAAGACATGGCTTTCACCTTCTGCCATGATTCTGAGGCCTTCCCAGCCCTGTGGAACTGTGAGTCCATTAAACCTCTTTTTCTTTATAAATTACCAGTCTCAGGTATGGCGTTATCAGCAGCATGAGAATGGACTAATACATTTACCAAGGGAATATTATATAGCCATTAAATATTATGAGGAACACTTCATATGTCTCAATAGAATGATCTCCTAGAAGTTACTAAGTTTAAATTTCCAAGCTCAGAATTTAAACGTAGTATACAACTATTTATGTAAGAAAAATAATAAAAATGTGTGTGTGTGTGTCTGTATATACTTGGAATGCCACATAAGAAACATAATTTGCCTCATGAAAAGGAACTCAGGTGTTTGAGGAACAATGGCAGGATATTACCTTGCTGAACCTTTTAAATTTTGAACAATGCAAATACACAGGGTATGCTAAAAGTAAATACAAATTAAATTTTAAAATAAAAAATAAATACTTCTGAAAAGAATAACTGGAGGTAGAAATAAACAGACTCTTGTTTTTAATTTTAAAACCCTCAGTAGAATTTGTTTTAATTCTGTTCATGTATCATACACACGCACACACACACACAAACACACACACACACATTCTGAATTGTTTGCCCACCATTGTTTACCTGATTAATTCTTATTTTTTTTCAAGAGTCTGGTGACACAACTTACCTGTGAAACTTGTCCTAACCCCGGCTAAGCTCTCTGTAGCATGAGTCATTTCTCCTACAGTATTCCAGAACATCATTGATCCATCACTATTATAGAATTTTCTTTCACATAGTAATATTTAATTATATCTGCCTCTTCCACTAGACTGAGTGAAACTCTAGATCACACAGAAATAATGTCTCTTTGTGTCTTCAGAATTTCAGTGTACTCTTTCGAATTTAGTTCTGCTTGTCTTTTGAATGAACTGCTCCCAGCACTAATAGGGTCAGCCTATTCCCTACTCAAAAGAAACAATCCTAGAACCCATGGAGGAGGTGGGATGTGTCTGAGAACAACTAATTGAGAAACAGGAACCATCTTGCAGGTCAGAGAACAGTATAATAGAGTGAGCTTAGGCTAGGATAGAGGTGGTGGTAGTTCACATTCTTTCTGCCATTCCTACATCATTGCTTAAGATCCTGTGGAATAACTTGTCCACAGTTTGGAGACATAAAATCAGTGATTATAAAAGATAAGTTACTAAAAAAAAAAATGGTGGATGAGTGGGGAAAGAAAGAAAAGTCTTTAAGGAAAGATAATAGATTTTATGTGTTTGGGGACCAAGATGGAAGGGATACATTATTGTAAGTATAAAGTTCAGGGTCAAGGTTGGGGGACAAGGTGAGAAGTTAAGATCATATCAGTTGAAACTGATTATCAGAAATACAAGGATTATCAATGAAAATTCCTTTAATGAAGTCTGAACTAATTCCGTCTACCTTTGAAGCAACAATTGTATGTTATTGGTAAGGAGTAGTAGTCCCCTGGTAGAGCTTCATGAATTCTAACACTCTGGGGTCTCAGCTCATCAATATTATTTTTCCATTCTACAATCTCCTCTTCATCACTGGTTGCTTTCCCAACACCTGTGTAAAAAGGCTCAGCTTGTTTAATCCTAAAAATGAAACAGATATCCCTGGGTCTGATATCAGTCTCATGGGATTTTTAAAAATTTCAAACCATAATTTACCCTTACTTTCTTCACCAAACTTCTCAACAGGGTAGTCAACACACCCACCTCTACCCATTCCTTTCCTAGCCCTTTGCCTTCTTGCTGCATGCCCTGCCTCTGTGCTTTTGTTTATGGTCTTCCTGCTGCTTAGAATGCCCTTCCCACCATTTTCTGCCTGATCCAATCCACATGTCCTTTAATGCTCAACTCAAGAAACACCTCCTTCAAGATACCATCTATAACAAGCTCCTTCCTCAACATTTCATGACTGTATACTTTACCTCTGCAACCAGACATGGCTGGCTCTGGAGATCAGCATAGATGTATGTGTTCTGCCATTACGTGCATCTTATAATGCTGATACTCTATCATTTTCCTTCTCCAACACCAGGCTATAAACTTGAGAAGAGGAATGGAATCTTTGTTGTCATTGTATCGCTAGTGCCTAGCATAGTTTCTAGGATGAACTGGAAAACCAATGAACTAGTGAATCAATGCGTATTAAACTGATGAAAAACAAATAAACTACATCTCAAGCACTGACATTTTTCCTGGTCTCCAGTCATGCATTTATAACCAACCTGTCTGGGAACCAAGGTTAAGTGCACAAACTCTAGAGACAAACTCATTGGAATTAATCCCAGATCTGTCTCTTCCTAGTTGTGTCATCTTGACAACTTAAACCCTATACACCTCAGTTTTCTTATCTATAAAACAAGGATGATGTTAGTACCAACTCAAAGTCTTTTTATGAAGATTATATGAGTTCATTTTTTAAAAAGGTCTTAGAAAACAGTAAGTAGTAAGAAGATAGCGGCCGGGCGCGGTGGCTCACGCTTGTAATCCCAGCACTTTGGGAGGCCAAGGCGGGCGGATCACGAGGTCAGGAGATCGAGACCACGGTGAAACCCCGTCTCTACTAAAAATACAAAAACTTAGCCAGGTGTGGTGTTGGGCACCTGTAGTCCCAGCTACTCGGAGAGGCTGAGGCAGGAGAATGGCGTGAACCCGGGAGGCGGAGCTTGCAGTGAGCTGAGATCGTGCCACTGCACTCCAGCCTGGGTGACAGAGCAAGACTCCGTCTTAAAAAAAAAAAAAAAAAAAAGAAGAAGATAGTAAGTACTATAAAGGTGTTAAAACATAGTTAAGACCACCTGAAGAATCCACTGCTAGCTCAAATTTTACAGGATCCAAACTGAACTCTCAAACATACTCCTCTGCTTTATTTGCTCATAACAACTAATGGCACCTGTTATGGGTAAAGTTGTGTCATCACTACCTCCTTCTCAAATTTATATGTTGAATTCCTAATACCCGGTACCTTAGAATATGACCTTATTGGAGATAAGGTCTTTACAGAGGTAATCAAATTAAAATGAGGTCATTAGGGTGAACCCTCATCCAAACGACTCATGTCCTTATAGAAAAAGGAAATTTGGATACACAAAAAAACAGGAAGAGAAGAAAATGTGAATAGACATTGGAAAAAGACAATTCATCTACAAGCCAAGGAGGGAGGCTTAGAACAGTTCCTTCCCTCACACCCCTCAGAAGAAATCAACCTTGCCAACATCTTGATTTTAGATTTCTAGCCTCCAGAACCGTGAGATGCAAACTTTCTGTTGTTTAAGCCTATGGCAGCTCTAGCAAAGGAATACACTAGCGTTATCTCTGCTATAATGAACTACCCAAGATGGGTCATTTATAAAGGAAAGCAGTTTAATTTTCTCACAGTTCCACATGGCTGAGGAGGCTTCAGGAAACTTACAGTCATGGTGGAAGGAGAAGCAAGCACCTTCTTCACAAGGCAGCAGGAGAGTGAGAGTGCAGGGGAAACTGCCACATTTAAATAATCAGATCTCGTGAGAACTCCCTCACTATCATGAGAACAGCATGGGGGAAACTGCCCCCATGATCCACTCACCTCCCACCAGGTCCCTCCCTCAACACATGGGAATTACCATTCAAGATGAGATTTGGGTCGAGGCACAGAGCGAAACCATATCAATATCACTTCTCTTTTATAAATTCCTAACCCATCACACAAAGTCCAGTTCAAATATACCTGCTCAGTGAAGTTTTCTCTGATCTCCTCTAACAAAAATGACCATAGATGCTTCAACCTCATGTATTGCAATTTTAACATCCTAATTTATATTACATTCTCTGTGGACTTGCTTCCATCTTCCAGATTTGTGTTACTTGAAGGAAAGAACCAGTTTCTTTAAAATTGGAAATATTTTATATTATGAAAAAAATGTAGTAGTTCAATAAGATTCCCTAAGTCATTTGCTGAACTCAAAAAGTAAAATGTTTATATTTGTCTTTAAACTGCATAATGAAGTTTCCTATTAAAATGAAAAATTTGATATTACTGACGGTTTTCCACAAGTTTTACCCTTCCTAGTGATTTATATTCTGCCTTATGCTTTTTGATACCAACTACATTGTGAGTGTCAAAGAACTTCTAACATGTTCCTAATTTGGAATCTTTATAGCAGTACTTCAGGAGCTAACAGAAGCATAATAGTGAAACGAGGAAAAAAAAAAAAAAAAAAGAAAGAAATTCCCTTCCTCAAATTTAAAATACTTTTTAAAATTCCATGTGAAAGTATGTAATGTCATGACCAGTTCTATCACTATGTAACATTAAAAACTTGAAGTGGGGCAAAAAGACTTGACAATAAACTTTTACAAGGCAATAGCAGGCATTTTAAAACATAGAGATGTTATACCCATCACTAGAAAGTCTTAATTGTATTTTTACTAAGTTTCAGAGCTTCTAACTAAATGAACAGATACAATTAAAAATTTGAGAATGCAGCATCATAAAATGTACGGTGGTCATCATTTTACAGAGTTTCAGACACTTAATTATTTGTGTTGGTACAAAGTTCACAGAGAAGATATAAATATGTATATGTTTTGTAACAGTAATCATGTTTAGGCAATAGTATCCTGATTCAAATAAATTTCTTTTACAGAAGTAAAATTTTAACTTATAAAAAATACTAAGGATTAGTTAGAGAGCTGTGCACTTGTGAATTTATTCTTGATATTGCCAGATTCATTCAGGTCAACAGCACTTTTAAACTTCTATAAGACTTCTTAAAATTGTTCTGTCTATGTGCCTAAATATATATATATATACAAATGTTCTCAGCAATTAACTGGACAGTAAGGGGTAAATGAGATGAGCGAGGCATTCACTATGCTACCTCCATTAGTGTTAACAAGAATTGCGTAGTTAATTCCCTCGCACTGCTCTTAATTTTAATCTCCTCTGTAGGGTCTATTCCAAGGCTTTTAACTGTTTTGCACAATTCTCACCCGAAAACAATTTTCACTTACCTCAGTAATGAAGGATTTGGCTGTAGCAGGATTCATAACAAGGATCGCTCGCCTAAGAGTGTCTCGATAGCGATTCAGTTCTTCTATTCTCATGGTGTCAAAGAGAGTGGTGATCATTTTATTGATGTTGTTTTCTACCTTCTGAAGTGCAACATCCATTCCCTGCTGAGATACTTTGTCCAAGAACTCCTGTATTCCACGGATATCTGGAAACATCAAAAGCCCATCAAAATACATGTGAATTATTGTACAGAAGGAAGGCATAAGCTATTTCACCTATATCAGAATAGATTATTTTTCCACATTGTAGGCTGTCTAAAATTACCAATTGAGTAGCTGATGGAACTCTCAAATATGTTTAAGGTTTGGTACATTTTGATGTGTTCACATGAAAAATGTAGGAATTGTTATTTTTTAAATGGATTTCTTTCTATCTACATAGAAACTAAATGATGTCAATGCTAGAAATGTTAGGTGAGGGCGCATGGAGGTGGTAGGAGAGGTGCCCCATTTCTCTAGAGCAAAACAAGAAGAAGGGAAAGACATTCCCTATTTTCCTTAGCATTTTAAAGAGTAATATTAACATCATGTAAGCATGAATATCATTGATGACTGATGAATCTGAATCAAGATTATGAATGTTTCTTAAAATAGGCAACAGTATCACTAAACTTGACTTTTATCAGTTAAATAGAAAGTTTCAAAAGGTTATCTTCAAAGGGCCTCAGATCACTTAGACCACAAATGAAACCTGCATTTTAATCTATTTAATGAGTATTACCTCCTTAGATAAATTTGGAAAAGTTTGTAGGAGATACCAAGTTTGCCTTAGTAACGAGAAAATACTTAATGTGCAAAACATATTTTTTCAAAACATATTTCAGCATTTTAGAAAATGTTAAGCAACATTTTTGAATGTATGATGATCAGCAAAATATTTACCTACTTATTCCAAAATAGGCAAAGTTCTAGAAATTTATCAAATTAAAATGTCCAGTGTCCATGTCACATTTAAATAAGAAAAGTAAAGTTCAATCTAAAGAGTTTATCATTTGTACTTTGATGTGTATTTAAGTAACAATAAATGTCTGCAATATCACAAATATTTCTTCCTAGTATCAGATTGCTTGTTTATAGAAGAAGATATCTGAAATAAGTATCTGGCACAATGCAAGCTTAATATAGATTATGCTATAATCTTAATATAGCAGATTTTCTTTTACTATATCATAAACTATATTTTTCATTACATATCCAAAGAATAAAATATTTAAAGGGCAAATACTAGAGCAACAAGTAAATGGGATTGTAGGGAACTTATGAATAGACTAGATCTCAAAATCCTTAATAGTGTGTGCTTGCCTGCATGTAAAATTTACCTTTCAATGGTAATAGTTAATTTATGTATTTTTCAACATACAAACCAGAAAAAGCAGTAAGTAAATCCACAGAACAGGAAAACAAATAGCCAAAAATTTAGAAACTACATTTACTCTTATAAACATTTATATTTGCAAGGTTACAAATTGACTAAAATAACAATTTTACTTTCTTCTTCTGATTGCTTTCATTTTAAAATAGTTGTAAATATTATATGTTTACCTATCTGATGACTTTCAAAATCTTTACAACATATATACTGTATAAATTCTATCTTACATTTCTTATCATTAATTATGTGGTAAACTCAGTATGTTACCATCAAAGCAGGTTAAAAGAATAAAATCCTCAGCTAGGGCAGAGGATGAGATAAAAGAGGTGGAATAATAAAGGTGTTATGTATTCATTCAATATCCAAGTCAGAATGTACATAAGGGTGCAAGATTCTGAACCATGAATTAAGCAAAGGGTTAAATTTGATGGAATTTGGTTGACACTGGTAGAGGTACAATAACAAGACTATGTACACGCTAAGCAGATGTTCTTAAACTTTGATGTGAATCAGAATCATTTGAGAAACTTATCAAAAATACACAAGCTTGGGCCTCACTCCAGAACCAATATACCTTTAGAATACACGTCAGAGGCCCAGTGTGGTGGCTCACACCTGTAATCCCAGCACTTTGGGAGGCCGAGGGGGGCAGATCATGAGGTCAGGAGTTTGAGACCAGCCTGGCCAATATGGTGAAACCCCATCTCCACTAAAAATACAAAAATTAGTCAGGCGTGGTGGCACACGCCTGTAGTCCCAGCTACTTGGGAGGCTGAGGCAGAAGAATCGCTTGAACCCGGGAGGTGGAGGTTGCAGTGAGCCGAGATCATGCCACTGCACTCCAGCCTGGGTGACAGAGTGAGACTCTGTCTCAAAAAGAAAAAAAAAAGAAAAGAAAAATACATGTCAGAGCAGACAGAGCAGATTATTGATTTCAAATTGTAAGTTGTTCTTTATTTGAGTTACTTAAATTGTACATCTGAATACAAGGCAAACAAAACAAAAGTTACACTGAAATAGATCCAAGATGCTCAGAAAACAGAGCATGACTAGAGAATAAAGTTTCAGATTACTTATTCTCTGTGAAATCTTCTGATTACAAAAATAAAATTCCAATGCTAGTTTACATTTTCACTTTGAGAAAAAACTTGTTCTCCAAAAACATTTGTTGAATATTAGACACAATGCTAGGAGCTAGGAGCACATCAATGAGTACCCATCCAAACATTAAAACAGACAATAAACAAGTAAACAAACTAAAACAACAAAGCACACTAAGTGTTTGGAAGAAAACAATGAATGCATTGGTAGATGATAATAGGGTGAGGAGGAGGATCTATTTTACTTAGAGGAAGGTTTCTCTGCAAAACTAGTATTTAAACTCTGAGGTAAAAGATAAGAAGACATTATCCAAGCAAATAGATAAGGAGAAAAGGCAACAGCTCAGAAAATGCCCAGGACATTAAAAAGCCTGTGGATCAAAAATCTATAGGAGACCACTGTGGTTGTAGCCTAGCTAGTGAGACATGAAGCTGGATGGAGAGGAAGAGTCGGGTTATGTAGATCTCTGTGAGACACAGGAAGAGCTTTTAATTTTATTCCAAATACAGCTTTAATCTATTGAAAGTTTCAAGTAGAGGATCTGCCTGAAGTGGATGACTGGATATGTGAGCAGAATGAAAAGCAGTTTAAGTCTGGAAGTGACGTGTTTGATTGTATGTTTTAAATTGGGGCTGGGCATGCTGGCTCATGTCTGAAACCCCAGCACTTTGGGAGGCTGAGGTGGGTGGATCACTTGAGGCCAGGAGTTCGAGACCAGCCTGGCCAACATGGTAAACCTTGTCTCTACTAAAAATACATAAAATTGCCCAGGCTGAGGCACGAAAACCGCTTGAACCTGGGAAGTGGAGGTTGCAGTGAGCTGAGATTGTGCCACTGCGCTCCAACATGGGCGACAGAGTGAGATGCCACCTCGAAAAAAATTTTTTTAATAAATAAATTGATCTAGTAAATTCTCCTTAATTTGAAACTATATAACGTTTTTTAGCTTTAATTTTTGATCAGAGTGATATGTATACTGAAAAGTGATGTGACAAAAGACCACTATAACCCCTCTGTTTCCTAACACTGGAATTCTGGTTGTCACTTCTTAAATATGTGACTGTAACATTTTTTGAAAATTTCTCCTCAACTGTAAATGAAGAATTTATTTGTTTATGTTTATTTTTGAGACATGGTCCCACTCTATTAGGTTGGAGTGTAGTGGCATGACATCAGCTCATTGCAACCTCCACCTCCCAGGCTCAAGCGATCCTCCCACCTCAGCCTCCTGAGTAGCTGAGACTACAGGTGCACACCTCCATGCCAGGCTAACTTCTGTATTTTCGGTAGAGACAGGGTTTTGCCATGTTGGCCAGGCTGATTTGAACTTCTGAGCTCAGGCGGTCCACCTGCCTTGGCCTCCCAAAGTCCTGGGATTACAGGCATAAGCCCCACTCCCAGCAAAAAATATTTATCTTATAGAAGTCTTCAAAGATTGATTTTGCAAAAGTGTCTGTGTGTGTTTGCTGTGTATATACAAAATCTAGTGTAGGGTCTAACATATTGTAATTCCTTTATTGTTAGTAACAGAACATGACTATTTGTTAAGAGACCACCATTCTTCTCCCACCAATAGGCCAGATTGCCTTAATTTTACTGATGGCTAGCTACCCAAAATGGCAAGCATAAATTACAAGGTAGACTCATGGAATGCAGGAATTAAGCATAGTTTTGCTTATTTGAGGAAATGACACCAAATACCCATGATATGTGGCAATTGGTAAGTTCATTGAGAGAAGATTCGGAGCCATGCTGTTTATGAGCTGCTCTGTGTAACAGTCATTAAAAAAGAGAGTAGGCTGGGCGCAGTGGCTCATGCCTGTAATCCCAGCACTCTGGGAGGCCAAGGCAGGCGGACTGCCTGAGGTCAGGAGTTTCAGACCAGCCTGGCTAACATGGTGAAACCCCGTCTCTACTAAAAATACAAAAAATTAGCTGGGTGTGGTGGTGCATGCTTGTCGTCCCAGCTACTCAGGAGGCTGAAACAGGAGAATCGCTTGAACCCAGGAGGCAGAGGTTGCAGTGAGCCAGGATGGCACCATTGCACTCCAGCCTGGGCAACAGAGGGAGACTCCATCTGAAAAAAATAAAAAATAAAAGAGAGTAAGCCTTTGGTTTTGTTCAATGAACACAAACATCATCACACATCACAATCATTCAGCTACATTATCTGTATGCTGATTAGCTGGCAGCCAATGAGATGAGTTCTCTGTGTTTCAGAAATAAAGAATATATGGTTCCTGACCTCAAGGTGCTTCCAGGTGAGTGGGTGTGACTAGGTGCTATTTATGGATAACAGAAAGCTAAAATAAGTTTCTGTAGTTTCCAGTAATTAATTCTACTGACCAGAAAATTACATAACAACAGGTGGTGGCAGGCTCATTAATTGAGTTATTAAACATAAGATTGGGGGAGGGGGAACATGTTTTTTCCATGGCACTATAAAGGAACTTGTGGTAGGCAGAATATTGGTCTCCCCAAAATGCTCACATGTTAATCCCTGTAATCTATGAATATACTGGGTTACACAGCAAAGACAAATTAAGGCTGCAGATAGAATTAAAGCTGTTAATTGTCTGATCATAAAATAGGGAGATTATCCCATATTATTTGGGTGGCTCTAGTGTAATCGCAGTCTTTAAAATTGGAAGAGGGAGACAGAACAGGAGCATCAAAGGGAGGTCTAAGTCCTGAAGAATGTATTGAGACTCAGCATCTTCAGAGAGATGCAAGGCTGCTGGCTTTGAAGATGGGGGAAAGGGATCTTGAGTGAAGAAAGGTGGGTTGTTTGAAGAAGGTGGAGAAGGCAAGGAAATTGACTCTTCCCTAGAGCCACCAGAGAACACAGCATTGCTGACACTGATTATAGCCCACTGAGATTCCATTTCAGACTTGTGATCTAAAAAATACTATTAATAACCTGTATTGTTTAAGCCTCTAAATTTGTGGTAATTTGATACACCAGCAATAGAAACTAACATAGAACTGTATTTTAATCCGTAAGTCTGCATTTTTCCAAATCGTAATCCACTGAGTTTTATTTTGGAATCATCTGGAAAACTTGTCGAAAATGAAGATTTTTGCTCAATCCCATTTCTATGGGATCAGAAACTCTCAGGAAAAAAAACAAAAAAAAAAAAAACAAGGGATTTTTCTCTTACTTGATGCTTCTTAAGAGACTATTTGGGAACCAGTGCTCCAATTTCTTAACCTTCTTTTTGTTACAGACTCTTTTGAGAAAATCAAAGATTATGAATTCTCTCTCCTCTCAGTAAATGCACATACTGAAAACATTCTGCACACTGCCAAGATTACAATCTCTTAGTCAACTCTGCTTGCCTCCCTTAAAAGTAGTTATTGTAGAACCTGGATTAGCATATCGTCCCTGATGTTAGTGATTTTTTTCTTATCCAGACTGTGTAAGAGGGTAAGGTATAAACATTTCCATGCTAAAAAGTAATGTGAGGTTTTGTTTAAAAATAGAGGAAAAGTTTAGATAAAAAGATAGCAAACACATAAATACTTTCCCTGAAAACGTTTCATTGTTTTAGTTACTATTTAATTGTCCTTCAGGCCTAAGAAAAGCGTATTAACTGTAGAAGGTTGGGTTCCCAGGAAGCAGACTCTGGGGTGGAGATTGGAGACCAGAAAGGCCATCAGGGACTGCTCTCGGGAATAACACTGTGCCACAAGGGAAGGGAACAAGAAAGAGCCAGCAGAGGGCGGCCACGATGCAGTCTCAGCAAAGACCTGCAGGGAGCTCTGGAAGTGGGATGGTCTTCAGAGTTATCCCAATTAGCGCTGGTGGAAGGAGGAATTTTACACCCCTGTGTAGCCTTTGGTGAGGTGGTTCTCCTAAGCGGAGGGTAATTCATAAGGAAAGTAGTCAGCGGCAGTCCCTCTCAGCATTTGGGAGAAGATAGCCTTCAGTTTTGAAGGGGGATTTCGGTGGCACAGGACAGAGTCCATCCTGAATTTTTCCTTACATTTATCAAGTCAAAAGTTATTGTTTTGGTTGTCAGGGTGCTTTGATGATATGTAAAGCCTTTATAAATCATTTTCAGTCAACATTTCCATCTTTCATTTATAAAACAACTTTTTTATGTAGGGGAAAACACACTGCATTTGGTATAAGAAAACTAGGTTTGGATTCTTAGCCACCAGTATAACCCTGTTAACTTGGAATTGTAGTTCCAAGTTAACAGCGTTATACTGGTGGCTAAGTAGTGGATGTCTTTTATTTTTAATCTTCCCAATATTTCTTTTCCTTTATTCAAACAACAAGATGCCACTTTTCATTTAAGAAATAAATCTGGATGCATCCCTTGTTTTCTACATGTGCCAAACTCTCTAAGTTGCATTGCTGGATGGTCATGTGTCCTGGGCTGGTTAGTTTGAACTCTCCATGTCCTCTGGCCTAAGTAATTTTTTAAGGGATAGTACTGACTCTAGTCTGAAAACATTAAATCAATGTTTTCAGTATGCAGTGGAGACCATAAATAATCCTCTGATTCATCCCAAAAGTTGATTTTTTTTTGTTTTTGTGCATGTGGATAACAAAAAGTGTACATATCTACCCAGCATACTGGATTTAGTCATTTCCATGTTAAGATATTTTGTCCATACTTATTATGCATATCTAAGTCTCTGATTTTCAGAAACAAGTTTAACAAATTACAGTGAAGATTGAAATGTGAAATATGGATAATCAGAAGAAGTGGTCTTTCTTGTGTATCACAAATTGTCCCAATGTAGTAGTTTTGTGATTGCAGGAGCCAACATGTCTAGTGTGAAAGTAACTAAAGTGAAACGGAGGCAAGGCAGCTGTTCACTAGACTTTCAAACCACATGAGTCAATTTTTAAAAAGCTATTTTGAAGTAAATTTCTGCTATTTGTAAGAGAAAGGGTCTTGACTAATACATTTTTTTTAAAGCAAACTTCTGATACTTTGAAAAGGAAGACGAAGGCTCAGTTCCTGTCTTTGAGGTGCTTCCAGCTTAGTGGAAGAAATTAACATTTAAACAGAAAATGATATTTTAATGTGATAATGCTAATAACAACATTTATCTTGATTTTCTTCTGCCATTGTTTAATAGGAAAATGGAATAAAATATTGATAAGAACTAAAAGTTGATGTCTATAACATTCTAGCAACCATCAATTTCTCAGATATCTGTACTGTGTTACTTATTTAGGCCAGCTTCCCACAATAATCCTCCAAGAGGGAGTGGCTGATTGAAGCTTAATGATTCACTTTATTAAATCACGTAAAATAATGACTTTACTATCATCTGTAAAGTAAGATTAATTTTAATCTCTCTACTAAAATGGTTTATATTAAAGTAGATTAGGGTAGGAAAAAATCCTAGGAAATATTAGAATTTAATGTATATTTCTAAACTGACCCCAAAAAAGGCTTTTAATCAGAAATATAACATGCTATTGCTCATTCCGCACCAGTGGTCAGCATCCAAGTAGATATTTCTCAACATATAAAAGTGGAATTCATGAAGATAGAGAGCAGACTGGTGGTGACCAGGGGCCAAGAAGGGTAGAGGGGTTAAGGGAATGGAAAGAGTTTTATTAATGGGTAAAAATATATCCTTAGAAGAAATAAGACCTGGTGTTCAATAAATCAATAGGGTGACTATAGTTAAGATCAATTGATTGTACATTTCAAAATAGCTAAAAGAAAATAATTCAAATGTTGCTTTGCAAAGAGAAGATAAATATTTAAGGTAATGGATATCCCAACTACCCTGACTTGATTACATGAATTTATCAAATTATCATATGTACCCTGAAAATATGATATGTACATGTCATATGTATCAATGTTAAAAATTTGAGAAACATAAACAAAACAAATAAGTCTCTTTCAAGTCTTTGCTTAACACGTGCCAAGCACTGTGAGAGGTACTTGGAAGAGAATGTTGAGCAAAACAAAAAACAATTCTTGCCCTCATGGAGTATATTATCTATACCATCTGATGATACCATGAATCGTATTACAGATAGAGGTATCCTGCAATACTACTCATTTTCTAAACTACAGTTGCAATTTAACAAAATTTAGTGGCATTCTCTGGAATACATCAAAATAGTGATTCTCATCTGATTATTGTTTTGAAATATCACTTTTAAAGTATTGAATTCAATAGGAAAAGAGATATGTCACTAAGTTTTTGTGTCTTATTTTTTTCCTCTACTAATTTCTTCCTCCTCTGTGTAGATGAGGCACATTTATTCTTTTTAATCATGTAATACATTTTAAGGCCTCACTTGGAGTAGAAAAAGGCTTCAGTACTTATTCAGCCAGTCTTGGTGTTTCTGAAATTATGGCAGAATGCCAAGCATTAAAATTAATATTTGAAACCTTGGAATTTTTTTAAAAATAAGAAGGAGTATGTCATACTGCTGGATACATGAGATACATCATTGACCTGAAGAGACTTTTCCCAACATGTGAATAGCAAAACAAACTTTATAAATGGCTTGCTTCCTGAGAAAATAAAACTTTTAACCATACGCCATTTAAAAAATCTTGCTTAGAAAAAACTTCACTTCAAAAAGAATTTGAGTCATTTATTATTTTGTTGGCATTTGTGCTGCATTTTTACTTTGTATTTAAAAAATAAAGATAATTGTATGCTATACTAGATTTCTGAGGTGACACGGTCTGGCAACAGTGGCCCATCACTGAGATTGAATTTCTATTTGATAATAACTTGTGATCTGAGCATGAGATCATAATATTTCAGTATAAGAGGCATATTTACAGTGATGCTGATCAATATTTGTTAAGAACATTTTACTGATGAATAAATCCAAAGCAGTAGAATATATAAATTTTACCTATTTAACATCATATATACTAATGCAAAGGAAACAGTTCAATAAGATGTTTGGATTAATTATATGCTTATTGATGCACATTGAAGTAAATGAGACAACTGAAAGCTGGAAAGTAGCCAAATGAGTAATAAACAGCTTTAAGACTGTCTAGAGAGAAAGTCAGTAATATTATAGTCCTCAGACATTTGAAAACACTCTCTGGGTAATCATGAACATTTGCAGTCAATTAAGAGGAATGTGTCCATTTCATGGGTCTTGATTAAACCTACATCAAGACTACACAGAATAAACACTGTGATTCTTAGGAATGCATTCATGAGGATGGTCCTTCAATGTTCATTTCAAAAGAACACGCGGCAATTAAATTGTAAGTAAAGAGTGATAAACGGTGAAGAGTGGTGCTTAAGTAGTTTAGATCACTAGACTATGTACTCACTCTAGTTTGAAAACATTAAATCAATGTTTTCAGTATGCAATGGAGCCCATAAATAACCCTCTGATTCATCCCTAAAGTTGATTTTTTTCTTTGTTTTTGTGCATATGGGTAACAAAAAGTGTACATATCTACCCAGTATACTGGATATAGCCATTTCCATGTTAAGATATTTTGTCAATATTTATTATGCATATCTAGGTCTCTGATTTTCAGAAACAGTTTAACAAATTACAGTGGAGATTTATATAAGGTCAACAACCTTGTTGTAGAATAGTAAAGGCTATCCTGAAACTATAAGAAAAATAACAGAAAGGCTAAGACCATAAAATAATTTTTAGCTGACCAAAACAAAATGAAACAAATAAACTAAACTTTGAAAGGGTATGTTTTAAAAGGGATTTAAAAATAATGAATTATAATAAAACAATTAAAATTTCCTCAATTTTTCTTATAAGTAAGATTGCTTTCAAACCAAAAAAGGAAGTATATGTGTCTATGTATGCCTACCCTTCACCCTTCTACCAAAGAGTCATCATGTAACTCAGGGTGGTAACTTGGAGCCCTCCATATACTTGACCAAATTATTCGGTTTAAGAATGGAAAAGGACCCAAACAACATGTAATATTTGATGTATGGATAAAAATACCTATGTATATCATATATATATACACACACACACACACACACACACACATACACACACATACAGAGGAAATAATCTTTCTTTAATACAATCATCTGTCAGGATATGCTTTAGGTCACCAATGTCTGCTAACTTGACTGAGAATGAAGCCAACACATGAGCAGAAGTAGAGGTGAGGATATGGTAAGAGAATAACTATTTTCATTAAGTTCATGTGTCTGCATCATTATCATAATAAACTGTTTAGCTCCCTGTCATTGAAGTAGCCCTCCAATCTCTACAGCTGAATCCATTCTAATAGATCTACCAATATATCCATCCCAATATTGGGTTGTTATTGTTTCTAGGCGAGGAAACTTAAAGAACTCAATAGCTCATTTGATGAAGAGCACATTATCAACCTTACTGTTTGCTTCATTCTAGTAAATCAGTTCTACCCAGCTTTTCCAGCCCTGAAATTTAATTTTTCTCTCATCAGTGCTCTCAAAAGAGAATAATTCCATTAAAACAATTTACCTACTATTTTTCTCTTCTAAGGAGCACCTCCTCTTATAACTTTCTTGTTTCTGTATTATTTCAGTTGCAAGACTCTTTTATTATGGCATCTAGCCATTGTCAGATATATCTGTCTTAATTCTTTGCTTAGACCTCTCTGATGCTGAGTCTGCCTGGAAAGACTGCCAATTGCTTTTAATGAGCCTCTTTCAATACCATAATCCACCTGTTTGACAATGCCTCCTCTTGGAAGGCATTTGGTTGAAATCATGACTAGCATGTTAAGCCAATTGAGAACAACGCAAAATTGGAAGGGTTGGTCAATATCATCGACACAGTGAAGGTAAAACATAAAATTGAAAAGCAAAAATTATGATAAAGAAAACACAATACAAGCATTTTGTATTTTAAAAACAGGTAAATATCTCACATCTCTCTACAGCAACAAGACAACACATGGCATATTTTGTAATCAGTAAATATGTCAGGTCTTATCTTCTCATACAGAGAGATGGAAAGACTAGAACAGCTAGGGATAAAGGCACTTAGAAAGGTGAGGTATCTGAAATTAACATCAAATTCAAAAATGGTAAACTGCTTGTGGCGCTTACGCAGTAGACATCTAGGGTAAGTTTAGAGAGGTATGATTTTATTTACTTATTGATAAACGACTATAAGCAAAACAGATTACTTATTTAATATTATTCCAGAAAATGGCTCATTTTGATTAATGTGTGTGTTTTCAGTTTCATATACACTTTTTGACAACTAGAAATGTCCAATGTCTAAAAATGAAAAAAGCTGCATCAAAAAGTAATGAATTCTGCATCGCTTGGAGTCTTTCTGGCAGGGGAAACAGAACTGTCAGTCAAAGATGTGAAAGAAGAGACCTGTTGAAATTTGTTGTTTCCAGATGCCTCATCAAGGAACAAAGTGGCTTATCAGAAGCACCTACGGAGCTTTAAATATATATATGTTGCTATGCACCCTGCAAAATTTTGATTGAATGGTTTTGGAATGAGGCCAAGGCATTCCAATCATTAAAAAGCTCTTCTAGAGATTCTAATATACTTTTAAATTTAGGTTGTCAGTGGCCACCAAATTAAATTCTCACCTTTTGTTTATGACTCAGTAATCTCTAAATCATCATGATTCAATTATGTGTTTAGTTTAAAATTATGATATTTGTGTAAATTGCTTTTTTTTCCTTTTTCCTTTCCTTTACCTTTTTTGTCTCCAAATATTTGATGGGTTGTTCTATATTGTAATTTTTTATTGAAGTTTAACTTACATATAATAAAATAAACAGATCTTAAATGCTTAAAGGATTGTTTATTGTATTCCACTGTTACTATCACTCAAAACAAGATAATGGATATTTCCATTACCACTAAAAGTTATTTTGTGTCGCTTTCCAGACAATCTACCCCAGACACACAGATGTGACCACTGTCTGATTTTGATCACTATAGCTTAGTTTTGTATTTACTGGACTTAAAATATATGGAATCATACAGTATTACTCATTTTTAAATGTCAGGCTTTTCTCACTTAACACAGTGTTTCTTCATATTTCAATAGTTCATTACTTACTTTGCTCAATAATATTCTACCATAACAAAATTCATTTAACCATTCTCAAAATGATGGACATTAGAGTTGCTCCCAGTTTTGGATATGAGGAATAATGCTGCTATGAATATTCTTGTACAAGAATTCATGTGGCTATACATTCTCATTTTTCTGGAGTGAAATGGGTGGGGTATACAAGGTAAGTAGTGTGGAGAAAAGAAAGAGAGATCAGATTGTTACTGTGTCTGTGTAGAAAGAAGTAGACATAGGAGACTCCATTTTGTTCTGTACTAAGAAAAATTCTTCTGCTTTGAGATGCTGTTAATCTGTAACCCTACTCCCAACCCTGTGCTCCCTGAAACATGTGCTGTGTCAACTCAGGGTTAAATGGATTAAGGGCTGTGCAAGGCGTGCTTTGTTAAACAAATGCTTGAAGGCAGCATGCTTGTTAAGAGTCATCACCACTCCCTAATCTCAAGTACCCAGGGACACAAAACACTGCGGAAAGCTGCAGGGACCTCTGCCTAGGAAAGCCAGGTATTGTCCAAGGTTTTTCCCCATGTGATAGCCTGAGATATGGCCTCCTGGGAAGGGAAAGACCTGACCGTACCCCAGCCCGACACCCGTAAAGGGTCTGTGCTGAGGAGGATTAGTAAAAGAGGAAGGAACGCCTCATTGCAGTTGAGACAAGAGGAAGACATCTGTCTCCTGCTCCTCCCTGGGCAATGGAATGTCTCAGTGTAAAACCCAATTGTATATTCCATCTACTGAGATAGGGGAAAACCGCCTTAGGGCTGGAGGTGGGACATGCGGGCAGCAATACTGCTCTTTAAGGCATTGAGATGTTTATGTGTATAAATATCCAAAGCAGGGCACTTAATTCTTTACCTTGTTTATGATGCAAAGAACTTTGTTCCTGTGTTTACCTGCTGACCTTCTCTCCACTATTATCCTATGATCCTGCCACATCCCCCTCTCGAGAAACACCCAATAATGATCAATAAATACAAAGGGAACTCAGAGGCTGGTGGGATCCTCCGTATGCTGAATGCCGGTCCCCTGGGCCCCCCTTTTTCTTTCTCTATACTTTGTCTCTGTGTCTCTTTCTTTTCCAAGTCTCTCGTCCCACCTAACGAGAAACACCCACAGGTGTGGAGGGGCAACCCACCGCTTCAAAGTAGATATTTAACTTGGTAAAAAATTGCCAAACAGCTCTCCAAAGTGGCTGTATATTTTACATTCCAACCAGCAAAGTATCAGAGGTGCAATTGTATTGTCGTCTTTGCCTTCAGCCAATCCAGTGGGTGCAGATCGGCATCTCCTTGTAATTTAAATTTGCATTTTTCTGTGAACTAATAAAGTTGCACAGTGTATTTGCCATTTATATATCTTCTTATGGGAATGATTTCGACAAGGCTTTTACCCATTTAAAATTGTTTTTGGTTTCATATTGTTGCTTTGTAAGGGTTTTTAAATATGTGTATTCTTTGAACACTCTACATATTGCACATATTTATGTGTTTTTCGGATCTATGTTTTAGAATTTATTGCACAGTTTGTAGTTTGTCTATTTCTTAATGTTGTGTGTTAATGAGCAGAACATTTTAATTTTGAGAAAGTCCAAAATGTTCTTTTTGGTACCTAAGAAATCTTTATATATCCTGAAGTTATGAAGATAATGTCTTATGTTTTCCTCTAAAAGATTTCTAAGGTTTTAGTTTAAGTCTGTGATAAATCTTGAATTAATTTTTGTGTGTAGTGAGAGATGAGAGTAAAAGTTATTTTTGTTTTGATTCCATACAGACACCCAATTGGTTCAGCAGTATTGCTTAAACATCTCACCACTGAATTGATCGGCAAGTTGGTTAATAACCAACCCCACTCTATGCCTGTGGGTTGATTTCTGGACTCCTAATTATGTCCCATGAATCTATTTGTGCATCCTTATGCCAATATCAAAAAAGCCTTGAAGTCAGGTAAAATATTTCATCCAATTTTTTTCTTCCTCTTTCAATTGTTGTAGCTATATGAGATCTTTACACAATGTTAGGATCAGCTTATCAATTTCTTCAAAAGGCTCTAAAAACAATTTAAAAATTTAAGATTTTTGATTATTAAATCTATAAATCAATTTATGAAAAATGGATATCTTAAGACTAAAATTTGAAAATCATGAACATATATCTCTCCATTATTTAATTCTTCTTTAAATACTCAGTCAATGTTTCACAATTTTTAGTGTAAATGTCTTGCAAAATTTTGCAGATTTATTTCTGGGTATTTGATATTGTGTTTTACTTCAGGTTTAATTTTTTATTACTATTATAAAGAAATACAATTACTTGCGAATATAGGCTATAAGCTTACTAATTAACTTATAAGTTTTAGATTTCATAGGATTTTCTATGTACATTATTATGTGTTGAGAAATAAAGACATTTTTGCTTCTTCCTTTTCAAATTCTTTGTGTTTTATTCTTTGCTTTATTTCAGTGTTAGAATTTCCAGTAGAATATTTTTTGTGTGTGGAGGATATGTATTCTTTTTAATTTCTGATATTGGCAAATTTTGTTTTCTGTATTTTTTTAAAATGGACTTGTTGGAGTTGAACAATGAGAATACATGGACACAAGGAGGAGAACATCAAAAACCAGGGCCTGTCAGGGCGTGGAGGGCTACGGGAGGGATAGCATTAGGAGAAATACCTAATGTAGATGACGGGTCGATGGGTGCAACAAACCACCATGACACACGTACACCTATGTAACAAACCCACACGTTCTGCACATGTATCCCAGAACTTGAAGTATGATCTTAAAAAAAATTTAAAAATGGTCTTGCTAGTGGTTTATCAAAATCTTTCCTAAAAATTAATAATTTTAGACTTTGTTAACTTTCTCCTTGTTTTTCTGTTTTATTTATTTCCATTTATTTTTATTTTCTTACACTTTGTGTTTAATATAGTCTTATTTTGCTATATTCTAAAGGTAGAAGTTTAGTTTCTTGCTATTTAAGCTTTTCTTTTTTCAAATACCAACATCAATTTGATTAATTAATTAATTTGCTTATTTATTTGTAGTTACTTATGCTTGGGGCTCAGTGAATTGATGTCTTTAATTCAATTTTGGCTAATTATCAGCCATTTTCTCTTCACATTTGTCTTTGTTTTCCCATCTTCACTCTTTTCTACATAGATACTAATTAGGTTTAGTCTTAGTGTAAGTAGGAGTCCTGTTTCTCATGCATGTAAATGTAACTGTGAGGAAGACTGATGTTTAGGATTCCTTCCCACATCTATGCACACACTATGCAATCATCTATGCACACACTCTCCAGATACTAATTCAATATCCAGCCTTCAGATTGTGGCCTTTCATTAAAATTATATTACCTATTTATGGTATTGATTTTTTTCAGCTGTTAATTTCTCATTATCAATGAAGAGTTATTCTGCTTACATTAGCAAGCCTGCATTAAAAGTATGCAGAGAGAATATTGGACTGAGTGCCATAGTAAACAAAACAAAACAAAATTAACCAAAATAAAAAATGACTTTTTTTTTAGTCTCTTAGCTTTAATCTCCATATGCATATAAACTGTATATCAAAATTTTCCAGGTGTCCTTAAAATATTTATTTTTCTTTTTCATAGCAAGTCAAAAAGCAGGCAAAAGTAGTATTTTAAACATACTGCACTCCTTGAGAAGGCAGGATGAAAATCGGCTTGCTTTTCAAGTCATGAAGTATAAATTCAACTAGCATTTATTCCAACCAATTTTTAAAGAACCTTAATAGAAAGCAAATAAACACCCTTTTTTCCTGAAGCAAGTGCCACTCAAGGTTTTAACACAAACACAATCATTCTTCAATGCTTGGAAATATTGGAAGGCTTTTTTTCTATAATATTCATACAGAGATATTCCTTCAACTATCACAGGTAAAAAAATAAAAAGTGAAAGAATCAGTCTGAGCTGAAATAAATGGTGTTACCCATGAAGATATAGAGCTTGGAGTGGACCAAAACCAGATTTGCTCAGTTGAACTTGATAGTAGCTACTTGAAACAGAAAGTGCCTTGCTTATTGTTGTACAGTAGGTCTCTGGATCCACAATCCCTTCCCCTCCTTTCCCCTCTTCCCTGGCATCAGCTGCCTTAACAAGAAGGATTCTTGCCATAAGAGAGACTGAACACCCTAGGCACGTATCAATATTCTGAGAAGGCACTCAGACTTCTACGGCTTTGTCAGATATAGCACCTATCCAGCCCTGGGGGAAGAGGGGAAAATGCTCAGATTCAACTATTTGGTGGGGGTCTCAGTGGGGGAGGGAAAGATATGTGATATGTAGGTGGGTCCCTTTATACCAACTTAATATACTGTTGTTGCTTCCTACATTGAGTATATACTTGGAATTCATGTGTTTTATGCTTCCACTTTCCTACTTCATAAATATTCAAGGAGACTTTCCTTATTGGGAATAATATCACATAGAGACATGCTTCTTCTCTTCCCAAAAAGAGATGCCTAGCGCTATGTTGGACTCTGGGCATTTCTGACTCTGACTAATGACTATGCCAATTGGGACTTCTTGCTGAAGAGAGGAAACCCCTCCTAAAGACTCACCTTGGGATTTTGGACTTGGTGCTCCCCAAATATGGCTACCAGGTACATCCATTTTGAAAAGCAGCTATTAGCTTTCTAATAGACTCTTACTGAAACCGAAAGCCTGATCTATGAATGACCTGACATTCCTATCTTGAGGAGGGTCACTTCGAATTCAGCAAGTAGGAATATGTGCAGGGTCCAACAAGCATGCACATCAAAATCAAATTCTTCCTTTAGGAGACTTTACCTCCTGAAGCTAAGTGCTGGCTCTACAGGGCCTTGAGATGCAGAAGTTCCATAAACAAATGGTGATGGCTTTGCTGACATGAAATCTGAAAGTGTTCATTGTAGTTTGCTTAGGTCATTCAAGCTCAGCATCTGCTATGCAGTACTAAAAATGGACATGCTTACTCTGCTAAGTGGGCAGAACCTAAGTCTGTTCTCATAGCTCGGTACAATACTCCCCTCCATGGTACACACACACAGATATATATATTTGAGGAGATTGTTTCAATCTCCAAACAATATATATTATATATATATATATATATAGTTTCATATATATGTGTGTGTGTGTGTGTGTATGTATGTAGGTATATATACACATTATGACTGCTGATCTGTTGCCAACAGCTTAGTGGTTTGGTATGCCACTCAGAGAACTACAGAGTAGTAACATTAAAGATACCACTCTTTGGAGCTGTGAATTTTCGAAGTATATCAAGACTATCTCAGGGTTACTCATGGAGAAACCCACAGTGAAAGTCCATTAACTGATCAGATCAATTGGACTCAAGCTGATTATTGAGACAGACACACAGATTGCCACCACTGCTGCCTGACATGATCTACCATTTACTGTCTACCATCAAAGACGGGACACAAAGCAAATAACTTCTGTTACCAGGGTCTGCACTGTATGCAATACTTGTGATTCCTGCTAAAAGTTGACCCCTTGTCTCCTAGTAGGGAAAGCCAAAGAGGGTTGTCCACTCCCACTGCAAGCACATTGACTATTTTGGCCTCTGATCACTTCTTAGGACTGCCTGAAAGTGTTGTAGATACTTTTTTAGGTCATGTTATTATTGTTCCAGTCTGATCAGCTGATGTAGGCACCACTTTAGGAGCTCTTGAAATTAATCTGCATCATGTTTTCAGCTCACTGGACCATTTGCAGCCTGACAAATGTATGCAAAAGATGCTCAACAATGGCCTGGTAGTCAAGGAACTCAGCGTATCTTCCTCACTCTCTACCATCAACAGACTTCCAGTGTTATTGAGTGTTGAAACAATCTCCTCAAATGTTGACTTCAAAAGATGTCCAGCTTTATCTTCTTCACCTTTTCCTGGCTCATATACCTTAGTGAGGCTGCTTGTTCATTTTATGAATACATTCCAAGATAGAAATAATATCATCTTGGGTGATTTCTGTGCAATGATCAACATGAAAGTCGTGTGGGATTACCTACACCTACTTTTAATTTCAAAATTTCATTCTGATGTTTTCTGGGCAAAACGCTTCCTTCTTTTACCCCAGAGCAGCCTGTGTGGCAGCCTTGCCTAAATGGAGCTTATGGGATTTGTTTCAGTCTCCTGGAGTTTCTTGTTTTATTGATATGATTCTGGATCATAAGGATAATGAGCACTTTGTGAGGACACAGCTTGTTCATGCAGGCCGAAGTGGGGACACAATCAGTCTCTGTAAGTTTTATAAAAATGTCCTTGTAGCTCTTGCACCATTTTTTATGAAAAGTCTATGTGCAAACAGGAAATAATTGAGAAAAAAGATGACATCACAATTATTAGGATAAAATACACCAATTTTCTGGAGGTAGAGGGAGAGCACTAACTGAGAAGGGAACATTCACAGACCCCTACAATTATGGGGAAAGGACAGATATTAATGATATTTGTCTCTCAAAATGACTTCTGGAGTATTCTCCATGAAAGAAAACTCGCTGGTACAGAACATACAAACTAGGATAAGTGTCTTAAACTTCACTGACAGTTGGACTTGCCTTTTCTTACCAGATGGCTCTATTCACAACTTGATCGCCATTCTTTTATTCTCATAAATAAGTCTACTGGAAATAGCAGAGGATGCACCTGGCACACCTATGCAGAATGCTTGTCAATACCTCTAAATAGCTTCTCTACCACTATTCTCACTCATTACATTGGGTGGTAATAAAGCCACTAAACTGGTGGCATAAAACAAGGATTGGTAAACAATCCTTAAAGGGCTAGATAATAATATGTCAGGGTTATTTAGGTTATATTGTTTTTGTTACAAGTGCAGGACTCTGCTACTGTAGCTTAAAAGCAGCCAAACAAAAGGCAAATAAATGAACATGGCTGAGTTCCAATGGAATTTTATTTACAAAAAGAGATTTCAAGCCCAACAGTAGTTTGCTGACCCCTGGAGTAGACAATGAGGATGGACCTAATCAACTACTCTCACAAAGTCTCTCTTAAACAAGAACTGGACTGAATTATTCTACCAATTGAGAACACCTGGCATTACCAGAGGGCGAGGAGGTCACATAGGAGGTAATATTTGTTTGTGTTCCATCAGGGGATTCCTGAAATTGGGCCTAACCCTTCCCTCCACCAACTCAGGCAAACCAGGCCCACTTCCAGTACTATAATTTTTGTATGAAGATTACTACACTTCTGAAGACACATGATTTGGACATTAGGATAGCCATAAGAAATTTTCAATTGTTTAAGTAAAGATCAGCAGAAGATAATATAGTACAATAATGAGATCTCTCCAAAGTGAGGCTACCCTTATTTATTTATGGGAGCTACATGGAGCAATATCTGTGAATCCTGTGGGCAGTTTATCCTACTATGGGATTCATCCATTATAAATTTTTTCCCTGAATTTCACTGAAGCAATCAATGGCACCACTTCAGCTCTGGAATTCATTCAGGTCAGCTTCAACTCACTGGCCAGGGTATTTATAGATGATAGGTTTTGCCTATGGGCAATGGTGGAATCTTTGTAACCACAAATAAATCCTTTTGTATCTAAATTAATGCTTCTCGCCAAGTGGAAAGGTTTATGCAGAAATTTAAGGAGAGAGCCACCTGGCTTTTTAAAGTAAACTTCAGTGGTTCATAGTATTTGTTCAGTTGGCTGGGTCCAGGACCCTGGTGGAGATGGTTGAGATCGATCCTGCTCATTAAAGTCCTGTTTATAGTCTCTTTAAACAAATACAGATGAGAAAAACTGAATGGATTTGATCCCAATCCCCACCATTCAGATTAACTAGAGGAGTGGCAATCTCATGGGGGAAATTTGCTATTAGCCAACAACGTTGTAGAAAGAACGTGACCATTATATTATTGGGAGACAATTCTCCATAGGTCTCCTGTGTTACTACACATTTTGAAAACAGGTGTTCTTATTAGGGAACAAGACACATGGATTCCCTAAGCTCAGGGTTTCTTAGCTGCCATACAAACCCATTACACATACGGTATTCACTTGAACTACTTCACATTGCATTGTGGAACTTGAGGGCAAGAGAAACAGACATTACTATGAGGGTCATGCTGCTTGCTGTACCATGAGTAATAAAGTCTCTTTATACAATCTTAAAGCCTAGTATTTTCCACCAGCATCCATGAAAGTGATGCAGGCTAACTTGTTAGCTTGCAAATAGGATAAAATTCCCAACCTTTTACAATTTCTGACAGCATTGCATCACAAAAGTTAGCTGTAAGATATCCCGGGACTATAGTTTTTCAGCCAGGAATACTGCACTCACAAATTTGGTATTCTATTTGCAAAGAAAAAAGAATAGTTATTGAGCCAGGCAGGTAGGTGGCTTTCTCAAATTTCTGCATAAACCTTTACTGGGCCAGAAGCATTAATCTGACAACAAAAGAATTTATTTGAGGTTGCAAAATTTCTACTTTTGCCCACAAGGAGAAGGCACCTATTTCTGCTACAGATAGGCCAGCCTATTTTGTCCCAATGACTTTCTCATTTCCATGCTTTCAATAATAAGTAAACCTTCCTAATTGACATATAATATTTTCCCTTGGCGTTAGTATGTTGGAATGCTGAGGGCTTGAAGTCACTCTACTGAAAATGATTCTATGTAATTTATATATTTATTTTTTATTTCACAATCTGTTGGAAATTAATCTTATTCTTATATCTATAATGTTAAAATACTTCATGGTTGAAAGTAAGGACAGGAAGAGATCATTCATATTTGAATTGGGGCTTCTCCACTTACTGGAAGTTACCTGACCTCCCACTACCTCAGCTTTTACATTTGTAATAATAATAATAATAACTAGTACAAAGGGCTATTATGAGGAGTAAATGAGATAATACATGTAAAGCACTTAGAACAGAGGCTGGATATAGTAAATGTTCTCTGTTAGATTAGCCCTTATTATTACATTCTTGGGTGATAGTTTATTGCAACTCCTTTATACTGATAAAGGATTAAGATCATAGGCTCTGTCAGACTTTAAATCTCTGATCTGATACTTCCTAGTTATGTTTTTTGTGAACAAGTTACCTATCAGTTGTTCCTGTCTCCCTATTTGTAAAATTGTGACAGTAAAGTTCTTACTTCATAGAGCTACTGAGAAGATCAAATGACATGATATCTCATTCTAGTGTCTGACGAATTAAAATGCTCAGAGATATTATTTTTAATATCTTAATTGCTGCAATATTTGATCACAGTTTCTATTGGTTGGGGGCCTGTTTCTCACATATTTTTGCCTCTTGAAATACTATTAACTTCCATAATCAAGATTGAAGTCATTCCATAAGCCTTCTTTAATCACTGGTGCCAAAATTAAACACTTCTTTACACACCAGTAGCACTGAGTTTACATCATTCATAACACTTAACCCACTATTTTCTCTATTAAGACACATCTTTTAATGGTAAGCCTATTAAAGACTAAGACTATGTTTTGTAATACTTTTTATCTCATAGTTTCCATTGCACTGAGCAAGTGAGCAATGAATATTTCCAGAAGGACATATTTTTAAAAGCTGAACACTTCCTATTTTCAAGCCTTTTAAAATGTGTCTTGAATCAATCCATTCAAATAAAGTTTCCACTTTTTTTTCATCTTTTCATCTGTTGACTTAGAATCAAAGATATCAATATTCTTTGTTAAGGAATTTAAAGTAGACATTTATATTTTGCCCTTAATTATAATTAACTGCTTTTGAAAAGGAGGTTTCTCTAATTAACTTCATATAGAAGTCTGAATCTTTTTAAAAAGTATATATTTTTTCTATACAAAATACATTTTCAATAACATTTGGCCCCAGGAAGCTGCCTAATTCCATCCATAGATTCCATCCATAGTTAATCCATTTCTTAATGAAAGCAATTCTTCATAACCAAGATAAAAGTCACATACAATTCCAATGTTTGAACTTAAAATGATGACACTGATGAATGGATAAGTAAATACAAGTAGCCCTCTTCAAAGTACAAGGTATTTGGATAGCTTGATGTTTATTTTGGACTCTAGTCCAGCGCTTTACTTGCAAGATTAATTGTAAGTATTAAAGGGAAATTTTCTTTCATTAAACAAGGGCATTACCGGAAATAATGTTAGTGATAGAAGCAGAAATATTTTTCATAAATTATTAAGCTAAATAAGTGAAAAAGCAAGTTTATCCCAAAAATAAAATTCCTAAAGCAAACCTCAGATCTAACAGATGACCCAGTCATACATTACATGATTATTCCATCTTATTTACTCAAATAAAAACTCAGGAGAAAAGAATAAGAAATTTCAAATATGTATAAATGATTCTGTGACTATGTATTTATTTAGTATATATTTTCAAAATATAGCTATCTCACCCATAATAAAAATGTCTTCTTTTATACAAATTACCTGACTATAATATATGTAGGACTTGGAAACAAACTAACAAGGAATTTTCTTTCTTCATGGTCATTTATAATGAAACAGTAACATTCTTGTTTTAATGTTGAGAAAATGCCTTAATCAAAAGTTACTTTTCTGTTCTAAATCCCAGCACTTTGGGAGGCCGAGGTGGGTGGATCACGATGTCAGGAGATCGAGACCATCCTGGCTAACACGTTGAAACCCCATCTCTACTAAAAATACAAAAAAAAAAAAAAAATAGCTAGGCGTGATGGCATGTGCCTGTAGTCCCAGCTAATTGGGAGGCTGAGTCAAAAGACTCTCTTGAACCTGGGAGGTGGAGGTTGCAGTGAGCCGAGATCGTGACACTGCACTCCAGCCTGGGCAACAGAGGAAGACTCCATCTCAAAAAAAAAAAAGAAGTCACTTTCATAGTACTAACTGAAAATTGTTCTCCCCCCTTGAATAAAGAGTTACTGTTTTTAAATTTATTATTTCAATATATGTTTGATCAGAGGCTATAAGAATATCATTTAAGTAAAAAAAGAAAATACCATTTAAGTTATAAAGGCCACAAATAATGTGATTGTAAGAAAATCAACAGTCTTATTCAGCATGTTGATTCCAAAGAGTTTATTATGTTCACTAAATAATCCTATCAGGGAATTTCAGGCTTGTGTTGAATTCAATCCTTACTTTAACTGATGAGCCAATTATTTTTAATATCCTTTTTGTTTATTTTATTCATTTCAGTCTCTTAGACTTTGTTCTGTGACCCCTCAATAACGTGAATTAAGCAACAAAAATAAGGATTTCCGTCTTGGAGACAAAGGAGTGTGTTTCCAGAGAGTGCCACAGACTTTGGCTGAAGCCTACCCACCAAGTTTAATAGGACTCTGGCTGCCAAAACCCCATGCAACCATTGAATATTTAGGGCTAAATGTAACTGCCACTTGCTCTCCCTCCCTGGGAGTCCACAGGAGCTCTTTCTTATTTGCTGCTTCCTAGATTTCTGCCAACTTGTTTGTTCTCAATTCTATTGATGGCACTTTCTGGCCGACTGTTGTGTAACTGTTCTCCAATATTGTTCACATTGCTGGGTAGCTTAGGACAAGAAGGCATTTTTTAAGATGTTTATTTACTTATTTGCAAAGAAAAATAAGTTATGCTACAGAGGGTGAAATCCTCTCTGACTTTCTTTTCAGAAAACTGTAAAAACTGAATCCATCCCTACTGAACAGAAAATTTTTCCAAGACTCCTTCTCAAGACATAACCTCTAAGAAAACACATGTTTCAAAACAGGCATTCTTTATCAAGATCTGTTCATTTCCCCTCATTTGGTCATACTCATCTCTATTTTATTTCTGCCACAAATAAGAGGGAATCTATAGATTAAGATATCTGGGATCAGTCAGTTAGAAAAAAGGTAGATAAATTCAGAAAAAATAAATGTAAACAAAAATATTACTTTGTTTAGCTTTTAATGAAGTACCAGTAAATATACTTAGACAAAGCATTTTATTCTCAAATTATGATAAATTAAGGGACAATGCTTTGTGTTTTACCTTGGAAGATTAAAGAATTTTTTTTTTTACTACTTAGTACTTTTGTGAGACTTCCTGCTGTAGACAACATATAATATGAACTGTATGGTGATATAATTTTAGTGACTCCAAGGAGTTAAGTACTGAGTAGGTATTAAAGTCTACACAAGGGTGTAAGCAAGATTTGTCAGATTTCATTTAACCAATTAATAGAGGTAAATTTTCAGTGTTCTAGGGTTGTCCAATATGATCTTCTGCATTATAGAGAGGTATACATTTTTTTGAAAGGGAAGAGACAGTGTTGTTTTTATGACTAAATTCCCGTTAGTTGAAAAAATCAAGATGTATTGAAATCAGATTCTCTCTAGAAACATTTGTAAACTAAGCATTAAGTAGGTACAGATATTTATATTTAAAGTTGACTTTATACCAAAATGTGGACTTAAATACATTAACACAATTTTCAGTTGCTGCTATGTTTATAAGAAGAATATGACAAGACAAGAAAACCACAAATAACAATGAGTAATATCCTTGAAACTTTTAAGATTTAATGAAATTGCTTCTCATGCAAATATCAGCTTACAAAACCTACACAAATTATAAACACTTACCATATTCACTATCATAGAATATAATGAATTTCTGCCAGGCATACTCTGTGACCACTCTTAGGATAACGTCATGCAAGTAGACAGGTGGGCGAACTGAGAGAGTGTAGTCATCATTCCTGTTGCTTCGGGTGAGTCCACAGCCACTCCTTGGGGTCCCAGCTGTTGAGCGCTGAATGAAGAGGTGGGGGATATGCATGGCGTCTGCCAAAGACTGGAGGGATCCTGCTGACGTGCAGCCAATGGAGCTGACCAAGGCCAAGATGCCTTGATTCATAAGTTCACAGGCTGCAAGAAAGCACAGTAATATTCAAAATGTCAATGGGTTTCACATATTTTTCCCTTTTTGAGAAGCACTGGATGGATAAAGCTTACAGATTTTTTATATAGCTATGCAAATGTTTTAGAAAGGAACATTCTATATGAGGAGATCCTCAAATTACAAAGCGCTATTGGTATTCCAAGAATTCTGCTCTTATTAGCTATGTGCAAATCACTTGGCTTCGCTTGGCTCGGTTTCATCATCTGTAAAGAGGGTAAAATAGCATGAATCTTGCAGGATTATTGCAAATATTAGAGAAAACACAGTGTCTGTTATTTGCCTCTCACATGATAGATATTCAATTAGTGGTAGATAAACTTTTATAATTATCAATTTATAATTCAGAGAAAAGATAATTCCCTACTGAAGGCATAATACAAGGTTTCAAAAAGTAGATAATATGTAAACCAATGAATAAACAGAAAGATGAAGGTTTGGAGGAAAGCATTTCTGGCCACAGAAAACAGAACGATTCTGATATCTAAAAACTTGATGACATTGCCCCTTTTCACAAACTGGAGAAACAAAAATGTTTCTGTTATTTTCCTTGACAGTAAGAAAGCTTATGGTCAAATCAAATCAATTCAAATACTACATTGTAGCCAGTGTCTCATTCTGGTTCCTAGATTAACAATTTATAATTCCTACTATATGGTTACAATCTATTTTTATTTCACTTTAACTCTTCTATGTGCATACCTCAAAATGTACTTAAAACTAGATCAAATATAAATTATAAGTAAATGTAAAGAAATTGCATACACAGAAAAAAGAGTGAAGAGGTAATATTTCATAATGGCAATCTTTGAAGATAAAAAATTAAAAATAAATTCAAAAATCAGTGCAGAAGAAATCAATGAAAAAATTATTTTCATTTTAGAAGCTCATTTGTTATAACTGGTTCAGCCTTATTTTAGATTTTAGGCATTCTAGGTATAACATTCTTAAGATTCAAAATTTATTATAGATTGTTTTATACAGTTCTTTAAAAACTTAAAGGAAAACTTAATGGTAAGTTCTTGTATATAATTAACTGGCCAGTTAATGAAGGCTGATTTAAAGTGCAAGCTTAAAAGTGCTGTACTAATAATAAGCATATCATCATCAAATAAATTTATTATTAATTTATTAATGCTAAGCCAACCAATACATGCAAAATAAATGAATAATTATTAGAGACATACTTTTCAAGCATTGCCTCATGAGAGAGATTATACTGATTTCCAATAAATGTGAAAGCATCAAGGATGGACTTTTTTTTTTTTTTTTTTTTCAGATGGAGTCTCCCTCTGTTGCCCAGACTGGAGTGCAGTGGCGCAATCTTGGCTCACAGCAACCTCCGCCTCCTGGGTTCAAGTGATTCTCCTGCCTCAGCCTCCTAAGTAGGTGGGATTACAGGCCTGTGCCACCAAGCCCAGCTGATTTTTTTTGTGTGTTTTTAGTAGAGACGGAGTTTCACCATGTTGGTCAGGCTGGTCTCGAACTCCTGATGTTGTGATCTGCCTGCCTCGGCCTCCCAAAGTGATGAGATTACAGGTGTGAGCCACTGCGCCCGGCCCAGATGGATGCTTCTTAGACCATAACATTGTGAGGTCTAATTTTAGCAAAAATCATATGTTCTAGTCATGTTCATGAATTCAATTTTCATAGAAAATAATATGTTTGTACTTATAATTTCAATGAATTAATGCAAAAAGAGTAGTCAAATTTTTATTTCATTATTTTGGTATATATGACCATTAATGATTTATATAAGCAAATACTAAGTCACTTTTTAGAAGAGATTTTGGTTTGTAGCATTTAAAATCAAAATAAGAAAATGCCTTAAGGGGTATACAGTTGGAGTCAATCTTTAGATTACACTAATTACAGGAAATTAAGTAAATATAATATTTTACATACTTTTACCACAAAACTTATACAGTTATAAACATTGAAATTTGGGGAAAAATTTACTTTCAGTATTATATTCTGTCACATGTAACATGACAGGAAAATTGTCTGTTTTAATCTTCAGATTTAGAAGGATATATTCCAAAATGAAAAGTCATATATTAATCTTGCTTAGTAGATAAATTTGCTTTAGCATAAAATCTTGTTTCTTCCAACCCACTGTTACTTCCTATTAATCCCCATTAGTAAGGACACAAACTAAGCAGATACTAAAACCAGTTAATTTTGTATAAAAAAACTTTGTTTTTGGATTACTATTTGGTATTACCTATCGTGCTATTCATATTGGCAAGAATAACTGAAATTTTCCTATAAAATCAAAATTGGAATAATCAGAAATTACAGCCAGAAAACATATAATGTCAGGCCTAAAAGATAATTTAGAGATCATGCAGTCCAAGGATGGGAAATTGGCTTTACCTGCTGTGCTTTTGATGACTTGTTGGTAAATTGGCATCCTGGAACACTATTTTGAGAGTTTGAGACTCAATAAGAAAAAGTACCAAAATCATTTTGTCAGGTTTCTCATAGAAAGAGAGTGGGAGAGTGGTGGCCTGCAAGTTATAAATGCGCATCCCTCTGACAGGGCCCAACCCTTTGTTGTCAAGAAATCACAAATGCCCCCACTTAAAAAACAAAATAGATGACCCAGCTCTTTAACCCATCATCCTTTTCACCACAACAAGCAAACAATGGAGAGTCTTGTATTTGTATCCTTAAAATTTTGCATAGCATAGTAAACATAAAGCTCTAAATAGGGGAAAGCTCAATTTGAGATTGTTTTATTGTCAAGTTTGTTGAAAGGAGGTAGTCCCACTGAAGAGGAAAGGAAGAGCTCACACAACTAAAACGAATTGGGACTGGATGACTCAAAACAAAACAGCAGTCTCCACAGCAACCTGCCATTTCCCCTTCAAGGCTGTATTTAATGCCCATTTTGCCCTATTTTACCAAAACAAAATGTCGGTTGAGCATGGCAGATAGAAATTGATTTGCTCTGGATCTATAGGGCCTTAGATGAAGGTTAGCATAAAAAATGGACTATAACTCATGGCAGCTGAAGGGAGATTTCAGGAAATAAAAGGCTGCAGTAAGAACAGAAGCAAAGCTTAGTAAAGCAGACTACCTTTTGCAAGAATTTCATGTCTTGACAATTAAAAGACTATTATGAGTTGTAGTTTCATAGAACGCATAGTCAGTTCATTTGATATAGTATGAGAACTGAATTTGAAAGATCAGAACGTGTATTTGTTTATCAACTATTTTAAATTAAAATAATCTAAACCTATGACATCTCAATGGCATAGTTCTTTATTATTATTTCAAGCCTTGTGATTTATTTATACTATATATGCACATATACACAAACATCTATACATACAGATCATAGATCATACTGAAAAGCTTGCTGGTTTTGTGACTCCAGTTGTTTGAGATTCTGTCACTACCAAAGATGTTTGGAGCCTGCACTAACCGCCAAAAGCACAACTATTATTTTTATTATTTTTAATAGCAATTGCAACACTTTTACCCTTTGTGGTCACTCTGTAGTTATGGAATTTAATTCTGCTCTATAAATGTATACATTTAAGCTAAGATATATTCATGTACACTATCATTTTCATTTCTTAAGTTAAATATTTTGAGTGTTTTCTTACTAAGTAAAACAAGATTAAAAATAAAATGCATAAAGAGTTAAAAAATTTATTACCTCTTACTGAATACTCAATGAGAACTCAGTGAAATATTTTTCGGTAGCATCATCCTTTTTGAACATATATGTTCTTTGTGATTTTTTTTTTCTGACTTATTTATATTTACCAATTTGTCCTGATATAACTTCCTCTGGTGATTTTAAGACACATCAGGACTTTAGCACATTACATTGATACACTGCTGTGGTTTGAATGTGTCCCCCAAAGTTGAAGTATTGAAAACTCGATCCGCAATGTGGTGGTGTTGGGAGGTGGAACCTAATGTGATGTGTTTGGGTCATGGGGGCACTACCTTTCTGAATGAATTAATGCTATCATTGCAAGAGTGGGCTCCTTATCAAAAGACAGGTTTGGCCTCCCCTTGGCTTTCTCTTGCCCTCTCTTTGCCCTTCCTCCATAGGATGACACAGCAAGAAGGCCTTCTCCAGCCGCCAGTCTATTGATCTTGACTTCCCAGCCTCTTGAACTGTGAGAAAATAAGTTTCAGTTCATTATAAATTACTCAGTCTCAAGTATTCTGTTATAGCAGCACAGAAGGGATTAAGACATACTTATTCATCAATATAAATAATCAACTTTCAACCATGTCCCAGGAACTTCTCTGGAGATCAGAGAATGTATATGACAGGTTCTATCCTCAAAGAGCTCCCGGTTTGTCCACCACAGTCTTTCCAAAATCTGCCCTGCATCACAATCAAAAGTGGAGATTAAAAATATATAGAGAGATGAGTAAGTCTACTCCTAGAGTTTCTAGTTTATTCAGTCCATTGTGATAGTCATGTATTTGCATTATGAAATGTTACCTGAATAGTTCTGATGTGTAACCCTTTCTGAGAAACAGTAGCCTGGCGGATTGTAACTGCAATGTTCTTTCAAGTAATTGTTGCAGAACATCTAATATTTGTTGATTTTTTATTATTTTTTCAATAATCTTCAGTCATACTCAACAATGACCATAACTGGGCAGTGGAACTTCACTACTTGTGTATTCTTTCTATGATGACTAAATATAATCTAATTACTTTTTTCTGTTTATTTTATTAACGAATCACAAATATACTATTTATGATTGCTTTTTTAATCTTCCACCAAAAAGCTCCAGACATTTGCTTTTATACTTCTAGGAATACAGTAACACAAAACAATTTCAGCTTACCCAGACATTTAGAATTCTTTGCAAATATGATTTTTAGCAACCATCTGAGATGTGACATTTAGAAGATGGTCTATATTTGGGACATCATCAATGTAGTTTGCCAGAAATAAAATCATCTGGAACAAATTCTTCCAAATAAAGCTTGTCTTTATATATAAATAGTGTTACAAGGTCCAAGATAATCATAATTATCTACTTAGGAAATGAAAATACAGAAAAAATATTTTAATTAAAAATTGTTAAGATTTTATTCCTTCTTACAAGATAAAAGTGCTAACATGGTTGATTACCAGCCATCAAATGAACTCAGCTGAGTAATTTTCAGTCAACTATTTTTTCACTCATCTAAAGCCAACGTGAAGCTTTAATTATAATTAGTGATCCAAACCTGAGAAGAATTAAACATTTAACCTGGCACATATTATAAGTCACCTTATTTTTCAATTTATATCTCATAACAACCATGTGCAGAAAAGCTATTATTATTCCAATTTTCAAGTAAGAAAATTCTGACTCAGTGATATTAAATGCATTGTCCATCATACCACTAGTGAATCCGTAACACTAGCAAATGGCAGAGTTGGGGTCCAAACCTGACTTAGATTAGAATGTCTGGGCCATGAAGAACTACAAAATAAATCATTGTTTTTAAACATAAAGGCCCATATGAAAAATTAGGAGGGTTTTTAACTCTCCCTTATTACAAAATTCAGAAAAATTCAGCCTCCTAGATATAAAAAAGAAAAAAAAGAAAAGAAAGAAGAAGAATCCCTAATAGTATTCTCTTTTTAAAAAATTTTTAGTTTGGTATTAAAACGTTGATTCTCTATAGTTTCAGCTCCAAATAATTTCAGCTCCATGTGTATATAAAGGAAAATTTCAACAAGGCTGCAGAATGGTACTGAGAAGAACCTAGAACGTATTGAGTACACTTTTAATCAGACCTAAAGTGATTCTACCATCATTGATGTAATAAAAATGATAATGATGAAATATTACTTTATTTTTATTTTGTTTGGAGTTTACAAAATGGTTTCACATACATTTTATCATTTGATCGGCATGGCTAGATTGAATATTTTCCTATTCCCCTTTTCAAAACTAAATTGAGGTTTATTTTTACATTTCTATTAAGTAGTAGAGACAAGGCTGGAACATATATTTTTTGATATTTACTGTGTATATTTATATATAATTTATATATTTTCATAAGTTTTATAAAATTTCTACATAAAATTTAAAATACAAGACAAAAATCAATAAATATACTAAATATAATTATATGATATAATTACAAAATTAGTAAATATACTAAATATAATTATATTTAATATATATAGTATATAATTTAATTATATTTAGTATATTTACTAAATATACAGATATTTACTAATATAATTATATTTAGTATATTTACTTTATAATTTTTCAATGTTATATTTCATAGCTCCCGATTTAAGGAAATTCAGATCAATCCGCTATCTTTTTATCTTTTTATTTTAGTAACAATTCTTCAAAGAACACACATATATGTGCATATATATACCTGTATATTATATATGTAAAATGTATTTCTATATCAGGCAAGTACCAGGTACTCAGGGTGCAAGATGGCCCAAAATAAGCAAGAGTATAATGGGCGAAACAGAAGATATTCATATGAATGTATAATGATGTACTGAGTAGGTTCCAGGCCAAAAGAGAACGTTATTCTATGATAGCCCAAAAACATTTTTCCTGAACTAGAGATTGAGGAAGGCTTTGCTACAGAAGTGAATATAGAACTGCAATTTGAAGGATAAGTAGGAACCAATTAAGTGGATGGAAGTTACCTTGACGAAAAAGAGTAAAGAAAATGTTTCCAAAAGAAGAAATAGAATGTGCAAAGATCCTGTGACACAGAGATAATGAAATACCAGAAAGGCAGAAAGAGGAGCCAAGTGGCCGGAGTGCAGAGAGTATGGTAGAGAGTGGTGCAAGGTGAGAAAGGCGGGAGAGTCAAGAAATATGATCTATGATGGAATTTGTCTTTTTGTTATTGATATGAAGGAGACCTTTACATGCCTTAGAGCCACTATTTATCCACATTTATATAACTGCCTTTAGTCTTGTATTTTAAATTTATTATGAGTTATGTAGCTTTTCAGAAATTTTAAAATTATATACAATGAAATTGTCAGTCTTTTAGGACTGTTTTGCTTCACACTGTGTTTAGAAAGGCCTTTTCCCAATAGCCTGCAGATTTATAAAATTATCAATTTATCTAAAACAACACCTTATCTGTCCTATAATTAATAACTGATTGGCAGCTGGTAGAAGATATAGCAATTGCACTTTAGGAAACTCGGTGAGTGCAGAATGTCAGATTTGGTCATTATAGGTAAAATTTAATCTTCACCTACATAATCATAATCATAACAAGCAAAGAGTGAGGATTAAACATAATTGTGGCAAGAATGATAATCCAGATTATATTATATGTCTGTCTTCAAAACTTTTTAATCATTTTATAGAAATTCTATTTATTAAAATTGTTCCTTATAATATAAAACTTCTTGGATTTGAAACTGATTATTTCTGGATGAATGACAGAATATTTAATATATTCCAGAAAATTATATCCCATAAAAGTAAGAATAAAATCTTGAGAAAGATGTGGGGAACAGTGTGTTTATGTTTGTGTAAGAGAAAGATAATGACAAAATAATATTTTACATTGCTTTCTCAGTTACCGCTATCTACCTAGAATATCACAACCCAATCTCAGAAGTCATCTTCGATTATTTCTTCGCTTTTGTTTCCCATGCTCCTCCGTCTCAACTTGGTTATCACAAAATGTTAATTTTACTCCTCATGTTTCTCAAAAATATTCTTTTTTGAAATACCTACTGCCAGTTCCTTAATTCAAATGATATCACCACACTCTCAATTACCAAAACTGTCTTTAAGCTGGCTTGATTTTACAGCACTTTCTCCAATCATCTATACTGTAAGCAATCATCTCTATTTTTGAATCGCATTATGTCATTCCCATGTTTTAAAGGTCATCAATAAAAGACTGAGGGACTGCTACATAGTAGAAGAGACTAAGCAGGAATGACAATTTAATGACATATGGGATCTTAGGGAAAAATCCTGAAACAGATAGAAAAGTCATTAATAAAGCGGTTGGGCTGAAGCAGGTGGATCACTTGAGGTCAGGAGTTCCAGACCAGCCTGACCAACATGGTGAAACCCCGTCTCTACTAAAAATACAAAAATTAGCCGGGAGTGGTAGTTCCTGCCTGTAATCTCAGCTACTTGGGAGGCTGAGGCAGGAGAATTGCTTGAACCCAGGAGGCTGAGGTTGCAGTGAACCGAGATTGCCCCATTGCACTCCAGCCTGGGTGACAGACAGAGACTCTGTCATTTAAAAAAAAAAAAAAAAAAAGAGGTCAGTGAATTTTGAAGACGGCCTGTGGCTCAGTTAATAATACTGCATCAATGTCCAATGACTGTTCTTGATAATTTCACTTTCATTATATAAGATGTTAACATTAGGAAAAGTGTGAAGAATATAAGGGAATTCTTTTTACCATTGTTGCATTTTTCTGAAAATCTAAAACCAATTTAAAATAAAAATTTAAAAACATAAAACTTCCGTAAGATGGCCGAATAGGAACAGCTCCGGTCTCCAGCTCCCAGCCCCAGCGACACAGAAGACGGGTGATTTCTGCATTTCTGCTTGAGGTACCGGTTTCATCTCACTAGGGAGTGCCTAACAGTGGGTGCAGGACAGTCGGTGAAGCGCACTGTGCGCGAGCGGAAGCAGGGCGAGGCATTGCCTCACTTGGGAAGCGCAAGGGGTCAGGGAGTTCCCTTTCCTAGTCAAAGAAAGGGGAAACAGACGGCACCTGGAATATCAGGTCAGTCCCGTCCTAATACCGCGCTTTTCCAACGGGCCTGGAAAACGGCACACTAGGAGATTGTGTCCCGCACCTGGCTCGGAGGGTCCTATGCCCACAGAGTCTTGCTGATTGCTAGCACAGCAGTCTGAGATCACGCTGCAAGGCGGCAACGAGGCTGGGGGAGGGGCGCCTGCCATTGCCCAGGCTTGCTTAGGTAAACAAAGCAGCCAGGAAGCTCGAACTGGGTGGAGCCCACCACAGCTCAAGGAGGCCTGCCTGCCTCTGTAGGCTCCACCTCTGGGGGCAGGGCACAGACAACCAAAAACTCAGCGAGAACCTCCACAGCCTTAAATGTCCCTGTCTGACTGACAGCTTTGAAGAGAGTAGTGGTTCTCCCAGCACGCAGCTGGAGATCTGAGAACGGACAGACTGCCTCCTAAAGTGGGTCCCTCACCCCTGAGCAGCCTAACTGGGAGGCACCCCCCCAGTAGGGACAGACTGACACCACATTCAACCGGGTACTCCTCTGAGACAAAACTTTCAGAGGAACTATCAGACAGCTGAATTTGTGGTCTCACGAAAATCCGCTGTTCTGCAGCCACCGGTGCTGACACCCAG
The DNA here is from genome assembly GCF_028878055.3 of Symphalangus syndactylus. Lineage (NCBI taxonomy): Eukaryota > Metazoa > Chordata > Mammalia > Primates > Hylobatidae > Symphalangus > Symphalangus syndactylus. Next base: position 45,125,608 of record NC_072432.2, read on the forward strand.
CCAAACAGGGTCTGGAGTGGACCTCTAGTAAACTCCAACAGACCTGCAGCTGAGGGTCTTGTCTGGTAGAAAGAAAATTAACAAACAGAAAGGACATCCACACCAAAAACCCATCTGTACATCACCATCATCGAAGACAAAAAGTAGACAAAACCACAAAGATGGGGAAAAAACAGACCAAAAAAACTGGAAACTCTAAAAAACAGAGCACCTCTCCTCCTCCAAAGGAACGCAGTTCCTCACCAGCAACGGAACAAAGCTGGATGGAGGATGACTTTGATGAGTTGAGAGAAGAAGGCTTCAGACGATCAAACTACTCTGAGCTACGAGAGGAAATTCAAAACAATAGCAAAGAAGTTAAAAACTTTGAAAAAAAATTAGAAGAATGGATAACTAGAATAACCAATGGAGAGAAGGGCTTCAAGGAGATGATGGAGCTGAAAGCCAAGTTTCGAGAACTACGCGAAGAATGCAGAAGCCTCAGTAGCAGATGCGATCAACTGGAAGAAAGGGTATCGCTGATAGAAGATGAAATGAATGAAATGAAGAGAGAAGGGAAGTTTAGAGAAAAAAGAATAAAAAGAAATGAACAAAGCCTCCAAGAAATTTGGGACTATGTGAAAAGACCAAACCTACGTCTGATTGGTGTACCTGAAAATGATGGGGAGAATGGAACCAAGCTGGAAAACACTCTGCAAGATATTATCCAGGAGAACTTCCCCAATCTAGCAAGGCAGGCCAGCATTCAGATTCAGGAAATACAGAGAACGCCACAAAGATACTCCTCGAGAAGGGCAACTCCAAGACACATAATTGTCAGATTCACCAAAGTTGAAATGAAGGAAAAAATGTTAAGGGCAGCCAGAGAGAAAGGTCGGGTTACCCACAAAGGGAAGCCCATCAGACTAACAGCTGATCTCTCAGCAGAAACTCTACAAGACAGAAGAGAGTGGGGGCCGATATTCAACATTCTTAAAGAAAAGAATTTTCAACCCAGAATTTCCTATCCCGCCAAACTAAGCTTCATAAGTGAAGGAGAAATAAAATACTTTACAGACAAGCAAACGCTGAGTGATTTTGTCACCACCAGGCCTGCCCTAAAAGAGCTCCTGAAGGAAGCACTAAACATGGAAAGGAACAACCGGTACCAGCCCCTGCAAAAACATGCCAAATTGTAAAGACCATCAAGGCTAGGAAGAAACTATAGCAACTAACGAGCAAAATAACCAACTAACATCATAATGACAGGATCAGGTTCACACATAACAATATTCACGTTAAATGTAAATGGGCTAAATGCTCCAATCAAAAGACACAGACTGGCAAACTGGATAAGGAGTCAGGACCCATCAGTGTGCTGTATTCAGGAAACCCATCTCACGTGCAGAGACACACATAGACTCAAAATAAAGGGATGGAGGAAGATCTATCAAGCAACTGGAAAACAAAAAAAGGCAGGGGTTGCAATCCTAGTCTCTGATAAAATAGACTTTAAACCAACAAAGATCAAAAGAGACAAAGAAGGCCATTACATAATGGTAAAAGGATCAATTCAACAAGAAGAGCTAACTATCCTAAATATATATGCACCCAACACAGGAGCACCCAGATTCATAAAGCAAGTCCTCAGTGACCTACAAAGGGACTTAAACTCCCACACAATAATAATGGGAGATTTTAACACCCCACTGTCAGCATTAGACAGATCAACGAGACAGAAAGTTAACAAGGATATCCAGGAATTGAACTCAGCTCTATATAAAGTGGACCTAATAGACATCTACAGAACTCTCCACCCCAAATCAACAGAATATACATTTTTTTCAGCACCACACCACACCTATTCCAAAATTGACGACATAGTTGGAAGTAAAGCTCTTCTCAGCAAATGTAAAAGAACAGAGATTATAACAAACTGTCTCTCAGACCACAGTGCAATCAAACTAGAACTCAGGATTAAGAAACTCAGTCAAAACCGCTCAACTACATGGAAACTGAACAACCTGCTCCTGAATGACTATTGGGTACATAATGAAATGAAGGCAGAAATAAAGATGTTCTTTGAAACCAACAAGAACAAAGACACAACATACCAGAATCTCTGGGACACGTTCAAAGCAGTGTGTAGAGGGAAATTTATAGCACTAAATGCCCACAAGAGAAAGCAGGAAAGATCCAAAATTGACACCCTAACATCACAATTAAAAGGACTGGAAAAGCAAGAGCAAACACATTCAAAAGCTAGCAGAAGGCTAGAAATAACTAAAATCAGAGCAGAACTGAAGGAAATAGAGACACAAAAAACCCTTCAAAAAATTAATGAATCCAGGAGCTGGTTTTTTGAAAAGATCAACAAAATTGATGGACCGCTAGCAAGACTAATAAAGAAGAAAAGAGAGAAGAATCAAATAGATGCAATAAAAAACGAAAAAGGGGATATCACCACCGATCCCACAGAAATACAATCTACCATCAGAGAATACTACAAACACCTCTATGCAAATAAACTAGAAAATCTAGAAGAAATGGATAAATTCCTCGACAAATACACCCTCCCAAGACTAAACCAGGAAGAAGTTGAATCTCTGAATAGACCAATAACAGGTTCTGAAATTGTGGCAATAATCAATAGCTTACCAACCAAAAAGAGTCCAGGACCTGACGGATTCACAGCTGAATTCTACCAGAGGTACAAGGAGGAACTGGTACCATTCCTTCTGAAACTATTCCAATCGATAGAAAAAGAGGGAATCCTCCCTAACACATTTTACGAAGCCAGCATCATCCTGATACCAAAACCTGGCAGAGACATAACCAAAAAAGAGAATTTCAGACCAATATCCTTGATGAACATTGATGCAAAAATCCTCAATAAAATACTGGCAAACCGAATCCAGCAGCACATCAAAAAGCTTATCCACCATGATCAAGTGGGCTTCATCCCTGGGATGCAAGGCTGGTTCAACATACGCAAATCAATAAATGTAATCCAGCATATAAACAGAACCAAAGACAAAAACCACATGATTATCTCAATAGATGCAGAAAAGGCCTTTGACAAAATTCAACAACCCTTCATGCTAAAAACTCTCAATAAATTAGGTATTGATGGGACGTATCTCAAAATAATAAGAGCTATCTATGTCAAACCCACAGCCAATATCATACTGAATGGGCAAAAACTGGAAGCATTCCCTCTGAAAACTGGCACAAGACAGGGATGCCCTCTCTCACCACTCCTATTCAACATAGTGCTGGAAGTTCGGGCCAGAGCAATCAGGCAGGAGAAGGAAATAAAGGGTATTCAATTAGGAAAAGAGGAAGTCAAATTGTCCCTGTTTGCAGATGACATGATTGTATATCTAGAAAACCCCATTGTCTCAGCCCAAAATCTCCTTAAGCTGATTAGCAACTTCAGCAAAGTCTCAGGATACAAAATTAATGTACAAAAATCGCAAGCATTCTTATACACCAATAACAGACAAACAGAGAGCCAAATCATGAGTGAACTCCCATTCACAATTGCTTCAAAGAGAATAAAATACCTAGGAATCCAACTTACAAGGGATGTTAAGGACCTCTTCAAGGAAAACTATGAACCACTGCTCAATGAAATAAAAGAGGATACAAACAAATGGAAGAACATTCCATGCTCATGGGTTGGAAGAATCAATATCGTGAAAATGGCCATACTGCCCAAGGTAATTTATAGATCAATGCCATCCCCATCAAGCTACCAATGACTTTCTTCACAGAATTGGAAAAAACTACTTTAAAGTTCATATGGAACCAAAAAAGAGCCCGCATCGCCAAGTCAATCCTAAGCCAAAAGAACAAAGCTGGAGGCATCACGCTACCTGACTTTAAACTATACTACAAGGCTACAGTAACCAAAACAGCATGGTACTGGTACCACAACAGAGACATAGATCAATGGAACAGAACAGAGCCCTCACAAATGATGCCGCATAGCTACAACTATCTGATCTTTGACAAACCTGACAAAAACAAGAAATGGGGAAAGGATTCCCTATTTAATAAATGGTGCTGGGAAAACTGGCTAGCCATATGTAGAAAGCTGCAACTGGATCCCTTCCTTACACCTTATACAAAAATTAATTCAAGATGGATTAAAGACTTATATGTTAGACCTAAAACCATTAAAATCCTACAAGAAAACCTAGGCAATACCATTCAGGACATAGGCGTGGGCAAGGACTTCATGTCTAAAACACCAAAAGCAATGGCAACAAAAGCCCAAATCGACAAATGGGATCTCATTAAACTAAAGAGCTTCTGCACAGCAAAAGAAACTATCATCAGAGTGAACAGGCAACCTACAGAATGGGAGAAAATTTTTGCAACCTACTCATCTGACAAAGGGCTAATATCCAGAATCTACAATGAACTCAAACAAATTTACAAGAAAAAAACAAACAACCCCATCAAAAAGTGGGCAGAGGACATGAACAGACACTTCTCAAAAGAAGACATTTATGCAGCCAAAAATCACATGAAGAAATGCTCCTCATCACTGGCCATCAGAGAAATGCAGATCAAAACCACAGTGAGATACCATCTCACACCAGTTAGAATGGCCATCATTAAAAAATCAGGAAACAACAGGTGCTGGAGAGGATGTGGAGAAATAGGAACACTTTTACACTGTTGGTGGGACTGTAAACTAGTTCAACCATTGTGGAAGTCAGTGTGGCGATTCCTCAGGGATCTAGAACTAGAAATACCATTTGACCCAGCCATCCCATTACTGGGTATATACCCAAAGGACTAGAAATCATGCTGCTATAAAGACACATGCACACGTATGTTTATTGCAGCACTATTCACAATAGCAAAGAGTTGGAACCAACCCAAATGTCCAACAACGATAGACTGGATTAAGAAAATGTGGCACATATACACCATGGAATACTATGCAGCCATAAAAAATGATGAGTTCGTGTCCTTTGTAGGGACATGGATGAAACTGGAAAACATCATTCTCAGTAAACTATCGCAAGGACAAAAAACCAAACACCGCATGTTCTCACTCATAGGTGGGAATTGAACAATGAGAACTCATGGACACAGAAAGGGGAACATCATGCTCCGGGGACTGTTGTGGGGTGGGGGGAGGGGGGAGGGACAGCATTAGGAGATACACCTAATGCTAAATGACGAGTTAATGGGTGCAGGAAATCAACATGGCACATGGATACATATGTAACAAACCTGCACATTGTGCACATGTACCCTAAAACCCTAAAGTATAATAAAAATAAAAAATAAAAAATAAAATAAAAACAAAAAACAAAACAAAACAAAACAAAACAATAAAACAAAAAAAAAAAACATAAAACTTCCAATGTCATCATACAACTTCTGCAAGTGAAAATCAAACTCTTAGCATGGCATGCAGAATTCTTTATGACCTGACACTGATTTGCATTTTCATGCTCATCTCTAGTTCCTATTCCTTGCTATTGTATCTTCCTGCCATTCCACACACTCTCCTACTGCCATGCTATTTTAATTACGTTATTTCTTCAGCAGCCTATGTGCTTATAAAAAGAAATAGCTCCTCACGCCTGTAATCCCAGCACTTTGGGAGGCTGAGGTGGGCTGATCACGAGGTCAGATAGAGACCATCCTGGCTAACACGTTGAAACCCCGTCTCTACTAAAAATACAAAAAATTAGCCAGGCGTGGTGGCGGGCGCCTGTGGTCCCAGCTACTTGGGAGGCTGAGGCAGGAGAATGGCGTGAACCCAGGAGGCAGAGCTTGCAGTGAGCAGAGATCGCGCCACTGCACTCCAGCCTGGGTGACAGAGCGAGACTCCATCTCAAAAAAAAAAAGACAGAGATAACTTTGACATCCCAATACTGAGTATTCCAATTCATAAGCATTATACATAACTTCATTTAATTAGCTTTTTAAATAATTTATTTAAGCAATATTTTGTAGTATTCAGTGTACAGATGTTACACCTTTGTCAATTTATTCTTAAGTATTTTATACTTTTATATTCTATTGTAAGTGGTACTTTTATTTTAATTTCCAACTTTCATTGCCAGAAAATATGGAAATACATAAGATTTTGTGTATTAATCTTATATCATGAAACTTTCTTAAGATCACTTCTTCTAGTTTCCTTTTCTGTAGGATTTTCTACAGAGAGAATCATGTCATCTGCAAATAAAGGCAGTTTTACTTCTTTCTTTCCAATCTGTATGCCTTTTATTTCTTTTCCATGCCTTATTGCACTAGCTGGTACCACCAGGCCAATTTTGAATAGATGTAGTAATAGCAGCCACCCTTCCCCTTTTCCTGATTTTTAGGGAAAAATATTCAGTCTTTCAGAATTGAAAATAATATAACCTGAAGGAGTTTGAGGAAGTCTCCTTTTATTGCTGAGAACACAGTTTGCTCAGGAATAGAGTTGTTCAGAGTTATCAGGAATGGATGTTAGATTTTATTGAAAGTTTTTTCTGCATCTATTGAGATAACCATATGGTTTTTCTTTTTTAGTCTGCTAATATGGGCAATTACATTGATTGATTTCTGAATGTTAAATTATCCTTGCAAGGATAATGCTGGCCTCAGTAAATGGGTTAGAATGTAGTCACACATTTTGAATTTTCTGGAAGAGTTTGTGTATAATTAATGTCATTTTTCCTGAAAAGTTTGGTAGAACTCACCAGTGAAACTTTCTGGGCCTGGAGTTTCAGTAGTGAGAGAGTTTATAAAATCAGTTTTAAAAACATATACAGGCATATTCAGCTTATCTGTTTCTTCAAGTGAGCTTTGGTAACGTTTATATTTCAAGGAATTTGCTTTCTTCATCTAAGTTGTCAAATTTACTGAAATAAAGGTGTTTGTAATATTCCCTTGAAATTTGAAGTGATATCAGCTCTCTTTTTATGATACTGATAATTTATATGATATCTTCTTTGATCCCGACCAGTCTGGCTAAAGGTTTATCACTTTTATTAATTTTCTCAAAGAAACAGCTTTTGGTTTCATTGATTTTTCTTTGTTGCTTTTGTTCTCTATCTCATTGATTTCGGCTCTGATCTTCACAATTTGCTTTATTTTGCTTAATTTCAGTTTGGTCTGATTTTCTTTTTCTGAGGTAGAAGCTGTGATTGTCAATTTTAGACCATTCTTCTTTTCTAAAACAGACATTGAGTCCTATAAATTTCCCTCTATGTACTGCTTTAGTTTACCTTCTTTCTGCTGAATTTCCCCTATTATTCATGTATGTTATATTCACCTTTCCTGCTAACATATTAACCCTAGTTACTTTTATAGTCACTGTGATAATTCTAACATCTAGGATATAGTTCAATCTATTTTTGTTGCTTTACATCTTGACAATGGATTGTTTTTTCCAATGTTTCTTATAATTTTAGACAGATTGCTGTAAGAGACTGCAGACTGAAGTAAATAGAATATGTTGATACAGACTCTCCTCCTACCAGGCTGTTGGTGTATCTTCCTACCAGGCTAGATCGGTATTGTATGTACCAATCTAGTCAGGAATTGATATGGATATGTGTCTTGTTGTTGTTGCCCTCACTATGTCCAGCGCACCACAGGCTTTGGATTCCTCTAGCAGCAGGCTGCTATTACTTTGTAGTATTTAGAATAGGGCCTGTGTTGCCAGAGATTTTTCCTCAGTGTTTCTTTTTCTCCCTCAGGTGTAGTTGTCCCTTCACAGCTGCACTAAGTGGAGGTGCCTCTGTCCTCTGTGAGTCTTGGGTCCTCCCCCTGTGGTAGACTTCTGTTGTGTGTTACTTGGCACAAGGTTATCGCTGACCTGGCCCAGCCTCCGTTTCACACAGGTCATGTGCACCTTGGGCCTCAGGGTGTTGTCACTGTTACTGCCCCTCATCTTTGAAACACCACCTTTCATCTGTGATTGGTCTCTGGAGAGTTTCCTGCCTCCCAGAATTTGCCAGCCTTGGCTTATATCTGTGAAAGATCCTGGAACCAAGAGGGTTTCCTGACCAGCTCCCAGGAGTCTTTACCAGTTGCAATAGGTCTTTGCAGGTACCCCACGGATAAGAGGATTTTTCCCCCTTCCCCAAGATCTTAAGGCTTTTACTTTCTAGGGATAAAGGGTGAATAGGTGGGTAAAACATAGTCAACCCTTGAACGAATGCAGAGTTTAGAGGTGTCAACCCCCACAGTAAAAAATCCACCTATAATTTTTGACTACCCCAAAACTTAACGATCAATAGTCTACTGTTGCCTGGAAGTCCTACTAATAATGTGAACAGATGATTAACACATATTTCATATGCTAATATATACTGTATCTTACAATACAGTAAACTAGAGAAAAGAAGATATTATGAAAATCACAAGGGAACATGCATTTACAGTACCATACTGTATCTTCAATACCATAAGTTTACATCATCTGTTTATAAGATAAATTGTCTGTCTGAAATGGTAGTCAAACTCAGCTGCAGAGCTCAGTCCACAGTACACATCAAGCAATTAAACATTTCTTGTAATGTCATGGCTTTTTTTTTTCTGCCTCTTGGAAACACTTCCAGCATCACTAGTCACACTTTGTATGGGTCCCCTGGTGTTATCCAAGGTTTGCAGTATTGCACTAAACTTGGTGAAAAATATGCAAGAATTGTGAGAGGTTACTTTTTACTGCATGATACAATTTACTGGAGAGACAAACTGCTCACACTATGTTACTTGCAACATTTGACCTCACCACAGTTGCAACTGGAGTTGGCTGTGAAATTATCACAGTAGTACAATATGTACTACAGCTAATTTTATGCAGTTATAATTTAATGCCAGATTTAGACATTTGTTTATATTTCTTTAGACTGGGCATGGTGCCATGTAAGGTCTGTAAGTGTGTGTGTGTGTGTGTGTGTGTGTGAGTTTTGATACATTTTAACTTTCCATAATAGATTTGTGTAAATTTTATAGTAGTAAATGATAGACTAGTATCTAGTCATAAAATAGACTAGTGTCCAGTTTACCTTATGAATTAATGACCTACCTAACCATTTCTTATTTTTTTTAAATATTTCTAGGCTATACCATCCATATGTGAGTCTTTTCTTTTTCAAATAGCTGCAAATTTCCAAGAAAATTTCCAATATATTTATTGAAAAAATCCGCATAAAAATGGTCCAGCACAGTTCAAACCCCTATTGCTTAAAGCCCAAGAGTACTACGCCTGGTCCCCTGCAGCCATAGTTCCACTCAGGAGAGCTCTGTTTCATATCCTGATCCCAACTTTCTCAAGAGCACTTGCTGGAAGAGTACTTCAATAGCTTGCAAATAAGTACAAACTCCTCTTGTGTCTGCTATTCCAAATAAATACAGTAGTTCACACTTAGCCTTTATGAGTTCATAAAAATTGCAAGTGATTCTTCCTAGCCTGTGTGGAAGACAGTAACCTCTTACTCCTAGGTTATCTCTAAAGACAGACTGTTTTGTGTTTCGTCTCTCTTTGAAAGAACTTGTCCCTCTTTGGATTTCGGGTCATTTGGTTACTTTGAGAAAAGTTACAGGTTGAAAAAAATTAGAGTTTAATAGATTTTTGGCTTTTTCTCATTGTGCAGGTGGGAAAAAGTGCTTTGTATCTTTTTACATTCAAAGCAGAGGAGGAAGTTTTGCTCCTTGATTATTCCTATAACATACTTAAGTGCTTGTTGCATTGTAATTACCTTAATGTGTCAATCTTCTGGATTTGACATTGTATTTTCCAGTGCTTCTTTGAAATCCAGTACCTTGCACCTTATAAACTCAGTCACTGTTTTTAATTACATTTAAACAGACTTTAAGTAGTAGTTTTGATTAGAAAGAGTGCACTGCTTCTGAATAGCACCGTGGATAATTTTTTTTCTTTTATGAATATTTTATCTAGTGACAGCTTTGTCATTCAGGCACACACACTACATAAAGAAAAATCATAACTCTTTATGAGAACTCTCTTATCATGGCCCATAGGCCCTTTATAAGCTTCTACTGGCCATGAATATAACCTAAACTCCTGTTTCCATCAGCCTTTCTCACTCTATTTTGGCTCACTCATTGGTCACCCTGTTTTGCGAATTCACTTTTCCTTCTATTTCTTCTGTGTGGAGTACTCTTCACCTAGATATTCCTTCATCTTATTTCTTCATGCAAATCCAAAGTTCCTGCAGCCCTACTCATTAGCATCCCTGTTATTTTTTATGTCCTGACCTTACTTAATATTTTCCTTAATAGTCATCATCATTTGATTGTATTTTATATATCTATTTCTCTATTTTTACTCTTTCTTCCTCACTAAAATATAAGCTACATAAGAGCAGGAGCTTTATGTGTTTTGCTCAATGCCTTATGCCCTAAACCTAGAACACAGATTGGTCTGCTTTAGGCACTTAATGAACATATGGTGAATGAATAATTGAGTAAACAGGAAAGGTGTGGTCTAATCATTAAAGCAGACATGTTGTAAAGTAGGTTAGTTATGCTATACATGTCCTGTTAGCCCTAGTAGCTCATTTTATGTTACTCAGATTTTACTTTTTTTTACAGAAATAATCCACTCCTGCTGATAAAGAAGATCCCTAAATGGAGTCAACAATAGTATGAGGAGCAGAGTGGAAAGAATATGCCCTTCATAAGAAAAGTGTTGTTTGGCATTCCCTATGCACAGTATTTGAAAATATTGATATTCTTTTGTAATAAGACTAGAATATATAAGCTCCATGAGAAGAAAGATACGCATTTTTTTAAAACTCAGATGTGCTTGGCATATAGAAGAGTTCAGTAAATATTTCTTAACCTGTGAGTATAACATGTAATAAATTAGAACATTTAATTCATAGCTAGAAATTCACAGCTAGTATAATCCACAAAAGCTTTTATAGTAGTGATATATCAAGTACAGTCTGTTGCCTGTTTATTCTGTAAACATTCATTTCAAAAGTGCCTAAAGTTTTATTTGACTAACATAATCTTGTAATAAGATATATTTTAGATAATTTTACACTTGGCAGAAGAATGTATTTTGGTTTAAAAATGAACTAAAATGGCTATTCTATTTATTTTATAGCAACTATCAAAACTCATATGACTGTGGTAATATAGTATATTCATTCTAATTCATTATGGTTTCTCTTTTTTCTTCTATATTTAATCAGTGATTCTATCTATTAAGACATATAGTTGGCAGCAGGAGCTAGATCACAGTTATCCATTCAGGAATCAATCATTATTATCACGATTTTTTGATAATCACATTTCACTTAGCATAAAATGCATTTGGATTTATTCTCTGCCAGGAAGTAATCTTTTACCATCTGCAGTTTGTTATCATATTCTAATTTCACTAATAATGCCTTTCAGCTTAGTAGCAGAAGCATTTCTATTTCTGGGGAAAAAAACTGTCTATGCACTTTACAAAGCTATGGAACAGTGCATGAGGTCAGAAACACTATTTAATGGTTAGCTTGGCCCCTGCTAGCAGCAATTACGAAGTGAAAGGAGATAATTCCTGAAAAATATAGTATAAAATTTGTGGCAACTTTTCAAAAGACAGCTTTTCACTCAGTCATGTGGACTCCTTTCTCTGATATGTTTTTATAAGTAGGATTGTGCAAGTTTAAAAGGACTGTATTTAAATCTTTGACACTAATACTTTTTTTGTGTGCAACTTAAATATAAAAAGGTAATGTTTCTTCTAAGTGAAGACATAAAATCAAAACACTAGGCTAACATAACAATCTTTCTAACCATTGACATCAGCATGAAAAAATTAAAAACCAAAACAGCCAACAACCAAGTAAGCCCCCATTTTTCCTACTATTGTCTAGAATCTGTTGCTTTCAGAGAACAAGCACGAGTAAATGTGTTCGCTCTATAATCTAGAGGCCTAAGGTGTAAGTGAGGAATCTTGATTTTTGGTTCTAGTTCAGATGTGAATCAGTATTGTGCCTTGGGCAAAAGTCATTTTTCTCTTTGGGTTTCAGTTTCTTCAGGCATTAAAGGTGGCGATTGACCGACAAGATGGTTTTCAGGCACCTCTCTCAGGGGAAAACGTAACAACATTTCTCTCTCTTCTCCTTGCTTCAATTACTGACCAGTCCTTCCTCTAGTTGGCACATTCTAACTTAATTGGTTACCTTTTGACCTGAGAAAATTCTGTTTCTTCAAAGTGGCTTTACATACTCAGGATTCATTATCAGACATTTTTACTTTACTGTTTCTATGTTGGGGTTGGGTACTACCAGAGAGTCAGTATACCCTTGTAAGCTTACAGTGATAGGAGTATGATGAAATCTATTTATAATATGCCTTTTAAATAATGTCCTGGTATTTTGGATATTTTTCCCCCACTGTGTAACGGTTTATGGACTTTTCCGAGAAAGGCTTTCCATTTACAATGAAACCAATTTCTTCTAAGTACATATATATACACACACACACACATATATATACACACACACATACACACACATATATAATAGTATATAATTATATATTAATATTATATGGATTGATATAGTTTGGATGTTGTCCCCACCCAAAACTAATGTTGAAATGTAATCTCGAATGTTGGAGGCGGTGTCTTGTGAGAGGTGATTGGTTCATGGAGGTGGCTTCTCATGAATGGTTTAGTACCAGCCCCTTGATACTGTCCTTGTGATAGTGAGTGAGTTTTGGGAGATCTGGTCACACAAAATGTGTAGCACCTCCCTCTCTCTCATTTCTGCTCTGGCCATGTGACGTGCCTGCTCCCCCTTCACCTTACACAGTGATTGTAAGTTTTCTGAGGCATCTGCAGAAGCCAAGTAGAAGCCAACATCATGTTTCCTGTATAGCCTGCGGAACCATGAGCCAATTAAATCCCCTTTCTTTACCAATTACCCAATATCAGGTATTTCTTTATAGCAATGCAAGAATGAAATAAAATCACATTTAACACCTTCTCTTCCCCCACACCTCCCCACAAAATAGAAAACAGGTAAAGCTCTAACACAAGATTACTGAATTTTTTTTTTTTTTTTGTAAATAGGAAAGGCTACTTTGAGTAGGAAATTGGGTTTCTTGTGGATATATATCAAAGAAGCAGTCTCCAGAAATAACATTTCTGATGAAGACATTCTCTTCCCTATGTCTTTACAGGAAACACAGTAATCTTGTATAATTGATTACATCTACTATGACATACTTCCCTGAACTCTTTTCACAAATGATATCCATAGAAATTGTTTTAATGAGAGTTAGATGTTCAATTGCAAAGAAATGTTCTGTCTGCAGTAATAACATAATGATATTTTCCATAATTCTGAAAATTTCATTTCAAAGCCTTTTTAATCTCTTTTCACCCCCACAAATGAGGCAAATAGAGTACTATAATCACTCTTTACACATGCTTGTACACAGTGACCATTGTACTCTATTTGCCTCATAAGGTTTTTGCTAGTCACAAATTAAAACATGTATCAGAAAGTCCTTTCAACAGCAAAGTTATACTTTACTATAATTTGCATTACCATTATTCACGTTTTTTAAACTGAAGGATTCTAAAGTATAGCTTAGCATAAAATGCATTTGAATTTATTTGGAGTTATTGATTACTGAAGATCATAATCACTTTGAGATTAAAGTCTATAACCAGTGATTCAATCAACTATTAAGGATATGCCCAAATGAATAAAAAAGAAAAGGTAATACAAGTTCTTCTCACTCTTTAGAAGCTTGCAGTTGCATTGAAGATTCTAGGCTATTCAACATTAATCAAATACAGGTGAAATATTTTAAAAAGGCATATAATTAAATATGTAAATATTACTTAGGTTCAAAGAGGACACATGCTGTAATATGGTTGGAACTAATTTAGCCTAAACTAGTTGGATAATCTTTGCTTAAGAAGCACATTAACTCTTAAGTCCTTTAAAAAGGGTACCAGTTTTTAATTATTTTTTTTTACAGGCACAGTGTCCCTGCTTAATAAATATTTGTTAAACAAATAATAAGGTGGCTCTTGAAAGTTTTTCTTCTAACTGAAGAGGAAAATCTTGTTCTTGATCTTAGCTTGAGCTAAAATAGGGTAATCATAAGCGCTATGGTCTGAATGTATGTGTTCCCCCCAAATTCATATAACAAAATCTCTCTCAAGGTGATGATATTAAGATGTAGGGTCTTTGGGAGGTGATTAGGTCATGAAGGCAGAGCCTTATAACCTGATGAAATGACTTCAACCTTATAATAGAGGCCTGATGGAGCTTCCTTCCTCTTCCACCATAACAGAACATGGGCCCTTACAAGACACCAAATCTGCTGGCACTTTGATGTTGGACTTCTCAGCCTCCAGAACTGTGAGAGGTACATTTCTATTGTTTATAAATTACACAATCAAAGGTATTTTGTTAGAGCTGCCTGAATTATCTAAGACGATAAGGGTGCTTGGCAAAAGAGATAATTTAAGAATTAATGGAAATATCATCTCAAAAGCATACTGCCTCTAGGTTTCTGGGCAACCTCACTGAAAATAGCTCAACTTGTAATGCAGTCATCAGAGAAGGGCTTGTCATAATTCAGTAATCACCCCTTATATGCAGTTTTGCTTTCCATGCCTTTAGTTACCTGGAGTCAACCATGGTCTGAAAATACTAAATAGAAAATTCTAGGAATAAGCAATTCATAAGTTTTAAATTGCATACCATTCTGAGTAGCATAATGAAATCTCACACCATCCTGCTTCTTCCCTCCCAGGATGTGAATCATCCACACTGTACATGCTACCCACCCATTAGCCACATAGTAGCCATCTGGGTTATAAGACAGACTGTCTCCATTATTAAGTAAAATATGTAGTGCTTGTATTCAAGTAACTCTTATTTTACTTCATAGTGGCCCCAAAGTGCAAGAGCAATGCTGGCAGTTTGAATATGCCAAAGACAAACTGTAAGGTGCTTCCTTTAAGGGAAAAGGCAAATTCTTGACTTAATAAGGAATGAAAAAAAATCATATGCTTAGGTTGCTAAGATCTATGATAAGAAAAAGTCTTTTATCTTATTATAAGATAAAAATATTTCTACATAATTCTGAAATTATACAGAAAGAAAAAGAAATTTGTACATAGTACATATAGGCTACAGTACTATCTATAGTTTCAGTCATCTACCAGAAGTCTTGGATGTATTCTCTGTAAACAAGGGAGGACCAATGTATTAATTTAAGAGGAGGAATTTCATAGAGTACCAGGAATTATAAATAGCATGGAAGAGTAGTCATTTCTGTGTCAGGCAGAGAGAACTGCTGATTGAATATTAATTTCTCCAGGCAAATCTTTATCCAGGAATAGTAATTATAGTCCCTCTTATCCTCATCAATAACGGTCTATTTAGTGACCAAAGGTTTAATAGTAATGAGATGAACAGACGTGGTGAAATTACTGTGTTACTTTTCTCTATATATCTTAGTACCATCACATGTTAATTTTCTATGGAATCTTTATAAAAAGAGAGAACAAATACCAATTTGATAATGATATTTGGGCAGTGCATAGGGCAGTGTATAATCTAAACTCTGGTGTGCTGGTTACATATGTGTGCTCTGAAACTAGAATGCCTGAGTATTAATTCTGGTTCTATGCTTTTTAGCAGTGTAACTTCAGGAAAGTTACTTAACCTCCCTGAGTTCATTTTCCTCACCTCTAAAGTGGAAATGATATCAATACACACCACACACCATTAAGGATCACCATGTGAACTGAATGAGTTAATATATCTTAGAGCAGTGACTGATACTTAGTGAACACTCAGTAAATGTTAGCCATTGTTTTTAGATTTGAATTTTCAAGTCACTAGAATCCAGAAAGAAAGACTGTATGTAAGCTAGTGTATTTAGGAAGGGCAGATGGGATACAGCTAAACAGGAGCTTAAAGAACCATAAGGAAAAATGAACTGTTAGTTGTAGATAAAATTTTGAATCACTATTGATACAGCAAATGACTATTAGCTACCTGCTTCGTGCAAATCCATGTTTGGTGCTGTAATTCAAGAAAATAATGAATTCCGTGAAAATTCCTTCTTGTATCCCAAGATTTAGTTTTGAATTTTAGGTTTTTAACTGTTCTTACAATGTTCATATCTCACATCTCTTGCATATCTTCTTTTAGTAGTATTTTCAGAAAGCGATCAAACTTGTTTTCCAACCTGGGGATGCCTTAGAGCTACACATCAGTTATGACTAGGAGAGATAAAGTAAAAACAGTCACTTCTTTTGGCTTTTCCATGAGTGCAATCAAAGGAATCAGCTAAAATAATTAAAGCTATCAGCTTGAAATTTTCTCTTACTGTGAGTAAATAAACTTGTGCAAACTGTGTATGTCCCTGAAACATCTTGCCAAGACACTGTGGTGAAACCAATGTCAATGACACACCGTGACAGTTTGGCTTTTTAATCAGAATTTAAATGAGATACATTTTTAAATATAATCTCTCAGTTTCTGAAATTTTAAAACTAGGTTACGATCATCTCATGAGTTACAGAACTCACTTGGGTTTTTTCCTCTACTCACCAATAAGTAAAAAATGCAAATAAAATTTACTAGTATGATCTCAAAAATATTTTTTAAATTTTAACACATTTTCCTGCCTATATTTCCCCCATTTTTACTTTGTATTGAAAAACACAAAAATATGATAGTCTCTATCTTATTTAGTAACTCTTCTTAAAATGTTGAATAAGTTTTGAAGAGTATCATTTCCATTTATAAAACAACAGAATGATTCGCCAAATCTATAATGGAAACAAGTAACAATCTACTTGGAATAAGCTTGTTCTTCAATCAATTCATTATAGAAATTTTTAAGACAAGGATGATTAGACTGAAAACAAACTTACCTAAAGCATTAACGTGAAATGTCATTAAACATATGCTAATATATGTAGGAGACTGACATGCAGTAGAAAATTATTGGAAAATAAGGCCAATTTCACTTCCTTTCAAGTTTTAGATGTGAAGCACAATAATATCTGGTTCAAGCAAAAAGATCTGGAAATTTGGTTAAATCCAATCTTTTAGTTAGTAATTCACAAGGATGCTTTCTACTTTGATGAAACCCATGCAGTGTCACCTATTCTGTCCTGACTTTGTGCTTGCCTATTAAGGAGAAGCGACATGGAAGAAAAAGCCTAGACAAAAGCTGGTAAATGTGGAGAGAGAAACAATCCACACTGGTAGAAGTTCTTGAATTTAGTATCTGTCCTGGCAAGGAGCTAGTAAATGCTGATATAAATTTATCTTACATTTCTAAAATTATAATTGTATTGTAATTCATAAAATTATAAAATTAGATCTTATTTCCAAAGCCCCAAGCAGCAGGTCACATTACTATTTCAAAGCAGAAAAAGAAAATGCACAGGAGAGAGTTACACACAAAAAAGGCATTCTTGATTTTATTATCAGTAAGTAATGATGGAAAAAATACAAGAAGAAAAATATATAAATAGTATTAGGTTGGTGCAA
The DNA here is from genome assembly GCF_028878055.3 of Symphalangus syndactylus. Lineage (NCBI taxonomy): Eukaryota > Metazoa > Chordata > Mammalia > Primates > Hylobatidae > Symphalangus > Symphalangus syndactylus. The sequence goes on from NC_072432.2 coordinate 45,143,118, forward strand.
AACTAGCAAAATCTGCAATTACTTTTGCACCAACTTAATATTATATTTTATTATTATATATTATATTTTAATAAATTAATGTTATAAGTTTTACTGTTATATAGTGTATACCATTGTGTGTAATATGTTAAACATGGAATATTATTAAATATAATATATACACATACATATATTTCTTATGTTACTTAACTTTCTGATATTGTGGGACATTGAGAAAAGATAATTCCCTTAAATTTAAACAAAATATATTTAGAAACTACACTGTAGGCTTTGGTGAATAAAATACAATTCTTGAATTTAAATATTTTATAATCAATATGGAAATTCAGCCTGGATATATAACTTCCTAAATAATACTTGTACATTTCAGTTTATTTATCTGCAAAATGGAGATATTAATGCTTACAGGTCTGTTTAGAAACATTAAAATTTTTGAAAGATGTAAGCTGATCCCAACTATTAAAATACAGTTACTTTTTCATTTCAAAATTCAAAACTATATAAAATAAAATATTTAGTCCCAAAGATGAAAATACTTATTAGAAAAATGAACACTATCATCCACAATTTTTACATTTGACAGCTAACCGTTAGTCACATCCTAAATATCAGCCGAGATCATTTCTTATGTTTTACTCTATACATTTGAGTATATCCATGTATAGGCTGCGTAAGTGGGAGGAAAATGAGATTTGTTCACAAGGAGTTAGGAGAAATTAATTGCAGATTTGCTGCCCTGAGTAAATACTTCTAAAGTTTATTGTAAAACTTGATTGTTATCAAGTATGTATCTTCTGCACACAGTTCCCTATGCAAAACCCATTAAGGATCGTGCTAAAGATGATCAAATTGTTAGCGAAACAGAATCCTTCGTATACAGAATTATCAGATGTGAGTGAAAACATAAACACCTCTTAGTGTCAATCTCTTTTATTTAAGGGTAAAATGATATCATTATAATTCTAAACTGCAAATGCTTCCCATATGTTGAATTTCACAGTACTATTTATTCAATTTCTCCTTTCGCACAAGAAAGCTTTTGTATTTCAAAATAAAGAGAGTGTAAGAAAGCCCAAACATCACTGTTGCCAGATAAGAGCCTTGAAACAGAATGCAGCCATCTCATTACCATTAATATCTCACTAAAATAAGTTTGTTCACTTTAAATAGTAATGTCTTCAACGCAACAGATAATTTTATATTAGGATAAAATCTTTTCCAGCAACTTGTTTTATTCATAGATATATGCAATTTTAAATTGTCTTTTAAAGATAGTGAAGATCTAAATGAGAATAATTAAATCAGAAACAATTCTTATACTATTTTAGTAAGTGGCACTGACATGGAAACTGCCTCCTTTCCTGAATACAGAAAATACTTTTATAGAGTCAAGGTCAACTTTGTTCCCTTTCAAGAGTTCAAAAATGTTGAATTGACTTTAAAACTATCTAAAGGTTTATTTTAATAATACATAATGGAAATGATATCTATTTTAGCCCTGAAGTGACTTTGACAAACTCTAGTTTCACTTTCTTGAGTGTGAATGAAAAGATTAAGACAAAAAAAATCAGGAGGAATCAGAGTCAAAGAAAATGTTTGATATTTTCTTACTGTTATATTCACATTATCACAGGGAGTATAACTAGTGCACAACACGTGTCTAATGACGCTCTTTGGTAAATGTATCAACAACTACCTTTACCGTCTAGCCAGAAAAGACATTATATAAGAGATAAGCAAATATGATTCTCTTCATATCTTTGTATGGATATGAGGACAACTTTATTTATAATTGCTAGATTACTTCTCTTCCTCTTCTTCCTCATTCTCCATCTTATTTTGAAATTTTGGTAAATACAAAATGTGAAAAGAAAATAATAACTGAAATTCTTACCACTAAAAATATATTATCAAATTATATTCCCAAGTTAAAGATACAGCATATTTTATATTTAGATGTATAAGATTTAGAGGTTATGTAAATGACAAAACCTTAAGCTCAAATCCCTTTAAAAGTGATATTTGTTAGAATGAATTATATAGTTCCTGGGAATAAAAGAATTAACAGCAAGTCTGTAACTGCCTCATTTCCTCCAGGGAGGGGTCAATGTCCACCTTAATCAGACCTCTTATAAATATTCTAATGTATTACCTAGCTGAGCCGCAGGACAGGTGCTCTTATCTAAGAATGTTTTTGAGGTTGAGGCTATTCTTAGTCTAACTAGATTGCTTAGTGTAAGTAAGCCCTATTTATAAATTAACCTGGCATTTACGGATTCCTCGAAAGCACTTGACTGGAGAATAGAAGCTGTCAGGCAGTCTCTACCTCAATGTGGTAGCCAAGTGTCTAAGAAGTCACACACTTTCTGAGTGCTTAGCTGACATTTAAAAACCAAAATGTGTTCTAGTGTAGAAAAAGATACTTTTGGTAGCTGCACCAGACAGGATGGGGAATATTCTAGAGAAGATTGCTGTATCTCTTCTTAGTTTTCACTTGTGCCTTTTACCAATCATTACTAAATGCCACTGTTTAGTATTGTGAGTTGCTAGTCTGCTTTGATAATTCAGCCCTTTATGGTATAAGCAGTTCCCAAGCCTTCACTTTCTTCTTTAATAGAATTGTACGTCAATACCCTTTGGCATATTAAGTTGCAATGCCCATCACTAGAATTGTTGGAGTTTATTTTTCTATCCATTGATTTAAAGCTTGGCCATATGACTTGCTATAGCCAATGGAATGCTAGTAGCCAGGATTTGGACTTGTCTCTGGGACGTCTACTATCTATCAGAAAAGCATGTTCTATCTAGCCACTGGTCCCCAAATAAGAGACATGTGAAGCCCATCTGAGCTGGCCCTTCATGGCCTTAATCAGAAAAATCCCAGCCCACTCACAGATAAGAAAAATAATTTTATTGTAATCCCCTGAAATTTCAAGTTGTTAGGCATAAAAAAAAAACAAGAAAAACCTGATGAATATATAAAATTAAAAGAGATATTTCTACAATGGCTATTTATTTATTTATTTATTTATTTTGAGATGGAGTCTTGCTCTGTTGCCCTGGTTGGAGTGCAGTGGTGCAATTCTGGCTCCCTGCAACCTCCGCCTCTCAGGGTCAAGCGATTCTCCTGCCTCAGCCTCCTGAGTAGCTGGGATTACAGGCATGTGCCACCATATCTGGCTGATTTTTATATTTCTAAGTGAAATGGGGTTTCGCCATTTTGGCCAGTCTGGTCTCGAACTCCTGACGTCAGGTCATCCACCTGCCTTGGCCTCCCAGACTAATGGGATTATAGGCATGAGCCACCACACCCAGCCCTTAACAGCATTTTATTTCACCTGTTGCATAACATACTTTCAAACTTGCATTTAAATTAACTAGCCAAATTGGCTTCTACAAAATTTTGTATATTTATTTTTGAAAAACAAACTAAAACAAAGTCATTAGGAAAAAAGTTAGCAAAAGTAAAAATATATGTGTTGAAAAATCACATATTGTAGAACTAAGAATGATCTAATCCTTCCTGCCTTCTTTGGCTATTTCTATGAGCACTTATGGCCCCATGAAATTACAATTATCATCAAGTTAACATAAATGCTCTTCCACTTCATTATATAATTATGTTTTCCCACAGAAGTTGATACTAGCATTTAAAATATGTGACTTTTGGAAAAACATATCATTCCAAATATCTAGATAATTGACCAGGAAATACTAATTAGCATTTCCTTCCATGGAAACACAGTACTTTATCAGAATGTAGCAGGCAGTCAGAAACCTACTATCTGCACATGTGGGAGGACCCGGAGGAGAATATTTCCTTACCATTTGAAAAGTCCAATTTTTTATTTTTCCAATAAAGCAAATGAATAAACATAGCTATGACAATCTACATTGAGACAGCTTCAGTTTGACTAGGCCCAGAGGATAGAGGCTGCTGCTAACCTCATTAACTGGGGAGTCTAAAATGCTGTCAAATTACATACACAGAGAGGTTTTCAAGTAAACAACAGCATTTCATGCCAAAGCAAACTCTCTCCATGAAAATATCTAGCTGAGCTTTGACTAAACATAAACTTTTTGTTGATCTTAACTTAAACTATAAGCAGACAAAAAAAATCTCTGAGAAAGGAGTAAACTAAAAAAAAAATAGTTTGTGGGCACGATGAACTCATGTAAAAAATAGTAAAGATGGTAGTGGTCTAGATAATTTGAAAAAGAAACTATCAATATAATTGGTATCAGGATTATGTATTTAATGACCTTGTTTTATCCAGCAATAACGTGATAGTTTAAAAACATGCTTCTCAGAATACTTTTTTTTTTTTTAAGATCACCGTATTTGGAAAATACAGTGAGGAAAGTTTAAAGATTTTTGAGTAATAGAATTATGTTTCATTTATCTTTGTATATGGCATAGAACATATGTTTAATTAGAATGTCTTTCTTAACAGAAAAATGTTAAACTAATATTTGGCATATCCATAGAATGAAAAACATAGTACTGTTAACATATTTCATAACAATACATAAAGTGTCCAAATCAATCAACATAAAATCGAAAATAATTTGATTTAACAATTAGTCCAGTGGCTCTTAACTAGGGGCAATTTTGCTCCCCCAGGGGACACTTGGCAATATCTGCATACATTTTTTAATGCATCAGGACTGAGAAGCATGTTACTGGCCACTAGTGAGCATGATGGAATTGCTGTCAAACATCTTACAGTGCATAGGATGCCCACACAACAAAGAAGCATCCAGTCCAAAATGTCAGTCATGTTGAATTTAGGAACTCTCCGTTTGTCTGAAATGAAACAACTCATTTGTCCAAATAATTTGACTTTCTCATTTCAGACTTCAGTAAAAGTTGGAGAAATCTTAAAACCTTTTTCTCTTCCAGATTGGAATATTAACATTTTATGCTCATTTGCCTTAATTATGTTTCTGTATTTCTGCCATGAATTTCAAATGTTATCAAATGGAAGAGTGCTCCTTGCATTAACCTGATTGATAGATTTACATTATACATACTTGCCCCTCAGCAAACACAAATTACTAAGAGCTCCTGGTGTTTCTAGAGATAGAATTTACTTTTTGGTGAAATTTTGCAAGATGGCCTCTTTCTACTATGTGATCAAGTGCAATCCAAATGGTTATACGGTGTTAGAACAGATTGAATATACTCGTGTTTTGCTGAGGTGAGTATTACTAGCATTCTGATACCAAAGTCAACCAAGTAGTAACAATTTCTTTTATAATGCAGTTATTTTAATATACTGAAATTGCATTAAATTTACTGGGTAAAGAAAAGCATTTATTTGGAATGAGCTAAATGAAAGATACTTTTAATTAGGATATTTAAAATAATTTTAGAATTATATAACTTAAAAATATTTTTAAACATTAAAAATGTACATATATGATGCCTTAAGAAAATTCAGTATGTAATAGGAAGAAAAGTTAGTTCAACTTACAAATTGAGAGTTTGGAGAAGTTTTCTATTTCCTGAAGTAGAACAAGTATTCTACCTTAAACAGTGATTTGAGCAATAATGGCACACATAGCAGAGAGCTTACTGATTACCAATTTCAGTGATGTGGAAGGACAACTAAAAAAAAGCCACTATTTCTTTGGCAAACTCATTGCCTCTCAGTAGTTGAACTAAGTCCAAATATAAACAAATGTTGATGAACATAGACATTCTCAATTCTAAAGTGAATGAGTAGGAAAATAGTGAAAAAATAGAAAAATATTTAAAATTTTTCATAAAAGCAATTGCTGAGCAAAGTTTAATAAATATGGTCACTTTACTGTAAAGTATAGATATGACCCCTAGTAATTTATTCATACTGGTCAGCAAATATTCAGAAAAATTGGCTTCTTGAAGATTCTTTAAATTAATGCACACTGTATTAAGAGTGCTTGAGAAAAGATCAAGTTAAATGTAGCTTTTGTTGTTAGTTTATTATTCCAGTTATTTATATTATTAAATTTTAATAATCCACACAGGGTTTTAAGTAAACTTCACTTGAGAAGTTTACTTGAAACTTCATTGAATCTGGCAATTCAATGCACAAGATTCACTGAAGCACACTAACATCCTTCTTTATTTTGGTGAAAATTGAAGAATAAAACTGAAGGTATAACATGCACAATTAAAAAAATGTCAGTAAAGTCTGAATTTTACAGCATGACTATATGCATCAACTTTTAATATCATTTTACTTCCTAAAAATGGAGGGGAATGACGAATTGAGTAAGAATCATCTTTGAACACACTCATCTTGACAAGAAATGAAACTCTGATGGGATTGCCTAGCAATCCTTCCTGAGCTCACTGCATACCTGAAATATAAACTTAATATTAAATGCAGATAAGAATTCTGGCAGGTGCTGTTCATCGAATATTATAATGTTTTCCCCTCCCATTCTTTTCCCTTGCCCGTTTCCCACTTCTGAGGCTAAAATAAACAAATACTCTTCTTCCCAGACTAGTTTGAGGGTGGGGAGTTCATTGACACTGTTGTAGTCAATGAGACTTAAGGAAGCCCTCCTCAAGTTTAGCGGCCCTGATAAAATCAGTAAGGCATACGTAGAGATGTTTTACTTTATGTCTTTTTTATTTTTCCTAGCCACCCTCATCTTCTTTTTCATAGTCATGTTAGCATGTGAGTTATGATGCTGCTGCAGCCATTTTGTGACCATCAGGGAATGAACAACAACAACAAAAAATTCAAAGAACTCTGGAACCAAGTGTCTCTCAACTTTTTCTTCTAAATAATACATGCTCTTATATTTCATGTGACTGTAGGTCACATTAGGTTTCTTTTTGTTAAAAGCTTTACTAACTGAAACAGGGGCACTGAAATATGTACCTGTCGAGCATAAGTAATCCCATTTCTATATTAGGAAGTAGTAATTGACATTGACCAAATATACTAAGATGTCTAAGAAATCTCTGTCTTTCTAACACACACACACACACACACACACACGCTCACACACTTCAGTCACTTTTCCAGTTTCTTTTGGTCTCTTCCCAAGTTTCTCTTCAATTATATAGAGCTGTATGTCCTTTAATTCCTTCTTGTTTTTATTTACATGCTCATTACCAATATTTTATAAAATTGAAAAAGATTTTTACTTGACATTTATAAAATTGTGTCCAGAATATTAAACTCAGAACAATTTCCTATTATAATGACCCTCGTGGCAGATACTTGTGTTTCATCTGGCAAAATTTAAAAGAAAGGAATGACCTGATTCTAATTATCTTACCTGTAGAATGCATGAATTAAAACTATTGTAAACACAGCAAGATTCAGTAGCTAAGCAACAGATGAGAAATTTGAGGGCAAGAAATTCTGTGCTTTCTTCACTGTCACTCTATTTGACTTTAGAAAAGTATTTTACCCAATAGTTTGAAATCAATGAGAAACATGTACTTATCATGCACAAATATAACTGAAAATTAATAATCTTATTAATGAACAATAAGTTAGAAATAAAAAAAGGTAATGATAATTGAAAAGGGGTAGCTAGAAATTGAGGGTGGTAGAATCTGGGTTCTCCTCATTGTTTACTTAGAAAGTGCAGATTATTGCATTAGAAGACCTTGTTTCAGGCTTAGTGGAATCTTCAGATATGCTACTCTTTCATTTATTTTTTTTTCTAGTCTGTGCAGCATTAAAGTGAAATCCATGTTCCTTCATTTATATTCCTATTTCAATCACGCAGTGGCTGATTCTGATCACTATTATTTCCTTTGAGAACAGGAGCTTTATAATCAAGTGAATGATCAGTGTAGTTCTTCCTCCAGACCTCTTAAGCTCATAAATAAATCCCCATGGTCAGCTACCTCTAAGCTGGTGATAAAAACAATCAGTGTGCAGATCTGACCTCCATAAAACAACATCTATAACTCGAACATACGTTTCTTTTATGTTTCAAAATACTTTTCCTTTTCAGTTTGGGTGAGGCTTGATATACTCAGTTTGCATAACAGTCCATCTGTAGCAATTCTACACCCCTGCAGGTTTCCAAACTGCTCTAAGAGATAAAGTTGTCACTGCAACACATAGAAACCTATGTGAGACCTTAATGAGTTCAGAAGATGATGGCATCATTAAGGCAGCAAAGAATTCAGAAAAGCAGCATGTCGTAAATTAAGAGTGTGAATTCAAAAGGTGACTGTTGGAGATGAGGGGAGCATAAAGGGGGTTCTTTCATAATACTATTGGAAAGGAGTTTAGTTTGCAAATGAGTTCCCAGGACAGACTGTAACTAGATAGTAGCAAGAAATTTCAGCGGATACATATTCTTGTATTTGTAAGCAAATTAAATATAAAAGTCCTAAGATCATGCTACCCAAAAGAACACACTTTATGCTTTTTGTTTGTTTACTTCCAGAGACAAATATAACAGTAGAAATCAATTTGTTCAATAAAATAATTTGGAATTTAGAGTGAATTATTCAAGACTTTCAGGTTGTTTTAAGTCAAATGTATTATATTTTTCTTTGTGAGGAAAAAAAGTACAAGAAATACTAAGTTTTGATTTGGTAGGCTATCCAATTTATTATCATTTTTAAAGTTAGTTTTTAACCTCTGTGGGCAAGTGAAGAACCTATGAATGAAACATAATCGTGTGGAAAACCCAGCACTGTTTTGTCAACCTAGCAACCTCATCACTGCTAGACCACAGAGAGAGGGGTGGAACTTTGTGCAGTAAGGTCTCATGATTCCAGCCTACTCTTCTGGGTATAGTTAAAAAAACCTACACTTTACTTTGCAGAAATAATTGAAAAAGAGGAACAAAAGATACTATAAAACTGTATCTTTACCATCTTACATGTAAATAAAGGATTAAAGTATATATTAAAACTCATTAACATATCAAACCGTAAGAAGGTTATATCTGTTTTTCACTATGTGGATAACTTGGCATTAATAAGAAAAATTATCACAATATTAGATAATAGTCAGTGACATAGTACTTGTCTCCATGTGTGTAAAAAAGGCTGAAAATGATAGAATGAAGATGAAAATAAGGCATTGTTTTATCTATTTTTAAAATATCTAGTTGTAAGATTAAATGTCTTTTTTCTTCTTATGATCCTGGATTTTTAAACTTGTTATTTTCTTTTGATTTTTTTTCAACCAACTTGATTTCTTACTATATTTCTCTTCCAGATTTCAAAGGAATGTGAAAAATTATATTTCCATATTCAAAATGCATTTTTATCTTCTTTGAAAACACTGTCTTAACAATGGATAAAATCAGCTAATATTGAAGAGACTCCACCAAAGCAGGGAAGAGGTGGTAACATTATAAAACTGGTATAGCATGTGCTTACATTTACATATAAAGAGTGCCATTTATTTGAATCTGAGATTGAAATTGAAGTGTGCAGTCCTTGTCTTGGGATAGAAAAGTTTAATACATGCTCCAAATTTGTCAACAAATCAGCAAATATAAACCAGGCTGGACACAAATGGTATACAAATATACAATGACTTTCCTGAATGGCAAGTTTATTATTCAATCAAACAGAGAAAGACTGGCAAGATAATCCCTTAAACTTATTTCCTACTGTGCTAGTTTTTTTTCTTTAAACAATATTATAATAATATAATAATATTACCAAAAGTTTTATAAAATAAAATTACAAATAATTTCAAATTGCCATTGTTTTAACATATCTTAATTTTTGCGAATGCTGTAATTCAGTTTTAAAAATTTTTTTCATAGTTTTAATAAAAATCCATATTTTGTTTGTTGCTTGTTTGTTTCATTTAGCATTTCTATGAGGAATTTTGAAAAAATGGTTTAGTTTGCCATCTGCCCTTTTCAGGTAACGATCTGAGGCCATTAATAAAAATTTATTCTGTACAACATAAAACAAACAAAAAATGCTTTTAATATATGGCTAACACTGCCTTCGGGGTCTGTTGGACAGTAGTAGCAATTAGGACCTATATTGCAGGAGAAATTGTGGAATTATCTGGCAGTGAAGAGTTATGAGATATTTTAAACAGATTGAGATGCAAAACTTCAAAAAGAAATCCACATGGGCAGAGTGTGGCACAACAAAGGAATATAACATATTGTTAATTGGTCTTGGTAAACATCCGTGTGTTTGTTGTGTAAGCATCGATGACTTTGCTCCTTTCCCAGTATTATCCAGTCTCCTCTACTCCTTTTTATACAGCTATAGCTCTGTAACTCACATTAAGTTAATGTGCTATAGCAGATTAAATTGCTGGCATTTCGTTATTTGAGGTCAAGTCATCATTATCTTTGTTTTGGTTAAGTCACCTTGAGGTTCTCTTTAGCTATGCAAATATGACTCTTAACACCAATTTTTCTAAGAAAAAGTAACCTTTTCTTTAAAGTGCATGCCAGTGCACATTGGAAAGCTAAGTCTTCATTTATTCTCTTCAGTGTTCAATGAGACTTTGATAAGTCTGTGCCTTTGAAGGAGAGAAAAGGTAGGTATCCAGAAAAATCTAGACAGAACTGTCGGTGACCACAGCCTACGAACACCAACATGTGCACACGAGAACACACGCTTAAATTCACATGCATACACATACATAACTATTATGAATAACCACAAAACAAGACTTTGAAAAATGCGACATAGACAAATAATTCCCAAACTTTGGCATGCATCAGAATCATCTAAAGGGCTCAGTAATACACATATTCTTGGTGTTGACCACTAGTGTTTCTGACATAACACATTTGGGAAGGTGCCCGGTATTAATAGTTTCGACAAATCTCCAGGTGATGATGCTGCTGCTCTGGGACAACGCTTTAAGAACCATTGATATTGACTACTGTGATTGCTTATTGGTGTAGAACTTGCTTTAGTAATAGTAGAGTGGGAGGCGAGTGTGCCACTACCTATAAAAATTTGGTAGGGGAGCACATTTCTTCCACCGATGGTAGCTGATGCTGTGTCCTCTGACATATGTGAGACACTGCTGTAAGACAGTGGAAACAGTAAAGGTAAATAAACTTCTTTGCCACACTGCTAAGGCAGCCCTAAATTTTGTGTGGCCCTGTGTGGCACTGATTAACTGCAAAATTAAGAATAAAACGCTTAGGATGACTGATGGGACATTCCAGAATAGAAACTGAGACTAATCCCTCTAGAATGAAGAAACTGCCTTGGAGTTCCTCTGGAGTATCTGATGAGAGCAGCCAAGGAGAAGAGTGAACTTTTTAAAATTCAGAGAATCAGGCTCAGAATCACAGTAACTTAAATATTAAAAGAATTGTCATTCTATATTGCCATATAGAGTCACGCCACTGACATCTCAACCAGTGACATTTCTGACAGTGGTTGACCCATAACATTGTAATACTGTATTTTTGCCGTGCCTTTTCTACATATAGATATGTTTAGATACAAAAGTGCTTATTATTGTGTTACAATTGCCTACAGTATTCAGTATTCAGCACAGTAACATGCTGTATAGGTTTTTAGCCTGGGAATAATAGTCCACCATATAACCCTGGCATGTAATAGGCTATACCATGTAGGTTTGTGTAAATAGACTTTATACTGTTCCTACAACTACAAAATCACCTGAAGATGCATGTCTCAGAACATATCCCATCATTAAGTGATACATGACTGCCTATCAATTAAAGTTGCATAAGTGTGCTACCAACAGCTGCCCTCTCCATGAAGCAGATAGTGATGAATAGAGTAGAAGTGTACTTAGATGAGAAACTTGGTCAATCTGATGTAAGTTCCACCATCATAGTAATTTTTCATCTTTTTAACTATGTTTATATTTTATTATAATGATGCAAATCCAAAGAAATTGACTCATGATATAAATAATGAAGCTTCAGAAATATTCATAATCTGTTTAAAAACTCAGATAAAATAAGTTGATTATATTCTAGACTGACAAAAATAACAGTTTGCCATTTTTAACGTAATTGCCAAGTAAAGCAAATTAGAACAAAATGAATTTGCAATGATTGTTCAAGACAGATCAGGGAAAGTGACTGATATAACAATAAAGTACAGATATGAAAGTAAAAACACTACCTACAAAATAATGAGACAGAAAAAAAACTGGACAAACAAGCAAAAGAAAACTCGGGAAAAAAGGGCAAAGAAATTGCTGACCACATTCTCTCTTGTTCTTTGTTAGTTGAGGCAGCATGTATAGTTTTAATGAAACATTTCAGGTTACAGCCCAGTAAGAATAGTATTTCTACATTCTAACTTCAATCAGTTAGTGATCTTCTTGCCAACCCCACATAATTCCAGATTCATTAAGTCAGGAAAAATGTAAAACCATGGAAAGATACTCCTTTCAGAATTAAATTCTAATTTCTTCCCCATCAATGGCTTCTTCAGTGATCTTAGACAAGTCACTGAACTTTCAATGCTTATGTTTTTCCTCAGCTGCAAAGTTGAGGGAATCACAATGACCTATCTTGCACACTTGATGAAGAGAGCATCTGATAAAAAGGGAACAAAAAAAGAGCCACTGTCTAGGCATGAGGTGACATGTGCAAAAAGAATGCTACCATCTTTGCCTCTTGGCAAAGGAGGACAGAAGGAAAGATGAAACACTTTTTCAGTGCTTTGGCGTTTGGTATATGATCTGTCCATATGTCCCAAACTTAAATTCAGAGTCTCTACCAGCAAAAGCAACTGCTTTTATTTCTTCTTAATCAGTAATGCGTTTGTCCCCCAACATATTTACAGTGCAGAATAAAACTACAGCTGCAGAATTAAACGATTCCTTATTTTTATATGTGCCTATTGAGTTTTAATAATTTTGGGCTCCAATCATACTATTACTAGCAATGGTCATTACACATGCCAAATTAAGATACTCAAACATTGAGGCAGTCAGTCTAAAACTACATTTGTGTTGAATAAGAGTGATGTAGAGCACTATTTCCTCTGAATTTGTTTACTCACAGCTGAAAATCCCTCAGTGGTATGACCTTTATATTCAACATTTAAAAAGTTTAACAATACTTTCCCCCAGCAGCTTAAAGCAGGAGATAATTCTTTCCCAGGAGAAAATACAATTAAAATGCTGCAACGCCTGTTGGAGCAGTGAAAGCAAGGATAATGACAGCTATAATAGACCAAATAATTGTGTTAATTATTTATTTGTTTGCAGTGGAAGGCTTTCAATATTTATTGTGCTCAGTTCAATTTAATAGTACTTTTGTCATACCTGTAGCTTCATCTAGGACAGGACTATCCAGTCTCAAATGAGAAGCAATTGCTTACAAATTTAATAGTCAAATGTATTCATTCATCTGTAATGTAAATATCTAAAAATGAACAATTTAGTTTGGGGAAAAAAAACCTTGAAACATTTTTAGTTGTTCTTTCTAAATTGTTGGTAAGCATGTGCACACACATACACTGAGTGTGCACACACACACACACACATACACACCAGGTATTATTCTTTGTCTGGTCAAGGACTGACTTCATGGTTTCCATGGCAACCCAGTGTGCTCAGTGCTCTCTTTCAGCAGCTGCTGATTACACTTTGAATTTTATTTGCATTCATGATTAAGGAGGAGTATAAAAGACTGAGGTAAATTTTTTTAAAAAAGCAATGAGGATAAAAGACATTTCAATCAATGACTCTCTGCAGCTTTAATTAAAAATAAAAGAATAAGAGGAGATACTGGGATTTCAGGAACCTTTATTTAATGGTTGACTGGCTACTGCAACAATATTAAATGAAGATGCCACCACCATACCGAACTTCTGCAATTTGCAGGGCTATACATTATTAGCTACTAAGACCATGTAGACAATTTTTGTTTTCTAGTAATGGTCTCTTTGCTTTCAGAAAACAATAAACACATATTTCTAGGACTGGATTAAGATAAAACAACTTAAAAATATTTACTACAGTATAATTTGTTGAAATCATGCATTGTACCTTCAGGAAGAGTGCTCTTTAATATAAATGTCACTTGTACTTGGCCTTTTTAAATGCACGGAAATTTATTCTACCAATAATAACATAGGAAAAGAAAGTGCAGTAATTTCTAATGATTAACAGAGCATAAATAGAAAGATAAGAACTCTGGGTTGGAAACATGGAACTCTGTTGAGTAAGGCTATAGCATTTTGAAATACTACCTTTGGCTATATGTACTATTATTTGCTAAGAAAATGTAAAAGAACTATGATAACCACATATATTTATATTAGTGAACAAAAAAAATTGGAAGAAAAATATTTTTAATTATGCCATTTATAAGTAACAAATATTTTTCATTTCCCTGGGTTCCCTTGATATAATTCCAAAAAAAACTGTTTTTTTAAAATAGTAATAAACACATATTTATTTTATTCTGCTGGAAACTTTTCCCTTTGGACAAAAATTGTGGCCTAAAGTTTGTGTTAATGCATTAATTTTTTGGGGGAGGGAATAATTTCAGACTCACATTTGTTAAGTTTAAACTAATGAAGTTCAAATCAATGAAATATTTTGAATTGTAATTAGTAAAAGAACAACAAAAACAGAGTGTCAAAAGTGAATACATAAAAATTATAATCTTTCATTATTTTGGACATAACTGAATCTGCATGTACATACCCTAGAAAATTTGATATTTAACTATGTTTATGAGGATCTTGCATTTTTATTTGTTACATAAATAAATGAGAATGCTGTTAGGTGGCAAAACCATACTGTTAATGTATTATTTTGAAATTCATAACTTATTTTAAAATGGAATAATAATTTACATGCTATAATAAATGAGTGCAGAATTTGAAGAAACATGTCATCCTATAATGCTTTGTGGAGCCTTTAATTCTCATTATTTTAGTGTTTTAATAATTTACTATTATTAGAGATGTTACTGTGTTTAACTTGTCCTTCTAATATGGACATATTCACCCAGATGAATTCTACTTTAGAATGCTAGAGCTTGCTCTGAGGCAGAGGCCACCAAAGAAATCAAAGCCTTTTAATAAACCCAGGGGCCATATTTAATTAACATTTGTCTCAATATGTCTGGGTTTTCCTTGCCATACTAGGCCCTAGTGAACTGAAACCTTCTTCCTATTACATTCTTAACTATATTCAGATAAAATCATGCTCCAGAAAAGGAAATGTCAAGGCTGCCTGGACCATAAAACTTACGACTACTGTCTTTCCCTTTAACAAAAAGTATAGAGTCTAAGTCTCCATTAAGAAAAAAATTAGGGATTTGCTTTCTCTTCCCTAGCCTATCTTGCTGTAATCTGTATCTCCTTTATCCTATGTACCTATCCAGATGAAAAATTTTATGATAAGTGGACAAGAACATTTTCTGCAGCTTTACTTTCACACAAATAATTTTTATGGGGGTTTGGGGTGAAGGAAGAATTTTTGAAAAGGGAAAAGTTTCCTCATTCACTTTTAAGCATTAGGTCAAATAACTGTGATTTCTAGAAGCCAGTGATTTGCCACAGATGGAAGTTTGTTCAGAAGTGCCACAGAGAGGGAACCAGATACCTGAGAAGTTATTCTGAGAAGGGAATCAGGTACCTGACTCTCCAGGCAGACTAGGACCCTCACGAGAAAACTAAAGAAATTAGAAAGGCATAGGTATGCTATGAAGCAGAGAAGAGCTGAAAACCAGAGAAAGGATAAAAACTGCACTCCTCCTCATGAAATGACAATGAGTGCTTCCTGTATGCGCCAAAAATTCAGAACAATAGAGACTGGCTGGCACCTAGATGCTGAAATCAGACATGAGCTGCTAGCCAGCTGACAGGGGGGCACACATGACTTACTAAAAATGACAACGGGGCACCGTCATCCTGAGTGGGGCAACTAACATATTCAGCAAAGACCCTTTACTGGAAAACCCACACTGTTTGACCTGTTAGCCTATGGGCCATCAATATATTGGGATGATTTTAATTTCCAGTTTCCAAAAATTTACTCTATTTCTCTCCCTGGAGCCTTCAACACCCAGAACTTCACCTTTGAACTGGCTTAGAAAACAATCTTAGGTCTCAGAGACTTATATTTTTCCTTAGATGAGTGTTTTTTGTTTTTTTGTTTTTTTTTTTTTGTAAAGGGATCTGAGTGTGACCTAGGGGAGAAATTAGAGCATTCATCTAGCTGGGGTCAACTGTAACTGTAACGTGTGCTTGCTGTTAGGAACCAATGGAACAAATAGTTTCTTTAGCCATCTAGATAAAATGAACAAAGATTTGGCTATGTGGTAAGAAGTGAATGTTTGCTTCCAGGAATACTGGACTAATGTTAAATATCATTTTGAACTGATTAAATTTATTCACAACTCTATGATACAGTAATTCTGATTGTTTTTGAGGTATGTGTATATACGTGTGGAGAGATTAAGTGAATTATTGCCAGCAATGCCACAGTTCTTGTAAGAATACAGTAACAAAAGGATGGTATAAGGGCACTGCAGTCCAAATATAACAGTACCTCAGCAACTAAATATTTAGTTTAGATTTATAGAAAAATCAAGAGGACAGTAGAAAATTCCCATATATCCTATAGTCAGTTTCTGCTATTATTAACATCTTATATCAGTATGATACATTTGTTATAATTGATGAACCAATATTGACTTATTATTATTAACTAAAGTTCACAGTTTATTTAGGTCTCCATAGTTTTTACTTAATGTCTTTTTTTCTGTACCAGAACTCCAACCAGGCTACCATACTCCATTTATCTGGAATCTCTCTTTATGCTCCTCTTGGATGTGGCAGTTTCCCACACATTCCTTATCTTTTTATAACCTTGACAGTTTTGAGGAGTACTGGTTAGCTGTTTTGTAGGATGTTTCACTTTTGGTATTAGTCTGGTATTTTTCTCATGATAGGACTGAAGTTATGGGTTATTAGAAGGAAGACCACATAAGTGATGTGCCATTTTCATCACATCACATTATCATATTAATTGTCCATACTATCAATATGATTTATTACTACTAATGTCCACATTGATTACATGGCTGATGTCAAGTGCCCCTTTTCTTTGAGATAGGAGTAGCCACACAAATAATTTGGGATTCTTCTGCTTGGGAAAGGTGTCTCTTCTTTCCTGTTTTTTATTCATTTATTTATATCAGTATGGGCATATATTTCTTATGAAGTCAACTAAATTTTAATAGCTTCCATACAAGACATAAGGCATATAAGCAAAGCTAAGTGACAATTTAGTATGAAAATGGTTGCTTAGTGCATTCAAAAAGAATCTGATTTAGAAACAACACTTGCCAATACAAGGTAGAGTTGGCAAGATGGGGAAGTGTTCCCTTATAGGAAGAGAAAAGAGAATCAGTGGATTGTTCTGACTGAAAACTACTCTGATTAAAATATGAGTAAAGAATATATGAGAATATTCTTTCAGATACTAAGAAGAACTTAAAACATAATTAAACTAGTTTCTGTAAACTTTCTAAACTTTTTATATACATATAACAAGGTGGCTAAGATGGTTATGAGAATCTTCTCCATTGAAATTCCTTCAGCTTTCACTTTTATCTTGAAATCTTACACTATTTTTCTCTACATTGCCCTTTAGGTAAAAGAAGAATGTGAACTTTAAAAGAAATTCCGTGGGGGAATCCTGGCATTTTTATTACAAAAGCTAGATGCCAGATGCCTAAAGAATGACTGACAGATTGTTATTGGTCATCACTGGTCATGGCTTAAATGTACAAAAGATGTAATATCACGAGGGAAAGAAAGAGAGGAGCAGGTAAGAAACAACTGCAAACACTAGAAGAGCATTTCATGGTTATAGGAAGATGTAATTTATGGATATAAAGTTCATGAAAATGAATGTTTACTACCTGGATTCAAATACACTACAAATATTCAGTTCATTTTCTATTAACGACCTTATATTCTAGAAGAATTCCAAGCATTCTACAAGTGTTTCTATCTTTGATTGACATTCTTATCAATTATAACATTTTTAAGGACTTTGAGGGATTAATCCCGCTCAACTCAATTATTGGTTTTACTGCTATCATACTGTATTTTAAACATTACAACATTATACAGCCCCCCAAAATACTTGGCTTAGAAAATAACTACTCATGGCATAGAATTCATTTTAATGATCTTCATTTCTTCAGAATGTTTATAAACACACACACAGTGGGAAAAGTAAGTGTAAGAGAATAAAGTTTCGTATTATCCATTGGTAGGCAGAAATCATTTACAGAATGGTATTTTGGTCTGTAACACTGGAGTGGGAAATGAGAAAGACACTGGACAGGCCCCAGTTCAAAGTAGAAGATTCCAAGGGCAAAGTGAGGTTAATAAAAGTAAATTTTAAGCCTGTATTTATATTTGAGTTATTACCCCCATATTTTTCCCAAACATTTAAATGTCCCCCTTTCTTCGTCTTCTGTTTCATGGCAATATTTCTTTCTTTACTATAAAAGGGAATGTGAAAAACTTCTATAACATCTAAAGCTCCTTTGTTAACTGGGTGAAAGCAAAGTTATTTTGGTCTCAAAAATAAATTAATACATACATAGATACATATATAGAAGTATTAAGCTGTCGTAATACAAAGGAGTGAAACTAGGCAGATACCACATGAGCAGATGTACCGGGAAGCCAAAGCAGTATTAGGGGCAAAAAGAGAGATAAAGACAAAAGATAAAGAGGGAACATAGGCCAAGGCCAACTAGACAAAAGACGAGAGTTTACTGTCTATCTGCGGGGTTGCATGTAGAACCTTTGAATTATGAGCTATTTATACACATGAAACAGAATTAGACACAGTCGATTCTGCACTCTGACAGATTTTCTCCAGCTTGCGTATAGTGCCTTACGAGCAGTAGCATCCCAGAAATATCACTGTTCATCTATCTTCATGGCCTACAGAAAAATATAACACAGGGAGCTAGAGGCAAGAAACAGTTTCTTGATAACTATAAGGAAGTGCACTAGCTTAAATTATGAGTTATTTTCTCTCAATCTTCATTAGCATTTATTTAATTAAAATCTTTTCTGAGTGTCCTAAAGCCGTAACATAATTAGTGCCCAGAAAGCTTCCAATGTGAATCTTTAGGATATACACTGCATATTCTAAATGTCCAGGACACTAATGATACCTTGCCATGATCACAAGTGTCCTGGAGCATACACAAGGTTGCCATAATCTCTTCCAGGCCATGAGGTTATCATCTACATGATTATTACTTGAATACATTTAAATGATCACTTATGCACCTTGTAAAAATGTTCAAGTTACTCTCAGAAAGTATATACAAGAAACAGTGACTTAAATAACCAGAATGCTTATGGTTGCTTAAGCAACAATAACAAAATCTCCTATTTTCTCTTTGATTTTTCATCATTAATATAGATGACTGATGCAAAACTAATATCACTTTAACTTTACTGCAGATCAATTTAAATTTGAGCACTTATTCTCTATAAATGTGTATTCTACATTCTTTAAAAAAGATTTCTTCTTTCCTATATTTGAACGTGGTTCTGAAATACTTCTTCTGCAAACCTAATGGACAATAGTGTCCTTTAGCTAAGTGTTTTTTGAAAAAAAAAAAAAAAAAAAAAAGATGCTTTTTAAACTAAAAGTATCTTAACCTCATCGAGATCCCATTCTTTTCCAATGTAATATATAAATTGCTAAATATCTTCCAAAGATATAACAACATTTCTAAGTTTCTGTTCTTGAAGATTGTGCAATGCCTAATGAGAAATAAACTGAAGACGTCAAAATTCTAACAATTTGTATAAACTCCACGAAGCTTTCTCCATGTCTAAATCAAAGGATCATTTTGGGATTAAAGTCTTGTTGAGTGAGGTTTGTTAAGATTGAGAAATACTTGTTGGTTTTCTGCAGTTATCTAAATAATTTTGGAAATTTAGAAGATAGTAGTCTTCTACTATACTGCCTCTTGTACTATCACTTTCTTCATTACTTTTTCATGTAAGGTTTTCTTCACTTATAACTATAAACTACTTAAGGGTAGAGACATTTGTCTTTTTAAATTTTTTTATTTATATATGTATATTTTTATTATACTTTAAGTTCTAGGGTACATGTGCACAACGTGCAGGTTTGTTACATATGTATACATGTGCCATGTTGGTGTGCTGCACCCATTAACTCATCATTTACATTAGGTATATCTCCTAATGCTATCCCTCCCCCCTCCCCGCATCTCACGACAGGCCCCGGTGTGTGATGTTCCGCTTCCTGTGTCCAACTGTTCTCATTGTTCTATCTCTTGCATACCTATGATAAGCAGATTCCAATTACGTGTTTGATATTTGATCACATCACTCCTCATTTTAAACTTCATCTTCAAGAAAACACACCATGCTCTTTCACATAAACCTATGTGTTCTGTGAACCTACTATCACACTTTCAGAAATAAACTCCCTTCCACCCCTTATTTTAGAGATGAATTTGTATTTCTCCTTTTAGAGATGGTTTGGCCATAGTCTGTGAAGCCATTGCAGACTGACTTTGTGCCCTCTACTCTTTCCTACGTTTTCACCATTGTGTAATGTTTTTATATGATGTATTGTACCATTTATGTGTCTGTATTTCTTCCTTATGATCTACAAGTTTTTTGAGGGCAAGGATTATCTCTTTTGCTCTATATGTTAATGGTATCTAAAACCTAGTAGAAGCTCAATCAGCAAGTACCAAATTGTTAAAATCACTTAACTCTAGGTTTTATAAACTGCAGTTTGATTTCTGAATGATATTGAAAGTTACTAACAAACACTTAATTGCTAAATTCATAATTCATTTTCGGTCAATTGGTATAAAAGAAACTTTGTCATTATACTCGAGTCTCTTATTCTAGTTAATCTTGTTCATTAACAGACCTTGATATCTTGCCTAGCAAAGATAAAGGAATTATCGGCTGGAGAGAAGATTCATCATGTTTGCATAAGATAGCTTCCCATCTAATAGGCTACAGTCTTACAGACACTGTTGCTCTCTATTAGATATAACTGGTCTCCATTACAAAACAGCTCACTTCCTGGTTCCTCCTTACTTCAGAAACACTAGCAAAGCCTGCTGTATTCCAACTAATGAGTACAGATATGTAATATATATACATGTATATATGTATGTATGTATATATACATATGTATATAATTATACTTTAAGTTCTAAGGTACATGTGCAGAATGTGCAGGTTTGTTAAATAGGTATATATACATATATATATATATATATAGAGAGAGAGAGAGAGAGAGAGATATTTTAAATATATATTTTAAAATGTATATTTCGGCCGGGTGCAGTGGCTCATGCCTGTAATCCCAGCACTTTGGGAGGCTAAGGCAAGCAGATCACGAGGTCAGGAGATTGAGACCATCCTGGCTAACACAGTGAAACCCCGTCTCTACTAAAAATACAAAAAAATTAGCCAGGCGTGGTGGCGGGCAGCTGTAGTCCCAGCTATAGGAGGCTGAGGCAGGAGAATGGTGTGAACCCGGGAGGCAGAGGTTGCAGTGAGTCGAGATCACTCCATTGCACTCCAGCCTGGGTGACAGAGCGAGACTATGTCTCAAAAAACAAGCAAACAAACAACAACAACAAAAACAACAAAATATATATGTGTGTATATTTTTGTCACTAAAGTAATGCCAAAAACCACAGTTACTTTTGCACCAACCAAATAGAAGTTAGGGCTCTACTCAGTACAATTCTTCACACATCAGAATATTTCATAATAGAAATATTAACTATTTCATTATTGATTATGTAAAATGTGATTTTTTCAGGAGTTTTGAGCACAATAGCAGTTTTTATTAAAAATATGCTAAGGTAGTCTTTTGCCATTCATATTGCTATCATTTAAAACATGAGTTAGTTTTCATCATTTGTACATAGCGACCCACATTTGAGAGGTTCATGTTAAGAATTAAAGTTCCCCTCGTATGAGTTTAACTACAACTCAATGAATTAAGTTAGAAATCTGAAATATCAACTTTCAGAGATGGGAAGACTCCTAAACCAGTGACAGTTGACACTAACCTAAGTAATAGTATTAACACGTTTAAAGAAGGAATATGCCAGTCAAAAAATGTGAGAAGTTTGCCATTCTGTAAGATGTCACTAAGAGACAATTTTGAGAAAAAAGAAATCTAAGCAGTGCCCTATAAGTTACCAACACAGTATTTTTATACTTTGATTTATACATCAGTCTCTGAGAATTTAGTTCACCTGATTCTCCCACTAGATGATATACTATCAGTATGCAAACAAAATCAGATTTGCTAATTTCAGCTACCTTGAATTCATCAAGATAATATCAAACTCTTAATTCCCTTCACTAATAATATTTTATTCATTTATTGAAACACTGAAAATTATCTATTATTTCAAGCTTTCAAATTCTGTTGTGTGAAATCTGATTTTTGTTAATTTTATAATCGCTACCATTCCTTTACCCTTATTTTACAGTTTCAGATTTTTCATATGATCTCTGACAATGTTTCAGATCCATAGATAACCACTGCTGGAAACCCTAATGAACTTAACCAGAAAGACAGAATGTGAAAGTAGAATCCAGAAAGATGCCATAAATACAGCTCCTTGTAAATTCGCTGACCTTGAAAATTTCTTAAAATTTTATAACAGATACTTTCTGTTATAAACAGAAATACTTTCTGTTAAAAAGTGGGACTTTCTAAATAATAACAGAAAGTATTTCTGTTAGCACATAACAGAAATACTTTCTGTTAGAAAGTGGGACTTTCTAAAAGGAGATGAGTTATTCAACTTAATAATTATTAATTTCATACCTAACAACAGGTATTCATTATTTCAAAAGTATTGGGCATTTCAAGAGTGCTTATTCTCAGTATAACACTGTTCCGATTTTTTGTTGTTAAAATACCCAGTGACTCATTGAACAAGTGAAAATACACAAAGACTTAAATTATCACAGTTAACCAGGATAGAATTAATACGATACCCATTCTGATGAATTCTGATCTAATTGTTCTTACTGATAATAATCATATACCCTTTACATTATTGTGGTTTGGAGGAGGGAAAGAAGAAAAAGAATACACTTTACAGTATACTTCTGACAATTAAATCTTATTAAACTTCAAGGCCAAACTGATGCCCTAAAATTTCTCTCACCATCTTGGTCCAGAATTACTTTTCAAATCTCAAATTGTTTGCACAATTAAAAACAACTTATATTTATTAGTTACTGCTTTCATTGTTAGTGATGTTTTCTTTTTGTGTGTGTGTGTGATTCTGTAACACCTGCTTTTAATGACTATGCAGGTTGCTTCCCAAACACATCAAGTTTAAGGTTATTATAACTAATGAGAAACTTGTTAGTTTTTATATTAAAGTAAATGAAACTGAGTGTTTATATATTTGCTCTATCTATCCTATACACATCTTCATGAATTTTAAAATAACACAGAACACAAATCAGTCCAATGAACTAAATCTAAATTACATAGAAAATGAACAAGCATAAAACAGAATTTAAGGTCCAAAATAACTTGGGAGATCAACTAAATTCCTGTGCGTTTGACTAGAAGCAACAATCCAGAGAAAGAAGCAGTCTTACCTAAGATACAATGGAGATTTGAGTTATGTAGCCCAACTTTTTGCACACTAATTCCATATATTTTTAGAAAGTAGCAAAGGACATTAATTGAGCACTTATATGTGTCAGGCACTGTGCAGTATTGTTACTGCTGAAGTGAGTATTGTTATTAACCCATGTACAGATGAGAAAACTGAAGCATAAACATGCCCAAGGACCGCGGTTAGTATGAGCCGGGATATGAGTTTAGCTGTAGACTGCATTGAACTCAGAATTTAAAAGATTCATCATGTTTGCATAAGATAGCTTCCCATCCAATAGGCTACAGTCTTATAGACACTGTTGCTCTCTATTAGATATAACTGGTCTCCATTACAAAACAGCTCGCTTCCTTGTTCCTCTGTACTTCAGATACACTAGTAAAGCATGCTGTATTCCAACTAATGAGGACAGATATGTAATATATATACATGTATATATGTATGTATGTATATATACATATATATATAATTATACTTTAAGTTCTAAGGTACATGTGCAGAATGTGCAGGTTTGTTAAATAGGTATATATGTGCCATGGTGGTATGCTGCACCCATCAACCCGTCATCTACATTAGGTATTTCTCCTAATGCTATCCCTCACCTAGCCACCCACACCCAGACAGGCCCCACTGTGTGATGTTCCCCTCCCTGTGTCCATGTGCTCTCATTGTTCAACTCCCACTTATGAGTGAGAACATGGGTGTTTGGTTCTCTGTTCCTGTGTTAGCTTGCAGAGAATGATGATTTCCATCTTCATCCATGTCCCTGCAAAGGACATGAACTCATCCTTTTTTACAGTTGCATAGTATTCCATGGTGCATATGTGCCACATTTTCTTTATCCAGTCTATCATTGATGGACATTTGGGTTGGTTCCAAGTTTTTGCTATTGTGAATAGTGCCCCAATAAACATATGTGTGCATGTGTCTTTATCATAGAATGATTTATAATCCTTTGGGTATATACCCAGTAATGGGATTGCTGGGTCAAATGGTATTTCTAGTTCTAGATCCTTGAGGAATCGCCACACTGTCTTCTACAATGGTTGAACAAATTTACACTCCCACCAAGAGTGTAAAAGCATTCCTATTTCTCCACATCCTCTCCAGTATCTCTTGTTTCCTGGCTTTTTTTTTTTTCTTTTGAGACGGAGTCTCTCTCTGTTGCCCAGGCTGGCGTGCAGTGGCGCAATCTCGGCTCACTCTAAGCTCCGCCTCCTGGGTTCACGCCATTCTCCTGCCTCAGCTGCCCGAGTAGCTGGGACTACAGGTGCCGACCACCACGCCCAGCTAATTTTTTGTGTTTTTTAGTAGAGACAGGGTTTCACCGTGTTAGCCAGGATGGTCTCGATCTCCTGACTTCGTGATCCACCTGCCTTGGCCTCCCAAAGTGCTGGGATTACAGGCATGAGCCACCATGCCTGGCCTGTTTCCTGACTTTTTAATGATCGCCATTCTAACTGGCATAAGATGGTATCTCATTGTGGTTTTTATTTGCTTTTCTCTAATGACCAGTGATGATGAACTCTTTTTCATATATGTTTGTTGGCTATATAAATGTCTTCTTTTGAGAAGTGTCTGTTCATATCCTTTGCCCACTTTTTGATGGGTTTTTTTTTTCAGAATACAAAATCACTGTGCAAAAGTCACAAGCATTCCTATACACCAATAACAGACAAACAGAGAGCCAAATTATGAGCAAACTCTCATTCACAAATACTACAAAGAGAATAAAATACCTAGAAATACAACTTACAAGGGATGTGAAGGAACTCTTCAAGGAGAACTACAAACCACTGCTCAAGGAAGTAAGAGAGGACACAAACAAATGGAAAAACATTCCATGCTCATGGATAGAAAAAATAAATTCTGTGAACATGGCCATACTGCCCAAAATAATTTATAGATTCAATGCTATCCCCATCAAGTTACCACTGACTTTCTTCACAGACTTGGAAAAAAAACTACTTTAAATTTCATATGGAACCAAAAAAGAGTCTGCATAGCCAAGACAATCCTAATAAAAAAGAAGAAAGCTGGAGGGATCACGGTACCTAACTTCAAACTATACTACAAGGCTACAGTAACAAAAACAGCATGGTACTGGTACAAAAACAGCATGGTACTGGTACCAAAACAGATATATAGACCAATAGAACAGAACAGAGGCCTCAGAAATAACATCTACAACCATGTGATCTTTGACAAACCAGACAAAAACAAGCAATGGGGAAAGGATTCCCTATTTAATAAATGGTGTTGGTAAAACTGGCTAGCCATATGCAGAAGGCTGAAACTGGACCCCTTCCTTACACCTTATACAAAAATTAACTCGAGAGATTAAAGACTTAACCAAAAGACCTAAAACCTTAAAAACGCTAGAAGAAAACCTAGGCAATACCATTCAGGACATAGGCATGGGCAAGGACTTCCTGACGAAAACACCAAAAGCAATAACAACAAAAGCCAAAATAGATAAATGTGATCTGATTAAACTAAAGAGCTTCTGCACAGCAAAAGAAACTATTATCATAGTGAACAGGCAACTTACAGAATGGCACACAATTTTTGCACTCTATCCATCTGACAAAGGGTGATGTTTTCTCTAAAGTCTGTGTAACTTTAATAAAGAAGGTTTATGAATATACTTCTTTTGTTCTTTCTCCTTCCTCAAGAAGTAACTATCTCAACATTTTTAAACGATTTTGAAACTTAAGGTAATAGGGACTTGAGAGTTCATCAGATTTTTTACCCTTAAATAGAGAAATTACATGCCAGAGAAATCTGGTATTTTGTAAATGTTCAAAAATGTGCTGATCTTCGTAGTAAAATAAAAACAATTTGAGTGTCTATCCATATTATCTTTATCAACTGTGCTGAAAAATTAAGAAATACTACAGACTTCTGTAATTACTAGAAGAGCTATATATCCTAGGACCAACAATCTGTAGATTTAGTGCTTTGTA
Source organism: Symphalangus syndactylus (assembly GCF_028878055.3). Classification (NCBI taxonomy): domain Eukaryota; kingdom Metazoa; phylum Chordata; class Mammalia; order Primates; family Hylobatidae; genus Symphalangus; species Symphalangus syndactylus. Next base: position 45,169,706 of record NC_072432.2, read on the forward strand.
CCTTTCCTAACGTGAATTCTTTGCCAATTATTATATTGAGTTAATTGAAGGGTTAATGTTTATCCTATGTTATCAAGTGTTTCTTCATACAGAATAAAAAATTTTCGCTATTTTTTAGTACAACTTTATGGCCATACTATGTTAAAATGTAACACCACTACCAAATAATCAGAGCTCAGTGGAATGTACACATTCCCTGATAGTATGGGAACATTGAAATATGTAACATAAGTATTCCTAGTAATACATAAAAGAAAGTAAATTACACTTGATTTTGGTGACAGTTTAAGGGCATCTAAAAGCTATGTTTGCTGTGTTTTTTAATAACATTATTGGCTAACTTCCTTATCTTTTTATGACTATTAGCAAAAATAATAAAGGAAAGCAAAAACACTTTTCTCTGAAAGCCATTATTATATTTCAAATTATTTTGATTTTCATTTTCATTAGTGTTTATAATAAAACTTAATTTTCCTAGAGTATTTGTTTCTATATTAAACTGATTAAGTTTGTTTACTTGAAATACAGGATTGTTTTACCATAAGAAATAAGAGCAGAGAGTACACAAATGAGTGGCAGGGGAGTAGGAGATCCAAACACTAAATTATATGGCATCATATGTAAGTGGTCATTTTTAATACTATATAAGGTGGAGAGTGGCTGTACTGGGATCAGTTTGTACTCCTACCATCTGTAGAGGTAAGGGACATAGAAGATTTTTTTCGGTGCACCACATATACACTACTAGGAGGAGAGAGTTTGTTTTAGGTTATAAGAAGACTATTGCCACCTTTTGGCCCAAAGGCTAAGGGAGAAATCTAAATGACCACCTGAAATATAGACTCATTGCCTGATTAAGGTAACCAGAGATGAGACATCTCCAGCAACAGGAATTTCCCAAAGATCATAAAGGATCACAACTAGGCAAAGAATCAACTTTTAAAAGCTTCCTGGCCCACAGAGATTGTGGCTGGCAGCCTCTATGATGTTCCCTGGTTATTCTCATCTCCTAGTATTCAGGCTCTCATATTCCTTCACCTTGAGATTCTGCTGGGCTTAATAACTGGCTACCAAGGAGTAAAATACTACAGAGTAGTGGAATGTCACGCCTGAGATTAGGCTAAAGAGTCCATGCTTACACTCTAGGCTCTGCTCTCTTACCTGTTTGTGGTGAGAGAAGCCAGATATCACACTGTGATCTGCCCTGTAAAGAGGTCCATATGGCAAAGAACGGATTTATCTGACCAATAGCCAGTGAGGATTTGAGGCCTGCCATCAGCCACGAAGTGAGTATGGAAGTGAATCCTCCCCTTGTCAATCCAGTACTTGAGAGGATAGTAGCCTAGGTTATATCTGCATTATGGCCTTGTGAGAGACCCTGAGCTGGAGCTAGAGGATAAAGGGAAGCTATGCTCAGTTTGCAGGCGACCCACAGAAACTATGAGAAAATTAATCTTTCTTGTAGTAACCTGCTAAATGTGGGGGTAATTTGTTGCTCAAACAGTAGATAACCAATGCAAGATAAAACTAGTTAAAGGCAGGATGCAGTGGATCACGCCTGCAATCCCAGCAGTACGGGAGGCCTAGGAGGACCTGTCACTTCAGCCAAGGAGTTCAAGACCATCCTGGGCAACAATAGTGAAAACCCATTTCATATAAAAATACAAAAAATTAGCCAGGCATGCACGTGGTAGTGCACACCTGTAGTCCCAGCTACATGGGAGGCTGTGATAGGAGGATCACAGCCAGGAGTCGGAGGTTGCAGTGAGCCTAGATGGCACTACTGCACTCCAGCCTGGGTGACAGAGTAAGACTGTCTCAAAAAAAAAAAAAAAAAAAAAAAAAAAAAAGCAGACAGTGATAGGGATTAAAAGAAGGAAAAGAGCTTAGGCTTTCTTTAACACACGGACCTGAGCTACAGAGAGAAGAAATATTTTCTTTTATAGCTACTTCTATTTTTTAATGTAGTCTTGTACTGGAAGTTTATTTGCTGAATGGTGACTATGTTGTTTCTTAAAACGACTGAAAGAATGTATACTGTCCAAGAATATGCTGAAGACGAATGGGGCCAGCCATGTATTCATGGAGGAAGAAGGGAAGTTAACCCCCAGTGAGTAAAGTTTATGGAGCGACTGAGACCAGAACAAAGTTACATTTTTCATTATGTTCTAAGTTGGGTTTAATATACTGTGTATATAATTCTCTGGTGATTTTTTTCTGTTGAAACATTGGACAAAGTGAGTTATGTGCCTTGATATTCAGTGGAATAGAGTTTGCCCAGGGAAGAAATAAGAAATGTAATAGAATGTCTAGCCTGCACTAAATAAAGGTCACACACTTGCTGGGACATGTTGGTGAGTATATATATAAGAGAGCATAGTTGGGACAGAAAACAGTTCAAGATCAACAGACATGCCGTGTAGAAGTTGTGTTCAATGGGCAGTATAACACCTGAGAAAGCATTCCCAGGCAGAGTGAAATATCGTCGTATTGTGCAAGGTGATTGGATTCTTACTATTGTCGGCTTGTTTACTACTATTCCAAGTTTTTAATCCCTCAGGTTTGCAGTTCCAAAGCCTAGTTTTAGAAAAAAATATAGTGCTGACATACAAGGTTTATGTACAAACAACTCTGTAACAACAGATGACAGACTGACTGCCTTGCCTACATTATTGCCTTCTATTATTTGAGAACCACTGTGGTTTTGTTTGGTTTTGTTTTTGTCTGAGTTTTCTTCCCATCTGTCTAAATGTGGTTTGTTGTTAAATGTTACTGGAAGTATGTCATGTTGCTTTATTCTTCTTTCCCTATGTTGTTCACCTGCCTGGATAGCCCAGCAGACTCACTCATATAACATCAACCCAGTAGGTAGCTTGACAGACAGATCAGCTCAAAGGGAGTTCAAAGTTTTCTCCCTCTTGGAAGTCACCCCCTTCAGGGTGAGCTGATGATTCATCTTGGGTGGATATTTTTTCATATTGTGATTACCTACTAATCACAATATTCTATGACTATGTGTTTTTCTATGACCAACGTCAGTCAAAATAAGATAAGGCACATAGGCCCCAAATTGGTAAGTTAATGTAAAATGAAATGAATAAATAAATGACCTGCTTGAGATAGTAGGGACAATGTGGTGAACAGTCGAGGTCATTGCTCATAGAGCTGCATCTTTCAAGACCATAATAGCATCCACAAACAGACCTCTTCAAATGGAAAACAAATGAAAATTCATAAAATGAAAAAAAGTTGAAACAGAAACAAGGAGCAAGAGGAGAGGAATGGAGATAGAGGGGAAGGGGATGAGATAGTATTTAGGGTCTGTGTTGACCATGCCAGAAAGACCAACAGTATTATGTAGGGCAAAGATTTTGGTTAATATAGCTAGACCTCCTTAGATCAGTGATGAGAGCAATCATGCCTCCACAAAGAAGCCTTAGGAAAACTTCTGCACAACGAGGCTCTAGTGGGTTTTCCTGATTCACAATACTCCATGTGTACAGTCTCACATTGATGCTAAGAAAGTCATATTGTTCTGAGTTCATGAGGAGAGGACAACCGAAACTCTATGTTCGGTATTTTCTTGGAGTCTGCCTTAGGTACTTCTTCCTGCGGTGGTTTTTAATCCATATCATTTTTCTGTAGTAAACCATAACCATGGGTACAATAGCTCTCAATGAGTTCTGAGTGTCCTTCTAGCAAATCACCAAACATGAGGGTAGTTTTGGGATAATCCTGAATTTGTAGTTGGTGTCGGAAGTGAGGGTGGTCTTGTGTGAACTGTACTCCCTCTAACTTCACAGATTGCTAAACTCTCCACAGGGACAAATTAATATGCATAGGTCTATCGTTGTGTGTGATATTGAGTACATATACTTGGGTGAAAATATTTCAATGTTAGATGACATTTTTGACACAAAAATCTGTATTTTATCTCATTTGACACAAGTTGTAAGGATTTTCTTGATGTCAATTAATAGCAACATCACACTTTATAAGAAAAATAAGAATTATAGTAGCTTTCAGGATAGAAAGACCTGAATGAGTTTTTGAACTGTGGCAGATACTGTTCTTTCATAGAGTGTAGCTATAGCAGCTGTCCTGTATACCATGGATGTTAGGCTATTTTCATTGCTTGATTGTCTGAGGTCATTTCTGGGAAATGTGATTTTTATTTTCAGTTTATGTGAAGTATACATTCTATCTTTTCAGCCTAAATATTATAATTGTTTTCTTCTTTAGACATCTGCTTAACAAGAGAAAAGGCATCTGTGACTGTATCTGCAAAAACAAAGTAGACAATAAATGCATTGGATTGCTTCGCAGGAACATAGTTCTCAAGTGACGTTAGTTTATTTGCTTCCTGACAGAAAACATTAATAAATACTTTCTAATTAAGGTAAGAGTTAAGAAATCCCTATTTTATTCCTTAGAATATAAGAGGTAAGAGACTGTTAATTCAGAAAAATGTGTAAAGATGCTTTTAAGCTGCTCTGCAAAAATTCAATATCATATTTTCGTTTCTTTAAAAAAATATGCTGTTCATATAAATACCCTCAGAAAAGTAACCTCACATTAATGTTTCAAGATTCAATTTTGTGATCCCGCCCAAAATAAACCTAGATAGTTCAGCTCTATCTTCTTTTTTCTCTGATGACTCCTGTAAATCAGCTCAAAATCATCCTTTGGTTTTGGCCCTGACCTCTGAATCTATTTTCATGTTTCAAATATAACTTATAATTGAGATGAAATTATCAGGGCTGTCCTAGAGCTGAAAATAGCCCTGCATTCATAACCATAAACTACAGGATGGCAGGACTTGTGAGCTATGGTGAAATTGAGTATATTTTTCCCCAGGTATTCTAGGAAGTTCTCCTGTCTCACTGAGATTGTGCTTTCCTTACTTCTTTATTGAATTATAGGTTGCTGGTGCCCTTGAAATTTCTCACATTTCTTTAGGTTAATCTATTTATAATGCTTGCTACTCTTGAATTATGGCTAGATTGAGATACACAGAATCTGCTGGCAAATTTTCAGGTTGAACTATTTCACAACTATATAAATGGTCCAAAAACATTGTAGAGTTACAAGAGGTCACTACTATCTTCCCCAAAGTTGGTACAACCTTACTCTACTGTTTTAGTCAGTTCTCACACTACTAATAAAGACATACCTAAGACTGGGTAATTTATTTAAAAAAAAAAAAAAAAGGTTTAATTGACCCACAGTTCCACATGGCTGGGGAGGCCTCACAATCTTGGCAGAAGAGCAAAGGACATCTTACATGGTGGCAAGCAAGAGAGAGAATTTGTGTGGGGAAATTCCCCTTATAAAACCATCAGATCTCATGAGATTTATTCACTACCACAAGAACAGGAAGAGAAAGACCCACCTCATGATTCAATTCCTCCCACGACACATAGGAATTGTGGGAGCTACAATTCAAAGTGAGATTTGGGTGGGAACACAGCCAAACCATATCACCTATTTAGAGCAAAAATATTTACAAAATGCTCGTGGTGTCAGGCAGCAGGGGAAGAATTATTGACAGCTGAAGTTCTAAGGATTGTGGATTTTTAATTGTATCCATAGGAGAGTGGATCATACGGCCGGGCATGGTGGCTCACACCTATTATCCCAGCACTTTGGGAGGCCGAGGCAGGCAGATCACAAGGTCAGGAATTCAAGAACAGCCTGGCCAATATGGTGAAACTCAGTCTCTACTAAAAATATAAAAATTAGCTGGGCGTGGTGGCAGGTGCCTGTAGTCCCAGCTACTCGGGAGACAGAGGCAGGAGGATCGCTTGAACCTGGAAGGTGGAGGTTGCCGAGGTTGCAGTGAGCCGAGACTCTGCCACTGCACTCCAGCCTGGGCGACAGAGTGAGACTCCAACTCAAAAAAAAAAAGGAGATTGGATCATGTAAAGCAACTGTGTGCAGGATTTTTTAATAGTCATTAAAATTTCATGACAATAAGTGCTCATAACAAGAAATTTCACACCCTCTTTTTCATCTTCCCCAAATAGCTTTGAGATTTGTTTTCTTTCTTCCTCTTCTCTTTCCCATTCCTCTCCTGTCTTTTTTTCTCACCACTCTTCTCCTCTCTGTCTCATCCCCTTCCGCTGTCTCCATTCCTCTCCCTCTCCTTGTTTCTGTTTAAAGTTTTTTCATTTCATAAATTTTCATTTGTCTTCCATTTGAAGAGGTCTGTTTGTAGATGCTATTATGGTCTTGAAAGATGCAGCTCTAGCTGGACGTGGTGGCTCACATCTGTAATCCCAGCACTTTGGGAGGCCAAGGTTGATGGATTGCTTGAGGTCAGGAGTTCGAGACCAGCCTGGCCAACATGGCAAAATCCTGTCTCTACTAAAAATACAAAAATTAACTGGGCATGGTGGTGCATGCCTGTAATCCCTGCTACTCCGGAGGCTGAGGCACAAGAATCGACTGAATCCAGGAGGCAGAGCTTGCAGTGAGCTGAGATCGAGCCATGGCACTCCAGCCTGAGCACTAGAGTGAGACTCCATCTCAGAAAAAAAAAAAAAAAAAAAAGATGCAGCTCTATGAGTATCAACCTCAACTGTTCACCATACTGTCCTCACTGCCTCAAGCAGGGTTTAAAATTTGGTAGGTATAAAAGAAACACTTTTAGGAAGACAGAAAGGAAAGAAAGGAGAGAGGGAGAAAAGGAAAGAGGAAGGAAAAAAATATAGTTTTCTGAATTCCAAAAAAATTCAGGATGAAATACCATGAAATAGTTATGTATTTTTATAAACTTCCCTGTAAAGAACCATTGGGGCACAGCTTAAAATGGGTGTCAGAAAAAAGGAAAGAACAGAAACTCTACTTTTCAATAGTAATAGTATTACATATGTAGTACCAAATGACTTTCTAGTTTGTGTTTGATTTAATGATAGAAATGCTCTGTACATTTCTCCAGCTGTGTTCCCCTAGCAGACTGGGACATGCAGTGCTCTAAGAGCAGCTGTTAACCCTCATGCAGTTTTATTTGCATGCTAAGAAAGAGCAGCCTGGCACATGAATAAAGCATGCTTCTTTTTATCACACCCTCCCAGTAAGTTAGTTCTACCTAAACATTTTCTTTTGAGAGACTGCGCAGAAGAAGCTAATCAGGCAATTTTTCAAAGCAATCATTCCAATAATTCACTTTTTGTGAATTCAATTTTTGTCATATAAATAATCAGAGGAAGACTTCATTAAATATTTTTTAAAAACCTGATGCTATTGTATATTTTGTTACTATTACTCTAATAATAGCAGTTTTCATTAACCCTACTTTCTCATCTTGAAATGTAAATATTGTAACTTTTAAAAATATGACACTTTTAGTGTGAAAAAATACTCCAGTTTACTGGTACTTTCTATTTCATCATTTATAGCTACAGAGGAAAATCTTAAAACAAACACAGTTTAATATTACCAAAGTCACAATTACATGTAGTGTTACAATGTAATACTGCTATATGATGTCAATAAAAGGAACAACAATTATTATTTAAGAAGCTCACCTTTGGAAATGCATTAGATCGATACGTCTTCAAATTCAAAATTAACACATATTAATGAATCTACTGTATTAAATGTTGGTAAAGAAATATGTTTTTAAAAAGTTATAATTCATAGACAAAAGGGTAGGGTTTTATTACAGATTTTTTTTTTTTTTTTTTTTTTGAGATGGAGTCTCGCTCTGTCACCCAGGCTGGAGTGCAGTGGCGCAATCTCGGCTCACTGCTAGCTCCACCTCCCAGGTTCATGCCATTCTCCTGCCTCAGACTCTCCGAGTAGCTGGGACTACAGGCGCCCGCCACCACGCCCGGCTTGCTTGTATTTTTAGTAGAGACGGGGTTTCACCGTGGTCTCGATCTTCTGACCTCATGATCCGCCTGCCTCGGCCTCCCAAAGTGCTGGGATTACAAGCGTGAGCCACCACGCCCGGCCTACAGATTTTTTTTTGAAGATGGTAAACCAGGAATTGAGTACTAAAGTTTAAAGAAAAATAAAGTTTTTCTTTATTTCTATTTGCCATTTCTTACTTTAAAACCCTTGAATAGGAAATTCCTTGGAGAGTTTATAATTTATTTGCTCTATGCCTCATTTTAATAATCTAAAAATGCTTCCCTCTCCATGTAATGGGAACTCAGGATGTGATATTTATGAAGATTAATAACATAATGTTAATCTAAAATTGTAAGAAATTCCACTCATCTCAGTTAATCTCTTCACAAAATAAGATCACTGTGTTAACTCATTATTCTCCTGCTCTGCTTGTATTTATGTGCATGAAAATTTTCCTTAAGTAATCACTTCATAATTTTTCTGGGCTTCAGAAATTGTCAGTCACACTTTTTAAAGTACATCATTTACAAATGTTATTATTCTTACAGATCCTCTAAGTGGGAGCAGAAAGCAGGACCAGCTACCTAATTTTCTAGGCCTAATTTTCTAGGCCTGGAGTGAAATGAAAGTACAGGCTCCCTTGCTCAAAAATTACCGAGAATTTTAAGACAGTAATAGCAGACCCAAAGCAAATGTAGGGCTTACTAATTACTGTGGTTTGATCATTACACATAATATAACGGAAAAATTGTATACACATATCAAAATGTCATACGTATATACAAAAAAAAAAAGATTCCAAATTAGATTTACTCCGCATACTCACTACTATCATGGTACTCTATGGTTTCATCATTTGCCTAATCACACATGATTTATTATTTCACTCTTCCTTATAAAGGCGCTAGGTAATTTACCTTTTGGAACTCTTTCCAGTCTCATTTCTTACTACCCTGGCACTCTCTCTGTCTCCCAAGCAGCGTTGGTTTTGCAGTTCCATGGATACACCTAGCATCCTACTGTCTTGGTGCTTGTCATCCCCACCCCCTCGAAAGGCTTGCACCTTCAGTTCATTCAAGTTACTGCTCTAGATACCTTCTTTATCACTCTATCAAAGTCAGTACACATGTCAGTACCTGACTAGCTTTTATCTACTTACACAATTTTTGGTGTATCCTGTCTTCCTCATTTTATTATAAGCTTCAAGAGCTCATGGACTTCATCTAATTTATTCATTTTGTTCTCATGCCTAAAACAGTACTTGGCAAATTACAGGCACAAAATGAGTATTTGTTGAATGAATAAATTGAGAAGAGACTGAATAGAAAGTGTGCAGCAGGAACATTTCCAAGTGTGAATTAGATACTATATTGGATTTATGTTCTTCTAATTTCTTAGACATGACATGAAAAATTGAGATTACTTAAAAATATATGTAAATATTACTATTTTAATGTTATCAATAAAATAATATTTTAGATTATTTAAATTTGGATTTGTATTTACTATTCATAAGTATGTGTGGTGCTCTTAGAAATAACTTTTATATTAACAACCTGCCATGGAAAAATATCAAATGTATCCTAAGATATTAAATTTGTATTTAGGTATTTCATTTAGCAAAATAATATGAGCTAACATGTATGTTTAAATACATTGTTATCTAAATCTCAATATAAATTTGAAGGTAGAAAAAATGTTTATCAATTTCTGAATTTCACTGTAAAAATCAGTGCACATTTTACCACTTATTCAATCTTCCTCTCACCTCCAAAGATAACAACATATGAATGTGCTTTGAATTATTGAATATTCTCACTGTGAAAACGCAAGACAGGTAGGAAAAGAGTAATAAAACTTGTCTGTGGATACACTCTGTAAAATCCAGCAATACAGGGCTTCTTAGTATACAACCAGGAGTACACGCTTCCTTTGCCCTTGTGATATATATATATATTACTTACTTTAATCTTTTGTTTTCTAGGCATGCTAAGAAATTGTACCCTCCCGCCTCAATTTTCTCTTCAATGCTTCCTTTGAGAATGTTGGAGTTAGTAATAAAGTGTGAAAAAAAGTATGTCCAACTGCTATGCATCAGTGAAACAAACCAACACACCAGGCATATTGACCCTAACAATTTATTTGACTGTTCAAACTACTGACAAATAACTAATAATGTAATCCTATATAAATAGTAGCCAAAGGAAAGCAAATAAATCACCACTACCAAAAAAACACTGCTTCCATACATATAGTTCAAAAACAACTGAAGAAAATGATTTTATATGTAAAACAAACAAAAAAAATGGTGTTGATTGCATTCCACAGTTGATTTGCCAATGTATTTGAAAAGCAATTTTCTAACTCTTCCCCTTTCTTCCTCTCACTTCTGAGTAACATCTATGCTTCACATCTGTACAAACATTCTTCTCATCTTCACAGATTGCCTATCCTTGGTGTTACCTACTATAAACGGGCAGTTTTTCAGGCCATTATCATTTCTTTGTATTTTCAAAAAGTAAGCAGGTTAAAATGTGTGCTGTGTAAGTATTAAATTATAAATGAATGATATTTGCATTTCATTTGTTCTTAGTGAGTAGTCATTCTTAAATTTAGGTATTCATAAATATACTCCACCCAGCATTAAAAACTCAAGATGCAATGATCAGGCAAGGACAAATGATGGCTAAAAGAAAATTTTCAAGGAATTATAATGCTGAAAAATACACACACACACACCCCTCACAAATACACTGCAAATTATTAAAAATGTCCTCTTCTACATGATTCTGTTTCTGTGACATCAAAGTAAATCTGAAAATACTTGTGGATGAGAAAAAAAAATGCAATTGATTTTCAAGCATTAAAATATACATAACTTCTTTGTTCACACATTGTAAAATAATTTTTAAAAATCATAGTAATAAGAAATAAAGCCAAGCTCGGGATACAAAATTGTTTCCGATATAATATAATTCATTCTGTACTGATAAGAAATATGTTTATCTTCAAATAGAAATTGTTCCGTGGTGATCCATAGGTTTCTCTATGCTAAGAGTATTGTGTGAGGCCAAATATGCCCTATAAATATTTTATAATGAGCTCAATGTATAAAAAATTAAGCTACAAAGCAAATCTCAGAAAACGTTTGAATAAAGCAGAAATGGGTTATAACTGAGACCATAATTCCAAGCTAAATCCTAATTGATTATAACTGATGAAAGGGAAGATAGTGATTATAAAAAGAGAAGAAAACAGCTGGGCGCGGTGGCTCACGTCTGTAATCCCAGCACTTTGGGAGGCCGAGGCGGGCGGATCACGAGGTCAGGAAATCGAGACCACTGTGAAACCCTGTCTCTACTAAAAATACAAAAAAATTAGCCGGGTGCGGTGGCAGGCGCCTGTAGTCCCAGCTACTCAGGAGGCTGAGGCAGGAGAATGGCGTGAACCCGGGAAGCGGAACTTGCAGTGAGCTGAGATCGCGCCACTGCACTCCAGCCTGGGTGACAGTGAGACTCCATCTCAAAAAAAAAAAAAAAAAAAAAGTGAAGAAAACAACCTTCATTTTACAGTTTGTTAGTCAAACATATTTTGTTGATTTACACTACTTCTCTCAGTGAAAGGAAATTATAATACATCTTTAAATGAATTTGAAAATTATCAACTTTCCCTACTTTTTGTTCTCTTCTAAGTAACGGAATATAATACAGAGTTTTCAAACACAACTACTAGGATTGATATCTAGATATTAATATTTTCCAGATTAACTCGGTTCCATTTCTAAAATTCAAAATCATCTCTTTTAATCTAGACATCTTGGAGGTAGCCCAGGAATACACATTAAAAAATAAATATAGAATGACTTGATAAATCTATCATGGTTCAAATTTCAGTAAATGCTTGTTCATCTACATTATCTCATGGGAAGCTATTATGTTAGAGCCAGTTACCAAGTGAAAATGGTTATATTTAAAGCCTATTTCTCACTGTTTTTATTCTTTTTAAGCTACTTACTACAAGGAAGGAAGTTTGCCCTGGTGGTAGGAACATTAAAAGTATAATTTTTAAATATTATTATAGGTAAATATTACAAATTGAACTACTTAAAATAATAATCTACATAAAAATTCTCGCATATTGCCTGGCTTAAATCCATTTTAAGCAACAATTTGTACCATCATCAATTGACAACTAGAGGACCTGATTTTGTTGTGAGAAAAAAGTAAATGAGACAAATTCCTACACCTCATAGGTTGAGGAGAATATTATAGGGTCCTACATTACTGGCTAATCTTACTAATTTCAGAATAGGGAACACGAGCCTGTAGTATTGCATGGGATTAATAAATATCTGTTTAGCCAAGTTAATATTGAATCCTGAAGAATGTAAACATGATACATCTGTCTGAAATGCTGTTTGGCATAAACTTATGGAGAAGTCTCTTTTCTTTTAGAGAAATATGCTCTCTGAGAACTTAAATGTTTCCAAACACATTTGGAGTATTGGGTTCAAATTTCCTCCTTCTAGCCCCCTTCCTCTTTCTCTCCCTGTCTTCTTTCCCTCTCTCCCTCCCTTCTTCCCTCCCTCCTCTTTCTTTACTTTCTATCTTCCTTCCTTCCTTTCCTTCATTCTTCCATCAACAAACATTAATGAAGGCTTACTGTGTGCTAGGTTTGTGCTGAATGCCACATTTTCATTAAGCAATTTACTCTAATATGCACTTATATGGATTGATTAAAGCCAGTTGCCATTTTAGTTATCATTTCTCTGCTTCACAGAGATAAAACAGCTGGTCTTCTCTTTTTTCTCCTCTTTCTCTTCCTCCTTGTTGCATTAAAATATAGTTTATTTAATCTCCACTGACAAAGAAATAATGCCATGTAATGTAATCTTTATAATTTTGTTTCAGTGTGATAGTGGATGGGTAGGAGGCTGAGCATTAGGAACAGAAAGAAGGAATTAATACTACCTAAGTACTTTTTAAAATTGACATTTAGTTTACATACAACAATATATGAAAATCTTAAGTATTCAGTTATTAATTTTGACAAGTGCATTTGCCAGTGAAACCATCACACCAAACTGTAGAACTAATGTAACCTTTAAAATATATAAAGTAATGTAAAATACATGAGGTTTTGCAATGTTTAAAACCTGTCTTTTTGAAAGTCTTCATGATTTCTGCTAAACTAAAAATATTAAAAAATTTGTACACATTTTACAGGCAAATTTGCTTAACTTCAGAAGAAAATTTTAAATCTCTAGAAGTCAATAAATTTATAGCTAAGAAAATTGAGATTTTTAAGTTCTCATAATAAGTTCTATGGTATAAATATGTAATTTATGCCCCAAAAGCTATTCCTATGATCTCTGAGAATCAATATTATCCCTAACATTAAAATCTATTGCATACTCATAAACAGAAATTGCTCTGCATTTGTCCCCAAGAAAGATTTAAGTCTCATTTGATTGGAACTGGTTTGCATAATACATTTTGGAGTTTCATTAAAGAGGGCTAAAGGAGCAAAAATGATCTTAGTAGTACTTGAAATTATGACATTTACAAAAATAAATGCCAGGTTTTGAATTAACAAGACTCAGAATATAATTCCGTATCTGGCTTTTTATTTTGCACCTACCAGATATTTAAAGTAAGAGACTTAATTGAAATGACTTGTAAATTGTTTTTGTGGAGATTTTCTTTTAACTTTTTCCTACTCAACAATGGGCTAGGTGGAAGATACTCCAAGGAAAAACACTAGAGTTAATGTTTTGTAGAACATTTTATCCTGCTTCAGTGAACTATATAAAATTCTGTGTAGTTAAGGGTTTCTGGGTGCTGCAGAAACACAGCTACAGGTGCTCTATTATTTCTTTGTTTAGAATAATGTGAACATTATTTGGTCTTAAAAATATTTTACCCATTGTTTTAGTCTTAAAAATATTTTACCCATAATTTCTCTATATTCAAGAAACAAAATGTACCACCCATCATATTCCGATGTGTTTTTAGCTTATTTAAGGAAAAGTAAAAGTAGCTTCAGTTTAAGATATTTGAGGTTATATGTGATATATATGTCTTAGCCCTGTCCTCAAGGCATAGACCCCGCTTTTAAGCCTCACTATAATCTGTAAAATATTATAGTTCATTTCAGGTATTGCTTATTTCTCTTTTAAAAATTACAGATTTTAATTCCTTTGTGAGAAAATATCACACTATTAGCTGTTTTAGAATTTCTTGTGTGTTGTCAAAAGAGTTTTACAGAAAAGGGACATATATGTAAATGACTTGAGAAACATTGTGATTAAACAAAGTTAAACAGGTTTCCTTATTGCAGGGCTTCTTCAAATCTTCCATGATCTATTGTGTATCTTTAACAGAAGAATATCTTATGACATTTTTTTTCTTGAACTATTTCACTACAGATTTTTTTTCTTGGAATAATTATTAACATTTAGAGAAATTCTATCATACATACATATCATTCAGGAAAATATAGCCAGCAATATGTCATTAATTAGAAATGGTAAAATCAGCTATTTCTACCATTAACTAATAGTTATTATCCAACGATACATACACAATACAGACACACACACACAGACACACACAAATGTTCTCTGTGGCCATCCAATTTAATCTTCTCGTTAAATGTCCTAAAATCAGTGGCACTGGTTCACTATTTACACATAAACAATGTCAACATTTTTTGCTGGACTTTGTGTATCACTGTAGATCTGGGATGAAATAATAAGAGTATTGAATATATGTTTTAAAAATGTTAAATTCTGAATTGAAAAAAGACACAAGTGAATTTTTTTTAAATGAACATGAGGGAAATGTTTACAAAACATGCAGCAGGCAAAGAAAACATTTACTATCGTATCAAGAGTTTTTAGCATTAGTAAGTAAAAGTTGAACAAAATAAGAAAAAATGAGCATAATACTTAGAGTAGTAGTTCATAAAAAGGAAATAAATGGCTAAATAGATACTTATAATTAAAGAAAGGTAGATTAATACAAATTAAAATTTTAAAATCTATTATGTTGACAAAGGGTAAATTAAGATGCAATTTTGTGAAAACATTTTGATTAAAAGTTTTAGAGGGTAATTCAGCAATACCTGCATTCAAAATGTAGTTTCTTTAACTAGGAATTTCTTGACTAAAAATGTATTCCTAGAAAATATTGCAAAGATTTATGATCTAAAACATTCATTACAACATTGTTCATAATAGCGAGCTTGCAAGACAATGTGAAAAAATTTAAATGTATACCAATACATGACTGAAAAAATAAATTATAGTATTCCACACAACGAACTAGAATGCATGGAAGGAAAGGATCTGTTTGAGTTGGTATTAAAGAAAGTTTTTAAAATAGCATTTTTGGTATCCTAAAAAAGAAGAGCTGATTATTTCCCTCATTATATATGC